>NC_084790.1:33581030-36081030 GCF_028858725.1 Colius striatus
GTGAAAACTCAGAGATGGGAAGAAAGGGATCAGACCTACTCCCTTTCTGTTCTCTGAGCACTATGCAGTCTGGGATCCAGGGTGTGGATGACCCTACAAGTGGGTTTTCCATCGGAAAGACATATCCCAGTGGCCACACAGGCACCCAGCCTCACTGAGAAGGCTCCATGCACAGGAATTTACTGGGTTTGAATGTCCATGGAAGTTAAACATGCACTCTGCTAGTCTTCAGTCAACACATGCTATTCACTATGTTCATATTTTGAAAATGAGGTCCCTAAAGTGCCACACATACCCACACAGAGCAGAGTCAGACCTCTTAGTTTCTTTATGCAGTCTGACATCAGGATCATACTCTGTCCGTGTGTCTTTGAAAAGCCCAACAAAGGCAAACACAAGCTGATGACAGGGGCACTCCTCTGCAGTCTGCTAGAAATGTTAAGTGCTCAGAAGTATGGGACAAATCGTATGGCAGGGGATGCTTCAAGTGAGCTAACCAGATAAAAAATGTAAATTATGAAGTAACTCAGCCTCACTTCTTGTACCCAAATGGTGCAAAGCAGCTTTACTTTGGCTCACTCACAATACAGTGGCTTTCCGTACTACATTCATTTCATGCTTTCTCACAGCTTTGCTGATTTAAATGAGCTTTAGTGGTTCACAACAGAACACAACTGGTGATCTGTAAGAGCAAATCCTCACAATGATACTATTCTTGGTTCACTTTCATGCAAGCAGGTGCTGTTTCTGCAGCAGCAGTAGCATTGGCAAGACAGTCTGAAAAGGTCAGATTCAGCTGCCAACCTACAGTTTCTCCAATGTAAGCTAGTTAGACTGAGATGACTTGAGTGTGTAGAGATCTGTGTAGCAGGAAGAACCAAGACTGGTACTTAAAACACCTGTGTATGGTTTAAGCCTCAAGACTAATGGAACAGCAGTGAGCTGTATTAATCAAACTGGTTTACTCTGAAGAGGCACTGTTGAATACATGTGAGAAGTCCTGTGCCTTAAAGAGGGCAGTGTAATGTAACTGGGAATTTAGATGGTTGATAAAGGACCTCCACCGTTATATCTCATGCTGCCAGGCTAGAACCAGGTGTTGAAGTCAGATCATTAGAATATTTCATTCTCTTAAGTTGTATTTGCCTCAGATCCCCACATTCCCTATGTTGATGCTCTGAGTTCTAGCATACCACTGATACACAGTTTCAAAGATAACGATGCAGCTGATGCAAGTTTGAAGTAGAAAAGATATCAGGAAGACATTTGATTGTATAAGTATGTCTTTTCTTCCATGTTGACTAAAAAGAGCCACACATGCACCTTGCAGAGATGCTCTTACTATAATATCTGGGAGAACAGACACCAGAGCCTGATTACTCCAGATGCTGAGAGCATGCTAAGGCATCACATATGAATAGAGTCAGATGGAATTGAATGTAATCATCATTACATATGTCTGTTAATAGATGTCAATCAGTGATCACGAACGCTGGTGCAGAAATATGTGTCAACATATTTGAGATGGGCAGGCAGACTCCTAGGCAAATGTCTCATTATTTTGTGTGAGTTGCTGTCTGCCACAGAGCTTGCTGTATGTGCTTGCCTCTTGAGATTGACTTTTCAGTTCAATGAACTGGACTTCATGTTTAGTCACTAATCTATGTGTGTTCACTGGCACAGCTCTGAGCCTGCTCTGTATTGTTGTAGGCAGCTGTAATTGTGGAGCTGGCCTAATCTTCTTCTAAGAAGTCACCAGGCTCCAGGAAAGCTGGAGGTGTTTCCACACACATTTGCTGATAGTGATCTGGGATAAAACTTTGTGTGTTAATGCTCCTTGAATCTCACTAGAAAAAGTGGGAAAGTCCAAAAAAAGCACCTGGGACCTAACATCACCAGCACCTATTGTTCTATGTAGCTTGTTGGTATTACACTCTTCATGTAGGGAGAGATCAAGAAGCAGATCCAGTGCATGAGAAAGTAACATCCACCTGATCTTAAGGGTTACGCCAGGTTGTGTCTTGGGAGCCTTCAGCCTGGCTCCAGTGCAGGAGAGCCTTCTGATGATCTCAGAGCTGAAGTTCCCATTCCAGGCACAGTTTTCATGTCCTAAAGACAGCTCCAGACCTTTTTTCTCCCTCTGATTTATTTTCCTAATATGTGGAGAAGAACATGAGTTGTGATGTCAGCAACATATTGGATGATTTTTTCAGCAGCTCTAAACTTTTCCAGGCAGTGAAAAAGGTATTTTATGTCTCTGTGGTGCAGTGGGAACAGTTAACTGCAGCATTCCTTCTCACACCTGCATGGTGAAGTAGCTCTTTCCAGAGTCTAAGACTAGCTTACATCAGTCACAAGACAGGAACTATTTCTATCTGAACATGATAGCTGTGATTTTCAAGGGAGTACATGTACACTGATACCATTCAGTTTTACTGTTATGTCCTGAACAAAGGGTTAATGCAGAATTTAATTTTTATGCTACAAGAAAGGAGGGAAATCTCTCCAGCTCCATGGTGTGATTAAAGTTGATCAAAACCTTTTGTGTCACTTGTTACATAGTTGTTCAAGGATGCCTACTGCCTAGAGATTCTGCATAATTTAATTTTGTAAAAGAACAAATCTAGCTGAGACAGGTAGTGCTAGTACTGGCAATCAGTAGCATTCATGGGAATAAAAAAAGTAGACAACAGTTTATTGCTATTTTGGGACAGATTCCTGAGCAAATATGGCTTGAAGAAAGAGTTTTGCTTAACAAGTACTTTCTGCATTGAGAAAAGCAATTAATAACAAGAATGAGACAGAACAAGATGATGTGCTATATAAATATAAAATATAAATAACAGTCTTCCCACCAGGGGCTTGCAATTGTTAGAAAATTGGAAATGAAGGAGAACTTATTTCTAGTCATCATAGATACTTAATGCTTCTCATCTGTGAGGTACATGTGATTGTCCTGCCTTGCTGACAGTTGGCTTTGCTCAGTTAGAGAAGCTGTGGTTACATGAGTGCTGAATGGATGTCTGCAATCCTTATCACCTTCCAAAAATGGATGTCTCCTGTACTTCTTGCATTCCAGAATGTTGTAGAGAAAGCCACCATCCTCATTTCTGTCCTTAATGCAATGTCGATTTGGACAGAAAAAAGACTTAGAGGGAAGGAGCAGGCTTGAGGAGATCTCATTTCTCATTGAAGACTTGGACAGCCTAAAGGCAGCGTGTGGATTGAGCTGACAAGACTGTATACTGTGTTTCCTGAAGCACAGCTGTGTCTATGTAGAAGAAAATCCCTTGAAATCCCTTGACAGATCATCTAGTCCAACCCCCCTACCAGCCCAGGACCTTCTAGAGTAGGTCACACAGGAAATCATCCAGGTGGGTTTTGAATGTCTCCAGAGCAGGAGACTCAACAACCCATCTTGGCAGCCTGTTCTAGTGCTCCATCACCCTCACAGTGAAGGTTTTCCTTATGTTTTTTGGAACCTCTTATGTTCTAGCTCACAGTGAAGGTTTTCCTTATGTTTTTTGGAACCTCTTATGTTCTAGCTTGTACCCATTGCCCCTTGTCCTATCATTGGACATCACTGAGAATGGCCTGAGTCCATCTTCTTGACACCTGCCCTTTATGTATTTGGAAACATTAATGAGATCACCCCTCAGTGTTCTCTTCAGCAAGATAAAGAGCCTCAGCCTTTCATCATGAGGGAGATGCTCCACTCCCTTCCCCATCTTTGTTGCCCTGCACTGAACTCTCTCCAGCAGCTCCCTGTCCTTGAACTGAGGGGCTCAGAACTGGACACAATATTCCACATGCAGTCTCATGAGGGCAGAGTAGAGGGGTCAGTAGGTTTGGGAAAAAAAACAAAAGTAGGAGGTCATATAATGGTGCAGAAAATACTTTCAGCCATTCTTAGACATCTTGTGCTGGTTTTGAAGAAATTCCTCATCTGGTATCTGCAAAGTGCCAAGGCAGGTCATGACAGGAATACATTCCCTTGAATATTGTGTCATTTTAGAAAAATCAACAGCAAACTGAAATCTAAACAATAGGAAGAGGAAATACAAAATGAAGAAGTAGTTAGATGGTTTGCAGTTGTAAGTATTTCAAGTGGAAAATGGGCAGAAAGTTTGAATTGGACACATTCTCATTCAGGCTTCACTGTAATTCATAAAAGGTAATGGGACAACTTCAAGAGCTCAAAGCAAAAGGCTTGCATTTCTAATATAGCCAAACAGCTATCCTGCAGCATAATCTCTGCAGCAGTGTTTCATGCAAAGTCTAAGCCTTCTAATGCATCTTCAAAGATATTAGGATCCCCAGTTTCCATTTACTTTGTAATTACTATTTATTGATTGATATCTCAGTTGAAACACGTTAGCACCTCTGCCATAATCAGATCTATTTGCACATTGCCTGACAATGACAACAAGAAGGCAGGATGATAGAGAAAAGATGGATTCAATGGGAACAGATCTGAGGTTAGGAAGAGGAGACATCCTTCTCAAGAGGAGGCCTTTTCTGTTGGAGTAGACAAATAATTTCCCCTTGAGGTCAAATGCTCTAGCAGACTCAGGAAGGTTGTATGCTGGGGAATACAAGAAGAGTGTAGACCAGACAGCACAGGATAGTTTTCTGTCTTTCGGGCTAGTTTTGGTCTGTCTGCAGGCATTGCTACTGTATCACAAGATGACAGTCATAACTCCACCTGGACATGTAGTGCTCCAATTTTGGTTTAGTTTTAGGGTTTTTTTACACTGACATAATTAAAGAACATTAGATTGAAGTTATCAAAGCTTTAAATCATCAGACTAAAGGTGAGCTATTCCTTGTTCACCATTCTCTATAAGTATTGGACTCAATGATCTTAAAGGTCCTTTCCAACTAAACTATTTATATGACTCAAATCTACCTCATTTTCACTGTAGTTAATTTCTGCCTTTACTCGGACTCAGTGATACACCCAGTGCAGGTTTGAGTGGCAGGGAACAGCAAGGAGAGACATGTATTTCTCTCCCCATACCCCCAAGGTCAACAAAACCAGCATCAAGGCCTGTACCTGAGGAAAAGACAATGGCATCTAGCATTCTGAAAACAAACAGATGACCAATATTCAACTGACACAGAGACCTTGTAACATTTATAATTTGGGAACAATAGAGCTGTACACTTTGTGATGCACACCATGCTCAGGCACTTTATATGCACATGTATGCACATCTGTTCTGAATTGGCCAAAACAAAGCACTTCTTACTATTTCAAGTGTATTAGAATCAGTTTTTGTCTTCACTGTGAAATAAATTCAGACTCCCTGACAAGAACTTTCATGCCTCTAATTTTAGCTCCCCTTGTATTTGAAGACTTGTGTGGTAGTTTGACCCTGGCTGGATGCCAGGTGCCCACCACACCACTCTATCCCCCACCTCCTCAGCAAGCCAGGGAAGGGGAGAAAATAAGATGGGAGTCTCGTGGGTTGAGATAAAAGCAGTTTAATAAATAAGCAGCAAAGCCGGGCGCGCGGGAAGCAAAGCAAAAGCAGATAAAGCTGTTACTCTGTACTTCCCATCAGCAGCGATGTCCAGCCACCTCCCGAGAAGCAGGGCTTCAGTACACGTAGCGGTTGCTTTTGGAAGGCCAGAAATGAATCTCGCCTCCCCTTCCTGCTCCTCTCCCCCAGTTTATATTACTGAGCTGACGTCATATGGTATGGAATATCTCCTTGGTCAGCCTGGGTCAGCTGTCCTGGCCATAGTCCCTCCCAAGATTGTGCCCATCCACAGCTCTTGGTGAAGGTGGGGGAAGGAATGCTGGAGGGACAGCCCTGATGCTGTGCGAGCAGTAGTCATAATATTGATACCAACAGTAAGCACAGCACTGCAAGAGCTGCTGTGGAAAATCACTACCATACCAAACCCACTACAGTCTCCACCTCTTATTCCATACCATTTATGTCATGCTCAGACAAACCATCTTAACAACCCATATACATTTTTATATACTCTCGTTAACCAGTACCCCCCCCTTCAACAGACAAACACCATTCTTGTATTCCCTCTTGCATCGAACAAACAAACAACATACTTGTATCTTTCATCCGCTGCAGATTTTCACTGTAGCAGGCCACAACTTACATCTCATCCATCAAGATAGATATCCAGGCCAGGGGAAACAGTGTGTGCAGTGTTGGGCACCAGCACCGGCTTGGTTTGTCTGCTTGTCCAGTTTTCTTGCAAAGTTCATACCTCATTGCCTAGAACAGGTAACTCACATAACAGGTTATTTTCCCCCCAAGGTTAAATCTCCTGAGGTACACATCAAGTTTCCCCATCCTTTCTCATCACCCACCAAGTACACCCAGGCCCCTGAGCAAAGACAATCCCACGAATGGGTTTACCCTTTCCCATGGGAAGTGTAACCCATACTGCCTTCCCCAGCCATTTCCCTGGGTGCACTACAGGGACCTTATCTCCTCCCACAGTATGTAGGGGTTTTGTTTGGGCAGGACCAGGACGGTTAGTTGAACCTCTGCTGTTAACCAGCCAAGTGGCTTCTGCTAAATTTTTATCCCACTGCTTCCATGCCCCATTGCCCAATGCCCTCAACATGGTCTTTAGTAATCCGTTATATCTCTCAATCTTTCCAGAGGCTTGTGGGTGATAGGGGATGTGGTATATCCACTCAATACCATGTTTCTTTGGCCAGGAGTTTACGAGATTATTTAGAAAATGAGTCTCATTGTCTGATTCAGTTCTTTCTGGAGTACCATGTCGCCACAAAACTTGCCTTTCAAGACCCAAGACAGTATTTCGGGCAGTGGCGTGGTTTACAGGGTATGTTTCCAACCAACCGGTAGTTGCTTCCACCATGGTGAGTATATAACGCTTGCCCTGGTGTGTTCATGGTAGCGGTCCAACACAGTCTATTTGCCAGGCCTCACCATATTGAAAACCCAGCCATCAGCCTCTGTTCCAGGGAGACTTGATTCGTGTGGCTTGATTGCAGCACACGTTTCACATTCGTGGGTGACCTGTGTAATGGCTTCCATGGTCAAGTCCACCCCTCGATCACGAGCCCATCTATATGTTGCATCTCTTCCCAGATGTCCTGATGTTTCATGGGCCCATCGAGCTATAAATAGCTCACCTTTATGCTCGCTGTCTAGGTCTACCTGAGCTACTTCAATTTTGGCAGCTTTGTCTACCTGTTGATTGTTCTGGTGTTCTTCAGTGGCACGGCTTTTGGGCACCTGAGCATCTACATGACGTACTTTCAGAGTCATGTTTTCCACCTGAGTGGCAATGTCTTGCCATAATGCAGCAGCCCAGATGGGTTTACCCTTGCGCTGCCAGTTGGTCTTCTTCCATTGCTGTAGCCATCCCCATAGGGCATTAGCCACCATCCAGGAGTCAGTATAGAGATCAAGTACTGGCCACTTCTCTCGTTCTGCAATCTCTACAGCCAGTTGGATGGCTTTCAGTTCAGCAAAGTCACTCAACTCACCTTCTCCTTCAGTGGCCTCAACAAAGCATAATGCCTCTCATCTTCTGATAGTTCATTATATGGTGGTGCCTCTTGGGCACGAGCTACTTCCTCAGGCAATGCTCCAAAATCTCTGCCTTCTGGCCAGTCCATGATCTCTTCCAGGATTCCTGGGCGATTAGATTTCCCCAGCCTAGATCGTTGTGTAATCAACGCCATCCACTTACTCCATGTAGCGCTGGTTGCATGATGTATAGAAGGGGTTTTCCCTTTGAACATCCAGTGTAGCACAGGCAGACGTGGTGCCAAGAGGAGGTAAGCTTCTGTGCCAATGACTTCTGAAGCAGCTCGAAGTCCCTCATATGCTGCTAGTATTTCTTTTTCAGTTGGGGTGTAGTGGGCTTCTGATCCTCGATATCCTCGGCTCCAAAACCCTAATGGTCGACCTCGGGTTTCTCCAGATGTTTTCTGCCAGAGGCTCCAGGTGAAACCATGCTCTCCAGCGGCAGTGTAGAGGATATTCTGCACATCTGGTCCTGTATGGATGGGCCCAAGGGCGACCGCACGAGCTATTTCCTGTTTAATTTGTTGAAAAGCTTGTTGTTGCTCAAGGCCCCACTCAAAACAGTTCTTCTTTCTGGTTACTCTAAAAAGAGGGCTCAGAAGCTGACTATAACCTGGCATATGCATCCTCCAGAATCCCACAAGGCCCAGGAAGGCTTGTGTTTCTTTCTTATTAGTCAGTTGAGACATAGTCGCTATTTTGTTCACAACATCCATAGGCACATGCCGACACCCATCTTGCTATTTTATGCCTAAGAACTGGATCTCTTGTGCAGGTCCCTTTACTTTGCTTCTTTTTACAGTAAAACCAGCTTTTAGGAGAATCTGAATTATTCTTTTCCCCTTCTCAAACACTTCTTCTGCCTGTTGCCCCATACAATTATGTCATCAATGTGCTGTAAATGTTCCGGGGCATCACCCGTTTCCAGCACAGTTTGGATGAGACCATGACAAATAGTAGGACTATGTTTCCACCCCTGGGGCAATCGATTCCAGGTATATTGGACACCTCTCCATGTGAAGGTGAATTGTGGCCTGCACTCTGCTGCCAACAGAACTGAGAAGAATGCACTGGTGATGTCAATCGTAGCATACCACTTGGCTGCTTTTGACTTTTTATCTACTTTGTGCACTTTATCTACTTCGTGTTGGCATCCATTACAACAGATTTAATTCCAGTCTTCTCTTTTGAGTGTCTACAATGTGAAGAAGTAATCTAAAAGATCATACATACCAGAAACAAAATCTTTGCACGTACTATAGATGCTAGAAGTTGATCAGCTCAGAGCATTAATAACTTGTATCAAATTCATGATTTTACAAACTGCATTCATTGTGTTTTAAAAAATATTAGCAGTCACCTGAAGTGTTTATCTTACATGATGTGCCTATCTCCTCCCAGGAGGGACAGAAAATCCCTTGGCAGTGGATTCTCTGTAGTAGAAAGGTCGTTGTGGCGTCTACATGCAACTGAACCACCCAGCCTGAAAATTCAGAAAAATGCTGCTCCCATAGGTCCCTAAATCAGGAAGCAGTGCAGGAATATGCCATCACAAGCAGATAGTGAGCATGGACGCAGCCCCTCAGCCTCCACAGCTGGATGCTCCAGCTGCTGAAGAAAATGCCTATTTAAGAGGAGAGTCATGATAGCCATAGTGATGTAAAGAGTAGCAGGCAGGCTATGAAGGAGAGGTAACCTCTATTAACTGAAAAACCAAGTGAGGATCTCTCTCTTCACCCAGATGGGAGGCTGGGGGTGAGGAAGCTGCCTCCTTGGCTGCCCTGACTAACACAAGACAAAGCAACTGGGGCACAGCTGCTTCTCTTTCAGGAAAAGACATCAGTCTTAGCACTGGTGTATGCACTAACAAAGGACAAAGCTCTTCTTTCTGAGGGCTTGTGCATCCAGTATGCTTCATTACCATGACAGAGCAGTGTGCTACGCAAAGTCTCAGCCTGAAACGACTTCATGTATGTGCTCCTTGTGGAGGAAGCAAAGATTCTGTGCTCAGGGGAGTATAGTGTGCATAGAACTGTACTGCTGGACCTTCTGAGATATTTTGCATGTAGTCACTGCAATGGACATGAGATATGGGACTTTGGACTGGTTTCCCTGTGGGAAAAAACAATGTAAAGGACATGAAAACAAGACTCTTGTTTTATTATTGCATGGAAGGAAGAAGGGGTTGGCTGTCCACTGATACAGAAACTCACTCCTTAGCACTGCCAAGACCTATCATATTTAATGCACTTCTGCCTGGGACAGGTTACATGACACAACTCCATAAATCGGTTTCCTACACATATGTATTATAATGTAATGAAATCTAAATTTATCTTCATCAGGCAGCCTGCTGAGAACAGTGTTGATGACAATCTAGATTCATTTTGCTACACGGAGGAGAAAGATAGGTCTGAGGTTCCTATGTTTTGTCAAATAGTAGTGACAAGTGAATTTACTTAAAATCTCAGCTCTTCTCACATCCATTCAAATAAAATTTCAAAGCATTAATACCTTGGATTACGTTTCCTGCCCCTATCAGTATGTATTTGCCTGCAACAGAATCTGAGTGGTTTTTAGCGCTCAAAGCCAGCCATCATACTCAAAGCCATGAAGAACATATTCTCTACATGTCACAAATGCAAGTAAAAGACTTCTTGTCATTAAGGTTAGGACATTTTCTAAAATTATATTAATTCACAACTACAGCCAAGACAGATGTCTTACATTCAGGAAACAAAGTAGCAGAAAGAGAGACAGTTACACAACCTGTTTAGCAGCAGGGTCCCATTGCAGTTTGTCCTGTCCTCTGTGTGTAAGGACAACTTCCAGCATCGGTGCCTCATGTGGATCAGTTTCTGAGAGTCACTTCTACGTGGGGCCTGCCCTCTCTCACAGAAGCCAGGAACTCCCTGTGCATCAGCAGGACATTTGGCTGGTGTTGTCTCCCACAGAGCATTGTCAGGCCCTGCCAAGTCCAAGCAAGTATGGACCACATCCACAAGTACTTGCAAAAAAATAATTTTTTTCTTACTTTCTTTAAAAGCCCCATCCTTTGGTTAGGCTGCAGCAACTAAGGGATGACATTTTTCACAGCAGAGGAAATGTAAGTATTTTCCCTTGGCTTTTGTGATAGGAGCCTGCTAGGTAGAAACCATGTATCATCATGAATGATGGTTTTCATTGCTTCTGTTGGCAATCCTCATGAGTTATGTGAAGTAATCTTCATGCTTTATGTGGAAACACTGGTATTTAAAAAAACCCCAGTCTTTATTTTTCAGCTTTCTTTCTGATAGTGATACTCTTTGTTATCTTTGGGTCAGTACATCAGTACAGCTGCAACAATAGCCTCACTTCACTTGGTGGTCCACAGGAAAAGCTGCTTTTATTAGCTGTCTAGGCCTCAAATGTCATTAAACTGCAAGATTAAATGTATGAGAGGAACAGAAACCAAGCAGTCAACCAGCAGAAGAGTATGAAGAAGAAAGTTATGGCCAGACTAGAAATGTATCACATATCTTTTTAAAAATCCTCTAAGAGCTAATTTTAAGAGGAGTGATAAAAGCTGGCGGCACAATGCTGCAGAGATAATAAATGCCTGAAAATCCCTTTCCAAAGCAAAGACAAATCTGAGGTTTCCAGTAGGTACTGCATTGTTGGCTTTCCGAGCCTGTACAGTCATTAGCCTCCTCCTAATGCTGCAGTGCCATGCTCATTCTGACAATGTTATCTTCAGCAGGGCTACCCCAAGGGTCTGGCAGTTCAGCTCCATGTGTATGGTGAAGTTCTGTCCTGCTTTTCTTCCCTATGTTCACCCTTGCAGCTCCCACCAATTCAGAAAACCTTAGCAACTGACAGTTTGACTGATTATGTAATATTACATAGTTATTCAGTTGCTCTTGTGGAAATTCCTTGTTTCAGAAGGCATAATGACTAGTAAAAGGGGTTGCATGCCTGGTGAAAAGGCACAAAAATACTGAAATCACAGCCACAATTACCTATGAGTCATTTTGCACTTCCAAAAGCCAAAATCCACATAATTTTACTGTTTTTTTGCTAACCCAATATCATGGAACATATGCAATAACTGGGAAATTTGGTATATACTGTTTTGATTTGATTGAACAGTGTGTAAAATGGTTGTACATCGTAGAGATTGCATTTCTAGAACCCCTAGGGTCATCCCAAACCTGATTGTATGCTTGCAAACAATCTTAAACTGCAGATTTTGTGCTGCAATGTGTGAAAGCCCTTAATGTGTTTGGAAAGCAGCATGACAGGGTAACAGAAGAGTTCAGTGGACAATAAAGAAGAAAGATTCAAGTTTTCTCCTGAAAACTCAGGTCTGTGCCTTGCTCTGCAAGGAAACCAAGAAAAGATCTGCAAATACTTTACCTGAGCTCCCAGATGCTGTCATTGCAACTATAAGTAGCATGCTAGCATAGTAGCATACCAGTTTTAATCTTTTCTGACAGGAACTTACCAAATAATTTGGGTCAAGCTTTACCTTGCACTTGTCTCCCCAAATCAGAGACTGCAGACCTGAAGGGGCTGTTCTTTGGTGGAAATGATTCAAAGAGCAGGAATGAGAATCTGGGATCAACAGCACCAGGCAGGACCAGCCACAGATGTGAAATGGCCCTTGCAAAGACCCAATTGGAATAATCAGATGGCGGAGCACAGAGCCCATATGGCAAACCTCCGAGCCATCATTGTTCAGAGGATCAGAGAGTCTGTTCCCCAAGGACAGAATATTAACAGACCATTCAAAGAGAGACAGAGAAAAGATGAAACCCCAACTGATTGGCTTGAGAGATTACGTAAAAGCCTCCAACTGTACTCTGGAGTAGATCCAGCAACTCCAGTGGGACAGACATTATTAAAGACCCAGTTTGTGGCAAAATCATAGGTAGACATCTGAAAGAAACTAGAAATATTAGAAGATTGCCAAGAAAGAGGGCTAGATGAATTACTGAGGAAGGCACAAAAAGTATATGTGAGGAGAGAGGAGGAAGCCGAGAGAAAGCCAACCAGACTTAGTGGCAGCCGTTTGGGAGGGGCAGAAAGGGACTCTGGCAGTAGTCCAAGGCAATGAGAAAGGGAAACAAAAGCCTGGGAGACAGGTGCATTCATCAGAAAAAAGGAATCAAAAGACGATGGAATGTTTTTATTGTAAACAGAAGGGACACCTAAAAAGGAACTGTAGAAGGCGATTCCAGGATGAATGGATGTTTAAGGAAGAATAGGGGGGTCAGGAGCTCTATTTGCTGAGGACCACAGGAGGAACCGAGCCCTTGATAAAACTGAAGTTAGGTCCTCAGCGTCAGGAAGTAGAATTTCTAGTGGACTCTAGGGCTGAGAGATCTACAGTCCAGCGATTGCCCCAGGGGTGTAAGATATCTTCAGAGAAAATATAAGTAGTAGGGGCAAAAGGGGAACCATTTAAAGTACCTCTTGTGAAGGAGGTACTGATAGAATCTGAAGCAGTAAAAATATGCTCTAGGATCCTTTTTGTTAGTTCCGGAGGCTGATTAAAATTTATTAGGGAGGGATTTGATTATAGATTTATGAATAAATCTAGCGGTAAACAACAGAGAGATTATTGTGAAACTATGTCCCTTGACTGTAGAGGATGAGGATAAGATTAACCCAGAGGTTTGGTATACTCCTGAAACTGTTGGAAAATTAGATATAGAACCCTTTGAAGTGGTCATTAAAAACCCTGAATTGACGGTAAGGGTAAAACAGTACCCTCTATCACAAGAGGGTAGGCAAGGGTTAAAACTGGAAATAGAAAGATTGATATCTAAGGGGTTACTTGAACCCTGTATGTCCCCTTACAATACTCCCATTTTACCAGTAAAGAAGCCTGATGGGACTTATAGGTTAGTGCAGGACCTTTGGGAAATAAATAAAAGAACCATTACTAGGTTCCCTGTGCTAGCCAATCCACATACTTTATTGAGCCAATTGAGTCCAGAGCATCATTGGTATAGTGTTACAGACCTTAAGGATGCATTTTGGATGTGCCCCTTGAAAGAAGAGTGTAGGGACTATTTTGCCTTTGAATGGGAAGACCTTGATACACATAGGAAACAACAGTTGAGATGGACTGTATTACCACAGGGGTTTACTGAATTTCCTAGTCTTTTTGGACAAGCATTGGAACAAATTTTAAGAAATTATGAACTAAGCACAGGAGTTGTTTTGGTTCACTATGTGGATGATTTATTGTTAGCAGGGAAAGAAGAGGAAGCTGTTTGACAAGAAAGTATTAGATTACTGAATTTTTTGAGTCTAAAGGGACTAAAGGTGTCTAAATCTAAATTACAGTTTACTGAAGAGAAGGTAAAATACCTAGGACAGTGGCTTATCAAGGGAAGTAAAAAGTTAGACCCAGACCGAGTAAATGGGATACTGTCACTGCAGGCCCCAGAAAGTAAGAGACAAGTGAGACAGCTTTTGGGCTTGCTAGGATATTGTTGACAGTGGATCGAAAATTTTAGCAAAAAGGTAAAATTTTTGTACCAGAAACTCACTCGGGCTAGGTGAGCCACCTTATTACCCTTGACAGAAGTTCCGAAGGAAACTGGAACTGAAATTGGTATTATAAATAAAAGAGAGTTGGTATTTACAACTCAGGAGAAAGAAAAATTAGAACAGATGGGAATAAGAAACAAAGAAGGAAAATGGGAACTCGCAGATGGGAGAGAAGTCCTTCCAAAGGTTGTGACCTGGAGGGTGATGAAAGAATTTCACCGAAAAACTCACTGGGGAGTACAGGCTCCTGTAGATCAGTTTGCCACAAAATATATGTGTATAGGGATCTATAATATAGAAAAAAGAATTCTAGGAGATTGTATAATTTGCAAAAAGGTAAAGAAACAACAATTGAGAGAATGAGTCCCAGGAGGACAGGAATTGGCTTACAGACCATTTGCAAAAATTCATATTGATTTTACGGAATTATCAAAAGTAGTAAGGTATAAATATTTATTGGTAATTGTAGACCATTTGACCCATTATGTGGAAGCCTTTGCTACAGCCAGGGCCACCTCTAATAATGTAGTAAAAATATTGTTAGAGAATATTGTTCCCCAATATGGGAACATTGAAACAATTGATTCAGACAGAGGCCCACATTTTGCATTTAAACAGTGCGAGAGGCACTGGCCCCGATGGGAACCAAACGGGAATACCATACCCCATGGCACTCCCAAAGTTCCGGGAGGGTGGAAAGGATGAATGGGGAAATTAAGAAACAGCTAACAAAATTAATGTTAGAAACGAAAATGTCTTGGATTGAATGTTTACCTTTGGCTTTATTAAACATAAGAACACAACCAAGGACTCACACTGGGGTTTCTCCATTTGAAATGTTGTATGGGATGCCTTATGACCTAGAGATTCCCCAAGAACACCCTAATATAGAGGAAGGGTATTTATGGGAATATATTATTGAAATGTCGAAGAGATGGAATGAATTAAGAAAGAAGGGAATGGTGGTACAGAGACCACCTTTAGATATTGCTATCCACATGATTAATCCTGGGGACAAAGTCTTGATAAAAACCTGGAAAGAATGATCTTTAACCCCCCGACGGGAGGGTCCTTTTCTTGTCTTATTTACTACAGAGACAGACATCCAAACTGCCGAACGGGGATGGACACATGCAAGTAGAGTGAAAGGACCGGTTTCCCAAGATTAGTGGGAAGTTGTGGAGGTCTCAGGAGAACTGAAGCTTAAGCTGCCTAAAAAGAAATATGTTGACTGAGGAGTGGAGTGATTTCCTTTTTGTAAAACATTAGAGTTTAATGTTTAAATTGTAATCATCAGAAAGATGTAAGATAATTGATGGGGCTGTAATACCTGTTTTAGAGTAATAGATCGTGG
The DNA here is from genome assembly GCF_028858725.1 of Colius striatus. Taxonomy (NCBI): domain Eukaryota; kingdom Metazoa; phylum Chordata; class Aves; order Coliiformes; family Coliidae; genus Colius; species Colius striatus. Next base: position 33,596,466 of record NC_084790.1, read on the forward strand.
AGAAGTATAAAACAATCTAAGTAGAGTGGGGGTTGTAATTTAAGTCTATAAAAGGGTGCTTTAAGGAGACAGAGAATACCCCTGAAGATTATGATTGCTGCCGAGAAGATCATAAACCTCACTGCTCTAAACAACAGGTGGAGGAGGCAGAGGCGTACTGGGAGTGGGGTATAGAGTCTCTCAAAGCCTCATATTGGGAATACTAAGATCCCAAGCCTACCTCTAAGAAGGGCAAAAGTGTTGCACCTAAAAGAATGTGGGGTGAAAAACTAAGAAGGAAATTCAATAAAGGGCCCCACCCATTATCTGGGGATGGTATATTGTTATCTGGCTAACAGGGTGGTTAACTATCTTAGTACATGTGGATGAAGAGAATCATAATCCCCATGAGCCTTACAAGTGGTCTTTGATCGAATCGGAAAAGTCAGAAGTGGTTCAATCCATTGAAACACCAGGAACACCCTCCTTCAGGATTAATCTAAATTTCTTGATTATGGGAGATTGGTGGGGGGACCCGCAACTGTGGAACGATCAAGCCAAATACAAGGCCTTTTACATGTGTCCAGCATCTAACCCGGGAAAGTCCTATTGTAACTGGCCTGACCATTATTATTGTGCATACTGGGGATGTGAAACCATAGCCTCTGATTGGCATACTGAGACACAGGATAGATTCCTGCAAGTAGGTTGGAGACCCCCGGGATATGACCCACCAAAACCTGCCTACCAAGGGTCAGTTTTAGGAGGAGACAATAAAATGTGTTGGCATATATATGTGAACGTGACTCAGTCGGGGAATTCTGGTTGTTCTATAGGAAAGACTTGGGGAATCCGATTTTGAGAACCTGGCACCGATAGGGGAGGCCTATTTCACATTAGAAGGGAAGTCATCCGACCGCCCCCACACTCAGTAGATCCCAGTTCAGTTGTTCTGAATTGGAGTTTGTCACCAGGAAATGGATCAAATGATACCTCTCTGAAAAGCAACTATAGTAGTCATATCAGGGAAAAGGAGTACGTGGAAAATCCCCTCTGGGTACTTAGGAAGGCTAGCTATCAAGCCTTAAACGATTCCAATCCAAATGTCACGGAGCACTGCTGGCTATGTTATAGCATGAACCCCCCATTCTATGAGGCAATCGGAGTGAACCAATCAGCAAAATTGGAAAATAAAATAAACCAAGCTCAGTGTATGTGGGGAAAGAAAGACACACGAAGGCAAGGGATAACGGTACAGTGAGTATCTGGGAAAGGATTATGTGTAGGCAGGATACCAGAACACCTGCAATCTTTATATGGGAGTGATATGACAGTGACCGGAAATAGACAATGGTTAATACCTGTGAACGGCTTTAAGTGGGTTTGTTCAAAAATCGGTGTAACCCCATGCCTCTCTTTAAAGGTATTTAATGAATATTAAATACCTTTAATATTAGTGAATATTAGTGAATATTGCATTCAGGTAACCATTGTTCCACTCATTTTATATCACCCTGAAGAATTTGCATATAATCAGTGGAACACCGGGGCAATCCAGCATAAGCGGGAGCCTTTCACAGCCCTAACTATAGCTACCTTGATGGCAATTGGGGCAGCGGGAGCAGGGACCGGGATTACATCTCTAGTGCAGCAGAACGAGAAATTCCAAGCTTTACAGGCAGCTGTAGATGAGGACTTGATGAAAACAGAACAATCCATTTTGGCCTTAGAGAAGTCTTTGAGATCACACTCAGAAGTAGCTTTACAAAATCACCGGGGGTTGGATCTGCTGTTTTTACAACAAGAGGGACTGTGTGCAGCCCTAGGGGAAGAATGCCGTTTTTATGCAGATCATACCGGTATAGTGAGAGACATGATGACAAAATTACGGGAGGGCTTGGAGAAACGAAAACGAGAAAGGGAACAGCAACAAGTCTGGTATCAGTCATGGTTCAACTGTTCCCCTTGGCTCACAAGACGTTATTGTCAGCTATAGCTGGGCCCGTTATTCTACTGGTATTAGCGCTGACAATTGGGCCTTGTGTATTCAATAAGGTAATTGAAAATGTAAAAACCAGGCTAGAAGCAGCCCACTTAATGCTGGTTAGGAAGCAATACAAGCAGTTAGGCAATGGAGAGGATGAAATAAGTGAAACACTATTTTAGAAATGACTAAATATGTTATTAGGAGATTTGATGAACTAAATGAGGAAAAGAAAAGGGGAGATTGTAATGGAAAAGGTCATGTTCATTAATCAAATCATGAAATAGTTGTGCAAGGAACCGTTTGAAGTCATTGTAAAAGTCTTGTAAAACTTTAACCGTCAAGTTTCTACAATGTGCACAGGTGCAGTTGGCTGAGATGCTTATAGGAGGTACAACAGGTTGTGCATGAACTGATAAGAGCCAAGAGAAGAGTTCATGAGCGGGCCACTAGAGGAAGACTACTTTCTTCATCCCAGCGACCACCCTACGACCACCAGGAGGCAGAAGAAGACCCGCTAGTAACAAGACGGGCACATGCGCAGAGTACACCAGGGAGCGATGCACCCGACTGATAAGGACTGTATAAAAGGACTCTGATACGGGGCGGGGGGGGTCACGCGCCGTTGGTGGAGCAGAGTCTCCCAGCCGCCCAGCGCTGTTTTGCTTATTTACCGCTTGCTTAATAAATTTGATCCATGAGTCACTTAAATTGGCTAGTGAACTTTATCACAGCAATCTATAACAGTATGACAAGAACAGATGGATGCCTGAGTATTTTTCCAAGGAAATAGGACATTTGGAAGTTAAAGCAATTTAAAAGCTATGTTGCTGTCTTTTGTGTATTTATTTTCCTATGGAAAATGGAGTTGAATTATATGTAATTTCCCTAAAGAGGAAAGACTTTGTCTTGAAAGAAAAAGTAGCATTCTTGTAAAACAGAGCTTTTTCATCTTATATCTCCCTCCAGAGCTAAGACAGACATATTAACATTTTCTAATAAGAAAGTTTATCTGGCTTAGTATTTTGGAATTTCACAGTATTGGAGAATTAATTTATTTCTCCAATTTGCCACTGTTGAAATATTGCCAGCAATTAAGACTTTTATTTTGTTCCATGATATTCCATTTTCTTTCCGTAAGCAGTCAGGGGACATTGTAATTAAGTAAGTTCAATTAAAGGTAGGACTAATTTTTTAGGGTGATACATTTTAGTTTTGTATTTGTGGTGATTATGGAGAAAATAATGAAACTTTAAAAGACCTCAATGAAAGTAGAATAATATGAATCATAGGGAAATAGTCTTTCAGGACGAACAATAAAAGATTCATCAGTGGGAGAGAAGATGAAAGGAAAAAAGCAGAAAAAACAGAAAAAAGCATGGGGCTGTGACCCAGAAGAATGCACACTGCAGGATTTAAAAACTGCATAACCATCTTCTGCTAATCACTTTCCTCGTCTTTTTCTATTATTCCCACCTGTGGCAATTAATGCCACCTCCTTTCTGAAATTATGTATGTTATTACAGCATCAATTTGAAGTTCAAGCTGTAATTTCCCTATCCCTGCATCTGTACTGTGCAAACACAAGAGAGAACTCTTCCTGCATCTAAAGCAACCTTGTAGGCAAAGTGTGATCCTGATGCAAACATGGCCAAAGTGACAGGAGCAAGATCACACAGGAAGCCTTGGGCCAAGGCCCAGAAGTGAAACCAGAGGTGATGTCTGAATATCAGGTTGAATGATGAAGTTGTTAAAGAAATATCTTTCTTCTCAGAGAGACTCTAACAAGCACATTGTAAAAGTCCATTTTATATACATAATAGCTGGAGAACTTAATAATGGCAAGATTTTACTCATTTAGTTTGCTGCCCTTCACACAAGATGTAACCAATTTCACAGACTTTTTACTGTAGTTCACAGCAAATGATGTTAACAGTAGAAATCATAGCATGCTCAGATTTCAGACAAGACATTTGAAGAACAATTCACTGGGAAAAAAAAATGGACGCACTCTCTGGAATTAGCTCATTTGATGACCTTGACAAGAAACATACAGGGCACAATCTGCCATGTGCAGGTTAGAGTGCTCTCATGATGTGGCAGAACAGTGGTATACCAGAGCACAGGGAAATGACAGCAATTAATTGTAGCCTTCAGACTCCGGACTGCCTGATTTAGTTGATTTATGAGTATTATTTTGAATAAAAGAGAGTTCCTGTATTATGTGGCTGAAAGTGGCTTTCAAACTAAAAAAACACCCTAAACTCCAACAATTAAGGCTGGTTATTTAGATCAAAACAAGAGAGATGGGCGGTGAATGTGCTAAAAACAGCTGTTAGTCTGTAGTAGAGGGATTTTTTCATCCGAATCTAAATATTTGCCTCAAATATTCAAGTGAATTTTGTATGAATTCCATACATACTAAAGATATGACTTCAAGAATCATTTTGTAAAGTGAGACTTTACATCTGTTTTGCTTTATAATATTTATAAAAGTGTTGAAAACCTCAATGTTCAAGACACATCTGAAGAAAGGTCATCCTTGTGAAGGAGACAGACCTCAAAATACCCTGTTGAAAGCAGATAGCTGGAGAACACAGAAAGCAGTCAGTCTTTCTAAAGGACCATATAGACTAGCTACAATAGTCACAATATGTTTCAAAAACTTTTTAAATGCAGAAAATTCTCTTTATTTCTATTGTGATCATTCTCTTTCAGGTCTATGTCATTTTACTGAATTGGTGTGCTTGGTTTTTACACATGAAAAAACCTGGAGAAAACATAAAGCCCCTCTCTTGCAAATGTAGCTATCCCAAACACTATCTGAGCATAAACAGCATGGAGATGAATGTCCTTCCTGGGCACCAGTCCAGCAGCGGCAACAGGATCTACAGCTACCACACGACAGATAATCCATGCTGCCCCAGAAAGAATGATCTGGGTAGCAAGAGTGGAAAGTTTCCTTGCTCCTTACCAGAAGATATTGAACTTGTTCAGAAGAAAGCTTTAACAGATGTTGTTCCAGTGATTATCAAGATCTTGGAGGAAGTTCAGTTCATAGCAGTGCACTTCAGGAAACAAGATGAGGGTGAAGAGATCTGAAGTTAGTGGAAGTTTGCAGCAGTTGTCATAGACAGATTATGCCTGGTTGCATTTACCCTTTTTGCCACCATTTGCACATTTACAAATTTGGAGCTCCAAATTTCATACATGCCGTTTCAAAAGATTTTGCATAAGGATCTCAAAGACAAGCACAATAATTTTGCTGGATAATTGAACTCAAATAGAGAAGTGTACTTATATGTGCTAACATACATAGAAGGGGATGAAAATAATTTCAGGAGGTAAATATTCCTGATGTTAGTGATTGCAGTTACTGAATACTAAACACTGAGTTGTTACTATTTCACAGACTAGTGTCATGTGTAATTATGTCATGATCTATGAGAAATGATAGACAAGAATTCAAATCTGCAATATGTTTATTACAAGTTAACACTAGTATCAATGTGCTACTATGAATCTGTGAATTTTTATACGTTGTTAGTAATTTAAATGATCACTGATGGCTATAAGCTTTACAGCATTCTGTTGTTTTCAGTATATTTGTGTTTTATCAGTTTTGTTTAGTGTGGCTGTGACATTCATTACTCAGATTTGACAGAAGTATCTCTGTTGTCTAATGACGATATATATTGTATTTAGGGAAATAAACTTATCACGTTAGCTCTTAGTAGTGCTGTAACTGGAATGTTTTGTCAGTAAATATGTCATCAGGATGTATTTTTAGCAGAATATTACTATTCTAAAAAAAAATTGCAATGTTGAAAAAAAAAAGTCCATTCTCCATGCTGACTGTCGTGGAGATCATATATCTTTGATGCTGCCTTCTTAGCTGATTGATTGTTGCTGCCATGTTGAAACTCAATTTGAAATGTCTCTTGGGACACAGTTGCCAACCTAATACTGACTAACTGTAATTAGGACAAAAAAATCTTATGTCTGAATAATCTGTAGGAAATTTGCAACTGATTTCATTTGGTTCAGATTTAATATTTAGTCTACACCACTGAAGTAGTATTTTTTGAAAATTCTGTTGGCACAGTCAGTCACTTTCCAATTTGATCAGTATGGCTTTGTTAAAAGGAGTGTATAATAGACTAATTTTCTTTTGCTAAGTTTTAATGTATCAATGTCCATGAGTAGTTTAACATAATTAAATATTAGTAAAAAATAATCCAGTTATGCCACTTCTCTGGAAGATAAGGGCAAAAAAGTTCTATTCTCAATAGTAACTTCTTTCCACCCACTACTGTGGGTGGGAATAACACCTCTGTTGGTATGATTTTATTTTGCCTAGTGATCACAGCAAAGCTACAGAATGATATGGTCTACTATAGACACTTTTGCTCTTTGGGCTAACACAGCACTTCTCTGAATCTTCACTAAAAGAAGACAGTACCTATTATCTTCTGTCTGGCTTCCAACTTGTTGCTCTTCCAGTGTTAGGGTACCAAAGTGAACATTCCTCTTATCTCTGTGATTGGATCCTTCCCACCATCGCTGTTGGAGAGAAAGAAGCAGATCAGGGCACTACTTCTGAATGGAAAGTATTTCCATCTAAAAGGTGATAGTGAATTCCATAGACTGATAGAATATGCAACTATTTCTTTTAGGATGAGGTGCTTGAGATTTTGCTGCTATTGGTCATTAAGTGGCAATGCTTCCTTTAAGTAGAGACTTCACTGTAATGATTGTTACTTTTGTAGCTGCAAGATTAAAGCATTACACCAATGGATTCATCACATTGCTTAGACTTTAAAAAGCTCTTGAAGTCCTGACTACAGTGACTTGTTTTCTGTTTTGTATTTTGTATTACAGTTACTTCCAATCTAGCTGCAGCTAACATGAATGACAATGTCTTATAGTAACAGCCTCTACTGAAAATTCAATCCATATTTTAGAGAAACCTTGTTTTCCTATGTAGGAGAATTAGTGCCCTAAGTAGCTCTTTCTGAGGCCACAGAAGGAAACTCCCATGTTCTCTGCATTTCTCTCCTGCTCATTGTGCAACTCCTACTTGCAAAATTTACCTTGCTGTTGTGCTGAATGTAATTCAAGAGGGATTTGCCTACTAGAATATCTAACTGAACAGGAAAATTGCTCTGGGGTTTGGGCTAGTGATACCAGATGGCTCTTGGACAGCAACTTATTGTAATTTATTGCATTAGGTATGAGGACAAATGATAGATCTAAATACACAAAAACTTTTGCTGCTTGTGATGAAGGATGCTAAATGAACTTTAGAATTTCATCAAGGAACCCTAATGTTTTTGCTTGAATATCTCAATTTTTATAGGTAATCTACTGTGACAGGTTAAGAAGAAGAAAGCTAATATTAAAGCACACAGTTACAATAACTTAGCATCCTAATGCAAAGCACATTTCCTTAAGTGAAACACAGAGCTCTTTATAAGAGTATTTTTAACTGCATGCACACACATTAGGATCAGAAGAAGGATGGAAAAAATAATGGATGGAAAATTAATTTAAATAACTTTTTCATTTATAAAATCCAGTGCAAATAAAAAATCCCACTTACAGATTACTACCTTATGCTGTTAGAGTGCCGGGGCTGGGTTTTCTCTTAAACATCCTAAAACTCAAATTGTGTTAGTAGTATGCAGTTTAGAAATCCTTACACTGCACTGAAAATGCTTGCTGTATGCTTTTTCAGATGACAAAATAAGGCAGATCCTTTTGATAGCAAGTTGTCATTTGGCCTTCCGGAAGGTAACACTGTTGCCACAAAATGTATAGAATGACACAGAGTCAGAGAAAAATGGCACAGAAAAATTATTATTATACTGAGCATTGCACAATAAAGTGCAAATGCATTTAAGATTTTCCTGAGAACAACAGTTCACTTGGAAAGACTGATATATATAGTGACTCACAGCTCTTCATGCCATCATTAATGAAAGAAAAAATACAAAATCAATTACAAAAGATAAATGGCAACAAGAAACTAAACTATAATATCCTTTACAAAATCCATACACTTTAATGTTACTTAACATTAAAGTCTTACCCCCACTAGGTAACATGGAAATACGGAAACATGGAAATATGATAGTTAAGGTTCATGTGCATTTATCTTGCCCAGAAGTACCTTATTTCCCTGAAGGCATGAGAGACTTCTGGTACGGAAGTATTCAGCATATTTGCCTTGTTTTTTTAGTCAAATGCAAAGAATTGTAGATATATCATCAAACATAATTTTACCTTGGCACATGGGTTACCGATTTTTTGGAAGTATTCATAGCTATCTTGACTCAAATACGTACATATACTTGAAAGAACACATTTTTCGTTCTTGTTACAATATTTTAATCAACCTTGAAAACTTGCTATTTTATCTGCCACCATGAGAAATACAGCAGTGAATACCAAGGATTTCTTTGCTACAGAAAAGATACATAGCTTTTTCATTCAATATTATCTTTTTGGTAGTGACTATAATAAACGAGGATTATGAACCCATTTTCTTATTCTAAATTACCCTGTGCTCAGGCTAAGAGGATGATATAAATCTGATGAAAGTCAATGAAGAACCGCATTAATCTGGGATTTTAAACAATAACAATATCAAATATCATGAAATCTCCATATAAATAACTGGAGGGGAAACTGGTTGAATTCGCTTTCCTTTTGTAAGGCTCTTCATGGCAGAACTTGGAAGAAAACTCTGTAAGTCTATAAAAAAACTCAGTGGGAGCAGATCTGTGTTAAGAGTTTGGGCTGAACAGTGATCATTTTGCTTGGAAGACTTACTCTTCCCAGAATTATATATCAATATTGCAATTCTCAGCAAAATGAGGGTTTCTTAATCTTTTGTTTCTGGATGACATAGAGACTACGTGAGAAAAGACACAAACCATACAAAGTGCCAAATATGAATTTAATAAGAAAGTATGTGGTCAGAGAGTTGTCTCTCTCTCTCTTGTTGAGCCTCTTGTTTAGGCTACTAAAGGTCTAGACAGGTGTTGCACAGACAAGGGTAGAAGTGTCTCTTGGAATATGTTTGATACCATAGCTGTTAAAGCTAGATTCTATCACAACTGCTTTCAATCACCGTTTAAGATGGTCATCAGATCTCCAACTACTTTTTAAGTCTATTGAATCATACAAATCATTCAATCTCTTTTCCCAGTATGGGAGCAAGAACAGCTGTGTCTCAAGTACTTTCAACAGATCCTTAGTCCTAAATCTCCAATACTAGAGAATTCAGTTTCCCTAATTTCTCATTGACATACTTTATCACTGCTTGTTAACCTCTAGCATAGAAATGAACCGTTTAGACTCAATCACTTAAGAAACAACTTTCATATAAGACAAAGTGTCAGGATTGTTAGTTAGCTTGGTACCAGTAAAAAACCTCTTATTGTGATAATTCATATCAATAAACTTCCTAATGATCATCCATCATGCCTTAGTTATTTTAATATTGGGAAGATCTCGATCATAATACAGTTATGTTTTTGGAGCAAAACGTTTCGTTGGATTTCAACACTTAATTACTTTTGTGAACAGAAACTTCCTAGTTGTTATGCAGACTATCAGCATTTTGCTTTTGTAGATTTTTATTTAATATAAGAAATTGCGGAACATCTTCCCAAGCAAAATGTATCTTTCACAGAATCATAGAATGGTAGCAGTTGGAAGGGACCTTTAGAGAACATCTAGTCCAACTCCCCTGCAGAAGCAGGTCTACCTAGATCAGGTCACATAGGAATGCATTCAGGTGGGTCTTGAAGACCTCCAAGGAAGGAGATTCCACACCCTCCCTGGGCAGCCTTGTGCCACTGCTCCATTATGCTCACAGTAAAATAGATTTTTCTTATGTTTAAATGGAGCTTTTTGTGTTCCAGCTTCATCCCATTACCCTTTGTCCTGTTGCTAGATACAATAGAAAAAATGGATACCCCAATGTCCTGACATCCACCATTTAAATACCTTCAATCTCCTCTTTTCTAGACTAAACAGTTCCAGTTCCCACAGTCTTTCCTCATAAGGAAGATGCTCCAGCCTTCTGGTCATCTTGGTGGCCCTGTGCTGGACTCTCTCTAGAAGACTCTCTGTTGCTTTTGAGCTTGGGAGCCCTGAACTGGACACAGGACTCCAGATGAGGACTCATCAGGGCAGAGCAGATGGGGAGCAGAACCTCCCTTGACCTGCTGGCCACACTCTTCTTGATGCATCCCCGGATGCCATTGGCCTTCTTGGCCATAAGGGCACATTGCTGGCTCCCGTTTAGTTTATTATCAATCAGGACTCCCAGCTCTCTCTCTGCAGAGCTGCTCTCCAGCAGTTTGACCCCCAGTCTGTACTGGTGCATGGGGTTGTTCCTTCCCAGCTGCAGGACTCTACACTTGTCCTTGTTAAACCTCATGAGGTTCCTCTCTGCCTAACTCTCAAGCCGGTCGAGATCCCGCTGAATGGCAGCACAGCCTTCTGGGGAATCAGCCAGTCCTTCCAGTTTGGTGTCAGCAGCCAACTTGCTGAGGGTACACTCTGTCCCCTCATCCAGGTGGTTGATGAAGATGTTGAACAAGACTGGCCCCAGAATCGATCCCTGTGGAACTCCACTGGCCACAGGCCTCCAACTTGATTCTGTGCCATTGATCACCACCCTCTGGGCTCTGTCATTCAGCCAGCTCTTGATCCAACTCACTGTCCACTCATCCAAGCCACAGTGCTTGAGCTTTCTGATGAGGATGTTGTGGGAGACAGTGTCAAAAGTTTTGCTGAAGTCAAGGTAGATGACATCCGCTGCTCTCCCCTCATCTAGCCAGCTGGTTATGCACTCATAGAAGGCTATTAGGTTGGTCAAACAGGGTTTCCCCTTGGTGAATTCATGTTGACTACCCATGACTACCACCTTTTCCTTCATATGTTTAATGATGACATTCAGGATGAGTTGTTCCATCACCTTTCCAGGAATGGAGGTGAGGCTGACCAGCCTGTAGTTTCCTAGGTCGTCCTTCTTGCACTTTTTGAAGACTGGTGTTACGTTGGCCTTTCTCCAGTCCTCAGGCACCTCGCCTGTCCTCCATGATTGTTCAAAAATGATGGAGAGAGCCTGAGCAATCACATCAGGCAGTTCCCTCAGCACTGTCAGATGCATCCCATTGACTTATGAGCCTTAAGCTTGGCCAACAAGTCTTTAACCTCTTCCTCTTCACTCAGGGCAAGTCCTCTGCTGCCCTGGTCATCCCTTGCTGGGCTGGGCTTTGCAAGCGTCAGCCTTGGCCTTAAAGACTGAAGCAAAGAAGGCATTCAGTACTTCAGCCTTCTCTGCATCCTCAGACACCAGGGCACCCTGTGTTTAGCAGCAGGCCCACATTCCCCCTCGCCCTCCTTGTGCTGCTGATGTACTTGAAAAATGCCTTATTGCTGTCCTTAACTTCCCTGGCTAAATTTCATTCTAGAAGGGCTCTAGCCTTCCTAGTTGCACCCCTGCATGCCCTGGCAATGTTCCTATACTCTTCCCAAGAAGCCAGCCCTTGTTTCCACCTCTCATAGATGGCTGCTTTCTGCCTGAGTTGTCCCAGTAGATCCTTGCTCATCCATGGAGGCCTCCTACCTCCTTTTCCTCCTTTCTTGTGCACTGGGACACACTGATCTTGGGCTTGGAGGAAGTGGTGCTTGAACATTGACCAGCTCTCATGGGCTCTTCTGTCTTCTAAAATCATATCCCATGAGATCCGTCCAAGTAGATCTTTGAAGAGGACAAAGTCGGCTCGCCTGAAATCCAGGGTCATAATCCTGCTTTGTGTCCTGCCTCTTCCACACAGGATCTTGAACTCTACCATCTCATGGTCACTGCAGCCAAGGTTGCCTCCAACCTTCACATCCCCAACCAGACTCTCCTTATTTGTCAGTACCAGGACCAGCAGCACACCCCTCCTTGTTGGTTCCTCAATCACCTGCGACAGGAAGTTGGCATCAACAATCTGTAGGAACCTCCTGGAATGCGTGCACTTGGCTGTGTGGCTTTGCCAGCAGATATCAGGGAGGTTTAAGTCCCCCATGAGGACCAGGGACTGTGATTGTGAGGCAGCTCCCAGCTGTTTGTAGAAGGCTTCATCCACATCTTCCTCCTGATTAGGTGGCCTGTAGCAAACTCCTACAACAATATCACCTGCCTTGCCCTGGCCATTAATTTTTGCCCATAAGCACTCAACCTGCCCCTCATCCCCACCCAGGCACAGTTCAGTACACACTAATTGCTCCCTCACATAGAGAGCAGCTGTCCCACCACATCTCTGTGACTGCAATGAGGTTGCAGCCCCACATCTGCACCCACGTCTCCAGTTCCTCCTGCTTATTCCTCAGGCTGTGTGCATTGGTGTAGAGGCAGCGCAGGGGCTTACTCAAACACACAAGTTTTTGTTGTTTTATTTTATTCTTCTCTCCACAAATACAGAACACGTTTCTTCTGTGACTAGCTAGCATCTGTGCTGCTCTGTACTTAGCATGGAGAAGGCGGCTGAAAAAGACTCTACCATGGTGACTTGTAGTGAAGGTCTAATGGGGATGGACCCTCCTCCTGATGAATAGGTCCAGAGCTGCCTGGGACAGACTGACTGACAAACGGGGAGGGGAGGAGGGGGAAGGAAAAAAGACATCTTTCTATAGTGTGATAGAAAACTACAGCTGAAACACATACAAAGGCACAGATGCTGTGCTTTTGGCTGGTCCTGTACTTGTGGTGAGTGTAGTTTCTAGGTAAAGACAGCTCACTCCAAAATTTGTTCTACTGTTCTCCACCAGCTTTCTACTTGCCCTCAGCTATTTAGCAAAACAATAACTACATAGGAAAAATATATTTCCTGAATTTCATTCCCCGGAATTAATATGCAATATATTTTTTTTAATTCTGCACAATATCTGTTCCATTGAATTGTAGACTAGGGATACTATTTAAATTTAAGATAGATGCTTAAAATTAAAGTGTTTATTAATACTTTTTGCTGATCATTTTAACAAGAGTTTTCACTGTTTTGCACATAATGAAGCTTATTCTTTTCAATATGTTTCTAATTTTACCATTAAACTCCTTACATGTATGACCTAATGAGACTTTAAACATTAAGAAATGAGGTAAAACTTTAATGCTTGTCTTGAATTACCTTTGTAATATATGTTATTAAATACCTTTTTCAATCTCAGAGGAATGAAGTTTATGTTTAAATGATGTACTCTTTGCCTTCCATCATTCTAAGGGGAGGGATTTCCTTTATTTTTTAGTACTTCAGTTTATTGTTGTAAAAGTCCGTTTTTTAAAATTAATATTGTATTATAAATGCAAATTACAGCTTTATTCCTGAATAGAGAGCTGTGATGCTAGTAAGTTGAATTGGTTCAAAAACCGCTTCTAAAAGTTGAGTTTGATATAATCTTCACAAAGGAACTGATATATTTCTTGTTATCTGATAGATATAGAAGGGAAACATAAAGAATTAGAAATCTTGTATAAACTCACAGATAAATGCTAATAATGTTGTGTACAGAGTAGGTTATTCAGAATGATAAAGGGAGTTTTAACATGTGTTTTTCTAAACTCACAGGTTGTCATTATTAAACACACAGAAGCACAAGAAAAAAAAAATCTTATGTGCTTGGCTGCACACTATTAGTCTGAAGAGTTGTCAAATGAAACAGAACAGGTATATGATGAAGGGATACCATCATTTCTGATTAGCAGAACTATAGATGAAAAGAGATCAAATGACTTATGACTTATCTGTGGCACAATCAAGAATTACACAAAATCACTGTAGTTCTTCCTCAAAAAAACATAGACTAACAGTTTTTTCCTTCTCATTTATGCAGCCCTTAGTTTGTATTGAAAAATCTCAAACTTCCTTATCCATTTCTAAGCATATAATATTATTTTAGTTCAGTTGCTATAAACATCATGCTTAAGCAACTTTTAGAGGATTAGTGGGGTACTCTTAGGATAAATGAATGAGATTTAACAAATATAATATTGACAATGTGGATCTGAACAGCTTCTTAGTATTCCTTTAAAGTATTCCTTTGTGAAATCAGAAAGTATAAAACCACTAGACCATGAAAAGTGATTGATTTGTGCAAAACCATGACTATGTTAGTATATAACATACAATCTACAAACAGTAAGAAATTATTAATATGTGAGTTCATAAGAAATGGGTTGAAGAGAGCATCTAAGAATCCTGTGTTACATACCTACATAAGAGAAGCCAGATCCAATCGGTAATACAGCCATTCCTCATTATTTCTGCCTAACAAACTGTGATAGTTAAATAAAATTTGCCCTTTAAGCTACAAAGTATACTTTAACATAATTAGTTTAGAAATGTACCTAAGAAAAACCTATAAACCCAAAATACTAAATGGACATTCCCATGCATTTATGAGAACGTCTGGACCAATAGTCAGACAAATGTTTCAACACATCCAAATCTTGGAAGGTGCCATTCACACAAGCAAAATACACACTTATTGCAGAAATATGCTTATGTACAACATATATATTAAAACATTCTCTTTTGACTTAAAAAGCTAAAAATATCAAGCTATATATAAAACCTATTATCAAAATAAACCAAGCATTGTCTTTAAATATCTAAAGACATATATAATTCAGCATAAGAAAGCACCTATAGGTTGATTCTTAGAATTGCACAAGGATGACAAACTTTGTCATAGCCAGTGACAGATCCATACCAGGCCTTAACATCCTTGAATCAGAATAAACAGTGTTTAAAAAACCTCCAAAGTTCAGGAATATGTTTTTGAAACAGAGTGTTTCCTCCCTCTTTTTACAGAAGAAGAGAATACCAAATTGTTGCTTGTGGTTAACAATGTAAAAATTATAGCTATATGCAAGATGTAGTTTGTGACACTACTTACACAAAATAAGCCATACAGAAAATAGTAAGATCAATAGAGCTTTCCAAAGTCTCACGGATGATCTAAAAAACAGCTAAGAATCAGCTTATATATCTTGATCATTTGTTTGCCTTGCCTTACATATCAGCTGAATTATTCTGATGCATCAGCAGGAAGTAGGGAAGTTGGGAAGTACGGAAGATCACTCGTCCAAGTATTGGGAGCCATGGATCTGAAACTGTTCTATTCAAAGCACTCCTTGGCCATCTCTCCTTGCTTATTTTCTCCTTTTTGCTCTCTTCTCCCATCAGACGGGTGGCTGTCCTGTTCGTTGAGGCGGAACAACTCTGTTAGAAACAAACCCGTATTAGATCATTAGACAGTAATCTGGAGTGGATCAACAACTGCCACACAGGTGTCTGGGCCACCAGTGTGGCAGGTACTCCTCTTAAGACGCCTTGTCTTGGATGGGTAGTCAGCTAATGGCAGAAAGCAGTACAGCTGCTTCAAAACAAGCCATCATCTCCATGATCCATATGTTTTGGTTTTGTGTTCTAGGCATATATTTCTCAAATAAAATGTTAACAATGTGCAGCAACTGCAGCTCCTCTTGCAGTGATGAGATCCACTTCAGCTACCTGCTGAATGTGGTGGTATATAGTGTGTCAGTGTTTAAAGCCATCACCTGCCTCTGAAGTTGGCCAAGTTAAAGAACGGATGCATCAAACTAATGCACTGGTCATAGAATTTAGGGAATTCATGAACATTGTAGGAATATGTACAGTTGTGCTAAATCTAACAGAATTTCTAAGGATTGAAAAGGATGTGTAATATACAGTAATCTCTTCAGTGTCCATACAACCCAAAGACATGTTAACTTTTTTCTTGATTCTCACATCAGGTTCACTCTGATCTGGAATGTTATCCTACAAAACCATCATTGAAGTATAATACTTCCTACATAATTTTTTGAGTTTTCTGGAACACGTAATATCAGAATGCAGCCTGAAATTTAGGGTTTTGTCTCCATTTCCCACTCCAGCTGTCATTCTGGAATACTCAGCCTTGACTTTGAAGGACAAGATGAAATTTGCTGCTACGTCACACACACCCAACTGTTCTGCAGACAACATATGGGTACTAGAAAAGATTTAGAAAGCTCAGGATCTTTTTCAAGTTTTAACACTAAAAACTATATCCCACAAGTGCAACTGAGCCAAATGAACCATCTACTGTCACTGAAAGGAAAGGAGCTTATTTCTTCCTCTTATACTTTCTGACATGAAGAAAGAATGAAGTAAATTTTGTCAGTTTAGCTATTTGCAGATAATGCTTGATAAAATAATACTCAAATTATCTACGAGAAAGATTAATGACAGAAGACTACTAAATAATCCCAAACTTGAGTCAAGAGTGCCTCCTTCCAACTCTGTCTACTGATCCAAAAGTTTTGCTTGTGGTAATTGAGGGACACCTCCAATATAATTCAACATAGAAAGTAACAGTTTTCTTCATAAGTATCTATAGAGACTTGAACTGAGTTTTAGGATAACATGTAGATGCATGGAGTGAGCTTAATCCTGGTTGAAGACTATCAGTCTCAGATTTTCAGTCAACTAAAATTTTTTCACCCTGTCTTTGAAATATATTTACCTGATTCTGTATATTTCTCACCATCTTTCAACATGTCAGCAAAAAAACTCTCTTTAAGAGAGAAATGTGTATGAACACATTTCTGATCCTAGCAATCAACAACTTCAGCTACAGGTTTGAAAAAAATCTACTGACCAATAAATGCAAAATAAAGAATATTTTATATTTCCAAATTTCCTGTTTTCTAGAATCTAGGAGATGTTAGGGATTTTTTTTGTCCTGAACACAGAAGTGCTTTCATATCATAATCAGTTCCCTTCCCCAGTTGTCAAAGTATAAACTAATAGTACTAGAAAATATCTTTTAATAAAATATTATGTAATAATGAATTTTCAACATCATATATAAACAATTGCACACCTGATTTGACTACAGCCATTGTTGCAGCTGTGTATGTATATATCCTTTCTTCACCCCATTACCATGAGGAAGAAAAACTAATTTTGCCCATCTACTTTCACAAGTGCCCCATTTGAAGCTGGAACACAGAAAGTTCCATTTAAATATAAGAAAAAACTATTTCACTGTGAGGGTGATGGAGCAGTGGCACAGGCTGCCCAGAGGGGTTGTGGAGTCTCCTTTCTTGGAGGTCTTCAAGACCTGCCTGGACACGTTCCTGTGCAACCTCATCTAGGTGGACCTGCTTGTGCAGGGGGGTTGGACTAGATGACCTTTAGGTCCCTTCCAACCCTCCCATTCTATGATTCTATGATTTCCAATGTAAACAGAATCAATGCATCTGCAAAACAAACATTTTTTTTTCTTGTAAACTCAAATCTCTGGTCTTTAGTGTAATCATCAACATTCTTAAACTGCTACAGTCTAAATTTCAGGTAATGACTATATAAAAAATGGGTTTCAAGTTCCATACATAAATACTAGTTTCTTTATAAGAGATAAATAAAACCTAGTTGATATAAAAAACTAAAACTAATGTTACATGATTATTGTTTTATTACATATGTCTCTACCAAAGACATCAAAAGGCATGTTCACTCATCTTCACAAATGAAAAGCAGGAACATTTTCAAGGAAATAAGAAAAAGAAGACAGGTAATATTATGCGCTCTGATTTTTATTTCAAGCAGCAAATAGCTGTCACATGGTAAAAAAGAGGTCACAGTTAATAAAGAAGTGAATATGAGAAGGCTAAAGGAATGTTATATCTGTCAAATTTTATAGAATTAATCTGTTTCCAAGAGCAATGCTAGAAGCAGAATGAAAACCAAGCCAATAAATCATTATATGGTTTGCAGTGAATGGATACACAGAAACTTTGCAGTTTGTCTTCAGGCATTGATACATCTTGGGTGTTAATTCAGTGTTACCTTGTGGTTTTTGCTTTTCCACACAACTTTTTTTTCTAGCCTTAGTAGTGTCTCCATTTTTCAGGACCCAACAATTAATGAAAAAATAGATTAACAAGATTGCTATTCTCATAGATGTAATATCTCTCTGAAATTCTATGCCTAGGAACAAAAGCTGTTTTTTTTTTTCCCTTTAGACTAGTTTAGGAGTTAGGACTACAAAATCACAAAGTAACACAGCTGAAACATGAAAATGTGAAATTAATTAGTCATGTTTCAAAACGGAAAGGGATAGAAGAAAAGAAACAAAGAGCTAAAAACAAACAAAACCCCCCCCCCAAAAAGCGCTAAATTTTAAGATCTGAATCAAGGAGACAATAAATTCTGCACCAAAAAAAATCATTCAAAGAATCAAACATTCACGTGCTTTCTCTAATTTAGTATAAACATTATCAAAAGCATTGTAATGTTGATGTCAAAATAAAATCAGTCATCTGTAAAGAAATATTTATTCTCTGATGGTGAACAAACAAAGCTTTTGCAACCCAGGCTACAGTTTGCAAAACAAAAAGGATCTTGCAAAGCAGGGATGACTGAAAGCACTTTTTTCATTTTAGCAACTACATGAGTCTTAACCTTCACCTTTGTAAAAGAGTTCAGAACAATATGTCAGTTTTTGTTTGTATTTCTCAGTGTATAGAGAAGACAACTAATATAAAATACATTAGACTGCACAGAAATAGAACTGTCATACTCAGGTATTTGTGTTTTAAAGTATTTATGTTATTAAAAAAAGCAATTTCAGTGTAATGGAAATACAGAGAAATTACAGGGCTTTTGATAAATAAAAGATTATATGAAAATATATAAACCACAACAAAATACATTCAGAGAAAACACTTTATATTTCAACAGAAATCCAAGAGATGTATTTGACTCAAAAGTCTGTCTCATCAGATAAATGTGCATTGCTCTAAACCTTTGCAGCTATTTTTATGTGTTCTAGTAAATTCCTTTATGTCATGTCCCACCATCCTCTTACTACCATAAATTTCCAAGTTTGTTTCCCATGCTTGATAGAATGCAAGGTAAAATCTATTAATCACAGCTATTCAGAATCATGAAAAAATTTTTTCACAATTAAAAATTTACTGATTACACTTACAATTTATTTAAACTATAATTGACCTAGAATCTAGAAAAAATCATGCAAGTATCCACAACAGTGATACTCTGTGAATTACAGAAACCTTTTCATAACTGGAAAGAATGCTGTGGCAGAGAAAATTTAGTCTTACATTTGTTACTTTATAAGTTACTAAATATTTGTCAATTTGACAATTTGAAGGATTATTTCCTTCATTGTTAAAGAAGAACTTGAAAATCTTTATTTTGATATAGAAAACTTTATCTTAGTATACACAATGTATAAAATTATGCCAAAATAAATACCACAGTAACTAAAAATATAGTCTGCAGTGAACTGTATCCCTGAGGGAGGAAAAATACACTTATCAAGGCAATATAATGAATAAAAAAGAAAACAGGAAGCATTATATTATTATGGGGAAAAATGATGCATTCTTGCAAAATAATAATTATTTGATTAATAATATCTGGAGGAATAATTTTGAACATATGTTGGATAATGAGAGTTGTAGAGAAATTAGGAACAAGAATATGGTGAAAATAGGTATGCAGAAAGAACAGTTTGCATAAACATTTCAAAAACATAAAGCTATAAACATAAAAAGGCCAAATAACCTTTGGTCAGGTAAAATGTCAGGTAAAATCTTCTGATGCATGAAATATTAGGGAAAGAAAGGTTACAAATTCTAAAACATTTTTCAGATGCAAAAAATGGTGAATGCTTTGCAACATTTGGTTTTAAACATACAGCAAATACCACTGGGGGAAAGAATCATCTCAGACTCTCCAGAAATTACTAAGATTTATTGGAATTGCTGAAACCTTAAATGGATAAAGAATTGAGGTTATCAGCACCTTATAGGTACTGTGCACTCCTCTTGACAAAACTCACAGGCAGGCTGTAGCTGGTTGACAGCTTGAGAGAATCTGTTAAAGGCATGAAGGTATGAACTCAGAAAAGCTGGAGAAATGGAAGAATGAGTCTGCCTTAGCCAGCCATATGTAAGAAAAAAATCCAAAGTTCACATCGGAAGAAAACTGACTAGAGTAAACATAGACTACATGATGATATATACTTGAAGACCACACTGATTCCTTTTGGTGTTTTCACCATGGCAGGAGGAGAAAAAAACCACAATTCCCTTGCAAGGACTATGAGATTAACTTACCATTAATATTTTAAGTGGAAACTATTATCCCAGTGGAATTTTGGGCAATAACAATGCAGTCTTGAGTGGCCTGAATGTAACGTTTGTGTTGATAGGTACAAAGACCATGATAATTGAAGAAAATAATAAACCACTAATTGTAGAGAATAACGTTGCGAAGGTGTTTGTAAGAGTGAAAATTGTAATAACCTTCTACAAGTGACTGCAGTACTGTGTCTTCTTCAGTAACTTGTGGTACCAGAAATACATTGTGTGAATCTGTTAATTGACTCCCTTAATAAGACAGATGCCTGGTCGGCCTTAGAGAAATAAACTTCAGGCATAGAAATGAGTAGACATTTAATTGCAAATGTGATGAAGGTATGAAGTCCAGTAATTATGGGTTGCACCTTTTGGAGAAGGTGAGGATGCACTGCTGGTATCTGCTCTGCCAAGACATGAAAGTTCTGTTATACGATGGTAAGCAAGAAGATTATCAGCTAGTTGCTGGTTAACCCACTTGGTGGACAAGATAATAGTAGAGTTCAAAGAAGACCATAGTATGGACTGTGACTGAAAACTGTGACCTCTGAAAGCTCCTTACCATAAGAAAGAAAAGACATTGCAATCTGTGTTAGAAGAGAAAAATTGGAAGGGTTTTTTTCATCTTGGAAAAAGGATGGCTGAGGAACCTTTTCCCTCCAGTTAACTTCCCAGGGGATGATAGACTGCACCTGGAGGTGCTATGGCTTCAAATGTCTTCCAACATGGAGAGGTGAAAACAGGTCTTACTCAATATTTGAGGCTCTTAACTCACAGAGCCACCTGACAACAAAAGAGATATTAGCTCTGGTCCTTGTTTTGTCAGGACTCCAGAGGTGGTTCCCACACTGGCTGTCTACACGTAGAAGGCAAGTCCCCTGACCTTCTGCTGGTACTACCTAAAACCACACAAACTTGGAGCCAAAGTTAGGGGTGCAGAGAGGAGTAGAGGGAACTGAGACAATGCTCAAATAGTAACCTTTGTCAGGAAACAAAGGCAAAACACTGTTTTGTGCTTTCAGCTGCATAAACTTAAGGTGACTTGAAGGGAAGATGTTAAACAAAATAAAAGAGATAATGCATAAAAGATCTGTAGTCATTGGTCACAAGCATCAGAGAATGACCTATGATGGCAAAGTGCTTGCCATCTGGGGAATTCAATTATCTGCAGACAAATTGTATCAAGACATGTACAAGTGAAACTTTAAATCTAAATGCTTTAACTCTTTGCAGAATAGGAGGGAATAAACTCTTAATGGATTTTGTGACCTGAAGGATTAATTGACTTGAGATACAAGTTGTATAATCAGACCTAATTTCATCTTTGTCCAACAGTTTGGTGCTGAGTCCCTGGGACGCCAACAGGAAATAGCTAGTTTCTTGAGCACTGGAAAACCTATCTCTTGGATAAAGTGCAGCTGAACACTGCTGGAAATATCTGTAGGGAAAGACAGACACTTCAGAAGGATTCAGAGAACCAAAAGCAGGAGCCTTGATTGCCTGGAGTACAGGCGTCCTCAGGGTATAAACCCTGGACGGCTATTACTGCTGTGGATCACAGGAAACATCCAGCAACACCGTGAGCTTCTTCTTTTATTCCATTTAACCCACTCCATCTAGCTGTGCCCTGCTTCCAGGCAGCAGTGTTAATGTGCTGTGACAGACTTTTTCCAGCCTTTACTAATACACACAGTCTTCTTGATAAGGACAAACCTATACCGTAACAGGTCTGTGATCTTACTTTCAGAACTTCCTTCAGCAAGAGACAGGGCCTGAATAAACCTCATGTGTTCACTGCTGGTTACAAGACAGCAGTCCAGATGAAGCCAAGCAGAAGGATAGAAAACGGTAATCAGTTTCAATACAGACATAAAAAGTTTACATTTTCTTCCATTAATTGTCATGGCTTAGATTTTGGTTTTTTGTGATAAAGGGTAAATGACATGTTTTGTCCACATTTTCTAGACAGCAAGCCACTGGAGAAATACATCTTCTAAAGCACATTCCTTTGTTATCTAAATAAGATATTTCAGTCTGATTTCTACACATTAACTGTGCCACAGTATTTTAAACAGCTGATCCTAACAACCCACTGAACTACATCAGCTTGTTGTCTTGTTTATGGAGTAAGTGCAGCTTTGGCTCTAAGCAAGAGAACAGAGCAGCCTCAAGACTACTTCGGCATTTGCAGAGAAGGCTCTGCTCCTTCACTGCCTGGCTTTCCCCAGTTGAAGAGCACCTTATTTTCCCTTGAAGCCTTGTTGAAGAGGGTACAAAAGCACAGAGAAAAACAGAAATACAGTGCTTAGATTTCTTCATTTCTACTTAGTTATCTCCCTTTTCTCAACTTATCTGTTTTACAAGTTTAATATTGCTAAATGAATGGTTTAAAAAGAGAAAAAAACATGCTCTTTCCAAAGTTTCAAAGTGAAAAGAACTGTGAAGCACTGAACAAGGGATTTCGCATTATTTTTTGTTTCTTTATACCACTGCATCTTTGAAAGAACAGAACCATATGAGGGCCTTAAGGCATGTCAGAGGTTAGAGTGAGGCAATCACACAGCTTATGCACCTCCTCTCACACCGTTGTTAACAATCACACAGGAGGGATGTGTACTTTTTCAGAATCTATGCGAAGAACAAGGTTTTTTTTTTCTTTCAGTAATTTTAATTTTCACATCCTAATCTGAAAGGGTTTGATAATAAACGAGTACTGATTGCCAGCTGGCCAAATGGCACTCATAGATCACAGAAAAGCTGTGTCAGATAAGAGCACATTACTGTGGATGAAAATACATTGAGTGAAGTTATGCTTCCTGCCACGCAATAAATGCCAGTTGCTAACCAAATACCATACCAGAAAATACAGCTTCCGTGCATTACAAGCGAACAGCAACAGTGAGGAAAAACTGTTAAATTGCAGGAGATAGCTGTTGGAAGGTCAATGAAGTTCAAAATAAAGTGTCTAAAGTCTGATCTACTTCATTATCAAACAGAAATAAAGTGCAAGTGCTGACTATCTCAGGAAACAAGAATTTATGAGCAAGCCTTTTTCCCAAGGAGGGTTTTAGCCTTTTTTTTTTTTCCTAGCTATATACATGTGAAATTTTATAATAATTAAAACGCATTTACGTCATATAACACAGTAGTCCATTAGCCAAGCTTAGTCAAATATTCTCAAGAATTCACAATACACTCCTGACCATCAGTGTTGGTTATAACTTATATTCTCCCAAAAGAGAAAGAGAAATCTTGACCACAAGTAAGCCATGGCAAGAGTCCTACTCATCTCAAAACAGACCTGTTCACTGAGAACATTGGAGAGATGATTTACGAAAATCATTTAAGTGGGGAGAGGTGAATAGCAAAGTGCACCAGCTAACAAGTAAGTACAAAGGAAAGAGAATGTTCAGATGTAAAAAACACCACTGTTACAGCACTTAGAGGACATGGAAGTACCTAGCTTAGGCCACAGCCCCTGTACTCAAGAAAGAAGCACTGGTGCCTTCACAGAGATTTCTGATTCAAGTTTGTCACTCATCCCAAGCCTGATTGAATCTCAACTGCAAGGCAATGAAAGCTACCTCAGCTGCTTAAGAGGGACAGATGGAGGAACAGGGAAGTCTTCCAGGCATGTGACAGGAACGCTTGCTTTCCTGATACTCTGTGGCCCAGAGAGGGGTGATGGTGTGCAGACCTCCACCATTAGGTTGGCTTCTTGGGCTATTCCCATTCCAACAGACTTTTCTTGTTCTGGAGCTAGGGAGAAATAACCTATGCATGTTTCAAGACTTTGGTGTCCCAAGGCCAGTCAGCAATGACTAGTCTGGAAGAAAAGGTGGTAGGAACCACTCGTTTAGTTCACAGATACCAACCCAGGCCCATGAGACCCTTAAAAGCACCTTGAAAGAATTGGACTTTGCAGAAAGACTTCCAGGATGCAGCCTATGTAGGCACACAACCCACCACAGTTTAAGGACACCTCTATTTCCCTGATAGAGACAGGCACTTGGAAAAGGCTACAAAATAATTTACACCATCATAACTGAATTATCCATAGTGCTACTTTAAGCCTCTGTTATTCCTCTGTGTTTCATAATTACTCTTCTGCAATATCAGCTGAAGAAAAATGTTGGTGGCTGTTTGACTCAACTCAGCTCCCCTCACAGAGGTGAAGTTCAGGAGTAACCATGGGAAAGGGAACAAAGCAAAAAAAAGTCAGCCTGGGGCTATTTTACTCATCAGTCTTTGTCTTGTAATGGAGAAAAATGGAAGCTCTGCCTCAGCTCCTTCTTGCAGTGCTGTTGGAGCCCTTTGGACTTGTGACAGATCTCAACATGCACTTCTGAAGGACAGAGGATGAAGAAGAAGCAGTTCCAATGAACAGGCTAGAAAGTGGCAGAACATACTCTGATGTAATATTTCTGGTGGCCCCCTCAGATGCACTGGTGAATACACAAGTATGTGCTCAGTTTTTTCACACCTGCAGTGCATTGTGATAACTAAGCTATCCCCCATCTGATCTGCTCCCCTCAGGTCATATTCATGCCAAGGAAAACAGTTCGGGACCCACTAGGTCTATATCTCTACCTCAGTGAGAGATCAAAGAGACAGATGGGAGAGCACATCACCAGCCTAGCTGCTGTGTAAAGCCAACAAAGCCAAAACATATTCAGGACTCTGAGGCGTTGTAATAGTCTCTCTAAGAAGTAATATACAATGAGACAGTGCCATCTTTAACCCCAGCCCAGATCTATTTCATTGCACACAGTGTTCCCGTAAATTTCAATATTTTGCCCCTCCTTTCTCTGTTTTCTTCAGCAAACTGAGGTTTTGTTCAGGTTCAGTACTTGTGAAAGAAGAGTAAGAGATAAGAAAGCTGAATTGTCTGTTCCTTCTCCTCCAATGTGCAGCAGGATGAAAAAAAGAGATACTTTTTATAGGCAATGAAAAAAGTAGTGAAACACATGCACATGCATAGGAAGGGAAACTTGAGAGTATATTGCCTCACTGGGGCAGGTGGCTGCTGTGTTTAAGTCACCACACTCAGCACATTGGCTTCAACCCCTCCCATGGATGAATCATATGAGACTTTTCCAGGAAATGAAACTCTCCTATGAGGAGGAGGGAGGGATATGTTGCTCACAAAATCAGTCAACGTGATCACAAGAGGATGTTCTGCACAAACACAGAGAAATATTCACCACTATTTCCAAGTTTCCTACATCTAACAGTCAACAGTATGTCCATTTTAAGCAGATAGCAAAAGAGTCAAAGCCATTTGGACATTCTGAGAAGTTCTGCTGAAACTGGTAGAAAACTTGCAACTATTTCCCACAATGAAGTCTGACTGTGCAGGAAAGGAAAAGAAGGCCATTTCTCCCTCAAAGTGAATACAGCTGTAAAAAAACAATTTGTGAAAGACAGAGAAAACCTGCATCTGGTCTTCTCAGATCACCTCTAGAGAACTTCCTGTTTTGTAAGCATCCAACAGTATGATTGTGAAGCTCCCTGGGCAGTTTGATTTTTTTTTTTCTTAAATATTCCTTGGCTTGTGCTTATGAAACTTGTCTGCTCATTGGAGGTTATCTTACAACAGCACCAAACAGACAGCAGAAACATTCTGTTCATGTATCTTTACTGTTTTATTCTATTGTAAAAGGTGTTGTTGTGAAGCTTCATGTGTAACCCAGAGCCCTAAGAAGAAAGAATTGCAAGCATAAAGAATTGCAAGCATTATCAGTATAGACATAAAATACCAACCACTCTTTCCCAGCTGTGCTCATACCACCAAAATATTCTGTTCTAATAAACAAGTTAGTGGTGCATAAATCTTTCAAGGCACTGAAGGTGAAAAAAAAGTTAGTTGGACTCATACAGCTAAACAACTGCTATGTTATAGCAACGTTATAATTTCCCCAAAGCATTATGAGATAATATGAAATCATTCTTCTGCAAGGGAAGGATAAACAACACTTTCATTAAAATATCTTCTCCTGTATTGGGAAGGTTAAACTAGTTAATAGTGTTAATGATCCAGGTTCAGGAAAATGAGACAGTTTAAGAACATCTTGAAGAACAGCTGTCCCACTCAAGAGTCTTCTTTGGTTTTGTTTTTTTACATGTTTCTTTTTGGCTTTTTAAGGCAAAGGCCCTACAGCTCAGTTTCAATGCAGCCTTATCATATGCAAAGTCACAGTCAGCAAAGGGAAGAAAAGAGAACAGGAGAGGTGTTGGGCACTGCTGGTATTTATGTGAGTATGCGTTGAGTGTCCGTAGCCCTGAGGTCGGGGTTCCACCATGACGTAGCCATTAATGATGTGGATCTGGGGAGGAGAGTCTGTAGCACTGCAAGGCAAGAGAAGAACATCAGCCTGGACACATCCCAGAACTGCCTGCTGCCCATGGAGCCCCCATGGAGACTGTCTTTGGTTCTCCTGGGAGTGCTCCTGAGTGGTGTCTCATATGGGTTCCACGCTTACCAAAGGGCTGTCTCCTTACAGCAGAGCACTGCCTCACATCCCTGCAGCACAGGCAGCCCCTGCGTCAGCCCACATGGACATGGGCACTGCCCAGCCAAGCTGTGGGGCAGTCCTCAGGGGAGCAGGGAAGGGATGGAGGAGCAGGGAGACCATTTCCTGCCCTGTTCTCAGGCAACCTGCCCATTGTTTCCATATAGTTACTCAGGTGAGCAAGATGACCACATTCCTAGTGACTTTCAGCTCAGTAGAAAATATCCAAGAACAACAAAATAAGCTTTGTTTGTCTCTGCAGCAAGGCTTGCTGAGCACAATGGGAGGGAGGCACTCTGAGGGTGGCCCCCTCAGCTGAATCTGTCTTCCTCAGCCACTCTTCTGTATGTGCATCTTAAGAGTGGACCAAACTTGTCCCATACTGCATGTTCCCTTCCACAGGTCAGGAATTACAAAGGGTTTAAATGATATGCTTTAAGGGAAGGAAGAGCCACTTCCAGAAATGTATCCTAGAGTTACTGGGAAAAACTCACCAAGCATGTGCCAGAGTATCTCCTGGAAGTGGGGACTCCAAGGTGGTGATGAACCAGAACCAAGTCAGAGCCTACATAATGTTGAACTCACAATATGACAATAAGTGACTGAGCAGAGAAATTTGTGTGCTCCAGGCTGCTAAAACCAACTGTCCTGAATTTGGGAAGCACTCATACCAGAAGGGTCAGACATTGCACAGGTGTCACTCTCTTCAGCAATGGATTGAAAGCCACACTTGACCTCACAGCTGTAAGAGCCTCATGGTGCTGTGTAGAACACAAAGACAAATTCCTGCCAAATACAAAAGCAGAGTAATTTCTCCTGCACCACTCTTGACTTATTTTGGCCAGCTGCATTAAGCAAAGACTCTTTAGAAAACTGAAGGTAATTAGTATTCTTCTTAAAAGCACTGACCCTTCCATGCCCAAAGGCCCCTACAGCAGATCTGAAGAGTAACTGGAGAGAAGCCATCAAGACAATACAGCTGCCAGGCACGGGATGCGTACAGAAGTGCAAGCTAATGCAGTTCTGCCAAACCCACCATGAGACTGTCAAACCACTGGCGCCATGTCTCTCGTGTTCCCAAGCTGACAGGGAACAGTTGGGAGCTACTCACGCGTTAGACAGCTGATGGCGTTACCTATGCCTGGGCGCCCGCGAAGCGCTAGTCGCCAGGCCTGAGAGCCGGGACCGCTTGCGCGGGGCACGCCGCGGCTACGCCACGAGGTGGGGCTGTCAGCCCAGCCCACAGAGCGCGGGTGGCGACCGCCCTAGCTCGGCAAAAGCCAAACGGGGCGGGCGGGCGAGCGGGCGGTCTGCGAGTGAGTGGTCCTCCTCTGCAGGGCGCGCATGGCGGTCTCTGGGCAGCCACGGGCATCACTCGCATCTCCCAGCACCGGCAGTAGCAGCAGCTCCAGGCTCCCAAGCAAGCTCTCTGCCACTAAGGACTCACCCCTAAAAAGAATCTATCACCTTGCACACCTGGATATATTTCTGTCATACAGGACAATTTAATTAGTATGGAAAGAATGGAAATGCTGCAAAAGAGAAAAAGGAAAGGAGGCAATAATGTAGTTGTTTCCTAAATTGTCATCATTAGCTTTGCTTTTACCTCACTATGGCCTTGCAGCACTTGCAATCCAGCATGTAGTCCTAATGTACTTCTAATTCAGTCACAGTAGCACATCCTCCCATCTTCCCTCTCCTTCGGAAGGTACTGATGCAGCAAGTGTATGCCCATTGACTTCCCTGAGCTTCATGGGAACAACAGCATGTGAAAATCATTCCAAAGCATTTCAACTAAAGGAACTGTCAGCTCTAAAAACCCATTGACAAGGAGCTGGTACCAACTACACTAACAGAAAGTAAATGATACACTAAAACAAACACAAAAACAAATGTTATACAAGGATTTGTCATACTGGTGCATCTTGGACTGTATGTAGGTCTGTGAGTGAGAATAAAAATCTCCACATGCATTTGTCTCCCTTTATCTCCAAACTACTCACGTGTAGGTTGCAAGACAGAGCAGGGAGAGGGCACAAAACTACTCTAGAGACAAGGAAAAGCAGTCTAGTCTAAAAAGTCTGAAAACAGTGAATGCTTGGAATAGAACAACAGCTGATGCACCTGCTTGCAGCCAGCCTGAGCAACAGATTATTCAAAGCAGTGGTACAGCTGGGAGCCACAGATGTAACAGAAAAGATGTTGGAGAATTTGGACATAGTACCTTGGCGAGCAGGGAAAAAAACACAAAAAGAAGAATGTAATAAACTAGTAACAAAAAAAAAAAAACAAGGGCAAGGGCTCACCTTCAAAACCCTCCTTTCAGAGAGCCCACTACAAATAAGTATGAGGCAATGGCAACAAGGGACTTTGACGAACAAGCTCCAGAAGGGGAAAATCCAGCAAACAACTCACTATCAGCTGCTGCACCTGCAATAGGTAATTGGCACCTTGGAAAGAAGCAACAGGTGCTTGTTGTGGGTGACCCATTGCTAAGGGGCACTGAGAAACCCACCTGTGGAGAGGATAAGGTGTCATGAGAGGTGTGCTGCCTGCCAGGAGCCAAGGTCTGTGATGTGGCTGAGAGAGTGCCATGGCTTGTCAGAGATGCAGGCAACTACTCCTTACTTGTGTTGCCAGTGGGTGGACTTGCCAGCAGGTTGAGGGAGGTTCTTCTCCCCCTATACTCTCCCCTGGTGAGGCCTCATCTGGAGTACTGTGTCCAGTTCTGGGCTCCTCAGCTCAAGAGGGACAGGGAAGTGCTGGAGAGAGTCCAGCGCAGGGCCACCAAGATGATCAGGAGAATGGAACATCTTTCATATGAGGAAAGGCTGTGGGAACTGGGGCTGTTTAGTTTGGAGGAGATTGAGGGGTGACCTTATTAACGTTTATAAATATCTAAAGGGTGGGTGTCAGGAGGCTGGGACATCTCTTTTTTCTATAGTAGCTAGCAACAGGACAAGGGGCAATGGGATGAAGCTGGAACACAAAAAGTTCCACGAACAAAAAACTATTTAACTGTGAGGGTGATGGAGCACTGGCACAGGCTGCCCAGAGAGGTTGTGGAGTCTCCTGCCTTGGAGGTCTTCAAGACCCGCCTGGACATGTTCCTGTGTGACCTGATCTAGGTGACCCTGCTTCTGCAGGGGGGTTGGACTAGATGATCTCTAAAGGTCCTTTCCAACCCCTACCATTCTATGCTTCTATGATTGTGTTCCATGTAGGTATGAATGATGTCATAAGGCATGACATCTCCAGGATCCAAAAAGATTTTAAAACCTTGGGGGAGCAAGTAAAAGGGAAGGGGGGCTCAGGTTATTTTCTCCATCGTGTTCACTAGAGATAAAGGGAGAGTCTACAATGAAAAAATCAGCCAACTGAACTCCTGGCTGAGAGGCTGGTGCTGGTGGGAAGGTTTTGGATTCTATGACAGTGGATCCTTCCTTGGGGGCTACAGCTTGATAGGACGGGATGGGATTCATCCCTCCCATAAAGGCACTGATATATTTGGGAATAGGCTAGCAAACTTGATAAAGAGGTCTTTAAACTAAAGGACTTGGGGGGTTGGGGGAGATGCAACATAGAACAAGCTGTCCTCTTTAGCAGGGAAACAGAGCAGGACAGGGAACGCAATGATAAATGGCTCCCATCTGTACACCATGCTGAGATGCAGAAGGCTGACCACCCTGAGAAAGAGCCAAACCAGGGAGGATCCTCCTGCACCTGTCCAGGGAAACCTGCATGTTTGAGTAAGCCCCTGTGCTGCCTCTACACCAATGCACACAGCCTGGGGAATAAGCAGGAGGAACTGGAGATGTGGGTGCGAATGTGGGGCTACAACCTCATTGCAGTCACAGAGACGTGGTGGGACAGCTGCCATGACTGGAGCACAGCCATGGAGGGTTTGTATTGTTCAGGAAAGACAGACTGACAAGGCGTGGAGGTGTAGTTGTTCTCTATGTGAGGGTCAAGCTTAAGACTCATAAGTCAATGGGACCTGATGGGATGCATCCTAGAGTGCTGAGGGAACTGGCTGATGTGATTGCTAAGCCTCTCTCCATCATTTTTTAACAATCATGGAGGACAGGTGAGGTGCCTGAGGACTGGAGAAAGGCCAGTGTCACTCCAGTCTTCAAAAAGGGCAGGAAGGATGACTCAAGTAACTACAGGCTGGTCAGTCTCACCTCCATCCCTGGAAAGGTGATGGAACAACTCATCCTGAATGTTATCACTGAACATATGATGGATAAGGTAGTAGTCATGGGGAGTCAACATGGATTCACCAAGGGGGAATCCTGTTTGAGCAACCTGATAGCTTTCTATGAGTGCATAACCGTCTGGCTAGATGAAGGGAGAGCAGCAGATGTCACCTACCTTGACTTCAGCAAGGCTTTTGACACTGTCTCCCACAACATCCTCATCAGAAAGCTTAGACAGTGTGGTCTGAATGAGTGGACAGTGAGAAGAGTGTAGCCAGCAGGTCAAGGGAGGTTCTTCTCCCCCTATACTCTCCCCTGGTGAGGCCTCATCTGGAGTACTGTGTCCAGTTCTGGGCTCCCAAGCTCAAGAGGGACAGAGAATTTCCGGAGAGTCCAGCGCAGGGCCACCAAGATGATCAGGGGACTGGAACATCTTTCATATGAGGAAAGGCTGTGGGAACTGGGGCTGTTTAGTCCAGAAAAGAGAAGACTGTAGGGGGATCTTATTAATATTTACAAATATCTAAAGAGTGGCTGTCAGGAGACTGGAACATCTCTTTTTTCTATTGTAGCTAGCAACAGGACAAGGGGTAATGGGATGAAGCTGGAGCACAAAAAGTTCCATCTAAATATAAGAAAAAACTATTTCACTGTGAGGGTGAGGGAGCAGTGGCACAGGCTGCCCAGGGAGGTTGTGGAGTCTCCTGCCTTGGAGGTCCTCAAGACCCATCTGGACATGTTCCTATGCAACCTTATCTCGGCTGACCTGCTTGTACATGGGGGTTGGACTAGATGATCTCTAAAGGTTCCTTCCCACCCCTACCATTCTACAATTCTATGAATGTAGACGCTTAGTTACAAGAACTGCAGGCTTTTCTCCATCATCCTGACACCTCAGGTTGTTTACAATACCCCAAAAATAAAATGCTTTCAACCTCAGTACACCAGTGAAACAGAGACAGAAAGTACAAAAGAGAGCAGAACCAGGTCTTTGTGTTATCTGACAGGAGGGAAAAATCAAGGTATGCATTTAGCTGAAGGTGTAAGTATAGCTCGTGAGGGAGAAGATGGCTCTTCTTGCAGATTGCTGTAGTTTCTGGAAGTAAGTAAAATCTTTAGGATGAAAATCAGGGGGGTATGTATGAACCTTTGCCCACAACACATTCCATTTTTTATATTAAGTCCATCATCCATTAGGTTGTTATTCTCCCTTCCACATGTCCAGTAATGGCTCACATGTTTTTTAAGACTGGAAGAACACAGAGACTGGAAATTTTCTGTAAGGACTGTAAAACTACAAGGAGCACATATGCCAGATATTGCTCTTTCCCCATATGCAGCAGGTCTTGTATAACTGTCTATGGTTTTGATCTGTATCATCTAACATTGGACCTAGAATTCTGTGATAAAGAGGACTACCATATGCTTACAATTCCTCAAATCCAAATGCAATATGATCTAGACAAGGCTTCCACTTGTATTATTCATAATTTCCACAAACATAATCATGTGGAAGAAGCTATTTTGTCACTAAAAGCACAAGTAGCTTTGAGTGTATGTTTTGGCAAGAACCACAGTGAGGGAGAAGGTCAGATCCTGGTTTCAGAATATATCTAGCCCCTGCAGGCATTTGATGTGCTGGATTAATCAGTCTAAGTTAAAAGTCCAGTTTGCATGACAAACCCTTCTCCCTCCCCAGCCCTTAGCTACCTTTCTTCAAGGCGAACCCATAGGTCATTAAACTGTCTTTGCTTCTTTTGCTGCTTCTTCTTCTTTTTGTACTTCCTGTCTACCTTCTCCAGCATGGCAATGCTGTCAGGGAGCAGCAGTTGAGGCAGGAGCTCTTCCTCTTTCTCCTCCTCTTCCTTCTGTGGGTGTAATGGCAGTGGGAGCTCATGGGACACGACATAGCGGCTGTGTGCTGGTGATGACGATGAAAAAGTTAACAAAGCTTTGGGGGGTTTTCTGCTGGAAGAAGGAGGGAATACAGATATTATTTGAAAGGGCTTTGAGGCAGAATCCTGATTTAGATAACAGTAAGGCATATATAAAACAGGTGTTTTTCCCGAACATATTGGCTTGATGCTTATTTCTCTGCCTTCTATTCCTGCCCTCTCTTCCTTAAGTCAATATTCTGATCAAAATAGTTCTCTTTAATGAAAAATACTTCAGAAAAGAGGTCATCTGGAACTCAGGAAAGAATGCAGTCTGGTTCAGGGTGGAATAACTCTTGGGAATAACCTTGTATATCTATAAAGAAACAACAACAGGAATCTCCTTCAGAGTCAGAGGAGGTCAAAGCATACTCCTGTAGTCTTACGTACTGCAGAACACAGACCAGAATTATTCCTTTCACTAATTCTTGCCTGAGCCAACTAATTTGCTGGGCAGTGACAGGATGACTAAGGCACACTGGCTGAAGTAGCCAATTCTAGATCAACAAACTCACGTGTGGAGCAGGTAAGTAATGAGCTAGTCCACATCAACTGTGGTCATGGCTGCAGAAATGCACCTTGCAAATTATCACCTTTGAAGGAAATGGCTCAGTATGCCATTCAGCAGTCCTTTGGGACATCTAGCCTGCAGCAACTGTAAGTGGAGTAGTCATAGCAGTGTGAAATTCACTGTTACCTCATTTTCTGAGCAATTGCAGCTCTCCCACAATGCCGAAGTGAGCTCTCTATACATTGATAGGAAGTAATGAGGGAGTAGGAGCCAGGCCTTCAGCTTGCTGGCTGCACAGAACCTATATTAGTCTGGCAGCATTATCTACAACTTCAAGTCAGCTCAAGCAAGTAAGATACTGCAGTGAGACTATCTGTATGCACAAGCTATCACAAGCAAATCCTGGGAGCCCTATGGACCACTCAGTCAAGCCCCTAGAAAAAAGCTCTAAGGGCTATGCTTACAAAACTTCATGCAAACGTGATTACTGAAGAAACAATCATCTCCACCCTTATTACTCAAGCTCTGTTTCATTACATGCAGAGCAAACAACAGCTCTTCATCTATTCTTGAAGACAGGCAGTCTGCATTCTCCCATCTACCCATGGGTTAGCTAGCCCATGCTTCTCCTTGTTTGGAAAAAAGTGATTCTTCCTCTTCACTTATTTATGTGGATACACAGAGCAAAACACAAACATCTGACTGATCTTTACAGCTACTTCCTAAAGAGAAGAGGTAGAGCAGTCTTCTGTAACAAGATAAAATTGGAAAATGGCTTGGGCTGTAATTCAGAAAGGTAATGGAAGACCTCTGGCCACTGTGCAGAAAACTGACTTCAGTCACTGAAACCTTCCCAGAACCATAATGTGTTTCCTTTCTGCCTCGCGATGGCATCAAAAGGAGGAAGTCCAGAAAGAGAAGTGTGGTTGCAGTTTTCAAGCTCACAGTGATGGGCACATCTCTTGGAGAATAAAGAGGGTTCATCCTGGAGAAGGAGAAATGAAGTTGTGAACTGGAACATGAGGGAGAAACTGGGATGAAAATGAAGAGAATTTGATCTTATTTCATGCAAGGAAAATCACAAATCATTGATTTGGTGAACTTGATGTGACAGAGACTGCCATAGAATGGGTCTTCGGCTATCAACTTCTTTCAAAATCCTTGTGATTGTCATACTGCCATTTTAGCAGTTTCACCTTTCAGCTTTCCTCCACAACGTCTTCACATCATCCACTCCCACTCTGCCCTACAGAGTGAGCCTCCCCAGTTGTCTCTAGTGATCTGATACAATTTCTCTGTAGGTCCACTGCTTATGGTTCCCTTTTCCCCAGTTTCTCTTCACCATGTCTGCTCCTTAATGGTGGAAGTCACAGAGTGGGCAATAGTCCTCCCCTGTAGATTAGAAAGCCTTGCTGCCTGCAAGCCTTCCCTGCCAAACTCATGGCCATACCATGCTGAAAGCTCAGCACTGCTACAGGCACGATGACCCCCATCCTGCATGATCAGAAGTTTATTCTGATACCTGCAGCCTCAGAACACTACTAACAACAGAGACTCATGTACACAACCTCCTTTGCTATACTTCCTGCAGATAATTCTTCCAGGGACAGACTGAGCAACACTGTGAAGGCACACAGATACAAAAGTGTGTCCTTCTCCAAGGCCAGTTCCCTCTCCCAGCACAGCAGCTAAGGGAGGAGTCCTTAATTACAGCTGTGATTGTGTGATGAATATTTTTCAATATATATGCATGCAAAAACCAGGAACAACAGTTAAAGCCCAAAATAAGACAGTAGGAGTTTGACTGGACTTGTGGCACTATTTATAAACCACCTTTTGCACTGCTGCACCTTGCCAGTTTTCTCTTCTCCCTATTTTACCCTGTCAAATAATCAACATGTACTCACTAGACTATCTAGGACAGTAGCGGGATATGGTCCCACATTTACATAGGTAGAACTGGGTTTATTGGCACAGACTGCCCTGGTATTTGTTCCCAGAACAAGTCCAGGATAGCAATCAACTTAAACTCTCCATCCAACCCCCAGGACTCTGACATACTCTTGACACAGCTCTTTCTCTTAGATCAAATGTTCCTCTTCTTCAGAACTCACATTTTTTTGAAACCTGTTTCCACGTGATGCAGAAATGTTAACACCTTTTTCTCAAAGAAAACACTAAAGTGCCACCTTGCTTAGCATCTTCACTTATCTTTAAAATCAAGCCTTCAGGAAAGATATTCTGTCTAGTAGTCCTAATGAAAAGCTTGAGATGCAACCAGTGCCAAACTGAGGGCTTTCAAAAGCACAAGAGTTACTGGATGGACAATGAATCCCCATGATGTGGTCAGAGAACTGGATGCCCAGTCACCCTGAGTATCACTGATACCTATCTTCCTGATGGGTGAAGATCTTAGCCCTCCTTCACACAGCTGTCTGACCTTGACTTCCTTACAGCTACAGATTTGATTTCCTTACAGCTTCCTTTACAGAGCAGCACTGGATATTGTTTTTCCTTGAGTACATATTAAGCTGTCTTTAAGCTTTAAGAAACTGCTATGGCTGTTTTTAGAAATACCAAAGATAAGAATTTTCTTGGAGAAGAAGAAACCAAACAACACAAAAGTGGCAATACAGGCAGGTTTTTGATTATCCCTGTAAACACTGACACACTGGAATGTCTAGCTTGACTTCAGTGTTATAAGATCATTAAGCTTTGTGCTTAAGCACAGGGGGCTTCTCCATGTCAGACTACCTGCACATTGGTGGCAGGGTTACAGATTGCATTCATGTAATCATGTGGATGACTCTCAGCTCAGTTTGCTTCAGTACATGTAGCATTAATGATGTGTGCCCATGTCAAGAATCACAGCAAAAATATGACCTGCCAGAGGCTGAATCTCATGGTCTGAAAAAAGCAGCAAAAGTAGTGCAAAGAGAAAGATTAAGCAACCAGAGTGTGAGAAAAACATGTTACTATTTTTGTATCACATCAGTGGACCCCCTGGCACAGACTCTGCATTGTGCCTCGTGCATAAAAGGTTATCATTCTACCTGAAAGCCCTGTATCAGAAATGTCAGAGAGGAGGAAGAAAGACATAAGTGGTGAGGGACAGAATGTCTAGCACAAAGAATAAAAGGAGAAGAGTACCACAATTGGGATAAAACTTTTTTTTCCACTGTGATCTTTTAGCAGTGACTATAAGGAGGAGTAGAGATATCTGAGAGACACAAGAGCACAAGTTTGGCAAGTGTCTGGAGAAGGTGGAGACAAGGATTGCAGACCCTATGCTGGTGGCAAAGACCTCTGGAAAGAGGTGAGTCAAGAGCGCAAGTAATTCTTGGTAGAGTGTGGAGGAGGAGGTTATTTGGCATCTTGTAGTTACTGAAACTACAGGGAAATATAAAGACACTCAGCAAGCAATAAAAGAGGCAGGAAGGATACATCCCAAAGGACAACTGTAAGATGAACCAGAACAGCAAGTACTTTGGCTTAAAACTGCTGAAGAGATCATGGGACATGACAGTGATTAGTCATGGGGACAGCTTGCGAAGAGGCTGGGTGGACTCTGGGCAGTCAGATTCCAGGCTGAGAGAGAGTAATCAGTAAGAATCAAAAATAGCAGTGTAAGAGAAGAGTGTTAAAAGGCAGGGCAGTCAAAAGGGAGGAAGGAGGAGCCTAGGAGCATATGTGGTATGAGACAGTGCCCACATCTGGTAGATCAAGCATGCATACTCTATAGCTGTTAGTGTAAGAGTTAAAAACTTACAGAAAGAGAATGTTTTAATTATTACAAAAAAACAAATCAAACCAAACAAAAAAAAAAACAAGCAACCAAAACAAATGCCAAACATAAACCAAATAAAATCCTCTTTCCAAATTGGTCAGGGAAGAAAGAGCTCAGCTCACTGTTAGGTATAGTTCCAGCTGCACTACCTCTTCACGACTGTTTACAAACCTACCCTCTCAAGGGCTGCTCAGCTAAATAAAAGCATGCATTACTTGTTGATGGCTTGTCCAGCTGGAGTGTGTTCCACCTCATACCCTTCTCTCCTCAAAACATCAATCAGTGTGTTGTTCCCCATGAAGTGACCTGAAGTTAAGAGAAAAATGTCATCAGAACTCAATAAGCACAAGAAACAAGAACAACAAAGTTCTTTGTCATCACAGGAGGCCTGCTACCCTCAGTGCAGGCAATGTGTTATCACTCCCCACCAGCACGCATTAGAAACACGGGGTGTCTAATGAATGGTTGCTGAACTCAAATGTAGTTATCCTTGCTCAGAACAGTGATTTAGATGGGTATGTAAGGAATACTCACTGTAGCACATGGATGAATTCCATTTCAATCAGTCAACTTGCTTGAGTGATTTCCTCAATTTGGGCCTTATATTCTTTTTAATTTGATGGAGTGGTAAGAATGTCTTTTATATCACAGTCACCTGTACAGGCCTTCACAGAGAGCCTTTCCTCATTGTTGCTGGTGCAATGTGTTACGTCTGCATGAGAAACAACTGTGTGCTAATGCTGTGCAAAAGAGTATGGGCCAAATGAATAGATGTGTAAAACAGATGCATACAAATACAAACAGGCAAATGATATTAAATAGTCCACAAGACATGATAAATCAGGAGCCACTGAGGGTAGGTATGTAAAAGGATTAGGAGATATCAGTGTTTGCTATCCAAAAGGTGGGCCATGCCTGCACCACGAGAGAGTTCATTAGGGGTCCAGAGGACCTACATACAGCTAGCTAGGTGCAGCTGTATCAGCCTGAGCTAGGTGCAAAATTAAAAAATATCCAGAAGGATCTGAGGTACAAGACTCCACCAAGAGCCTCTCCAGAGTCAGCATTTTTGACTTTTACCTGGGAACTGTAACAGAAAGAGCTTGGTGGTGTTTGAGAGACCCGATCACCAAAAGCAACTGTAAGAAACATGAGAAAGCTTCATCCTCCAAGGTTTAAGATCAAGTAGTGATGCTGTAAGGGAGATTTAGCCCAAACTCACATGACAGGACACTTTCACCTGTTCTCTATTTTAGCTGAACACACTTGAATGCTTGCCAAAAGAAAAGCCCTGGGCCCTGTACCATTAGAGAGCCTGCTATTTTCTTCTGTACACAGCCCTGCATTATCCTCACACCGTTAGGTAAAGAGATGTCTCCAAGAGGTCATTTTACCCTGGCAAGGGATGGGTAGCCATGAATCTCTATTCTTCTGTGTTAAAATTCAAAGAGAAACTAAGAAGCTGTTGTGTGCACTAGCCATGCACTCTACTGGAGGGTAAATAAGACTCCAGTCTTTAATCTGCAGTGAAAGGAGATGGCATGCAGGGACCACAACAGGCAACATGCTAAAACACTACCACCATTTTGCTAATGTGCACTTGCAGATTAGTCTACACACTCAGACATGCATTAAGCACTCCTGCCCTTCCTTGGTAGCAATACACACTCTTGCAGAGCATAGGCTACTACTGTTGCCATGAAATCCTCGTCTCCTGCTTACAACTTTTACTGCCAGTGCATGTAGAGGTGTTTTTGTCTAGGTAAATTGTGCTACGACTATGTGTTTCACACAAATGAGAGCCATTGCAAAGGCTGAAAATCTTCCTGCATCTAGTAAAACGAGGAAGGAAATACTGCACAACAGAAGTTCTGTTTCTGCTCCTGAATTTTTATTTTTCATATGAAACAAGATCTAGGTGAACCTGCTTCTGCAGGGGGGTTGGACTAGATGATCTCTAAAGGTCCGTTCCAACCCCAACCATTCTGTGATTCTGTAAGACTGAATAAGACTGTATTCCTCCTTGAATTTCAACAAAATCTGTGACTCCAAGCTGATATCCAAATTTCCCTGACCATCTCTCAGACTCATGCAAAAGGAAATCCCCAAGCCCACATAACTCTTTATGTCTGCTGTGTTTTCCTTAGTAGAAGGATGGCATTTCCCATCTGCCCCAGAAACATGCCAAGGTCTCACCATCTACAAATTTATCACGACAACAAATTGCTGGATGCATCTGTAAGGAAACCTGATCTGGACTGCTGACCTCCAAGAAGTAGTGGGAACAGCTACAGCACGTGACAACAACAGTGCAGCCACAAAAGCTCAAATTACTCCAGCCACTGGTAACATTGTAAAGCTGGATGTTTCTCTCTGACTGGGCTGGGAGTGCCCAGATGGGCCTTTGGTAACAGAGACTCTGTGGATTACTGAAACAAATATTTTCGAGAACATTTTAGAGGTACAGATCTTAAAATTATTTAGAAACTTCCTGGAAATACCCATGGCAATAGTCACCTGCTATCATTCTTACAGGAATTTTATAGATAAATGGCAGCCAATTGCTGCCATTCAGCAAGATCTCCACTGGCTTGAGAGTTGGGCAGAGAGGAAACTCATCAGGCTCAACAAGGGCAAGTGCAGATTCCTGCATTTTGAGAAGAACAACCTCAAGCACCAGTACAGGCTGGGGATTGATGTGCTGGAGAGCAGCTCTGTGGAGAGAGGCCTGAGAGGCCTGGTTGATAATAAGTGAACATGAGCCAGCAATGTGCCCTTGTGGCTGATGGCATTCTGGGATGCATCAAGAAGAGTGTGGCCAGCAGGTTGAGGGAGGTTCTACTCCCCCTCTACTCTGCCCTGGTGAGGCCTCATCTGGAGTCCTGTGTCCAGAGGGACACAGACTTCTAGAGAGGGTCCAGAACAGGGCTATCAAGATGGCCAGAGGACTGGAGCATATTTCTTATGAGGAAAGGCATAACATTAGGCTGCTTACTTTGCTGTTGGAGAATAATAAAAGAGAAGCTTCATTAAATTGATCACTTAACTATGAGGCACAAAAAAGAACTCCATATTTCCTCGTGTGCTTCCCAAGGCAGGACTCTTTTCCTACCCTTTTATCAGTCAAAGTATCCTCCTATAGCAGTCAGCGAGCCAATAACCAACAGAGAAGGCAGCTCAAAACTGCCAGTGCTCTCTCAAAGGCTGTAAGCACAAGCAAAGGAAAATTCCCAATGGCCTGGAGAGCAGGGACACCCATGGCCCAAGTCAGTGCGACAGGTATCTGCAGCTGAAAAGTTCATCATGTGGTGGCTTCTGACAACGACCCAGAGAATGCAGAATACTATCTTAAATAATTTCATTGTATGGAGGTCAAATTGCAAAACAGACATATTACTTCTCCTACAATTCCAGGTCACTTTAGTGTTCATGACGCAGAGGTGGACAAAATGACATGACATGACGTGACACGACACGACACGACATGACATGAGGTACCTGACAAAGCTAAAATGAGTTCCCAGAAGACATAGCTCTTAGGACTCAGAAAGCACTCATGTGGTACCTCTACCCACAGTGTCTCCACAGGCAAGAATTCTTACAGGGGAATTTTATTGCTCCTACTCTACGGTCTGTTATTCCCTCAGAGGAACCAAAATCCATGAAATAAAAACAAACTTGTGGAAAGGGATGCTCCTCCCTATCCTCAGATCTCTACTTAGTTTAACCTTTTTGCACAAGGATGAGAAATAGTTGATGCTCTGTGAGTGACAGGCAAAGTCCACTTTTCGCATATATCACGAAATGACCTCTTTTCTCCCATACAGTACTAAGTGAGAAGAGAAAGATAAGCCTAACCACATCTTACTGTCAGAACTTGGCAAGCCATGTTGGAAGCAGTCATACCATAGGAAGCACAGAGAGAGCCCGCAGCTTTGCATAACCAAGTTACAGAATCACAGAATCTTAAGGGTTGAAAGAGATCTAGAAAGATCATCCAGTCCAACCTCCTTGCCAGAGCAGGACCACCTAGGAACTCATCCAGGTGGGTTTTGAATGTCTCCAGAGAAGGAGACTCAACAACCCACCTCAGCAGCCTGTTCCAGTGCTCCATCATCCTCATAATGAAGGAACTCTTCCTTGTATTTCTTTGGAACCTCTTATGTTCCAACTTGTACCCATTGCACCTCGTCCTATCATTGGATATCACTGAGCTCCATCCTCCTGACACCACCCTTTACATATTTGTAAAATTAATGAGGTCATCCCTCAGTCCCCTCTTCTCCAAGCTAAAGAGCCCCAGCTTCCTCAGCCTTTCATCAATGCCTCTAAAACAACACACAAAAAAAATCCACCTCTATTTACTTCTCTAGCAGGCATTTTCACACTATCCCATGCTTTTTCAGGAACCAGAACTGATAGTTCAGATATTGTCAATGCTAAACTAAAGAGTTCATTATATTTAGGACTGCTGACATGTTGGTGGTGTGTGTAATCCCAGCTGCAGCCCGGAATGGAAGCTGCTTCTTGACGATGCTGCCCCTTGGACATGCACTGCAATGAGCTGGTTAAATCTCCACATTCAATGAAGAAGCCAGTTTAGCAGCTGTAACTTTGATTTTGATCACAGGCCTCTGTGCTAGCAATAGTCAAATGTGCCTTTTGAGCAGCTCAAACAAAGTTCCCCATGCTTTAGAAATGGCTTTAGAGGTTTTCCTTTCCTTTTGACACTTAATTGGGATTGATAGCCAACCAGTAGGAAAAAAGAAACTATATAGTTCAATAAGAATTGTCTCCCCTCACACTTCCTTTCTAAATCTGCATTTTTGTTCTTCTGTTCATGGTTTTGTGGTGGTTTTTCTTAAATGGTGCAGTTACACTGTTAAATATGGATAGGAGAGTGAATGCTCACATTAAAAAAAATAATACAGATGTCCCTGACAAAAATAATTGTATCTCACAGAATCTTAAGGGTTGGAAGGGACCTCTAACTCCCCCTGCCAGAGCAGGCCACCTAGAGTAGGTCACATAGGAATTCGTTCAGGTGGGTTTTGAATGTCTCCAGAGAAGGAGACTCAACAACCCACCTCAGCAGCCTGTTCCAGTGCTCTGTCACCCTCACAGTGAAAAAATTTTTCCTTGTATTTCTTTTGAATCTCTTATATTCCAGTTTATACCCATTCCCCTCATCCTATCATTGGACATCACTGAGCACAGCCTGGCTCCATCCTCCTGACACCTGTCCTTTATATGTTTGTAAAAATTAGTGAGGTCACCCCTCAGTCTCCTCTTCTTCAAGCTAAAGGGCTCCAGCTCCCTCAACCTTTCATCTTAAGGGAGATGCTCCACTCCCTTCATCATCTTGGTAGTCCTGCGCTGAACTCTCTCCAGCAGCTCCCTGTCCTTCTTGAACTGAGGGGTCCAGAACTGGACACAATATTCCAGATGCAGTCTCACGAGGGCAGAGTAGAGAGGGAGGAGAACCTCTCTCAACCTACTAACCACAGCCTTTCTAATACCCCAGGACACCATTGGCCTTGGCCACAAGGGTCATGATCATCCTGCTGTCCACCAAGACTCCCAGGTCCCTTTCCCCTACACTACTCTCTAACAGTTCATTTCCCAACCTGTATTGGTACCTTGGGTTATTCTTTCCCAGATGCAAGACTCTACATTTGCCCTCGTTGAATTTCATTAAATTTCTCCCCCATCAACTCTCCAGCTTGTCCAGGTCTCATTGCACGGCAGCACAGCCTTCTGGTGTGTCAGCTACTCGCCCCAGTTTAGTGTCATCAGCAAACTTGCTAACAGTGCCCTCCGTTTCCTCATCAAGATCATTAATGAATATATTGAACAGCATTGGTCCTAGCACCAACCTCTGAGGGACTCCACTAGGTACAGGCCTCCAACTAGACCCTGCCCCATTGATCACCACACTCTGCCTTCTTCCCTTCAACCACTTAACAATCCAACTCACTGCCTGATCATCCAGCACACATCTTCTCAGTTTTGCTGTGAGGATGCTGTGGGAGACAGTGTCAAATGCTTTTTGAGATAAACCACATCCACTGCACTACCACCATCTATGCACCTGGTTACATCTTCAAAAAAGGCTATCAGGTTGGCCAAACATGGCTTCCCCTGGGTAAAGCCATGTTGACTGCTCCTAATGATTCTCTTGTCCTTTAAATGCCCGGAGATAGCACCCAGGGTTAAGTCATTCCATCACCTTTCCAGGGATGAAGGTTAGGCTGACCAGTCTGTAGTTACCTGGCTCCTCCTTCTTGCCCTTTTTGAAGACGGGATTGACTTTTGCTTTCCTCCAGTTCTCAGGCATCTCTCTTATTCTCCAGGACTTACTGAAGATGATGGAGATTGGTTTAGCAATGACTTCTGCCAGCTCCATTGGTGCATCCCATCAGGGCCCATGGATTTACGTACATGCAGACTGCTAAACTGATCCTTAAGCCTGTCCTCATCAGCCAAAGAAAAATCCTCTTTTAACCTGACTTCCTCTGGAGTCTGAGGCTCCTGAGGACATTCTCCAGCAGTATAGACAGAGGCAAAGAAGGCATTCAGTAACTCTGCCTTCTCCGTGTCCTGTGTCACCAAAGCACCAGCCTCATTCAGCTGTGGGCCTACATTACCTCTAGTGTTAGTTTTATCTGCAATGTATTTGAAGAAGCCCTTCTTGTTGTCCTTGCCCTCCCTTGCAAGGTACAACTCCAACAAGGCTTTAGCTTTCCTAGTTGCCTCCCTACATCCTCTGACAACAGTCTTATGTTCATCCCAAGTGGCCATCCCATTCATGATCTATAGACCGTCTTCTTCCACTTGAGTTTGCGCAATAGTTCCCTGTTTAACTATGCGGGTCTCCTGGCTCCCTTTCTTGATTTTTTACCTGCTGGGATGCTCTGATCCTGAGTCTGGAAAAAGTGATCTTTGAACAGAGACAACCAGACTCTGCTTGTTTGGGAATATAAGACCCAGTACTGCTCCTCTCCTAGTTGGCACATCCACCATTTGCATCAAGAAGTTATCATCAAGGTACTGAAGGAACCTCCTGGACTGTAAGTGGCTAGCTGTGCATGTCTTCCAGCAGGTGGCTGGGTAGTTGAAATCCCCCATGGGAACCAAGGCCTGTGATTTTGAAGCTGCTCCCAGCTTCCTCATCAACTTCCCCATCCTGATCAGGTGGCCTGTAATAAACACCTACTACAATGTCACATATGCTAGCCTGACCCTTAATTCTAACACACAAACTCTCAACTTGCCCCTCATCCTCTCCTGGACAGAATTCAGAACATTTCAGATGCTCTTTCACATGAAGAGCAACTCCACCAACTTGCCCGCCTCCCTGTCTTTCCTAAAAAGGACACAGCCATCCATGACCACACTCCAATCATGTGAGCTGTCCTACCATGTCTCTGCAATAGCCACCATATCATAATCCCTTGCCCATACACAGACTTCCAGCTCCTCCTGTTTATTCCCCATGGATTTGTATAGAAGCAATTCAAGAAGGAAGCCAATCGTGTAGCATTCACCCCCAGCACTGGCTTGCCACCAACTCTAGCTTGGCTCAACTCTAGCAGGCCTGGTTTTATTCCCTTCCCCCTTCAAAATTAATTTAAAGCCCTTTCTGTGAGCTCCAC
Organism: Colius striatus; assembly: GCF_028858725.1. NCBI lineage: Eukaryota > Metazoa > Chordata > Aves > Coliiformes > Coliidae > Colius > Colius striatus. The sequence goes on from NC_084790.1 coordinate 33,641,268, forward strand.
CACCTCATTCACAAGGATCCTTTTCCCCCTTTGAGACAGATGAACTCCACCTGTCACCAGATCTGGCATCATGAAAATTCCACCATGGTCAAAAAACCCAAAGTAGTGGTGGTGGCACCAGCCTCTGAGCCACCTGTTAATCAGTTGTGCTTTCCTTATTCATTCAGTCTTCCTCCTTGCCATGAGAGGAATGGAGAACACTGCTTGTGCTCCTGATCAATTGAGCATTCTCTCCAGTGCCCTAAAGTCCTTTTTACTAGCTTTTTTACTTCTTTCCATAACCATGTCAGTACCAAGCTGCATTACCAACAGCGGGTAGTAGTCAGTTGGACACACCAGACCAGAGAAGTTCCTGGCAGCATCTCTAATCTGGGCCCCAGGGAGGCAGCAGATCTCTCTGTGGGATGGGTCTGGTCCACACATGGGGCCTTCCGTTCCCTTCAGAAGGGAATCACCTACTACCATAACCTTTCTTTTCTTTTTAATTGAGGTAGTCCTACCAAACTGCAAAATGTCCCCAGCAAAACTGCAGGAGTCTTCCTGTACAGGCTGACAGCACCAGCAGTGGCAAACATTCCCAGATGAACACACTTGAAGAAATCTGTACTTGGTGCTCAGAAATCCAGGGGTAAATTTCATGACTTTGCCTCAAAGATACACACAGTTATACTTTAAAAGTACATGTCGGGGTACAGAACTTGGTGACACTTTAACCCAGTTAGTAAAATTATGGAGGTAAAAAAGATAGAAAATGTTGCATATGACGCAAAGCAAAACAAGGTAAGCAGGTGCTCTGGGCAGAGAGGAAACTCATGAGGTTCAACAAGGACAAGTGCAGAGTCTTGCACATGGGAAGGAACAGCACCATGCACCAGTACTCAGGAGTACTGAGGAGTAGCTCTGCAGATGGGAGTCCTGCACCTGGGAGTCCTGCTTGTGCCCTGTGGCCAAGAAGGCCAATAGCATCAAGCAGAGTGTGGACAGCAGGTTGAGGGGGGTTCTTCTCCTCCTCTACTCTGCCCCGGTGAGGCCTCATCTGGAGTCCTGTGTCCAGTTCTGGGTTCCCCAGCTCCAGAGGGACAGGGAAGTGCTGAAGAGAGTCCAGCACAGGGCCACCAAAATGATCAGGGCACTGGAGCATCACTCTATGAGGAAAGGCTGCACGAACTGGGGCTGTTTAGTCTGGAGAAGGGGAGATTGAGGAGAGATCTTATTAACCATTTACAAATATCTAAATGGTGGATTTTCAGGAGGTTGGGGCATCCCTTTTTTCGATGGTATCTAGCAACAGAACAAGGGGTAATGGGATGAAGCTGGACCACAAAAGTTCCACTAAATATAAGAAAAAAATATTTACTGTGAAGGTGAGGGAGCAGTGGCACAGGCTGCCCAGGAAGCATGTGGAGTCTCCTTCCTTGGAGGTCTTCAAGACCTGCCTTGGCTTGTTTCTATGGATCTGATCTAGGTTGACCTGCTTCTGCAGAGGGGCTGGACTAGATCTCTAAGGGTCCCTTCCAACCCTACCATTCTATGATTCTATGATCTAATGATCAAATCTATTACAGTTCAAATTATCATATGTAATTCCATATAAGAAATTAACATCTATAGCTATGCAGCTGTATTAAGAACTGTAAAGAGAAAGGAGCTTTTTTTGCCAATATATTACACCTGTGAACCACATCAATCCACTTAGAATCAAGTCACTTTTATTTATTGAATACGTCATCAATCTTTTCTGATTTTACCACATCTAAAATAAAAATACAAAGAGCAGTTTAAATGACAAGGGAGGTATTTATAAAACCACGGTCACCTACAAACCATGGGCTTGTTTGGATATAATAGATGATAAAAGTGGTTTTTTTTAAAAAACACTCTTCCCTTGCATTTACTGAGCCCCTTGGAGTCAGAAGTTATTATTCTTCTTATAATTATTTGTTAATAATTTTTATTATTATTTCTTTTTGTGTTCTTGAAAGGTTTATTCAAGCACTAGTGCAACCTCTGACCTGCTACTTTTCATCTCAGCTCCTCATTTCTCCCACCTTTCTGCCTTAGCTGGCAAGACCATAAACATATATGTCTAAAAGCTGTTTCTTTTGTGTAAGCGCTGCAGTTGGTTCAGTATCTTTGGCTATGCACACAACAAATAAGTCTATGACTAATAAATAATGCAATCAATGTGGATACTGTGAGCTTTTCACAAACTACATAAAAACAGCCTCCTACACTGAAAGTTTCCCTACTAGGGTGTACCTATCAGAACAAAGTTCTCTTCTGTGTCCACTATGGTAAAAGTATTGACCCTTCTTTAAATGAAGCAAATATTTGTAGAAAGCTTCTAACAGAAGTGGAAAGAATGTGTTCAGCTTGAAAGGCATCTGACGTACCAGCTCCAAATGCAAAGAAGAAACTCTTGTCTGGGTACTCTTCCAGCAGGTCCTTCACCCTTCTGCCCATTCGCTCATTTCGCTTGTAGATGAGCTCCTGACGGAAGTAGCTGTCTATCTCTTGGGCAGTAATACGTTCATGAGCTGGAAGTGTAGCATCAATGAAATTTGGGACCTAAAGTAGAAAAAAAGTCTTAATTAAAGAAGCATTTATTTCATAGGCAATCATCATGCACAGGCCTTTTGCTCCACCATTCAATGTGGCAATCACCTTGTCCTTCAAGGCACAGTAGGAAAAATCTGAAAGCTAAAAAAGACTCATCAAATTTCTAATAATGCATAGTGCTTCATTTTTCTCAAAATATCATTTCATAAATCAACCAGATTATTTTTTTTAATGCAAAGTCAACAAATAATGTTTGCCACATTGTAGATCCCAAATCCTGATTGCTCAGCTGAAGAAGCTAAATGTTTGCCCATAGTTATCTTCAGCTACATACTTTTTTCTTAAGTTGTCATAGGTATAATGTTAACTATAATGATAATTACACTCTTGTAGGAAAGTTTGACTGGTGGCAGAGCCCTCAGGCTGTCAAAGAATAACTCTGCAATTCAAACTAGTTACCAAAAACATCCCCAAACTTTCCAAAAGAAAGAGGGACAGACTTTGTAAGGAGGTATTACTACCTCCAGTTCCCCTGTTCTCAAGGTATCTTTAAAAATACTGGTTTCCTCCCCTGGGGCCACCAGGACAGTGGTGGCTGCACATTGTCCTGAGCTCTTGCTAGAAACAAGGGTCTGGAGTTGCAGCCATCCTGGCTTCTTGACAAATAGGTTTAAACATTGCAGCTAAGGGGACTGCTAAGGAAAGGGTCTTCAAGCAGTGGTTTCTGGGGAGCAGAGCCACTAAGCCAGAAGCTTCCCCTTGCAAGGCTGCAGCAGACAAAGAATCTCTGGAGCCCCTTAGAGACTAGTACTGTTTCCAAAGGGTTCTTAGCCCACAGTGGGTCATCTATTGGGCAAACATGGGGTTAAATACAATTTAGAAGAGTTATGCTTAAAAACATAAGCTGATAGTCTTACAGATTATGAGTACCCAGCTCTGCTGTGGGGGAGAATGCCCTGTAGTGGACTTGCTCCGTAAGTAAAGGGCAGTTGCTCCCTCTGAGACATGCAGGCATGTCTCGGCAGAAGAGCTTCTCTCCAAGGATCTTGAGGCAATGCCAGCTGTCTGCAGTCTGTAACACCCCAGCAGAGTAGTGACACAGCATCTGTAAGCTCTTACAGTGCCCACTTCCTTTGAGAAGTCCTTTGAAATGTATGAATGAAGTGCACTTTGTGAGAGCCAAGCAGTGTTAACGACCAGGTTGCCCTCACCTCCAGGCTGCAGAGAGTGCTGCAGGACAAGAAGGTAAGAGTATGTGCGCAAAGCTCAGTGTCAGGGAAGGAAGGGCTAGCATGACAGCACTGCACTGTATATCTCAAAAGGCCATAGGGAAAATGTTTGTTGAGCAGGGAAAGCCCAGATATCAACACGCACTTGTGAAGCCAGAACCTGCATTTTCATTGATGTGTACCAACTGCCAAGACAAGAATAGAGAGGCCTGACGTCTCAGTCTGAGGTTAGCTAATATAACAGTCCAAACAGGCTAAATTGGTCCCTGCTGGGCATTTTCTCGTGGTTTAAAAATCAGAGCATTGCATTCCACTGTGCTGCTTAGGAAACCATCTCCATAAACCAAGTCTGTGAGGCCTCAGAAGGTTTTCTTTTCCTCAACATTCAGTTTAAATCTATCTTTTCTCTGTTTCACTTCATTTCTCTTCTTTGGACCATGCCTACAGCACACAATCATAGTGATGGGGGACATAAAAAATCGTGCAACTTGCCCAGCCTTACACAAGCAACCAAGCCATAAGTACATTTCTCTGTGACTATTTGCACAAAGGAGCCTGATGTTGCTCTCTGTTGGCACTAAGTTTGCTCATACCTAAGACAGAGTAATTCCACAGGATCCTTAAGAAAATAAAAGATTAACTTATAGAGCTTTGATGCTAAAGCAAACACAGCGCTCATTCAAAAGTGAAAGCCTGATGCACCTTTGCTGCTTGCCTGCAGCTGAGGTTATGCAGTCTCCTGGGAGAGGGTGCAGGAAAGAGGATGTGTCAGAAAGCCAGAAATGTGCCCTTGGCCCTCACCTGCAAAGGGTCTGCCCGAGGAGAGAGGAGCATGTGTGAGGTGGGGATTAGCGTTACAGAGACATGTGCATAGTTCAAGGGCTGAGGTAGCAAGACTCACTTGAGAAGTGTCATGGTTGAAGATGATGGAGCTGAGGTCCCCACAGTTGTAATGCTTGATAAGGTCTTCTGTTGTATAGGGGATCTGGAAACTGCCTGCTCGGAGGCTCTCCTGTTGCAAGAGAGTCTGATTCAAAGCAAAGACCACCTGAGGGAGGGGGAGAGGGAGGAAAAGACAAGAGTTCCTGGTGAGTTCTTCTCTTGCCCCTTGAGAAGGTCACAGACATACAGCCACCTGACACGAGCTCCCTTAAGCTGTTCCACGTCCATGCATGTCCAGCCTGTGTCACCTTCCACATCTGCAGATACTCACATCTGAGGTCCCACAAGCCTGCTCATGCAGAACTGACTCACCACATGTAACTCCAGGAGGTTTTGCCCATAATGTTATTAATACAGAAGATATGAAGGGGTAGACTGAAATAGGAGTGACCTTGCTTCCCTAGATGACAGTTTGCCTGACCGCCATATAGCCCTATTGCGTGATGTTCTCCTGCCCTCACAGCTCCTCAGCCACCTACCTAAATTAAGCATGGCTGCTTCTTGTTTGCCCTTTCTTCCTCACCCACGAGGAACATTAACATTGTCACTTCCTGCGTTATGTCTCCTTCTCCCACACACTGATTTCAGGCAGGAATGGCTCTCCAGAGCAGGCTGGGGAAAGACAGCTGCACGGGGATGCAGGTGACCCTCCCTGATAGGCAAAGTCTGAGGCCAGCAGCCTCACACTCTCCACTGGTGGACTACCTCTGCAGGCTGCCACTGCCAACTCCCTACTTTTCCTTCTGACATTCACCAGGGAATGCAAACACTCCCATTCCCTCAAGCCCAACCAGCCTGGTTGCCACAGCTCCTACCCCCAGCAAGTCTCTCCCTTGGCCAGAAAGGAGAGGATCAGCAGAATTATCCTCCAGATGTTCTGTTTCAGAGTATGGCTCACCCAGGGCCTGACCCAGAGAGAGCTGCTCTGGCTACCTCCTACCTGGGGCAACGCACATACAGGAAGAGGAGTATAGGCACTTAAAAGACACAGGAGAGCAGTTTGAAGCAATGTTTGACAGAGGCCTCTAGAGCCAAACAGTGGATTCAGCACCTCTGTACCTCTCCCTCGCTACTCCAGTCACTGCAGCAGACAGCCACCGAGCCCCAGGAAGAGAGGCAGCCAAGGAACAACTTGGGACAGAAGCTCCCCAGGCTGAGCACGGGATGCCAGTTTGCACACTGGTAAGGTGCATAGCTGGAGCTGGCTGGCTTGCTTGTGCAGACAGCAGCTCTCTAATGGCACACAGCAAGTAAAACATTGCCATGTCCCCAGCACACCATGCTTACTCAGGCTACTGCTGGTTTGCACATCAACACAATTCAGCAGTAATATGCTTTCCCTACTACCGACTAGCTTATTTTTTTTTCATTTCTAAAAGAAGCAAGCTGAGAGATATTGCAGAGGTCTTGAAACACATTTCCAAAGTTACTCTTTGGAGGATTATTTTCCAAGCTCTCTCTAATGAGGGCTCTCTGCAAATAAATCCTGGATATTCGCCTCCAACACCATCAAAAGCAGTCTGGAAATGGAGGTATTCACCAAGACCATGAAACTCACACACGAGTAAGCATATTCTTGATGTACTGGGATTATGTGAACCAAATCTTGAGATGACAGGACTGGGCAAATGTGGGAATGAACAGGTATAATTTGCCCTTCACCAGCACAACAATCTTATCTCCTACAGGAAGGTGCAGATCTTATCAAACTTAAATAATGCTGTCCCCACTACAGCTAGAGCTGCATCCAAACCACTGTGCATTTAACCAAAATATGAAAGCACATAACTTAGAATTAGTTCTGGAATTGTGTTCCTGAATAACAACATTCACTCCCATTTCATGTTTTTAAAAAGGATAAGAATTCACTTTGTTGGTACAAACAGCAAAAAAATACCTTCACTTAAGCCACTTGGGAAAGACACATATCAAACCAACCAATGGCCATCTTGCAAAGAACTTCTATTTAATTTGGAGGTAAATTAAACAAAAACAAATCAAAATCATTTTATGTCTGAACAAAAGTTTGCATGCAGCCTGGGGTTTATTGCACTCCAAAGCCATTGTTTTGAACTTCCCACACACAGAAGTCCTAATGGATGTTAATGACCAGCTAAGATTCACTGAAAGACAAGCCAAATCCGTGCTTAAAATGTGGGATTTCTACAGCCATGAAAATCATGCCACGAAAATCTCATATGTACTGTCAGTCCCACAAAAAGTACTTCCATGGGAATGACTTGTTATGTAAGTTACTTGACTGTCCTAGCAGCATCCCCTTGGATGATTTACTGTTAAAGCAATACGGCCCTTTCTAGACAATGCAGCCTTGTTAAAAATGACCAGTACCTGTCCACAGGGCAGGAGTAAAACATGATGGTCTCCTGAGCTGGTCAGGTAGCTCTCAATGTACAGTAAGCATATCAAAAGGGCTTTGCAATCTTTACTGCTTGATTTTCATCTAAACACAAACCAGCAGAGAGTAACTGGTTTCATTGCAGAAGACACCGGCCTGTTGGGTGAGATGTGAGAACAAAGCAAATCTATCTTTCTGCTGTACTCCTACAGTCTGCACTCATGCTGTTGCTTGCTCTCCATGCTACCCTCTACTCCATGCATATCTTTTTCCTCCTCCCTTGTAGCATGCTTCAGGTGAAATGTTTTCAGTATTTTCTCCAAACAGACCTGGCCTGAACTGTAGCAGCCATGCCAAGCCATATAGGCATTATCTTTCCTTTCCTTATGGCCTACCCACAGGCTGTAAGAAACTAGCACAAAGTAAACTGCAAACAGCTAAATAAGTCTGTCTCAAGAGCATGGCTCCAAAACTACAATGACTACCTGCAGTTACACAGGATTACCACATAGTTTTACACATGAATAAGGACAACTCGCCCCCTCTCCCTTCATTTGTGTCCTGCTGGCAGGACACAAAACTGTCATGACACAAAGGTAGCTTTGGCAGATCTCTGGTCTTTGCTAAGAGCACATCTTTCTGGTGTGGGGGTGGAAGTGTTGATACTGAACACATGAAGAAATCTCAGGATGGCAGCAGCTGAAAGGTTTGTGTGCACAGCCGGGGAAGAACAAAAGACCTTTCACAATGAGGTAGTTCATGATTTACTTCAAAGAACAAAGTGTCGAAGCTCAATGACCAAGACTCTTACATGCCATTCCAACAACAACTGCCTGGGGACACAGCATCCATCAGGCTGCCATGGACCCCACAGCCCACCAATAGGTTTGTGTGGCACTGCATGGGCTGTTTTGCTGTGTCACAGAGGGCTGTTCCCTGCTAGGTCAGACTTCTTCATAAGCAAAATCTTTCCCCATTTGGATCTAGATCTGTATCCTACCACTGTGTACCTCACCTGAAAGGAAGTCACACAAGAATCACCTGAAGCCCTCCCAGAGAGGGGATTTTAACCTTGGCATTGTCAAGGACAATGGTGGTCTCAGCCTCCTTGATGACAGCAGCAGCAGCTCAAGTCCTTATGCACCACTAACCACAGACCATGCACAAGGGCCAAGAAAAGTCAAGATATGACAAATGGGCAGAAATCAAAAGAGCATTGATGTCATTGACAATTAGTCTTACTTAATGAGTTACAGTAACTTCTATAATCAGGCTTTTCATAGCTGGAGGGCAGGAGATGCTGTTGTCAAAAATGCTGTCCACATCAGCTGGTCTGAACAGAATGGTGGCATCCGCTGAAGGGGGATCATGGTAACTACATCATTAACAACTACACAGGGATACAATTTGGCATCACTGTATGTGTGCAGAGTCTCTCAAAGAATTATGATAGCTTCTTTTTATTTCTGTATGACTCATACCTTCTTCAGGGAACTTTAACTCCCTGGAAGAATGAGAAGGGGTGTGGGGTAAAGAGGGAGAAGCTGTTTGCAGTACCAGCTGTTGCTTATAGCTGTGCCCTGGTGAGAAGGTTATCTTCAATAAATAGTTATGGATAAACACTGTCAAGACCTCAAGAAAAGGAAGATTACTGAACCTACTGTTAAAAGATTTCATTTGCTGAGGTGAGTCTTGCTCTGAGGTTAATTAACTCTTATCTGTCTTTATTTCTCAAAGAAAACATTAGGCTAGGTGCAAAGTGACACTTTAGGAAAACCACAGCCATGAAACTCTGCTGATTGGGTTCCAGTTTTGTTTCCCAGATGTGAAAAGCTGAAAAAAGTCAACAGAGCATGAGAAATAGGGACCAGATCAGTAGTTGATCTGCAACTGCTGTATTTGTTTGGCACAAATACTGCTTGCCTTCCTAGCTCCTCATACTATCCTGTAGACCTTTCATTTCTACTAAGTCCCAGGCATTCAGACAACAACAGAAAATGAGGAAAGACTGAAGAGAAATTTTCATTTTTTTTTTAGAAATTAAGATCAAGAATTTGTGCTGAGCTGAGCTCCTCCAAGAGGTTATACAGAACTATGCATCTATCTCCCATCTGTCTCTTGCATTACACTGTTTTACTAACTCTAAAATCTTTCCTGTACTGGAATCCACAGGAATCACTGCATGCATCTTCCTTGCACAACTATTCTTTCCCACTTCACATCTCCCCCCATAGCAATTCTACCCTACTCTGCTCCATTAAGTGTATTCATGCTAACATCAAAGCAACTCCTGAAAAGATGTATTCAGAGAACAAAAGTAACAAGTTTATTAGAAAACGATTTTTTTTCCTCCCACCTCCCATTTTCACTGTGATCTCTGTCTTACCTCAACTCTCTCCCTTTTTGAACTGTGGAAAAAATCAATTAAGCTCTCTGGTATACATATCTGCTGCAAGACTCATTCTCCTCCTGGAGATTTCTTCAGCTGTCAGGAGACACTTGTCCCCTTTGCTAGCATTGTTGGAGTGGCCTGCAAGGCTAAGGGGGTGGGGAAAAGGGGGTTAGAGCCCGGCAGATGCCTTTTTTTTGTCAAAGACGAAGGACCCCCTGCTATCCTCTCCACTTTTCAATACTTTCATCCACATTGGATCAAAGTGTTATTCTGCATGTGAAAGGAATGTAGCATTATGCGTCTCAAATTAGCCTATCCCCATCCTGCTAGCCTCCAAGTCTTTCCAACAAAAGCGCTCACATCTGTTCCATCTTTTGCCTCAACTCGTTTTTTTTTTCTTTCCACTCTCAGTTTTAGAGGGCCATTCAGCCCCTTGAATTATAGTCTGGGGGATCGTCTTCCTTGCTCTGGGATCATTCAGCTGGACAATTTGCTTTTAATTGTTTTAAGGAATTATGGGCTGCTTTGGGTCCTTCCAAGCAACTAACTGCATCCATTATGGCTTCCATTCAGCCTCTTCAGGCTCTTCATCCTCCTCGAAAGCATGCTTCTCTCCTTGCTCTTCACCTGAATGAGATCACTGCTTCTCTGGGACATTTAATACTACTGCCCCAAATCAAAGCAAGCCTCAAATCAAAGGCATTATAACTATGAAAGTCCTTTGTCATGGCAATGGCCAGCAGTCCAAGTGCTGAAAGAAAGTAGGACTCCTTGCTGCAATGTGACACAGCTCCTTAGATGTCTGGTGCTCCCGCCTCAGCTGCCTTCAATGAATAAAGTTAAGACTGGGATTCTCAAGAGCCTGGAAACCTGAACCCACCTGCCATAAGGAACCCTGCAAACAGCTGTTTGCACACATAGGCAGAAGTCTGATTTTGGCAGGCACTGAGGATACCAATAGGAAATTTAACCCAACAGCTGGAGCCTTCAGTGAAGCCAAAGTCACTTTCAGAGCTGTTGCAGTAGATGAGATGCTCCCTGTGGCCTCTGCAACAAGCTTTTGTAAAGGAGAAAAAGGAAGTGACTTCCCAAAGTTTGAGAACTTTTGTCAGAAAGATTGGATTCAGGTGACTAGAACAGAAAGGTTATCTGACGGACTCACTCAAAGAAGAAGAGATGAATAGTACAAGAAGTCACCTAAACAAAAGGAACTGGAAACTATTCTTTGGTTACCTACAAACTGCAGGTTTCCCATAGACTTGGTTTAATTTATGGCTTTTGTTCTCAAGTCTGTATGGAAAAACTGAGGGAGCACCTTTTCTCCAGCACAATCATCCCAAGGCACACAGATGACACTCTGTTTGCCTCAAATCAGGCACACAGATGCTGACGGGGTAACGGCAGTGAAGAACTGGAACTTTGGTTGGCTGACAACAAAGTCTCTCTAGCACATGTGGTGTCAGATTCTTGTAGTGTGCCTTTCCAGAACTGAAGAAAAAGACATTTTAAAGTTTTTAGTTGTTACTTGAGATTTATATGGGAATATACAAAGCCAAACCTTCTCCAACTAGGAACTTCCAGTAATTTATCCAGCCCTTTTGAAGCAATGAATGAATTTATCATTCTTCTCGTGATTCAGGAGGATGGTAGATAATGATGAATCAGACTACTGCTCTTACAGCACCTCTAGAAGAAGTGCAACCTGTTTACTTATAACATACTGCATTAATATGTAGCTCTTTCTATCAGTAATATTCACTGATTTATAGGCTCTTATGTTTACACTGATAGCAGGGGATGAATGTAGAATAAGACCAGCAGTGGAATAGATTGTTCTCATTTCACAGATGAGCCTGCACTTAGCTGGACACTTCCATCACCTTGCTGGGACTTGGTCCTGTCTTTCTATAGAGCTAATAGTATGGTCATGAACATGCTACTGCACCTTGTCCCTGAGAGATCTCCATCTAAATGCTCACCAGGGTTCCTCCTCATGCTGCAGGAATGCCTCAAGCTTTCACGAAGTTCACCCTTGTGCAGAAAATCTCTGCTATGTTTGTTTTTAAAACCTTCACAAATGAAACCTTCATCAAACACATTTTTACTTTATCAAACAGAACTGGGCACTAACCCTTTGTATAATTTTCAGGTTTCTGTAGTCCTGAACCAAAGCTCAAAGCAAAACATTGGGCTCCCAACACATAACACTTAGAACTCCTGCCTGTCTCCTACTCAACAAGTTAGTAATGTCCAGCTTGCTCTCGATTAGCTTTGGGTAGCTTCTAAACTGAAGTCATGATCAGACTTGAGAACACTTAACCAAAACAAAAATAATTACTAGCAATCCAGGTTTCTCTTGGGGTTTGTCCACTTTCCAATTTACAGGACTGTCTAACAATTAGCCCAGTGGTAAGGGTCTCTTTCTTTTGCAGAACTACTTACTGTACAGGATACTCAAAACAGCTGCCTCAAAACTGTACTAAAAGAGTAACAGAGTCACAAAGCAAAAATCTGAAACTAGTGTTCCTTGGGCAGAGACTGGCTAAACTTCAAGACCTGCAATTAATGTGTTGCTAGCTTGTTTTGTTTTTTAAAAAAAAATTCTAAAATACAAGTTGCTTTAGTCCACTTATTCCTTCTTGTTCACTGAAAAAACTTTACTTTAGTGGAAGCAAATCTAAAATACTGAGAGTAACAAAGAAAACTTCTGTTTAAAAGGTGGTTTTGTTTTGTATTTTAAAAAACAAAAACAACCAAAAACCAAAACCACCTTTTAAACAACTTTAGAGGCAAATTCCCTTAGAAAAGAAACAGCCTGGCTTTCAAAACTGTAGAAATTATTTTTAAAATGTAGAAATGATGAAGACATCTCTGTGTATGCCACTGTAAGAAGTAAGCTAGTAACACAGCAAAAGCCCAACCTATCTCCACAGCTTCAAGGGCCACATTTAGAAGTACTTTTTATCTTCTTGAAATGCAATCACTGAAGCTAACCAAACTTGGTGTTGGTGACCTGTGATTTGGCCTCCATTTTTCTTTCACTCAACCACAGATGCTCTTTGGAATGCTACTAGATGAAAGAAAAAGTCTTACATGCCCTTCTTGCCTGCCTTCATTATTTTTCTCATTTGACCTCTCTACCACAGGCCATGCATAGCTTAAAACTAAACTTGGCAGCTATTTGGAAGATTATTAGTAGTAGTATTTCTCAGAAGTGCAGAATAGTAAAGTTTGAAACAACTCTCAACAGTTGTTGTGCACCTTTTTTGTGGAATGGAATAATTCAGAAACAAAAAAAATGCCTAAAGTGCTTCCCCTTCTTTATGTAAAATTTATGTACATTATTGTCATAATTCATGTAAGCATGAGCAAATGAAGACTACAAAGTTACTAAACAATATAGCTGTGTGATATGATGAACAAGCTCTGGCAGTTATCATATGCCTTCTGATTACTATGCAACGAGATACTTTGGATTTTCTTGAAGTTCTGCCAGTGGGGAAACCACGTTTCATATAAATACTCACCATTGATAAAAGATTTTTCTACTCAGTAGAGCAATTAGGACAGGACTCTGTCTGCTGTTTCAAATAGAACAACTTTGAACAATGTTTATGTCAAAAGCAACTTGGATCAACTTTAAGACAAGCTTCTGGCTTCCAAATGCAACAGCAGACCAAGATGACCTTTTCAAGGTACAGGGGTGAAAGGAAGGGTTGGGTAGACTTGATGTCAAACCAGGACATGACCAGTGGTCCCGCTTTAGCCAACACACAAAGCTGCCTTTGTGGGGAAAAAAAAAACAACAAAGAAACAACAAAACAAAAGAACTTTGTTTTTCAGACTCATGAAAACTCACCTGCTGCCAATGCAATCAGGGAACTGCTGGGTATTTGGCACTTGTGAAAAACAGGCTGTTAAAAAGTATCTGGGGTTTTTTATTTGCTTTGCTTTGGTTTTCTCTTTCAATGCACCTAAATACAGAAGAAAGAATTCCTATTTCTCCTGCAAACTCCAAGACTTATCCACTGTACACCAGGCCTTCATTTTTTTCCTTCCCCTGCTGACTACATTTAAAATAAAAAAAGTTAAATCACCAAAAAGTAACTGCAGCTCATCAAAATATGAAGTTAGAAGGATGTTAGCTCAAATTGGATTACAATAGCTTTGTAATAGGCATCTACCAGCATTGCCATTTGGAATGGATCAGAACAAAAAGCGCCACAAAAAAATATACAAAGATTTTCTCAGCCAAGAAAGCCATGATATAATTAACTCATATTCTCTCAAATCAGTTGAACAGAGATTTTTTTAATCACCTCAGTGAACAAGGTATACACTAGTTCCAACAATGAGCTAACCTGGTCTTCTTTAGGACTTTTGAGCCCCAAATAGTCAAATGATTTTTTTAAGCCAGGGCTTGCCACCTTCATCACAGCAATTCCAGCACATGGTCACACACACTTACTGTCAGGGTAAGTGTTCTGGATAAATATTTGTTCAAGGATCCCTGAGAAAAGCAGAGGTATCTGCCAAGAGCTCATAATTTCCACAAAGTCACTAGGATTACTAAAGTCTGACCACTGAGACTGAAATGGCCAAAGGTAAGCAGGAAGGCTCTGGGTGTGATGAAATGTGGTAAAACAGGAATTATGTCAAGATTTATCTCACAGGTCTTGGAAGGGAACACCAGGGTAGTTTTCCTGGGCTAGAGAGGTCTATGTTTCTTTTCAGAGGTTATGCAGAAAAGGTACAAAGCAACTGCTAGCAACTCAATCAGAAAGTTCATGTATGGAAAAATGCAAGAATGTATTATCTTAAAGTCTCTAACTTTTAGCACCACCAAAGCAAAAAGCTTTAGTGCACTCAGAATTGTGCAAAATATTTTAAAGGCATAATGGGATGTGAATCATCATTCTGCAAATCTAGTTTTGAAAATAACAGATAAAAAATATTGTACAACCACAGTTGCTTTGTGAGTGAATATCTGCTAAAACTGTGACAGAAACAAAACAATAAGCAGGTAACCAGGGCAACAAAATTTAAGTGGCTGAACTGTTCCTCTTCCCAAGCTAGGTAAATTCTGAGAAGCTGTACTTTTAGACAAGTGAGATATTTCCCAGTGACTCCTAAGTTATTTAATTCCATTTTCTGGACAACAAACTCTAAAGAAGGCCTGTATAGCACAGGCACTCCAAAAAGTCTAGTCTGGAAACTTAACGTTGAATGTGAACACACCATATGCTAAGTCTTGAGTTAAGCTGTATTACTACTAAGCTGTATTATCTACTCCACGAATGCTTCCCTCCTGCATCACTATGCATTTGTATGTCTTCATTAATGTGCACATTCTCTGTCACGCTATGTCTACTGGAATTCCTTCTACTCATGTCTGTTCATCGAAATCTGGGATGAAGGTCTACAAGCCATGTGTCTATGAAGTGTTGTGACACTGGATTAAGGATAAAAGGGTTCATAGATTATCTCTCTCTGGATTTGTGACACAAGAATAGGTATCCAACCCTTCAATTGTGCTATAAGGCTCCTACAGTTTTTTAAATATTCACATACATAGAAGGAATAAAATCCCAACCCTAAAGTCACATGCAAGGAAAATAAATTTGCTATTGAGAGACTGGTATCAAAACGCACAAGACAGAAGAAACAATCTCTTACATTCATGAATTCCTACAAATTCCTGATTTTATTGTCTTGGGAAAAATGCTGCTCTGTTGGTATTTCTGATCAGTCTTCATCTTTAACTGCTCTAACTAGAAACAATTCTGTATGACAAAGACACTTTGTTTGAACAGGACATCTAGTATTTGCTGCCCTGCAAGGTATGATCCTCCAACAGGAAAGTTACGCTCTTACCATAGTCATTGACAATTAGGGAACCCACTGGATCAGCTCATGTCTCAGTTCAATGGCAGCTCAACCCAACCCTTCTCAAAGACTACCCATGCCAGCATGCCACAATACACAGTGCCTCCTTATGTTGGTATGGTTTTCCACCTCACCCTACCAGGATTTTGTTTCCAAATTGGTGTTCACTCACCCTTCAAAGCAACCCTATCTCCAAACATCCTCTTCCTTTCTAGTAGCTGTTCGTCTTCCAGTTTGCTTTTTCACTCAAGTTCATCTTTGATTATTCCTGCCTTCTCAAACATGAATAGTATAGTGAACTCATTGAAGACAGAGAAATGTCAACATTACCTCTTCCCTAATTCTTCCGGGCACAGTAACATTTCGCCTTGGAAGAAAAGCCTGTAAGAGTAGGAATCTTCCTAGACATTGCCCTCTGAAAACTCATTCAAAACCACTCATCAACCAATGCTGGGCCTAAGTTGCTCTCAGTTATGACTATTTTCCAGGCTCTGCACCATTCATGATTAAATGCAACTAAACATAAACCTACCAGAGCAACAGATATTTCTTGTTCAGAAAAGGTCACACTTATTGTTAAACACATTCAGTGTCGAAAAGTAAATTCACATCAAACAAACATTTTGTTAGGGAACATTTTGTGGAAGAACGTTTGATTGTGACAGATAAGGAATGAAATCACTATCCCTCAGAACAGCATTTCCAACACTTGTATAAACCCCCAAAAAGCCTGAAATAGGGTCAAACCTTCAGAACCCGCTGAACAATTTGTATTTAATGCAAAAAGGAAACTGAAGTTTTCCAACCAAGTGGTTTCAGAAGCCACTGGAAGTTTTGCACATCAGCAGTATGATCACAGTATGATCTCTGTGAGCCCAGCAGACATGTATGAAATACTGTGGGTACACATGTGAATTCCAAGGACAGACGACATTAAAGCCTTTGTCATGTGTATGCAAAATACTGTCAAAAAATATTTTCTAATCAGCAACAATCTTCAAGCTGAACAGTGCTGCAAATGAAGTGTAATACTCTTCACAGCATCTCACTTCATTGTTTCTATTCTCCTTCTTGTACTCAGAAATACGATTTTGCAGTACATGAGCTGATTGAGCTGGTTCTGATACATTGGCTGAAATCTTTCTTCCTACTGCACAAACCTGAGCTCTGTATAAATTCCCTTCTTTTATCATTCAAAGCCCCGGCTTCCAAAATTAGTTTTCCCCTTCTGTTTGATTGTGTGACTATCCACATAAGCCTCATAGTCACTGAAAGTGCCCTTTGCTGGGCTGGAAATCTGACAAACTCAGCCAGAACTCCTAAGGTAGGGAGGAGAAGTGTAGGATCCATTCCTGATGGATGAAGAGCTCAGTGCTCAACTTCATATGATAACTGCCATCATATTTATAATCAGGCTGTCCATTATCTCCCAGACTCAATGGAAACAGGTTTTAATGTTTCACTATCAAATTCAAGTTGCAATGTTGATGTATCAGATTCTTATAACATGACAATATTGATGCTCTGCCAGGTGACAAGTAGCACTAAGGAAGGCAGTAATCCTACACTACCCTTAAATGGTGAGAGTGAGATTCAAGGAAGACAGCTCAGTCACTTGGTATGTCCTCTGGTCAACATCAAAGCTTAGTATCAAACCCAGAAACCCAATCTTTTGCAGCCTCTACTGCAACTTCCTCACACAATCCCTTCCGGGGGACCTTTCAGATGAAGTGGATAGCACTGCTTCCCGACAAGTGTCCTGCCTGTCTAATGTGCACAGCAGGAAAATGTGAATTTACAAACATAAAAATAGAAGCACCACTGATTAAAAGGTGCAAACCTGAGTCATAGATCAGACTCACAGCTAGTACGTTCAATTGCATTTAAGCTCATAAACATTTCAAACCAAGTGAAACAAACTTGAAGGCTGTGCACCCTAGCAAGTAACTCCCTCATTCCCTATCTGTAGCTATGGAAACCAACAAGCCATCCCAGATCTAGGACATGGGACTTTTCCCAGGTTCTCTTTTTAAAAGAAAGATAATAAAATAAGTCAAACCAAAACATCATTCCCTTCTGAGTCTGTCTGATAGAGATACCCAACCTCTGATGGAACACTGCAGAAGCCCTTAAACCATATCAGTAGAACCTTTATTTTGCATCCAGGAAGGAACAAACACTCAATTTTACTTATAGTCATGTTTTCAATTTACTCACCAATCACATAATTCTGCTCCAGAGGCTGTCAAAGTTTTGTCAGCACAATCTTCTATCTTGAATGACCATGTGACACTAAAAAGCCACTAGGCCAACCCTCAGGACATTGTATCAAGCATATATTTGGTGGAGCTCAGTGTTTATTTAAGTTGTGGTCAGACAGACAAGTCTTCCAAGCTTATCAGATGATGGTCCATGAAATAACCAGGCATTTTAAAAGCCGCCATGAAAAGACAGATCCAAGCAATCATGAAATACAAATAATTAACACTTTAAACCTAGTGTAATTTTTCTCTGCTGATGGAACCATTTTAATAGCACTGTACAAGATAGCCTACAATTCTCCACCACCAGCAAGGGCTAGTTCCATTTCAATTTAAAATAGCTAAAAACCAGAGTTTGCTATAAGTGCTGCGATGTTTGACCTTTTCTGCTTAACAATTTCCAAGGTAAAGGCTGTTAGTACATTTGCCTAGTCCAGTTTTCTTGAATCTCACTTGTTCACCATAAACGTTCAAAAAGGCTGGCTAACAGTTCATGTTAGTCTATGCTAGTTCCTTTAGTAGACTTGTCTGTATATTATCTGATTCTGCTGGTTTTGAGATGATTAAGTTTACCAGGTATCCTCTCACCCTCCCCTCATCAATAACTTGCTCGATAAACCAACATCAATTCTATTTGTTTCCTGCTGGTCCATAATGGCACTGTTGCATTAACTGGAATATACCCTGAATCATGAGCTCTCTCTTTATTTTCCTTTCCTACCTTCCACAGCTTTTGCTCACTTGCTGCAAAATGGTGCAATGAATATTTCTGCATCACAAGGGACTTGCACAAGAGCAGACCTGTTTGGTGGAGAGTTCTCAACGAGCCTGGTGACCAAAAAATCCTTTCTAAAACACTCCTTGCTTCTGCCCACTTTATTTTCTTATCATACTCATTAGACTGCGTGGCTTTACCTATCCTAAAACCAAATTCGTCATTTAACAAGTCAGGTAAAAAGTGCTGGATTTAAATGAACACAAATCTGGAAAGTCCATTTAATTAATTTGGAAGGGAACATAAGAAACAGAGCATCAGCTGTAGCAGTAACTTTTGATTCAACCCAGAAAGTCCTCTGAAATCTCTCCGCGGTGTTCAGTGGTGCCTAGACATTTACAGGCTACTGGATGGTGGCAGGACAGGACAGTGGAAGGGAAATCCCACATCTGCTTCTGTAAAGTTTTTTTAATCTTTTAAATTCCTAACTGCTGACACAAGAAAATACCTCTGCTTTTTTCAAAAGGGTCTTCATTCTCAGTTTTGTTCTTTTTAAAACCTCATAATGAAGAACAACGTATCTCTCAAAGGTGTTGGTAAGCACTACAGCTAACACAAAAGAAAACTTTGCAAAAGCACACGTGGTGGGGTAGGAACCCTTAGCAGTCCAAATGCTACTATTGGGTTCTCTTTTCACAAGGAGTGACTGGGCAGCTGCCCCAAGCCTGCTGAAATAGCTTGCCAGAACTACCAGGACTGTGGACTAGCTGTTTGCACTAACACTTGTCACTCCAAAGATCCTCCTCCTCCTCTACAGATGTGAAATACCACAATCTCAGACACATTGCTATAGAATAGAGTTCACAAAATATTTGCTGCTTCTCTTTCCATGTAGCATCACAAGCCAAACATAGCCTTGGTTGGTTGTACCACAGCCTAGGGAGTCCATAATCACACATGGCTTGTGACCTGCAGTGTGCAGGACTGCAAAAAAGTCAGATACTGCAATCCAAGCACTCTGTCTAGAATCACTGCACAAACTAGTACAGTTGAATGCATTCAAATCTTATAATCCTTTCACATAAAGTTTTATTCTTGATATATTTTAATACTATTAAATAAAGTATTCCATATCCAGTAAAAGCTCCTGGGATTTACTACATTAATTGAATGAATGCATAATTACAATTTGTTTGCAACATCTCTGATGAATTTATGACTCAACTCAGTCAGTCTTTTATTTCCAAACCAAAAGGACACTTAAATCAAACAACTTTTCATACCTACAAACAGGCAATATGTTTCAGTAAGCTAATTCATGAAGCCCTCACAGTTAAAGTGGCTCTCACTGCAAACTGCCTTTCTGTAATTGGTTAAAGAGCTCAAAATTTTAAAAAAATTGCAAATTACTGGCTCTCTATCTCCATACATGGAGAATGATTATAACACTTTTGTTTTGTTGTTGCTTGTTGTTGGTTTTAATTCCAAAGTCAAAAAGATTCCCTAAGCTTCCTTGGAAAAAGAGCAATGTTTCACAACAGTTATAGTAAAATGAAAGGATAATCTCAGGTGGATTAAATGAAACTATGGGAACAAAACCTCAAAACTGATAGACAAGTAAACATGAGGAACTGTTGAGAAGGCAGACATACTATTAAATAGGATTTGTGGGTAGCAGGGCACCAGAAAGTTGAGGAGTCAATAACATGATGCTTTTGCAAAAATCAGTTTCCAAGAGTGTAATATGAAAACACTAGCATCCAGTTTTGGACATTGCTGAGACAGTAACAAAATCATAGTCCAGAGGAGCAAAGGAAAACTGTTCAAAGGTTTGGAAACATAAGCTACAGGAAAGGATTAAAAAACGTATTTAATCAACTGAGAAAAGACAAACCTGAGGAAGGAGACAGGTGTCACCACAGTTGACCCTGCCTACAGAAGGTGCTTAACAAAGGAAAAGGCCATTAAATTCTGGTCTACAACTTGGGAATGACAGGAAGACAACAGTTCAGCCTGCAACAGCAAGTGTTCTAGGTACAAGGGGAAGCTAAATTGGGAAGGAATGAAGAAGGGATGGATTCTCCACAGCCCCTGTACAGTCTGCATCACTGGATTTAAGAGATTATTCACTTTGTTTATCAGGCATCATTTTGGTGTACTTCTCCTGCCTTGGGACAAGATGATGAACTATGTTTCTGCAGCTTCAGCAAGTTTTTTTAGCTGTCACAACCAAATGCTCAAATGTTACTAGTAACTGCTTCTTCAGGTAAGAAGACAATAACTGGAGACAGACAGACTGCTGTTAGGAAAAGCTGTGTCCTCTGCAGAACCAGGTATACAGAGATTACCTGGTCTTTCTCCTGCTGTTGAACTCCCATTACACCTTGAAACTCCCTCTGAGCCACTTGAGTGATGCATAGGTGATGTGTGGCCTGTTAATGTTTTCTGCTGTATATTTCTGTGTTGCAACACACATATGATGGTTTTTCAGCCTTTGGCACCTAAACCATTATCTGCTTACCATCCTCCTGATGCTATATTCTTAAGGAAAGGATAAGACAAAAGTACTTGAGGATTTTATTTTTTTAAAGTGTTTGTTACCTTATCTTCCCAGTTATCTTTGCAATGTTCCCAATCTTATAGGCCTAGCTACCTTCCTCAGAACTTGTTTCAAGTGATACCAGAATATGGAACCTTTATAGCACAGGAAAACTAAGTAGTGAAGCCAATAGTCATATTGACTGATAGGTTGCTTAATCTCCAGGGGGTTTTTTGTGTATTTTTGTCTCTCTATTTAAAATGTTCCAGATTCTGCTGTAATATGTAACTAAAATTAACTGAGGAACATAATACTGTATGCACAATAACTAAGTCATCTAGTATGGGGGAAATAAATATAGGTAGAAAGTCAGTATCCAAAATAATAAAATAATATTCACAAATATTAATTTCTGAGAAGACAGGCTATGGAAAAAACAAACTTTCCCTCATAGATTTTTTTTAACTTGGTAAACCCAGAAGAATTGCAATGCTTCTGTTATGTGACAGAATAATTTTATCTTGGAGAATGCCTAGCATTTTCACGACATCTGATGACAACAAAATAATCCACATAATATAAGCTCAGTACCCACAGAAGTAGTCTGCAAACCAGCTCAGACAGAAATTTTAAGAACTGCCAACTGTAGGCAGTTAATTAGCCGTTCAATTTCAATTTTGTTAAATTAATTGATTAACAGTTTATTTAAAATCCTACTTAACATACCAAGTGTGATCATTAAATTAGTTGTTAAATTGGTTATTAAACAGAAATCATGCCTATTCACAGAGCTTTCAGACCAGTCAGCATGTTCCTATAGCACAGACTGAATCACAACACGTCTCTAGCAACTAGAAAAGTATGCTGAAAGTGTCAGTGTGGTCAAGGAACTGTATTCGTCTCTGCCACACATGGGTCCCATCCACAAATCTTTATGGCAGAAGAAAAAATATCCACAAAAAACAAATCTCACAGAAAAGTTAGGATTTCCCAGTATTCCAACTCTTCCTGATAAATCATCTCTCTGCCAAATCCTGGCTATTTACTCCACGTCTTTCTCAGATCCTTTTCACACATTTGACATCCCGTCACACTGCTGCTTCATATCGGTATGCCCGCACATGCATCACTTGAACAAAAACGTGTTCAACCAAGGCAAGTTGCATGCACACACACAAAAAGTCACCATTGCAGCAGCTTCAGCGGCACCTGGAGCTGCATCCCTAGCACAGGTTGCCTGATGCTTTCATATGCTGACAGCAACAAAACAGGATGAGAATGTGCAGTGTGCACACAAGTACCTGAATGCTAGTGTTGCCACGAGGTTGAACAGCAGAAGGAATGACAGTAACCAGCAGTTTGCTCACAGTTTACCGTGCTTCCACAAAAACAGCTCCCATATGCAAGAATCTTGGTGGACAGAAGTTTAATAGCAGCAATAAGCATGCTGCAGGAGGAAAGGCTCCTGCTGGAAAGAATCGTCAGGAGACGTTGCAGAGATGTTCCATTTTCTAATGGAAAAAGAAATCCTTTCCCGCCTACTTTTAAGTGTAATATTAAAAGACATAGCTAAGAAAACATGATTCCTTGGACCTGGGCTATGAACAATCCAAAGGGCAGAGGGAATAATTATTAGCTACCAGGACTGTGCTGAAGTACCATGTAAGCTGCAGAACTCAAGGACATGTTGGTTTGCTTTCTCCAATTCAGGCTCCATTCTGATTATTTCCTGTAAGGATAATGCTACATCACAACAAACAACATGATCAGTATGTACAAAAGGTACAAATTTGCCTTGACCAGAGTTATACCAGGCCCATGTTTAAAAAAAACCCAAAAAACAACCAAACAAAAAAACCGCTACCTAGGATCACTGGAAGATGTTTGTTTACACCCGTCATTGTCTATCCTGCTGTCTCAGCTGTAAGCATAATCTATGAAAAAGATACTCAGCAAAGCACATGGAAAGCAAGCCATGTCTTCAACTCTGCTCTAGACCAAAAAGCATGTCGATGCTTTTCCTTTGCATCCTTGTTACGTAGCCAAACCAATGAGAGTCTTCTCATCCCCTGAAATCTGAGCAGATACATTGCACTTTCCTAACAGCTGGAAAAATCACTTGTTCACAGCTCCTTCTGCAGTGACACTGATGATGAGGCCCTCACAATACAAGCAAAATAACTGTGAGGAGATTCAGACCTAATACTCTCTTACAGATTGTGTCCTGAAAAGAAGGAGGGTGTTTTTAATAGCTCCTTCAAAAGCCAGTCCTATATAGATTTTGATTTAACCCAGACAATCCTAATGAGCAAAATTTTCATACGCAGACAGAGGGCGTAGGAGTATGAATGCCATTGAGACTAATAGGATTTGTTCTTCTGATCCACTCAACACTTCCTAAAATCTGCTTCAGCCAACACACATTTACTTCTCTGGCAAACATCACATCTGTTATCAAAGGGTGAGTTCTGCCTTAACACTGCAAGAAGCCTCTAGGAAAATGTACAGGAATTTGAGAAGCACTTTTAAGTTAATTCTCAGGTCACTTCTGCACTCATCTGCCAGCTGGTGTTGAGCACATGTTGTCAAATGTTCCTCTCTTCAGCTTTGCATCTGTTGCAATACCAGCAGTTACTGGGCATCACTCCCTGCACTAAGCAGAAACCCATTAACATGACATACAGGCTTGAACTGAAAGTTACTATGACCGAGCATCATTCATTTAAATATGGGAGATAAAGCACTTGCAGGTTCAGGCCATATGGCGGTATCTGCTGGAACTCCCTCTAATTTGAAGGAACTTACACTCCTGTTATTTTTCAACATGTGCATTGGTGACCAAAGTGTGAGATATAGTTCCAGTCTTCAAAGTAGGTGATCAGAGCCCTGAAAACAGAGAAGTCCTGAGACATCACCTACCCTACCCCAACTGAAGTATGTAGCGAGTCACTCTAGTGCAGCACTATGATGTAAAATAATTAAGTTTCAGAAGAGAACCTTCTCAAACTTGACAATCTAATTCCTGTCAGAGGAACAGAGACCTATTATGAAGCAAAATACAATAAATATATGCTACAGCTGAGTCTCTGCAATGCTGAGCCACTGTCAATTCTAATAAACTCTATGCTAAAATTGAAGCAACACAAACTAACAAAATCCACCTTCACTAAATCATTTAATGGAAAGCATCTCATTTCTAAAATAGAAAACATCACAAACAAGTGCAGCATCAACTGAGGATAACGGAAACATAAACAGAATAGTGGAAAGAGTATGCAGAACAATTCTATTCTGTTACTTTATTTTCTGCTAGGCAGTTATTTGGATGTTGCTTACAGGACAGATTTTGTGCTCATCAACAAAAGCACATCCATTGTAATCTTGATGCATATGTTCTATTTTTCACGAGTTCAAAAAGACATTTTTAGCTCCTGAAAGAAAAAATTTTAACTACTTTATTAACACAGTATCATGAATTTGTGTGGAGCAGCTTTTTTCTTGGTAACAGGGGGAAGGAAATGCAGTGCTGGTCCCGTATGCAGCTCTCAAAACATCCCCCAGCTCTAAGGTGGACCCACTTCCAGCCTGGCCTGGCCAGTCTGATGCCTCTCTCATCACTATTTAAAAAGGGAAATCTGCAGCTGGAAGAAGAGGTGGAGGAGTGTTACAAGATGGAGAAAACCATACAGACCCCACAGTCAGAGAAGGAGAAAGGAAGGAGTATCAAACCTGAGATCCCTCTGCAACCTGTGGCAAGAACACAGGCTGTGCCCCTGCAACTCATGGAGGGCAATAGCAGGACTGAGAGCCACCAGCAGCTCCAGGTGAGTGTGCCTGGACAGGCAGAAGAAAGTGAGGAGGCGGCCATGGTGCAGGCCGTGATGTAGAGCCTGCATGCCGCAGAGCAGCCCCACACAGGAGGTGAAGAGGAGCTGCAGCCCTCAGGATGAATGCATGTCGGAGCAGGCCGTGCAGGTCTGTCTGGCATGTGAGAGACTTCATCGCACTGGAGCAGGGAGGACCAGTGAGGAGGAGAGACAAGTGTCAGAAGCCACCAGGAAGAGACTGACTGAAACCCACATTCCCTGCTCCTCCTGAACTGTTTTGGGGGGAGGAGGTAAAGATGACAGGATCAGGGCTCTGAGCCTTGGAAGAGGGGAGGGGTGGGGACAAGGTGGTCTTAAAGGGCTTCATTATTGTACCAGTCTGTGTTGGTTTCTGTTTGTTATGTTTTGGGGTTTTATAGTTTTGGTTGGTGGTGGATTAAATTACTTTCTGTTTCCTTCCCCCAAGTTGAGTAGTCCTGAGTGTCTTCCTTGGGATCGTAAGTGGCAACTGAGCCCTCCTTGCCCTTAGAGGGTTCCAAAGGCCATTGGAACTTATGGCTGACCATAGTCCTTTGTTCCCAGATGGGCCTAAACCAAGAAAAAGCAACAGGATGTTTTTCAAATGTGTTGCTATGCTGTGGTATCCTTCAGGGAAAAGAATGCTTTTACCAAAAAAACACCTAATAAAGTCCTAGAAATTCTTTCAAACCATCATCAAGATCACATTTGACAGGGTTTTTTTTCAGACGGGGAACTTCCTGACCTTCGGACAAAACTTTTGGTAGAAAAGGGGCCACCTCAAATCCTGAGAACAAACATAGTCAAAACCCTCTACAGACCTGCCAAAAAGGAGTGTTGCCATGGAGTTGGCCCAGAAAACATGCCAGGGTGAGATGTGGGGGGCACTACAACCCGTTGCTGTCCTGAGCAAGATATATGGAAGTTCCCGGTAGCACAACAGTATCTGCTTCCCTTCTCGCCCACAGGATCTGTTTGCAGAAACCTGCCTCCAGCCACTGCTTCACTTTCAAGTAGGGCTCTCCATCTCCTTCTGATTAACAAAGTCTAACTCTGCTCTGTCTTGCAAGCTCTGCTTGGCGTCCTTGTACACATCCCCTGGGCTCAGCTTTCTTTCAATTTTAATTCTGAGAAGGGAAACACAGAGGGAGGCAAGGGAGAACAGACCATGGAACTGAGTGTCCTGACACCTTAAGTTTATGTTTGGAACATCTGATCACTCCCACTTCACATCTCCAGTCCTACAACAGCATAGGTGCTCTACGCTTCTCTCTCAAAACGTGTTTTGCACAGGCAAGGCATCTGCAAAACATGCAACACTGCAGTGTGAAGCTGTCGTGGTTTGACATGACATCCTTTTCTGGTAAGGGGGAAGGGGCTGTAAAGATGGCTCCTGTAACTAGTCGCTCGAAACTCTCCACAGCTCTGAGCCAGAGCCACTTCTGGGGCTGAGCCAATAAGACACCTCCACAATAACTTTTTAAGAAGAAGCTGGAAGAGGAGGGTTCTTCCTGTTTCTTTCTTCTGTCCCTTCTTCTTCTCTGGCTGGTGGGAAGAGAGAGAAAAACAACCATGCAGACTCAAGGTCAATGAGGGAAGAGAGGAGGAGGTGTGCTGGAGCAGACACTCCCCTGCATTCTACGGAGAGGACTAGTGAAGCTGTGATTTGTTTGCATTTTGCTGAAGACCCCACATCAGCAGCAGAGATCCATTTTGCTAGAAACTCTGAGCCAGGAGTAGTGATTCACTGTCCCACGCCAGGGGCAGTGACTATGGCTGGAGGAGGCTGTGTCCCATGGAAGGGACACAATATTCACAGAAGCTGTAACTGTGGAGAGGAACTCACACCAAAGTAGCTCATTAAAATTATGCCCAGAAGAGACTGTGCCCCAAGGGAGGGACTCTGTATCTGCAGAAGCTGCAACCGTGGCAAAGAATCCATGCCAGAGATATTCACTAAGGGCATGGTCCTGTGTGAAGAACCCTGTATTGGCAGAAGCCGCAGCTGCTGGGAAGAACCCACATCAGGGAAATTTGTTAAGGACTGTGTCCCATGGGAGGGAGCACGGGAAGAATGCAAGGAATCGTCCTCATCTAAGACCTCATCTGAGGAGAAGCCCATCTGTGAGAGACTGACCACATCCCCCATTCCCTGCCTCCCTAAGCCATTGAGGGTGAAGGGGGCAGATATCGAGAGCAGTGAGCTGGGCCCGGGAAGAAAGGAGGGATGAGGAAGGGAGATCTTGAAGTGCTGGTTGTAATTTTCTCATCATCCTGTTCTCTTTTTGCTTTTATTCCATTCTGTTTCTTTTAGGTAGTAGAATAAACTTTCCTACTTTCCTCTCTAAGTTGAATACTGGAGTCTGTTTTGCCTGGAACTGTAATCGGCAGTGAGCCCTCCCTGGCCTTGTCTTAATCCACAACAACCTTGCTTATCTTTTTCCCTTCCGTTTCGCTGGGGCCTCTGCCATCCTAACAAGGGTGGAGGTGAATGGGGGGTACCAAGTGAGAGACTGTCATCGTGCTTCTGTGTTATCTGGGCCAAACAACAGGGGTCCAGGACAGCCCAAATTATATGTGAATAGTTAAGCCAGATATGTCAGCATGCT
The DNA here is from genome assembly GCF_028858725.1 of Colius striatus. Lineage (NCBI taxonomy): Eukaryota > Metazoa > Chordata > Aves > Coliiformes > Coliidae > Colius > Colius striatus. Next base: position 33,668,601 of record NC_084790.1, read on the forward strand.
GTTCCTCTGAACCTATTAGAGTGACCTAATTATGCAACAGCACTTGTTACACTCATCTGCAAGACTGCATCTCATACATCTTTCTGTCCTCTCTAAACTAGGTCAGGATGCTAGCCAGGCCTTGACTGGATGCACCAGCTGTGCTACCAGCTTGTCTGTTCAAAGACTGCTTGCTGCTCGGGTGCAACTGCAATGTGTCCCAGCTGCCTAGTGAAATGCCACAGTGCTTGCCTCCACCAGACATATTAAAAGTTAGAAAACAAAACCCTTAGAGGATACTAAACCTGGAAGGCATTTAGGAAGAGGTCAACATTAATTCAGCTGACCTGATTCATATGCTTTAAGTTGTTTGAACACATAACACTGTTTATCAGCAAATCCAAATCAGCAGCCACAAAAATCACATTACAAGGTAGATGGTTGAAGAGAAACTCTTCTCTTATAGACGCAGTTCCAAAACCAGTCACTTTTCCTGGGCTGGTTTCTCATTCCTGAGCTTGCACTCAGTGCTGACGGAGGAAATCTCTAGCAGATACTGACTCCTAGGAGGCCTGTGGCATTTCAGCACAGAGTTGAGGCACTCTGGTATAAGCAGCAATGGTCTTATAGAACTCCTGCCTGTCACTCACTGGTTCAGGAAAGTTTGCCTACCAGTTGCCATTGTTTTTAAACATGAACCCTAGTGGAGCCCACAGTGCTTACTTGCTTAGTCAGTCCTCAGGCACTCCACTGGTTTGCATTAGATCTGTTTGACTGTCTTGAGAATAAATGTGTGTATTGCAAGGAAAAAAGAAATAAAAGGAAAACCCCCCTAACTTCTGGCTAAATGTTGAAATTAAACTGTAAAAAGGTGCCAGGCAAGACTGCAGTTAAAACTCAGCTCTAACTTTTACCCTTTATGCTTATTCCAAAAAAGAACACAAGTGGGGTGTAGGGAAACTCTGCTCATCTTCAGGGGGAACAGGACTAAATTTCCCAGTGACTGTGGAGTTCAGAGACAGTGGAGAAAGCGATAGCAGCAGCAGCATACACAGTGCCACAGTGCCAGAGTATCAGGCAAGCCAGATTTGACACAGAGTTTCTAGAAAATCAAGCCCTGGATATTTGACAAAACAACAGGCCAAGGCAGAGAACGGGAGTAACTCAAATATTCATCCTTTTGCCTCTCCCCTTCTACTGGACACACACCTTGGGAGCTGGTTCTGTGCATACTATGTAACTGCAAAGCAACATTTCATTTAGTTTCTGCATCAACAGCAAAGTCTGCTGTAGACTGTATTTACATTAAGAAGAGGAGAGAGGAAGAAGAAGAAAATGCAAGCCAATGGAAAGCAGAACAAAGAGCATTTTTCTTAATGCTATGTCTAAGGCTCTTGAACTGGAAGAGTGAAGTTTTAGGTGCAGTAGGAAGACACTTGCAACAGTTTCCTAATGAGCAGATATGATCTATGCTGTTTCTAGCCGATGTAACACAGTAATTCAGTCACAATTTTAAAAATCAGGCACAATATGCATGGGTAGCAATATGAAGATTAAAATTAGACTGTCAAGTGTGGAAAAATTTGTGTATTTCTAATAAAACCAACAAACCAATGCTGACTTGCACCGGTGGGTATTTGAACAAGTAGACAGTTTTCAGGATGCAGGACAGCATGCTTAAGGCATGTGACTACAGAAATAGTGCTCTACAATGTCACATTACAGAAACATGTGACATGCTTGATATAAGGAATTGGTCCTTTCCCTGTCTGGGACACATCTGAGGAAAGCAGCGTGCAAGGAGGGATAAAAAGTAAGGGTCAGGCCTATCACCTGCACCAAAGAGCAGTTGGAAACTCAGTGCATGCAGAGTTTTCCAGAGGGAGGTATTCTCAGTGAAACCAATGAGCCCCATGTTTGTATACAGAGATCTAACATCAGAAATTTATTCCTAGGATTTTTCCCATTTCTTCTAAAGGGACTGAAGGAGAAATCCACTGACATCTACCGGAGATCCTTTCCTGACTTACACAAGCTTTGTATCAAGAAACAGCAGCTGACATTTCACAAAATCCATTAACACAAGATTCTCCAATTACCACTCTCTACCTGCTTCATCCTTGGCTAACTTGATCAGCACGCAGAGCAAGCTCTTTGCCAGGCTCCTAACTTCACCAAGGCAGGCCATAGAGAAGGAAAAGGAAAATCACAGAATCATAGACTGGTAGGGTCATCTAGTCCAAACCCTCTGCAGAAGCAGGTCCACCTAGATCAGGTCGCAGAGGAATGTGGCCAGGCGGGTCTTGAAGTCCTCCAAGGAAGGAGACTCCACACCCTCCCTGGACAGCCTGTTCCACTGCTCCCTCACCCTTACAGTAGTTTTTTCTTATGTTTAAATTGAACTTTTTGTGTTCTAGCTTCATCCCATTATCCTTTGTCCTGTTGCTAGATACCATTGAAAAAAGGGATGTCCCAATCTCCTGACACCCATCATTTAGATATTTGTAAATATTAATAAGATATCCCCTCAGTCTCCTCTTTTCTAGACTAAACAAGCCCAGCTCCTGCAGCCTTTCCTCACAAGGAAGATGCTCCAGTCCCCTGATGATCTTGCTGGCCCTGTGCTGGACTCTCTCCAGCACTTCCCTGTACCTCTTGAGCTGAGGAGCCCAGAACTGGACACAGGACTCCAGATGAGGCCTCACCAGGGCAGAGTAGAGGGGGAGCAGAACTTCCCTTAACCTGCTGGCCACACTCTTCTTGATGCATCCTAGGATGCCATTGGCCTTCTTGGCCATGAGGACACTTTGCTGGCTCATGTTCAATTTATTATCAACCAGGACTCCCAGGTCTCTCTCTGCAGAGCTGCTCTCCAGCAGGTCAATCCCCAGCCTGTACTGGTGCATGGGGTTGTTCCTTCCCAAGTGCAGGACTCTGCACTTGTCCTTGTTGAACCTCATGAGGTTCCTCTCTGCCCAACTCTCAAGCCAGTTGAGATCCTGCTGAATGGCAGCACAGCCTTCTGGGGAATCAGCCAGTCCTCCCAGTTTGGTGTCATCAGCCAACTTGCTGAAGGTACACTCTGTCCCCTCATCCAGATAATTGATGAAGATGTTGAACAAGACAGGCCCCAGGACCTATCCCTGTAGAACTTCACCGATCACAGGCCTCCAACTTGATTCTGTGTCATTGATCACCACCCTCTGGGCTCTGTCATTCAACCAGTTCTTGATCCACCTCACTGTCCACTCAGTCAAGCCACACTGCTTGAGCTTTCTCATGAGGATGTTATGGGAGACAGTGTCAAAAGCTTTGCTGAAGTCAAGGTAGATGACATCCACTGCTCTCCCCTCATCTAGCCAGCCAGTTATGCACTCATAGAAGGCTATCAGGTTGGTCAAGGGGGATGAATCCCATCAGGACCCATGGACTTAAGAGCCTTAAGCTTGGCCAACAAGTCTTTAACCTCTTCCTTTTCCACCCAGGGAAAGTCCTCTGCTGTCCAGGCCATCCTACTATCCTTGCTAGGGACCACAGGCTACCATAGGCTATGGTAACTTCCTTACCAAATTTAGCATAGATCTGAAGTAGCTCAGTTTCCATCTGGCTATATAGGACAGTCTAAAGGCTGCCTGAGAGTTACAGGACTCCTTTGTCACAGTTTTTCCTAGGCCACAACTGTTCTGGCTTGGAGGACACATTCTGGATTCACCACTCTGGCTCTACATTACATGGTAAACTCCTTATTTAGGAAGACCCAGCACCATGAGCTGTAGAGCTGCTGCTCTACAGCTGTTTGATTACTTTCTACAGATGCAGACAAACAGCCTCTCATGTTCTTCAGCATGTGTCTTCAGAAGAGCTAGAACAGAAAATTATGCAGCACATGAGATCATAACCGTGTAAGTTACGCAGACATTATCAAGTCACCACCATCACTGCATTGCCTGGGAACCTGCTTTATGCCAACTGCACATCCTTTTCCAGACCACAGTCAATAGCACTGAGCTCAGCAAGAGCATGCAGGGTGGCTTGCTCCTTCCACAGAGACGTTGCTAGCAGGATAGGCAGAAGGATCGATTATTGAGCAGCACACACTCTTAAACACAACAGTGTCTGGAAACACCTCTATTTCTCCTGTCTCACAATCACATAGCTTCTAGTTCATTTAGGTTCCAGTGCCACCAAAGAATGCAGTTCCTCTAAATTTTAGCTATCTGCATATGCACATTCACACATGATGGCACTGAAAAAGAAAACTCCCATCTCTCAAGGACTTTCCCCCATGAGCCCATGACTTCTGGAAATTGTTACAAAAACATTTTGCTCCAGCAGTCATAGGCTGATATGCAGGTGATCTTTCTTCTTAATCGTTCAATACCCTATAATGTCCTTGAAACTCTACCACCCTGAAAATTGTCCAAGAAAGGCAATGCATTTGGACAGGTTCCCAATCCTCTCTGAACATGGGGAGGACAGAGAAGTCATCCTCACCTATCCACGATGCCATCTATAACAGTAGCACCACAATGACTTTTTGGAAACAGTTTTGTAATAGTGGCAATGAGCTCCAATTGTTGCTTTGGTCAGCTAGCCAGGATTCAGTGCAGACTGAAGAATCCAGCCTGGAAATTTTAGTTCCTAATATCAAATTGGACTAGCCTAAAATAGCAATTAAATTTTATGCAAAAGAAAATTCCCATAGGATTAATTACAATGCTACTGTGCAGACATACTGTAGCTTTCACAGACAGTATGAAGAAGTGACTTCTGCTACACACCAACATCACTGATGCGTCAATTTCCCATCTATAAGCATTACAGGCTCCCTGACACTGTTGTCCTAGTAACTACTGCAAAACACCACTTCAGGGACCAACTCAAGTCATCTTTACAGGAGCACCCAGATAAACATCTGTCATTGCAGGATAGCCTTGAACTACAGGGATCTGGCAACACAAGTGCTTTTTAAATCACTATCTGCCTGGTGCTCCCTGTGCTTGGAACCGCAAACCAATGGCAAGCCAACAGAGACAACAGCAATGGCTGTTGCCACCTACCAAGATCCCAGCCCTCCACTCAACAGTGCAAGGTATGGCAAGGACTTTTGTGAACATGATGGGAGTGCCAGCCTGTGTGCTCACAGGGCCCCCTGCCATGCATCCCCACAGCAGTCACAGCCCAAGGACCATTCCCTGCTTTGCACCAGGCAAGGATGGCTGTCTCTGCCCTTTACAATCTCCTAGAACAGATTGTAAACCACTGAGGTTAAGGCCAGGGCTTAGTGAAATGAAGAACTATGGTGCCACCCCTGACTAGCCTCAGCAGGCATGCGGCTTCCAGGCAGCATTATGGGTTTATAGTCCCACATCATTCATTGTTAAGCAGGTAAGTAGAGCCCAGAAGAGTTTCCGCCTGTTCCTTAGGGATCTTCCACTATAGGTACTGCAGCACTGAATGCAGCCATAGAAGTCCTTCACACCTAAGCACACATTTGGCTAATGCCTGAACACACTCGGGACTGGCTAGCAAAGACTGCCAGTACCTCAGGCACACAACAGACCCCTTTGCTTGGTGGTGTTTTTTCACTGCTCCTGAAAGCTCAGACCATTAGCAGAGGTTGTGCAGAGGAAAGCACACAGCTTTGACCTGCAGCTGTCCCCCAACTCCTGCCTGCACCTGTGCTAAAGCACCTGTGCTAAAGCACCTGTGCTAAAGCCACAGCACCTCGGTTTCAGAATAACTTCTTGTCTATTAGTGCCAATTTAAAGCTTGAATGATGGCAATTCCACCAGGTCCTAAGGAAATTTGTTCAACTGGTTAATTGCCTTCACTAGAAACCAATTACACTGATTCTGATAGTATGTATGCTCAGCAACTAGGCCACTAGACTTGGGGGTTTTGCTGCATTGTTCCTCTTCCTCAGGCAGATACTGAAGCATGCTCGTGAAATGGCTTGTCAGTTTCTCTACAAACAACTTTGCAGATCAATTTTCTTAAGACTCTTCTGCTGTACAGGCATGGTCTTCAGGTCCAAAATTGATTGTGTAGCTCTTCTGTGTCCTTGATCCAATTCAATGCTTTCTGAAGTGCTGACACCAGGAGTAAGCAATGATCCTGCATTGAGCTTGCCAGCACATCTCTCCCCTTCTCCTACCATTCACCTGAGGATGCAGTCTCTCCTCTCAGCTGAAGTACTGTCCTTGGCAGTCTTGTTAGCTAGCAACCTTCCAAATCCTTTCACAATCAATGTATTCTGGATAAGGCCTCCAGCCTTGCTAGCCTGACCCCACATTTTGCTGCTAGATGTACTGCCTTGCATTTACAGCAGTAGATGAGACCAGATTTCCAGACAACTTATAAAACTTCTACATCTAACCTGCTGTGTACCTCCCTTGCCTACGCAGGACCTCCATGTTTGTGCAAACAATTATTTGGTTTCACTGTCATCACTGACAATGCCATTGGGTAATGCAGGCCCGGGAACATTACTTAAGTACTTTTTTTTATTAACATCTTCTAACTTCCCTCCTCTCAAGTGGAGGATGACACTCCATCTGCAGCCATTTCATGAGATAAACACTTCCTCTGAGCTGCTTACAATAAGCCACTTTGATTTTGTCTAGTGTGTACTCTCTATATCAGAGTGTCACCAAGAATAAAGTCAGAAGCCTTAAAATCTATGCATAATTCTGTCAACATGATGACTCTTATCACAAAAAAAAGAAACCAAAAAAAACACCAAACCCAAAAAACCTACTCTTACCAAGAAGTGGCATCACATTTGTTCGACAAGGCCAGTTTCCCATTCAGGAAAAACCAGAGAGTACCATTTGGCCTTCTCTCAGCTCTTTACCGGTTGCAGAGCCTACCAGCCTTTTTATGCTTCAAGTAAACTGAAGTTTGAGTAGCTACCCAGACATTGTCCCAGAATAATGCCGATACAGTAGGCTTTTTCCACTCCCCTAAAGTTTTCTTAGTGACTATATTAATGATTCAAAGAGTTTCTTGGCTTAGCCTCTAAATATTCTGGACTGAAAGTTAACCATTGTTAATGTTTTGTACATTTAAAAACACTGACATTTAACATTTTCCCTAATTACTGGCAGCAATTTCTTACTGGAGCAGAAAATATTCCCCTATGATCAAGTATGCATACAGTTGTCTCCTTTCCAAACACCAACAGTTACTGGTTATTTCTGCCTTTTTTTTTTTCATAAGCAACAATTTTGCAACCCCATTCAGTATGCAGCCTGTACCACTAGGATTTCATGAATCCCTGATACATTTAAAGAATCCTTTTTTATTATTCCAAACCTGCTGCCCAAAGGCTCTTCATCAGTACCCTTCAGCTCTCTCATCAATTGTCCGCATTTCCTTGCAGATTACTTTTTCTCATGGTTTCCTCTGTCTTTCCATTTGTCCTGGTTTAGCAAGGAGCAGCTTTTGGCTTGGTAACAGGGGGAGCGGGTTGCAGTGAAGACCCTCCCCCGGCTCCTAGGTTCAGACCCACCTCCGGCCCGGCTGGGCCAATCTGGCGCCTCTGCGATCACTATTTAGGGGACGGGAATTTGAAATGCGAGTCGGGAGGTGGAGAGTGGTACAAGATGGAGGTCACCACGCGGACCCTTCAGCCAGAGAAGGCGGAAGGAACGAGAAGCAGTAGACCGGAGACCCTTCTGCAAGCCGTGGCGAGAATACAAGCTGTGTCCCTGAAACCTATGGAGATTCGTGGCAAGACTGAGAGCCACCAACAGCTCCGTGTGGGTGAGCCCGGACGGGCGGGGGACTGTGTGGGGAGATGGCCTAGGCCGTGCTGGAGAGCCTGCGCGCCGCAGAGCAGCCCCACACGAGAGGCAGAGAGGAGCTGCAGCCTTTGGAATAAGTGCGCATCGGAGCAGCCCGTGCAAGTCTGCCATGCTTGTGAGTTATCCCACGGACTTGCAGGGAGGACTGGCGTGGAGTTCACCCGTCCTGAGGAGGGACAAACGGCAGAAGCTCTCGGAAACCGACTAACTGAACCCCCCCCACTGCCTGCCCCCCCCGAACCGTTCGGGGGGGGCAAGGTAAAAACACCGGGATCAGGGCTCTGAACCCGGGAAGAGGGGAGGGGTGGCAAGAAGGTGTTCTTAAAAAGGCTGGTTGGACTCTCCATTGATGTATTACTCTGGGTTGTTTCATTTTGGTTATGTTTTGGTTGATTTTGCATTAAATTATTTTCTGTTTTCTTCCCCAAACCGAGTAGCCTGTTTTGTCCTGAACCTTAAGCGGCAATTAAGCTCTCCCTGCCCTCGAGCAATCCTCAGCCTCTTCGGTACTCGAGGCTAATCGTGGCCTTTGTTCCCTGATGGGCCTAAACCACGACACCATTTGTTATGTTTTGGGGTTTTTATTGCTGTTTTCATCTCCTTGGTTAACCAATACAGCCTTTTAAACTAAATAATTCGTCTTTTCAAAAGCAGAATTGTGGTTTCTCAGGGATCTAGTACAGGATTCTTGAACAACTTCCAATTATCACTCATATTTTTATGCTACGTTCTTCCCCCCACTTTATTTGGTCTATAATTAATTTCAGTTTGGGGAAATCGGGCCCTTTTAAAGCACCAGTGATACATATCGTTGCTTGGAACTATATGTTCCCTTTTCACACAGAAAATGAAGTTCAGATTACTTGTACCTAAGCAAACATCTTTTTCTATTCCATGATTATATTACTCCAAGCCAGCTGTGATACTTTCTAAACAAGGTGCAACAACCCTATGTGTTTTAGGTTAATAGGTTTTTTTTAAATGTTGCAAAAAACATATCTGAAACACCTGAATGGAAGTATAACTTTTTCTTCTCTGTCAGTGTTAAGGAGCTGCTCACCCAGGCATTTATAACAAGTACTTCTGTCACCTATGGTGACGTTAATCAGTTACAACCTTGAGCTCTCCATGTCACCTTCTTTTGACTTACCAACAGCTTCACAGGAAATAAAAAGATATGTGGTGTCACCCTATCTCCATTTCATCCTTCCTAGAAAGAACATCTGCAGCTACTTTATTTTTAAACATTCCAAATACACAATTCATCCCACTACACTCTAGCTGTAATAATAGCCCATTTGTCTTAAGAAATAGACCTCATAAATTCATACAGTGTTGAAACCTGTGTGCAAAGTTCCTAGTCTAGTAAGCTGCTGTGCAGTGGTTGAGCAGCTGAGATTGTCCATAAGCCCAGACTTTGGCCATGCTGTATGAAGTGTTTCAGCAGTAATACCTCAATCAGCTGCTCTCAACCACTCCTTACATGCCTGTATATTGCAGGATCAGGCCTTTGTGCAGGCGTTTGGGAAACTGGAAATCAAATACTCAAGCTGCCACTGGTGAGAAGCTGGCATCAGGCAGCCAGACTGGGAAAAATGGATCTGTTTAGTCACCTCTCTCCAAAAGCAACGCTGAAACGTACACTACCAGCCTACCAGGTACACACCATCTTAAGGACGGTATAGATATACCTCACCACAGGATGTCTGCAACTCCGTGAGTACAGAACTCTGAGCCCTAAAAATCCCTAGAGACCATTTTACCAGATATAACAACAGTGACAGGATTTCAGTTCTTAATTTGGTATGTTTGCTCTTTGGGACATATCTTGACACTCCATTGGCAGGAATTTCCCCAGGCATACATGAAAGAAAGAGGGAGTTCTTGATTATTAAAGGCATGGGACATTACAGAGCTGAGGTTAATCAATAAACTCAGGTGGTAAAACTGCTTTACATTGCCAGCAGAATGGGTTGCTTAGGCCAGAATAAAGTAAGAGCTTCAAAACTGAGGTTGGAGCATCAGCACCATACCTCTCTCTGTCTAGTACTTTATAAGGCTATTTCTTCCCTGCTGGGACAGCCCTGGTCAAGCAGGCTAACAACCACAGTGTCAAGCCTTCCCAAATCTGCACAGCCCTGTGATTCCTAATGCCAGACCTGGGAGAGTCAGCTTAATGCTCATCCTTTGGAACTGTGGAAAGCTAAGTCGATTTAGCCTTTGTACCTCTGGACTCTGATGTAACTTACCCATCCTTCTGGAGCGTGGCAGAAGGGTAAAATTGTGGAAAGAGACCAGTGGATTTTGAATATCTGAGTGATTTAGCCAGCTCTCCCCTGCAAAACAAGTAGAATAGAAGCCCAAAGCAACAACGAAACCCACTTTTCACTGTTTCTTCAAGTGCACCAGGGAGCCAGGGCTCAATAGTTTGATGAAACATTTGTAGATGGAGAGACAGGAAGATACTTATGACAATGTCTGGATGGAAGTTAAAATTTTCTCAGTAGTTAAAATTTTTAGGTAGCTAATCCAGGACCCCCAACGTTTACTTGAAACAGCTGAAAATTTGGCCTACCCTGAATCATCAGGGTTATAGTGTCAGTAGAGGGCCCTCAACAACACCCAGCTCTTAAGACACATCCAGCAGCACACCACTGCACAGCTGCAGCTCTCCTGCTAGTTCAGAGCTTCTGGTGTCATTTACATAATCAGCTTCAACGAGAAGTCCAAACACTTGCCCTGAGCTTTCAGGGAGCTCTTTGAAATGCCACAAAGTGACAGAAAAGCAAAGCAAGGGAGCTGTAGTAATGTAGTCCCATGTTGCCTTGCCTCAAGCCCAGATAAAAATATGCTTCAGCCACTCTCAGAGCTGGATCCTTGCTCAGCCAAGTGGTGCACACCATGAAATCCATTTTCTTGATGGGGGTAGGTAGCTCAACCTGTGTTATGTCCCAGTAAGACAACAAATGCCACTTCTGAAAGCTGGAGGAAACTAACTGTACCTGACAAGGCATAAGGCTCTTCCCACAAGCCAGGCATCTCAGTGGGGTCTCTCACTATAGCTATTGCAAGTGGTCAGGGTGAGGATACCTTACAACCAGACATACCTAACAAAGGCACATAGCACCTCAGTGTTTACATCTGGGACATGGAACATCCATGGGATGATGCTTTCTGTCTGGGTCACAGTTGGCACCTGGTAGCACTGACATATTTGCAGCAAAGTCAGCTGGATTTGATGGAGAGTTGCAAGCTCAGTTGATTTGAGCTTTGACAGTCTGTAACGAGATATAAATATTTTTCTCACACTGTACGGTTTGGGAGACTAAAGAGGAGTGGGATACACTGATAATTATAAGTAATCCACACAGAAACTAAGGGTTTGAATAAGATAAAAATCAGACTCCAGCACTGAGTCCACCGATAAAGCAGCCACTGTGCAAAAAGAATCATGCTTTAGTAGCAAAGTAGGTCAACACAAAAACATAAAAGCTGACATTAAAAAAAAAATAGTAACACATTTACCAGACACTTCATCTAAGTTAATTCTGAAAGAGGGAATCTTTTTTTTTTGCTTAAGATTACTTTGAGTTCTGGCCAAAACTAGCAATCCTACCAACATTGTTAAAGCAGACTAAAGAGACTGAGAAATGAATAAGGCCAGCTATCTAAATGTTCCCTTACACAGTTATATGATGGGATTGTGATCACAGTAAATTGCAGACTAAACACTGTTACACATATGTTTTAATTGACAGGACTGCTCTTAAGTTTCATGATCCTTTCACAAACCTCTCCCTGGCTTCAGAATGCACAGCCAACTGCTCCCCAATGTGCTTGTCTTCAGATTTGACCTCTACATACTCAAAGCAGACAATCCTCACAAAAAAGGAAGGAAATGTAGATGTCTCCTTCATCAGGGACATTGCCAAGCTTAGGTTGTCGGAGCTGTCCCGTACCAACTTCCAGGACTCTCTCCTGCTCCCAGTGAGCCAATGGAGCTTGAAAATTATTGCATCTGAACACCAACTCTTATTGCCACTTGTCTTAGTCTGAGTCTCTGAGCATCTGCCCACAGACTTCATGTTCCAGGAGATTGGAGAGATGCATCATAACCCAGAGCATAATGCAGACTGCAGGTGTTGCACACAGGACTGTCACATACAAGGCTCAGGCTTTAGAAGAAGGGAGCACCATCTTGCCTGGCAACTCAGCAGGAAGAGATGGTCTTTCTGAGGGCACAGCACACACCAGGGTAATGGCAATACTAATCCAGGAGCCCAGCCTACCCTGCCATAAGTCCTCCAAAAGTGAGTGGGATGACCAGGAGGATGGGGAGTGGGCAGCTAGCTATTCTTTACAGGGCCTGGCAATGTCTGAGTCCCACAGAGAACTCCTAGACAGGCCCAGCAGGACACACATGCTCTGTCCCCACCAGCACTGACAGCACAGTTCAGTATCTGCAGAGAGGAGTCACAGCCTTCATTTCAGCTGACGCTTTGGCCACCCTTCTGAGAAATGCAGCCTCAGTTACATTTTTGTAATGACCTTCCTGCCCAGCAGAGCAGAAGACCAGCACCCTATCTGCAATGATGACAAAGGACCTACAGAGTGGCTCTTTCCCTGGGACTTTCCCTCAATTTAGGCTGTCAGGGGCTGGGGAATATCTTGAGCCAGAGATGACACTTAGGACAGGTACAAGACTCCCTGGTGTGACTATCCATCATCCATCTGTCTAATACTTTTGAACCTGTTCACACATCTTGGTGTCTGAACACCATCCAAGCTTGCTGGAGATGATATTTCGTGTGAATGTGTCTGGTGAGCCTGCTGTCTGAGAAATAATTTTATTAAGGAACTCAGTCTTTCCTGTTATCAAAAACAATGAAGAATTGTTCCTGCTGCTCCCCTCCTGCATTGGGCCAGATAAAGCAACAGACATCTTAAAATTGTGTTTCAGCCTCCTCATCCTACTTGTAATCAAGCTTTCTACCTAGCTAATAAAAGACTTCACAAGGATTATAGGAAATAATTACAGGATTATAGAAAAATTGCTAGTCAATAAGGATAATGGAAACCACAACCTCCCCAAAAATCCTGGTAGCTTTTTGTGAGCTTTCAGGTTTATTTGGTAAAGGCAACAGCATCAGTGAACAGGTTTCTGAACAGAGTGTATAGCAGTAGGAATTCAGTAAAATACAAACCCAACCTCACATACTGAAGACATGTGAAACAGGCTGGCAGATCTAAAAATGTAAATGTACATGAGAAACAACTCTGAAAGCTACTGAAAATCTCTGCAGGGGAAGTTCTTTGCTGTATAGGATTCAACATAAATATCAATAACCCATAGGGAAAAAGAACCCTGAACTCTATCATAAACAGATTTTACAGATAAAACAAAGGTCCGGGGAGAAAAAAAAATAGAGGAAGAGAGCAGAGGTGCTGTGTTATCTGGATCTCTTGTTAAAACATATTGTCTGCTGGCTCCCAGTTCGTCTCAGCCACAGAGCAAACAGGGACTGGACCATAAACGGGTAACAGTCTCTCCTTCCTGGGGAGCAGTGAGAACGAAAAGGACTTTGAATCTCCCAAGCCTGACCTCTCAGAAAAACATTGTACCTGAAAGAAAAACAGGCAAACTCAGCTGCATAAACAAGAAAAGATTATGATAGTGACAGTATCACTGCATCAAGCATATGTGTGACTGCCATGAGGCAAGGCCGATACTGCTAGGCCAGAGAAAAGCTGAGAGAATAGTTAAAACATGTAGAAAATGTGCCCTGCTGGGAAAGGCTCAGTAGGTTTCCTCTGCTGCATTTAACAGAAAGAGCATTAAAGCAGAGACTACAGTTTCAGTCCAGCACAAGGATATAAATAGGATTAATTTCAGTTGTTTCAGCTCCAGCTCACGTGCAGAATCCTGACATTCCCATGGAGAAGGGAGGGCCATTCCTAACATACATCTTGAAGTTACACCTTTGGGGCAAAAGATGCAATCAGATTACCACAAGTAGTGTCCCATCCAACTTGTTCAGTGGTGAGTGCTCTGCTCCTCTATTGGCTCGTTAATCAAGCAACTACTCTTCGTTTTGCTTCAAGTGGATCTGAACTACTCCTTGCACAGCTTTCACCCTGTGCTCATCCTTTCTCTGAGGTTCTCTGTTACTGCTGTTGTCAAAGGTGAACCTGAACCAGTCTTGTGAGTGGAAACACTGCCAGGTCTGATATCATCATCCTAGAAATTAAGACAAACACTAAAATTTGTGAACTCAATGTAGCAAAAGGAGTACTTTGAAATGAGGAGAGTAGCACAATTCTCTCCAATCTCACATCATATCTTTTGGGCCTGATTTCAAGTCATCACTGTTGTTTCTCTAACTTCCTTAGAAGAGGAAGAAAATCTAAAACAACTAGCTCCCTCCTTCGCACATAACCAAGCAGTTGTGTCTTTGCTTCCTACTTCGCTTCCACAGACATGGGCTGCTCCTAAATAATAGTTTTATACCAGGGGCAACTCCTTCACCAAAGTGGGTACATAGATTAAGCAAGAAAAGTGATGTTGCTGTTACATCTGGACAGTTATTTGTTAAGCAGCAGTTCACAGCTCTCACGAGTTGTGTTAGTGGTCAAAAACTTGGAAGAGCTGGGAACCCTTTTGAGAAAAGTAGGAATCTCTCAGCACCTTGTTGCTTGCAGAGGTTGCTCTTTGAGCAAAAACATGAAAAATTAATGTCTTAAATAACACAAAATGATCAATACTAGAAGTCTAAACTGGACAGGGGAGACAGAAATATAAGGAGAAGTTCATGAGTCAAGACAAGGGCATCAGCAATTAGCATCATGGGCAAAACATACTCAACTTGGGAAGAAATGGTTTATTAATGAACAATCAAAACAGAGTAGGGAAAATGAGAAATAAATCTGAAAACAACTCTGTCCCTCAGCTCCTTCCTGCTGGGACTCTTGCTGCTTCCCTCGAAGTGGCACAGAGCAATAGGGAATGGGGGTTATGATCATTTCACTAGAGCCAGACTTTGCTGCTGCTTCTTCTTAGAGGGAGGCCTCCTCACACTTCCCACTGCTACCGTGTGGGGTCCCTCCCACAGAAGACAGTCTTCCATCCACTTCTTCAATGTGGAGCCCTCCCATAGGCTACAGTACTTCATGAACTGCTCTGGCATGGGGCCTCCCATGTGGGCAGCTCTTCACACATTGCCCCAAGGTGAGTCATCTGCCCAGAGAGCAGTCCTTTAGGAAGAGTCTGCTCCAATCAGTGTCCCCCCACAAAGTCACAAGTCTTGGCAGCAAACCTGCTCTGGCATGTGTCCTCTCTCCACAGGTTCCCAAGTCCTGCCAGGACCTTGCTCCAGGGTGCTTCCCATGAAGTCATTGCCTCCTTTGGACATCCAGCCACTCTGGTGTGGGGTCCTCCACGGACTGTGAGTCGATCTCTGCGCTCCTCCATCGACTGCAAGGGCAGGGCCTGCCTCACCATGGTCTTCAACTCAGGTCACAGGGAAACCTCTTCCAGTGCCTGGGCACCTCCTCCTTCTCTTCTCCACCAACCTTGGTGTCTGCAGAGATGTTCTCACATTCCCAGTCCCTTCTGCTGCTGCTGCAGTTTTCCATCTGCACAGCAGTTTCCTCTCCTCCAGTATGTTAATCACAGAATCATTGTGGTTGAAAAAGACACTTAAGATCAAGTCCAAACACTAACTTCACACTGTCAAGCCCTAAACTAAACTAAACCATATCCCTCAACACCTCATCTACGTGTCTTTTCAGTATCTCCAGGGATGGTGTCTCTATCACCTCCCTGGGTAGCCCATATCAGTGCTTAATAACCCTTTCAGTGAAAAAGTTCTTCCTAATATCCAATCTAAACCTCCTCTAGCACAACTTGAACCCATTTCCTCATGTTCTATCATTCATTACCGGAGAGAAAAGATTGACCCCCACCTCACTACAACTTTCTTTCAGGGAGTTGTAGATAGTCAGGTGTTGCGTCCATCACTAATTGGCTTGGCTTTGGCAAGTGACAGGTCCATATTGGAGCCAACTGGCACTGGTCCTATCAGATACAGGAGAAGATTCTAGCAGCTCTTTGTTTAAAGAAGTCACTCCTGCAGACACCTTGTGTACCTGGTCACATAAAACCAGCACACTGGTGTTCATGATGCTACAGCAGGAACAAACAGCAAAGCTACATGGGCTTTAGGCTGGAGCACTAATGCCTCCAATACAGTAAACATTTAAGCACATGAACTTGAAAGAAACAGTTGGGAGGTCTGAAGGACTAAATCCAGTGCTGCAAGTCAGCAGTGGCAGATTTTCTATAGCTACAAAGCCTTTTCTCTTCTAGCCCAGATGCTGCTAGGACTGAGACCTGTGTCCTTATAGTGTATTATAACAAGAGAGACACCACAGATGAAAGAACATGAGGTGGGAGAAAAAAGTTCATAAGACAAACTAGGATAGAAAGAACATGAAAGAGGAAAATAAACATGATGGCCCTGACATGGGGACAAACTAATCTTCCCATACTCCCTGAAGTTGCACAGGTCTTGGAACATGAGAGTGGGATTGAAGAGGCAGTATTTCACTGATTGTGTACATATCATTGTGTAAAATATAAAACTTATACTTTTACAGTCTACTTATGTGGTCTGTGAAATGAAAGACTTACAGAATTGTCAACTACAACAGTTCACAAGTCAGGTTCTGAAACAAAATCATTTGCCTCAGGTTCTCCATTTCCTCAAGCTACCTGTATTGGAAGTTATAGAATCACAGAATCATTACAGTTGAAAGATACATTTAAGATCATCGAGTCCAACCACTAACTTCACTGCCAAGCTCTAAACTAACTAAACCATATCCCTCAGCACCTCATCTAAATGTCTATTCAATATCTCCAGGGACGGTGACTCCACCACCTCCCTGGGCAGCCCATTCCAATGCTTAATAACCCTCTCAGTGAAAAAGCTCTTCCTAATCATAGAATGTTAGGGGTTGGAAGGGACCTTTAGAGATCATCTAGTCTAGTCCAACCGCCCTGCAGAAGCAGGTCCACCTAGATCAGGTCGCATAGGAATGTGGCCAGGCAGGTCTTGAAGACCTCCAAGGAAGGAGACTCCACACCCTCCCTGGGCAGCCTGTGCCACTGCTCACTCACCCTCACAGTGAAATAGTTTTTTCTTATGTTTAAATGATACTTTTTGTGTTCCAGCTTCATTCCATTACCCCTGTCCTGTTGCTAGATACCAATCTAAATGTCCAATCTAAATCTCTGCTGTTACAATTTGAACACATTTCCTCAGGTTTTATCACTCATTAGTGGAGAGATCAACCCCCCACTTCACTGCAACTCCCCTTCAGGAGTTGCAAGGAGTGATCATGTCTCCTCTAAGCCCGCTCTTCACGCTAAACATCCCCAGCATCCTCAGCCACTTCCCATACCTTCTCTCTAGACCCTTCACCAGCTTCGTTGCCCATCTCTGGACACGCTCCAGCACCTCTATGTCCTTCTTGTAGTAAGGGGCCCAGAACTAGACACAATATTCAAGGTGTAGCCTCACCAGTGCTGAGTACAAGGGGACAATCACCTTCTTGGCTCTGCTGGTCACACTATTTCTGATACATGCTAGGATGCCATTGGCCTTCAAAGTCTTCTCTCTGGAAATCTAAGGTGGCAGTTCTGCTGATCCCCCTCCTTGCTTCCTTGAGGATTGAGAGCTTGATCATCTCAGGATCACTATGCCATAGGTGGCCTCCAACCATCACATTCCCCACCAGACCTTCTTTGTTTGTCAACACTAGGTCCAGCAAAGTGCCTTCCCTCATTCACTCACCAGCTTCATGAGGAAGATATCCTCCACACACTCAAAGAATCTCCTGGACTGCCTCCCTTTTGCTATGCTGTATTTTCAGCAGACATCTGGTAGGTTGAAGTCCCCCATGAGAATGAGGGCCAGAAATATTGAGAGTTTTCCAAGCTGCCTGAAGAACCTCTCATCTACCTCCTCATCTTGGCCGGTCAATCTATAACAGACTCCTTACCATGACATCCCCCTTTTTGTCCTTCCTCAATTCTTACCCATAGACACTCGCCCCTATCCTCACCATCACTGACCTCAAAACAGTCAAGACACTTCCTTACACGGAGGGCTATCCCTCTGCCTCTCCTGCCTTGCCTGTCCCTTCTGAAGAGTCTGTAGCCATCCAGTGCAGCACTCCAGTTGTGCAGTGTGCAAAATCTAGCAGTGGGCAGAAGTGAGGGTATGAATTTGCAGTGCAGTAGCTGCTCCAGACCTGTTCCAACAAGGGAGAGCATGCTTTTCCCCCCTGGAAGTGAGCAGGTATGAAAGAGACTGCAGCTCACTTGATGTGCATGCACACTTCCAACCACTGTGGAGTAATCACCAGCTGTGATTTTCCCAACCAGAGTAGGTGCTTCCTGTAGCCTGGTTACCTGGATCCCCTCAGCTGGTCTCTCATAATACATGCCACCAGGTTGGGCAAGTCTGGATGATGCATGGGGTGTCCCCATCCCATACAGCTTCCTGGCTCATGTGGTATTGATTCCACCTGCAAAACAGCACCACAACAGCCACTCTTTGAAGAAATCTGTGTGAAGGCCTAAAGTAAGTGTCAACAGTTGCATGAGCTTAACAGAGATGGGAAAATGTATGCTGCTCCCACCCCGTTTCTATCACACTAAGACAGGGGAGCAGCATCAGCAAAAGAAAAAGATGAACAATAACATCAATAAAGCATCAACCACATAACATGTGGAGGAGATGAGACTTCCCAGCGCATTCCTAGGGCGGCTGTGAGAAAATGATGACAGCACACAAGGACTCAAAGCCCAGTTAAGCAGAAGACTGGAGATGTGAATGAAACTGTGCAGCTCCAAATAAGGGAAGAGACAAGTGCAGAAGCCCTGCCAGCAGTTAAGGACTGTACAAGTGGTGCACCTCAGGCTACCTATTCCCTGTACTGCAGTCTCCCATCAAGGTTGGCCCAGGTAGCAGTACTTCCAACATCTGTCTGAAACTGCTGTCCCTGCCCTTGCTGGGCTGCTCCTCCCCTTCTGCTCCTCCCCTTCCAGCTGTGGAAGTGCTGCGTCAGTGATGGAACAGGCCTCAGGATGCAGGGGAAAAGGTCAGTTATCAGTCAAAACTTCCCTGCCCATGACCAAAGGTCTTCGCACTTTGGGCTACCAGCATGTGCTTGAACAGCAGGTCTCACCTACTCCTAAGCAAACACCATTTTCTCTCCCCAAGATAGCATCTCCCTGCAGCAACGGTACCTCAGGCCAGAGAGCAATCTTATGCCTGCTTGTGATCATGCTGTGCAGGCAGGCAGTGACAAACATAGTTCCCTGGTGCATTTAGTTCAGAAATGAGAGCCTGTGATAACCTGATCCAACACTCAGGCAATACATAAGACTGCTCTGCTTGCCTCATGTGTGAACAATAGCGCTAAACTCTAGCTGGTTTGCAAACACAAAGGCACTTGCACAAGGGCCTGCACCAGCTTGTGGAGCTCCCTGCAGGAAGCTGTGTTGTGCTGACTCTCACTTGGTCTCAAAGAAAGAGAAAAAAAAAACCCAACTCAAAATCAAAACACACTTTTGCCAATGTAGAAGACGGACCTCTATTTCTGAGAGCACTCAGAGGTCCACTGGGACAATTTTCCAACCAGGACTTAATTCTCAGCTCTACTTATAGCACCCCTGCTTCCCCTAGGTGATCACATCTTTCCTCTTAACTAGTTATTACAAGAGCAAGTTTAGACAATAAGCCCCAGGCTGCCCTGGACTCCAGTGTGGCAACCTGACCAGGATCAGAAAGCAGACATCCAAAAGCCCAGTGTTTCTCAGGACAGAGCCTGCCCAAAAGGATGCACAGAAAAGAGGACAGTGCTCTTGCTAGGCCAAGTCTAAATGAATTCAGGACATGGCCCTAACTCCTCCCACTAGCAAGCTCTCCTGAGGGTACAGAAAAAGGCAGAGGCTGCAGCGAGCAAACACAAATCTTTGGGTAGAGAGCACTTACCCCATGCCCCCGCCCATGCTCTTGCTGCTGCAATATCCACCCTAGCAGCCAGCCTGGCACCCTGCACACCACTCCATCTCACCTGGGAGGAGTTCAGCCCATTGAGCGGGTGGCACTGCTCCTCTACTTTCTCCACAGCACCTGTTTGTTTCATCAGCCGTTCCGCTTCCTGGGCCAGGTACAGGTCCAGAACAGGCACTCCTCGTGACTTGATATCTACCTCTGTCAGAGAGTTCACCATCAGCATCACCCACACTGGTCTCTTCCGCTCCCAGTTGCCAGCAATGGCATTGAAGAGGTAGTCTGCATATAGCCCTTTGCCCCGCTGGTCTGGGGTCATCCAGGATGGCATCATGAGCTTGACGTACTCCAGGTGCTGCTTGAGCCGGCGGTAGATGTCATGGGGCAGGACGTCCTGGAGGTTCTCCCCCTGTGGCAGGAGCTGGCAGCTTGTGAGAGCTGAGGTGGTATAAGGGTTAGTGAGGTCCAGCTCAAAGTACACAATGTGGCTCTGCTGGAAGGCCTTCTTTGAGTTCTCTGGGACAAAATCCCAGACACGTGTATATGGAACATGGATGGTACCAAAGAAGTAAGACGGAGGATCTCTCTTAATGGTCCACAGGAAGGAGTTCAGCTTGCTTTGCTGGGGGAAAGGAAGACACAAGTGGGTAAGTACAAACATTTATGCCAGGCCACTGCAGTACAGGGCTTAAGGAAAACACGGTGCCAAGCAAGCATTTCTCAGCAGCTTGCCAGCAAAGACTCTCCTGAAGTGGCTTTGCTCACACAGAGTCCTCTTTGACCATCCTTTCTCTCAGGTTTTAAGGTCAAAATTAAATTCTTACTAATTAACAGCACAAGAAGATGGCCCTTGGCTTTCTCCTCCTGAAAGGAAACACTGAGTCCCCTCAAGAGTAATGCCATCCTGGCTCATCACTCAGGTATCTGCCAAAACCAGCAGAGAAACACAGCCCAAACAGGCCATGCTCCAGGTAAGATGCTTATCCAGCTTCCATCTTTTATCGAGTCAAAAGCTGGCATCACTTTACTGTAACAGAGCAAGACATCAGGGTCTCAATCACCTTCACCTTGACGCCTCTCACTTCAGCACAGCAAGGCACATCTCATCAAAGAAGTTGCCGTGATACTTAGAGGGTACTGTGGCATCTTGGGAAAACATTCTGCTCTGAGTGAGACACCAAATAAATGAGTAACACAAAACACACCTGGCAGGCAGACTTACTGGAGCAGTTAGAAATACAGTTTTACTGGGATGTAGCACATGACAGACAGCGAAGACCCCTCACAGCCCAGTTCTCTTTCTTAAGGACCAGAGAAGTTCATGTAACATCTTAGAAAATAAGGGAAGAAACGCCGTAGGCTAAGCTCAGCCTGTGGTTCCAGGGCAAACTCTTTTCAACACAGAGGAGGAAAAAGTTTCCTTAAAGTCTCTCAAAAAACACAGCCATCAGAAGTCTGAATGAGACTTGGTTGCACTGCAAAATATACCTTGCAGCACTCCCAGCATACAGGGTTGTGCTCAAACTCTAAGTAATCCAGCAGGACAGTGGGGCAAAGCAGATCCTGCTTGGACCCCGACAAGTCAGTTTATACCAACAGCAGGCATGACCTCCATCACCCACTGTGTGGATTCTGCTGGTACAGTGATCCTTGCTGAGGATCAAGCAAGCAGTTTCTATCTGCACCGACGGGAAGAGGTAGCCTTTGCATGTCTAGATAAGAAGACATGCTTCCAGATGCACCAAAACATCTCCTCAGCCTTTAGCCACCAGATAACTCTAACCTCAGTTATGAATGTGCTTGTGTGCTGATCTAAGAAGTCTGTCTGACTGTCAAATGCAGAACAGGCTGCTTGGAAGAATTTATTGCAAGTACATTGCCTATAAATTTCTGATACTGAAGACCCAGGGTTAGAAAGGTTTAAGATAGCTCTGCAATGGTTCATCCTGGACAACTTTCTCCAGGAGCTCTCTACGTCAAACCCATACCACAAGATTCAGCAAAGTGCTACTACCAGCCCAACTTACTAGCATGGGCTGATAAACCAAGTATACTCCAAAGAGCTCTTCTGGCACTTCTGCAGAACATTAGTGTCTGAAGGATACCTCAGAACTTCGTAACATCATGCTATAACTCTGGATTCTATAGCATAGTCCTGCAATATGCTCCTGAATTACAGACCATAAAAGCTCTCTCAAGAAGACTATGGGAAGAAACAAGAACAAATATAATGCAGCACTGAGAGGTAAAGAAGATACAAGGCAACCGGTGAGTATGAATCTGACACAGACCCAGGAAGAATATAGGAAAACAAATACACAAAGTAAAGCAAGAGGGAAAATGAGAGGAGGGAAATGACAGCAGGGAAAAAATGGAAAGACACACTATTGTGGTGAGAAATGAACTAGAAGTAGCTGTCAGCCATTAAGAAGAAAAGGCTAGAAGTGCTGCTTTCTATCTACAAGCAAGCAAAAAGGCAGAAGAGGCAGCTGTGACAGACATGACATTGGGAGGTCAACACTCCTTCACTTTGCACAAGTCTGATGATGTACATGGCAGTGCACAAGAACAGCCATGACTGCAAAGAATTGGAAGGAACAAGTGGTCACAAGACAGCTTCAATTTTCAAATCAGCTCCCCTTCAAGCCCAGATGGATGGTACCTGGCTTTAACAAAGACCATCAGAACTTTGCCAGACATCAGCACAGCACACAGCCAGGTAGAAAAGTGTACATTTCACTCTCATTTTTTTTTTCTTTTTAAATTCCCCCAGCTTTCATAATCAGACATTGAAAGCAGAGTAATACTGACAGTACTGCGGAGGAAATCACACAGGCCATGAGGCATAGAGTAAATAAAGTCTTCCTTTAGAGAGCCTGCAGCACATGCAGCAGAAAGCAGGCAAACACCTAGCAAAACTTCTCACACAGTCCTTGTATTGTGTCTGGGGTGGTGGTAACTTTCCACAACAGTCCTTGTAGTTTTGTGCCTTCTGTTGGTAGCTAAAAAATGTGTATTGATAGCACATCAATGTTTTGGCTACTACTCACACAGCATCAAGACTGTCCCTCCCGCAGCTGTAGGTGTGCAGGACCCTGGGAGGGGCCATGGCCAGGACAGCTGACCCAGGCTGACCAAGGAGATACCATGTGACATCATGTTGAGGTTTAGGCCCATCAGGGAACAAAAGACCACGATTAGCCTCAAGTACTGAAGAGGCTGAGAATTGCCTAAGGGCAGGGAGAGCTTAATTGCTGCTTCAGGTTCAGGACAAAACAGACCAGGCTACTTGGCTTGGGGAAGAAAACAGAACATAATTTAATGCAACATCAACTAAAACATAACCTTAAAACCCAAAAACATAACCAAAATAAAACAACACAGAGTAGTATAACAATGAAGCATCCGACCAGCCCTTTAAGAATACCTTCTTGCCACAACTCCCTCTTCCCGGGCTCAGAGCCCTGATTCCAGTGTTTTTACCTCCTTCGACCCCGTACGGCCTGGGGGGGGGGGGGGGGGGGGGGGGGGGGGCGGGGGGCAGGGAGTGGGGGTTTCAGTCACTGTATTTCCAATAGCTTCTGCCGTTTTTCCCTCCTCAGGACGGGTGAACTCCACGCCAGTCCTCCCTGCAAGTCCGTGGGGTACCTCACACACACGGCAGCCCTGCACGGGCTGCTCCGATGTGCATTTATCCCAAAGGCTGCAGCTCCTCTCTGTCTCTCGTGTGGGGCTGCTCTGCGGCCCGCAGGCTCTCCAGCACGGCCTGGGCCATGGCCGTCTTCCCACACAGTCCCTCGCCCGTCCAGGCTCACTCACACGGAGCTGCTGGTGGCTCTCAGTCCTGCCATGGGTCTCCATAGGTTGCAGGGGTATACCAGTCCAGATAAAAAAATCTCCTTGAAACAAAATCGAAGCCAGCCAATGGGAGAATGAGGGAGAAAGAAGAAATGCTGCTCAAGCTGACACTGTCCCAGAGACAATACACAGGAATCTATAAGGTCCACTGCTTACCATGAGGTTGGGAAAGCCTCCCTCCTCAACCAGGCCTGCACAAGGGACAAACACCACTGTCTAGTGTGGCAGGTTCATAGCACCAGACAATCCTTCCACAAAATAAGGAAATCAGGTATTGCAGAAATCCTGGAAAAGCACGGTGCACATGAGGTTAATACTCAGGAGCTGACGCAGGGCCTAGGTTAAAAAAAAAAACTCACAACCTTGAAAGATAGGAGAATAAAGTGATGTATCACAGATCAGCACATAAAACCAGAATACACTTGTCCCATATCCCAACATCTGCCTTTTAATCAATAGCTGGTTGCCCACAGATGGCACTGGAAACTTCCACAACCTCCTGCCTTCCTTCTGTCTGCTTCGGTAGAACACAGACTCTGACTGAGAGTTATTTTTGATGGTTTTCCAATAGGTTTGTTCTTCAAATATTTGGAAAAAAAAAAAAAAAAACAAACCTCAACAAGCCTCAGATTCTGTTCATTTTAACTGTTTCCAGTGTTATTTATAGGTCACCGCAGAATGCAACTTGTGGTCTCCACATACTACTGCATTTGTCAGTCATCATGTATCACTTCAGGTGAGGCAGTAACGATTCTGCTTGGAAGAGTGGTGCCAAAAAGGATAAGATAAAGTGTCATCTTTCTTCTAAGAAACTAGCTCAAGCTAGGCCAAATGATGTACTATTGACTGTCAAGAGTACAAATATGGTGAACATCCAGAAAATAACACAGAAGAAAACAAGAGGAAAAAAGAATGTGGCAGCACTCTGAACACCTAGAAGAGCATGAGAGTTAAAAAAACAAAACACAAACAAAACACAAACAAAACACAAACAAAACACAAACAAAAAAACCAAACAAAAACCCAAACAAAAATTCAAGAGAGAAGGTTGTGGTGATATGGGGAATGAAAGCTCAAAAGTGAAGGAAAACTGCTGTCCAAAGACTCAGGAACTGGATGTGAAGTTCAGATTTCAGAAAACTATAGAGGATGTGTTTCCTTCTACACCACTTCTACTTCCTTCTATCTGATCTGTCAGAAGTTCAACTGATCTGACAGATTCCATCTGTCTCATCTATGTAGACTATAAATTTTCCAGCACAAAGTGTTGTGCAGGTCGCTGCCTGCTGTGGCTTCAATGTCTTTCTTTAGGACCCCTAACCCCATTTGGAGCCATAGTCACATCTTCCAAACCTCAGCCTAGCATTGCACTGTTTCTCAATCCATATTATCTTTTTTTTTTTCTTTTGCTTGGTACATAAGCCAGAGCATGTGGCATGCAACATTTCATCCAGGCAGCCAGCCCTACATTCTTCCCCATATGACTTTCTCCCTTCCTCTTATCTAAGGTGGTGTTGTATCTTGCCATGTTCATGTATACCTAACTGAGTCAAAAACTGCACCTTTACTCACCAAGTAAAGTGCCCCAAGCATCTACAGTAATGGCTATGGAAATGTTAGGCACATTCTTAATAGTTAATCTCTTGAGCTTTTGCCCACCTGCTCACCTCAAATTCAGCTTAAGATTGTAAGCAGAACTTGCCTGAGGATGAACATTGCACTGGCTACAACTACAAAAAGAACCCATGATCCTATTTGCTAGAAATTAAAAACAAACAAGCAAATAAATAAATAAACCTAAAAAGCCAAAGGTTGAGACTGGACAGATTACTTGCTCTGCTGAAGTGGTTATATGGGGAAAGGTAGCCATTTAAAGTAATTGCCCCATATCAATAACAGCACATTGTAACATACTAACCAACTACAAGCATTCTGCTGTTCTTTCCTGGAGTCTGGCTGTAAATTTACCAAATTTAGCAAATATTAGGCAAAAAGAAAGCATAATCTGACAACATTAGTTAGTAACCGGGATATATGACAAAAGATTAAAGTACATTTTAGATGAACTGTTTTCAAAGGCGCTTTTTTTTTCCCTGTCAAAGAAAGAAGGAGGCACGTTACTGATTGCAGCTTTAACTATAATTTAGAGTTAAAATGAGAAAGCCCTCTGAAGAATTATATGTTAATTCCTTAAAATAGCAGTGTCTCTCTTTCAGGCACCAATGCCCATATTTCTTTCATGACAGAAGCTTTAGGCAAACTAACAAAAAGAAGAAAGGTATATCTGTAATTTAGAGAAGAAAAGAAAACCCCTAATTAAGATAAAAGCACACCCAAAAAAGCCTTCCCTGAAGATGCAGGGACAGCAGGTATATTTTTTCCCAGTCAGCTGGAGTAAATATTCATAAGGATACACTCAACGGCTTTGCAAATAAGACAGATGCTGCCATACCTAAACAGCATGGTTACACACCATTGTCCTAATGACCCTAGGAAACAGCCTACCAATACCAGAACTACAGATTATCTGACATTTTAGTGACAGAGATGACATAGCAGATGAGATAACACTCATGCGGCACGGCATGGTCAGAAGGTCCCACTGAGGCTAATCGCGGTATCTCCCCAACTCCACCGCCAGCCCCGGCGCTGCAGATCCCAGCTGGCGCAGAGCCCGGCGCCACTGTCCCGCTCCCACCAGCCGCCTGCACCGCACGGATGCGGCCAGACCCCCGCAGCCCTCGCCCGCCGCCAAGACCGGGACGAGCTGGGACATGGGGTGGCCTCGCACTCTCTCACCACGGCCCCCGAACGGAAAGAATGTGTCGTGCCGTACCGCGTCGCCCACCCCGCCCAGTTTAACTCGCTAATCTGCGGGCCGCGAGACTGGCGTTTACCTTGGCGTGGAGCGGGCAGGCGGCTGCGGGGCGGCTGCTCTGGCGCGCTGTGGCCAGCAGGAGGAGAGAGCCCTGCAGCAGGCAGAGCCAGCTGGGGTGTGCCATCCCTGCGCGATCCAGGATGGGCACAAGCTACAACCTCGGGACGTGTGCCTTTTTTTTTTCTTGTCTTTCCTTCTCTTCTCTTGCTTCCACACGTCCTTTTCTTTCTTTCTTTTTTTTTTTTTTTTTTTTTTTTTGTGTATGTGTTTTTGTTTTTAACTCTCTCCCTTTTTCCTTTTTGCTTCACTTTCCTTTTTTTTTTTTTTTCCGGCCGGTCGACCCAATCCTAGAACCCTCGCAGGAGCGTCCCCGTCGTCTGGCCAAACCCTCCAGCAGCTGCCGCCTCCTCTTAAAGGGTCCCGTGTCGAGAGGGGGGAGGAAGGGGAGGGCGCGGGGCACGCCGTACGGGGGGGCGGGCGATGGGGCAGCGGAGGGGGGGGGGGGGTCCCCCGACCCCCATCGCCGCCTGGCTGAGGCCGAGAGCCGGTGAGACGCGCGGTGACGCGCGTATGGAGGGACCCTGGCCCGGCCCCAGGAGCTGCGGCGACTGCCCTTCCCGCCCCGACAGCCGCCCGCCGCGCATAGCGCCCTCGGGCAGTGCGCCTGCCCTACCCCTCCTGCCCTCTGCGCATCCAGGCCCTGCCTTGCCCGGCCCGGCCCAGCTCAGCTTCTGCCTGGCCCTGGCACTGCATCCGTCTGCCATCGGTCAGTTTAGCGTTTGCCCCGGCCTTGCTTGCTGGCCTCTTCCCAGCCTGCAGCTTTCCTGAAGTGAATACCACTTTGGATATTGCCAGTTCTTACCAGTTGTCTTTATTGTCCGTCAGCTCATGACTGAGGAACTATTTTGACTCATTCTTGCTTTATTGTTTGTGGGCAGCACTGCCAAAATCGTGTGGCCAGTGTGACCTGTATATGGCTTTCACCTGAATGAGAATTCAGGCAAATGTGTCTTAGCAGAATTTCAGTTACTGATGAGGGAAGGGGAAAGAGCCCACCCTGGTGCATATTGGGACTAGGATGCAAGGGTTTTTCTGCATGTTACAAAACCTGTAGCTCCAGAATATGGCTTTGCTTACCACCTCTTCCACTCACCGGCTGCTACGTCTTTGCATTGCCTTGTTATCTTTTGCATCACCCACATGATTGCTTTGCTGTTTGGCAAAGGAGAAATTTCCTTCTGGCTTGCACTTAGCACTCCCTGAAGGCAGTCTGCTAATAAGGACTTATTTCTCCCAGCCTCTTCCTCCTTCATCTTGCCTGGCAATGCTGCCAGATTGCCAACTCAGGCCTGGCAGGGCTTGTGAATATGGGCTCAGTGCCTTGCACACACAGCAAAATCCCTTCTAGTCCAGGCTGGCTGTGTGGGGCCCTCTGAAGTGACTACTCTTAGGGTTTAGCCACAGACAGACTAAACCACAGTGGATACTGGAGCATTGATTATGGTGGAAGGGGTTTTCTTTGCTATATGCTTACATCAAGGTAAACTTTTGGTTTAAGATAATCACTTCTAAAAAACTTCATCACTTTAAAGGATAGACCTCTGATAGACCTCTGATGAGGAGTGGCAGGAAAGATGCAGAGGATGAGGACAATGCCTTGGGAGGGGAGCAGGGAATGTGCCAATTCTGATGGTGAATCCTAGGTGTGCCAAAATAGCAAAATATCTTTCCCAGCATTCCTTGTGCTGGATTTATCTGCAAAGTGGTGATGTTAGAAACAAGAGAGAGAACTGTAGTAACAATTCCAGGGCTATGCTAAAAATTGCTCTGCAAGGAAGCTCCATCCTCTTGCTTATCAAGAGCCACCAATACACCTGTTGTGGAGACCATGATGAGGCTGTTTTGCCAGGAACTGTTCTTCCTGTGCTGGCACAGGACAAGCTCCCTCTCTGTTCTAAAAATGGCCTGCAAGCTGTAACCCTAAACACAGGGAGGAGATCACACTTCTTCATGAAGCATGAGCCTCAGTAAAGGCTGGAGGGCTGGCGATTTTTTCTCCTGCAGAGATTGGGCTGATGTGATTCGTGATGTTTGCATAGAAGTGCTCCTTCAGTGCATTTGGGCCCTCACAGGGATTAAAAGCACCTCAGGACCTGTCCTAAGCAAACAGGGGTGTTAATCCTTGGCCAGACCCCAGTGGAGTTGAGAAACATGATAATTTACACCATGCTTCCTT
Organism: Colius striatus; assembly: GCF_028858725.1. Classification (NCBI taxonomy): domain Eukaryota; kingdom Metazoa; phylum Chordata; class Aves; order Coliiformes; family Coliidae; genus Colius; species Colius striatus. The sequence continues at coordinate 33,697,443 of NC_084790.1, forward strand.
GGATTCTTGCCATTGCTCCTGGGGACACAGTTATACCTTGTCACTTCCTGTCTGGGTATCCTCAGCACCTATCCAGAGGTAAGTTTCTTGCCAAACTCCAGCAGATTTCCATGAGTCTGTTCTCTCTGATCACCTTCAAGAAAATTTGCAATATAGGGATGGAGACAGTGTGAGTTTGCCTTTTGTCTGCTAATTGTAAGGCAATGCCTTGTGCACCCCAGAGCAGGCTCTGATCTCCAGAGGCATTTTCACAATACCTTAGCACATCTGTCCTCACAGATCTGTTCTGGCTTCAAAGGATAGGTCTAGTTGCAGACAGTGAAAAGCTGAGGAAGTAAGTATTTGCAGACTGCCTGCTGTCTCACAACAGTCTAATCAGCTTTTGGGACTGGTCCACCTTGCTCTAACCAACAGAGTACATTCTGTGAAGAAAATCAGATCATATTTTTACAGTTTGAGATTTTCAAAAAAGTTGAGGAATACAGCTCAACACACTGGCTTTCAAGATTGCTTGAAAGCTACAGAAATTTAAGATCCTTGGTATACAGTACAATGAATATACTATTACATGTTGTGTTGTGCTGAGGTAACAAAGTCAGCTCAAAGGCTGGTAGGGCTGTGAAGCTCGGAACATTCAGTGACTGGGTTGTGTGGTACATCCAGGTGGCACTGTCATCAACAATCTGTAGGAACCTCCTGGACTGTGTGCACTTGACTGTGTGGCTTTCCCAGCAAATATCAGGGTGGTTGAAGTCCCCCATGAGGACCAGGGACTGTGATCGTGAGGCAGCTCTCAGCTGTTTGTAGAAGGCCTCATCCACATCCTCCTCCTGATCAGGTGGCCTGTAGCAAACACCTACAATAATATCACCTGCCTTGCCCTGGCCATTAATTTTTACCCATAAGCATTCTACCCACTCCTCATGCCCACCCAGGCACAGTTCAGTACACATTAATTGCTCCCTCACATAGAGAGCAACTCCACCTTCACACCTTGTCAGCCTGTCTTTCCTGAACAATACATAGGCCTCCATGGCTGTGCTCCAGTCATGGCAGCTGTCCCACCACGTCTCTGTGACTGCAATGAGGTCGTAGCCCCACATCCGCACCCACATCTCCAGTTCCTCCTGCTTATTCCCCTGCTTATTAGTAAACTAACCATGTGTGCTCAGCTAAATGTCTTGAAAGCCTATGGACCTAACACTTTCCTTTTACCTTATCTGCATTAGGAGATGTGGTGGAAGAGATCACCTGTCCTTACAAGTACTGCACTTGAAATCAACTTTTCTGAATTACTGCCTGATACAAATCTATTTTGAGGTCTGTCTAACAAACAGACTAACTTCAGGTTATGTCAAGGTGTCCTCTTGAATGTAATACACAAAGATATGAGGGAAACTCCGTCTTAGAAAGATAGTTTACTTGCCTTAAGTAAAACAAGAGTAAATCCAGGAAAGTAGATCCATTTAGTCTTACTTGAACATTCTTCTGTTCTTTCATACAGAAATTCCTACTGCTGCATTCAGTAGTCTGACTGTTACGCCTAGCTTGCCAGGTAATTTTGTTCTTACCTCTAAACACACATCAGTCCTCCACAGTGCAAGAAGATGGGACAATGCTACTGGAAATCTGATGGCAATTGCACTTCCTCAGCTTTTTATGGCACATTGTACACTGGAGTAGTGGAAAGCAGGTGGATCCCTGCATGTCTCCCATTTTCCTCAGTCTTTTCCCAAAGGAGCTGAAGAAAAGTACTGCTTCCAAAATCCTTAAGGACAGTCTGTCTGCCTACCACATCTCTTTCTGTGATGACTAGTTAATAAAAAAAAAAAAAAAAAAGTAAAACAGGTTGTGAGTTTCTAGATACTTTTGGTTGAGACACTCTGCAGAGCTGCTTGTGGATTTCATGCTCTCTTTCTCTGAAGCTGCATTTCACTGCTGAGCAGAGAGCCTTTTACCATTGCTGATACCAATTCAGAGAACATGTAGCACAGTTAGACCATTTTCCCTTCCTCACCCAATCTCCCAGAGACAGCCTGAAAGCTTCTTCTGTCCTACATGAGAAAACTGCCCCAATCTAAACAGCTCTTTGAGCAAGCCTGGTTAGGAATATGAGATTGCAGGCTTTTTCAGGCTCAAATATTTTTCACTGGAGCTAGTAATGCCCATTTCACTTAACAATGATAAGGATTGAGAAGAAATTCCTCTCATTTCAGGAATAAATCTTTGTCTGAGAGGAATCAACACTATCTCAGCATTGCGTACAAAGAAGCCCAGTGGCTTACGATAACTCATATGAAAAGATTGTTAATTGGTAAAAACTAGGCAAGACAAACTCTCTGCTTTATGTTGCTGAGTATTCCAGTATCTCCCCAGCATCCCCCCAGGGGAACTAGTATTTTTTTTAAGACCAAAATTACTAGGTAATAACTATAGTACCAAAATATTTCCCACCTTGCTAACAACTATGGCTGCACGTCCACAAGCATGAGTCCCATAGGTGAGTGCAGCAGTGGTCAGTCACCACAGAAACCACGAGAGATGTGAGACACTTACGTTGAAGTGGTCAGCTCAGTGGTAGGAGGGCTTCTGTTCAGCCAAAGTCACCACACTGCTTCAAGTACACATTAACATGTCTTACAGTCATAAAGCCTCTGCTAATAATACAAAAATAATAATAAATAATGCAGTCACAAAGCCTCCTAGGATATGGTTATCTTAAGAACAATCTGTAAATACCAACAGTGAGAACATAGGATCTAAAGTAGGATCTTGCTTCACAACTGGTTATGCACAGACTAGTTTGACCCTGGTTTGGGAATCCTAAAGGAGCTCTGTTGTGGCAGCAGCAAAGAGAAGAGCCCTCCAAAATAGTATTGGTATCTCGCGTAATATGTGCTCTGAGGCCAAAGTCACTTTTTTATCAGATTACAAAACTCCATGTCTTTAGATGCTTTTCACTGTTCTTCTCAGTGCCTGTGTTCTTCCTCAAGAGTATATTACTGTTACTCAAGGAGATCCCAAGAGCTCTCACACAGCCAAGATTGGTAGGTAGCAAACTGTTTTGGCGGTGATGTTGCTCTTCTTCATTTCCAGTGATTCATGCACAAAACAGTGATAGGATTTAGACTAAACAGGCACTGGAAAATTGCCAGTAAGTACATTCAACATTAGGGGCTGCTTTTGGGATCAGGCTCAAAAAATTCCCCCCCACATGAAGTCATCTCTGAGGCCTGGATTACAATCTTCAATTTGTTATTTACACCTAGACAGTCGTTGGACATTTTATCCTTACTTACTCCTTCAATCGGTTAAAGGCAACATTTCAAAATCCATCTGGTCCATAGCATTGCTGTTAATTGTCATTAGATTGTAATCATCTGGAGAGCATTTCACCTGCATGATGGGGAAAACATTCTTTCTGGCTTTTAGTTTTATTTATACTACACAATTGCTTAGTTCTGAAACAAAACTGCCAAAGTTTTTGCTTGTGTTTAATAGATTGTAACATGTTGTTACTGCTGATTATTTGGGGACATTTCCATTTCTGTTCCTCTTCTGCTTTTATTGATTTATTATATTTGGCCTGGACATACTTTCAGGAACCTCACCTTTGTCAAACTGTCCCCAACCATAAAGGGCAGAAGAAAGAGGAAGATGTCTCAAGTTTTCCTGGGAGAAAATGCTGGAACATATTGCTGCTTCATTGCCAAGGACAGCATTGCAAAACCGTTTCATGCACTAGGTAGTAAAACCAGGTGTATTACCTGTGAAGCTATATTAGATCTAGATGACTCCATCTCAACTTTCCAGTGCCTTATTTTTCCAAGATTGTTAAATGAGACTAGTTGTAAATGTGCTCTAACAGGGAGGGGCTACAGAAGAGTAAGCGCTGCTGCTAATACACTGTCATGGCTAAAGCGTTTCACTGACGCATGCCACTGAGCTGGTGAATTCTGCTCTCAGTACCTGAGTGAAGAGCTTCAGACTGGTCTGAAGAGATCCCCTCACTCACTATTGCAGAATCACAGTCTGGCTCAGGCTGGAAAGACCTCTCTGGTCTTTTGGTCCAACCTCCACTAAGACACAGAGCCACCATGAGCCAATTGTCCTTTTGAATATCTCTGAGGATGGAGATCCACAACTCCTCTGGGAAACTTATGACAGTGCTCAGTCACCCTCACAGTGAAAAACAGTCTCCTGATGTTCAAAGGGAACCTTTTGTGCTTCAAATTGTGCCCACTGCCTCTTGTCCTGTCACTGGGCACCACTGAAAAGAAACTACCTCTGATTAATTTTCACTCTCCCTTGAGGTATTTGTATGCATTGATGACATCCATGCTTTTCTCCTGTGATAAATGAAGTATCCCCGAGCAGGATTCTGGTTGAGTTTAGGAATTTATTGGATGAATAAGAGCAAGCAAACAGCGCTGGGTGCACTGAGAGCCTCTGCTCTATCAGGACGCACACCCGTCACATCCCGAGTTCGCATTAAGTAGGGAAGGCCTTATACGTATTCATGACTTTTCCTCGAAGGGGCTGAAAAATGTTAATCATTTCTGGGAAAGGGTCCTCTGCTTCTCGCGCATGCTTTGTTCCATCTTGGGGGTCTTTTTCACCCTCTTTAGGTGGTCGTCGGAGGAAGTCAGTAGTCTTCCTCACGGTGTCCCCCAGGCGACCTCCATGTGTATATCTCTGCAAAACTGGTTCAAGCTAATCTCCCCAAAGCATCTGCCAAGCTGCCGTTACAAGAAGCAGAAACACCCTCCTTATCAAAACCTGGTTCAAGCTAGTCTTCCAGGACACCTGTCAAGCTGCCGTTACGAAAAGCAAGAACAAGTTACACAAGAACAAATAAAGTTACCAAAAATTATCATCCATATTCGTTGATCCACATTGACACGAATCAAGGGAACACATTTCACAATCCCCCATTTTCTTTTAGCTTCTAACTGAGTTAATACTTGTTTGATTGATATCAATTTTGGATCTTCCTTCAATTTTAATATCATCAAAGGGTTGGTTTTACCGCTTACTGCTTTTTCAGGATCGATGGGCATAGCAGTAATTTGCATACCTTGGATTATAGAGTGGATCAGTCTAATCAAACACGGGATCATACAAGGTAAAAACAATAAGCTTAATATTGAACACAATATCATAAATCCTAATTTCTTCCACCAAACACCGCCAAATAAATTATCCCACCAGTCATTCTTCAAAATTGAGTCCCATCGTTGTACAGGTACATGTGCGACTCGTTTAATTTCATCTGCTATCTTTGTAATTGTATCCCCATGATCATCAATTTCTATACAACATTCAGATGTATTAAATTTTCCACACACGCCTCCTTCTGCTGCCAGTAGATAATCCAAGGCTAGCCGATTCTGATACACGGCTGCTCGAGTTTGAGATAATTGTTTTGCTACTAATTCTAAAGCCCAAGCAGTTTGATTAGTAATTATTTCAACTACTGCTTGTAACCGAATGATGCGGTTTAGCATGTAGATAGGAGTTCTATAACCCCAACTTCCATCTTGTGCCCATGTAGCTGGGTCATAATAATTAATGATTCGTTCAGGGGGCCATTCATTATCTTTCCACTTTTGTGCTCCCCCTATTAATATATTTCTCTTTCTTCGGTTCAGGGTCTCATACAAAGGTATTCCCAAATGATTATTTTTCATTTTTGGCAGCAAGAAAAAGGCGGGTTGGATCATTCCAATGGTACAGCTACCTCTCCATCTCTTTGGTAATTCGTTATATGCTCTTTGCCCACATATCCAAAATAGCCCATCAGGAGACTTCCAATTGCTATTTGTTTTTCTAGGGTTTTCCCAAAAGGACTTCAAATCCCTAATTTCTTCAAATGGGTTTGCATTCATTTTGTTTTTCCAACATTGAGTTTGATTGCCAGGGCAGTTGGTAGTCCAATACCCATCGGGTGACTTTGGCCACCAGGTACTACTTGTTGAGTTAGTGGTCAAGATCATTTTGCAAGGTGTATGTCCAACATATTGTGTAAAATTACTGCTATTTCTAGATATACAAAACTGGCCTATTACTTCATGACTTAGCACCCATCCTTCAGGTCTGTTTGTGCTGGATTTATGGGTGTTGTTCCATTCCAATAATTGTTGGGGTTCCACACTCTCTCCTCTCCATGGCCACTGCTCAGTCATCTGAGACCCTCCACATATCCAACAGGAGGATACATTCAATTCTGTAGCTATTTTCTGCATCAAATCTACAAATAAATTCTGTCCTTTAGTTGGTAAATCCCATGTGCTCATCCTTTCTTTGAGTTTTTCATATAATGATTTTGAAGTTGAAGGAGGTCGTTTGCGATTTGTTTTTAATCTTTGTGTAACATTCTTTACTAATTCTTCTTTAAATCTATCTTGTTGTCCTCCTCCATCTGAATACCCCCACATTCCTCCTTGAGTGAAACATATATATTTCTCTCCCTTGGGACAAGTTCCATAGCCATAGACTACTCTTCCTGTCTTGTCGCCAAGATTCTCAGCTACCCAAAGAGTCAATCCCGCTATTTGGCATTTTTCCAATTGAGTTCTTTTATAACACCCAGCATTTATGTGGGTATGATAGGCCAGAGTTGACACCGTTTGTTTCCCATATGCCACTTGTTGGTAGCATTTGGAGCACGAATCGGCTGAAACTCCATGTATGATTAGGTTGATCCATACAAACAAAATTAAACCCCACCTTTTTACTCCTCTGCCTCCACCGCCTACTGGGGTGCTTCCAGCAGCGGGGTTATTCATCTTCACGGCAGCAGGGGTATTCTTCAGGGGTCTCATATGGATCATGCTAGATGAGACTCATATGGTTTTTGCCAAACTTCAGTATTAAAGGGATTAACCGGTTTATTTAGTTCAGTTTCTAACACGTGGCCTAACAATCCTTTAAACTTGTGTGGGGTTTCTCCCTACCTTATTGTAATAGCACTTTATATTCAAAGTGTGCTTAGGTGTTGAGGGAGGGAATTTTTCGCAAAATGATCTTACCACCACTCTCAGTTACCATTACAAAGTCTCCTTTGTTGCGTGTTCTTTCAAGATCGTCTGAAGGTCAATTTAGTCTCTCCAGGCTCAGATGCGACTTTCCATTCTTTCACTGGACCTTTTACTCGTGAAACGTGGGTCCATCCCTTTTCAGCAGTTCTCACAGCCGTCTCTGTAGTTAATAAAACAAGAAAAGGTCCCTCCCAGAGAGGAGATAAGGTTTCTTCCTTCCATGCTTTTATTAGAACTTTATCTCCTGGTTCTAATTGGTGAATTGCAAATCCAAGCGGTGGAGTCTGGGCTAACATCCCGATTTCCCTTAATTCTTTTAATCTTTTCCCAATGGTTACCACATATTTCTGGATAGTTTGATCCTCAATTACATTGTTCTCTAGAGGCATCCCTTGGGAATAGGGCATGCCATATAACATTTCATATGGTGATAATCCAGTTTCACTGTGAGGTTTAGTTCTTATATTCAGAAGTGCCAATGGCAAGCACTTTGTCCAAGACATTTGGGTCTCAATCATCAATTTAGCTAGCTGTTGTTTTATTGTTTGATTCATCCTTTCTACTTTTCCTGAACTCTGTGGGTGCCAGGGAGTATGGTATTCCCACTGGATACCTAGTGATTGGCATAATAATTTTATTACTTTAGAAGTAAAGTGCGTGCCTTGATCTGAATCTATGTACTGGATTATCCCATATCTAGGTACTAAGTGTTCTAATAAAATTTTTACTACCATCTGTGCCGTGGCTCGTGCCACAGGGTAAGCTTCTACCCATTGTGTTAAGTGATCCACGATTACTAGTAAGTATTTTACCCTTCCCACCTTGGGTAATTCTGTAAAATCAACTTGTACTCTTTCAAAAGGTCTATAAGCTGTTTTTCTTCCTCCAGTTGCTACTTGTCGAAATATTTTCTTATTTATCTTTTGACACGTTAAGCAACCCCGTGTAATTTGCTTTGTTATTTCAAAGATTCCAATACAGCCAAATTGTTTAAGAAAATGATCACTTAATGCTTTTGTACCTCAATGCGTTTGTGCATGTAAGCGTTCCATAATGTGTCTAGCAAGGGCTTTTGACAACATTTCCCTCCCATCAGGTAACATCCATTTCCCTTGTTCTAATTTGGCCCCTATTTTCTCCAACTTATTTAATTCCTCAGGGGTAAATTTCTTTTCTCTTTGTTCTTGTTCCTTTTCATTGTTGCCTCTCTTAGTTTGTACTACACAGACTTTAATCGTCTGAGCCCTGAGAGCTGCTTCCTGAGCTTCCTTATCTGCTAAGTTATTTCCTCTAGTTCGGTAATCTAATCCTTTTTGGTGTCCTCTTACATGTACTATGGCTATTTTCTTTGGTTCCCTTAGAGCTTTTAGGATTTTTATTATTAATTCTTGATGTATTAAATTCTTCCCTTGGGTATTAATTAAGCCTCTTTCTTCCCAAATTTTTCCAAAAGTGTGTACTATCCCATATGCATATTTAGAGTCCGTGAATATAGTCCCGCTCTTTCCTTTCAATAATTCTAAGGCCCTATAAAGGGCATACAACTCACAAGCTTGAGCTGACCATGTTGGGCTCACGGGTCCTGACTCTACTATGTTTAACCCTTTATTAATTATTGCATACCCCGATTTTCTCTTTCCCCCCACCATTCGAGAAGATCCGTCGATGAACAGTATTTCCCCTTCTTTTAGTTCAGTATCTCTTAAGTCAGGTCTAACTTTTGTTTGGGTCTCGATTATTTCTAAACAATTGTGTTGTAGTACCTCTAATGGTTCTCCAAATAAAAATTGTGCTGGGCTCTGTGCAGATGTTACTTTTAATTCTAGGTCAGGGGAATCTATTAATATTGCTTCATATTTTAAAATCCGACTATCCGTTAACCATTTTTCTGCTTTTTGTTGTAAAACTGTCCTAACATTATGTGGGGTGTACACCTTTAAGGGTGCACTGAAGGTAATTTTCCTGGCTTCCTCTATTAATAAAGCCGTCGCGACTAGGGCTTGCAGACAAGCAGGCCATCCTCTGCTTACTGGGTCAAGTAGTTTAGAGCAATATCCCACAGGCTTTTTGGTTCCTGCCCAGTCCTGAGTGAGGACTCCATACGCTGTTTGATTTGAGGTATTTACAAAAAGATAAAAAGGTTTCTCTAAGTCTGGGAGACTCAGTACAGGTGCTTGTATTAATGCACTTTTTATTTCCTCAAATCTCTGGTCATCTTCTGCAAGCCACTTAAGTTGATTGTTAGTTAATTTGTTATATAAAAATTTTACTTTCTCACTATAATTTTCAAGCCATGGTCTGCAATATCCTAACAATCCTAGTATCTGCCGAATTTCTTTTTTTGTTTTTGGTGGTCTTAAAGATAAAATCGCAGATACTCGTTCAGGGTCTAATTTTTTTCTTCCTCTATTTAGCCAATGTCCTAGGTATTTTACTTCTTGTTCTACAAATTGTAATTTTGACTGGGACACTTTCAATCCTCTCTCTCCCAAAAAGTTTAACAACTTTATGGTAGCCTTTCGAGTCTCTTCCTCAGTTTCCCCTGCCACTAATAGATCATCTACATACTGCAATAATTTAATTTCTTTGGGTATTAAAAAATCCTGCAAAATTCTTTCCAAAGTTTGTCCAAATAAATTTGGTGATTCTGTAAACCCCTGTGGCAGCACAGTCCATCGTAGTTGTTGCTTTCGTCCTGTCTCAGGATCCTCCCATTCAAAAGCAAAATAATCTCTGGACCCCTCGTCCAAAGGACAAGCCCAAAATGCATCTTTTAAATCTATCACACTATACCAAGTATATTTTGGAGAAATATGACTCAATAGAGTATAAGGATTTGCCACCACAGGGAATTTAGTGATGGTTCGCTGATTTACAGCCCTTAGATCTTGTACCATTCTATATGATCCATCTGGTTTCTTTACAGGGAGGATAGGCGTATTGTGGGGTGACATACAGGGTTCCAAAGTCCCCTGTTCTAAAAGTCTGTCAACCACTGGTTTTAACCCCTTCCGACCTTCCATGGATATGGGGTATTGTTTGATTCTTATTGGATGATGTGGGTCTATTATTTGAACACTTATGGGGTCCATTTGTATTTTTCCAGTTTCTCCCTCTTTATACCATACTAAGGGATTAATATTTTTCTCATCTTCTTGTGTTAGGGGATATAACTTAATCTGTAACTTGTCCCCTTGACTCTGGATGCTTAGATTTAATTTCAGGATCAGATCTCTCCCCAGTAAATTATATTCTGCTTCAGGGAGTAACAACAAATCATTAAGGCAAATTTTCTTCTCTGACTCTATTTCTACATCTTTTAAAATGGGCACTTTAAAGGGTTCTCCTTTTGCCCCAATTACTGAAATATAATTTTTCTCTTTTTCTATCCCTTTTGGGAGCTTTTGGATGGTTGACTTTTCAGCACCCGTATCGACTAAAAATAAAACTTCTTCCTTATGGGGACCTATTAGTAATTTTATCAAGGGCTCTGTTGATGTTGAAGTCCCCAGCAAATATAGCCCCTGACTCCCCTATTCCTCTTTAAACATTTTTTCATCTTGTTCCCGTTTTCTACAATTCTTCTGAATATGCCCCTTCTTGTTACAGTAGTAACAGACGGGAATACCAGACCTCTCTCTAGAAGGTCGTCCCTGGGGTGTCATCTCTATTTTCTTTTTCCCTTTCTCCCCAGATGAGATTTCAGTTTCCTTACTCTCTCTTATGGCTGCTACAAGGATTTTTGCTTTTGCTTTTTGCTTTTCTTCATCCCTCCTTATGTAGACTTTTTGAGCTTCTCTAAGTAATTCCTCTAACCCTCTATTTTGCCAGTCTTCTAATTTTTCCAATTTTCTTCTTATATCCCCCCATGATTTTGCTACAAATTGTGTCCTAAGGAGTGCAGTCCCAGCCACTGTATTTGGATCTATTCCAGAATACATTTGTAAACTTTTTCTTAACCTTTCTAACCATTCTGTTGGTGATTCGTTTTTCCCTTGTTCCTCATTAAATGCTTTATTAATGTTTTGTCCTCGGGGGACCGCTTCTCTTATCCCTTGGATAATTAATGTTCTCAGGTCTCTCATGTTCTGCCTCCCTTGGGGTTGTTGGTGATCCCAGTGAGGGTCCATATTTGGCCATTTATGATCCCCAGGAGGTCCAGCCTGATTTTGTCTTTCCCAAATTCTCATTCCAGCTTGTCTAATCATACCCCTTTCCTCAGCAGTAAATAAGATCCCTAAAATGGATTGTATTTCTTCCCAGGTATAAGTATTGGGGCCTAAGAATTGGTCTAATTTTTCAGCTACCCCAAGGGGATCATCTAATAGGGTCCCCATTTCTTTCTTAAAATTTCTTACATCTGTGGTATTTAAAGGGACTGCCACAAACCCAATGCCTCCCTGATTACCTCCGAGGGGTACTTCTCGTAAGGGATATAGAGAAGCTCCCTCAGATGTGGCAGTCCTACTTCTCGTACATGCAGCCGGAGGTAGATCTAATTCCGGTGCTGTTGGTGGTGGAGGCAGGGGCAACGGTGGTGCTGGTGGAGGTACTACGGCCACTAGAGGGGGAGCCGCCGCCGCAGGTGGATTGTTAGGATATGGAGGCGGTAAGTTATCCAGTGGCTCCCATTTATCATCTTTTTCCTTTACTTTTCCATTTTTATCCCCTTCTTCTTCCTCAAACTTTTCATCTGCTTTCAATGTAAGTATTGAGGCCGGAAAAGGACGTGAAGTCCTCATCCATAATCCTGCATAATCACTTTCCTCCTGACAAGCAGGTTCCTTTGAATTAACGTATATATTTAAGGCCTCGCAAATCCAGTCCTCAAAAGATCCAAAAACAGGCCAAAAGATATGTGGCTTTAAAGGTTTCTTTGGCCATTCAATCATACAATATTGGACTAATTTTAATTTACTTTTTCCTTTTCTGGGGCCCCTTTCATTCCAATCTCTAATCATTATTCCTAATGGACTTTCTGATGGTATGTCTGGTAATTTGCTCCCTTTCTTTAGGTCCTGGGTCTTTGACTTTTTCTGACCCATCTAGGAATTTTACTGTGGCAATTCCTACAGCCCTTGGTTACCAGTAAGAGTGTCTTGCAGGGGGTTTAGGACCTATCACCCACCCACAAATACTATAGGAATCGCTTCGGTCCTTCACCGGCCAAGTCCCTCGCGGGAGATTGGAATCGCGGTTAGAAGACCTCCACACTCGCTTCGGAACCAGGTTCCGTCTCAGTCACACTCTTACACACACAGGCAACCGAAACCCACCCAACCGAACGGGATACACCTTAAATACTTACGACTCCGTCGTCTTCGTTCGGATCTTCGCGCGCAGAATTATGGGCAAAATAAACTGCTGCAGCCGGCAAGGGAGCTCATAAAAATCAAATTCTTTGCTTGCCCCTATTCAGGTTCAGGCTGGTGTTAGTCCTGACCCGACCTGATCAGGAGCCACCAAATGGTGGGGCGCCCCTCCTAAATCAAGTCAGAATTCAGGAACCAAGACCCTCCCGGAGGAGCCCCCAATTGTGATAAATGAAGTATCCCCGAGCAGGATTCTGGTTGAGTTTAGGAATTTATTGGATGAATAAGAGCAAGCAAACAGCGCTGGGTGCACTGAGAGCCTCTGCTCTATCAGGACGCACACCCATCACATCCCGAGTTCGCATTAAGTAGGGAAGGCCTTATACGTATTCATGACTTTTCCTCGAAGGGGCTGAAAAATGTTAATCATTTCTGGGAAAGGGTCCTCTGCTTCTCGCGCATGCTTTGTTCCATCTTGGGGGTCTTTTTCACCCTCTTTAGGTGGTCGTCGGAGGAAGTCAGTAGTCTTCCTCACGGTGTCCCCCAGGCGACCTGCAAAACTGGTTCAAGCTAATCTCCCCAAAGCATCTGCCAAGCTGCCGTTACAAGAAGCAGAAACACCCTCCTTATCAAAACCTGGTTCAAGCTAGTCTTCCAGGACACCTGTCAAGCTGCCGTTACGAAAAGCAAGAACAAGTTACACAAGAACAAATAAAGTTACCAAAAATTATCATCCATATTCGTTGATCCACATTGACACGAATCAAGGGAACACATTTCACATCTCCCCATTTGTGTATTTCTGTTATTTGGTTGGTTGCTGGGTTTTGGTTTGGTTTGGTTTTGGGTTTTGGGTTTTTTTTGAGGGGGGGAGCAGGGGGCAGGGTTGATGCAGAAAGACCTTTCCTCCAAAGGGGATTTCTTCCTCTAGATGACATAATATTTACTGGAGCCACAGTCTTTGATGTGAACATTTCTTTTCCCAGATAGACATGTGTGATCTCATGCAGGGAAAGCCTACAGAGGAATATATTCATCTGCTAGAACAGCCAGCTGCTAGTGACTGCTCTGCTTCTACCAGAATTAAAAGGCAGTCTGCAAAACACTTATCCAAACATCACAGTCATACTGGGAAATTTAAACTATTGAGCTAACAAGCTGTCCTTAAGCTGCAGAGGAAAGACCATTAATGAAGTGGTGGCTCTGATTTAAACTTTATGGCAGATCCTTTCTGTCAGCTCTAATAGACAGAGTCCCACAAGAATACTGAATAAAGTTTCCTCTTTCTGTCTGAGAAATGTTGGGGTTTTTCATGGTTTAACCTCAGCTAGCAACTAAAGGCAATGCAACTGATTGCTTAGTCTGCTGCACTCTCCCCCTGCCCTCTATTAACATGTGGAGGAGAACTAGAAAGGAAAAAAAGTAAAACTGGTGGCTTGAGGTAAGAACAGTTGAAGAAATGATATGATATGCTATGATATGATGTAATGTAATGTAATGTAATGTAATATAATATAATATAATATAATATATAATGTAATCTCATGTGATGTGATATAAGCAATAATAGTAATAGTAATTAATAGTAACAGTAACAAAAAAAGGTAGGAAAAAGAGAGAGAAATAAAACCTAAGCAAGAGAAGTGATGCGTAATGTAACTGTTCACCACCTGCTGAGTGATGCTCAACCAGTTCCCATGCAGCAACCACCCCTTCCTGACAACTCCATCCAATTTATATACTGGACATGATGTATGGAATAGCCTTTTGGCTAGTTGGAGTCAGCAGTGCTGGCCATGCTCTCTTTCAGCTTCCTCACTAACAGAATCTGGGAAACTGAAACGTTAAAGAAAACCAACATTATTCTCCTATAATCCAAACCACTATATATCGGCTACTAGAGAGAATATTAACTCTGTTACAGCCAAAACCGGGACAGGTTTTACCAATATTGCCTGTGCAGAAAGACTCTGTTCCCTTTGCTCTCAGAGCAGCATAACAAACTAGAATATGATATGATTTCAACAGAGGATTTGGTTGCTGGCTTTCCAGATGTGGCACATCAACAGCAGTTAAAGTCAGAAAGCTGTCACCTTCTAACTTGCTGCCTGTGTCATATCTGGGTGATCACATGCATGAAGACCTCATAACAGCATGCTACTATCACTTACTATGGTAGTGCAGAAGCAATGTAGAGGTGAGGGAGACAGATTTTTATTTTGTCCTCTCAGACACTGTTAGGAGACCTGTTGCTGAAGTGAGAATGTCTGAATCTTTCACTAATTGCTGGAAGGGCAAAGATAAGCCCCACGTCCAGACTGACCTTGCAATACTAAGTGATACAGTGGTTGCTGTGACATAAGTCAGGCCAACATCCCTTGCACACCACATTAACAAACTGACAATGAGAACATTCTTAATCAGCATGATGCATGTCTGCACTTCTAGAGGTTACTAAAGAAGCAACCAGAAGAGCAAGACTATTTCCAATCAGGCCTGCAACTGCACAGGCATATTACCCAGAGACACTTCCCTGGCAGTAGAAAGAAATGAGGAGTGAGGGTGGCCAGCATAAAAGTGATTAGGGATTAGTAAAACAGAAAACGTGACTTCAGCTTCCAACAACAAACTCTAGTATCCCAACTATATTGATTCAATGTGATTTTAAAAGCCAAAGAAGACACTCAAAAGTGTTCAAATCTTTGTTACAGAAACAAACCCCAAAACCTCCCCAGTATATTGCGAGTTTCTAGGAGATTTCATTGCATGTTTCATTTTTGGTTTTGGTGGTGGTAAAGCTAAAGCCTTGTTTGAGATGTGCCTTGCAAGGAAGACTCAAGGACAAGAAGAAGGGCTCCTTCAAATACATTGCAGATAAAACTAATGCTAGAAGCAATGTAAGCCCATTGCTGGATGAGGCAGGTGCCCTGGTACAGAGAAGGCAGAGTTACTGAATGCCTTCTTTGATGGAAACTCCAGAGGAAGTCAGGTTAAAGGAGGATTTTTGTTTAGTTGATGAGTACTGGGTTAAGGATTAGTTGAGCAATCTGGATGTGCATAAATCCATGGACCCTGATGGGATGCATCCACGGGTGCTGAAGGAGCTATCAGAAGTCACTGCTAAACCAATCTCCATCATCTTCAGTAAGTCCTGGAGAATAAGAGAGGTGCCTGAGGACTGGAGGAGAGCAAATGTTACTCCAGTCTTCAAAAAGGGCAAGAAGGAGGAGCCAGGTAACTACAGACTGGTCAGCCTAACCTCCATCCCTGGAAAGGTGATGGAATGACTTATCTTGGGTGCTGTCTCCAGGCATTTAAAGGACAAGAGGGTCATTAGGAATGTGGCTTTACAAAGGGGAAGTCATGTTTGACCAAGCAGATAACATTTTGTGAAGATGTAACCAGGTGCATAGATGGTGGTAGTGCAGTGGATGTGGATTATCTCAAAAAGCATTTGACACTGTCTCCCACAGCATCCTCACAGCAAAACTGAGAAGATGTGTGCTGGATGATCAGGCAGTGAGTTGGATTGTTAAATGGTTGAAGGGAAGAAGACAGAGAGTGGTGATGAATGGGGCAGGGTTTAGTTGGAGGCCTGCCTGTACCTAGTGGAGTCCCTCAGAGGTTGGTGCTAGGACCAGTGCTGTTCAATATATTCATTAATAATCTTGATGAGGGAATGGAGGGCACTGTCAGCAAGTTTGCTGATGACACTAAATTGGGGAGAGTGGCTGACACACCAGAAGGCTGTGCTACCATGCAATGAGACCTGGACAGTCTGGAGCATTGGGCAGGGAGAAATCTAATGAAATTCAACAAGAGCAGGTGTAGAGTTTTGTATCTGGGAAAGAATAACCCCATGTACCAGTACAGGTTGGGAAATGAACTGTTAGAGAGTAGTGTAGGGGAAAGGGACCTGGGAGTCTTGGTGGACAGCAGGATGAGCATGACCCAGCAGTGTACCCTTGTGGCCAAGGCCAATGGTGTCCTGGGGTATTAGAAAGGCTGTGGTTAGTAGGTTGAGAGAGGTTCTCCTCCCTCTCTACTCTGCCCTCGTGAGACTGCATCTGGAATATTGTGTCCAGTTCTGGACCCCTCAGTTCAAGAAGGACAGGGAGCTGCTGGAGAGAGTTCAGCGCAGGACTACCAAGATGATGAAGGGAGTGGAGCATCTCCCTTAAGATGAAAGGTTGAGGGAGCTGGAGCCCTTTAGCTTGAAGAAGAGGAGACTGAGGGGTGACCTCACTAATTTTTACAAACATATAAAGGACAGGTGTCAGGAGGATGGAGCCAGGCTGTGCTCAGTGATGTCCAATGATAGGATGAGGGGAATGGGTATAAACTGGAATATAAGAGATTCAAAAGAAATACAAGGAAAAATTTTTTCACTGTGAGGGTGACAGAGCACTGGAACAGGCTGCTGAGGTGGGTTGTTGAGTCTCCTTCTCTGGAGACATTCAAAACCCACCTGAACGAATTCCTATGTGACCTACTCTAGGTGGCCTGCTCTGGCAGGGGGAGTTAGAGGTCCCTTCCAACCCTTAAGATTCTGTGAGATATAATTATTTTTGTCAGGGACATCTGTATTATTTTTTTTAATGTGAGCATTCACTCTCCTATCCATATTTAACAGTGTAACTGCACCATTTAAGAAAAACCACCACAAAACCATGAACAGAAGAACAAAAATGCAGATTTAGAAAGGAAGTGTGAGGGGAGACAATTCTTATTGAACTATATAGTTTCTTTTTTCCTACTGGTTGGCTATCAATCCCAATTAAGTGTCAAAAGGAAAGGAAAACCTCTAAAGCCATTTCTAAAGCATGGGGAACTTTGTTTGAGCTGCTCAAAAGGCACATTTGACTATTGCTAGCACAGAGGCCTGTGATCAAAATCAAAGTTACAGCTGCTAAACTGGCTTCTTCATTGAATGTGGAGATTTAACCAGCTCATTGCAGTGCATGTCCAAGGGGCAGCATCGTCAAGAAGCAGCTTCCATTCCGGGCTGCAGCTGGGATTACACACACCACCAACATGTCAGCAGTCCTAAATATAATGAACTCTTTAGTTTAGCATTGACAATATCTGAACCATCAGTTCTGGTTCCTGAAAAAGCATGGGATAGTCTGAAAATGCCTGCTAGAGAAGTAAATAGAGGTGGATTTTTTTTGTGTGTTGTTTTAGAGGCATTGATGAATTAAGTTTTCATATTCTGTTTTGTGATCATAGCTGTTGTCAGTGTGTGCTATATGAATCCTATGGTTGTTACCAAGACCTAAGTGACACTAAACTTGCTCTTTCTCTTTCAAATAGGCACTATGTTCATTTCAGACAGGTACCTTTCAAAGACAAACCTTCCCTTTCTGACACAACCTGGCATAACCAAAGGCCACCATCAGCTACACAGCCGCCATTCATCCCTGCACAACCTGCATCCATGTAGTAATCAAACCATTTCAGAGAACTGTTGCATAGTCTTCTTTTGGCAAGGACCAAATCATCTGATCTCTTTTTCCTGAATGTCCCAGAGGACAAGCTAAAGCACACAAACTCCTTCCTTATGGAACCCACTCAATGCATGATAGTTAGCAACCACATCTCCACCACTTGGTCCTTTAACATGCATGTTCCTGCTTAGTGATTTCCACTTAGAGGCCTCTTTACAAGTATGGCCTATGACAATGTACCCATGGAGATTAAGATCACAAAAAGTACACAAGCAAGTGAAGGCACATAGGACCAGAATGAAATATAAAGGATCTCACAGAATCACAGAATGGTAAGGGTTAGAATAAGAGGGGATTTCTTAGTTCCTCTGTTTTCCACATATACCTATGATCTCAGAGCAAGCAGTGAAAACACTAAATACAATTGCTTACTGTGTAGTGCTCAGCTTGTCGAACCTCAAGCCAATGCACCCCTACAGGATTTATCCTACCTGTTCCTTACAGCCTGTGACACTTCTGCATATCTACTGATGTCATATATTAGGTTTTAATGGCTTATACCTCTATAGTGAAAGTCAAACCAGATCCATTTCCAAATTGTAATACCTGGTAGCAGATAGGTTGATGGCATGAATCAGTCTACAAGCATGGAGCTGTCATCCCAGAAGGGAAATGGGCACTCTTTAACTATGAGATCTGAAAAGCACAGAGAACTCTTTGGCTTTACAGTGCCTTTGCCCTTGTTTGCTGCAATCCTTAAATATGCAGAGTAAAAAACAAGGTCCTTCGTGCTGAAAGGCTAGTCAAGGGTGCCAGTGTTTCACTGAGGCAAAACTGGGAGCCTGATCCAATAGTACTTCAGTCTAGCATCACAGGATTCCTGAGGAGTCCTACAGCCAGCCTAGACTGCTAACTCTTACTTGGAGAGGGCAAAGAAACAAGGCAAGCAGCTCCTTTGCCCTGTTTAATACACCTACTGTGCACAGAGAAACATTTTCCCAGAAGACAGAAGTGTTGCCCACACTAGAAGCTGTATGTAGAATGAGATCTGCCCGTGGCCTGGGCCTTTCACTGTGCTGTCAGCACACTGGCAATGGCTGTCTTGTGCAGTGGTAGGAGCTGCTCAGTAACAGTAATCTCATTAATGAAGGAGGATTAGACAAGATCCTTGAGGTAATTTTGCAGTTGCAAGAGAGAGTTACTGCATCTTCATGGCTATGTCTAACTGCTCCTTTTCCACAGCAACATAAGAGAATGTAAAGGACCAGCAGATGGCTTTAAGATAGGCTGGGAACATTACATACCTTCTCTGAATCAAGAATTTTTCCCAGGTCTTCCTTTATAAGGCAGCATTTAAACCCTCTCAAAATCGAGGATTAAGAATGGGAAGAATGTTAAGGGGGTTTATACACATGAGAGTATGCACTGGGACATTCATTAGATTCATGTTTCAACATTTTTGAGGAAAACCAGTCTTAGGTATAAAACTTCCTGCAGTTTTCCGAATGGCCTGGCATCACATAAGAATTGGAACAATATTGCTTTCTTCCCATTAAGCAACCATTCTCATAAAATATTTGCAAAAGAGATCCAAAAGCATTTTTCCCACAGATTTTTTTTTCTTCCAGATACATTAGTATTTCAGGCTGAGATTTTCAAGGTAAAAAATTTTTAAAGCTCTTTTCAGCAGCCTATACATAAAAAAGTCACAAGACCAAAAGACTTACAGACCAGGAGGCTGCTAAGTCTTTATCTGGATTGTTGAATGTGTGACACTTGTTTCACAGAGAATAAAACCCTTTCTTGGAGTCAAATGGACATAATGTGCTTATTTTCCTTTTCCTACCCAAACACAAACCAGCCACTTTGAAATCAGAGGTTTGTTTCAGGCACACATAAGAGCAATAAGGATAGATAGATCTATTTTTAAAAAACAAAAACACCTAAAAACCCTGCAAGACAGAGAGCAGAAGGATCTTTAAACTAAAAGGCATTGATGAGGAAATCCAGCTTCAAGGTCCTCTTCTGGTGGAGGAACATTGAATATGGCAAGGAGCCTGCCCATCCCAGCTCACATTAAAGCATGTCAGAAAGTGTTGCTCTCAAGTCTCTCCATTAAGAGGACTGCATTTCACTTACACAGAGGTTTGCCAGACTAGGGTTTGGAATGCATCTGTATACCTCTATGTTGATCCATGCAGATCCAGTCAGAATCCAAACCACATATTAATCTATTGTCCTGAAAATATCTTGGGTCCGTTTGGCAAGCAGAGCACTTCTATGGCCTTGATGAATTCCTGTGTCTAGGCCATCTTGATTAACTTGCTACTCTTTATAGAGAGCAAAACATAGGGCTGCAGCTCTAACATAGCATCTAAAATGACTTCTGGAAACAGGACCTAAAACATTAGGAATGAACTGTTTTCTTGCTTGTTAGACAAAACCTGTTAGAAATATATAGAGGCAAGGAGGGAGGCTTAAAACATTACAAAGAGAGAAAGTTATAGTTCAGAACAGATTTTTCTAAGCTATTCATCGTTGTTTTCCCACAGAAATGAGAGAGGAAACTCACTGAGTTAAATAGGGTCCAATTTAGGCAGCAAATGATGTGTTAACATTTCTGTCTACCTAGTGATCTAAGAAAATGGCAGTGTGCTGCAGCAAAGCCTGATTCAGCATTTGTCTATGCAGATATTTGGACAAGGTGACTCCAAAAGATTTTCCTTTGGCTCCAGAGCTCTCTGCTCCTTGAGTGCTTTAGGCACTGAGGCAGAAGTTATTGAGTAAGGGTATTTTCTCAAGCTTTTCAGAAAAAAACTTGGGTAGAAATCCAAGAGAGAATCTCTCAAAAAAATTGTGACTACTGGCTGATTCGTCAGAAGGCTGTGGAGAGACATCTCAACCTCCTTCAGAGCTGGGCAGAAAGGAATCTCATGAAGTTCAACAAGAACAAGTGCAGAGTCCTGCCCGGTGGAGGCCATTTCCCATGTGAGAGACTCCATATTCACAGAAGGTGTAGCTGTTGGGAAGAACCAATGCCAGACATGTTCATTAAGACTATGCCAAGAGGAGGCCATGTCCTGTGGGTGGGACCCTGTATTTGCAGGAGATGTAACTGCTGTAAAGAACCCACACAAGAGATGTTCATTAAGGACTTCATCCTTACCCTTCCCCAAGCTGCTAAGGGAGGAGGAGGTAGAGAGGGAGGAGCAGTGAGCTGAGCCCAGGAAAAAAGGAGGGATGGGAGAGGGTGATCTTATAGTGCTGCTTGTAATTTTCTCAATTATCCTACTCCCATTTTGCTTTTTGTTCTGTTCTCTTTCTTCTAGGCAGTAGAATAAAATTTTCTTACTTTCCTCTCTAAGTCGAGTATTGACAGTGAGCGCTCCCTGCCCTTGACACAATCTACAACATCCTTTGGTTATCTTTTTCCTCCCACCTCGCTGGGGCCTCCTCCACTGTCCTTAGTGGGGTGGGGTTGAATGGGGGGCAGTGAGCAAGAGACTATCATGGTCTCTCTCAACAACAAGGGGCAGTGGACAAAAGCTGGAACACAAGTTCTACTTAAACACAAGGAAAAAGTTCTTTCTCATGAGAATGAAAGAGCCCTGGCTGCTCAGGGAGGGTGTGGAATCTCCTTCACTGGAGGTTTCCAAACCTGCTTGGACAAGTTCCTACGTGACCTGATTGAAGTAGACCTACTTTTACAGGGTGAGGGTTGGATAGAATCATCTTTAGAGGTCCCTTCCAACATCAACCATTCTGTGATTTTGTGGTTCTATGAAAAGCCTTTTGCAAGCTCAATGTTTTTTCTTGCTCTCAGCCCTCCATGACACCTTGTATTTGTCACAGCTGCAGGATGTTTAATCTCTACTGTATCACAGAAAGATAAATATTTTCTCCTTCCAGGTAAAAAAAAATCCAAAAGCAGTTCGTCCTGACACTTTCATGTGCTCTTACACCATAATTTGTGGTGGATAGATGCCACAACAGAACACTACAGAAGGTCTAACAAAGAGATTGAATTCAGCTCCTGACATTTTTGCCTCCTGCTTATGGACATCTTGCTGCAAAGATGCCAAATAAAACCTGGAGGGAGTCTGAGTGATGACATTCTGTTTGATTCTACAATTTTGTCTGTAAATCAAACAGAAGTAAAAATTTTGATTCCCAGCAGATGGCACCACCTGTTTCATTTATTGTTTTGCTGTTACTGTGACAGGAGCTCACAGGCAAGTGAGTCTGCAGAGTGAGCATGAGATCATAGCAAACCTAGACCAAACATCTTTGGAAGAATGAAGAATGCTTTGAAAAGAGCATAGCTATAAAAAGATAGTGACACTTAAGGGCAGCTGTCCCTTGTGTTCTATAGCCATGGCTGCACGGGCAGAGCTCTGTCCTGTGCTTTTTAAACACACTTTTCTCAAATCTGTTCCTTACACAGTGCCACCATAGGCTGCATTGCCCCTGTCAATGAGGGGATGGGATTATGGCCTCGAACTGTGCAAGACAGCGTGCTCTACAACAGAATTTCCTTGCCTGCAAGCTGGTAGAGAAATACGTGATGCGTCTCTGCCTGAAACTTCAGTGCCTACTCAAGGCTAACAGCTCCTGTCTTCCTTGGGTAGGTGGTTACCTAAGAGACACACACACATCATAACTGTAATGGTTATTTTCCTTAATGATTTAAAAATTCAGCATAGTCATTATGTCAATTTATGACAGTTGTATAAACTCATAGTATGCTGAGATAGATATTTTTTTCTCTCAGAGAATAAATTAGCTCATTAATTAATTACAGTGGAAATAGGAACATGCATTAGTGTTTAAGCAGAGGAAAGCCAGACTAAGTGTAGCAGGAAGCCTCTTATTGTTGAAATCTGGCGTCCCAAGAGAACAGGGCACCAATTTAATCCTGTGTGACTTTGAAAAATGGACACAGCCTCTCTGAGGCTTATGTCGGTGCCATTTTGCATCACAGGGATAAGGTAGGCATACATGACATCATGGCAAGTCTTTCCAAAGGAAGTCTGAAATTGTGACTGGCTGCACCCCATCTCCTGAACAATACTCATGAAAATATGCACACAGTGGCTCTTTTCTTGACTTAAAACCCAGTTCAGAGTATCTCTCCCTTAATTTAAAATGCTGAAAAGCCACTCAGACAAGTACACACAGTCCTGGCAGTTCCTACTGAATGTCGATGACAAATTCCTATCACAAATAGTTGATGAGACAATAAGGAGAAGTGTGCTGCTAGACCTTGTGCTGAAAAATAAAGAAGCTCTGATTGGGAGTGTGAAGGTTGGAGGCAGCCTTGGCTGCAGTAACCATGAGATAGTGGAGTTCAAGATCCCGTATGGAAGAAGCAGGACACTGAGCCGAGTAGTGACCTTGGACTTCAGATGAGCATACTTTGGCCTCTTCAAAAATGTGCTTGAAGAGGTCTCATCATAAAGGATCCTAGATGTAGAAGTGCTGGTTGATCTTCAAGCACCACTTCCTCCAAGGCCAGAATCAGTGTGTTCCCACAAATAGAAAAGCGGGAAATGAGGCAGGAGATCTCCATGGAAGAACAAAGGAGAACTCGGGGAGAAAACATCCGTCTATGAGAGGTGGAAGCAGGGCCTGGTTTCTTAGGAAGAGTAGAGGAGCTTTGCCAGAGCATGCAGGGGTGCAACTAGGAAGGCTAGAGTCCTTTAAAAAATAAATCTGGCCAGGAAAGTAAACAAAAAGCAAGAGATTTTTCAGGTACCTCAGCAGCAAAATGAAGATTAGGGAGAATGTGGGCCCACAGTTGAACACAGAGTGTGCCCTGATGATAGAATGCAGAGAAGGCTGAACTACTGAATGCCTTCTTCACTTCAGTCTTTACAGCCATGTCTGGCCCTTGGGAAGCCTAGCCCAGCAAGGAGAGTAAGATAGCCTGTGGAACAGAGGACTTTCACTGGGTGGATAATAAAGAGGTTAAAGACTTTTTGGGCAAGCTTAACACTCATAAGTCAATGGATCCTAATGAGATACATCCAAGAGTGCTGAGGGAACTTGCTGAAGTGGTTGTTAAGTCATGCTTCATCATGTTTGAACAATCATGGAGGACAGGCAAGGTGCCTGAGGACTGGAGAAAGGCCAGTCTTCAAAAAGAGCAAGAAGGACGACCCAGGAAACTACAGGCTGGTCAGCCTCACCTCCATCCCTGGAAAGGTGATGGAACAAGTCATCCACAATATTATTAACATATGAAGGAAAAGATAGTTATTGCAGGAGTCAACCTGGATTCACTAAAAGGAAATCCTGTTTGGTCAACCTGATAGCTTTCTATGAGTGCATAACTGGCTGGCTAGATGAGGGGAGAGCAGTGGATGTCATCTACCTTGACTTCAGCAAGGCTTTTGACACTGTCTCCCACAACATCCTCATCAGAAAGCTCAGGCAGTGTGGCTTGGATGAATGGACACTGAGGTGGACATAGAGTTGGCTGAATGACAGAGCCCAGAGGGTGGTGATCAAAGGCACAGAATCAAGTTGGAGGCCAATGGCCTTGGTTCTGGGACCACTCGTGTTTGACATCTTCATCAAAGACCTGGATGAGGAGACAGAGAGTACCCTCAGCAAGTTGGCTGATGACACCAAACTGGGAGGACTGGTCAATTCACAAGAAGGCTATACTGCTCAATCAGCTTGATAGTTAGGCAGAGAGGAACCTCATGAAGTTCAACAATGGGAAAGTGCAGAGTCATGCATCTTGACAGGAACACCTCCGTGCAACAGTAGAGGCTAAGAGTTGACAAGCTACATAGCAGCTCTCTGTAGAGAGACCTGGTAGTCCTGTCTGAACAAGAAATGTGTCCTCATGCTAAGAAGGCCAATGACATTCTGGGATGCATCAAGAAGAGTGTGGTCATGAGAAGAGTATGGCCAGTGTTGTTGAAGGAGTGTCTCTTCACCACCTACTCTGCCCTGGTGAAGCCTCATCTCGAATACTGATTCCAATTCTGGGCTTCCCAGCTCAAGGACAGGGAACTTCCGGAGAAAGTCCAGCACAGGGCCACCAAGATGGTCAGGAGACTGGAGCATCAGATGGATGTCAGGATGTTGGGGCATCACTAGTATCTAGTGATAGGACAAGGGGTACTGAAATGAAGCATAAAAACCATAAAAATGTCCATTTAAACATAATGAAAAACTATTTCACTGTGAGGGTGATGAAGCACTGGAACAGGCTGCCCAAGGAGGTTGTGGAGTCTCTGGAGGTTTTCAAACCCACCTGTACATGGTCCTCTGTGATGTGATCTAAATGGACCTGTTTTAAAAGCAGAGTTGGACTAGATGATCTCTAAAGGTCCCTTCCAACCCCTACCATTCTTTGATTCTGTTGATTCTACTGTCGGCCTTCCAAGTTTACATATCCTTTCTTTACAGTGTTAAGCAGAGACAGCGTTTTCCCAGACCTGCGTAACCCTCTTCCATGTTATGAGGCCCACAAAAGCCTATGTATTCTATCTTTGCTGCTTTGTATCAAAGGTGTGTCAAATCCATGTCTGCCTACAGACACTAATGATGGTCCCTTTCAGGGTGACATACTGTTTTGTGTTAGGTGGCCTGCATTGCGATAACCACCCAAGGATTTTCTGAACAATGAAGTGTTCTGTACTAACTGCTTGAGTATAGTACAATCATTTTCTGCACATTCCTTTCAATGTGCATTGCCATTTTTTGCTCCACAACTCATTATTTGACTTGTTCATGTTGTGTCACTCTTCATGGTCTTCATACTAAGGAGCAGCTCTTTTCTCATTATTTTTGCCTCTTCCTACAGGACAATAAAGCTCATGCTGCTTGCTTTCTCCTTCTATGTTCAGTGTCATTTTCTACTCAATGTCAGTGAGGATCTGCTCACTTCCATTTTTACCTTTATACCTATCTCTCTGGTTGCTCAAATGCTGTCACTCCCTGTCCTTCCTAATTTTGAAACCCTAATGAATTTTGAGGCTGGAGCTTAGCCCAGCCCCATCGTGAGTACATGAAGCTGTACCTTCTCTGTAACTCCATCAGGTCTGAGTGGTCTAGCTTACTCTCCCTAGCACTATGTGCTACAATATGCCTTTAACCCATGGCTGCAGTCTCTCCAGGAGTGTACCTGCTCTGTTATGGGCTTTTCTGTGGCTGCTTGCTTTGAGGTGCTCCAGCATGACTTCATGTACATGCAGCTACTGATGCTTCAAGATGTACCTGCTGCAGCATGGACTTATCCACAGATAAAGATGCTTCACGGTATACTTCCTCTACTGTGGACTTTTCCTTAAGTCACTATCTCTTCAGAGGAATATCTACTGTGGCAGAGATGCAACCATGTCTGCAGACTCTTTGAGATGTACTTGCTCTGGTGTGGACTCCTCCAGGGACATACAATTTAGTGTGTTCTGGTCCTGTATGGACTCCTGTATGGGTCACTGTCATTGCCAAGTACACAAACAGCTGAGGTACCCTGGCCATCTGCCACCCCAGAAGCATAACTGTCAATGTTATCAAAATGTAACCAGGCATAGCAGAGTGAGATGATAAGCAGTACAGCAAAAGCAAAAAACAGTCAGTAATAAGCACTAGACTCTGACATACATAGGAAGGCAAGCAAGAGACAGCCAATTAATAGATGATCAGCAATGACAGCTACAAACTTTATCTAGCTGTCATTATTCCAAACTTGTCATCATCCTGACCACTTTGAACCTCAAGCTGGATGCCAAAAAAGACTGTGTGTCTGGCTCCAGCCAGAAACTAAGACCCACAGAGTCACTGGCTTACTGTCCCTTGTGGAGTGGAAAGTTGGAAAAGAAAAAGTGGGAATTAATGGATTGAGATCAAGACAGTTTAATAGGTAAAACAAAAGTGGCACACTGAAGAAAAGCAAACCAAGGAGTTCATTCACTGCTTCCCATGGGTGAGCCGGCAGGTGTTCATTCATTCCTAGGAAAGCCAAGGAATGTAACAGTGACAGACACCATCGCTATGAATGTCCTCCCTTCCTTCCTGTTCATACAGCTTTCAATACTAAGTATGACACCATATCACTATATGGCATCATCATAGTATATAAAGCTGGCTATCTCTTTGTTCAGTAACCGTCCCAGTTGTGTCCCTCACAGCTTCTAGTGCACCCCCAGCCTCCTAGCAAGGTGGGTAGTGGGAAGCTGTGAGTTGATGAATCATGAAATAAGTCATTTAAATATCTTAAAATACAGTTTTCAGATAAGGAGAGAAGGTTGGAGGATTATGAGCTATGGCAGGGGAGACTATCAGAATAACTACAAAAATCCGGCCAATAACATATCTTCCTAACACCTGTTTCCAGCTAATGCAGATGTTAAGATGCCATTCTTTCATAATGTCAAGATAGTGCAGGTTTATAGTGGCATTTCCTTTTTCTGGAGAGGCTTTAAAATTACTGAGCCATCTGTCTGCACCCATCTGTTGTTGCATTGGAAATGAATTTGTCAGCTCAGCTGGGAGCAAGTTTCAAATAAACCACTACTTTGAAAGATAATGCCCGATTGTGGTTGGTGGTGTCACACTCTGGTGTATCTGCCTCTCAGGAATTCCCAACTGGAGTATCTTCTGCAGGAAAGTTGTGTTCTTCTCCAGAGGGACTACTGCTGCTGGTGCACATCTCCCCCTTGCTGTAGGGGTCCTTGGCACCAGAGTGCACTTTGCATGCACATCTTTCCCCCTTCTTTCCACCATCAACCCAGACATTTCACACAAGGAAAGCTCATGCTCCAACTCTGTGTGCCAGGCAGGTCTCTCCAGCTGTCTACCAGAGAAGAGGCAAACATAATGCCAGGGTCAGAGCACAAGTCTGCAGCCAGAGTAAGCAGATGACAACCAAGGGTGTGGGCCTCTGACTACTTCTGTGGCAATCATGAGCCTGTGTGCACAGTTAACTTTACTGTGAGCAATTTGGGCATCTTACAGGACATTGCTGGGAATATGAATGAAAAGCCCTTTGGTGTGATCATGTCCCTCCCTCCCCACCCACTAATTAAAATGTGATTCTGCAAACCCTCTATCACTATTGCACTGCATGAGACCTCTTCTGTTATATCAGAAGATGTACAATTCTGCTTGGTAAGACTTAAGACTTCATGCTGTCTCAGAGCACTGCCCAAAGCACTCATGTTAACTCAGGTATTACGTGTACACAAGCTTGAAGTAAATTTCCACATATCCTTACTGCATAAAACTGCCTTTATCACTCTAATTCACATGCTTTTGAGTGGTAGGACCAATTTGTGTCCACTACAGCTAAGGAATGTGGAATCATGCTCGAGCTAAGCCCCGAGGAAGAAGCTTTTTACTGTACTCTTACTGTACTGTACTGTTACTTTTACTGTACTTGTTAGCCTTGTTTTATCTGTGTGCACATCCTATGCAAGGGTGAGCTGTCCTGTTGCTACTGCATCTCTTCTCACATGGTGGTTAGACACAAAAACACTCAGCAGAAAGCAAAACTTCCTGTATATCCTTTGGGCACAGATCAGACTGTGCAGAAAGATTGAATTTGAAAGTACAATCCTAAACTGACCACAGCAGGTAAACAATCACATCCTGGAAAATGGGTCTCTAACTATAGGTCCTTTCTCAACGTTTGCATTGCTTCATCATTACTCAAAAAAATCCAGTGTGCTGGCTGTAAAAAAATGAGGTGTCACTTTTGTGTCACTGTTTCACCTCTTCCTCCCCTCTTGTAGTAAGGAGGCAGGAATCTTCCCTTAATAGCTTTTTTCTGAACAAAGGATCTGAGCAGAAAAAGACTGCACAGTTGATCAAGGTGGGGACCTGTTACAGTCTTTCATGGAAGTCAGGTCCCAGGCACTATCCCAACCATGCCACAAATGCAGAAGTGCAGAATTCCTGTCAGAGAGAGGGTTTTCCATGAGAAGATGTAGAAAGGAGAAGCTGTCTTTTATGCAGAATGACAACAAGTTAAAATTGTACTTCTTTGCCTTAATTTACACTTAGAATGCTCCGCTTCTGTCCTATAAACACACACTAAATAGATGAACTGGCTATGGTCAAAGCAGAAAGCTGACTGAGTGATCCATAAAGCAAAAAGAGAGTGCTTGGCCAGGATAATGTAGGGTGGGAGAAGCCGTGCCTGTTTACTCAAGTGGATAATCCCAAGTCCAAGTTCAGAGGCATTTAAGTTCTTGAAGTTGAAGCCTCAGGAAGCTACAATTGCTGGAGCCGCATGCCCACTGCCAGCCTGCAGCACCAGAGTCTGCAGAGGCAGGTCCTGCGGACCTCTGCAGTGGCTATCAGCATAAGCAGAACCAAGATGCTCAGCATTGCACCATATGACTTGGCACCGGTGTGCACAAGTGCCAATAATCCTAGAGGGAGGTGAAGAACAATTTTTAAACTTGTCACCAATGTAATTTGAAGATGAGGTGCTCAAACAGAAGGCAAGGATTTCTGGAATTTTACAAGTGTGCTTTTTCAGCCTGAACTGTGGCAAGTCCGATAGACAAACATGGTGAACAGCACGTCTATGTTTGCTTTCAATGGCATTTGTTTCCCTGGCTATGGACATTCACCAGTGCAAAGTCCATTGTCCCTACACTCAGCTGTAGTCTGTATCAGTAAAGCAAAAAGGCTACTTTCATTGACTAAAGCTGAAGGGTTCCTCACCCATATATGACTGAGGCTGTCTGGCAGCATTAATATAGCCAGAACAAGCATCCCAGCTCTCAAAAAGCTTTCCATCAGCAAGTGACAAACTTCAGGAGGAGTTTCAACTGAGATTGAGCTTTTTCTATTCCACATTTTGCAACGTCAATTGAAAAGAAGAGATGTCAGTGATGTTGGGTTGAACAGATTAGAGATATAATTAGACATGAAATGAGAATCATCTTTCATGTAAAAGGATATCTCAGCTGTATGCCCTCTTATACTTAACCATGCTCTCACTCTCTTCCAAGACCTCTTTATGAAGGAACTGAATCAGAGCTCCTTCTTCTTTATTGCGTCTGTGCACTGATTGCTTTGATCATGTTGAAGTGCAATATTGAAGTAATGATAACCAAACTTCGCTTGTGATGTCAATTACGAATGTGCTGCTTTGCCAATGGAGAAAATGTAAATGCTTTTGTTTTCTGATTATTGTCTGTCATGTCTAGAAACAACAATAGCAAGATTGGGAAAGAAAGTGTTAATGGAATGAAGAATGCTACCTGCCTTCCAGCATTGACTGTCAGGTAGTTTCTGCAGTGGCAGGGCTTAGCTCTTCATAAAATTGTGGGGAAAAGGCTCAACCAATCTTCAAGCAGCATTGTCTTTGGGGAGCTCAGCCAGCATAGTGGTGTGGAAGACTGTTACAAATGCAAAGCACAGCAATTCCCCTAGGCAGTAATGAAAACAGCTGATTGCACCTGGAGCACTGGCAGGTGTGGAAAAAGCCAGATATCTCCCCACTGCTTCGCAGCACAGCTATGCATTGCTGGCTCATGGTCCATCCCTTTCCAAACTGCTAATCTGTCTTTTACACTATAGTGTAAAATGTTACACTATGCTTAGCCCCATTGAATCCAACTGCATTGGATCCTCCAAACTGGGGAGGATCCTCCTGCATCTGTCCAGGGTGTCTGTGTTTGCACCAATGCACGCAGCCTGGGGAATAAGCAGGAGGAACTGGAGATGTGGGTGCAGATGCGGGGCTACGACCTCACTGTAGTCACAGAGACGTGGTGGGACAGCTGCCATGACTGGAGCACAGCCATGGAGGGCTATGTATTGTTTAGGAAAGACAGGCTGACAAGGCGTGGAGGTGGAGTTGCTATCTATGTGAGGGAGCAATTAATGTGTACTGAACTGTGCCTGGGTGGGGATGAGGAGACAGTACAGTGCTTATGGGTAAAAATTAATGGCCAGGACAAGGCAGGTGATATTGTTGTAGGAGTCTGCTACAGGCCACCTGATCAGGAGGAGGATGTGGATGAGGCCTTCTACAAACAGCTGAGAGCTGTCTCATGATCACAGTCCCTGGTCCTCATGGGGGACTTCAACCACCCTGATATCTGCTGGCAAAGCCACACAGCCAAGCACACGCAGTCCAGGAGGTTCCTACAGATTGTTGATGCCAACTTCCTGTCGCAGGTGATTGAGGAACCAACAAGGAGGGGTGTGCTGCTGGACCTGGTACTAACGAATAGAGAGGGCCTGGTTGGGGATGTGAAGGTTGGAGGCAACCTTGGCTGCAGTGACCATGAGATGGTAGAGTTCAAGAACCTGTGTGGAAGGGGCAGAACACAAAGCAGGATTGTGACCCTGGATTTCAGGCGAGCCGACTTTGGCCTCTTCAAAGATC
This sequence comes from Colius striatus, assembly GCF_028858725.1. Lineage (NCBI taxonomy): Eukaryota > Metazoa > Chordata > Aves > Coliiformes > Coliidae > Colius > Colius striatus. The sequence continues at coordinate 33,728,605 of NC_084790.1, forward strand.
TACTTGGACGGATCTCATGGGATATGATTCTAGAAGACAGAAGTGCCCATGAGAGCTGGTCAATCTTCAAGCACCACTTCCTCTAAGCCCGTGATCAGTGTGTCCCAATGCGCAAGAAAGGAGGTAAAGGATGTAGGAGGCCTCCATGGATGAGCAAGGATCTGCTGGGACAACTCAGGCAGAAAGCAGCCATCTATGAGAGGTGGAAACGGGCTGGCTTCTTGGGAAGAGTATAGGAACATTGCCAGGGCATACAGGGGTGCAACTAGGAAGGCAAGAGCCCTTCTAGAATTAAATTTAGCCAGGGAAGTTAAGGACAGCAATAAGGCATTTTTCAAGTACATCAGCAGCACAAGGAGGATGAGGGGGAATGTGAGCCCTCTGCTAAACACAGAGGGTGCCCTGGTGACTGAGAATGTAGAGAAGGCCAAACTACTGAATGCCTTCTTTGCTTCAGTCTTTACGGCCAAGTCGGCCCTCAGGAAGCCCAGCAAGGAGAGTAGGATAGTCTGTAGAACAGAGGACTTTCACTGGGTGGATAAGAGGAAGAGGTTAAAGACTTGTTGGCCAACCTTAAAGCTCATAAGTGAATGGGTCCTGATGGGATGCATCCAAGAGTGCTGAGGGAGCTGGCTGATGTGACTGCTAAGCCTCTGTCCATCATGTTTGAACAATCATGGAGGACAGGAGAGGTGCCTGAGGACTGAAGGAAGGTTAATGTCATGTCAGTCTTCAAAAAGGGCAGGAAGGACGACCCAGGAAACTACAGGCTGGTCAGCCTTACCTCCATCCCTGGAAAGGTGGTAGAACAACTTATCCTGAGTGTCATTAAACATATGAAGGAAAAGATGATTACTATGGGGCATTAACATGGATTCACCACGGGGACCCACCTGGACATGTTCCTGTGTGACCTGATCTAGGTGACCCTGCTTCTGCAGGGGGGTTGCACTAGATGATCTCTAAAGGTCCCTTCCAACCACTACCATTATATGATTCTATGATTCATTACTGTACAAAAAATTCAGTCTGTGGCTATACCTGTCACTAGTGAAAAACGACATTATCACAAGAGCACTCATTGCTTCCACGTAGATAAATAATCCTAGTGGATGGAGCTCCAGAAGACACACCAACACAATCCTTATTTTCTGCAGGACCAGCAAATTCTGTGTACTGTAAATGGCTTACCTGATACCTGTAATGTATCTGTAAATGGTATCTCTTTTGGTGCTGCAGTCTGCTGATCACATTTAAAAAAAATAATGTCTGGCCTGCACTTTTGTTTCTTTCATGCTATCTAATCCTGGAGCCATTTGTAGCTTAGTTACAGTTGACTATGAGGAGAGCTGATGGTGTCTGGTGACTGAGGGTAGGGGTTGGAAGGGACCTCTATATATCACCCAGTACAACCCACCTGCTCAAACAAGTTACAGAGGGACTTCCAGAGATGGAGACTCTGAAACCTCCCTCGTCAGCCTGTACCAGGGCTCCCTCATTCTAATGGGAAATAAGTTTTTCCTTGTATTTAAGTGTAACGTTTTGTGTTCCATCTCTTGTCTGTTACTACTAGTCCTATAATTGAACACTACATTAAAGAAGCCTTGCCCCATCCTCTTGACATGCACCTTTTAAATACTTGTAAGTATTAGTGAGATCTCCCCTTAGTCTCCTCCAGGCTGAATAACTCCAGATCCCACAGCTTTTCCTTTACAGGAAAGATGTTCCAGTCCCCTGGAGGGCCTTCTACAAACTCTCTAGAAAAGTTCCCTGTCCCTTTTGTGCTGGCTGAGCCCGGAACTGGATGCAGGACTCCAGATGAGGCTTTATCAGTGCACATTAAAGAAGGAGGAGGCAGTCCAGGCAGTTTTTGATAGATCTCCAAGGTAGCAGACTCTACAGTTTCTCTGGGCAACCTGAGCCAGTGCTCAGTCACAGTGAAAAAGTCTTTCTTGATGTTCAGAAGGAACTTCCCATGTTTCAGTTTGTTCCCATAACCACTGGACACCACTAAAAAGAGCCTGACTCCAGTGTCTTTGAAGCCTCTCATCTCATGTACATCAATGACGTCCTTTATGAGTCTGCTCTCCTCCAGGCTGAACAGTTCCGTCTCTCTCCAGACAGTATTTCCTCACAGTCCATCGTCTTTGTAGCCCTTTGGTGGACATTCTCCAGCATATCATCAACTCCTTTGTACTGGAGAGCCCAAAACTGTACCCAGCACTCCAGGTGAGGCCTCACCAGTGCTGAGGATAAAGATCCTCTGCTCAACCTGTGGGCAACATTCCTATCAAGGAGGACACTGTTGGGGGAGAACCTATCTTGACCTACTAACCACAGGATGCCATTGGTCTTCTTGGCCATGAGGGGACGTTGTTGGCTCATGGTCATCCTACTGTTCGCCAAGACCTCCAGGTCTGTTTCCCCTGTAATACTCTCCAAGACTTCATTCATCAACCTGTGCTGCTACATGGGGTTATTCTTTCCGAGACTGAAGGCTGTACATTTGCCCTTGTTGAATTTCATTAGATATCTCCCCTCCCAGACCTCCGGCCTGTCCAGGTCTTGTGTGGCATGGGCACATTTCTTGCTCATGTTTAACTTTGCATCCACCAGGACTCCAAAGGTCTTTTCTGCAAAGAAAAATTTCTGAAGACAAAGCATTACCATTAAAACTCCAGCTGTAGGCATGGCTTTTGCTCCGAAGAGATTACTCAGCTGAAAAGTTTTTACAAACCTCAGCAATAGGTACCTTTGTGGTAAAGTTGCAGCTTAGGAAGTATTCCTTTATCTTCATTTACAGCAGTGCTTAACTACAAAAAAAAAAAAAAAGTAGCTGTGAAGCAGAGTATGATCTCTACCATGAATGGAAGCACACACAAAATTAAAAATAATATTTTCCAAAGGTCAAAAAACAGTAAGCTGAAGGAAGAAAAGTAATTTTTATTTCCAGCTGTAGTCTTCCCCAGCAAAACCATTTAAAAACTCATCAAGCTCTCCTAGTTTTGAGCCAAAAGCTTGCAAAAAGGTACCACAAGTTAAAAGAATGCGGAGCTATATAGGGAGCACTGTTTCCCAGAAGAATATCTTTCAGCTGCAAAGGCTTCTAGCAAGAACCCTGAGAGCAATTAAAAATTGAGAAGCATTAAAATAAGAGATTCCTGGGAGAAAAAGGGGAGAAGAGATTGATCAACAGCCTCAAAGAGCGAAATTTGTTTATAGCACGCTCAGGTACATTAGGCAGAGTCTGGAGGAATGGATTGAGTAGTACAGACCAGTCTAGTTCAGCTTGAGACAAATTGCCTAGAATGGATTTATGAAAGAAAACTTGTGTGAACTGATGGCAGCAGTGTTGCAGTAACTTACCGTAAGAGCTTATCCTACTGAGTGTCCCATTGTGTATTATAGGTGGTTTTGTAATATACATACTGCCAAGATTGAGGGAAAAGCAGAAAGCTGGGTAGTTTTGGACTTTTTGTGTGTCCCCAGTGGTGACAGAGCTTTTATCACTCTGTGCTGTGGATGGAAAGCCACAAAAAACCATTTAGACAGACAAGAAGTCTCATGAACAGGAAGAATGTTGGTATTTCCATGGAAGCAGGCCAGAGTCCTTTCTCAGAGGTATCTTGCACCTCTGTATGCAATGATATCTGAAAAAAAAAAAAAGAAAACCAAGAAGAAATGGACAAAACCATTCACCAGCACAGTGGAAACTCCAGAAGGTCACAGAACAGGACAGGACATCAAACCAATGTGTCTGGATCTGCCTTGCATCCTTAATCTCACATGTGAAATCAATGTGTTGTGTTTGTATTTGGCCTAGACCTGTCTTGTGATGCATCCAATATATACCTGTACTTGTGAAGAACTGACTTCCAATGTGTTTGACACACTGACTTCCATTATCACTTAGCTACTCAGCTGCTGCTAAGAGAGACATGAGGAAAGCTGGAAGAAAGAAGTGATATATGTGCTAGCATGATGCAACTGGACTAGCAGTCTGATAAGCATCTTGGTGTGTTTCTGTGGTCCTTTCCAGCTTCTGACAGCCAGGGTAGGTGGCACCACAAATTTGACAAGTTCATCACTGCAGTGGGACTGTCATCTGGTTTTCATTGTAGAGAAGTCAATTGCAAAAAAAAAAAAAATCACATCTCACATTGTGCTGCTAAAGCCCCTTGAGCATTGTGTGATATTTCTCTGAGGTCTGAAATAAAGTTTAGAGCAAGAAACATGGATTTCATCAGTATCTTCAAGCTATTAATACTGGCCAAGACTCAGTTTTTTGTTGTTTTCAGTGCTTCAGGCAGTATCTTCTTGCAGAATTGTTCTGTACATTCTCTGTACTGAATCTGACACAGGAATGGAGGATAGCTGGACATCTAGTGCAGAGCTCCAGTATCTTATTTTGAGGCTAACATATGGCATGCTTCCCCAGTGAGGAATCAAGTTCTATGTCAATACAGACACGTTTTCTTCTCCGTCCTGCCACTAGATGAAGGTGGCTCTTCATCTGTATCCAAAAATCTTTACACGCCCTTTATGTCTCTTAGAATACACCATTTTTACTGGTGGTAACTTTGTCCTCTGGCTTCAACCTCCGTTTTTTCCCAGTATGTTTACCGCTAAACATGTTTGCTCTGAGATTTAATTTTGCTAGCTAAGCACTTTGGTCAATGCTTCCACTAAAACTGTTGCAGCAGAGATTGGCTTTCCAAATGTTGGTAGTTGTACATGGCACATTGGGAAATGAGTTAGGGAGGACTTTCTTATGTTGGTTCACACAAAAAAGTGATATGGTGTGCTGGCCTAGAGCAACCAAGATTGTTTCAAACACAAGTAAAGGCTCACCAGAAGTAAAAAAGACAGAAAAAATTGTGTGCTCCCTGATGCCCAATAAACACATTCTACAGAATAGTTTCTGTCATTTAATGCTAAAATCACTATCTGCATCTATGCACAAATAGAAGCATATTTTGAAGCACAGAGAAAATGATCAGGGTAAAACTGTGAATAGAAAAAACAAGTTAAACCTATTTTACTGAAGAAAGGTCATCCATCATTTTCTCACACTTGTTGTCTACTTTACTGGATTGTAGCCAGGGAAACGTGGTAGGGCTTTTTAGATTGGTTTAAGTTTTCTAAACATGTAGTAATTTTTCCTAAGTATTTATTCTGAGACAAACCAAATTCAGCATTTTCAAAGTCTCCTACTGCTCCTGCAGAGATAGTCTCAATAATAAAGCTGCTGGAGAGCAGCTCTGTGCAGAGAGACCTGGGAGTCCTGATTGATAATAAACTAAACATGAGCCAGCAATGTGCCCTCGTGGCCAAGAAGGCCAATGGCATCCTGGGATGCATCAAGAAGAGTGTGTCCAGCAGGTCAAGGGAGGTTCTGGTCCCCCTCTACTCTGCCCTGCTGAGAACTCATCTGGAGTCCTGTGTCCAGTTCTGGGCTCCTCAGATCAAGAGGGACAGCGAACTTCTGGAGAGAGTCCAGTGCAGGGCCATCAAGATGGTCAGAGGACTGGAACATCTTTCTTCTGAGGAATGGCTGTGGGAACTGGGGCTGTTTAGTCTAGAAAAGAGAAGACTGAGGGGGAATCTTATTAACACTTATAAATATCTAAAGGGTGGGTGTCAGGAGGTAGGGATATCCCTTTTTTCTATTGTAGCTAGTAACAGAACAAGGGGTAATGAGATCAAGCTGGAGCACAAAAAGTTCCATTTAAACATAAGAAAAAACTGTTTCACTGTGAGGGTGACAGAGCAGTGGCACAGGCTGCCCAGAGGGGTTGTGGAGTCTCCTTCCTTGGAGGTCTTCAAGACCCATCTGGACACGTTCCTGTGTGACCTGACCTAGGTGAACCTGCTTCTGCAGGGGGTTTGGACTAGATGATCTCTAAATGTCCCTTCCAACCCTACCATTCTATGATTATTTGTAAACCTAACTGCTTCAAATCCATCAACATTTAAAGCCTCCAAAAACATCCCACTGCATATAGAGAAGATTTCACTCCTCATGCAAAATACTTCCACATCTACCTCCACAATGGCCAAAATGCAAGATTGAAATGGCAGACTCAAGTAGCACAGGAATGGTCACCTTTACTTGGAACAGGCCCAAACTCAGATTTTGAGAAAATCTAGTCTGCAGGGCATCTGAGAAGGCATTAAAACTTGACACATCAAAATAAAATATCTTCAAGGTCTGTTCTGAAGCACCCATAGCAGCCTTAAAGTGCTGCAATGGGGCTGTCTTGCAACATTTAGCGAGCTCCTGTTCTATTCTCTCAGCCATGGACATTAGGACTCAGATAACGGCCTTATGCCAGCTGAGGGCTGGAAGTACACGCTGACCCTTAAAAGTTGCATGTCCCAGGGGAAGCTATACACTCTTTCAAGTGTGGTCCAAGAAAGATTCTTGCCAGCAAAAGGGGGGGGGGGTGGGGGGGGGGGGGGGGTGGGCGGGGAGATTGTGACGTCCGTAAAACTAAACCAACAGTGCCCTCGAGTGCTGGAAATAAAAATCACATCTAACTCTTCATACTGGATCACGGCAGCACCAGAAAGCCCTCCGAACCCACTCCCACCCCCTCAAATTCCCCAAATCCAAGTATTAAAAAAAAGACAAAAGATGTAATGGAGAGGATGAGATGAAGGTCAAAGGAGCAAAGCCTTGCAAGCTAATATTATGGTGGCTGTAATCTGGCACAACTATGACCCTTCCCTTCCCAGCAGATTATGTGGTTTTGATCCTGTCTGTACACAGAAACAAAAGGCTACAGAATTTACTTTGTGCCCCTGTTTGAACCAAAACCTAAATTTGTTTTCCTTTAGCTCAACAAGATATCTTGTGGGCTTCTCAGTGTCTGGCATATCACAGTTTACATAAGACGCGAGTTGTCTCTCACCTTGGGGTTAGGGGGGACCACTCTGTTTCAATGTTAGCATGGAGTAGCAGTATGGCATAGCAGAGCTAAAAAGAACAACAATACAAAACCACAGAAATGGATAAGAAATTCTTCGTGTGGATGACATTGCCAAGAAAAAACCAAAAACCTAAAAACAAAAAATAAAACCAAATTAACTAACCAACCAACCAAACAAAAAGGTTTTTAATTAAAGAAAATGGGGAAAAGTGTCCATCAGAGCCCTTTTAAAGAATTAACATGCCCCTTTTCCACTCAGCTAAAGTTACTACTTGCATGCCTCAGTGAGCTTGGGCATAGACTAGGAGAATTCATGTGAGTATCAAATTACAAGAAGAAAGAAATTGTTATAAATTTTACAAGGTGTAATATATATATATATACTTCATCCTTAAATAAATTGTAGAACTCTCATGTATTTTTCTGTCTATGTAGTGAGGATACAATTGGTTGTCTTCAGGCTCACACATGGCAGCTCAGCCTAAGGACGAGATGGAACATATAAGAAAAAGTTACAAGATACATGCTTATGAACATTTTTTTCTTCCAACTTATGACAGCAAAATATTTTTGCCTTTAAAGTCTATACTTTTTTTTCCTAAACTTTTGTTGTCCTGTGCAAGCATGTGTGCACGCACACATATGCACAGGGTTTTTTTCACTTTACCTACAAAAGATTTTGTTGAGAGCTCCAACAGATTAAAACTATTAGTGTTGTCTCTGCAACATGCATTTTCACACTTATTGTAAGCTTCTCTAAGAAGTCATTAGCCAGACTTTATGGATGGAACAGACAGAAGGCAAAGATGATTCCCACATCTCCTCCCACAAACTAGAGTTGAGGATCAGCTGGAAGTGAGTTTTTAAAGCTTGGGGCCTTGTTCCAACGTCACCAACCTTTTTCGAGGGCAGCTCTTCACTGGTCCGAATAAGAATCAGAAGTCAGGTACAACATCGTCTGTTCACTGAGGCTCCCTCTGCTGGAAAGCAACCTCCTTCTTTTTGTCTCTTAGCTGGAAAGGAAACACAGTGGCATACACTGAAGCAGTTGTACATATGCCAGAGGCAACCTTAGTGCTTGAGTCACATGTTACAAAATTTGGATTCTCAGAACAGCCTGCAGAAGACAATGTGCAGCAAAAACGAAGGCAATGGAAAGGTAGCCTTTCAAATCTTTAAACCAAAACTTTAAACAGCAGCACTGTTAAACAAAAGTCTTTGTAGGCAGGGGATAAGTAGCAAAGCCTCAAATCAGTGTGAAGGATCCCAAAATATTAACAAGCTAGTGTAATTATGAGACTTTTGTCTATTTCTGCAGCCACTATTAGAAAAACTTCAAGAGATGGGGACTATGTTATCCAGGACTGCTTTTAGTACTGGGTTCTCAGAGTGTAGGTGACATCCATTTTGTTTCATTTCATAAAGGAAGAATTGTTTATCGTTAAATTTTCTGTCTTGTATGATGGTTTAGTCTGTATTCCTGCAAAAAACAAGCTAAAAGAAATTAGCCTGTGTTAATCACTAAATAGATTCTTTTTTTTTCTGTTATGCTGCAACACAAAGACAATTTCATAAATAGCCAAATTCAGTTACTGCAGATTACCATTTCTTCCAGTCCTTGCTCTGTCACTTTAATGTTCACTCTATGTATCTCACAACCCATCAAAAATATCATTCACAGAGGAAAAACTATCATTTGGGGATGAGATGGCAGGTCAGGCTGACAATTGCAGCACTCTATTTGTTCTCTTCAGTGCTTTTAGAAATCCACCTTCTCAGATGGATTTAGAATATAGTCATCAATACCCCATTTCTCTTTTAATTGAAGAGTAGGATTTTCAAAAGAGCTCAGTATGGGCCTAATTATCCTCCTACTGATCCCAAGGGTAAAACACTGTTTCAGTGTCAGAAGGATAAAAGTGGTGCCTGTCCTTCTGAAATCCCACTTGCTGTCTCGAGGGAGAAACTACAAACTACAGGGATAAGGAGTTTCTATTGATTAGTAGTGAAACAAAACATGCTGCAGCAGTGCGAAGATCTTTAGGACGCTCCTCCAGTGACATAGCCCAAGTCAGTAATGGAACACCCGTGGACTGGAGCAAAACATCTTCTCAGTCTATTTTATAAAACAGGAAGATAATGTAAGTATAATAAGTAATGAAACAAATCTTGAAATACCAATTTCAAGTCCAGGATATACATAGCCATTGTGATTGGGGAAAAAAACTCATGAGGTAAAGGAGCCTAGGGGGCACATAATTAAGTTAAGAGAGGACTTCCTTATGTTGGTGCTACACATACATACTAAGGCTGACTGTTTTAGGCACAGCATTATAAATACTTGACTTTACTAAAGTACACTCAGGATAGACATACATCTATCTATCTTTGGACAATGAAAAAGGAACCAAAGAAGCAAAGTTAATTTATCCCTACTGAGGAGCAAGGGATGTTGTGCAGAAAAATATAGTTTTCCACATCTGCATTCAGAAACTTTTTAGAGCAGGGTCGTTTGGTTTGATTTTCTCAGACACTCTAAAAACTGTGTGTCATTTGGAAATGTGTACAAAAGCAATTTGTTTCCTGAGATTTTCCACGACTTAATGGTCTGCAATTAACATAACAGCTTTCAGCAAGTATGTCAAAACTGAAGCTTTCCTCAACACCCTCCAACTGTGTGGTTTTCAGGTAAGAGAAGTTCCTGACACATTGGAAAACCAGATCCAGTTTTTGTCTAACAATGAGCTGTCACTTTTTGAATCCTGCAAAAAGACAAGTAAAAGGACTATTGTTAGACCCCAAATGTCAGTCTCACCAGCACTTTCCTGAAATAAGAATGGCTACCTATGAAAACCGTTAGTGGAGATGACAATTGGCTCCAACCTGACAGCTGAGCAATTACTTCAGTGATCCAGTCATAGGGAATTCAGTCTTGAATTCACAATTCACACTCCCTCCTCTGAATATTAACTTTATTATATAGAATCTCAATGGAGAAGACATATTGTCCTATCTTTGAAGACAAATTGTGACTTAAACAGCTTTTGAGGGAATTGAAAGAATTTCAGAGGGGCAACCTCAGACATTTCTTTGGAAGTAATGCACCAAATCTTGAAACACCAATTTTTAACAGCTCTTTATGATTCTCTAAATTCAGAATAATCACTGTATATTTATTCATCAAGTAGCTAAGTTAGTTACACAGTAGTTGACATATGTGATACCTCAAAAAATGTTAACTTCCACTGGAAAGTTAGACATCCACAAAACAAAAGGGATAAAAAGAAAACTGACTTAAAGTGACATGCAGAAACAGACTCCATAACTCAAAGAGTTATAAAGAAGGTGTATTTATTCAGCACCAGGCACATGGGGGACCCACCACAAGCCTGTGCACCAGACTTGGCAACTTGTTTGACTTACATTTGTTACAGAATTACAAAATCATATGACATTATCGACCTATACAAAGACACAATTTGTCCCCACTTTTGCATGTAAATTAGGTCTTCTCTTCCTTTCTTTTGTGCTATGTCTCCCAGTGACTGTCATCAGAGGGGCTGTGGGAGTTGAATGCTGATATTTTCGAGCCTTTCTCACCCCGATCTTTGCGCAACTTCAGATATCCCTTGGCCCCTCACAGAACCGGTTTCACTCACTTTTCTGCCTCCAAGGAAGTTGGAGGACCAGGGAGGTATTGTATAAGCAGATAAGCATAGCCTTTTTTCCAGCTGTGTGTGCAGATAGTTTTGTCTGTATGAGACAGAAGCTTTAACAGTTAAAACGTTATACTACTGCAATGTTAGTATAAGGTTTATTAATATATGTCAGTATAAAGCTCCACATCAAAAGGATTTTGATACCTCTATCCAATTGAAATAAATGCACGCTCTCCCACTGCTCTATATTCATTTGTAAATTTATGCCATAATTACTTTTATTCATGGCCTCACAACACGATTAGATTCCACAATATCTTGTAGCAATACAGGCTCCATTCCCCATAGTAGTAGTTTTAAAAGTGCTCTAGTGGCCTTTCTTGTCTGACCTGGAAGCAGAAGTGTGACTGCATGTGCAGCCTGAAATCGGATACATTGAAATATCTTGTGCTATTATCTCTTGTTTTCATTTTTCTTGTTTTTTAAACTTTAAGAATTTAAAATTCTCATTGCATATATAAAAAGTTTAATGAATAGTTAGAACTTTTTCTTATTCCCAAACTTTGAATAGCAGATAGAAGTAAACTGACAAGTGAGCCCTTCAGCAACATAAAATGAGCAGCTGATGAGGACAAAATGAATGTCAAGTTTTTTATTCCTCTGCTATTTTTATTTTCTGAATTTCATTAATTCTGAGCCTTCAGCTCAGCTTATTACAAGAGGACATTCAACGGAGTAAATATTTTAGCTGGCAGTAATCAATCTGTCTTCTGGTTTGTACATTGTGGAGACCAAAATACCATGTAATATTTTTTATTCACTAATATTATGCCATATTGTTAATATTATTTTTTTTCTTATTAAACAAAGAATCTCTAAATGTTTCAGAACTGACAAAGAACTACATGGAGCTTTGTTACATAGTTAAATCACTGTTTTGATTTAAATTGGCTCTCAAAAGCCTACAAAAAGATTAACTGAACTCCTTTAAGCTTTTGTAGAATAAACTATTCATCTCCCCATAGTGGAATTCATTCAGATATAAGTTGTAGAACAACTTCCTGGGGAAGCTGGGGTGGGGGTGGAATCTCTGAAATTCCAGTATACAAGTGTTGAGGTTTAGGCCCATCAGGGAAGAAAAGACCATGATTAGCCTCAAGTACCAAAGACCTGAGGATTGCCAAAGGGCAGGGATGGCTTAATTGCCACTTATGGTCCAGGACAAAACAGACCAGGCTGCTCGGCTTGGGGAATAAAACAGAAAATAATTTAATGCAACACCAACTAAAGCATAACCATAAATCCCCAAAACACAACCAAAATAAAACAACACAGAGTGGTACAATGATGAAGAGTCGAACCAGCCCTTTAAGACCACTATCTCCCCATCGCTCCCCTCTTCCCCCTCAGAGCCCTGATCAGTTTCTTTCCATGAAGAGCTCAGGGGGGCAGGGAATGGGGTTTTCAGTCAGTCTATTCCTGATGACTTCTGTCATTTGCCTCTCCTCAGGGCAGACAGGCTCGGCGCCAGTCCTCCCTGCACCACCACAGGGTACCTCACACACAGGGTAGCCCTGTACGAGCTGCTCCAACGTGTGGGACTGCTCTGCAGCCCACAGGCTCTCCAGCACAGCCTGCGCAACGGCCACCTTCTCACACAGTCCCTCGCCCATTCGGATGCACTCACACGGAGCTGCTGGTGGCTCTCAGTCCTGCCATTGCCCTGCATGGGTTGTAGGGGTACAGCCTGCCTTCTCGCCACGGCTTGCAGAGGGATCTCTGGTCTGGTGCTCCCCCTTCCTTCCTTCCTGCTTCTCTGACTGTGGGGTCTGCGTGGTCACCTCCATCTTTTATCACTCTTACACCTCCTCCCAAGCACTCCAAATTCCTGTCCTTAAATAGTGATAGCAGAAGCGCCAGATGGGCCCAGCCGGGCTGGAGGTGGTTCTGAACCCAAGAGGCAGAGGAGAGTCTCAGAACTCTTTACCAGGTCTTCACTGCAACCCGCTCCCCCTGTTACCAAGCAAAAGCTGCTCCTTGCTAAAACCATGACAGCAAGTAACCTGGGTGTGATGGAGTATAAGGGTGCACACACACGTTTATTAGGACATAATTGCAGATCATGACTAATAAAACCATCCAAAGAGGTCAAGGAAGTGGGCAGAGAAAAAAGTTTCACCTATCACCTTTGTTACTTAGAGGAGAAAAAAAAGTAAATCAGCAACATCTTTAGGCAGCAGGATACTCTGCCAGAGCAAAAAGCAAAGTCTGACACTCAGCAGGTCACCTGAAAATGTATGAGCTCTACCAGATTACCATTTTGTCACAGTATTTTGCTATTCTTATAAATAATAATCACCCATGCTGTTGCACTCCAGATGATTAGCCCAACATGTAGATAGCTACCTGACTTATGTCAGACAAATGTTTCTACCCAGTGCTACAGCCACTTAGGAAGCATCATTTGTTTTATCAAACTATGTCTGAAATTGACATAAACTGAAATCAATGCTTTTGATGAACTGTTTCTCACCATTGCGATTCATTGTCTGGGCTTTACTGTGAGAAAAACAGTCCAGCTCACTGAGGTGTAGGGACAAGGGCTATTTAGGGAAAACTGGGGCTTTTCAAAACACATATTGGAGGAAGAAGGGGAAATGGGAAAGAGGACTTTAAAAATGCGCTCTGCAATATACCCACCAATTTTTGGCCAGGAATAATACATATGAAGAATGTTAACAACCTCAGAGTTGCAGTGAAGAGTGTAATAAGGAGAGAAATTAAATATTGATCATGCCTTGTGTCAAAGAGAGAAACAAAGAGCGAGAGGAAAGAAATCAAGTGAAGAGGGGTCATTTTCTATGTAGCTAAAACCTAGCTGTAGCTGCAATGTGAAGTTCAAAGGCAGGATCTTTTTCAGAGTAAAGATGTATTTGTGAGTCTGTTGATCTATCTTGTGCTGTCCAGCATCAGAGGCACCAGAATTCTGATGACTGAATCAACCCCCCACCTCATCATCTCTGCTTCAGAGGCTGCTATCGTACTATGAGAAGACAAAGGCCTTGAATGGGTCGTGCCAAGAGCCTATGATGGAAAGTTTGTTTCTGCCCCCAAAAATGGTATGCAATGTACAGTGAGGTTACTCTTGGCTTCTGCATTTCGCTGTTGGGCTCTGAAGCCCACCACAGGGAAAGTAGCTGTGCCCACTCCTGTGGACAGTGACTATCTATGAGACAGTTTCAATGGCAGCAGAATTAGGCAGATTAAAGGGGAAAAAATGGTATATTTTGCATTTACTTCCCAGAGATTGAAATATACTGGAAAATTCCCTGTCTTCTCAGAAGGACACTAATGAGCAGAGGAGGCTGCTGAACCAGTATCTTCAGAGATATCAACTTTTTAAGGTACATACCTCAAGCTGTAAAGAGAAGAAACAAAACTTGCTACGAGTGTATTCTGGGTGTCACAAGTCCCATGGTCTCTGGTTTATCTACCATGAAGAGATGTTTTCCTGTACTATGAAATGCTCTGGGAAGTGTTCCCAGCTGATGTAAACTGATAGAGCTTGTCTTGCTTCAGCAGCATTGCCCTGGCACAGACAGCAGTTCTGGTCCACAGACAGCACCACCAGCATGTGCCTGAGATTAAGTTCAAGCAGGGTTTACATTATTGCTTCTATGGAGCTGCTCAACTGACTGTAAAGGCATGGGAGTGATTTATAGTAGCTGAGGACATGACTTGCTTCTTAAGGGAGCTCTCTAAAGTAAAGTGGGTCTTGTCCAGCAAGACCCAATCTGCCTCTGCCCAATCTGTAACCCCAGCAGTAGGCATAAGTGGTTAAACAGACAGACAGATCAGACATTTTAAGCCATAATACAGCTGCTAAAATAAATTTTCACCTTATTTTGAGTTTCTAAGAGCTGGCCAAGAGCTGAACTCAGATTGATGTGATCTTGAATCCCCTGTGGAAACCAGAGGTTTCTTATTGATCTGAGTAACGTTTCTGAAGTAAGCAGGTGTTTCTGAGTATCCTTGGTGAACAGCACTATTGATTAAGCAGAAGAAATTCAAGCGGTAGAATTTGACACTGTGTAACTTTGCAAAACATTGTGTAATGTTATTATACTGTATTCTTAGCAACAACAAATTATTCTTGCTCTATGATTTTATCTCCCGTATTTGGTATGTTCATGTTTCAAATAAGAAGGCAATGTCCATAGCAACCTCTTTGCAGGAAAGTGTCTTGAATGTAGCAAGCTGAAATTACTAATTAAATTACAGGTTAAATTCTTAAAAAGATCACAGAGGTGTTGGCATTGACAGATTTATATTTTAAAAATAGGATTCTTTTTTTTTTCTCTTCTCTCTTTTCCCAGCTACTGCCTTTCATTGCAATCTCAAGATATTGCTGTGTCTTTGGAGACCAGAAAGTTGGATTCTTCTTTCAAGAAACCAATCTCTATCTGAAGTACACAAATCTCATAGCAAATATTTCAGATGCATTCTGCCTTCCTCTTTGAAGAAAAAAAAAAAAGTTCTTTGAAAAATTTGTGCTTATAGTTGACAGTAGTCACTACTATTTGAATTTAAAAAAAAAACCCTACAGTACTTGCTAATCTTTAAGCTCATATAGAATCTTACTGCGTAGTTCAAATTCAGCACACATGTATGTTTAAGAATTGAAAGCTCCACAGTAGCGATTAACACAGACATAGAAACTGCTGTGGGTATCTTCGTTGCACCAGAAAAGTAGACATTGAAATGCATGTACACTATACAGACATAGAGGAGAAACGTGAACAACTGATGGCATTCACTGCTATTGTCAAATAATCTATAACTTATTTTCACCTGATAAAAGATCAGGCAGAAAACCTAGTAATTTGGACAGATCTAATGTGAAAATACAAAATTATCTGCCCCTCTTGTACAACAATATGTGCTTAGAACTGTCGTATAAGTGAAAATATACACAATGATGTCAGAAGTTCCTTTTTTAGATGCTAATGACATTGTAAAATAAAGCCATTTGAAATATACAATTGCAGTGCTGGACTTTTCTCCTATCCTAAAGGTTTGTTGTGGGTTTCACAGTTTAAATTTTCTGTGATTCTGTAGTTTTGTTAAAGACTTCTTAGAGCCATAAAACCCTATAAAAGTGTTAGACTGCTCTTTTGCAGATGTAAAAATACCCATGTACAGTAGGCTCGATTCTTAATTCATTTCCACAGCATTCAAATAAGAATAATGGCACTTACTTCTTTGGAAATCCTCCTGATTTGAACAGCTGTGAATATGAGAAGGACTAAGTCCTGCTTTTTAATTACTATTTCAATTATCCATCCAATTTTCTCATGTAATCAATCATTTGAGTTTTTCCTGCGGAGTCTTTGAGATGAAAGTCATAAAGGTGAAAGGAAAAGTTACGCGCTCATCATAAAGCAGTGACTTCAGATTGTGGTCTACCAGCATTACTAGTACAATCTCCTGGACTCTCTTGATGCAGTATCCTCTCCAGGTAACCTGCCAGAAGATACGCATGAGTTGATGATAAACAGCAGCTAAACATACTTCTGAGAGAGAAAAGGCATGGCATCTTTGCTTGCTTCACTACCTGTCCACAAGCATGTGTAGAGGACATAAAAATCTCTGCTCTGCTCCTTGATCCAGAAGTTAGCATGATGGTGGTGGGGATGCTTTACCCAGTACTCCTTGTCAGTTTGTGATGTGATGTATGGTCTCACCTTTATGGACCAAAGTACAGGGAGATTGGATGAACTGTCAGATATAGCAGGTACACTGTGTCTGTAGACAAACAGACACAGAGAAGTAGAGAGATAATGGCTTGTATAAGAGCAAATTACAACGTTTGACTTCTGCTTCCATTAAAGTATGGACCAAATGCCCTGAATTTAGGTCATGCTCTCAAGTCTGAAAATTAGTCTTTGTCATTCTATCTGTCTGTCCTTCTGTGACAAGGAGGAGAGGATAGTGCTATGACAGTATGGTTTTTCTTTGAGAGTTGTGTTTAAATGTTGGCCCAGATAATGTGTTCCCACAAAGTTTCTGCAAGGATAAAATTTTCAATGAAAATTAGGTCTCAGTTGCTGCAGGAAATCTAAGGTTTAAAGATCATTCAGGAGGTAATCTAATTTCTTTGCCAGGGAATATCAATTTGACTTCAACACGTGTTTTTCTATCTCTTTTCTAGTGACCTCAAAGAAGTGGCCAGAATTCCTTTATTTGTTTCGGTTTTTTTTTTTCCTCCTAAAAACTAAGAATTCCATGTTTCTATGATTCCTTTATCGCTTACATCCATGGTACCTCTGTGCAATCCCAATCTGATTCTTCATCTTTCATTATGTGCAGAGGTCAAGCTTTGAAATATTAATCCAAATAAAGTGGAGTAGAAAGGTCAATCCTATGTCTGTTATGTTACACTCAACAGTCCATCTTTTTGTATTACTGGCAAAGGAGCTTCATACTTCCACAATAACTTTTGCCTGCTATATCAATTTTGTTCTGTATAGTAATTCTGAAAGTCTTCTCCACAGCCCTACTCAAGATCTCTCTGTTCTTCATTTTCTATTTGTGCACATACTTCTTCCATTGCTATTAGGAAGGTAGGAGCATTGCTATTAGGAAGGTAGAAGTATTGAATGAAAAGCAACCCAGTCCATGAAACAGGCTCCGTCTCAGCTGGAGGAAATATGCAATACCATGCACTTGCTTCTGCCTTGAATACAGAGACTCCTCCATTCACCTCATTACCTCTCTAATTTTCAGAGAACAGCTCAAAGAGAGGCAAATGTCCCTCTGCTGATGGATGTTTATTTCATGGCTTACTGAGTTATATTTGCTGACACTATCCAAAGCAAATGGAAGAAAACTGAACATCATCTTTGAAGGCCTAGAAGAGTTGCACATTTAAAATGATAATGTAATGATAATAATATTGAGATTATTACCATGATTACACAACTAATTAGTTGATACATAACACACCAATTTGTGTGACAAATCCACATTACATTTGAGTCCTCCATCATTCTCTGCCATGAAAATATATTTGAACTGCTAACATCTTCTCTTTAGTCTGTTTCCTTGAAATTAATGCAGCCAACTGATGAATCAGGTGCTGCTTAACAAGGCAAGAGAAAACATAATCTATGCAATAACAAGAATTCTTAAAGCAAGATCAGAGTTGTTACAGTACTGAAATAGCCACACTGTTGATATTATGGTAACTGACTGCTTTAGTTAACTATCAGGCGTATTTTATTCTTTCATGGTTGCTCCCAAAACAGTACCTGAATACTTATTAGCAGTTTTTGGGGATGGTGCAAAACTGATCTCTGAGCTTTCATGATCACATGTAATCCAAATTTCAGAGAGACGAAGCACTTGCTTTCTGCTATTAATTACCTCCAGGCCAACTGGAATACTAAATATTTGAAATGAATTTTATAAGAATAAGAACGGCACAAGCACAAAGCCCAGCATTCCAATGCAGAAGAATATTTTATGTTGAACAGATATTTTCTACACTTGTTTTTGTGATACGTAAGGAGATATTGTTTAGAATTGTTTAACCTAAATCTGAGGAAAACACTCTTTGGCAATGTCAATATGCAGAAGTTGAAGCTCAGAAACACAAAGTTACAATCCTTTGGTGACCTACAATAACACGTATCATTATTACTTGTCCTACACAGAAGGCAGTTAATCTCAGTTTCAAACTCTGTTATACAAAGCTGTACTTTGTATGCACAAAGAATAACTACCGGAAGAAACAGAGCGGAGAGCCTGCTGCAAACTATTTTCCTCCTACAGAAAAACCAGGCCCTTTGTCTGGAATGACAGTCTTTATGGGGAAGCAGCTCATTCTAAGCTATATTTGGCAATTCTCTTAAAGGTATTGAATAACGTGAAAGGAATTGCACCGAGATCTTGCCTTAGAAAACAATGACAATACAAGTTTAATATTAACATTTATCCAAAATATTAGTTCTGTTAAAATAGTGCTATTGAATATCTTGCATATTTTTCTAAAGAAATAGTTACGTAGAAAAAGTATAGAAAACAAAACTCTTCATACCAGTAAGGTTTTCAGAACGTCACTATGACTCAGATCATCCTCTACAATGTGAATGTACGGATGGCTGCCTCTGCCGATAGCGGAACAGAAAGACCCTACAAATCACATAAAATCATGAATCTTTTACAAAGTGAAACAGAAAAAATTGTTCTTATCTATGGTGAGTAGCACAAATAGTCACAGGTTTAATATCTCTGCATGAAAAGTTTTCTTAGTAAATAAATGAAAGGTTTTTTTAGGAGCTGATATCAGGTCCTTGAAAACCTGTGACATGCACAGCCTTGGTTTCATCAGCATAAATATAACCAGATTTGATCCCCACCTGTGATCTAGGGAGTGATCTAGGTGAGTACTGAGAGCCTATCCAGTCCTCTGAAGGGTACTTGGCATTGATTCCGCCTCAAAGAATTTGTGAGCCTCTGAACAATTGTTGCTGTGCTCACTGCTCATCCTCAGCTCTCTGGTGTAAGGAAGCAAAATGCACTACCTTGTTTCACATGCTGTCTCATAAACCTGCCAGAGCTGCCTGGCACTGTGCTACTTGTGGTACTTGATGTGCTACACAGTTCCTTCTTGCATTAGCTGTAGTTTTGCCTCAGCAGGGTTTCCATGGAATTGGCAAGAGGCAAAGCAGACATCAAGGAGCCCTGCAGCGAGGCAGTGGTGCCTAGAGAGGTGTCTGGATGGTGTTGGAGCATAATCACACACTGTGTTGATAGCAGCAGAAATCTGCAGATACTTTTCATTTGCACAGCAAAAGGAAGCACCTTGAAGAGAGTCAGGGGATCTGCAGGTGGTGTGAAAGGTTTTTCTTTCTGCCCTTGTGACCTATTCAGTGAGGTAAAAAAAAAATGCTATAGTTTGGAGACGGAGCAGGGGTCAGCATGATGATTGCCTGACAGTACCATAACTATCTGATTTTTGTACTTACTAACTGAAAGTGTCCTGCTGTAAAGTCAACATTTTGCTAAGCTGCAATCAGTGCTGGTTATGGATTATTATTTTATGGTACAGCTAATTTGTGAACTTCATGTAGCACCACCAAAAGGGCTGCTAGCATTTGATTAGTTTAGAGGAACTGGCAAGAGTAGCTAAAGAACTGTGCTGCTGAACTAAAATATATGCTGAAAGGCAGAGACACAGAAGGTAAGCTTTGGCAAATTCATATCTTTGGGGCATTTGCTTTACCCAAGTGCTGCAAAACTGATGTCTGTACTCCCAGAGTGAACAGAGCCAACTGCCTCACCACTGCAGCAAGTGAGGAGAAAGGGGTACCACTGATAGATGCTGGATCACCACCTGGTTATCCATCATTATTAAAACCAACACATTCCTTCTTTATCCTTCACTTCCATCCTATATATTTTACCTATGACCTTGGCATCTGTGTGACGTGTCTGTGGAGAACTGGGCCCAAATTAAGTGCTTCAAAGAAAGTAAGAAAGAGAGTAAGGTCCAATCTCAAGCAAAATGCTATTTGCCAGGAACAAAGGTCAGCAGCATGAGAAGTGAGAAGGAGAGATCAGTGAGTACAGAGCAAGCTTCATGTTGCAGGCAGAAAGCAACAGGCTCACAGCAGAGCAAGGGCTTTCCTCAGTCCAGAAAGTTCATCCTATCAGGATTGTAGGTATGAAACAATGGGATAACTCAGTTTCCTGGAAAAATTGTCTTGAAGAAAATCTGCAGGAGATATCTTGGGATTTACATCTTTTACGAACCATTGATATTTGATCTGATTTTTGCAGTTCAGACATTGTTGCAGTCCCATCTTTATGTTCAAAAGAACAGAAGCATCAGTGTCAAAGAGCTGAAGTAGCACACATCTGATTTGCACTCCAGAAGCCACTTCACTGCAGGCAGGATTTCCAGGTTGGTGTCATCTCACTCTGTAGCTTCTCTCAGAATACACTCTGAACCAGAATGAAGTAATGACTTTTGCACCAGCAATCATTATAATGAAAATTTTTAGCACAGTCAAGTAGTGAGCCTCTGGGATGTGTTTATTGTAAAGATGAGTTGCTTTTCTCTCCCATTTGTTTTTGGTTGGATTTCCCTTTTTGTGGCAAAGCACAACTGTTTCCTTCGCTACAGAAGGTAAACAGACAATCAATTTAAAAATAGAAACTGCTGTCCTACTCTTTTAGAGGATTTTTGCCCAGAATGTACTATTTTAGTACTGATTTTTTAATGTTTTTGATAGGTTAGTATCTATGATTTTGAAGCTTTTCATTTTTGTCTCATAAATTCAGCACTGAGCATAGACATTAATCATACTATCCACTGGTAAGTCTGTCTTCAAATCCAGAAGCATTTAGTATCTATGATGGTTACTAATTTCTTATACAAGAATCAGAACTCAGAATCTGCTAAATGTACAGAGTGCCAAGAAGTTGCATTACATGACCCAGCACAAAGCTAAAACCTCTCCCAATTCTTATCTTCCTTTAGGGGAAGTCAAATTTAATTCTAAAGTATATTTGGATTATACTGAAACAGCACAGCTGGTCTGACCATCTAGGAAATCAAATCAGAACATAAACAACAATGAGCCAAATTTCCCAACAGACTACAAAAAACCCACAAATATCTGATGCTTGAGAGAAGAATAAAAGAAATAAAAACTGAGGTAGCTTTTTCAAATAATCAGTTTGTCAGGCCAGAAAAGGCAATGTGTGTAATTTGTCTTACATCTCTATTCTTCTGCTGGGGTCAAGACCAGCTCGGGGCATGGGGAATTAATTGAGGTCAAATCACTAAGCAGGGCACCAGTGGAGGACTTGCAGAGCATGCTACATTTCTGACTCAGAAATTCCCCAGTAAGTAGAGGGTGATGGGGCATAGTTGTTCTTTCCTACAGCACCCCTGGACAGTGAATTGTTTCCTGACATTTGATCTTGAATGGTGTTGAGGCCTCCACAGTGATACACTCTGACAGTTTTGAAAACAAATGTCTAGTAGAAAATATTTCCTGGAGCATTTTTTAGTATTTAGCTGAGTTTGTCTTTATATCCTCTCTCCCTGTTTCCGATTTTTGTTTTTCACCAAAAGTAACTTTTGTCACTAGAATCAATGTAACCTTCATGCAGGGAGCATCATACCTTGTGCAACTAAATGTTGTACAACAAACCTACAGTATAACTATCTGCTTGCTATTACAAGCCTACACAAACACATAGATCTTCCTGGACAACTACCCAACAGAAAATAAGCAGAAATGAATGCTGTAGATACCCAGCATGGCAGTGCACTTGAGTGCAGACAGTGGTCATATCTCCATCTATATGGAGGGCTGTCCATAAAACATCTTCATTGTCATGTCCACTGGCTAGGGATCCTAATACTACACTTACAGAGGAAGGAATACCTTTGTCATTATCATGGAGGAGGGAACCCAGTGATGTTCCTGGTCTGGGAGCTGAATCAGAAAGACCCTGGTTTGAAGCACAATGGAAGAAGCAAGGAGCTATCTTTCCTGATTTACCTGAACAAAAGCTTCTTGGACTCCCATGACCATGAAGGAGGCCCAAGAGAGACTGTTGAAGAACCCTCTAACCATTTCAGACTACTCATGCCTACCAGACTGCTTCCACTGTCCACTGTGAATAGACTAATGAGGGCACCTCCATAACAACAGAACTTGGCATGTGCTATTTAACAAAGTGTAGAAAGGTGTCAATAAGTAGAAAATTGATACTTGGCTTGTTCAGGACTGTGAAAAGCCCAGACAATATGATGTGGTGAATGACCCCAGAGCTCAGACTGCTCAGACTATTTTAATGATCCAATCCATCCAGGTCAGGCAAAGGTAAGGGATTTTACAAAGAGGGACTCCAAATGCAATTGTTGTGTCAGCAAGAAAAAAATTAGCCTTTTCTAAGAGAATACCAGCTTGCTGTGGAGAAGCAGCTACTTCTCTGAATGGTTTCTGGAAAGGCAGTACAAAATAGCAGGGATGCTGACTCCTGAAGGATAGGAGAACCTTGCCTGTGGTCAGGCCTGGACAAGCCCTTGACTGGTGAGTACTGCCCCAGAAAGGCAAGCTCAGACTTGCTGTGGGAGATGGGTGACAGTGCACCCTAGGTAGCAGTCATAACCCCCTTCCTCATTTCAGACAAGATGAGGATGTAGGGCTAAGCTCTTCTGACCAGGCAATGTTCACCCAATAGAGCTACTTGAGTAGGTCTTTCTAGTGTTCCTTATGTCTGTGGTTTTATCCTGCAATTTATTTAGCATATCTCTGTCACAGGGAGAAGTGGAGGTTGTCTTACAGACTTCAATCTTAAAATCTCTTGCAGAAGGTAATTCTTCCTCCTGCGTCTTTCCTGTTTGTTCCTTTCCTTACCAGCACCTCTCCTTTTTATGTCTTCATCAACACAAAGTAACCAGATCTCAATGGGGCCTTCAAGATGGTCGAACTGCTGGTGAGCAGCTCTGCAGAGAAAGAGCTGGGAGTTCTGATTGATAATAAACTAACCATGAGCCAGTAATGTTCCCTGTGGCCAAGAAGGCCAATGCCATCTTGGGATGCATCAAGAAGAGATGGACAGGGGAGAGAGAAATATAGTGAGGTTCATGAGTGGAAATAAGGACAGGGAGATCATTCAGAAATTACTATCACAGGCAAAACAGACACAACTTGGGAAGAAATGGTTTGATTTATTAACAGATAATCAAAACAGAGTAATGAAAATGAGAAATAAACCCAAATCTTAAAACACCTCCTATCACCTCTGCTTCCTCCCAGGACTCTCCCTCTTTCCTCCCTAGTGGAGCAGGCAAACGGGGAATGGGGGTGTGGCACAATTACCTAAGTGGCCTGGAAGTTAAAACTTAAGTATATTAAAACTCAGTATTGTTCACAAACCAAGGAAAGGTACAACATCAAAAGGCTCTCAGAATGGGGCGCAGCTGTCTCAGGTACATGAGGAAACCTCTACACAGCAATTCCCTGCAACACTCATGGAATGCTCTGTGATTATGTATGGGGCTGAGATGGTCCTCTAGAGCTGATAACCAGCACATTTAGTCCCTTGAGCCAAAGGTCTGTCAAATCTTGACAAAAGTGCTATCCTTTGTGTGAACTTTGCTCATTATAATGCCATTATAATACCAAAATACACCTCCATCCCAAAGGCTACCCACTTCTGAGGTGTGACCACCCTTTCTCGAGTCTGCACCCTGAATTTTTTGTAATCTATACCTTTAAATGGGAGGCGCGAGAATCTTACACCAATCATAAAAGTATTTATGACTGAAGTCACTCAAACTCCACCTTGAAGGTAAAACAAAGTATACAACTTTTAAAGAGAAGGAGAGTGTTGGGGAAGACCCCATTGCAAACAAGTTAGGGAAGATTGCCTCTGACTTCCAGGATCAGCCTCTCTTCCCCCCACTTTGGGATGCCTTGGGTGAGACAAACTGAGTAATTACTCTTTAACTTTTTATAACCAGATTGTATTTTGTAACCTCATGTGCTGTATTGCTTATACATCTATTTTGCACATGCTTTTTCCTGCACAGTCACCATCACTGACAATCCATAAGAAACTGTGTACCTGCTGCATGAATAAAACTGCACTGTTTAAGTAGCCAGTGTCACAGTTTCTCACTGAACACAACGAAACACTGGAGTGTGGCCATGCTAGTTCATGAGCGCGACTGGATTGAAGGTGCAGTCCATTATCAGTGAATCCAGTCACGACACTTCACAGGAGGTGAACATGCCTGGACTGATTGTGGCAAATTGGGCATCACTCAGAATTTAAACCTAGCCACACCCAAGCTCCCACCTTGGTGAGGAGGGTTAGAACGCAAGGGGGTTTATTTTCTGACAAACCACTCTGTCCCCTTTTAATGCAACAGAGGGTTATGGTCAGTTACGCTGTTGCTTCTTCTCAGGGGCAGTCCTCCTCACACGCCCCACTGCTACAGTGTAGGGTCCCTTCCACAAGAGATAGTCCTCCATGAACCGACATAGGTCCTTCCCATAGGTTACAGTTTGTTATTAACCACTCAGGCATGGGGCCTCCCACAGGGGCAGCTCTTCACAAACCGCCCCAAAGTGGATCATCCATGGACAGAATGGTCCTTAAGGTACAGACTGCTCCAGTGTAGGTCCCCCATGGGGTCACAAGTGCTGACAGCAAACCTGGTCCAGTGTGGAGTCCTCCCTGGCTGTGGGTAGGCCTCTGCTCCACCATGGTCTCCATGGACTGCAGGCAGGCAGCCTGTCTCACCATGGGCCAAACCACAGGTCACAGGGGAATCTCTCTTCCAGTGCCTGGACACTTCCTCCCCTTTCTCCTCTGACCTTGGTGTCTGCAAAGATGTTGTTCTCACATTCTCACTCCCTTCTGCTGCTGCTGCAGTTTTGCATCTGCACAGCAACTTCTTCCCCTTCTCCGATATGTTAATCCTCAACATTAGTATCTGCTCACCTGTTCACCATCAACATTAATATCTTGTACACCTGCTGTTCTTCCTACCCACCTTTCCTCTCAGTGCCCATAGCCCTTTCCAGTGTCCTCAGAGGTGACTTATCCACAGTTTCTTCTAAAGGATCACTTACAGTGTGGCCAGAGCTGATCTGAAATTTGACCTACTGAGTTTGAGAAAACACTCTGGTATTTACTGGTTCTTTCAGGAAGAAGCACCATGACGAAAGAGACTCCTTGTCTATTCCTGGCAGCACTTAAAAGGCTAGAGCTGCCATTCTTTCTACATGAACTCAGAGAATCAGGTTCTGCTGACCCATCCAGACAGCTGAAGCTATCTTTTAAATGACTAATCTATGTGCATTCCAAATGCACTCTGTCACTAATCAGATAATGTTATAGAGCCTTATTCCACTTCAACTGTACAGGTGTCAGGGGACTCAGAATGGGTATGGTAATACCAGACTTCAGAGAGTAGCCATTAGTAACAAAAATAAAGAACAAGTTTATGTAGTAAGTCCTCACACTGCCCTCCCCCGGCATCAAGTAAACAGGCAGCAGATATAATCCCAAGGATGAAAGAGTTTGTCTGAGATCTCGGAAATCCTGGTTTGTAAGAAGGGAATTGGGTATCTATCATGCAGAGAGAAAACTAGAAATAATGTTCTGCAAGGGCCTGGGAAATGTAACTGATGGCAATCTGGACCCTAATGGGTCTGATTAAGAGTGAGTTGAGTCCAAAGCCTTGCTCCTATATTAACACCACTACAAATCTAGGCTACCTGTCTCTGTGATTTCCAAAGAAGTTTGGACTCTGGCAGAGAGAGTTATCATCTGCTCTCCGTGTAGACAGATCCCAAGTCTTCTCATGGCCCTTTCAGCTCATGTTATGTGAACGCTTTCACCTTAGCTGCTATTCAAGGATATCTCCAGTTATGTTGTTTTCTCCTTTAATTTTTTCTCCATCAGTTCAGAAAGAAAGGCTTATTTATGTTTAAGATCACTAAAAAATGAAAAGCAAATATGTACAGGACAGTTAAGAGACTAGAAAGAAAGCTGAGTTGCAAATAGAAAAAAAAAAAAAGGAGACCTGTATATACTTGTGATAAACCTCATAATAGTTTTCATTTCCTTCAATGATCACCAAGGTCACTGTTAAATAACACATCATTATTGGAAATTGCACCTATAAGCTTTTCTTAGATATCTAAACCACTTGAAAGGTATTCTTGTGTTCCCAGTGCTCACCTTTATTTCTGCAGATAACCTCTGTAATGTGAGGGTAGTGTGCATGTGAAATATCTTTGAGGAAGACACAAAAAGGATGAGGACTACTAATAGGTTTAAAATTCTCAACTTATGCAAAATACTGAAACAGCCAGTATATGAGTGCTACAGAGACATGATCTCTTAGGACAGTATTTCCTCCAGGCTAATTAGTTTTGTCTCAGCAGTTATTCATAGGGTGTGATGGGGCTATTTGTGCACCCCTAAGAAAAATACCTAACAGCTGGGATTCCACTCATGTAAGACCTTCCTCAGCACTAAATGGCTGTCTGATATATTTTATAAACCTTGACATCTATTATAAACCTTGACCTTACCTGTTATCTTCTACAAGAGTTAAAGCATAACCTTAGTCACATCGCTCACCCATATGTGGCTGGTGTTTCTACTTGGGAATGTAGTATTGCATGACAGTGGAAGCATTCTTGTCAAAGAGACACCTGAGTGAAGGCTGTGGCTGCTGGGGCTGTCCCTGCCCAATGCAGAGAGAGTGTCCAGATGTATATGAGAGGCAGTGGTGGCTGAAGACAGATTTCACCCTGCGTCTGCCATGCTGGTTGGAGCTGGCCACACACAGTGAGGCTGCAAAGTAGGAAGACCATGACCACAAAGACAGAGGAGCAGCAACAGCCACTCTGGTGCCAGCCAGGCCATGACAAGAGCATTTTACCATGCTGCCCATATTGTCGCTGGCCTTACCTGGAGCTCTTAGAGCCATGGAGGCATGAAGGCAAACCCATTGGGAAAGCAGGACTACTCCCTACACACTTCCTTGTTCCCATCCACAGAGTCTCATTGGCAGGACTGCTTCAAGAATCAGTAAAGGCTCAGTACTCTACTGCTGCCACTTGCTTCCTTCACGACTGGAAAGCAGGTGAGGACACAGTTAAGCTCTGCATCCCACACTGTGTCCTGCAAAGGGAAGGGTCCCTGTCACTCCACAGCCTGGTGCAGTGGGACGTTGTGTTGCTGTCTAGCAGGCCTGCTCAAGGAGCGCTGACCTGAGGCAGCACCACCAGCCTGATAAACATCTGCTGTCTTCCTGCTCCCCTGCCTATAGGGTACACATGTGTGGGTGCTGCATCCCAGCATGGACAACTTCTTTGTGCACAGCACTGGCTCATTGTTTCTTCTTAGTTTGCAGAAAAATACTAAGCAGGGAGTGGGAAGGAGAGAGGGCATTATGACCATTTTTTCAATCGCAAAATGAAGACAACTTAGTAAAAGCTCAGCACAGTAATAGACCCAGATTTAATTAGTATATTTACTATCATACTGACAGTAGTCACACTATGCACCATGGGATTCCAATATTTGGTTTAAAAAGAAAATGGAGGGAGAGAGGATACAAGGCACAAAACTAGTTGTGTGCCCCAAAGGTAGAGACTTATTCAGGCAGCTACTATAGTTCTTGGGTGGCAGTAGAGAACTGGAGAAAGGGATTGAATGCTTTCAACTGGACAATAAAAGCTGGAAAGTTAAGTAAAACAGAGGAAAATTTTGAAGCAGTAATTTTTCTTTTTTTTTTTTTTTCCCCCACACACTGGATTAGGAAGGTTTTGAAGTCTACCAGTACACACTACCAGCACAGCAGTTAGAAGCCAAATATACTTTGCTGGACACTTTAAAAACATTTAGGAAACCCTGCAATCCTAAAATGAACATTATATTTGAACAACACCAGTTTTGGTTTCATAATGTTGGAACAAATGGGATTGACAAGTATACAGGCAAAGTGAGACAGACCAAGCAGCAGCAAGAGTCTGAGATTACTGAAAATGATATGCTTAGAGACAAAATTGTTTTCCATGTGACTGACAAAAGGCTGGGAGAGAGGTTATTAAGGGAGACAGATTTGTGCTTGCAAAAAAAGCAATAGACATATGCCAGGTCTTGGAAGCCGTACAATGCTAAAAGTAAAAATGTCTGGCCAAAGCATTGAGAAGTCTGCATGAACTGTCAGCTGAAGCAGCATGAAAAGTAGTAAATCTAAAGCTCTGCTATGAACAAGACATGCAAATTGACAATAGAGACAGAGATGAGAGTGGCTTTCATAGTACTGAGAACTACTTAGTTGCTGAGAGAAGGCATTGGAACCAGTCCATCCCTGAGCAGATAGCAAACTGGCAAATCGAACACAGGAAAGTTTCCCAAAGCCAGGAGCCTCATGGCAAGGGGAGGGGTCCCTGTCAGCACAAGAATCTCTCCTAAGAGGGGCAAACCAGGTGTGGGCAGAGCCTCAGCCACTGTGGGATACTTAAACCCCCTATGAGGGCAGGGGTCACAGATCTGTGGGCACTGAGTGAGATTGAGGCTGGGGGTGTGGTGAGTTTGTGTCTGGCTGTGCTATGGTAGTTTGCCAGGTCAGTCACACACGTAGGTCCAGTTCTCTTGAGATCCCTGTGCACGGAGCAAGAACAGAGAAAGGAGATGTGTCACACAAGAGGTACGTTCAGTTGGTAGTAACTCGTCTCTCTTCCCTAATAATAGGCTAATTCTGTTAGTGGACATTGCTCCCTTAAAGGAAGTAGCCATGGTGACAACTAATGCAAAAAACACCAGAGAAAAATGTGGGAACCCAGATAAAGCTCTTGTGCCAGTCTCTGGCTGCAGGGAGTGCCTCAGCCTGTCACTTGTAACAGAGGATGCCAGAGATAACACTTGTGTCCAATGTCACCTGGTGAATGATGTGCTCACTCTGGTGGCAGAGCTTAAGGAGAAAGTGGAGAGGCTAAGGAGTGTCAGGGAGTGTGAGATGGAGATAGGTAGGTGGAGGCACTCCCTGAAGCAAAAGCAGCAAGTGAGGGCTTCACAAAAAGCAGAGGATACCCTCCTCTCTTGCCACCAGGCAGAAGGAGGGGACCAAAGAGATGGGGGTGAATGGAAATAAACCGCTGCTCAAGGAAGCAGGCAAATCCCCTCCTGTCCTCCCTCACCTCCCCAGCTCCTCTTGAAGAACAGGTATGGAACCCTGCAGGAAGAACTGACAGATGGAGAGGTGGTTAGTTCACCCAGATCAGATGTGCCACCAAGACCAAGTTGCCCCAGATCAACATCAAAACTGGTTCCAAAAAGAAAACCAGATGTGTCATTATTGTGCCTGATTCCCTCCTGGAGGGAACAGGGAGTCTGATATGCTGTTTGGACTCACTTCACAGAGGAGGCAACAGTCTCTCTGAGGCATGGGTTAAGGATGTGTTATGCAAACTTCTCGCCCTGGTGATGTCTTCAGATTCCCTTTGGTATTTCAGGTGGGTAACGATGAAGTGGCCTGAAAACAATTAAGAGAGATTTTAGGACCTTGGGGCACCTGCTTAAGGGATCAGGGGTGCAAGTTGTGTTCTCCTCTATCCCTCCACTGGCAGGGATAAATAAGGGAATTAACAGGAAGAGACAGATTAATTCGTGGCTCCAGGACTGTTGTTATCAGCAGGAACTTGGGATTTCTGAGCATTGGTGAATATGTAAAACACCTGACATGCTGACAGCGAATGGAATGCACCTGTCCCAGATGGGAAAAAGGATTTTGGGGCAGGAGTTAGCAGGATTTATTGATAGAGCTTTAAACTAATTTTGAAGGGGGAAGGGGATATAATGGGGCCTGCTATGCATAAGCCCAGGAGAAGCATGCCAGGGCTTGTAGGATGGTGTGCTAGTGGAGACTGCCTTCTCAGTGGAGGCAAGGAATAAACATTTAATAAGAAATGAAGAGGCAAGGGCTGTTGATCATTTAGAAGTCAGAGAAACACCTGAGAAGCATCTGGTAGGAAACAGCCCCCACACTCACAAAAAGGTGTTTGGATCATTAGCTCATCTGAAGTGCATCTATATCAATGTACAGAGTATGAGCAACAAACTGGGGAAGCTTGAGGCCACCATGCAACAGGAAAACTATAGAGGCTATCACAGAAACATAGTGGGATACCTCACATGACTGGACTGCCACAACTGATGGCTACAAGCTCTTCAGGAGAAGGAGAATCAATGGAGTGGCCCTGTTTGTTAGGGACTGTTACGAATGTTCAGAACTTAGGTATAGTGATGATGGGGTTGAGAGCGTTTGGATTAGGTTAAGGGGCAAGACCAATAAAGCTGATATTGCTATGGGAGTGTGGTAGTTTGACCCTGGCTGGATGCCAGGTGCCCACCACATTGCTCTATCCCCCACCTCCTCAGCAAGCCAGGGAAGGGAAGAAAATAAGAGTCTCTTGGGTTGAGATAAAAGCATAATAAAGAAACAGCAAAGCCGTGCACATGGGAAGCGAAGCAAAAGCAGATAAAGCTGTTACTCTCTACTTCCCATCAGCAGCGATGTCCGGCCACCTCCCGAGAAGCAGGGAGTATCTACAGTGGCTATACCAAAAGCCCATCAATACCCCTTGGGGTCTTTGAAGTACCCTCTCCTGAGGTAATCTGTGCCAAGAATACAAGGGGCCTCTGGACCAGTCACAATGGGGTGTTTTTCCCATTTGTCCCCTGTTAAGCTCACTTCAGCCTCTAATACATATAATTCTTGACATTCCTGTCACTCCAGAAATCCAGACAGAATCTGTGCCTCTATACCTTGATGGCATCAATGTACACTGTGCCCCTGTGTCTACTAACGCTTTATACCTTTGTGAGTCTGATGTGCCAGGCCATTGAACCCACAGAGTCCAGTAGATTTGGTCATCCCTTTCCTCCTCCTGTCCGGAGGCAGGGACCCTCTATTTCTGTTCTTCATCAGAGTATTTGCTATCTGATCCTTGCAATTTTAGACCTGAAGTCTCCTCATTGGCATTGAAGGAAGTGGTTCCAGTTCTTCTATGTCTTGGAGATTGCTGATTGTCTTCTTTTGTTCTGACAGCTACTACGCTGACAGCCCTCTTGGGTGATCCTTTTCTAACAGCTGTCTTCCCCCTTAGTTCACGTACACGAGCTTCCAGCTTAAAAGTGGGTTCACCATCCCATTTCCTCATATCCTCTCCTTGGCCATGCAAAAAGAGCCAGAGTTCATTTCATGGTGTATTCCTATGTCTGGGACTTCCTTTTCCCCTGGTGAGGACAGTGGATGACCGAATTCTTGGGGCAGTTCTGACAGTCAGGCCATCATCCCACACTGATGAGGAGGTGCAAAGGCTCTCTTTATAGTTCTGTAACCAAGAAGATATTCTCTCCACTGTTGGTATATCCATGTCTGGATGATACACCATTGCCAAGATATTAGAATATGTAGCTGGGGCACTCTGAATCACTTTTCTCAACATCGCCCATGTACACTGGACATCGCCTGTGGAGGCCTCAGCATTATCTAGATCACTGTAGATGACTTCCAACACAGCTAATTCCCTTAGGTACTGGATGCCTTCATCAGCTCTAGTCCACTTTCCTTGGACATTTACAAGATCTTCCTTGAATGGGAGTCTTGCCCTTACACTTGAGAGAAGCCGTTTTCAGAGACTGCAAATTGAGGTCTTCTTTCCAATGCCTCTATCAATTCCCTGGTCCCTAGCAAGAGATCCCAGCTGTTGGGCTTCTCTACCTTCCAATTGCTGACTGTCAGCCCCGTTATCCCAACGTCGGAGCAGCCAGGCACCAATCCACTCACCTGGCTGGCAACTGTAATGTTTTCGCATATCTCTAAGTTCTGTTGAGGTGAGGGATCGAGTAGTTTCCATTTCCTTTTTGATTTCTCTCACTCCTTCTCCTGATCTCCTTACTGAAGCACCAGCTGCTTCTTCTAACCTTTCCTCTTCCTCCTCTTCTGCCCTTACTAATCGATGATATGGACGTGACCTCCTTATCCACTGTTTCTTTTTCACTACTGGGGCAACCACTGTGGTTGTTGTTTGATTCCCTGACTCAACCATGGTGGTCTCAGATACAGTTTGAATTTCCAACTTGGACATAGTTCTCTGAGAGGACTGGACTGCAACTGACTCAACCATGGTGGTCCCAGATACAGTTTGAGTTTCCACCTCAGCCATAGTTCTCTGAGAGGACTGGAGTGCGGCTCAGTAGGCAGAGGCTAGGCCCCAGTATAGTGCCTGAACCTGATGGGCCTCATTGGAGTAGGAAAGACACCCTTCTATCAGGTGGCGTACCAGTAAAGCAGGGTTTTTTATCTGTTCAGGTGTAAAATCCCAGGTTACAGGAGGTGATAACCATCCTAGGAGTTTTCCCAAATTCATCCATGCACCCTGCCACCCAGGGACTGGCCTCTTCAGGGGGCATTTTAACATGTTTCCATCCCAAATTTGTCCTCTTTGATACCCAGATGAGTCCAGATTCCACAAAATATGTAATATACCAGCCATGTTAATTAGTAATATTAAAACTTTCATATAAGGGTGACTAAAGACCTGGGAAGTCTGTATAACAAAATTGTCTACATCAGTCCAAGCTGAGGGGAAAGTGGTGCTTTGCCCCACGACCTCCACAAGATAGCTCCCACAGCATAGTAAATCCATCAGTAACAGAATGAGTCTCACTATTATTATTTGGGTCACCACGTTCCCAGGCCCTTTCATCCTTTTCACAAAATCATACTTCCAACTTAGCAAAGCTATCAAGGTTAGAGCGCAGCACAGAGTCAGAGTTAGTAGCAGTATGTTCCTAAACATTACAAAGTGTAAGATAAGCTGCATTGCGGCAAGGCTCCGTGACCAGCACAGGAACTTTGCACTCATTAGCTTACTACAATTACAATGCATTTAATGTAAAACTGCTATTATCTCGCCCCACATTGGGCGCCAAAAAGCTGTGGTAGTTTGAGCCTGGCTGGATACCAGGTGCCCACCACACTGCTCTATCCCCCACCTCCTCAGCAAGCCAGGAAGGGGAGAAAATAAGATGGGAGTCTCATGGGTTGAGATAAAAGCAGTTTAATAAAGAAACAGCAAAGCCATGTGCGCGGGAAGCAAAGCAAAAGCAGATAAAGCTGTTACTCTGTACTTCCCATCAGCAGCGATGTCCGGCCACCTCCCGAGAAGCAGGGCTTCAGTACACGTAGCGGTTGCTTTTGGAAGGCCAGAAATGAATCTTGCCTGCTCCTCTCCCCCCATTTATATTACTGAGCTGATGTCATATGGTATGGAATATCTCCTTGGTCAGCCTGGGTCAGCTGTTCTGGCCGTGGTCCCTCCCAAGATTGTGCCCACCCACAGCTCTTGGTGAAGGTGGGGGAACGAATGCTGGAGGGACAGCCCTGACGCTGTACAAGCAGTAGTCATAATATTGATATCAACAGTAAGCACAGCACTGCAAGAGCTGCTGTGGAAAATCACTACCATACCAGACCCACTACAGGGAGCCTGCTACAGTCCTCCCAACCAGAGTAGTGAAGTAGATAAAACATTCTAGAAGCACTTGTGAGAAATCTTGTGGTCATTTGTCATTGTTCTTGTTGGGTGTCGTGGTTTTGCCCAGCCGGGAACAAAGAGCCACGAGGGGGCTCGCTCACTCCTCCCCTCCCGGTGGAGTGGGAAGGGGAACCAGAGAAAAAAGGGGAAAAACCCGCGTAGGTTGAAATAAGAGCGGTTTAATAGAACAACAATAAGAATGAACAGGTTCAGGGGGAAAAAGGAACAATTTTAACAGTACACGAGGGGAATATACAAAAGGAATGGCGCGTGCCACGGCTGCTCACCACCCGGGACCCGATGCGACTCCCCCTCTGACCGGTAGCCCCGCCTGTGCTCCCGAAGCC
Organism: Colius striatus; assembly: GCF_028858725.1. NCBI lineage: Eukaryota > Metazoa > Chordata > Aves > Coliiformes > Coliidae > Colius > Colius striatus. Next base: position 33,762,702 of record NC_084790.1, read on the forward strand.
CCGCCCCCGACTAGCTCCCTGCCTCTAGGTACTGGGCATGATGTCAGTATGGTATGGAATACCTGTTGGCCAGCCCAGGTCAGCTGCCCATGCTGTGCCCCTTCCTACTTCCTCATCAAAGTTAACTCTATCCTAGCCAAAACCAGGATATTCCACCCCTTATTCTATACCATCTACATCATGCCTAGTTTCACAATATACAACATCTGAGCACATTTCCTCTCCCTGAAAAAATAGGGCCACACACAGAGAAGTATATCATTCCCTCAGTTTATAGGCCAACCCCCTAACATTCCCGTTAAGTCCATTTAGCTGTTTAGTCCATAACGTCAGGTCTTATTCATCATAAGTCTTTCACAGCAGGGCAGATGGGGTGTGTGTGGGGGATAGGTCACTGCATGCAGTATCAGGATTTTGCAGTTGGTCTTTTAGGTGTGTCTTATCTGTAAGTTGAAAGCACTGATCTTGAGGACGTCACTGGGCACCAATTCACATTCTGCTATTCTGTATCTTGCTCGTCCATGTCCATCTTTCGGTGATCTGGGTGGTCCTTACTGTAGTGTCAGTGATATCACAGAGAGCAACTATGGTAATGACGACATACAACAACAAGGTTATTTAACAACTAACATAATACAATTTGATTTGTGGAATTCACAGGCTATTCTCACCCAAAATCAATTTTCCTTGAGGTACACACTGGGTTTTCCCATCCTTGCACATCACCCACCAAGTGTACCCAGGTCCCTGAGCAAAAACAATCCCACGAATGGGTTTACCTTTACCCAAGGTAGGACTCACCCATACTGCTTTCCCTAACAGATCTTTTACGTGCACTACAGGGACTTTATCCCCTTCTACAGTATGTAAAAGTTCCGATTGGGCAGGGCCAGCTCTGTTCACAGATCCTCTAGCCAGGTGGCCTTTTCTAAATTTGTGTCCCAATGTTTGAATGTTCCACCCCCATTGCTCTCAGTGTGGTCTTCAACAGCCTGTTGTGTCGTTCAACTTTTCCTGAGGCTGGTGCATGATAGGGGATGTGATAAACCCATTCAATGTCATGCTCTTTGGCCCAGGCATCTATGAGGTTGTTCCTGAAGTGTGTCCCATTGTCTGACTCAATTCTTTCTGGGGTGCCATGTCGCCAGAGGATTTTCTTTTCAAGGCCCTGGATGGTGCTCCAGGGGGTGGCATGAGACACAGGATACGTTTCCAACCAGCCGGTGGTCGCCTCCACCATTGTGAGCACATGACGTTTGCCTTGGTGAGTCTGTGGCAGTGTGATGTAATCAATCTGCCAGGCCTCTCCGTATTTATATTTCTGCCATCGTCCTCCATACCATATGGGCTTCCACCGTTTGGCTTGTCTGATCGTAGCACACATCTCACACTCATGGACAACCTGTGCAATGGCATCCAAGGTTAAATCCACCCCTCGATCACGAGCCCATTTATAGGTAGCATCTCTGCCGTGATGACCTGAGGTGTCATGGGCCCACCGAGCTAAAAATAACTCCCCCTTGTGTTGCCAGTCTAAATCTATCTGAGCTGCTCCAATCTTTGCAGCCTTGTCCACTTGCTGGTTATGCAGATGTTCTTCAGTGGCCCTGTTCTTAGGTATATGGGCATCTACATGGCGCACTTTCACAACCAGCTTCTCCAGCCGAGTAGCAATGTCTTGCCATATTGGGGCAGCCCAGATGGGTTTGCCCCGTCGTTGCCAGTTGTTCTGCTTCCATTGCTGTAACCACCCCCACACAGCATTTGCTGCCATCCACGAGTCAGTGTAGAGATAAAGCCTTGGCCAGTTTTCTCGTTCAGCAATGTCTAAAGCTAACTAGATGGCTTTTACCTCTGCAAACTGGCTCGATTCACCCTCTCCTTCTGCAGCTTCTGAAACTTTGCGTAGGGGGCTCCACACAGCTGCCTTCCACCTCCGATGCTTCCCCACAAGACGACAGGACCCATCGGTGAACAGGGCATACCGCTTCTCATCTCCTGGAAGTTCCTCATATGATGGGGCCTCTTCAGCACGGGTTGCCTCCTTTTCTGGTGATATTTCACTGTCTTCACACTCTGGCCAGTTCGTGATCAGTTCCAGAATTCCAGGGCGGCTAGAACTTCCTACACGAGCTTGTTGTGTGATCAATGCGATCCACTTACTCCATGTAGCATCAGTTGCATGATGTGTGGAGGAGGCCCAGCACTGGCAGTCGGGGTGCTAGGAGAAGTTGCGTTTCTGTGGAGATCACTTCTGACGCAGCTTGAACCCCTTCATATGCTGCCAGTATCTCCTTCTCAGTTGGAGTGTATCGGGCCTCGGATCCTCTGTATCCCTGACTCCAGAATCCAAGGGGTCGGCCTCGACCCTCCCCAGGTGCTCTCTGCCAAAGACTCCAAGTAGGGCCATTCTCCCCAGCTGCGGTGTAGAGCACATTTTTAACATCTGGTCCTGTCCGGACTGGCCCAAGCGCCATTGCATGAACAATCTCCTGTTTCATTTGTTCAAAACTTTGTTGCTGTTCAGGACCCCATTCAAAATCATTTTTCTTCCGTGTTCCGTGGTAGAGAGGGCGCACAATCATACTGTAATTTGGAATATGCATCCTCCAAAAACCCACAACACCTAGGAAAGCTTGTGTTTCCTTTTTGCTAGTTGGGGGAGACATGGCTGCAATTTTGTTGATCACATCTATTGGGATATGGCAACGTCCATCCTGCCATTTTACTCCTAAAAACTGGATCTCCTGCACAGGCCCTCTGACCTTACTTCGTTTAATGGCAAAACCAGCCTTCAGAAGAATTTGAATTATCTTTTTTCCCTTCTCAAGAACTTCCTCTGCTGAGTCACCCCACACAACAATGTCATCAATGTATTGCAGGTGTTCTGGGGCCTCGCCCTTCTCCAGCGTGGCCTGGATCAGTCCATGGCAGATGGTGGGGCTGTGTTTCCACCCCTGGGGCAGTCGATTCCAGGTATACTGAACCCCTCTCCAAGTGAAAGCGAACTGGGACCTGCATTCTACTGCCAAAGGAATTGAGAAGAATGCATTGGCAATATCAATGGTGGCATATCATTTGGCTGCCTTGGACTCCAGTTCATATTGGAGTTCCAGCATGTCCAGCACAGCTGCGCTCAGCGGCGGCGTGACTTCATTCAGGCCACGATAGTCTACTGTCAGTCTCCACTCTCCAGTAGACTTTCACACTGGCCATATGGGACTGTTAAAGGGTGAGTGAGTTTTGCTGATCACCCCTTGGCTCTCCAGTTGGCGAATCAACTTATGAATGGGAATCACTGAATCTCTGCTGGTGCGATATTGCCGCCGGTGCACTGTTGTGGTTGCAATTGGTACCTGTTGCTCCTCAACCTTCAGCAAACCCACAACAGAAGGGTCCTCTGAAAGGCCAGGCATGCTGGATAGTTGTTCAATTTCCTCTGTCTCCACTGCAGCCACACCAAAGGCCCACCGATACCCTTTTGGGTCCTTAAAATACCCTCTCTTAAGGTAGTCTATGCCCAGGATACACGGGGCTTCTGGGCCTGTCACAATGGGGTGTTTGTGCCACTCATCTCCAGTTAAACTCACTTCAGCTTCTAACAAGGTTAGCTGTTGAGATCCCCCTGTCACTCCAGAAATACAAACAGATTCTGTCCCTTTACAACTTGATGGCATCAGAGTGCATTGTGCTCCAGTATCCACTAAAGCCTTGTACTCTTGTGGGTTTGATGTGCCAGGCCCTCGGATCCACACCATCCAATAAACTCGATTGTCCCTCTCCTCCACCTGGCTGGAGGCAGGGCCTCCCTAGTACTGGCCATGGCAGTCATTGGATACTTTTTGTAGAAAAGAGCTAGAAGTCCCCTTGAGGGGACTAGAATAGAGCTCAACCCTTCTATTCTGTCTAGGGAGTTGCTCACTGGAAACTGGAGCAGCATCTTTCCAAGAGAAATTGCTCCTTGTAGCGGTTTTTCCCCGTAGCTGCCGTGCCCGTGCCCTTAAGGCCGAAGTAGGTTGCGCATGCCACTTGTTCATGTTCTCTCCCTGGTCCCACAGGTAAGACCACAAAGCACCTCGTGGTGTCTGCCCTCTATATTCCCTCTCTTGAACAGAGGTACATCTACTAATAGCTGAAGTATGGACTCGGGCAGGTGGAGTGCGGGACATATCTTCCTTGAATTGGTGGAACTCTTGTGACATTTTATCTACAGCCGAGACAACAGCCTGTAGGGAGGAAGACAGACTTTCTTCATATTGCCAAAGTTGAACACCCATTTCCCCCACTGTTTTCCCCTCGCCTTCTTTCCAGGAGATGACTGCCAATGAATTAGCATAAGATGATGGTGCACTTTGCAGAAATCTTCGCCACATAGACTGTGTGCACTGGACCTCATCTGAATCTCTTGGTAACTGCTCATTATAAATCATTTCCCACACAGCTAACTCCCTCAGGTACTGGATACCTTTGTCCATTGTGGTCCACTTGCCTGGGTGGCATATGATATCTTCTTTGAAGGGGTATCTTTCCCTCACACTGAAAGAAAGGAAAAAATTGAACTAAAATGGCGTCAGAAACTGCAGGGTAAAACTGGGGACATTGCTCCCTCCCCCCCACGCTATCAGGGTGACCTGGGTTGGGGCTTGTTTGGGTTTTGGCTCGTTTGGGCATGTCTGGACATGTTGGGGTTTGTATCGAATGGAACTGCGCAGGTGTGCTGGGATTTTCCACTCTCCTTCCCCACACTATTGATGTGCAGATGTGCTGGAATTTTCCGCCTCCTCCCCTCTCTATATAAACCCTCCCCGCCGGGCCTCGTGGTCGCCTCCTCTATCTCCTTCGTGAGGTATGAGACGGCCCGGAGCTCTGAAATAAAGCCACCTCGTGTTTTTGCAGCAAGCTGGTCTCTCGTCTTCCTTGAGGTGATCGCCGGCCGGTGTTTAAAGCGAAAGTTCCGAAATAAGGGAAGCTTTCAACACCAGACAAAAGTCATCTCCAGAGGCTGAGGACTTCTGTCTTCCTTCCAATCGCCTTGTCAATGCCGCCATCCCGGGACAGAGAGCCCAGCTGCCTGGCTTCCCTGCCCTCCAAGTCCAAGCTGTGGGCCCCATTCTCCCAGCATCGGAGCAGCCAGGCAACAAGGTGCTCGCTTGGGTGGTGACTGCAATCTTTTCGCACTTCTCGCAGTTTGCTCAGGGACAAGGATTGGGTGATTATCTCTGGCTCTGGCTCTGACTCTTCCTCCCGTTCCCGTGATGACACTGGTTCATCTTCATCCCTCACAAGGCGAACTGATTTTTTTATGTGTTTCTTTTTCTGGACAGGAGCAACTGACACTGCCACAGGTTGATCCTCTGATTCAGGATCAGTGTCTGCTGTTGGAGTTAGGGCAGCAACAGCATCAGTTGCCTCAGTTTGAATAGCCACAGTGGTTGCTAGGGTGGCATTCCTAATCTGTACAAGTAAAAAACTCTTCCAATACCCGTTCATATTCTTCTGTATATCAATTCCTCCATAGCTGCCCAACCTCATAACAGTCTGGAAAACACATTTCACAACTCTACCCAAGAAAAACACCCTACCTAGAGGACAGAGCAATAAAACCACAATGGCTGGGACATCCCAAGTGCATTCTGAATTGTCAAAAGCTATTGCAGTTAACTTGAATGAGTAAGGGAGGATGGAAAAAATGGAAAAATTACATCCCTCCATTTTTCCCATGAACTGAGTGTCATTACTGTCACTACCTTCTGAAAATAAATGTCCAAGTTGCAGAAGTGCCAACCCAGTCATGTACAAGTATTGGCCTAGCTCCATACCCAGTGATACAACCATACCATAAGCCAGTAACAACCAGTACATCAGAACGAGTGTTTTCGTCCCTTTTCCAAAGGACATAAGCACTATCAGAGAGAATACATAGTGCATATGACAAATTATGGGCCAACAGCAGTTAAGCAAATACATCAACATTGTGACAATTGTTTCAGCCTACTGTGTCTTATTTCAACCCTGCGGGCCCCACGTTGGGCGCCAAATAATGTCGTGGTTTTGCCCAGCCGGGAACAAAGAGCCACGAGGGTGCTCGCTCACTCCTCCCCTCCCGGTGGAGTGGGAAGGGGAACCAGAGAAAAAGGGGAAAAACCCGCGTAGGTTGAAATAAGAGCGGTTTAATAGAACAACAATAAGAATGAACAGGTTCAGGGGGGAAAAGGAACAGTTTTAACAGTACACGAGGGGAATATACAAAAGGAATGGCGCGTGCCGCGGCTGCTCACCACCCAGGACCCGATGCGACTCACCCTCTGACCGGTAGCCCCGCCTGTGCTCCCGAAGCCCCGCCCCCGACTAGCTCCCTGCCTCTAGGTACTGGGCATGATGTCAGTATGGTATGGAATACCTGTTGGCCAGCCCGGGTCAGCTGCCCATGCTGTGCCCCTTCCTACTTCCTCATCAAAGTTAACTCTATCCTAGCCAAAACCAGGACATTGGAGACTTCAACTTCCCAGATATCTGCTGGAAATACAACAGAGCACAGAGGGAATGAACCAGGAGGTTCCTGGAATGTGTGTAGGATAACTTCCTCACACAGCTGGTAAGTGAACTGACCAGTGAGGGCACCCTGCTGGAGCTCCTGTTTGTGAACCAAGAAGGTCTTGTGTAGGATGGGGTAGTTGGAGGTGGGGCAGCAAAACTGACACTTTGGACTTTCAAAGGACAGACTTTGACTTGTTTAGGAGGTTACTTGATGGAATCCCTTGGGAGTCTGTTTTGAAGGATATAGGATTCCAGGAAGGCTGAACACTTTTGAAGAAGGAAATCTTAAAGGCTCAGGAACAGGCCATTCCTATGTGCTGTCAGATGAGCTGGAGGCAAAGACCACTGGCCTGGCTGAATAGGGAGATTTGGCTTAAAATCAGGGGAAAAAAAAAAGAGAGTTTGTGGCCTCTGGAAGAAGAGGCAGACACAATGAGTACAAGAATGTTGTTAGGTTATGTAGAGAGATTATTAGAAGGTCAAAAGCCCAGCTACAAGTCAAACTGGCTTTAGAGGCAGAGGGTAATAAGAAAAGTTTCTATAAATACATCAACAATAAAAGAAACACCAGGGAGAGGCTCCATCCCCTATTGGATCCAGAAGGAAATTTGGTAATAAAAGATGAAGATAAGAATGAGTGCTTAATGTCTTTAGTAACAGGAGCAGGACTGTCCCCCAAGCCAAGAGACAGGGACAAGGAGCAAAATGTTGCCCCTACAATTCAGGAGGAGATGGTCAGTGACCTGCTGCTCCACATTGATGTGCACAAATCTATGGGGCTGGATGGGTACATCCTAGAGTGCTGAGGGAACTGGCAGGGGTGCTTGCCAAGCCACTGTCCATCATTTATCAGCAGTCCTGGCTGACTGGGGAGGTCTCATCTGATTGGCTGTCAGACAATAGAACACCCATATATAAGAAGGGATGGAAGGATGACCTGGGAAATTACAGGCCTGCCAGTTTTACTTCATTGCCTGGGAAGCTGATGGAGAAGGTCATCCTAAGTTCTATTATGCAGCACATGCAGGACAACCAGATGATCAGGCCCAGTCAGCATGGGTTTATGAAGGGCAGGTCTTGTTTCACAAACCTGATCTCCTTCTATGACAGGGTGACCTGCTTGTTAGATGAAGGAAGGCTGTGGATGTTGTCTGCCTTGACTTTAGTAAGGCATTTGACACTGTTTCCTACACATTCTCCTAGAGAAATTGGCTGTTCTTGGCTTCGATGGGCATACACTTTCCTGGGTGAAAAACTGGTAAGATGATCAAGTCCAAAGAGTCATTGTCAATGGAGTTAAATACAGTTGGCAGCTGGTCATGAGTGGTGTCCACCAGTGCTCAATACTGGTCCTGTGTAACATCTTTATTAATGATCTGGATGAGGAGATAGTAAGTTTGCAGATGACACCAAGTTGGGTGGAAGTGTTGATCTGCTTGAAGGTAGGGAAGCTCTATAGAGAGAATTAGATAGGCTGTACCAATGGGCAAAGGCCAATTCCATGAGTTTCAGTAAGGCCAAGTGCTGAGTCATGCACTTGGGCAGTAACAAACCCCAGCAGCACTACAGGCTTGGGGAGGAGTGGCTGAAAAGCTGCCAGGCAAAGAAGGACCTGGGAATGTTGATTGATAGCCAGCTGAACATGAGCCAGCAGTGTGCCAGGTGGCCAAGAACGCCAATGGCATCCTGGCCTGGATCAGGAACAGTATTGTCAGCAGGAGGAAGGTGATTATTCCCCTGTACGTAGCTTTGATGAGGCCACATCTCTAACACTGCATCCAGTTTTGGGCCCCTCTCTACAAGAAGGTACAGGAAGTACTGGAGAGGATACAGAGGCAGGCTACCAAGCTAGTAAAGCATTTGGAGCATCTCTTCTTATATGGCGAATGGCTTGAGGAATCTGGGGCTATTTAACCCAGAGAAAAGAAGGCTCAAGGGAGACCTTTTTGCTCTCTACAACTACCTGAAAGGAAGTTGTAGCAGGGCAGGGTTGGTCTGTTGTCCCTAACAATAAACAATAGAACAAGAGGAAATGTCCTCAAGTTGCATCAGGGGAGGTCCAGGCTGAATATTGGGAGGAATTCCTTTACCAAAAGGGTTGTCAGGCAATGGAATAGAGTTCCCAGAGAGGTGGTGGAGTCACTGTCATAGAATCATAGAATGGTAGGGGTTGGAAGGGACCTTTAGAGATCATCTAGTTGGCAACCTCAGCGTTTAGCAGCGGGCCCACATTACCCCTCATCCTCCTTGTGCTGCTGATGTACTTGAAAAATGCCTTATTGCTGTCCTTAACTTCCCTGGCTAAATTTAATTCTAGAAGGGCTCTTGCCTTCCTAGTTGCACCCCTGTATGCCCTGGCAATGTTCCTATACTCTTCCCAAGAAGCCAGCCCCTGTTTCCACCTCTCATAGATGACTGCTTTCTGCCTGAGTTGTCCCAGCAGATCCTTGCTCATCCATGGAGGCCTCCTACCTCCTTTACCTCCTTTCTTGAGCATTGGGACACACTGATCCTGGGCTTGGAGGAAGTGGTGCTTGAAGATTAACCAGCTCTCTTGGGCACTTCTGTCTTCTAGAATCATATTCCATGAGATCCGTCCAAGTAGATCTTTGAAGAGGCCAAAGTCAGCTCGCCTGAAATCCAGGGTCACAATTCTGCTTTGTGCTCTGCCTCTTCCACACAGGGTCTTGGACTCTGCCATCTCATGGTCACTGCAGCCAAAGTTGCCTCCAATCTTCACATCCCTAACCAGGCCCTCTTTATTAGTTAGTACCAGGTCCAGCAGCACACCCCTCCTTGTTGGTTCCTCGATCATCTGTGACAGGAAGTTGTCATCAACAATCTGTAGGAACCTCCTGGACTGTGTGTGCTTGGCTGTGTGGCTTTGCCAGCAGATATTGGGGTGGTTGAAGTCCCCCATGAGGACCAGGGACTGTGATTGTGAGGCAGCTCTCAACTGTTTGTAGAAGGCCTCATCCACATGCTCCTCCTGATCAGGTGGCCTGTAGCAAACTCCTACAACAATATCACCTGCCTTGTCCTGGCCATTAATTTTTACCCATAAGCACTGTACTCTCTCCTCATCCCCACCCAGGCACAGTTCAGTACACATTAATTGCTCCCTCACATAGAGAGCAACTCCACCTCCACGCCTTGTCAGTCTGTCTTTCCTGAACAATACATAGCCCCCCATGGCTGTGCTCCAGTCATGGCAGCTGTCCCACCACGTCTCTGTGACTGCAATGAGGTTGTAGCCCCACATCCGCACCCACATCTCCAGTTCCTCCTGCTTATTCCCCAGGCTGTGTGCATTGGTGTAGAGGCAGCACAGGGGCTTACTCAAACACACAGGTTTCCCTGGATGGGTACAGGAGGTTCCTCCCTGGTTTGGCTCTTTCTCAGGGTGGTCAGCCTTCCATATCTCAGCCCAGTGTGCAGATGAGGGGCACTTACCATTGCATTCCCTGTCCTACCCTGTTTCCCTGCTAGAGGGGACAGCTTGTTCTGTTTTGTTTCTCCCTCCATCCCCCAAGTCCCTGGAGGTGTTTGAGAAACTGTTGGATGTTAGACTTGGGGAGATGGTCTAGTGGTTTATAGGACTAGGATAAAGGCTGGGCTTGATGATCTTAAAGGTCTCTTCAAGCTGAAATGATTCTATGATTCTGTATGCACCTAACCAGCTTGGTGTTGTCGGAAAAGTAAAGGTGCACACGATCCCCCTCATCTAGGTCATTGTTGTTCAGGCTGAAGTGACTTGCGGAATCAAACTCTATAACTCAAAGAGTTATAAAGAAGGTATCATATGATGACATTATCCGCCTAGATAAAGACACAACCTGTCCCCGATTTCGCATGTAAATTAGGTCTTTTCTTCCTTTCATTTGCGTGATGTCTCCCGGTGATGGCCGATGATGGTCTTTGGGGCCTTGGGAGATGAGGGCTGATAAGTCCTGAGGCTTTCTCACCCCTGATCTTCAGATATCGCTTGGCCCCTCGCAGAACCGGTTTCTGCCCTCAAGGAAGTTGGAGGACCTCGGAGGTATTGTGTGAGGAGATAAGCGTGACCTTTTACCGCTTGTGTGAATTTTGTCCTGTCTGAGAAATAAGCTTTATACTATTGCAATAAGTTAGGATAAGGTTTATTAGCACATGTTAGTATAAAGCTCTACATCATTTATACATATATATATACACCATAGCAAAAAGACATTAGAGATTTCCGAGCCAGGCAGCTGTGCCTGAGACATCTACCTAAGGAAAATCTGTTTTTCTTGTGACTATGGAGCCACACTCTGGGATTTTACTTTGTTCATCCACTTAAAATCCACTGCCTTTGCATTAGCAGTTTTATGTAAGCTGTGAACTGCTTGTGTGGAGGGTAGCAGAACTCTGCTGGGTGGCTTAACTACAAGCTTCTGCACTTATAACTGTGAAGAAAGGAGATCCCAAGGCAAATATTTCTGCTGCCATCAGACAAGACCTGCTGCGTTGGTTGCCATGCTTCTACTCCCTAAGAAATACACTGAAAGAGACTGACAGGAGTCTTCTGTTGTTTTGAACCCCAGCTTATTTACCTAGGTAATGGAGGAAGAGGTAGAACACAGATTCATCCTCCAATCCACCAGGTATCCTGTCATCCTCTGTGATGTGCCTGCATCGCAGCCCAGACTCTTTCCCAGTCCTCATCCCTTGGCACTGCAGTCACCTAACTGCCTGGAATCATAACAGGCTGTGAAAATGCTGTATTCAGTGGTAGATTAAAAAACCTAGATCTGCAAACATATTGATGCATGAGCACGAAAAGTAAGTATATTTTTAAAACTACATTGTCTCTAACAATGGATTTTATCAGACTTAAAACCTAATCAGTCTCAAACTTTCCTCTGGCAAGCAGTGTGTGCTCACACGTATTTGTTCTCTAAACAGAATTTTTTTTCAAGAGGATTTTTCCATTCTTATTGTTCATTGTTTCCAGTTTACAACTGATGATTCCCCCCCAAAATTTTTTATATTTGTCTGCTACATCTGTACCATATGCAGAAGAGGTCCAGAAAGCTACAGCCTGAGCTAAGGTTGTTATTTAGATATGTTGAAGATTTCCCACATCAGGCTTAGTAAGTATAATTTAGCCTGTCGAGTGCTATGTTTGCAAATCTATTGCTATTGTCGTTAAGGAGCAAAATTAAATCTAAAATAGAAATCTCAACACCCCTCTTTATGTTTAGCTATCACAATATTTTTGAAAGAGCTGTTGACAATAAAACTGGTACCAGGCAATGAGGCATTATTTGCAATCTGCAAGGCCAGGTAACAGCTATTTAGTTTAATCCCCTCCAAAAGGCTGAGAGAGCTTTCTCAGTCAGCATCTTCCCTTCTGGCATGTAGTGTACAGCATGTCTTCCTGAAACTGTCAGTTTCATTTGAAAGCTCCAGGTGAGAAGGAAGACAGCATTCTGGGCAAGATGCCATCACAGAAGCACTTGCAGATCATATGATGCTGCAGGCCACCTCGATGGGATCAAAGAGGAAGAATGTGAGCTGCTGGTCCTCTTCCACTGACAGAAAGGACTATAAGGACAGGCAACCTCCCTGATATGTTATCTTGGTTTCTATCTCTAGCTAGATCTGCAGCCCTTTCCTCCTTGCAGAGAGCCCTCTCTCTGTAAGTCTGATCGTAACACCCCAGGTGTCCCTGGATGAGGGACCACCACTCCCTGCCACTCCTGGTGCTTCCCATCACCTCTGCTTTGTCCAACAGCTGGAGTTCAGCCCTCACTGCAGCTCTGGATATGGTGTCATGGGTCCTGTTGAGGCCCAGAAGCTCATCTAAATTACGCCTGAGACAAGCACTCATAGAAAGGTTCATTAAAGCTAAGCAGACTTCTTCAGAAAGACTGAGTATAAAGGCACTAGTCTAGCCATCTGTATACTGACACAAATGCACAGCTTAAATGTGAAAACAAAATTCTGCTGCTGCCACAGCTCATCAGACTTTCAGCTGCCTCTCATAAGAGGAATGTTCTTTACCTCCTATCTGCCTTTCTTCTTGGCACTTGAACTGGCAAGGAATTAGTTGTCCTCCCCTGTCCTATGTCACAATATCCCTCTCAGCTTGATATTCAAAAGTAGCTTACACATTTTCATCAACACTGGAAATATATCTGTCCTGCCGGTGTATTCCGCAAAGAGGTAAAAGGTACCAGTCTCTTTAACATGATCTTGGCTAGAAATTAAAACATTTCTATTTCCTCTGCAGTTTCAGAAGCACAAATGTATTTTATTAACTGTCTATTAATACATTTTTAGCAAACATTGATCAATATCTGATGTCTTGAGAAAAATCACTTCTCAAATGCTTTTAGCCTCTGAACTCATCTGCTCTTTACCAGTCTGTATAATCAATAGACATATTTGCTAGGAAACAGGAAAGTATTGACTTTCTAGTGAGAGTATGAAGTAATTCAAGTGATAATTTAGTAATTGCTACAGGAGCCTTTCTTCTGGGAGGCAGCACATGTCAAGTTTTTGCAGGATGAGTTTGTAAATGAAAAGAAATCAAAGACACCTGAGCTTCCTTCTGTCAGGATACCGGCGTATTCCTCATGCAATAAAACCATTTCTCACAAATCAGAACAAAAAACTATGGTGCCTAGTTTCCCAGGACAGATGCAAATGCTAAAAAAAAAAGCACATAGAAAACCAGAAGCAGGAAAACTGCAGATATATTTCAGAGAAGCTGCTACATCAAAAATAAAGAATAAAAAGTGTTCCTTTGAGGGCTGTACCCTGCTTCTGCACTAAGAAGAACCTAGACCTATATATAACAGCATCTCCTGGGAAGTTGCACAATAACTGCAAATAGTCTTCTGTAAACCTAATGGGCTAACTCCAGAGACCTTGTGCTGCTTGGCAAGGTATATAGAACATCCCTCACATAAACATCAAACTAAAGAATCAGGCTTGCAGCAGGTTTGCTCCTTTACTTTCTTTCTCCTTCCCTCTAGTTGTAGGGAATACAGACCTTTAGTGACAGGTAGAGTAGTGTCTCATCCATGCTCTGTGATGCAGTGAGTTGTGAATGTGCCACCACTCTATCCTGACACCATTGCAGCACTCCCTATCCAGTCATATGCCTTTCTTTCCTTCTGAGGCCAGCAGCAAGGAGGGGCCTGGTTTCCTAATAACATCTCCTTGGACACAGGGTGACCAGTGCTCTACGTGGCATATCTCAGACATCACTGGAAAAATGTGCACAAGTGTGATATCCAAACAAGGATCCAGCTGTCTGACAGAGAGACCTGTGGCTCAGGCTGTACCCTTATAAGACATTCCTACTGCTGCCACCCACTGGAAGCTGCCATGGATTCAGCAGAAAATGATGTTGCTCGTGTCTCAGCATCCAGTTTGTCACCCTGCATTTTACACTGCCCATGAGGGCTGGCTGGTGCTTAAAAACACCATCCTGCACTGGAGCGGGAAAAGCAGTAACTCCTGACAGCTGTCAGACCAGTGAGATCTGAAAGCACTGCAGGGTTTTACTGTGTCATTATGGTTCTTGTCCTGTGTCCTGGTTTAGCGAGGAACAACTTTTGCTTGGTACCAGGGGAAGCGGGTTGCAGTGAAGACCCTGTAAAGAGTTTGTGGACTCTCTCCCAGCTCCTGGGTTCAGACCCACCTCCGGCCCGGCTGGGCCAATCTAGCGCCTCTGTGATCACTATTTAGGGACTGGAATTTGAAGTGCTGGCAGGAGGTTCCACCCCTCGCATCTGTGAATCACTTATTCAAGAAAACATAAGGCAATCTGAAATGACTTGCGGAATCAAACTCTATAACTCAAAGAGTTATAAAGAAGGTATCATATGATGACATTATCCGCCTAGATAAAGACACAACCTGTCCCCGATTTTCACATGTAAATTAGGTCTTTTCTTCCTTTCATTTGCGTGATGTCTCCCGGTGACGGCTGATGATGGTCTTTGGGGCCTTGGGAGATGAAGGCTGATAAGTTCTGAGGCTTTCTCACCCCTGATCTTCAGATATCGCTTGGCCCCTCGCAGAACCGGTTTCTGCCCTCAAGGAAGTTGGAGGACCCCGGAGGTATTGTGTGAGGAGATAAGCGTGACCTTTTACCGCTTGTGTGAATTTTGTCCTGTCTGAGAAATAAGCTTTATACTATTGCGATAAGTTAGGATAAGGTTTATTAGCACATGTTATTATAAAGCTCTACATCAGAACCACCTTCACAAATCAACACACAGTAACTAAGATCAAACAGAATCAAACACATCCCCGTGAAAATAAATGATATACATGTAATACAATAAATACACACAAATTAAATCCACCCCTAGACGCAATGTAGCCTCACCCAGTCCTCTGTTTTGTCCATTACCACTCCCAATTCATCATCCTTATCATAAATCCCAATCTTCAGTACCTCCAGCCCCACATTGGGCGCCAAAATGTCGAGGTTTAGGCCCATCAGGGAACAAAAGACCACGATTAGCCTGAAGTACCAAAGAGGCTGAGAATTGCCTAAGGGCAGGGAGAGCTTAATTGCTGCTTCAGGTTCAGGACAAAACAGACCAGGCTACTCGGCTTGGGGAGTAGTAATTTAATGCAACATCAACTAAAACATAACCTTAAAACCCAAAAACATAACCAAAATAAAACAACACAGAGTGGTACAACAATGAAGAGTCTGACCAGCCCTTTAAGAACACCTTCTTGTCACACCTCCCCTCTTCCCAGGCTCAGAGCCCTGATCCCGGTGTTTTTACCTCCTCCCCCCATGAACAGTTCGGGGGGGCAGGCAGTGGGGGTTTCAGGCAGTCTATTCCTGATAGCTTCTGCCATTTGTCCCTCCTCAGGACGGGTGACTCCACACCAGTCCTCCCTGCAAGTCCGTGGGGTACCTCACACGCACGGCAGCCCTGCACAGGCGGCTCTGATGTGCATTTATTCCAAAGGCTGCAGCTCCTCTCTGCCTCTCGTGTGGGGCTGCTCTGTGGCACACAGGCTCTCCAGCACGGCCTGGGCCATGGCCGCCTCCTCACACAGTCCCTCGCCCGTCCGGGCTCACTCACATGGAGCTGCTGGTAACTCTCGGTCCTGCCATCCGTCTCCATAGGTTGCAGGGGTACAGCTTGCATTCTCGCTACAGCTTGCAGAGGGGTCTCGGGTCTATTGCTTCTCCTTCCTTCCTCCTCTGACTGTGGGGTCTGCATGGTCACCTCCATCTTGTATCACTCTTACATTCCGACCAGCACTTCAAATTCCTGTCCCTAAATGGTGATCACAGAGGTGCCAGATTGGCCCAGCCGGGCCGGAGGTGGGTGTGAACCCAGGAGCCGGGGGAGAGTCCACAAACTCTTTACGGGGTCTTCACTGCAACCCACTCCCCCTGTTACCAAGCAAAAGCTGCTCCTTGCTAAACCAGGACATCCTGTAAGTGGACATGTGCAAAACATGTGCCAAACATGTGCCATGCCACGTGCATGCCAGTAGGCCAAAGATGAAGGTTGGTGAAGTAACAAAACTTGTTGGATGGCTTGGGGGTGAATGTTTGAATGATACAGAGAGGAAGTTGGAGCTTATTAAAGTATTTACACTTGGTTCTATGGATGCTCCGTGGTTGTCTTGTGAACTTATATTTTACTTGGCCTGTTGGTGTTAGAACAGAGCTGTATACAAACTTCTTTATGTAGCCCTGAAATCAACTCTGTACCCAACAGTACAGCCTGGAAGTGAGGTGCAGTCTTGAAACAGGCTGAGCCAAAGGCCCCTGGGTGAAAAACACACGCTAGTAAATTTCACCATGTTTTGTTTCTCTCCTATATTGAGACAAGTCTGTCAAAGTAACAGCACGAGTTAAAGGCTGTTATGCATTGCTGTTTCACCCGATGCTCACCTTTGTCTGTTCCAAATGTTCTCTTTCCAGATTACCAACAACTCATCATCAGGAGCTTGTAGACCTCCAGCACAGTGACTACCTCATCCGACTGCAAATTCCCCAGGGTCCTGACTGACACTCAAACCAAGCTGACTGTGGACAGCCTTCTGCTTGTACCACGCTGCCCTACCCTGCTGGGGAAGGAAAAGCACCGGATACAATTGAGTAACTCACCCAGTCAATATTGGTGGTACATTTCTAGCAAGTTATTAAATTATTTTTGTTTTAAAACTATTTGCCCAATTGCTGGGGCTACAGGAATCATTTGATTGTGTAAATCTCTCACCATATTTTTACTGTGTAACTACTTGAAACACTTTACAACACATACGTACACACAGAATGCATATGCACATACACACATGTACAGATTGTTTCCAGGTGTTCTCTCCGTGAAGTTCTGAACTCTGGCTCAATGAGTCCTCTTCTACGAGAGTATAACTAGCTGGTTAGATGAGGGGAGAGCAGCAGATGTCATCTACCTTAACTTCAGCAAGGCTTTTGACATCGTCTCCCATTACAATCTCATAGAAAAGCTCAGGCAGTGTGGCTTGGATGAGTGGATGATGATGTGGATCAAGAAATGGCTGAATGACAGAGCCCAGAGAGTGGTGATCAATGGCATAGATTTGCATTGGATGCCTGTGGCCAGTGGAGTTCCACAGGGATGGGTTCTGGGGCCAGTCTTGTTCAACATCTTCATCAACCACCTGGATGAGGGGACAGAGTGCACCCTCAGCAAGGTTTCTGATGATACCAAACTGGGAGGACTGGCTGATTCCCCAGAAGGCTGTGCCACCATTCAGTGAGATCTCAACCAGCTTGAGAGTTGGGCAGAGAGGAACTTCGAGAGGTTCAACAAGGGCAAGTGCAGAGTTCTGTGTGTTGAGAGGAACGGCCCTATGCACCAGTAGAGACTGGGGATTGACACACTGCAGAGCAGCTCTGCAGAGAGAGACCTGGGAGTGCTGGTTGATGCACAATGGCTGCCCTGTGGGCACATCCCACATAAAGCTAGTCAAATGAGTGAGTTTTGGTTGTCAAAAATTAGATCTGCAAGTTAAAAGGTATAAGCTATTGCCTGGTGTGAACAGGCAGCACCAACAGGTTTAAAGACCTTAAGCCACACCAGCAGTACCATGTAAATACATTTCCAGGTGTATGAATGAGGGAATAAGATTTAGCATTGAGGTCTTTCCAGCTTTCTAAACAGAATTGATGAGTTCAGTAGCAGAATCCTATATATTGTTCAAATGCCTATGCTTTTAAAGGGTAAAAATACATTGCTGTACACATTTAAAGGAGTGTTAAAAGTGACCGCCATGAGAAAATGAATTGTGGTTTGAGGACAGACTTGTGTGATTCAAGGAGCCTGAGCTACTTATCAAAAAAAAAAAAAAAAAAAAAAAGGATTTCTAACATGGATAAAACAGATATGCATAAACTCACTGACTGAGAGTTAATACCTGACAAATTAGAAACAAGGAGCAATTTGTTACAGCAAGGATGATTAACCATTAGGACAAGCTATTACTGAAAGCAGTGGATGCCTTTTTTTTTTAATCTTTAAATTCAGAAAGAATATTTTCTTGGCAGAGAAGCTTATTACACAAAGTTATGGTCCTATATACTGCAGGAATAGATGAAAGCATATCATCTCCACTGCAGCAGCTTGGGTTGGATGTCTCTTCTGGCCTTTGTATCTGGCCTTCTCTGGAACGAATTGAAAAATACTGGACCAAATAGTTACTGCAAATAGAGTTTTGAAGATGAGGATCAGGCTTGAGAGATAATTATTATCTCACAATGGCCTTTAATCTGTTTATTAATGACAATCCAACATATTAAAACCTTATCTCCAAACTCAAAATAAATTCATTCTTTATTCCTAAATAAATGCAATTGATTAATATGAAATTGATGTACTGCCCCAGTTGAAGACAATGTTAGCTAGAGTGGATATAATTTCTCAAGCCCTTCTCCCATGACCTGCTGTGCCAGGAATGCTATTCTTAGAGTTTGTCTAAAGAGCAGAATAACTGCAATAAAAAATGTGCATCTCCTAGACAGAATCAACAAATGTTAGTGACAGAAACTTTATAAACCAAGGCACAGAAAATGACATATATTTATAGCCACACAATGGACCAACTTTTCTACTAGCAGTTAAAGCCTTTTGTATAAAGGTTGATAAGAAATTAAGTAAAATTTTTTTTCTGACATCTAAACAAACTTGATTCCTCACAATATTGTGCACTACAGTGTATTCCATAGGTTATTAAATTTGAAGTTCACGATAGACAAATTCAGACTGGTTTTGTACCAAGCAACAAGACAACCTGAGCAGTTATACCAAGTACAAAGGGAAAGCTTCTTGTAGCAGCAAACACAAGTCATCTAAACAGATTATTTGCTTGATCATCCAAAAGTTTCTGCAGTGACAATAACAGAGCATCTGTCCCCAGATTCAAGAGAGAACAAGCATATGTCTCTGGGAAATCCTTACAGTATATGTGTTGGATGCCTTTCACAACAGTGCATGTACATTTTGCATGCCTACAAAGCAGTTTTCCCTGATCTCACAGCCTACCAAAAATAGGACAAAAATCTACACAAAACTAAAATGATAAGGCACTGTCTAGTGGCACAGAAATGGGTGTACGATCCTTGCAGTATCAGTTACTAACAATAGCACACCACTGATGTTTTCTAGGTTGCACTGATGCCAGGAAAGTGCCAGTCAGTACTCAATAGCCAATGTGACTATCAAGCAGATATTCTTTATTGCAGCGCTGGGTACATAGAGGATCACTCCATCAAGTGTGTTTAAAGCAAAACTTTCTGCATTTATACAGACTAGATATGCATATTCATTATGCTTCTTCATTAGTCTCACCCATTGTCCCACCTTAGTCCACCCAGGTTACACTTCCATCACGCTTCCTTTGGTGGTCCTTTGGCTTCCTGGTGTTCATCCAAACCACAGGACAGGCTTGAGCGGTTGTTTATTCATTTGTCTCGCTCTGATTGGTCTAAAATAGGTTATGTTCCTGCTGGAAAGCAATAGGAGTTCGATGTTAGCAATGAAGACCTCTTCTGACTTTGTAAGATTAACAATTTGGTAAAGCTTGTACTCTACAAGGTTAACAATTTTGTAAAGCAAATATTTTAAATACCTAAGAGTTACAAATATATTCTTGTCATTTTCTAGCTAAATTATGCTTCTATGCTATGCTATGATACTTCTATAACTTCTTTAATTCAGCACTGTATAGTGCCTTCGGTTTGGTAATCCCACCTGACTCCAGCAAACCTCCATGGAATGTCCTGGGATTAGCACACTGGACCTATGAAAGTATAATCATGAGCTGCTCTGCCACCCCCAGGCTTTCTGCAACTGTTTATCTGAGTACAAAATGGGAAGGAAAGTTGTTATTCCTGAATCATGCCACTTGGTGACTTTATCTAGGCAGCAGTAACTTCATTTCTGGCAATCAAGTGAACTTGTTTCTGTGGAAACAGGAACCTGCAGAATGTATGTTAGTAGCCACTAGTTTGCTTTGGTCTCCATGGAAACAGGCACTACATGGATGAAGAAAAGGTTTATGATTGCACAGTAATGACTTAGTGGAAGACTCCTTCTGCCTTCATCTTCCTCTTGTGGTCCTTATGAAAAAAAAGAGGGCATATACGATGATGTCTCAAATCCTTGACATGGTAAAGATCAAGGTCAGAAACCATGAAACAAGAGCTTCCAAGAGCTCAAGCAGCCCAGCAGTAGGCCCCTTAGAGACTTTTCAGATGCAAAGGGTAAGTCTGCATTCTGCAGAGGAAGGTGAGACAAAGACCCATCCAGCTTGTCTTAGATCCAAACTCCCAGGCTACCAGGCCAAAGGAAAGCTGTGAACCTTGGGAGGCTAAGAGTCCGTAACATGCCTAGTGAAGCAGTCCTGTTGGTGGCAGGTGTCTTGGCAGAGGGAGGAGACATCCATGTGGTAATGTCAAGGTATACATGACATTTTCCCATTCTCCTCAGCCTCCAAAGGTTTCTCTCCAGAGAAAACAAGCCTTTTTTCCCTTCCTTTATTTTCTTCTGTTACAGATGTGCAGCAGTTGTACAATATTACTCCCACACAACTGCCTCACTTACCACAACATGACATCCAAAGCAATATTATTGCCACATCACAACAGAGACCATACTATCAGCTGAGGATTTTCACATGGTGTTTTCACATATTTTTCCCTTTTCCTCTGATGAACTTCACAGTGACCTCTGCATTTGCTGTCACTCACTCCCTTTTCACTCCTTGCTAAGGTCCTTGCTAGCTTTGTTCTGCTAATATATATCTTTGCAAGAAAAATCCACATGGGCACATTTTGTTTTTGTCAGCAACGGCCATTCAGGATTGCTGGTTATTTTTGCATTTCAGCTTGCCTCTGTGAATATCTTCATCTCTCTTCTGGTAACACAAACAGAGATATCTCATCAAATGGTGGTGTACTGTGCAGAAAAAAAGTCTGAACAGTACTGACATTTCTCTCCAATGTGTCTCACCAAACAGACGGAGATATGCTACCATGTCCTCAGGATGCCAAAGCTCTTTTAGTCCTTGTTTCTGGTGGATGCAGTAGCATCACCTTTTAGCCACCATGTCCTTGTGCAAAAAGGTTGGAAATGGTGTCAGGACAAGTTGCAATGCAACCAAGGAAGATTAGCAGTATTGTGAGGGGTCTGTAGCCTGGTGGAGATAGGATATTGTGTCCACATAGGCAGAGTAGTACATAGAAGCTGCTTAAACCATAAAAAACTGAATACACGGTTTGTGTCCTCAATCCTTTACCTGACCTTGACCTTTCCTGGACCACAACTTGCCCCACTTTTCCCATTTACTCCTTTGCCTTTGGGGCAATGGATTACGAATGGCCCTGGTATAGTTGGTGTGACTGCAGGGACAAATGCAATTCACTTGTGTAGCTATTTAAGACCTGTAGTCCTCAAGAGGGCTCCATTGCATGCTCCTGCCATGCAGTTGTGGGGTGACAAATCGTCTCCAAGCTGGTGCATGCACTTACCTCTTCAGGGGCCAAGGTTTTTTGTGCTCAAGCTGACTGCCTGAGAGTATTCAGGTGGCTGTTTCATCTCCCCACAACAATCACATGAGCAAGGGTCCTTTCTGCTCAGGCAATCTACATAAATAAAGCTCGCTGCTAATAATTACCCGAGTATAAATAAATGGCAGGAAATAATCGAGATCTTTACACCAGGAGCTCAAAATGGCTTTGGAGTCTCAGACTAGGAAAATGAAAGGTCACAACAATCATATTGCTTTTCACTTGTTCTGTGACTGACAAAAAATCAGCCTGAGTCCCTTCTCAATAGGATTGAGGGATATGAGGCAAAACTCTGGAAGTTGTAATTTTTTATTGTACTGTAGTAGTGCCTAGAAGCCCAAGAGTCAAATAGTGCACATCCCCTTCTTGTCCCTGTCTCAGCTTAGCACTCTATGCACAAAGTGGATCCATGCCTAGAGAGCTCATATTCCCAGCAGGAGCTATGGAATAGAAATGAGACAATATTGGTGCTAAACCTTTATTAAAGGAAGAAATAAAAAAAAGTGCAACAATAAAATTGCATGTCAGAAACGTGATTATAGGGAAAAGTTTATTTTTATTGTCTGGCTAAAAATCTATTCTGTAACTCCTGAACAGAAAGCCAGGGGGGAAAAAAAAAAGTATTTTTAAGTATACAATCATAATTAAATACTGAAATATTGATTTTTCCTTCCTTTTAGTGCACCAAAAGGCACATCTGCCTCAATCCAGCTGCCATAAAAACAAAGCAGAAAAATTCTAGTTTAATAAATGAATGGGCACAAATCCAGTAAGTACCAACAGCATCGAGGTCATAAAAACAATGACCTTACAAACACTTCACAGGCCCTTCAGGTTCTTCCTGTCATGACTGTCTCTTCTGTTTAAGATCAAACAACCATCTGCCTTTTTCTCTGAGACTCGCTAAGTTACAAGAAGAATCCCATCAAAGAAAAGAATTATTTTTTAACTCAGTATTATTGTTGTTAAAAATATTCCGCCACAAAAATCAGCTTCAGAAACAATGATCCTGTAACATCCATATCAACATTAACATAAAACTGGGATTAAACAGGTCAAGACATACTGAACGCATCAATTGAACAGTTGAGAAAGATAGAATGAGAAAGTTAAGAAGAATGAAGTTGTGGCTGCCAGAAACAAAGACACTGAGCAATTGTCCAGCCAAAGCAGCTTGCTTTTGTAGAATAAATGTGTTAGTAATATTGAGATCTTCATAAATTCCCCTTAGCAGACTTCAGGTTAGCTGCTACATCCTGACATTACATTTAACACTGCAACAAAGTTATAGTGAATTGGAAAGAAAGATCTGTTCATCCGAAAGGCTGTAGCTCCTCTCTGCCTCTCATGTGGGGCTGCTTTGTGGCCTGCAGGCTCTCTTTGGCCTGCACCATGGCCCCCTCCTCACATAGTCTCTCACCTATTCGGGCACACTCATCCGGAGCTGCTGGTGGCTCTCAGTCCTGCCACAGCCCTGCATGGCTTGCAGGGGTACAGCCTGTGTTCTCACCACAGCTCGTAGAGGGGTCTCTGGTCTGGTGCTCCTCCTTCCTTCCTTCCTGCTTCTCTGACTGTGGAGTCCGTGTGGTCACCTCTATCTTTTATCACTCTTACACCTCCTCCCAAGCACTTCAAATTTCTGTCCCTAAACAGTGATCTCAGAGGTGACAGGTTGGCCCAGCCGGGCTGGAGGTGGGTTTGAACCCAAGAGCTGGGGGAGAGTCCGAGAACTCTTTACTGGGTCTTCACTGCAACCCACTCCCACTGTTACCAAGCAAAAAGCTACTCCTTGCTAAACCATGACAGAGGCAAAGAAAGCACTCAGTGTGTTCACATTCTCCCTAATCTTCCTTTTGCTGCTGCTGTATTTGAAAAAGCCTTTCTTGGTTTTTTACTTCCTTTGCCAGCTTTAATTCCAGAGGCCTTTGGCCTTCCTGGCTTTGTCCCTGCATACTTTGCTGATGTTCCTATACTCTTCCCAAGAAAACAGGTCCTTTTTCCACCTTACATATAATTCTGACTTCTCCTTGAGTGGTTCCAGTAGTTCTTTTTTTCAGCCATGTAGTCCTCTTGCCTCCTTTTCCTGCTTTTCTGCTTGTGGGGACATACAGATCTTGGGCTTGGAGGAAGTTGTGTTTGGAGATCAACCAGCTTTCTTGGGCACTTCTATGTGATTCTTTCTAGCAGGTCTTTGATGAGGGTGAAGTCAGCTCACCTGAAATCCAGGATTGCAACCTGGCTTGGTGTCCTGCTTCTTCCGTACAGGATCTTGAACTCCACTATCTCATGGTTACTGCAGCCAAGGCTTCCTTCAGCCTTCACATCCCCAACCAGTCTTTCTTTATTTGTTAGCACAAGATCCAGCAGCATACCTCTCCTTGTTGGCTCCTCAACCACTTGTGACAGGAAGTTATCATCAATGTTCTGTAGAAACCTCCTGCATTGTGTGTGCATGGCTTTGTGGCTTTGCCAGCCAGGGGTGGTTGAAGTCACCCATGAGGCCCAGGGATTGTGATTATGATGCAGCTGTTAGCTGTTTGTAGAAGGGCTCAACCACTTCCTCTTCCTGACCACGTGGCGTGCAGTAAACTCCCACAATAGTATCACTTACACTATCCTGCCTCTTAATTCTCAAGCATAAACATTCAACCCACCCCTCATCCCCATGCAGGCAGCGCTCAATACACTCCAGTTGGTCTGTCTAACCTCCTTGCCTTGTTGGCCTGTCTTTCTTAACAGTCAGTACATAGCCATTCATGGCTGTCCTCCAGTCATGGGAGCTGTCCTTCCATGTCTCTGTAACTGCAATGAGATCATGACCCTGCATCTTCACCCGCATCTCCAGTTCCTCCTGCTCATTGCTCAAGCTTTGTGTGTTGGTGTAGAGGCAATACAGAGGCTTTCTTGAGCAGGTAGGTTTCCCTGGAAAACGTGCTGCTTATTACCTGCTACATCTTGCTTTACATTATTAGAGTGCATCTAAGAATCTAAAGAGCTATATTTCATGGTCCCTTTTTATAAAATATCATGTTGTTTCCCCATGGGCAGCATCTGCTTCAGATATTGTTTTCAGTAAATACACACATTATTTGGAAAATTCTTTCTGATTTGGGTATAATGCCAGGAACAGGCAAGAGACTTCCCTTCCTTCTCTATCTTCTTCCAGGCTGAGATGTATAGAGGATTTCTCCGTAGGATTGTAGTGGTTTTGCCTGGGCCAGGTTTTTTGGTAGCAAGGGGGCTACAGAGGTGGCTTCTTTAAACAAAAAAAGTTGCCGGAAGCTTCCCCTGTAGCTCACAGTGTTAGGGAGTCAATTCTAAGCTCAACCCTACACCTGACACAGGCCTGGCCAATTAGTGATGGAGGTAACATCTCTGTGAATAACATATTTGAGAAGGAGAAATTGTTGTGCAGTTGCAAAACTGCAGCAGCAACAAGGAGGGAGAATGTGAAAACATCTCTGCAAGAGACCAAGGTCAGTGGAGAAGGAGGGGGAGGAGCGTGCTTAGGCACTGAAAAGGCTCCCCTCTGGCCTGTGGTGAAGGCAGGTTGTGCCTTCACAACCTGCAGGTTGTCGCCCTGCAGCCCACAGAGGCCACCGGGAAGCAGAGATCCACTCGCAGCCCATGGAGGAGCCCATGCCGGAGCAGGTTTGCTGTCAGGACATGTGATCCCGTGAGCGACCCAGGCTGGAGCAGTCTGTCCCTGAAGGACTGTTCTCCCAGTGGATGACCCACACTGGGGCAGTGTAGTGTGTGAGGACCTACTCCTGTGGGAGGTCCCATGCTGGAGCAGTTCTTGAGGAGCTGCAGCTCATGGGAAGAACCCATGCTGCAGAAGTTCATGAGGGACTGTCTCCCGTGGGAAGGACCCCACGGTGTCACAGTGGGAAGTGTGAGGAGGCGTCTCCCTGAGAAGAAGCAGCCTCAAAGTCCATCTGTAATGAACCGACCGCAACCCCCATCCCCAATCCCCTGTGCCATTGGGTGGGGAAGGAAGGAAAGTCCTGGGGTGGGGGGAAGGTGTTTTTGAGGTGGTTTTATTTCTCATCTCCATGCTCTTATTGTTTCTTTAATAAATCAAACCTTTTTCTCCCTGAGTCTGTTTTGCCTGTGACACTAATTGCCGAGTGATCCTTATCTCAACTCACATTCCATTTGTTATATTTCTTTCTCTCTCCTGTCCAGTTTAGGAAGGGGAGTGATTTTATGACTGGATGAACATCATTCTAAACCACCACAGGGAGAAGCTTCAGAAAAAGTCTTTCCATACCTTGTCAAACCAGGCTTCTCACTCTCCAGACTCCTCCTTTCTCTGATGGTTGACATACTTCTGAAAAGGCAGGACTAAATGATCTGATGTTAACAAGCCACTCAAAATGCTACAGAATTTTTTCACCTCTATTTCTGTCTCAGGGTTACAACTGAGAGATATTTTTCAGGGTTTTATGCCTAATAAAATGTTGCTGTCTCTCACCAGTGTCTGTCACTTTAAGTTACTCAGGAAGACTACTGAATATGTCTTTTCTTTCTCAAGTCACTAAAAATCACCTAGCTCAGATTTAAAATAAGCTTTCTCTTCCTAACCCTCCCTCTCACAGCCAGCAGAAGAAAAGAATCTCCGTGTCTTTCCAAAATTCACATGTTGCTAAATTATCTTACTTCTGATCTTTGATGTCTCACCCTTGCATAATTATGAACCCTAAGTAACTAGCATTCAGGTAAAATATGATCCTGGAGAGTAGTCCTTCCTGGGCTGCCATTGCATGACTCTGCCCCCCAGAAAGACATCCTGTGAGAGCTCCTGATGCTCAACAAGCATGCACAAGTGAGACACATGGCTCAGGTCAGGCTGCTAAACAGAATAAGAGAGTGAGATGGAAGAAGCTTTTTGGCCCTCTGCTCTGCTCTCCAGAAAAACTAATCACATTCACCACATACCATGAACAAAATCTACTGCTATCATCACTCTCACTGTTGGTGGAGTAACGAAGTAGAGAAGTGCAGAGGCTCTGCTCCCTCTCTACTCTGACCTGGTGAGGCCTCATCTGGAGTCCTGTGTCCAGTTCTGGGCTCCTCAGCTCAAGAGGGACAGGGAACTGCTGGAGAGAGTCCAGCACGGGGCCACCAAGATGATCAGGGGACTGAAACATCTTTCACATGAGAAAAGGCTGCAGGAACTGGGGCTGTTTAGTCTGGAGAAGACTGAGGGGGGACCTTATTAACATTTACAAGTATCTAAATGGTGGGTGTCAGGAGGCTGGGACATTCATTTTTTCTATTGTAGCTAGCAACAGGACAAGGGGTAATGGAATGAAGCTGGAACACAAACAGTTCCATTTAAACATAAGAAAAAACTATTTTACTGTGAGGGTTAGGAAGCACAAGCATAGGCTGCCCAGAGAGGTTGTGGAGTCTCCTTCCTTGAAGACGTCTCTCCTCCTTCAAGACCTTCCTGGACATGTCCCTATGTAACCTGATGTAGGTGGACCTTTTTCTTCAGAGGACTTGGACTAGATGATCTCTAAAGGTTGCTTCCAACCCCTACCATTCTATGATTCTATGAAGTGCTGGTCTGTCTGACTTGCCTGCCCCCACATCCCTCTGCTGAATGCCACAGGCATGCAGCTGTGCAGCAAACAGCTGACTCCTGCTGGCACTCCTGCTGTGTTCCAGGGATGGGCAGCTCTGCCCTCATTGCCTCTGCCCCTTTCTATAAAGACACAGTCTTTGTAGAAATCAGAAGAGCTACTGCCCAGTCTGGACTATTCACCTGACCAGTCTTTAGGAGGTCACTGCCATGCCTTCCTTTATTCTGTTCCTGTCATGCCTATCCTCGAAATGCCACATGAAGCATTTTTCACCATGTTAGCACTTGTAGCCAAGACTGTGTCTCCTGAGTTCTATTTCCACTTATGTTTGTAAAACAGGAGGTCCAACATGTTCCAAAAGCTCAGTCTCTGGGAACTGTTGGACCTCTGAGCTCATTGGTGAAATTTGTCTCTCAAGATGCAAACCTTATCTGGGATATATAACTGAGATAATGTCTTGGGAAGATCATTATCTTTTGTATGAGGATAGCAACCAGCAAAAGCTATTAACATGAGGACTGCACAACTGTCACCACACATGCACATCTGGATCTCGGAAATGAAGGATGAAAGTTGTACCACACTACCTCTCACATTATACAACAAATTGTTTTGCTTGTAACTTTGAAGTCTGAAATGGGGTTAAATGAGAGGGGTGTGCAGGAAGGAGGAAGCAGACACACAGCATTCAGGTAAATCATGCCTTGAAAGGAAGATACAAGTAATAGAAATACGATAATCAGGGATTTGATGCCATGAATGGCCTGCAGATGGTAGGTTGGTGAGATGATTAACAATTGTGTGGGCTCAGGTAGGCGGATCCTACAGTAGCAGAAATGAACAAGGAACTTAGTGGGATAGAACGAGAAGACAGGATTTTAAAAATCTGTAGAGGAAGAAGAAGAAAAAGTAATTAAGAAAAAATGTCTTAGGAAAAATGTGTGATACTAAAAGTAAAGATATAATCAGAAAAACAAGCTAGTGTTTCAGATAACTTCAACAGATAAGGGTCTTATAGCACTAACTTAAATGAAACTAAATTCTTAAATTAAAGCAATGTCTTGTGTCACAAGCAGAGCTAGTTTGAAAAGGTCAAGCTCCCAGCACAAGAAAATACCATGTTATTTAGAGGAACAAGAAATCACCATTATCATTCAGAACTCCTGCATTTCTGTTCTTCAGGTTTCATTTGCTGTCTATAGATCCAGTCAAACTTTGTGGTCAAGTTGTGTCTGTCCTGACACTCAAGAAGATGTTAGAAAAGTTTTTTTGTCTAAGTACAAGCTCAGCCAGGCTGAAATTTCTTCTGGTTTTCACTCTTTTTCACGATTCACGGGTGATTGCCTCCTTCAGGGTGCTTTCTACACATAATGTAGTTAACATCAAATGGGAAACCAAATTTTAATTGGAAACTATACTTGCTGCTATCCATTTTGATTTGCCCAAATGTGTGACGTTGGTCTTAGAAAGAGGTTGAGGGACAGTGCTGCAATTACAGAGCCATCATGAGAAAGTTGTGGTGGGCTTAAGTAAAACACACAGGAACACAGCCACAAAAAGACCAAGCCCCGTGACAAAATAAAAGACATCTAAATGACGCCTGACAATGATTCTGTGATTCTATGACTCTGTGAAATATTTCTCCACTCTGATTGTAAAGGGCTGTATTGGGTTTGTGTGAAGATGTTTTGGTAACAATGTAGAAGCTGTGGCACTTAAGTTGCTCAAAACCGTCACCAGCTTAAACCAGACTCACGTCTGGGGCTGTGACAATTCCACCATTATATTCACCACCACAATATCAATTATTTCCTCAGGACACCCACTTAATAACTGCCTGAGTTACAGTATATAATGAAGGAAAAAATATTAAAAGGTTTTCAACACCCAGCCTGTTTCTCTCCAAACAAATTAAACCAACTATTTTTTCCATGCTCTGATTGGATACAAAGGAAAATGACTATCAACCTCTTCAAAACAATTCTTTTGTACTTCTGAAGATTTACCAAGTCCTGTTGAACTACTCCTTTCTCTAAATTAAACTGAACTGCTTCAGCCTTTTTTGGGATGTTTTCTAAGTCTTTTATCATTCTCTCTTGACTCTCTCCAATTTGTCTGTATCTTCTTAAAGCCTGGTATACAACTTCAAAAGTCACTGTAATGCAGCCTTATCAACCTTAAACTCACAAGAATTGCCTCATTTGTCTCACAAACTGTGCTCCTAGTAACAAATGCAAGAACAAAATGTGGTTTTTTCATTATAATATTGTCTAATGAACTCAGTCTGAGGCCCTAATGTCTCCTCATCCTTTTCCACAGTGCTTTCGTGTGACCTCTTATTCTTCTACTATAGTTGTGTGTTTGATTTATCTTCATTACTGAATGTCATCTTTCTGATTCAGGCTGCTTTTCCAGTTCATTAAGAATAACTGGATTCATATGAGAAAGAAATAAAAACATTGACATAACAGTGGGGTTTTTTTAGCAAAATGTGAACCTGTTATTGAAAAACAACTTCCTTACCTATGTTAAGGAAATGAACATGATAAAAAAATTATATAAAGATTTTACTTTTTTTAATGGTAGACATGCTTCCAGCTTCCTTTCTTACTAGGTATTATTTCAGAGGAAGTTAAAATGTTTGTTTCAAAACCAAATAAAATTTCAAAACAGCTAGTCTGAGGAAAGAAAACAAGTGTAGAAAAATCTCACAACTAGGACTTCATTTCCCACTAGGAAAACAAAGTTAAAAACTGAAATGGCATCTGAATCTATTGCATTTTGAGATGGCTGGAGCATCTTTTCCCTCTCAGCATAATTTGTAGGTACAATCACCTAACTCTAAAGGACTTAAAAAAAAGATCTCAAGTCAGACACTCAACTTGGAAAGCATCAAACAGATTTTTGTGTTGAGTTTTTGTGGAGCCATTTCTGGTAATGTGGAAGGGGCTGCAGTGGTGTGTCCTGTAAGCAGTTGCTCAAAAGTTCCCCTGGCTCTAAGTCAGATCCACCTCTGGGACTGAGCCAATTCAGCACATCCATGAGGCCAGAGAAGTTGGGAGCAGGTAGCTGAGGCTGGCAGGAAGGGAGAGGTGGGAGAACGAAATCTTAAAAGGCTCTTTGTATTTTCTCATCATCCTGCTCTGTTTTACTTTCTGATTGGTTTTCTTCAGTTGGTGGCAGATTAAATTGATTTTGGTTTTTTTCTGCAAATAGAGCAGTCAAGACTGTTTTGCCTGGAGCTATAATTGGTGAATGAGCCATCTTGTCCACGAGGCCCTTGGTTATCTTTTCTCCTCCCCATCTCACCATGGGAGGTGGTGGGGAAGGTGGGGGGTGGTGAGTGAGAGGCTCTATGGTGCTTTGTTCCCAGCTGGGCTTAAACCATAACTGTCTTTTTTTAGAAGACATTAGATCAATAAGAAATTGTCTTCTGGAATAGAAAATGTTGGTTAATAATAACAGTAATGAGCAATACTATTGTTCCTATGGTAAGTCAATCCACTTGCAAAAGGCAGAAAATACCTCAAAAATGCAGGAGAAGACCAGGAAGGTCCAATTCATCAACTGTTGGGAAGGAACTTTCCTAATGTGACTCTAACATGTGAATTTAGGACCCCACTCTGGAGGCGATTCTTCATCCATGTAAGTGGTTTAAGTGTCTGGTCTATGATAATCTGCATAAGGTTTATTTATACTAGTGCTGGAGAAGCAGAACCATGTCAGTAATGGGAGTGGAACTTCTGTAACTCTAGAGATGAGATAATAAATCCCGATGTTACACTGCACCACGTGGCAGTTGAGCTCCGGCCTCAGGGAGGGAGAAAAAGGGTGGAACGCCAGGTTAGTCCCTGCCATTTGCCAGCCAAGGAACTGCAGCATAGAGATCAGTGGTTCTTAGGACAAGAATTCTGACTTGCCCAGCAGCAGCAAACTGTGTGGGTCTCAGTCTGCTCAGTCTAAAGAAACAGCGCATTTCAAAAATCAGCACATCTTCCATTCAGGAAATGCATGATAGATCTTTATCTTGGGTAGTCAGAATAGGTCTTCAGGGAAAATGGCTTCAGCCAAGTATCTGACACTATGTTTCTTCTAGCTCATTAATTACATGGCATCATTTAACAATAGTCTATTTTTTCTGCTGTGCTGCAGTACCATGAGATGGTTGTCTTGGTAACTGAAGTCACTGTTAATATTAAGGAAAGAGAGCTTTAATTAAAGTCATCAATTGACCTCAAATCTTACCAAATCAAAGTACAGTGGTGTTACAACATAGTGTGGGAGAAAAATTTCTTGTAAACTCATTCCAAAACCCATGCAGTTCAGAATATGTAGGCCTGTTTGCCAGTTCCCCATTAATTTCATTTCCCATTCGTACATTTTTCCAATGATTCTTAGGAGGTTGAAAGACCTTTTGCTAATTCAATCAAAGTTTGTGCAACATGATAGCACAGCATATAATGTATAATATCAAAACTCCATCTCCATTGTATTGTCAATACAGAGCAAGTAAATAACTTCAGTACAAATTAACTAGCAGACTACATACTTACTTTCTCTGCATATTCTAAACAAACAATTTATTGGCAGGAACATAAAAGGAGCCAGCCAGATCTACGTGAAAATTGAAGAACAGACACTGAGAGTTCAGTGTGTATAGCAAGCGTTTGTTCCACATTTCCAATTTAGAAAAAAAGAACAGGAACATGTGGTGTCCCACATGTGACCACTCCATATTAACCAGTACAATCAAGCTAATCATCAAATCTAATCTTTAACATCATCTAATCATCTAACATCATCTAATCTTTAACATCAAATACTTGCTATAAGAAATTTACAACTTGAGAAGCATCTCAGAAATACAGCAAGTAACCATAAGCAATAAAACCTAAATTGCATCTTTTATAAACAATCAAATGGAAAAAAAAAGTGTTGCGAAAAAATTGCTTGCTCTGTTTTCTTCATCCTTTCCTCTCTAAGAAGGCCTGACACATTTTACTGAAGCAATTTGACACTTTCTGTAATTATCTATAAATATTGAAAACAAAAGCCTCAAAGAAATACTTGGTTTAGAAAATTATTTACTTTCCTTCAACTTTATAGACTGAATTTCTTCACAAATGGACAAGTGTACATGCAGATATTGCCAGCAAGTTATTGTAGCGCTTGCTTAGAGAATAAGAGATGAGTTACACCTTCAAGTTTTGCAGAAATAGTTTGACTGGAAGCCTGAAATTGCATTATGGTGGTGCTGGGGTTAATGTCCTGGGCCTATATGGTGACTCTTCCATAGGTAGATGTTCATCTAGCCACAGCAATACATCCTTGACACTGGATTTAGCTCAATGCACAGAAAGAGTGTCGACATATCTGCATCCAGAATATCGTGTAGACTCATCTTCAGAAATAAATCAACATTTTAAAAAATATTTTAACAGCAAAAACACATTATGAGAATATAGTTCGGACATAGTTGGATTTGAATGTCAAACCGTCGTGTATCTGGGAGCTGTTTCAGGAGGTAAATAAGCTCTTCTAATTGCGATCAGTTCCTGTCACACCACAAACCTGCTGATGCTGTACAAGCATCTTTTCCAGCACTGCCTTATGTGCACAGCAGGAGAGCTGTCAGAGAGCACACAGGCTGTATAGAAGACCTCTAAGCATACCTGTTATCATACCCTAACCATACTCAGGGGAAGCCATACACCTGTTATACAAGGTTAGTATGAGCATGTGGGAATTGAGGAATCCTTAGGCCAGAAGAGATCTCTGGAGGTCTTTAGTGCAACACTCCAGTTTGGAAAATCTCCAAGGTTATACTGTCCTCATCCCTCCGGTCCTTGTTGCAGGGCAAGGCTGCTTTCGGTGAAGAACTTTTTTTCACTCTTCCATCAAAAATTTCCCTTGCTGCAACTTCTTCCCATTGTCTCTTGACTCTTCAATCTGTATCTCTGAGAAGAGCATGTCTCTTTCTTGTCTATAATCTTCCAATGCACAGTTTAAGACAGGAAATAGAATCACAGAATAACAGAATCACAGAACCCTTAATATCATCGAGCCCAAGCTGTTAACTTATCACTGCCACATCCATCACATCCATGTCCCCAAGTGCCACATCTATATGTATCTCAAATACCTCCAGGGCTGGTGACTCCACCGCTTCACTGGGCAGCCTATTCCAGTGCTTGATAACCCTTTCAGTGAAGAATTTTTTCCACATATCCAATCCAAACCTCACCTGGCAAAACTTGAACCCATTTCCTCTTGTTCTGTCCCTCATTACCTGGGAGAAGAGACTGACTCCCACCTCACTGCAACCTCCTTTCAGAGGAGTTGTAGAGAGTGATCATGTCTCCTCTCTGCCTCCTCTTCTCCAGCTAAACAATCCCAGTTCCCTCAGGCGCTCCTCATAAGACTTCTTCTCTAGAGTCTTCACCAGCTTCATTGCTCATTTCTGGACATACTTGAGCACCTCCATGTGTTGCAGTGAGGAGGCCAAAACTGAACGCAGTATTTGAGGTGTACTCACCAGTGCTGAGTACAATCACTTCACTAGTCTTGCTGATCACAATATTTCTGATACAAGCCAGGATGCAGTTGCATTTCTTAGCCACCTGTGCACAATGCTGGCTCATATTAAGCCAGCTATCAAGCACACCCCCCAAATTAGAACCTCTTACAGGCTAAACAAACGCATTTTCTTACAATACCTACCATGTTCTCTGCTAACCTCCCCAACCTAATCCCTGGCATCTGCTGGATTCATTGCAGTTTCTCAATATTTCCCTTATACTAGACAGTAAAAAATTTTACACAATAGTCCAGATAAAGCCTCAGATCTTCTGAGTGGAGGGGAATACTTACTTTCCTCTATTTGCATATCATACTTTTCATAATGCATCCCAATATGTGATTGTCTCTAACTGCTATGAGGGCACACTGCTGATTCATGCTCAAGCATGCTGTCCATCTCTGAGTCTTTTAGTCCAAACATGCTCCCTATACAGTTGGCCCACAGCCTGTGTTGTTGCTTGTAGTTATTCCATCTCATGGGCCAGGACTTATTTCCATTTGCTAAACTTCTTGAGGTCTTGTCAGCTCCTTTCCCCTCTGTGGCAACCCTGCCCAACAGTGTACCAGTGATGTGATGTCACCTCCAATTTGTCACTCACAAAACAATTAAAGTGCATTTCATCCCATCATCCACAACATGGACAAAAATGTTGGCTTTGGTATTGACTCCAGAGGAACACCACTCTCTCACATCATTAACCATTAACTTATAGGTTCCCATAAGTGCATCTGCAGATGGACCCACAGCATCATTCCTCTTCATCTCCAACAGGACAGGAAGATGGAAAATGTAGATGACAGCAGTTCTGTTGTCAGCTCTCTTCCAGTCAGTGAAGGGAAAGCAGATTTCAGTTACATGAGATATAACAAACTGTTTGTGTACTGAGAACAGTCTGTTAGTGCCAGGATCTGGCTTTGGAATTAAATTTTTTCATGAAGCTAAGATGTCACTTGAAATTGTGCACATTTATCCTATGCTGATTCATGTTCTTCTGTAAGTCTATTTAATGACAGACTGTGGTCTCATGTGAACCTTTTATAGTTAATCACTGTGAGCATGTAAGGTGCAACAGGATGCCTCCAAAGGTTAGATTTCTTCTTTTTCATGTCTCCTACTCGATTCCTCCAGACTAAACATCCCCAGCTCCCTCCTTGTGCTCCAGAACCTTCACTTGATTTGTTGCACATCTCAGGATGGGCTCCAGCACCTCCATGTCCTTCTTGTAGTGAGGGGCCCAGAAATGGACACAGTATTCAAGGCAAACCTCAACAGCACTGAGTGGAGGGGCATAATCACTTAGAATCATAGAATCATAGAATGGTAGGGTTTAGAAGGGACCTAACTCCCCTGCAGAAGCAGGTTCACCTAGATCAAGTCACATAGGAACATGTCCAGGCCGGTCCTGAAGACCTCCAAGGAAGAAGACTCCACAACCCCTCTGGGCAGCCTGTGCCACTGCTCCATCACCATCACAGTGAAATAGTTTTTTCTTATGTTTAAGTGGAACTTTTAGCATTCCAGCTTCATCCCATTACCCCTTGTCCTGTTGCTATCTACTGTAGAAAAAAGGGATGCCCCAACCTCCTGACACCCATCCTTTAGATATTTGTAAATATTATTAATATCTCCCCTCAATCTCCTCTTCTCCAGACTAAACAGCCCGCGTTCCCACAGCCTTTCCTCATATGAAATATGTTCCAGTCCCCTGATCATCTTGGTGGCCCATTCACTGGACTCTCTCCAGAAGTTCCCTGTCCTTCTTGAGCTGAGGAGCCCAGAACTGGACACAGGACTCCAGATGAAGCCACACCAGGGCAGAGTATAGGGGGAGGAGAACCTCCCTTGACCTGCTGGCCACACTCTTGATGCATCCCAGGATGCCATTGGCCTTCTTGGCCACGAGAGCACATGGCTGGCTCATATTTAGTTTATTATCAATCAGGACTCCCAGCTTTCTCTCTGCAGAGCTGCTCTTCAGCAGTTCGACCCCCAGCTGTACTGGTGCATGGGGTTGTTCCTTCCCAGATGCAGGACTCTGCACTTTTCCTCTTTGAACCTCATGAGATTCCTCTCTGCCCAACTCTCAAGCCGGTCAAGATCCCGCTGAATGGCAGCACAGCCTTCTGGGGAATCAGTCAGTCCTCCCAGTTTGGTGTCAGCAGCCAACTTGCTGAGGGTACACTCTGTCCCCTCATCCAGGTCGTTGATGAAGATATTGAACAAGACTGGCCCCAGAATCGATCCCTGTAGAACTCCACTGGTCACAGGCCTCCAATTTGATTCTGTGTCGTTGATCACCACCCTCTGGGCTCTGTCATTCAGCCAGCTCTGTATCCATCTCACTGTCCACTCATCCAAGCCACAGTGCTTGAGCTTTCTGATGAGGATGTTATGGGAGACAGTGTCAAAAGCCTTGCTGAAGTCAAGGCAGATGACATCCGCTGCTCTCCCCTCATCTAGCCAGCCGGTTATGCGCTCATAGAAGGCTATCAGGTTGGTCAAACAGGATTTCCCCTTAGTGAAGGCATGTTGACTCCCCCTGATAACCATCTTTTCCTTCATATGTTCAGTGCTAACATTCAGGATGAGTTTTTCCATCACTTTTCCAGGAATGGAGGTGAGGCTGACCGGCCTGTAGTTTCCTGGGTTGTCCTTCTTGCCCTTTTTGAAGACTGGCATGACATTGGCCTTTCTCCAGTCCTCAGGCACCTTCCTTGGTCTTGCTGGACACACTGTTTCTTATACATGTCAGGATGTCATTGGCCTTCTCGGCTACCTGGGCATACTGCTGGCTCATATTCAGATGGCTGTCGATTAACACACCCAGGTCCTTTCCCACCAGACAATTTTCCAGCCACTCTTCCTGTAGCCTGTAACTCTGCTGGGGGTTGTTGTGGCCCAAGTGCTGGACCCTCATACAATTGGCCTTGACCCATCACTCCAGCCTGTCAAGGTCCCTCTGAGAGGCCTTCCTGTCCTCAAGCAGGTCATACACACCTGCCTAGCTCAGTATCATCTGGAATTTACTGAGGCTGCACTCAATCCCCTCATGCAAATCATTGATGAAGACTTTAAACAAAACAGGCCCCAGCACTGAGTCCTGGAGAACACCACTGGTGACCAGCTGCCAACTGCATTTAACTCCATTCACTACCACTCTGTGAGCCTGGCCTTCCAGCCAGTTTTCCATTCAATACAGAGTAGGTCCATTCAAGACATGGGCAGTAATTTTCTCCATGAGGATGCTGTGGAAAACTGTTGAAGGCCTTACTGAAGTCCAGGAAGACCACATCTGCAACCTTTCTATCATACACGAAGTGGGTCACCTTGTCATAGAAAGAGATCAGATTGGTCAATGAAGACATAGAAATAGGTCTTGTTGCTTTGTGAAACAAAATTTTTATCAAAATTTTTACCTGATGTGCTCTATCACATTAAAGATTATGATAAAGTGAAAAATTGTTGATACCAATTTTGATGTAGACTGAGTTAGAAAAAATAGGAAATAGACCTGAGACATTTTTCACAGATTTTTCTTAAACTATAGCTATTTGTTTTTAAAAATTATCAGTTTCACACAAGCATCAATAAATATTCTTACTGGCAACTCCTAAAGATCTCTGCTTTTCAGAGATGGTCTGTTGGGAAATTCCAGAATCCTTCTCAAAAGAAACACAGCACAAATACCGAACCTTATCCAAGTCTGCATTATTCACTCCCTTTTGGTGTTGATCCCTACCTCACTCCTAAGATAAAGGAAAAGTAAGAACGCATTTCTGACAAAAATATTAAAAGGACAGACATTTCCTTCACCTTTAACAATGTTTTAACAATCACATCTTCCAAGAAAAGATACAAACATATAAAAGCAAGCACAGATCTCTCAAAGGAGGCATTGCAGCGGTTTGTCCTGGGTAGTGGATGATGTGACTTTTTTTTTTTTGCCAGAGTACAGAGTGGACACTTCACAATAAAGCTGGAAGCGTAAAACGTCTGTAACTGAAGATAGATCTCCTTGAAAATCAGGCTGTAGAGGTTAAAACTCCCATTGCAAATTCAGCACTATATTTATCTTATTCAAATGAGCTGAACTTCTGTTTTCTTTTACCCTTGATCAGTTCCAGGCAACAAAATCCACAGAAAAATTACCTACAACACTGGGATAGCCCACATTTCCCTCAGAATGAAGGTGAGGGGCATTCAGTAGCTGTTTTTCTCTTTAAACTTATTTTTGAGCCAACCTAAAGATTTTTTTTTTCCACTAGGTCTTGGAAGAGCCCCAGAGAAATGGAAGAGAAGGGATCAGAAAAACAGTGAAAGTTTTACAAAGCAAAGAGACTATGCTATCTGAGCACCCCATGCAATTTGCATATTTTTAAGGATTGCAAAAACATTCACTACACCAGGGAAGAGGTACAGCCTTTCCACTGTGAAAAGTATAATCACCAAGGCACACAGAGGTTGTTGCTTGGTAAGATGGGAAAGGCATCTGGCATCTCTCTTCTCAGCCACAGGAGTTAAGGGTTAAGTATTGACCAGATCTAAAGTCAGCTGATGCAACTATGCTGCAAAAAAGCTATGGCAGGGAAATTTGGCAAAAGGTATGACATAACCAAGGTCTGTTTTTTAGTAAAACAGCACTCACTGTTATACTCAAGAATTGTTGTCCAAGTGCTGGTAAAACAATAGAAACTGTCTAAGACAGCAAGGCTGACAGAACACAGTCATACAGGGACTTGTCATTAGTAGTCCAGTCTCTTTAGAATTTTTGTGACACAGTGTGTTAGATATACCAAACACCATGGCCAGCATCCACAAAAAGTGGTTATCGAATTCCTCTGCATTGCCCTGAGCTTTTTGCAGATACTACTGTACCACTGGTGCTTCTTTAAGCATTGTTTCCCTGTAAGTCTAAAAAATACCTGATGGTAGGTTAAGAACAGACAAAATGGGATGAAAACTTTCCCTTTCTTACAACAAATCTGTGTGCTCTCCAAATCATACAGCCATGCTGAAACCTGCCAAATGGCTGAAATTATCATCCTTGATCTTCATCCATGCCAAATAGCCAGGAAAGTAGTCTCCAGAGGCTACTGCCACCTAGAGAGCACATTCTTTCCTTAGGTGGCAGAGGTTGCTTATTTGTGTGCAGTCTCTTACATATCACTGTGTGAAGTCTAAGAGATGGACAGAGGCCCAGTAGGGACCACAAATTTTACTCCAACACACAGCCAAAGTGTTTGCTTGCCAATCTGCATCGCATTCAGTTAACACTGATATTTGTGTGGCAGAAACTTTCTCTGACCTCATCTGACTTTCTCTGTGCTCATCTTCTGAGATTGCTGGCTTCTGCCCTGGTTAACCCACTGCCATAGCCAAGCAGAGATACTGTCCTTATTGCAACAGGAGAAGCTATGTTTCAAGCAGTGCAGCTCATCCACAACAGATCAAAAAGAAAACCACTGAATGCAGACAATTTTCCACTACGAACTCACATATGGATTCTTTAACAGTACAAACCCCACAAATTTAGGAAGGCTTCTTCACCCATTTTCTTAATTTAACTTCATGCAGCTGTCTACCAAGAAAAGGGAGGTGGTGAACACAATGCACAGTGTAGAGTTTGCATCTACTTACCATCCAATTTTGTGAGAGTTATGCTTCTTTCCAGCAAAGCAGGGGAAAGGAAGGGGGTTGATTAGGAATATGAGGCTGGCAATAGGAAGAGAAGGGAAGGATTCCAGTGAGATGGCTTATTCAGCACCTAAAAGGCAGGTGGAGTCATTCTAGCAATATGATTTTAAGTATCATTCATTAGAAAGCAGCATATCTGCATACTTACTATTTAATAAAAGCACTCTGTTGTGGCTGTTCACTAGCAGCACTCAGATAAAGAAAATTAATGCCATCCATGAACAGTCCTAATCCAGCTGCTGAAATTGTGCAAGGTGAGTGTCTTGAATCCCATCCTGCCTTCTAAATCCACTCAGCTACTAGAAACATGTGTTTAGAAATGCACAACAGTCAGAAGCACTGAAAAACTGTTGGTAGAGGAGCATGCTGTCAGCACAGCAAGGGAAAGCAACAGCCATTAGCCATTGCCCACTGATTAAAATGAGAACAGATACCTGTCTTCCCTTTTTGATCTGTGTGTTCCCTTTTGTTCCCAGGAGGTGAGGTCTTCTGCCTGTAGAAAAGAGCCCCATGGCCAGGCTGGAAGACTAAAGGCAAACTTTCTGAACTTATGACCATCCCTGGGGTCCTCAGATACTACCAGGACAAAGCTGGAGCATTAGCACAGGTCTAAGACACTGTTGTATGTTATCTTTTATAGGAAAACAAAAATTGTCACAGAGAATGTGGCCCTCAACACGCAGTACAGATGAGCTTGCCATTTGATAGAGGCTCCCGACAAACATTCACTCTTAGTTCAGTCATGAGAAACTTGGTATTAATGAATACAAAATGCTCCATCTCCTGAAAATGAATTGTTAGACTTAAGACATGAAGGAGGAGGAAGAGGAATTCCAAACATTTTAGAAACATATGTAGGCCTATCACTGTGGCATTCCTTATCAGGACAAGCAGTGTAAGCCATGTTGTTCACACTCACCGCAGTAGACTGCTCTGACTGACTGGCAGACATCCCATGAAGAAAAACACATCAGAGAGAGGAAACTGCGTTCATGCCATTCAGGGCTTGCACAATGTTGTTATACAGTAGATCAGCAAGAGGAGAAAGGCCACAGTGTAGCTGTCCAGTTAGAATAATGTCTGTCTTCTTAGAACATTTACTCTCAAAACCTACATTCACCTCTCAGATGTTAATTACATATTAAGGACAATGACTCTGTATGTCCCTTATGTGTACTTGATAGCATTTCTTCCCTGTCTTATCTCCTTAGTAGACAAAAGCAGAGAGAATGAGGAAGCATAAGCAAAATCTCCCAAGGCACCTGTTGCTTCCAACAGCTGCAAGAAAGTAAAGGACACATTTCAGCAGAGTAACTGCAGTTTGAGTGCTGCCCTGCAGTCCAGTCACTTGGAAGATGGAAGAAGATGGTATCATTCTATGTCTCCAAACACAGCAGTTGTCCTTGCAGAGAAGTCCTGCTTTTGGGTACAGAAGAGTTCTAGCCAACACATTCTGGCCAAATTTTCCTCTGCTCTGCTGAAATAGGTTTAAAATGGTCTCTGTTAGTGAGATATGTCTTCTGAACTGTAAATCTACATATGTAAACATGGTGGTTTGCAAGTAATTATTCCCAGGAGTTCCAACAAGAAACTATGAATGCAGTTGAGAACTCATATTTTTTCTTAGAGATAAAAGCATGTGTCTCCCTCCAAGCTCTCACAAACAAGAACACAAAGCTATTGTATTAACAGTGCCTTTTCCATATGAAAGGAGAGCTGAGACTGTTTACTATTACGTATCACTCAATATCTTGCTTATTAGCAAATATAGTATCTCCAATTGCTCTTTGTTTTGCAATAATGTTCACAGTTCCCAGTCCCTCCTTTTTTCTTCACTTCTAAACAAACAGTAGCTTTTGTAGACAGGAAGAGAATAACAGCAGTTAAGTACTTACTTTTAATTATACAGAGGTTATATCCTCACTTAATGTAGAAGTATGAGCCATTGTTCTCAAAATCTGTTTCAATTCCCCAAATGCCTTAATTATAGTTTACCACATTTGTACCAGTAACAGTCATTACTTCTCAGAAGCACTTTTGAAAGCTAGTCCCTTAACCTGTGTCTCTTATGAGCAAAGGAAGATGCCTACTGTTTTCTTGCCCTTATCTTTGATTATGTATGATGAGAACACAAGAAGTCATATGGAAACATTTGCCAGTGTTTTTGTACAGAAGTTGCCCAGATTGTAAGATTTACTCCAAAAAAAAAAAAGAGATGATTTTATTGAACAAGTCCCCTTCAAGATTCATTAGCATCCATAAGGAGTGGGGAAAAAAGAACTCACAAATCTCTTCATACTGTGTCCATACTGTCTGAGAAACAGAGGATAAAAGACTAGACTCTTTGTCCAGACAATTTGACCCTAAATATGAAAAATCCTCATTTTATGTATAAGGTCATTTTCAGCATCCCTCCTGACAAAATCTAAAAATTTAGTTTTACCAGGAATGCTGCTGGCCTAGAGAGGTCATTGTACTTTCTCTTATATTTTCAATTGCAGGAGTGATCTGAGTTATGCAGGGTGCAATCAAACAATCCTCTGTGGCTAGCATGGGGCCACACACCAGCCACATAGTGGTCATCAACAGCTCTTACAACCTTGCTGGTAAAGAACACAGCAGAAGGCCAGTTCACTTTCTTCCTCTCTTTCTCTGTCTCGAGTTTTAATACTCCTTCCCTTTGCAGGGAGTTGGGCAGTGAGGCTTCTCTTTACTGT
The DNA here is from genome assembly GCF_028858725.1 of Colius striatus. Lineage (NCBI taxonomy): Eukaryota > Metazoa > Chordata > Aves > Coliiformes > Coliidae > Colius > Colius striatus. The sequence continues at coordinate 33,804,888 of NC_084790.1, forward strand.
ATGGCATGATATGACATATGTGACAGCGACATTTCCTTTGCACACAGCAGAAAGTGCTCAGGGACATGGAGCTTCAGAAATAAGCAAGCAGAGCTGAGCAGAACTCTTTGTTGCTGATGCAGACTAGAAGCAGCCTTTGCATCCTTCACAGCTGTGGAGTAATTGATGGTGAAGCAAATTACACACACAGCATCTTCAAGAGGCATGCATGCCAGTGCTGAAATCACCTATAACAACCTCACCAGAAAAGATATGACAGATTAACTGGCTATGGGCAGCATGTGATTTCTCAAAGTTCATAACCCCATCCAATTAAAAACATCACTTCTCCAGAAAGTCCCCAAAGGCAGGGCTCTTCAGTGAAGCAGATATCCAGTCTAATACCCTGGCTTTTTATTCCAGGGACCTATTAACAAGCACAGGAGGATTCTTTCTGCAGTTGTGGAAGACAGATCATCATTCTTGTTGGAGTCAGGGAAGGGCGAGCTGTGCTGGGACTTCAGTAGTATTGGGGCCACCCAAACAACACAAAAAATTGTTTGGGGAAGTGACAAAGGAGCAGGCTAGCAGCAGAGAATAAATGTGTAGCCAGGGCATCTTTATTAGATGAGGCCACTCTCCACCTTATTGAAATATTGTCTCTGTTGTCATGACATGAAACACTGGAACTATACCTTAATTGCAAAACAGACACTGTTTCAGATAGGAGTTTTCCTCCAAATAAAATTAAGTGCCTAAGAGAGCTGGTCAATCTTCAAGCACCACTTTCTCCAAGCCCAGGATAAGTATGTCCCAACACGCAAGAAAAGAGGAAAAGGAGGTAGGAGGCCTCCATGGATGAGCAAGATTCTGCTGGGACAACTCAGGCAGAAAGCAGCCATCTATGAGAGGTGGAAACAGGGGCTGGCTTCTTGGGAAGAGTATAGGAACATTGCCAGGGCATGCAGGGGTGCAACCAGGAAGGCTAGAGCCCTTCTAGACTTAAATTTAGCCAGGGATGTTAAGGACAGCAATAAGGCATTTTTCAAGTACATCAGCAGCAGAAGGATGGCGAGGGGGAATGTGAGCCCGCTGCTAAATGCTGAGGGTGCCCTGGTGTCTGAGGATGCAGAGAAGGCTGAAGTACTGAATGCCTTCTTTGCTTCAATCTTTACAGCCAAGGCTGACCCTCGAGAAGCCCTGTCCAGCAAGGATAGCAGGATGGCCTGGACAGCAGAGGACTTGCCCTGGGTAGAAGAGGTTAAAGACTTGTTGGCCAAGCTTCAGGCTTATAAGTCAATGGGTCCTGATGGGATGCATCCTAGAGTGCTGAGGGAGCTGGCTGATGTGATTGCTGAGTCTCTCTCCATCATTTTTGAACAATCATGGAGGACAGGTGAGGTGCCTGAGGACTGGAGAAAGGCCAATGTCACTCCAATCTTCAAAAAGCGCAGGAAGGATGACCCAGGAAACTGCAGGCCAGTCAGTCTCAACTCCGTCCCTGGAAAAGTAATGGAACAACTCATCCTGAATGTTGTCACTAAACATATGAAAAGATGGTTATCAGGGGGATTTAACATGCCTTCACTAAGGGGAAATCCTGTTTAACCAACCTCATAGCCTTCTATGAGTGCATAACTGGCTGGCTAGATGAGGGGAGAGCAGCAGATGTCACCTACCTTGACTTCAGCAAGGCTTTTGACACTGTCTCCCACAACATCCTCATCAGAAAGCTCAGGAAGTGTGGTCTGGATGAGTGGACAGTGAGGTGAAGAGGAACAGCTGAAGAGGGACAGAGAACTTCTGCAGAAAGTCCAGCACAGTGCCACCAAGATGATCAGGGGACTGAAACATCTTTCACATGAGGAAAGGCTGCAGGAACTGGGGCTGTTTAGTCTAGAAAAGAGAAGACTGAGGGGGGATCTTAATAATATTTACAAATATCTAAATGGTGGGTATCAGAAGGTTGGGGCAGCCCTTTTTTCTATTGTAGCTAGCAACAGGACAAGGGGTAATGGGATGAAGCTGGAATGCTAAAAGTTCCACTTAAACATAAGAAAAAACTATTTCACTGTGAGAGTGAGAGAGCAGTGGCACAGGCTGCCCAGAGGGGTTGTGGAGTCTCCATCCTTGGAGGTCTTCAAAACCTGCCTGGACATGTTCCTGTGTGACCTGATCTGGGTGGACCTGCATCTGTTGGACCAGATGATCTCTAAAGGTCCCTTCCAACACTACCATTCTATGATTCTATGAAGTGCAAGGTGTACTCACTAAATTTGCACATGGTTGGAAATCCAAAAGTTCTGCCACTTTATACAATGGGATCCAGGCCAGATAATCCAAAAATTATGAGAAAACAACCCTACTTTGCTACTATACTCTTGGATACTCAAGTCCACAAGTAGTCTCTGTAGTCCCTATCTGTCGTGGTTTGGCCCAGCTAGCATAGAAGCATCAAGACAGGCTTTCGCCCTGCGGCCGCATTCACCCTCACCCTCATTAGGATAGCAGAGGCCCTAGTGAAATGGGAGGAAAAAGATAAACAAGGTTGTTGTGGATTGAGACAAGGGCAGGGAGGGCAAATCCACGGTTCTGGGCAAATCCAGTACTTGACTTAGAGAGGAAAGTAGGAAAGTTTATTCTACTGCCTACAAGAAACAGAACAGAAAAAAAAGGATAATGAGAAAGTTACAACCAGCACTTTAAGATCTCCCTCCTCCATCTCTCCTTCCTTCCCCGGCCCAGTTCACTGCTCTCAATATCTCTACTTCCTCCCCCTTCAACAGCTTGGGGGGGGCAGGGAATGGGAGATAAGATCAGTCTCTCACAGATGGGCTCTGCCACTTCTCTCTTCTGAGATGAGGACGACGTCTTACATTCTTCCCCTGCTCCAATACAGTGTCCCTCACATGTGAAATGACCTCCTCCAATCATACTTTTAATGAGCTTCTTTGACATAGGTTCTTCCCCACAGTTACAGCTTTTGTGAATATTGGGTCCCTCCCACAGGACACGACCTCCTCCAGCCATAGTCACTGCCCCTGGCATGGGGTTTTCTTTAGCAAAATGAGTCTCTGCCCTTGGTGTGTGGTGTTTAACAAAATGAGTCACTGCTCCAGCACACCTTGTCCTCTCTTTCCTCGCTGACCTTGGAGTCTTCATAGTTGTTTCTCTTCCCACTCCTTGCTCTTTTACCAGCCAGAAAAGAAGAAGGGACAGAAGAAAAAAGAAACAGGAAGAACTTTCCTCTTCTGGCTTCTTAAAAAATGACCGTGGAGGCGTCTAACTGGGTCAGCACCAGAAGTGGGTCTGGCTCTGAGCTGGGGAGATTTTCTAACAACTTCTTACAGGAGCCATCTTTACAGACCCTTCCCCCTTACCAGAAATGGCTGTCAAGTCAAACCACAACATTGTCACAGGGACAAGTTTCTGAAGTATAACAGAAATTTTGGTGACAAAGAAGATGAGGGAAGTTTTCCCTCAGTGAAAACCACCTGTCTCTCTCTCACAGGGCCAAGAACTCTTTAGAAATACATTTTCATGCAGTAGAAGACATATTAAAGACGTTATCTTGTCTTCTACCTTTCTCTCTCTCAGGAAACTGTTTTCTTTCAACATCTTCTGATTGCAGACTTTCTCACCTTTAATTGCTCTTTTTTCCTCCTGCAGACTCTCCAGTTTGTTTCTGATTTCCTAAAAGTAGACCGCATCAGTGCTGAGTACAGGACAACAAAATATGTTCTCCACTACACATAGAGAACTCATCTGCTCTTAACTGCTGGCACATTACGATGGAGAATTGGCCCCTGTGCTTTGCCATCATCATCATTCTCAGCAGCTATGAGCCCACAGAGATGGAATCAGAGGAGAAACGTGATCAACAGTAAAAGAAGCAGCTATTTAGAATGGGTGCAGCACTTTGTGAAGTTATTAAAAGGGAATAAGTTATTAAAAGGGAATGTTATTAAAAGGGAACTAGAACATTAATATAGGAGACAGAAAAGCCTGGTTCCACAACAGAAGTGTCTGCCAGAATAGAGGGCACTGAGAAACTATCCTGCTTTGTATACTGGAAAAGCAGTTTGAAGTAGTTCATCATTTATCAAGACCTCACACCTATCAGCTTTGGAACATCAGAGGAAGAAGGAGAGAAGAGGACAGCAAGACAAAGTATCAGCTTGAGACACAGGTATAGTATTTAGGAGAGGACAGGGTCCCAAGAACCACCAAGCAACAGAAACGTCAGTGAAGATGGCAGGTGCCAAGTACTGAGTATGTTTGGATACCTAAGCACTTCTCTGTGTGTCCATAAGGAAGATTAACTCTTCTGAGAGACTGAGCACTTAAAAGTTAAACCGTACATATCTCTCCCACAATCAAAAGACTGCTAGTATCAAGAAATTCCACCCAATGTCATTAGTCTCTGTCAAAAAAAATTTCCTTTCCTTGAGAATGTAATCTGTGAGCAGCAAGGTTGAGAGTTTAACTGAGTCTTACCTGTGAATCCCTTGTGCTCTTGGTTTGTGTGGAAGTCTCATAATCACATTAGTTCCATTTTTAGGATTTCTTCTGCATGTCATGCTGTTGCTCAATGATTGTCAGTGTGCAGTTTTATCAGGAAATAATACTGTTTATTCTCTGACAGACTTTACATGTTCTTCTTCGAATTTTAAAAGCTTCCATTCTGAGTCACTAGCACCTAAGGGACAAACGCAAGGGAAAAAATAGGCATGTGGAAAAAATAAACACAGTTGCTTGACATCATATTTAGTTAACAAGAGGAATTACTTTCACCAGCTTAAGACTACATTCTTTATTTTGTGAACCTGTTAAAAAGGGGTTTTTTTCAGGACTGTTTTGAAAACCAGAAAAGGATCTTTTCAAACATGTCCTTAACTTTCCTCCTGTAAAGGTGATAGTTCAATACCATTGGAATAAGGAGCAGGAAACTCAGGAGGACCACAAGGATGTCATGAGGCTATGCAGGGAGAAAATTAGACAGGCCAAAGTCCAGATAGAACTTAATCTGGCTACTACCATAAAGGACAATAAAAAATGTTTCTATAAATCAGCAGCAGCAACAAAAGGAGGACTAAGGAGAAGCTCTATCTTTTGTTGGATATGAGGGAAAACACAGGGATGAAGAAAAGGCTGAGGTACTTTATGCCTTTTCCCCCTTTATCTTCAATGGTAAACCCATTTGTTCTCCAGGTTCCCAGCCCTCTAATTTGGAAAAGAAGAACCAGAAGAACGAAGCCCCTACAATCCCAGGAAAAATGGTGTGTGACTTCAACACACACAGGCCCATGGGTGTGAGAGAGCTGGCAGAAGTGCTCGCTGAGCCACTCTCCATCATCTATCATCAGTCCTGGCTCACAGGGGAGGTCCCAGAGGACTGGAGGATGGTAAAAGTGTCATCCCATCTACAAGAAGGGCCAGAAGGAAGATCCTGACAACTACAGGCCTGTCAGCCTGACCTCAGTAATAGGGAAAAATTACAAAACAGGTAATCTTGAGTTCCATTACATGCCACATATTAGACAACCTGGTGATCAGGCCCAGTTAACACGGTTTCCTGCTTGACCAGTTTGATTTCCTTCTATGACAAGGTGATTCACTTAGTGGAAGAGAGAAAGGTTGTGTATGTGGTCTTCCTGGACTTTAGTAGGGTGTTCAACACAGTCTCCCACAACATTCTCCTGGGGAAATTGACTGTCCATGACTGGAATAGGCACATCTTTGCTGAGTAAACTGTCTGGATGGCTGGGGCTAGAAAATGGTGGTGAATGGAGTTAAATGCAGTCGTCAATTGGCTACCAGTGGTGTTCCCCAGGACTCAGTGTTGGGGCTTGTTCTGTTTAACATCTTTATCAATGATCTGGCTGAGAGGATTGAGTGTACTCTCCAGTGAGTTTGCAGATGACACAATGCTCAGCTGGTTTGCAGACCTGCTTGAGAGCTGGAATGTTCCTCAGAGGGATATGGACAGACTGGAGCAATAGGCTAAGGCCAGTTGTATGAGGTTCAACAAGGTTAAGTGCTGGGTCCTGCACTTGGGCCATAACAATCTCATACAGGCTCGGGGATATGTGACTGGAATTCTGTCTGGAGGAAAAGGTCCTGGGAGTGTTGGTCAATAGCCACTGCAGTAGAATAGAAGTAACACAGACAAAAATTCTTGCTAAACTCCAGTCTCCCTGGTGTTAGCAAAAGCATGGTTTTAACTGTTAAATCTTTAACTGTTTTATGTTTTAACTTTCAACACTACCTGACTGAGTAGATTTGTGTTTCTGTTTCTTATATGCTTCACTGTTGAGCTACCTCATTTAAGACCAAATATGGTCAGATACACTATCAGGATCTCCTACATATCTCCAGTTGTTTAATATTTCACACTTAACTTCATATTGACCTCCTCAAACTATTTTGACTCTCAGCATGACTCTTTTCACTTTTTCCAGAAAAGGTGCCCATGTTCATTTAAGGACAGGACAAGAGAGACAGTATTTCTTTCATGTCTTTTTTCCAACATGCTTAAAAACAGAAATACTTCACTTCTAGCCTGAAATTCCATTCTGACTTCTACCTGTTAGTTCCCTGAACGCGTTTTCTACACCAAGAGCGCCCTCTGGTACTTGTGCTCTGATGACACTTACGGGGAGGGGACAAATGAGTTCTCTTGAATGCTTTCCAAGCTTGCCTGCACATAGATTATCAGACCAGATGATCTGAATTAATGATTAAACTGATTTTCCTTTTGGAAAGCAGTCAGAATGAAAGGCACACCAATTAAAATAATTCCTTTCCCCAGAAAAGGAAGAAAACTTATAATGAAGTACTGTCACACCTTCTGAATGAGAACATGTAGAAAGCAATCCGGTAGAGTACAGTCTTTCCAAAATTCATACCTGTACCTAACTCAAACAACATTTCCAAACACTACAACAATACAAATCAAAGAGCAAATTTCTGCATTTCGAGTCAGTTTTTGCCTCTCTCTCCTACCCCCTGGCTCCCACACCATTATCTCCTTTCTGCAGTATTTCCTGTAGTCACAGATAAATGCTATATTCCTGTACTGAATTTTCAACATCATATTTCAAATCACCATTTCTCAGTTATATGTGTCTCCAAAGACAACTTTAGATTCACCTGCTGTGGCACCAACTTGATGTTCATATTTAATCTGTTTTATCCACTCTCATCCCCAAACTACTTTCCAGACTGCAACCCCACATTCTGCAGGTCAGGCCACTATTCTCTATCTGTACACATACACCTTTGCACCCAACAGTACTAACCCATTTGTTTTAAAATGGTTGGCTGATTGATTCTTTTGTACAGCGTATTTTGCCTCTGGTGTTGTAGTGATTGTGCCTGACTATGTCAACTGTATTTTTCAGTTAGTGTTTTCCTTCAGGTAGTGGGACAGATGAAAAATAGGGTCACCAACAAATTTTACAGAATGTAGTGAAATGACCCATATTTATGATGACTTCCCTTAGAAACTATTTGTGTCGACTAGCCAGTTCTTAATGCCTACACATTTCAATATTGACTGGCACATTTTTCTATATCAGAAAGATAATAGTATAAGATCAAAATCATTACAAAGAATCTTACACCTCTAGAGCTGCCTTCATCAACCAAACTTATCACCTTTAGGAATGAAACAAATTCTGTTTAACAAGTCCTATTTTGCATAAAACTGTGTTGACTGACATTAATTGTATTCCTGCCCTTTATTTCTCCATTAATTGAATCCTGTACCAATTTTTACATTATTTTGCTCAAGGGTGATGTTAGGTCAACTGGTCTATAATTTTCTGGGGCAATTTGTTTACCTATTAATAACTATCTTCCAGTTGTCAGATATTTCATCAGTGTTCCAAATATTCTTCTATATTTTTTTATACCATCAATAAAATAATTTCTTTTTCAGTAAGGAAGAGTGAGTTGTTTATTTCCTCCTTTTGAGACCACAACTGTGAATTACTTAGCCTGCTGATTGCAAATCCCAGTTGACTTATCCTTGTTGTCCAACAGAGCAGTCAGCATTTCATACTGCTTCTTGCAAGCATGGAAGGTAGAAATAACTGGAATACTTCTACTTCTCCTGCATTATCGGCATCTTCACCACTCTCATGCAGGAACCTATTGGAGTTTGTGCCCTAAACTGCTCTGGTCCAACTAAGCATTACTTTTTTTCTTATGATTCTGGCCTTACTTGTAAGTTTTTTTGTCCCTTAGAATAACCCACTTATACAAATGTTGCCTATCTTCTTCCTTCTCCCACTCATCTTCTATCTTCTGTTTTATTTTCATCTGCAGCCCTCACTCCTTACCATTAAGACAGACTCTTACACAAACCATCCTGGATTCACAGTTTCAAAGGCCAGCAAGCATCTTTTGCTGAGATCACCACTCACTCATTAGCAGCTATGTCCCCACTCTTGTGTTTATCTCCAGTCCTAGAGGACTCTTAAATTCATTTTGCTCTTTCCTCTCCTATCCACTAGCAGAAATAAACTTTCAGTGCAGAATTAATGCCTATTCTTTTCTCTGTTTTCTTCCTGGCTCCATACAAGCCATACTCTCCCCTGACAAACATACAGCCACAGCACCCATATGCCTGTTACAGCCTTTGCTCACTGTGTCTCCCTCTCCATTCTCACACTTGTTATCTGCCCTACATATAATTTCAGATTCTTGCTTCCCCTCTCTGTTGTTTCATCCAGATTCTCTGCTGCCCCACAAAAATACTGAGACACAGGGAGACATTATTTCTACATGCAGCAGATCTTGAGTGTATTAGGCTCCTCTGCTCATTTCACAGAAAACAATAAGGCTGGCAACCTAGTCTTTGCAAGCGCTTTGCAGTTGATGTGAGCTATCCCAGAAGCATCTTTGAAGAAGCAGAAGATAGCTCAACTGAATTTTACTGGCATTGATATTATTGTTCTATGAAATGAATGAAAATTAATTTAGGAGCTTTCTGTGTTTTCTCAAAGTTTAAGAATAAGGTGTGGAGATTGCTGTTTCAGAAAGAGGTTTGGGAGACACTGTGCAAGAACATGACAAATGACACCTAAAGATAGTCTGTGAAGATATAAATATCACATTTGGAGGCTTTTTCTTTAAATGATTCCCAACATTGACTTACAGATATATCTCTCAAGGCTTTGATTGCTGCTGTGGAGATATATTTTGGTGATGAAACCAGTATAAAATATGTATGTATAATTTTTATATCTAGATTTTTAAACTTCCTAGTATAGAAAATTCATGTTCTCAGAAGATTCCACATTGAGCCTTGTGACTTGCTTGATGTAACTCATCTGAACTTCTGGCTGACTTCTTAGCTCTCAGTTCTGTGAGGACTGTGGAGACCTTTCATGAAAGTTCATGCCCAAGTAATTCATGTAAGAACACACATATCAGATTTTTTGAGAAATCATGGAAGTAATTAAAAATCATAACCCTTCCTTTCTACTTTTTCTTGGAAATTACCAAGCTTCCAGAAGCTTTGGCTGACCATTAAACTTCACACTTGCAAGATCCCATTCCTAGTAACTGGCTTTTACTAATTTCTTACCTCTGGAACTTCTCATCTCCACATATATGAGCCTTCCTAGTTCTGTTAAGTGCCAGCTGTGATTAAGATCTCAATGCAGCTCTTAACACACTCTGCATGGTAAAGGAACAGAAAGGTAGTTTGTGCAGGCAGTGTAAAGCCTGGGTAAAAGTGGTTCAGACCACCACACTGATGCTGTTCAGGTGCCTGAAGGAATTGGCCTATTGTGTTGGTTGATACTTCGAAAGCCTGTTCTTTCAATGTCTTGAATACTTCCGTTAAGAAAAAGTGTTAATTTTGCTCCTAAAGGGAAGAGGATAGTCTGTCTTACCCCATGAGACATATGCAGGGCCATCACTTCTCACCAGTGCAACATGTCTGCTATGGGCCTGTGTCAGGAAAAAGTCAGGGACTATGTCTTGTTTCAAGACCCAGAAGGCTTTCAGCTCAGACCAGCAGAGCGTGTAGAGCTGGAACAGAGGTGTGAGCAAAGAGTAAGCCAGGCAGTGACGTGTAAATGCATACTGCAGTATTTAACCCTCTGACATTATGTGTGAAGCTTGTCCTAAAAGCTTGTCCACACAAACCATCTTCCCAGAGGTCACAGGGCACTTGCAGACCTATGGTTTACATAATGGTGGTGCCTCGCAATGGAGTATCACACTACATTGTAGGACCAGAGCCAGCTGCAGAAATAGACCTAGATGTTGCTGTGCCGGTGATTCCCTTGCTCTAAGGAGACCTTCTCAGCAAATTCTAATTTTCTCGGGTGTATGATGTGCCAATGTGACCTCTCCTCTTCCAGCAGCCAAGAGACCTCCCAGCACACACAGGGACAAGCAGTATGTTGCCTGCAGATGACCTCCCTTGGAGACCTCCATGCAAGGCAACTCCGCACAAACAACGCATAAACACTGCTCATCAGCAGGCTTTGGCTGCATGGTTTCACAGAGACTTCTACAGTCTCAGATCCCTCTTTCTCTGATTACAAGAAGCTCTTCAGCAAGAATCTCTCAGGTCATTTTTCAAATAAATGTTGTTCTGGTTAGATCCTAGGGCAGAAATAGAGCAAAAAGGTGACCCCACTCCTAGCAGTCCTCAGTTTCATTTTAGCTGAGAAGCTCTTATATCTCAGCCTCTCTCACTGGCTAGTTGCTATTTCTAACCTGTTCAGTGCTGTATTATGTCAAAGACTATTATTTATTCAGAAGAAATAGAGAATAAGATAGCACCCCAGTTGCATGACAGGGATCAATAGGTGCCTTTTCTCTAATGATAGCACCTTTTTTTTATTTTTAATGCCTCATTTCTGAGCACTGAGAGAATAATTTCTAATGCTGTACCATTAGGGATTGTTAAAAACATCATAGCACTATTAAATGATCTATTAAAAAAACACTATTGTTGCAATTGCTATTATGCTAATCTATGTATGATCTTGTTATTTTGCAGAGTCACAAACTCCCAAAGTTAAAGAAAGCTAACTGCATTTAGACAAGGAACAGATTTTCATGGAAAACACTTACCTGTTAGTATACATAGTTTTGTTTTGTTTATCTTATCTTATTTGTCTTAACTTCATAGGCCAAGGGCTTCTTTCTCTTAGCTGCTTATGCGAAACCAGAAAACAAGATGCAACATAGTCAATTACAGCTGCAGATCTCATTTTCCCGTCAAAATGAGCAACTACCTCAAAAATTACGTTGTACAAAGCATCTATCTTGCTCCTTGGTCAAGTAAAGCAAAATATCTACAACTCCTTCTCCTCCTCCTCCTCTAATGAAAAAGGTTGGGCAAGAGTGCAGTTTACTTTGAAAAAAACAAAACACAACAAAACCAAATCCACAAAAAAACCCAAAGGAACTAAGACCAAAAGACCAGTCTTGCATTTTTTTTCAATCGGATACAATACAAATCTAATAAAACCATTTGGCAGACTTGGGAAAAAACATAGGTATCCTTCAGTCTCCTTGAAAATTACAAGCTTCTCAAAAATTAGTGAACAGGCTCAGAAGTCAGACCAATCAGCTAAAAAGAGTACAGATACATACTTTTACCACCCTTTTTTAAAAGAGAATAACATAAAGAAAACAATGGGGTAAAAAGCAATTGCATCAGATTAAGTTATATACTTTATAGAAAGAAGAAATGGTTCCTGTAAAGGCAATGGAGCAAGTGTTTACCCTCTGTTAATTCAATCTTTTCTATTAGCTATTTTCCAGTAGCACATACACTAAAAATCCACACAAACCACACAAAAATGATGATAACTTTTTCAGTGTCAGGGCTATGGAAACACCCCAGAGGAAGCTTAAGTGTCCCTTAGACAGGCTGCTATCTATACTTGCAAGACAGAGATTGCTAATAAACATTGGGAAGGCTGCAAATCCAGAGCATAGGCAGAGCTGACTGTGGATCTTAGGAAGAAGGCAGCAAACAAGAGAAGCTTCAGGGTACTGTCTGCTTTTCTTTGCATCTGTGAAAGGACTCTGCATGTAACAGAGTCAAATAAAGCTGTCCAGTCATTACTGCTCTCCCTAGTATATGACTGTAAGCCGTAGAGGGCAAGAGTTATTTTGTTTCCAACACATAATGAAAATAAGGAGAAACTCAAACATTAACATGTATGAGGTGGCACTTTGAGGGAGTGGGACGAGGAGGAGGAGGGAAATAGGTATGGATTTGTCTTAGAAAGTTGCCTGCAGCATGGCTCAGACAGTGAGGAGATTGGTTCCCCTGGGAACTCCTTTCAGAAAGGTTCAGAATGGAGGGGCAATATGTTATACTGTGCCATTGCAAAACCAACTAGAACTGCTCTCAGGAGAAACCAAAGAAATAGGGCTCTTCTCAGGAAAACAAACACACACACAGAATCCCAGGTTCTTCCAGAACTGCAAACTATCCCAGATTAAAAAGAGTCAATACAGATGCCTGAGGAAAGCCCATATATCCCGAGGCACTTGTATGCAGCTCTTGCACAGGAAGCAGGGCTATGAACCCACAAATTTGCCAGCAGGATACAGGACAGATGGGCGTTATGAGCAGCAACTCAGAGCAAGGACAATGATCTGAGAGGGGCACTGACGTTAGACAAGCTGCCCAGGTGTAGGTGGACACGCGAGACTGTGGCCTAGTCTTCCACAATAGTTCATGGGGAACTATGGCTCTCACCACCACAGGGGATGAAGCAAACTGCAAGCCTGCAACCCACCATATGCAAAGACAGCGTACACAGAACCTGCATGGTGCTGCAGTCAAGGAAAGGCAAGATGAAACCTAAACTTAAAATCTCCCTGCTGTTGCCCTACAATTCTTCTCCAGAGTGAAGGAGAGCAGTAGCTATTTTCTTCCTGGCCCTGAATGACAGACTGGTTCTGGTGCACTACAAACAGATATATATCTCGTGCTCTCATCTATCAGTCTGGAATAATCAGGGATACAAATCTACACTTAAATTGGGAAGTAAATGCTGAGATTACTATCACTGTTACCTGGGAAGCAACCTGTAATTCCTTACCTGAAGGAAGAGTTACTGTCAGGGGTTTGCAGGACATGGCTGTTTTAGGTCAGACTTAACCTTTGTTTGACCTGTTTCTCAGCACTTCGCAATAACTGTGATAGTATATTTTGGAATTTAATTGTAGAACTTGTTTTATTTCTATACTAATTATACTACATTTTTACTAATTTATTGTTCAATGAAATGCAAAAATTTTCTGTAATATTCCTCCCACTACTTAACCTACTTAAATTCCAACTCCCTGAAACATAATGCATATAAAATTGATTTTCATTTCAAAAGCAGAGAAGGAATCTTTATTCTTTACATTTTTATTGCAGACATTTCAGATATTTTTCACATACTGGAAATCAATAATGCATAGTCTGAGATCAAATACAAAGCTATGATCCTCCAGACCAAGCAGTTTTGGTTTTAAATTCTTAAAATGTAATATAAAGGGAGATAGTTGGGAGAGGAGGTTTAAAAGATACAGAAAGAGAGAGTCTTTTGTTTCTAAAAAGCTAATTGTTTCATATCTTCATTTAAAAATAAATTGGCCAGGTGCAGTACATATTCTTAAACATTAAACAGTCACGTGTCCAGTGCTTTCTAATGCTTAATGTTTGTACCACACCTGCAATATACAGGTTTTTAGGGAATAAAAATTTAGGTGCTTTACTTCACACAGCTGAGAATAAATACTGCAGTACTCTATAGCTGTGTGATAAATGAAGTATCCCCGAACAGGATTCCGGTTGAATTTTGGAATTTATTGGATGAATAAGAGCAAGCAAACAGCGCTGGGCGCACTGAGAGCCTCTGCTCTATTAGGACGCACACCCATCACATCCCGAGTTTGCATTAAGTAGGGTAGGCCTTATACGTATTCATGACTTTTCCTCGAAGAGGCTGAAAAATGTTAATCATTTCTGGGAAGGGGTCCTCTCCTTCTCGCGCATGCTTTGTTCCATCTTGGGAGTCTTTTTCACCCTCTTTAGGTGGCCCTTGGAGGAAGTCAGTAGTCTTCCTCACGGTGTCCCCCAGGCAACCTCTGTGTGTATATCTCTGCAAAATTGGTTCAAGCTAATCTCACCAAAACACTTGCCAAGCTGCCATTACAAGAAGCAGAAACACCCTCCTTATCAAAACCTGGTTCAAGCTAGTCTTCCAAGACACCTGTCAAGCTACCGTTACAAAAAGCATAAGAACAAATAAAGCTACCAAAAATTATCATCCATATTCATTGATCCACATTGACACGAATCAAGGGAACACGTTTCACAGCTGAAACGCAAGAGCAACCACTGCAATTGTGGTAGTGTATGATAGGTTGAATAGGGAATAAGGTCTACCGTGACAGATGCAATGCACACTCACACATTTCTCCTACAAGTATACAGACCAGACAAAAGGTGAGAAGGAAAAAAAAAAAAAAAAGATGAAATATGTAAGAACTTCTGCTGACCAGCAGTAAATTCAAGTAAAAGACTTATGTTGCTGAAAACCCTAACCTGTACAGAGCCTACTAAACAATATTAGCAATAAAATATGTGTTCCTGTATGGAACCAGTCTGGAGTACAATGGATAAGAGCCAGGAGAAGTATTTTATCTACATATCTGTGCACAGGTCACTCATGCACTTGCTATGCACAAAGATACTATTAGCAGAAGTGCTCAGTATAGTCATGCTCCTGATTCTTTTCCTATTCAAATTAAATCATCGCTCTATGAAGAACAGGATCTGCATCTTTGCTCCTGCCTTCAAAGAAGGGATGACTTGTAACCTCTAGCCATGAGAGTGGTAAACACCCAGATGACACATTTTTATACAAGTGATGACTGCCAGAGTTTTGCCATAGGCAATAATTTAGCCTAACATCCTCAAGCATAAAAAGAGCTTAGAAAACAAACAAAAAGCCACCTGAATCACTGGTGGGATTTTGAGCACACAGCTGAGATGGGATTTCTTATCGTGGTCTCTATATGCCTCTGAAGAAACAGAGCAGACCAGTTCAAAGTTTTCCTCTGGTGGACCTGCTGCTTCTAATTTTAAATATGATCTGACAAAAAAATTCTAGGTCTGCACTTGGGAATGTACTTATGCTGTTGTTTTTCTCTCTTCACAAGTTTTTCCAGTTGCACATTTTCCTTTCTTAATGCTGAAGGGAGAGACCCCTGCTCTTCCAGGGAAAGCCACAGAATCGTCACAGGTGAAAAGAGAACAGGGTGGGCACAGGGCACATTGTCTGTCACACGGGAAATTCACTTTGCTAGACTGACCTGATAGTTTAAGTGAACTCCCAGGCCCTGTTAGATATCCTCTGAGAGTGGCCACCAAGAAGCTACCTTAATTATTTTGTCTTTGTTACATTCAGAAATAAATGACATCTGACACTCATCCAGGATCATCATATTTCTTTTCTTCAGCTTCACAATTTGCCAGAGGTGGAAGAAGAAGAAAGTCAGGATGACAAAATTTTTACTCTAAGCATGACCAGTTTCATGACAGATGTAGGTACTTTTCACATTTCAGCCACATAGAAAGTGAGAGTCCTCAACAATGACTGGAGGAGAGCAGTGTGCTCTCTAGGATCCAGATAGGCAAAGCAAAATAGGTCCTGCTGACAAGTCAGAAAATCTCTATGCAGGATAATGCTTTCTCTTCTGATAGCTGCCTGCAAAGTGACAGCCTCTTGCTCACTGCCTCCAACTCCCACTTTCCTTAGAATGGAGGAGGCCCTGGTGAGATGGGAGAAAAAAAAAAAAAGGACATTGTGGATTGAGACAAGGGCAGAGAGGGCTCACTGTCAATTATGGTTCTGGGCAAAACAGACTCCATTTCTCAACTTAAGAGGGGAAAGAAAGAAAAGTTTATTCTACTACCTACAAGAAACAAAACAGAGCAAAAAGGAAAAATAAAACAAAACAAAACAGGGCAGGATGATAAGAAAAATACAACCAGCACTTTAAGATGTCCCTCTCCCATCCCTACATTCATCCTGGGTTCAGCTCACTGCTCCTGATATCTCTGCCTCCTCTCTCTTCAATGACATGGCGGTAGGGAATGGAGGATGAAGTCAGTCTCTCACTGATGGTTTCTGTCTCTTCTTTCTTCCCAGAGGAGGACAACTTCTTGCATTCTTCCCCTGCTCCAATATAGGGTCCCTCCCACTGGACACCGTCCTTAATGAACTTCTCTAGCATGGTTTCTTCCCAACAGCTATGGCTTCTGTGAATATAGGATCTCTCAGACAGACAACAGCCTTCTCTGGGCATAGTCACTGCTCCTGGCACAGGGTCTTCTATGAAGTGCAAATAAATCTCTTCTTCACCAGTCCTCTCCACAGGATGCAAGGGGGTCTCTGCTCCAGTACACCTTCTCTTTTCCCTTGCTGGCCTTGGGGTCCACATGGTCACTTTTCTCTCTCTCTTCCAATTCCTTGCACCACCACCAGCCACAAAAGAAGGAAGAACAGCGAGAAGGAACAGGAGAAAATCTCCACTTCCGGCTTCTCCTTCACCTTAAAAAGTGATTGAGGTGGCATCTAACTGGCTCAGCCCCAGAAATGGGTCTGACTCTGAGCTGCAGATAGTTTTGAGCAACCTCTTACGGGAGCCATCTTTACAGCCACTTCCCCATCACCAGAAACAGCTCCACACAAAACCATGACATTGCCATTTACTGAATAGGAAACAGCAGAAATCTCACAAAAAAAGGCTAGTAGGTCAAGCCCAAGCAGAGGCTAAAGTTTTGAAAGCAGTAGAGTTTGCTGCATCAGGCTCTTTGGATGGTTTTGGATGAGATTGCATCTTGCATCTTGATGACTGGAGCTGCCACCTGAAGCACTGGCGTGGCAATCCTTGTCACAGTATCAGGATAAATCCTAACCAAGAGCAGTAACAGGAATTACTCTGCTGTACATGATACCAGAGTAAAGCATCCCAGTCACTAACTCCTGCAAAAGCATTAGTCTTCCCAAGGGCTTGGCAGTGCCCTCAGCAGCACTAGCTCCTTGAGTCTGTGCAGTGTAGAGGGTACCTCTGTTGCTTGACACTGCTAAAGGAAAGGGAGGAAAACCAGAGAAGTCTGTGCCCTTAAGGGATGTATCTCTTTTCCCTCCAGTCTCAAGTTCACAAATTTAATAAATCTGGGGAGATATATCAATGGTCTTTGAACAACAGGGATGGATAACTGACACCCTTCATTCTTCCATTCTCAGAACAGGCAGCCAAAATGCTATGTGTCTCAATTTGAGTCACTGGGATGTTTCTCTATAGGTCCGTTTTCTTGTGTTTTTCTAAAGTTTCCAAGTTTTGCTCACGATTGGCATTCTGAAAAAAAATTACTCTCTTTCACCAAAAGCTAGCAAGAAGGAGCTCCTAGCAATGAGAATTTAGCCTTTAATTATCCAACCACCATCCAAAGGCTTTCATAAAATCAAGTTAATATTCTTTTTTTCTTTTTGTAAATCCTTATCTTCATTCTAATTTATTTATTCTACAATATTTTTGTTAGTTCTGTGTTTGACAAATGCATAAAGACTACAATCCTACAAGGACTTACCAAAGCCTAATTTCTAAAAAAGCTTCTTTTTACTGGTCCTTTCAGGTTTTCTTTAATTCCTTTCAATCAATCATTAAGCAAGAGCCTTAATGAGCTGAAGAAATTACCAAACAAAAAGATCATGAAACATTTTGTAGGAAAGTGGTCAGGGGAGATTTCGTTTTTAGACATGTGTAGGTTTTTGTTTAACAAACAAATAAATGTATCCTATGAAACATCTCAAGCATCTTGAACTTTTTTTCCAATGAATCTTGTAGTTTCTGAAAGTTTCTTTTTCACTGCATTTGATGAAAACCAGGCTTTGGTGAATAATATTGTCATGGCAGATATTTTTTCCTAATATGTTTCAGAAAGCTAGCAGCTGTATGAAGACAAAACCCGCCTAATTGGAAGTGTTCATCTAACAGCAGAGAAAGCCTTTCCCAAGTCCCTGAGCCACACACTGACAGTAAGAAGGGAAAAACTGCTTTTTGCCTGCAAAGCTTTACAGTCTCACTGAAGGATTGGTACCTAAGGGGCCCATACACAGTGTGCCACCACCTGAGATTTCATAAGGTAGGCAGGTGCTTGTGTTCTCAGGGACCTTAGCAGCACACCCTCTCTTTGCACCAAGGCATCCACACCATCATCCTCCTTACCAATTCCCTTCCCATTGGGCAAGACACCAGCCCCTTCCGTCTCCCACATCCCTGTTCCCATCCAGAATGACTCATAGCTGAAGAGCTCAGGCAGGATCATTAATAAAGCCAGATGAAAATTACTTTTAGATAGGAATCTCTAAACCTTGGAGTTTAATAGTTCTCGTGATTTACGTTTTTTAAAATGAAAACTCCAAATCTCAAATAAATTAGTAAAATGTTGGTGGGAACTGGTCCTGTAAAGGGCTTCAATCCTCCCTTGACATTTTTGATATCCAAAACTGAATATTTTTAAAACATTTTCTATTTTTGTTTTAACCAAAACTGCTTATCCAACACTAGAAGGGTTGTCTGCTTCACAGGAGATGGAGATACCATGGCAACCATAACAGTTGTTTGCATTTTGGCTAAGAAATAAATTTTCCACTGGAAAAAAAAAAAAAAAAAAAAAAAAAAAAAAAAGGAAGTCATGGTTGAAAGACTCACCTCATTTTCAACAGGAAAAGCCTTCCTACCTAGAGCCATGTGAAACACATTGCACACAGTCGCAGCCAACTAGCAGACAAATAACTATCTTAACTCGAGCACAGTAAATCTTGCAGAAAAATAAGTGTGGGATTTGTTTGCCCCTGGATGTTGGGGGATGAAGGAACGAGGTATCTACTAAACTAGAGCTGTTACTCATAAACTAGAGCAGTTGCTTCTCATATTTTGTATTATGAATGGAAAATAATAAAATAGATCTTGCTGTATGCAACTGCTGGGTGGTACTTATTTATAGCTCTAGTGAGGATAGTGTGACTGGTTGGGCAATGCAGTATTAATCATAATTTCAGCAAGAAGCAGGAAAGTACTCTCAGAATAAGAATTAGGCATTAAGAACTATATTGTATCTATTTGGGAAAATCATAGACTGGGCAGGGTGAAACAGGGCCAGGACTGTGCCCAGCACATCCTAGAGGGAGCATGTGCTGCAGAGGAGGATACAACACACTCCTCTCAACTAGCCAGATCTGCAAGGTACTGCAGAGGGCACAGCAGCACAGGAAGAACTGACCATTGCTTTCTTCCAATTCCCAGTCTTTCTCTGCTGGAAACAGCCATGGAGCAAAGGTGAAGCAGCATTCCTGCCTTCCTGGAAACAGAGGACATCCCTGCTCTGGAGAAAGGCCAGGTATGTTGTTAGCAGAAGCGCTAGTGCTTCATGATCACAGGGGGCTACAAGACCTTACAGCTACAAAATGTGAGCTAAAGCACTGAATAAATCTGCAAAAAGGTATTGAACCGCTAAGAGCTCTGCAGCATCAAGCTATTTAAAAAAAAGAAAAAAAGGAAAAAAAAAAAGAGGTCATCACATAAACCTAAACAGAAAAATGATCAGCTCAGACACAGTCAAAACTGACAAAAATTGGCTAGAGAAAAGCAGGAGGTCAAATTGCAGTCCAGTGCTCTGCAACCACAAAGCCCAGAACTGGAAGAGATCAGAGCAAGACAACGGGGATGACTGAAACCAGGGGCACAAAGCAATGAGAGCCAGAAGGTGAGATGCAGCCAGAGCAAGAGATAAAAGGATGCTACAGGATGTCCACTACAAGACACTACAAGAACACCCCTACTACCACTACAGGCTGAGCAAAATAGCAAGACCAAAGAGAGAGAGTGGAAATGAAAGAATTAAACCATGATGTTCAATATCTTATTCCCTGGTTGTTGTCCCTGCAAACAGAAGTGCTAGTATTTAGCTGCCAAAATGTTAATTAAGCTGACTAACTTTCAAACTTCAAGAGCACTTTTTGGGCTGGTATTTCTTTGAAGTGAGTGTATTTCCTGGCTAACTTTTCATCACGGTATCTTAGTACCACTGAAGGAAATGCCCATTGTGTATGTCTCATTTTTCTTTAGCAACTATAAGAAAATAGGGTACCTCCACAAAGTAAATCAGCATTACATATCAGTTTTCCCTCGCATCAAGCCAGCCACAGCACCAGATTTCCAAAAAACAGATACTGCTCGCTATCTCACAAGACAATCATCTGTGTGAAACCAGATTTTTTATTTATTTATTTAACCAATACTACGTACTTATGTGGAGTAAGATGTGCCTGGATTACAAAAAGATGGCAGTTGCCACCTGCACAGAAGCCAGGAGGGACAATAGAGGGCTTACATGTCAAAATTACATACATACATAGCTTCTTTCAAACATCCTGGAACAAATTTTGCATACAGAAATGCAGAGTAGTCACTGCAACTGTCAGGCACTATTTTGTACCTCCATGACCACAGCTACTACTTTACATCAGCACAAAAGGGCCAATGTGCAAATAGCTTCTGGACATACTCTGCCATTGTGACAATCTGTAACCTGCAGTCCCACAGATAAAAAAGACTGGGTTCTTAATTGGTAAGATGGAATTATAAATGACCTGCCCCAAGGTCATCAACTTGAAATAAAACCCAAAGAAGAGAGTTCAAAGAACAAAGATGGGTTACAACACATACATGTGTACAGGCTGTCAGTAATGAGGGCACTGAGAAACAAGAGCAGTCACCAGAAAGATATCCCTCCAACTTTCACACTACATAAAACAGATTATAATTGTACTTCACAAGCTCCTCATTCCTGCTGTACAGAGCTATGCATTTCAGTTCTGCAGCTGGGAGGTTTGAAGAAACACCTGGGAACAGCATCCAGCTGCTTTAGGCTCCTAACATGCTTGGAGTCCCTCTGAGAGCTTAAGAGTCCCAAATCATTCATTGACAGAGAGGAAAGCTGGAGTCAAAGCCTATCTGATCAGGCCTCTGATTCCATGAGCGGCCAGCCCTGATTTCTTAATTTAATGTTTAATGTTGAGATTAAACAGCAGCTCGTAAAGCACATTTGCATCAAGCCTTCTAAGACTGCATTCTGCGCCGCTCCCCATGCTACACACATGGTTGTCCTCTCATGGGTGCCAGGGAAGATGCAGCTCTCATCCCAGCAATCACAACAGTGCTTCTGCAGAAAGTGCATCATAAAGCCTGAAGCCCAAAATCCCCCGTCAAACCCTCATGTCATTTACCAAATGCTGACCTACTCCCTCCATCTCCTTGCCCTCACTATCATAGCCCAGTGACCCACCATTGCCCTTGAAAGCCAGCATCTCTGAGCACAGGGCCTATCTGTACACAATTGCAAAGTCAGGCAAACTCTTCTCTCACATCGGACACAACATTGTGGCCAGGACCCTAAAGCAAGGCTCAGTTTTTCAAGGCAAATTATAGGATGGCATACCTGCAAAGCTGTGCTGAGCATGCCCTCTGGGACTGTGGCACAGGCAGGAGGCTCTCAGCTCTCCCCTATACTGCTGCTGAATATCTTCCCTGCGGTTAATGAGCCCCAGACAAGAATCAGGCCCCATGCATTAGGCAACTTGATCGTCAAGCGAGCATGAAACGAGGGGAAAGGGAGAGGCAACGGAAGGATACAAGTAATAGGAATGTAATTATGCAGTGATTCATCTTGGGTATGCTTGCACACTGGAAAGAGGGAGGAAGGAAAATGGGTAGAACTGAGCTTTTTTATTTTTGTATAGGAGTGGAATACTGCAGAGGATAATTTGGAGAAGTGATTCAAAGGATACATAGGTGGATATACTGCAAAGATCAAGACAGTGAAAAAATCCTTTGATTCTGCATGAGTGATACAGGACTGTGCTTCTGCAGTGAACAGTTAACACATTACTGAGATCACAGATTAAAGGGATTAGCAGGCATTTACAAGTCTATCTTGAGCAGCTGCTTCCCTCTCTGTGTAGCATTAACCTTCATGAAACACAAAAGTATTCACCAACCTGGAGGAAAAACTGTGGGATGAGAATTTTCATAGGCAGCCCACGAGTAGCCTATAAATATATTTGAGTAGTGGCAGAGGCAGATATTAGGCACATACAAAAGATTGCATTTGGGAGATCTTTAAAGCATTGCAGAGTAGGTGAACTGCTTTGAAACCTTAAATTGTCATTTCTAATTAAATGCTCATACCTACTGTATTTATCAAGGCAAATTAGAGGCAGTTGTTACTGGCAGCTGAGGAAAGTGATACAGAGAGTAATCCTCATGTACTGTGTGTGATCAGCCCAGAGGAGTACAAGTTCTGAGGTCTCAGGAGCAGTGGTTACTGCACAATAGCAGGACTGCCAATGGGCAAAGAGGCAGGTTTGCCTTCCCTCCACAAGCCCCAGGCTCACTTCCCTGGCCATCTTTCTCTCATGACCTCCCCCCTCACCCAGTGCATATCACCCTCAAGAGCTTGCAGGGAACAAAGAGATGCTTTCAAAACAACAGCTGTCCCCTTTTAGTTCCATCCAGCAGGGCCATACCACATGATAGGGGAAGCTGCACTGGTAAACACTTTATCAGCCCCGCAGAGGCACTCACAAGGAAGGCTGTGGGTCATCACAGGTGGCAAAATGCAGATAAATTTTACAGCCAGATCTTGTGGCAACATGTCTGGAACCATGCACATGTCTGCCTGCTGCGTAGTACATGTTTCTTCTATTTTTAAGCCTTCTGAAAAACAATCATGATGAATAGATGGTAAACAAATAAAGGTTGATTTTTTTTTTTATGTCTGTGCCAAATTAATTATAAATGAGCAGCAAAAGAAATCCAAAGGGCTATCATCCCATCTACCAATCAATAAGATGAAAGTATAAATATACTAGAACGGTATAAAATTCCTGTGGCACACTCACAAACCCAGTGAGCTAAAAAAGGAAGGGAAACATTTCCAGTCATCTGGAGAGATGCCACAGATTTCATCAGGCTAAGTTGAAGGGAAAGAGTTTTTATAACTATGTGATTTTTACAGACAGAGCCCCCTGTCTTGTGTTTTGTCAGCAACCTACCTAGGGGGAACTATTTTCTCTTAGCCTCCAAGCAACATTGTTAGTCATGTGGATGCACACATATATCAAAACAAATGACCCAAGTAGTCTTAATGACTCCAGAAAAGGCAGGAGGCTTATCTTCAAATACACAGTAGAATGTTTGCTTGAATAAGAGCCTAGATATACAAGCCTGTAGATGAGATTTTTCCATACATCAGTTTAAAGCAAAATCCTAGTGCAAGGTGGTTGAAACAGTTTGTGAAGAAAGATACAAGCATGTAAACATCTTTTGCTGAATAATGGAGCAAGAGCTGCAGTCTGTAAATAAATTTGGTGTCTTGTAATCCAGTTTAAGAAACACTTGAGAGATATGAAAGAGAGCAACACTGTTCCTGCCCAGCACCACACTACTACTCTTCTCTCTCGGTAGAAAAGGATGCCACATCAACAACAATCTCTGCCTCTGAAGAAGTCTGTTGCAGAAGCAATCCTTGTGGCACCCAGAGCTCACTTCACATCCCTCTGAAATGATTCAGCAGCTCTCAAATACACTCTCAAATGCAGGTCAGTACAACTGCTCAGCTCCCTACAGAGTCCATGCTGATCAGGATGGTCTCTTTGGGATCCAGTGGCTGGCAGCACCTCATAAAATCTTCTGACAAATTTGTCATCATCCTAGTTTCACAGACGGAAGACACAAGTACAGATTTCATATTGTGCCTGCATTTGCTAGTGAGCTGTACAGATTAAACAAATAGAAGCATAGGACACCATCCAAATCAGGCTCTTGCAAAATACAAGTCCTGAGGATCTTTTCAGTTGTCCCAGAAGATTCAACTTTGCTTTATGTTAAGTTTGTGTCCCTTTATTCTATACTCTACGTCTAAGGAGGCCTTTTTATGGATCAGCTTCTTCCTTCTGAAAGTCCATCAGTGCTTTAGCAGACCAAGTGTGAACACACATTTTAGTGTTCTCCATAATAAATGCAGAAAATTCATGAGCTGAGAGCTGTCTGTGGTAAACCTGAAGTCTGTAACTCAGTCACATGCTCCTCCACTTCAGTATTGAAGACAGACAAGCTGCAATCACACCCCTGCACTTTGCCAGGCTCTCAGCCTTAACAATTTCATAGGTTCTACATCAGCCAGTCCTCACAGACCCTCATCACTTGGCTCTTCCCTCCAGTCTTTTAATAGATTTTTTAAAGTTTGTTGCCAACCCTGGAATGCAGCAAACTGAACCGGAGTAGGTACAGACTGTACCTACTTTCTCCTTTTTCCAAGACAATGCTTTTGCTCAGGCAGTGCAGGGAATACAGCATAGTCATTGCTAATTCAGCATTGACAACAGTGCCTTGCTCAGCTCACTCCTCCAGCTCCATTCTTCCCACATTGTTCTCACCCACAGAGTATGTATGTGTCCTTCATTTCAGATTACTTCATATTTTCTCTAGTTCAATGTCACTCAGTATTTTTTTAGATTTTTTTTAGGTGTAAATTTTAGTATTTTTTTTAAGGCTTTATGATAGCTACATAATGTTAGTTCTCTACCTTCATTATTCTCCACATTCTTGCTCTACACAGAATCAGCCAGAAACATCATTCACAGAAAGAGCACATTTTCCAGGTCACCAGTAAGGACAGCAGTGATAGCTATCAAACACATGAGGTAGCCCCATCATATGGGCGCACGTGGGCTGAACTGCTCATTTAAGAGCCATTGGATGATCAATGATGCATCAAGCAGAAAGATAATTGTGTAAGGAAACCCAAAGCCACTTTCCTCAGTTCCCCCATTGCTCACTCCTTTGCTTTCTCTTTCTTTCTTCTCCCTCTCTTTCTCTTTCTCTTTCTCTTTCTCTTTCTCTTTCTCTTTCTCATGTCTTCCTTCTCTCTCTCCATCATCCACACTAATATTTTTAAGTATTGCTTCATACATCATTGCATTGCTGCTATGGGATGGCATTCGTACTTCTCTTCCCACACATAGCTTGGACCTAATTCATTACATTTCTTTCATCTGTATCAGTCTACCAGTATGTCCCAAGCCCAAGGGCTTTCATCTCAGTTTTGACAAACAAACAAACAAATAAACAAACAAACAAGTAACAAATCAGAGCTTCACCTGCTGCAGCTCAGCACAGAAGTCCTTTAACTTCTCCAGAGTTGTGCTGCTTTATGACAGCTGAGAGTCTGAATTAGTGCTCCCCATTTCACAGAGGCATTTTTCATTTTTCCACAGCAATTGCCTGGATCAGTCCTCCTGGAGACTACATAACTGTCTGATCATACCAATTAACCTGTGTTCATCTTAGTGGGTCAGAAATCCCAAGTAGATATGCTGTCCTAGTCTTCACGAGCTGCAGCCCATGACACCTTCCAGGCACCTTCTTCAGCACCACTGGGGAGGAAGGAAACTGGAACCGGATGGAGTCTTTAAATCCATGAGAAAGGGCAATATGACCATTACATAATTATAATACTAAAAAGCAGAAGCAGATATAATATATCAGTTGGAGAAAACATTCTTATATGCAAAATTTTATGTTGCAAGAGGAAAAAGAGTTTATTTGGCATATATGTGCTTTTATGTGTGCACAAGTGTATTCACATAAACATTCTTGCACACTCCTTGGAGTCTAAGATCTACCAATTTTGCACAAGAAAGGCACCTAGCAAGATCAATTAAAAAAAATAATCTTCCACATGAAATACTGATTTATGAAGTTAGACACCTAACAGAGTACATAAGAAATAAGTAATAATACAGAAAAGGAGCATCTATCTGTTGTTGTTGGTTGGACATTAGTGTGAATCAGATGCCATCCCATCTCTCAAAAGACTTTATTCACAAAGAATAAAAAGATTCAAGGCAATGACAAGATTAGATTACCTTCATAAGGTGGAAGAGACAAAAAAAAAGCATGTTAAAAATGAACAAGGAAAATAAGTCAGCAATCTGCCATCCTGCTTCTCTCAGAGCAAAATATAAAAGGACATGAAATGAAATTAAGTTTGAAATTTGAAGCCAAATAGGTTAAAATATTTTTCTACTCCCTGTGCAATTGTGGGACAGAACTCAGAGTGAAAGAGCACTTCTCAGGCTAGCTAGACTAGTCAAATCAGACTAAATCAAGCATAATTAATGGTAACACCTTAATTGCTGGGAGTAGGGGAGGCAGAGGAAAACCATATTTATTAGTGAGCTGGAGAAAGTGATGAAGCAGACTCTTCTTTGTCAAATTCTCAGCTCACGCTAAATTGCAGGGAGCAATCAATACACAACAGCTTAACAACACCCCAGTATCTATGGGGAAGGGATAAATGAGATGGGTTCTCATCTTGGGAGGATGAGGAATGATGGGTAAAAACTGAACTAGAGCACACTAGATTAGGTATAAGCAGATGTTTTTCCCTGCACAGACAACCTAGCAACGGAGCTGCGACTCAAAGAGGATGTGCAGTGTCAATCTTTAGAGTTTTTCAAGACCTGACTGACAAAGGTTGGGTCTCTTCCAAACTGAAGTATCCGTCAGTCATAATGTTCTTAAGGATTTTAAGTCATATATGTAAAGATTTAACCTGGTTATATGGAGGCTCAAGACCTGGACTTCTGCAGTACCAGTGGCATCCTAGCTCTTCTACTGTGGAGAGTACACTCCAAAGACAAGGACCCTGACATACCTCACTTGTCTGTACCTCTTGTGTTATAATGTTGGGTACCCATGACTGGAACTTTAGGGTGATAAGGCCTTGTCAACACCTGTTCTGCGTCCTGAGACCCTAAGCTCCATTTGCACCATGCCGCACCTTGGAGCAAGGCATATATTATAGCCTTTTGAAAACTGCAGTTTGAATTCATGAAGAAAGTACCGTGTTCATTCTCTAATTATGCCACAGTCATACATTCTATTGCCTCGTAATTGACAGAAATTGCAGTTACTGAGCTGAAAGCTGAGAAGGACAATAGGTGACAGGTCAATGTCCAGGTATAAGATCTTATCACATGCATGAACAAAAAAAGTCACCCTTGCTTTTACAGCCTGTTTGTTCATTGGTTGTTAAGAGTGTGTGGTTTAAAATAATAGCTACATTCCAAAGCACATTCAGTGTTCCAAGAGACCAAATGCACCTGAAACAATAACACTCAAGAGACAAACAGGAATATAACAAACACCTGCAAACACAAAGGAACACTGTCTGGGAATGAATCTGATGGGTTCCAGCAGTCAAAATGTTTTTTCACAACATCATAATCCTGCAAGGCCATCTCCAGCATTCTTTGCCATTGATGCAGAACATTCAGTTCTTTTTTCCTTTAAATATAGCTAGTATGTTGCAATGGAAGGATTTTTTAATACATAGTACAGTGTTTTAAAGAAGTTCCTCTAGAAAAGCTCACTGATGTCTCACATTGCAGCCTTTCAGAAGTTTAGGGGTCACTCACATAGACCCTAAAATATTAGAATACCATGGAACGGTTTTGTTCCACCTGGAAAGTCTTCAAAAACAAGGCCTTTGCCAGGTAACAAGCACAGCCCTGCGGTTCAAGTGAACTTGTGTTCCCAAACCACAGAGCAGCTTTGGCCAAACTCCTTGGGATTACAATGTCTAGCTGGATGCTTGAGGCTGTCTTCCACTACACGCATCACAGGCTGGAACTGGGACCCTGTTCTCACCCTTATTTGCATTTTGGAGAAGAGAAATGCCATCTTACTTGGAAAGCAAACTTGTGAAAATTAAACTTGTGCTTCTTACTAAATTCTGATCCTGCAGAGTTGAAGCAACAATGGAAGATTTATCCAGCTTTTGTTTACCTCAATTACCACCTGAAGCATTGTTAATGAAGTACAAGTTGCAGGGTTAATCCCAGTAGATGTGACTGCAAAAACACATTAAAATTGTACGTGTAATTTAACATACAGAGAGTTTTATAGCAAAATTACATGAAAAAATGAATCATGGTTTGACTTGAAGATCCCACTGTATGTTTGGCTGGCTCAGGAAAGAACTTTCTGTTTACTAGCTCATTGGCCTTGACCACTGCTGCATAACAGTCAGGGGCATTGTTCACATCCTTCTCACTGGAAGGATCACCTCTCTTGATCTACTTGCAACACTCTTCCTGATCCAGCCCAGTATGGTACTGACCTGCTTTACCACAAGAGCACATTGCTAACTGACAACAGAGGATTAGAGCTCCCTTTGGCACTTATTCCAACTTCATGCCAATGCTAATTCCAGAAATTTCAAAGAAACTATGCCAGCTTAATCCTACAGATACATGCTGGTGAACTGGAGCCTTTAAATCGAATTATCTACTTCATTAAGTGTAGCTTTACAATGACAGCAGTCACTACACCTCAAATTTGTGCCAGACTGCTGGAAAAGGAACATTTCAGATGTGAATATATCCTGATGTGTCTCATGGATGGCTACACTGGTGCCCAAGAAGCTATAAAACAGAACCATTCCACTGGTGCTCCTGCATGCTCCCATTTGTGACAGGGTTGGCCTTCAATCTTCTTCAGCACCAGCACAAGATGGGAAGACTCACCTCAGAACTCTCATCTTCCTGGGTTTTGGCAGGGTAGCAGGATAAAGTGATTAGTTCTTAATACTTCCTATTATAAGTAGGACTGTTAGGTCAGATGTCTTTTGTAGGAGAAAGCTTCAATGATTTCTACAGTCTTTTAATTCCTGGGTGGATATTTCTGTTTCATTAAGAGATCTGTTTTGATTCAGCTAAATCAGTCTCAATTCACCACACAAGTTGAAATCAGGGCATTTACACCAAACGGAAAAATACTGCATTAGTGATATAAATTACCCCATGTAAGAAGGAAATAGTACTTTCTAATTGTCACTTGATTGAGGGATGCCTAACATTTATGTGCTGAGACAGACCATAGGGGTTCTGAAGTATAACAGTTGCAGAAGCAATGGCTCTCAAGCCACAGTAGGATCACCCTGATGGGAGCATGGGAGAAAGTCCCTTCTTTTGACAGCTTCCTACTGCAGCAATAGATGCACCTGCTTTTCTCTCTTCTAACAAGTGTGAATCAGAGGTACAGCAGATGTTTTTGTTGAATAGGCTGCAAGAGCTGCACTGAGTCAGCAGTCCAAGCACACCCTACCAAAATTTCCCTGAAAGTTTTAGCTGGATGCACAGCAATAGAACACAGGTAACCACTTAACAGGAAGAAGTATAGGTCATTGGGGATTTGGTTTGGCTTCTGTTCCTTTTGTTGAACATGCTTTTCCACTTTCTTCTGCAAGTACATACAACGAAGTTCTGCTAGACTGCCCCACTATGACACACCTATGACTAATCTGGTAACAAGACAACCATTTTAACTCACTTCTCAGCTAAGGCTACCTCTAGCACTTCTCTGCTGTCAAGAATGAGACCTACCCACTCATGAAGCTCTGGCACTATCTAGTGTGATGGCAGACCTCTCCATAGCAAAGAGATGAGCAAGGATATGGTGAGCAGACACATCCAGCAAATAATGAGGAGCCAATGCGCCCTCAACAGTGCAAAAATACATCAGTCCTGAATTTGTGGATGAGGAGGTCCTACCATCCTCTGTCTTGCAGAATCCAGAGATTCAGCCTCTGCCCGGAAGCTCCAGCTGAAGTAAACAGGAAGGCTTACCTGCCATCCATCTCCATATGAAAGAAATTATGCTCCATCCAAAGTCATACAGACAATCTACAGCAAAATCAGGAATGAAAGCAAGACCCATTCAGTTCCACTGTAGTTCCTCATTGACTGGATTTTAACTGATTTGCTTTATGCATGAGTGTTCAGAAGAGCAGAGTACCATCAGCAGTCCTACTAACCATGTTGGGAAGCCCATGGTAGTGCAGCAGCCTGTCTTATAATAGCACAGAGAGGACCAGACCTGTCCTCCTTATGGCCTCATGAACAGAAATAAACAAACGTAAAATTAATTTAAGTGGTTTTGTGGTTTTTAACATCCAGCATATTTTACACAACTGTGAACGATCAGCAGCTTGCACGGTTTAAATTAATCAGGCATTCAGGCTCAGAGTATTCCTTTTGAAATAGCAAGAAGAAAACATCCTGCATCTTATCAGTCTCATACCCATGAGAAAAGAATATCTGCTCAGTAGCTTCAGGAATGCTGCCTGATCTGTTGCCCAGCCTACCTGGTTTTGCCAACACTTAAATGGACAGGCACATTCTGTTGGCATTTAGAATTGTATC
This sequence comes from Colius striatus, assembly GCF_028858725.1. Classification (NCBI taxonomy): domain Eukaryota; kingdom Metazoa; phylum Chordata; class Aves; order Coliiformes; family Coliidae; genus Colius; species Colius striatus. Next base: position 33,835,250 of record NC_084790.1, read on the forward strand.
CTTTGGGTTTGTCTTCTGCCCTTGCTGTGCTATGCAGTAAGAAAGTGAAAGGAGAGAAAGTATTACATCACAGATTAAAAATTATAAGTTAGGAACAAGTGCCCTGCAAAAATCTAACAAACACTAACCTTTCACACATCCTTTTGCTACATATGGGACACACCTCACATTCTGATAATATTAAACATCAATACACATCAAGCTGTGTATGCTGCAGCAGTTGTCTGCAAACCCCTATTACCTATTAAAAGATAGATTTGCAAACTCAGGAGTCTTACAGATAAATTCCACTTTTAGTATCAAGCTACATATTCTCACTATAGTAAGGTTTTCTTTTAACAGTTTGATTTACTGCATTTAACAATTTTTATATCACTAAAAATCTCCTAATTCACAATAAGCATTTTTTTTTTCTAGAGAATGCAAATTCAGTGAAAATTTCTTTCAGTTGGTAGGAGAAAAGTTTTTAATTACCATGATATTCTACAAAATGCAGGTCCAACATCTCACTGCCAAGATGTTCAATATGGTCTTTAAACCATAGGAAAGTGTTCATATTGTCATACAGAACATGTGTTTTGGGTTCAGCTGGGGTTTTAGCAAGTAAAGTAACTTTGTGATTTACCAAGGCTAAAATTGGATAAATCATCTATTCCTTTTCTTTATTTCACTAAAAAAAACCCTCCAAACAACCCAACCCAAAATAGACTCAAAACCAACATTTGTTGAATAAAAGATACTTCCATATTCATATCATTAAATTACTGTCCAAAGTGACTCATAAAAGACTGTCAGATCCTGAGAGACCAGCAAATGTAATGAACTTTTTGTGTTTTTAAGCCCAGCTGAATTTCTAAGGCCATCTTAAAATCCAGCATACATGATCACATTTTCCTTGTCTAGTGACATCCTCTTTGTTCTGAACCTGAAAAAAAATTCTATACTAAATCAATTTCAAAAATACTTGACAGTAAGGAAAAGGTGGCAAAAATTATAATTTTTACGAAGTATCGGAAATATCAGACAGAAGATAGAGATCCTACCATTACTTCACTAAAGATCAAAATACAATATGAGCTTCATCCTTATTAGACAATGAAGAATCCAGGCAGGAGAAGACAGTCCATGCTCCAGCAGACATCACGGAGTACCCACCTGAATCTGTGACGGCAAATAAGGCAGAAAGGAAAGATAACATTATTATTTTTGGGGCAGATAAAATTACATGGTTACATGTGGATTCCCTCTTTGTAGCAAAGAGCAAGACTGGGCTTATACATAGTACAATTTAGATTTTTTTTAGAATATTTTTAATCACACCAGCTCTGGTGAATCACTCATCATTCACTTCACCATTTTTTCTTAAAAAAAAAAAAAAAAAAACTACGTAACTTCACAAGTAAGTATGGTCTGACAATCCATCTGAAAAGATAAGCCTAAACCTTACAATCACCCTGATGTAAAGGTCACCTGTGAAGCAAATAGGTCATTTCATTTGGATGTCCTGGACCTTTGCTTTGTGATTTATATAGAGATAAAGTCTCCAGAAAACAAAAGTTTTTTCTGTAATGGAAAACCATTGTCCATTGCAGTGGACACAATATAGAAATGTGTCCACTTCTGCAAGGACCCATGGCCTGTTATGTCACTGAAGACGTGTTATCCTCCAGTCTTCTAACACTGTGGCAGCCTTAATACTTTATAGCTACTGGGACTTCAAAGAAGAACATTGTGCCGTAGAAAGGAAGAAAGGCAAAATGTGTGGAGGTTTACATAAGCAATATTATATGAAATAAATACATCAAAAGTTATTCATTGTCAATACTAACAAGATGATGGCAGCTTGATATATACAAGTAAAAAGAAAAAATAGCCATTACAATATAATTTTCTCCTACATACCTCTTCTCCCACTCAGCCTGAGCTGTCACATGCTCACCTCTGTCAACTTGAGACAGACAGTAAAAGCTCCCAGTGCACAGACACATAAACACGAGAGGTCAGCAAAGTAGTTAAACATTAGTAAAAGGTAAATATATGCCAAAGCTTGCTAACAAATATAGCAAGCTTGAACAGAAAATCTGGTATCGTTTGGAGGCACGTCTGCAGTCCATCTAGTCCAAACCTCCTTCTCGAAGTAAGGGTCAACTAGAACAGGTTTCTCAGGATGGCACACAGTTTGGCTCTTTCTGAATTACAGCATAGTTCACTGGTGTATTAGCCACTCCTCTCTGTTCTGGATATTCTTTAGCTTGGTGATGATGCCCTCTGTCACTCGCCTGAGGCACTAAAAGGAGAGGGAGAACCACATTGGTCCAAGTATGCAGCATGGGGTACTCCTCTGGTGACTACCTTTTAGCTATGCATTGTGCCATTGATCATAGAATTATAGAATGGTTTGGATTTAAAGGTGATCTAGTCCAATCCACGGCAAGGAGTAGGGACATCTTCAACTAGATCACATTGCTCAGAGCCTCGTCCAGTCTGACTATGAATGCTTCCAGGGATATCTATCACCCCTCTGTACAACCTGTTTCAGTGTTTCACCACTCTCTCTGTAAAATATTTCTTGCTTACACCTATTCCGAATCTACCATCCTTTAGTTTAAAACTATTTCTCCTAATATTGTCACTACCCGACCTGTTAAAGGCTGTCTGCATCTTTCTTATAAGCTCCCTTTACTTGTTGAAAGACCACAATAAGATCTTTCCAGAGCCTTTTCTTCTCCAGGCTGAACAATGCTAACTCTCTCAGCCTGTTCTCATAGGAGAGATGCTCTAGCCCTCTGACCATCTTCATGGACCTCCTCTGGACTTGTTCCAACAGCTCCATCTGCTTCTTATGTTGAGGGCCCCAGAGCAGCACTGTACCTGGGGTATCAGCACAGTGGAGTAGGGGAGCTTAATCCTCTCCCTCAACCCACTGGCCAAGCTGTGTATGGAGGAGGCCATGGCACAGGCTGAGCTGGGCTGAGGACCAGAGAGCAGAGATCCACGTGGGTGGCAGTGACGACCTGCAGTCTTGGGATGAACCCACAGCTGAGAGCTCCAGGCAGAACTGCCTGATGTGCAAGAGATCCTATGCTGGAGCCAGGGGGGATGCAAGGACTCTTCCTGCCCTGAAGAGACACAAGCAGTAGGAGCCATCAGTGAGGGACTGAAAGCAACCACCATTCCCTACCCCCAGGGGAAAAAGGAGGAGATACCGGGATCAGGTATCTGAGCACCTCTTGGGAGGGGAAAGGTGATCTTAAAAGGGCTGATCATGCTCTTCATCATCATCCTGTTCTGTATTGGTTTCTCTTTATTATGCTTTTGGTTGGTGGTGACTTAAACTAATCTTGTTCTCTTCCCCAAGTCAAGCAGTTCTTTCTGCTTTGCCTGAGGCCATAATTAATCATCGAGACCTCCCTGTCTTTGGGGATTTCCCTGAGACCTTCAGTACCTTTTCTCTAGCCTGTCCTGCCATGAAGTGAGTGGCTACATGGTCGGCGTGACCAGCTGGGCCTAAGACAATATCACTCAGACGTTTGAGTTTTTTTACTTTGAGGATTTTTTTTTTTTTTGCTAATAGGCAAAGCCTCTTGCAAGACAATGGCTTTATATTGCTTGTGAGTGTCAAGTAACTGGTCATAGGTGTGCTTATGCAGTGCCTGCGAGCAGTCTCACCTACTTCTTCCCTGGCTGCAAATTTTCCCTCTAAAATTTCAACACATTCCTCCTGTCCTCATACCAGCCCTGGCTGACAGTATTCCCTCACATAGTACACATACATCTCTTTTTTCCACATGTTTCTGAGGAAGAGATAGAAACTTGCCACCTTCATGGTTACACTCCAGGTTTCACCAACAAAGTGGTCACTTCAACAGTCACGGACTTTCCTGCCTTAGGCCACAGTGCTTCATTTTAATCGGCAGTGATTATTCATGGAGGCGGTATGCTACAAGAGACAAACATCTAACCTCTCACATCCACATTGTTCAGCTAAGGTGATGTGACACTTTGCAGCAGTAGGCTTTAACAGGTTTATAAGTTACATTGGTCAAATGGTTGGTGCACCTGACATAGCAGCTGCTTAGTGGAGTTATGTAACTTAAATAGTACCCAAGTTGCTGTTTTGGAGTTTAGATTTCAGTCTTCTTCCCTGTCTTCTGGAAGGGCAGAGTATGGCAGTTAGATACCTAGATGTGTGGAGCTGCGGGTTTTTGAAAGACAGGCTACAAGCCACACTGCTGTATGGCAGTGCATGGCCAGTACAGCTTGGTGTCTCCACTGCCACTACACACCATGTCCCTCCGAATCATACTAACACAGCTGGTGCCTGACTCACAGACCTACAATCACCTTTCCATAGCAGCAAAAGGAAGGAAGGAGGAGACAGTGGCATGTTTCCTTCCATCCTGAAAACTCACACAGGGACATGGTGATGCTCCTACTGCACAAGAGGAGAAGAGTTCCAGAAGTAAAGGTGGCTGCTGTTGTGAGCAGACAGAGAGCTTCTTTGAGCCCTGCCAATTACTGCTGAGCACATACAATAGGAAGATGAAGGCTTTCAATCCTGAAACATTCATATGCAGGTTGCAGTGGCTGAGGTGTCCTTTAAATCTAAGAAAACTCACAAGAGGTAGGTGCTGTGCAGGGAATGGTGGGAAGGGAGCTGGATGCGACTTTTACAAACCAACTATTGATTTTGTGAAGCTGTCTCTGAGGCTCTTAGACTACATATTTAAGGATTCACAGAGGGCAATAAATCCAGACAGAAAGCAAATTCAGTGACCCTATCTCGCTCAGAAAGGTAGTTTCTTCTGACCTACAGGCATCAAGGAGAAAGAAGAACAGCTTAAAGGAACTAAGCACCCCTAAAAAACCAAAAATTTCTGTATTAAAAGGTCCAGGATTATGGAAAAGCTAAGAAAAAGCAGGATGAGTTTTTAGTCTTCCAGATTCTTTTAATGGAATTTTATTACTTTTCTAACCTAATGAAGTTTTATTGTCTCCTGACATTCCTGTGCTGACCTGTCTTGAGCTGCAGTAAGTCACTTGCTGCGTCATACACATGCAAACTGCCATGAACCAATTATCCTGGCTATTTAGAGAATTAGTCAACAAGAGAGCTGCTCTGATCAGTGGGGAGAGGGGAGCAGTTCCCTGCAGAAATCAGTGGACTGCCTGACACGAGCAGTTACTGGAGCCCACTTCCCCATGGTAAGTGTCCTGAGCTAACCTAGGAAACACAACGCAGTCTCAGAAGATAACCACTATTTTTAAACATGCAGTCTTGTGCAGACCACTCTCAAGTCTCCTACTTTACAAGCCCAACCAACACATGCAGCTTGGCACCATCACTGAGTGGCAACTCAATGCAACTTAAGCATGGCAATTTAATGGAGGGTGCTGAAAGATGAGGCTTTGTACCTCAGATGAGCTGACTGAAACCACAAAGAATGTGCAGTCAGGAGGAGACCCATTTCTTCAAAGGGTAAACTTATCTGATGCTGGTTTTCTGGTTTTAAAATGGCTTCTCTTTGGATGATTATGCTTGTACTGCAGTCAAAAGGGCACACAGTGGATACAAGAGCCTAAAGGTTAGTTATTTTAGGACATAGGCATTGCAGAAAGACAAGTAAGAAACAACTAATGAAGGACCTTGCAATAGTCCCTCAATGTCTCCTATTGCGATAGACCTTTACCACCTGATGTTTGGAAATACAAGTAATACAGACAATGATGATTCTCCTTCATTCAAATATTTCTTCAGAAAAGAGTTTCATGTCCCTTTTCATCAGAAATGTATTAAAACAAAAGCCTATAAAAGAAAAAAATTAACACCACATGACATATTAGACAAAAAGACTGTAGCTCCAGAGCCAATTTGATTCAGTCTTCATACAGTGCCCAGGAATAAAAATTGCTTACAGGTTGTTCATGTTCACTCTCTCCTCCATAGAGAATAACAGATATATTTCATTTTACCCCAGAAAAAAACACTCACTTCTAGATTACAGCAGCTACATCTTATAATAGTCTCTAGTTATCAATACTATAATTTTTCCTCATCGAAAATAGCAACTAAAAAACCTGAGAAAAATCCATCAGTTCAACTAGTAGCATGTAAAACAAAAAAAAAGTGGGACAATACATTAGGCATTAATAATTTATTTCCTTCTGAATAATTCTAGTTATTGCATAGAATCATGGAATCATAGAATGGTAGGGGTTGGAAGGGACCTTTAGAGATCATCTAGTCCAACCCCCTTGCAGAAGCAGGTTCACCTAGATCAGGTCACATAGGAACATGTCTAGGCGGGTCTCAAAGACCTCCAAGGAAGGAGCCTCCACAATCCCTCTGGGCAGCCTGTGCCACTGCTCCCTCACCCTCACAGTGAAATAGTTTTTTCTTATGTTTAAGTGGAACCTTTTGTGTTCCAGCTTCATCCCATTACCCCTTGTCCTGTTGCTAGCTACTATAGAAAAAAGGGATGTCCCAACCTCCTGACACCCACCCTTTAGGTATTTATAAATATTAATAAGATCTCCTCTCAGTCTCCTCTTCTCCAGACTAAACAGCCCCAGTTCCCACAGCCTTTCCTCGTATGAAAGATGTTACAGTCCCCTGATCATATTCTTGATGCATCCCAGGATGCCATTGGCCTTCTTGGCCACAAGGGCACACTGCTGGCTGATATTTAGTTTATTATCAATCAGGACTCCCAGGTCTCTCTCTGCAGAGCTGCTCTCCAGTAGTTTGACCCCCAGCCTGGACTGGTGCATGGGGTTGTTCCTTCCCAGATGCAGGACTCTGCACTCGTCCTTGTTGAACCTCATGAGGTTCCTCTCTGCCCAACTCTCAAGCCAGTTGAGATGCCACTGAATGGCAGCACAGCCTTCTGGGGAATCAACCAGTCCTCCCAGTTTGGTGTTAGCAGCCAACTTGCTGAGGGTACACTCTGTCCACTCATCCAGGTCGTTGATGAAGATATTGAACAAGACTGGCCCCAGAATCGAACCCTGTGGAACTCCACTGGCCACAGGCCTCCAACTCGACTCTGGGCCATTGATCACCACCCTCTGGGCTCTGTCATTCAGCCAGCTCTCGATCCACCTCATTGTCCACTCATCCAAGCCACACTGCTTGAGCTTTCTGATGAGGATGTTGTGGGAGACAGTGTCAAAAGCCTTGCTAAAGTCAAGGTAGATGACATCCACTGCTCTCCCCTCATCTAGCCAACCAGTTATGCGCTCATAGAAGGCTATCAGGTTGGTCAAACAGGATTTCTCCTTGGTGAAGCCATGTTGACTCCCCCGATAACCATCTTATCCTTCATGTGTTTAGTGATAATATTCAGGATGAGTTTTTCCATCACTTTTCCAGGGATGGAGGTGAGGCTGACCGGCCTGTAATTTCCTGGGTCATCTTTCCTGCCCTTTTTGAAGACTGGCATGACATTGGCCTTTCTCCAGTCCTCAGACACTTGAGGTTTGATCTACAAGTTCCTTTGGCACATATGGCTGCAGAAGTAAAACTAACTGCCAAACAAAAGAGCAAATAGTGGTGAGCCTACCATAAATGTACTGAACCCAGTTAACCACTCTGAAGAGACAGCACATGAAGGAGAAAATGTTGTCTGGAAGAACAGACAATGACTATCTTAGGAGGGATTCTACTGCTGCTGGTGTTTCGAGGACATGAGCTATGCCACCAATACACACAGCACACCTAGGTCAAGGAGCCTATCCATTTCTAAGTGAGATTGCCACTGACCTGGTCCCACACAGTTGGCACTGTTTCTGGAAGACTTGCTTCTGCTAGACAATTCTTTGGAGGAATTTCACTCATGGTTGCTTCTCCTATAATTTTCCACAATGAAGAGACCGGGACAAGGGAGTGGGGTATCATGTGCCCTGACTTTATACTGAAGTATTAGAGTGCTCCCACTTCACTTAGTGTGAATTCTGTGCACGGGCTCTGATATAACTACTATTTGAATCTACATGCTACTTGGCAATGCTTTAACCATAGAGATTCAAAGATCCAATCAGTTCTGGAGACTTTCTGCTGCCTATGGAAATGTCACCTTCCAGGTCAGCAGGCAGCTCTGGTGATCATGTCAAAGCAACATCCATCTCTCCATCCAGCTGTCTGAGAGAAGAAATAGTTCAGGAGATGATACTTACACTGTTTTCCCTGGTCTACAACCATGAGCTCACCAGTTTTTACAGCCAGGACTCCATTACTCCTGAGCCTTCTACAGGTCTGTGGAGGCATTGGTCTGATATTATTTCTAACTATACAGAGTATGTTGCTTGCCAACACTTCCCACCTAACAGTACTTTGACCATTTGAAGCATTAATGTAGTATTGGGAAGTGGGTCTCAAACTTTATTCCCAGGCATTTGCTTCTGATGGTAGTAATCCCCAGTGCGCTGACCACTCCTGCATTGACCAGGCTCTGCTGCCACCTAACTTGGTTCTCCCATGAACCACAATGGTAATGAAGTTTGACTAAGAAAGGAGTACTGAAACCTACAGCGTTTGCCTGTCTGTCATGACAGGACTTGCTTCAATGAGCACAGGTTCATCCTGCACAGTGGTGCTCCTCTTTCTTTCTGTTGCTTGGCAAGAAAATTCAAAAGCTGTGAATTTTCAGTGTCACTGTCATAAATCTGTATTAAAAATCACCATATCTGCAAATATTATCTGCAGCCCTAATCTGAATCTAGGCCTTTGTCATTGAATTACATAACAAATATAAATTTCTGTCCTCCTGGACAGTCATTTAAGATTTATATAATTCTATCTGCTTGTGTTACCTTCTTAATAAACAGGGAGATCCTCCTCTTCTGCTCATAAATTATCCATCAGATGTTTTAAGTACTAACTTAAATATGTGATTAATACAATAATAATGCTTTGAATAATCATTATAACCATGCATGCATAATAAAAACTTCTTCTGAAGATTTTGAAGAGCATTCCATTCCATAAATACAAACTTTTAAATATTTTGATTTTCAATAATCAATCTTATTAATAATTTTTTTTGTTTTTAATTACAAAAAATTTTTGGGTCTCAGACAACACAGAGGTGAAAGGAGTGAGGGAAGTGAAACGCACTGATTTAATCAACCACATCTACTTTTGCCAGATTTGCTCTTCCCTATTTTGGAGCGAAGGAAGAGCAACTGTATGCACAAGAATGCAGTACACAAGAATTACCTGGGATACAGTAACTATTAATACAAACCTACAGTCTATACCAATAGAAATTATATTGCTTATGCCTTGTATTTGGAGTCTAATTCAGCCCAAAGTTAGAGCTGTAGCTTCAGTGACATTCTGGCAGACATTGGCACAAATCTTTCAATTGTCTTTTATTTCCACTTACCATTCAAGGATGAATGATAACATTTTGTTTCATGTTATGACTTCTATTCATGTAAGAAAGTATTTGAATTATTTTGATTTTTTTTTTGTTTCCTCGCCAGAAATAAAATTAATTTTCATCTTTGTTTTTAGATGCTAAAAAATTGTGATTTGATTCCAATAATTTGGGGGTGGGGTTTGGATACACCTATTTCAATATATATAATGACATTTGTAAAACTACATCCATCTCTTTAAAATATCTGAAAGCCTTCTTTTTCACCTTTTCAGAGCTCAGATTCAAAATATCCCTACATACTCTTCTTAAAAATATTTTACGCTTCAACAGAATGCATCCAATGAGAAAGTCAAAAGAAAATCTGTAATTCTTTTGTTATTTTCTCTCTTCTTAAAAGCTCTTCACAGACTTACAGGTTTTACCCTTGTTTCTTTTGTTTTCAAGTGGAATAATTTATTAAGAGAGTGGTCATTGTAACATGCATACCTCCTCTGAAAAAAAGATGGTTTAGTTTCTGTTGAGAAAAATTAGGCATTAGAAACATTTCAGATTACTATGCTCACATTATTCCCAAAGCTTTTTTCAGAGTCTTTTTAAGGAAAAAGAATTTGAAATAAATTATTCTGTTAGGGCTAACTCAATAGTGGTATGGCAGAACCAACAATATTCAAAAGATGATATGATGTGGACCTTTGCATTAAATTTATCTTTGAAATACAGGGGAAAATTTATTAATGGACACAAAACTGGCCATTTGCAGTAAGCTCAAGCAGTATTAGCTATTCTTGCAGTACAGTGAGAGGAGTCAGGAGGAAAAAATGCTTAGCTTCTCTTCTTCTCTGGAAACAGTTTCAAACTTTTTTCAGTGTGATGCCCATACTCCTGTGAAACAGATGACCCTCAGAGCAAAATCTCTGAGTGCCACTTGGCAGATAGTTCTTGCTGTTCATTGGTGGACAATCCTTGTTGGATCCTGTTTCCCAGGACACAATCTACTTTTTTACTGTTTTATTCTGAGGACTGTGGGTTGTTTCGTTTGTTTGTATCTCTCCAGTGTTAAGACTTTTAACTCAATTTTTCAGCAGAGTTATGCATGCATGACATTTCATTATTAGCTGGCCACATTCCTGACGCTATCACATCAAGAACCTCAAGAGATGAGTTCCACCAGGATGCCCATGCTAGCACCCTTCAAAGCAAAGGCATCCTCCTTTCCCCCAGGTGTAGTCTGGGATGGGAAGCTTCAGGATGCTTCATTGCCCTACTGACAAGTAAGAGCAGAGGAGACAGAGCTCCTTGCAGTCATGGAGGGCAAATTGACAGGAATACACATGTTGCCAAATAGACACAAGCAAAGGTGTTGGTAAATGCTGTGGAGCTGTGTGGTGCTCTAGACTTGTTCTTAGCCTCCCTGTGCCAGGACCACCAGACCCATCCCACAGAGAGATCTGCTGCTTCCTTGGGGCCCAGGTTAGAGACGTTGCCAGGAACCTTCCTGGTCTGTGCAGCCAACTGACTACTACCCACTGTTGTATGTTTCCTCCCATCATAAGATGAGCAGTGTATGACAGAGAACAGAAGTTGGTTTCACTGGGCCAAGGAATCTGAAATATTTCCATGTCAACACACATCACAGTCCCAGACAATGAGCACAAGATTCCATGAAATGTTTTTATTTTCACTGAACTGGGTGAACTATAAATATGAGACACCTCTGTCTTTGGATTCTTGCCAGAGATTTTGATCCCTATCTTGCATCAAATCTTCACAAAAGCTAGCCTGTGAGGTCCACAAGGGACAGTACAGAGCACAAGGCTTCCCTCTGAGGCTACCAATGAAGCTCCAAGAAGACTAATACCATCCCATTTGGTTGTATATGGAGATGCTAAAGAAGCCAGGCAGAAACATTTTCTCAGTCAGGGAAAAAGGAAAAACAGTGCAATCACTTATTTGTACATTCAGCATGAACACTATTTCAAACTGAAGAATAAAGATCCTCGTTGATAATAATCTTAACATGAGCCAGCAATGTGCACTCATGGTCAAGAAGGCCAATGGCATCCTGGGATGCATCAAGAAGAGTGTGGCCAGAGGTCGAGGGAGGTTCTCTTCCTCCTCTACTCTGCCCTGGTTAGGCCTCACCTAGAGTCCTATGTCCAGTTCTGGGCTCAAGCGGGACAGAGAACTTCTGGAGAGAGTCCAGCACAAGGCTACCAAGACGATCAGGGAACTAGAGCATCTTCCTTATGAGGAAAGGCTGTGGGAACTGGGGCTGTTTAGTCTAGAGAAGAGGAGACTGCAGGGGGATCACATTAATATTTACAAGTATATAAAAGTTGGATGTCAGGAGGCTGGGACATCTCGTTTTTCTATTGTATCTAGTGACAGGGTAATCGGATGAAGCTGGAACACAAAAAATACCATTTAAACATAAGATAAAGCTATTTCACTGTGAGGGTGAGGGAGCACTGGCACAGGCTGCCCAGGGGAGTTGTGGAGTCTCACTCTTCAAAACATGTCTGGATACATTCCTGTGTAACCTAATCTAGGTGGACCTGCTTTGGCAGGGGGTTGGACTAGATGATCTCTAAAGGTCCCTTCCAACCCCATTCATTCTAGGATTCTATGAGTCTATGAAACACATGGATAATAGCAGAGGTCTCAAGTACCTCACCTACAGCTCTGACCACAAGCATACAAACACAGCAATAATGATGTAATAATCTCCTAGTAGCTTCACAAGACAAAGGTGAGCTGTTGCATGGTGTTCAGTGGACTTTTCTCCCACAACTTTACTCAGTTGTTTTATGATACTGTGTAAAACTTTCATTATGCACATCTGGTTACAAACATTTCCATGGGTGTGAGTTCCTTGTGGACATGTATTTTCGTGTTTGACCTGAAGCACTACCAGTTAGTGTCATTGCAAGCTCTCTAGTCTTTGGACCAGAAGAAGGAGTGAGTTTTCTCTTCCCTGCATGCTACTTATAACTTCCTAGGCCTTTGTATACTTTCCAGGTTTTAAACTTTGAGGAAGCCAAGTTCATCGAAACTATTCCTTATTTCATCCATATCACCACCTTTTGTACCTTACTGTCTTTGACCATGACCCCTGTAAGATTTGGGTAATCATCAATGGCACATCATTTTATAAAAATAAATGCCCAATTCTGAAGCTGGGGCAGATGCAAGAACGGTGGCTGGATAGAAGCTCTACAGAAAGGGATCTCGGGATCTGTCTTGTCAACAGCAGGCTCGATACGACTCAGCAGTGTGCCCTGGCAGTCAACAGGGAAGGGGAAGGGGAAGGGGAAGGGGAAGGGGAAGGGGAAGGGGAAGGGGAAGGGGAAGGGGAAGGGGAAGGGGAAGGGGAAGGGGAAGGGGGAGAGGAGAGGAGAGGAGAGGAGAGGAGAGGAGAGGAGAGGAGAGGAGAGGAGAGGAGAGGAGAGGAGAGGAGAGGAGAGGAGAGGAGAGGAGAGGAGAGGAGAGGAGAGGAGAGGAGAGGAGAGGAGAGGAGAGGAGAGGAGAGGAGACCCCTCTGCAACCTGTGGTGAGAACACATGCTATACCACTGCACCCCATGGAGGACAATGGCAGGACTGAGAGTCACATGCAGCTCCAGGTACATCATTGTATGACTCTGGTGTTTTCTGTTAGTTAAGTTTTTGGGTTTTATGGGTTTTTGGTTGTTAGTGGATTAAATCAGTTTCTCTTTTCTTCCCCAAATTGTGTAGTCTTGTCTGTTTTGCCTGGGACCATAAGTGGCAATTGAGCCCTCCCTGTCCTTAGGGAGTTCCAAAGGCCCTTAGTACTTACACCTAATCACGATCCTTTGTTCCTAGATGGGTCTAAACCACTACATGTAGCCACTAGCTAAAACAGTACTTGAGTTAGAATGCCACTAACTCAGGTTAAAAACTTGGCCAACTTCAGAACTTCAGCTCTGGCCAGTGAAGTAAATGCTGGCACTTTATGTTGTCCTCTGGAAAGCATTCAGTATTACTAAAGGGTTCTTAATGCCTGAGCTGGCAGAATTGCTGCAGTCACTTAAATGAACAACATGCTTTTTTCTGCATAAAAATAACCTGGGTGTTTTTGCAAAATGAAACACTGGAGTTGCATACAAATACCTAAATAAATACCACCAGACTTCATCTCATGTGCCTCCCACTGTAAAGAAGAAAACTCATCTACATAAAATTGCAGAGGCCTGCTCAAGAAAGCAAAGCAATCACCTAAGTATGTTTTAAAATACAGTTTGAAAAATGATTCAGCCACTGAGAAGTGTGACTGTCCTTGACACTCAGTGACACTTCTGCCACTAGTATCTTGTGCGCATACACTCACTTAGAGTAGCACTTGCCTGGCATGAACTTACACTTGTGTCTAAGACTAAGAATTCTAGCAAGATAAACTCAGAAGAAAAAAATTTAAAAAAAAAAAAAAGCAGAACAGTTTCTTATTGTTTCCAGTCAAGCCTGGAAAACATACATTAATATCAAGAGTGAACCTGAGGAAAAGTCACTTGTCTGAAAGCTAACATGGTATTTAGCTATGCAGCTATGTACTATGCTTTATCCATTATACTGTCTAATTTCATAAACCTTAGTATTTAGGGCCAAAATCTTGCCTTCTGTCCTCAGACCATCAACAACTACAATAACACTAGAAATATAGAAAATGCCCATCCAGTGTTTTTAGGACCCAACAATTCTGTGGCAAGTTCAAAGAATGAAAATTACACTACTAGAAACTAGCTGAGAGGTTATGGCTTTAAACTCTTTAGTAAACCAAACAAGATCAACCTGATTACTAGACAGGCAAATACAATCTCCAATTAGGAAGGGGAAATATCCCTCTCACTGAATTGTGTTACTAGTTGTGATGAACTCTGGTCAGGCTTGCTTTAACTAACAGGGCTTTTTAGAGCATTAGTTTATTATCCAGGCATGGATATGTATGTTAGTACCAATTCTCCTGGTTACTGGCACCAAGATCCTAGCACATCTAGTCTTGCTAATAAAATTTCCAGGAAATGGAGGAAGGACATGACCACCAGCAACATAAACTGTCACCAGACTACATCTGACTTCTTCCTGTCTCACCCCTATGAGCACACTAGAAAGCTCCTACAACCACCCTTAAAGTCTTCTGGCAACGGTGATCTAACTTTGCAGAACTGGAGCTGAGTCCTCAGCAGTTTCAGACCAAGGCACAACTTCACAAAAAACAGCAGAATGGTCAGAGGCTGGTATATATCCAGAATTCCATGTAGCACCTGAGAAATCCCATTAGGAAATATATTCCACGATGACCCTGCCCTTCCTCAGAGCCTTTTTCTCTCTATCATTTCATAGCAGTACAGACAACCTGGCACTTTCTGTTGCAATTGCTTTACTTGGCAAGGGAGTACACAGGCAGTAAGACAAAAGGGATGCTACCACAGAGCAGTATCCCTTCACATACTCTGTGTGCAGTGCGCTTGTTAGCTGGCAAGTGGTTTTCACACCAATGCAGCCCACAGGCTTTAACACAGTGTGGACACCAGTATCCACACATACAGTGACTACAGGCTGGATTCCTGACCTTTCACTTCTAGCTTGTACACTTGCACAGGGCAGTATTCCAGTCAGGGTGGACATACTCAGAACAGTTATTCACAAGCTCTCCATTCAGTATGACATGATCGTCAGCTCCAGAAGTGGCAGGATTTTTCTCACACATCTGAAAAACACTGTGATCTAGATGCTCAGAAACTTCTATACACCACAAAGGAAAATGATTGATGTGGCACAAGGTTTTATATATGGCTAAAGCAAAACAAACAGAGTAAGGGCCTCACCCAGGAGAAATCTAATTGATTACACAGTGACTCGATAATTCGAAGACCAGCACAGATTTATTCTCCTCCTGTCACTTACTTCCCATGGGTGTTTGGACAAATAACCTTTCTAGCTGTCACTCGGGTGAAATGGATGGTATTTACAAGCCCAAGTATTCAGGTTGCTCTACTGTAGAAAGACAAGTTTCTGGTAGTGCTCCATAATGATGTTCAGAGACTGTGAAATCAAAGAGTGTGATTTACAGTGTATTGAGTTTGACTGGAGTCGAGTTAATTTTCCCCACAGCAGCCCTCTTAGTGCTGTTTTTTGCATCAGTAGCTACAAAGGTGCTGGTAATACACCTGTGCTTTGTCTACTGCTGAGCAGTGCTTGCACAGCATCAAGGCTCTCTCTCCAACATTCCCCATACCAGTGGGCTAGGGGGCTGGGGGCAGGAATTTGGGAGTGGATCTAGCCTGGATAGCCAACCCAAACTCATTAAAAGGATATTACATCCACATGACAGCTGCTCAGCAATAATAGGTAAGAGAAGGAAGCAGGGGGAGGAGAGTATTTATTATAACAACATTTGTCTTCTGAAACAACAACTATATTTACTGAAGCCCTACTTCTCAGGAAGTGTCTGGACATTGCTGTTGATGGGACGAGAAGAATAAATCTCTTCTTTTTCTTTGATTCCACATGTGGCCTTTGCTTTCTCTATGTTAAACTGCCTTTATCTCAAAAGTTTTTTTCTCCACCCTCTGTACTGCTGAAGAGATTAATGACAGAGCAGCTTAGTAGGCACCTGACAGCCAGACAAGGTCAACTCCTCATATACAGAAATGACCACAATTCATCGAGCAAGTGACCCCAGACAGCAACAAACCAACATTCCTTATCTCCTTCTTTCATTAAAATCAACAAATGAATGGCGAACGCACCCTTCCTGCCACTACACTACAATAAACTAGATATAGAAAAAAGAATAGAACAACAAAACCAAGAAGATGACATAAATGCAGCTGTAAATCTGAACAGAAGCTATCAAAGCACAGAAAGTAGCAAAATGCCAGCCAACTCTATGCTCCTCATTATCTGGTAAGTTTATTCATACTCCTCTTAAAACGTGACAAGAATTGCTTCCTGCCTTGTAGGTCTTCCCTAGGATACATGGCCCTGCAAGAAAAGTGGCCATTGTTCTTCCTGTGCCTGCTTCCTCCCACCTACTAGGAGTGCTCTATTTAATATAAGTTGGTTTCATGATGATACATCCTTATCAGGGCTTTCCAAATGGGCAGGAGAAATTGTCTATTCTCTTGCATCCACTGCCCTTGCTGAGAGAGTCACGCTTCATGACATGTAATTCCACCAATGTCCTGCCGTCCAAAAGCACATTCAACCTTTCTGTTTGAGGGGTGCATTTTCTGCTGATCTTTCATGATCCTGTTCCTCACATAGAGACAAAACCCAATACAATTGGCCTTCCAGAGCAACACAAACACACAGCTGGGTGTTACACGACTGTAGTGCAAGCAAAGGCTATGAACAGTCATCCTCTACCCAAATTGAACAGGAAGGCAGCAGGCTGGCACCCTGTTGAATTCCAAAAAGATGATGTTCCCCTGCATTTGCTGCAAGAGTGACTCAGAGTAAAGCTGATGAAGAACAAACCTGCCTACTTCCCCACTTTATGGCCTTAACACGGTAGGTGAAACTGACCAGAGAGCCTGAGCACAAAAATATACTCCAAAGAGGCAACATAGTAAACCAAGGTAGCAGTAAAAAGTGTCATGAATAGATACATCAAGAGGGCTGCCAGAGAAATACATCCTGGTTTTTTTCAGTGGCTCTGGCAGTTGTGCTTCATAAAACCTCAAGAAAAAAAAATCCTGCAGTCCCTGTTCAGCTTTGTGGAAGCAAACTTCCCACTGATGTCAAAGGCCACATTACTTCATAAAGAACTGCAGGGCTACTTGCAGAGACATCACTCATTATTCATTGTGACTGCATGCTTTCTGTAGGACTAACACATCTCCTCACAGTCTCCTGTGGAAATTGAGAACATGCATCAATGATGTAAGTCCAACTGCAAAATCAGTCCAAAAGTCAGGCTGCTACACACTGCTATGCTAGATTATACAGACACATCTAAATAAATGCTGCTTACCCTGTGATGTCAGTAGAACACATTTAATTTCCAGTTACTGTACTGGTTTCTCTTATATGTGCAAAAAGATTTCCTGCAGATTCAGTAAACTATCCTTAAGTGAGCAGCAGACTGTTCATATTACCAGTTCAGTTGGTGCAGCATCACTATAGTGGCTGCAAGTTGAAGGTTTTTGTTCCTTCTCCTCTGCCAGCTGGCAATGGTGTCTGAATGGGTTGTGTACATACTCTCCAGCTGCCACAGTTTACAGTGAACATAAAAAGGAAGTAGCCAAAGGGTGTGTACAGGAGCCATGCCTTCCATGTAGCACCCTTATGCTGGGGTGAAAACTACTGCCAGAGAAAGTGAGGTGGAAAAACATTCTTGCACCAGATGAAAACATGAAGCTTAGTGCTAAAGAATTATTGCATGCCAGAATCAGAGAATTAGTTGTCAGCAGCGTACTGCAAGAGGCCAGGGGGGCAAGTCATTTCAAGTACTAGATCAAATGCTTGATCAAATAAACAAAGATCATATAAAAATGGTACTATGTATCCAATTTGACAAGTCAGCAGGGCTAACACAATATTGAAGAATGAATTACACCACAGGCCAAAAATGGAGCTGAGGCCAGAGTTACGTATAAGCAAAGCCAGACTATAATTTTTCTATAATGTTTGGCCAGACCTTTCTACAGTAAACTGTATCTTAGCAAGCAAATTGATTTACATAAGCCAAAAAGTTATTACCAAGTATAAGCAAGAATGACAGAATCTAGCTTGAAATTGTACTTGTCAGAGACAGGAAATGCATTTTACAGCCTAATCCTGGTCTAGTATATTTTTGTCATGGATCATTCAACAGAAGTTACTATGATAAATAAGTGAGGATTAATTGGATCTTTCATTTAGATTTACCACTTACAACTTGCTCTTACTGATGACTGTCTAGCTAGAGCTTGCATTCTTACAGCTTGAGTCATCCCAGAGTATCCACAGGTGTTAGGTACTACAACTTGGTTTGGCGACTCAAGTCAGTTTGTCTTCAGAAGTTTTGTATCATTTTTTGTGTTCTGCAGAGTGTGAAGGAGGTGCACATATAGCACCATTGTGAGCCCTGGAGCCTGCTGTTGCGATCTAAGACCTTAATCCACTACCATTCCCCAATATGCTTTGGCATTTCTGGGGAAAGTACAGGTCAGGTTAAAATGTTCTGCAGACATCTTCACTGCATTTTGTGCCCTTCATATTTACTCATCTACACTACATTACAGCAACACACAACGCACAAATCCATACAGAGTGCAAGGTGTGCCTACTGTGTTTGTAAAGCTGGATTAAAGAATGTATCACTATATTCTCAATTTTTATCCAATTATTAAAATAAAGGCAAAGCTGACTTCTCCTTCCCCATTTAAATAGAGACCTTCTGTAACTTCAGCAATTGTACCTTCTCCTGGAAAGGCAGTGACTGAGATTTGGGGCTCTCCCAGGATATGTGTGAGGAAACCATATCTTTACACAGAGGCATTTTTCAGTTCTTCCCTGCAAGCTCTCTGATCTGAAAGGTGGATCCACTGGCTATTTCACAACTGACCCTGGTTGCCAGCTGTATTCTTGGTTACATTTGGGATTCCAAGCCCACTGAAATCTTTTCCTTCTGCTTCAAGAGAACTAAAACTTGGCAGATTACAAGTTTCACTGGAGTATTTGAATGATTGTGCTTGCTGGCCCTCAAAATCAATTTTCTTTATTAAAATGAATGAAAATATTTGGTCTAAAATTTTCATCCTTGCAGCAGCCTTTTATGTATGGATAAATATTGTTGTATTGAACATATCAACATTGTTGACTGAACATATCTGACTGCCAGAGCTCTTCTCTTATTTCACAAATGCCTCTCATTTTCACAGGTCTCCACTGAAGGACATACAGTTTGCTCCTCTCTATAATGAATAGGCACCTGAGAACTGTTTGCTTTGTTCTACTCTTTCATCTCCTCTCAGTACACGCTGATTTTCCTTTCATCTTCTGAGCAGCGATATTGTTGTGTTCCCTTCAATTCTCTTCTGTGGATGTACACACTGGTGCAGGTCCTCACCACAGCCTGTGTTTCCAATCATCTTTTCAGATGGCCTCTTCCTATTTCCTGGGCCTTATCTGGAGAATAGTGCTACCTGCCTTCCCTTCCCATAAGACCCAGTCTGCTTTTGCACACAGAGCAAGGATTCAGTTGTGGGGTGGAATGTGGGAACAGGATTTCCACTTTTTTTGTAACAGTCTCCAAATTGAAAAAGATCAGGACAGTCATTGAGGCACTCTGCCATTCCTGACCCTGCAGCATCAGGTGTAGATCCACTCCTGACTTTGACCCAAACCAGCTCCTGAGTAACTTTGTGAGTCTGGACAAGCAGACCTAGTAAGCAGCTTATTCTGAATATAAAGGTGTGGACAAGCACTTAAAGTGTAGAAAGCCAATCAGAACCCTCTGTACATCACTAAATACCAAGCTAGGTGCCTGCCACTCTTAGTGGCAATGTTTCTAATCTAAACTGCCTGCCTACTCATCCCCTCTCTGTGTCAACTCCTCATGGTGCAGTTTTTTTCCTCTTCATCACATTTCTCATTTACCTCTTTTTTCAGTTCCTAATCCCACACAGATTCCCACTAAGGAACAAGATATGAGGTGGAGAAGGTCACACATAGTACACCCCTCGTGTAGATGCCTGTCTTTGGCCAGTTCTCTGGATTGTAGCTCTAAGGTCACACATAGTACACCCCTCGTGTAGATGCCTGTCTTTGGCCAGTTCTCTGGATTGTAGCTCTAAGGTGTGCTGGACACATAATGCACTGTGACAAGTGTGACACAGGCATAGGGTCCAGGAAAAAAGGATCATTAAAATACCCCAATATTATTCTTCCATGTTTGCATTGGCCTCCAAATAGATGGCATTCCTCTGCAAGTTGAGCACATTCATTAATCAGACGGCTCAACTCAGTGACTGCTATTGCAGTGTCTGTGTGAATAAGGAAATGAATAAAAATAATAAATGAGCTTCACAAGATCCACTAGTATATCCTTTTACTGAAAGGGAAGCAAAACTGAAAACATTCCTGGGGAATGCTTGCTGTGCTCCTTGCTCACCTGTCCCAGCTTTTGAGGAGAGGCAGTTCTGGAGACAAGATATCAGTACTCTTCACATCATTGCTACTGTGGTAGGAAGGCTCTTGCAACACAGACAGAGCATGTGTAAGGTTTTGACATTTGTGTGACTGCGGGATTTCATCTAAAGGAAATAACAGCTCATCTGTAGAGCCTGTCATACTAAATACTTACAAGTGGGCACAGTGTGAGACAAACAACAGGGGAAAAAATGCTATCCCTTTTATAAACTCCATCTCCACTGCTGGAGGGCACTGGAGAGGAAACAGCATATAGAACAATAGCTATTTAATAAACCACCACCAAGATCTCCTTACCAAGGAATAGAGCAAGAGAAGAGCCACAGTCAATAGACTTTAGCCATGTTCTTTGCTTGTAAAGACCTAATGCTGCAGTGATGACCACACTACCAGGACAAAGATTGACATCCTTGTGCAGGAACAAATACAGGCCTTAGGAGCTGCACCCAAGACAAAGCACCAGCAGCCCAACACCTCCCCTTATAACCTTTTCGAAAAGTGAAAATACACAAGCAACTTCGACTTGCCCTGTGAGGATCATATGGTTCTCTGCAGGAGAACTATGCACTTTCTTCACCCACTGGTAAATGCTGCATCTCCAGCTATCTCTGAACTGCTGGACTACTTTAGTGAAATGGGAACAAGATATGGACTAATGGCTGACTAACATCCAAGTTAGCTGTGACAGTTTAGCTGGCTCAGTTACTGTGCCACTCTCATGGGTGCCACAGACCACCAGCAGATATTGCCTTCTTGGCCTGTTAATGCTACAAGTTATTGCCTTGATTCCTTTTCCTCCTCCCCTAAAATTACCCTGACAGACACATGCCAGCTCTGCATCCACTCCACAGGATGGTAGGTATTTGCCAGGTGTAGAACACCCAGGAAGTCACTGACTTCCCACAGCCTGGACAGAGCTGGGAGCACACAGATCTTCAGTCTAGCAGGAATGTTAGCTGTCATCCACAGGCACTTTACTGTTAAGAAACCTTGACTCAGAGTTTTACTGGCACCAGAGCTCTGCTCTGCCCAGCCCAGCTGGAGGCATGGGAAGCAAAGGCCACTGCAACATCTCCTCAAGTTGTCAAAGCTATGGGGATTTTCCTCCAGCATAAAGGTTCAGATCCAAAAGACCACTCTGAACTCTGCAACAGACTCCCAGACCTAAGGCCCAGGTTAACTCCCTTGTTAAGCACATACCTCTCTAAAACCAGGTATGCTTTAGCATTTAGAGAGTTTCACCAGGGAGCCCTTTTAGTGCCTCATGCAGGGCCAGGGTCTGGTTGAGGTACTCTTCATAGGAAGAGGCTCTGTTAAATCCTTTCATCTTCTGCCTACGCATTCAGCATTCAAGGACATTCATATCTCATGCACCAATACTGAATGCCAACAAAATAAATTAATACAATAAATATGGTATGATGAAAGGTCTAATTTGAAAATTTCTATTAGAATGCATGATATTAATCTTGAGTCATCTTTTTTTAAACCTTTTTTCCTCTGCCCTATTTCAAGTGCATGGTGTCCCTGACACAGCCACAGGAGAAATTATTTGACATCTGCAGACTGTGTTGCTAATGAGAAAATTGTTCGGGTTTATTGCAACTTGATGTATACAAATATTCACAGCAGGATAAAACTCTTGGAAAAATGTCTAATTTCCAAAGTGTCCTGGGACACAGCAGGGGGTAACAAACAAATTAATTCATAAAAAACTTGACATTTGGAAAACATTTTTACAAGAAGTCATCTGCCTAACAATTCCAGTGTAACAACAAAACAAACAAACAAAAATACCCCCCACATCAAACCCGAGACCATGCAAGAATTCCCATTTTTCTTCTGAGCGAGTTAAGGCACAGAAAAAATACAAGCATGTGTGAAGTTCCTTTCCAAAGATGGTTCTTGTGGTCAGAATATTGCACTTTAAGAAGATCAGTTAGGGAATAGAGTGGAGAAGGAGTATCTGTTTCAAGCATTCAGGTGTGTTCAGGGACACTGAATCAGGTTTAGGAGATTTTGTGGAAAAAGACACAGAAGTGACTCTGAGGAATGGACAAAACAGAGACAGAAATCAAAGCACAGCAAAACAGAAAATGGCAAGAAGTGGAGTAGAGGATAAACCAAAGAGGGCAAAGATATATGTAGCTTCAGTTCTGTGAAACAGCAAAGATAAGACCGAATACACTCATATCATGAGGTTTTTAACAACTGCAACCCGTAAGGATCTAGTCTATTTCATTACACTCTAAATCTGAGCAGCAGTTCCTGAGTTCCTTTTTTTTTCCAGATTTTGGTAACTTTGAGAAAGTGGGAATTATGCCATGCACAAATTAGCAGTTTTCCCTCTGAGATTTGGATGCACAAGCAATATGGCTGTGTTCACAGAGTGTTCTGCATTACTGCAGTCCCTAAAAGCTTCAGAGGGATTTTGATACCTCTACTGGATATAGCAAAGTGGTTGATTTGGCAAACACAGTGTGCATGAAGTTTAATAAGTCTAAAACTGTACAGCAATGCACTTGAACAAAAATAGTTCAAGCTTTTACATAAGCTGATGTACTGTAGGTGAACTGTTGTTACGCCAAAGGAAAGCCCTGTGAGTCACTACATGTAACTTGACACAGTCAGATAACCCTGAAGCAGGTTAAGCAATTGCACTGTGCATGTTCTGCAAACCATGCCATCAAAATGATTGTAGACAACTGAGCATTTTCTTCTGTGTTTGACAAACAACAGTTGAAGGCAAAGGCTTGAAGACAGTCCCCTCATGCAGTTTCTCCATTCATAGACCAATATGGAGCTTTTCCAGAAGCCAGAGCAGTAGTTAGAGGCTGTTAGTCTCGGCTTAATAGCTCATCTCTTCACATAGAAGAACAATGCACTAAAAAATTCAATGAATTGCAGTCTAGGACCTCCCTCTGTTTCAAATACTGTTGCTTTCAGCCTATCTAACTCCAAAAGCAGAGAGGAGAAGAAGGGATCACATTTTTCCAGTCTTTTCTGAAAGCCTATAGAAGATGATGAAGCTGGAACATAAAAAGTTCCATTGAAATATAAGAAAAAACTATTTCACTGTGAGGGTGAGGGAGCAGTGGCACAGGCTGCCCAGAGGGGTTGTGGAGTCTCCTTCCTTGGAGGTCTTCCAAGACCTGCCTGGACATGTTCCTATGCGAACTGATCTAGGTGAACCTGCTTCCGCAGGGAGGTTGGAATAGATGATCTCTAAAGGTCCCTTCCAACCCCTACCATTCTATGATTCTATCTATTGGAGACGTCAGGATACATTTGTGCATCAGGACAGCCCTTAATGTGCCAGGTACAACATGACATGTATTTTATTGTCTGCAACATGGAGCTTCCAAGGTAGGCCAAAGATTGAAGCAGTGTGAATGAAGGAGTTTCAAATGGGCAAGAAAGGACACATAAAGTAGCAGTCAAATGTCTAACACACAACTATGTGCAGAGTGCAACACACAACAGATCTGAGCAACCTGGTCTAGAAATGTCAGCCCAGAGCCATTCTTGAGCTTGCATTTGTGACTTTAACATGCAATTTAGCAGTCTGCTTGGGCAATTTGTTCTCTGTCCATTTTGACAGCTGAAATGCTTTTAACACCACCTCTATTTGTCTTCTTTTTAAAAAAATTTTGCAGCATCTTTCAACTCAATGAGCCCCTGAAATTTTCAAGACACAAGCACGGTGGATAAGCCACTACCCATCTTATCTGAAAAATCATGGCAGTTCAGAGAAGTTCTCACTGTCTGGAAAAGGGGAAATATAACCCCCCTTTTTAAAGAAACAAACAAAAAAAAAACATCTGGGAGAATTATAGGGCAGCCAGTCTCATCTCCATTCCTGGCAAAATCATGGAGCACATCTTCCTGGAAGCTCTCCTACAGTACATGGAAAATAAGGATAGGTGATGGCCAACATGGCTTCACTACAGGCAAATTGTGTTTGAAACTTTGATAGCCTTCTACAACAGGCCTACAGCATTGGTGGATAAGGGGAGAGCAACTGATGCCATTAAACTAGATTTTGGCTCTGTCCCACATGGCATAGCTTCCTCTAAATTAGAGACACATGGATTTGATGGATGGGCGACTTTGTGGAGGAAGAATTGGCTAGATGGTTGCACTCAAAATTATGGTCAACAGCTCTATGTCCAAGTGGAGACCAGTGACAAGTGGTGTTCCTCAGGGATCAATATTGAGACCAGCACTGTTTAACATCTTCACTGGTGACATGGATAGTGGGACCAAATGCACCCTCAGCAAGTTTGCTGATGATACCAAGCTGTGTGGTGCAGCCAACATGCTGGAGGGATGGGATGTCATCCAGAGGGACCTAGACAAGCTCAAGAAGCAGAGCACCCATGCAAACCTTATGAGGTTCAACAAGGCCAAGTGCAAGGTCTTGCACATGGGTCAGAACAATCCCAAGCATAAACACAGGCTGGGTGATGAGTGCATGGAGGATAGCTGTGCAGAGAAGGACTTAGGAGTGTTGATGGATACAAAAATGAATGTGAGACAGCAATGTGTGCTCACAGCCCAGAAAGCCAATTGCATCCTGGGCTGCATCAAAAAGAATACTGCCAGTAGGTTGAGGGAGGTGATTCTGCCCCTCTGCTCTGCTCTCACAAGACCCCACCTGCAGCACCTGCAGTGCTGCATCCAGCTCTGGGCCCTCAACACAAGGACATGAACCTGTTGGAGCAAGATCAGAGGAAGGCCATGAAGATGGTCAGAGGTCTGGAGCACCTCTCCTGTGAAAACAGGCTGAGAGAGTTGGGCTTGTTCAGTCTTGAGAAGAAACAGCATGGAAGTTGACTCCACTTCATGGACTCCATCAGGCCAGGCAATGGGGTACTAACTACTGTGAAGACTGCTGAACTCTCTGAACTATCAATGGCTCTATATTATATTCCTTTAAAAGCCATGGAAACAGTTCCCTACTTGCCCTCACATGCACATACACATACCATACAGAGGCTAATTCTGCTTATTTGTTGTTTTGTTCAGCATTTTTTTTAAAAGTTGCAGGATATAACACTGCTGCTAGCATTGCCAAATGACAGAGTTTTCTGGCTCTCAGTATTGGCTCTTGCAGTCATCAAGGCTTCACATAGTTCTGACTTCAGGAAGAATACGGCTCCAGGAAGAACAGGCCAGTACCAAGGTTGTTTGGAAACCCCAAATTAAAAATCAGTATTTAACACATCGGATTTCCTGGTGAGTCTTCAGAGACAAGTGTCTGACATTTGACTAGTTCTGGGTCAATATTAATTGCACGTAACTTCTCATCTGCATTTACTGCCATGTTTATGCAATTAAATTATAAAATCTAAATGAAATCTCTAAACTTCATAGCTAAATCTGCATGCTAAATTAATTAACACTGTAATGGAAACCATACAAAAACTAAAGCCTGTCTGATCCAAGGCCCATTAAAATCAGTTTAACCCATGCAGCCTTTAAAAACTGGGCAGTGACAAACTGTTTCCTAGCTGTCACAGACTCACAAGAATCACAGAATGGTAGGGGTTAGAAGGGGCCTTGAAAGATCATCTAATCCACCCCCCTGCAGGTCCACCTAGATCAGGTCACACAGGGATGTGTCCAGGCAGGTTTCGAAAACCTCCAGAGAAGAGACTCCACATCCTCCCTGGGCAGCCTGTGCCAGGGCTTCCTCACCATCACAGGAAATAAACTGTTCTGTCTAGAGGCCAGTGAGAGAACCTTTTTGCCAGTGCCAGCATTTCTGGTGACTACTGTCCATGCACTTTCTGGTTTTGACAAACTAGACACAGGGTAGACCTTGCAATGTACATTAGCAGTCCTGCTGTTTCCAGCTGTTCTTTAGAGGGACCGTGCTAAGAAATGTGTCTAGAGGACCAAGAGACACCTTCAAATGCAAGGAAGATGCCAATTTTCCCTAATGCGAGGTGTAGGATGCTGGGCACCAGAGAGTGCCAAAATGCACCACAGTACGCTCCTTACAGCTAAACTGCCTTATTGCCAGACTGCATTTGTCTTTAAGTCACCTGTTTTATGTAACTTCTTAATACATGACATTTCTGAGTACTTTCCAACAAGAAAAATAAAATTAATCCTAAAAGGGAAAAAACAGGGCAAAGTAGACTTTAAAAAGAATGAAAGGTAAAGTTTTGGCTCAGATTTTAAACAAGCAAGGTGTAGTGTTACTCGCCTGTCCTGGTTTAGGCCCATCAGGGAACAAGAGACCACGATTAGCCTCAAGTACCAAAGAGGCTGAGAATTGCCAAAGGGCAGGGAGAGCTTAATTGCTGCTTCAGGTTCAGGACAAAACAGACCAGGCTACTCGGCTTGAGGAAGAAAACAGAAAATAATGCAACACCAACTAAAGCATAACCATAAAACCCCAAAACATAACCAAAATAAAACAACACAGAGTGGTACAACAATGAAGAGTCCGACCAGCCCTTTAAGAACACCTTGTCTCCACCCCTCCCCTCTTCCCAGGCTCAGAGTCCTGATCCTGGTGTTTTTAACCCCACCCCCACCGCCCGCGCCCAGGGGGGCAGGCGGTGGGGGTTTCAGTCAGTCTATTCCCGATATCTTCTGCCATTTGTCCCTCCTCAGGACAGGTGGGCTCTGCACCATTCCTCCCTGCAAGTCCATGGGGTACCTCACACGCACGGCAGCCCTGCACGGGCTGCTCCGATGTGCATTTATCCCAAAGGCTGCAGCTCCTCTCTGCCTCTCATGTGGGGCTGCTCTGTGGCGTGCAGGCTCTCCAGCACGGCCTGGGCCATGGCCGCCTCCCCACACAGTCCCTCGCCCATCTGGGTGCACTCACATGGAGCTGCTTGTGGCTCTCAGTCTTGCCGTGGCCCTGCATGGGTTGCAGGGGTACAGCCTGCATTCTCGCCACAGCTTGGAGAGGGATCTCTAGTCTGATGCTGCTCCTTCCTTCCTCCTCTGACTGTGGGGTCTGCATGGTCACCTCCATCTTGTATCACTCTTACATTCCGACCAGCACTTCAAATTCCTGTCCCTAAATGGTGATCACAGAGGTGCCAGATTGGCCCAGCCGGGCCGGAGGTGGGTGTGAACCCAGGAGCTGGGAGAGAGTCCACAAACTCTTTACCAGGTCTTCACTGCAACCCGCTCCCCATGTTACCAAGCAAAAGCTGCTCCTTGCTAAACCATGACATCACCATATATGGTACTTAGACATTTGTCAAATGTAGCATGTGCTCATCTAACTAGCTTTGGCAAGGTAAGGATCTAGTAAACTGGGCACTGAGATGCTGTGGTGATCAGCAGCTCACCAGAAATGTCATATGAAAAGCAGTAAAGATGCACTATGAGGATCCTACACTGAGATGGAAAGAGTCCTCAGAACTATGAGTTAATTATGCACATAACTGAACAACAAATTATCAGATTCAGAGGCACAGTACTGAAATGAAAAAGGGAACACCTGGAATATGAATGAGTTTGTGTAACTTTGAACCTAGAAATGTGAGTTTGTTAGTCACAAAACCTATTAAAGCCAGTTTCAGAATATGGCAGGAGAAGTGTTGCAAAACTTAATATGGTTAATTGGAGTTAATTATACCTAATTATGTGCCACATTGCAGAGAGTTATCTCAAAACAAGTATGTTTATAGCTACAAACAGCATATATAATATGAACTACTGTAATGAAGATTTAAAGGAAAAACTGATTAGATATGAACAAAAGCACAAGTAGACAGTGCCAACTGCTGAACAGCAATGACTGCTTACACCACTCCTCTGAGAGCACTTGAGAGGGGCCATGATGGACTCCCTTCTCTCCCCACAGTCACTGGCTGAAAGACACTCACAATCTTCCTCCTTCCAGCCATGTCCCATGGGTCTGACCACTCAATCAGTCCCCCGCAGGCAACCAACTGGGGGCACAGACAGGTGTTCTGGGGTCTGTACCACCCACAGGATAACAGAAAATGTCACTGCCATTGAGATTAAGTGGGCAAAGAGACCAAGAAACACTATCCTGTCTCTGTCAGAGAGTCAGTCCTGCTCTAGATCACCAAGAGAGACGTGACTGATGACGTGATGGTCCAGTCCAGATGTCTCACACAACCACTGCATCACGAAAATGAAAATAAGTGAGCAAAAGCAACTGGCCTAGGAGTGACAAGGAAGCTGCCTCAGGCTCAGACAGGCAGTGGTTGTACAAGAGCCTGAAGAGAAGAGAAAAAAATTAAAACTCAAACCTGTCACCCAAAGACATTGTTTCTCAAAATGGCAATGGTGAGAAACAGAATAGATTTAAAGGAATCAGCCCACTCTCCCAGCAAAGAGTCAGAGATAACTGAGCCTTTTCAGGATTTTCAGCCCACCAAATTTTCTCAGCACCTACCCAAGAAGCTGGTAAGGGCTGGAGGCTACTTCAGCACCCCTTACAGCTCTCTCCATTAATGTAGTACCATCACCTCTGATCTTTAATTGCTCAACCACCTGTGACCCCAATAGGAAATGGGATTCATGCTGGGTTTCATCCACTTAAAGCCATTCCTTCTCCTACAAGTCAGAGACACTGTACATGTACACCTATCAATCACTCATTCCTGGCTGTTGGCTCCAAGACTGCAGCTGGGTTTTCTCCTGGACAAGAAAAAGACTATCTGAACAGCATTCTAGTTTTGAAACCTGCAAAAGTCCAGAGTTATTGTCACCAGAGAACACCACTGCCTACCAAATGGTAGCAACAATGATTCACTTACAATACAGACTCATGTCAAAAGACAGTAGGATTAGATCTAGGGGAAAAACTGAAATTCAGCACACTGAGTTATTGCCTAACTAGTTTCTTTTGATTTATATGAACTTATTTTCCTATCCTAGTTCAAAGTTTAGTATCACCATCTAATCAAGAAGAGACCTAAACAGCTTGAGTATCCTTCAAGTAATAAGAAACAGCAATTTGAAATCTTCTTTGTAAGGGTCAACAGCACATAGTTACAAAGCTTTTGCCATAAATGTTGAGCTCTGGCACAAGACATCCAGTAACAATAATCCAACATTTAAAAAATTTAAAAAAGGCAAGAATTTCACTAGTTTTTCACATTCTTCTGTTCTCTAAGGCAAATCACAAGAGATTCTGGCACATGAGATACCACTATGAGTTGGCAACATAAGCAAAAAAACAAAACAAAACAAACTTGACAACTGAGTGAGGAATTCAAACAGTCAACAGGCAGGAATAAAGGGATCCAGCAAACAGAAATAATGTGCTGCAAGTGCAGTGGGAGGTTCTTCCATGCCTTTGAAGATAAAGATGGGAAAGAAAAGTCTGAAATTATGACAGTGGTGGGAAGACCTGAAAAAAAAAGTAGACATCAACAGCTGATGAGAAGGATGAGACATGCTGAGCATTCTTTATAGCTTTCTCATGGGGAAAAAAAAATCCCTGAGAAAAGCACCTAAAATTCAAATAGGAATATGCAGCCATAGCAGAAGAAAAGACAAGAAATGAGAAGAAGTATGAAGATATGTAGAACAAGATAAATCTTTCGCTTTGATAATGCACAGGGCAAAAAAGTTGCTGCAAAGGCTCCCACTTAGAGGAATGCGCTACTCCCACTAGAGCTGAGGTATTGTGTGAACCCAGATGAGGAGTAGGAGAATGAAGCAGAAAAAAGAAATGAGACCGCCAGAAAGAAAGGGGAAGCAAGCCTAACAGGAGAAAAAAGAAAGAGAATGAGAGGCTGTATGAAGGCAAAAAACAACACAGAACAGACAGAAGAATAAGGGAAAGATCCAGAAATCCACCAATAAACCAGCTAGTGGTAAATTTAAGTGACAGAGAATTCTGTCACATAAGCCAAAATAAGTAAGCCAAAGCAAAACAAAAAACACCTCAAACAAACAAAGATCTATCACCAGAGAAAAAAAATACCTCTGAATATCAGAGTGCTGTCAATGAATAAGAAGCAAACCACCATTCGAAGAAGAGGGTTAAATGAAACAGAAGAGTAAGAATGGAAGAAGACCACACCCACAGATATGATCTGGAGACTAAAGTGAGAATTACAAAGAGCCATGCAGTGCTACATCAACCAAAAGATTAACAAGAAAAAGAGCCAGCAAGTTATGTAAATATTCCTATAGGAATAATCCTAATAGGGAAACAAATTCCTGAGGTGCTAGGAAGTAAGCAGAAGAAAGGGAAGAGGAAAAAAATAAAAGGAAAACAGTGGTTTGGAGCATCCTGCATGAATGCCCTAACAAGCGTTCCATAAAGATGATACTAAGTCTAGAGGAGAGGCAGGGCAGGCCCTGGAAATGAAAGCACTGAAGATAAGGCAGCTATCTCACTCAAAGCGGAGCCTAAGCTCACAGAGATTCACAGATTCCCATTGAGATGCATGGTCACCGCCAACCCACTCTTACAGGAGAACCAGCACATACAAATCTTAAGGGTGGAGATAATCATCATGTAACAAAAAAAAAAATAGGAATATATTGAAGAAAAACAAATTTAAACATACATTTGCCTTTCTGAAATACAGTAAGAATAACTCAGGGTATATTCTTTAGAGCTATATCAACCATCAGAATAAGTTGGGGAGACATGGTAATAAAAGACAAATTTTAAAATATGCAGAGATAAAATACAGCACCGTCCTCTCAGGGTCTGAACACTCTACTCTCCTTTGGTGATACCCCCAATTGTCTGTCCCTACAGACTTCAATGAAGCACATGAAACAGCTTTCTGTGGGAAGCTAAATGTTAAACTGGTGGAAATGGGCACAAGAGCTGAAAACTGAGGAAGGAGTTTGGTAAGAGGAAGATGACAGCAAGTTGTAGAGTGAGTTGAGTGAAGGTAATAAGTATCTTCGAGGAGCAGAAGGTACAACAGTACTGTCAATACAGAGGCAAAAGTTGTGTTGAGGGCTGGAATGACTGAAACTCCTGAATTGAACTCCTGGCTGAGAGGCTGGTGCCAATGGGAAGGTTTTGGATTCTATGACAACGGATCCTTCCTTGGGGACTACAGCTTGATGGGACAGGATGAGATTCATCTCTCCCATAAGGGCACTGCAATATTTGAGAGTAGGCTAGCAAATTTAATAAAGAGGGCTTTAAACTACGCGACTTGGGAGGTCGGGAGAGAAGCAAAACAGAACAAGCTGTCCCCTCTAGCAGGGAAACAGGGCTGGACAGGGAATGCAATGGTAAGTCCCTGTTATCCGCATACTGTGCGGAGATGCACAAGGCTGACCACCCTAAGGGAGAGCCAAACCAGGGAGGATTCTCCTGCATCCATCCAGGGAAATCTGCATGTTTGAGTAAGCCCCTGCGCTGCCTCTACACCAATGCACACAGCCTGGGGAATAAGCAGGAGGAACTGGAGATGTGGGTGCAGATGCAGGGCTACGACCTCACTGTAGTCACAGCAACGTGATGGGACAGCTGCCATGACTGGAGCACAGCCATGGAGGGCTATGTATTGTTTAGGAAGGACAGGCTGACAAGGCATGGAGGTGGAGTTGCTCTCTATGTGAGGGAGCAATTACTGTGTACTGAACTGTGCCTGGGTGGGGATGAGGGGTAGGTTGAGTGCTTGTGGGTAAAAATTAACGGCCAGGGCAAGGCAGGTGATATTGTTGTAGGAGTTTGCTACAGGCCACCTGATCAGGAGGAGGATGTGGATGAGGCCTTCTACAAACAGTTGAGAGCTGCCTCATGATCACAGTCTCTGGTCCTCATGGGGCACTTCAACCACCCCGATATCTGCTGGGAAAGCCACACAGCCAAGTGCACGCAGTCCAGGAGGTTCCTACAGATTGTTGATGACAACTTCCTGTCACAGATGATTGGGTAACCAACAAGGAGGGATATGCTGCTGGGCCTGGTACTGACAAATAAGGAGAGTCTGGTTGGGGAAGTGAAGGTTGGCAGCAACCTCGGCTGCAGTGACTATGAGATGGTGGAGTTCAAGATCCTCTGTGGAAGAAGCAAGACACAAAGCAGGACCATGACGCTGGATTTCAATATAGCTGACTTTGGCCTTTTCGAAGACCTGCTTGGATGGATTTCATAGGACTCTAGAACGTAGAAGTGCCCAAGAGAGCTGGTCAATCTTCAAGCACCACTTCCTCCAAGCCCGGGATCAATGTGTCCCAACATGTAAGAAAGGAGGAAAAGGAGGTAGGAGGCCTCCATGGATGAGCCAAGGACCTGCTGGGATAACCCAGTGGGGTTTTTTTTCAAGTTTTTTTCAAAGCTTTTGCTTTGTAACAAGGGGAGCGAGTTGGAGTGAAGACCCAGTAAAGAGTTTGTGGACTCTCCCCCGGCTCCTGGGTTCACACCCACCTCCGGCCCGGCTGGGCCAATCTGGCGCCTCTGTGATCACTATTTAGGGGACAGGAATTTGAAGTGCTGGCAGGAGGTGTAAGAGTGATACAAGATGGAGGTGACCACGCGGACCCTTCAGCCAGAGAAGGAGGAAGGAAGGAGCAGCCCATGCAGGGCTGCCGTGTGTGTGAGGTACCCCACGGACTTGCAGGGAGGACAGGTGCAGAGCCCACCTGTCCTGAGGAGGGACAAATGGCAGAAGGTACCAGGAATAGAGTAACTGGGGTTTTGGGGTTTTATGGTTATGTTTTAGTTGGTGTTGCATTAAACTATTTTCTGTTTTCTTCCCCAAGCCGAGTAGCCTGGTCTGTTTTGTCCTGAACCTTAAGCAGCAATTAAGCTCTCCCTGACCTTTGGCAATTCTCAGCCTCTTTGGTACTTGAGGCTAATCCTGGTCTTTTGTTCCCTGATGGGCCACCATGACACTCAGGCAGAAAGCAGCCATCTATGAGGTGGAAACAGGGGCTGGCTTCTTGGGAAGAGTATAGGAACATTGCCAGGGCATACAGGGGTGCAACTAGGAAGGCTAGAGCCCTTCTAGAATTAAATTTAGCCAGGGAAGTTAAGGACAGCAATAAGGCATTTTTCAAGTACATCGGCAGCAGAAGGAAGATGAGGTGGCATGTGGGTCTGCTACTAAGCACAGAGGGTGCCCTGGTGACCAAGGATGCAGAGAGGGCCAAACTACTGAATGTCTTCTTTGCTTCAGTCTTTACAGCCAAGGCTGTCCTTCAGGCAGCCCAGTCCAGCAAGGATAGTAGGATAGCCTGGACAGCAGAGGACTTGTCCTGGGTGGAAGAGGAAGAGGTTAAAGACTTGTTGGGCAAACTTAAGGCTCATAAGTCAATGGGATACATCCTAGAGTGCAGAGAGAGCTAGCTGATGTGATTGCTAAGCCTCTCTCTATCATTTTCAAAGACTCATGGAGGACAGGCGAGGTGCCTGAGGACTGGAGAAAGGCCAGTGTTATTCCTGTTTCCAACACATAGAAGTCATGATGCAAGTGAGCTATGCCTTTCCACCACATTTTTGCTACAGGTCATCCTCAGTCAGGAGAACGATTCCCATATTATTGGAATCAGAGGGTACCCTAAGATAACTTTCCTAGCATTACAACTCTAGCTTGAGTGGGAATCTGCTCTCCCCTTCCACTCTCACAATTTCTTTCTCTAGGAAATTCCATGTTGTTTAGAACGTAAAAAGGAACCAGAGGGTACTCACTAGAAAGTGTCTTCCACTCCCTCCTTCAAGAGCAGGTTATGCCCTTGATATGAAATAGTCATTTTATAAAAATAATCAGAAAAAAAGTTAGAAAACTTCAGAATTCAGAAATACGGCATCTCTGTGGATAGACTCCTCTAAAACAAAGTATCATCAATGTAGTGAGTTAACAAGATCCCCGTGTCAATCTCAGTACCTAAATTTGAACCTAGCCACATGAGAGTAACAAGACACCCCATTCAATAAGTGAAAAAGAAAGATTATACCTGATCCATTTCAGCTCACCTGGGACACCAGCCTTCCTCCCCTCAGATGCAGATAGGTTCTTTGTCCCAGTTCACTGGGGGATACAATGTTAATCAACAGGACATCTAGCTAAGCCAACCTCTTTCACCGTAGCAAGGAAGTTAGCTCTCCCTTCCCTCAACCTGGACCAGGGTCTGCTAATCTCTCAAGGTTCTTGCTATCTCTGTGGCAAAGCACAGGGCTACGATTGTTGCTTATGTCCTATGCTAAAGTTATCACTGGAAGCTAAGAGCTGCATCAGACTTATGCCTTTGCACAGCACTGATTCCAAGGGTAAGACAGTACTTCAAATATACAAGCTAAACTGAAACACTTCAAAATAATCTGACAGCCAAATGAAGAGGATTTTTAGAGTCCTTTTGGCTGGCAAAATGTTCAGCAATCTTTTGTCATTAACTTAGCAGTTGCCTAGAACCTACACAATAAAACACCATCCAGGATACAGAATCACGGAATCATGGAATCACAGAATCTCAAGGGTTGGACGGGACCTTGAAAAATCATCTAGTCCAAACCCCTGCCAGAGCAAGACCACTTAGAGTAGGTCACACAGGAACTTGTCCAGGAACATGTTCTAAATGTCTCTAGAGAAGGAGACTCCACTGGGCAGTCTGTTCCAGTGCTCCATCACCCTCAGAGTGAAGCAATTCTTCCTTATGTTTCTTTGGAACCTCTTATGTTCCAGCTTGTACCCATTGCCCCTTGTCCTGTCATTGGACATCATTGAGAAGACCCTGGCTCCATCCTCCTGACACCTGCTCTTTATGTATTTGTAAACATCAATCAGATCTCCCCTCAGCCTCCATTTCTCCAAGCTAAAGAGTCCCAGCTCCCTCAGCCTTTCATCATAAGGGAGATGTTCCACTCCATCATCTTGGTGGTCCTGCACTGAGCTCTCTCCAGCAGTTCCCTGTCCTTGAACTGAGGGGCCCAGAACTGGACACAATATTCCAGATGTGGTCCCACCATTAGGACAGCAGTTAGGAGAGCATCAGGTACATTTTCTGAAAATTGGACATAATTGAACAATTCTGTGAAATAAGCAAAGGAAAGATGCCCTTGTTAAAACAATTTATCAAATAATATCAAATAAGCAATTTTACAAATGCCACAGGAAACATCTCACCTCTCCTGAGAATACCTTGTGACCTTTTCTGTAGCCATGTAAACAAAGAATGTTCCTCACAAAATTACCAGTTGACCGAAAAGACTGAATCCCACTGCACAAAGAAATCACTCTTTTTCATTCATATCCTGGAGCATTTAAACTAAAACAGTAACAAGGGCTCCTCATACAGCCCGAACACAAACAGGTTTTCACAAATGCCCCAGTGTCCCAGGTCAAGGGAACGAAGACAAGAAACAAACAAGTTCTGAAAAACTGGTTGAAGTGCTCAGATTAACCAAATACTGGCAAATGTTGCTGATACAGGTACATGGACCAAACATAATGCTGAACAATCCAGTCTGACCCCCTAGATATCCCTGCTTTGAGCAGGTCAGACTAGACATATTCCAATCTAATTTATCCCATTATCTCAAAGTGCAAATAACCTTCTTGCATCAATACACCTAATTTCTCAGACTCTTCTTCCCTTAATCCAAAACTACTAGGGCTAACAGCTGTCAAAACAACTACATACTTCCAGTGTCTAGCATAGGGTTTGTTTCTCCTTTCTGTCATGGTTTAGGCCCATCAGGGAACAAAGACCAGGATTAGCCTAGAGTACTGAAGAGACTTGCCCAAGGGCAGGGAGAGCTTAATTGCCACTTAAGGTTCAGGACAAAACAGACCAGGCTACTTGGCTTGGGGAAGAAAACAGAAAATAATTTAATGCAACATCAACTAAAACATACCCCCAAAAACCCAAAACACAACCAAAATAAAACAACACAGAGTAATGCAACAATGAAGAGTCCAACCAGCCTTTCTAAGAACACCTTCTTGCTACACCTTCCCTCTTCCCGGGCTCAGAGCCTTGATCTCGGTGTTTTTACCTCATCCCCCCTTGAACGGTTCAGGGGGGCGGGCAGTGGGGGTTTCAGTTAGTCTGTTCCCAATAGCTTCTGCCGTTTGTCCCTCCTCAGGACGGGTGAACTCCACACCAGTCCTCCCTGCAAGTCCGTGGGGTAACTCACACGCATGGCAGCCCTGCACGGGCTGCTCCGATGTGCATTTATCCCAAAGGCTGCAGCTCCTCTCTGCCTCTCGTGTGGGGCTGTTCTGCGGCGCGCAGGCTCTCCAACACGGCCTGGGCCATGGCCGTCTCCCCACACAGTCCCTCGCCCGTCCGGGCTCACTCACATGGAGCTGCTGGTAACTCTCGGTCCTGCCATGGGTCTCCATAGGTTGCAGGGGCACAGCTTGCATTCTCGCTACGGCTTGCAGAGGGGTCTCTGGTCTATTGCTTCTCCTTCTTTCCTCCTTCTCTGGCTGAAGGGTCCGCGTGGTCGCCTCCATCTTGTATCACTCTTACACCTCCTGCCAGCACTTCAAATTCCCGTCCCCTAAATAGTGATCACAGAGGCGCCAGATTGGCCCAGCCGGGCCAGAGGTGGGTGTGAACCCAGGAGCCGGGGAAGAGTCCGCAAACTCTTTACCGGGTCTTCACTGCAACCCGCTCCCCCTGTTACTAAGCCAAAAGCTGCTCCTTGCTAAACCAGAACACTTTCTTAACTCTTTACATTTTCTTCACAACCTCCTGCTTCCTATTTTAAATATCTTCCTTAAAAGCATCTTCTCTAGAAGTTGACTTTTTGTTAGTGTCTATCTATCAGTTAGCTCCAAACTTCTAGCCTGATGTAGGGCCTTTCCCAACATGTATTCTCTTAACGTATTTTCCATGCATTCCCTGCAGAGATACGTCTTCTATGTAAAATACCATGAAAGTAGAACAGTAAGCCTCTATCAGACAGAAACAGCCTGATGGACCTTGCAAATGAAAGAGAAGAAGGATCAGGAAGAAATATGACAGATTCCATTTTCAGAATTTTAATTTTCAAATATCCAGTGTATTCTTGATGATCATGTGTAAAGCTTTTTTCCTTAAAAAAAAAAAAAAAAAAAAAAAAAAAAAGATTTTATAGTCCATAATGTCCCCTTATAGAAACAGGGAAAAAAATGAAATAGTAGGCAACCGAACAAGCTATGGGACACAGCCATCATGACTGAATAGTCAAAACTACAACACCCATTTATCAAACTGGCACTGAAGTAACAACACATACATCTTACCATAAATGCAGCATGGGAAGAGAGGCAGACAATAAAATTGCAATGCTTTGCACTTTGGTGGCATAAGCTGAAGATCTCCATCTATTTTACAAACACACGGTTTAGATTCCAGCCTGGAGAGCAAGTAATTAACAGCTCTGTCATCCTGTGTGCCACAGAGTAAGCACAAAAAAAGTGAAGAGGTTGATCTGCACCTTACTGCAAAAATCCAGCTCTCAGCACACTGAGCTGGCATCTCTGGTTATGGTAGTGCCCACTACCAGCCAGCACCAAGCAAGAAGAGGTTCTCACCCTCCTTGTGAGATAAACAAAACTTTGGACCAAAGCTCCCTACCCTTTTCTGGAGACAGCATCAGGCCACAAGTTATTTCCTCTGTAAGACACAGAAAGCTCACTTTATGGTTGTGAGGAGAGTGTTGGAAACACATGTCCCAGGCTGGCAGTGGCCCACAAAACCTTACTCACCTCTTCTGAAGTCCACCACAAGAACCCTTAAAAACAACTGTGATAAATTTTTATTTTGGCAGTGAAGAAAGAAAATCTAGCAAAGCTTGAAGACAAAACCAATATCCAGACACACAAACCATGAAGCACCTAACTCATATTACTGTCAGAAGCTGCAGTACAGTTCCACCAGGTTCTGATTTGGTCATTAACTGAGGCTGACTGACAAATCAACTTGCCTGCAGTGACTGATTTAGGTGACAGACTATTCTTGCCAAGTGACTTGCAGTTCTGCCATTTTTCATTGCACACAGATACTGCTGTCTGGTTTGGTTTTTTTTTCACAGACCTGGCTGACTAATCAGACTTAATAATCAGCTATGAACATACAGATGGGCGCCCTAACCTTGATCTCAATGGGCTGCGACTGAGGTGGTCAGCACTAGTCTTTGGGACCCAGAGAACACTACAGTGACATTTATTTAGGCTGGTAGGTCAGCCATTTTTTTACAGTAATTCCAGTTCAATCATCAACCAATTATTCAGTATAAGATGCAGATGCAATTAGTCGTATGGCTATTATTATTGATGTAACAACATCATTACTGTGCTTTCAGACATCTTATACAGTTGAAATTCAATGGGCAGGATATGCTAATGACTGTGCTCTCTGTGTATATGTGCATGTGTATCCTCTTATTGAAAAAATGCCGCAGTGCAAAACTGTGCTAACTCAGGGTGACACTGAAACATGGGAGGCTTATGAATAATAAATAACCTGGTGGGAAGCATGTTGGTAGTCAAACTTCTAGTCTTGTGTATTGAACATTGGTGCTTTGAAGCCAGAGAGCTGTTCTGAGGAGAAACAGGTAAGGTGTAGAAAAAGTTAACAGTAGCAAGTTGCTTCACAGGAGAAATAAAAAAGTGCAGCAGGGAGTTACACTGGGCAGAAGCACCTTTCCTGTGAAAGGCTGAGAAAGTTGGTGTTGCTCACCTTGGAGAAGGCTCCGAGGACACCTCGGAGTACACCTTACAGTACCTAAAGAGGCCTACAGGAAAGCCAGCAAGGGACTTTTTGCAACGGCAGGTAGGACAAAGGGAAAATAGGACAAAGGGAAATGGCTTTAAACTGAAAGAAGATACATTTAGACTAGATAAAAGGATGAAAATTCTTCCCTCTGAGCAGTGGTGAGACACTAGCACAGGTTGCCCAGAGAGGTTGTGGTTGACCCATCCGGAAAAGTGTTCAAGGCCAGGTTGGACAGGGCTTTGAGCAGCCTGATACTGTGGAAGGTGTCCCTGTCCATGGTAGTGGGAGTTGGTGGAACTAGATGATCTTTAAGGTCCTTTCCAACCCAAACTATTTTATGATTCTTTGATAATTACCAATTATATTATTAAACTTACTGCATCAGCCCAGCCTCCCACAATGTACAGCTTTTAGGGATGCTATCAAAGATCAATCTTCTGTCATAAATATAGGGAAGAGAGGGTCCTTTCCTCAGAAGATGACATTCAAGGTGAGGAACACTGAACAGCTGAGACAGTTGTAGAAACATATGAAGAACCACACTGGAGAGGCCTTGCTGCCCAGTTCTGGCAGCTGCCAAAACAGGAAGTAGGAAAGAAACACCAAAAATTTCTTTGGACTAAAAAGGAACAACCTGTCCCCAGCGCAAGGTTTGCTTTTCCACTGGCAGTGAAAGTGGGGTTAATAATTTGATGCATAAAGGCTGAGATGTCATCTTAATTTTGTAGTGTTAGGTGAATGTTCTATTTACAGCTAAGCCTTTTTTGAACACCATTAAGCTCTTTACAGTAACAATAAAATGATATAAATCACACATTTCCCTCACAGGTAAGTTTATGTTGCGTGTTAGGGAGGAAGACTCTTTGTTCATTCTACATATAATTAGTTCATTAAGTATCTTTCCCTCCACATCCACACATGCAATGTGTCTCTTGAGGCCCTCTGGATTAAGTTTCCAAGGTTTACAGCACAGAGACCTCAGGAGATGGGTGTTGTCCTGTGTAAAATGCTGTGTGCACTTACTTTTTAGGAAGAACACCAGGCAAGGTCTTTTAAACACATCTGAAGATACTTCCCAGCAGCCCAGACACTCATCACAAGCAAAGCCAATGTCACAGATCCTACAGCAAAACCTACATACGTCCACAGCTCAGCAGACCCACACACCCCAATCCCTGGAAGCCAGGGACAGCCTGGGAAGGGGACGAACTGATGAATGTGGGTGGTTTGCCTGGCCATCCCCTCCTGGAGGGGACACAAGAAAGTTGGTACTACTCACACAGCCAGGGCTACAACCTGGCAAAGTGATCAGCTATCAACAGGTCACCTTAGTCCTGGACTACCAGGATTGCAGTATTTCTTCACACAGCTGAGTGCTTCTATGAACCCTTTGTCAACAGGAGGAAAGGGGAAAAACTTCTTTGTCTGTGTGACCCCAAGGTGCAGGATGGCATGTCATCATTGGAGCCTCTGATACTTTTGGAGAGTGCCACTGAGGAAAGCTGGACTCCAGGAAGGAGTCCCTTGGAGGGACACTGACCCTCAGAAACCTCTCTCAATCCAGGACTACAGCAGGGTGCTGGTGCTAGACAGACCTGCCCTGATTGATGGGACACGGGGAACAATGTTGCATCCCTGGAGAAAGCTAAACACCCTATCACACTGCCTGCCACACACACCTCCCACCACCACAGGTGCGCTGGCCCCTATGGAAAGGGAACAGCTTGGAAAATGGCTTTCTCTCCCTCGGTTGCTTCCCTGAATGCTAATCAGTAGCGCCAGCTAAAAATATCCAGCAAGGCTGCTGTGTGCATGACAGAAAGGGAAAATGGGGGAGCTGGAGGCTCCAGCTTTCTGGAAGGAAAGAGGATAGGCGACAAAGAACCCCCTTCCTGAAGCCTCCTTCCCGAGGCCCCCCACCACGTCTGGTGCCCAGTGGCCAGCACTGGCACGGTTCCTCTGCTACCCTGTTCCGACGCTGAGGTTCTCATCTCTTCTCTCTCTTTCGGAAGTCGACACCGGGTACTCCCCGTGGAGCCACCCGGAGTCGGCACTGTTCGTGGCGATACTCCGCCGTCCTCACTGCAGCGGCTTCGACTCGCCGGCGGTTGCAGGCGCCCCCGGACGGGCAGCCCTGAGCCCCTCCGCCCACGGAGCTGTCTGCGCGGCTCGGCTGGCAGCAGTCCCAGCGGATTCGGTCGCAGAGCACAAAGAAAAACGGGCGCTGAGCACCCTCGTGAGTGCGTAGGGCTGGGCCCGCTGCCATCAGTCGCCGACACACCGCAACGCGGCCACGGGGACGCTTGGCGGCCCGCCGGCCTGCCCCAAGAACCAGAGCTCGAAAATAAATATCAAGAGGCAGACGGAAGGAGGAGGAGAGCACGGAGGCAAGCGGCAGCCCTCTGCATCGAAACGGGCGGAGGGTGCAAGCCCCCGCCGCCCCCGGCGCTCGCTGTGCGTCCCTCACCGCGCTCCCCTGCGCGCAGCCGAACGGAGAGCTGCCTGCGGCATCCCCGTGGCAGACAGGGAGAGGGAAAGCGGGAGGGCAGGCCTTGCCGCTCTCGACCCGAGGCGGGGGCTTACACTATCCCCCGCCACCCCCGGCAGGTCGATGGGCTGCCCGTCCCGTTCCCCCGCCCGCCGCGGCTCCCATCCATAATTAATCGCCTCACCGCAGCCGCCGCGATAAGAGAGGGCGGGCGGGGACGAGGAGGCGGCGGCGGCCGGGAGGCGGGGGGGGTGGGGTGGGGGAGCGTGTGCGCTCGCAACGCCCGGCTCACTGCGGCCGGCGACTGCCTGCCGTGCGGAGCAGAGCGGAGCCCAGCCGCCCCGTCGGGCAGCGCCGCGCTCGCATGGCCGCGCCGCGCCGCGCCGCCGCCGCCGCCGCGGGGCCGGGGGGGGCTGCGGGAGGAGGATGAGGCGGGCGGCGGGGCGGCGGCGGCGGCGGCGGCGCGGAGGATGAAGTGGAGCGTGCGGGGAGCCTGCGCCGCGCTCTCCAGCTGCCTCCTGCTCGCCTGCGCCCTCAGCGCCGCCGCCGTGGGCCTCAAGTGCTTCTCGCTGGGCTCGGAGCTCAAGGGCGAGCCCTTCCGCCTGGGCACGGCCGCCGGCGCCTTCTACTCGGGGCTGCTGCTGGCCGCCGGCCTCTCGCTGCTCGCCGCCGCGCTGCTCTGCTGTCGACCGCCCGACGAGGCGCCTGCGGCGCCGACACCGGCCCCAGCCTCGGCCCTGGCCCCCGCCAGCGACGCGGACCCGACGGGCGGCGGCCCCGGTGCGGGGGAGGCAACGGTCGCGCCGTCAGGGTCGGTGGAGAAAACGCCGCCCGGGGGACGGCAGAACTTCCTGCTGCTGGGGGTGCTGGTGTTCATGCTGGGCGTGCTGAGCGCCTTCGCCGGCGCCGTCATCGACGGCGACACCGTGTCGCTGGTGGAGAGGAAGTACTCGCACTACTGCCTACTGCAGCCCGGCGGCGCGGCCCGCCCGCGAGGCGGCCCCGCCGCCCCCGACGGCTCCGCAGCGGCGCTCCGCTGCCAGAAGCTGCGGGACTACCAGCAAGGCTTGGTGCTCTCCACCATCTTCAATGCGCTGGAGTGCCTCCTCGGCCTGCTCAACCTACTCCTTGTCAAGAACTACAAGGCCTCGCAACAGCGCGGGCGGCGACGGCGGCGGCGGCGAGCGGCCACAGCGGCGGGCGGGCGCCGGCGGCGGCGGCGCGGCGGCTGCGGCAGCGGCGGGCGGCGGGCGCCACGCCACAGCCAAGGTTCTCTGTTCTCCGGCGGCGAGCCTGAGCTCAGCCCTGGTGACTGCACCTTCCAAGCCGTCTCCTACATCAACGTAGGCGTCTTCCACGTCTTCGACGAGGCCGGCGTGGAGGTGCACTGCGGCGGGCATCCCTCCGTCGAGCTGCCTGGCTACTCGCCCATGGACCCCGAGCTCAACGCCTCCTACCCTTACTGCTACCCGCTGCCCACCGAGCAGCCCCCCGCCTACGAGGAGATTTACCCCGGGGAGCCCTGTGCTCGCGGCACCTAGCGCCGACCGACGGCGAGACGCCAGGGCCCGCCGTGATGGGAGCGGGTAGCAGTCCCACCGGCGCCTGGCAGCGACGGGGCCCGAGGACAGCCCGAGCGCCACCGACAGCGGCGGCGGCCGTCCGCCGTGCCTCTGGCTCTGCAGAAGTTTCTTCTCCCTCTCTCCCTGCTTTCCCCCCGCTCCTCTTCCCTGCCTCGCACCGACCTTCCGTCCGTATGTCTGCCTCTCCGTCCGTCGGCAGCTGAATTTTCCAAAGGCTGCCTAAGGATTGATTCCTTCCGCCGCCTCTCTTCCGTAGCCGAGTTTAGTTCCCTTCCAGTGATTCATCAGTTTCTAGCTTTAGCAGTCCAGAGTTACCCATTTGTGATAACCAGCCAGTGTAAGGAAAAGGTGTCATGAAGCTTCTTTACCTCTCAGAAGAGCTAAATTTCTGAACAACGCAGAGACCTTTGTGTCACGTTTACTAGAGGTGTATTGGGGATCTTTAACGTTTACACTACTCCTTGGGAGAATTGAGTTATGGCTTAAGATTTTGTGAGTTAAACATTCGTTGCTCTTGTAAGATGCACATTGAGAAAAACCTGCACTTTGAAAAAGAAACAGGAAAAAAAACACGACGTTTTTGTACACTAACGTGCCTGCTTTTGTTGATAACTTCTTAATGTAAAAGCTTTCAGAAGTCTATAGTGAAAATGTTTGGTAAATTCACTGCAGTTTAACATTGATGATTAGTTCCTTTACTAAAACAACTGAGATGTTGCTAGGATATGGCAGTTAAAAGGAGGTCCAAATGTCATACACATTCCTTTTTGTAAACAGGTTCTGTGTTTTTAATGCAAGATAGGATTTCTTTTTGTTCTGCATAGGTGAAGGGTTTAATTCTATTTTGTACGACTACATGGTTTACCTTGTAAAGAGTTCCGTTTTACCTGTTACAAATCATCAATCTGGTAAGCTTGAATATTAAAAGTTTTATTTGAAATATATATATATAGAGAGAGAGAGAGACAGAGTAAAC
Source organism: Colius striatus (assembly GCF_028858725.1). Classification (NCBI taxonomy): domain Eukaryota; kingdom Metazoa; phylum Chordata; class Aves; order Coliiformes; family Coliidae; genus Colius; species Colius striatus. The sequence goes on from NC_084790.1 coordinate 33,879,469, forward strand.
AGCCTTAACTGGTGCAGTAGTAACAGTTTTAAATGGAAGGACAAAAGAAAAAAACAAAACCAAAAACTATCTTGGAAGACATCTCCCAAATGTGTTTTCAAGAAAGTATTTATACACCTATTACAAAGCAAGAATTTTCTTTCCTGTTTAAAAGAGGCCACTTCAATTCCTGAAGGTGGTGGTGGGGAATAATGGGATGTTACACTGTTAAATCTTGATCTTAGAGGTATTAAAAAGGCTTTCTGCAAAGAGAAAAACTGCTAAATCCTGCTTTTGGATTCTGCTGTGGAATGCCAGTATCAGAGAAATGTAAGGAAGTGCTAATTAAAGAGAAGCAGGTGTGGTATATTTTATTATATCATTAAAGAACAGATAAAGGCTTAATTTCATCTTGCACCAAAAAAACCCAAGAAGCAGCTCTTCAGACTGTGTTTGGTTCAATATCCCCTCCCCCAGTTATGGCATCCTGAAATGAAATATTACAAAATAACCTTTCTGTTAATCGTGGTTTTGGAGCCTGCTGCATAATGCCAGTATATCAGCCAGAGAGAGAGTTAAGGGAATACAAAGTTAGAGTGTATTTCTGTGGTCAACAGAAAATTATGTTAAAATCTTTAGCTGCAGAGAGACTGACACAATTTACAGCCTTAGAATTCGAGAGAGAAAAATTTAGCCTAAAAATACTCAAATCTCTGCACTGTTTTAAAGTGTTTTGACTTGCACACTTTGTATCATCTAAAATGCAGAATGCCTGAGAAGTCTTAAAATTGCAAACTGATGTCTGTGAAGCTTTGCAATTAAAGCTCTAATCTAGAGAAGGCAGTTCAAAGCAGCAGTTGCCAGTTTGCTGAGTAGCTCTAAATAGCAGAAATTTGAAATACAGCTCTTTTTGGCCAGCACTAAAACATATGCCCTAGCTTAAGTCCCTTTTTAGTACTGAAGATTGGTTTTATGCTGTCTTTCTGCAGGTGCACCTCCTTAACCCCATATGGAAGTGACTGGGAAGCCTTGTCCTCCATACCTAAGACACCAATTTAGGCACAAAACCAATCCTGTAACATACTGTATGTGTTGCTCATACAGCCGAGGTTCTGAAAAATGAGTAACTAAAGCAAGGAGGCTAAATCCTTGTGTAGGTCTCCAATTAGACAAGTTTAGGAGATAGCATAGTAGCCCATACTGAATTAAATGGGAACTGCTAGGCTGCAGCGTGATTTTGTAAAACAGACCAGCAAGGTGCCTAAATAAAGAAGTCTAATAGTAGTTGTTGACTTTAAAAACAAATTGGCTACATACATTGCAGCTCATGGAAGTTGTGTCTTAGTTTTACCTAAGGAATTGATTTTTGACATAAAACGCAGTATTTTACTTAAGATAACTATTTTAGAAATAATTAACTAGACAGTTCTGAAACTCCAGATGTTCCAAAGATCAGTGCTCAGGGAAATAAATGGAAAGTCAAGAAGGCTACCTATTATACTCATTTGTTTAAATGTAAAGGATTTTAAACTATGAATTTTTAAGATTGTTAAATTCATAACTTTTTGGGGGGTGTACACACATGTGTAAGTGTGTTTGTGTTTCATTTAAGCCTGTTCAAAATGCCATTCAATAGGATATTTATTTGTGGCTCAGTTTCAGTCCCAGAGTTTCTGCTTTTCTTCATTTGGGCTTTTATCCCCTGTAATATTTTAATTTAGTGGTGAACAGATTGCCAGAATAATGTCCAAATCTGACTCCCACAGAAGCCAGTCAGCATCATTTCATTGACTTGAATGGGTCTGGGCACAAATGATATTTAACACCTACTCTAAATAATCTATAAAGTAATATTGATCTTCTGGCATGACAGGATGCAGTAGTGGCATATTATTTTTCAGTTATTTATTAAATATTAATATGGACAGCAGTATTAAAGGGGGTCACCTGTGGTATTATACATTAAAAAAAGAAAAACAACAGCAACAAAAAAAACGAAAGATTGGGAGGCAAGTTGACCAAACAAGCCACGTTTTCTTAAAGATGGTATACAAGCATTTCAGGTACCTGTTGACCAGCATTTCTGATAAAATACCACACATATTTATTTGTCAGCAAGAAAAAACTTATAAATACAGGATACAAGTTGAAGCTTCACAAGCATGATTGCAGTATTGTGAAGCCATTTTTAGTAAACTTGAATCATCACTCTATCTTCTGAGCAATAATGTTAGAGTGTATAAATTGTATTAAATTGAAAATAGGCTGGTGTGAGAAGCATCAGAGCATAGGTTAATTACCTGAGAGAACTCATACTGTCCTTTTATTTTTCCATTCCCTGTCACATGATTATCAAGATGACCCAAGCCTGATCGATTCATGTCACTGGAGGATGTTAACTGCTAGGCTTTTGCCTTAAGTAGCCAAACCAGGGAGAAAAGAAGAGAAACATCGGGTATGTGCCAGCAAATCTTAATTTTGCTGAGATGAAGTAACTGCAAGACTGCTTTCTGCCCCATGACTTGTTTTAATTTGCTTGCAGCTTTTCTTGCATCTGTTCAAAGGGAGAGAAGAATAGATGCAGCACTGCTGTTTTGGTCACAGGGAGGTACCAATTTGGTAGCAGAATGTTCCCAGCTTTCCAGTCCCTTTTGCAGGTTACAGCAGCTCGTCAAGATATGCAATGGTGAGAAATCAAATCTGCTGTCTTTGATGCAGCAGGATTTGGCTTTGTGTGCAAAAAAAATGCATTCCCACCAGCCTATTAGCAATCCACATTAATTATTTTCACACTCCAACATCCTTGCTTAAATCTGTTACTTATACCTTGCATTGTAATTGACAGGCAAAATATACATGACTCTAAAAACAAGGAAAAAAAGGTTTTAGAAGGAAATTGTATTACAGTAGTACAGATTTTACTCAAAAGTTTGATTTCACTGTAGGACTTCTTTGGTTCACCAAAAAGCGCTATGGTGGCTGGTATAACTTAGGTATATTTCAGACATACTGTTTAATCATCAGAAAAGGTTTCTGAATGTTCACATGGGATCGGCATTCTGTTTTTGCTTTTGAACACAGTAAATATGAAAACCTTTTCTTCATTTTGCCATTTAATCCGAGATTGATCCTCAAGAAAATGTCAGTAATTGATCTTGTAATTTTAGGATCAATAAAATACATTTTAAAGCACAGCATATCCTATAAGAAAAGCCTAATGCTCTTCATTTAATATTCTTCATTGTCTTAGGCAGATGCCTACTAGTACAATTAAACTAGGGATTTAATTAATGCTTTCATTACAAAAAATCCCTAATGTTTTTCAGGGACTTATGAGTTGTACAAGTGGAACCCAGACATAAAATTCCAAGTTTTGACACAAAGTCTATTTGTGTAAGTTATTTTCTCTGTTACAAGACATTTCAATATTTTAGATAAATTCCATTGCTAAAAATCTAGATCTGTTAATTTCACATGATGGCACTTTTTAAGTGTGCTAAAGTTACCTCTCCTTAATACAGGCTCATTTTCCCAATTAAAATACATAAGGGTGAGTAAGATTGAATGGTCACTCTCTAGTTTTTCAATTTCTTAATTATCTCTGGATTCATAATGGTGTGTGATTAGTGCTTAGTAAATCTTCCAGATGTAGTAGTCGCTGATCTAGTAACAGTTTAGCAGATAAAAGCTGGTCCCTAGGAAGCCCTGATGTAACTGCTGTACAGGCTGATGTAACTGCTGGAAGAAAATCTTCAAGTACCTGTTGCAAAAATTTGTTGTAAACATTTCCTGATCAAAAGGAGGCACTGCTCAAACTAAACAACTAGAAGAAATCTGAGAGTTTGGGTGCAGGGGTTTTTTTCAATTATAGTATCTGTTCTGAAACTCTTCCCCTGCATAGCTTTCTGAAGAGTGAAATCCACAAATTGATGTTCCCTGTGTTTCATTCAAATAATTGCCTCGCCACCTGCTGCCTAGCTGTGCTATATACTTTCACTCAATGTTCAGGCACCTGGTGAAGTTCTGCTGAAGCTTTTGGATATGTTACCCCAATGTCAGATAATCTGAGACTGAAGATTGAGTCATTTAAGATGCCAGAAGATTCTCTTAAGAAGACTGTTTTCCTTTACAGAGGAAACAAATCCCAATGTCCTCTTTCATTTCTTTTTCAGAGCCAGCTACCTTTAAAGTTCAGTGATTTAACCCTGACATAGGAGTGGAAATGATATTGCAGACTGCTACTCCTTCACTCATCAAGTTTTAAATCTCTGGAAGATTTATGGAAGGAAACACTTCTGGTGAAGGACACATAACAAACGGGTCTGACTCATCACCAGATCACAGAAACTTAAATGTCTTAGGTGATATACATTCAGTAGATGTACCCCAGTAGCAGTACAAGCTAGCAGAAATTCCCAGTGTTTCACTTCTAGGTTTCTGCTCCTGGCATGGTTCTGTCAAATGAAGATGTTAGGCGGTACATTTCACAGTTTTTGCAAATGAATCCATTGTTTCACTACAGCACTTAGAGATTAAACATCTACTAAATATCACAACTATCCTCATCAATTGGACTCTTCTGTGGCCATTGTTAGCAGAGGATAAAGTGGAGTGTGGGAGGAGTGAAGGCTTATCATGATTTCCCTAATGGGTTCAGAGGACTAAAGGTTCCAAATAATTCATTGGTTTTATGTTAAGACACTGGATTTTGGGATGGAAGAATACCTATAATAAGTAAAAGGATTATTTTCCAGGGATATGTTTATGGAAACCTAACACTTGGGTTTAGAGTCAATTCTTTCAGGATTTGCTTTATCTCTCAAATTCTACATTTTAAATGAGAGCTCATTTCACAAAAATACACTGACATCTCCAGGCATTTAAATTACTACATTTGAGGAGATTGAGTAGAGCTGTCCTATAGATTACTGACACCAATGCCTGTAGAGGTCATATAAGGAACTTGGCATATGGTGCCCATGTGGCCTTATATGCCAACATCGAAATTTTGGCATCACAAATGAAAATGGCAGTAGTATGAAGTTGTGCTACAGAAAGGAAAGCTCCAGATGATAATATCTAGTCCCAGGCAACTAGGCAGTCACAGATTTTGGACAAGCTATATACAGTCTCAAGGCCTACATAATTACCATGCATTCATGATTAAAACAAATGCCCTTACAAAGATATTCACAAAGGATTGTCAGTGATGGGTCTGAGCAGAGGCTCCTTGTGCTAGCTCTAGGTGAAGCATCTCCTAGAAACTTGAGAAAATTCCACCAGAAGAAGCTTTTGCTTGCATTGGAAAGGAGAGAGCTACTGAGAGATTTCTCTTTTGTTGTATTTTGAAGTATCTGCCTCTTCCTGATTGACCCAGAAGCTACCATTGTGCAGACCATCTCAATTAGACTCCTGGGAAAAGAGAGGAAATGAAAATGCAAGTGTTGAAATCTACTCAATCTGTCCAATTTTTTTTCTGTTTATAATTCAGAGCTACGTTAATTCCAGAAGCAGTATCTCCTGACCTAAGCAGTTTAAATTTTTAGTAACCAAAAAAATTACTACCACTACAATAAGACTGGGAGATTCAGAAAATCGTATACTACTTTTTGACTTGCCTCTTGCTCTAAATCAAAAGGAAACATTCAGATACAGCTTCTTGTGAAACTGTTGCTAAGAAATATGATTCATTACACTGAATGGGACAGAAGTGTGCTTTGCTCAACAAATTGAGAGCTAATAGCTGCACAGAAACACATTTGGCTGTTAGAGAGACTTCCTTTTCAGTAAAGTCCTTGGAGAGCTACCAGAAAGTATTGAAAGGCACCATCATCATCATCCAGGCTTACCTGGACTATTGTTTAGTGCACTGAACTTGCTGTTCCCATGTGCAGCAGACCACACACTGTTTTGTCTTGCCTTGCCAATGATAATGAGCAGGTGCCTGTGGTGACAACACAAAGCCAGCACCTGCTGGACACAGATGTGGAGCTTCTAAACCCCTGAAATGGGTGTGCTGTGGCACTGTTCTGTGCGTATGTTGAGAGAAAGTAAGGCAGGACCTGATGTTGCCCTGCTGAAACACTATGCTGTGTTGCAGGATGGGGAAGGCAGGTTTCTGGTGTGATGCCAAGGCTCCAGACTTGTGACACAGTGGGTATGGGGAAGAGGGTCCTAGGCTGCATATGGGGAAGTGGTCCTGCATCACTTTCACAATAGCAAAATGCCCCAGTTAAGGGGAATGAGGAGAGAAGGACTGCCTTTATTTTCTCACCCTGAACAAAATGAAAGTGATCAAATTGCATACTTTTGCAAGAGGTGTTAAGGTCTGTCTTGGGTTCAATTTCTGTCCTTCCATTTTTTCCTTTCCATCCATTCCTTCCACCCTAGCAACATCTCCAAAGTAACAGCAAAGTGCATACTCTATCCTGCCTCTGCATAGGGGGAGAGCCTGCCAATGGTGTACTGAATTACTCAATCACCTGGTGAGGCAATAAGTAGAAATAAGCAACAAGACATTAAAAACCTTTGTCTGCATTCTGTGTTTGGCACGCCACAAAGAGCTATATGATGCTCTGGGTTGTCCTTTGCTGAAGGCTGTGGCAGTTCTTATCTGATTAAAGTCTGTGAGATCCAGAGCTCTAAGAGTGAAGATTCCTGTTGGAAATTTTCCAGGAACAATATATCTCTAAAGTCAAAAAGCAGCCCTGGCCCTGTTTCAGTAAATCCATCTCAGCATCCAAGCATGAAAAGAAAGAAGCATAAACAGGGCTGAACTGTTCATTCATAGTTCATTAATTTTTCATCACAGGTAGCAAAAAGGCAAACATTAGTGTTAACATTTCAGTTCTGGAGAATTGCTTCATTATGAGAGGTTTTGAAGCTGATTGAGAAGGAAGCAGCAGAAGATATTTACATAAAAGGAAAATGGGTATTTCACAATTCTGCTGTCACACTGTTCATAATGTGCAGCAAAGGCTAACAGTAACAGAAATATCAACTTGCCTAACACATGCAGCTGGAAATGCTTCATGTCTCTGGATGACTATTCAAAACCTGTTCATACATGAGGACTAGACTTGCAGTCTAGTACCTACTGTGTTCATAGCTACATATTGGGAGTCTTCAGTCTTGCATGCATTGGGCTAAAATGTGTACACTGGCTGTGGAAAAATGGTCATCTTCATCAGCCAGGCCACTGCCACTCGTGAGGCAAGCTCACCCATTCTGACTGGCACTGCCACTGAGCAGGAAAGCACTCTCACTCAGCCATGAAACTTCAGTAAAAGGTAGACACTTCCAGCATCATGGAGCACCCCTACCTGACCCTTCCCCAGTCACATACCATGGCAGACCCCACTGAAACCTGCATGTCTGTGGACAGGAAGGTACCACCACACTGTTGCACAGGTCTCAAGAGGAAAGAGGGGAGCAGCTGAGATGTTTGAAAGCTTGCCTCACACTCAAGGCTAGTGAAATATTCACTGGCTCAGGACTTCATGGGGCACAGCATGCCAGAGGTCAGGTGCCGCAAGAAGTGCCTTACTTCCCTGCAGGAGTTATCACTGTCACATGGACCACACAGAACTGATGCCCCTAATTTACAGAGCTTTGTAGCTTGAGACAGAGAGGCCATAGCACTGTGCTGTGATTCTCAGCCCCTACAACTCATCAGCTTATGTGACATGGGGTGCTATATGTAGATGCTGCTACATGGGGAGTGGAGTGACAATCATGCTTTTAACCAGTTAAGACTCATGTACCAGCCAAGGGGCAGACATGGAGTTAATAAGAGAGAGGCAACTTCATCCTCACCCTGCCCTGGGCATATACTTGCCGAACTTCAATAGGTACTTTGTGGGGAGAAATTTTAATTGCATCAAGCAGAAAGAAGTCCCCTCTCCACAGTGGAAATATCCAGGTAGTCCTAAAAAAAAAAAAAAAAAAAAGGCCACTAAACCCCACACAAACAGAGCAGAAGCCAATCTCTTAAATTTTCACATCTCTTCTTTCTTTTGGAATAGTCATATCAATTTGTTCTTTACATTCTCAGCTCCAGCTCTCAGGCAAGACAAAAGCTGGTAGGAGGCAGACACTGTCTCTACTGTCAGATAAATAGAAACCATTTTTACATTTCTGCTCTGACAAGAGAGGACAATATATTCTAGCCTAGAAGCTTAAATGGCAGAAGCAGCAGTGATTAATTGCTCTAATTAGGGCTCCAAATAGGAAAGAGTGAGTTTCTGAGCCATTGCAGGCTAAATTTCCTGACTTCTATGAATAACTGTATTGCTCAGAGGAGTTGGGCATCAAAGTACATCTCCAGAACAGTTACCCACTTCAGCTTAGAAATACCACTAGAACCTCAACACAAATAACTAATGCAAAGAGACAACAGGCTATTTCAGCACCTGGGATGCAGCTTAAGAGCCTGGTTCAGCTGTTTCCCTAAGGAGCTCAACAAACGCTGACATGAGCAGCTACACTGAAAATAGGTGTGTTGCTGGTCTGCCACACCACCACTGGCTGCTTTCAGTGAACCACTGATTTCTGCTGGCCACTTTGTTGCTAATCAGAGACTTCTCAGCAACAGGGCTTGGACCCTGATCCTTTTGTACTTTTCACTGAGGCTTGTCCCCTTCCACCCCCACCTGCTTCTCAGTCATAATTGAGCTTTGCGCCACCAGGCCCTGATCCTGACCTCTCTAATGAAGACTAATGGAAAGAAAACCACGACAGCCAATGAAATTGCACCAAAACCTGCATCTTTTCATCAGAAGGAGAGTAGAGCATGTAAAGTGCTGTCATCTTTGCCAAATGCCTTATGGGAAATTCTGAATTAATTTCTTAAAAAAAGAAACTGGAAGATGTTTAGCAAAAACGACCAATGTTTTAGTTGGAATATATCCTACACAGTCCAGGAGTCAGCCAACTTCAGCAACAATCATCAGAAAAAGCTTTTGCTTCAGCTGAGTCAAACTGACTCTTATTGACAATGTCTGTAATGGCACAGAACATCTAATCTGGATCGTGGTCATTTACAAGTAGCTAGAAGCACACTAACCATAAGGGTTCATCACTTCACACTGAGTTATATGAGGATGGCAGAGATATGCATATGTCCATTATTTCTCTTTTGGTGTTTGTTTAAACTGCTCACTTGTCTGACTAGCAAAAATCACTAACAGAGGCCACCAGGAGAGGAGGTGCTCAGTGTGGATGTGTGCCAGTAGCACTTCACATTCAGTAAGTACAAGACTCCTTTCACTGCCTGTATATGTCAGAGAATTCTCTACAGCTCGACATTGCCAGAGAGTAGGCCATCAGGGCCACAGAGGATTGCAGGCTGGTCTTAAAAGCATTCCTGCTGGTGAAGCAAAGCAGAGTAGAAATACACAAAACAAGTGCTGATTGTACTCTCTCATTTGTATGCTCAACACTCTTTCAATCATGAATCATCACCCCAAGTTCTACCTAGCTTATCATGGCTGCAAATGCTGCAGTAGCACTAAACTGAGGGGGGGACAGATTCAGCTCCAAATGACCAAGCACAGCAGATGCTGGATGCCCATGAGGCTGGCAAAATTTTACCCTGCTGCATGTGGAAAGTGGCATATTACACGGATACTCAGAGCAGAGCTGAATAAAGGAGAGATACTTACATCATGACAAGGTGTCTGCAATACAATGTGCATCAGTGGTAAAGTTAATTTTATTCCTACTGAGGAATACTGAGCCCTGGCCATGCTTCCTTTAGTCAGGAAAACTCTTCATGTCAAGACAGTGGAAGGCAATGCATCCCATGGGGGAAGAGAGTAGTTCATCCTTTTCCAATCATCAGAACAATCTAGGGAAAAAGCACAACGTTTTTTACTAAATGCCTCATATGTTCCCCAAGCTGAAAGGCAAACTCTGTTCCAGGTGTCTGACTGCAGCTCTTACCTGAACAAAATGCCTGAAAGTTACACTCTAGTTAGCCACAGAAAGGAATTAGCCATATCCTGGACACCTGGGACCAGCTATGAACTCTTTCCCAGAAATTCTGTCTCTGAAAGAAGATATGACTGTGCCTGTCAGGAACAGAGCTTACGCATGGAGATAACAGTACAACATGGTGTTTTTGCAAGACTTTAGGGGAAAGAGTGAGGAGTTTTTGTTAACAGCTCAGTTTTGGTTACAGGTGTTTATCTGCCAGTCCAGCAAAGTGACAAAAACCCCCAAAACAAAACAAAACCCAGCGCTGGAAAAACTGGAGAAGCACAACTAAGATACTGCCTTCATCCTAAGTTCAGCACATGCAAAGTTCACCTTGTCATGGTGCCTTTCAGGGAAACTGTATCAAGTGAACAAACCCCAGACACAGAGGAAATTAAAGATGCACTGATGGCCTATATAATAAAGGATGGATACACCTAAGCACAATTTCAAAATTAAAAACCTAAAATCTAAGGTGTCATTTACTCATGCAGCTGTTTGTCTCCAGTGTCAGTGGTTTTCCAGTTCCTAAAGGACCTTAGTACCCGCTTGTTGCAGATGGCTTCATTTTGTCTTTTAAGAACTTTCTCATCAAGGAAATCTAAGATCCTTTATAAAGCCAATCCTGAGGGAATAGAATAAAGCCAACTGTGAGGCAACAGAGAAGGCATAGTACTCCATTTTCTCATGTTGATCCACTTATAGCAGAGTAGTAAGAGAAAGAGTGGTAAGCTTAGGTATGTCATCTTCAGAAACAAGGAAACATCAGATTTGGATGAAGGAATGAGAGATATGGAGACAGAAAAAGAGAGGAGGAACTCCTTCTCAAAAAGGCTGGATTTTTATGGGAGCAAAGGAAGGGAAAGGTCACAAGAGGTTTACTCTATAAGATATACATCTCTGTATATGGCCAAGCATCTCTGCTAATGGCTGGAGAAGAATTTCCTCATGGAGCAACCACAAGGTCCTTTAGACCAAGACTACTCTTCTTCCTCTTTCTCAGTTCCAGATATTGCAGCCTTTGCCATTTTTTGGTGCCTGGCACTACTGTGGAAGGAGGTAGCATCTCTCCATTCCATTACAATCAGGACAGATAGCACCAATGGGCCAATAGCCCTACTCAAATGCACTTGCTTCCTTTTCCTGCTGCATTGTTACTAGGGAGCTCCTGAGGTTCCTCTGGATACTGGATAAATGCATAAATAAAATGCATTAATCTGCCTGAACAGAACATAACTGCTATTAGCAGTTCTGCTTGCCTCCTCTCCTTTTGGTTTTCTCTACTTTACCCCTGATTTGTTCCAAACCCTAGGGCTGGCACAGGCAAGAGAGCATTAAACCCATATTCATTAAACCTTGTTGAGCTGAAGCTGTTGTGCATGTGAGCAGCCTAGTCTGCACCTTTTGGGAGAGGCAGGGATATGTTCAAGGCTGTAATCAAATACTTACATCAAGCCCAGGTCCTCCATGTTTACATAAAACAGGAGCATTTCTAGACTACATTCACATTAATTCCTTGCCTCTTAGTCACTCTCCTTGCTTACCTGAAGTATCTACTGCCATGCACCTCAAAACGTGCATAGTGAATTAGTGTTTGAGATTAAGCCAAAGAACTAAATATCTTCTTGTGAATCACCATGACCCATGTGCTGCCTGTAAGGAGTCAGGCTGAAATAGGCTCTGGGGAACAGAAGGGCGGGCTGAAGTAGAGGAACAAAGGCCAAATAGTATGAATTTTTGAAGTAAAGCCAGAAAGGAGAAAGTGTTCCAGATATATCTGTGATTTCTCTGCCAGAAAACTTTGAAGATGGTTTAATCTGTCAGATTTCTAAATGAGCCAAAGCTCGAACACATAGCATCACTGAAATTGTACCTTACAGCTCCTGGAAATCTCTTTTTTTTTCTACATCCAAATACCTGATATTCAAATCACACCACAGATCTTATCTGCAGAAACTACATAATAGAAAAAGCTGCAAGATCAGAACACCAGGTACAGACAGCCAATGTATCAGATCTAGCTGAGATAGCTATCAACAGCAATTCATCATGACAGCTTAAACAATAATAAAGAAATGTTTGCCCAAGGATCTCAGTGCCTTAACATATCGTAGGTTTACTAAAATCTCAGAAATATTAAAATAATACTACCAGCCACCTTCTAAAAACCCCTTAATACTCTCCCATTGTTCTTGGTGTCACCCACAGCCCTTTCGTGAAGATAGCTAAGCACATCTCCAGCCATTCAATGGCAGGCACACTGCTTATTCTCAAAGCCTGGCATCACCAGCGAAAATTAGTTTCCTGGCTTCCTTACGAGGAGGAGTGAACTTCCCTGGAGTCCCCTAGGCAAGGCTAAGGGTGGATGGGCACCAAGTTGGTGTGATCCTTCACTCAATGTGTTTTCATGATATGTGCTGGCAAAGCCACTCAGCCAAGCATGCATAATCCAGAAGGTTCATACAGAATGTTGATGACAACTTCCTGTCACAAGTGGTTGAGGGCACAACAAAGAGAGGCGTGCTGCTGTACCTTGTGCTGACAAATAAAGAACATCTGGTTGGGAATGTGAAGGTTGGAGGCAACGCTGGCTGCAGTGACCACGAGATGGTGTTGTTTAAGATTCTCTATGGAAAAAGCAGGACGCCAAGCTGGGTTGTGACCCTGGACTTCAGGAGAGCTAACTTGGGCCTTTTCAAAGACCTGCTTGGAAGAATCTCATGGGATAGGATTCTAGATAGTAGGAGTGCCCAAGAATCAATCTTCAAGAACCACTTCCTCCAAGCCCAAGATCGGTGTGTCCCCACAAGTAGAAAATCGTGAAAAAGAGGCAAGAAGACTGCATGGCTAAAAATAAAGAACTACTGGAACTACTCAAGGAGAACAAAGAAGTCTATGTAAGGTGAAAAAAGGGCCTGGCTGCTTGGGAAAAGTATAGAAACATTGACAGAGTATGCAGTGTTGAAACCAGGAATGCTAAAGCCCTTTTGGAATTAAACTTGGCAAGGGAAGTAAAGCAAAACAAGAAAGGCTTTTTCAAGTACATCAGCGGCACAGCAAAAGGAAGATTAGGCAGAAAGTGAGCCCATTGATGAACAAGGCGGGTGTCCTGGTGACAGAGGATGCAGAGAAAGTAGAAGTACTGAACGTCTTCTTTGCTTCAGTCTTCACTGTCAGGGCCAACCCTTGGGAAGCCCATTCTCTGGAGGATAGTGAGAGAGTCTGGAGAATGGAAGTCCTTCCCTTCGTGGACAAGGATGGTGTTAGAGACCTGTGGGGCAAATTGGACACTTATGGGACCTAACGGGATGCACTCACGAGGGAGCTGGCTAATGTTATTGCTAAGCCACTCTCCATCGTTTTTGAATGATCATGGAGGACAGGTGAGGTGCCTGAGGACTGGAGGAAGGCCAATGTCACTCCAGTCTTCAAAAAAGGAATGAAGGATGACCTGGGAAACTACAGGCTGTTCAGCCTCACCTCCATCCCTGGAAAGGTGATGGAATAGCTCATCCTGCATGGCATTTCAACACACACATCATGGTTTAGCAAGGAGCTGCTTTTGCTTGGTAACGGGGCAAGGGGTTTGCAGTGAAGACCTAGTAAAGAGTTCTCCGACTTTCCCCCAGCTCTTGGGTCCAAATTTATTGTCACATAATCATCACTTATATACTTTTGCAAATGCTGTATATGTGCTACAATTCACGGCAATTAGTTAATACTAAGGATCATGTGCTATGCATAAGACCTCAAAGTTTCATTTTTGTAACAACTTAGACACCAACCTCATTGTGTTAAAACACCATCCTTATTGTACTTAAAACATCAGCCTTATTGTGCTTAAAATATCACTCCATCTGTTCGGCCTTCAGTTAGTTTTCTCTAACATTAGACTATGGTTATGCTTACCTTACATTTACTTAACTTTATACTATTGTTAGTTACATATGTTGCAATTTGTTAGTCACCTACATGCGATCACATAATGCTTAATTGAATGCTCCATCCTGTCTTCTTGTTCGACCTTGCCTCTGTTACAGTCTGTAGTTTCGGTTTCCTCCCTGCTCAAGCTTGCTGTCATACAGGTATTCTTTTCTTTTCTTTTTCTGAAGGCGATTCAAATATGAACTGCTAACTTCCTCTGTCTAACTAGCCCAGGTCCCAACAGTGTCACACTTGCACCCACCCTTTGCTCAAAATCACAAAAGCAAAAACTAACCCTGGCCATGTTCTGCATAACAAAAAATGATCCTGGCAGTGGTGAGTTACCTGCAGTATTTCACCACCTGTTCATAGAAGCTGGAAGGACAAAAGAGTGATATTAGTTCATCCATTTCTTCTTCAAATATCATATTTGGATTTGTGGTGGCATAAGAAAAGGTTAAAGTAAAAATAAAAACATTAATTAAAAAAAATCTACACAATGAACTGATTTTTTTATACTTCCCTACAGACCATCACTGATGAAAATGGCTACTGAGAATACATCACCAAGAATTCCCAGTAGAGAAGGAAACTCAGGCAGGTCTTTGTTAGTCTGATTAACACTTATAAGATCCCTTATCCTCTTTCTTCCTTTGCCACCCTCAGCCTTCCTCATCATCTCCCACCCTCTCTGCTCCGCTAGGCACACCCTTGATAGTATTTCTGAGACAATGCCTTCCCACAAGGCCAGGAAAGTATGTTGTTAATTCCTGGACATGGATCAGGGAAAATCAGTAGTGTATCTACAGCATCACCTAACTTAAGCATCTAAGCTGGAGGCATGTACTCTGCAGTCATTAGACAGAGAAAAAGGCTCTTTCAAAGCACAAAGGAAGGCAGGAGCCTAATTTAGCTGCACTGAATTGCCCTCTGGAAAAGTACACTTGGTGCTTGCTGATAAATTAGGAAGCTAATCTCCCTAGATAGCTGAGGATTTACCAAAAGATACCGAAAATGCTGGAAGCTGACAAGCACATGGAAAGCACCAAGTGCTGAAATGAAGACTGTCACAAGGCTGATGGGGAGCTTGCTTGCAGGACGGGACACACTACTGCCAGCCTTTGGAGCCCTCTGTTCCCTATGATTGCCAGCAGCACACATGTGCCCATCTATGTCCTTTAATGTTTTTGTTTTCCTGAACTTCAGCTGAGGTGAGGCCTGTGCTGCAGCACATGCAGCACATCATACTCTGCAGGCAGAGCACGACCCTGCCTCTGCTCAGAAGGTGGCTTCCATTACTGCCCAACCCCTGCAGGCAGGGAAGTGGAGCAATTCAACTGCTTAGCTAAAAATAGGAGACACTTCCCTTTCTCTCCTGGCCTGTTCAGTGAAAACTCTCCATACTGATTCAAGCCACTTTAACAGCTATCTGCCTCTTTCTGTCCCCAGCTTTTCCCAATGTGGACTTGCCATTCACTCTCTCTACATTTCATACCCAGCCTCCCCACCTCTCCTCTGCCATGACACTTTAGACTTTTTTGTCTTTATTTGCTTTGGCAGCTGCATTCAACCCCTGTGTAGTGAGTTTACATAGCAAGGAATTGATAGCAGGGGGGCTACAGGAGTGGCTTCTGTTAGAAGCCCTTGTATCTGATAGGGCCAGTGCCAATGCCAGTCAGCTCAAAGGTGGGCCCACTACTGACCAAGATTGAGCCAATTAGTGATGGAGGCAATGCCTCTGTGATTAATGCATTGAAGAAGCGTAATAAAGTTACTGCACAGCTGCAAAAACTGCAGCAAGAGAGATAAGTGAGAACATGAGAGCAACAACTCTGCAGAAACCAAGGTGAGTGAAGAAAGAGGGCAAGGAGGTGCTGTAGGCACTGGAGCAGAGATTCCCCTGCAGCCTGTGGTGAGGCAGCCCCTGCTCCTGCAGCCCTGAAGGCCATGGTGGAGCAGAGATCCACCTGCTGTCCACAGAGCTGTCACTCCAGAAAAGGAGGATGTGCCTGTGACCTTGTGAAAAGTCTGCACTGGAGAAGACACCTTCAGGATCTGTGAACCTGTGGAGAGAGAGAAGCCCATGCTGGAGCAGGTTTGCTGTCAGTACTTGCAACTGCATGCGTGGCCCACACTGGAGCAGTCTGCTCCTGAAGGACTGCACTCATGGAAGGGACCTATGCTACAGTAGCTCATGAAGAACTGTAGCCTGTGGGAAAGACCATGTTGGAGAAGTTCATGAGGGACTGTCTCTTGTGGGAAGGACCCCACACTGTAGCAGTGGGAAGTGTGAGTAGGCCTCTGCCTGAGAGGAAGCAGCAGCAGGGCCCACCTATAATGAACTGACCAAAATCCTCATCCGCACTGCTCAGAGCGGGAGGTGGAAACCCAAGAAGAAAAGTGGGGATGGGGGAGGTATTTAAGATTCATTTTTTATTTCTCATTAGTCTGCTCTGTTTTGATCATTAATAATTCAAACAAATTCTCCCCAAGTTGAGTCTGTTTTGCCTGTGACGCTAATTGCTGGTGATCTCCCTGTCCTTATCTTGACCTGTAAGCCTTTCATTTTATTTTCTCTCTCTTGAGCAGTTTAGGAAGGGGAGTGATAGAGTGGCTTCGTGAGCATCTGACACCTAGCCAGGTTAACCAGTCAAACCCTGCAAGTTCCTTTTCCCCATCAAGATTCATGCTGGCATGTGTAGGATATCACAGATGCAAGCAGAAGATATATGAAACTGGCATTTTGAGTATAGCCTCACTGCTACCATGCATTCTGATGGGAAGAGCTGGCAGGAACCTAGGTCTGGTATAGGCATTCAGGCCAGTGATTCCCAGTCTCTGCCAAGCCACAGAGCAAAAGAAGCACCAGAGAGCATAAACCCACACACAGCAACTGTCTCCTTCTGGCCAGCATACCATCAGGCTCATATGCTGCCTGAGGAAAGCTGAAGAGGACTGATGAGACAGCTTAGACCAAACTCAGATTCAGTTCACAGTAACTGTACGTTAACTAATTTTGCTTAAATTCTTGGATTTGCTCGACATTAAAATTAATCCAAGTCACATCAGAATTTGTCAGTATTTTCAGATATTGTCCCATGTGCTATTACATCAGGCCTTCCAAAACTCTTTAATTCCACTTGTAAATACAGAATCTGTGATACTAGAAAACTTCAATGGTGTATCTAAGCTAAAGTTATTTGTTCAGAATCAGTCGTTTGCTTTGGAAAGACATGAAACCCTCAAGCATTGGGTTATTATCAAGTAACCCACTTATAGGTTGTTCCCAGTCTCCACTGAGGCTGAAAGTTGATCTACTCTTTAAAGAATACATACAGCTGATTGCTTTCTTTTAACTCCTTTTTCTAATTTAAGGTGAATAACCATTTTGGTCTTGTTTATAGTTGTGGGCTAAATGCTAATGAGTATTTGGGAACGTAGCTCAGTATGTGCCCTGCTTACCAGCTTTGTGCCAGAACAGCACAAAGGAGTCATTTTAATGTTATTACAGTTCCTAATGTTAAAAATTCTAGCTAGAAAGATACCTTCAGGAGCCATTTGCATTCTGGTCCAAACATTGCCAGGTAATGCTTATATAAGAAGTGAGTGCTGACCACTTTTATAGAGATTAATCAGCCTTCTAATGTTTTTCAAAACACAACACTGGCAGAACAGTGCTATCCAAAAAAAAAAAAAAAAGTAAAAAACATGACAAAAAATGTTTTATTACATAAACATTGGAATAATTGAATTATTCTACTGAAAATATGAATCACTGCATATTTATTCTAGACAAATGTCATGGTTTTGTCCAGCTGGGGACAAAGAACCACGAGGGTGCTCCCTCACTCCTCCCACTGTCAGCGGAACCAGGAGGGGAATCAGAGAAAAAGGGAAAACCCACATAGGCTGAAATAAGAACAGTTTAATAGAACAACATGAAGAAACAAGTTCAGGAAAAAACAGTTATAAGGGGGGATATACAAAGAGGGGATATACAAAGGGAATGGTGTGTGCTGCAGCTGCTTACCACCCGGGACCCGACACAACCGCTCCTGACCAGCAGCTGAGCCTGCAGTTCCCCAGGGCCCCTCACCGACCAGCTCCCTGCCTACATGTACTGGGCATGACATCAGGATGGTATCAAATAGCTGTTGGCTGGCCTGGGTCAGCTGCCCATGCTCTATCCCTTCCTACTGCCTCATCCAAGTTAACCCTATCCTAGCCCAAACCAGGACAACAAATATAGCAGAATCTGTCTCACTCCTCTGGAAAAATTGCGGTGAAAAGCAGAATTTACACTAGCTGAAAGAAAGCATCTCTGCTGTAGGAGATGGATAATTTCAATAATTACATTGAAAATGTATCTCTCAAAGGGGAAAAAATATCCTACAATATTATACAATAAAATATCCTTCACATTAGGAAGTTGCAGATAGTGCCATGAGACGTGTTACCTACCTAAAGGGCATTCATCCCTCCTGGTGGTGTGATGGTAGAGATGCATCTTAGAGTAGCTTAACATGTTACAGAATCTGAGGAGAAAATAAAGTGTGGGCTGTACAGTACTGACTCAAGGCAGTTTTCTGGAGTCTCCACAAAAACTATCTGTCATTCAGAGCCTAACAGCCATGCAAGGCTGGTGCCTGGACTCGTGATAAACATGTAGCCGGGCAGTAAGTTTCTTCTGAGGCAGGCAAGAAAAGGAAGGAAGGATGAAAGGAGGGAAGGAAAGGGGGAGAGAGAGGGAGGAGTTGTCAGCTGTCTCACTGACATTTACCTTCATTCTTGTGAGTGTAAAGGTAAATTAAAGTAGGAACTAAAAATTTTTTATCCAAATGCTTTGTACTGTTGCAGAAAAAGTACAGTGCTGACAGCAACAAACACTGGTGTGTCACTTCCTTGGAGACAGCAGTAGTCAAAGCCCATTTCCTGGCCCTATTTTTCTCTTGTTTTTCTGATACGCTGCCCAGGTGGCATCAGGTGGGACAGAATGGGCAGCACAGAAAACTAGGCAGAGAGAGAGTGAAGTCCTCTTCTCACTGGAAAATCAGTAAAATCCAGCCAAGGCTTCTCTTGAATAACCAGACTTTCAGCAAGCGATCAGGTACCAGGTATCCAAGGAGAGAAGTCCTTGCAGCTAGAAAACTACTGCAGTACAAAGCAAAGAAAATAACAAGGAAACAACAGACAACCCCAACCAAGGCAAAGGAGGATGGAACACAGTGGTAATGTGACAAGTGGGTTTTCTCTCCCACCTTGGTTATGCCTTTGCAGCAGCTCTGAAGCTGCAAACTGACTGTCTACTACCACCTCACAGGCAGCACAGCCTGCAACACTTCAGGGCTTTGACAGATGAAAGCCAGAATTCTGCTTTGACAAAGTTGTCAAATGTCACTTGTAATATAACAACCGGGAGCCTAGGTAAAAGACTAAATTTATTGAGGGTTGATAATTAACCTGAGGCTTTTAAAAAAAAATCTTAGTTTAAACTGAACAAAATGTTTTGGGAATTTGCTTTGTGATAACTACTGCGAAAAAGAAGCATTTTTACGGCACCTCTGTAAATCCTGGATTTTGTCAAAAGACTCAGTGTTTCTTTTGATAGTTTAAAATTCAGGATTCACACAGGCATGACTTTTGATGTCAAAGTTTCTAGCCCTTATGTTGTACATAAAAACCTGAAAACCTTAACAGGTCTCTCTCCCTGTCTCAAATGTCCCACTCCCTAAAAAATCCAAAAACCCACAAAAAATACCCCACAAAAAAAAAAAAAAGAGAGAAATCAAAGAAGCCCGCTATGTTTTGTACGTCTCTGTTGCAATATTTTGGGAACCACTTTAACAGCATTTCTAAACAGAAAAATTATAAAAAAATGTTGCTACAATTAAACTTACATCCCTGAATAATAATCTAAGCTATTAAAAGAGATTTTTCCTTACACGAAAGAGACTGGAGCATTTAAATTCATCTTAATATATTAGATTGAGATCTTTTTCTCTAATTTATCATTCCAGCTTCTTCCTAAATGACTTCCTCCATAAGTCAAAGATATTTTCCTTCTTAATTCTGCTACTATTGTGTCTAAAATCAGTCTACACTCCATTTTACATTGAATTTTCTGCTACTAATAAAGTGCCTGATTTACAGAACAGAATGTATAGTGCTTTTGGGCTGCAGGGAGAGGTTGTCCAACCCATTGGATTCAGAGGGCAATTACAGTTTACTCTTTCACCTCCAGTTTGTTGTGAAGCATGCTTTCCAAAGGTCAACAATGAGACACATAACTGGAAGCAACAGGAAGATGCTCAAGGTGCCGAGCTGTGGGTGAAGAGTCCACACTCACACAAGGCAACCTGCTGCCTTGTGCCATAATGGTGGCTGTAGTGGGCAGAGGGATCAGAGGCAGGTGGTGGGGGCCAAGGAAAGGACAGGTTCTTTGCATGAGGATGGATGACATGGCCTTTGAAAAGAGAAGGGACAGCTGGGGGAGGAGAGGGCAGTCATGGAGCCACTGTCAAGACATCATTAAACTCATATCACAGAGCAAGAGCCATCATTCAACTCCACAGCAGCCTACCCCTAAAACAGCAAAGGGTCTTTGTGGCCATGTGACTTAGCCATCAGAGGTGTCATGATTTTAGGTTAATTGCCAAACTATCACCAAATATTATATCCCATATTATGATTGTCCAGTAGAACTTTTGTCACTGGTCATAGGCAGAGACTGGATACTGGAGCTGAGCAATCCCACCAATCATTCCTCCACTTATACTTACAGACTTCACTTGCAAAAGGAGGGGTCTAAGTCTCCGAATCACAGTCTCCCTCACCTTTCCACATAGAAATTTTCAACAGCCTGTTAACCATGAAATTGTAATTATTCAGTCTTAACCACATTGCTCCCAGAGGTTCCATATTTCTCCCTATGAAGAGTTTTCCAGGGCAGAAATCATGTACATGCACATCCAGCACATTGCACAGCAGAAGTCTCACCACAGATAAGCCTGTGCAATGACACCCTGGTGTCTTGAGCACATAGTCTCTCTGCATCACATACAAAGAGTTCAACACATCCATTTCAGTATGTAGCAAATAGGGCATATGCACAAGACATACTAGTTTATCTGCAGTGCATGAACTCTAAATTTCTGCATAACAACTCTGACTAGGCCATTGAACATCTGGAATTACAGGCAAACATCCAAAGATGGCAGATTTCAGCCTAACATAATTTCCAACAAAGATGGCATATCTGGAAAGGCTGGAAGCATAACAATTTTATGAGCCCTGAGCCAGCACATCCTGTCAGAACTGAAATCTCCTACTCACTCATTATAAAATCAGTTTTCCTTACAACAGAAAACAATCTTTTTGGTTTTTATTACAGAAATTGATACAGAGGAGAAAAGAAGAGCTATCCCATCCCTCTCTCACTTCACCCTCTTTCTGGGATACCAGATTTCTGCTTCTCTTTGCTGTTAGCACTAGTCCATCCTTCTATTGTCTATCATTCAAAGATGATGGAGACTCTGAAACTTTTTTTGCGACTCAACGCCTTGATCACACATGCAGTCTCCAGAGAATTTATCAGGGAAGGATTTGTCTTTCCCTAGTCCAACGCTATTTAGATTGCAAAATTAAGAGAGGGCTCTGGAGTCAGCAAAAGGAAGCCAGAAGTGTCCCCTGAGGCTGACTTTGTCCTGGCACTTGCACAGCTGAGCACTGAGTTAATTCTCAGGATAACAGTGACAATTCAGCCATTCAGTGACTCAGGAAAAACCCTTCCAAACCTTGTAAAAGATCTTATAAAACATTAATATAGCCAGAGGTAGCAGTAGACAAAGCCATGTCAAGAGCTCAAGCCTAGGCTTGCTCTGCTTCACTTCCAGACTCTGATCCCAGACTAGTGGAAATGATTTTATGCAATCTCACTCCTTCTTGGAGAAAACCTGTGTACAAGCAACAGGACAATTTTACTATTATTCTCTCCAGACAGACAAGAGACTCTTGAGTGCCTTGTGCCCAGGACAGCTTCCCCGTGATTATCCTATAGATGTCCACCTCAAACGGTTATCCTGTTTCAGGGACACACAGACAGTGCATGCAATCCAAAGGACACAAAAGTCATTGCCAGGAAATGTCGATGTGCAGGAGAAACACAAGTCCATCTACCTCAGTTAGCTTGAGATGCTGTTTATTTTCTGCGGAGTGGTCATGACATAGATACCCCAAACACACATGCTACCAAAGCTAGGCACTCACTTTATGGTGGTAATCACATATGCCTTGCCCATGCTTCTTGTGTCCTCGGAAGTAGCAGGAAACAGGGGACC
This sequence comes from Colius striatus, assembly GCF_028858725.1. Lineage (NCBI taxonomy): Eukaryota > Metazoa > Chordata > Aves > Coliiformes > Coliidae > Colius > Colius striatus. Next base: position 33,901,683 of record NC_084790.1, read on the forward strand.
TGGCACCCTGTTCCAGCCCTTTCCCCTCCCTTCCCCCTTTCTCTCTTACTACTTTCATCAGCAAAAGCCAAAGCAGGACAGACTTGACTTGCACTTGGAGAGGTTTGGGGCCCAAGTGGTAGCAGTAAAAGCAGTGATGGGACATGGTGCTATACCTAAGAGGCTGGGTGCCCTGGGGCCCTATCAGCAGAGAGGCAGCTGCTTCACCTCCCACCCCTGGCTGAGCAACTCATGCCAGGACAGTGCTTCCTGCAGCATCAATGCTATAGAGTGCCAGTGGTCCAGCCTTCCCTGTGCCCTGAGAGAGCAAGGAAGCAAACCCTGAGATGAAACAGCAGAGGAGAGGTGTTACTGATGCATTCCTATGCCATTACTCAACTTTGGAGCATGCAACACCTGCAAGTCATTGTGGGGAAGAAGACTGAGCCCTGGTGGGGCCATCCACAGGGTTGCATATCCATGGGGACTAAAGCAAGCCCATGCCACTCTGCCAACCTTCCCTCAGGTGACCTGCAAGGCATGGATTACTCCTCCACCAACTGCCCCTTCCAGGTGGCAGGAATGATGAGGTTCAAGGGTTGTGATGAGTTTGTGTGGAGCTGCTTTTTCCCTTGGAAAAAAGGGGAGAGGGCTGCAGTGCTGATCCCCATAAACAGCTGTCAAAACACCACCTGGCTCTGAAGTGGGCCCATCTTCAACCTGGCCAGGCCAATCTGGCACCTCTGTCATCAGTATTTAAGATGGAAAACAGGTAGTGTGTAGGAGGAGAGGACTATGTTGACTGCAGCAAAGCAAGCCTGCCTGCCTGCCTGCCTGCCTGCCTGCCTGCCTGCCTGCCTGCCTGCCTGCCTGCCTGCCTGCCTGCCTGCCTCCTTGCAGCCTATGGTGAGAGAGCAGCTGTCCCCCTGCACCCCATGGAGGGCAATGGCAGGACTGAGAGCCACCAGCAGCTCTGGGTGAGTGCACCCAGACAGGCAGGAGACTTTGTGAGGAGGTGGCCTTGGTGTAGGCTGTGTTTAAGAGCCTGTGGGCCCTAGAGACTCACACAAGAGGCAGAGAGGAGCTGCAGCCCTTGGAATAAGCGCATGTTAGAATGGCCCATGCAGGGAAGGAGCTATGAGATACTGGGATCAGGTGCCTGAGCCTGGGGAGAGGAGAGGGGTTGGGGGACAGTGGTCTTAAAGGGCTGGTTAGTCTTAATCGTTGTGCCAATCTCTGTTTGCTGGTTTTTATGGTTTTGGTTGTTGGTGGACTAAATTATGTTTCATTTTCTTCCCTGAGTAGTCTTGTCTATTTTGCCAGGGATCATAAGTGGTGAGTAAGCCTTCCCTATCCTTAGTGAGTTCCAAAGGCCCTCAGTACTTTTCCCTGTCCTGTCAGGAAGGGGTTGAGTGAGCAGCTGCTTATAGTCTTTTGTTCCTGGCTGGGCCAAAACTATGACACAAGGGTGCAACCTCTAGAGGAAGACTAAGACCTCACTGCAGTCCTCAACTAACCCAGCTCATAAAAGCACTTCTGCTTTGAATGTGTTTTATTTTAACCTGCGTCGTCTGGGTCTTGTTATCTGTCTGCCTGCCAGACCATAGAGCTCTCAGTCACCACATCCCTGTTCCGGGCAGTTACAGATGTGGCTCAAGTCAGCCCCAGGCCTCCTGAGTGATAAACCAAATTGCACTCCCAATTCTTTCATTACAAAACCAAGTCTTCTGGTCTCCTAATTGTTCTCATTGGTCTTCTCAGAGCCTCCTCCAAATTATCAGAGTGTTTCTGAGTTGTAGGCTTATGGCTGGACACAGCATTTGTGTTGCAGTTATTCCTGTAGTTATCCCACTTCCACTCCAATGCTGCTGTTTGTGTCCCAGCTTCACTCTTGGACACTGCTGCATGTGGGTGTCGAGGGTAAGCTCTGTCACACTGAATACAGACTGCACTCTTCACTGCCAGCTGAAAGACCTTTGTCCAAATACTTTGCATCCAGCTCAAAAGGGTTCCACGTTAATTCATAACAAAGTGACCTATCTCAGTAATTATTTATTTTTCCCATCTATCTTTACTACAGCTTTTGTATTGTAACTCCTTCTATGCCCTCCTAACACCTCCATCCAATACAGCAATGTGTCCCCCAGTTATCTGTTTCCCTACAGTGGACAGAAGGATTCCCTCCCTTCCTAATGACAACAGCAAATTCATGGCGCAGTGGGTGATGTGGTGACACACATCCAGGCCAGGTCATCAAGCTCTGTCCCACAAGCTATCAGACTGGCTCCTGGAGGTATATCACAAGCAAGTCCATGTCATGGTTGAAATATGCTGAACCAGCCAGAATAACCTCCTGGAGGAGATAAGCTCTCCAGGGCAGAGTGAGACTTCAGCTCCCAGCTCTGCACTTTGATTAGCAAAAGCCGAAAGCAAGGAAGATGGCCAGTGTGCTGTGGTTCTGGCTTTGCTGACACAGAGAAGCAGCACTGCAGGCAGAAGCCATGTTCCTGTCCCACGGTGCCATGCTCCTGTCTGTTGTGCCATGCTGCAGCCATTCACTGAGCAGAATCTCAAATCATCGTGTGACTGCTCATGTGCACACAAGGACACTGCGTCCCTCAGCTCCCACCCTGTTCTATGTTGCTACATCCTGGCCAATGTGCATCCTTCCTGCCAGTTACTTGAGCAAATCCTGTGGTGACCAGGCTTCTGATTGCCAAACCTAAGCCATTCCTATACCCAGCACTCTTCAGCAGCAATGCCACTATCACTGCTGCAAAGTTCAGGGTAGTGCCTTACAGAGTCAGAGACGAAGATAAATTATCATTGTCTGTGCCCAGCTGATGGAACAAACATTGAAGGTATTTCCAACTGTTTGTGAGGTTAATGCATGAAAGTGTCTGGCCTAGCCCTGGCCTCTATCCTAAGGATTTGCCTAGATTCACATCGTGTTGAGAGCAACAGTGAAGCTGACTTGGAAAGCCACCTGGCCTGGCATCACTGAATGATAGAATCTCAAGGGCTGGAAGGGACCTTGAAAGCTCATGCAGTCCAATGCTCCTGCCAGAGCCAGACCTCCTAGAGTAGGTCACACATGAACTTGTTCAGGTGGGTTTTGAATGTCCCCAGAGAAGGAGACTCCACAACCCAATCTGGGTAGTCTGTTCCAGTGCCTCATCACCTGAACAGTAAAGTATTTCGTTATGTTACTTTGGAACCTCTTACGTTCCAGCTTATATCAACTGTCCCTTGTCCTATCATTGGACATCACTGAGAAGAGCCTGGCTCCATCCTCCTGATACCCACCCTTTACATGTTTGTAAACATTAATGAGGTCACCCCTCAGTCTCCTCCAAGCTGAAGAGCCCCAGATCCCTCAGACTTTCATCATAAAGGAGATGTTCCACTCCATCATCTTGGTGGCCCTGCACTGAACTCTCTCCAGCAGCCCCCTGTCCTTGAACTGAGGGGCCCAGAAATGCACATAATATTCCAGATGTGGTCTCATGAGGGCAGAGTAGAGGGGGAAGAGAATCTCTCTCAACCTACTCCCCACAGCCCTTCTAATACACCCCAGGATGCCCTTGGCCTTCTTGGCCATGAGGGCACATGTTCATCCTGTTGTCCACCAAGACCACCAAGTCCCTTTTCCCTACACTACTCTCTAACAGTTTCATTCCCCAGCCTGTACTGGCACATGGGATTATTCTTTCCCAGATGCAAGACTCTACACCTACCCTTGTTGAATTACATTAGATTTCTCCCCACCCAACTCTCCAGCCTGTCCAGGCCTCGCTGAATGGCAGCACAGCCTTCTGCTGTGTCAGCTACTCCCCCCAGTTTAGTATCGTCAGCAAACTTGCTGACAGTGCCCTCTGTTCCCTCATCAAGGTCATTAATTAATACATTGACCAGTAACAGTCCCAGCATCAGCGCCTGAGGGACTCCACTAGATACAGGCCTCCAACTAGACCCTGACCCACTGATCACAACTTTCTGCCTTCTTCCCTTCAACTAGTTAACAATCCACCTCACTGTCTGCTCATCCAGCTCATACATTCTCAGTTTTGCTGTTAGGATGCTGTGGAAAATGTCAAATATTTTACTGAAATCAAGATAAACCACATGCACTGCACTACCGTCATCTATCCAGCTGGTTACATCTTCATCAAAGGCTATCAGGTTGGTCAAACATGACTTCCCCTTGGTAAAGCCATGTTGACTGCTCCTAATGACCCTATTGTCCTTGTAGACAAGGAAATGCCTGTAGATAGCACCCAGGATAAGTCACTCAGTCACCTTTCCAGGGATGGAGGTGAGGCTGACTGGTCTGTAGTTCCCTGGCTCCTCCTTCTTGCCCTTTTTGAAGACTGGATTGACATTTGCTTTCCTCCAGTCCTCAGGCACCTCTCCTGTTCTCAACAACTTACTGAAGATGATGGAGATTGGTTTAGCAATGAGCTCCACCAGCTCCCTCAGCACCCGTGGGTGCATCCCATCAGGGTCTGTGGATTTACGTACATCTAGATTGCTCAACTGATCCTTAACCCAGTCCTCATCAACCAAACAAAATTCCTCCTTTAACCTGACTTCCTCTGGAGTCTGGGGCTCCTGAGATATCTCCAGCAGTATAGACAGAGGCAAAGAAGGCATTCAGTAACTCTGCCTTCTCTGTATCCTCTCACCAGGGCACCTGCCTCATTCAACAGTGGGCCTACATTGCCTCTAGCGTTAGTTTTATCTGCAATGTATTTGAAGAAGCCCTTCTTCTTGTTCTTGACCTCCCTTGCAAGGTACAACTTCGAGGCTTTAGCTTTCCTAGTTACCTCCCTACATCCTCTGATGACCACTCCATGATCCCAAACAGGGCTAAAGCTCCCACTAAATGGAGGCAGACCCCAGACAGCTTTCTCTGAAGGGCTCAAATCCATTAGTCTCACTTGTCTTCTTCACTACGTGTTTTCTCCAGGGTACTCATTTGAAGAGTTACTACAGATTTGAAGGTTTTGCTTAGCACAAATATGAGCCCAAAATGCTCCAAGGCATTGGAGCAGGAAAGGCATTGGAAAACATTTTTTAGATAGACACTTGTTTAGTGTCTTTTCATTTAGAAGACATTTTTAACTTTTAAAGTACCATGGAGGTGTACTTGAGAACTCTCTCCTGGTCTATTTAGCAAGGCCCAAGTAAGGCGTGAGCACAACAGGTTTCAATTTTGTTTGAATGAAATTTATTGCCTTTCCAGCAGGTGCCAATAACCAGTACTTTTGTTCATTAACAAATGTCTGCTGTATGAGCCTTTCAAACTGGAAAGAATATTTTAACTCTCATCACTTTGGCTCCACTATTACTCAAGAGCCTAAAAAACCTTGTAATTTCTTTTGATAAACATGGAGGCATTGAGCACAGCACAAAGGAGCTTGAAGGCTGAGGCAATTTTGGGTAAAGAGAAAACCTCAAGTGCAGATATTACCCTTTGTTTCTAACAGCATAGCTGTTAGCACATTGCACAAGGAAGAGAATTTCAGTACATTAAGGGTAATGTTTTAGAATTAATGCAGGCTAGACATATTTTGGTTTGGTTTTTAGATGAAGAGCCATGCAGAGCTATCAAACTGTGTGTGTGCATGCATGTGTGATGTGTGTGTTAAACTCCTTACCTAAGTGGTATCAACTTCAGTAATAAGGTGGACTTAGAAAATGCTGCAGCAGCCTAAGCAGTGAATAGAAACTTCTGTCCTTTAGGACTGCACAGTGAAAGAGAGATAGGCCTGTTAACTGCCGCCTTGAAGCAATAGGAAGAGCAAAAAGAAAGAGCATGAAAATTTTACCATGCTGTGGATTAAGACACTTTTTGTCATGTATCATTTTATGGTTTTGGGGGGGACTTTGCAGTTTTATCAACACATATTACAGAAAAAGTGGTAGAAATAGGGATGTGCTCACATAAACAGAGAAAGGTCCACTCTCGATGCTGCAAGCAGAGCTGCAGGGATGGCCCCGGGGTTTAGCATGGAAATTGAGCACTAGTTTTATCATCCTTATAGGCTAGGCTGTCCCTAGCCCGTGGTACATTTTTCTTTTCAGAATAGCCTCCAGGAGCTTGCAAAAATAATTTGCAAACTGCTGATGCTCCAGCCCGTAACAAAACTATCCCCTACCTACCACCTGACATGGTTTCACCTATGCTGGCCTGAGGTGCAAGTCCCTCCTCTTCCTGTCATCTTCTCCGCATGTAGCCTTGTCTTGGAGGGAAGGCAGGCAGTTGGTTATCCTCTACTTCAGCTGCCAGGCCTATCGTATCATCACCCTTCTGCTCACCACGGCTTCATATAGTTGCCACCTCCTCACAACTACAGGATGAAAATCTTTAAATTTCCACTGCAAAGAACATAAAAGCTTCTTTAAAGAAATGGAGGAAAATGTGGACTCAAACATAAATCATGATGTCTGGCACACAGATGACAATCTGTTGGTTAATTATGTTGTTTTGTTTCCAAGTGGCTGCTACTAAAGCCTGTCGGAAATGACACATTCTCCCATTTGAAAGTCAGGTGGCAGACCCCAGCTTCTATGCAAGTTTGTGAGCACCTGCCTTTCAGCAGGCAGTTTCCACAGACCAGGCTCTCAGCCTCCTGTGACTCCAGTTGCCCTCACTGTCTCCACCTAAGTTAAAGAGATTGTTAAAAAAAATGCATGGCCATTCAGGTACAAAATCTGAATGGGGAGTTGGACTAGATGATCCCTAAAGGTCCCTTCCAACCCTACCATTCTATGATTCTATGAAAACTACAAATCTTAAATGCTCAGGCAGGCAAGAAGCATGGGTACACCCCGCTTGGATGAATTGCTGCCGTGGTCTCTCCTGTCCATGCTGCAGCACAGCTGAGACACGGAGCTTGCAGGCCCCTGCACCACATGCCCAGCTCCCTGGCTGCAGGCACTTGCTTCTGCTCTGAAAGCTTGGGGAGCAGCTTTCCTCACACAATAGTTCTCCATGCTCCTTCACTGTTTCCAAACTCTTCTGCCCCTTGTTCATAGCTCACTCTTTATGTTTAGCTGCCTTATACCCAGAACTAGTTTGGTCCCCCTGGAGCAGAGAATGAACTCTGCAAGGAGCAAGTTGAGTAGCCTGTGTCAAGAGGCAAACAGGGAATAACAGCGGCTTTAATCCCAAAGAAGTGTTGGTCAAGCGGTAGCAGTTCCTTCCTGAAGTATTGACATGGTTGAGGCTGTGCAGGTCTCCAGTGCAACATCAGCTGCCATAGAGCAGAGCCTAGCACATAGGAAGATTTGAAAGCCTACACCTTGATGATAGAAATTCAGCAAGATCAATCCCACCACAAATGGGGAAGCCAAGGCAGAGCAGAAGAACATTGATATGCAGGCTTGCACCCACACATATCATTTCTTCCCTTGGCTCAGCTGGACAGGCAGAGCACAAGCCATCATGGAACCTCATACACTGCTGCTTTAAATAGCAGCTAATCCCCAAAGTTCACAAACTCAACAGAAAGCTGGCTGAGGAAAAACATTTGACAGCCTGTAAATCCCAAATTAATTCATTCTGATTGTGGCTGCCAAATTATGTCAGGTGGATTAATGGCAGCAGATAGTAGGCAACCAAACATAAAGGTTGGCTTTCAGCTTGTCATTTAGTTCACCAGAAGACATCTCAACAGAGAACTCCAGCTGCTCAGACCCTGAAGCAGCCTTTGTAAGACAGGAAGCCGGGGGCTGGGGCCTCAATTCAGCACCATGTGTGGGCACGTACCTGCTCTCTGGGCCATGTTGAAAACCCATTGAAATAACTGTGGAGAGGCTCTGCTGACCTAGGGTTGAGTTTTATACCCTGCTGCAGCAGACAGTGTAGCTGCTCACCCTCCTGTAGTGCAATGTGGTTGCCTTGGAATAACACCAAAACCTGATCTCAACCATCCACATCTGCAGAGGCTGACCTTCTCACGAAGGATCTCAGCAGCTCTCATGATCTGCCTGCCACGTTCAAGCTGACTCACCCTATTTGAGGCCCCCCTGGATAGATTATCATGAGACAGAATCAGCAGAGACTTCCATGCAATGCTAGTGCTCAGAAACCTCACACATGCGAGGTTTCTGTCTTCCCTCACAACCCACCTGTGTTGCCAAAAATTCATTATATGAAAAAAGTAATAAATCTCCCAAACCAGCACATGGGAAACTACTGGTGCTTTTCCATGCCAGAGAATCTAGCCACAGAAATAGTCAGAAATTTAGAGCACAGAAATTAAGAATTTCATCCTTTGGCACTCCTGGGGTCCTCTAGGCAATGTCCCCAGGGAGCTGCATGCTGTCAACTGAGTCTTTGCTTTCATTGGCTGAATTATAGAGAGTGGGATGCCCAGCAACACCTTCCTCACATGAGGTCTGTGCATACTTTCAGAAAACTGTTCTTAAGAGGCTACAAGCCCATTGTGACTCTGTGGCTTTTCTTTCAGGCTTTAGCTCTGGACCAGTCATAATCTTGATCACTCCACACACCTAGATTTTTTTGGGTTTGCCATTTCTTTACAAATTCTGTCTGAGATCATGAAAACATTTGGTCTTGAGGTCAGGAAAATCTTCAGCAGTTGGAAGGAACCATTGAAATGTGGCCTCTCACACACCAGAGGATCAGACACACCAGCAAAATCACTCCTGCCAAGACACTTAGATGATCATGAATATTCATATGTCAGGATGGCACTGCTGAGCCATGTCTAAAAGGACAACAGCCTCAAAGGACACCAGTGGAAAGCTCCTCACAGAGCTGCAAGGATCACAGAGCCCTTCCTTCCTACACATCAGACGGGAGGGAGGTGTTTCCAGGGCTTTGTCCAGCCTGCCTGCAGTGAAGCAAGCTGGCTTCTACCACAAGCCCTTGAAGAAGGCTGCATATTAGGAGACATACTTAGCCAGGATTTCTGGAAAGTTGCACAGGTTTTCTTCTGTTTTCCCTGTCCCTGCCTTTTACCACTGGTATTTCCTTAACACACATATTTTGTGTACACACACATACAAGAACTGGTCTGATTTTTTACTTTAGCTAATAACATTTGTTCTCTCCCCTTGCAAGCCTTGCCTTCTTTCAGCCATTACATGAAATCATGCACTTTCCAGATCCAGCCTGCAAAGAACTATCCCTGTGTATCTTGTCTAGATCACTGCAGGTCATACTGTGAGCTGTGCTGAGGACAGCTCTGCTTGGTTTCTTACAAAATTCTTCACCTGCATAACACTTGAAAATATTCATAGCACACAGAAGACAGCTCACTAATTGGTAAGGAGAGACCTCAGCTCCAATGGACACTTTGCCTCATACAAAGGAGAACAGTCAACAGAAGAGGTATCATACTGATGGTAGTGGAGTAAGTGCTTGTGGCTGCCTGGGAGCTGAAGAGACTCATACAACTATCCTCTTGTCTTCCTCATGTTGAGTGCTCTGAATGGAGGGCTCTAAAGAAAGAGCTGCCGCTGCCACTTTTCAGCCCCACTTGGTGACTGATTCAAAGTTCTCTATTTCTTCTCCAACCATCAAATCATAGTGGTGAATTCACCCTGAAGTGGGGAAGCTGAGCATGGCTAGAAGCTTGTTTTCCTCCAAATATATCCCTCAAACACAGCAGAGAAAAGGATAGGTTAACTCCTTCCTTTGTGCCCTTCTCATGCCTCTTCCTGCCGGAACAGAGCCTGGATTAGATACAGTAGCCAGGCAGTAGCCTGGCCACTGGCCTCATCAGTTACCAGACTCAAATACTCGAGTTTTCGAAAGTGCTGGCTCACATGACAGGCAACAGTTATGAAGAAGTGTGCAGAAGAGTATCTCTGTCATTTAATTTACTGGAACAGGATCCCAGACGCTCCACCCACATTCCGTGTGTGTACATACCAACTAAGCAGTAATTGCCCTGTGGAAACAGAGGCTTAAGACTACTATCTAAGAAATGCTTTTCACCCTCTTGAAAAATAGCATAATTTCTTTCAGCATAGCTATGTGAAATGCAGGAGATGGACAAACACATAGACAGAAATGCATAGGCAAAGCTATGAGATGCACCTTGAAAAAGGCACACAATATTGGTGTTAGCACAAGCTGGCTTGTGTACACCTGGATAGGGCAAGGGCTCAGCAGCTGCAGTAGATGTAGCAAAAGAGAGTAGAAGTTGTCTGAGGCATAAAAGGGATGTCAAAGAAATAGGCAAAATGAGCAAATACACCAGCTGTCTTTCACTTGCAGTGATCTTGTGATTTCCTGTAAGAAGGCAGGTCCAGAAAAAAAATACTTTCCCAGATATAATACCTCTCTGCAGACTGCTGTGTTTTTAATTTCACAAGCAAAACTCTCTCTCCTTAAAGCAAAGAAATTCCCTTTCAAGGAGTCACTTGCAAGGCTTTTGTCTTGGTCCTTCTTAAAACAAACTTCCCTCCTTCACCCATAAGCTGTGAGAGAACCTTTCCTCAGACGTTACCTTCAGGGAGCAAGCAACGCATTGAAGTAAGAGCTCTCAAATTAGTATTCTGTAAACATTCATGCATGAAAAAGGAAATTGCTCTGTGCTATCAGCTCTAGCAATGCTCAGTGTAATGTCTATGGATATTTGCACATTACATTTACAGCTTTCCCAGCCTCTCTCTGTTTTTAATAGAATCATAGAATGATTTGGGTTGGAAGGGACCCTTAAAGGTTATCTAGTCCAGCCCTCTCCCTGTAATAAGCACATTTTCAACTAAATCAGATTGTTCAGAGCCCTGTCCAACCTGACCTTCAATATTTCCAGGGATGGGCCGTCTACTGCCTCACTGGACAATCTGTTCCAGTTTTTCACCACCCCCATTGTAAAAATTTCTTCCTTAGATTTAGTCTGAATCTAACCTCTTTTAGTTTAGTTACATCACTATAGGCTTTGCTAAAAAGTTTGTCTTCTCCTTTCTTATAAACTCCCTTCAGTATAAGCCCTGCAATAAATGAACGGGCTGGCCAGATGGGTTGTTGAGTCTCCTCTGGAGACATTCAAAACCCACCTGGACAAGTTCGTGTGTAACCTGTTCTAGATGGTCCTGCTCTGGCAGGGGGGTTGGAGTAGATGATCTTTTGAGGTCCCTTCCAACCCTTGAGATTCTGTGATTCTGTGAATAAGATCTCCCCAGAGATTTCTCCTCTCCAGGTCGGACAACCTCAATTCTCACAGGCGAGGTGCTCCAGCCCTCTGATCATTTTTGTGTTCCTTGTCTGGACCTGCTATAATAGACTCCTGTCTGCTTTGTACTGTCTTTCTATCCCCACTACATCAAGACACAACACTCTGTAGCTGCGAGGGTGACCATGAGAGAATCCCATTAAATACTGGCTTGTCAGCAAATTGGGCTAAAGATTAATAGGTAACAAAAAACCCTATGGTTTATGGGATCTCACCACCTTAAGCTTGCCATGTCAGATGCTGCTCATAAAAAGTCATGCACTGTGGGACAGAATGTTCCTCAAAATGGAGATGGAAGATGGAGAGTGCTCAGTAAAAGCAGGCAGTTTGCATTGACAGCTCTTACAAATGCTGCAGGTCTTTGAACTGATCTCAATTTCCAGCACCTCTCATTCTGTCCGGTCTATTGTTCCAAACCTCTCCTTATTTTCTTGATATTTCAAATCAGGAACAGCATGGAGTGAGGCTAGTCACAGCAAGCCTTCTACAAACTCCTTGTAAACAAATTTCAACCTACCTTTTTCATGTTACCACCAGCAAGTTGAAAGATCATGTCATGGTTTGGCCCAGCCAGCAATGAAGCACCATGTCAGTCTCTCACTCGGTGCCTCCCATTCACCCCCACCCTCATTAGGATGGCAGAGGCCCCAGCAAAATGGGAGTAAAAAGATAAGCAAGGTTGTTGTGGATTGAGACAAGGGCAGGGAGGGCTCGCTGCCAATTACAAAACAGACTCCAGTACTCGACATAGAGAGTAAAGTAGGAAAGTTTATTCTACAAGAAACAGAACGGAATAAAAGCAAAAAGGGAGTAGGATGATGAGAAAATTACAACCAGCACCTTAAGATCTCCCTCCCCCATCCCTCCTTTCTTCGCAGGCCCAGCTCACTGCTCCCGATATCTCTACCTCCTTCCCCATCAATGGCTCAGGGGGGCAGGGAATGGGGAATGTGGTCAGTCTCTCACAGATGGGCTCTGCCACTTCTGTCTTCTCAGATAAGGACAACTCCTGGCATTCTTCTCCTGCTCCAACATGGGGCTCCTCCCCCAGGACACAGTCCTTTACGAACTTCTCTGGTGTGGATTCTTCCCAGCAGCTGCGGTTTCTGCTGATACAGGGTCCCTCACACGGGACACAGTCCTTAGTGAATATCTCTGGTGTGGGTTCCTCTCCACAGTTGCAGCTTCTGTGAATATTGGGTCCCTCCCTCAGGACATGGCCTCTTCCAGCCTTAGTTTTAATGAAGAAAATCACTGCCCCTGGCTTGGGGCCTTTAATGAAGTGAATCATTGCCCCTGGCTCAGGGTTCGTAATGAAGTGATTGGGTTCCTCTCACAGTACATGGCCTCCTCCAGCCATAGTCACTGCCCCTGGCTCGGGATTCTTAGCAAAATGTGTCTTTGCCTCTGATACGGGGCCTGTAGCAAAATGAGTCACTGCCCCTGATACAAAGTCATTATCAAAATGAGTCTCTGCCACTGATACGGGGTCTTTAGCAAAATGCAAACAAATCTCAGCTTCACCAGTCCTCCCCACAGGATGCAGGGGAGTCTTTGCTCCAGCACACCTCCTCCTCTCTTCCCTTGCTGACCTTGAAGTCTGCATGGTTGTTTCTCTCACTCTTCCCACTCCTTGCACCACCACCAGCCAGAAAAGAAGAAGGGACAGAAGAAAGGAAACAGGAAGAACCCTCCTCTTCCGGCTTCTTAAAAAGTGATTGTGGAGGTGTCTAATTGGCTCAGCCCCAGAAGTGGGTCTGGCTCAGAGCTGGGGAGAGTTTCGAGCAACTTCTTACAGGAGACATCTTGGCCTATGTTGTTTGTGAATTTTTGGTGAATAAACAAATGATGGGAAATGAAAAAAATTTTAGGGGAAATTTAGGAGAGTGTGTACATGAAGTTAATATGAAAAATGTGTGAAAAATGTGTAAAATGATGTTTTTGTTCTAGGGGAAATTAGGCAGTGATGGAAAGTGTGAACATGTGTTGATGTGATGGCAAAAATGAAAAAATTTTTGGTGTCGTATCTAGGAGGATTCCTCTAGCCAAATTGGCAAATAGCAGAAAAGTTAGAGGAAGCAAAAATAGAAAACGTTATGTCTTTTGAGCATTAATTAAATAACCTCATATATTGAAGGATATAAAACAGGCATGAGAAATGCATGACAAAATGCATCAGTATCAAAATGATTCCCCGGACACCTGACACCGTCTCATTCAGTAAATCCGAAGGAAAGACAGGAATTGACCGAAGTCCACCAATGCCCACGTCACGCAATAGTAAGCTCTTGCAGCGCTGGCAGGGTCCGGTGAAGTTGCCCGAAAAAAAAAGGGAACCAAAAGTAGAGAACCGGCCAGTGACACGATAAAGAAACCAAATGTTGATAACACACAACCCACATGAAGTAAGTCAAGAGCAATTTAAAGGAGGTACAGCCCCTTTAAAAAAGAACACAACCTCCTACAGCAGATAACTAACCATCTCACCCAACTGTGGGCCTTAAAGCAGCCATCAATAAAGAGTGCGTCAAAGCTCTAAACTAAAAATCCACAAACAACATGACTCCCTTTATCAATTAACAGGCTAATCTATCACAATAGAAGAATTAATGCTGAAATAAGTAACTTGGGGCCTCCCTCTCAAGCACAAGCTTACATCAACACATTATTAACAAAAAACAATACCTCAACTCAAACAAGCCCACATATTGACCTACATTGTTAACCCAACTCAGGAGTGCTCATTAGAAAGATTAAAATCTGTAGAAGGACTAGGCGAACCCAGGACCTGACTATTTACCAAAAACATAGGCTTCAGCTAACCAAGTATTGAAGATGACGCCTGCCCAGTGACACTAAGTTCGACGGCCCCGGTACCCTAACTGTGCGAAGGTAGCGCCATCAATTGTCTCACAAATAGAGACTTGTATGAATGGCTAAATGAGGCCCTAACTAGAGGTGATCGGTGAAATTGATCTTCCTGTGCAAAAGCAGGAGTAATAACATAGGACAAGAAGACCCTGTGGAACTTAAAAATCATTAGCCACCCCAAACATCCCAACATCCCTCACTGGGGTCACAGACTAACCGAAACTTGGCTAACATTTTTTGGTTGGGGCGACCTTGGAGAAAAACAAATCCTCCAAAAACAAGACTTCACCTCTTGATCAAGAACAAGCCCTCAACATACCAACAGTAACCAGACCCAATATAATTGATTAATGAACGAAGCTACCCCAGGAATAACAGCACAATCCCCTCCAAGAGCCCATATCAACACAGGGGCTTACGACTTTGATGTTGGATCAGGACATCCTAGTGGTGCAGCCACTACTAAGGGTTTGTTTGTTCAACAATTAACAGTCCTACGTGATCTGAGTTCAGACCGGAGTAATCCAAGTTGGTTTATATCTATGATAAACTTCTCCTAGTACGAAAGGACCAGAAAGGTGGGGCCAATACAACAAGCATGCCCCCGCTTTAAATAATGAACCCAACTAAATTATGAAAAGAATAACCACTCTCCCCTAGACAAGGGCATTACACTAGCGTGGCAGAGCTCGGCAAATGCAAAAGGCTTAAGCCCTTTATCCAGAGGTTCAAATCCTCTCCCTAGCTCTGAAACACCAATGACCCTGCCCATGTCCATAGTCCAGCTAATCCTATTCTTATACTACACAATCCCAATTCTAATCACCGTCACCTTCCTAACATTAGTAGAATGAAAAATTCTAAGTTACATGCAATCTCGAAAAGGAGCAAACATCATAGGCCCATGCGGACGGAGTTAAACTATTCATCAAATAACTCATTAAACCATCAACCTCGTCACCTATCCTTTTCCTAATTACCCCAATACTAGCCCTCCTCCTAGCAATCACAATCTTGGCCCTTCTCCCTCTCCTCTTTTCACTCACTGACCTGAACTTAGGATTTTTATTTCTTCTAGCAATGTCAAGCCTAACAGTATACTCGACCCTGTGGTCAGGTTGAGCATCCAATTCAAAGTATGCCCTAATCGGCTCCCTGCGAGCGGTAGCACAAACCATTTCTTACGAGGTAACCCTAGACATTAATCTCTTTTCAGTAGTTATCCTCAGTGGTAACTATACCATAACCACCCTAGCCACCACCCAAGAACCCCTATACCTGATCTTCTCCTCATGACCTCTCGCAATAAAGTGATTCATTTCAACACTCACCGAAACAAATTGTGCCCCATTCGATATAACTGAAGGAGAATCAGAACTTCTATCTGGCTTTAACGTAGAATGTGCCACAGGCCCATTTGCTCTATTTTTTCTAGCAAAATATGCAAACATCATACTAATAAATGCACTAACTACCATCCTATTTTTTAATCCCAGCAGCATTAACCTACCACAAGAATTATTCCAAACACCTCTCGCTATAAAAACAATACTTCTCTCCTCAGGCTTCCTATGAATTCGAGCTTCATACCCACGATTCCGATATGATCAACTCATACATCTCTCATGGAAGAACTTTCTGCCCCTTACACTAGCACTATGCCTTTGACACACCAGCATACCAATTTGCTACGCAGGCCTGCCTCCTTGTCTAAGGAAATGTGCCTGAATGTTAAAGGGTCACTATGATAAAGTGAACATAGAGGTTTACCAATCCTCTCATTTCCTTAACAACTTAGAAAAGTAGGAATCGAACCTACACAAGAGAGATCAAAACTCTCCATACTTCCTTTATATTATTTCCTAGTAGAGTCAGCTAATAAAGCTATCGGGCCCATATACCTGAAAATGATGGTTTAACCCCTTCCCCTACTAATAAACCCACACGCAAAACTACTTCCATACTTAAGCTTACTCCTCAGAACTTCCATTACAATTTCAAGTAACCACTGAACAGCAGCCTGAGCAGGCCTAGAAATCAACACTCTCACCATCATTCCCCTTATTTCCAAATCCCACCACCCGTGAGCTATTGAAGTCACAATCAAATACTTCTTAGTGCAAGCAGCTGCCTCACCACTAATCTTATTTGCAGGCACAATCAATGCATGATACATCAGACAGTGAGACATCACCCAATTAACCCACTCAACCTCATCCCTCCTACTAACAACAGCAATTGCAATAAAACTAGGACTGGTCCCCTTTCACTTTTGACTTCCAGAAGTACTTCAAGGATCCCCGCTAACAACAGCACTTATCCTATCAACAGTAATAAAACTACCTCCAATTGCCATCCTCCTTACAGCCCATCACACACTCAACCCCACACTATTCACCTCCATAGCCCTAATCTCCGTTGCTGTAGGAGGCTGAGTAGGCCTGAATCAAACCCAAATTAGAAAAATCTTGGCCTTCTCATCCATTTCCCACTTGGGATGAATATTATTCTGATCTACAACCCCAAGCTCACGCTATTAACATTTTACCTATACCTTGTGCTTATAACCGCAGTATTCCTGGCCATCAACACAATCAAAACTTTAAAACTAGCAACAATAATAATTTCATGAACAAAATCCCCCACACTAAACGCAACTCTAATGCTCATCCTACTATCACTAGCAGGACTCCCACCCCTAACAGATTTTTACCAAAATGACTCATTATTCAAGAATTAACAAAACAAGCAATAACCACAACAGCTACAATTATTGCCCTACTTTCATTACTTGGACTCTTCTTCTACCTTCGCTTAGCATACCACTCAACAATTATATTACCACCAAACTGCACAAACCACATGAAACTGTGACATGTTAACACTAAAGCACATAAACCCACTGTCATCCTTACCTCCATGTCAATCTGACTTCTACCACTAGCCCCCATAATCACCTCTTCTATCTAAAAGAAGCTTAGGATGGACCCTAAACCAAAGGCCTTCAAAGTCTTAAACAACAGTTAAAACCTCTTAGCTTCTGCTAAAGCCCGTAGGACACTAACCAACATCTCCTGAATGCAACTCAGGCGCTTTAATTAAGCTAGGACTTCATCTAGACAGATGGGCCTCGATCCCATAACACCCTAATTAACAGCTAGATGCTCAAACCACCGAGCTTCTGCCTACCAGACTCCGGTACCTACTAATGTACATTGAAGAGCTTGCAACTCAACATGAATTTCACTACAGAGTTGATAAAAGGAGGAATTAAACCTCTGTAAAAAGGACTACAGCCTAACGCTTTAACACTCAGCCATCTTACCTGTGACCTTCATTAACCGATGATTATTTTCAACCAACCGCAAAGACATAGGGACCTTATACCTAATCTTCGGAGCATGAACTGGCATAATCGGCACTGCTCTCAGCCTTCTCATCCGCACAGAACTTGGCCAACCACGAACTCTCCTAGGAGATGACCAAATTTACAACATAATCGTTACTGCCCACGCCTTCATCATAATCTTCTTCATAGTAATACCAATCATGATCAGAGGTTTCGGAAACTGACTTGTCCCACTTATACTCAGTGCCCCCGACATGGCATTCCCACGTATAAATACCATAAGCTTTTGACTACTTCCACCATCCTTCCTCCTTCTACTAGCCTCCTCCACAGTAGAGGCCGGAGCAGGCACAGGATGAACTGTATATCCAACAGTTACTGGCAACCTAGCCCATGCTAGAGCCTCAGTGGATTTAGCCATTTTTTTCTCTCCACCTAGCAGGAATTTCCTCCATCCCTGGGGCCATCAACTTCATCACAACTGCCATCAACATAAAACCCCAAACACTCTCCCAATACCAAACACCACTATTTGTATGAACAGTCCTAATCACCGCTGTTCTCCTCCTTCTCTCACTCCCAGTACTTGCCGCAGGCATCACAATACTATTTACAGACTGAAACTTAAACACTACATTCTTTGATCCTGCTGGTGGAAGAGACCCCATCCTATACCAACACCTCTTCTGATTCTTTGGTCACCCAGAAGTGTATATTCTTATCCTCCCAGGATTTGGAGTTATCTCCCACGTAGTTGCATAATACACAGGTAAAAAAGAGCCATTCGGCTACATAGGAATAGTATGAGCCATACTGTCAATTGGATTCCTAGGCTTCATTGTATGAGCTCACCACATATTCACAGTAGAAATAGACGTAGACACCTGTGCATACTTTACATCAGTAACCATAATTATCGCTATCCCAACCAGTATTAAAGTATTTAGCTGACTAGCCACACTACATGGCGGCACTATTAAATGAGATTCTCCAATACTATGGGCCCTCAGCTTTATCTTCCTCTTTACAATTGGAGGTTTAACAGGAATTGTCCAAGCAAACTCGTCACTAGACATTGAATTACACGACACATACTATGTAGTTGCCCACTTCCACTATGTCCTATCTATAGGGGCTGTATTTGCTATTCTAGCAGGATTCACCCACTGATTCAAAGGATATATTCAAAGGATATACCCTGCACCCTTCGTGAGCCAAAACCCACTTTGGAGTCATATTTACTGGAGTAAACCTAACCTTCTTCCCACAGCACTTCCTAGGCTTAGCTGGCATGCCACGCTGGTACTTGGACTATCCTGGCGCCTATGCACTATGAAACACCGTATCCTCCATCAGCTCTCTAATTTCATTAACCGCTGTAATCATACTAATATTCATCATCTGAGAAGCCTTCGCATCAAAATGAAAGGTTCTACAACCAGAACTAACTACAACTAATATTGAATGAATTCACGGCTGCCCTCCACCCTACCACACCTTCGAAGAACCAGCCTTTGTTCAAGTACAAGAAAGGAAGGAATCGAACCCTCACATGCTGGTTTCAAGCCAACCGCATCAAACCGCTTATGCTTCTTTCTTAAGAGACATTAGTATAACCAACTACATAGCCTTGTCAAGGCTAAATTACAGGAAAAATCCTGTACATCTCTAATGGCTAACCACTCCCAACTAGGATTTCAAGACGCCTCATCCCCAATTATAGAAGAACTAGTAGAATTTCATGACCACGCCCTAATAGTTGCACTAGCAATCTACAGCCTAGTACTGTATCTCCTTACTCTTATACTCATAGAAAAACTATCATCAAATACCGTAGATGCCCAAGAGGTCGAGTTAATCTGGACAATCCTGCCAGCAATCATCATCATTATACTAGCCCTCCCATCCCTACAAATTCTATATATAATAGATGACCAACCGGATCTAACACTAAAAGCCATCGGCCACCAATGATACTGAACCTATGAGTACACCGACTTTAATGACCTGACATTTGACTCATACATAATCCTCACAACAGAACTCCCACCATGACATTTTTGATTACTAGAAGTCAATCACCACATCATTGTCCCCATAGAATCCCCAATCTGCATTATCATTAGAGCTGATGATGTACTTCACTCTTGAGCTGTCCAACTCTAGGAGTAAAAACAGATGCAATTCCAGGACAACTAAACCAATCGTCATTTATCACTACCCATCCAGGAATTTTTTACAGTCAATGTTCAGAAATCTGTGGGGCAAACCACAGCTACATACCAATTGTAGTAGAATCCACACCCCTCACTCACTTTGAAACCTGAGCCTCCCTATTACAACCCTAATTACTAAGAAGCTATGCACCAGCATTAGCCTTTTAAGCTACAGAAAGAGGACTACGCCCTCCTTAATGACATGTCACAACTAAACCCAAACCCTTGATTTCTCACCATACTAACTAACCACATGATTTGTCTTCACATTCATCATTCAACCTAAACTCCTATCATTCATCAACTCCAATCCCCCATCCAATAAAGCATCTATCACAGCTAAAACCACTCCATGAGCCTGACCATGAACCTAAGCATCTTTGACCAATTCACAAGCCCATGCCTTTTAGGAGTCCCCCTAATCATCCTCTCAATATTATTCCTTGCCCCATTAATTCCAAACCCCAACAACCGATGAATTACTAACCACCTATCCACCCTACAATTCTGACTCTTCAACCTCATCACCAAACAATTAATAATTCCCCTAGACAAAAAAGGGCATAAATGAGCCCTAATCTTAACATCTCTGACAATCCTCCTACTCTTGGTCAACCTCCTAGGGCTACTCCTGTATACATTTACCCCCACCACCCAATTATCAATAAATATAGCACTAGCCTTCCCCTATGACTGGCTACCCTCCTCACAGGCCTATAAAATCAACCCTCAATTTCCCTAGGACACCTTCTTCCTGAAGGAACCCCAGCCATTCTAATTCCAATCCTAATCCTAACTGAAACTACTGGCTTACTAATCCGCCCACTAGCCCTAGGAGTCCACCTTACAGCTAACCTAACAGCAGGCCACTTCCTCATTCAACTCATCTCTACAGCTGCAACAGCCCTATTTCCTATTATACCAGCAATCTCTGTCCTAACTACAATCATCCTCCTCCTACTAACCATCCTAGAAGTCGCAGTAGCCAGGTTTACGTTTTGGTCCTACTACTCAGCCTCAACTTACAAGAAAACATCTAATGGCCCATCAAGCACACTCTTACCATATATTCGACCCAAACCCCAGACCAATCTTCAGGGCAGCAGCTGCCCTACTCACAACTACAGGACTAACCATGTGGTTCCACTATAATTCATCCTACCTATTATTCACCGGTCTTACCTCCATACTCCTAGTCATAATTCAACGATGATGAGACATTGTACGAGAGAGCACATTCCAAGGACACCACACACTCACAGTAAAGGCCTACGATATGGAATAATCCTACTTAGCACATCGGAAGCCTTTTTCTTCCTAGGCTTCTTCTGAGCCTTCTTCCACTCAAGCCTCGCCCCCACTCCAGAACAAGGAGGACAATGATCCCCCACAGTCATCAAACCCCTAAACCCTCTAGAAGTGTCACTTCTAAGCACAGCTTTTCTCCTAGCCTCAGGTGTAACAGTCACTTGAGCTCACCATAGCATCACAGAAAGCAATCACAAACAAGTCATCCAGACATTAACACTAACAATCCTCCTAGGATTTTACTTCACCGCTCTCCAAGCAATAGAATACTATGAAGCCCCCTTTTAAATTGCAGACAGCATATATGGCTCAACCTTCTTCATCGCTACAGGATTCCACAGACTCCATGTAATCATTGGATCCTCCTTCCTACTAATTTGTCTCCAACGACTCATTAAATTCCATTTCACTTCAAATCACCACTGTGGCTTTGAAGCAACAGCTTGATACTGGCACTTCGTAGACGTCATCTGATTATTCCTCTACATAACCATCTACTGATGAGGATCCTGCTCTTCTAGTATAATAATTACAATTGACTTCCAATCTCTAGAATCTGGCGAAACCCCAGAGAAGAGCAATCAACATAATAATATTTGTATTCACACTGTCCTTCACCCTAACCTCTATCCTAACTTTCATAAACTTCTGACTAACCCAAATGACCCCAGACTCAGAAAATCCTATGACCCTATGAATGCAGCTTCAACCCCCTTGGGTCTGCTCGGCTCTCATTTTCAATCCAATTTTTCCTCAGTAGCAATCTTATTCCTACTATTCGACCTAGAAATTGCCCTCCTCCTCCCACTCCCATGAGCAATTCAACTCCCACATCCAACCACTACCCTATCATGAACTTTTGTTATACTCAGTCTCCTCTCACTAGGATTAATCTACAAATGAATACAAGGAGACCTAGAATGAGCAAAGTAATTTATAGAAAGTCTAGCAAAGACAGCTGACTTTGGCTCAACAAACCATAGTAGCACTCTACGACTTTCTCTATGTCCATTCTCCACTTAAGCTTCTACTCAGTTTTTACCCTAAGCAGCCTAGGACTAGCCTTCCATCACACCCATTTAATCTCAGCCTTACTATGTCTAGAAAGTATAATACTATCTTTATACACTATGCTATCAATATGACCTATTGAAACTAACACAACATCAGCCGCCCTAATCCCAGTACTTATACTAACATTCTCCACTTGTGAAGCCGGAGTGCGCCTTGCAATACTAGTAGCCTCTACCCGAATTCACGGCTCAGACTACCTACACAACCTAAACATGTTAAATGCTAAAAATCATTATCCCAACCATTATACTCCTACCCACAGCCCTCATATCTAAACAAAAATATCTATGAACTAACACTACCATGCACAGCCTCCTAATCAAGACCGTAGCCCTACAATGACTCCTACTTATCACCCTCATAAAAACCTAACCCTATGGACAGGCATTGATCAAATCTCTTCTCCCCTATTAGTACTATCATGCTGACTCCTCCCGCTTATGATAATAGCAAGCCAAAGCCACTTACAATCCGAGCCCATATCACATAAATGTATCTTCATTGCAACATTAATCATTACCCAACAGCTCCTCATCATTGCCTTCTCAGCCACAGAGCTTATACTATTCTATATCTCATTCGAAGCAATCTTAATCCCCACACTAATCTTAATTACACGATGAGGAAATCAGCCAGAATGACTAAGCGCTGGAAGCTACCTCCTTTTATACCCTAGTCAGCTCAATTTGCTTACTTATTGCTATCCTTTACACCCACAAACTAACACACTCTATCTCACCGTGCTGAAACTAACAAACACCCTCCATACCACCCCTTGAACAAACTTACTCCTAAACCTAGCCCTACTAACAGCATTCATGGTAAAAGCCCCATTATATGGGCTACACCTATGACTCCCTAAAGCCCAGGTAGAAGCCCCAATTGCAGGGTCTATATTACTTGCTGCCCGCCTCCTAAAACTAGGTGGGTATGGCATTATATGAGTTACCATACTAACAAACCCTCACACTACACATTCATCACCCTAGCATTATGGGGAGCCTTAATAGCTAGTTCTATATGCTTACGTCAAACTGAGCTGAAGTCATTAATTGCTTACTCCTTCATAAGCCACATGGGCCTAGTCATCACTGCAAGCCTGATTCAAACTCACTGATCCTTCTCAGGAGCAACAACCCTCATAATCTCCCATGGCCTAATCTCATCTATATTATTCTGCCTAGCCAACACAAACTACGAACGCACGCACAGCTGGATTTTACTACTAACACAAGGCCTACAACCCCTCTGTCGTGGTTTGACATGACAGCCTTTTCTGGTAAGCAGGAAGGGGCTGTAAAGATGGCTCCTGTAAGAAGTTGCTCACAGCTCTCCCCAGCTAAGAGCCAGACCCACTTCTGGGGCTGAGCCAATTAGACGCTTCCACGATCACTTTTTAAGAAGCCGGAAGGGGAGGTTTCTTCCTCCATCTTCTTTCCTTCTTCTGCCTTTTCTTTTTCTTCTGGCTGGTGGTGGTGCAAGGAGCAGGAACAGTGAGAGAAACAAGCATGTGGACTCCAAGGTCAGTGATGAAAGAGAGGAGGAGGTGTGCTGAAGCAGAGACTCCCCTGCATTCTATGGAGAAAACTGGTGAAGCTGAGATTTATTTTCATTTCTTTAAAGACCCCGCATCAGTGGTAGAGACTCATTTTGATAATGAGCTCGCATCAGGGGCAGAGACTCATTTTGCTAAAGCTGGCCCTGGACCAGGGGCAGCAATTCACTTCATTAAAGGCCCCAAGCCAGGGACAGTGATTTTGGCCGGAGGAGGCCATGTCCCAAAGGAGGGACCCTTTATCACTATGGCCGGAGCAGGCTGTGTCCCGAAGGAGGGACCCAATATCCACAGCTGTAACTGTGGGAAGGAACCCATGACAAAGCAGCTCATTAAACTTATGGCCAGAAGAGGCCTTGTCCCGAGAGAGGGACCCTGTAACTGCAGAAACTGCAACCGCGGTGAAGAATCCACGCCAGAGATATTCACCAAGGACTGTGTCCTGTGTATCAGCAGAAGCCACAGCTGTTGGGAACAACCCACACCAGAGAAGTTTGTTAAGGACTGTGTCCCAGGGGAGGAACCCCGTGTCGGAGCAGGGGAAGAATGCCAGTAGTCGTCCTTATCTGAGAAGACAGAAGTGGCAGAGCCCATCTGTGAGAGACTGACCACATCCCCCATTCCCTGGCCCCTGAGCTGTTGAGCGGGGAGGAGGCAGAGATATTGGGAGCAGTGAGCTGGGCCTCATACACCCTATATATGCTCCTAGCAGCCTGACGAGGACCAACACCAACCCACATTACATCCATTCAAAACTCAAACACTCAAGAACATCTTTTAATAACCCTACACACAGCCCCCCATACTCCTCTTAATCCTAAAATCAGAACTAATCTCAGGAATCGTCTCATGCAAGTATAGTTTTAACTAAAACATTAGACCGTGACTCTAAAAACAGAAGTTAAACCCTTCTTACCTTCCAAGGGGAGGCCCTACCAACAAGAACTACTAACTCCTGTATCTGAGCATAAAACCTCAGTCCCCTTAACTTTTAAAGGATAGTAGCAATCCACTGGTCTTGGGAACCGCCCACCTTGGTGCAAATCCAAGTAAAACTAATGGAACCAGCCCTGCTCATCAACACTCTGCTAATTCTCGCACTATCATCCTAACCCACATACTCTTGTCCTTATTATCAAAAACCACAAAAAACACCCCAACCCTAATTACACGCACCACTAAAACAGTCTTCATCATCATCTTAGCACCCATACCCTTGTTCATATGAACAAACACAGAAAGCATTACATCCCACTGAGAATGAAAATTCATTATAACATTTAAAATTCCCCTCAGCTTTAAATTTGATCAATATTCTATAATATTCTTCCCAATTGCCCTATTCGTAACGTGATCTATTCTACAATTCGCAACATGATACATGCACCTAGAACCACCTATTACAAAATTTTTCTCCTACCTATCAATATTTCTAGTTGCCATACTAACTCTCAGAGCAGCTAACAACAAATTTCTCATATTTATCAGATGGGAAGGCGTAGGTATTATGGCATTCATGCTAATCGGCTGATGGTATGGTTGGGCAGATATTAACACAGCTGCCCTCCAAGCTGTGCTATACAACCAAATTGGTGATGTTGGCCTAACCCTAAGCATAGCATGACTCGCTCTAACCTCCAATACGTGAGAGATACAAACCTGCCCAACCCAAGTCCAAACACTACCCCTCTTGGGGCTCATTCTAGCTGCCACTGGAAAATCAGCCCAATTTGACCTGCATCCATGACTACTCGCAGCCATAGAAGGCCCAACACCTGGTTTCTGCCGTAGTCCACTCCAGCACCATAGCTGTAGCTGGAATTTTCCTACTAATTCGCACCCATTACATATTAAAAACCAACCAATCTGCCCTAACCTTATGCCTATGCCTAGGAGCCCTTTCCACTCTATTCGCCGCTAACTGTGCTCTCACACAAAACATTAAAAAAATCATCACCTTCTCCACCTCCAGTCAATTAGGGCTTATAATGGTAACCATCAGACTCAACCTCCCACAACTAGTCTTCCTACATATCTCAACACATGCTTTCTTCAAAGCCATACTATTCCTATGCTCCGGATCAATTATCCATAACCTTAACTGAGAACAACACATTCGAAAGATAGGCAATCTTCAAAAAATCCTTCCCCCTTACCAGAAAAGGCTGTCATGTCATACCATGACAGATCACCACCTGATCCCGGACTCACATATTTCCCAGTCTTTCTTCTTTTTTTCTCTCTGTGCATTTGTCTTCCTGGTGTTTTCTATGCCTCACCTGTCTACTTCCATCTTACTTCCAAACATTCGACCTTCACTGCTTTTCTCCTATCTGTACTAATCCTTACCAGTCCTCCTTCTCTCCTGCCAAGACTCTCTCTCCAATGACCAGTACTGCTCAGGGATGAGATACTATGACTGTTTTCAGTCTGCTAAATGTAGACCCCAGCCTTGAACATATGAGCAGCTAGATATCTATGACATCCCTTGAGAGGGCTTTCTCCACATCCTTAAACATTTGCAGGATTTGGATCTTTGATTCTCAGACCCTTGAGTCAGAGAATGCATCATTCTTTTTGCATGATCAACAGCACTTAAGGCAATTACACTCAGAAAATAATATTCAATATGCATATGCCTACATAAAAGCAGCACGACACTGACATTTAAAATGCAGAATTAAACTGATTTGGCCTTTATTTTCTAAGAGTACTTAAGACATTTTAAACAATACAGCATCAGGCAAGCAAAAGATTTTCATGATGGGAACTGAAAATTATTTGCAAGTTAGTGCTCTCTTGGCAGTATGAGCAAACTTCCCTTATTTCAGTGGGACTGGAGCAAGGCAATTAAACCATTAAGCAATAACATTAAAAAAAAAAAAGCCCATTTCAGGCAAACAGTATTTTTAGATGGGTTTGAGGGGGGAAGTCACATAGCAGAATGTAAGAAAATCCAATTGATCTGATGGAAAGAAACCGGCAATTTGAGTTAAGCATCCAACAGCAGGTGAAACGCTTCTGTAGAAGTTACACATGTTCTATATTCCGCAAAGACATTTCCAAACCATCACATGTAAAAATACAAACTAATTATAATCTTTGCATCAAATAGGAAAACTGCCCAATCTCTGTGCTTTTGTCTCAGCTAATTTATGTTCACTGCGCTCTTCATGCAAATGAGCACATTTGTTGCAAATGGAGTGAAATTACTTTGCTAATCATCTAGCATTTTATCATCGGAATTTCAGGCTTTAAATAACTTGTTTGTGCTATACCTGTCTGTTAGCCATGGTATGGCATATGGTAGACTTTTGGTATCATCATGTTGGCTCTGCAAAATTCACCCCAGGGCACGCAAACAGCCTCTACACCAGAGTTTTCTAGGGAATGTAGGAAGAAAGACTGATCTTTGTTTAGCTGCATGTCTCTGCTGATCTGCAAGTCAGGAGAGTGCTGTGTGTCCCCTCTGGTGACAGACAGTCCCCAGGCTTTTCCCCAAAACACTATGTGAAGGGGAAAAAGCTTTCACCCCCAACTCGCAGTCCAAGTCCCAGGCAGGCTGCTTGGCACTTGTGTCTTTTTGTTGAGGTGAAAGTCCAGTGCAGACAGTACTGTCACATACTGACAGATGCAGCAATGTGGAGGATGGAAAGGGTATCTCATTTCTAACCTGCTGTCAATGACAGCCTTTTCTGGTATGGGGGAAGGGGCTGTAAAAGTTGGCTTCTGTAAGAAGTTGCTCAAAACTCTCCCCAGCTCTGAGCCAGACCCAGAAATAACAGAGTAACAGAAATAACGGCAAAATAACTCTCTTTGTCACTAGATCTGTGAATCCTCAAGCTACAGAGGCACTGGAGCTGGCATGGCTAAGCGCAGATGGCATTAAACTCCTTTCAGTGGCACTTCTTGTATGTAACATATAAATACATAGCTGCATAAATTAAAACCAAAATTAACATTTTTAATCTGTGCTGTTTACCCCTTAAAAAACCAAAACAACCCAAAAACTGTGACAGAGGTGTTTTGTCTCCTGCTCGTTAATTTACAAAAAAAATATTATTAAATCAATGACAAAGCTCTTTGACTTCAGGAAACAGCTTGTGAAATGCTCAGTAAAAAAAAAGGCAGTCAACTTCAAACACAACAAAAATGCAGAATTCTTCAAAAATGTTGTCTGCAAGAGACCTCTGGAGCTTACCCACTTACAGTGGGTCCACAGCAGGGCCAACTAAATGAGGTTTCCTCAAGGTGGAGAGATCTCCAAAGGGTGGGGGTCTGGGCTCCACCCCAGACAGTAAACACCAAGAGGATAACAGGCTCCTCTGACCTCCTGGCAATGTACCATACTACAACTTGTACCTGCTACCTTTGAGGCTGTGGTTGTGCCCTTCTGAGAAAAGTCTATCTCTGTACCCTGCCTCCTGACTGCAGCCAAAGGGATGCTGCCTCACTCAAGGGACACTCATCCACACGCTGAAACAAGAACCCAGTCACCGTGAACTTAGGTGATTAAAGACTATTCACAGTTAACATAAAGGTCTGGAGAGGCTCAGGGAAATAAGGACCTGCTGAGGATCTCTACTCACCTAATCGCCTAATCAGTAACTTATAGCAATTTATTTAGATGATAATCACTGACTAAGCAATTAGACAATTGTCTGTGGTGTGAAGCCCACCAGGATTAATTAAAGAAACTCCTTTCCTGGGAAGGGGCACAGGACTCATGAGAGGCACAGGGCAGAGCACAGGAGGATTCTGTAAAACTTATGGGACGTTTTTAAGAGGGTTGATGGAACATGTATAGCATTATCTAATGCTTAGGGAAAGGACCAAATGAAGGGAAAAAGAAAGCTCAAGATGGCTTGGGGAGGAACAAACATGGGAATGCTGGGGAAAAAAGTGGATAAAAAGGGCTGGTTGAGTAGTAAACAGGTGGCTAGTTGCTATATTTCTCTGACAGAGCCTTTCATGTCATCACTGATATGTGTCCCACCCTTTCATCAAATTCTACCTCTTTGTGAGTGCAGGCACTACTCATAGTAGTTATGTGTGAACACCAGTGAACTTCAAGCTGGACTTACCAGAAAGATAAGAGATCTGGATACCAGCAACTGGAGCATGGCTGCAAACCTCTGGGGTTCCCTTGTCTGGGTGCTCCCAGCAGTGCTTTGGTGTTTGATAAAGGAACTATGCAAATGTGTATGTATGTGTTCCCTTGTCTGGGTGCTTGTAGCAGGGAGTTGGGCCAGGTGTTGGATAAACAAACTATGTAAACATGTGTGAGTGTGTGTGTGTGTGAGAGAGAGATCGAGTGAGCAAGTGATCAGTGTTGCCTGTGATCCCCCTTGCTACCTGCTGGGTCTCCAGAGTAGTTTCCCAGCCCACAGGCCCCTCCTAGGTCTCATCACAGCCAGGGGCAGGACTCAGCATTTGCCCAGGCTCTACTCCAGGTTGCTGGCAGCTCATTTCTCCAGCCTGACAAAGGGGGACCCTCCTCTCCAGCATAAGAGTGCTCCCCAAATTTGGTACCATCTCCAGACTTGCCCTGGTTTTGCCATCCTCTCATCCAACTTGCTACTTGCTGAAGCATTGCTCCTCTGGGACACCATTGCTCACCAGCCAACCGTGGGACCGCAGACCACTGAAGCCAGTGACCTAGTCCCTCTTAGTCCTTTGCCCTGCATCTAGTTTTTGGGAAACAGTTTCCCTCTCCATTGCTGCCTGAGGACCAACTGATAGCCATTCCCCAGACCCTTCTTATACTTCTGTAAGATGGTGTAACGCCATTCTCATGAACATCACTCCCTTGCAGATGCTTTTCACAGTGTGAGTAGATCAGGCAACTCTCTCTCCTGCCCCACACATCAGTGTGGGCTATAGTTTTCTTTCCCTTCCATTCAGGGAAGCTTCACAAAGGAAGCCCTTCATGGCAGCTTGCACATGTGGCCCTTCCTTCTGTGACTGTGTAGTTGTGGAGATAAATCTTTTTTGACTTGCAAATGCATTACTTGAGGAATTCAAAAAATTGCCCTGACCTCTACAACATGCAGGAGCAGTGGTTTAGCATGAATTCATCATCTACTGCCAAGGCTGGAGCACAGGGTGTAGAAGTTCTGTGCTGGCTGACATTCAGACATGGAAAACTTCGGGTTTTTTTTATAGAGAAGAAATACTGACTTATAGTATCCAAAATACAAATAGATTTTTTTTTTTCTTAAACTTGGATTCATTTACAAGAGTCACTTCCCAGCTCATGCTTCATCACACACTCTGGAGCTTTATGATTCCCTTTGACGTACATTACAAGCTTTGCATGTCAGTGAGCTGCACTGACTGATGGCAATCTAGTGAAATCTAGCAGAGGAAGCTATATATCACCTCAGCTGAATTAATCTGGCTCTGTACCATGTGGCACAACCTTATCCACACAGAGAAGTCGTCAATATCCCTGCTCAGAATCTACTGAGGGAGGTACACCCAGGGAAGCTGCGGCCCAGGCTGACATCATGCCAGAGCAGGCACCACAGAGGACTTAGAACAAACTGGTACACTCAGAATGGCAGAAACTATCTCCTATACTTGTCTTGTTTCCCATGTAACTTGTCTGGACGTTTGGGGCATGCTGAACATGACAAGGTGAGCTGGGAGAAGGAGAGAAGGGAAGTAGCTAACCAGTGAGATAAGAATTTGCTTTCTCTGTACATTCATACCAATTGCCAAAATGTTGTGTTGATTTAAAATAAAATGATTTTTACATAATTCCCTGTTCAAGTCTGTTTGCCTGAGACAAGAACCAACTTACTTCTTCATTGCCTCAGGTTTGCACTGCCAAAAACCTGATGAAGTTAAAATAGTATTGCTTTTGTCTATAACCAAAGAGTTAAAAAACAAAAATGCCAATGCTGCATGTTTTCCTTCCTTCCTTCCTTCCTTCCTTCCTGTGGTCTTGAGGACCTAAATAACAGAGTTTTCCAAAGCCATTTACTTTTCTCCTCTACATATCTTCAACTTCAGAGGAGAAAGGGAACACTACAATTATTTAACTAAGTAATCTGAAGAAATGCAACCTTAATACATACACAGTAGTTTAGTTTCCACTGTTGGATAAAATGTCCAAGAGATACACTAGAAACAAAAATTATCAGAAGGAACAAAAGATATTATGAATGTCACCCTATATTGTTGTAGAACTCTCTACCCCAGAAGCAACTTCCCCTCCAATCCTTCCATCTCTATATTAGCCTTCTTTCTCTTCAAGCCAAACCTCCTGTAAACTTGTTCTGCATAAGCATTAGGGAGGATTGCTCAGGAATTAACCAAGTAAAGCAAACAGAGAAGATGTCAATAATCCCCATATGGTTCCTAAGCAACGGGTAACCAGAAAAAAGCCAAGAATTATGAAAATGGTAAATGTGCACAGCATTCACAAATGCAAGCTGTTTTAAATGCCCCATAATTTGCAGCAAACAACAATTTATTAAAAGTATTTAATTTTCAAACTTCCAACAGGTCACAGTGAATGACATTAAGACCCAGCAGTCTCTTCTCCAAGTGAACAGCAATATGTGGCCAGCCTAATGAAAATTTTGTTGATTTAGAGTAAAAAAAAAATCCATTATTAGTGATCAAGATGGCCTATTATTAATATATACAATATATATTATTTTATACAAAAAAATAAAGTCCTACTTTTTGAGATGTGGTCTATCAGAAACATAACATACATTGATAACATAAGTGTTACCTGTGATTCTAACAGATGTTGCTGTCAGCTGCACAGGGCTTAAAAGCTTTTTAGTTTCAGATTTATAACAAAAGTTAAAGCTCCCTGTGTGCTCCTCCTCTGCTACATCTGTAATATATTTAGATTAACATCTATTGGCTGCTAACATGGACAAAAATACAAGAGAAATAAAAAACCCACATAAAGAATATTGATTCTCAGGACAGTCATCAATGTGTATCTTCTCAACAAGGAAAACAACAGTGTTAGGAATCCATTACACATTAAAGAGTGGTGGCTAGATGGTCACTAGGGGGAAGATAACACAAACACAGCTTTTGTTCTGGGGGTAACTTAGCCCATTAAACCCATTTCCTGCTCATGGCTCACAACTCTCCAGCCTAGTGTGGAAAATACAAAATATGATCAAATATTCAGCACAGCTGCCACCAACTTGATTTAATGTTTATACATGAATAAAGAGAAACAAGATTTTAACAGGGAATGGACTTCACAAAAGGTTCATTACTTTGTTAGCCCATTAGCATTTCTTATCCAGTGCCTGAACTCCAGATCGAAATCCATTACAGATAATGACTGTACTCATCTTTCAAAGGAAATATTGCCTTTAAATAGAAATGATGCCTATGCGAAACAAAGAAACACAATATCTTACTTGGGATATTTATATAATAATTCAATAATTTCATAATCATTTCAATGCACATGCTAGGAAGAAAATAAACAACCCTCCCCAAGGCTAATGAATATAAGACCTTCTCAACAGCACTAAAGTATTCTGCATGCTTTTTGGATTCTGCAGTCTAGGAAAGTAAAAAAATTGTAGGTACAAAAGATTTTTTTCAGTGCCTATGAGACACTGGTCTGTATTCATATTATGATGAATGTTTTTAAGTTAAAATCACGTAATATTGCCATTCTGTTATTTCAAGAGTGCTATAATGACAGCTATAGAACAAAAGCTACCCATAAACAGTTTATTCAACATTTTTAAAGCAAACTCAGTTTTAAAGCAGGACATGCCTTTCAGATGCTGATCTTGACTAAAATAAACAAGGTTACCCTTCAAATTCCGCACAACAATTTAAAACCACAATTTCCCTTCTTCCATTCCAGTGACACCCTAGACATTGTAATGCAGAACTGCATACCACAGACTTATTTTCCATCTCGCATTTTTTAAGAGTGCTTCTGATCCATGGCTGTGAAGAACAGGCAGATAGCAGCTGTGATGAACACATGCACTCCCTCATAGAGCAGTTTTGGTGAGAAGACGCTCCATATGAACAGGTGGTAACGCAGAACTGTTACTAAAACAATGTAGATGGCAACTGGAATTGAATGCATTAAAGCGTAGCAGAAGCAGCCGTGACCCACTGCCGTTGAACTCCTGGTAACAAAAATAGAGGAGTTTATTGTCAGGCAACGTAGCAAAGGCATCAGAGTTCCTCCACTCTTCAGTATTATTTCACAGTAGAAAGAATACTAACAGATTTCTGCTTCATGTTAGAAAACTGATTACTGGTGCAAGGATGTAACTAACAAATCTTGTCTTTATCACCTCTACACTTCCTAAATGGGTAAATACATTAAGTGTAAGCACAGAAATCGTACCCACAACAACGGCAACCAGTAGTTTACCTCACACTTAGAAGGTTCTGTGCTTTAACAGACTTTGTTCTAATTGTTAAAGTCTCCATTAAGCAGTTTCAAGACAGCTTTGTCTCTTGTTGGCTTTCCAGTGCCTTTCCACAGAATCTGGATGGTAAGAGGCAGAGAAGAAATACTTCAGTACTCTACACAAAGCTGTGTAGCCTGTACAATGGATAATCAGATGGAGCCTGCTGTAAAGGGCATAAGCCAAAGTATGCTGCTGCCTACAGACAGTAAGATTGTACCAAGCTACATTAAAATGGTGCTATTAGGAAACTTTGCAAAGTTGGTCAACATAACACTCTCCAGAGAATACCATATTCTCAGGTTTACATCAGAAATACACTGCATTCCTGTCACAGCAGCTTAGCTCAGCTGAGCCCACTGAGAAAGAAAGATTGCAAGAAATTGCAAGAAAGGTCTGCCCAACATGTAACCTACAGGGTCCAAATCTACCACATTGATGTATTATTGGAAACAGAATGGATTTTCTGCTCTTTGACTCTTCTCTCTCCCCTGAGGTGCCAACTCGCAGCAATGGTGCTGGGTTGGCAGGCGTCTGCATTCCCTAAACCACATCCACAGAGAATAATTCACACCAAATTCAGATGCTTACCTGCTCACACAAAACGAAAGAATAAACCCATTTCACTGGAATAATCATAGAGTCATAGAATGGTAGGGGTTGGAAGAGGCTTTTAGAAATCATCTAGTCCAACCTCTTTGCAGAAGCAGGTCAACCTAGATCAGGTCACACAGGATAGTTTTTCCAGGCGAGTTTTGACGACTTTCAGAGAAGGAGACTCCATAACTCCCAGTGCTCTGTCCACCTCACAGTAATATATGTTCGTATATGTTTTCTTATGTTTAAATGGAACTTTTTGTGTTTCAGCTTCATCCCATTACCCCTTGTCCTGTTGCTAGATACAAAAGAAAAAAGGGATGCCCCAACTGCCTGATATTTCTTATATCCTGATATAAATATACATTTATATACTTGTAAATAATAAGCAAAACATTTTCCTCTCCCCATCAAAACATTTTACATCATCAGTTCCCAAAAGAACATGTCATTAAAAAAGTGGAAATTATTTACACTGAAATCCTGATCTGAGACTCTGTTCTGCTCCTCTTAGTTTTTATTTCTGATCTTCTTCCAAATAATAAAAAATTAAGATGCCTAGCACTTCTGTGAGAATTAGTCACTTATGACTAAGTAAACTACAGAATGAAGCATTTTACATAAACTATTAACCTTATTATTCTTTATATTAAAGTAATTAGGATACAGTCCTGTCTTCCAGTGAAGTCAAGAGCAAAATTCCCAAGGCTTTCAGTGGAAGGAAGAAGAGGTCATGAAAGAAGAGTCAAAAAATCAGCTAAGAACAGCAGGTGTGAATGACTGCAAAACACATTCAGTTCATAGACAACTATTTCCTTTGCTTCTTAGCTGAGGAAACTCTGACTTCACAGTGAGCTAGGCTGCTCCCTGCTTCTGCCTAACTATCTTCAGTGAGCTTGTGTAAATAACCAGCTTTGTTTTTAATAACTCATTTGTTGATGGGGATTAAGCAAACTGCAGTTCACCGAGTCTTAGCTCTTTTCACGCTGATATGAGTAAAAAGAGATTTTGTAGTAGTTAGATGATGCAACTGAATAAACAGAAGTTTTTGAGTGATATAGGCAATTTTTAAACCGTCTTCTAGAGTTAAAAAATGCACTTGATAGACTAGCTAGATGAAAGCTAACAGTGGTTGTGGCTAACACATTTATTAAGATGAATTATGGGATTTTCAAGGAAATACTAAAAAGAGAGGAGTGAAAGTGTCTGTAAACTTTGAGAGAAAGCTCCTAATCATAAATCATTGGTGTTAATTTTTTTAAAAAAATGATACTTTTTAAATGATAAAGAAACTGACTGGAAGATTATTTTGCATTGACTCTCTGTGTTCACTTCTTTGGCTTAAAAATTAGGTAGCTGCTGTATTTCAGATACTCACATTTTATACTGGAATGGGAGCACACAATAATCTTTACTAGTAACATGTAAATTCTGCATTTTCACATTATGATTACTTGCAAAGAATCCCCAAATGAACAAGTAAATTTTTTATTCCTTCTGTACTCTGATATAGTAAAAATAATGAGCAGTTCTCTGCTTATACGATACTTATACTTCAAAAAAATCAGCACTCGCTTTGTCTCTCAACAAAACACAGACACCTACTTGCAGAGGCAAATTTTAGATAGTTTCTCACTACAACACTGTGGTGCAATTTAGAGACAGTAATAGAAGGACACTGTATGCACAATGTTAAACTGCAAGTGGGGATTAGTGGCATGAGAATCCAGTTTATTTTGGAGATGGTATATGAGCTCAGGTCAGTGCTGTTGCAAAAACTGCACTGGAATGACTGAGCACAAGCAGTTAGACCTACTTGGCTTATTCTGACATTAGGCAATGGCTTCGTTCTTTGAGTACAGCATCGTTCTTTCTTGTTGCTTCTGCTGAGCACCCAACTTGCTGAATAGCTAAGAATAATGACTTTGTGTGCTCCTTCTGCTCATCCTACACATACAGTGTGACCACAGGATCCAGGGCTTCACCAGGCCACAGGGAACATAGTGGCCAAGGATCAGGCTTGTGCAGATAACACGACCAAGACAGTCCAGGTAGTTCATCTGCTTCTCAAGTTATTGCAAAAGAAGTCGTCAGCAGGGCACAGAAAACTGGCTGTGGCATGCCTCTTGTATACCCAATGTTTTTAGCCAGATCAGTCAGTAAGAAATAACTTTGCAACCTCTCAGGGCTGTTTCAGTGAAAACTACAGAAGATTACAGGACACATCTAAAGCATCAAGTTGTAGCTACTCTATATTTAATTGTCTCCACGGCAGTCAATACCTTTTCTTAGTTAAAGTAGTAGAGCACAGAGGGATGTAAACTGTACAGACTACCTTCATGTTCTGTCAGAACCAGCACAATATTAAGGCCCCTGCATAATGCAGGAGTAAAAAAACCCCAGGTATCCAGCCTCTAATACTGAGCTTGTCTAGCAAGTTAGCTTCTGGGGAACTGAACAAGAAATACAAATGCGTTAAAAATGACAAAGCATATCCAAACTTCACACAAGAGTAATGCTGAAGACTGCTAAATGCAGAAAAAACAACACCTTCAGAGATTTCTGAAGCAATGAATGCTACAGATTTACACCACTAAACACACCATATTTAGACTGTAAATGTTAAGTATAGTCTAGAGCACATTCTGGTTTTCAAGAAAAATTCTCTCCTTCAAATGAGTATTTAATATGTAGAAAGATATGGCCAAGAGATTGTGCTATTAATAGGTTTTCTGCTTCTTTGGATCTCCCAAGTCCTAACTGCCAATGTTTTGTCAACAAATCTTTCATCTTTCAGTCTGTCTCTAAGGTGCTCTTAAAATGGGTAATATAAGGTTTGTAAAATGAAAAAATCTTGATGCCAAAAACACGAAAGAAAAACAACGCTTTTCTTGTGAAAGCACATCTCCCAGAACACTTGTCTGTCACAGGTTTTGTAGTTGGAAAATCAAGCAAAAACCTCCAGACAGCTACAAAGCCTTCCACAAGGAATTTTAAAATACACTGCTTTACATCCTAGTTCTAATCCACCAAATTTAATATACACTTTAGAAATATACATATTTAGAAACAAGCACTTGAGTGAAGAATAAATACCTCAAGATTGTTTTTTCTGGGACTAGGGGAAGAGGGTCATTCCTGAAAGGTTTCAATATGAAATGTGCTGAATCCTTTGAATTAAAGTTATCACCCAGCGTTCCTATCCTCTAGCTCCTCCTTTCTAGCTGAAAATCACTGCCTAAGTTACCTCTTACTGGGGATATTGAATTTACGTATTTGAAGGCAGGTTTTACTGTATTAACACTTCTTACTGTATTCATGGCATTTTTCTCATTGACTTGCTGCTGTTTCAGTTTCCAAGATCTCCCTCAAATGCTCTCTGAAAAACAGTTGGCATCTTATTTGTCTCACATTTATTAAAAGGGTTACAATCAGAAGCAAACACTGTAGCACTCCAATTGTCTCTCTGGAACATCTTCAGACTATCTACAATGTGTAAGAAATTCTCTGATACAAGCAAATATTAATTAGTTTAGTAACAAGAAGAAATTTGCTACATTTCTCTCACATGTCCTACTCTTATCTCGTATAATTCTTAGAGTGCTATTTTAGATTAAAGCACACAATCTTGCATTGTCACAGAAAAAAACACTTTATAACTTTATCAAATCCAGGGGAACCAAGAGTGCTTTGGAAATTTACAAGATGAGCTCTGGCATAGACTATCAATCAGAACCATACTCATTCTATAGAGTCACAATTTTTAACACCAAAACCTATCAATAGACAGATGTCCAAATGGGTGGATGCCAGCAAGCAAAAAGGGTTGTCAAGTATATTCTACAGTCACAGAACTAAAGGAACCTGGAGATGACCATTGATTTTCCTGTGCATTCTCCTTCTCCGTAAGAAAAGCAGAGATGCTACAACTACCTGAGCAAGGTCAAGTGTCCATGGCAGGAAGTTACAGTGGACTATAGTATGGGATTCAGCAGGCTCTTACAAAGACTTAGACAAAAAGATAGCTAAACTCTACTCTAGGGGACATGGCCATGTAATATCTAGATTTCTTCACCACAAAGTTGTTCCTTTTCAGTAGGTACCTCTGACACAGATAACCGTGTAAGCTAGGATGGCTATTGATGAGTTCCAGTCATTCCTCAAAGACAGGATTTTCAAAAAATCCTGAGTGCTCTGCTGATGTTATTCCTCACTAATTCTGTGGTGGGCCTCACTGGTATATATGCAGTGACTGTTCCTGCCTCTTACCATTGCCTCAGGCTTTCTCATAAGGCTCTGTTAAGGTTAATCCTTAGCATATGTTACTCTGTTCAGCTCCAAGAAAACAAAAAAAGTTAAACCAACCTATTCTTATTGAACCAGCCCAAACTTTGAAGAAACAGATATTACCTAATCATTAAAAATCCTAAAAGCAAAACACAAATCATAAATTTTTTTTAGTCTAGCATTTGTCCATTTTCTGCAAGAATTTTTCATCAGCATCATTCACTCAGGGAATAACGAAGAAACTTATAGTTTGATTTTCTCTAAGGTGCATCTACAGGCTTTCCTACCCACTTTTATGAACAAACAATCTTAGCTAAAGGTGCAAAGAAAAATTGCATCCGACAGTTGTTCTGGACAGGCAGACTCTGAAGAGACTTAAAATAGTCTGTTACCATGTTATTTTGTTAAATTAAAATTTAGCAAACTAGAACATACTAGTCTAACTGGACACATGAACAGTGTCACAGTGCACTTCTAGAAAGATGGGGCACAAATTATCTATGTGATGGGCAGGAAATTACTTAAGTATGGGTAGGAAACTGGCCAGCAAGACCATGCTGAGAGGGGTGATGATCAGCAGCTTTTACTCAGACTGGCAGCCTGTCACAAGCAGAGTCTCCCAGAGAACGATACCTGTCTCCAAGCTATTCAACGTCTTTCTAAATAATCCAGATGATAGAATGGAAAGCACCAAGTTTGCCGATGACATTAAACGGGATGTTGAGGTGGATATGTTAGAAGGGAAAGCCATCTTACAGAGAAACTTGGACAGGCTGGACAAGCAGCCTAGCAAGAACTGTATGAAACTTAACAAATATCACTGCAAAGTCCTGCATCTATGACAGAATAAACAAAAGGGTCCAGAATAAGTTACAAGCTGTGTGACTGAAGAATAGCTTTGCTGAAAGGGACCTGGGGTGCTGGTGGGCAACAAGCAGAACAAGAGCCAGCAGTGCACTGCTGCAGCAACAAAGGTAAATCAGGTCCTAGAATGCATCTGCAGGGGCATCACTAAAAGAGATAGGGATGTGATGATCTGTCATGGTTTGACATGACAGCCTTTTCTGGTAAGGGGGAAGGGGCTGTAAAGATGGCTCCTGTAAGAAGTTGTTCACAACTCTCCCCAGCTCTGAGCCAGACCCACTTCTGGGACTGAGCCCATTAGACGTCTCCATTATCACTTTTTTAAGAAGAAGCCAGAAAAAGAGGATTCTTCCTGTTTCTGCTTTCTTCTGTCCCTTCCTTCTTTCTCTGGCTGGTGGTGCTGCAAGGAGTTGGGAGAGAGAAGCAACCATGCAGACACCAAGGTCAGTGAGGGAAGAGAGGAGGAGGTGTGCTGGAGCAGAGACTCCTCTGCTTCTAAGTCGAGTACTGGAGTCTGTCTTGCTCGGAACAGTAACTGGCAGTGAGCCCTCCCTGCCCTTGTCTTGATTCACAACATCCTTGGTTTTCTTCTTTCCTCCCATTTAGCTGGGGCCTCCACCATCCGAATGAAGGTGGGGGTGAATGGGGGACACTGAGCAAAAGACTGGGATGGAGGAGTAAGAGTGAAAGAGGGAGAGACATGGAGAGGCAGAAAGGAAGTCTAAAGAGAACAACAGACAGATGGAGAAATACATGCAAAGAGAGGAAGGGAGAAGGTGGGCAGGAGACAAAACGTAGAGAGCTCTATGGAGAAACAGTGAAAAAAGAAGAGAGACACATAAGGGCATGAAGAACAGAGAAAAGAGGCAAGAGAGGCAGGGAAGGGAAAAGGGGATGGGAGGAGAGAGAATAATGGGGAGAGATTCAAAGAGACTCTTGAGATTGACTAAAAAGACAAGGGAAAAGAGCAAATAAGGAGAAGATTGAGAAAGAGATAAAATGACAAAAGGTGAGGAAAGCAGAAAAGGAAGACAAAAAGACAAAGACAGCATGACAAAGGGAAAGAAATCAAGAAAGGTGGACTACAGTAAGAGACAGAAAACAGACTAAAAGGGATGTGGTGGAACAGGAAAGATAAAATTGTCAGAAAAAGGTAGAAGAGAGGAGAGAAGTAAAGGAGAGGGAGAGAGGGGAAGCAAGAGTGTGAGAATGTGACAGAGGAAGGGGGAAAGGAAAGGAAAGGAAAGGAAAGGAAAGGAAAGGAAAGGAAAGGAAAGGAAAGGAAAGGAAAGGAAAGGAAAGGAAAGGAAAGGAAAGGAAAGGAAAGGAAAGGAAAGGAAAGGAAAGGAAAGGAAAGGAAAGGAAAGGAAAGGAAAGGAAAGGAAAGGAAAGGAAAGGAAAGGAAAGGAAAGGGGACAGCATGTGAGACGAGGGTGAGAAAGCAAAAGAGACAAGTGAAAAACAGTAGAGAAAAGAGTGGGACAAAGGAAAAGACAAAACCAGAAGAAGAATGTGCATGAAAAAAATTGTATGTGCAAGGGAAATAAAACAAAAGGAAAGGGGAGAAGCTGGGGAAGTGAGAGAGGAAGAGGGAAGAGGATTGGAGAGAGAGAGAGGTAAAGAGAGTAAAAGCACATTTTGATGTTAGAGATGGGGTAGAGATGGCAATTGAGAAAGAAGGGAGTGCAGAGTGAGAGGAGAGAGAAGACTGGAAGGCAGATAAAGAGGAAAGAACAGAAGAGTGTAGTGGGCAGAAAGATATAGAAATGAGGTGACTGAGTAGGAAGGAGGAGACAAAACATGATTAAGAGAGAGGAGAATAAACAGGAAGAGACAAGGGTAGCATGAGACAGGAAAGGCAGAAAGAGTAAGCAAACGACAAAGACAGGTGAAGGGCAAGAAACAGAGAGGGAGGAAGACTTGGAAAGGAGTATATGGGATAGACAGAGTGAGTGAGAGGCAAAGAAATAGAAGCAAGGGCAAAGAAACCTAAAGTGTGACTGAGATAGAAAAAATGAGGAGATAGAAAATACTGAAGGTGAAATTAATCGGGCAGAAGGAATGAAAAGCAAAGGTAAGACAGTAAGCAAGATGGAAGGGGGAGGGAAAGAGTAAGCATGGGTAGAGACTCACAGGGAGTGAACAAGAGAGGACACAGAAGCAAAGAGGCAGAAACAGTCAGCATGAGGTAAAGAGATCAAAAGGGAAAGAGAGATTCACAGTGACAAGAGAAAGGAGACAGAGCAAGAACAAGAAAGGGGAGCAATCAGGTGAAGAGGAGAGAGAAAGGATGCAAAAGGCAGAAGGACAGTGAAGGAGAGAGAAAAAGAGGGGAGGAAGAGAACAAAAGAGAAGAAAAATGGAAAGTGTGACTTGGAAAGCCTGATTAGGAAGGGAAAGAAAATGGAGTGGGAAAGAGCAACATGTAAAGAGAGGCAGAGGAAAACGAGAGAGGAAAAGACAGTGAATGAGAAAAAGCAAATGAGAGGGAAAGCGCACAAGTGAGAAGGAGCATGAGGCAGAGGGAATGAGTGTGAGGAAAGAGAAGAGCAAGAGGAATGAAGAGCAACAGAAAGAGCAGAGGGAAAGACAAATAGTTGGAGAGAAGACACAAGAAAGCAAGCAGTTGAGCAATAGCTCCTGGTGACAGGGTCCAGAAACACTGGGGACCTTCCTGACAAATCTGAGGGTACATGCTCCTACAAGCTAAGGACAAATAAAGGGAGCCACAGTGCTGCAGGTCTGAAGGAGCTCCAGCAGTTTCTAATGTGTTCAGTCAGCTGTCCTTGACCCAGGGTGCCTGAAGCTTTTGTTACAGTTGCTGCCTGTTAAGAAAGACTGAAGTGCCTTTACAGTTGATAGGCCTTGAGACACAGCCATTGGTGCAGAAGGGTACAAGGAACGGATCCTCATTCTGACCAGTCCAAACATCCTCAGTGGTGCACTGGAGCACACACTCCAGCAGCCCTTGAAGCAGCTGTCCCAGTCTGGGTTTTGGATAGCAGATGCAGGCCTGCAAGTCCCCATTTGCATAGACTGTACAGAGCCTCTCCCTACGGCTTGCAGCAGATATACAGTTGTTGAAGAGCTGCATCACCAAGTGGAGTTAGGGGAGAAAGTGAGCAAGCTTTGCAGCATCAGAGAGGATGAAAGACCTGATCTTCACAGAGATCCCATTACTTCATGGGTCCTGAACCCCAAGTGCAGCACACACATAGGAAACAACAGTCCCTAGCAGAATGGTAAGTGAAAACTCTCTGGAAAGCTGAGTCTGGAAAAGAGTGACTTCTGGCACCAAGAGGAAAGCTTCTGCACCATCTGAAGGCTTCAACTATGGAACATGTTCACTGTCTTCAAAGCTGAATGGGATCTGGGTGTGCTTCCAGGAGAGCTTACAGCTAAGGATGGAAGAGCAGAACAGTACAAGTGACATTGTAACAACTGTTTGCTATAGGCTGTCTGACCAGCAGATGAGATCTTCTACAGGTAGTTTGCAGACCATGGTCCTCATGATGTACTTCAGTCACCCCAACATT
Source organism: Colius striatus (assembly GCF_028858725.1). Taxonomy (NCBI): domain Eukaryota; kingdom Metazoa; phylum Chordata; class Aves; order Coliiformes; family Coliidae; genus Colius; species Colius striatus. Next base: position 33,943,960 of record NC_084790.1, read on the forward strand.
TATGGTGGGGACAACATAGAGGGCATAAACAATTCAGGACGTTCCTGGACAGCATCAATGACAACTTCCTGACCCAACTGACAGAGAAGCCTACAAGAAGAGATGCTCTGCTGGACCTCATATTCACAAACAGGGAAGGACTGGTTGAGGTTGTGAAATTCAAAGGCAGTCTTGGCTGCACTGACCATGAGAGGAAGAAAGAGGGCAAAAATAAATTTCACGACCCTTGACTTCAGGAAAACAGATTTTGGCTTCTCCAGGGGTCTGAAAATACTATGATAAAAGATCCTGAAAATCCTATTGAAAATCCTATGATAAAAGATCCTGAAGAGACAAAGGATCCAAGAAAGCTGGCAGATATTTAAGGATCACCTCCTCCAAGCTCAAGAGCAGTTTATCCTAGTGAGCAGGAATCCAGGCACAAATATCAGGAGACCTGTATGAATGAACAAGGATCTCCTGGCAAAAGTCAAACATTAAAAACAGGCATATAGAAGGTGGAAGCAGGGATAAGTATCCTGGAAGGAATACAGAGGCACTGTCTAAGCATACAGAGATGTAGTTAGAAAAGCCAAAGTCCACTTGGAATTTAATCTGACAAGAAAGACTTCTATGCAAGTGCATGAATGGGAAAAGAATGACTGGGGAAAATGTGTTCCTGCTGCTAAAGGCAGCAGGGGACCTGGTGACACAAAACATGGAAAATACTGAGGTACTGAATACCTTCTTCAACTCTGTCACTAAGACTGTTCTTCAGAAATCTATGCACTCACAGGCTCAGAGAAAGTAGACAGCAAGGAAGACTCACCCATAGTGGAAGAGGATCAGGTATGAGAATATTCAAGGAAACTGGACATAGGTAAGCTCATGGGCCCTGATGGTATGCACCCATGAATAGTGAAGGAGCTGTCTCATGTCAAAGGAATTGAGAAGGATGTCTGAGGACTGGAGGAAAGCAACCGTCACTCTGATCTTCAAAAAGGAAGGGACAACTGCCCAGTCAAGGTCATCTTGACTCTGTGAAGGTGGTGGAACAACCATTCCTGGAAACCACTTTCAGGCTCATCAGGAATAGTTAGCATGGCTTTCCAAGAGGAAGTCATGCTTGAATAACCTACAGTGAAACATCTGGATTAGCAGATGAGGAGATAACAGTATATACAGCTTACCTAGACTTCAGTAAGGTTTTTGACACTGTCTTCCATAAGATCCTCACAGGGAAGCTAATAAGCATGGGCTGGAAAAGCAGATAGTGAGGAGGACTGAAAACTGCTTTAATGGTCATGCCCAGAGGGTGGTTAACAGTGCTACGAAGTCTAGTTGAAGGTCAGGAACTTGTGCTGTAGTGATCAACACAGGATCTAATACTGTTCAATTTTGTTAATGACCTGCATGATGGGGCAGAGTGCTCCCTCCACAAATTTTTTTGCTCAAAACAGGAGGAGGAGGTAGACACACCAGAGCACCACGCTGCCATTCAGAGGGACCTCAGCAGGCCAACAGGAACCTCATGAAGTTGAATAGAGGGAAGTGCAAAGTCCTGCACCTGGGATGAATCAACACTAAGCACAAGCACACACTGGGGGCCACTCAGCTGGAAGGCAGCTCTACAGAAAAGGACCTGGAAATCCCAGCTGAAACAGTAACATGTCTTGCAGTAGAGACCAGTAGTGTCCTCAACTGCATTAGGAGGAATGTTGCCAGCAGGTTGAGGGAGTGGATCCTTGCCCTCTCCCCAGCACTGGGGAGGCCATACTTGGAGTATTTTTGGGGCCCAGTGACAGGACAAGGCAAGGGGCACAAAAAAAAACCTCTTTGGAAATATTCAAAGCCATTTGAATATGGTCCTCAGCAGGAGGCTCTAGATGGAGGCTGTCCCTCAGAAGGAAAGAGCATATGCAAGAGAGAGAGACTGAACAAGAGGGAAAGAGTTCATGACAGAAAATGCACTTGAGAAAGATGGAAAGTTCAAGAGATCAAAGAGGGAAAAAACAAAAGAAATAAGCAGGAGAGCAGGGGAAAGATTGAAAGACTGAGAGGGAAAGAGTGAGCAAGAGAGAAATTGCAAGAATAACAGAAAGTACATATGAGTGGGAAGTGTGCATGAGTGAGGAAAAGCACATGTAGAAGCTAGGGGCAAGTGCATGCAATGGAAGAAAGGGACACACTAAGAGTGTGAAAACCCATGGAGAAAGAGAGAAAGCATTCAAGAGAAAGTATGTACGGCAAAGCACACAAGAGAAGGAAAACATAACAGAGAAGGAGAAAGGGAAAGGTTGAGAGATTGAGAGCAACTGAGAATAACTGTGTTAACAAGCTCTCTTGGTTTGATATGACAGGCTTTTCTGGTAAGGGAGAAGGGGCTGTAAAGATGGCTCCTGTAAGAAGTTGCTGAAAACTCTCCCCAGCTCTAAGCCAGATCCACTTCTGAGGCTGAGCCAACTAGACGCCTCCACGATCACTTTTTAAGAAGAAGGTGGAAGAGGAGGTTTCTTCCTCCATCTTCTTCCTGCTTCTTCTTTCTTCTGTCCCTTCTTCTTCTGGCTGGTGGTGGTGCAAGGAGTAGGAAGAGTAAGAGAAACAACCATGTGGACTCCAAGGTCAGTGCTGAAAGAGAGGAGGAGGTGTGCTGGAGCAGAGACTCCCCTGCATTCTATGGAGAGAACTGGTGAAGCTGAGATTTATTTTCATTTCTTTAAAGACCCCACATCAGCGGTAGAGACTCATTTTGATAATGAGCCTGTGTCAGGGGCAGAGATTCATGTTGCTAAAGCTGTCCATGGACCAGGGGAAGTGATTCACTTTATTAAAGGCCCCAAACCAGGGACAGTGACTATGGCTGGAGGAGGCCGTGTCCTGAAGGAGGTACTCAATCATTTCACTGCAGACGCCGAGCCAGGGCCAGTGATTTTCTTCTTTAAAACTATGGCCGGAGCAGGCCGTGTCCTGAAAGAGGGACCTAATATCCACAGTTGTAATTGTGGAGAGGAACCCATGACAAAGCAGCTCATTAAACTTATGCCCAGAAGAGGCTTTGTCCCGAGAGAGGGACCCTGTAACTGCAGAGACTGCAACCACAGCAAAGAATCCACACCAGAGATATTCACCAAGGACTGTGTCCCATGTGAGGGACCCTGTATTGGCAGAAGCCACAGCTGTTGGGAACAACCCACACCAGAGAAGTTCATTAAGGACTGTATCCCAGGGGAGGAACCCCATGTTGGAGCAGGGGAAGAATGCCAGGAGTTGTCCTCATCTGAGAAGACAGAAGTGGCAGAGCCCATCCGTGAGAGACTGACCACATCCCCCATTCCCTGTCCCCCTGAGCCACTGAGGGAGGAGGAGGTAGAGATATCGGGAGCAGTGAGCTGGGCCTGGGAAGAAAGGAGGGATGAGGGAGGGAGATCTCAAAGTGTTGGTTGTCATTTTCTCATCATCCTACTTACTTTTTGCTTTTTGTTCTGTTCTGTTTCTTGCAGGTAGTAGAATAAACTTCCCTACTTTCCTCTCTAAGTCGAGTACTGGAGTCAGTTTTGCCCAGAACTGTAATTGGCAGCGAGCCCTCCCTGCCCTTGTCTTAATCCACAACAACCTTGCTTATCTTTTTACTCCAATTTTTCTGGGGCCTCTGCCATCCTAATGAGGGTGGGGGTGAATGGGGGCACCGAGCAAGAGACTGTCGTGGTGCTGCTGTGCTAGCTGGGCCAAGCTATGACAAAAGCAAAAGAAAGAATGCTCAAGATAGGGAAGAAGAGGGGAAAGCAAGACAGAGGGAGAAAGCACATCTGCACGTGGGAGAGAGAAAAATACAACACAGAGGTGAAGGCCACAAAAGAGAGAGGAAAAGCACATGACAAAAAGCAAGTAAAATTGTATAAGAGGGAAAGAGAAAGGGGGACAGGACATGCGAGAGCGAAGGAACATATCTTAGAATATGTGAACACACATGCAAGGGAACTGTGGCAGTAATAAAAAGGGAAAGTCTGTTACTGAGAGACAGAGCAAAACTACATGATGGAGGGGGGGAGCAGCAAGAGAGTACCAGACTAGGAAGGGATTTGTAAGACTCAACGCCGCTAACACAGAAAAGGAGATTGTGCAGGACAAAGAAGGCACATGGAGGGGATGGGAGGTAGGGCAGGCAGGAGAGAAACCACAAGTAAGGGGGCAGGAGAGGTGAGAAACCTGCATGAGAGTGAGAGGAAGCAAGTTGCAGCATACTCACAACAAAAGGAAAGCACGTGCAAGGAAGAGGTACAGAATGTGAGAGACAGAAAGCCCAAGGAAGCACAAGAGAGATGGAGGTGGTACACAGAAGAGTAGAAGAGTGTGTGAGCAAGAAAGTAAAAGGGACAAATGGAGAGCAGGAAGGCATACATATGACAGAAAAGGGCACTATGCTTGAAAGAGAGGAAAACATGCTTGAAGGAAAGGGAGAATGTGCAAGACGGAGAGGGAAACCATGAATGAGCCGTGGAGAACAAAAGAAGGGTAGAGAAAAGGTGAAAGAGAAAGCATGTCTCTGAGAGAGTATCAAACAGCATTAAGAAGCATAAGATGGTAAGTGGGAAAAAGCACTTCAAGAGAGATGAGTGTGCAAGAACAAAAATAAGAAAACCTGCATGCAAAGAGGACCCAGCACTCAAAAAAAAAAAAAAAAAAAGACAAGAGACAGAAAAGCGAGAGTACAATAAGCAAAAGATAAGAGGGAATGCATACAGTGGAGTGAAAATGCATGCAAAGAGGGAAAGTACTCATCAGAATTCTTGAGCGTTAAAGCATGAGAGAGTTTGTACTTGGTCTGGCTGTGATAGAGGTAACTTTCTTTAGTGCAGCTCATTCAGTGCTGTTTTGGAACTGTGATGAAAGAGTTCCTAACACATCCATAGTTTAGTTATTGCTGAACATTGCTCATGCATCATCAAGACCTTACTTATCAGTTTCTCATGCTGTCCTTCCCCACATTTAAGTATGGTGGGGGTGTGCAGGAAATTGGGCATGGACACCAGACAGGACAACTGACCCCAACTGTTGTGACCAACATGATATCCCCTTTGTTGCGCTCAACAATAGCAGCTGGGGGAAAAAAGGAGGAAGGCCACATGTGTGTGGTTACAATGTGTCTCCACAAGTAACCCTCATGCATGCTGAGGCCCTGCTTTTCAGAAAAGTGACTAAACACTGGCCTGCTAATGGGAAGCAGTGAATAAATTCCTTCTTTTGCTTTGCTTGCACATAGCTTTTCTTCACTTATTAACCCGTCTCTATGTCAATCCATAAATTTTCTCACATTTGCCCTTCTGATTCTCTCCTCCATCCCACTGGGAGAGGAGCAAGTAAATGGCTATTTGATGCTTAACTGCAGACAAGGTTTAAGCCACATCAGAGGAAAAGTGCATGAGAGGGAAAGCCTAACATAGCAGTGAGGAAAAGGACGAGAGTGACCAAAACATCAAGAAAGCACAAGAAAGAAAGAAGGAAAGCACATAACAGATATGGAAATGGCATGCACAAGAGAAGAAAAAACACAGACTGGGTAACAGTATGTAAGAAAGGGAAAGAATGCAAGAAAAAGCATGAGAAAATGTGAGTGAGAGGGAGGAAAATGGTGCACAAGAGTAGAAATTGCTTGAGAGAGACACAAAAAGCCCAGGATGGCAAGAAAGAGCATGCAAAAGAGAACACATACAACAATGGGAAAAAGCATGCTAGAAAAGAGCGCAACTGGGGCAGGAAGCAAAAGAAGGAGAAAAAGGAGAAGTGAATGCAAGAGAAAAGAACACTCTGCATATGAGAGAAAGCAAATGGCCAAGGGGAAAGATTATGCAAGAGAGGGAGGCTACACAGAATCTATAAGGAAAGCAAACACTAGAGAGAAGTAAAGACAGAGCATTCATATGAGAAAGAGTGAAAACATTCAAGACATGTGCAAGAGGCAAACATGAGACACAAGGAACGCCAGAGACAGTGGAATTGTGGAAGACAGGAGTGGAATGTGAGAGTGTCAGCAAAAAAAAAAAAAAAAAGAAAAAAAAAGTGCAAGGCAGCCAACTACCAAAGATCTATGAAGTGCAAGGGAAAGTGCAGACAGAGCAGGGAAACAGACAAGGGAGAATGGAAAGCATGAGACAGAGGGAAAGCGTTTGTGATAAAGCATGAAACAGAAAAAGTAAATGTGCCTAAGAGCAAGAAGGCAAGGGAAACAGACGGGGTGCACCCATGAGAAGGATAGTGAAAGAGAGGGAGGGTTTATACCAGGGAGAAAGGAAAAGCACACATAATAAGGAAACAGTGTGTGGCAGAGAAATAATGCAGAAGAGTGAGGGAAAGAGAAATCAAGAAATAATGTAAAAATATGAAGAGTATCTAAGAGAGAGGAACAGATGTATGGGACGGAGGTAAAGCACGTAACAGCGACCAAGAAACTTTAGACAGCAGAGAGGAAGTGAAAGCATGCAAGGGAGAGTGAAAGAGCATGAGAGAGCCAAGTTTAACCATGAACGGAAGTATTTGAGAGGGAAAGTCAGCACAAGAAGGGAATATATGTTAAATAAGGGAGCTGAAAATAGTACGAAAGTGACAAATATTCACAGTACAGACAAGGAAAGGTTGAGCAAACAAGAAGGAAAGTGCATATGAGAATCAGTGTGTTACCAAGACAGAGAAAATTTAAATTTTATTCTTCTTTGCTTAGATTACATCAGCCTTTAAGACTCTTATAGATGCCTTTTCACTTACAAGCATGATGTGGACTTTGAGTTGAGTGATGAATCATGAGAGAATTGCAAGAAAAGGGTTTAAAGTATCGAAAGTGCCAGTGCCACCAATTCATTGTGTGGAGACCTTTGAGTGGGAAGCTGCAAAATCAGCCTGAGAAGCAACCAGGGGAAGGAGCCCTGTAGCAAGACAGTTAGATTTTGGCTATAAATTGTGGGGCAGATCAGATAGATAACTGCAAAACAATTTTAGCCAGGCCACAGTGTCCAGAATGAGATCTTTGCTTCATTAACTGAGAAATGAATATTTCAGCTACCACCCCTTTGACATCCCTAAGTATGGCAATGAGCTAAAGGAGAACATGCAAAACATGTATGACCATGATCCTCATCTCTCCACCCAAAACATGCTCAAGGTCACCCTACAATCAACAGGACCCATGGCGGTAGCAAGGCTTGTTTATTTGCAGATAAATGGCCAATTGAGGTAATCTGGGGGTTCCTGGAGCATGGGGAGCAGAGGAGAAGCGAGGAGAGCTGCCAGGAGCAGGTAGCTCTTGTGACGGAGATGGTCTTGCCGGGAGGCGGAGACACAGCAACAGCAGGGGATTTAAACACCCCTCAGAAAGTGCAAGTGATCAGGAGTGCGGTTGAACAGGATGGGCAACATTGCTCTAGCCATCAAGGACTCTACCCATGGGAGACTGTTGCCTTGGCAATGCACGTGCCGCCAGCCTAACCCCCATGCGTATGTGCCCAGGCCCAAGGTCAATGGACTGCAATCCTCCTGGGCTATCAAGTATCCCACTCCCAGATTTTTGGAAACTTTCCAAAAACTTTTAGGGATTTTCCAGGACCCTTCAGAGACAGCACGGGGCATTCACCAGCAAGAGGTGTGTGTATAAGAGCGGGACTAGGAGAGGGGCTTGGGCTCTCTCTCCTCCTCACATTCACACCAGACTGGACGGAACATTGGACAGACAAGTGGAATGCCAGGGGCACTGTGGACTTGCAGTGGTGACTATTGCACCTTTTCTCTCTCTCTCTTCCTTTTCTTTCCTTCTCCCCCTTCTCTTTTCCTTGTTGATTTTTGATAGTAAAAATACTTTAGCACTTGACTCTGTTTTGAGTCTTAATTGTGTTCCCAAGAATGCACAAAACCTAATCATGATAACCTGTTTGACTGGACATCATTCAGGAGCTAAGCCCAGCTGCACCCAGCCACCCAGAATTGTCATAGGTCAACTGGAAAGCAAGGGAGTTTAACTTCTGCCAAATTAAACCCAATAGAGGATTGTGACAAGGCTTCATCTGGAGTCCTGAGTTCAGTTTTGCGCTCCCCAGCTCAAGAGGGACAGAGAACTTCTGAAGAGAGTCCAGTGCAGGACCACCAAGCTGATTAGGGCACTAGAACATCTTCCTTATGAGGAAAGACTGTGGGAACTGAAGCTATTTAGTCTAGAGAAGACTGAGGGGGGATTTCATTAATATTTATAAGTATATAAATGGTGGGTATCAGGAGGTTGGGGCATCTCTTTTTTCTATGGTATCTAGTAACAGGACAAGGGGTAATGGGATGAAGCTGGAACACTAGAAGTTCCATTTAAACATAAGAAAAAAGTATTTCACTGTGAGGGTGAGGGAGCAGTGGCACAGGCTGCCCAGGGAGGCTGTGAAATCTCCTTCCTTGGAGGTCTTCAAGAACCACCTGGAGGAAAAGGACTTGGGGCTATTAATCAACAGCCAGCTGAACACAAGCCAGCAGTGTGCCCAGGTGGCCAAGAAAGCCATTGGCATCCTGGTTTTTATCAGAAAGTGTGACCAGCAGAGCCAAGGAAGTGATTAACCCCTTGTACTCAGTGCTGGTGAGGCTGCACCTTGAGTCATGTGTCCCGTTCTGGGCCCCTCACTACAAGAAGGACATAGAGGTGCTGGAGTGTATCCAGTGATGGGCAACGAAGCTGGTGAAGAGTCTGGAGAATAAGTCTGATGAGAAGCATCTGAAAGAGCTGGGTATGTTTAGCCTAGAGAAGAGGAGGCTGAGAGGAGATATGATCCCTCTCTAGAACTACCTGAATGGGAGTTGCAGTGAGGTGGGGGTTGACCTCTTCTCTCTAGTAATGAATGATAGAACACGAGGAAATGGGCTCAAGTTGTACCAGGGGAGGTTTAGATTGGACACTAGGAAGAACTTTTATACTGAGAGTGTTATTAAGATTTGGAATGGGCTGCCCAGGGAGGTGGTGGCATGACCATCCCTGGAGATATTCAAAAGACACGTAGGTGAAGTAATGAGGGATACGGTTTAGTTTAGTGACGGGCTTGGCAATGTGAGGTTAGTGGTTGGACTCAAAGGTCTTTTCTAAACATAATGATTCTATGATTCTAACAGATAGCAGGAGAGACAGTAGGGAATGACACTAGTAAAAGTAAGCATGAGTTGAGATGGGAAGTGCAATCACAAAAGGAAGTTTACACATGAGAGGGAGAGAAGGGAGAGTGAAAAAGAAGGAAAACAGCAAGCACAGAAAAGCACACAAGAGAGAGGGAAAGTATGAGAGAGGCAAAACCCATGTGAGAGGGAAAGCACATGACAGCAAGAATGCACACGACAGTAAAGCCATATCTGGAGTACTGCATCCAGTTTGGGCTTCCCAGTTCAAAAGTGCCAGAGAGCTTCTGGAGACAGTCCAGCAGAGGGATACCAAGATGATGAGGGGATTGGAGCATCTCTTTTACAAGGAAAGAATGACAGATCTGGGGCTGTTTAGCTGGGAGAATATTGAGAGAGGACATCATCAACACTTGCAAATACTTCAAGGGCAGATGTTGAGAGGATGGGATGAGTCTTTTTTCTGTAATTTCCAGTGACAGGAAGTTACACTTGAACATGAGGAGGAACTTCTTTCCTGTAAGGGTGAGAGAGCCCTGGCACGGGCTGCTCAGGGAGGCTGTGGAATCTCCTTCTCTGGAGGTCTTCAAAACCTGCCTAGACGCGTTCCTTTGTGACCTCATCTAGGTGGACCCGATTTAGCAGCGGGGTGAACTGGATGATCTGTAGAGGTCCCATCCAACCCCTACCAGTCTGGAATTCTCTTATTCTGAGAGGTAAGCTGCTGAGCGAGACAGGCACAGGGTATGTCATGCAAGGCAGAGGAAAAACGAAAAAGGCATGAGTAGCCTGTAAGAGGGAAAGTGTGTGAGGGAGAAAGCACCGGAGAGGGAATGCACATAAAAGAGAGGTAGAGCATGCAAGAATGGGAGAGAACATAAACAGGAGGGACGAAGCATGTGACAGGGGACCACTGTGTCCAAAAGAAACTGAGGCAAAGTAGGTGGCAGAGAGACAGTGCAAGCCACGCAACACAGAGGTGAAGCAAATGATAGAGCAAAACCATGAGACAGGGGAGTAAGAAAGTGAGGTACAGAAGGAAAGCAGTATGGAGGAAATAGATCTCAGAGAGATACAGAGGAAATATCTGAGAGAAGAAAGTAGCAAAGGTGGAGAAAAGGGAAATAAGTAAAACAGAAAGGCAAAATAAGACAGGGATAGCAGGAGGTGGAGGAAAGAAAGGCACAAATAAACATGCCAGCAAGAGGAAAAGTGCAGTCCAAGAGAATTATGTGAGAGGCAGGAAGAACATGACACAGAGGGAATGTGAAATAAAGAAGCTGAAAGCAGCAAACGTGGAGAGAGGGAAGTACTTGGGACAGAATAAACATTCAAGACAGCGAAAGCACATGAGAGAGTTGGAAAACGAGACAGAGGCAAAGCAAATGCACAAAGGAAAGCACTAGAGAGAAGTAAAGCACATCTGAAAAAAGGGAATCACACATGCCAAAGATGCAAAGCAGGAGAGATGTGTAAATGGAAAGGCAGAAGCATGTGAAATGTGCATGAGAGAGGCATGAACATAGCGGGCAGGGGAGGAAAGACAGATAATGGGGATAGATGGAGGGAAATAGAGAGGGTGGCAAAAGATACAAAGAGATAGCATGAGAGAGAAGAAAAATACAACTAAGAGACTGAAAACACATGCAAGTGGGAAATGACATCAGAGACAGAGGAAGTAATCAGCCAGTGCAACAGCATGTGAGAGAGGCAAAGCAAATCCATGAGAACAGGTAAGCATCTGAAAGAGGCTGAGCATGTGCACAAGAGTGGCAAATCACATGGGAGAGGTCAAGCATGTCAAGGGGGATTACCAAGACAGAGGGAAAGTTTGAGAGAGGAATCTAGGGGGAGGGGGGAGAGCAATCATATCAGAAAACCTCAAGACAGCAGGAAAATGAGAGGAAAGTGTCTGAGAAAAAGCAAAGAGGGTGAAGAGAGGCACAAATAGAGAGATGGAAGGACTGAAGGGGGAACAAAGTGAGGGAAAAGAGAGGGAAGCAAAGAAGAATAGAGACTGAGAGGGAAACTGAGAAAAAGAAAGGAATTCAGAAAGGAGGATTGTGAGAGATAGAGATGGCACAAGAAACCCACAAGAGACAAAGCATGAGAGAGGCAAAATGCAAGCAGGAGAGAACAAAATTGTTCAACAGAAAGAAGATATGCTAGAGTGGAAAAGAATGGGAGACATATACAAGACAGTGACACTACAGACAAATGCAAAGTGCATTTGGCAGGGAAAGGACACCCAAGATAGAAAGTCAGAGAAGAAAGTGGGTGACATGAAGTATGCAATACAGAGGAAAAATTATAGAGAGAAGTGTGTCAGACTGTGAGAAGGCAAATGTGGGGGGTTACTGTGAAGGAGAGGCTAAAAAAAGGGTGGAGAGGTAAACCAGAAAAAAGTGAATTAAGAGAGAGGGAAAGGTGTAGAGAGAGTAAGAGAGTGTAAGAGTGAAGGGGAGACACAAGAGAGAAAGAAAGCAAGGGTTACCAAGTAAGTGAAGGAAACCACAAAGTAGAGGCAGCATGAGCAAATGGAAATCATGCAACAAGGAGAAAGCATGCAAGATGACGACAGCTCATCTTGATGTAGAGCTTTATACTAACATGTACTAATAAACCTTACACTAACTTATTGCAATAGTATAAAGCTTATTTTTCAGACAAAATTCACACACAAGCTGTAAAAAGGTGATGCTTATCTCCTTACACAATACCTCCGGGGGGGGGGGGGGGGGGGGGGGGGGGTGGTCCTCCAACTTCCTTGAGGGCAAAAACCAGTTCTGCGAGGGGGCAAGTGATATCTAAAGTTATGCAAAGATCAGGGGTGAGAAAGCCTCAGGACTTATCAGCCTTCATCTCCCAAGGCCCCAACGACCATCACTGGCCATCACTGGGAGACACCAGGCAAGTGAAAGGAAGAGAAGACCTAATTTACATGCAAAAGGGGGGACAGGTTGTGTCTTTGTCTAGGCAGATAATGTCATCATATGATTTTGTAACTTTGTCAGCAAGTCAGTCTTGCAACAGAAAGGAAAAGCTAAAGAGAGGATGACACCAGAGATGAGAGAAACACATGAGAGTCAAAGCACACAAAAAACAAAAGCATGTAAGAGCATCAAAGAGTGAGCAGGCAAAAATGTATCAGAGAGCCATGGACAGAGGAAACAATGTGCAATAGGGAGGTGGATGATGAGACACTGAGACGAGAAAGCAGGAGAGAGACTGAAAATGTAAATGAGAGAAAGTGTGTGCAAGAAGTGAAATTTTTTAGAGATGGAAAAGCATGCAAGGGATTAGGAACACAAAAAACAGCATGGCAAAGCAAAAGTGGACAGGAACAAGAGAGGGAAGTGCAAAAGACAGGGAAAATGAGAAGGGGGAGACCTTGTCCAAGATAGAAGACAAGCAAGAGGCAAGGGGTGAGAAAAGGGAAGTGTATTGGAGAGAGAAGGCAGAGGAGGACACTCAGGCAAATCATCTGAGACAGGCAAACTATGTGCAAGTTACAGCAGGAGAGAGAGGGAGGAAAGGCTCAAGGAAGAGTGAGCAAATTGGAAAATGTGCATGAAAGAGAAGAGAGAAAGCATGTAAAGTAGGGAGAACTTGAGAGACTAAACATGCTAGAGGATGTGCTAGTGAGTGTGAGCACACAAGAGAGACAAGGAAAGCAAGTGGGAAATAAGAAGCACGTGCAACAGGCGCTTACCAAAATGTGCATGCATGTCCAAAAGAAAGGCAAAGCACGTCCAAAAGAGAGGGAAAATATCAAAAGAAACAGGGAAACTGTCAGAGTAGCATGTGAGATACAGGCAAAAACCGTCTAAGAGAAGAAAAAAAGAGTGTGGGGGGTATGGCAGGTGAAGACAGAAAAGCAGGCAAAACAAAGTGGGTGGGAAGGCCACAGGGCAGATGGAGGGGAGCGAGAGCAGAGGGGAAAGGGAACAAGAAAAATGGGCAGGAAAGCAAGAGAAAAGTGAAACTTCACAAGAAGAAGAGCATCAGATAATAAGGAATAGCACAACACAGAAGGAAGAAAACCACAAGTAAATGAAAGCATGAGTGGGAAAGTGCAAGCATAAGAGGGAAATTGCAGAAAGAGGAACATGTTAGAAACAGAGAAAGAAAGTATATCTGAGAAAGGAGGAAAATTTGGAGTGGGGGAGAGAAATATAGGAAAGTAAGAGCAAGATAAAGTAATAAGAAGGGGAATGGAGCAGCAAAGTGAGGAATGGAGAAGAAATAGAATACAGAAAAGAAACATGCAAGAGCATAAATGCTCACATGAGCATAAGACATAAATAAACCAAAAGACAAAGCATGTGTGAGAAGCAAGGTACACCAGAGAGAGAAAGTACACATTTAAAGATTATGAGGGAAAGGAAGTGCATGTGAAAGAGTGCATGTGAAAGAGTGAGGGGAAGCATATCTGAGAGAGACAGTTTCTAGAAGGGGAGGAAAACAGGCTCAAGACAGAAAGAAAGGTTGGGGAGACAGAGGGAACTGCAACACTGAACTGGCACATTGCAGAGGGAAAGGATTACTGAGGGGCAGAGACAAATGGAAGGTAGAGAGAGGGAGTGCAGAGAAAGTCCAGAGCAGTCAAGAGACAAAGAGGCAAAAGCAAAACAGAGAAAAGGAACATAAGAGTGAGAATGGGGGATAATTTGTGAGAGAAAGTCAGTTGAGACAAAGGGAAAGCCCAAGAGACAGAAGGATAGCAAGCTGGGGAGAGAGAGAGAGAGAGATACCAGGAGTGAGAGAGATACCAGGAGTGAGAAAGAGGGGTGAGGAGTAAAACAATGGTGGGAAAGCACACAGGAAGGATGGAAAGTATGAGTGAGACATAAAGGTCATTAAGAATGTGTCAGATGGAAAAGCATGTGAGGGATGGAGAAAGTGAGACAGGTAAAGCAAGGGAGAATAAAAAATGCAAGCCCAAGAGGAAAAAATAATGAAAAGCAAAGTGTGTAAAGGAGAGAGGCAAGACATGTCTGAAAGAAAGCAAGTTGTGGGGCAGGGACACAAAGAGGAAAAGCACATCTTTCCAATGGCAAACAGAGCAAAGAAGACTGAGGAAGCAAAGGAGAGAGGACAGAGGAACTAGAGGTAGAGACAGGGAGGAAGAGGGAATAGAAGAGTGAGATCCTAAGTTCAAGTGAGAGAAATGGTTGAGGGCTGTGACTAAGAGGCAGGGATTGTGAGCAAGAGAGAAATAGGTATAGCACAAGAGAGTAGGACAGCAAGTGAGACAGAGGTGGATAGTGAAAGATTGAAAGCTTTAGTAAGACTAAGAGCAAATAAGAGAAAAACTGAAAGATAGAAATGCATGAGAGGACAGGAAAGATTGTTAGGCTTGAAAGCGGGAGAAAATAAGAGAGAAACGGCATAAGAGGGGGAACATACAGGCAAGAGGCAGATCATATACAATCACTTAGATTGGAATGGTCACTTAAGATCATGAAGTCCAGCTGTTCGCCTAATAACCCTACCAAGTCCACCACTAAACTCTGTCCCTAAGTGCTACATCTACATGTCTTTTCAACATTTCCAGGGATGATGACTCAATCACTTCCCTGGGCAGCCCTTCACCAGCTTCGTTGCCTGTCTCTGCACATGCTCCAGCACCTCAATGTCTTTCAATAGTGAGGGGCCCAAAACTGAACACAGGATTCAAGGTTCAGCCTCATCAGTGGCTGCATAGTCACTGCCCTAGTCCTGCTGCTCACACTATTCCTGATACATGCCAGGATGCCATTGGCCTTCTTGGCCACTCAGGCACACTGCTGGCTCGTATTCAAATGGCTGTTGACCAACACTCTCAGGTCCTTTGCCATCAGGGAGCTTCCCAGTCACACATACCTGAGCCTGTAGTGTTGCCTGGGGTTGTTGCGGGAGCCCACAAGAGCAAGGAGGAAGCTTGTAAGAGGAGAACACACAAATGAGGGGAGGAGCACACAATGGAAGTATAAGAGTGCCGGCCAGGGGAAGAGCACAGAGGGAAAAGTAGTTAAGACAGAGGAAAAGCGGCATGCAAGAGAAGCTGGGAATGCATGTGGGATGGGGAGAAGTGTGTGAGAGAAGGCAGAAGCATGTAGGAGTGGGTGAAGCATGTAAGAGATGGTGCATGCAAGCAAGCAAGAAGTTGCACATAAGGCAGGGAAAATGCATGCATGAGAGGGAGAAAGCATGTGAGAGAGAGGGAAAGTGTGAAAGGGAAAGTGTGAGTAAGTGCCATGAGGAAGCACAAGATGGGGGAAGAATGCTTGTAAAGCCTGAGAGGCAGAAGCACATAGGGGGAAAGAGTGCAAGAAGAGAGAGATAAGCAGGTGCACAAGAGGTGGGAAAAGCCTGCACACGAAAGAGATGGGGAACATCCATGTATAAGAGATGTCAAAAGTCCAAGCATGTGAGATGGGAAAAGGCTACAAGGAGGGCTAGCATCTGTGAGACAGTGGGAAAGCAAGAGAGGGGAATAGCATAGGGGAATGGGGAAAAAAAGAAGGGGTATTGAACGACAGAGAGAGATGGAGAGACAGGGATAGTAAGAAAGATAAATGAGCAAAGGTGTAAGAACCCTGTGTCAAATGACATTTAGGGTGCCTCAGTTTGACTGGAATATCTCATGTACGTTAATAAATACTCTAATAATTGTGTCCTTTGTCTCCTTGTCTCTCTTCTCAGCAAGCAAGGGCCAGCTGTAAAATATTGTGACAAGACAGAAAATGCACAAGGTAGAAGCCAAGTGTGAGAGAGGCAAAGCATATCAAAGAGGTGTAAAGTTTGTCCGAGACAAACGGGAAGCTTGTGGAGGGGAAGGGGCAGAACAGATGTTTGTGTATGGGGATAGCAAGAGACAGATGGGTAGGATACCAAACAAGTGCAAGAGAATGAGGGACCGTGTGTCAGAGACAGAGGGGAAGCACACAGGAAAGCATAATTTCATTTTATAGTAGCACCAAGCTTCAGGGTCTTTCCTCTACTTACAACTGTGTGAACTAATCAAAGAAATCTTTGATTAGATATCTGTATAGACAAATCTAATCTCTCTTGTGCTGCCATTCAGCAGGATCTCAACTGGCCTGAGAGTTGGGCAGGGAGGAATTTGATGAGGTTGAACAAGAGGGAGTGCAGAGTCCTGCACCTGGGAAGGAACAACCCCATGCACCAGTACAGGCTGGAGAGCAGCTCTGTAGAGAGAGTCCTGGTGGGCAGCAAACTAACCATGAGCCAGCAATGTGCCCTCATGTCCAAAAAGGTCAACGGCTTTCTGGGATGCATCAATTAGTTTTGTTTACACACAAAACTTTGCCAACTTTGCTTTCATTGTTTTTTCATGTTTTCAGACTCTTTCCAAGTCTTTCTAGAGCCCCGCTAACAGATCCCATCTAGATTGTCCTTAATCTTTGAAGAAATTCCCTTTGCTTATCAATGAACCCTGAAACTTCTGCCTGAATTGGTGTGCCCTAAGATACTCATGCCCAGTGTCAATGTCAGTTCTCCTAATAGACTCCCTAAGCTTATATGTACATTAAATGTAATGAACTCTTTTGTGTAAGTCTAGCCAAACAGTTCCAAACAAGAATAGAGGTCAAATAACACACTTTTGTACAGCAAAGTAACACCACACATCTGTGCTCTAGGTAGAGTAAGAAGCAGCATGTAGCTGTACAAATACACTAAGAATGTACAGCAGAATGTACAGTCAGCTCAGCCATGTGCTTTTGAACATATTTCTGTAAGTGTCTGACGAATATCAGAAAAGCAAGAGGAGGAAGATAACACAACCATAAAAATCTCATATTAAAGCTTCAGTAGAAATAAAAAACAGTTTTCAGACCCCTTTCTTTTCAGCTCATGATTACTCATAAACCAATAGTGACAGGCCACTTAAAAATTAAAAAGCATATCTGATATGCTTAGACTGGCCTCTACCTAAGTCAGTAGTTCTGTCAATGAGAACAACCTCATAGCAATGGCAGTATGCAAAATCTAGAAGACCATTTTAAAGCCACATGGCCAACTCTGCAATGCATTTGGGCAGTAGTTAGCACACCAGAGCACAAGTTCTCAATCAGAGTTATCACTCTTTACTAGAAAACAAACCTCATGTGGTATAGGCCAAATCTATCAAAAACTAGACCATACTTTTTAAAGTTTCAAATATTTTCAGATATTTCTATCTACACAAAGCAAAAATAATCTAACCCACCCTAAATCTATGTACTTTTAAGTTTGGTGCTACACAGAAAGTGTTTCAGCTCCTAAGACACAGCTGCACAGTTCGTCCATGGAGCAAGAGGGTGATGTTTATTTTGCAAATGGTTTTAAAACAACTTGTCATTTGTTTAAAACATAGAAGCAACTGCAGGCAACGCTACTTTGCTGGATCACTTTTCACTACTAAGAAAATACTTTTAATACAAAGAGTCACGGCCGCGTGAAGGAAACCTCATAGTAAAAGTCAGTGCCTCACCAGTATGACAAAGCAATGAATGAAGTGGTATCAATCACATAGCACTACTGATGTCTAAGAGACATCTCCAGACATCACTGCAATGATAATATGTCAGGAGATATGTAAGTAAAATGCTCTTCCAGTTTGTGACAATAAAACCCTATTCCAATTTTATTAAATCACTTCCAGATTTCCATGCCCACGAATGAACAAGTATATACCTTCTTCTATACAAATTATGTATCTTTTATTTAGAGAACAGTACTGCTGGCAAATGCAACAGAGAAGAGGTATTGCCATTCTAGAAAATGCAGCAATATATTCTTAGTCGAAAACATTTTTTTCAGCTTTAATTAACCTAAGGAAGAAAGAATAGAGTGAAACCAGAAGAAATAAAACCTACTTATCTTAAATACTGATGGGTTCAGAGAAAAATGTTTGGATTGTTCCTTTGTCTTTAAGGAAGGTTTCACTTGCTACCTGGGACTCCAAAAAAAGAAAAAAAAAAAAAAAAGAGAGAATAAAAGAAAAAATAATGAATATATTAACATGGATTGTGAATGGTGAACTCAATGAATCAAACACATTAGGTTGAAGACAGCAAAAGCAGAGGTAAACTGCTGAAATTCCTTTAGCTAGCATGCCTTCCTGTTTCTGTTTAGATCAGCAATATAAAAATTTACAGCATGACTTAAAAGTTTGCTGTGCCAGCATTCTACATTAACAGTGTTATGGCATAATGTGGAAAGTTTTGCAACTATTAACACCCTCCTGTTGAGCATAGCTTCCATTTTCTATATCTGAAAGCCAGATTATCATTAAAGCACTGTTACAACTTTCAATCGTTGAGGAAGAAAAGCCAATAAGCACAGTCTTCTAATGCTAGGAAAGGCCCATCAGTTCACCCTGATACCTAAGCCAAGTAAAACACAAATTCCAATGTGCATGTAATCTGAAAACTGTCACAATGCTAAGGAGTGGTAATTACATGACATTGTGAACATCACCTAAATGACAATTCCATTTAGGTGGGAGCTAGAAAACTGAATCCTCTTGGATCCTACTTCAGAACACAGCAACACAGTGGTCACTGTAAAAACTATTCTTTATGTAAACTAGATGCTCCCTGGAATTCATGCAAATCACACACAGAATATTTGGTTAAGCTCAGGCATCACTTAGATCAGTACTCCTTGTCTCAAAAACAGTTTCAAGAGTTACTGTACAGTTTCCAAGGAGACTGAAGCCAAAGAATTTTTCTTACTATTTCTATCTGAAAATCCCATCACATTGAAGCTGCCAAGTTTCTCAGGACAGCCTAAAAGTGGCAGTAATATCCATGTTACTGTCTATCACATGTCACTCAATTATTTTAGAAATATATTTACCTTTCCTTATGAGGAGAATATTTTGTAGTTCCATGTGTTTGATCAGATGGAAGCAAATTGTTTAAGGAGTTCCAACTATATTTTCCACGAGAAATATATTATTTCAAAGTCTCCTTATCT
This sequence comes from Colius striatus, assembly GCF_028858725.1. Classification (NCBI taxonomy): domain Eukaryota; kingdom Metazoa; phylum Chordata; class Aves; order Coliiformes; family Coliidae; genus Colius; species Colius striatus. Next base: position 33,963,037 of record NC_084790.1, read on the forward strand.
TCTATTCCATTTTACCATTTTGGTTGAAGACCCATGAACCACATGCATCTAATCCACTTCACAAAGAGGCCCTTAATGCCATCTCCCATAACATCCTCGCAGGCAAACCGATAAAGTTCAGGCAAAGTGGTACAGGCAGGAAAGCGGACCTTGAGGTGGACTGCAAAGTGCTCAAACATCAGCCTTACATGGTTGTGATGCACAGCACAAAGTCGACCTGGAAGCCAGCCACTAGTGGTCAATCCCAGGGCTTGACAATGCAGCCAATATTGTTTAAACATCTTAATTTCTGTTTAAACATCTTCAAACCTGTATGATGGGGCAGAGTACCCCCTCAGCCAGTCTGCACACAATACAGAACTAGGAGTGGTTGATACAGTAGATAAGACTAATGCCATTCAGAGGCACATCAACAGGCTGGAGAAATGGGCTGACAAGAAACTCAAGATGTTTAACAGAGAGGTGTGAAATCCTGCACCTGGAGAAGAATAAACTCATGCACCAAGACAGGCTTGAGATTGACCATATGGAAAACAGGTTGGTTAGAGAAGGACATAGGTTGTTTCGGGCAGACAGTAAGTTGAACACGAGAAAGTAATGTTCCCTTGAGCCAGCTCAGGGCTGTAGAGGGAAACTGAGGAAGGTGATCTTTCCTCTCTGCTGAGCTGTGGTGTGATCACATCTGGGGGTTTGCATCCAGTTCTGGGGTCCCCAGTACAAGACAGATAAAGGTGTACTGGACCAAGTCTACTGAAAGGTCACAAAGATGATGAAGGGTTTGAAGCATCTGACATAAAATGAGAGGCTGAGAAAGCTGGAATTGTTTAGCACTGAGTAGAGAAGGCTCAACAGAGACCTCACCAATGTTCTTACGTATCTGATGGGCAGAAGTAAAGAAGATGTACCCAGGCTCTTCTCACTGGTGCACACTGAGAGGATGAAAAGCAATGGACAAAAACTGAAATACAAAAAATTCTCCTTAAACATCAGAAAATATTTGTTTTACTCCAAGGGTTACACACTGGAACAGGTTGACCAAGGAGACCCTGGAATATCTGTCCTTCAGAAACTCAAGAACTGACTAGACTTGTCCCTGAGCAATCTGCTCTGGTTGGCTTTCCTCTGGACAGGAAGCCTGGACTTCAGACTCCAGTATTCTATGATTTCATAAATGCAAAAGTGTAAAGAATGAGAAGTGAATGCATTTGTCCTTGCCCCTAGGAAGCAATGCCACAGGGGAGCTTAGCTTCCAAGAACTCCAGTAAGAAGCTCCAGTAAGCCAACCCAACTGATGCAGCTACAAACTACATGGGTTCTGCAGAGTGGCTGGAATAAACAAAGATAGTTAACACTGAAGTCAGGCTTCTCTGCCTTGGTCAGCATCTCAGATGCAACAGCTCTTAAAATAGGCTGCAGAATGCTTGAGACTTTGCTGAGAGGTTCTCACCATATCCATTCAGCTAAGACTGTATCAGGATGGAGCAGGAATCCTGATAACATCCTGTTGCAATCTAACAGGACCTACTGAGCATGCTGCAAAACAAAAAGGTCTTCCAGACCTTCCTATCTGAAGGAAGCAGGGAAGGGATCATCTTACTCTCAGGACCACATAAAAATGAAACAATTTAAATTTCACTGACCAAGGCATAATGCTTATGAAACAGTTAATAAGAAGCCTTTATAAAGAACATTATGAAGCATCCAACATTTTTTTCTTAAAAAAGCCCTATCTCCCATAAATTAAAGAAAACACACAATGCAGCGGAATCTCTGCTTTCTGCAGTTTCAGCTTTGGCTCCAAAGAATAACAACAAAGTAATGAGACATCCATTGGGCCAGCAAAACACAAGAATAAAATAAAAAGTGTGCAGACCAAGTTCCAAGCATCATAACATACCAATTTAAACATGTTCTAGTGGCTACAGAGATTCCAGTCCAGAGTTATGCACTGCACTGTAGAGGAAATAACCTTACCAGTTGACCCAAATGAACCTTAAAATGTCTACAGACAAAAACTGGTTGATGGAATCTACTTACACAAGTGATGTGAGTATTACAGGTCACAGCTACTCACTTGAGAGTAGTTTAAACCAGCACTGTACCTGGCAACACTACTAGCTGAGCTTTTAATCTGCAAAAATTCAACCAAGAAAACATCAGAACAACCAACACTACTACAGAGATAAATTACTTAATACTGGACAAGTACAGACCCTCAAAGATTTTGTTACAGAAAGTTTTTTACTATTTTGTTAGAAAAGCTTTCAAAAAACATGCTATATGTTATCATTTTTTCTTTCTTCATTGTATGTTAATGTTCATCACAGTCTGCAGTCTAGGGCTTAAGCAACATTAAAAATTCAGCTCTAAAAACATTACGGGAGCTCTTATTCTTTCCCTCTCTCTCCCTAGACAATGGCACAGAGATGGTTTACTCCAATGTACTGAGAGTCCTCCAAGCACAAGCAAAAAGCACCTATAGTGTAATAATGAAGAACAGAAAGTGGGACTGCAAAAATAAACCAACACCACAAAGAACATGGATATAACCAGTGAAACTGTCTAGCACTAATTTAAAGAAAGGATGGCAGAGGTATTTGGAAAAGGAATAGGGCAAAATCATAGATTAATAGAATGTAAGTAATATGCAGAGTAATGGACCACATATTTACTAAAAGATAAGGGGTGGGACTTTTAATTTGTACATAATAATTATTTTTAAAGAAAGATGAAAGAATGGAGAAAACCTGAGGAGCTTGGATACTGGGAAGATGTATTGATAGAGTAAAACTGTAACTAAAGCTAAACTGAGGAGCATTAGAAACAGAGAGTTAAAACTGAGTTTGGTGTAAAGGCACCAGGTAGTAAGGGAAAACTCAAGGAAGGACTCTGTAGTTTTACAAATCCAGACATCAATAATTAGTATATTGTACATCTACTCCTCTTGAAGTAAAAAAAAGAAAATCTGAATGAAAAGAGAAAAGGCTGTCTTTCTGAGGCCTAATACATAAAGACCAGTACTTAGTATCAATCTATTTAAGACCACAGATGACTTCAAGATAGCTGGCCTCAGACTAAGAGAGAACATCTACAGATACTCTTGATTTACATTATGGAGTGCATTACTAGAGCAATACAATGGCTTAGCACTGAGTTGCCTATTTCCACTACAATAAAGGAAGGAGAGGTAGACATCTTTAGAAAGCAATACGGCAGACCAGCAAGTTGGTGAATAAGGTGAATAATAACTCTACTTGTTAAAGGCGCCTGTTAATACAGAGCAATGGACAACAATTGTGCAGGAATTTAGCCTGTTAGAACAGGTCATTCCTGGTTCAAAAACCTCTACTAGTCTACACAGCTTGGTCAGCTGGGTTTCCCCATCTCCTTAGGCCTTTCATGAATACACACATGCCAACATAAGTTCACAATGTAGGTGTAGCCCAAAACAAACAAGCAAAAGGAGAAGCCAGAAAACAAAAAGCATCAACGGGATGAGACCGGATGATAAAGAGACATCAAAGGTTTACAGAGGATGACAATGGATAAGGTAAAGAGTTGTGGTAATCTAAACACTGACTGAAATCCCATCTGCCAAGCCTGATGTAACATTTTGTTGTCCATTTAAAAAAGGTACATTTAAATTCCACAGATTACAAAGACTCTGGGATGATAAGAATTTAGTCACTGTCAAAAGTTACTTAAGTGAAAAGAGATCAAGTTTTTGCATTAGCACATTGATATTCTGCAACACAGAATTTACAGTTCCTCTATTTTAACATACCACATGTCTGTTTGGATGCCCAGGATGATAAGTTAAATGCAATATTACAGAGTCCAATTGGATTTTACATGTACACTCTAGGTTACATAAGCATTTTTCAGCTATGTCTTCCTAACATTCCAAATGCACTAATTTATTTTACACTAACCCATCTGCTACAGGATGTACTCAAAAGTACAAATATTTTAGCTACAAATGACTGCAATAACCAATAACATACAATAAAATAAATCTGTTTCATTTATAAAACGTTTTATGTCACTATGCCACATAAAGACAGACATTCAGAGAACAGCATGTTAGTTTGACTCCTATTACTTAAGTCTTTCTCAGGTCTTCCACTTAATAGGTTCCAAGCAGAACGTTTTTAGATGGCACATGCTATTAAAACAAAACATAGTAAAGTTTTAAGTAATTTATCACAGCAAACTAAGAATTCATTAAGAAATAAAATTAGTAAAACATATTTTCCCAGTGAAAAACTTTTGCAGAGAAAATAAAACTGGAAGAGTGAGGTTATAAAAACTCATACCAAACAAAGAACACGCATTTTCCGAATAGAAAATTAAATTCCAATGGAAAAAAAAAAAGTGAAATAAGCTATTTATTTGAAAAGGTGTACACTACATGGATGTATTTGTATCTGCAGTACATAAAAGAATGTTTAGTTCAAAATGCAATTACCTTTTAACTTCAGAACTTAGGTAGTACAGCAGATGAATGGCCCAAAGCAAAGGTCCTGCATATGTTGCAAATACTGTAAAGAAAATAGCTGGTATCTCCACATAGCTTTCTAGTCCCACAAAACCTGCTGAAACATCCACAGTAGCAATGCCATTTGAATTTCCCTGAAAAAATGGAATAAAAAAGGTAAAGATATCTCCAAAAAGGTAAAATATCTCCAAGGAAACATTTAGAATACATTACACTAATATTAATTATTGTACCAGTTATAAGACTCAGTCTTTAAGCCACTTACAGTAGGGTCATATTCTTTACATAAAGTAATAAAGCAACTTACCAAACAAGAGCTTCTATTTAGGATTTAAAGACCAATGAAGGCATAAACAGCATGATATTTTGCTTGCCTTATTTTGTCTGCAAGTTTACTTGCTGGTTGTTTAATAAATTACATTAAAACTTAAAAAAAATTAAAGCAAGCAGCAGCACTTGCCAATTTCTGTCACTGTAATGAAAAAAAAAATCCAGTTTTCATCACCCATGGTTCAAACCCAAGATTTTAGGCCTGTTGCCTAAAATTACATCAGGAAATAAATAATTCTTGCACTCAGAGACAAGAGTGTGCCAATCTAGGGCTCTAGTGGAACAACACACCACCCATCTGCCTGCACCACAGCACAAGTTGCTGCACATAACTAGATTTAATATAGGCAAACTTGGAGAGGTTTCTGCATCCCAGGTCTCTCTACAGATTGCATTGAAATAGACCAAAAGTCAGCCTAGATAGCCTGAATCAAGAAAAGGCATTTACAAACTAGAAAAACAGAAGGAACATTAGGAACATAAGGAAATTAAAGTATCATGAGCTGCTCAAGACTTGCATGTTTTGCCTAGTTTTCTTCTTCAGTGACTAAGACCACTAAATGTAAAATTGAAGGAAGTACTTCTCATAAAAAATGTCCAACTATTTAACTTTACCCAAATACCTAACTAGCAAGCACACCCTGTGACAGAGACAGAATATTTTTTAGCTTAGCAGGTCACAGATTCGTCTCTTCAGACTAGAGTGAAACCTCTCAGATATTCTTACTTATCGGGAGAAACCGACCAGTTTTTACAGCACTGGAATTCTAACAGTCATCAAACTCTCCCTTCTCCCCTGCAGAATCCCAGAACAACCCAAATGTAAGGGCTGCTAACACCGACAGTCTCAGCCCCAGCCCTAGCAGAGCATTTGGAGAGTGGCAGCAGCAGCTCCCCCTTTCCCTCTGACCTGATCTCCTCTCATCTTAGTGACTGCAGTATTCTTGAACCACAAATCACACACGTGTCTGGGTTTCCTGTAGCTTTTTCAGGTGTATAAATAACTACATATCAGGGACCACAAATCACCTGTTCCTGAAACAGCTCTAAAATCTAAGGAAAAAAAAGTCAACAAAGACAGCAGGTCTTTCCCTGCCACATCTACTCATTTTCTCCCCCCTCCTTCTCCTTCCTATGATGCTCCCAGAACAGATGAGACATGAAGCAATTCTGCTCATCTTGTGAAGAGATTAAAGGTCCCTTCACAGTGTTTGTTCCACCTGCACATCGTTGATCCTGGTGGCATCTCACGGCTGACCCTTGCTGCAAGGCTGATCCTTGTAATGTCTCAGGACAACTCCCCATCCCAATGCATTGAAAAGGAGCAAGAATAAATGCAGCACCTGTGGATGCATGTCACTTGCCCTGCTGAGCAAGTAAGAAGTATTTTTTTCTTCATGTTTCCTATCTTTCTCCAAAACTAAATCATATATTTGAATAAAATTTTCATAGCTTGTAACTTCTGATACGCAACACAATACATAAATGACAAATCAGAGTGTCTGTTTTTATTTTGAAGTAATGCTCAAGTATTTCAAAGAGTGCAATAGCCTAGTCTGGTATGGGCAGAAAGTGAGAGGAGACAATGCACTATTGCATAAAAGCATTCTGTGACAATCCATCATGATCTAGATCAACGAAGCACAGAGATAAGAACACTGGGTAGAAAAACTACACAGTATATTTGCTACAGTAACAGAGAAGAATTCCTCCATGTAAATAATCCAAAACCCCCTTCAAAGCTGCAATAATTTTCCCAAAAACTTTTGAGATACCACATTACTCACTGAACATGAGTTATTACCTGCAGTATCTGAATGACTGTCATTGAATTGAGATGTACAGAGATGCAAGACAAAACTGACATGCTTCTGGCTTAACAACTGACTTAACACAGCAGATTTACTGCACTTTCACTGGGCCCTGCACATCACTGCATGCCTTTCTACAAACTGGAATTCTACAGACAAACATAGTATGAAGAATTTGTTTTAATTATTTGAAGCAAATAATTTGACGTGAAAAAATGAAGTCGTTGGAAAAGGTTGTCCAGAAGGGTTCTGCTGCCTTCATCCTTAGAGGTTTCAAGACCCTGAGAAGCCTGGTGTGACCTCACCTGACACTGCTCCAAAAATGGTGCTGAACTGTGGGCCTTCTGATGTCCTCTTCAACGTAAATTATCCTACCACGTTTTGAAATCATAATAAAAGAAAGCTATAAGAAACTTCAAAACACCACTTGGTCTATCTCTCTACTTAAAGGCAAGGTGAATTAGATAGAAATGATTCCAAAAATGCACAAGCCTATTCTGTTCTCCTCCAATGACAACAAAATGCAAGAAAATACATATATAAGTCTTAAAGGTCTTGTATTTTCTTTCTTATCTTCTGCAGATACACTGGTCTAAGGATGGTAACAAAAACTCCCAAAACTAATAAATAAATACACAGATTTTTTGTTCATTTATGAACTTTCATCCAAGGTATCTAAAGTATTTTAAGAAACATTTATAGCAACATATATTTTTTAGGAGCGGCTATAGTTAAGATCAGTAACCAAGATACTTACTTCTATTCTCACTGCATATGAAGAGCAAGTAGCAATGATAAAGACACAGTACACTTCTGGGAAGTGCTTGGTGAGTTGTGAGATGTGGACAAGCCAGAGCTTAAAAGAATACAATAAATCATTCAAGCTTGTTGAAAAATTAATTAAGGGTTCTCAAGTTTGCAACAATATCCTGACAAATAAGTAGTTTTCTGACTAAATGTATTAATTTCATATCTGTTTGACAATACTGGAGTATTTTTAACTTTGCTTCTCTTCATTGATTTACAAAAAAAAATAATTAAAGCAAAAATCGTATCTACTAAAACAAGACTAAAAAACAAAGCAGTTTTATCTCACTTCATGTAAATAATACAGGATTTTATCCAGCCAAGCTCTGAAAACCTCCAAACATGAAGACTGCAACCTTATGTAAGCAACTTTTTCAGCTCCTTACTATTCACAAAAATCTTGCTAGAGGGTTGGAAAAACAAGTTACGTCTTCACATGTAAGTTACAACTGTTTAATAAATGTGTCTTTTAGGTTTATATTGCCAGAGAGCAGCAAGGCCCAGATGATTCTGTAAGAGAAAGTAAGATGGGAAATGAGTGTAAAAACAAGGAAGGTGAGAGCATTTAAGTGAGGAGGACTGGCAATGCTCTGTGGTATGTTCAAGTCAGAACTGGATCCAGAGACAGGAATCAGGGCCAGACACAGTCCAGCAATCGCACAAGCAAGTCTGTAGTGACAAAGCAGGTCAAAGGTTAGTCCAGTAACACCAGCAACCAGGTCTAGATAAGGATCAAGAAGGTAAAAGACAGGCACAGACATAACTGTTTACACAGTTGTTTTACTGTACAGGCAGTAAAACATCACATTAAAAGTAGCTTCCAAAGGAAAGGAGGGCCAGGCCTTTCCTTCTAACTTTTCTCCCAACAGATCTCTCAGTGAAAGAGATGACACTGAATTCTGCTAAACTGAACACCTAGACAAGGAGACGCACACAGGGCCCTGGCACAGACAGCAAAGAATGCAAAACCAAGTGTAACTTCAAGGCATTTGTTTCCAACCTGTACTTAGTTTGGGTTTTCTCCTACTTAAGACTAAAATATCAGTTTCAACACCCAGGTATTTCATTATTTCCCCTTGCTTTCACTGACTATATTAATTGAGTAATGACAAACAGCATATGTTCCTATGAACTTTGCTTACACTTAGAATATTCACAGCTATATTTCCATAAAGTCTTTAAAGTCTTTATGACATTTTTTCTAAATAACACTGCCTCATTCATTAAACACACTACCCAGAACAAGTCTGTGTTTACTCACTACCATATTCAAAAGGCCATGATTTACATTCCACACTTACTGAGACAGTTACTGCTTCTGTCATTATGTATCCCTCTTGCCTACCAAGATTTAATAAAGGCTCAGCAACATGGGTGAGAAGTCTCATTCTCCTTACAATCACACCAGAACAAGTGCAAAAAAGTAGTTCCTATTTCCAGATGGAAGGGTTTTATATTTAGGTTGTATTTCTCTTGCCCTGCCTCATTTAGCTAACACAATTTAAATTTAGTAACCAATCTGATCTATATCAACAGTACATTTCAGTGTTTTTAAATTTCTGTCTTTCAACCATAAACTTGCTATCAGTTTTGTATGCTACATTAGATCTTTATGCCTGTCTGGAAATCAAAACCTAGCACCACTTTGCACTGAGCCAATGTAACAGTGTTAGCTTTAGTAGCCACAAAATTTGAGGTAAGAAGGACATTTAAATCTATGCCAGCAGTGCTCATCATGCCTAGTAATACAGTTGTGCTTTCTTCACATCTCTCCCTGACTAGCATTCAAGTAAAGAAACCAGTCACTCCAGAAGTAATACATGGATGACTAGCTGGTACCAAGGGAAGCTGAATAGAGGTCTATACTGAAGCTGAGAGTTTGACGGACTTCTCCTAGCAGAAACAGCCCAGTTGTTCTTCCTCAATGTTTATTCAGTATTTGAGAAAAAACGATACCAACATTGTCTGAAACACATTTTGACTCACTTAGGAAAGGGCTCTAAGGCTTTGCTATGTATTACCATGGCTAAGACTGGTAGTTGCCAAATTTGAGATACCTGCAGTTTACTCAGTAAGAACGGTATGCCTTCACTGGAGGACATAGAAATAAGAAAAAGCTGTCACCAAAGACCTCTTGTTTTTCACACAAGGAAAAATATTAAATGGTTTATTCAAAGAATTAAAATCTGTCACTAAACCAGAAAGCTACATCATGAAAAGTATGGGTACTTCAGAGTTCCAGCTTCCATTGATCAGGAAAGGAAAGCTGGAAATTCATACATAATCATGCAAAATCATCCACGGCTTCTCCTGAGGACAGTCATCTATAGTACTCTTGAGATACATGCAACGACTTAAAAAGCTTGAGTACCTGCATCTGTCACAAGAGGTGTGAGTAAAGACGGGAACCTGCACTGCCATGAGAAGACAGTGTTTTTAACACACAGATACTACCTCTATGCGTTTGGGAGAGGGAGGTTCTGGTGCGGGGGTAGGGGCTAGATCTTTTATATATCAGGTATACAAAGTGGCACAGAAATTGTTGTGTTCATCTGTTGTATATCAGGTTCGGATCTTACATCTGTAGTTCAGTGACTGCCAGATAATTAAGGGCCATTGATACATGATTGCCAGTTAATTTTGTGTCACTAATAAATCAATAAGACACTTCAGTCCTGATTTTAAGCTACAGAAATTGAGCAAATTTCCCTCACAGTAAGTCATTCATGCTCTGAATTCTGAGCTCAGAAGAAAGGGAAGTTGAAACTTAAACATATCCAAGAAAAAATAACTAATTAAGAAGGTGCTTTTGTAGGTTGTTGAGTTTTTAATCTCCCCTGGTAGTGCAGACCAGAATGCTGCATACCGAGCAAATCTACATACAAAAAGCATAAAATTAAACACAATTTCTGTTAAAAGTTTCTTCCATCCTTGGACCTACAGTCCCAGACAAAACCACCTATTCTCAGAACAAATTCAGAGAAATTTGCCAGTCAAAGAGAGAGCATTACTAGATTTTTACTTTTGTAGTTTCTGTAATGTTTTTAACTACCAGCTCAGTCATCCTACTTTTCTACAACTAATATTTTGCATAAGATAATTGCTTTAAAGTGGGAAAGATAAAAAGATCTTAAACTCTCCTAGCCTTCTATAATTCAATTTGTTCCTTTCCATATCTGCAGAACAGCTTTTTCATCAAAGAATAAAAGAATAACGATAACACATGAAGAGTGGTATTTTGGTCAAACTCATAATCTCCATCCTAGAAAAAGCATCTAATATGAATGTGCTTAGAGCATTTTTAGAAGACAGCTGAAAACCATGTGCTTATAGCATTTGAGAATACTAAAAACTTGTTCTGTAAGGAGTGAGGAGTGGAAGAAACTTCCATCTGTCTTCATGCTTAAAATCACTTCTTTCTTTAGCAGAATTGATTTCTCTATTTTAAAACATCCATAAAATGTTTTCAGAATTGAAAAAAAAAAAGATAAATAAATAGAGAAAAACAGAGAAAACAGATAAATAGGCCACAACCAAAACTGCTTTCAAAATTCCTCCTATTCTGTCATTTTACTGTGTCTTGGGCATTCTGAATAGACACATACCTTGGTTTTACAAGCAGACAGACAAAAAAGTTTGCAAAAGACTGTTGACAAGCTCTTCAGAAATTGATTTTTTTTTCAAAGGTGCCCTGTGCTAAAGGTGGTGATCAATGACACAGAATCAAATTGGAGGCCTGTGGCCAGTGGAGTTCCACGGGGATCGGTTCTGATGCCAGTCTTGTTCGACACCTTCATCAACAACCTGGATGAGGGGACAAAGTGTACCCTCAGCAAGTTGGCTGATGACACCAAACTGGGCTGATTCCCCAGAAGGCTGTGCTGCCATTCAGTGAGATCTCGACCAGCTTGAGAGTTGGGCAGAGGAATCTCATGAGTTTCAACAAGGACAAGTGCAGAGTCCTGCATCTGGGAAGGAACAATCCCATGCACCAGTACAGGCTGGGGGTCAAACTGCTGAACAGCAGCTCTGCAGAGAGAGACCTGGGAGTCCTGATTGATAATAACCTGAACATTAATCGGCATTATGCCCTCGTGGCCAAGAAGGCCAATGGCATCTTGGGATGCATCAAGAAGAGTGTGGCCAGCAGGTTGAGGGAGGTTCTGCTCCCCATCTACTCTGCCCTGGTGAGGCCTCATCTGGAGTCCTGTGTCCAGTTCTGGGCTTCCCAGCTCAAGAGAGACAGAGAACTTCTGGAGAGAGTCCAGTACAGGGCCACCAAGATCATCAGGGGACTAGAACATCTTCCTTATGACGAAAGGCTGTCAGAACTGGGGCTGTTTAGTCTAGAAATGAGGAGGCTGAGAGGGGATCTTATTAATATTTACATATATCTAAATGGTGGGTGTCTGGAGGTTGAGGCATCCCTTTTTTCTATGGCATCTAGCAACAGGACAAGGAGTAATGGGATGAAGCTGGAACACAAAAAGTTCCATTTAAACATAAGATAAAACTATTTCACTGTGAGGGTGATGGAACACTGGCACAGGCTGCCCAGGGAGGGTGTGCAGTCTTCTTTGGAGTTCTTCAAGACCCACCTGGACACGTTCCTGTATGACCTGATCTTAGTGGACCTGCTTCTGCAGGGGGGTTGGACTAGATGATCTCTAAAGGTCTCTTCCAACCCCTACCATTCTAAATTCTAAAATAATCTAAGTAAATCTACAGAAAGGGTAAGTTAATAGTGTATGCACCTTTTCTTTATTCTGAAAACATTAATAATTTTAAACCCTTCTGAGAACTCAATAAACTCTTCCACTCCGAGTTGTGGCTGTCTTTTTATTCACAATTATTTCTCTTGAAAACAACTTCCCCCTCCCACCACTGTAGCACACAGAGTATTCAACTCACCTGAAAATAGAAGAAAGCTTGGCCAAACCAGTAGTGCATGATAGTAGTCTGTGCAGCATCAAATGTCAAAGGTCTCCAGATATATTTTGTCATCATTGTCTGAATCAGCAGACAAAACACCAAGACTGGTAAATTATGAGGTCTAAACAGAAGGGCTGCTAGTAGAACCAATCCACTATACACTTCCCACAATCCTGTACTCTTCACACTGGGGTCTGTAGAAATAAACTGTGACTTCAGTAAATCCTTAGTTCCGGTGAAGACTATGCCAAGAATAAAGACATAAACAAAACGAGCTTCGGTAATCCCCCTAAAGAGGAAATTTAAAAATAAAAAGGCAATAATTAATAAATAAGACATAAAGATGAGTACTTACTAACACTTATTTCACAGGTCGAAGAGTCTTTCAAGAAAGGTGCAAGACCAATTAAGTTCTGTCAGACTAGTTAAATTCTAAGGCTGATATTGGCTAATTTCATGAGACAGCTTTATCAAATATAGAAACTCTAAAAATGGATCATACCTAAATTACACCACCTTCAAAACAACTCTCACCAAAAAAACCCAGCTTGTGCCAAAAACTAATCTAAGGTATAAAAATAAAACTATACTTCAATTACTGTAACCAAAAATACATTTTTTGGTATTACTATTCAAGGTCTAGATCCATGAATATATTCATACAAACATGCCACGTATACAGCATAGTGAATTTTAAAAACAAACACTCCCTAGAGTGATTTGGAAACTTTATTTCAGTAATTAAATTGACTTAAAAATGAGTATTCCTTTTAAGTGGTTCAGCTCACTCACACAAACATCTCTTTCTTTTAGACAACCGAAAAGACCATGATAGTATTTGAAAATCCTTATTTCAGTCTGATATTTCTGCACATTTCAGACATTTTCTCACCTTTCACAGCTGCTCAGATACATGGCCATGCTGGCTTATAAAAGCACATTTTTCCCTCATAACTGTACACATTTCAAAAATTTCTAACTAATCTCATAAAAAAGGAAATTGATTAACTAGTAAGTGTAATTAGCATCTCTTATGTTCATTGAACCTCTAAATTCATTGGCCTCTTTATTTCCAGTGAAAGTCATCTTCTGAAGGAAGCGTATCATCTCCTCCAAAAATGACAAGGACCACTAAGCTTAAAAACTGTGGCTTGCTATTCTACAAGTGCAAGGCCCAAGGGAAAAAAAATGAAAGAAAATAGTCTTATGCTTATTGGGGGGAAAAAAAAAGGTTGCGGTGCAAGCTAAACTCTAATAATAACCTAATGAATTCACCAAATGAGCATATTAAAAAATTATTGCTCTAAATATATTTTTCAACTTGTAAAAATACACAATATCTACATACTCCGATTGATATACATTTGATATACATGATCCTTAGGGATTACCAGTAACTTTATATGAGCAGACTCCTATAAAATTAATAAAGTTCATTCGAAAGTGAGGATTCTTGAGTCATCTGGACTTAGTAATATATGACACTAAAATAACAAAAGCAGAGTTACACTTGGTGTAGCTAGTGTAGGTAGCTGACCGTGGAGGACACCACCAGTCAAAATTTCTAGAAATAAATTTCTCCTTTTAATTTTAATTCTTTTTTTGAGTCTTTGGAAGGTCACTCTCCTGCTCGAACAGGTACTAACAAATGAGCTTGAATTCAATGGGTTATTTTCCGTATACAGGGAAAAGAAGCAAAAAGCAAGAGGAGACATAATAAGCAACAGTATTTACACGTTCTGTTTTCTTTTTGCACCCACAGAACAAAGAAAAAAGGTAAAACCACTGCCTGATAAGTGATGTGGCCTCCCTAAATCTGAATACAGTGCTTTGTTCCGTGGTTTAGCTTTCAATGGTTTAAACTCATCTCATGGTCTATGCAAAGGGGCTTTACTATTTTGTCCCCCTAAATAGCAAGCCTTTGTAAAACCCTTCTAAGGGCCAATAGATTTTTCCTTTTGGGGGGAAAAAATAAAAATCAGTGAAGTTTACAGAGGTCCAATGTTTCTGGCTAATGCAGAAATTCAGTGCCTTTTTTCAGTATCTCTGGTAATTCTGACATAATTACCACCATAAAAATAGCCAAATACATTTATGTGATTTAGATGTAAAAATTTAGCAAATAGCTTTGGGTAATTCTGACCATTAAATGAGTAAAGAGAAAATAGAAATTAACCAGTTGATGTAAATTTAAAAAGCCAATTTTCTTAGAAATACACTACTATTATTTCTTTTGTTTGTGTACGGTATCTATTCATCTTCTTCACTGCACAAATTACAAATTTTAAAAACAACTCTGAGGAAAACTGATGGCCAAATTACTTCCTTGACATTTTTAAATTTAGAGGTTATCCTAGTGTAAGTCATAGAAGACAGGACACATTTCAATTGTCTTTTCTCCCTCATCCAGCTTCCAGTGGTTGTAACATTCAGAGAAAAAAACCCAAAACTAACTAATCTTCAGTACAGAGAGGGGGTATTTCAGAGCAAAGATTCGCCATCTTGCAGAAGAAAGTGTTATGCATGAAAAATGCAATGGCTGCCTAGAGCTTTTTCTCATATTACACAAAACTATCTCTACATTGCACCTGAACCTGGAGCTACTTCTTATCATGAACACGCTGAAGTTACCTCTAGACACATTTAAAAGGTTAAAAGTCTTGGGTTTGTTTCTGCTGGTATTTAAGACAGGTTTTTACAGCTTATCATATCCGTCATCTAATAAAGATGAGCTAGGAGAACTACACCAACACATCAGCTAATATCTGAAACCTACTAACATCTGTCCACTGTTTCTTTTGACATGCTGTGTTGGGAGTCTTGCCAAAGACAGTGTGTTTGAGAAGTTAGTCATCTTGTACAAACCATGTCTGCTTAATACAGTAGGCCTAAGAGGGCCTTGTACTTCAGGCTTGAGAAGTGCACATGGTAGCATGAGAAGATGCTGCAAGGGACCATGCTGGAACCCCTGCACTGGCCTGTGTTGTGTGCCAGCAGGCACTGTGATAGATAATATTGTGACATAGCAGGACTAGACACAGGGGTTTGTTTTAGCTTGTTTGGGTTGTATTGTTGGTGGTTTTCTTACATAAAATAAAAGGAACCATGGTATGGGAGGGAGGCAGAACCTCTGCACAGATGGGTCCTGTGTGCCATAGCATGCCATGGTAAGATTTATGTGGAGTCTGTCTGATGCTTCATAAAAGGACCTATATTCCTCTTTCATTTTATTTTGTTAAAACAGATGTTTTGTTACACATTTGTTGTTGGTCCTCTTTCCTTGGAGGTCTTCAAGATCCACTTCGACATGTTGCTATGCGACTGATCCAGGTGGATCTGCTTCTGTAGGGGGGCTGGACTAGATGATCTATAAAGGTCCCTTCAAAACCCTACCATTCTATGACTCTATGATATAAAGGTCTGACACAAAAAACCTGTGTCTTTCTGATTATAACTGTGATCAATATGCTGACTAAACAATTAGCAAATTTCCCACAATGTTTTGTCTGTAGTATTTAAGTACTCCACATATTTCTCTAATCTTGTTTTATTTGCAGCTCAATGTCTAATGTTCTGTCCCACATTACAATATTTTTCTTCTCACTGCAAGGACAGTGTGACTGAGGTCACACTCAAAAATCAGGCAAGTCTCAAACAGAAAGCACAATCCTACAGGCTCAGTAAAGATTACTATTACTTTCACATCCAGCAGAACTAGTATACAATATTAGCATTACTATGTTCAATTTTTTGAGATAGAATGTAAGCAAATTTATCTAGATGTATATGCATATTTGCTCTGTAACAGGCCTTCTATATGTCCTAAGACCTTCTTCTAGAGGGTTTGTTTTCCATTTATGTACATCTTGTGAATCTCTGGTCCATGATTAAGAAGGTCCAACAAAACCCTCTGTATTCATATCAAATTCAAAATGTGTGTGAAAGTGTACTACATCCAGAAGACAACTGTTATACAACTTATCTTCCATGATTCTGTCTTTCTCATCAAATGTCCTAACTGATTCCAGAAGTTTTCCACATCTCTTTGACATTCCCAAAACATTGAAGAGCCAGGTACAATCCAAAAGTAAAATGTATCATAAGAAAAGTTACTTTGCACATTCCAAAAGTAGTCATTAGTGAAAGAGCTAATAGCTTCCTTACAGTTACAGACTAGTTCTATAAGAAACGTCAACATTCATGTTAGTATGCACAGCCTAGAACTCAAGAAGGATTTGGTGACATCTGGAAAGGTCATACCTTACAGGACACTCACCTGCAAAGGAAAGATACAGAAAAGCAACTCTCTCAATCACTGCCTAAGACTTTTTAAAAACTGGGAAGTAGCTAAATAAGCTTAGCATGCACTCTGCTAAATGTGGCAACTCCATCTAAAACAACACGACCTGATACATTTGAAGTTTCTTTGTAACACAAACACAGGGAATGGTGTGGTAGTTTGAGCCTGGCTGGATGCCAGGTGCCCACCACACCGCTTTACCCCCCACCTCCTCAGCAAGCCAGGGAAGGGGAGAAAATAAGATGGGAATCTCGTGGGTTGAGATAAAAGCAGTTTAATAAATAAGCAGCAAAGCCGCGCGCGCGGGAAGCAAAGCAGAAGCAGATAAGCTGTTACTCTCTACTTCCCATCAGCAGCGATGTCCGGCCACCTCCCGAGAAGCAGGGCTTCAGTACGCGTAGCGGTTGCTTTGGGAAGGCCAGAAATGAATCTCGCCTCCTCTTCCTGCTCCTTTCCCCCAGTTTATATTCCTGAGCTGACGTCATATGGTATGGAATATCTCCTTGGTCAGCCTGGGTCAGCTGTCCTGGCCATAGTCCCTCCCAAGATCATGCCCACTCACAGCTATTGGTGAAGGTGGGGGAAGGAATGCTGGAGGGACAGCCCTGATGCTGTGCAAGCGGTAGTCATAATATTGATATCAACAGTAAGCACAGCACTGCAGGAGCTGCTGTGGAAAATCACTACCGTCCCAGACCCACTACAAATGGCTATTAGATTTTTCTCCTATTAATTCTTATCTAATTGGCTTCTGATCTGTTACAGTTTAAAGATGAGGCTCAAAATTATGCACAGACCACAAAAACGGAGGGCTGGCCACCTACAAAGTGGAGCTTTATTCATAAGAAGGTTAATTCCACCTGAGACTTAATGTCCCCTCCTACTTCACCCCCTGATATCCAAAGCGCTAACACCGCTCTAGAAACAGTGGTATATATCTGTGGATTAACTTACTTTGAAATATCTTTGCTGTCATGTTGCCACGGAAATATGACATTTCCAATAGCTGCCCGGTAACTGTAGACTCCCAGGAGCCCAAGTGCCATTGCAATTTTCGAAACAAGAGAGCATCTTCTTTGAACCAGAAAGAAGATTGCAAGCAGGGAGACTGCAGCCAACAAGGAGAGTATAGATTTATGTTCAGAGCTGGGGAAAAAAGCAAAGAAAACAAACCCCTTCAAACCACTGTAATTACTGCTAAATACATTTGACAGAGTCTTAGCTACAGCACTGTATTTCCATATTAATCACTACACTGACATATGTTACGAACTTTCTAAGAGGTATGGTAAAATATTTTGGTATTTTTAGAAAAGTGGTTTTATTAATGAGGTTATCTATTCAAGCACACGTTTAAAAGTCTAATTACTGTATTCTACCATATGATAGCTATCTTGTTGATTATACAAAAGCTCAGCTGCATATTACATAAAGGAAAACGGTCTAATGTTTTTAAACTAAGTTTGTTACTTATACATTTTGAAACTGCATTTTACTTATACTACAGCATTTGAAAGCATAAGGCAGAAAAAATTTTGCACTGTAGAAACAGTACCATTCTTTTTAAATAACTGCACATATACACTTTGTTTCATTTTAGACATAGGAAACATCACATAGACAAAATGACCAGAAATAGACTTACATAGTTTAACGCATACACACAAACACATTACCACAATATGATTCCCTTACAGAACTACAGCATCTTGCACTGGATCAATACATATAAGCGATATAAACACAAAATTCACATCATGGTCAAGGAGATTTCAGACACAATTTATTTGTTCCCCTGCATCTTAAATAGGTAACACTCACTCCAGAGTCTAGGACGTTTAATTGAGCATGCTGCCAATGTTATGTATTTAAATCTACAGTGACACCAATTAGCACTGCAAAATATAATGGGGTAAGGTCTGCACTCTATCCCTACCACAGCTAGCTATGCAACTTCAGAAAGCACACTGTAATCCAAGAACTGTTAACCCCTGCCTACTGCAAATATTCCCAGTACCTTAAATCTAGAATCAAAACATAGAATATAGAATGGTAGGGGTTGGAAGAGACCTTTAGAGATCATCTAGTCCAACCCTCCTACAGAAGCAGGTCCACCTAAATCAGGTCACGTAGGAATGTGTCCAGGTGGAGCTTGAAGACCTCCAAGGAACCCACAACCCCTCTGGGCAGCCTGTGCCACTGCTCCATCACCCTCACAGTGAAAAAGTTTTTTCTTATATTTAAATGGAACTTTTTGTGTTTCAGCTTCATCCCATTGCCCCTTGTTCTATTGCTAGATACCACAGAAAAAAAGGGATGTCCCAACCTCCTGACATCCACCATTTAGATGTTTGTAAATATTAGTAAGATCCCCTCTCAGTCTCCTCATTTCTAGACTAAACAGCCCCAGTTCCCGTAGCCCTTCCTTGTGTGAAAATGTTCCAGTCCCCTGATCATCTTGGTGGCCCTGTGCTGGACTCTCTCCAGAAGTTCCCTGTCTCTCTTGAGCTGAGGAGCCCAAAAGTGGACACAGGACTACAGATGAGGCCTCACCAGGGTAAAATATAGGGGGAGCAGAACCTCCCTCGACCTGCTGGCCACACTCTTCTTGATGCACCCCAAGATGCCATTGGCCTTCTTGGCCACGAGGGCCAAGGGCTCCATCTTCCGTCTTCTACACTTCACAATGCCATGATGAAACATCACCAACTGCAGCAAACTGGCAGTAGGCCATTAGCTGCATCAACTCAGACCGCACTTAAGAAACTCCAGTTTTATCTTTGGTTCAATCAAAATTATAGTACTTCAAACAGGTTTACTTTCTTATTCCCTACTATATGCTTCATTAGGAGTCTGACCAGTAGCTGCTTCAGCTCTCGTTCTTGGAAAAATCACAGATGACAAGTGGCAGAAAAATTTCCCTGTTGGTCCTCCCTGCAGGGAGTGTTTGACCTGCAGTCAAACACTTCATACAACTTATCAAGACTCCCAAGAGATGCACTTCTCTCTGCAGGCCAGCAGAGGAAAGTGAGAAGAAGAAGTAGAACATGACAGGAGAGAAAATGCAGTCTTCTGTTTCCTGCTCACCATTGCTCTTCTATAGCAGGAGACAGCAGAAGCAGTGAATCGACTGTGAAGATAGCACAAATGTTATCTCTTAAGATAAACACAAATAACTAATTTAGTAGCCACTGTATTTTTCAAATTAACCTCTGCAGAAAATTTTAATAGCTTTTAGGCCATACTTTCCTTGGCTGCATATTGTATGAGAACAAGATAAAAGAAAACAGGCATAAATAACAGCATCACTATTGTGCACTTCAGTCAAGACACCCTTGCAAATGGAACATAACAATACTTTTTTTTTTTTTAATTCTACCTGTAAGAAGTACTTGCTGGTGCTGTATCAAGCAAGACACTCATTGACAGCTGTGATTTCCTACAGCGAACATTTCAAATCATACTCTAACTCCCCTGAAAAGAAAGTTCTCAGAAAAGGTCTAATAGACAATAAGGGTATATTTGAAGTCATATGTACATCAGTAACTAACGATGCAATCTCAACTCCTAGAAGAGGGGGTTTTATCCAATTTGTGTTTTGGATTTTTTTTAATCATGTAAACTTGTTGGGGAAAAAAAAAACCAACCTACTTCAGTGTTTCACAGTTTTCTGAAGAAACAACAAAAGGATTTCAAGCAAGTGAACTCAGGTCAGCATAAATCACCTACAGTTCCAAGATTTTTTCTGCCATGGTTCTTACAATTAGGCAGCTAAGTGCATATTAAATTTGCACGTATTCAGAAAGGGGACTGTATTTCATCAACACAGAGTCCAGTCATTTATCAAAGTTGTAAATGATTCTACCCAGAAATACAAGCATGAGCTCTGATCTCAGCTGAACTGTAGTGGGTTTTGCCCAAACCACAAAACAGAAAGTAAAGTAGCAATAGTTTCCTAAGTGAGAACTTGGGAAAGGGGGAAGGAAAAAAAACAGATACTTGGCTTTGTGTTAGTACAGTAAGAGCTTGTAGTCTTCTACATTTTTAAGCATCTAGTAACAGAAAAAAGACTGAAGAAATTTCTTTCCATTGCTTTGACCTGACCTCACTGTTGCAGCTACAAGTAGAATGAAAGGAAATATAAATGTGCACATAAAGTATACTTTATGTGGATAAGACTTTTTTAAAATTGTTTACTTTCATTCTAGTACATACAACACAATACACAGAACGCACATGATATGCTACTTTTGGGGGAAATGGTATTTGGGGATGGTTGAGCACATCACTAAAAGAAAGCATTATCCTCTTCCCGCACTGCTGTTTCTCATCACTTCTCTTTAAGCTGATGCTGTCATTGACTTCAACAGTAAGCAGCTCTGACACTTTTCAGCTATCAGCTCTGACCAAAATTAACAGCCAAATGAAGCAACCAAGTGCCAACTAATTAAAAAGAAAAACTAGCTTCCAGGCAAATTTAGGAATCATATATTCTCTTCTGCTTCATACACGTAAAGGGGATTGTATTTAATCAACACAGAGTCCAGATACATAGCAAAGTTGAGAATTATTTTTGCTCTTTTTCCCACCAAAGCTTTCTTTTTTTACTTTGTAGCAGGTTT
The DNA here is from genome assembly GCF_028858725.1 of Colius striatus. Lineage (NCBI taxonomy): Eukaryota > Metazoa > Chordata > Aves > Coliiformes > Coliidae > Colius > Colius striatus. The sequence continues at coordinate 33,984,337 of NC_084790.1, forward strand.
TACAAGGTCTCTCTGCCAATCAGTAAGAACATTTTCCTTATTATAGCACTGTTGAATGTATCCATAGTAGCCAAATTCAACATACTACTGGTAGATTGACTTTCTGTGTATTTGTCATAATTTAGCAACGACCAGCTTTTGCTTGGTAACAGGGGAAGTGGGTTGCAGTGAAGACTCAGTAAAGAGTTTTTGGAGTCTCCCCCAGCTCCTGGTTTCAGACCCACCTCCAGCCCGGCTGGGCCAATCTGATGTTTCTGCGATCACTATTTGGGGACGAGAATTTGAAGTGCTGGTAGATGTAAGAGTGATACAAGATGGAAGCGACCACACAGACCCCACAGAGGAGGAAGAAAAGGAGCAGCACCAGACCAGAGATCCCTCTCTGAGCCATGGTGAGAATGCAGGCTGTACCCCTACAACCCATGCAAGGCACTGGCAGGACTGAGAGCCACCAGCAGCTCCGTGTGAGTGCACCTGGATGGGTGAGGGACTGTGTGAGGGGGTGGCCATGGCGCAGGCTGCGCTGGAGAGCCTGCGCGCCGCAGAGCAGCCCCACACGAGAGGCAGAGAGGAGCTGCAGCCTTTGGGATAAATGCACATCGGAGCCGCCTCTGCAGGGCTGCCATGTGTGTGAGGTACCCACGGACTTGCAGGGAGGATGGGTGTGGAGCCCACCTGCCCTGAGAAGAGATAAACAGTAGAAGCTATCAGAAATAGACTGAAACCCCCACTCCCTGCCCTCTGTGCCGTTCAGGGGTGGAGGAGGTAAAAACACCTGGATCAGGACTCTGAGCCTGGGAAGAGGGGAGGGGTGGGGAGAAGGTGTTCTTAAAGGGCTGGTTGGCCTCCTCATCATTGTACCATTCTGTACTGTTTTGTGTTGGTTATGTTTTGGGGTTTTATGGTTATGGTTTAGTTGGTGTTGGATTAAACTATTTTCTGTTTTCTTCCCCAGACCAGTAGCCTGGTCTGTTTTGTCCTGGATCTTAAGCAGCAATTAAGCTCTTCCTGACCTTTGGCAATCCTCAGGTCTTTAGTACTTGAGGCTAATTGTGGTCTTTGTTCCCTGATGGGCCTAAACTATGACAGTTTTCCACACAAATCTGCACAACAGTCTCTTTGTCTCAACTGTTTAAGCACTGTCAAGACAAGCAAAAATATAAGTCTGAGTACAAGCACAGATGCCTAAATAGTCAACATGTGAGGGAAAAAAAGAGGTTAGTGTGTTCATTAGTTTGTCTTATAAAGGCCTGAGTAGCTTTAACGCAAACTAACAGTGGTACATATGATTTATTATTACAAAAAATGTGCTATTAAGATATAACTATATAAATTAAACACATGTTTAAACATAGAATACATAGAAATAACATAGAATACATAGAATAACAAATCGACTTTACACGTTGGCCATGCATTTTGGGAAGGGAACTCAGCTTATCATCATCTTTTAAATTATGCCATAAGGAAAACACATCATCTCAATCCTGATCAAAACACTAGGGAAACAGACATCTTTACCACCCTGTTCTCTTGTCAAGTAGAAGCAACAAAAACATTAAAAACCCCAACAAAAGACAATGTGATCATACCTGCCAAATCACAGCTAAGCTACAAACCATGGGATGTGCAAAGATTTAGTTGCATCATTGACTGATATTCCCAAACTTGCCCTGTGAATCATTTCAGACACAAAAACTCACCTATATCCCATCACTCAAGTCCAAAAACTGTGCACTTCAAATGCTGCTATTTGGGTAATCTTTTAACTCTAAGCAACTGAACTGTATGTCAGCACAGGGACATACGTTACATTCTCTTGTTAAGCTAAAACCTGCTCCATTGATTTAAGACAAGATGTAGCTCCACAGCAGCCTAGTGCCAGGGCTGCCAGGATTCTGGTCTTCCACACATGGCAGAATTAGTTACACCAATGAAAGACAGAAGGCAGAATTGTGTTAGGCCCAATGGCACATCATCTTGGCCTGCCACAGCACAGCACCTTGGACTGTTCTGCAATTTTTTAAAGGCCTCCAAAAGTAGAGGTTTGTGATCACTGCTTCTTTCTCAATCAGGCCTGAAAGGCAAGTGGGTATTTGTAAAAGAAAAAACCTGTTTATGTCTGCAGCACTTTGAAAGATGCAGATACTTCCACATTTTGTTTCCACAGGAATTTCAATGGCAGAAATGCTGGCTTGCACACCCTCTCCTTCGTGCATTCCAGTTACTAAGCCTGCAGTGATGCATCTGAAAGCCTAGAGTTTTCAGTCTACTCATTGGGTGACTTCACCATACTGATAAAAAAACAGCTGTGCTGGTAAAATACAGGGGCAGGATGGAAGGGAGGAGCAAGACAGCAGGTACCTTGCCTTATAAGGCAAGAGCTCCTTTAATATACTACTAGAACCAAACAAGTACTACTAAATCAACCTGACAAACTTACATGATGAGATGACTAAGTCAATGAAAAAGCAGAGAGAAGCTGATGTTGTTAATCTTGGCTTTGACATCGTTTTTAACACCATCTCCCAAAATATACTTCACAGGCAACCTAATGCAGTCCAGGGTAGGAAAGTGGACAGAGGTGAACTGGAAACTGGTTGAACTGCCAGGCTCACATGGTTCTGATCAGCAGCACAAAGTTCACCTAGAGGCCAGCTACTAGTGGTCAACTCTAGGGCATGACACTGTTTAAGATCTTCATTAATAACCTGGACAACAGGGAGGATGCCTCCTCATCCAAGTCTGCACGCAATACAGAACCAGGAGGGGTGGCTGATAAAGCAGATGTGTATGCTCCCAGTCAGAGGCATCTCAGCAGGCTGGACAAACAGGCCCAACAGGAACCTTATGAAGCTCAACAAAGGGAAGAGGCAAGTGATCCTGGGATGCATCAAGAAGAGTGTGGCCAGCAAGTCGAGGGAGGTTCTTCTTCCTCTCTACTCTGCCCTGGTGAAGTCTTATCTGGAGTACTGTGTCCAGTTCTGGGCTCCTCAGCTCAAGAGGGACAGAGACCTTCTGGAGAGAGTCCAGCATAGGGCCACCAAGATGATCAGGGGACTGGAACATCTTTCATACGAGAAAAGGCTGAGGGAACTGGGGCTGTTTAGTCTGGAGGAGACTGAGGGGTGATCTTACTAACATTTATAAATATCTAAAGGGTGGATGTCAGGAGGTTGGGACATCCCTTTTTTCTATAGTAGCTAGCAACAGGACAAGAGGTAATGGGATGAAGCTGGAACACAAAAAGTTCCACTTAAACATAAGAAAAAACTATTTTACTGTGAGGGTGACAGAGCACTGGAACAGGCTGCCCAGAGGGGTTGTGGGTTCCTTGGAGGTCTTCAAGATCCACCTGGACACATTCCTACATGACCTGATTTAGGTGGACCTGCTTCTGCAGGGGGGTTGGACTAGATGATCTCTAAAGGTCTCTTCCAACCCCTACAATTCTATGATTCCACCATTCTATGAAGTCCTGCACCTTGGCACAAATAGCTACATGCAGCAGGACAGACTAGGGGCTGCCCGTCTTTTCAGAGGTAGCTCTGACAGTCCTGGTGGACACTGAGTTGATCATCAAGGGAACAATGTGTCCCTACAACAAACAACAGCATTTGAGGCTGCATTATCAAAAACATTACCAGCAGGTTGAGGAAGTTCTCTTCCCCTGTGCTCATCCCTGGGCTCAGTTATGGGTTATCCAGTGTAGTGATGGACTATGAAAATTTTGATGGGATTAGAGTATCTGTTGGGGAAAGGAAAAGCTGAAAGCACTGAGACTGTGCTCAAAACCAGAAAGTTTGGTATGGTTCTTACCAGCTTGATTGGAGGTGGAGTGTGTTAAAAAAAGACGAAATCATATTCTTCTCAGTAGTGCCCAGCAAAAAGACAAGAGGAAATGGACACAACATGAAATAAAGAACATTCTGTTTAAAACAAAGTTTTTCAGAAACAGAAGACAGGTTGTTAAGAATGTGGAGTCTCAACGCCTGGAGATATCAAAGACCTAGCTGGGCAAGGATCTGAGCAATCTGTTCCAGATTACTCTGCTCTGAGTAGCAGGATCAAACCAAACAATTTCCAGAGGTCTCTTCCAACCTCAACCATCTTGTGATTCTGTTGTTTTCACAGATGGATAGGAATTCTGCAAAAAATGCCAATTCCAATTCACAGGAGGAAAAACAAAGCACAAAAATACTTCCCATCTCCCTTAGCAACAAAAAAATCCCTATGCCAGAACAGGTGTAAATAACCTGGGTTTACCTAAGTGGGCTGCTTGGAAGCTTCTGATGGGCAATAGTGTTTGAGCTGGGCATACAGTATTTCCCAGTTTTTGTTATAAATCAGGAAGCCTTAGAAGTGCCTGCTGTAGCTGCAGGCTAGAGTCTACCTGTACTACCTCCCAGAGACCCCACAGACCAAGGCTGTAAGAGGTGTTGCTGCTCTATAGGCATGTCTAGAACCAGGAAATCAAAGGTGGGAGCACCCTTAACTGAGACAAAATCTTTGAAAGTTAAGTTCAGGCATACACATGCAGAAGGCTGGTAGCATTTTCAAGTGTCAGTAAACATTCAAAAGCAATATATCTGAAACAAACAATTTTTCAGCTGCAAGAACATCAAGTCCTTGTTTCATGGCATTCTTGCACTAATACACTTCAAAGAAAAGGTTAACAGTCTGAAAACAACACCTGGCTCAGGAACTTACTGGGAAACTAAATTTTTTAAAGATGCTCAGGATTAATCATAAAGATCTTCTCAATCACACTAAACAACAGCAAATACTGCTCACACACTGTCTTAGCTCACAATGAAGGAGTTCCTTATCATGTAGACTTTATGTTGGGAATATGACACTTTCTCAACCCCTCGCCTCAAGAGGAGGAATGAATGGTAAAAGCTTTGGTATAGAACCACTGCTATAATGCAATAAATTCCCTTGTAACTCATGTTTTTCAGCACTCATGACTATAACAGAAATTAGCATGTTATCTGTGAGGCTGCCATTAAGTCACAAGTCTCATACAAGTTCATTTGCATATGTTCCTTTTAATGAACAACAGATGACATTTTCATCCACATTACAAGATACTGACTAGCTGCACAGCCTCCTCATCTACTGACTGCAAAACCTTGACTACTCAGTTACAAGGTATTGCTTATCCATCCAACACTAAAAGAAAGTTCAAGTATCAAGTACTTTTATCACCAAATAATGACTCTAGTTCTTCAAATACTAAAAGGTAGTAGAAAAAGTGGAAGACCTTCTCCACTGTACCTCAAGTTGTCTAAAATTCCCTTTCTTTCCACACTACACTTGAAAAATTATATCAGTTTTTATTGTGGTTTAACCCCAGCCAGTGACCTAGTACCATACAGACACTTACTCATTCCCTCTACACCGCTCCCAGTGGGATGGGGAGAAGAACTGAGGAAAATTATGAAATAAACTCATGGGTTGAGATAAAAACGGTTTACTAACTACAATGAAATAAAATATAATAACAAAAATAATGATAAAATATATAATAATGAAAAGGAATTTTTAAAACAGAAAGAAAAAAAGAAAAAACCAAAATACCAAGTGATGCACAATACAGTGCAATTGCTCACTACCCACCAACTGATGCCCATGCAGCACTCCATAACTCCCTGACAACTCCTTCAATTTATATATATTAATTTTATATATACTCAATCAGTACTGAAGCACAGCTCTTATTACACTGGGCATGACACTCTATGGTATGGAATAGCCCTTTGGCTAGTTCAGGTCAGCTGTCCTGGCTATGCTCCCTCACATCTCCTTGTGCTGGCAGAGCAGAGTGAGAAGCAGAAAAGGCCTTGACTATGTAAGAGCTAGTGAGAAATAATTAAAATATCTCTGTGTTGTTATCAGCATTCTTTTCAGCAAAAACACAAAATACAGACCTACTCCACCTACTAGGAATAAAATTAACTCTATCCTCAAGGTAATCAGAACAGTTTTCTACCCACATGTTAAATATCTGTGATAGAAAAAGAATGTGCAGCATCCTCTCCTGCAGCTTCAGGAAACTTGGATTTCAGCAGAACTTTCTAACTTAATTTCAAGGATTTAATTCTATTACACGTTTTTTAATTTCCCAAGCCAGACACTGTTGACTTACACACGGAAAATATTTACTTTTTGCCTCTGATAAACCTATTGTGTATAATTGGCATTAATTACATATGTCATGGTGCACGGCAAATAGTGTAAACTATTGATAGTACAGAAGGAATTATTACTGAAAGAAATGGAAGTGAAAAATTCCTTATATTACTTCCCTGTTTACCCAGTTTGCATGTTTCTAGCTTTTTCTAAACAGAGACTGTATAAAAATGTACACATATTGCACCACAGCATATATTGATTTTAAAATGAGATAGAAAGTATGACAAAAATACAGACACTCACCTTGTCAACCAGTGTCCAAAGTCTGGCCGATGAGCCCACTGGACACCTGTTTGATTCAAGGATCGAAGTAGCCGACAGCAAATAAGGATGATCCATGGACTTGCTAAACTTATCCACTTATCTGATCCTTTTATGAATTCAGCTGAAGAGGTGTTCTTGCTCAATTTTGAATTACCTGCTGCTGAAATGTCTATATTCTTGCAATCAGAGGCTTTCTTGACAGCATCAAAATTTTGTTTCATAGTTGTTCTATGTTGAGGGTCACATTCATTCAGAAGAAAATTATTTCTACAAAGCTCCTGACCCAGCACCAAACAAAGCGTAGTTGTAAGGAAATACCAGGTTTGATGTTCCTCTTCTATGAAACTGCTTGCCCCCAAACTCACAACATGGCCAATTGTACCAGCCAGAATCAGCACATCTACTTCTGACCAGCTGAAACTGGACACAATTGGATTCTGAAAACAAACAGAAAAATCTAGCAGTAGTGAAAGTATAAAAAAATTCACTCATTTAAACACTCATAGTGTGCTGACAGTAACTTTCCCTAAGAAAACAAAATAAGTACTGAGACAAGTTATTTCTGTCTTGACAAATCCCAAAAATTCATAAAATAATCATTGTGGAGTAGCCTATTTAGCTAGCATTGCAACACAATCATACTTTTTAAGGGGAAAAAAAATCTCCGTGAATAATCATCACAACTGTACAAGTTAAGATTTTCTACCACCCCGTGAAAGAAACTTCAAAACAAGCTCTCTCCTGTGGCACATCTGTAGAAGTAAAAATAGAAATCCATCAGAAATCAAATGTGAGATACAGATAATGGGTAATTTTCTAATAGTTTAACTCAGTACAGTGACAGCATTCACTACATAAATTAACAAAAATTACTTGTTGAGAGTCTGACAGCACTCCTTAACCTTGCTTAGTTTGAAATATGCCTTTCATCATAAAATATACTTTAAACTTTATGCATCTATTATTTAGTTTACATGCTGTGTCTATCTGAATCCATAATAGTCTTTGTCTAATGCCTCCATTAGCTCCATTTCCTGCACACAGCAGCTACTTGGAATTGCCTAATCATCAACGCACTCGATGATGCAGCTAAAAAAGGAGCCTAAGGGCATGTGGAAGGTGAGAGTCCCCGCTTCACTGATGTTATCATGTAAAAGGCCTTTTCAGCTCACAGGGAATATGAAGTTAACAGGGAAAGCCATAAAAAGACCACAGAGACACACAAACCTGGTAACCAAGCACAAAAGGAGATCATAAAGATAACCAAAACTCTTCAGCCACTGATTGACAGGCCATTAAGAAACCACAGGAATAGCTCTGAAAAGCATTAGTGTGGACTTTGTAACAGATAAGGGAGAATCGACAGAACATAAGTATTACGGATATCTGATGGTGCCTTTGGACCTATACAAATTCTTTAAGCAACACTTCAGCAAAGTGTCACAGGTCAGGGAGAGGGAGTGGTGAGATACAAGATAGATGTAGTTGGCAAAGTGAAAAGAGGAAGGATGAAGGGGGCAAATTCGTGTATAAGTAGGCACCAGTCAGTGCACTTGACTGGTCCCTGTGTCTGGTCACTGCAGTCTGTCCTGTCTCATTAAACCCTTTCCAATCTTTCTGTGCAACTTCATTCTCTGTTCCACTTGTGGGTGCTGCAAGGTCACGCTGCAAGGTCACACTGCAAGTAACTAAGGACAAGCCTGCATGCCAGCAACTTGAGACCAGGGCAAGTAAATGCAAATGTCAGCAATGGACTAGGATCAGAGGGTTTCTGGACCCACACATCTGTAGTGCTAGTGACTGCAGCACGTTGAGTCTGCATGCCAGGGACCAGGCTGGAGAACACGGGCCTTTACAACTGTCCTCCCAAGAAGCCAGCAGCTGGAGGGATCACAGTGTAAGAGACATCTGGGTGTCAGCAAAAGAGACCACAGATAATGAAACTTGTAGGTCTGCAGGGCCCAGAGTGTGCATCTATGTGCAATAAGAGGTCACATGGCCACTGCAAAGAGGAACTTCTAACTTCTCCTCAAAGCCCAAGACAAAGGTAGGGACAGGGGTTCAGGCTTGGTATGCATAGCTAGGCTCCAGAGGCAAGAGTGCTCAAATACCTCAAGCCTAGAGGTCACTGGAGCCAGAAAATGTTTCCTACCTTAACAAATAAGATAATACACTTGTGAAGCATTTCGTGAAAAGATACTGCTAAAAATCATCCTCTTCCTCTATTAGAGAATAAGAGATACAGCATCTCTTAAACTGGTAAACACCTGATAACAATTTAAAAGCCAAATCAAAACTACTGCATGCCATTTTTACTTCAGAAAAAAGATCTCTGAACCTTCTTTCATGTTCATTTCTTTAACTGCACAGTTCAATCATGTCATCCTCCTACATTTGACCTCATAAACAATTTTTTTTTAAAGTCTTAAATATTCATAGACAAGTCTCAGAGAGAATATATTAACATTCAAGGACGCACAGTGTATTACAATTCCTGAATTGTAAATAATTTGTCGAAAGAATACAAAACCTCCCTAATCTTAGAGCCAGTAACAAGAAAGTGGGTGTGATACAAATATCCCTGAGCATTTTACTAAATCTTACGTGTGAGACTTGCATCTAATAGCAGTAGATGTATTTTTGTTTTATATGTAAGATGATGTAACAGGACAGCAAGCACACTTGATGAAAGAAGCTAGTCACTATCTGGAATTTTGCTTTGAGGAAAATCATTTTTGCAAAATCAAGATATTTTAAGATGAATGTGAAAGAATGTATGAGGCATAATTAAAGTTATCACCTATTGTGGTGGTTTAGCCTTGTTTGGGTGCCAAGTCATAATATCACTCCCCCTCCTAAACGGGACAGGCAAGAGAAATGTAACAGCGGTTTGTGTGTCAAGATAAGAACAGGGAGAATGCTCAACAATTAACATCATGGGCAAAACAGACTCAACTTGGGGAAAAAAAAAGGTTTTACTTATTAATAAACTATAAGAACAGAGAGATGAGAGATAACACTGAATCTTAAAACATCTCCCCCGACTCCTCCCTCTTCCCAGGACTCTCCTTCCCTCCCCCTCAGTGGTGCAGGGGATGGAAGCTGTGGTTAGTTCATTCCAGACAGATCTGACACTGCTTCTTCTCAGTGGGAGGCCTCCTCACACCTCCCACTGCTACACTGTGGGGTCTCTCCCCACAGGAGACAGTCCCTCACAAACTTCTCCAATGTGGGTCCTTCCGTTATGAACTGCTCCAGCATGGGGCCTTCCATGGGGACAGCTCCTCAAACTCTGCCCCAACATGAGTCACCCACCGGGAGAACAGTCCTTCAGGGACAGACTGCTCCTGCCTGAGTCTCTCACAGGATCACAAGTCCTGACAGCAAATCTGCTCTGGCGTGGGCTCCTCTATACTCCCGGGCTCCCAGGTCCTACCAGAAACTTTCTCCAGCACAAGCTTCCCACAGAGTCACAACCTCCTGCAGGCATCCACTCACTCTGGTGTGGGGTCCTCCATGGGCTGCAAGCGTATCTTTGCTCGCCGGTGGTCCTCCATGGACTGCAGGGGGACAGCTGCTTCACCACAGGTCATGAGAGTTTTTCTTTCAGGGCCTAAGCACCCTCCTCCTCCTCCTTCTCCAATGACCTTGGTGTCTGCAGAGATGTTCTCACATTCTCACTCCCTGAAGCTGATGAAGTTTAGCAACTGCGCAGCAGCTTCCTCCCCTTCTCAAATACATTATTCACAGAGGTGTTATCTCAGTCACTAATTGGCCAGGCCCTGGCCAGCTGTCAAGCCCATCTTAGAATTGACTGGCATTACCCTTACCAGCTACAGAGGAAGCTTATGGCAGATCTTTGTTTAAAGAAGCCACCCCTGTAGTCCCACCACTATAAAAAACCTGATCCAGGCAAAAATACTACACATATTCACGTCACCTCTATTTCTTGTGATGTCAATGAAATACATTACATCAAAGTGACTTCACTTAAATAATAAAAAAAAACAACTCACAAAAAGTCAACAAAAAAGTCCTCATGAGGTTACACACAACACTAATGGATTAAAAAAAACCACCAAAAATTTAGCCAGGAACAGGCATAATCTGAAAAACTGCCCAGGTCCTATCTAAACTTCCCAGCATTTGAAATTTCTTAGGTGCTCTAAAGACTACTCCTTTTTGCTTAATATCAAAGACCATAAGCTGATATTTGGAACAAAAGAACAAAGTAGAGATGTAGTCCTTGCAGACACCAAACACAATGAAATTCACAAGCACAATACAGGACTAAACTAGAGGAAGCTTAATTCCAGTAATTCCATTACGCTTACCTGAAAGACCTTGGCTAACTAAATAATGAGTGAGCACACAAGCACCATCTGCTTGCAGAAACAAAGGAATCTGAGATCCTCAACAAATGCAAATGAAACAGTCTTCAATACAACTCGTCTTCTTTATAAGACATAAAATCTATATAAGGATTGCTCCTTTGTATCTGGTTGCTGTCAGTGCCAACATGAAAACAAAGAAGTGATGTATTATCAATGGGGAACATGCAAAATCTTCACGAAAATGATGGTGCTAGTGTGAAAGGTCCCAGTGTCAGAAGTCTATATTTCTTGCCTGCCTGTCTGACTCTCACAACTCCAATGAAATGAGGAAAAAAACCCCAACCTGCTATATTCACATCAAAGGATTAAAGTATAATAGCATTTATTGATAAATCACATTTCGGGCCACCGTTAGTCACGGTTGAAAATGAAAAATTATCCTGCAAGTTACAATCTTTTGAGCCTTCATGATCTGAGAAATACTGAAAATAGCCTCATCAAGTTTTCTAAATTTACTGGTATTCCCACATATAGGAGCTGTGCCTTATTAGGAAAGCCATCATTACAGTTTGTATACAGCCTGACCTTAGGTTACTTAAATTTTATGAGGTTCTAGATTTGGTTTACAGACACAGAAATGTAGGTCTTACTCTGATACTTAAAACTCTGCTTTTATAGCTGCTGAGACACCAGTACCTTGGCAAACAAATGATACAGAATCTGTGGTTTAGAAATTTATAAATGCCTGGCTTTCAATTTAAGCCTATAATCTCCCACACCAAGGTAGCTTTAACATTTGATGTATTAGCATTAGTAATTAGGTAATACAGAAACTGCACTCTTTGCCCTCTTGCTAGCTTGCAAAAGTGCCAGAACATAAACAATGGAATATATGCATCTCTGCTAGTGAAACTTGCATTTCCTTCACCTTGAAATATAAACTCCTGTAGTCTATCTTCTGGGTCCAATTCCATTTATGTGGCTTCTGCATGGTTGAGCATTAAGTCCTTTTTCGAACAATTAGCCATCCCACAGTTCATGCCTGAGGAATTTTACAATCACTTTTCAGATGAGAAACGTTATTTCATGCTTGCCAACATCCAAAATTTAAATATTTTTCATTCTGTGCCTTTCTGATATTTGAGCTCCCAGTCTTCATTCCCAATTATGATAATCCTTTGACAGAGTTCTACAGGTCACACTTGCCCACATTTTCTCAGCAGTTTGAGATAATTCTTGAAAGCAATTTACTCAATCACCATCCAAACACTGGTTTTTTTTTCACCAAGTCAAAAAAAAAAATTGCTACAATTTCATAAAATTGTTTCATCATTCAGTTATGTAAGAATATCACACAGAGAAGGAAAACTAAAAATATCTTATACTGAAAGGGTATTCTAAAATGAAGAGAGAGACATTTCATTCATTAAAAAAAATCTGTAATCTTGCATAATGAAAAAAGTTGGATTTGACAAGCTTTAACTTCTATGTTCTATTTTAAAAAAAACTATTCCTTTTGATTTTTATGAGACATACAAAAAAAAATACAACTACTAGTAGTAAATATTGTACTTAAGTCAACCTCCAAACAATCAGAATAGTTAAAAGAAGAAGTTAAAATTTTTTACTATTTTGTTGAATTTGTAAAGAGCTGCTGAACTATTTAAAGACTGAAGTGTCATTTAAGGAAGGGACTGTTGCTGCTAGAAACATAATAGAGCCTACAAATAACAACCAGGAAGCAGATGCTAACACTGTCTGCACTGGTCTTCAGAAAATTTGTGAACTCGGTAATCAGCTTCTATATTCAGCAACAGTGGGGAAAAAAGCATTACAAATGAGAACCACTTCAGAGAAATCTCTCTACATGAAATGAAACAATTTGAACAAAAAAGCTCTGAAGCCATTAACAGGAGAGCTTATCTTAATTACTTTTTAAATACTTACCTTTTATCATATAGCATAAGCTTAGAAAAGGCTTTCGTTTTTTTTAACTAGCAAGATTCTGATTCAGGATTCTACTTCTGCCATCAGAAGGGTTTCAGAGCCCTTTCAGAAGTGGAACTCATACACAGATTCATAGTGTGGAGACGCACAAGTCACAGACACTTGGAATCAGAGATATCTTAATGTAATATTTGTAATACACATCAGAAGGTCTTCAAAATCAACACATAGCATACACAAACAACCAGTTTCTCCTCCTAAAGTTTAGGTATTCTATTGTTAAAGGAGATGGAAGAAGGGACATGAAAATTTGTGAAATATATCACAGAATCACACAATCTTAAGGGTTGGAAAGGATCTTGCAAGATCATCTAGTCCAACCCTCCTGCCAGAGCAGGACCACCTAGATTAGATTACACAGGAACTCATCCAAGTGGGTTCTAAATGTCTGTAGAGAAGGAGACTCCACTGGGCAGCCTATTCCAGTGCTCCATCACCCTCACAGTGAAGAAATTCTTCCTTATGTTTCTTTGGAACCTCTTATGTTCCAGCTTGTAGCCGTTGCCCCTTGTCCTATCACTGGACATCATTGAGAAGAGCCTGGCTCCATCCTGACACCTGCTCTTTATGTATTTGTAAACATTAATAAGATCTCCCCTCAGCCTCCTTTTCTCCAAGCTAAAGAACCCCAGCTCCCTCAGCCTCTCATCGTAAGGGAGATGCTCCATTCCCTTCACCATCTTTGTGGCCCTGCACTGAACTATCTCCAACAGCTCCCTGTCCTTCTTGAACTGAGGGGCCCACAACTGGACTCAATATTCCAGATGCCGTCTCACCAGGGCAGAGTACAGGGGGAGGAGAACCCATAGCCCTTCTAATACACCCCAGGATGCCTGCAAGCAACATCAGGTTATCCACTGCTCCTTTCACACCCTTCAGGCTCTACCTTGGTATAAGCAACCACCTGCAAAAAAACCCCATCATATCATTTTGAAGCAGCTCTGATACTGGTAAAAATGTTAATCAAATCCAGATCATTCTATATGTCTGGAATGAAGGAAGTTACTAACAACATCTACACATTTTTTCAAGGTTACTTTGGAACTTAAAACAGAGACTGTAATGGCTGTGTGAGTGAGGAGATGACACATCCAGCAATCCATCTACCTATGGAATAGAATTGACGGTGTGATGATAAAGAATAATTTCTATAGATCTAGAAAGATAGTCACGTCTCCTCCAAACAGAATTACAGTTGCCCACATTTCATAGTATCTACTTTAGTTTCCCACAGGTATCTCAGGTATGTCACAGGCAGGACTATGATCACAGATATACCTGGAATTGAGAATTCAATCTTTTTTCTGTCTATTTGCCCCAGGCTTTGAAAAACAAACACACACAAACCCTCTGGAAAACAATGCTGAAAGCCTCCTCAGTAATATATTATCGACTTAAAGCAGATGCTGAGCATTTGCTGGTATGTCCTGATGCCTCAGCTAGGTAAACTACAGAAAACACCTAAGTACCAGTTTCAGATACTCCCATACCTTTCTAGTTCAAACATTAAATGCCTGAATTGGTAACTGTTGCACTGCAGTCAAATGGAGGTATTTACAAACCTAACATAACAATCTGTATCTTCATGATCAAGAGACTCTAAATGATCCCTGTCCTATAATGACAGAAGTGTAATTGCCAGCGACACAAGATTTTGCTTGCGTACAAAAGGCCATTTTTCCATTCCTCAATTCCAGATGGTCTCATATATGGTACCAAAGAGGAAAAGGAGACAAGCTGCTGCTGAAGCATACTTTTTCCAGCAAGAGAGGATTAGACGTAAAGCCCCAATGTCAACCAGGAAGAAAGCTCCAGCTGCAGTGGTTTCTCATATGCAGAATATGGAGTGATGGAAGCAAAGATATGACACCGGATACAATATCCTGGATATAATTTCTAATCTATTTGTTTGGTTTTGCTTAGGCAAAGCAAAACAGACAAAATCTGTTTAAAGGCAGATGTGCAGACAAAGCAAGGGTGGAGAAGGAAGACAACTGAAATAGCAGAGACAGAGAAGACTTCTCATACATTATGGGCAGGAACCTATTATTTCACCTAATTAGGTGGAATCATCAGCAACAGCCAACAGATTATGGTTATGGAAAAGTTCCTCAGAAAGATTCATTCTACAAGTGGAATAGCATGGATTACAAGGGTGCTTCTTTTTATGTGTTCCCTGAGGAATTATTTGCCTCCTTCTGGGAACTAGCAATTAAATCCTTTCATAAGCAAAGCCCTTCTACCTAACTCAAGTTCTGAATACCAGGAGACATCTTGCAATTGCTGCTGTGATCATTGACAGAGCAGCTGTAGGAAGCCACCTGCAGGAAGCTGTTTACAACAGCAGCTCTCACCAACAAGGATGAAAACATGCCAAGAATAGATGGGAATGAAACCCTAAGACTCAGGCAAAACTGAAAAGGCAGAGCTCATACCTGTCAACTAACACTTGATAACAGCCTATTTTAAATTTATTAATAACCAAAGAAGAACAGTACTTTCCCAGATTCCAGTCTTTGATCTAGTAGAATTTTTCCTGCGTCACAAACTCAAAGGTACTCATGAAGTACTGCATGTCACAAGGAATTAACACATATTTAGCCATATAAGAACGATTTCTGATCACAGACAAGCTGAACTGCTTTGAGACAATCAACCTGAAGCAGAAAGCTATAATTTGTTGTCGCTGCTCTCAACTCGATTGAAGTGAAAGGTCTGTAAATTTTACACAGGCCTAGACGTCATTACAAGGGCCTAGTCATCATTTCTAGGTTCTTAAGTGTTTGCTAGAAATAGAAAAACTAGTGACAATTGTGTCTTCCATAGTTGCACAGTTATCATAGTTATCATTGCACATAGTTATCATTGTACAGCAAGTAAACAATAAGTTTCTACGGAATTCACTGGATCACTAATTATTATTTCAAGATCATATTCTTTTATTTTCTAATTTCCTACCTCATTTATAACAAAATACAGAAAACTGTTTAACAAAGGCCCTAAGCAGAACAATTCAGAAATGGCAGAAGTGAATCAAGCCCTTTCAAAAACGAACTTGCCCCTAAGTATCAACAGTGTCAACTGTACTACTAGAAATCTCATTCAGATTTCTACATCCATATCTATTAATTTTACTTTTTCATTTGCCTTTAAAAAAATAAAACACAAAAGCTTTAGCAGCAAAACATTAACACTACTTTGACACAAAAATTTTTGATAACAAAAGTAAACTGTGATTTGCACTTACAAGGCTATATTAGCAGGTATACATGAGATGAAAATTTTTTCTCTGATTTCAACAAGCAGATGTTGTTAGTCTATATAAATGATCAACAGACACTCCTAAAGCTTATGTGGCCAATAAATATAAACATAAGAATGAAACACCATGTTCTATCAACAATTACCTTTTTAATCACTTTCAATACATTGAAATTAATTGCACTAAAGAAAAATGGAAAAGGTCCAGGGAGTAGGGGAGCTGGCTTTAGGAGAGAAAGACACTACACTTATTTCAAGGCTTCTCAGAAAAGCGGCAATTTGAAGAATGTTATCAGTTCATTACAGTCATGTACTTAACATAGATTAGACAACAAATAAAGGTACTAAGAGCCCAAACATGACAGAAAGAAATCCAGATTGATGGAGGACTGTAATGCACAACAGTTGCCCTACTGAACAGACTGCTACAAGTGTTAAAGTTAGTAAATTTCAGAGACCTTCTGACTAATGAGTGTAAGAAAAAAACAGAAGCTGTTTTTGTGGTGACTGACAGTTCTTGGCATATTAAGTTACACAGTGAAAGAAGATTAAGACATTGCAAATCCATTTCCTCAGAACTACCATAATTCTATTCAATACAACACTAAGACTCATCAAGTACTTCACAGAAGGTAACTACTTGCACAACTGAGAACATTTCTAAGCATCCCAAAGACCGTAACAAGCACACTTTCTTAAAATTTGATAAACTTTAAAACTTTAACAGAGGGAGCAAAATTAATCTCTCTCTTCTTTTCAAGTTACAGCTTCAAAATTATTTTTAAAAAAGCACCGAGACTATCAATATAAGAAAGGGTACTGGCAAAGTACTTTCTTCTTAGTTGTAGAGCATTAAAGTCTGAGATATCTGGGAAAGAACAGATCATCACCAAAACGACAGATCATCATCAGTGAATATTACTTCAAAATATCACAACTGCTTTCATTGCAATTGTGAAACCTCACTGTGTAACAGCCTAAGATTTGTACATAGTGTAACTGTCCCTGATGTCATAATATCAACTTCAAAATAATTAATACTATTTAGAACATTTCTTACAGTAATGTAAAACTAAGCATTTCTGTGATCTTCACTATAGCAACTGGTATCAAAACACAGTAAACAAATGTTTCAACTACAATTTGGAAAAATTCAAATTACAATTAACAATTTCTTTAAGTACATACAGAGAAAAATTTAATAAAACTTTATCTTAAAGTATGCCATAAAGAGCAAAACATTTTGAACCATAATTAACACATGCTCTCACCTTCACTGGAAGTCTGGAACTCTCAAAGATCCTCATAATGGCAGATAAAATAATACACATGAGTGCAGAAATCAGCATCATTACTCCAACTGCCATTAACCAGGACATACTGCAGAAATAGCATAAACTTTTTGCCGATGTGCATATTATGACGTGAACTGCACAAAGCACCAGACACATCAAGTAAAACAGCAGAGAGAATAGTGGAGGGGAGAGAGGCACTTCAAATACTGCCTGGCTGCTCAGGGCTTTTGGAATGCTAAGCAAAAGCAGCAGAAGAACCTGGAAAAAAAAATCGAGAATGAATACCTAAAGAATTTGGGTTAGCTAAAACATACAGTGAGAATTCACATACACAAAAAACCCCCATACTGTTGTCACTCTGCTAGTATACATACTTCATTAAAAAAAAACTGTGAAAAACAAACTTTTAGTCCCCAGTAAGATATTATCATACAAATAAGAGAATCAAAGATTGTGTTTTGATTTATTAAGGGCTTAGACATACTGGTTACCAGACTTTAATAAACTACCAGGCACTCCTTCCCTGTGGTAACTGATCACATGCATAATACTCAATCTCTGTGAGATAAGAGCTTTAACTCCCAGTATATAAAATAGCTCCTAAGCAAATAAATTTGTCCCAGTATTTGTCACTCATAAATGCCTAAAGTTACACACCCACTCTGTGCCAAACATAACGTATCTCACAATGTACAAGATATACATACACAGAGATTTTGCTGAGTTAAATAGATACCTAGATTAGGGAAACTTCTCATACTATCACAGAAGTGTACACTGTATTCCCAGCTTATGAATTCTCCTGGTATTTTTTTTTTTATACACCTCTCCACATCACTTTCACTTTAATCTGCGTACAAACCAGGCAGAATTCCAAGTTTCCTCTCACATAAATGTAGCAGTGGAGATGAAGAGTATCTTGAGTAATTTCGTTCAAGCCTTACAAGTAAAAGGAAAACTCAGCCACAGGCTAAAATGCTTTGCAAGGGGCAGAGATGGAGGCAGGACCTAGACTGAGTTCAATCAGCTTGTACTAAGGCAAAATTAAAACGAATCAGATCACTGTTAGTCTGTAATCTTTCAGTCACTTGTGAAGACCTCTGCCTAAATTTTTCCCATACTACAGTGAGGTATAGTAAAGTAGACTCAAAAAAAAAAAAAAAATCTAATGTGTTGCAGTCTTCCTTCACATTCTACTCCCCACAGTTGGCTTGGTTATAAAAACAGAATGTATTTCCTCCTTGGGAATCACATTTACTCTTACAAAAGTTGACATGAATGTCATTTAGGTCATAAAGGGTCCGTGTCCAGGCAAGGGAACTCTTCTGGATGGTTCTCAAAGCATTACCACAGAGTACATTTCCAGCATTTGAGATTTGCCCAAAATATCAACTGCAAGGAACCACTTAAAATTCCTGACATGGGATATCTTATCTTTACTCCTACATGAGATATGAAGTGGCAATCTGACACCTTACAGCAAGTGCTTATTTCAGGGCTGTACACCTATCAGTACAAAGAACAATTCCTGGAATTGTGAAAATTGCCCACATAAGGTATTGCCTGTTCTGAGGGACAGCACTCACTGTTAGATGAAGAGGAACAGGCAGGAATGTATATGTCAGACTTTGTTGAAATGCAGCAAGGGTACTCAAAAAGTGGGAGAATGTTAAGGTTAATTCAAATATGGGAGAAGTTTAAGTTATAGCACATCCACATATTTACTGTAACTAGTTACAACAAAACATAAAGAGCTTATATCAAAAGCTCTCATGAATCATTCTAAAGGCCAAGTTACACTTTAAAAAGAATATCTAACTCATTCAAGCAGAAAGCCAACTTTAACAGTTCATACTAGGTAAAAAGACCAGCAAGACTATGCACTAAGTAGTCAAAAACCAGCAACATTTATGGGTGTGCACTTAGCTTTTTAAGATAATTATGTATTTTCATACCTCCATAATGATCACAGACCCCACCATCATTGAATACATGTCATATTGTGCCACTTGTTTGCTTAGTGAAGAACTCAGAGTCTTCAGGGCTTCCAAGTATTGCTTCAGGACCTTTTTGCCAAGATTTAAGAGTATTTCTGAATTATTCCCTTCTAAATACAGTTTGATCCAATTACTGTGAGATTTTTCTGCTATCTTAAAACGTTCATATCCAGGATCTAAGGAGGAGAGCAGGGGACAAAAAGAAAAGAAAATATGTAAGAGAATCCATGAACAAAGGAGGATTAGAGATGTGGTCATGTCTGCAAATGATATATAAATTTGCATGTATGGTATAAAAATAATGCTATAGGGTTGAAACTTTTTTCACACCTGGAAAGTTACATTATCTTCCTGCATCAACACTATAATGAGGTAGTTAACTCAAAATAAAAGTAACTGATCCCTAATGTGGTAAAATGTCAATATATCTAAAAAAACCCAAACAAATTAAAACATCTATTTACTCTTACAAAGTTTCCAGGACAAACTTATTCAAACGTTTTAAATCCTGAAAAAAGTCATGTTTTATACTGGAGACACTCATTATTGTACAAACCAAGTGGGAAATGTTCAAATAGCTGATCTCTTGATCAAAACACCAAAATACACATACACCATATTAGAGGCCTCAATTTTCCTGCAATGCTAACAAGAGTCAGTAGGTAACACAAAGCTAAAACACTATTTCTTTAAACAGACCATTGAAATAAGAGTTCCAGATATATTCTGAAATATAAATAAACTCTCTCCACATCTTCTGCTCTTGTTCTGTACCCTATTCATGCTTTTGCCCAGTCTCCCTCTTGGTTCTTTTTAGGATTTTTATTTCATTCTCATCTACTTCTTTCCATGCTACTGCCCATCAAACACATTCTCTCCATGTTACGAAAGATGACTGTTTTAGTCAAATCCACATTTATCTCTTTTATATATATTAAGTGAACAATTAAAAGATCCTGCAAAAAGGAATAAATTTTTTTTGAGAACTCCAGCAATATCTGTTTAGTGGAATACTTGCATGCGTAAGTATAAAATGAGAAGGGTCACTGATTGTGGGTTGTTGAAGACACATTTTGGTAAGTGGTAGGTAACATTTGCAAATCACTCCTGCACGAGATATTCAAAGACAAGTTAAACTTGACACAAAATCCAAGATAAGCTTGCCTTGTTACAGGTTTTCCAAAGCACTGCAGTAATTTACCTGAATAGCATTACATCAGCAATTTCTGCTTTAGTCTCCCTCCAATGCTATCACAAGCAAACAGCTACGCTTCCCAAGAATCTGTTTGATAACAATTTCACTTAGTTCCAGCCACAGTTAGTATATAAATCTCCTGTTAACAAAATATTTCAATCAACACATGTATCTAATATAGGTTCAGGATTAGTTCCAAATTGACAAGTAGACACTCCTTTAAACAACGGCATAAAACTTGCTCTCAAGCATGACTCTTCATTCCATTGTGAAGTGCCTTTTAAAGAAACAATACTAATTCATCATTCAGATGCATGTTCAGAAGTTCAGAACATGAGGAAAACATTCCTAGATATATACAGCTACCTTACACTGAGGTATGAATTCACTTGGAAATTTAAAGTGTGTTTCTAGATACTTCTCCTTTCAGCTTCATTTTTGCCAGTTGTTTTTTTCTCCTTTCCCAGACTGCTTTTACAGTTATCAAGCCCTTGGTCAATCTTCAAAGTTATTTAAAATTTTATTTATCTGAAGATTCCTTTGTATCTCAATAAATCAAAACCCAGTTTCCATGAAACGCTGTACCACTGCTTGGTTTGAAAATTTATTTTTGTATGAACAAATATTGAGGGTGGGGGGGAAAGACGTTAGTCTTTTAGTCATATTAGTGAGTGAGTTTCTTCCATTCTGCTCTTTATTAACAGATACACTTAAAACGCTGTCCTGGGTTTGGCGGGGATAGAGTTAACTCTCCCCAGCCGCCGCCGGGGGCGTGGCCAGGCTATTCAATCCCTTGTCATGCTCAGGATATCAGGGCAGTGGCCAGGGCTAGGCCGCGGCAGGTGCAGGAACTGCCGATCTGTCGTCCGGCTGCAGTCGGTGAGCAGGTACACCGACCATTGCTCGTTTTTCCGTGTCTTTGGCTATCATTGTAACTGCCAGCTCTTTGTGGTTTCTGTTAAATTGTCCTTATCTCAGCCCCCAAAGTTCTAGAACTCTCTTGATTCCCCTCCCCATCCTGCTAAGGAGGGGAGCAGTGAGTAACTGTGTGGTTTGGTTATTCAGCCAGGGTCCTGACTAAAGTGTTGAGTAACAGCCTTGCCCATCTAGGACACTCTTAAGAAAAACAAAAGCCTCTAAGAAGCTTACAGCAAAAGGCAGAATTCACCTCAAGACTTTAAAAATAAAAAATCTACCATGGCTTGGATCTAATTCCATGTTACTGAGACTTTCCATTATTGATAGGAGAGAAACTCATCATGTATGCTTAGCCCCTCAAACCCTTTCCAGTAGGGTAGCACTTCTAATAGCAGTTTGCAGTCACAAGCAAGTAGCATGAAAGTTTCTTGTATTTCCATCCACAGCATTTTTTTTTTCTCAGATGAAAACAAGGAGTTGAAATTAAGCTGTTCCGGGACAAAAATTAAATGAAAGTGAAGATATCCAGAAGATGGTAGAAATTTCAGTCTGTTTCACTCATGCTTGCAGAAATACTGTCACATGGAGTTTTGTGTTGTAATTTCCAGTAACACAGCCATATGCTGAACTCCACAAACAAGGCAAGTTTCCTCATTTGATGCAAATGGGTTAAGTGAGGAAATCTGTGCAGAAAAAACTATCAGAATAGATGGAGCATGGCTCCTGCTATTTACATATTGCTAACATAAGCAGCATTTGTTTTGTTAGGCTCCTGGACAGGGTTTAATTATGATTAGAACCCATAATGTTGAAAGATAATTAATTCTTGACCTACAGTGATCATCTTGCTAAACTTTACATGGTTATCTACTTTAATTATTCATAGCTGTAATACAGCTCTGCATTCTCATTGTTATTTTAATGATTCAACAGATTATAAATCATGTGAGAAGTACTTCAAGCTTCACAGTCACTTTAAGATAACATTTTGTAATATCCATGGTAAAATATTCTCCTTTATCCTCTCTTTTTTTTCACATAATTATCATATTAACATGCTCACTTATATTACAGTTTGCATCACAGTTCTTAAAGAATTACTACATTTTCATAGGTTCAGTTTCTTTTTCCACTTTCTTTTTGTTCTTTCCACCAAATGCGCACACACACACAAAAAAATATATATATGCACATATGTTCATATTTTTAAAAAGCAGCTTTGCAGTTCTTTAAGTTCTTGCTCCATGTAAATTCACACACAAGAATGAAATAATGATGTGGAGCTTTATACTGACATGTATTAATAAACCTTATACTAACTTATTGCAGTAGTATAAAGTTTAACTGTTAAAGCTATCTCATACAGACAAAACTATCTGCACACACAACTGTAAAAAGGTCATGCTTATCTGCTTATACAATACCTCCGGGGTCCTCCAACTTCCTTGGAGGCAGAAAAGTGAGTGAAACCGGTTCTGTGAGGGGCCAAGGGATATCTGAAGTTGTGCAAAGATCAGGGGTGAGAAAGACTCGAGACTTAACAGCCTTCATCCCCCAAGGCCCCAAAAAGACCATCAGCGACTATCACTGGGAGACATCACACAAATGAAAGGAAGAAAATACCTAATTTACATGCGAAAGGGGGGACAGGTTGTGTCTTTGTCTAGGCGGATAATGTCATCATATGATTTTGTAACTTTGTAGCGAAAATAAATCAAGCAATAAGTTGCGTGTGCAAGTTTGTGGTGGAGAGATCCCCCGTGCGCCCAGCGCCAAATAAACATACCTTCTTTGTAACTCTTCGAGTTATAGAGTCTGTTTCCACAAGTCATTAAAAAGATAACCTACTTTAAATTGTCTCCCAGCTTTACTTGATGCATCTTTTTACTTAAACATTGTGTTATTCTTCAAAATAGCTC
This sequence comes from Colius striatus, assembly GCF_028858725.1. Lineage (NCBI taxonomy): Eukaryota > Metazoa > Chordata > Aves > Coliiformes > Coliidae > Colius > Colius striatus. The sequence continues at coordinate 34,007,725 of NC_084790.1, forward strand.
CAATTGGGTGCCTTATGTAAGATATCTCACAAATGGCAGGTATGAAACCACAAAGACTTAACTACACTGACAGTTTTACTTTACTCTTTCATCATTATTTCTTCTCTCTTGCATACTCTTCTACTATGAGTAGTACTGGTCATTAAAAACACTTTATTCAGAGTCAGTGTGCCAGAGTAGGTTACAGTAAAGGCTGAACTCAGTACCATTTCTCTGAACACTGCTCTCAACTGAAGGACTAATTTTCAGTGGCACACTATACTCTGGTACCTAAAAGCCCAACTGTGTTTTTTCAAATGACTTACCTTTTTCATATGCAGGTGTATTCTCCTGCAGCAGTCTGCTAAGCTGGAACCCATTCAAGTGTACAAAACGCAGCTGTTCTCTCATTGTCTTGCCTCCCACAACTGGCAATATAAGCTTCCCAACACTGTTTCTTGAAATTGGCAGACCAAGACTTACTGCCAGTGTGCTAGCTAAATCAGTTTGTTGCACAAGTTCAGGTTGGGTTAGAGGACCTAGAATTTAAAAAAAAAAAAGAAAAGAAGAAGGAAGTAAATATTAAAAAAACAGGCCCATCCTAAGACAGCTGGCATCCTCTTAGTTTCAAAATTTTTCATCCATGTGCAATCAGCTGTTTCAAGTGATCTACAGAGAGATGATCTTTTTCAACTGCTGTTCTCTGCTGTTGAAAAAACAAAACTTATTCAATTCTCAGTGAGTATCACTCTTCAGTGCTAGCAACTACTGTAAACAACATGAATGTTGTACAAGTAAAAAAAGAGATGGTCCAGATCATCTTAATATTCAGTTCCAGCCTACATCCTATGGGACTGTGATAACTTTTACATTAGAAAGAACAGAAAGCACTACAGTACGCTCATTTAATGCATGAACAAAGAATGAGAACCTAAAATAAAGCTGACAGCATTCCAGAAGCTTCTTGATACAATGACAACAGCTCAATATTTACTTAATACCAGGTTGCTAAGTAAACAGAATTAGAGGTCAGATAAAGAACACTGAGGCTCCAATGTCCGTGCAGTCAAACCCAGTGATTTTTTAAGGGTTCTGCACAGGATCCTGTTACCTTACTGCAATCAGTCCCACAGACATATATACCTGTAAATCATTTCACTAATGTCAGCAACCTTTTGTTTCAGATTGTCTTGTCAGTTGTTTCTTTGAGTGCTTTACTAGTTACATAACAGTAATTTTCTACTTGGCTTTTACTTTCTTCTTTTTGTTACAAAAAAGCATTGAGTGTTTTGACCTAAGTATGGCACAGAAAGAATTCTACATACAGTCATTATTAATCTCAAGGCTCTCTTTAAGAGCATTAGAACTTCTTTCATTTCTTGTCTAGCTCCAATTAATCCCACACTTGTACAGAATGCCATCTGTAATCCCTAAAGCCTCTTAGCATGAGTGCCTGTGTGTCAGCAGTTTTCAGATTTCATCTTTGAAGGCAAGTTCTTAACTGGTTAAGAAAAGGCAAAGTACCAAATGCATTTAGCCAATCATAGGTGACACATCTCTGTAGAAGACTAAGCAAGTAATACTCTGAGAGCATACCAAATGCACAAAGCCCATAGGATTACTATTTTGAGGTCTACTAAATTAATCAAAGCACATTTTGTTTACAGTGGGATCACAAGAAGCAGTCACTAGAAATTCTAGTTACTGTAGCAACGAGAAGCAAGCTGCTGGATATTTATATGGGGATCATTAAACATTACAGATGCAATCTCAAAATAGCGGTGCATAGATACACATAGAATGACTGTGATTCTATTTCACTCTATTGCATAACTACACGTTCAGTTTAAACCTAACAGAAACTGTACCAAATTAACAAGAGATCTCATTTGCAGAATCTACATTCACGTGGCCTGGTTGTCAACACATTCTGGTGAAATTTATAAAGCAAAAACTTACTTGAGAGCTTTGGTCAGCTCTTGACTTTGTTCTGCTTTTATATCTGAAAAGAGTTCAATGACTCCTCAAGCAATGCTGTCTACTGCAGCTGGATAACAGCTTTATAAATGACAGATAAATGTACTTCCACTGCACTGCAGGAACCTCCATGCAAAACAAAGTAAGGTTCTGCAAACAGGCTTTAAAAGCAAGGAAATCAGATGGAAATGAGCAAGAGGCACAATAAATGGCAGAGGGAAGTATTATTTTGAAGAAAATACTCACTCCTGGTGTAACTACATTTCACTAACTCAGTTATGGAGTTTATTTAAGCACGACGCTAAAAATTTAAGCTACAGATTTTCTATCACACCATTCCCTTCTTGCTTCTTACCTCAAGCTATATAATACAAGTAGGAACAAGTCAGAAACAGATAAACTCACATCAATCATTTAAAATTAACTGCCTGCCAATACAGTAAATACACTGATGCTCCATATTTTTTCTTTAATGCTTAGCAATCAAAAGTCATGTTTTCAGTGCTGTCATTTCTCACCCTTTCACAAGAGCAATTCTTCCTCTTCCCTGTTACACTCAGGATGAGAAAATGTCATTCATTATTTTATCCTGGTTGTTGGAGAGGGAAGAAAAGGAAAATAATCCTGGCCAAGAAAGACAAAACTCAAAATATCACTTCAAATAGGATTTTACTTCTAATCCTATCCATTCACCAGTATCACAGAACTCCTACAATAGCTGTCATTAGCTCTCAACAGTCAAGTAGGACAGTTGCAAATGTTGTAGTCTGAGGAAATACTCAGTTCTGTCAGTGTCTAAGTCATGGTTTCACCATGACACAGATGCAGACTCTGACTAAAACCAGAGTTTCAAGTCACACAAAATGGGCATTTTCAGGTATCTGTAGAAAAAACCAAAACAATTTCAGGAAGAATTCTAGATCTAATGTAAGTTAGAGATGGCAGTGTATTCTGAAAAAAGGTCAAGCTTCTTTGATCCTTACCACTTCTCTTTTCAAAAGCTGAGCTGATAAACAGCAGTGGTGTGTGTACTTCCCCTTCTGAAGAACCACCATGACTACCTGTTTCAGACATCCCATGATCCCCACAAACAACTAGCAAATTGGGCAGAGAAGATTGTTCCTGCAAGTAACAGAAATACATTTAAGTTCCTGTACAAACAAGATGCACATATATAATGCATCGCTACCTGTAATAATTTTTATATATGAACGTTTCTCAAAATCCATGTTTTGAATTGTCTCAGGACACCTAGGGCAGATTACAACAGATGTCTGCAACTGAGTGTTATCGGGTAATATTAATTTTAACAGTGAAGGGACATACCAGTAGCTAATATACTTGTCAGTATGTTACAAAACCAAAAAAATGCTTTAATAAAACCCCTCATTTACAGTCACAAGAAACCAACTAAGGATTAAATAAAAGTCATCATATTGTGGGAAGAAAATAAAGAGTCCAAGAGCTCCAAGTAGCTTCATTGAGTTTTTAATATAAATGCTAAATTATTAATACTGTGTATGTTAATACAATAGACATTTAATACCAAAATGTAATCATATTTCCAATAGTCTCTAGCCTCTCGGGCACTTTTAGGGTCGAAACCTGACATGACTGATGTCAAAATATGTTTGTTTTTCTGAAGACTGAGAAACAGAAGCATAAGTGAGGCCTGTCCAGCAATTTTGAGCTAACAAATCAGAACATCAGAAAATAAAACATTGTCATTCCATAACAAAGCAGCTTTTTGGCATCTATAGTTATTACCAGTACCTGTGGTATCCAAAAAGTAAAGTCTTTATTATGTCCCTACTCTAAATCTCAGAGAAAAGCTTGCATACTGTTGGCAAAAGCAAGAAATACTAACCACTGCCATGTTCACAGGACTGTAACTTCTACAAGCAGAATTTAACCTCTCTTTCATACAGTGGTATCCATTTGTCTCAAAATACATTGAATTTTATGAACAGCTATTCTGAATTGCAGTTGTCAAGAAGCAACAAGAAAAAAGCTTCAGGCCACTTAGAATTGGTATTGGAATACTCATAAGTGACACCCTATATTTTCAAATCTAAAACTAGATTCAGATTCAATAATTTACATGCTATATTTAGTGTAAGAAAAATAGTTTTTACAACCACTATTTCCATTTGAATCTTTTCAGTATCTAAGAATCAAACAAGCTTCCCAGTTGTAGAAATCTGAGCAAGCAGCTATGCACATTCATTACTCCTTCTGCTGAATTCATTACCTGAAAGCAGATCAGCCTCCATTTTAATTCATGAGTGCTAAGAGAATTTGAGCATGCATGCCTCTTCTTCCCACACACCAAGGGACACTTATTTACCACAGCTGCTCATAACAGACTGCTAACAGATGTTTCTAGGGTCAGACAGTAACCCTAAATGCTACACTAAACTGGTAACTGTCCACGAAAATAAAAACAAACAGAATAATATCCACTTTCATCTAGGTCTGTCAGTTCACAGCTAACAGATCTTGATCCAAGAAGGAGCTGTATTACCTTTGAAAGAAGAGAAATATGAATTTTTTTCAAGACGTTATCCATTTCACGAAGTTTTGGTCCCACCAATGGGCTATTTGGCCCCATTATATGTCCAATATGGTCCAAACCCAGGTAATGCAGTATTAGGAGATCCCAGTCTTCTCTCTTTAAGACTCTATCCAAATGCCTGGTAACATTATCATCAACCTCAGATATAAAAGGAAAACAATTAAAAGGTAAAAGTAATTTCCCTGTTATAAAAAGCACAGAAAAATTAGATAACATTATCAATGAAAATTCTGTAGAAGCAAAAGAGAATTACAGTCACTTAAAATGAGATAAGTTGGGGGGGAGGGAAAAAATACCCAGACTGGTTAGTTCAATGCCTGGAAGCCAAAAAAATCTGTCTTACAAAACAGATTCTTTCCCCAATTTCACTCTCTTCTGGTTATGAGACATCCAACTACATAGAAACAGAGATAAAGGTTTGCCACACTTCCACAGATACTCTTAAAAAATTTTTCAAGACATTTTCAGTCACTTTCATCCTTCAAACTCCTGATTCATCACATCACTTCAATGGGAGAAACCTCTCTTCACTGCTTGGAAGCACTGGGAAAAAAACCCCATTCGAGCTATTTCAACTCAATTTTTGCTAGTCTGCAAACCCAACAAGATTGTACTTGCTGTGAGCAAAAGGAAGTGACAACAGAGTAAGAAAGAAAAATTATTTGAAAAGTGCTATTTGGGGCCTAACTCACATGTTCCCCAGCTTAGGCTGACAACCTATTTTTGGCTGCATTTTTTGGCTTCTCCTTGGATATTAAAAATCCTTAAAACATTTCACATGCAACATTGCTTTGTTGACTCTTGATACAGCTACCTAGAAAAATAAAAAAAGCTTTCTGCTTAATGGACTATACTCAGAAACCATACAGACCACATAAAATTCTTGAGAACCATGTAATCGCACACCCATAAGCACACTCACATTTTTCCACTCCAATTTGAAACTTCTGCAAGCCTTCTAACATGAATCAATTAAAAGTGTCTTCTAATGCACATATTGGTCCTATCTAACTTCCTTACACATGATAACAAACTGCTTACATTAGTAGCAGCAGGTCAATTACCTGAGGTTTTATAAATCATAAAGGTTCAAAATATGAACTAAAACTGCTTCACCATTTACTCTTTCAGAGTGCCCTTACTAAGAACTTTCACAGTTTACTTTCTATGCTGCCTCTTTGTTAACACACTGACACACTATTCATATCGCAACTACAGAAGTATACAACACTTCTAAGTGTTGGACCCTAAGACCGAGAGGGTTGGGGGGTGGGGAGGATGCCTTTTAAAGATGGCATACACTAACACAAACATAATCACAAACTGGAAACGTGGATAGTGGAATTTTTAAACAAAGCAAGTGGACTGATTTCCCACCCCAACAAGTTTTGTAAGAATCTCATATTTGGAAAAGTTATACAGTAACCGACTGCCACCATATCATCCAAACACTTCCCACACCACATGTATGCAGGACTGAAACGCTTATTTCTGTATGACCAATAGCAACAATACACACAAATCCAATTTCTATCTAATTGCCAGGTTCATATTTCAGAACAAGGATAGTTTTACTCATTCATTCTTTGAAGTTGGCACTATGTGTTTGTACTCACACAATTTAACTTGGTATTATACAAAGTCTCTCACCTCTGTAAAGTCTGACACAAAAAAAGACGTTGTTCCGTCATATTCCACAAAATGCTTTGGAAACAATTTAACCCAAGTGTCATCACCATAAAAGATTATTCTTTTCCCAGCTGTTTTTGCCTGCCATATCAGATTGTCATCCAACAGAGCCGGGGTATTGAGGTTCACAATAACATCAATGAAACCAGGTATGCTACCTGTCATCAAAGCCTAAGTAAAACAAGAGACATGTTAACAGAAACCAAAAAGTTTCCAGTACTCAGAAGACAGTACCAGTGTAAGAGGAGGCGATGAAGCACAGGGCAGAGAAATTACACTGTCAATAAAAAAGCATAATAGAGTAAAAGAACATATGAGCTGCCATGCCATATCAGCTCACCTGCCACAACACAGTACTAGATGATATCAGAGACACCAATTGCTTTACAGAAAGATAAAAGTAATATTTTCTTAATCAGTGGACAGCAAATTGACCTTGTATGCCATTTGAAATTCACTTTGTTAACTGCTCATTAAATCACCAAAATGAAAGTTTAGAAGGCTTAAGTAAATTGACTTAACAAAACAGTAACAACAGCAGCACATTCAAAACAGTAATTAAGACTCTTCTGGAAAATCCAATTATGCCCACCTATTAAGAGCTACCAGACTGCCTTCCCCCAGTCTCTCACTGGCCTTCTAGCTGATGTACAGCTCACTTCCTCAGTTTCTTCAGGGTAAGAAATGGCACTCAGATCAATTACTGAGAAGCCTAGATGATCAAGTATTTTGACGACACAAGCACAACTCATCTTTTAGTTACCTGGAACTTGGCACAATTTTCTTTCTAAGCTCTGCAAAAACATTACTATGACAAAACAAGTTTACACTAAACTGGTTTTCCTATTAGAAGTTACAAGGACGCATATACCAACAAAAATATTCTTGGAAGAAGACAATTGGAAAATTTGACAACTGTGAGGCTACTGCTTTCCCGTGACTACAAATAAAATCTTTACATCAGTAATTTAAGCCTGCCCTGGGTCCTTAACTGCCCTTAATTGGTTCTCACAGACCTTCCCATTGTCCTGGTTCACACTGTGACACAGTTCATTATCTTCCTAGTAGCTGATACAGGACTGTGGTTTGGATTTGATGTAAGAATAATGTTGATAACACACTGATGTTTTAGTTGTTCTAGGTAGCATTTAAGTGAAGGACTTTTCATTTTCTCAGACTGTCAGTAAGGAAGTGCCCAAAGAGCTGGGAGGGTGTATGGCCAGCACAGCTGGCCCACAAAAGCAAACATAGACTGTCATGTCCAGTACATTTCTTGGGGGAGGAGTGAGTGAGTGGCCATGTGGTCTTCAGTTGCTGGCTGGAGTTAAATCATGACACACATACACTACAACAGCAAAGTAAGCTTCAGCCACAAATTGCAGTAACAGAGCAAACCTTCCTTTTATGCCAACTCTAAGCATATGAAACAACAAAGCCTTCAAAATTTTCTAAAATGAAACAACTCCAAATGGTAAAAAAACCCACTTACCTTAATTCGAGGCATAGTCACTGTGGGTGGCTTCGCTTCAGCAATGAAACTGTAGGATGTCCCTTTTTCAACAACTTGTGTAGTATAGGGCATGAATTGTTTACCTTTGGATCCAAACACAAAGTCATCTCTCAAAGCATCTATCAGCACAATGACAACTTTTTTGAAAACTGGTGGTGGAATTTTGGTCCAGTTAGAAACCATTCCTAAAGAACAAAACAAAAGAGTATATGGAAGTTACTTACAAATTTTAACAATGGTTAGACAGAAGTTAAAGGACAACCTCACCACAAAAATGAGTCCTTCCAATTTCTCAGTAACTTTACGTTCAGAAGCAAGAAACTGTAAACAATAGAAGTCATAAGAAGTAATCAGAAGAAGCTGAGTTTTCGGGCCATCCACCCCAGGAATGACACAATAGTAACAAAAAATTCAATACAGCATACAAGACAGAAAACAAAACGTGAATCAAATGCACACCATGAATATGGGAGAACTAAGGAAAAGCTACAAAACAGTGAATGGTCAAAGAAATGAGATGGGATAGCTGCTACCTTCTCTCTGGTTTGGTAAAGCCAAACCACATATATCTAAGAGACAACTGCTGTTAGAAAAAAAGATGCACGTGCCTGTGCTAACAATTTTGCAATTTTTACCCAATATCTCAAGCAATAAATCTAAATCAAACCCCACCATAGGAGAACAGGAAAATTAAAAATAAATACAGTTTCATTTAAATTTCAAGGGAAAAATATTTGTGCACAGTGTGCCTTTCAAGGTAGAAGACTGTATGCCAGGATAGTTCTCTGATGGCAGCTACAGGACCAAATTACAATTCCAGAATCCCCTGAACAGGCTATGTACTACAAGAAGAATAAAATGCTGCTGTGCACTGGGTAGCAGGCAGTGTCACGCCTCCAAACACATCTCTTTCTCTTTTATGGTCTTAATGATGGCCTCAGTAACTCTTCATTTGCATTGATCTTGGTCCACATGGTGACATTTAGCTTTTACAGCAGCAATTTTTACCCCAACTTCTACAAGTCTTGTATCTCTACCAGGAAACAACACGGAAGGATAAATGAAAGCAGAATGGATTGTACTCAGAGATCTCTTCTGTTGAATCTAATTCTCAGTACATTCATCTTATAAAGTTAGGGGTTTTGCACTTCCTTAGAGTGAAGTGTTTCTACATAAGTGGTTAACAATTTGGAAAGGTCACAGACAATGTTGTGTCTAATAATGGAACTTCAAAAACCAACCTGAGAAACTGCCTTTTTGGGTACACAGATAAGCACCAATAAGTAGATATTCACAGGCTCACTACTGTTAGTGACTGGTTTTCCAGATAAGGAAACTGGGGAGAGCAGCTCAGCAGGGGATAGAAAGAAATCTCAATGAGGACAAAATGCTGAAAGCAACCCTGATTAAGATGATAATGTTATTCTTCCTGGACTTGGGTGACAAGATGAGATCATGACAAAGAACCAGACATCCCCTGAGGAGTTTGTAGTCACCTCGGGGAAGTTGTAAACCTTGGAGTACCTAAGCAATGGGAGGGAGGGACCTTGCTGGGCTAAGGAATAAAAAGCCGAATTTTGTACCTATCAGGAGTGCCTACTAGCTAGGACACCGCTCTTGCAAGAACGCTTTATAAAAGTGCTTCACTGCAGAGTCTGACCTGAGTCTTTCCCGAGAAAACTTGTTTTGCTTCTTACAAACATGGCCTCCATGGGCTGCAGGGGCAGGGCCTCCCTCACCATGGGCTGCACCAGAGGCTGCAAGGGCATCTCTCTTTCAGTGCCCAGGCACCTCCTCTCCCTCCTTCTCCAGTGACCTTGGTGTCTGCGGAGATGTTCCCACTCACAGTCTCACTCCCTTCTACTGCTACTGCAGTTTTGCATCTGCACAGCAATTTCTTCCCCTTCTTCAATACATTAATCACGAAAATGTTACCTCCATCACTAATTGGCTCAGCCTTGGTCAGTGGTAGGTCCATCTTAGAGCTGACTAGCACTGGCCCTGTGAGATACAGGGGAAGCTTCTGGCAACTCCTCGTTTAAAGAAGCAAAGAAGCCACCCCTGTAGCCCCTTGCTACCAAAACCTGACCAAACTACCCAATATAATTAGTAAGTCAAATTATTGAGAATTACAAAGGAATGAGGAGTTGCTTGCAAGACATCTGAAAACACTTCTTATAGGATAGCTGAAGTAATACATTGTGCAACTCTTAGCATGCAGCATGTCTACTTACCTCTGCTATGGTTATTCAGAAAGTAGCTACTTTAAAGGAAGCAGGGAAGAAAATTATAGGTACTAACAAAAACATACCACAGTGATGTGCTGCAAAGATTCACTATTATACAAGCAACAACACCATTTTTTCAGTCATTCCACAGGTAAGACAGCATGGATTTAATGGCACTCATGGCCCACTTTAGTGCTTTAGTGAAGTACTAAAGAAATATTATTTTCTGAACAGATCTAAAGTAAGCTGAAAACCTTCTGTGTCATAGTTTAGGAAGCCATTTCCTGCCATTAGAATTTATCATCCAGACCAACAGATGTTGGCTTAGGCCCATCAAAGAACAAAAGACCACGATTAGCCTCCAGTACCGAAGAACTGAGGATTGGCAAAGGGCAGGGAGGGCTTAATTGCCACTTATCCTCCAGGACAAAACAGACCAGGCTACTTGGCTTGGGGAAGAAAACAGAAAATAATTTAATGCAACACCAACTAAAGCATAACCATAAAACCCCAAAACATAGCGAACACAAAACAGTACAGAATGGTGAAACAATGAAGAGTACAACTAGCCCTTTAAAATCACCTTCTCCCCACTCCTCCCCTGATCCATGTGTCTTTTATATCCTCCCCTGCTGAATGGCTTAGGGGGGCAGGGAATGGGGGTTTCAGTCAGTCTATTTCTGATGGCTTCTGCCCTTTGCCTTTCCTCAGGACAGGTGGGCTCTGCACCAGTCCTCCTTGCACCTCTGTGGGGTACCTCACACACATGGCAGCCCTGCACAGGCTGCTCTGACATGCGTTCATCCCAAAGGCTGCAGCTCCTCTCTGCCTCTCGTGTGGGGCTGCTCTGCGGCGCGCAGGCTCTCCAGCGCAGCCTGCGCCATGGCCACCCCCTCACACAGTCCCTCACCCATCCAGGTGCACTCATACGGAGCTGCTGGTGGCTCTCAGTCCTGCCATTGCCCTCCATGGGTTGCAGGCGTACAGCTTGCACTCTCATCATGGCTTGGAGAGGGGTCTCTGGTCTGGTGCTCTTCCTTCCTTCCTCTTCTCTGACTGTGGAGTCTGCATGGCCACCACCATCTTGTATCACTCTTACACCTCCCCCTAAGCACTTCAGATTCCTGTCCTTAAATAGTGATCACAGAGGCACCAGACTGGCCCACAGGCCAGAGGTGAGTGTCAAACCAGGAGTTGGGGGAAAGTCCAAGAACTCTTTACTGGGTCTTCACTGCAACCCGCTCCCCCTGTTACCAAGCAAAAGCAGCTCCTTGCTAAACCATGACAACAGATCACTCAGCAGACAAATTGGAACTAAAGAACTATGAAGTATTCTTCCACTGTCATTCCATTTTTACCTACCCATACTGAGGATTACTGGTGACATACCTAAGATCAAACTGTTTGTAGAGCCCCCAAGTACAGACTTATACTTTTCAACTCAAACCAGTCGTTTACAAAGCTCAATTGTCTGACACTCTGCCCTCCCACCTTGTCAGTCTCTTGCTAATAATCACATGCAAATGCAACATTTCACTCAGCTGCCTACCAAACATCTGTGACAGTCTTGGTAATCCCCAGCTAAAAAGCAACCTGCAGAGAGAGACCTAAGGGTGCTGGCTGATAACTAACCATGAGCCAGCAATGTGCCCTCCTGGCCAAGAAGGCCAATGGCATCCTGGGATGCATCAAGAAGAGTGTGGCCAGCAGGTCGAGGGAAGTTCTGCTTCCTCTCTACTTTGCCCTGGTGAGGCCTCATCTGGAGTCCTGTGTCCAGTTCTGGGCTCCTCAGCTCAAGAGGGACAGAGGTCTTCTGGACAGAGTCCAGTGCAGGGTCACCAAGATATCAGGGGACTGGAACATCTTTCATACAAGGAAAGGCTGCGGGAACTGGGGCTGTTTAGTCTAGAGAAGACGATACTGAGGGGAGATCTCATTAATATTTACAAATATCTAAAGGGTGGATGTCAGGAGGTTGGGACATCCCTTTTTTCTATGGTATCTAGCAACAGGATGAGGGGTAATGGGATGAAGCTGGAACACAAAAAGTTCCATTTAAATATAAGAAAAAACCATTGCACTGTGAGGGTGACGGAGCACTGGCACAGGCTGTCCGGAGGGGTTGTGGAGTCTCCTTCCTTGGAGGTCTTCAAGACCCACCTGGACATGTTCCTACGTGACCTGATCTAGGTTGACCTGCTTCTGCAGGGTGCTGGACTAGATGATCTCTAAAGGTACCTTCCCACCCCTATCATTCTATGATTCCATGAACCTGCCCATTGGGCAGCATCCACTCAGGTCTGTTATCAGATTGGATTCTTTCAGTGCTCCTGCTTAACTCATATCAGCACACCATGCTCTAAATAACAGAATCTTCTCTTCCCTCCACTTTTTATCACAATTTAAGTAAGCCTGTCCCAACAGTCGTTAACATCATACAGTTTAGAAACAACAATAACAAAAAGCAGTTCAAGAACCAGTATGGCAGTTGCAGTCCTGTTCCACCACTTTAACTGTAAGTAGATGTCCTGAGAAAGAGCTTTGTATGTGCTATTTGCTGGAGCCTCACCCCACAAGCTCCAAACACTGGTGAAGAACACTCAAGTACACATTGCTCTTCTTCACAGTAATTCAATCTCTGACCAGACATAAAAGATAGTCACCTATCATATCTGCATGCAATCTACCAGCTCTTCAGTAAAAAGATGCTTGAAAACTTTCATTTCACAATTTCTGCAGAGGAACAGAGCGGGTCCTGCAGAAATCGTAATTTCAGAGAAACAGTAAAGAGACTGTAATACTGTGCACTTTGCAAACTGATTGGACTATGAAGGAAACCCACCTCACTACAGAGATGCTGAAGTCTCACACGCATACCACAGTGAGCATCACAAAAATAGTAATTCTCAAGCACAACATTAACACAGCACTTGAACCGTTTTAACGGAAATTGTATTATTTAATGCAAACAACTTACCATTAAAGAGCATGGGTATGACAGTTGTGCCAGAGTTAGGGAAAGGGGAATAACACGACAGAAATGCATATCCTCCAAAAACATGACCGCTGATGCTCAAGGCTTTTTGTGACCATGTGGAGACACTGCTGGCAGTGATCGTTAGCTACCTGCAAAACTAGTTAAGTTCTAAACTATTTCGGAAACAAGTCTGGAAGTGGGACGGCGCTACACAAAGCTGTCCTGTGGCACCGGAGGGCCTGGCTCGCGGCACGGGGCTCGCCCCGGCAGCTCTTGCCTCCGCAGTCTCGCAGCCCAACACAAACCGACGGCAAAAGGACCACCAGTGAGCCAGACACCCAGCCCCACCAGGGCGCGGCCATGTCCCTCAACCCGCCAGACTCTGGCTGAAGAGGGAGCGCAGACGGGGCCCGCCAGGCCAGGCTACGGCAGGGAGTCACCGCGACAGATGCGGGAGGGGATGCGAAGAGGGCACAGGACGGGAGGGGCGGTTGCCCTGGTGACCAGGAGCCGCCCGTGTGGGACCACGGGGGAGGGAGTAGCCTGACGACCTGCGGAGGGGCGGGCTGTCGCGTTACCTGTGCCGGACGGGGCCGGCTCGGCGGGAGGATTTCCGCGGGCCTCTCTCCGGGGAAGGGTCCTGACGGGCACCGGGAAGAAGCCGCGGAGGAAAAGCGCGACCCCCAGGGCCTCCACCAGGAGGCAGGAGAAGGCGAAGACGCCCGAGCGCATTCGCATCCTCCCTAGCAGTGACGGCCCACCGCGTCCCTACACCCGTTCTGCTCCTCGCTATCTCCGCACCCCCCCTGCTGCCTCTCCCCGCCCCTACTCTGACGCCAGCCAACCACCGCTCACTATGCCTGTCCACTGAGCTCCTACTATTGGTTGCAGGTCAGCCAACCCCTCGGAGGGAGGTGTGACCTCGAACCGGAAATAGGCTCCTGCACTAGCGCTGACGGGCAGGCGGAGCGGGATGGGCTGTGTTTCCCAGTAGCCTCCACTATGGGGCAGCACAGGGCGCGGGCTCAGGTTACGCGTCCAGTGGTGGTTGAGCTGCGGAGCGGGGACTTGGAGGGCTGATGAGCCTCGATCAGGTCACACAGGAATGCGTCCAGGCGGGTTTGAAAACCTCCAGAGAAGGAGACTCCGCAGCCTCGCTGGGCAGCCTGTGCCAGGGCTCCCTCACCTGCACAAGGAGTGAGGTTTATCCTCACATTCAAGTGGAAGTTCCTGTGTTTGAGCTTGTGCCTGATAACGTCTCGTTGTGTGACTGGGTACCACAGAAAGACTTGTCTCATCCTCCTGACACCTATCCTTTAGATATGTATAAGCACTGATGGGATCTCCCCTCAGTCTTCCCTTCTCCAGGCTGAACAGCCCCAGGTCCTTCAGACTTTGCTCATATGGAAGATGTTCCAGTCCCCCGATCACCTTGGTGGCCCTGTGCTGGACCCTTTCTAGAAGCTCCCTGTCCTTCTTGAGCTGAGGAGCCCAGAACTGGACACAGGACTCCAGTTGAGGCCTTACCAGGGCAGAGGAGAGGGGGAGGAGAAGCTCCCTTGACCTGCTGGAAACACTCCTCTTGATGCATCCCAGAATGCCTCTGGCCTTCTTGGCCCTGAGGACACATTGCTGGCTCATGGTTCAGTTTATTATCAACCAAAACTCCCAGGTCCTCTCTACAGAGCTCTCCAGGAGGTCAATCCCCAGCCTGTACTGGTGCTTGGGGTTGTTCCTCCCCAGATGCAGCACTCTGCACTTGTCCTTGTTGAACCTCATGAGGTTCCTCTCTGCCCAATTCTCAAGCCAGTTGAGATGCCACTGAATGGCAGCACAGCCTTCTGGGGAATCAACCAGTCCTCCCAGTTTGGTGTCATCAGGGAACTTGCTGAGGGTGCACTCTGTCCCCTCATCCAGATCACTGATGAAGATGTTGAACAAGACTGGCCCCAGAACCCATCCCTGTGGAACTCCACTGGCCACAGGCGTCCAACTCAGTACTGTGCCATTGATCACCACCCTCTGGGCTCTGTCATTCAGCCAGCTCTCGATCCACTTCACCGTCCACTCATCCAAGCCACACTACCCGAGCTTTCTGATGACGATTGTTGTGGGAGACAGTGTCAAAAGCTTTGCTGAAGTCAAGGTAGATGACATCCGATGCTCTCCTCTCATCTAGCCAGCCAGTTATGCCCTCATAGAATGCTATTAGGCTGGTCAAGCAGGATTTCCCGTTGGTGAATCCATGTTTACTCCCCCTGATAACCATCTTTTCCTTCCTGTGTTTTGAGATGGTATCCAGGTTCCATCACCTTTCCAGAGAGGAAAGAGAGTCAGCCAGTGAGGTTGACTGGCCTGTAGTTTTCTGGGTTGTCCTTCGTGCCTTTTTTAAGACTGGAGTGACACTGGCCTTCCTCCAGTCCTCAAGCACCTTACCTGTGTTCCACTATCATTCAAAAATTACAGAGAGCAGCTTAGCAATAACATCAGGCAGCTCCCTCAGCACATCCAGGTGCAGCCTATGAAGACCATGGATTTTGAAGCATACATAACAACTCCTTAGCTTTATCTGCCAAGTGGCAGTTTTTTCACTACTCTGACAAGTACAGTGCCCCTAGAGTTTCTGTCTGTCGGCATCCCGAGCTTAGCTCATTGTCTTTTTTTAAAACACAAAGCTGCACTGCAACAGCTTGATGCCATTGTAGTACCTCACCTGTTTACAGCCATCTTCTCATAGCTATTGATGAGACTCTATAAGCACCTTATAACTGGATTCTAGATCAGTTTTCCTTATGGGCTGTTTCCCTCGACATAAAAAAAGATGGTTTGTGTGAAGATAAGCCAAATGCATTTTGCCATGTTTTTAAGAGTGCTTTTTCACTTAGATTGGTCGATTTGTGCTTCATACTGAGCTTTTGAACAGCTGTCATTAAGCAAAGCTGCCTTGATGTAAAAGGCATATGTGAGTAGGTTCAAGATAAAAGCTTTGTATAACTTTATATCCCTCAAAGTCTTTCCTAAGGCCTCCAGAGAAAAAATCATCAAGGAGCCTGTGTCCAGTGGATCATGGTTATGCAACAGATTGGGTAATAAATCTCTGAGTACCGTTCTATGTTTAGGCCACATAAGTGCTTTTTCTGGTCCATCTTACCACCTTATGCTTCTATTCAGACTGTTTGTAATATTTCTATTCCTTAAGAAGATGCAAAGCCATTATGTTAAAAAGTAACCACATTTCTTTTTAGACATGGTTCAGTTGTTTCTTTCCAGAAGCACAGCTTTCAAGACCCATGAAATTAGTATTCAGTCGTTAACTGCACTTGGCTGTGGACAGGGCAATGAAGTTCAGAGAAAACATGCAAGGCTTTAAATAGGTAGGAAAGAGCAAAAGGAAACTTCTGTCTTTTAGTGCACGCCATTGTATGGGCTCACTGAAGCAGTAAGAACACATTTCCTTGAGCTCTTTGTAAACAACACAATGCATCCAGGTGATGCTGTTAGTCTCTCTGGCATCCTGTTACCAAAAATCCCGTTACCAAAACAACTCTCCAAACCAAGTGATAGTTTAGAAAGCTGACATTAGATTATTGCAGTGCTGGGTGCATGGCAGAATTTCTCCTCCTAGCATGCCTCTTTTTAACACAACCCATGCAAGTTCCAAAAACAGTTATGATTACGACTATGAAGATTATTCCTTCCAAGCCAGACAGACTTAAAAGTCTGTTCATAGAACAGAATCATAGAATGGTAGGGGTTGGACCATTAGAGATCATCTAGTCCAACCCCCATTTATTAATTTTATTAAGCTAATAACTTTCAGCTGCATCCCCATTTCCTCCAATATTTTCTGATACTTTTCTCATCTAATTGTTCCTGCAAGTTACTGGTTATATTTGAGATGTGGATGCAGCGGTGTTCTTCGTCTACTTTAAGATATCCACATACTCCTTGTTCTTTCACTCATAGCAAATCTAAAGCTAGTCTACTTTATAGTCTCATTTTAGTATTAACTTAGACTTATTTCTTAATAATTTGGAATCCTTTTTGAGTGGCTCTTGACAAAGTTTCTACTTGCCAAATTAAATTTGCTATCAATACTTGATTTTCTAAAACCATTAGCCCTGGTAATAGGAAACTCTGAAGTCTCCAACTAGGTTACACTGCTGCAGAAGGCCCTGTCCAAGTATCAGGGTCTTTCTTAGTTTTATTATCTATTTTAATTTGTCCTAAATATCAGGCCTAGATTGGACTCCTTTTCCATGTAAGACATAGGATCAATAATCCTTATGTTGCTTATCTAGTTATTGTGCTAATCTGCAGTAAGATAGTCCAATATACACCTGATATGACCCATGTCATGTAACCTGGGTATGGAATTTCTAGTTCGTAATCTCTATTTGAGTTTTTTATTTCTTGCAATATTCCATCATCCAACAAAGTAAAATTTAGGATTGATGTTTTACTATGATTTAAGGCAGTGAGGCACATCCAAGTGGCTCTGCTAATGTTATAATTAGACTCTGCTAATGTTATAATTAGGCTTTTTGTCCCAATTAAACTACCAATCTACATCTCCTATATACTTCCAATACCGTTCCAAAGGTTTGGTCCAAGTTTTGAGATCCTTTCTAAGGTACATTCCAGAGCAGAGGTAACATTAGATACTGCTATTATTTCTGTTATTAGTAAGACAGAGACTCAATAATTCTGCAGCCTGTCCACTGGAGGCTGAAAATGCTATTGGTAAAAACTAGGCATTTGAGGATTGGGGTCCTCTGGGACATTGTTCCTCTAAACACCTCTAGAACACTGTTCTGTTATCTGTTTGACTTTCCACTGCTTCTTTTGCAGCTTTATTTGCCATACAGTTCCTGATGTGTTCTAGACTATTCCCAAATTCATGCATCTTGCAATGTATGATTGCCAATAGATTAATTGCTTGTAATAATTGTTGGATTGTTGGCCCATATTTTACTAGGGATCCTTGATATGTTAAGAATCCCCTTTTTTTCTAAATGGCTCCATGGGCATGGACTATTCCAAAGGCAAACCTCAAATCTGTCCGTGTATTGTTTATTCTTTGGCAGTTCTAGTGCTCTTAGTAAGGCTCTTGGTTCTTCTTTCTCAGCCAAAGTGTTAGATGACAGAGCTCTGTCCTTGATTACTTCCTTACTGGTCAATACTGTGTATCCTGCTTTCCAAGTTCATCCTGCATGAAACTGCGACTACCAACAAACAGGTTCCAGTCTGTTTCCCATCAGCATATCTTCTGAGTCTACTCTTGTCATGGTTTAGCAAGGAGCAGCTTTTTCTTGGTAACAGGGGGAGTGGGCTGCAGTGAAGACCCGGTAAAGTTTGTGGACTCTCCCCTGGCTCCTGGGTTCACACCCACCTCCGGCCCGGCTGGGCCAATCTGGCGCCTCTGTGATCACTATTGAGGGACAAGAAATTGAAGCGCTAGCAGGAGGTGTAAGAGTGATACAAGATGGAGGCAACCACATGGACCCAACAGTCAGAGAAGGAGGCAGTAAGGAGCAGCACCAGACCAGAGACCCCTCTGCAAGTCGTGGTGAGAATGCAGGCTGTACCCCTACAACCCATGCAGGGCAATGGCAGGACTGAGAGCCACCAGCAGCTCCATGTTAGTGCACCTAGACAGGCGAGGGACTGTGTGAGGAGGCGGCCATGGCCCAGGCCGTGCTGGAGAGCCTGCACGCCGCAGAGCAGCCCCACACGAGAGACAGAGAGGAGCTGCAGCCTTTGGGATAAATGCACATTGGAGCCGCCTGTGCAGGGCTGCCATGTGTGTGAGGTACCTTGTGGAGGTGCAGAGAGGACTGGTGTGGAGCCCACCTGTCCTGAGGAAGGACAAACAGCAGAAGCTATCAGGAACAGACTGACTGAAACCCCCACTCCCTGCCCCCCTGGGCTGTTCAGAGGGGGAGGAGGTAAAAACACCGGGATCAGGGCTCTGAGCCCGGGAAAAGGGGAGGGGTGGGAAGAAGGTGTTCTTAAAGGGCTGGTCAGACTCTTCGTCATTGTACTACTCTGTGTTGTTTTACTTTGGTTATGTTTTGGGGTTTTATGGTTAGGCTTTAGTTGGTGTTTCATGAAATTATTTTCTGTTTTCTTCCCCAAGCCAAGTAGCCTGGTCTGTTTTGTCTGGGACCATAAATGGCAATTGAGCTCTCCCTGCCCTTTGACAATTCTCAGGTCTTTGGTACTTGAGGCTAATCTTTTGTGGTCTTTTGTTCCCTGATGGGCCTAAACCAGGACAACTCTGCTGGCTTCTGCAAGATCAGTGGTTCAGAAGGCTGATGAATTCAGGATCATAGTTACTTTCAGCTACACATCATCTTGTTGTAAGAAAACATCTTGATATTTCAGCATCCAGCTCAGTGACAACCAGTGTCTTCCTTTTTGTTCCAGAACCACTGTGGCTGCACACAACACACATACAGTTAGCTTTTGCCCAAGTGTTAGTTTCTGGGCTTGTTGAATCAGTAGTACTGATCGCTGCTACTGCTCAGAGATATGCTGAACATCCTTTGCTAACATTGTCTTATTGTTTGGAAAAGTACCCTGCAGGTGTTTTCCATGGTCCCTGTCTCTGGGCAAACATTCTTAAGGCAGTATGTAGTCTTTTATGTACAAATAGTTAAAACAATTTCTTTATATTCAGCAAACCTAGAGCCAGAGCACTCATTAAGTCCTGTTTCAGTTTTGTAAATGCATTTCTGAACTCCTGAGTCCAAACAAGGAGGTTTCCTTCCCCTTGCACAGCTTTGTATAGGAGTTTGGCAGTGAGCCCAACATTTATTATCTATAGGCGACACCATCTGGCAATTCCAAGAAACACTCTTGAGCTCTTGCTTCAGTTTGAGGTTCGACAGCCTCTTTTTTTTTTTTTTTTTTTTTTTTTTTTTTTTTTTTTCCAGTTCAACTCTATGCTGACCCTGGGAAATTGTGAGCCCTAAATCTGTCACTTCCTGGATAATGTGTGTCTTTTTCTGGGACACGTTGTACTTTTCCAGCCCCAAAATATTTAGGAGGCCTGTTGTCATTTGCATGGAATCCCCTTTATTTCCTATTGCTAGCAGAATGTCATCTATATACTGCTGCAAGGTGATATTTTCATGCATCTTTTTCCAACCTTCTAATCCTTGGCTAATTCACTTCCAAAAATCATAGACTTATTTTTAAATACTTCCTGTAACACTGTCCAGCATTCCTACCAGTCTAAGGGCTTTCCTGTTCGGAAGCAAACAGCTCCTGACTCAGCAGCAGGAAGGCAGAAGAACACATCTTTCAAACCCAAGACAGTAAACCATCTGTCCCTTTCCTTCAAGGTGGCCAAGAGAGTATACAAGTTTGTCACTCTTGGACATCGTGCACAACTTGATTTATAGCCCTTAAGTCCTGAACTAATCTATATTTTTCTGAATGCAGGTTTTAACTGGCAATATCAGGGTGTTGTATTCTGATTGATGCTCTCTTATGAACTCAAAATTTAAGAATTGTTCTACTCTTTTTCTTGCTCCTAGTTTAATTTGGTATTGCTTTTGTCTTACCGGTCTTGGGTCTTGTGTCTGATATCAGCTGGGTCATTACCAGTTCTGCTGCTTGGGATCATCCTGATGTCCCTGATACTCACACAAGTGGTGTTACAGGGTTTTCAACTTCTGCTGGTATCTCCTGTAACTCACCTTCCTTCTGTAACACAAAGACTTAGGCATCCAAACCTTTGTCTTCAGGAATATGAATTTGTATTTTGGCTTTCTGAAAAGTGATTTGGGCATTCAATTTATTTAATATATCCCAGCCTAATCGCAGTACAGGGCAATCTGGTTTATAGAAAAACTGATGGATTAACACTCTTTCCTGATTCCAGACTCTAAAGGCTGGAAAACCAGAAAAACTTATTTTCACCCTGTGGCACCAATAATTTATGTGCTTTGATTACTCAGATTACCCTTGCATGTATTTAATACACGAAGAGGTAGCTCCCATATCTACTAAAAATTTTACTTTCTTATTCCCCAACCTCACTATGACCAAGGGTTCTGTTAGGGAAGGTTCCAGCTCTCTTTGTCTTCTGTCCTTCTCCCATTTCTCCATCTGTGCTAGCATATCCTGCTCATTTCTCCTCACCCATTCTTGGTCCAGCCAACATCTCAACATCCTCTTCTTCCCATTTCTTCTTATATGTGTTACATTGCTTGCCAATGCAGCATGCTGAACAACAATGCTTAGGTGGTCTCCTATTTTCTGCTTCAAGCACTAACATGGCACTATCAACTTTCAACCAAACCATGTTCCTTATGTACACCATAGTCATTAAGCAATGTAAAGAACAAATCTACGTATGGAATTTCATCCCCCTTTCCTTCTCAGAAGCAAACAATCCATTAATTGTAACACTGTATTATAGTTTATATTTCCATTTTTAGGCCATTTCTCCTGATCTTCTAAAGTACACAAAGGCCACCAATGACTAAAATATTCTATCAGCCTTTTCTGAGTGAGGGGGCTGTTCCCAAAGTTGCTCCAATGTCTTGAGGAAGAGCCCTCAAGGCTTTTCCTTACTAGGACAACAATTAAAAGCAGATAAGAAAGATGCTGGTGTGTCTTCTGTGAGGGAGGGGCACACCATCCTCCAACACTCTCTCAGACCTGCATACATTAGTCAGTAGCCAGCATGTCTGCTTCCTCAGCTCTTCTCCTGATTCTTTTGCTTCCAATGTTTCACATTTTGACTGGAAAAAAGGGACAAATCTTCCCCTCTTCTCCAGTTTGAGATGCAGTCAGTTTCTTCAGTTTCTTTTTCTTCTTTACTCTTCCATTACTTAACCTTATTTAACTGATTTCCTTTAGTCTTGCAGCTTTGTTAGCATTACTGTATATGGAAAGTTAGAAGTAGTTAGGCTAAGGTCTGTATCGAGGCCTAGTGAGCAGTGTGGGATGTTGATGTAACCTAGCAGTCTAGGGAACTAGTGGGGCATGCTGAGCTTGTGCATTCTTGCTTAAACAAAGCAAAGAGATTAGTGAAGAATACTGAAGGCTGAATCTTGTTTTTCTCAAAGAAATCGTTATCTCGAATGTTTACCTGTTTGTTATCTATGGAAATTTCTTGTTGTGGATTCAGATAAGCATAGTCTCAAGTAACTACATGAAAGAGCACAACATAATCCTAAAGTCTAAGAAAACTGGTAAACATCACGGGGACCTGATGAAGTAATCATTTGTGGAAAGTATATAAACTCTGTGAAATTTTTTGTTAATGGGGGCTCTGACTTTGGACACTAGTCCTCAGGTCCCTAGGGCCCTCAATAAAGCACCGCATAAAACGACCTCGGTTGTTTTGTGTTTTCCTTCGGGAACGGGCAGCAGTTTTCTGGCGACCGCGGCAGGACTCCGAGGGTGGCTGGGGCGGTTCGCGTGCTGATTTACTCCACGCCGGCACCGAGAGTTTCTCGGGGAGTCATCGGTTCGTGCCCGACCCCCGCACCTGGCGGACGACTGCTATAAGGTAAGCCCATAGGTGCTTTATTTTCTGGTATGGGTGCCTGCTCATAAGACGAGGCGGCGATCCTCGCTGAGTTGGGCTAAGACGTCTTGGTGGATGCCTAGGCGCCGGCTGTAAGACGCGGCGAAAGCTGCGCAGGTCCGGCACTTGCCCCTTGCGGCGTCGAGAAGTGGCAAGTTGGTTTGGTACTGGTTATTGGTTTTGTGGTTTTTGTTTGTATCGTTACAGTGTTTGTGTTTGCTGTTATTTTGTCTGCTGTTATTTTGTTTCGTGAATACTTGAAATGATGCCGCTTAAAACTTTTAAGCCGTTAGTTCAGTCTAATAGTAAAATCCCAGGAAACACCCCATTAGGATGTTTGCTGGGAAGATGGAGGAGTGCTGGATTTTATCAGGATTTGAATAAGGGTAAAACGATAAACTATTGTAATCATTGGTGGCCTTTATATGAGTCAGAAGGGGGACCTGCGTGGCCCCTAAACGGTACGGTCGATCCGGGTATTATATCGCCTTTGATACAGTATTTACGGGACAATGAGAAATGGGGATGAGATCCCGTATTTGGATTTGTTTTATTATTTAGGGCGAAAACTGGATTGGCAGAAGGAATGTGGTATTTTAGTTTTGGAAACAAAGGAATTAGGGTGTAGTGAATGTAAGAAGAGATCTATGTGTGTTAAGTGTTTAGCTGCCTCCTCTGGTCCAGAGGAAGATTTATCGTTATTAGTTGCTCATAGTGGACAGGGTCCCTCTGCTCCACCCTATGTTCCACCTCAGATGGAACAGGATAGTGAGGACGATGATAATGAGGAGGAAGAAGAGGATGAAGATGAGGACACCAGGAACTTGGATAAAATGTTAGAAGTTGCGTGGAAGGTTTATAATAGTAGGGGAAAAAGAATCAGCTAAGCGGCAACAAGCAGGTATATTGGCTGTAATTCAACAATTAGGAGGACAAAGGGGCCGAGGTCCTGGTAGGGGAGGCTCTGCCCAAGGAAGAGGTGGTTATGGTCAGGGAAGAGGGGGATTTCGAATGGGAAACCTTAACCAAGGAAAGCTAGGTTCTAATCAGTGTGCTTTTTGTCGACAGATAGGACATTGGAAAAATGAATGTCCTGTGAAAAATGGAATGGGGGGTGGCGCCGGGACAATGGGTAGTTATCCTATGCCTCAGGCAGATGTCGCCTAAGCCCTGGTTTTGGGGAATTACCAAAATCAGAGCTGACTAGAGCAAGGGTTAAAGGTAAGGTTAGAAATAAATGGTAAAGAACAGGAATTCACAGTTGATACAGGAGCTACTTATTCAGTTCTCAACAAAAGACTGGGAACAATAAGTGATACCACCGTACAGGTGGTAGGGGCTATGGGTCAGCTGGAAGAAAGACCATTTTTGCAGCCTCTAAATTTGAAATTTGGGGGAAAGGAATTGGATCATCAATTTTTTTATATGCCCAATTGTCCCAAGCCCCTGTTTGGAAGGGATTTATTGTCTTTGTTAAACGTGAAAATAATATTTGAAAATGGGAGAGTAAAATTGGAGATTCCAAATGAAGAAATTGGGAAAATTTTTGTAATAAAGGAAATAGAACCTACTCCCATTCCAGAAGAAATAGATCAGGCAGTTGTACCCTGGGTATGGGAAACAGGGACCCCAGGAAAGTCAAAAGCTGCCCAGCCTGTTGTTGTAGAACAGGAGAAAAAAAAAAAAGAAAGAAAAAAAAAAAAGGAGCCCAGCCGGTTAGGGTTAGACAATATCCAATTAAGTTGGAGGCTAGGAAAGGAGTGGCTCCACTGATAACCCAATTTGTGATTCAAGGAATTTTACAGGAATGTGAATCTGAGTATAACACTCCTATTTTTCCTGTAAGTAAGCCTAATGGTAAATATAGGCTAGTGCAAGATTTAAGGGCCATAAATGAAATTGTAAAGGACATTCACCCAGTGGTTGCTAACCCTTATACTCTGTTAACATCTGTGTTGGAAAGGTTTAAATGGTTGACAGTAATTGATTTGAAAGATGCCTTCTTCTGCATCCCGCTGGCATTACCAAGTAGGAAGTATTTTGCATTTGAATGGGAAGATCCAAGTTCAGGAAGGAAGAAACAACTGACATGGACACGGCTTCCGCAGGGTTTCAAAAACAGCCCCACTATTTTTGGAAATCAATTAGCCAAGGAGTTGGAGGAATGGAAGACCGAACAGGTAAGAGAATCTCCATTCTCTTATGTGATTTTGCAGTATGTGGATGATATTCTGTTGGCAACTGAGGAAAAGGAAGTTTGCCTGAAGCTTACAATTGCCTTACTGAATATGCTGGGACAAGCAGGATATCGAGTATCTAAGGAAAAGGCCCAGCTCCTCAAAGAGAGTGTTCTTTATTTGGGATGTGAATTAATGCAAGGTCAGAGACGATTGGGCACAAACAGAATTGAGGCAATATGTGCCATACCCCTTCCAAGGAATCATCAGGAACTGAGATCATTTTTAGGAATGACTGGTTGATGTAGACTGTGGATTCTAAATTTTGGATTGTTAGCCAAACCCTTGTATGAGGCTTTGAAGAAGCCCCAATTGGAATGGAGTCCACAAAGGAAAAGAGCCTTTCAGGAGCTAAAACAAGCTCTGAAAGAAGCGCCTGCCTTAGGCTTGCCGGACTTAAATAAGGATTTTCAGCTTTATGTAAATGAAAGGCAGAATCTGGCTCTGGGAGTGTTGACCCAGAAAATAGGGTCATGGAAACGCCCAGTGGGATATTTTTCAAAACAACTGGACAATGTTAGTGCTGGTTGGCCGTCATGCTTGAGGGCAGTTACGGCCACAGTGATCCTCATACAGGAAGCCCGAAAACTGACTTTGGGAAGGAAAATGGAGGTCTTTGTGCCCCATATGGTCTTGGCTGTCCTGGAACAAAAGGGGGGTCACTGGTTATCATCCAGCAGAATGTTACAATATCAAGCTATATTAAGAGAACAAGATGATGTGGAATTTAAGATAACTAACCATATCAACCCAGCAGAATTTCTTCACAGCAAACAGGAAGAAGGGGAGCTGGTTCATGATTGTGTAGAAACAATTGAACAGGTGTATGCGAGCCGAGCAGACCTAAAGGACACACCGTTAGAAGATTCAGATTGGGATCTCTTTACCGATGGATCCAGCTTTGTGGAAAATGGAACCAGGTATGCGGGATATGCAGTGGTCACAGCTGCACAAGTGATTGAAGCAAAGGCTTTAGCCCCTGGGACATCTGCTCAAAAGGCAGAGATAATTGGACTTACCAGGGCATTAATTTTGAGTACTGGAAAAAAGGTAAATGTATGGACTGACTCGAAATATGCCTTTGGAGTTGTACATGTTCATGGTGCCTTGTGGAAGGAACGGGGACTGTTAAACTCACAAGGGCCTATGATAAAACATAGATCGGAAGTTCTCGCCCTGTTGGATGCGGTACATAAACCAGAAAAGGTAGCAGTAATGCACATCAGGGGACATCGTAAAGAAGAAGGAAAGATATATCGAGGGAATGAACTAGCAGACATCACTGCTAAAGAAGCTGCTCGACAGGTTTGGACTCAGATGGCTTTAATACCAACCAAGGTGAGCCCTGTTTCTTGTTATATGATTCGGGGACCGAGCTATTCTGCTGATGATGAGAAATTGGCGACATATCTAAAGGCCCAGAAGAATGCAATTGGATGGTATGTAACGACAATGGGACAAGTGGTGGTGCCCAAAAATGTTATGAAGTCCATATTAGAGACTGAACACAATAAATGCCATTGGGGAGCAGAGGTGTTGGTAAAATTTTTGAAAAAGGAAATAATTTCCAACCAAATGTTAATGCTGGCGAAAAGGGTGAATGCCATGTGCCCAGTTTGTTTAAAGAATAATCCTATTGTAAGGAAATAGGTGCAGTTGGGAAAATTACAAATAGGACCAGAGCCTGGAGATTATTGGCAGGTTGACTTTTCAGATCTTCCAAGGGCTCAGGGACTTAAATACCTGTTGGTGTATGTGTGCACCTTTTCGGGGTGGCCAGAAGCCTTCCCTTGTGGAACAAACCAAGCAAAGGAAGTGGTGAAAACATTGTTGAAAGAAATAATACCTAGATTTGGAGTACCACTGGGATTATCATCAGATAGAGGCCCACATTTTGTGGCAGGGATAGTTCAGGAGGTGGCTAGGACGTTAGACATTACCTGGAATTTACACACTCCATGGAGACCCCAGTCTAGTGGTCAAGTAGAAAGGATGAATCAAACATTGAAAAATCAGATCAAAAAGATATGTCAGGAAGCCAAACTTCAGTGGCCCCAAGCTTTGCCGTTAGTGTTACTTAGGATTAGGATAAAACCTAGGGAAAGGATAGGAGTAGGTGCGTACGAGATACTGTACGGCAAGCCTTATCATGCCACCGTGTTAAAAGGAGACCCGCATGTATTGGGAGACCAGGTGATTTTAACTATGTTATGTTGCTCAATAGAGTTCTCAACGCCTTACGGGGTGCCCTTCAATGGAATTGGCTGCTCCTGCTGGAAAATCCAGTGCATGATATTCAACCGGGAGATCAGGTCTATGTGAAGAATTGGTTCACAGACTCACTGAGAGAGACATGGGACGGTCCCCATCAAGTGATCTTGACAACTTTCACAGCCATAAAGGTAGTGGGAATCGACGCTTGGATCCACTACACTCGAGTCAAGAAGGTTCCAACCGAATGGGAAACCCAAGTGGTATCCCCCAGTCGAATGATATTTCGAGCCAAACAGCATTCTTAACTGTTGTACTGTTGATATTATTGAAAATGGTATCGGTCAATGGATTTGTATTTGTCACTGTTACAGAGCCTGTGGTTACTGTTATGGAAGGGATGGATGTCAATTTAACCTGTGACATTGCTGATGACCAAGGAGCTGGAGCCGAGGAAATAATTGCGATTTGGAAACAAGGACAAACCAGATTGACTGCAAGTATTGTTACTGTTTGGAATAAGGATACCCAAAAAAGGAAGTGTTACCTTGCAATTGACTAATTTAACGTTAGGAGAAGCAGGAGTATACATGTGTTTGGTGTTAATTCGGGAAAATTTTGATTATAAGCGAATAGATTTGAGAGTGGTACCTTGGTCCCCGATTCAGTGGGGAGTAGAAGTAATACCAAAATAGCTTCAATGGATATGTGGGATGGCCCACCCTTGAGGATAAAACTGCACTTTTACTTCACAAAGAGAATGTGAAGCCCCGGTTCAAGTTAAATGGTGGAAAATGGGACCTCAAGGATTGTGGGACAGGATCGAGCAAGGAATCAGTTGGTGGAATGTGGGGAACAGAGGGATAGGATGGCTGAATTATACTCAACCTCTGTTGGGTAAGGTGGATGGACAATATCTATGTGTAGTTGTATGTGGACCCTACTCTAATTATGGAAAAAGAAATGTGCAGGGCCAACCTCATTTGAATCAAGGAATTAGGGCCACACAAGGGGTGTATCAGGCCAACGAAGGGAAAATAGTTATTTTAACATGTAAAGTGAATCCCAGAATGAGTTTTTCAGATTTTGGGTGGCGGTTTGGAGATAGCAGTATACAGCCTGGAAGGAAATATCGGATAGAGAAGAGGTTAGGCGGCACCATAGTATTAATAATAAATGACGTACAGTCAGATGATGAAGGGATGTATTGGTGTTGGATAGCCAAAGATGCGTGGTGGGCCCACTCTAGGATGTTAGTATCATTAATTAGAGGCAAATATAGCCGAAGGAGAATACGGGATCTAGGAAATGGGACAATAAACTTCCATCGAGATGAAGGACAGGAAAACTTAGTGGTCGGGTTGATTAGAGATTTTGGAATGATTCAGAATGTATCTAAGAGTACAGCATGTTTGCCACTACCTTAGGCTGCAGGTGAACCTATACCCTGGGGAATTATTCCAATAACAACCATGCCAGAAACCTCTGTTAATTTTACTTGGAACTGCAAGCAAGTATCAATAAAGTATGAAGAGTGGATAAATGGGTGTTTAATAAAGGGGGATTTAACGGAAAAAGAGTGTAGATCATTGCCGGAGTATTATAGATGGGTTAGAACAGGTCCTTATGGGAGAGGTGGCAATATTAAAGGTCGCTGTACAGTAGATAGTACTCTTCCAATAATTGGATATTGGTGTAGTAGCACAAAAATAAAAGTTGAAAAGATTAGGAATGAAGAGATCTGCCAGAATGTTACACAACAACAAACTTTCGAGGATGAATGGGACACAGTATGGGGACCTGGTTTGTTGGAATTATATAGTTACCTAGGTCCAGTACAATGGTGTATACAATGGACAGGGGAGAAAGATCAGACTCACGATGGTGTGATGGCTACATACACTTCCGTGAGACCATCCAGAGATCAGAAAGAAATATGGAACTGTACGAAAGTTTTTACTTGTGACTCTCCAGAGAGTCAGATAGGTTTAGTCCCTGTTAGAGTTCTGCTGAAATGGGGGTGTGAATGTCGGGGATACAATCATACGATTAAAGACTAAATAAAGGGAGATGTACATGAGAAAGGGATGTATGGAAAAAGGGTCATTAGTTGCAAATCCACTACAATCAGAAGTCCAGGAAACTTAGTTTGGGTTATGGGTCATGGGCAATGGACCACCCATTTACCAGTTGATGGTCCAGTAACTCAAATAACATTGGGAGTTCCCACATTATGCCCATTTTGGAGACAATTATAGCTCGGAAGAAAAGGGAAATAGGTGATGATATCAAGGTAGAAGATGAGTGGCATGAACCAAGTGATGGAGTAAAATTTGGCTGGGCTTTAGAGTCTTTGTTTGCACAGGTTGCATCTTACCGTAATAGGGAAATATTGTATAAGCTACTGGGCCAGACTAAAAGATTAGCAGCAGCCACCAAGAAAGGGTTTAAGGATATGAATTTGCAGCTACAGGCAACTAGCAGAATGACTTTGCAGAATAGAATGGCCTTAGATATGTTGCTGCTGTGGGAACATGGGGTCTGTGGTTACCTGAGCAAAAGAATTGATCACTGCTGTATCCATATTCCAAACATGACAATCGAAGTAGAAAAAGATATTTTAAAATTGGAAAAGGTTGAAACCGAAGCCAAAGAAATTGAAAAAGAAGCTCAACATAATTGGATAGGAGCAATATTTGATTCATTGGGGCTCCAGGTCTCTGGGTGGATTTCCTCAGTCATCCAATATATAATTATGTTTGTTATACTATTGATGATAATTTATATAGTTTACAAGTGTATTTTAGGAACCATTACCAGAGAAAAGCTCAACACCTGCAGATTAATGAATGCGATGACCAGAAATGGAACTGGAAATGGGTCTCCTCCTCCATCATATAAGGAAACCACTACTTGAGACACGGACAATAAAGACAGATGATGTTGAGCATCCTTGCAAGATAGAAGAATGCTCAAAAGGGGGGACTTGTTAGCATTACTGTATATGGAAAGTTAGAAGTAGTTAGGCTAAGGTCTG
Organism: Colius striatus; assembly: GCF_028858725.1. Classification (NCBI taxonomy): domain Eukaryota; kingdom Metazoa; phylum Chordata; class Aves; order Coliiformes; family Coliidae; genus Colius; species Colius striatus. Next base: position 34,037,692 of record NC_084790.1, read on the forward strand.
TATCGAGGCCTAGTGAGCAGTGTGGGATGTTGATGTAACCTAGCAGTCTAGGGAACTAGTGGGGCATGCTGAGCTTGTGCATTCTTGCTTAAACAAAGCAAAGAGATTAGTGAAGAATACTGAAGGCTGAATCTTGTTTTTCTCAAAGAAATCATTATCTCGAATGTTTACCTGTTTGTTATCTATGGAAATTTCTTGTTGTGGATTCAGATAAGCATAGTCTCAAGTAACTACATGAAAGAGCACAACATAATCCTAAAGTCTAAGAAAACTGGTAAACATCACGGGGACCTGATGAAGTAATCATTTGTGGAAAGTATATAAACTCTGTGAAATTTTCTGTTAGTGGGGGCTCTGACTTTGGACACTAGTCCTCAGGTCCCTAGGGCCCTCAATAAAGCACCGCATAAAACGACCTCGGTTGTTTTGTGTTTTCCTTCCGGAACGGGCAGCAGCTTTACCTGCTGTTGTCACCTTCTGGGGATCTGCAGTGTGCAATCTTGCTCTTTGAACTGCCTCTGGTATGCTCCCACTCTGATCCTAATTTAATGGGATTTCACCTGTGAGTGTGTGTTTATGTGAAACTTGAACATTTCTTCCAAACTTGACAAAGTCAGGTATGTAACCATCTCTTGCTGGAGATTTGAATAAGGATCCCTTTTCTGTAATCAGAGTAGTAGTCTGAAACTTGCCCCTAAGCCACTCAATAATGTTTTTGGAAGTACCCAAGAGGACCAGGAATGCGGACAGTGGCAAAATTCACCATTTTAAGTAAGAGCCACCATTTTTACATACAAGGAGTGTGTAAGCATATCAGCTGTAATTAAAAAAAAAAATTAAAAACCCAACCAACAAAAAAAACCCAACCAACCAACTAAAAAACCCACAAAACTTTCCAAGGTGATCTGACACTCCTAAAGTTCTGCTATGTAGCTAAAAATCCAGAAGGACATATAGTAATTTTTTCTCTCCTATCATTTCTGGGTTTTTCACTACCTGACAATTTGAATATATGTCAGGTCCATGCTGGTTTTAAACCAAGGTAAAACATTGAAGAATGCTATCAAAGTGTCGTGGTTTAGGCCCATCAGGGAACAAAGACCACGATTAGCCTCAAGTACCGAAGAGGCTGAGAATTGCTCAAGGGCAGGGAGGGCTTAATTGCCGCTTAAGGTTCAGGACAAAACAGACCAGGCTACTCGGTTTGGGGAAGAAAACAGAAAATAATTTAATGCAACATCAACTAAAACATACCCACAAAAACCCAAAACATAACCAAAACGAAACAACACAGAGTAATACGTCAATGAAGAGTCCAACCAGCCTTTTTAAGAACACCTTCCCGCCACACCTCCCCTCTTCCCGGGCTCAGAGCCCTGATCCCGGGGTTTTTACCTTGCCCCCCCCAATGGTTCGGGGGGGCAGGCAGTGGAGGTCTCAGTCAGTCTGCTCCCAATAGCTTCTGCCGTCTGTCCCTCCTCAGGATGGGTGAACTCCACACCAGTCCTCCCTGCGAGTCCGTGGGGTAACTCACACGCATGGCAGACCTGCACGGGCCGCTCCAACGTGCACCCATTCCAAAGGCTGCAGCTCCTCTCTGCCTCTCGTGTGGGGCTGCTCTGCGGCGTGCAGGCTCTCCAGCACGGCCTGGGCCATGGCCGTCTCCCCACACAGTCCCTCGCCCGTCCGGGCTCACTCACATGGAGCTGCTGGTGGCTCTCGGTCCTGCCACAGATCTCCACAGGTTTCAGGGGCACAGCTTGCATTCTCGCCACGGCTTGCAGAAGGGTCTCCGGTCTATTGCTTCTCCTTCCTTCCTCCTCTGGCTGAAGGGTCCGCGTGGTCGCCTCCATCTTGTATCACCCATACATCTCCTGCCTCGTATTTCAAATTCCCGTCCCCTAAATAGTGATCGCAGAGGCGCCAGATTGGCCCAGCCGGGCCGGAGGTGGGTCTGAACCCAGGAGCCGGGGGGAGAGTCCGCAAACTCTTTACCGGGTCTTCACTGCAACCCGCTCCCCCTGTTACTAAGCCAAAAGCTGCTCCTTGCTAAACCAGAACACAAAGGATGACTACTGAAGTGTGAATCTCCCTCCTTTACTCTGGTGCAATGCAAAGTCTCCAGAGGTTTGTAGATGCGGAGGCAAAAGGCAATGCAGAACAACCATCATTGTAAAACCCGCTTTTCATATCTGAGACCACATGGGAATTTCTGCACATACGAAATAATTAAACAAAAAAAAAAAAACATATTAAAAGAAGAATTCAGTAGTTTTATACAACTCAAATAAATGATTGTCTGTCTTTAGACACACACACACCCATGCACCCAGACACAGGGTCTACCTTCAGGTTTAGATAATTTGCACCCGTTGCTTTCAGAGTTTATGGGATTTGAGACTGGGGCAGCCAGGGATCACTGAAGAAGATAACCCTTGATAACCTTTGAGGTTGTGAGCTGTAGGATGGCAAAGTCTGTTTTGTTAATATAGACAGCAGACTTACTCCTTGCTGCAATATGAAATTCTGTCATGGTTTATCGAGGAGCAGCTTTTGCTTGGTAACAGGGAGAGCGGGTTGCAGTGAAGACCTGGTAAAGAGTTCTTGGACTCTCCCCCATCCTTGGTTTCAGACCCACCTCTGGCCTGGCTGGGCCAATCTGGTGCCTCTGCGATCACTATTTAAGGATGGGAGGAGATGTAGGAGTGGTACAAGATGGAGGCGACTACCTAGACCCCACAGTTAGAGAAGGAAGAAGGAAGGAGCAGCACCACACCGGAGACCCCTCTCCAAGCCGTGGTGAGAATGCAGGCTGTACTGCAACCCATGCAGGGTGAGTGAGCCTGGACGGGCGACGGACTGTGTGGGGAGGCGGCCATGGCACAGGCCGTGCTGGAACCTCCGGGCCCAGAGCAGCCCCACACAAGAGGCAGAGAGGAGCTGCAGCCTTTGGGATAAATGCACATCGGAGCTGCCCATGCAGGGCTGCCGTGTGTGTGAGGTACCCCGTGGAGGTGCAGAGAGGACTGGTGTGGAGCCCACCTGTCCTGAGGAGAGGCAAACAGCAGGACTCATCAGGAATAGACTGACTGAAACCCCCACTGCCTGCCCCTCCTGGGCCGTTCAGAAGGGGAGGAGGTAAAAACGACTCGATCAGGACTCTTGAGCCTGGGAAGAGGGGAGGAGTGGGGAGAAGGTGTTCTTAAAGGGCTGGTCAGACTCTTCTTCATTGTACCACTCTGTGTTGTTTTACTTTGGTTATGTTTTGGGGTTTTATGGTTAGGCTTTAGTTGGTGTTTCATGAAATTATTTTCTGTTTTCTTCCCCAAGCCAAGTAGCCTGGTCTGTTTTGTCTGGGACCATAAATGGCAATTAAGCTCTCCCTGCCCTTTGGCAGTCCTCAGGTCTTTGGTGCTTGAGGCTAATCGTGGTCTTTTGTTCCCTGATGGGCCTAAACCGTGGCAAATTCCCTGCTTTCAAAAGGGAAGCAAAGCTGCAGAACAAGAACTAATTTAATAAAGAGGCTGGTCCTTAGTTTTCCCCAGAGCTCTGCACTCAAACCTTCTATGCTTCTTAGCCAGATCTCTATTTCCCTTTCTCTTCAAAGGGTTTTACAGAGCCATAAACAGTCATTCCTGCCTAAGAAAGCCCTGGGTTTAGAACTGCATTTGTGCTCCCATCCAGGCAGGTTCTCTCAGACCTATAAGCACAGAATGGAGTGGTTAAGCCTGATCCCCACAAGTGCTGCTAGTTGGAACTGATCTCAGGATGCTCTGATCCAATGTTGGTTTTTCACTCGGTCAAACTGAGATGAATAAAACACAGATGAAAATAATAAATCCTCAAAGAAAACTTCCAAACTTGCGTAAGTAGGTGGATTGGTTCTGGTAGTATAAAAGCTTGAAACCCACCAAATGTCAGCAGACTTTATCACCTAGAGTAATGCTAGCCATCTAGCCTTCAAGGCAAGCACTGAGATGAGACAGATCAAAGCACAGCCAAACCAATAACTCTGCTTTACATGTGAAAACTGACCAGAATCCCTCTTCTTTCTAATTTTGCCCCTTATTTTACTGCTTCCCCCTTCAATCCTGTTTCCTACTTTTCTTCTTGTTCCTAAAGAAAAAGCTTGAGCAACATTGCTTTATGTTTGACAGACTCTCTCCTGCTCTTCCTGACAGCCTTAGCTCATTTCTAGAGAGGCAGTGAAGAGGGTTCCCAGTGATACAAGTTCCTTCCAGGTTTAATCACAACCTGAAAACTACAAATAGATACTATAGCGCTCCTACCAACAAAACCCTCTGTGCTCTAAGCTCACTCCTTAGCAAGTGCTAAAGAACGCTCTGGGTAGTGGGAGAAAAGAGACGTGATACAAATATTGCAACCAGAATACATGCAAGAACCACATTTGCATTTTGGTCAGCAAGGAATCCAGTGACTGCACCCAGCAACTACAGAAAACAGGACTGCCCTTTTCCTGCTTGGCTAGTGCCTCACCATGGCATTGGTACCTTTGTCCCCAGCATGCAAACAATGACTTCAACCCCTCCTTTTTTGTGTGATGTGACTACTGTAGTCATGTAGTCTTTGCTAGTTTAATTTCCAGGGTACCACAAACACCAAGACTACACAGTATAATAGCTAGAACAAGAGGTCACTATTTTTTTCCTTTTTTTTTTTTTCCCCCCCCCCTCTGATATGTGTGGGTTTTAACTGGTAACAGTGATTAATCTCAGTCCCAAAAAGCTGTCTGTCACAACTCTTCAGGGAGGAACTCTTTATGACAAATCACATCTCTTTTTTCAAGCAAAATGGCACAGCAAGTTAGACGAAGGGGCACCACTCAGCCACCAAAACCATCCCTTTCCCATCATCTTATATGCTGTCTTCCATAAATCTTGCACACACCATCTTGCTGTTATTCAGTCTTTTTAGGCTATACTAAAAAGATTACTTGCAGTTGCTAGAAAGCTGCTTTTTTCCACTCTCAATGTATTTGCAATCCTATATTGATGTGCCAGCACTCCCTGTCACCCAGCTTAGCTCACCTCACTCCCAGCTGGTTTTCCACTCACCCCTGCACTGATGACTTTGTAGAGGACACTGTGAATACACCTCAGCCCCCTTCAGCTGAACTGCACCCTCATTTGTTATCATTTGTTTCATTGGGCCTCATTTCAGTATGTTAAGTGTCCAGCACTGTACATAGTGTTTCAAATGACACCTCTATAGGTCATTGGGACTCTGAGGGTCTCTTTCTGTGCTGCTGGCAACGGCTATCCCATAGCTTAAGAGCTTCTTTTTGGTTATGCCCCACCAGCACTCTGATCACCTTGTAACTGGCATGCTCTCACATGTTTCATTTCTCCTCTACCACTTCAGATTTAATTCCAGCTGAAAACAAAGATTCTGGAAGCTGGTTCTCTGTAGCATAATCTTCCCACTTTAGGTTGCTGAAAGTCACGTTATATCATTGCTCTTGTCTCCTTAAACAACATAGTTCTAATTCTTGTGCCAAAAATCATTAGTAAAAATGTGAACAAGTTATGACCCATAGGACATCCTGGCCCAGTCTGGTCTGTGAGTGGCCTGTTGCAGTCAGCACCTACTGCCTCTGTCTTTCCTTCTCTAAATCAGCTATCCCTCAATACCTTAAACCAGTAAGTCTGTCTTCCTTATTTAGTTGTTTTAACATGACTTTACTGAATGGATATTTTCTCTCTGAACCTCATCATCTTCTTTAGTAGACAAGCAAAATAGTCCTCTCCGCCTAAGAACAGGTTTCACTCTCACTGTGCTTCTCTCCCCGAATATTTCTGTCCATTGTGTTACCCTGGCTTTATCAGGTCCTATGTTCCCTTCCTGAGTACTGAATACAACAACAGAAACTATTTGGCTATTCCACAAACTATAGTAGTAGCAATCTTAGTAGTTATTAAAAGCTTAGAAGTCCATTATCAGTTTGCGACTCTACCTGGAGATAAAAAAATATCAAAGTCACCTTGGTTTTCTTTAGGTAGTTGAAGTATAACTTAAGAATAGAAGCAACCATTAAAAAAAAAAAAAAAGACATCAAAAAAAGGAAAGAAATACAAACATCCTTGACAGTAGAAGTAAGGAAATTTAGAGCTGCAAAGAAAGATACCAGATTGTGAGTACAAAGCATCAGAATATACCCTCTGTCCAGGTATAGCACCATCTTCCTATCAGCCTCTTGGTGCCTGCTGTGCTTGAAGAATATTCAAAGGCAAAAAAGGGAAAAAACTGTCACAGGAAGGAGGGGTTTTGGGAGAGCTAAGCATTGTGAAACACTGACAGTCAGAAAGAAAAAAGCCATTTCTATGGAGGAAGCTCCAAAACCATGAAGATATAATCAGTCCCATCACTAAGCCATGGTTCCTATGCTTTAGGATGCATCAAGGAGAGTGTGTCCAGTGTGAGAAATATTGATGTTGCTTTTGCAGAATCCGAAAGAAATTAAGACAAGGAATTTTGACGGCTGTCTGCCTCTGTGTAATATAAATCGGTGGTCTAACCATGACTGTTATCTGCCTCTGTGTAGTGTAAATCAGTGGACTAACCATAAGACTGTTATCTGTTTGTTTGTAATTAGAGTTTAAATCTTAGGATTGTGGGGGAATCCACGATAAGATACAAAAACCAGACATCCTCTGAGGAGGATTTTAGGCGCCTCGAGAAGTTGTAAATCTTGGAGTACCTAATCAATGGGGAAACAAGGGAGGGACCTTGCGGCCGGGACAGGGAATAAAAAGCCAAATGTTGTACCTGTCAGGTGTGCCTACTAGCTAGGACACCCGCTCTTGCAAGAACGCTTAATAAAAGTGCTTCACTGCAGAGTCTGACCTGAGTCTTTCGCGAGAAAGCTTGTTTTGTTTCTCACAGTTGGGGGCTCGTCCGGGATATGAAGTTGTCTTCCTGGGGGACCTCTGTCGCTGAAGGAGGGGAAGACGCGTCCTGTTGATTTCAATGGTCCCGTGAATCATCGACAGGGATTCCAGAGGAGACCGACCGGATCCTGAGACCAAGTTTTAAAGGCAGACCCAGTGAACCACAGGGGGGAAGGATAGGAATAGCAGGCACAATCATATTGACCAGGAAACACGGACCAAGGTAAGAAAATTGACTATTAAGTATTACTTTGGTGGTCGGGTATCCATGGTAAGAAAATTGACTATTAAGTATTACCTGGATGGGGCATTCTGAGAGACTTTCTGTGTGCGTGTGTGTGCTTGAGACGTACCACAGGTATGAAGTGAGTGCGGAGTCCGGATCCGCGGTTCTGTTGTTCCGCTAGGAAAAGAGCTGTGAAAGGATTAAGCAAAAGCACAGAGTGACAGTAAAAGTCTCGGGAAGTCAGAATGGGAAATAGAAGTGCCAGGCCTGAGGAAAATAAAAAGGACGAGGAAAAGGGTCCCAGGAACATTCCTCCAGATAGTCCGTTGGGAGGATGTTGAAAGCTGAGAAGACACGTCGGGTACTCAGGATACAGTACTGTTGCTTTACGTGGTCTAAAGAGATGAGGAAACAAGTTTTGGCAGCATGAGTGCTTGTGGACCTTAGATTTTGTTGCCTCCAAGCATCCAATTATTGACATTGAGCGAGCTCACCTGAAAACTTTCGTAATATATAAATGATTACGTGTGTTGTTTTGTTTTGTCATTTTGTTTTGGTTTTTGTTGTTGTTGTTGCTCAGAGTGTAGTGGACTTTTTGTGGTGGCTGAATGCATTGTCTTGTTTTCTGTGACATTTTGACGTAGAGAGTAAAGTGGGACTGATCTTTTTGTTGATGTCTGCGTCTTTCTCATTGTCCCTGTCATTTGACAAAATAAATGTAGTGTCACAGAGAGAATTGTTTTATAAACTAAACGCATCAGTTCAACTTAACGTTCCTGAATGAGGAAAAAAAGAAAAATTAAAATTGTCTATTGAAATAGAAAAGGATCTTGTGGGCTGGGGAAGATAAGAATTGATTTTGTTAACAGCATAGTGAAACCAGCTCCAACAAAAGGAGAAGGTGCTATTAAAACACTCATAGAATGACAATGAGATTTGTAAAGTCAAATTGTAATATCGCAATCTCAAAACAAATTGTTTTCTGATAAGTTAAACACTTATCAGACTGTAGCCAAAAAAGCTGCAGTTCAGGTTGTCTGCTATAAATATTAGAGAAAAAAGAAAAAAATTAAGCTGCAGCAATTGTGTGTGTGCTCTTAACTAAAGGCACCTGCAGAGCCGGTCTCTGCACTGTATGTACGAGGAGTGTGTTTGTGTAAAATGGTTTGCAATCAGTGAGTGAGTTTTTGTGGAAGGTTTTTGACCCCTTGATATACTATGTGTGTGTGAGGAAGTCAGTGTGTGTTATTTTTTTTTTGATGTTCAGGGTATAATCTAAAGTTGATGTTAAAATGTATGTGAAACTTATTTTGTTTGAAGAGAAAGAACAGATAATTGACAGGAATGTGGGATGAAATTTTAATTTAAGCCTCAGAATGACTTTAGACTGGGATTATGGAAGTTGAGCAAATGGATAGAGTTTGTCGGATAATGGTTGGAAATTTGATGTTTGTGATTGGAATGTGAAGGAAGACAGGAGTGTATTGAATGGAACAAACAAAGAGGCACGAAAGGAGTCAGGGAAGAAATGTTGGGGGAAGGTAAAGGACAGCCTGGTCAGGCAATGTAGATGTTTCCTCCCCAGCGGGATGTTTTAAGTGTGGGGAAGCGGGGCACTTTGAGAGACAATGCCCCAAGTCGAAGGAAAAAGAAAAGGTGATGTCATTACTGTCTTTTGAAGATACTGAATGGAGAGGTCTGGGTTTCGTAATTAGAAGTCCCATTGGCAGCCCTTGATAAATCTAAAGGTGGGATCCCAGGAAGAAGAAGTGGTCCTCTTGGTTGGCATGAGAGCTGCCAGAATCTCATTAAACTTTATACTCTATGGGGCAAAGTTATCAACAAATAAAACTCTCGGGAATTAAAGGAGAGACATTTTCTTTCCTTATGTTTAAACTGATGTTATTAAGAAAGAATATAAGAACAAATAAATCTGAGAGTCCTTCTTCTGATGTTATTTTACTTCAGTATATTGTTGACTTTTTAATTTTGGGCAAAGAAAACAGTGTGGTAAAAGAAGCCACAGATTTGTTTGTTTGTTTGTTTGTTTTGTTGATTACTAAACTTTTTAGGAGAGCAGGAAGTATCAAAATCCAAATTGCAATCTGTCAAAAAGGAAATTAGATATTTTGGACATTTTATTTGTGAAGGGAAACACAGAATGAATCCAGAGAGAATAAAGGGAGTTGTGGAATTGCCCTTCTTGCCAATAAATAAACAAAAAGGAATTAAGAAAATGTTTGTGATTGACTGTGGCCCTCTGTGGGTAAAACTGTTATGCACAGAAAACAAATGGGTTAGGTTCAAAATTGCTAAATGAAGAGACAAATGTTTTAACTTGGACAGAAGGAGAAGAAAAGCCAATCCAGGAATCAAAGTGTAATCACCACTCCTGTGTTAGCACTGTCATCCTTGGGTTAACTGCTTGTTTTGTTTGTCACAGTAGATAAGGGAGTGTTAACTCAAGAATGGGGGGGGTGAATGACAACCAATAGAACATATATATCCAAACTTCTGGATCCCATATTGAGGGGATGACCAGAATATGTACAGGCAAAAGCTGCCACTGCCCTCTTAGTAGAGGAAAGCAGAAAACTAAAGTTTGGCGTGATATTAGTAATAAATACCTCCCAATAAGTGAAAACTCGAAAAGCTGAAAGGTGGCTAACCCATTCTAGAATATTGATATAAAAGACAATGTTCTCAACTTTAATCTTGATTACCAGCCCATGCCTTAATCCATCCACTTCCCTACGGGAGTCATGACATGTGAAAACTTTGAACACAATTGTTTAAGATATAATAGAAATATCTTTACATACAGGCCTTGAGAGTAATTCAAGGCAAAAGGCATAATGGCTATGCAATTATTGAAGGAATGAGTCAACAGCCAAGAGAAGCAGGACAACCACCAAATACCTGGTCAGCCCAGACATGTGAATTATATGCTTTAAACAGAACCTTACAACTGTGAGAAGGAAAAGATGAACATTTTATATTGATTCAAGGTATGGCTCTGAAGTGGTATAAACTTTTGGAAAGGCATGAGAAGAAGTTTACTCAATAGCAAGGGAAAAGTATTAGTACATGGAGAAGTAATTAAACAAGTATTAAAGAATTTATCACTTCCAATGAGATTGCAGTGGTCCATGTGAATGGGCATAAAAAATGGAATTCTTTTAGGGCCAGGGGAAACAGATTGGCCAATGAAGAAGCCAAAGAGGCAATATTAAGCCATGAGATTGTGAGTATGTATAATCTCACCTCCTAGGTATCTGCACCAAAGGCAACTCCTGTGTTCACAGAAAAAGAGACGTTAAATGAACAAGCTATGAGGGAAATAATGGCTATTTTACATCAAGGAAGTCACTGGGGTATGCAAGCAAAGTGTGATTTAGCTTTAAGAAAATATATATGTGTAGGAATGTACACAGTTGCCAAACAGATTTGTGAATGATGTGTGATTTGTAAGGAAAAAAAAAAAAGGTCCTGAGGAAATAACCCCCAGGAAGTAGAGAACCTGGCCTAAGGCCCTTTACTTTAAACCAAAAATATTTATTAAAAGAATTAGATACTGGGGTTTTATTTTGTTTTTCCTCAGGAAAAAAGGCTTTTGGCCCAAACAACACCCTCGAGTTTGCAGCCCACACCATCCAGCCTGAAGGGCAGATCCTGATCAAGTCCTGAAAAGGAACCAAACTACAACCCGAATGACAAGGCCTGTTCCAGGTGTTACTGACCACTGAGACAGCAGTAAGAACAACTGAAAAAAAAAGGACTGGACTTATTACATCAGACTCAGAGGACTAATGGGACTCTCCACTCGAGGATGGACAGTGGCACGTATGTCAGACTACAAACCCCTTGTGTCTTAAACTAAAGAAGCAATAAGAATCCAATGGAAACAAGGACACTCATTAATGTTACTAACTGATGAGGTGATAGTAATAGAAATGTCATTAATTGTTGAAAATGAGGGAGATCATTGTAATTATGGGCTATTGTTTGTTGGAAATCCAGGGGACAGCATCATGGGGACAAAGTAGTATTTGGTTAAACTATGGATAAATGTAACTAACAGGGAGGCTCCACAAACTATACAGTTTAATGCTTGTCAGACAGAACCTATGAACTTGGAGTGGATATAAATGGAAGGGATTCAGGATTGTAGCGTAGAAATCAAAGAGGGGACTGAGCCGAAGGATAGCAACTCCTACTAAATTACCTAAAATAAAACCATGAGACCCACCAAATGACTCAAAGATTGTAACTATAACTGAAGTAAATAATTTAACGTAAACATTTGAGACTGAAGCAAGATATGGAGATGCAAATGCCTGGATTGAATGGGTTTAAACATACAGTGTAGAGCCTGAATCATAGTAATTGCTATGCATGTGCCTCAGGAAGACCTACTGCACAAGTGGTTCCCTTTCCTTTAGGATAGAGTAAAGAACCACAGGGAACGAGATGTATGACTGCCCTATACCAAGAAAAGACTGCATGGGGAAAAGAGAGCTGCGAGTCTCCCTCACTGTTATTCTCAGCTCTGCAGAGCAAAGACATCAAAGTATCTCCTGTTTTCTCTACAGTGGCCGGTAACCACACAGCTTGTCTCTCATGACAGGGTGGAGGGGCTACTGGGTATCTCGGAGACCTGGAAATGTGCACTGAGTCACTGAACGTGACTGAGGATAAAGCAGGAAATTACTCGGCTGTGAGTATCCCCAGGGCAGATCTGTGGTGGTATTGTGGAGGAAAAATCCTGAGGCCTGTACTCCCTCCAAATTGGAAAGGCACATGTGCCCTTGTTCAATTGGCTATTCCATTTACCCTGGCATTTGAAAGAGAAACATATATTTCAGGGAAAAGAATGAAAAGAAATCTGGGGGTGTCATTCGATGACAGGATCTATACTGATTCAATTGGAGTTCCCAGGAGGGTACCTGATGAATATAAAGCACGAAATCAAATAGCAGCAGGGTTTGAATCCTCTCTGTTTTAGTGGGTAACAATAAATAAGAATGTGGATTGGATAAACTATATTTATTACAATCAGCAGTGGTTTATAAATTACACCGGAGATGCAATCAGAGGAATCACAGAACAACTAGATGCAACTAGCAGAATGGCATGGGAGAATAGAATAGTTCTAGATATGATATTGGCAGAAAAAGGAGGGGTCTGTGTAATGTTAGGAGACAAATGTTGCACTTTCATACCAAACAATACAGCACCAGATGGAACCGTAACCAGAGCATTACAGGGACTTACCACACGAGCAGAGGAATTGGCTGAGAATTCAGGGATAGATAACTCTATTACAGGATGCTTGGAATCATGGTTCGGGAAATGGAAAGAAATGGTAATATCTGTGGTTACATCTCTAATAGTAGTTGCAGGGATATTAATGGCAGTTGGATGCTGTATAATCCCATGTGTTAGGGGGCTTGTACAAAGATTAATTGAAACTGCGATATCCAAACAAATGCCCTTAGACCCGCCTCCCTACCATGAGAAAATGTTTCTCCTTAAGGAGCAGGAAGAAGATCAAGAAGAGATAGAATTAAAGAATAACTGTGAAATAATGTTATCTAACCTAGAAGAGTCACTGCAAAAGGCAACAAATGAATAAAAAAAGAAAAGGGGGAATTTGTGAGAAATATTGATGTTGCTTTTGCAGAATCCAAAAGAAATTAAGACAAGGAATTCTGACAGCTGTCTGCCTCTGTGTCATATAAATCAGTGGTCTAACCATGACTGTTATCTGCCTCTCTGTAGTGTAAATCAGTGGATTAACCATGACTGTTATCTGCCTCTGTGTAGTGTAAATCAGTGGACTAACCATGAGACTGTTATCTGTTTGTTTGTAATTAGAGTTTAAATCTTAGGATTGTGGGGGAATCCACGATAAGATACAAAAACCAGACATCCTCTGAGGAGGATTTAGGAGAAGTTGTAAATCTTGGAGTACCTAATCAATGGGGAAACAAGGGAGGGACCTTGCGGCCGGGATAGGGAATAAAAAGCCAAATGTTGTATCCATCGGGTGTGCCTACTAGCTAGGACAACCACTCTTGCAAGAACATTTAATAAAAGTGCTTCACTGCAGAGTCTGACCTGAGTCTTTCGCGAGAAAGCTTGTTTTGTTTCTCACACTGCCAATTACGGTTCCCAGCACAACACTCTTCTGCTACCTACAAGAAACAGAACAAAAAAGCAGAAACAGGGCAGGATGATGAAAAAACTACAAGCAACATTTTAAGATCTCCCTCTCCACTCTCAACATGGGCTCAGCTCATCTGTACCTCCTGCCCCCTTAACAGCTAGGGGGGAATTAGGGAATGGGGGATGTGATCAGTCTCTCACAGATGGTTTCTGATGCTTCTCTCTTCTCAGAGGAGGATGTCTCCTCATTTTCTTCCCCATGGGGTCCCTCCCACAGGATGCAGTTCTTAAACTTTTCTGGTGTGGGTTCTTCCCAACAGCTTCTGTGAATATGGGGTCCCTCACATAGGATAATTCTGCAAAAGCTGCCTTCTGAAAAAGAGTACACACTTGCCTACTGCAGCAGTCTGCTTCCGTGATCATGCTTGTTGCTCTGAAACAAAATGGACTCAGCTTGGTTAAACTGGATGGTTAAACCAAGAGCAAACATTACCTCAGACACAGTTGAACATGTGGATACAGGAAACACACAGGCCTGTGGACTCATATTAAAGGTACCAAACCAGAGATTACTTAGAAACTCACTAAATAATCAGCGGTATTGACCTTCAATTGCAAAGCGCATGGTATTGCAGGTTGAGTGAAGGACTCAATTCCTCAAGACTGTTAGAAAGTCATTACAAGGGAAAGTGGATGTTTGCTCACAACAAACATATCATTGGCACACAAGAATATGTGAAATCTCAGGTCTTATGAGGCCTTGGACTTATCTTTTCTCACTTAGAAATTGTAGCCTCAGCCATACTAATTACAGACCTCAAGCTATCAACATCAATTTTTTCTACACGACCTCAAGTCTTGTCAGGCCTTTAACCTGGCTTTGCATGTTTTCAGTCACCTCTGCCAAATCAGTTGATGCATCACCTGCACCTTGTCATAGGATTAGATACATTGATGTAGAGCTTTATACTAACGTGCTAATAAACCTTACACTAACTTATTGCAATAGTATAAAGCTTATTTTTCAGACAAAGTTCACACACAAGCTGTAAAAAGGTGATGCTTATCTCCTCACACAATACCTCCGGGGTCCTCCAACTTCCTTGAGGGCAAAAACCAGTTCTGCGAGGGGCCAAGCGATGTCTGAAGATCAGGGGTGAGAAAGCCTCAGGACTTATCAGCCTTCATCTCCCAAGGCCCCAAAGACCATCACCGGCCATCACAGGGAGACAACACGCAAATGAAAGGAAGAAAAGACCTAATTTACATGCAAAAGAGGGGACAGGTTGTGTCTTTGTCTAGGCGGATAATGTCATCATATGATTTTGTAACTTTGTAACAAATATAAGTCAAGCAAGTTGCCGAGTCGGGTGCACACGTTTGTGGTGGAGCGATCCCCTGTGTGCCCAATAAACATACCTTCTTTATAACTCTTTGAGTTATAGAGTTTGATTCCGCAAGTCAACATACTGTCAAGCTTGTCCTAGCTGCAGCAGTAAAACTGTCTAACGGCCAGTGTTTGCTCTTGTCCCGTGGATCTGGGGGGGGGGGGGGGGGGGGCGGGAAGGGGGGTTGCTGTTGTTCTACTGCCTAACATGCCTTTAGCATGTTTTGTTTACATTGTGCAGTTGTGTATTTCTCCCTTCACAACCAATTATGTCATACAAACAGCAAACCTGAGCAATCATGGTATCATTAACCCTGTGGGCTCACAAGAGAGGAGAGGGTATAACATGTTAGCAAATATGGGATTGTACACACAAAGATCATCCTAATTGTATCCAAAACCAAGAAGGACAAAATTGCCAACTATCAACAGAGCATTTCTCCTGGCAAAGACCACGCTGGCTGAACAGAGATCTACTGCTAGAGCTCAGGAGAAAAAATAGAATCTATGGTCTCTTGAAGAAGGGTCAGGCAGCTCAGAAGGACTACAAGGAAGCTCTAAGGCTATGCAGGAAGAAAATTAGAAGGGTCAAGGCTTAACTAGAACTTAAGCTGGCCACTGCTGTAAAAGATAATAGGAAAAGTTTCTATATCAGCAACAAAAGAGGGCTAAAAGGAATCTTCACCCTTAAATGGATGGCAGGGGGAAACTTAGTGATCGAGGAAAAGGCTGAGGTACTTAATACCATCTTCACCTCAGTCTTCACTACTAAAACCATTTTTTCTCTGAGCACCCATCCACCTGAGTTGGAAGACAGGGGACAGAATAAGACCCCCTTAGTGCAAGTTGAAATGGTAACCTGCTGCTCCATCTCGACACACACAAGGGAGCTAGATAGGATCCACGTGAGGGTGCTGAGGGAGATGGTGGAAGTGCTCACTTAGCCACTCTCCATCCACCAGCAGTCCTGGCTCACCTGGGAGGTTCCAGAGGGCTGGAGGGTGGCAAATGTGACACCCATCTACAAGAAGGGCCAGGAAGAGGATCTTAGGAACTACAGGCCTGTCAGTCTGACCTTGGTGCCAGGTTTTACCTTCAGGTAAAACTCAAAACTTCACTTTTAAGGTCTTTATTGGCATCAACTCCTTGTGAATTGCTGTCATTTCAGCTAAATTTTATACCTTCCCACAGGAGGGAGTAAATAAATGCAGGTCAAATTTTCTTTGAAGCTGATGGCACCTTTTTCAGACAGGACACTTCCTAAGGGCATTGAATTTGGGGAAAATTTTCTGGTGGTCATTTTGAGCTAGACTTTAATTTAGTTTGTCCATATATCGTCACAAATCACAAGTTTGCAATTTCGGCTTCCATAACTCACTCAGTAGAACTGGGATGCTCAGTAGTGATTGGCACCCAATTTGCCCTTTAGCACACACTTACTTCTCTTGTTTGTGCAGAGTTTGCACTAAGGAGTCTTTCCTCCTGTTCTTTGCATACTACCTACTTTGAGATCTTCACGAAGACTCACTTATCTGTCAAAAGGGGCTCCGTTACTCCGTTCCTTATGTCTTCACCTGCACTCCAAGCACTTGCATGTCTGTACTCAGGTCACTGCTCAGCCTGGGAATACACAACACACACTTCTGGGATCTACCTTCTCACTGCTGAGCCCTTTGCTTTCCTGGGCTGTTTCCAGTCGTGTCAGCCCTCACCTCAATTCAGAGATGCTAGTGGTGCATGTCCATTTTTCTCTATCTCCAAGGCACTGATAGCAAGGTAGGCTACTTGCTATTTCTTCTGCTGATGTTGTGGTGGGGTGGTGTAGGCAGAGTCTGTGGGTTCCTGGAAGGAGAATGTGGTCCAAGTGCCCATGCTACTCCTCAGCCCCAGCCACAGGCAGTGGCAAGCCCTGCCTTGTGCAGCATCAGCTCCATGGATTCACATAGCTGAAAGCAGCTCCTCTTCTGCAGCATACATGTGCAAAACAATGGGCACATGTGAAATGATTAGTGTGTTAAGAGGTTTGGTTATGTCGTGGTTTTGCCCAGCCGGGAACAAAGAGCCACGAGGGTGCTCGCTCACTCCTCCCCTCCCGGTGGAGTGGGAAGGGGAACCAGAGAAAAAGGGGAAAAACCCGCGTAGGTTGAAATAAGAACGGTTTAATAGAACAACAATAAGAATGAACAGGTTCAGGGGGAAAAAGGAACAGTTTTAACAGTACACGAGGGGAATATACAAAAGGAATGGCGCGTGCCGCGGCTGCTCACCACCCGGGACCCGACGCGACCCCTTCCGACGGGCAGCCCCGCCTGTGCTCCCGAAGCCCCGCCCTCGACTAGCTCCCTGCTTCTAGGTACTGGGCATGATGTCAGTATGGTATGGAATACCTGTTGGCCAGCCCGGGTCAGCTGCCCATGTTGTGCCCCTTCCTACTTCCTCATCAAAGTTAACTCTATCCTAGCCAAAACCAGGACATTCCACCCCTTATTCTATACCATCTACATCATGCCTAGTTTCACAATATACGACATCTGAGCACCACATTTCCTCTCCCTGAAAAAAACATAGGGGCACACACAGAGAAGTATATCATTCCCTCAGTTTATAGGCCACCCCCCTAATTTTCCCCATTTGGCCATTTAGGTGTGTCTTATCTGTTAGTTGAAAGCACTGATCTTGAGGACGTCACTGGGCACCAATTCACATTCTGCTATTCTGTATCTTGCTTGTCCATGTCCATCTTTCGGTGATCTGGGTGCTCCTTACTGTAGTGTCAGTGATATGGCATAGAGCAACTATGGTAATGACGACATATAACAACAATGTTATTTAACAACATAATACAATTTGATTCAACGAGCTATTCTCACCCAAAATCAATTTTCCTTGAGGTACACACTGGGTTGTCCCATCCTTACACATCACCCACCAAGTGTACCCAGGTCCCTGAGCAAAAACAATCCCACGAATGGGTTTACCTTTACCCAAGGTAGGACTCACCCATACTGCTTTCCCTAACAGATCTTTTACGTGCACTACAGGGACTTTATCCCCTTCTACAGTATGTAAAAGTTCCGATTGGGATGGGCCAGCTCTGTTCACAGATCCTCTGGAGTTGACTAGCCAGGTGGCCTTTTCTAAATTTGTGTCCCAATGTTTGAATGTTCCACCCCCCATTGCTCTCAGTGTGGTCTTCAATAGTCCATTGTGTCGTTCAACTTTTCCTGAGGCTGGTGCATGATAGGGGATGTGATAAACCCATTCAATGCCATGCTCTTTGGCCCAGGCATCTATGAGGTTGTTCCTGAAGTGCGTCCCATTGTCTGACTCAATTCTTTCTGGGGTGCCATGTCGCCAGAGGACTTTCCTTTCAAGGCCCTGGATGGTGCTCCGGGCGGTGGCATGAGACACAGGATACGTTTCCAACCAGCCGGTGGTCGCCTCCACCATTGTGAGCACATGTCGTTTGCCTTGGTGAGTCTGTGGCAGTGTGATATAATCAATCTGCCAGGCCTCTCCGTATTTATATTTCTGCCATCGTCCTCCATACCATATGGGCTTCCACCGCTTGGCTTGTCTGATTGTAGCACACGTCTCACACTCATGGACAACCTGTGCAATGGCATCCAAGGTTAAATCCACCCCTCGATCATGAGCCCATTTATAGGTAGCATCTCTGCCGTGATGACCTGAGGTGTCATGGGCCCACCGAGCTAAAAATAACTCCCCCTTGTGTTGCCAGTCTAAATCTATCTGAGCTGCTCCAATCTTTGCAGCCTTGTCCACTTGCTGGTTATGCAGATGTTCTTCAGTGGCCCTGTTCTTAGGTATATGGGCATCTACATGGCGCACTTTCACAACCAGCTTCTCCAGCCGAGCAGCAATGTCTTGCCATATTGGGGCAGCCCAGATGGGTTTGCCCCCTCGTTGCCAGTTGTTCTGCTTCCATTGCTGTAACCACCCCCACACAGCATTTGCTGCCATCCACGAGTCAGTGTAGAGATAAAGCCTTGGCCAGTTTTCTCATTCAGCAATGTCTAAAGCCATCTGGATGGCTTTTACCTCTGCAAACTGGCTCGATTCACCCTCTCCTTCTGCAGCTTCTGAAACTTTGCGTAGGGGGCTCCACACAGCTGCCTTCCACCTCCGATGCTTCCCCACAAGACAGGACCCATCGGTGAACAGGGCATACCGCTTCTCATCTCCTGGAAGTTCCTCATATGATGGGGCCTCTTCAGCAAGGGTTGCCTCCTTTTCTGGTGATATTTCACTGTCTTCACACTCTGGCCAGTTCGTGATCAGTTCCAGAATTCCAGGGCGGCTAGAACTTCCTACACGAGCTCGTTGTGTGATCAATGCGATCCACTTACTCCATGTAGCATCAGTTGCATGATGTGTGGAGGAGGCCCTCCCTTTGAACATCCAGCCCAGCACTGGCAGTCGGGGTGCTAGGAGAAGTTGTGTTTCTGTGCTGATCACTTCTGATGCAGCTTGAACCCCTTCATATGCCGCCAGTATCTCCTTCTCAGTTGGAGTGTATCGGGCCTCGGATCCTCTGTATCCCCGACTCCAGAATCCAAGGGGTCGGCCTCGACCCTCCCCAGGTGCTCTCTGCCAAAGACTCCAAGTAGGGCCATTCTCCCCAGCTGCGGTGTAGAGCACATTTTTAACATCTTGTCCTGTCCGGACTGGCCCAAGTGCCATTGCATGAACAATCTCCTGTTTCATTTGTTCAAAACTTTGTTGCTGTTCAGGACCCCATTCAAAATCATTTTTCTTCCGTGTTCCGTGGTAGAGAGGGCGCACAATCATACTGTAATTTGGAATATGCATCCTCCAAAAACCCACAACACCTAGGAAAGCTTGTGTTTCCTTTTTGCTAGTTGGGGGAGACATGGCTGCAATTTTGTTGATCACATCTATTGGGATATGGCAACGTCCATCCTGCCATTTCACTCCTAAAAACTGGATCTCCTGCACAGGCCCTCTGACCTTACTTCGTTTAATGGCAAAACCAGCCTTCAGAAGAATTTGAATTATCTTCTTTCCCTTCTCAAGAACTTCCTCTGCTGAGTCACCCCACACAACAATGTCATCAATGTATTGCAGGTGTTCTGGGGCCTCGCCCTTCTCCAGCGTGGCCTGGATCAGTCCATGGCAGATGGTGGGGCTGTGTTTCCACCCCTGGGGCAGTCGATTCCAGGTATACTGAACCCCTCTCCAAGTGAAAGCGAACTGGGACCTGCACTCTACTGCCAAAGGAATTGAGAAGAATGCATTGGCAATATCAATGGTGGCATACCATTTGGCTGCCTTGGACTCCAGTTCATATTGGAGTTCCAGCATGTCCAGCACAGCTGCGCTCAGTGGCAGCGTGACTTCATTCAGGCCACGATAGTCCACTGTCAGTCTCCACTCTCCGGTAGACTTTCGCACTGGTCATATGGGACTGTTAAAGGGTGAGTGGGTTTTGCTGATCACCCCTTGGCTCTCCAGTTGGCGAATCAACTTATGAATGGGAATCACTGAATCTCTGCTGGTGCAATATTGCCGCCGGTGCACTGTTGTGGTCGCAATTGGCACCCGTTGCTCCTCAACCTTCAGCAAACCCACAACGGAAGGGTCCTCTGAAAGGCCAGGCATGCTGGATAGTTGTTCAATTTCCTCTGTCTCCACTGCAGCCACACCAAAGGCCCACCGGTACCCTTTTGGGTCCTTAAAATACCCTCTCTTAAGGTAGTCTATGCCCAGGATAACACGGGGCTTCTGGGCCTGTCACAATGGGGTGTTTGTGCCACTCATCTCCAGTTAAACTCACTTCAGCTTCTAACAAGGTTAGCTGTTGAGATCCCCCTGTCACTCCAGAAATACAAACAGATTCTGTCCCTTTACAACTTGATGGCATCAGAGTGCATTGTGCTCCAGTATCCACTAAAGCCTTGTACTCTTGTGGGTTTGATGTGCCAGGCCATCGGATCCACACCGTCCAATAAACTCGGTTGTCCCTCTCCTCCACCTGGCTGGAGGCAGGGCCTCCCTAGTACTGGCCATGGCAGTCATTGGATACTTTTTGTAGAAAAGAGCTAGAAGTCCCCTCGAGGGGACTAGAATAGAGCTCAACCCTTCTATTCTGTCTAGGGAGTTGCTCACTGGAAACTGGAGCAGCATCTTTCCAAGAGAAATTGCTCCTTGTAGCGGTTTTTCCCCGTAGCTGCCGTGCCCGTGCCCTTAAGGCCGAAGTAGGTTGCCCATGCCACTTGTTCATGTTCTCTCCTTGGTCCCGCAGGTAAGACCACAAAGCACCTCGTGGTGTCTGCCCTCTATATTCCCTCTCTTGAACAGAGGGACATCTACTAATGGCTGAAGTACAGACTCGGGTAGGTGGAGTGTGGGACATATCTTCCTTGAATTGGTGGAACTCTTTTGACATTTTATCTACAGCCGAGACAACAGCCTGTAGGGAGGAAGACAGACTTTCTTCATATTGCCGAAGTTGAACACCCATTTCCCCCACTGTTTTCCCCTCGCCTTCTTTCCAGGAGATGACTGCCAATGAATTAGCATAAGATGATGGTGCACTTTGCAGAAATCTTCGCCACATAGACTGTGTGCACTGGACCTCATCTGGGTCTGTTGGTAACTGCTCATTATAAATCATTTCCCACACAGCTAACTCCCTCAGGTACTGGATACCTTTGTCCATTGTGGTCCACTTGCCTGGGTGGCATATGATATCTTCTTTGAAGGGGTATCTTTCCCTCACACCAGACAAAAGTCTTCTCCAGAGGCTGAGGACTTCTGTCTTCCTTCCAATCGCCTTGTCAATGCCGCCATCCCGGGACAGAGAGCCCAGCTGCCTGGCTTCCCTGCCCTCCAAGTCCAAGCTGTGGGCCCCATTCTCCCAGCATCGGAGCACCCAGGCAACAAGGTGCTCGCTTGGGTGGTGATTGTAATCTTTTCGCACTTCTCGCAGTTCGCTCAGGGACAAGGATCGGGTGATTAGCTCTGGCTCTGGCTCTGACTCTTCCTCCCGTTCCTGTGATGACACTGGTTCATCTTCATCCCTCACAAGGCGAACTGATTTTTTTGCGTATTTCTTTTTCTGGACAGGAGCAACTGACACTGCCACAGGTTGATCCTCTGATTCAGGATCAGTGTCTGCTGTTGGAGTTAGGGCAGCAACAGCATCAGTTGCCTCAGTTTGAACAGCCACAGTGGTTGCTAGGGTGGCATTCCTAATCTGTACAAGTAAAAAACTCTTCCAATACCTGTTCATATTCTTCTGTATATCAATCCCTCCATAGCTGCCCAACCTCATAACAGTCTGGAAAACACATTTCACAACTCTACCCAAGAAAAACACCCTACCTAGAGGACAGAGCAATAAAACCACAATGGTTGGGACATCCCAAGGGCATTCTGAATTGTCAAAAGCTATTGCAGTTAACTTGAATGAGTAAGGGAGGATGGAAAAAATGGAAAAATTACATCCCTCCATTTTTCCCATGAACTGAGTGTCATTACTGTCACTACATTCTGAAAATAAATGTCCAAGTTGCAGAAATGCCAACCCAGTCATGTACAAGTATTGGCCTAGCTCCATACCCAGTGATACAACCATACCATAAGCCAGTAACAACCAGTACATCAGAATGAGTGCTTTTGTCCCTTTTCCAAAGGACATAAACACTATCAGAGAGAATACATAGTGCATATGACAAATTATGGGCCAACAGCAGTTAAGCAAATCCATCAACATTGTGACCATTGTTTCAGCCTACTGTGTCTTATTTCAACCCTGCGGGCCCCACGTTGGGCGCCAAATATGTCGTGGTTTTGCCCAGCCGGGAACAAAGAGCCACGAGGGTGCTCGCTCACTCCTCCCCTCCCGGTGGAGTGGGAAGGGGAACCAGAGAAAAAGGGGAAAAACCCGCGTAGGTTGAAATAAGAGCGGTTTAATAGAACAGCAATAAGAATGAACAGGTTCAGGGGGAAAAAGGAACAGTTTTAACAGTACACGAGGGGAATATACAAAAGGAATGGCGCGTGCCACGGCTGCTCACCACCCAGGACCCTACGCGACTCACCCTCCGACGGGCAGCCCCGCCTGTGCTCCCGAAGCCCCGCCCCCGACTAGCTCCCTGCCTCTAGGTACGGGGCATGATGTCAGTATGGTATGGAATACCTGTTGGCCAGCCCAGGTCAGCTGCCCATGCTGTGCCCCTTCCTACTTCCTCATCAAAGTTAACTCTATCCTAGCCAAAACCAGGACAGGTTACAAAAAAATAAAAGGGTGCAGCGCCTGTGAACACTTGCTGCTGCCAGCAAATGGCAAAAAAAACCACAGACATAACTACTTGCTGGCAGGCATGGTCTATCAGAGCAAGCACTACACCTGTCCCCACCCAGAGGGGTGCAGGGCAGAGGGGAAGGGCTGTACCCTGCCCGCGGCCTGCCCCAGCCCTGCTCAGGGACCATTACCTACTGCAGAACCCAGAAGGCCGAGGACAGGCCCAGAGTGGCTGCCTGCATTAGGAAAAGCAGATCACAGGGCAGAGTCCTTTCTCACTCTCCCTCAAATTCCTAGCAAGATTTCATAGTCCTAGGAAACCCTAAACAGCCTTTTCAACATTTAACAGATGGTAACACCAAGTGCACCTCAACTCTCCCCGGAAGCTGTGCTCCTTGTGACACTTCACACTTAGAAGAAATGGGGAGGTCTGAGAAGGGCCTGTGCCTTCCACATAGTAGGGAAAAAGCTGCAGCAGGTGAGCACAGAAACAGAGGAGGAAGTTCCATGTCTAATATCTGTTAAACTCATGCTGGTGAGAGCAGCAGAAAAACTTGGATGAGGAGTGGGAGAAAGGGAAGGCAGCTTTCATGATGAAGCAAGGTAGTTGTGAAAAAAAAAAAGACGGAAATAAACACCCTGCATTAATCCCTGGATTCACCATGGGTCAAGTGAGGGCAGAAGAAGTAATTTCAGTCATCATATATCCCCAAAAAAGTATTTCAGAGTAAAATTATGCAGAACATGCACTGGTTCAGACACCTTCATTCAATCCACTGAGTCCAGTTCTCATTGCTCATACATCCTTATAACAAATCTGGCACCTTATTTGTCTCTAAGGAGAGCCACATGTAGGATACACATGCAGCAAGAAAGGAGAAGCCAGGACACATCACAGCTGCTCACTGCTGCAGGGTGACCATTTCTGGTTCTGCCCTGCTGAAGGTGTTTCTATATGAAGCCTGATGAATCCATTGCTTTAGAAACTCCAGAAGCCCAGAGGAAGTGTTGATCCAAAGACGACAGGCTCTGGATCAAGCACTTCATTAGTTGCTAAGGGGAAGGCATCACTTACAATGTGTAAGCTTCAAAATGAAAGTGATAGGACCTAGCTAGCAGGGATCAGGGGAGAATCAGACCCAGGGGAATCATCAAGCTCAGACAAACATGCTAGGGAACACGCAGCACTTTGCAGCACACACCACTCCAGTATGAACAGACACCAAGCACAACCAGGTCTCATCTTCCCCTATTTTGAGGCACTTCCATTCTCCTTCCTATAGAAGCTGTTCCACAAACAGAATATTCTTCCTTCCAAAGCCAACAAGGTTTAAGCTGGTACATCAATACTCACAGCTATATACTTCACTTTGTTTCACACAGGAGAAAAAATGAGATTTAGCAGCTGCAATCTTACACCTTTGAAGAGGCTTGTAATTTAAACTAGCTTCCTGAGCAAGCTGGATGAGCTGTGCCTTCAGGTTTCATTTGGTATATCAGAAGACTGCTGAATACGTTGCATGTTGCTTGTCAGGGACACTTGTCAGCACACACCATCCCATCTCCTCGGAGTCCAGCCTGCAGAGTGCACCTGCTGTCACACTGTTCACCAGAGCAAAGGGCACTGACTGCACACAGCTTGGCAAGGCCTTCCTAAATGCCTGGCCTCAAATGCCCACAGACCATTACTGACTTGTTGGGTCTGCCAGCAGCATTACTCTGGAGAGCTGCACAGCCATTACTGTGTGTGCCTCCAGAGCTTTGATTAGTAGCAGAATCCACTCCAGGAGAAGAGATAGCACCATTTTACTGATTACAAGAGGTGAAAGATTCCTTACAGTTTACACAAAAAATGATCCTTCTAGTTAAAGTCTTTGCCTACCTCCACGCTCCCTTTCCCTTTCTGTGGTACTTCTTGCTCAGTTCTGCCACACAAGGTAAAAATCTACCAGGAGATCTCCTCTTGCCCTCACCACAGAGGTGGTGTTGAGGCAGGGTGAATCTCACAATCTTCAGCCCTCCAGAATCCAGATGAGGTGCCACAGAAGGCTTTGGCTGGGGTTGCTAGAGGCAACAGTGTTTCTGCTGCCTTTCTTTAATCCCTTATTTCCACTTGCCCTTTTGTTTGCTTTGTTTGATATTGAACTGAATGCCATACTATTAATTTGTAAGTATATATTTCTTTGTTCATTCTGCCCACCTGGTGTAATTGCCCACTGATGCTTGGCAGCTTGACACTGCAGAACCTCCATCTCCTGCGGACTGTACTCCCAACTCAAGTGTTTCTAAGTACACATTCAGAGCATCCAGAGGCTTTGTATATGGCAAAGAAAGATCTGACTAACATTATCCTTCTTTGCTGCTACAGTAAAGTATCCTTCTTTGCTGCTACTTAGGAAGTAGGTATCAATCCATATTCCAGCACTTTGCACATTAAGAGTAAACAGATGAGTGAGAAAAGCTGCAGGATGCTCTGTATGGGATACAAGGAGAAGGGTCATTCTGCGAGAAGATGCTAGAAGACCTATCCTAAGGTCTTATGGACTAGTCAAGACTATTTGAAGTAATAAGCAGAATAAAAAAACATTACCAACAGCACTGGCCTTTCCCCAACAGAACACTGCTTTGTTTGCTTCTCAGCTTGACAATGCTTATTTTTCCTACACCATGCTTATCCCACCCATTCTCCTTTGGTTGTGCACTTCCATTTCCCATATCCTCCCTGCCTCCCTCCCTTCTCTTTGGGTATCCCAGGTGAATCCTACACTACTATGCTTTTTTCAACAATCTTTCTCAATGTCAACAAGCGGTTTGTTCCCAACAGTAAAAGATCCACTTCCTTCATTCTTGTTTGAGAGCTTGGAGTCAAAACACACTTCTGGGCATCTCGTTAGTACTGTTTCAGCAGCAACTGCCCGTTCCCCAGCATTCACTCACAGATTTCCCTGATCTGCAGTCCTTTATCACCACACATCCTACTCCTACATCCTCTTTACAGGCTGCTCATTCTTCCATCCTGCCTCAGTCTTGGCCACGTGTCCATGATCCCCTTCCCTTCAGTTACTATCACACACCTACACAAAAGCTTCCCTCACAGGGAAGAGGATTACACTGCACTGCACCAGGCCCTTTTCAGGGGCCCAACACCAGCAGCAGCGTAAGAAATACAGCTGCCAAACCCCTGCAGGGACTCTTCTCCAACAGGAGAAGAGGCACTTGGTTTCCAGGAGGTTCCATCAACCTTAACATACTAATGAAAACCATTTCTCTAATGCTTGCATATAGTTTTGCATGAGGGAGTGGAAATGCTTTGGGTATCTGAGTCAATTCTCACTTGCTAAAGAAAGAAACACACAAAGTAATTTTGTTTTTTTTTTAATTGATCACTTGTTAAGTTGTAATACATTTCAAAGCAAAATATTTTGAGGACACTGTGAAAACCATTAAGTCTATCTTTAATCAAAGCTTAATTTGACTGTATTACCTTTATGTACAGGTATAATTTTCATTTCACTAGTAGCAAAATTATTCAATACATCACATTTCTTGAAAGATGGCAAAAAATAGGACTTGAATATCTATTCTGCCCTTCCACACACCTCAAACCAGAAAAATCATAGGTATAGAAAGTACAATCACAACTACAGGTAAATACAATAAGGACCTCAGAGTGAGCTGGAGATCACAATCACTTCTACAAGTCTACATTGCAAATATACAGTACATTCCAGTGAAGTGTTTTGGGAGTTCTCACAATGTCTCTTAATCCCCTTTTGATAATAAAAGCTTCTATGATAACATGTATCCTTCATAAAAATGGCTGGATTTGTATTTTTAGAGTATACATAGGAAGCTTAATGCAGTCTAAACTGCAATCTACAATAAGCTCGCACTGCAAGATGCATCAGGATCAGAACCACAGGTCAGCTGAGTCACCCTTTGCTCCTGGTCAAAAGGCAGCTGGTACCAGCTGGTACCAGTTGCTCTGCATCAGGGACAGATGCAAGGGGTGGGAAATGGTACATTCCTTCTACAGCTTCCACACCTTAATCACCTTAAAGTTCTTGACAGAAAATGTCAACTGACTCAAAGCATAGGCAATTGTATGGACTAATTTGAACTTATTTACAAAGCATTCATTACACTGCAGTTGTCAGACAATTAAGGACACAGATAAGAAGCAACAAAGTTTCCACAGCTGCGCTTCCCCTGCAATAGTCCTGTAAGCAGCTGAGGATGCAGTGACCAGCAACAGTGCAAAAGTGCTGCTACTGCTGCAGGGAAACTGCACCTGGACCCTGGGAGATAGGATAGCACAGGCCACTCTGCAGTCTGAGGGCAGCAACACCTCTTCAGGCCATAAAAGCAGCAACCCCATGCACATAGCTTGGAGATGGAGTCTGCATTCTGGAAAGAACTGTTACTCTCTGCTTGGCCAGACAATACTGGAGGAACTTTCTAGAATTATCAAGAAAATAGAGGTAAACAAGGCATTTTTCGTGAGCAATAGTTACTCTCACAGGTGCAATGCCAAGGACTTTGTCATCCATCCAAGTAAAAATACTTCAATAGCACAGTTGTAGGTTTTCCATTCTGCACCTGCTGAAGGAAACTACCATTGATTACCAAATTATCAAAGCCTTATCCAAGCGACAAGGTAGAATAACTTTTACTCCCAGGCTTGATGCCTGGAAATCACTATCCACCAACAATACTGAGCATAACTGCATGGTTTAATATAGCCCATAACTGCTCCTTTTCTTTCTCTTCTCTGCTGTTAAGTTCAAGGAAATTTGACAGCACTGGGAAACATCAACAGGCCTCTCCATGGTTAAAGACACCAAATGATTTCCTCCAACAGTCACGTCATTCCTCTCAGTTTGGCAGGCTCTACTCACACTCTTAATGACAATTTTTCTTTACAGATCTTTGCTGGACTCTCCAAATCTAATAGCATGTAACACAAGCAACTTAATTAAGAAATAACTAGTGGAAATTTGCTGTATCATTTTTTAAGTCCCACTCTATAGCAGCTTCTGCAAAAACACTTGTTACTGCTGCTTGTCTGTAGCCAGTCAGGGACTGTTCTAAAAGAAGTGGAAAAGCAAGCTACAATCTATGTTCTTTCCACTATTCTAGGCCTGTTTTTACCAGAGGTAGGAAGGAACAGGTCAATGAAGAGAGAATTAGAAACCAGAATTTGAGGTGTAGGTTCCAGATGTTCTTTCCTTAACCTAGGTTGCGTTGGTTTTTTTTTCCTCTTAAAATAATAATGTCAAGGTTCTCGTTTAAGAACTTGATCCTGATAGGCTGCAAAGAAGGCATGGTACCAGTCAGTTGTTAACAACTGACAAGGAAACTACAACATGAGCCAAAAGGCACCGTGATCTGCTGCAAGTCAAGGTGCTTCACAACAGAACATCAAGTGCCACCTGTCAAGTCTGGCAGTAAGACCACCAACTGACTGGCAGCATTCAGTTACCACAACCTCATGCTTCACAGTCAAGCAGAAGCAGATCAGTTCCAGCTTTCAAGTCCAGCTTGTTTCACTTCAACATCTCAAAACTTACCCATGCCATGAATAACAAGCAAGAATGGAAAATACACATTTTAAGCCCAGAGATAATTCAGTATCTAAGTCTCACCTTAATTTTTCTAAAAGCCTTTTCTAAAAGCTTTTCAATTTGTGGACATTAAGGGTAGAGGTGCAGTGCAATATGCATGCAAGTTTGGGTGCAGTCCTATCCCATATGGCAGACAACCAATTGACAATGAAGTACAGAGCATAAAAAAGGTCAAAAAGCCCTCATTCCTGATGTTTTTCCATTTTTTAAACTACTGGTTTAAGATGAATTAAAACAGAACTTTTTTCTTCTTCTAAATGACCTTCTCATTTAAAAGCAAAATTAAAATGTAATATATGTTTACATAAAATTACATTCACTTCCTTAATCTTTCCAGATTCCTATAACTAAAAACAAGCCTTTCACTATGAAACACCTTTAGTGGTCCTCATGTTGCTCTATGTTCTAAAGAAAACAAATCTTCAGTTTACTATGCTCATGCTGATTATAATTTGAGTTTTTGAAGTTTGCTCACATGGCCTTACAGAACCCAAACTTTTCACACATTCTTGTATGCAACACAGCTGAATGACAGTTACACACACACACCCCACATGTGCATGCACTGCCAAAATAATTTCACTGTTAAGATTTGAGAGTTTACCAGGCAGAGTGTCTCCTAGATTCTTAGCACCAAAATTCAAACACATCGAAAGGAGCAGGGCAGAGGAATCCAGCCAGTTCACCACTGAGGACCAGAGCTGGTTAAGCCAATAAAGTAAGTTGAGAGGTCCTTTCAATCTGACTGATGTTTCAGTAACTTTCAAATGGCTCTTGGAAGAATCTGCAGCCAAATGTCATGGTTTTCTATAATTTCAGAAAGGGGAAATCCATTTCAAGAGAGACGCAGTTCCAGATAAAACACCTGCACTCTTGTTCTCCTGATCCCTTAAAATCATATCTAAGGTTCCTCTCTAATATTAAAGAAAAACTTACCAACAAGAGCAGAGAATTAAAAAGAGAGAAAGGTTTGTCCAGAAAGTGCTGCCAAACTTAGAAAGCAGAGGAAGATATTTTGCTCCCAATACACATTCTAAATTTTTATACATGTGTTTCAAGGAAAGAGTAATTCAAAATGTGTCCTTCAAAATGAAGTTGTTCATATGTGCTTTTAAGGAACATGCATTTTCTAAGCAGTCCTGCCTCACTAAAAGCAGCTTTCTTGGAAACACATTTATCACAGCTGTATCTAGGAGTGCAATCACAGTCACCATGTGTGTCTCTGTGAAACTGCAACTACCTATCATTTGCCTTAGGACCGTAAAAAGCCAAGCAGGTCCCCAACAAACCTATCCTACCAGCAGAAGCCCATAATTTCCATGGATGCAGACCACATAAACAAAGAATTAACAAAATGTCCCAAAGAAAAAAGGTTAGCTCTTAGCAATAAATCAAACAGCAGGTTATTTTTACAAAGAAATCTGAGATTTACTGAGATTTAAGACTGACTCAAAGCAGTAACTGAAATACAACTGCAGCTATGAGTAATATACAACCTTGCTGATCCAGAACTGATCCTGGATTCCATCTTAATAAGAGAATCACAGTAGCTGAATATGGATGTGAATATGCACACACACAAAACCTTTTATCAGATGTTAATAAGTAACGGTATTACATCTGAGCTTAGAGAGTATAACTTGTAACCTTTGTTTCTAAGTCTCTAACCCATCAGCTCTCAGGGTGGTATGGCAGTGGAAAACCTCATCCAAGACACTGCTCAGGTGGCATTAGGCTCCCACCGTTTCTGCTTAGATATTGCTCAGCTGAACAATTACCTCTGATACTTAACTGAGAGGTATGCACAATGTATAAAATGACAAGATGATAAAAATATCCCCTTTAATGACCAACTGTACTGTTTTATGAGTTTGCTACCAAACCTTTAACATCACAACACTAATTTTCAACATTTTCAAGTTTTATATGAAAACTGTGTTTTGACATTACACTGACTATAACAGCCATTGGTCACTTGCACTCATTCACCCTGGCACTAGTGAAAATCTGCCTTCTGAATAGGGATGAGAACACATGGCAAGTTTTGTCATGAAGTTGTCTCTACCCATTCTATGCAGTGCACGGAAGGCAGGACAGAAGAAATACAAGTATACCAACATACCCACATTTTCACGTACACTGTTGCCATGCGTATCTCAAATACAGAAGTACAGACATGCAACAACATGTGTTAAAACACTTTAAATGCTCTCCAGATGACAATGAGTAACGTAGTATTTACCCAGACAAATGAAAGCAGAGTAAAATGTTTTGTGCTTACACTTCAAGTTTCAGAATAACATTATTTGTATCAGAATGAAGTCCAATGGAAGGATTTTCTACTGAAATTAGAAGCAAGAGACATCATTTAAAGAACCAGGAAAGTAAGCGCTGCCTTCCAAAGGTTCACAATAAATAACAAAACAGCAGGAAAGATTTGTTTCTAGGTTCACGATATATTAAAAAAAACAAAAAAATCAGTAACTGATTTTTCAGTTAATCACAAAATCAGTGGCTGACTTTCCCACATTTGAGGTCTTTTTGGCTAAACAACTGTTACCTTATTGTAAGGAACATGGGTCTGGTCAGAAAACATTATTTACAGAGTGATTATCAGATTGAGGAAAATATACACCTTCAGGTTTGAGATAAGCCAAGCAAATTCACTGCTGACAACTAAAGCACTTTGAATGAAGTGACAGGCACCAAACACCAAAATCAAATCACAGAACTACTGAAAGTAACAGGCTAGTTGGGGAAGGCAGAGGTAAAGCATAGATCAGTTAAAGTGGAATGATTTATAACTAATATTAGTATACCAGAAATCATGAAGCTTCATTAAAATTATGGTTTACCATATGTAAAATTGAAAGGAAATCATTACTCCCTAGTTGTGATTTCTTTATGTACTGAGCAGCTGCTTTCTTAATGAATTTGCGTAATGCTTTGTACTCTATATCTAACAAAACCCATCACCACGTATAACTGATTAGAAATTCTGTTGTACTTGTGGAAAAGCACTCCATAAATCATAGGTGCAATAAAGTAACAACAATGCTCAGCTCCAGTTTTTTGAAGTAGTTCTATAAAATACGGAGTTTTAGAAAAGGGACTTCGATCCCTGGTTTTCAAACTCTGACCATGCATCATTCAATTCCATGAAGATCATTTTGGCATACTGCTCATAAGGTTGTCCCGTGGCCTGGAAACAAACAGAACATATTAGAAGCCCCGAAATACTAGGAATTATGTGGATTAGGAAAGGTAGCACCACTTCTACATTTGCCACCTTATTCAACAACTTTAGACTGCTACATGAATACAATTTTGCAGATACATAGCTCTTCAATCATATGTAAAATCTGCCATGACTATTTTAAACAAAATCAAAGTCTTGGTTTCCTCACTTTACTCCAAACTTTTAGCATAATTAATAAATGCCTGCAATTTTAGCTACAAACAGTTTTTAAAGTTGCTCTTTTCATAACTAGTTTTATTATTAGTTCATGATCAAATCCAGTTATTTTTTAAATGCTCTCTGACAGACCCTCCAGTAGCACACAAGAAAAAAATTTAGGCACTACTTAAAACTACTGCTTTGGATGAGATTTTCTGGAGCAAAATCTGTTGTTGATTGTGTATGATGTTATGATTCAACATTACCAAAACTGAACTTGCTATGCATTTGCCTCCACACTCAAACAAAAGACAGTATGCTCCTGATTCCCTGCCCATTTCACAACAGCCCTGCTTTGCAGCACCACCATTAGTAAAGATCCAGTCCCATACAACCAGTCAATTTAGCAGGTTCTTTCCAACACAAAAGGGCAGCCCCAGAGCCCTCTCCAGTATCTTTCCCATTCTGCTGCTTGGCTTTTGCCATTTGCATTACTTTATACACCCTTTAAGGGACTGCTTTAACTCAAAGTGGTAGTAAAAAAAAAAAAAAAAAAAGACAAAAAAAAAGGAAAATACCTCGGCTCTGACACTGATGTGTTAATGTGGCTTATAGAAAGCACCAGAAAAACCCAAAAGGTGGAGGAAGCCACATGGCCAAGAACAAAGGATAAGGGGAATGAAAAGAACAAACAGGATTTTGGTCCTCTGTCATGGATTCAAGATGACATGGCACTTACTACTGCTCACTGAACCACCAGTGAAGGCAAGCCTGAAAATTCAAATCAGTTATATTCAATGTTTTTTTATACCTAAAACACAGCTTAGAGCAGTGACTCAGAAAAAGAAGCTACCTTCATACATTTGGACACTTACAATGAGCAATGGAATGCATTAGGTATTAAAAGACAACTAGAACGTCATAGCCATCAAGTGTTTTTCGACTTTAGTAAAGTTTAGTATTTCTAGCTCCCAGTATAGCTTACAAAAGGAGGTTAAGCAGGTTTTTTTCCCCACTAGTTTTGCTGTAGCAGCTTCTGAATTTTCATGTACTGGTGAATAGTCCTAAAGTACCATCTGGTAAAAATAAAGCAGATTCTGCTAATCAGCATTAAGCCTGTCAGGAGTCAGTTACAACTCACCATAACTGACTTTGGTACTCAGTACAAACTTCAAGAGACCTTTCAGATGTTAACATTTATCTGTTGAACTCCGTGCTCTGGTTGGATGATAAAAACATACTATGTGAATGCAGTAGGACATAACATTCAGAAGATAATGGAAGTAAAGTGAAGAGCACCTTAGGATGCTGATCAGGAAGCATGGCTGTGACCTCTGACAGTGACTACTATAGTGTGGTAAAAGCAGTTTGTATTCCTTCTAAAGGAAAGAAGATCAGAGGAACACACTCACCTTATCGGGATGAACTACAAGCACTGCTTTCCTGTAGTACTTCTTTACTTGTTCAGGAGTCACAAGATCTGCCATGCTCACTGGCTTCCACTTATTTTCCCCTTCCCAGAGCACAGTATGAAGAGTGGATATTAGTGCTCTGATATTTCTCTCTTTTCCTTCAATCCACTCAAGAATCTGAGAAACACACATACATTTATACACATGTATACATTCATAAAACTGAATTCAGCACTGCAAGCACTCTGACTTTATCAAGAAACATAACCTTCACTCTGTATAAAACTATGATTAAGACCCAAGTGCAGTTGTCTTGATGCACTTACACCCCAAGTTCAGCTGTCTTACTACATTCCGTTTTCTAGCACCCAGATCATTATCCACTCAAAAGTAGCAGTTTGCATCTGACACTAATGAGTAATTCATTGTTATCAGTTTATTGGAGAAATTCTGTCATTACAACAGAAATTATTGAGATTTACATATTACAAAATCCTGTGAAAATAATGACAAGAGAACTGACAATTAAAAACATCTGTTACCATTATATCAGCTCCTTGTCAGGGCACAACATTAATTTCCTAAAATTCTTCCTTGGTTTGCACAGAAGTTTCAGATCATGTATGTTAATAAATACAGATAAACAGTTCATTCTGCTTTATCAGTTTGCTGTGCTGGTCATTGTATTCTCCTGCTCTGCTAGGAGCAGTTCTAAGCCTAAGCTCTGATTTTCATTCAGATCAAAATCACTGTTAAACAAACCTTGAGTTTCAAGGGGTCCACATCCTTAGACATTTCTTCTTTTCTCATCTCTGCAATGGTCTTTGGTCCCTTTTTATCCGATTTAGCTGAAAACCCTTGATTAGATAAGAGATCCTCAAAGTCATTTTCTGAAACTTTTGGCTTTTGACCTACAAAAGAAAAAGATTAAGATTCACATAGGAGAACACATTAACAGGGGAAATATTGCACTTAGATGCCATTTCTCACTACCATGATAAATATCCTTCAGCGGCTCAATGATCCACAAGACAAACTGGAGGACAGGAAGAAAAAGGATCATTGACGAGCTTTCAGTCCAGGAGAAGAGTTAACCCCATGTGCATGCCTGTGACGAAATACTTGTGTGTCCTCTTTTTTCAGAAACTGAGTCAACCTGAGGGAGTACCCATCTACCTATTGGTGATTTTGTAAACAGTTCCATTTTTTTTCCACTAAAAACTAATTCTAACTGCTGTGCAGCAGTTTTTCAAGTGGCCACATTCTCAACACTCTAGTCAAAAGTATGTAGTCAACATTTAAGTATGTTGAAACTTCTGCAGAATAATGAAGGGATAAAATATCAACATGAATAGTCATTACAGAACCAGCAAGCTTCAGAGAAATATAGAATAACTGAACTCTTAAGAGGCCTCTGGATGTTATGTAGTCCAAACCCAACTGAAACAGAGACAACTAGATAAATTTAGCAGGTTCTTGTCCAATTGTGGTCTAGCTGTTTTCAAAGACTGAAAAACCTTGCCATTTCATGATACTAATAGGAAGTTTTCCCCTGCTCTTCAAGCAGACGTTCCTGTGTTGCAACTTACACTCACTGCCTTTCCATCCTGTTGCCTCCTTCCAGATACAGACCAACAGAATTTCAACTTTAAGTTGAAGCATCTGCTGTTTACTTACATGCAAGTTAAAGAGAGGCATAATCCTAATACCAACACATCAGCAAAATAAAAATTCTCCAAGAAGTTTAATGCTGAAGAGACCATCCCCATCCCTGTACCTCTGGGTTTGCCTATTCTGCTGGAATATATTAAGGGACTGGTTTCCAAGAAAAACTCCAACCACTCCCATCCCCATCCCTGTTTGAAACACAAGAATTTCCACAAAGTTTCACCTCAGTCTTTCTTAAGACTAGCTACTCTTCTTCAGCTAGGAAAAATGTTGCATCCTTTTAACTGTCTACCACAAGTGGATTAGAACAAAGAAATATGATTAACTGTCTCTTTCTGGACAGAACAAATTTACCCTTCTAACCCCACGTGAGGTGAGCGAAAAAAGCCTTGAGACTTTATGTCCAAACATGCAAACCCTTGGGCCATGACCAGCTTTTCCACAATATTCTAGTGTAGCTTTGCAAAAGCAGGACACCAGATTTGCCAAGCTCTCTTCCGATTTCTACTAGATACAACCTAAAAGTAAGTACAAAGATGAAAGTACAAGAATTTCTGCAGTTGATAGTGTATCTGAGTAACTTCACACAGATGGTTGTTAACTAATGCCTTTAGAAAACTTACCAAAGTTTGGGGTTCGGACTCCTCTTTCTTCTCGTCCTCCAATAACACTGAAGTTTACCGTGTAGTTAGGTTTAGCTGCTGTGCTGGATTTAGTCTGGGAATGCCATGAAGTACTTTGTGGTTTTGTGGATTTCTGCCACTGATTCCCCACCTTCTGAGATGGTACAGTCTTCTGACCAAAGCCACCACTGGAGGAACCTAACAATAAATACTAAATCAGTTGTTTACCACAGTGTCTGTCATCTGTTTAACACAAGGCAGCTTAGTCTTGACATCTAACCACATAGTTTAGAGTCACAGCACTATGTAAGAGTCACAGAAAAATGTGTGTAAAAAGTTAAGAGTCTCATTAGCAAGTAACTTGGATGGCAAGAGCTAGAGCCATTACTGAAAGCCTTACAGCCCCTTAGAACTCCAGTTCAATTGCCAATTTTAGCAGAAGCATTTAGTCTTATCTGATCAGTCAGGCATGTGTAAAGCTAGAAAATAATTTGTCAGTGACAGTAGTTCTGTCTCCTAGTTCATTACACTACAGAGAATAATATGCAGAGGATACTGAAAGCATTAACTGGAAAATATTCTCACTATATTACACTTTCTTGATCGTGTAATTAGTCATTTCTTGCACCATTGTTTAAGAAAGATGAAAAGATTATTCTACAACAGTATTTATAGGGAATGTTGCATGTGAGTAATAACAGGCACTGAAGTCTGTAGGAGATATTGTTGTAATAATCCTGATGTGATCTGTAGGCCCAGTGAATATTATTTTGATACTCAATTTTAGTAACTCACTTCTCTCTATTAAATCAGTGTAAATAGCACTGCTTAGTAGCTTCACTTGCTACTCATTTTAAACACACAGGATCCTCTTGTCCACTCTACAATGTTCACTGTAAATGAATTTGAGCAGAATGAAGGACCAACCTTTTTAAAATCCCTTTTCCCTTTTTTTGTCTCACTGATGAGACTTAACCTAACATTCTTTAATTCTAAACCAAGTGTCATGGTTTAGAATTAACATGACATCCTTTTCTGGTAAGGGGGAAGGGACTGTAAAGATGGCTCCTGTAAGAAGTTGCTCGCAACTCTCCCCAGCTCTGGGGCTGAGCCAATTAGATGCCTCCACGATCACTTTTTAAGAAGAAGCCGGAAGGGGAGGTTTCTTCCTCCATCTTCTTCCTTCTTCTGCCCCTTCTTTTTCTTCTGGCTGGTGGTGGTGCAAGGAGTAGGAACAGTGAGAGAAACAAGCATGTGGACTCCAAGGTCAGTGATGAAAGAGAGGAGGAGGTGTGCTGGAGCAGAGACTCCCCTGCATTCTATGGAGAGAACTGGTGAAGCTGAGATTTATTTTCATTTCTTTAAAGACCTCACATCAGCGGTAGAGACTCATTTTGATAATGAGCCCGTGTCAGGGGCAGTGACTCATTTTGCTAAAGCTGGCCCCAGACCAGGGGCAGCAATTCACTTCCTTAAAGGCCCAGAGCCAGGGACAGTGACTATGGCTGGAAGATGCTGTGTCCCCTGGGGGGGGGACCCTGTATCACTACGGCCGGAGCAGGCTGTGTCCTGAGGAAGGGACACAATATCCACAGCTGTAACTGTGAGGAAGAACCCACGACAAAGCAGCTCATTATACTTATGCCCAGAAGAGGCCTTGTCTCGAGAGAGGGACCCTGTATCTGCAGAAACTGCAACCGTGGCAAAGAATCCATACCAGAGATATTCACAAAGGACTGTGTCCCGTGTGAGGGTTCCTCTATAGGCAGAAGTCACAGCTGTTGGGAACAACCCACACCAGAGAAGCTCGTTAAGGACTGTGTCCCGGGGGAGGAACGCCCCATCTGTAGCAGAGCCCACCTGTGAGAGACTGACCACATCCCCCATTCCCTGCTCCCCCGAACCATTGAGGGAGGAGGAGGTAGAGATATCGGGAGCAGTGAACTGGGCCTGGGAAGAAAGGAGGGATGGGGGAGGGAGATCTTAAAGTGCTGGTTGTCATTTTCTCATCATCCTACTCCCATTTTGCTTTGATTCCATTCTGTTTCTTGTAGAATAAACTTTCTTACTTTCCTCTCTAAGTTGAGTACTGGAGTCTGTTTTGGCCGGAACCGTAATTGGCAGCGAGCCCTCCCTGCCCTTGTCTTAATCCACAACAACCTTGCTTATCTTTTTACTCCCATTTTGCTGGGGCCTCTGCCATCCTAGTGAGGGTGGGGGGTGAATGGGGACAAGAGACTTTCGTGGTGCTGCTGTGCTAGCTGGGCCAAACCACGACACCAAGCCACCACTAAATTGCCCTTGACAGACTTCCTTTGGAATTACTCCTAGAAACTTGGTTCCCACAACAACTTGCACAGATCTGGCATATACTAACCAGAGGGAGGAAAAAATACAGCATAATGACTGAAATTATATACATCTAGATTTTTATGGAAGGGGAATATTTTATACTATGCTTATGGCATCCCAAAATAGATTAAGACCTCTTCATGTTGGAAGGCTTCCCTAAAAGTGACAGAACACGAACTCAAGACTAGTGGTCAAATATAGTTAGACACCTAAAGCCAGCCAAGAAGTATGAATGAAATTCTGACACTTCAAAACCAGAAATCTTTATGATTCGGGATTTTTGTCATTCAAGACCATCTCATTGTTTCTTGGAGAAAGATGTGTAAGTATACACATCCTCATAGATGTTATTAGTCAGCTGCCAATGATTAGAACCTAAGTTTGAGCTCCAGTATATACCTTGTTTTCTTTCAATTTTGCCTCTTTAATTCACCCTAAAGCCTCAGAAAAGACAGTCAAGCTTGTCTGAGTACAGACAGCAATGCAAACTCTTTCAAAACTGGATCCGAACTGCTCAGCTCTATTTTGTAGGTGGTGCTTGTAATTATAACACCTGACATAGTTTGTATTGTCACTCTTGATTTCTCTAACAGAAAAGTAGGAGAGTGGTGTGAGGCCTCAGGGACATAACCTATCACAGAACAATACTGGTATCCTAACACTGCCCAAATGCACTACTACTAACTACTATTAACTATCTTTACCTTCCTGCTTTACTGGGGACTGGAACATCTTCCTTATGAGGAAAGGCTGCGGGAACTGGGGCTATTTAGTCTAGAGGAGAGTACAGGGGGATCTCATTAATGTTTACAAAAATCTAAATGGTGGATGTCAGGAGGTTGGGGCATCACTTCTTTCTGTTGTATCTAGTGACAGGACAAGGGGCAATGGGATGAAGCTGGAATACAAAAAGTTCCATTTAAATGTAAGAAAAAACTATTTCACTGTGAAGGTGACAGAGCAGTGGCACAGGCTGCCCAGGGGGGTTGTGGAGTCTCCTCTGTAGGTTTTCAAGACCCGTCTGGATGTGTTCCTGTGCGACTTGGATCTAGGTGAACTTGCTTGGGCAGAGGGGTTCCCTAAAGGTCTCTTCCAACTCCTACCATTCTGTGATTGTTTCTGTTTATTTATAGCATTCCCAATTAAGCAGCCTTCATGCTCCTGATTCTTCTTTCAGATTAATGACTTGTTTGAGAAGGCCAAAAAACTCCTACAAAAAATACAACACTAAGTCTAAACTGCAGCTCTGGTAACTTCCTGAAAAATCAGTTGAAGCCTTAGAGGGTTAAATAGCTCAGTGACACCTGGCTCCTTTTTCCTATTGAAAGTTACCCAGAAGACTAATGAATTGATCTAAATCCTGCTAAAAATCAATAAAATTTCTTTCTTTGGTTCAGTGTGTGTTATACGTGCTTCTTCCAGTGAAAAATAAGTTGATTTTTTTACTGTTACCCTATCTATCTATATAACAAGTCCTCACAGTAAAATTTGGTTGGTTTTTTGGTGGTTTTTTTTTTTTTAAATATAAGAAAAAACTATTTTACTGTGAGGGTGAGGGAGCCCCATCACAGGTTGACCAGGGGGATTGTGGCGTCTACTTCTTTAAGGTCTTCAAGACCCGCCTGGACGCATTCCTGTGCAATCTGATCTAGGTAAATCTGCTTCAGCAGGGAGGTTGGACTAGATGATCTCTAAAGGTCCCTTCTAACTCCTATCATTCTATGATTGTATTATAGTAAACTAAATTATTATACTAAATTTTTTTATACATTGTTTATGGCAGAGCAGCCTTACTGGTACTATGTTAACACCAGAATTTTGCAAGTAATTACACACAGGCAACATAAAGAAGCCAAACATTGTATGTAACCTCGAGTTTAGAGAATTCCATCAAGAGAGTATTCAATAAATAACTCTAATTGCCAAGGCAACGGGATAAAAACTGTCTGCTTCAAGATAGGGCAAAAGCACATTTCTGCAATTTTGCAAATCAGCAACTATAGGCAGTTCCCAAATAATTCCTTGGGACTCCTGGCAACTAGTCACATTTAATAGCCACAAATCAGCCATTTGCTATGGCACTGTGGTCCTGAAAGGCAAGAACTTCAGCTCTTTTTATTTCCCTTAGGGATTAGCCCTGCAGTATTCTCAAACACAAAAAACCCTGAGTTTGGGACAAGTTTTACTCTGCAATGTATTATCTTCCGTAACTTCTTGTGCATACCACTGCCAACTGACAAATATTCATAATTGGTGGACTTGAAGTAATATCGAAATTTTATGCTAGATGTTTCAAACAATCTTTTCTTGTTACTTGTCTGCTCTCAGCAACTGCCCCAAGCTAGTTGTTAACAATTAAAAGGAAAACTCTTATACAAACTATTCAGTTATATTTATTGGGATAAAGAAGCAAATCAAACAACAGAGGCATTAAGTACAGTCTTAAAAGTAAGACCTCACCTGGAAGGACAGACCCAAGACTGGCAAGATCAGCGAAAGGATCAAAGTTCTGAGATTTAGCCTGGTTGAAAGACAGACCTGACGACACACTGGACTGGCTTGCTGTGGTAAAAGCTTGACCTGTGTAACAAGAAAACACACTTAGTGTATTTGGAAATGGAAGAATTAACAGAAGTACAGTTTCCACAACACCTCTTGTAAGCCTCCCCAGCATTCTGCTCCATGATTTTTTTTACAAGAATTGCCATTAGTACAAATAATGGAAGCTATTTGAATCCTCTGCCTTAAGCTTCTTCTGAAAAACTACAAGTGCCTTATTAAAGGGGCATTTAAACACAAGAGCATAGAGTCCTGTTGTGGTTTAACCTCAGGCAGCAACTAAGCACCATGCAGCCACTCACTTGCTCCCCCTCCTCCCAGTGAGATGGAGAGGAGAAAAAGAAGCAAAACTCATGGGCTGAGATAAGAACAGTACAAGAAATAACATAACATAATATCAATAATGGTATTTTTTTTAAAAAAAGATTAAATAAAAAAAGCTAAATTTTAAAAAAAAAGACAAGAGATGCTCAATGCCATTGCTGACCTCCTGCTGACCAATGCCTGAGCAGTGATCTGCCCCTCCCAGTCATATTCCCCCTTCCAGTTTACGTACTGGGCATGATGCTCCATGGCCTGGAATAGCCCTGCAGCTAGTTCAGGTCAGCTGTGCTGGCCATGCTCCCTCCCAGCTTTTTGGGCACCTCCTCACTGGCAGAGCATGGGAGACTGAAAGGTCCATCACTTAGGATACATCCTATTTAGTGATAACTAGAACATTAGTGCGTTATCAACATTACTGCCACACTAAATCCAAAACACAGCCCTGTATCAGCTACTAGTGAAAAAATTAACTTTGTCCCAGATAAAACCACGACAGGCATGAAGACATCTTGGGCAGTTTCCTGTGATTTAAACTAACTTTGGAGTATTACTTATCCCCTTCAAAGGGAATAATTTTATTTCATACCTTCAAAAAGAGGCTTCAACTGTGATGATGTAAAGTTGCTGGTTGGTGTGGACTCTCCCCAAGAATCCCATCCACCTAAGAGATCTGGCTGGCTTGTAGATGATGATATTTTGGGTGGCTCGGGTGTCAAACTCCCTACAGAAGAAATATTTTTATTATTCTTTTAAAGAAAACCATCACAATAATGGCTATTTTGCCAATACAAATAGAATTGTGTACAATGGCCAGCTAATGTGGTTTCACGAAATGGTGCTCTGTATCACTCAGCAGTGTGCATGCCACACAGGTGGAGCCAGGTCACTTCAAACTGCAGGTTTGCCTCCCCCAGGCCTCATGTGACAAAGGGAGCTCTTGACAAACTAATAGCCCTTTTAGCTTCAATACATGAACAAATGTGTGCAGTTAAAGAACAGGATACTAGAAGAGTGATTTCTGGGAAAAAAAAATTACAATCATTAGCTCCATGGATAAAAGCTGCAAATCCAAAGCTGCAAAGCTAAAGCACCATGCCAACTGACAACACAGCAATGAAACACAAAGGATCCAAGAGTGTTTCCACTAACTTCTAGAAAGTTTCACATCCAACACAGGGTTGTAACTGTCAGCCCTGGCACTTGCAAATGATTCCCCCTTTCTCACACACAGTAGGGGTTGAGCTAGTCTCAGAACGAGAGTTCTGAGCTCTGAGAGTTCTGCCAGCTCTGAGTGTTTGAGCACAGCCTGTAGAGACTCAGAATGAAGCAGGTCAGCTTTTGAATGTATCCACTCCTGCAATGCTATGACAACAGTCAGTACTAAAGGGAGATGTTTTATTTCAGCAAAAACAGTATGTTTAGTGGTGCTCTAAGACATTTCAAAGGCCTAGAGCTCGGAAAGCTAACCCAGCCATCTTTACAATAATAGTGATATTTTGATGTTTTGCATGTTTTAACTACTACATCACAGCTTTTCACTTCTCTCAGCTTCTCAACTTGACATTCTGAATATTGACACCAAATCACAGAAGCTATTTAGTCTCAG
Source organism: Colius striatus (assembly GCF_028858725.1). NCBI lineage: Eukaryota > Metazoa > Chordata > Aves > Coliiformes > Coliidae > Colius > Colius striatus. The sequence continues at coordinate 34,080,236 of NC_084790.1, forward strand.
CACTCAGGACCCCAGCTATCCACTACACAGCTGTGTGACAGGCTACAAACGTCAAAATATCCAAAAGTATCTTCTCATCAGTTTAGAAATCTTCTGTACTATATGCTGCTCCCAAACATTAAGTGGGCCTTGAATTAATAGTAATATTTATTTTAAAGCTAGAAATCATTTTGTCTTATGGTTTCTGCAGGGGCATGAGGAAGCTTAGAACCACTTACAGAAACTGTCATAAAACCAAATTGACAGAAATACAAATAAACTACAGCTGAACGCACTAGTAAGACTGAGGACAGTGTTTTATAAACACTGGTTTCAGGGCAGTCAAGTTCATCACTTCCCAAGCCCTGAACAAAGCAGAGACTAATCTACTGCTATGTACAGCAGTAAATTTGCTATGAGAAGTACAAGCTCATAAACATCCACTACACTTATCAGAAAAATCTGAAACAACAGATTACAATTTACAACATGCTGAACAGATAAAGATTTTCCTCCTGGAACTGCACGCTATATGCTTCCCAGTTGTACAGTTTGGACGTTGAAGTAGATCTTAAGATCAAGAAACAGTCACCAACATGATACTCTGACTTCCATGTATTCTGAAGAGGTATGACAACGTCACATGCTGAATCCCTTATCTTTGTAACCTGGCACACTAGAAATCCTACAGCTATATTAAGCTAAAGGAGCAGAACATCTAAGAAAGAGTAAAACGTGAAGCACAGCTAAATATTACAAAAGCTGAAGGAACTGTGATCAGGGGTAAGCAGATCTATACTTGCTTGCCCCTTAAGTTCTCCTTTAATGTGCATATTTAGAATCCTTAACCAATGGCAGTAAATCACTAGAGATCAGGGCACATAGCTCTTTACAAACACTGCTCATGCCAAGCTAAGATGTAAAAATAAGTTGCCGAGAATCACATCGTACTTTCCAGTTTCCCAAAATAAAAGATCTATGTTTTACTATATCCTACACACAACTTCACATTAAGTTTTCTTTATTTAACTTGTCATCTCTACAGGAAATCCTTTAATCACAGAGGACAACAGGATTTCCTGTGAAGAGGCCAGCTTACCATGATGCAAGGTTTTTAACCTTGTCTAAAGTCTGACTGAACATGGTTGGCACAGGAACTAATCTACTCCAGAGAAGTCACATTGGTGACTAAGGTTTCTTTTGATCACCTCCCACACCTCCTGCTATCTTTTGATCAGATCAGTTGATTGATGCAGAGGGAAATACATTCCTGACTTAACTTGAATTAGAGATGACCTGCTACTTGGACATCCAAACCAACCAATTCTGTTCTCAAAAATGCCCACTGAAGGGATACCTAAGGAAAAATGGACATTCATCCAGCTACTGGTAACAGACTGCTTTTGCAAGTGTGTCCACTCACGAGTAGGTTATCAGTTCTGAAGTCGGCAGCTATGCGACCTACTAGCTCCTCTGCCAAATTTCCACAGCCTTTAACAGAAAATCACATTACTTTGTTAATACACCGCAATTTAGGAGCAACTGCTCAACATTTTCATATTACAAGACAGAATGCTTTAACAGATCCGATACTCTTTAAGAACTACCCTTCCTACAAACTGAAGTTACATTTTAAAACTCCTATTATTTTAAATTTCAAATCACACAGAAGTTTAGGCTTATAGTCCTCGTATTTTTGAACTTATGTTCATTGAAACAGTTTCTCTCCTGGTACGTATAGAGGTTTAGTAATTGTTAACTACTGAATGCTTATTCATCACTTAAATTTAACTCTAGATACGTATTTGGGGGCTAGACTAGATGATCTCTAAAGGTCCCTTCCAACCCCTACTATTCTATGATTCTATTGTGCATAACTGCTCCAACAAGATTTACCATATCTCATAGCTGTAGTTTATTTTGAATAAACACTGACATTATTTTTAGTCAGTGTTTCTCAATTTCATTACCTCATGTTTGCACTCTTCTGCTTGCTCAACACAGTTCTTCCCAATGTGTCATATGGGAACATGCGCTCGTTTGTCTCTTCTCCAGTTACTAGTTATGTCCTTTATCTCAGTCGTATTAAAAACCATTAATAATTCCTAACATCTTTGCTAAAATTGATACCTATGACTGGATGGAGTGTTAAAGGCTCACATACATGCATGATATTTCAGCTAAACACATAGAAAGGCAGTCATTTGAAAACCAAACATAAAGCAGCATGAAATGTTATTCCGGCTCCTCTACTTCCATAGCATTTTTAAAGCCTGTAAGTACCAGCGAAATCACTGTAGAACAGTAGATTGAAGGGAAGAAAACTGGCATCACAGAATCACAGAATAGTAGGGGTTGGGACCTCTAGAGATCATCCAGTCCAACCCATCTGCTACAGCAGGTTCACACAGGAACTTATATTTTCCCTGTGTTGACAGAAAGCTCCAGAAATCACATTAAAATAGCAGGTATACTAATGCATTTCCCAGAGAAGAAATTATCAACTAAAATCTAAGAGTAAATACAAAACAATAGGCACTGAATTCAGATGTCCAAGTATTTTTTCTTCTTCTGTACTTGCTCAAATGTTAGTAACAGCTGAATATTGTTGGTGGTCTCCTTGAGGTTGCATATAAACATTTACTACACTAGAATATTGCATTCATACATTTTTCTAACTTAAATTTGGTACATATACGGGTTCTTCTTTGAAAGAAACTCCAGAGACTGGAGCAGCTCTTATATGAGGTCAGGCTGAGGGTGCTGGTATCATTTAACCCAGAGAAGCAAAGGATTGCTTGTGGGTAATCTTATCAATCTGTATAAATACTTAACGGGAAGAAATAAAGACAACGGAGACAGATTCTTCTCGTAGGAAGGACATCAGCCAATGTGCACAAACCGAAACACAGGAAACTCCATTTAAACAGAAGGGAGTGGGGTTTTTTTTCCTGTAAGAGCAGTCAAGCGCTGGCACAGGTTGCCCACTGAGGTTGCAGAGTTTGCATCCTTAGAAATAATAAAAATCAGCAAGGACAGAGTCCTGAACAATCTGCTCTACTTCACCTTGCTCTCAGCAGGCCAATTAGACAACCTCAAGAGGTCCTTCACTCAAGAGTGAGATCTGTGGAGCATCATCTCAGCCAAAATATGTTATTGATCAAATCTTTTATTGAACAGAAAAAAAATTATCTGTTTGGTAACCTCATGTAGTGATGACAAGTGTCATAACTTTAAGTGGCATAAAAATGACAAGTATACAACTAAAACATACAGCTGTTAATATATTTATAGGACAGAATAAAAAATATTGCTAAGGAAGCAACAAGTGTGATCATCTCTGAAGAATCACCCACAGCTGAAATATATGCTTAAATAGAGTCAGAGAGTGCAACCAGCTGGCTAACTTTTCATTTCAAGGAGGATCGTCTCATCTCAGCCAAATATTGCATTTTTTTTTAACCCAGATTCTCTGTAGCTAACTCTCAAACTGCATTACCCAGAGCTACGGTCAACTAGACCAACTGTCCAACAAGGAGGGTCAACTCAAAACCACACATAATGAGCTCTAGGAAGAAAAGTCCCAGAATTCAGGGTGAGGACTGCAACACCACTATTCCTAACTACCTTCAGTTTATAAGTGCTAGCCTGCAGGGGTAGCCTCTGTAAAGACAGATTTGGGCTGCTCCATGTTTGACACAGCCAGCTCCAGCAGACCTGCCACAGGACACAGCTGAGCCTCTCAGCCAAAATGGTGGCACCTCTGGGAAATCATATGTAAGAGGGTAAAATCTGCTGCACAGCAGCCGTAAGAGGAGTGAGAAAAGCACGAGACCTGCAGACACCAGGATCAGTGAAAGAGAGGCAGGATGTGCTCCAGGTGCCAGAGTAGAAATTCCCCTGCAGCCCATGGAGACAACCATCACTGAGCAAACTTTCACCCTGCACCCTGTGCAGGACCCCACTCAGATGGACACGCCCCGCATGAAGCTCAAGCCAATGAAGAGGAGCTCACACAGCATAAGGTTCCTGCCAGCACCTGGGGGATGCACACTACAGAAACATAGTTTTTGAAGGACTGTACTACACAAAAACCTATGTTATTGAAAGACCATATCCCATATCTGACCACATCTCCTGATCCTAGGGAGGAGACTCATGCTTTCTCTGAAAGTTGGATTTAAAAAGCAGCGAATGTGGCTCTGCACTCTACCATTTTTACAACATTGTTTCTCTATAAAGAATATGCATGCTTATAAGCTCTATTTAGTAACATTTACAGAAATAATACAGTTAGGATGGAGACAGAGGAAGAGTAAATATATAAAAGTTTTGAAGACTAATAGATTTAAAAATAAATACATGAGGAAAAGGCTTCACCAAGAATAGATCAGAGAAATTAAGAGTAGCTTAGAGGATTATGTAACATAGTCTGTAAGTATATTACCAGAACGCATTCCGGTCAACAAGGTCCAAGCTAGCCTCAGCTTGCATTTAAAGAACTGGGTGTACTAACTCAACTTGCTCGTTTCTTTTCCAAGGCTTCCAGAAAATCTTTAAAATATTAACACAATTGAAATAGCATCCTGCCATGTAGAATGTAAGTCTGCAGGTGTCTGTGTACTCTCAGATCTAATTGATGTCAGAGGACACTCCGTCTCCCAACAGAAGGCTAACAATGCTAGAAATCCTCATGCACCATAAATATTAGCATGACATTGCATAAGAAACCCTTGCTACTTGGTGCATTTGTATATGCGTTCCCAGAACACGGAGCTAATTAAAACAGCAGTCACAACCAGTGGACTTAAGACACTAATCTGCCTCAACTAAGCTGAAAGACAAATACACAGAGCAGTAGAAGCTATTGAGAAGCAGAATACCAGAAGCACACTTACCTAAATTTAAGAAATCTGAGCTGGAAGAAGGCCCAAGTGAACCATGTATGGAAGGAACTGTACTAGCTGTAGATGTTGAGTTTGGATTAAGAAAGTCCCCAAAGAGGTCTGGACCAGACAGGGCTTGATTCTCTGAACTTGAGGACACTGTGAATGGGTCAAAAGGATCAGCTAAAAAAGAACCAGAAAACAAAATTATCTTGTGCCAAATTTTAGAACAAATGAAGTTTGTGTTTACTCCTCTTGAACAGACACAAAACACAGAGTTCACATTGCTAACTGCAACAGCCTTCTGAGAACTGTTCATGGCAAGTGTAAACGTCTGTCTCTTCCTCTAGACATCCATACTTTTATGTTAGTCCCGTGTTCCAGCCACACAAGATGAACAGCTATACTGTCAAACAAATCCCTAACTACGCTACATATATTCACTATCACTGCTTATTTCATCCATGTAAGACACACCTTAAATTTGAGCTATCACCTGTACACATACAGAAGAATTACATTTGTTAAATGCTCTATAATGCCAAACCTCTAACAAATATAAACAAAACAGACTATTAAACTACCAAAAAGAATATCAAGTAAAACACCCATACTACCATTTTGACTTGAAGGCATTGATGACTCTGGGGCAGAAAGCGTGTCAACTCAATGACAACCAACAGCAGCAGATGCTTCAACAGGTCTCTAGTGACCACAATGAAGAAAAAGCTAATTGGGAGAGGATTTCTAGTCAGGGTGAAGAAACATGTGACTGTCAGCTGGCATTGTGGCTGGAGATCTTCCTGTTTCTGCTGCCCTCTAGAGTAAAAATCTTCACGAGCCTAGGCACTCCTGACATCATATGTCACATACATCCTTGAGGAGAGGACCACATTGTACAGGACTAACAATTAAAAAAAAAAAAAACCCTGGGTTGTCATTAAGCTATCTTACTATAGCATTGCATATACACAAAACATTAGGTACAAGTTTTATGTGCGAACTGAAATATAGCGGCCAAATATTCTTTCTTCTGCAATTAACTTTCTCATATTCAATTCAAAAGTCGAATAAGATAGTCACATGACAAAAGATAATAAAGTATCTTTTTAAAAGACTTCTATCTATGCAAAAAAAGATAAATTAAGTGACCCCTCACTGCTCACAGTAACAAAGTTTATATCGAATTACTTCAAAAGAAATATTTGAAGCCATCTAAATATTCTACAAAAATTCTCTGCAGCTGTAGATTAAAGCTTTTGACCAAAATGAATTATCTTTGTGTAATTATACTGAACTCTGTAACCATTTCCCAGATTAATTAACTAATACTTCCAAAAATCTTCCTGTTAACTTCACGCAGAGAATTGGTATTCCGAAAACTTTATTCATGCAATGAAGAGCTAACTATACATTGGTAAAAGGAACTGAATCTCTATGTTGTAACACCTTGTTTTAAACATGGAATAGATAGCAGTGTGTAACATGCTCTTTCAGGACACAGATGTGTTAATATCAGTAAAACCAGGAAGACTAAATGCCCTCTCAGCAGTACTGTTCCAGTTGCCTAACAGATCCCACACAGACATGTGACCTAAGAAATACAGCTCTGCACTACAACTAACACTATTGTTTTACGTAAAGTGCAAGAAAGCACCTAGTTATGACAGTTCCATGACTTACCAAGAGAAGTTATTTACATGTGGATACAGAAAAGGATTTGTCATTTAACATAGGTATGGGAAACCTATGGATTCTTTAGGAATACTGTATCTCCTTTAAATCCAGAATTTCATACTTTTCTGATTGCATAGTATAAGCTAATAAGATATTGGCAACGTAACAAATTACCTAGATAATAGACAGCAATTTCTCTCCTATTCTCCTTTGGGTTAGTAGGAGAGGAGAGGTTCTCCTCAGCCCCTACTCTGCACATCTGGAATATTGTGTCCAGTTTGGGGCCTCACAGTTCAAGAAGGACAGGGAGCAGCTGAAGATAGTTCAGTGCAGGACCATTGGAGTGGACCATCTCCCTTATGATGAAAGGCTGAGGGAACTGAGGCTGCTTGGAGAAGAGGAGAGTGAAGGGTGATCTCATTAATGTTTACAAATATGTAAAGGGTACGTGTCAGGAGGATGGAGCCAGGCTCTTCTCAATGATGTCCAATGATAGGACAAGGGGCAACAGGTACAAGCTGGAACATGAGAGGTTCCAAAGAAACATAAGGAAAAACTTCTTCACTGTGAGGATGATGGAGCACTGGAACAGTCTGGAAACATTCTCTGGAAACATTCAAAACCCACCTGGATAAGTTCCTGTGTGGCCTACACTAGGAGGTCCTGCTCTGACAGGGGAGATGGACTAAGTCATCTTTCGAGGTCCCTTCCAACTCTTAAGATTCTGTGATTCTACAGGAGAGACACCTATTCTATGCAAATTCTTGCTACAGACCAACATATTCCAATCAAAATACAGTATTCATTTTCTAAGCACAATGCAAGAAGCAGTTTTTAATCTGTTGGTCAGATAAAAGAGTCTTGATGTTAAATGTACACACCTGAAGACGTGGCTGCTGCTGCTGATGTACCCTGAGTAGCAGTTGAATGCTGACCACTGAGAAAAAAAGCTGTTCCTTGTCCAAGAAGATCCATAGTGGGTTGTTCTGAAGTCTGTGATGTGCTACCCACAAATAGATTGCTTAACAAGTCCGCATTACTTGATGAAGAATTTATTTCTGAGACAGGTTGTTGCTGCTCTGGTGAAATATCAGAATTCAGTCCCAGTAAGTCTATATCCTTTTCAGGAAGAGATTTTTGTAAAGATGCAGATGGAGCTTCAAAATTGGCTTCAAAAAGCAACTCTCCTTCTGGAGAACTGGAGTCTTTTTCATCAACATTTACTGCATTTTCTTCACCTGGAAATGTAGGTAATTTCTCCACTGAAGGATCATTCTCCTCTCTGTCATCAGATCGCTGAACATGATCATTTTTAGATGAACTGTCCTCCATTCCACTTTCTGGACTTTCTCCTTCTGGAATAAAAGAAGTAACAGCTGTAGATTACCACAACTCTTCTGCTAACAAAGACAAAACAGACTTATACTGTGAAATGATATGAAATCAATCCTTAGCTTATCAAAACACACAGAAGAACTGATGAAAAAGACAAATAACTGTGTCTAACATCTCTTTATACAGAGCAGGCAAAGAAGCAGCTCACTATCGTACCTGTCACTCTGCAAGGGTAGGTGTTAATTTTTTTCAAAAAGAGACTGAATTTGGAGGTTCACCTCAGGACATTGTAGCACTTACAGCTTATGAAGATCATTCAGTAACTGCTACTCTACTCAATAATCAAATTCAATGACAGCATAAGCAGTCACTGACATTTTGGGCAAAGTATAACCCAGAAAAATTACTTATGCAAGTTACATTTTCTCAATCTATACATACAGATTCAGACTCCACTGACTAGTCTATTTTGTTTCCTCTGTTCCTCAGCCAGGGTAAGTCGGGCTGAGCTTGGCAGTCAAGTTACACACAATGCCAAAAAACCCCTGTTACTTGGTGTTTCTCCAAATAAAGGAGAATGACCACTTGTTATCCTGCAGAACTCACTCTTTAAACAGTGTTTTCTCATGGTCTGGTGAAATAGTGACTTTTGCTGCATAAGAAGGCTTAAGCACTCATTGGAAAGGGTAAAAAAGAACAAACATACAATAAACAGTTACTTCAGAAGAAAACCCGTACCTTTCCAGTCCAGAGAATTAAAGAAGTTATTTGCATCAGTACTACCGCTGTGTGGGGATTCTGTATCAGTAGGTGCACCTTCTGAAGACTGGGATGTTTCTGCTTCATACTGTGCAGTTGAACCTGGTTGTCTTGGCAGCTCCGGTTTCCCTACAAAATAGATTTGAAGCCAGTACTCTTAGAGGGCAACTTCCAAAATTTCATCCTGGTCATAGTTGCTGGCACTTGACTTACAGACTGACTGCTATAACAAGACAATTGTTTCAAGTACCTATTACTCTGCAAAGACAAATTTCTGCCGCCACCCCCTATCTGAAATTACTAATAACTTTATTTCAACTGCAAAAGCTGGTAAGACCTTATGTCGTGATTTAACCTCTGCTAGCAATTAAGCACCATGCAGCTGCTTGCTTACGCCACCCCCCACATTGGGATCAGGACTGGGGAGAAAAATTGGGAAAAAAACTCTTGTGGGGAGATAGGAACAGAATGCTAAGTAGAATGAAATGACATGTAATAGTAACAACAAAATATTTTATAAACTATAAATATTGTATACTATTACTATATTTTATAAAATAAAATATAGTAATAGTAATCAAAAGGAATATAACAAAAGAGATAAAAAGGCAAGTGACGCTCCATGCAATGGCTCAGCACCTGCTGACTGATGCCCAGGCAGTGATCTGTCTTTCCCATCCAGTTCCCCTCAGTTTATATACTGGGCATGACATGCTGTGGCCCGGAATAGTCCTTTGGCTAGTTCAGGTCGGGTGTCCTGACCACACTCCCTCCCAGCTCCTTGTGCATGCCCAGCCCCCTCACTGATGGGACAAGGTGAGAAGCACAAAACACCTTCTTACTGTGCAAGTGCTGCTCAGTGATAATAAAATCATGCCTGTATTATCAATACTTTTTGAAGCTTAAACGCAAAACACAGCCCTGTACCAGCTACTAGGAAGAAAATCAACTCTATCCCAGCCAAAACCAGGACACCTTGTTTTCAACATTAAATCAGACTCATAGTGAATTGCTCAAGCATTCTCTTTATATTTGTAGGAAAATGTAACTAGCACCTCACTTGTACAAACCAGACCCTAAAATATGCAAGAGTTATGAAAAACATTTGCAATAACAAAGAGAACATCAGAAAAGAGCAAATGCAGGTATAGGAAAAAATAAACAGCATAAAGTCAGAGAAGAACATGGAGGTGTTAAACATCTCCAAGGAGTTCTGCAATATACTGTGTGCTGTGATTAACTTCTCCTTACCTTTCTTAATTTACTGAGATCAGATATTAAGTGACTCTTGTTTAAGACTGAGTTGGGCTGAACACCCTACTGTTCTATCGTCTTTCAAAAAGAAGGCTTCCTCAGGGCACTAAGAAGTAAGTTACTAAGTATTCACCCACTGTTTGGAAAGAACTGGATGAATGCCTTTGAGAAAGCTATTTGTCTATATCTAAATGCTAAACTGGTAGAGGACTTTCACTATCCTTCCATGTACTCAATTGTAGCTTACAAAGATGCTGAAAATAGTATGCCTCGGATAACATACATAATAGATCATGATTAGTGAAGTAGTGCAAATTCAATTTTAATAAGGCAAGCTTTATAAAACCAGTTCAGAACACTTTCTCATTAAGAAATATTTTCAATCGAATTTGAACCTCTTGTATTTCACTTATCAATCAGAAAATGAAAGTAACTTAAAAAGGAGTAACTTTTACAGAACCTCACTGTCAATGAAAAACCTTAACTTCAGTGAGGTGAGAGTTCTGTTCACACAATGATTTTTAAAATCTATATAAATATAAAATTTTAATACTTAATTAATAATCATAATACAAGTCATGCATATCCTGCTAAAAAAAATGTCAACAGCCACTATCTTTTATCAAAAGAAACATAATTTAGGTGTACTATATTAACAGCAGAGAGTAAGATCAGTCTCCATCATGCTTTTTATTCTGGAAGCAAAAGAGAATGCTTAAGAGCTTTAACAAAAATGTGAAAGCTAATTACTTATACCAAGAGAAGACAATATTGAACAGCACTAACTGGAATTAATGCAGGCATGTACAGATAAAACACAAAATACATAGTATTAAAATGTTAAATGTCTGCTGGACCACATTAGGAAAAGTTGGAAAATTTAACTACAACTTTACTTGGCTATATACACAAGCAGGATCTCAACTGAAAACATTTTTAATTAAAACTATCTGTGAGGAATGCTCATCTGATTTGAAGTGAAATTATAATGGTGCCAGTTTAGCCAAATACAGTTCTTTCGAGACATTTTAGCTAGAAATCCTGGCTGTCACAATTCCTTTTGCTAAAATCCCTGGAAATAGTATATTCACAGCTCCAAAGCAAGCATCTGTAATGACAGTGGAGGAAGGAAAAGAATAATTAGAATGCATTACTGAAGGATTATTTATATTCCTTCATACAATGCACATTTTTAAGTGATATTTATATAAAAAACAACTTTTAAAACTTCAGTTAAAGGAATGTCAGAAATGAAACAATAGCCTCAAAAACGAAGTACATTAAAAGCTTTATCATATTCTCTAGTTCTTTCAGAGACTCATTACCAAATTTTGATAAAATCTCTTGTTGTTCCTCTCGGGTGGAGAAAAGGATCTTGGGATTCAGTCCCTTTATATTCATGTTATCCCATGGTGGCTGTTCACAGCTAGGTCTATCTCTGGGCTCCACCTCTACTTCCAGATTAACTTGAAATAAATCAGGGTATTTTTCTTGTATGTCACAGGCATCCAGATCATACCTGCAAAGACACGTACAAGTAGATTCTTGATACCAATGGCTAATTTGATTAAATTCAATGCAATCCAAGACAAAAACTTCAAGCAATTAGTATAAGGCTTATAGCATGTTGTATTTATTCACTTTTTCCATATATTTTAAACAGGTGTTTAATACAAAAATGGCATTTTATCATTAACAAAACCTTCAGTTTTCCAGAGGAGAGAAAACAAAGAATCTTTACAATCCAAGTCATCTACTTCTTATATTGATTGTATTTCCTCCCTCCATCATGTTTGGCAGGTTAAACAGTTTCAAAGAAAACTTCTTCTAATCTCCTACAAAAGAGTGTCAACATACTTGGCAAATTTCACCGTGGTGGCATTTCGGGGCACAAAGCCTGTGTGGAATTGAATCTGAAACATCTTCATTGAAGCCATCTGATGAAAACAAGAAGTACAGAGAAACTGCATAAATCCATATGAATTGTACTAAAAGTGTTCTACCTTTAAGAGAACGCAAAGTATTTCCAGTATTAAAATATTTTAAAGTGTTTCTTTAGCTACCATTACAGTTTAATTTCATGTACACTTTTCTTGAGAGATTTAAATGTCGTTCAAGACAGAATGTGGATAAATCTATTACTACCACAAAGGAGGAAAAAGACCTTGAACCAGATATATCTCATTACTAACCTCAGACTGTTCTAGAAGCTGAAGCTGCATGATCTTTATTACTGTTCTGAATAACACAAAAATTATTTGTGCAATACACTAATCAAGAAATATGTCACGTATAAAGAAATCCATGCAGAGTAATTTTAAATGTAGCAGAATTAAAAGGATACTTCAGAAGACACGTCAAGAGTTCCTCTTCCTGTGCAAATTCAAGTCAACCATTCATCCCAAACCAAATTATAGGGCATTTCCCAACTGACTCATTATAATCATTCAACATTCCCAACTCCTCATCCTGGTAATAGAAAAACTACTTTCCCATGTCTGATCAGAATGTGAGAGTCCAGAAAATTAATGTGGCTCCTAGTTATGCACAAATCCAAATTAAAACAAACCAATGAGTCAACAATGTATTTGTTCCCTCACTTCAGCTAAGACACATGTGGAATAGTTTTGCCAGTCCTTAGAAAGGAAGGCATGCAGTACACATCCAGTAAATACGATATTTATGAAAGCTTTCCTTATAAATCAGTATTTATTAATCATCGTAACCTGAAGCCAAGTAAAAGGCAAAGTACTGTCAGCAGACTGAGAGAGATTTCTCCCCTCTACCCAGCACTGGTGAGACTGCATCTAAGTCCAGTGTTCAGTGCTGGGCTCCTCAGAACAAGAGAGATATAGAGATATGAAAAAAAAAAATTCTCCAAAACATCCATTTGTTCCTATCTTGAACTACATATAAAACCCAGAAAGCTCTATTAAATCAGTTTTCTTAAATCCTTGCTATGCAAGACATTTCCCAGAAGATAAATTAAATCCTCTCTCAGATTAACTGTGAGCAAGCGGGAAACATTCACAATGCCCAGCTCTAGGCACTTAATATCGAAAACGTGATGGTTGAACTCTGTAGAGTTCTGCAGAGCGCTTCAGAGGGCTATTTAGACTACATAAAACCAAAGACACTCCAAGATATCCTAAACTTTGTACTACCCTACCCCTTTCTTTTACGTGGATCAAGTTTAATTTGGGTTACTCATATGGAGAAAAAAAAAGGAAACATGCTTGTTTATAATTCTGAAAATAGGCTTCATTAGAAAGTGGTTTTGTGATCTTGCAATATATTTGCATCCATTGTTGAATTAAAAATCAAAACATGCCTTCCCTCTAGAAGACCAAAGACCAGTAAGAAAAAAAGCTAGAAAACCTCAAGCTGGCTCTAGAAATAGGGTACAAAACCACATAGCTTTTTCTAGACTGCTTTGTACAGGCAGTCGCTGGAAATCCACTTCTCTATTGAGTGGTATTTTTTCCTTTGGTTGTAGCTCAAGTATATAGTTAAAGTTTCTGGCTTGTCATGCAACTTAATCACCACCTAAAAAACCTGGCTAGAGGCTTTCCATGCAAATATAATACCTATCACTACTGAAGTAATTTCCAGGAATGTTTATCAAGCATCTATATGCAAAGCACTAACAACTGACATAGTTACAAGGCTTGAAAGGCTAAGTACACTAAAGTACATTACATAGAGTATATTCAAGTACACTAAAATTTCCCACATTTCTTTGAACAAAGGTTAATCAATAAAGCTATGTACTTAATGTGATCATAAATACAATACAAAACTGCAACAAGAAAAAGCACATCCTCCACATAGGCTGGTAAATTTATCATCACCTTGGCTTGTAGTCGGCCTCCTAGTGTTGACCTGGCATGATAGATCACAATAAGGACATCTCCCTGGACTGTTATACCGAGTGGAATTACTGCTTTCCCATCTTCAATTTTAAACTCCCTGAAGAAAAAAACATAACCACAGTTAATTTCATTATTTAAAAACAGTACTACCTTCACCTTTGGTTTGGTTTCTCTTTTTATCAACCCATAAAAACGTTCTTCAGCTCCTTATTATAAGAAAAGAATTCACTTTAAATGATTAAACAAAAGCACAGAGAGAGTGTAGCTCCATGGCTATTGATATGTTAGGACTGTCACGGAGGGACAGTGAGAGAGAAAAAGACGACAAGATATTATCATAACATCCTAGAGCTGTTTCTGCTCCTGATCTCTTCAAATTCATTAAACTCCTTACAGGGCTTGGATTTATAGGAAGTTGGATTTATAGGAAGACTGGAAGAGGCTTTGGTAGTCTTTCATCTTTCCTCTGTCTGCAACTACCCTAACCTAGTTTGCTAGTACCATTTGCAATTGCTATGCTGTATGGATTACAAGAGCAGACACCACAGCTGTTCAGAGGCTAATAAGCTAACATGCCTGAGGGATCCTTACTGTTTCTGTGACTGAAAAACAATGTTCTGTGCAGTACAAGTACCCCAGGGATTAATCTTCCTAGTTTACAGTACATGAAGTGAAAGGAAAGAGGGTCTTGATCACCTCAGCCTCCTAATGCCCACTGTGCCACCCCATCTTCATCTTCTACAAGAAAAGATCCCAACAGCTATTAGAACCACACTGTCTCTTCTTACTTACTTCATTTTGTCATATTCCTGAGAGGTAGTCGTTACTCTCTCATCTCCCACATAAACTTCACAAAAAGGCCTGCAGCCATTACGCTGCTTACTGAAGAGAGGAACTGGAGTCATGACAATTGATCTGACAAGGATGGGCTTGCTGTGAGGAATAATGGGTTCTTCAGCCATCATGTCACACATGTATTCAATGTATCTGCCAAAACCAAAAGGTACTCATTTAGCCAGAGAACCAAATTCTAAAAATAGATGAGCACATAGTTATTCCTGTTCATACAAGCAGTCACTAAGCAGTGACAAATGATAACAGTAAAGCATGGGGAACACTTAACAGCATTTCCAGAGAATGGATTTTCTAGTCTGATTGAACTTCACAAAGGAAAAATAAAATAGAAACATATGCCAAATGCCTTAAAACACCAATCTGGGAGAACTATTTACTTTGTATCTCACACATAAGGGATCAAACTTGGACAGCAGTTCCGAAGTCAGTAACTCAAAGCTTCCTAAAGATTTTAAATTTATCCTTGTAAGTCATCTTGTAGAGGACCCATTAAATACACTCAAAATAAATCTGTGCAACAGCATAATCTGTCATTTACACATTACTAGTCCCTACTTCTCACATTTCTAAACCTAATCCTTTTTGTAGGAAACACCCTTACTACCAGTGTCACTTGCTACTGAGACTTTACTGTTATAGATACTATCAAATTAAATAATCCATTTAAAACATTGGTCAAAGTATTTCAAAGTCACTTCTGCATACACTCCTTTAAAAAGCAGAAACAATTCTTATCTAAACAGAAAAGACTGACAGAAATCAGTACTCACCTTTCCACAGAACTTAACTATCCTAACACAGTAAAACCTGCTATAATAAAATTAGTAAACACAGAATACGGTTTTATGATTTGATACTTGAGAGCATTCAAAAGTTATCCTTATTTTCATTCCTAACATTTTTTCGCTACAAGTCATACTTGACTCATTTCTTGTAAGAAAATTGTAAGCAACTTAAGGGCTCACAAAATTCTGAACTACTTTCTCTACTCATGATATATCCACTTCTGTAAGTATTTTTCTATTCAGAGACTATTGAAATAATTTATCTTCCTAGATAGCATCCAGTAAAAATAGTAGCATATTCACAATTGTATAACTACTTGCTTCAACAGAATCCTTCAACAGATGGATACCATACCTTTTATGAGAAGGCCAAATGCCAGGAGGACTACGTTTCATACTGAACATATAAACTGCAGCTTCAGCAGTAGTGAAGAGACGACAGAAACACAGGAAAGAACAAACTACAACAGCAGATGCTGCTCTTCCATCCTATTAAAAAAAAAAATCACTTTGTTATTAAACCTAGTTGAAAAATCATTACAGAAGCAACTGAGGAATAGGCTGCCTTTATTTCAGGTAAGGAACTCCAAGGTCTAGTACAATTATTAGATTTTAAGATTGTATCTGAATGTGAATTTTCCATCTGATTTCTACACAATGCAAAGGATACTACATATTAGCTGCTTGCTCAAGTGTGAATAATGGCTTTAGCTTAACTCTGAAGTTTTCCATAGATGGTTCACCTCATTACCACAAAATACCCAAATTTCCTGACCTCTACTTGAAATCCTAGTTCAGTGCTATTTTTGGATGATAGCCATGGACAAGTCCTAAGATTCAGAAAAAGTAAGCCACACTAAACTCTTTAATATTCTGCCTTAAATTGCAAATTAATAGCTTGCCTCAAAACTAAGAGAAGGAAGTTATAACACAGTACTTCTTGCAAGGACCACTGCTACACATCTCAAATTCATCCCTACATTATAAAAAGCTGAAGATTCAGAAGAGGTAATGGCTGACAGAATAGGATATCTCAAGGTTTATTTGCTAGCAACACAGCACAGATATTTTAATAGTCATTTGACATGCAATTGTGGAAATGGGAAAGAAGGAAATGCTTTTCCTCAACTTGTTTTAACAAGCATTCCTTCACAACCAGGCTTCTATTCTAACCATTACTTAGAACAATGAAAAGATCATCTGCCAGCACTGCAAGAGACAGATCTTTGAAGAGCAGTTTAGAAAAATTTCACACTGATGAAATAAAAACATGGTCCCTACTCTGAGACATCTACAGTTAGTATACTGAGGGCAAAGCATTAATGAGTACAAGGGAAGAATGAAACATTACTGATCAGCATGGCAAGCAGTGACCTATGCACACTTACATTATAATGCCAATTCCAAATATCAAACATAACAATACACAAACATAACAGTAACCTCATGTTTTCAAGTCTTGAACATGGTCACTATTCTTTAAGCTCTTATCAAGATTTTTATTGCTTTTTTGGGTTATATCATGGTTAATGTCACATTTAAGAACAGCAATCTGCTGCCAACAAAAGCAAGTTCCCCCAAAAGTCTCATAGTCAGTTTCTGCAATTCTACAGGTAAAGATACATTCTAAATGAATAGTAGCAGGAAATACAGTGTACATTTAGCTGCCACTCAGAAGAAAAATGAACAATAATAAACATAAAATAGAGCAAACATTGAAATAGTGGAGCAGATTCTTTCTCCCCAAGACTCCTTTGTCTTAATCCCTCCAATATGCTGCCTTCCATGCTACATGGAAGTAAGCAATGGCTATAATCCTCTACATATTTGCCTAAGGAGAAAACATGCCAGTATCTTTAAAGACATGGAAGGATGGAATTGCCCTCAAGCCTCACAGTACCGAAAGCCAGTAACAGTCACTAAGTCAGTGGACACTAGCATCCTTATTCACAATTTAAAGCTGGATTGAGGAAACACTTCATATAAACTGATTTCTTACAAGGCAGTGCACAATGCAAACATTTTTCTGGTCTTGTTTCAACCATAAATGCATATTCTTGCATATGCTATAAAGATTCTGAAGATTTGGTGCTCGTCTTGCTGGCCAGCCGCATTCAAAAACCTGCAAATGACAGAGACAGTAGAAGTAACAACAAAGATTACACAGTCACATATATATGCATAGCATAAGCTGTGTATATAAAAGATAATTTTACACTTAATACCACCTTCAGGTAGAATTTAAGCAAAATGGTCAAGAAAAGAGGTCTGACAGTGTAAGCACCACTTTATAGGATGAAATGCAATAAAACTCCAGTCCTGTCTATAGTCTGATTCACTAGAACTATGAACAACTCAGATTACTATCAAATTTTCTTCAAGCAAGAAATAAAAGTCAAACATTTCCCTGTGTGATATGCACAGATATTCTTAAGCAACAACCTCTCCTCCAAAAACAGAAAGATCTGCCATTCTTTTTTAATTAAAAAAGCATTAACAGTTAAGTAATAATTTTACTTCAGTCACTGCTACAAAATACTACCAAATAATCACCTCCACTGCTGACAAGTCTATATTCTTAAAATCAGCTGTCCTGATCCTTGCACGCTTGCAACATCTAAAGAGTAGGTGTTCTGTCAGGATCAAAGAAATAACTTAAAAAGTAAGATTTTTCTACTTGTTTTGAACATGTTTTCTTACCAGATAAGAGTTGAAGGGGTACTCTTGAGATTAATTACCTGTACTAAGTATCACAAAAAAAATCTCAATGTGACCATATGTCAGATGGTTTCTTTTCCTTTGGCTATCTTTTAAGCTCAATCACGTTATGATTATTAGCAGAACAATGGTGAGTGCACACCTTTGAGCAAAGTGTTCCAAGGAGGACTCAAAACTAGCAAAGATTACTTGAAAACTAGAGTTAACCAATATTAAAGAAATTTGTAAAAGTTCATATAGACAGTATGCATCAACAGAGCAAGAATTTATAATTTCATTAATACTTACTAGGCAAAGTATCAAGTTAAGAATTTCAGAAACTCTTCTCCTCTGATCATGTTTAAGGCTGGTCATAAACATAGGCAAGCAATAAAGGAAAACTAAGCTTCTTTAGCTCCTACATAGCTGCTTTCACCCAGCACAGAATAATGATGTTGTCAGTCAATATTGGTCATTGTTGATCTGGATTTCAAAGATGGACAGGGAAAACTTCCCCAAAATATTTAAACTGTTTTCCAACTAAAGAGCTACCGTTCTTTAGAGAAGACGATATTTGTTAGAAACTTCCTTAATACTCACAGCCAATAAAATAGGCAGGTAGGAACCCACAGCGTTTTGACAAGTTATGGTCTCCTATTACTTCCCAGCAAAACAAAGGCCACAAGATAAAACAATAAATGTAGACCAGAAGTGTTCCAGATCACTGGTAGATTCAGCTGTTCTCCTATTATCATTAACAGTACCAACATATCAGGAATATCAGTCTATAGGCATCTCAGACTTGCATAACCAATAAGTCTCCCAGTCACAGAATTTATCATTCCATAAACAGAAACTGATAGCTTTGTAGGATGAGGAATAAATCAGTTCACTATATCAGCCTCAGTTGACTTTCCAACAATCTAGTACTAAGAAGCATTTTTGAAGACTTCATGTTGAGGTATCTGCTCCAAATAATCACGTAAGAAGTCTTCAGAATGATTAAACTTTGCCTTCCAAGTTGAACAGACTCCAACTGAACTTCATACCACATCAGATGCAGATGAAATTGACTGTCTGCATCCAAAGAGGTAGGAGTCATTTTTTCAGGTATGAAAATATTTTCTCTTGTCTACAAGTTCATAAGCTTAAATAAAAAATGAAGATACAAGCACTAGATACATTAACATGGTTATGTTAAGTTACATTACATTAGTTACTAACCTTAGTAATGTAACCAGATATGTTAAAAGGTACCTCAGCCTGACAGTTTAAGTGAATGTGGGTAACTGAAGCAACACTAAGGATGGTTCTACAGGGTAAGCCCAAAAGGCCTTTCTTGTAACAAATAACATTTCTATGCTGTCCTCTGGGCAGTCAGTGTTGTGGACAAGAGACATCATCAGTACAGACTGTTGAGGTGAGGTCTAACGTGGCCAGTGCTAGACAACTCTCAACATAGTAAGTCTTCACTGCTGAACAGGACAGTTGATGAATATTTAGGAGTAGACACTGAAATCCCCTACCTCTCCACCTCACAAGCTGTTCTCACTGCCTTATTATTGAATTATGCAAATGTCTCCGTTCTAGGATCAGAGAAATAGCCAGAAACACTAGCAGAGGCTCAGCTAAGCTAGATCAATATTTCAGGCAGTAGCTACAAGACATCAGCTAGAGCTGAGGCATGTGGGAGTCAAATGGTATACAGCAGAATGCAGAGAAAGCCCAGTAAATAGGTTGTGCAAGTCAGTTGCCAAAGGAGTACTACCTTTGATAAATAAGAACCTCTGAATGTAGGAGAGATGGAAATTTTATTAAGATTTTTGTTACTTTAAGTATTTTCTATTTAAATAATCTGTAAAGGTACCTGTACACGTTCTCAAAGATATCGGAACCCTAGGAAACATAGACTTTAGTCACTAAGATTAGTCTTTGAGCAGTTAAGTTTGGAATGAAGGCAAAGACAAGCAGAATAATAGTTTACTCTTAAACCTTACTTTTTAACCTGTTTTTTTGTTATCTTTTTGGATATGCAGTCTACTTAAAGATATTTCACAATAAAAAGATGAAGATATAGTCAATACGTTGTTTTGAAAGACCTTTAACAGAAGTACACAAAAACTATACACACCCTATTATGAAACCTTGAAGGCCTGTATGTTCTTGGAGAAAGATTGTACACAGCATAGTGGCCGGGATGTTTAGAGTCCAGACATAACCGCACATCTTCTATATTATTTTTGATGGCAGATTCTACACCTTCAGCTGGAAAGGACATCACTAAAGACAGAACAAACACCAGGTGAATTCACTTTTTTCATATGAATTAAAACCAGAAACTGTTCTTAGGACAGACACAGCTATCATACCAGCAATTCTGGAAGTGATGTATGATATATCCAAGTCTCCTTTAGCATAACTGAAACAGAACACATTGGAGTTAGTACTGGGAAACAAACTATTGAAGCTGTAAGTCTAAAATTCTCATGTCTCAGGCTACACCTACCACCATGAATGTCTCATTTCTTCCATCTGAGGCTTGCTACAGCACAAGAAGTTTTTCCGAATGGAGTTTTGCCAACAGACCTTGTATTTGAACAGTTACTTATTTACATCAGTTGCAATAAAATCATCTCTGTAGATTTTGTGCAGATTCCTCCAATGTTTAACTCTTCCTCTAGTCCCTGTTCTTACTGATAAATATGAGTTTGAAAGCCTAATGAAGACAAATTAACACCTTTAACAGAGGACATCATAATGCTTAAAAGAAAGGTCTTTTGTTGAAATATCACATTTTAAATTATGAAACCCTGTCATGTTACTGACACAGGTAACCATGCTGCCCAATTTCAGGGTTCCATATGAATAGGGGATACCTAAATCTCTTTCCTTACTTAAATCCATCCTCCAAAAATTCACTTTTTCCATAGTGAGCAAAGCATTAATCATCACCTATATATTTTACATGTAGCTATGCACATTTTTGAAGACCAACCTTTGAAAAACAATCTCACAGTGATTTTTGTATTTAGGTCCAGTTCCTTCATCTCTAGTCAACAACATTAGGTCAATAATTTACTATTTCAAGAGCACTACTTTTTTCCTGTTTCAAGTGTTATCTGCTGTGTCGCAGGATGAATAAGCTCAAGAAAACTGAAGAGTCACAGTGCATCCTTAAGTAACAACATACTGCAATTGACTGGCAAAACAAAACAACTTCAACTACAGAATTTGGTTTAGACATCCCAAACTTATTTAAGTCAATAGTACATTATCTTCCGAATGTCATAATATCATCACAACAGTATGCTGCATGTTTACAGAATGCAGAGGCACTATCAAAACAATGCTTTCATACCACTACAAAGTTTCAAGATGCTGCTTGAAAGAGCAGATCTAGGAAACTGCACTCTAATTTTGAAATCTCAAGAGAGAACACTCTGCTTTGATATCTTACTGCTTGCTAGTAAACCTGAAGGGGGCTGAAGGGATTGATTAGAAAACCATTGCATTTATAATTACTGGGAAGAGGATATGAACTTTTCTGAAAGTAAGGACATTAAATAGTAATTATGCAGAATGGCATCATCAGTGTCCTAACAACAATAATGACCTGTGGTCTCAAGAGAAATTGAAATCACCACAAAAAAGTCGGAGAGTCTCACTAGACAAAGTACTACAACACTCATCTTTGAAAAATCTTGCATAAGGAGGCAGATAAAACAGCCAAGTAAATAATATTTCAATATTCTTTCTTTGTACCTTTGGAATAACTTAACTTCATCGTGTAGCTCAACTGGTAAGACTTTCGAAGCCAAACTAATTATTTCATTATTTCTTACTAAAACTAGTAATAAGCATAGTCTTTTATGTGATTAAGAAGCATCAGATGTTATTTGTTGCTTAAACTATCACCTTCAAGCAAGAAAACACGCAGATTGTTCCAATGCCACCAACTTTTTTGATATCACAATAAAGAACCACCTAATACAACAGCCTGATAACAAAGACCATAGACCTCTTCAATGCTGTAGCACTGAGGTTAAGCAGCAACTTGAAACAGAAACACAGAGCTATTAAGAGGAGAAAAACATGAGTCCTCAAACCCACACCTTTGGGAACACTTTCAGATACTGACTTCTTACTAGCAAGTCCACTCAATTCAGCTTTGCTTTTTTTGTTTGTCCAAATCAAAATGAAACATTACTAGAAGCACAGATCTCAGCAGATAGAAGTTACTGAAAATAAAATGTAGCTTACTATGTAAACAACAGAGCACAGCCAACTCAAGCTTGTTGTTTTGCAGGAAAATAATTTGTATGCCTGTTACAGATGAAAAGGTTTCAGAATGCTTGGGCTGTCTTAATTAGAATGTAGCTACAAAACCTCCTAAAACACGTGACCTTATCCTTGAAATACTATCCCCTGAACTTGATTGTGAATATGTTAGAGCTATTTCAGTAGTAAGACTTGAACACAGGATTCTCTGCTTTAATGGAGTGTTTCATGTTAGACCAGCAACTCAGATTGCTTTAAACAACAGGAAGGTGGCAAAAAAGCACGTTCCTCACACTGGTAAGCATTTCTACACATCTCAAAAATACAGGATAAGGTCTTCCTTTCTTGTAAGTGCTGAAGTTTCATTTAAATAGCAATATTGCCGGCAGGTCCTACAAGCAGAAGAACATGCAAACAAAACAAGAGACTGCATGAAGAGTTTCTGGTTTCTGATCCATATAGAAAACTCTGTACTTTTTAAGGCTCAAACTAAACTAAACAGATAAGTACATTATGACACCAATATTTAGTCACTTTTATGATTATACCAGGCTAGTTCAAGGCTTTTTAATAAGCAGTCATGGGAAATCTTGCAAATAAGATATGACTTTTCATTTTGCAGAATCAATACCTAAACAAAATCTCAAGTTTAAATTGGATGTAAAGAACTTTTCACTGTGTAAGTGACTGGCATTATCACCTTTCCAGAGAACAGCGGCACTTCAAGACCATAATTAAAAAGATCATTGGAGCCAAAAAACAACAAACTGAAAATTAACCACTAAATTCACAAAATAAACTTGTTAACATACAGTGCAAAATTCTACAACACTATATAACTACCTTGTATTACTATCATTTAAACACGGGAAAGAATAAAGAACAGACTAACGAGCACAGCTACAATCTCAGCACACAAACCATTCTCTTCAGTTAAATAATGCTCTAACACTAAGCAATTTTTCTCTAGACATCCATGCACTCACAAGACTAGAAAAACAAATATTAATTACTTAAGCACCACTATTTTTAAAGTTTATTTTTCAAAAAGCAGGAAGAAATGCAGCACTGAAATTCATATCAACCTGTTCCCACTTGGTTTTGCTTCATACAACTCAATTAATCATTCTCATGCAAGACAAATCTATTTAATAAAACATTAATGCAGCATTAAACCAGAAATAAAGTTACCTTAGAAGCAAATGCTAGCATTAAAAGGCAGCTAATTGTTTCTTCGATTATGAGATGATAATCTCCTCAGTGAGACTGTTCATAAAACAAAACAAGACTAATCATAAGTTTTGCATGCTGCTCTCAAAATCAGTGAAGAGCAAATACTTAGAATGTTTAAGTTTTTGGCAGGGCACCTGTAACTTCTGTGGATACAGACATTGATAAGCATAAAAACTGGTCAAGGGCAAAGCAGTGTCACAATGTGAGAGATGCAACAGTTGAACAGAGGTACATCGAGGCTGCATGGTTGCATGAGTTATCAGGCATACACAGATACATCTGTTGGAACAAAATTCCCTTCTATGCATATGCTACTCTGCTGTAACAGGCCCCTTCACAGAGCAGTGAATACTGTTCTAAGTGTGTATACACTCCCTAGTAGTTTCTTTTAGCTCAGTTTGTACCAACAAAGAGCTGAACCTCTCCATTTTCTCTCATGAAGCTATAAACTGCTTCTCTGCCTGACCTGAATCTGCAATGGAGATTACAACATGTGCAAACGAGGAGTCCTGGAGGACAATCAAGATGGCCTCCATTCACTTTCCTGTTCCTAGTAGCCTGTTGACGTGTTTGAGTTTTTGAGCTTTATCACTTAGTAGGATAAACAAGAGACCAATATTCGAATTAGGACAACTATGAAAAGGAAGAAAAAAATTGTAGCAACTACAAAACACTAACTTTTCTAATGTAGTTTAGATTTCAGAAATAAGTCCGCAGATAAAGGAAATAACTCCACAATTCAGAAAAGCAACAAGAAGTAGGATAATGAGATGACAGACTCCAACACAAGGAATGCTTCAGTGTGGTAAGGAAAATGCAGAACAAGGAAGAGACAGTTTGTCTAGAATGTCTGCTTCTCGTGGTGGATGCAGAGTTTTGGAAAGGCAGTCAAGGATGCAACAGTAGATGCATTCTCACATCCCTGCCGGTATCAGCTGTAGCTACAACACAAGTCTGTAAAGGCAGATAATAACCATGACAATAATAGATTATGTCCTATAGTAGAGATAAACAAAGAATTAACACTTCATCTTGAAAGGTTTAAGAATGCGTACTAAAAATATTTGCAATGGGACTGAAAATCTGATCAGAATATACATCAAAACAGAAGCGTCCTCTTCCATGCAATCCTAGGCAAAGACAATAAACAGTGCAGATCCTCTTACCTTGCCTTGAGGGTCTAGGATTCCACCCAAAACCTAATCTGGATAGAAGAGCTTGTACACTATTGCCTTGCATTTTTTCTTTTCACTTCCATTCCCTGTATTTATACCTTTTACCACTCCGTCTTTTTTCTTCCTCTTATTCATGAAGGCTCTTGTCTACTAATTCAATTTACTAACTTTGAACTGTGACAGTCCTATTCCACACCTCTCCATTCTGCACCAGCTGCCACCTGCTCATCTCTGCTTAGTTTTCAGTAGCTAAAATACAGTCAGGAAAGTAGCATTTATGGACAGGCTTTTGACCCCATCATTCTCGTTTCTAGTGTATGACTGCTAAAGTAACTTTTATTTTAATATCACTCAAAATCTCAAGACTGGCTACCAAGTACTAGAGGTCATACTTTGAAAAATATGCTAAATTTTATCATTTCTGGAGTAAGCTCCTGAATCTTTCTTTAGAACTCTTACCAGTACCTTTTTTTTTTTTTTTTTTACTCACTTGGCAACAGACTGGATAACTTTAGAAGATGTATCCTTAATATTAGTGAAAAATCGCTCTGTTCCACCCCTCAGAATATCAAAGAACCCTCCATAAGTCTGGTCACATTCTGCAACGGTCAAGCCTAGAGTAGTTGAATAAAAATAATTTTACTTTAAGTCATATCAAATTGTCTACAAAGCTGTAAGTGAATGTACATAAAGCCTACAAAGCTGTAACTGAATGTACATAAAGCTACACATTCCTTAACTTGTTCTTCATAGTAACAAACTACTGAACACATTGTTAATTGACTGTTTGCATTTAAGGGAAAACAAGGTTAAAAGTTTCTGACAGTAAAGTATTCATTTCATAGTGCCAGTGCAGCAAAGTACTGGTCTAAATTTTAGTACCAGCCTCTCAAAGTGTAGCCCACCGTTAGCAAGTCTACTTAAGCACCCATAGTAGATGTTTTTTAATGCAAGGCTTCAAAAGCATCTGGCATAAATAACTTACTTTTTAAACACAACATCCCTATTAACATGATTGTATATAACAAACAGTACTCATTCTAACACAAAAGAAATGGCTAGATAGCCTTTTGAAAATAGTTGTATTAGGAAGCTCAACTCATCCACAGAAATTTATGTACAGGTAACATTACTGCAGCAAAATTACTCAATTTTAAAAGTTTCTTTGGAACATTGATATCTTTTGTCTCATTGGCAATTCAGCATAAAGTAATACCAAGCAAGAAATATCAATCTGGAAAGAAAATTTAGTACAATATGAAATACTCTCTTGGTATCTTCTACATTAATTGAAGTGTACCATATGTACATATGAATGATGTCATGAGGCATGACATCTCCAGGATCCACCAGATGGATTTTAAGTCCTTGGGGGAGCAGGTAAAAGGTAGAGGGGCTCAGGTTATTTTCTCCTCTATCCTGTTCACTAGAGATAAAGGGAGAGTTTGTAATGGAAAAATCAGCCAAGTGAACTCCTGGCTGAGAGGTTGGTGCCGGCAGGAAGGCTTTGGGTACTTTGACAATGGATCCTTCCTTGGAGACTACAGCTTCATAGGACGGGATGGGATTCATCTGTCCCATAAAGGCACTGGATTATTTGGGAGTAGACTAGCAAATTTAATAAAGAGGTCTTTAGACTAAGGGACTTGGTGGGTGGAGGGAGAAGCAAAACAGAACAAGCTGTCCCTTCTAGCAGGGAAACAGGGTAGGACAGGGAATGCAATGATAAGTGCCCTTCATCTGCACACTGGGCTGAGATACTGAAGGCTGACCACCCTGAGAAAGAGCCAAACCAGGGAGGAACCTCCTGCACCCGTCCAGGGAAACCTGTGTGTTTGAGTAAGCCCCTGTGCTGCCTCTACACCAATGCAAGCAGCCTGGGGAATAAGCAGGAGGAACTGGAGATGTGGGTGCGGATGTGGGGCTAGGACCTCATTGTGGTCACAGAGATGTGGTGGGACAGCTGCCATGACTGGAACACAGCCATGGAGGGCTATGTATTGTTTAGGAAGGACAGGCTGACAAGGCGTGGAGTTGCTCTCTATGTGAGGGAGCAATTAATGTGTACTGAACTGTGCCTGGGTGGGGATAAGGAGAGAGTACAGTGTCTGTGGGCAAAAATTAATGGGCAGGGCAAGGCAGGTGATACTGTTGTAGGAGTTTGCTACAGGCCACCTGATCAGGAGGAGGATGTGGATGAGGCCTTTTACAAACAGCTGAGAGCTGCCTCATGA
This sequence comes from Colius striatus, assembly GCF_028858725.1. NCBI lineage: Eukaryota > Metazoa > Chordata > Aves > Coliiformes > Coliidae > Colius > Colius striatus. The sequence continues at coordinate 34,107,255 of NC_084790.1, forward strand.
TCACAGTCCCTGGTCCTCATGGGGGACTTCAACCACCCTGATATTTGCTGGCAAAGCCACACAGCCAAGTGCACGCAGCCCAGGAGGTTCCTACAGATTGTTGATGACAACTTCCTGTTGCAGATGAATGAGGAACCAACAAGGAGCAGTGTGCTGTGTGAAGGTTGGAGGCAACCTCGACTGCAGTGACCATGAGATGGTACAGTTCAAGATCCTGTGTGGAAGGGGCAGAACACAAAGCAGGATTGTGACCCTGGAGTTCAGGCGAGCTGACTTTGGCCTCTTCAAAGAACTGCTTGGACAGATCTCATGGGATATGATTCTAGATGGTAGAAGTGCCCAAGAGAGCTGGTCAATCTTCAAGCACCACTTCCTCCAAGCCCAGGATCAGTGTGTCCCAACACACAAGAAAGGAGGAAAAGGAGGTAGGAGGCCTCCATGGATGAGCAAGGATCTGCTGGGACAATTCAGGCAGAAAGCAGCCATCTATGAAAGGTGGAAACAAGGGCTGGCTTCTTGGGAAGAGTATAGGAACACTGCCAGGGCATGCAGGGGTGCAACTAGGAAGGCTAGAGCCCTTCTAGAATTAAATTTAGCCAGGGAAGTTAAGGACAGCAATAAGGCATTTTTCAAGTACATCAGCAGCAGAAGGATGGCGAGGGGGAATGTGAGCCCGCTGCTAAATGCTGAGGGTGCCCTGGTGTCTGAGGATGCATTGAAGGCTGAAGTAGTGAATGCCTTCTTTGCTTCAGTCTTTACAGCCAAGGCTGACCCTCAGGAACCCCAGTCCAGCAAGGATAGTAGGATGGCCAGGACAGCAGAGGACTTGCCCTGGGTGGAAGAGGAAGAGGTTAAAGACTTGTTGGCCAAGCTTAAGGCTCATAAGTCAATTGGTCCTGATGGGATGCATCCTAGAGTGCTGAGGGAGCTGGCTGATGTGATTGCTAAGCCTCTCTCCGTCATTTTTGAACACTCATGGAGGACAGGCGAGGTGCCTGAGGACTGGAGAAAGGCCAGTGTCACTCCAATCTTCAAAAAGGGCAGGAAGGATGACCCAGGAAACTACAGGCAGGTCAGCCTCACCTCCATCCCTGGAAAGGTGATGGAACAACTCATCCTGAATGTTATCACTGAAGATATGAAGGATAAGATGGTTATCAGGGAGAGTCAACATGGCTTCACCAAGGGGAAATCCTGTTTGACCAACCTGATAGCCTTCTATGAGTGCATAACTGGCTGGCCAGATGAGAGAAGAGCATCTGCCTTGACTTCAGCAAGGCTTTTGACACTGTCTCCCATAACATCCTCATCAGAAAGCTCAAACAGTGTGGCTTGGATGAGTGGACAGTGAGGTGGATTGAGATCTGGATGAATGACAGAGCCCAGAGGGTGGTGATCAATGGTACAGAGTCGAGTTAGAGGCCTGTGGCCAGAGGAGTTCCACAGGGATCAGTTCTGGGGCCAGGCTTGGTCAACGTTTTCATCCACGACCTGGATGAGAGGACGGAGTGTACTCTCAGCAAGTTCACTGCTGACACCAAACTGGGAGGACTGGCTGATTCCCCAGAAGGCTGTGCTGCTATTCAGTGGGATCTCAACCAGATTGAGAGTTGGGCAGAGAGGAATCTCATGAGGTTCAACAAGGACAAGTACAAAGTCCTGCATCTGGGAAGGAACAACCCCCTGCACTAGTACAGGCTGGGGGTCTAACTGCTGAAGAGCAGCTCTGCAGAGAGAGACCGGGGAGTCCTGATAAGCTAAACACGAAGGCCAAGAAGGCCAATGGCACGCTGGGATGCATTAAGAAGAGTGTGGCCAGCAGGTCAAGGGAGGTTTTTCTCCCTCTCTACTCTGCCCTGGTGAGGCCTCATCTGGAGTACTGTGTCCAGTTCTGGGTTCCTCAGCTCAAGAGGGACAGGGAAGTGCTGGAGAGAGTCCAGCTCAGGGCCATCAAGATGATCAGGGGACTGGAGCATCTTTCGTATGACGAAAGCCTGAGGGAACTGGGGCTGTTTAGTCTGGAGAAGAGGAGATTGAGGGGAGATCTTATTAACATTTATAAATATCTAAATGGTGAGTGTCAGGAGGTTGGGGCATCCCTTTTTTCTATAGTAGATAGTAACAGGACAAGGGGCAATGGGATGAAGCTAGAACATAAAAAGTTCCACTTAAATATAAGGAAAAACTATTTCACTGTGAGGGTGACGGAGCAGTGGCACAGGCAGCCCAGAGGGGTTGTGGGGTCTCCTTCCTTGGAGGTCTTCAAGACCCGCCTGGACATGTTCCTATGTGACCTGATCTAGATGAACCTGCTTCAGCAGGGGAGTTGGACTAGATGATCTCTAAAGGTCCCTTCCAACACCTAACATCCTATTATTCTTTGATATGACATATGGCAAGATGGGTGCAGAAATTGCCTTTTAACAAGACATCAAATGCAAATAAGCTTGCTAAGCATCCCACTTTTCTGGCTACTTTAAATGTAATTATTTTGAATTGAACGATCTCTTCTACAGAATGAATATGTAAACTTTTAATCCTGTCACTTTGCAGAAATGTTTCAGTTGACTCAGTGTAGTATTGCTAGTCCAACTATTGTTTTTCCTCAGATGGAACCACAATTCCTCCCCTTCACCACTGACCTCCTGCGGTGCAACTGATTCCTGACCTGCACAATGCTCCCATGATGAGCTGGGCTCAAGTCAGTACCAGCTACAGCTACTTCTGAAAGTACTGACTGCATAGAAACTAAACTGGATCTAGGCTGCAGCTTTTGCCTTTTGAGACTGTCAGACATGAGTCTTGTGAAAGTGACAAAACCATATAGCTTTAGACTCTGATTACACTGTCAAACGTACTTCCAGCTATCTTGGAGGGGATGTAGGGGTCAAAAGTCTTTTTGGGGGACAGAAGTGGACTCCAGACTCTTATGAAGGAGTGGTTCTTCCTCTTAAGAGGCTTTTCACAGACTAAAATGTGCACGTGACTTCTTAGCATTAACAAACTATTTGTGGTTCACAATAAGAATCCTTGCAATTGTTTATGCATGTCTTTATTTAACCACCTTAACTGTCAGACACCAAGCCTGTTTTACCATAAACTTACACCAAAAGCCACAGAAGAGCTGTTATCTTTAAGCTGTAACATATGTAATGTTAAGTAGTCTATCCTGGAAACCAAGAACAACTGTCACGTTACACAAAACTCGGTATATGTATTGATTCCAGTAACTTCTGACACAAATTAACAAAGTTTCAGTTAAAATACAGCCCTTCAGGAAAGATTTTTAACAGTTTAAATTTAAAGTAATCTTAAATCCTCTTTTTTACAGAAGATACTTTCAAATACTGTAGCCTCACTGAATCAGAAAGTTTTAGTTTAAAATAAGCCATTTTTATTTGTTTGTTATAACCTGAAGACTGTTTTCTCTACAGCTCTTGCTCTTAAGAACATTATTGCTTATTGTAGCCACCATTTTCATGAGGTTTTAGCTCACTTGATTTCAACTCTCCCACCACTACAGATCAATAATACAGTTTAGTTTCAATTATTTTACATAACAGATTTTATCTTGGTCAGCAATGAACTTGAGAAATTCACATTTGTCTGTATCCAGATACAACCAAATCTTGCAAAAAAGCAAGGTTATTGAAATAGAAATGCAAAATAGACAGTACTTGTGCATGATATCTGAAACTTCCAAATGACTCTTCCTTCATACAAGATAGACAATTGATTTTTACACTAAGATGATGCCTCTTTCTGCACTTACCTGCATTGTACATATTGTTGAACTGTCCTGCAGGCTTGGAGCTCTGTGAAACGGAGGTCACAGATGTCCGAGGCTGAGCATTGTTTCCATAGCCTCCATTTTGTTCCAGAAGCTGAGAAGATTAATATTCACTGTGAGTATTTTCTTGCCAACTTAGCCAACTTTTTACACTTTGTAAATTACTTGGTGAGAATAAGCAATCTGAACCTCAGGAGAAAGCCAGGAAGTTAAGATACACTAATTGTTTTACTTGCAGTATTGTGCAAATCAATCAAACAGAAGACACCTAAGTGGGTTTCTAGTCAGTATAGGCAGAGCCTTGGTACACTAGATTTTTCTGTGCAAGTTAATTATAATTAAATGCAGTATGCCGAATACAGCACTTGTGTACTAAAGAACAACCCATGATCATGAGTTTTTCCAACCAGCACTAAGAAGGACAACATTTCCTTTAATGTCATGAAAGCTCTGTGCTTTAGAAGGCATATTCCAAAGATCCAAAAAGTGATAAGATATCAACTGAATTTCAAAAAACTAAGGAATGTAAGATCTGCTCAGATATCTGTTACTAAACTCACACTCAATAGATAAGAAAGGAGCTCTAATCAATAATACTTCTTATGAGACATCTTTACCTCTGTGATTGGGGATTTGGGATTCACATTCCTAGCTGCTGCAATCTCCTGCAGTTGATTAACAAGTTCAGTGATTGTCAGTCTTTCCTCTGGATTGACTTTCAATGTGGAGCCTAAAAAGAAGACTCATATAACTTAACAGAAACTTCAGAGCTTCCCTCCTAGCACATATTAATAATTTCTTCAGTGCACTCCAGTGCAATAAGTAACCAGACATATGAAAAATCATGGAGCAACTGCTAAATCAGTATCTTAATATTATTGTCATCATAGGTACTCATAAAAATCCATAATTTAGGGTTAAAAATATTTCAAAGAATATACTTTAGGATGAGTTAATGAGTAATCTCAGAAATAACTTCACATCTAATGGTGTTAGGAGTTGGAGACATTTCTAGCAGTGTAGTTTCCAGTAAACTATTTTAAAGATGAAAAAAAAAAGTATTTCTACAACAAATTCAAAGAAGGCAAGTCAAAACACTATCTATTACTATGAACTAATTTAGATTCTAAGCAAGATGGGCAACAGCACTTAGGAACCAAGAATACCATTTAACACATACAAGTTTTTTCATAATAGATTAAGATTTTAAATAAAAGCGCTGTTGCAATTAAATGTTACTGACAGGTAAAAAAAGTTAACTATCAGTAATTCAACATTGTCAAAAATAAGACATAAAGGCATCAAATTAAGTAACTTTGTAAACTTACGAATGAGCTCATGAAACACCAAATAGCGAGTGTCATTTTGCGGGATGACATATTTCCCATTGACTATGCGGAGTTTAGCTCCATCTTCAAAGGGATGTTGCCTAAAGCACAGTAAGTACAGGATACAGCCTAGAGCCTACAAAGAGATAAGGGCAGAAATATTTCAGTGAGTCATGGAATCATTTAGTCTGGAAAAAAACCCCTTGAAATTTACCTGAAGGCTGCCAAGCCCACCACTAAACCATGGCTCTAAGCACCACATCTACATGCCTTTTAAACATTTCTAGGGACAGTGACTCCTCCACTTCCTCAGGCATCTTGTTCCAACACTTTCAGTGAAGAATTTTTTCCTAATAGCCAATCTAAACCTCCCCTGGTACAACTTGAGTCTGTTTCCTCTTATCCTATCACTTCTACTTTGAGAGAAGAGACCAATCCCCATCTCACTACAACCTCCTGTCAGGCAGCTGTAGAGAGCAATAAGGTCTCTCTTCAGTCTCTTCCAGACTGAGATTTAAACGAGGCTACTGACCAAAGGAAGAAGAAACACCTTATCCTGTACCTCTACACCTTAACTCATATCCTGTGATAGTCATGGTCCACCAGGAAGCTGTGGAGAAAAGGATTCTGCAGTACCCACCTTCTTTGCATGAAACATCACAGAATTAAGCTTGTAAGTACAAAATTTCTGGTTCTTGAACCTATTGGCTACTTCTTGTTTGTGCTGTCTTTAATTCAGTCAATGATATTTAAAGCAGAATTTCAGACTATAAAATCAAAAGTTCCTAACATTGCTAGTGAATCATAGGTTTCAAGTCATCAGCTGCTGAGTCACGAAACCTCACATATATATCTAAATGTATAGACTCATAGGTATATAAGTAGATAGATAGATTTCCAGTTCTTTAGAGATCGGGTTCACATCCCCTTAGAAACAGTCTTGATATTCCTCCGAGGACAGAAAACCGTGAAATATTAATTTGTTTGGCATATCAATTAGAGCTCCAAGCAGTAATGGTGCTACTGAATAGATTTGTGGTGGTTTTGCCCTTTAAAGAAGTTTTCAGGTTCAGAGACTTTCCTATTCCTGCCTTTCTAGAAAATCATGACAGTAAATCCACTTTATGAATTTCACAGTATACAAAAATGAGTAGTCCTGCAACACTGATTATATTCAAGAATAGATTTTTTCTTACAAAAACTTCATCAGTTTTATTACATTTGTTCATCCTGTGCTTCAAGGAGACTTATCTATTTGGGGGACAGAATTTGGCCTTTTGTATTTTGTACTCAGATACACTGTTGTGCAATGCACCGGGTAGGTAATCATTTAAGTGTTAATCAATTTGTTTAACTGCCATTAGGAGGAGATAACATTATCTCAAAAAATGCTTGTTTGATAAAGACTTGAAGAAAATAAACCTGTAACTGTGGTCCCTTTATTTCCTACAGTCAGAAAACTATTCAACTTGTTTTAACAAAATCTAATCTCAGATTGGTTTTGGTTTTTTTTTTTTTTTTTAGCTTGAATGAACCTATCAAAGTCATGACTACTATATCCTGTGAACTTTCAAGTTTTGATGTGCTCAGTCTTGAGAGCTGTGCAACCTGAGAATAACCACCGAAGCCAGAAGTAATTTTGAATTCTAATCTCTGAATAGTTCAGGTGTTACAGATTAGTTAGGATAATTTCATCTGTTACTTAACTCTAACTTGATACATATCTTTTCATATAAGTCAACATATGAAATAGCCTGTCAGAGTTATACTTCTGTAATACAACCATATTACATAGAAGTTTGATAATAACACCTCCAAGAAAGTGTTTGCACAACAGAATGGAAAATTCCTCCTCAAAGTTTCTTTTGAGTGTCAGTTTAGTTGCTTCAGCATATGGGTTTTTGTAGCCTCAACAAATTAAACATGCCAGTAAAGACGATAGCTGAGAAATTTGCTCACTATCTCCTGTCCTCTTCACGCACTCTCTCCCAACTGCCCTTGATTGTCAATTCATCCCAAGAATAGTTTCAAACGTAGTTACTCCAAGACACTGAGTCTCCCAATCCAGATATAAACGGCATACACTATTTCTATGTTATTGCATAGCAAGTACATTTGTCAGTCTGTTAATAAAAAGCTCTCTAATGTATATATTGAAGCATCATTTAGTCACATTAACTAATCCATCAAGACACCATGCACAACATAACACAGTCACATAGGTGTGAAAAGCACAAAGGCAATTAGCTGAACACATGAGAAGTGAAGAGACCACTTAGATTTCATCTTTGTGTTAATTGCTACAGAATGCTTCTCATTCTGGAGTCCTGTGTCCAGTTCTGGGCTCCTCAGCTCAAGAGGGACAGAGAACTTCTGGAAAGTGTCCAGCACAGGGCCATCAAGATGATCAGGGGACTGGAGCATCTTTCGTATGAGGAAAGGCTGCAGGAACTGGGGCTGTTTAGTTTAGAAAAGAGAAGACTGAGGGAGGAATCTTATTAATATTTACAAATATCTAAATGGTAGGTGTCAGGAGGTTGGGACATCCCTTTTTTCTATTGTATCTAGCAACAGGACAAGGGGTAATGGGATGAAGCTGAAACATAAGAAGTTCCACTTAAACATAAGGAAAAACTATTTCACTGTGAGGGTGACGGAGCAGTGGCACAGGCTGCCCAGAGGGGTTGTGGAGTCTCCTTCCTTGGAGGTCTTCAAGACCCACCTGGACACATTCCTACATGACCTGATCTATGTAAACCTGCTTCTGCAGGGGGGTTGGACTAGATGATCTCTAAAGGTCCCTTCCAACCCCTACCATTCTATGATTCCTTCTGCTTTATCTGTAACATATTTTAATATTTCCAACACCAACTATGATTCACTTTGGCTAAATGGCAAATCCAGTTGCAAGTGAGGCAATTCCTCAAAGCCAACATCATCCTCATAGCCTCGGCACTGATACATCTAACAGAAGACCCCATTTCCCTATAAGGTTACCCTGAAACTGCAGACAATCTCTCTACAGAAGCTGCCTGGGTTAGTCTGAGCACTCACATGCCAGTTGGTAAAAAAGCAGTATGACAAAATGGACCAAAAAGAACTAGAAATAACTTTTTGACCTGTTGCTGGACCTCTACCAGCAGCTAATCTAACCCTTTATTAAGGAGCTAGTGGGCTTTTTGCGGGGTTGTAGTAGTGTTTGCGGGGGAGAAGATTGTTTGAAACAAATCAAAATAGTACTATTTTTCCACTGACTAGCTTCAGGAAATAAGCAGCACATTTAAAATAGTTTAAAGTTCTACAGTATAGCTGCAGTGTGACATACAGGTATTACACTAAAGTATTTTCAGAATAGATTTAAATTATATGAAACCTAAAAAGAACATTCCACTTACCCAGAATTAAAACCTGCAACATCTTTTGCACTGACTAGAAAGATTTTTTTTATTAGATATTGGTAAAAATACCAAAAGACACCCAACAATGGAATGTTGTTCTTAAATATATTCCAAAGCCTGCTCTTCTGCTTTTTCACAAATTTTTAAGGGTGAGAGTACAAGAAAGGCTACCCAAGATGAAACGTAATTCCAAAGGAAAAAAGTCTTTATGACTAGGTAAAGCAATTATTTCAGCAGAATTCAGTTGAATTTCATTTCAGGAAACCACATTCATTCAGAAAGAAATTATGGAACTAAAAGTATTTGAGTTTAATATTTACTTTCTAGATCTCAAGACTTACACAGGAAATGTACCGAAAGCAGTTGGCCAAGCCTAAGAACCTCTGATCCTACAATCAACATCTAATCACATCTCCATTGTGGAGTCTGTGTCTGACAACATTTCATCCATAGTGCTGCTTCAAGTAAGACATTTCTATCTCCTTTATTCTTTTAAGCTCACACAGTGACAAGCACACCAACCACAGCTATGAGAGCTAACCAATTATACCTGCTTTCTCTGGAAAACAAGATGCTTCCTGAGACAGTGTCATATCCTATTGCTAAATATTTTGCATATTTTCATTGAACTCAGAGTATAAAGGAAAAAACATAGAACAACATCTTCCAAAAAAGTCATGGGAAACAGAACCAGTCTTCAAAAGACACAGCATAAGATAGCAAAATGTTAAAATTCACAAATACCGTTATTTCACAAAAAAAAACCAGCTGTTGTTTTGAGATAGGCTTTTGTTAAATGAATTTCTAGTTTTGTTTAACTGGATGTAATCTTAGCTCAGATCACCAGTATTTAACACATGTGAAGTGACCAGTGGTCAGAAAAGTGTGTTTTTCTTGATTATTCTTCAATAGTTCTGCAACAGCTCTACTGAGTGTCAAAGAAGTTCAGCATTGCATCTCACAATGGAAATTAAGCTATATTTAGGAGAAAACAACAAGTACTATATCTCATACATAAGCAGCTATGATACAGCAAGAAAAAAAAATTCTTACCCAAATATCTTGTTTTTCACCAATTGGAAAATTTGAATACAAGTCTATCATTTCTGGTGTCCTGTACATGGGCGTTGTATTCCTTGTGATCTGCAGAAGAGAATTTTTTTAAACAGGGACTCTAACATGCTCTAAACAGCACTAAATTAAGGAAGCAGCTCTCCCTGTGGAATGGACAGAATTCTCATTTTGAAAATTAATTTGTCAAGGCAGGTACCAACAATTAAATCCTGCAATAGTCCCAATAGCTTTGATAAAAGGCCAGATCAAAACGGTAGTACTCAAATAACATAGTGATATCCAAGAATCTTTCCAAACCACAAAGTACATAAATAAAATGACTATTGTATAAGAGGCAAAAAAGGATACGGACACAAATGCAGAAAATCATCAATAAATCAAGAAGTGAATTCATGCTCTGGTGTGTATTTCCCACTTCCCCATCACACTTGATGACAGTGCAGACACAGCTAAAGAGTTAAGCTGTGTTCACAAGAATCCCTAAAGTGATCTATCATCTTTTTGCATAAGCTATACAAGACAATGGTGGAATATCTTTTCTTCCCCCGAAACCAATGGATTGTTCTTCAAGGATGCTGGACTCCGAAACAGGGAGAGTTTACAGAGATTCATGATTATCCTAAGAAGCATCACAGTATTTCTTCATACTCAGGGCTGAGTGCAGTTGATGGATTTACACCAGATTTAACAGCAGCACTGTCAACTTTAAACTAAGAACAAATGCACTTTGCAAAAACACTGCATACTTGGCACTGCCACTGTAGTCCTACAGGCACTGCAATACTACCTATTCAAACTATGCTGTGCAGACTTGCCACTACTTTATAAATCATCAAACTGAGAAAAAAACAGATTAGAAGGTGGGAATCACTTTGGTATAATCAATTTTTTATGTCCTGTTAAAAATGTAGTTAGGACAACTCTAGCAATCACTGTTTTCACATCGGATTGTAGAAGGGACACTGCTCAAGCTGAAGCAGCATTTGTACATGCAACTAGAGAACACAAGCCATGGTTAGAACTGTAGAAAACGTTTGAACTCTAGCAACACAAATACAATACCAAAACTTTATGGACAACACTACAACTGAAAGTCTTCAGCTGTCTTAGAAGCCCCATGAATCAGTAACAGTTAAATGAATTCACTATTGATATTAACATTAAAAGAGTCTCACCTCTTCTTCAACCAGTGCTCTTTTCTGTGAGGACCAGTTGTAGTCAGGACAGTAAGCTATAGTTGTAGCACTTCCAAAGTCACAAAGTTTAATTGTCCCTTGGTTACTAATAAGCAAGTTTTCCACCTTAAAAAAGATGTAGAATAATCAAAGATTTTTCTGTACACTAACACACATGCTTTTAAACATCAGCTCATGGGTGATTAAAAAGAAATACTTTAGCCCAGAACATTATTTACAGGAGCATAAAGATTTCTGACAGTGTTTTAGATGTATATGGTAACACTATAGACAATTGTTAAAAGGAAGCACCAAGCAGGAAAACATTCAAGAAAACAGGAACTAAACTCCATTTCATTAGTGCCTAAGGGGTCAATTGCAGAAGCATTATCTTGGGAGTTCAAATGTACAATAAGCAAAAGGAAAAGATTTTGTTTGAAGAGATACAGGTATTTCAGTGCTACCTTCACTGATATCCATCACTCTTGGCAAAGCAAGACCTATAAGTGCTACACTTAAAGAGTGACCACTGTATTTAATCAACCATCTTAACACTGATTCAGCCAGACAGGCTCCTTTGCTGTTTAGAAATTCAGCCTTTATTTAAACTTGGTAACACACCTTTAAATCTCTATGGATAATAGGAGGCTTCTGTTTATGCATATGCTGCACTGCTCTGCAGGTCTGATAAAAGATCTTCAAAACTGTGTCACAGGAGATAGGCCCTTTGGATTCTACTTTCTTTAAGAATTCCACTACCTGTCCTGCAGAAATAAGAGAAATTCACATAAACACACAGAGAACATCAGATTCTGAAAGCTTTGTATAAATAGGCACACACTCTTCTCATCAAAGACGACTTACAGTCTTGAGCTGTAATATTAGATGGACATTCTGAAAGTGGCAAACCCATACTGACTGCAGTGCCAAAGGAAATGTTGCTCTAAGGAATCATTCCTCTTCTTCCTTCCTCTGACTAGTCTCGAACACAAAGAACATCATGTAGTCTCAAAGAACATCACCGTTATCCTATAAAAGATGAGGCTGAATTCTACTGCCATTGAACTATACTACCTTTAAGAGGTGTTCAAAGTTTATAAACTGTGAAGCAACCTGTGAAAAACAAATGTCAGAAGCAACATGCATAGCTAGGAAAAGAGATAAAGTTTACCTTTACACAACTCTGTAAGCAGAAGAAACTCTCCCTGTCCTGTGTCTGATTCTTCTTTTCCTATAGATGCAGCAGAGCAGAACTGGACAATGTTGGGATGCCCTGAAAGTTTTTTCTGGAGACAACATGCTCAAGGAAGATGACCATCAAGTTTATTGATACTATCATATATAGCAGTTCACAGATGTCTCATTTGGAATGTTACCTTAAAATAATAATTCTTGATATGAAAACCTTTGTCACATTTCACTTCCAGCTCAGAAATTCAAGGTATCATTTTTCAACTGTGTAAAAACTAAGTGACCCTAGTTCCTGCCAGTGAAAGTTATATTGCATTATGCCTGTTCATGTTGTCCCTAACGTGCGCCAGCTTGGTCATATACTGAAACTTGTGCCTGTGAGACAAATCTAAGCTATTTACAAGATGCATTCACCAAGTCTGAAAAGAAAAAAGCTAAGACATCATAAGTACTATAAAGCTATAGAAAAATCAAGTTAGATACATCAAATAATAAAGAATCCAAAGTACTACTTCATCTGATGCATTTCTTCACAAGCTCTCACTCAGACTTGCAGGAATTAATTTCACAGTTATATACTGGAAAGTTAGCAACAGTTAAGCTTTGTATAGTACATATGCTTTAATAAGTTTGATCTGTGACAAAACACATCCAAGTAACATTCAGTCCTTCACTCCTGGCAAAATATAGCCAGAGTGGCTAAAAAATAAGTAGTGCTATCTGTGATAGCCCACTCTTTTTAAGTATATGGTATTTAGTGTAAGATTTTGCCAAACATTTCAATAATCATAAAAATAAATACTTGAGTAGCTTAAATTCAGATTAGTGGTTTTGCCTGGTAACTCAAAATTAAGCTGAATAGACAGAGTAAGAAACAAATCAGCTTACCACAGCTACTCACTAACTCTTGAAACAAACTGAGGGTCTTAGAACAGATGCTGGGCAAGAACTGACAATACTCTGAGATTACATTATATCCTACCCCCTAACTTCACTGAAGATAAAAAGGACATCAACAACACTAAGAAACATCTGCTTGTTTCTAATACATGCATTTGACAGAAATTCCTTAATATTGAGTATCAATTTTCAATGCCAGTTGCACATGACACAGAAATTAAGAGACATGGAGACTAAAAGCAAATTTTTGAGTAGTTAACAAGGCAACAAATCCAGTGCATATGGGAGAATTCTACTTAAGATCATCAGAAAAGTCAAAAGGTCTCTTGACCAGCCAGAGGACTGCAAGAAAGCCCAATAGGAATTTCATTAATTGCTCGACAAAGTACATGACAGTCTACACTAGCAAAAAAAAGTTACCTGCACACATCAAATTTCTGCAACTTTTTAAGAACCGAGCTTGCTGGGTGTTGTTGCTAGATTCATGACAAACCATGAACAGAATTACAGTCCTCCTAAGTAGTGTATGGCATGGAAAGAATTGAAACAGTGGAACAGTCCTCCATTTCTCAGACGTGTTTGACATTAGTCAAGTAAATCAAATTACTAAAATAAGTTCCAGAAAAGGATACCATAAAACAAACTTCCTGAATGATGGCTTTGTTTTTTTCTTCTTCATTGGACAACAATCGCTGTCAGAAAACAGAATAATTGAGAAGATAGCTATTAAAACTTGAAAAAAAAAAAAAGGACTTTTTTTTTCCCCCAGAATACAGAGGGTAAGCTGCAGTCAAAAACCTAAGGAACTGTGATGGGACAATAAACAATATGAGTAACTACTCTAAGTTTTCTGTTGTATAAAACACTCAATGGCTGGCTTTAACATCACGCACTGACAAGGAAAGATTCATCTTCCACTTCCAAATCTTTAGAAACAACCTTGAACCCACTCCAATCAAAACAACTCCAAATTATCAAGTCAAATTTTTTCAATGGTACTGGAGCAATAGGGAGGAAAATCAAGCATGCCTATTTCCAATATTACTTGGATTTTGAATCAGCATTTGACTAGAATCAACCCGTGTATTTACTACAAAAGTATGAGGCTTACAAAACAAAGAAAGGACAGTAATTGTTCCTCTATCTGTTACCTCTACATGGGTCTACTTCTAGATAACATTTGAAAACATACACCCTATGGGTTTGGTCACATGTTACATTACTGGAGGATGTGCTACAAAAAGGAAAACGCCAGACCAAATAATTACTGGCAGTGTAATGCCATGTTACCTCTTAGACCTCTCATGCTACTATCCTTTTCACTTTTTATTGTCATTTTCATAATATGAGCTTTTCAGCTGGTACATGACTATTATAAGCCTTTAGAAATAAAGAATACAAAGAAGTATCTATTAAAAGTTCCAAGCTGAATGTTTTGTCAGAAAGTCAGAGTATGGAGTATTATTTTTAATATTGACAAAAATTAACTCTGGAAGTATAAATGTAGGCTGACCAGTAGCCTACAGCTGCCTCTAGAAGTAAAAAGTATTTGTGTACTCCACTCCAGGTAACTAGGAGAGATTCTTTTTACCCTCACAATAAAATGCTTGGGGCAGAGTTATACATTTCTAGACCAAAAGATGACAAATAGCAGTAGTACCTAACAGAGGAACTCCCATCTTTCAGCACCTAAATATAAAGAGCATCAAGGATTAACTATTATGCTACAGTATCAGGCAGGACAGAGTTTATAAACCTACAGTGAAGTAAACTCTTTTTACCTTTAAAGCATAATCTTTGCCACTTCCGAGATCTTGTGCTTCATAGACAAAAGCAAAACCACCTGGAAGAAGCCACATTAAGTCAGTTTTAATTTCAACATTCAGGTATACCATTCTTTTTAGTCTAACAGAGCTAATAAACAAATTTAGATGCTTTTCTGAATATAAGAAGTATACACATCTTGCAGTGACTTGCCAAGACTATGTGTAACAAACATATAATAGCTAAAATATTCTCTTCCTTTCTTTTAGATGTCAGGAGCGCAATAACTTTGTCATTTTCCAGTGTTTTGTTGTCTGCATATGCAGATCTCCTGATAAAATCAAGATTCAATATAGTCAATATTACTTAATGATTTTAATTAAATTACTTCTTGGTTTTACAGTTCCTTTAAGCTTCTTATAATAGCAATAACCAAGGTAGATAAAATGTTAAATATATACTCACATTTGTAGAGTAATTGCCATTCTTCAAGTTTCATAGTAAAAGCAGAAAGGGTTTTCAAGCACTGAAGCTCACACACAAGGGTGATACTGTTACTGAACTGCAAGTTGTCATTTGACCTTTGAATTCAGCATCTAACCCAACACTGTCAAGTCCCATCACTAAATCATATCCCTCAGTACTCCATCTATGCATCCTTGAAGTATCTCCAGGGATGGTGACTTAATAACCCTCTCAGTATAAAAGTTATTTCTAATGTCCAATCAAAACCTCTCCTGGCGCAACCTGAGCCCATTTCCTCATGTTCTATCATTCATTACTGGAGAGAAGAGATCAACCCCCACCTTACTACAACTCCCCTTCAGGTAGCTCTAGAGAGTGACCATGTCTCCTCTCAGTCCCCTCTTCTCTACACTAAACAGCTCCAGCTCCCTCAACCACTTCTCATCAGATTTGTTCTCCAGACCCTTCACCAGCTTTGTTGGTCATCTCTGGACACGCTTCAGCACCTCAATGTCCTTCTTGCAGTGAGAGACCCAGAACTTAACACAATACTCAAGCTGCAGCCTCACCAGTGTCAAGTACAAGTCCACGTCTTTGTCATACACAGATTCCACAGACCTTCTGCATGGTGAAAGTGTCTGCTGGCCCTAGAGAAGAAAATCTGGAACAGGCTGCTCAGGGAGGCTGTACTGTCTCCTTTTCTGGAGGTTTTCAAAATCCACCTGGAAGCTTTCCTGTGTGACCTGATCTAGGTGGACCTGCTTCTGCAGGTGGGTTGGACTAGATGATCTCTAAAGGTTCTTTCCAACTCCTAGCATTCTATGATTCTATGAATATTTATTTGATTTTATTCTAATAACCCTACAACCTGCATCTTGAAAACATATTCTTCTGCTTACAAAATCAGGTGCTTCACATCAGCACAAATTTCTAGCACAAAAAGTTACTGCATAGTTAGTTTTTTGGAAGACAGTCAAAGGCAAAATAGTGACAGAGGTATCACAGATTATTCAAAAGTTACTCTGCAAGCTCAACTCAGCTGTGTACATTGTCGTGGGTTCTACCAAGGCTGGAACAGGGCAAATCAACTCCTCATTTCAAGAGTACATCTTGCTAGTAATTCTACAAATATGAATGTATACTGACCTATGTACATGCACTCCAAAATATAACTATGCTTCATTCAAATGCATCAAATGCCCTCCTGGAATTTATACAGGTGAAAGCACCTATACACCAGGATTAGCTGAAATCAATTCAATCTACCATTTACAAGCCTGTATCTGATTAGTATCCAAGCTAATTCAGACTCTGAAGGTGGCCCCTAGAGGCATTGCTACCTTTCCAAGTTCTTCAACTTTTTGATAAACTTTCCTACAAGCCTGTCCTCCAATAAAAATAAATGCTTACAATAATCTTGAAATTCATAACTAAAACTCAAATACATTTCTGAAAGCTACACAAGTTCATTTCTTGGTGGAAAATACTGATTTTTAATACTCAGGATCACAGCATTACAAGCACCTTTGAAAGGCTTCCAGAGTTTAAGTAATGTTTGGAAACAAGATTCATTTAAATGCAACCAAAAAAAAGGGGTTCTTAACTGTTAGCTACCAATCTAAAAAAATTTCATATTCAGCTTCATAGCTACATCAAAAGCTATACTGGTTGTTAAGTTTCAATACTCACTGAAAACAATAAATGTTCATTTGGCCTGGCAATGCAAGTGAACATTCTGAGCAATGCAAGCTATTTAAAAATTACAAATGCTTGTTATCCACAGAAGTTAATACAAGCTTTGCTTATGTGAAAGCACAGCTATTTGACTTGAAGTGAAGCATAACCGACCTTATCTGGAAATCCAGTGAAATATGCATACAAAGTGTCCAAACTATGATTTTGAGATCTCATTTAAAGCTGGCATGATTCAATCTTATGTATAAACAAAATATTGGTTTAATTACTACATTTTCATATCAAGGGTTAACAGAAGGAAAAGTAATTAAAAGAGTCTTCTTCAAGGCCATTTCCATGGCAGGATGGCTTACCAGAGCTCCGAATAATAGTTAAGCAGTAGGATTTCACAATTTACACAGAGGTATTAGACTAGTAAGCCAAATGGAGAAACTTCATTAGTGATAACTTGAGAGCATATAAGCAGCTTAAAAGACGCACTTATATTTCAGCGACTGTACTTTACAGAGTTAAGCTAATTAAACTTTTCAGAACTATAAACAAAAGCCAGTGGTATCATGCCTGGTTTAATTCCACTGTAGAGAATTTCACTGCTATGGCCTCTAATAACCTCCTTTACAGTTATGACCCTGTTAAAACATCAGTTAAGTTCTCATTCTGTCATTTCATTGTTTCACCTGAACACAATTCAGTTCCATACAATACTGCTCATTTCAGGTGACTAGTTCAGCACCACCATTAAAAAATTCATAGGTTTAAAATTTGATGTTAGGAGTTATAGTAAGTTGTGAAGGTACTTTAACTTTTTTAAAAACTGTTATTAATGAATAAAAAAACCCTTTCACAAAAAGTTGCCTTTTTGCAAAATTAGTCCTACTGCTTCATTATGAAAAGCAGTTTTGTTTGATGCTGGCTTCCTTGTAGAGCTATTTTAGTAAAACAGATTTAATACATCCTGAATAGGGACAACTTTACTGGCAGAACTTTTACTTTTTTGTAATAATTTACTCTAGACCCTCAGACAAATGTAATTCACAATATAATTTGGAAGAAAAAAAAAAGTAGTTTCACCTGTTTATAAGCACACCAAGGATTTCAGAGTCAACACAGCCATGGCAGTCAAGGATCACACCCTTATATCAACATATCTGTATGAACAAACACCTACTTAGTAGCCCAAATTAAGGCAAATAACACAATGAAAGTGAAAAGCAGAAGGACTGTTTTGGTTTCTTTCCTAAGGGTGTAGAAAGAATGTAGATTTATTTGTTTGGAGTATTTTCACTTATTACTTCTACTCATGTAAACATTTGTACACAGTTTTCAGAAGCTTTTTTATATAAGAAAAAAATCACTGTAATACCCCAATTTACCAGTGTGTGTATATGTACACACCCATCCAAGCTCTTTCTCTGAGACACAAGTTTTTCACCACTGAACCGCTTCACAGTCCCATTTCTTGGAACACAGACTAAGCTCTCAAAAATGGTCTCAGATTTTTATTTTCTGCCACAGAAATCATAGCAACAGTAAACTGGTTTTATTTCTTTTCTGTAGACACAAACTTACACATAATAGGTTCACTACGGAGCACCACACCAACTCATGAAAACAGAGTATTTGAAGTACAAGTCAGTCCCGGATTCAGTGTTGTCCCACAGCAGACCCAGAGAACCACACTGGAGCACAAAGCTTATCAGCCTCACCATCCTGGCCCACAGAGACCATCTGATGACTTCCTTTGCATTAATAACTAATCCTACCTCATTTGCTCTAACAGTAAGCACTCTACACTCACCTCTACACCACCTCAGTCAACAGGCATTGCTCCTCTCAGTACTTCATCCTCTTACAAACACTAAAAGAGCTTTTCTTTTCTAACCAACAGATGTGCCTTCTCTCACAATTTAAACCTATGTATCACATAATATTAAACAAGTTGACTGTACTAAAAATCAAATTGGGTTTAAAACTGTCCTTCTTTCATACTGTTCACTTTTGCTATCTTCATTGATTTTTTCAGACTAATCATTTCAGACTTGTCAGTAACAAGAGCCACATCATAAAACTGCTTACTACCATAATGCATTATTTCATTATACACGAGAAACAGATGGCATGAATAACTGACCAGATTTGTTTCCCTATCAATTTTGAGTAACTTATGTTACTCTCTTTCTGACTAAAGAATGATACTTTCTTCATGGTGAAAGTTTTAGGCTCAGATAAGCAGTCTGAATAATGCACATTTTCTGTCATCATGTTTCTCCTCTTCTGTGCTCCTATGCTTTTGACCATGCTTTTTGCTTAAAGGAAACATAGAAATCAATACACTTGAAAAATGCTTGTCAAATGTCTGTTACAGAACTTTCTTGTTTCTCCTACTTTTCACACAATCATAGATGCACCTGGTTTATTCCTAATCATTCAGTCCCATGTGTAAAACACAAAACAAAAGCTCCAGAAATTACTGAAGTGTATGTGGACAGTTAAACAAGGAGGAACAAGAAGTAGTATTTCTGGTTTTAACTCAGGGTTTTGTCTTTTTTTTTTTTTTTTTTAAATTGAGATTTCAGGGAATTTCCTTCCATATATCTCAATCCTTATTTTAATTTACTTTTTTCAGCATGCAGAAAATCTACCCTAGCCAGCTGGAAATTGCTTCTAATGGCAGCACTACCAGACACAAGGAAAATTATGTTTCTCTCGCTTGCAAAATACTGCTGTATTGTGAGGAAAATTCCCTATTAAAAATGAAAAAATAAAAGGCTAATGTTAACATTAACTCATACCAAAAACATTAAAGACGTGGTAGTACAAGAACTCAAAATTCACAAACCTAAACTCCACAGGCTGAAGAAACATCCACATCTACTCTCAAAGTGGTTCTTTCCAAACCAAAGAACAACTTCTGAAACAGCACAGAAGTCCCACTGCTTTGTCTACTGCCTCTGCATTGTCTGAAATACAGTTTTCTGCAAGTGATTTCAGCTATATCATATCTAAATCAGCACTACCAAGTCATCATGTTTCACAAAATAGAACTATAGTAGAACAGCCTGCAAGTACCTCACTATTGCCTGCTCATTAGAGTAGTAATAAGAATAGTAAAACCTACATCTTTCTTCGACTGTTCATTGGAGGACAAACTCCCTGATTCTTCAGCAGGACCACCTCACACATTGAAACACCAACTTCATTTCTATGCACAGTTTTTAAGGAATATTTGTCAGGCCAAGGAGTACCAGGCTAAAGTAGTGTCACAAACAAATTTAAAACATGTTACAATTATGATATGGCGTCTTTCTCACAGCACATTTCTCAATATGCTCTGAAGGCCAAGTGCTGCTTATTCAATGTTGTCACTGCCTTCTACTGACAAGACTCTGAGTTGTTTTATATAAATTCTTTAAGGTGAACCAAGATAACATAGCCTCACTTCACACAAAGCCAGACACTTCACTTATACCCACAGAAGAGCAATTATACTCAAGAATTAAAGAGAACACCATAGCATATTCAAAAACTAATTGGTCAATTGATGGCATAGTTGAGAAAGATGAAAAGTGTTATTTTTTTTACTATTAAACCTACAAAACTCAACAGCAGTACTCAAGAAGTAAATTAAAAATCTTACTTGCTGACCGTGGAGTGTACCCTCAGTAAGTTGGCTGATGACACCAAAATGGGAGGACTGGCTGATTCCACGGAAGGCTGTGCTGCCATTCAGTGAGATCTCGACCAGCTTGAGAGTTGGGCAGAGAGGAACCTCATGAGGTTCAACAAGGACAAGTGTAGAGTCTTGTATATGGGAAGGAACAACCCCATGCACCAGTACAGGCTGGGGGTCTAACTGCTGAAGAGCAGCTCTGCAGAGAGAGACCTGAGAGCCTTGGTTGATAAATAAACTAAACATGAGCCAGCAATGTGCCCTGGAGCCAAGGCACCTAATGGCATCCTGGGATGCATCAAGAAGAGTGTGGCCAGCAGGTCAAGGGAGGTTCTTCTTCCCCTCTACTGTGCCCTGGTGAGGCGTCATCTGGAGTACTGTGTCCAGTTCTGGGCTCCTCAGCTCAACAAGGACAGGGAAGTGCTCAAGAGAGTCCAGCACAGGGCCATAAAGATGATCAGGGGACTGGAACATCTTTCATATGAGGAAAGGCTGCAGGAACTGGAGCTGTTTAGTCTGGAGAAGAGAAGATTGAGGGTTGATCTTATTAACATTTATAAATATCTGAATGGTGGATGTCAGGAGGTTGGGACATCCCTTTTTTCTATAGTAGATAGTAACAGGACAAGGGGTAATGGGATGAAGCTGGAACACAAAAAGTTCCACTTAAATATAAGAAAAAACTATTTCACTGTGAGGGTGATGGAGCAGTGGCACAGGCTGCCCAGAGGGGTTGTGGGTTCCTTGGAGGTCTTCAAGATCCACCTGAACACATTCCTACATGACCTGATTTAGGTGGACCTGCTTCTGCAGGGGGGTTGGACTAGATGATCCCTAAAGGTCCCTTCCATCCCCTACCATTCTATGATTCTATGGTACCAGGAATGCAATCAAAGAAATTGCAGAACAACTAGATGCCACTTATAGAATGGCAAGGGAGAACAGAGTAGCTCTAGATATGACATTAACAGAAAAGGGAGGGGGTCTGTGTAATGTTAAGAGATACCAAACAACACAGCACTGGATGGAACCTTAACCAGAGCATTACAAGGACTTACTACATTAGCAGAGGAATTCGCTGAGAATTCAGGGATAGATAGCTCTATTATAAGGTGGTTAGAATCATGGTTTGGGAAATGGAAAGAAATGGTAATACATGTGGTTACATTTCTGACAGTAGTTGCAGGGATATTAATGGCAGTTGGACGCTGTATAACTCCATGTGTTAGGGAGCTTGTACAATGGTTAATAGAAACTACATTATCTAAACGAATGTCCTTAGACCTGCGTCCCTACCATGAGAAAATGTTCCTTCTCAAGGAACAAGAAGAAAATCAAGAAGAGTTATTGTTAAAAACAACAACTGTGAAATAATGTTGCCTGACCTGGAAGAGTCATTGCAAAAAGTAACAAATGTATAAAAGAAAAAAAGGGGGTGGTAATTTGTAAGAAATGATGATGTCGTTTTTGCAGGAATAGAGCCAAAGATATTAAGACAAAGAATTTCTACCATTATCTGTTTCTTCGTAATGTTAACCACTTGGCTGATGAGTCTCAAATCTTAAGACTATGGGGGTATGGACAATAAGGTACAAGAACCAGACATTCCCTGAGGAGACTGTAGGCGCCTCAGGGAAGTTGTAAATCTTGGAGTACCTAATCAATGGGGAAACAAGGGAGGGACCTTGTGGCCAGGATAGGGAATAAAAAGCCAAATATTGTACCTATCAGGTGTGCCTACTAGCTAGGACAACCGCTCTTGCAAGAACGCTTAATAAAAGTGCTTCACTGCAGAGTCTGACCTGAGTCTTTTGCAAGATAACTCGTTTTGTTTCTTACAGCAGTCTCTCAATAAACACTCTGAGAGCCCAGTGACCAGGTCCTACTCCTTCTATGATACAGAGGGAGATAAAAAACTTCCTGTATTTACTGTCAAACATCTTTACCTGTCACCAGGTTAACAGGTAAACATGCATGTTTGCCAGAAGAGATGCTTTGTTCAAAATGGGAAAAAATGAAAGCCAGTAGTATCAGGCATTTGAAAAACAAATTTGTAAGGCTGTTTGTGCAAATATGTCAGCCTTTAGAAGCAAGAAACAAGACATTTCTGAAAATTACTGTTTAGCCTGACGTAGTCATTTGCTTTCCCCACTCTCCTCAAAGGAAATAAGTACAGGCTGTGCGGATCACTCAGTCAGCAAGGAACATCTCAGTCCTTCCAACTGTCTGGTACTGATTGAGACAGACACTCTGACTCTCCTGAACAAAGGGGAAGTCAGGATATCAATTCATGAAGTAAAAAGCATAAAAATGCACATCTGTTCACAAGAACAGCAAGGGATCTGACAGACTACAGTTTAAGCCACCCTCACCTAACCTATAAAAACCAAACATGTTAGTAAGCATTTGGAGAACCTTTGTCACATATAGCTGGACTACACATATGCAGACACTCTGGTGAGAGGAGATGCATATGCTGTGGTGAAACAAGCTGAGAATACTCAGATTGGCAGCTGACTTATGAGCATACAAGAAAGTGCTCTCTCTCACAAAAGAGAGAAGATTACATTTACTGATATTTATGATCAGGCATGCAATCAATGACTTAAGTACTTTTACTTAAGTACAATTGTGTGGTGGTCTGTGTATCCAGCTGGAGGACCCAAAAGCACCATGTCACCTAAAGCAGGCAACATTCTAAGAGCAAGCAGAGATTAAATATGAAGGCCTCAATGCAGTTCCTCTAAAGTTCTGTAACTTCAGTGAGCTACTGAGATAGTCAAGAAGAAAATACATATTCTAGGACTATCCAGTCCATCCTATGATACACTTAGCCTATTTGTACATTTGGAGGTAGTAACAGTGCTAGAGATCATCACCAACCCATTCTCCCTACCTGTTGCTCTCCTGCAGCAGTACACATGATGTTTTCAGTTAGACCAGTCCTACCCCTAGCTTGGCACCTCTGCAAAAGGATTGGGCTAACACATACAAATGAACTATGTGGCTAGTGTCTCGGCTTACTGCATGGCCAAACACCTATTTGCACAATAGATGGGCAGAACTTTACAGGTCTGGAAAGAGCTGAAGGGTGACAGAACAACCCTACAAAACTAAGCTGCCATATGATACTGTGTAACACTAACCCACAGACTGTTCATACCAACTGAAAAATAACAGCAGACCATACAATCTTGCAGAAAAGCCTATCTCATTGCATTGGCAGATCACAGAGTTCAACACAGACTTGAAATCTAAATTCAGCAAGTGGCACTTCACTCTGTATTAGGGAATTTGGCATGAAAGGACTAGCTTATAAATAAAACAAACTTTTTACTTGTAAGCACAGAAAAGAATGCTTATAAGCCACAGTTTGCAAGTATGTATCAGAAGGTGTCATGCGCAGGCCGGGAGCTCAAAGATAAATGTATTTCAGCAACAAAATAAACTATATGCTAAAGACAAGTTCAAGTCTGAAGATAGCAGGAGAGGCTAGGACTTTGATATTTCATATATCTTTTTCTATTTCTACTGAATCTACCCTAAGGACTGTTTTAATCTACCTATGTTGACCTATAAAGTCTTACTTTCTAGCAAAATCAAGCAGGTACAACCAATTTCATTCAGCAAAATACAGAGAAAACAACATGAAATGAAGGTGTAAGACTGAGACAAACGTGGAACATGAAGCAGTGGTTGCAAGTAAATGCTCAAGAACATGTCTTCATTTGCTTTAAATCATCCAGCTTGACACCTTTCCCTGACATCTCCCAGTTTTTCAAGAGCACAGGCAAGCTTGCATCTTAGGCACAGTACTATGCCTTTTCTTTTAACACAGATGTAGTCCACTATATAGCTTATAAACTCCTTTGAGGGTTGTGTTTAACACATGATGAAAGCACTCTAAATCATAAAGCAAGTGAAGAAGCTGCCACACAGGACACTGATTCTCTCTATGGGTACTCCTAAAGCAGGCTAACAAGGATAACACCTTCCGTGCCCTTTACATTAACTCCATGCTCTCCTGACCTCATGCCAATAAAGCAGTAATAAGGAGTTGAGAATCCTTTCGGAGTAGCCGCCTAACCGCGCAGCAGGCAACCGCCGGGCCCGGCCCCTGCCTCGGCCGGACAGGCACTGCCGCCCGTCCGCCAGCACAATGCCTCCCCTCGCAAAGATCGGCCTGCCAAGAAAGAAAGTCCTCCTAGCCCAGAAACGGCGAGCCGGGGCTGAGGGTGCGCGGGAGGCCGGAGGTCAAAGCCAGCCCTGCCTCGTAGCTCCGGGTCTGCCTCGCCCCGCCGCACCCCGTCCCGGGCCCATGCGCGGCCTGTCGCCGCCCCGCTCTTACCCTCCGCGATGACCCGCTTGATGCGCAGCTTCATGTCGCCCATCTCCACCGTCTGCCCCACGAAATCGTTCTGGTCGCGGCTGGAGGCCCCTAGGGAGCCGGGGCCCGCCAGGAAGTCCAGGGCGGACTGGAAGAGCGACATGGCCCCACAAGGCACCGCCCAGCAGGCGGCCAGCGGCGTGCAGCGGCGGGGAAGCGCGGCGGAAAAGCTGCGCAGCTCGGCCAAGCTACCGACTGTATTGGCGGAAGGCTACCACCTGTTCGGTCGCCGTTCCCTCCGCTCGGTAGTGCTCCCGGGAGCGCTGCGTCACTCAAAGCTCACAACACCACGCACCCGCGCCGGCTTTCCGCCGACAAGCACCGCCCCGCGGGCCGGGGGTGGGGCTCGCTGCCCACCCGGAAGGCGTCGTGTGACACCGCCCCTCGGGCCGCGGCACCGCCTCGTCGCGGGGCGGCTGCTGTGAGGGATAGATTGCTGTCCGGGGTGCTTTGGGATGAGGAGGTGGCGTGTATTGGGGGTGGCAGGAGAGTCGCGGTGAGAGAGCGGGCTGGGGTAGATGAGTTGCTCTCGGGGGTGAGCGCAGGGCCAGGGAGAAGGGGCGGCGCTCACTCATCCGCAGGTTTTTCCCGCTGTTAGCACTGGGCACGTAGTGGAGATGACGTTCGTCATGCCAATGGGTCGGGCCGCCCTTCCTCCTGCCGAACGCCGAGGAGAATGAGGCAGTGTTACAGTGTTGCCTTTGCAGTGCGGCGTGGCGTGGTGCGTGCGGGAGTATTGGTAATGTCTGCAACCCACATAGAGCGTTGGCCGGCGTTTTCAGGTGTGAGGCAGGCATCTCCCTGTGTTAGCACCTGGCAGGGCACTAAATTACAAGGCCTATTGGATGCATAAGGCCGTACTGAGACAGCTGTCTTCAAAACGTTTCGTTTCCAAAAAGTCATGTGGTTTTGGTATTGCAGTCTGCTCCGTGCCAGTAGCCATCATTCTGACATGATCCCAGACGTCCCAAGTGACTGTGTACTTTCTCCTGCATAGATGAGCAGTTAAATATTTTAAATTTGTATTTGTCAATCAACTTCTTCAAGAACTTGCTGTTCTTTATGCCACTGTGTAAGTTACTGAGCCACATCTTCTTGTGCTTCCCTCACTGTTCTGTAATGCCTTACCCGTCAAGAAATGCCGTAAAGGCCAGTAGATTCGTACAGAGATCTCATGTTTTTACATGTTATCAAAAGAAAAATTTAAATTATCAAGGTCAGATTATATGGAGAACTTCCTTCTATCTGCAACAGAGGTAAACTGCTATTCTTTTTTGATTTTCTGCCGTAAGTACGAAGGGCCTTTGGAACCCCCTAAGGACAGGGAGGGCGCACTCACCACTCGCAGTCATGGGCAAAACAGACGGCACTATTCAATGTGAGGAAAAAAACATAACAAAAAGAAATAGCCCACCAAAAGTGATACAGTGTACAGCAATAATGAAGAGCACAACCAGCCCTTCAAGACCACCTTCCCCACCCCCACCTCCACAACCCATCTTCTCAGGCTCAGGCACCTGATCCTAGTGTCTTTACCGCCTGCCTCCTGAACAGCTCAGAGGGGCAGGGAATGGGAGTTTAAGTCAGTCTCTTCCCAATGGCTTCTGCTGCTTTCTTACCCCAGGGCAGGCATCTTGCTGGCCCTCCCTGCTCCAGCACAGGCTGGGCAGCCCTACACAGGCCACTCTGAGGGCTGCAAGGGCTCTCCAGTCCAGTGTTCATCCAGTCCATCCAGTCACCTCCATCTTGTCCTACTCTTTCACCTTCTCCTGTAAGCTACAAATTTCCCTTCTTACATAGTGATGGCAGAGATGATAGACTGGCCAGCCAGGCTGGAGGTGGGTCCAACTCAGAGCCAGGGGTTGTTTTGGGAACTACATACTGGGACCTGCACTGCAGCCCTCTTCACCTATGACTACCTATTACCAAGAAAAAACACAAACCCATCATACATATGAAGGAAGTATAAGAAAAGAATTCAGGATAAGAAGCAGGAATAATAAATTTTAAAGAAACAGGTTGTATTTGGCACTCCAGCTACTGCAGATATGTTAGAAGACTCTTGATGTAGATGAAACTCTTATGGCCTCTGTGAAGAAGGCCAGAGTAATATTTTACTACCTGTCTTTTTAAATATCCTGGACTATACTGGAGAGATCAAGTAGATCAGTAAGATGAATTTTGAAATGTGTGAAGCTGTTTAGAAGGCTCTCCATTAGTGGAGCTGACCGTTTTATTTATTGCCAGAGCAAAAGCATGCTTCAGTTGAGTACTTGGCCAAAAAGAGTGACAAATTATTTTTATTTATGCAGATTGAGAGGCCTATGAGGATATTTTTAAGGTGTTAAAGGAGGTAAGTCTTATCTGTTTATAAACTGATATCACCCCTTATTAAAAAAAAAAAAAACAAACAACCAAGTTTGTGCCATTTGTTACTAATTTTCATCCTAGTTCTGACAGCTGCACTGGACTTCAGCAGGCTGGTTGAGCTCCTGATAAAAAAGCTCAGCTTCAAGCCTTCCCATTCTAGCTGTCATCCAGCTCTGTTCCTCCTACAGCTTCAGCCAGAATGAGGGAAGAGTCATTGTGGTTGAAAAGCTTGAGTGGGGAAGATGACAAAGAAGGAATTTTCTTCTGAATTGTAAGGTCAAGGCAGGTCAGAGCTATAAATTGGGAAACTACTAAATTAAAAGTTTATTCTATCAGCATGTACTAAAGATACAGGCTATAATTTCCACTCCAGTAATTGCTTTTAGCTCCTTAGGAGTTAAATGAATTGAATAATAATGTATTAGCATTCTACTTTGCATTTCTACATATAGCATTTAATTAAAAATATAGCTACAAAAATGGCATATATAATAATGTCTACATGGCTCTAAATAGGGTTTATTAGGTTCAGCACAGCTGAAAATCTGTTTCAGAAGTTCATCTTGGAAGGAAGATTAATTCCATAGAATCATAGAATGATAAGGGTTGGAAAGGACCTTTAGAGATCATCTAGTCCAACCCCCCTGCAGAAGCAGGTTAACCTGGATCAGGTCGCACAGGAAAAGTCCAGGAAGGTCTTGAAGACCTCAAGGAAGGAGACTCCACAACCTCCCTGGGCAGCCTATGCCACTGCTCCATCACTCTCACAGTGAAATCATTTTTCCTTATGTTTAAAGGATTTTTTTTGTGTTCCAGCTTCATCCCATTACCCCTTGTCCTGTTGCTAGGTAAAATAGAAAAAAGGGATGCTCCAATCTCCTAACACTCACCATTTATATACTTATAAATATTAATGAGATCCCCTCTCAGTCTTCTCTAGACTAAATCTCCAAGGTTTATACTTCTTAGTACAGCTGCTCTTATGACATCACCTGAAAATATGAGTCACAAAGCTAATCTTGACACAAAGCAAACAGAACAGGTTTGACCTTTCTTAGCGTCTTCACTTTGCATGCAGAGACCTTTTGTACCTTCAGGGACCAGACAGATAGGAAAGATGTCTTCAAAGCTGGGCTGGTGTTTCTGTTTCATTAATTTTCTTCCCTAATTGGCTAGTCTAGGTTTGAGTGAAACTATGCCCTTTTGAAAGATTTCCATTTAATTCTGCCTCACGCAGTCCAGCAAGAAGCATCAGCT
The DNA here is from genome assembly GCF_028858725.1 of Colius striatus. Taxonomy (NCBI): domain Eukaryota; kingdom Metazoa; phylum Chordata; class Aves; order Coliiformes; family Coliidae; genus Colius; species Colius striatus. The sequence continues at coordinate 34,135,719 of NC_084790.1, forward strand.
TTTGGAAATATCCATCCAAATTCAATATTTGAAAAACATGATTTTCTTGAATACCCACTAACACCTCTACAGGTTACAAAGGATAGTACACCCAAGTAATTTTCTTGCAATACAGATTTTTCATTCATGTAGCTTTTTTTGTATGAGCTGAATATCCATGTGACCTGCTACTTTGGATGAAGTTACAAAACACAGTGCCTAAACAATTGTGTTCTTCAGATGTGCAATAATATTTTTTTTCTTACACAGATCATGAGCCACTGTATTTAGGAGATTTTTGTGATGTAACTGCATATTTCAAAGAAGAACCAGTTCATTTGATATTAAAATACCAAGCTTAATAAAGCAGTAGTTGCAACATTTGGAAGTGTTTTGATTGGTCTTTGTATGTAGGCTATATTATAACTTAATGCTTATGTCTGATTTGCCCCCCCTTTTTTGTTTTTTTGAAGTTCTGGTTTAAGGGATCAATTTCTAGACCAATAATGAGAAAACATGCCAATCATTCTAAAAGATTACTTTGCTGATTTTATGGAGCAATAGTTTTGTCCTTGATTAATCCTTTGCAGGATTAGACACTACAAATTTAGTAGAGGTAGCTTTTCTCTGTTTGCTTGCTTCAAACAAGGCATATCTTTTGCTGTTCTAGAGAAAAATTTTATATAGGGCAAATAACCTACCCTATGTAAATAAAATCAATTGACTAGTTATTAGAGAACTTGGTAAAATTTGTAGACAGAATCTCGGGCAATTCCATGTATACTGCTCCTGTTCCTATCTGTGGTTCTAGTTTTCTTCAGCAGCTGGTGCTCCTGGCTTCTTTGAAATGCCAATCAACAAGGGGAAAGAAAGGTGTGTACACTGGAGACACAGACTACTTGAAGGAAAGGTCTGTAGCTTTGATATCAAGTCTATTTATAGGAAGCCAGAGAGCAAGTTGAAAGAAGTGTTACAAAAATGCATTCTTATTTTCTGAATACACTGTTATCCAATTTGCCTCCTGTATGCTCCAGCTGTCTAACAATTAGAAAGGCCTAAGCTCTGTATTTTTTTTCCTCACAATGAGCAATCACTAAGAGATAGTTCCATTGAACAAATAATTTCCTCTTTAAAATAAACAGGAGACATTTTCTTTATCATAATGATCTTCTCCTGTGAGAAACAGCATTACAGCTTCTAACCAAAGCACTATTTGGAAGGGTGAAGTATCATCACAGTAAAATTGATACTGGCTGTAATTCAGACAGTTGTAAAATTGAGACTACATGCCTGTTTACTGAAATTTCTTCCAGAATTTCATTATGGTCAATTTACAGTATAGTGATCTCTGCAATCTCTTGCCATTTAAACATGTATCCCTGTACTACTAAAAGCAGAAGTTATTCTGACATTTTAAAAATTTCACAAAAAAATTTTGAAAATTTTCTAGACAATACTGATTTGAGCAAATTTGAATAAAGGTTAATGACATTTTTTTTAATCTATGTGGCCATATGCTGTAGGCCCAAATACGACTTGGACCAGCCAGCTAGAATAAAGATGGTAGGGACAAGTTAATGCAGCTGACAAGCTACTTGCAATTATCAGAAACAGGTGCTGCAAGTTAATCAGTTGGGCCCTGGGTGATCACATGGGCATAAATAGCATATAAGGAAGTACCTAGCAAAGGAAGGATGGCTTTGAGTCAACTCTGTTGGTTGTACTATGTTGCTAATGTATGTCTCTGCATGTGCATTACCTAGCTTCTCTATATCTTTGAATGAATATAGCTTGCATCGCTACAACAATACACATGCTAAACTGGATAAGTTTCAGGCAAAGACAGGGTTTGGGGTCCTGTGATAAAAAGGAAAACTTGTCACTAGATAAAAACCTGAAAAAAGCCCATGAAATAATTACAGCTTTTATTCCAGGAATTAATTTGTTTTTCTTATGGAAGACAAGAAAAAGCCTTTTTTGTAGATGACAAGACTGACTGCAGCACTAGTGTGGTAGATTGGGTTAACTGTACCAGGCTAGGTACAGCACAGGTACTGCTGCACAATGACCTCACTTCAGCTCTGGGCTGTCAAAGGAGAAGTGGATTGATCAGTCTTTGCATGAAACAGAGTGGCTTCTTAAAACTTGTATGAGACTAGTGTTGTATTCACTTACTTGCATTTGATTAGACTTATGACTGGAGCCTACCTTTTTCCCTTTTGATGCTTGGGTAGCAAAGTTGCTTAATTGTTTATTAAAATTCACTAGCCTTAAGTAAGAGCAGTTATAGCATTCCAACATTCTGCCTTAGTTTATGATTCAATGATAAATTTACTTTCCAGAATTGCTACTTTCTGTATACAAGCCTTTTCATTCTCACTAGTCCTTGAAGACATGCTAAATGAATTCTCTTTTCCCGTTTTCTGCTTTCAGAAAGAGAAGTCAAAGGCAGGTAACATCCTCTGAGTGTTTTTTACAAAATGGTATTACATTTCAGAAGCAGACAGATGAAATTTAATAAAAAGCTTTACACAGCCAATTCCAACTCATGCAGACATGGAAAAATGTCATTTTGAGAAGGAGTAACTATAAATGAGCAGAAGAATTATGACACAGGAGTTCATCAGTTTTCACACATAAACCTACAAAACTGTAATGTTAAAAGCAGACATACAACACTACTCATAGCCAAGTATATTTAGGGCTACAGTGCTCAATGTTCCAAAATGAGTATTCTTATTTGCTTGGACTAGAAGGACCGTAACTAAAGCTGTAGTCGTAGAAGTCCTGGCCCAAAGGATGATGGCAATTTGTGCTATTATTGCTTCCTTCTTGCAGGGAGCTGTTGGAAGTTACCTCATCGACTTCATCCACTTCAGTACAAAGATGACTTGGTAGAGCAGTAGCAGGCTTTCCTGGCAGGACAGGAATGACTTCAATTTCCACCACTGTCTGTGCACATACTATCTGATTGTAGCCAAAGGCCTAAATTTCTCACAAGTTATTAGAAACAAAGCTGAAGAGTATGTTAAGATAGAGCAGCATGCATTTAAAGTGTAATTTTTATTAAATCTATTAGCTACAGACCGTCATTTTTAAAAGATTCAATAGTATTTTTTTGAAGAGTTGAAAATTCTATCATCCATCAATTACATGAAACATTCTGAAAAGCTTAATACACAAGCTTTTTGGGTATTTCCCATGTAAATTCTTCTCTCCTAAAGTACCCATAGCATGCTATTTTTTGGTAGATTGACCTCTTCAGATCCAGCTCCCTTAAAGAAAAGGAAAAAGAAAAAAAAAAGGAAAGTCTTTCACTTTACTCCAATGTATATTATGATTGAGACATATGAGAGGGATAACTGGTATTATCCCTGGAAGAAAGACAATAAAACCTAGGTGTTGTTTCCTTGCCCAGTCACCCAGATTTAGAGCAGGAAAGATAGTGAGCAGATGGTTTCCATTTTAAAGGGACAAGAAATAGCTTTCTTCAAATGTATCAAAGATGCAGTAAGAGTGCAGTCAGGCTTTGAAAGCATTACAATGCTGAAGCTTTACAATTGGAATGGAGTTCAGCTATACCTGTCCAAGCATCAGTGTGTTTTCTGTTATTGCGAGTGTAATACAGAACCTTTTCTAATGCCAGAAAAGACTTATCTCAAAAGGAGCAGCCATAGATTGGGGAGGTTTAAATGTTTATGCTTTGGTTTTAAAAGAGAAGTAAACCATTAAAAACATTTTCCTCAAATAATGAGATAGCTAACCTTTTAGAACAGAAGTTTTAAAACCCATGTTGCCAGAAGTGACAAACTGGTTGCCCCGTGCATGGAGAAAAGTTCTTGTTGGTATCTATATCAAGCTTGAGTTCCCATATCAATTTCACCAAGTTTAATAAAGGGTGAACTCACAGCTTGGCCAAATCTTAAGAGAGCATTTAAGAAACATTTAAGAGAGCATATAAGATTCCTTTTTTAATTAAGTTTAGTTGACTTCGAAGAAGCTACATAAGACTGTATGGCAACTAGAGACAGGCTCTCAGTGTTCAGTTTTCCTGATGCAGAAGCTAGATTACACTTACACCTCATGAAGAAGTTAGTCACTTCAGGGAGTTCTTTTCACTTCTGGGATAAAAACCAGTATCTCCAGACAGCAACAACAAACACTATACAGCTACCATTTTGGCAGCATGACACTTGGCTTCTGTGCATGAGCAAGGACAAATTACATCATACAACATCCCCTTAATTCCAATGGGATTGTTTGTGAAGTGATGTACTCTCAGCAAGTTCACTGATGACACCAAACTGGGAGGACTGGCTGATTCCCCATTCAGTGGGATCTCAACCGGATTGAGAGTTGGGCAGAGAGGAATCTCATGAGGTTCAACAAGGACAAGTGCAGAGTCTTGCATCTGGGAAGGAACAACCCCATGCACCAGTACAGGCTGGGGGTCAAACTGCTGAAGAGCAGCTCTGCAGAGAGAGACCTGGGAGTCCTGACTGATAATAAACTAAACACGAGCCAGCAATGTGCCCTCGTGGCCAAGAAGGCCAATGGCATCCTGGGATGCATCAAGAAGAGTGTGGCCAGCAGGTTGAGGAAGGTTCTTCTTCCCCTCTACTCTGCCCTGGTGAGGCCTCATCTGGAGTCTTGTGTCCACTTCTGGGCTCCTCAGCTCAAGTGCTCGAGAGAGAGAGAGTCCAGCACCGGGCCACCAAGATGATCAGGGTACAGGAACATCTCTCATACGAGGAAAGGCTGAGGGAACTGGGGCTGTAGTCTACAAAAGAGAAGGCTGAGGGGGGGGATCTTATTAATATTTACAAATATCTAAATGGTGGATGTCAGGAGGTTGGAGCATCCCTTTTTTTCTATAGTAGCTAGCAACAGGACAAGGGGTAATGGGATGAAGCTGGAACACAAAAAGTTCCACTTAAATATAAGGAAAAACTATTTCACTGTGAGGGTGAGTGAGCAGTGGCACAGGCTGCCCAGAGGGGTTGTGGAGTCTCCTTCCTTGGAGGCCTTCAAGATCTATGTAAACCTGCTTCTGCAGGGGGGTTGGACTAGATGATCTCTAAAGGTCCCCCTACCATTCTGTTATTCTATGATGACACCAGAATCTTTCCATCTTGTGGCAGTTGTCTCACAAGTTGTTGCCATCTAAAGATCAAAGGCAGGGAGACCATACATATTCCAGTACTTCTTTTAGAAAGAGACAATATTTCTGGCATCTTCCAAATAAGGCAGGGATTGGGAGCCTCACACACCCTGTAAACAGATTGAAAAGTCTAACCACACCTAATGTTAAATTTTAATTCTACTGCCATATTGGTTAATGAACTGCAATATCATGTGCTACTCCAGTTACTCGGAGGTATAGTATGGTATAATTCTGAGCAGACTTACTTATCCGGTACGTTTTGTGCGCAGATTTATGAGTTTGCCCTTATGTGTTGTACTGGGTGCATGTGTGAGGGAAGATCAGAAATTGCAGCAATTAGAGATTTATGATGGAGGTGCCTTTCATGGGATTAGGATGCCAGAAACTTTAAACTGTTAAAAAGAACACTACAACTATGATTCGCTTCAGTAAATACTAATAGCATGCAAACCTTATGATAGTTCCAAGGCATAAATCTAAGTTTTTCTGTACAGTTCTCAATCAGTTCCTTTTCAGATCTGTCTGACACTCTGTAATGAAACACCAAGTCTGCAAGAGGATGACTCAAACCAATAGCGAATGATAGCTGTAGAACACACACATACAACCCAAAGTTAAAAGAGCCCTTCTTACTTTTTGCTTAAGATAAATTGCTCAGTTCTATCTCTATACTTCTTAGTAACCAACAACTAGTATTTTTTAGAAATCACTCTTATCATAACTGTCTCTCCCTTAGCTAATTTTGAGGTCATGCTAAATCCATTTTTCATTAACTGCGAAGCTGACAATTCTATATCACTAAATAAAGTCTACATAGTATTTCTGACAATACACAGATTAGTCCAAGTTCTCTTCATTGTCCATTTCCATAACAGAGCCAACTCAGCGGAGGCTGAAAAGGTTGTAGTGTAGCACACAGACGCTAATGGGCTGAAAATGCTTTTGCATTTCCACCTAAAACATTTTTCCTTTTGAGAATCTTTAATCCAGCCTTCTATGATTTCACAGAACATTTGCTTTTCATCTTCTCCCATCTTACCTTCATTGCTAATATCTGACATCTCTGTATTTTGTTGTTAATAAAACCAATCTTGCCTTATCTAGAGCCAGGCTCAGGTATTTAAGGAGGGGTCTCTGGGAATTACTGGAATAACAACATTACCACCTAACTCAAGAAGTAAGACAGTGATTTATGTGTTCAAAAGTGCCACTCAAAATGTGCATATCAAGAAGCAAGAAGTTTGTCCTCTCAAGAAAAAAAAAATCAAGAATTTGCTAAAAATCACTATTTGTGCTTGACTTATTCCCAATGTCCCATTTCCTCCAAACTTTAAACCTAACCAGGTATCGAAGACATGTACAAAAAAGCAATTGGGATATCTGGCTGTTATGTCATTGATTATAACGACTTCTTTTGGGCCTCTTCTCTGGTCCATGGAGAAAGTAAAAGATTTTAAACACATCTCTGCAGCAAAACATCAGCCAGATTACTGCTACTTTTTACTGTAGTCATTTATTGTACTGTGTTGAAGTTCTTACATAGCAACTACTCAGAGTATGTGTATAAACTAGTATTGCAGATTGTACAGCAGGTTGCACAACTATGTCTGGACACTGCTAACATAACTCTCTGTAATGTGTTGTGCTGCCTAGGTTGGACTGCTGGGCATGAATGTGTGTGCAGAGAATCACAAGAGCTGTTGTAAATAAAAGCAAAGATGAAGCAAAGAAGTACCTAGACCAGGGGCAGCAACAGAGTTGGAGAGAGAGTAGTACTAAGAATACACTCCTTGGTTCAGGACTGTCCTAGCCTGTGTCTTTGGCTTCCTTCATAGGGCTACTTAATAATTCATCCCCGAGAGGAACTTCCTGAAGCCCCCATTCTGGTACAAGCAATGCTTTTCTGAAACTGAAGCAGGATTGTGGTGGTAGTACATATTCCAAGAAGGCAGCCGCACATGAGATAGAATGTCTGTTATGGTATTACTTTCAGAATTGCTCTTACCTGGATTAATACTCTCTCGTAGAGCCTAACTTTCACAAGAGATTTTGTGATCCAGCGAGCTGCACATGCTGCAGAAGAGACAACTTTGGAGGGATCTTTTCCAAAGAATGCACCTGCACCACAGGCTCCCCAGCCTCCATAGGTATCAACAATGGTCTTCTTGCTGATCAGTTCAGATTCACTCTGCAGGACAGACAATTGGCATTATTGATGAGACACCACAGATTGCCAGTCATATACTAGGTTATTGAGTACAGCTTTGTTTTGAGTTTGCCCCAGATATGACTCATAGTTAATAGTGTTCACCTTCACACACAACTGTTTAATGAATGAGGCCGACATGACTGCAGTATTTTTTCAGAGACATATTGAGACACCTGTGCTGCAGTGCCTTTTGAACACTGCTAGGAAGAGGGCACAACTGTAAACATCACAAAAAGCATTCTCCCTTCAAATCAGCAATCATGAAATATTATCTCTGAATTACTGGAAAATAACTCTACTCAGTAACAGTTGATGGAGGCCAAAAATTTAGAAAGAAAAAAGTCTTCGTGAAAAACAGATCACGTGTGACCTAAATGGTTGACTGGCCTCAGAACCAAACCCTGTGGAACTCCACTGGCCACAGGCCTCCATCTTGATTCTGTGCCATTGATCACCACTCTGGGCTCTGTCATTCAGCCAGTTCAGTGAGTTCCATCTCACTGTCTGCTCATCCAAGCCTGAGGTTTTTTGGTGAGGCTGTTATGAAAGACACTGTCAAAAGCCCTGCTGAAGTCACAAAGAAATAGACAACTGTTCTGGTTTAGCAAGGAGCAGCTTTTGGCTTAGTAACAGGGGGAGCGGGTTGCAGTGAAGACCCGGTAAAAAGTTTGCGGACTCTCCCCCGGCTCCTGGGTTCACACCCACCTCCGGCCCGGCTGGGCCAATCTGGCGCCTCTGCGATCACTATTTAGGGGACGGGAATTTGAAATGCGAGGCAGGAGGTGTAAGAGTGATACAAGATGGAGGCGACCACGCGGACCCTTCAGCCAGAGAAGGAGGAAGGAAGGAGGAGCAGTAGACCGGAGACCCTTCTGCAAGCCGTGGCGAGAACGCAAGCTGTGCCCCTGAAACCTGTGGAGATCCGTGGCAGGACCGAGAGCCACCAGCAGCTCCATGTGAGTGAGCCCGGACGGGCGAGGGACTGTGTGGGGAGACGGCCATGGCCCAGGCCGTGCTGGAGAGCCTGCGCACCGCAGAGCAGCCCCACACGAGAGGCAGAGAGGAGCTGCAGCCTTTGGAATAAGTGCACGTCGGAGCAGCCCGTGCAGGTCTGCCATGCGTGTGAGTTACCCCACGGACTTGCAGGGAGGACTGGTGTGGAGTTCACCCGTCCTGAGGAGGGACAAATGGCAGAAGCTATCGGGAGCAGACTGACTGAGACCCCCACTGCCTGCCCCCCCCTGAACCGTTCAGGGCGGGGCAAGGTAAAAACACCGGGATCAGGGCTCTGAGCCCGAGAAGAGGGGAGGTGTGGCAAGAAGGTGTTCTTAAAAAGGCTGGTTGGACTTTTCATTGATGTATTACTCTGTGTTGTTTCGTTTTGGTTATGTTTTGGGTTTTTTTTTTTGGGGGGATATGTTTTAGTTGATGTTGCATTAAATTGTTTTTTTTCTGTTTTCTTCCCCAAACCGAGTGGCCTGGTCTGTTTTGTCCTGAACCTTAAGCGGCAATTAAGCTCTCCCTGCCCTTGAGCAATTCTCAGCCACTTCGGTACTCGAGGCTAATCGTGGTCTTTGTTCCCCGATGGGCCTAAACCACGACAAAGATAGAAACATCATGTGTCATAATTTCAGACATGGAAAATACAATGGCTTTGTATTTGTGCAATCAAGTATAAAATCAGTAATGTCAAGTTCCAAAGTTTGCCACTTGGCTGATTTGTCAACAACCCTGGGACAAAATACATCCAGAAGACTGCAGAAGTGATTCACACCAGAGGGTCCAATGTGCAAGCAGGAATGGCATAACCTGGAACAACTGATAAGCTTTATTGCCTTCAGCTATTTGTACCATTACAAAATAGAGTGCAATGTTCTAAATCAAACAAGTGGTTGTGGTCATTCAAGATACCATGCTACATGCTGCAATGGTCTTGCAGCTGTTGGACTCTTCTCTACGGGCTGAGAAGACAGAGTAGTGTAACAGGTCTCATACTGTGCAATTCTGACCTAATGAATAAGGATCCTGAGAATACAGATATGCAACAAAAACTCCTGCAAACCTTCAGTGTTTGTCACCACCCTCATTTTCTCAGCATTAGCTTTTTGTTTTTCCTTCTACTATGGGAAATGTAAGAGGCGATGTTATTTTTTATTTATGACATCAAAGCACTCCATTTTAAGGTTTTGCCATAAAAGGAACTGTTGTTACCTTTACTGTAAATTTGAGTCACTAGTATGTCTGCTAGAGGTACCAAACCCTCCAGTTCATCAGTTAACACAGCTTCTAGATACATATCTGTGTAAACTAAGCTGTGTGAAAATAAATTAATTTAATGAATAGTAGTTAGAGATGAATCGTTATCTTGCAGTCCCAGACTTGGAAAATATAGTGGCTTTGTACAGCCCCCTGCATATGCGAAGTTATGTTAGGGCGAACAACGTGGCAAAGAGGCATATGTACTGTTACAGCAGTATCTGGAATGCAAATATGATGAAAAGCAGTGATTAGTGTTCCAAACATTTCAGAGATTCAGAGTTCAATGATCACCTACAATAAAAGTGCATAAAGTAATTTTTTTTCATTACAGAATTAAAAGTTAAATTGTAATTCTGGTATATGTGGCAGCTTGAAGTCTACCTGCAGGAGATCTCTCCATGTGTTTTTCTCTCAAGCAAAAGTTTAAAGTTGTCCATGCCAGATCACACTGCACACAGAACAAATAAGACAAATTTTTGTCAAGCAAACAAAGGTACTAATCTGAAGTCTATTCAGAACAATTAAATGGGTTTTTTTATCTATTGAGAGAGACATGACTGAACTTTCATCATATTCACTCTTCAGTGCAAGGACTAATAAAAGTAAAGATTCAGTTAGTATTTTTACTTACCAGAATGCCCTTCAGCAACAGATTCTGAGGTAAAAAGAAATTGTTTTTCATTTTTTGATGTATGAATTGACATACTGTGCTATCTTCAGGGAGCCTGCAAATTAAACAAGCACAGGCAGAAGGGGAACTGGAAAGCTTAATGTATCTAATCAAACAGCTGATGTAATTGTTTCTGCATGTTTGCTCCTCATCAGTTCAATAGATTAAAACTGATCTGTATAGATTTTAAAATGCACTGCTAAAGAAACTCCTTTCATAAGACTTTTGTATTTGGTTAACCATGATCCTGCTAAACTCTGCAGAAGTGCTATCATGGTGCAAAATGCAAACATACCAAAGCCAGAGTTCAGTGGTTTTACACACTTCCCCAAGCCTCCATTCTTACCCTTTCTGCTAACTAGAAAGTACTTCAAGACAGCAGCACAGCACAGAGATTTTATCTAAATCCACACATTGTTCTCAGCTGCAGCAGTGAACTGTGCTGAAATGTATCACTCTTTGTGTGCAGATGTTCATAACAGCTCCAGGTGGCAAGCTGTGCTCATTTTCCTGAATACTTTCTGCATCAGTGGCTATATGAAGAGCTGTAGAGCAAACTAGAGCATGCTCTGTAGAAACAGCAATGAAGGCAGTAGGTTCACTATGTTACCTTGAATTCTGAGACTAAAAGCTATGACCTTGTGGTAGTTTGAGCCTGGCTGGATGCCAGGTGCCCACCACACCGCTCTATCCCCCACCTCCTCAGCAAGCCAGGGAAGGGGAGAAAATAAGATGGGAGTCTCGTGGGTTGAGATAAAAGCAGTTTAATAAATAAGCAGCAAAGCCGTGTGCGCGGGAAGCAAAGCAAAAGCAGATAAAGCTGTTACTCTGTACTTCCCATCAGCAGCGATGTCTGGCCACCTCCCGAGAAGCAGGGCTTCAGTACGCGTAGCGATTGCTTTTTGGAAGGCCAGAAATGAATCTCGCCTCCCCTTCCTGCTCCTCTCCCCCAGTTTATATTACTGAGCTGACGTCATATGGTTTGGAATATCTCCTTGGTCAGCCTGGGTCAGCTGTCCTGGCCATAGTCCCTCCCAAGATCATGCCCACCCACAGCTATTGGTGAAGGTGGGGGAAGGAATGCTGGAGGGACAGCCCTGATGCTGTGCAAGCAGTAGTCATAATATTGATATCAACAATAAGCACAGCACTGCAGGAGCTGCTGTGGAAAATCACTACCATCCCAGACCCACTCAATAAATCTTAAACTTGTCCATAGTCAGTCTCTTGCAATTAATTTTACAGACCCCTTTTCTCCTTGCATTTGCCGCAGTCGAGAGATACTAGTAGGAAACAGCTAGACTTAAGCATCTAAGCAAAAAAGCCGTGCCCCTTTGGAAGCACTGCTTGCCTTTGGCTTGTTTCAGAATGCAGTACAACACCACACAAGGGTGTACCTGAGCATAGTGCAGTGTTGCAAAGCTACCAAGGAATAACAAGTGTGTTAGGTGTTGAAAGACCTTGTCTGCTGAGCAGCTCTACACTTCTGCCATACATTTTGTTCAGCTCGGGTTCTCTAAATGAGTAGTCACTTCTGAAAACATTACCTAAAACAGTAACAAGGCTGGTACTGAGACACACATACAACTTCAGGTACAACTGAAGACTTTACTAAAAGCCATCACAAACCACTTCCTCTAGCAGGCCACCACCAAACATTTCACAAGAGGTGTGTGTTCATTCTGCAAGGAAGTTTCCACTGCTAGGGAGCAGCATGCCTTCACTTCAGGACACTTCCCAGTAGTAAGGTATCTGAGGTAATAAAAGCAGTGATGAAGGCAAAGCACTTAGACCAATAAGTCAAAGTCAACCCTCAAAAAAATAAAGTGAAAATTGTATTTCAGCTGCAAGAATAATTGGAGATGGCACTGCCTAACTGTGGTAATTCAAGAGGTAGCTACTGTGCCACAACAAGCCAGTCACTGTCAGTAAAAAAACACTGCTCTATAGAGTGACTTGTTTGGAGGTTGGAAAGATGCCATCTGCAACCTTTCCAGTTTTGCCTTTTGTTGTTTTCTTTTTAATCTTAGGAACAAAAGTTTTCAGGATGTAACACCAAAAAAAAACCCCAGTTCTCAGAGGACAATGCTTACTTAAGTGTGTGTGAAGGAAAGCAGTAAAGACAAAGGCTGTAAACCACCATTAACAATTACCAAAAACAATCGCCCTTTGAAATCCATTAACTTACCTAATTCATTGCCTCTCTTTAGCTTCATAATTTATTATGATACAATACAAAATTAAACTAGGCATACAGAGATCTGTGTGTCTGGAGCTATTTGAATTCTGAGTAATAAAATACACTTCAAGCTGAAGGTACATGTTCCATAAAACACTTCATAAAAAGCATAGAAAAACATAGGAAGAACTTCAATATCTTTCATTTCTATTATGCTGCATTGTAAAATACTTCTGTCTTTACATTGTGTACAGGCCCTTCACTCTGGACTGTTTCTGGCAATCGATTGAGATATCTCAAGGCGATTTCCCAGCCTGTTCTTTCCTAAGGCCCATGAGAGTCTCCTCACAGGCATGTTTAAAAGTTACTTGGCTGCTGCTTTTTCCCAGGTGAGGCCTCCCAGCTTTTCAGCTTTTCATCTCTGGTCTCTTCTTGCTTCTGAGTGCAGCCAAGACCCACAGCTTCTCTCTCCACAAAGGCCAAAGTTCCAGGCATGCCATCCTCTCAGACTGATTGGTTCTGGCACGTATGTAGGTCTATAGCATTCACTCACTTCCTTGCAATGGGTTTAAGAGATGACTTCCACCAGTTGTAGAAACATCTCTCTTGAGTTGAGTCTGGGGCACAGATAAGTGATTTTCAACAGGTTCTTCCAACCATTGATTAGATTGAACTGCATTATTTCCAACCCCTAGTTATGAATTTCGGAGATTTACAGAGCAGTTCCAGTGTGCCTACTGGACTCTTCCTTCCCAAAAGTCTATTATAAATCTACTTGAATTTGTAGTAAGTAGTCAGATGTGTATTTCTGATCTGGCCTTCATACTTTCAGCTTCAGCTAATACAGAAGCTGAGGTAAATCAGTTACCATTTGCTGGAGTCAGCATTCTGTGCTACAACAATGCAGTATCATGATGTATTTCAGTCTAGAACATGTTGGATATCTAGTTCCCATCAGCAAGCTGGGTCAATTATTTATGAATTGAACTGCATTCTCAACGAGTTTTCAGTTTGGTGTTTGCAAACCAATAATATTTTCACCCCATCAAAGAGTGCTTTCTGCAATTTGAGTTCTTCACATGATATTTGAATTCTTGGCCTCTTCTCTGGATTTCTCTTATGAAATCTATTATTCAGTGAATAGCCTTTCTAGCTTCTAAGTTTGTGACAACAAAGACACTGCCAGACAAAAACCTATCATAGTTTCTGTGTGTTTTCAAGACTCTAATTCTCTCTCAGTTACAGCAGATTGCAACAATTTGTTTGCAATAAAACCACTTTGCAACAGCATTTGACCTGTGTAAATTTGAGCTCAACTTGACTGGAAACTATAAAACCTATATCATAGAATCACAGAATCGAAGAATGATAGGGGTTGGAAGGGACCTTTAGACATCATCTAGTCCAACCCCCCTGCAGAAGCAGGTTCACCTAGATCAGGTCGTATAGGAATGTGTCCGCACTCATAGAAGGCTATCAGGTTGGTCAAACAGAATTTCCCCTTGGTGAATCCATGCTGATTCCCCCTGATAACCACCTTTTCTTTCATATGGTTAGTGATGACATTCAGGATGAGTTGTTCCATCCTGTTTCAAAGGATGGAGGTGAGTCTGATTGACTTGCCTATAGTTTCCTGGGTCATCCTTCCTGCGCTTTTTGAAGACTGGCGTGACACTGGCCTTTCTCCAGGCCTCAGGCCCCTTGCCTGTCCTCCATGATTGTTCAGAAATGACAGAGAGAGGCTTAGCAATCACATCAGCCAGCTCCCTCAGCACTCTAGGATGCATCCCATCAGGTCCGATTGACTTATGAGTGTTAAGCTTGCCCAGCAAGTCTTTAACCTCTTCCTCTTCCACCCAGGACATGACTGCATGCATTTGGCTGTGTGGCTTTGCCAGCAAATATCAGAGAGGTTGAAGTCCCCCATGAGGACCAGGGATTGTGACTATATATATTCCAAATACATATATATATATATTTTCCAAATAGGCTATCATTATGGTATGAAGATGTAGTGTGCCAACAGAATAAAAATCTGGACATAAACCAAAATCCACAAGTTCATAGCTCCAAAGGACAGAAGGCAGCACATGTCAAAACAGTTTGAAGTGATGGTGTTGTCCTAAAAGTGGGGTCATTTACCCTCTGTGTGAGAAGCCAGTATACACAGAGAGAGCAGAGGTGTACCATTGCATATTTGTGCAGATATGGGTGCTAGGTGGAAATTCACAAAGCTGGCACACCCCAGCAGTGCCTCCTGAGCTGTAGTTACTCGCAAAACATGAGCACAGTCTATAATTCATAGGTGTTGTTACTGTTTTCAGTGATTGGTTAGTAGCCCTTTGCCTGCCATGTAAATGACCGCACATGCTCAGTTTACTTCCTGCACTCTTCTTTTGGGTCTGGAGTATGAACTGGGCAACTGGCCAGTGGTCATCTCCCTCGGCCACCTTTACCTTTCCCCCAGTTACTGCAGATGTTTGATGACTTCACACTAATTAGGCCTTTGGGCCTTTAGAGGCAGGAGGATCCCTCCCTATCACTCTCTGGTCCCTCTTGAAGGATGCAGAGTAGTCAGGTTCACACAGTGAAGCTTTTGGTTCCTGGTCATCCCAGCCTCAGCAGTGTTCCTGTGGCCTCAGCATTCACCCCTTCTTCTGATCCCAGAGCCTGTTTCCCCTGACACTTGTCTCCTTGTTCTTGCTTAAAGGGAAATTCCATTCTATAGCATAAATCAATAGAAGGTTGGTTAGCCTGGTAAAAAAAGAAAATGAAACAAAACAAAAACCAGGGCAGGGAGTAGGGGCAAGTTACTTTGGAATTCAGTTACAGTTTAAAAATATTATTATTTTCTGAGTGTAAACTTTGGCATACATTAGCTCTATGGAGCTTTGGTGGTGTGTGACACACTCATGCATCATTTATAGATACAGGAAACTGGAGGTTTCTTCCAAGCTGAACAACTCTGCGTCCCAGAGTGTTATATAAATGATGATTTAGAAATTTCCGAGTTTAATTCAAGCTAATATCTTTATTGGATAGGAAAGCAAAACAGTGCTGGGCGGCCTGGGGACTACAATCCCACCACGGCTTGCAAATGAACCCCCCCAAAGTTCATCAGTCTATTATTTCCCTCTTCTTAGCTGATGTAATACTTGGTAACACCCTGGTGGTCTCCTGTGTTCGTAGCTTCTCGGCTTGCTGATCTTTGCAGAACACCGTGTTCGTTAGTTCGCTATCTCTTTGCGAAACATAATGCGTAAGTCTTGTGTGCCTTGTTTTCTCATCTTGACCTTCAGAGTTGTTCCTCTTGCGGTTTTCTCAGCTCCAGTTACACATTGTCCTTTGTGCTCGATTTGATCAACAATTAATCATCAAAAAACTATTACAAGAGCACACACCAACTCACGCCACCTCCATCAGCTGACAACTTCCAGGATTTCATGTCACTGACACACACGTTCCCAGATGGAAGAAAATCACCTCCCACTGACAGTAGTTCAGCAGCTTCCACCAGCACCAGGAGTGGCCACTGACGTTGTTCCCCCCGCCGCCCCTCAGGCCAGGCCCCGTACTGTAGGCCCTTCAGTCCCACTCCCGACCAGCCCGTCGTCTCCGGCTGCACAGAGGGCCGCGGGAGGGGCAGCACACTCCCGCCCCGCCCCGCCCCGCCTTCTACCCATGCAGCAGCGCAGCGCAGCGGGCCCATGGAGCCGGTTCTCGGCGGTGGGGTGGTGGAACTCGAACCGGTGCGCGGCCGGGAGCTGCAGCTAGAGAGCACACAGAAGTCGCACCGGCTGCTGGCCTACAGCGATGCGCTGCTCTCCATCATCGCTACGGTGATGGTGAGCGCCTAGCTCGAGCCGGCCCGATGTGGTGGCGCCGTGGGGCCTGCTTAGTTCGTGCTCAGTTCGGCCTTGCCGCAGATCGCGGGCTGCCGGCGGTGGGTTTAGGGGTACTTTGGGAGGGCGGGCTGGCGCGGCGGGGATGCCCGGCAGGCCGAGCCTTCGCAGGTTGTCCCGGGCTCCTAGGTGGCGGCCGTGCCCTGTTCGGCGCTGTCCGAAACCGTGCCGACTTCCTCTGCTGTGTGCTGGCAGCACCGGCCACGGGGCCTGAGAGGCCTGTGCTGGCCCTGGTCGCGGGGAACAGGAACGGCGTGGTCCCTGCGCGGCCGAAAAGGGGTTCCGCCTTCGGGAGGTGGTGGCCCTTGCTGTCTGGCTGACCCAGGAACATGCGCGACCACCCAGAGTTGTTCAGGCTTTAATAAAGCTCTCGATAAGGAAGCCCTGTAGTAATAAGATTTTATTGTTTCAGATTTTGCCAGTGGCTCACACAAAAATACATCCTGATCAGGTATCAAAAGTCTTTCTTGTGTCGTTTTTTTTGTCTTTGCAAATACATGTAACATCCTAAATTAGTGCTCTGATGGTATTTCAAGTTCCAGACTTTCAAAAAGCCCAAACCATATCATTAACAATAAAGCCAATAGAAATTTCCTCTGGGGGGAGAGGCTGCTGAACTTGGGGTAGAAGATCTGTGTCATCTGCAGAGCATGTGATGTAAAGCCTGAATAAGCTGTATGTTGTAGGCCATAGATTTGATCCAGTTACATTTGTGTGAAGAATGAATTGCCCATCTTGACCAAAGTATCCTTCAGAAAGTCTATGCTCTTTTTTGTAATACATCAGGACTTAGAGAAACCACTTAGCTAGTGTAAGCTGAATGCTGCTTTTAAAATCAGGTTAATAATAAGTGTAGTCAGAATATGCAAAGATGGAAAAAGAAGGAAATAGAAAATCAGCTCATTGTGAAAGAAAAAGTAATGTCAGGAAACACAAATTAATCATTTGAGAAAGCATACTTAATTGGGATTTGGGATTTTTATCATGTTATATTTTTCTGCTCCTTAAAACAGACCTAGATGCAAATATTTTGACCCATTTACTTTAGGAAACTCAAGGATGATCCATAACATGGCAAATGTGCCACGAGTCTGTTTAAGCCATTGTAAAACATGCAAAAATTTGCTGTGCCTAAGCCCTACACTTCCTCACTGTTAACAGTTGTCACATAAAAACCAGTGTGATACTTTAACTCCAGCAGTCAGTGACAAAAGCAGAAGAGTTGTTTTGCGGCCAGACCTCCTCTGAAGTGCGTTATCACAGTAAGAGTGATGAGAGCATGCATAGATGAATCACAAGGTGAACAGAGCATTGCCCTTTTACATATTGAAGAGATGTGTTGGTACATGGTATGCCTCTAACTACACATTTCAGTGTGCTTTCAGGTATCTAACAAACCAGTTCCTCTGCATGATAGTAAAAATATTGTTGGAAGAGAACTTCATTCTTGTCAGGCATTTTCAAAAGATATATTACATGACTACGTGTCCTTAATTTGCAAATACTGCTAATAATTTCACAGTGTAACGTTTATACTTCCCTTTTTCTGTCTGTGGGTGTCACTTTCAGAAACTGGGTGAAAGTGTTCAGCAACTTCTTCTAGCAAAAATTGCAGTCTACTTGATGACCTTCTTAATAGTCACAGTGGCATGGGCAGCACATGTAAGGTAGGAACATGGTATTTAACTCCAAAGTTAAACTATTGTTTGAAAGGATGGGAAGTGGCCACTTGTCTATCTTGCTGATATATCTCTGAATTGCCTTTTGTGGGATATTGCAAAAAGTTCTTTGTAAAGAAATGCTACCCTAAGCAGTGAATAATTATACTCTTAACATCACTGTCGCAGTGATAAAGAGAAAAAAAAGCATTATAGATGTCTCTTAAATCCAAGTTACCCTTCACTTTACTTCATATCTTAAATGGAATTAAAGTTCTAATTATGATGAAAAAGCACAACTTTGTAACTTTTCTGGTACACAAATGGAGGAACTGATAGAGTACAGCTGTCTAAAACTTGTCTGTCAGTCCACAGCAGTGCTTCTCACAAAATCAGTTGTAATGGTGCAGATGCTGCATTTTGTAAAGCTGTGGACACCACCATCTGCCCCAGTCCTGCTGGTTAAAAAGAAGTCAACATGCAGGCATCATGCTGGAATCAAGGCAGGTTTTGTTTTAATTTTGTTACTGTGTTTCCTGAAGTAAGTCTATTATTCTACATAAGCCTTATGCAGCTTACTAGCAGTTTGCAGGCTGTCCAGTCCTGGGTGTGCCAGGTGGCAAAAGATAGAGCTGCTGTGGAACGAAACTGCTGTGGGAGAATGCAACCTGGTAGTCTTGGCTGGATTTCATCGTATAGCCAAGTGGCAAGTCCTCCAGAGAATCACCATCAACTCATGCTCCCAAATTACCTCCATATCTTCCACTTTCCAAGGAATGATAACCATTTGTAGCTCACTGCCTTGCTAGGTTTTTGGTATGTGATTTGAAGGGTAAGAACTGACATCTCGATCACTTTTTCGCAGATAAATTGGCTGTTAAAAATAAGGAAATTTACTTTAAAATGTATATGATTTCTGACATAGAAGAAGGATACGGGAAGGGGGTAAGCCAGCTTGCTACATTATATGCTACTTGTCCTTCAAATTTAAATGAGCTTCTTAATAACTGAATGAACATCATGGTTTGTATCTCACTTTTCAAAGTTTTCTAACAAATTACTTCCATGTTTGAGCTAATGAGTTTTCTAGCATCTGGACTACTTTTATTAATTCTGGAGCAAAGGAAATCAGGTTCCTTTATAATATTAGAAACATATGACTTGAATACAGTGTTGTAAAACATATTTTGGGAGTTGGCTTGTTCATGATGCCTTTGCCTTGCCTTTCCAGGTTGTTTCAGGTGATAGAGCTCATAGATGATGTCCTCGCTCTTCTAAATCTGGTGAGTCTTATCAGACACATTGGATATTTGAGCAATTACAGTTCACTTTTTCTTAAGTCTGTATGTATGTATCCAAAATTTTTTAATTTAAATGGCACAAGTCTGCCAAATTCCCAATCCAGGAAGACAGAAAGAATTTGAATTCTTCCTTGCCAAAGAGGCTGATTTAGAACTAACTTGGTTTTAATTTCCATGTGTTTTGCTATAAGCCAAAGGAAGCTCTGCAACGGGTTAGTTTGAAGTTCATGATGACTAACTGAAGAGGAAAAGGTTTTGACTCTGTTCATCTGTGTCCAGCTGAAGTATTTGTCCTCCAGGCTTAAGGAAATTAAATGTCCTGTATTTTGTGGCAAGAAATCTTAGTGATAGGTTCAATTATCAGTTATATTTTCAGTCATTTCTGTTTTAAGTTTCTCAGAATTTCATTCTGAAGTTTATTTGAAACAGGATTATATGACCTTTCAAAAACTGCCACTGGGAGACTAATCTCTGAATCAGTGTTTTGAGCTTTACGCTTGCCTAAATCTTACTTCTTAAAATTTTGTCATTTATTTGAGTGTATTTTTTAATGAGCCATCCTATAATATCTTGATTACTTATAGTTGTAATGGGATGCTGCAATGGTGAACATATTCTTGCTTTCAGCTAGAGCTTTGTAATTTGCTATATTGCTTAAAATTCTCATGTCTGACAGTGGGTAACCACACAGGTAATTTTGCTAATAAAAATATTTAGTTTAAACTCCACAAGATCACACTACAGGAAATTATATTAGAAGACTGGCTTAAAGTATATAATTCATACCTAATGTAGCTTTCAAGGGTATGCTTTTTTTTTTTTTTTGCTTGAAGTTTTTTTTTTTTTTTAAATTTGGCTTTTTTATGTCTGAAATATGTGTGATCAGAGATTAATGTTTTTGACAGATCAGAAACACCTGTTTACAAGATGTGGTACTTTTGGCACTGCTGCTTTAGAAAGAAGTCTGTTGAGAACCGTAACAAAACTTTTACTTGTGGTACTGGTAATAAAACTATAGTGTTTTCTAAAATAAGCCTGTACAGTTTGGATTTGTTTTCTGCGATAGCAGGCATGAAAGTCCTGTACAGAACTAGCCATTTGTTACAGTCAAAGGTCAACAACTTCAGAAATGTGTTTTTTTCCCATGGCATAATGCAAGCATTTGATCTATTTGTGTTGCATTCTCTGGATACATCTTTAATGAGATAATTGCTTGCTTTGTATTTTACCTATTGTTCTGTATGTTTTTTTTTCTTTTTTTAGGCTTGTATGATGATCATAACTTTCTTGCCATACACAGTGAGTAGTTTTCTGAAATTTGAAATTTAAATTATGAGGGTTTATTTTCATCATGTATTTGGAAAGACTTTACTGTCTATTCTGAATACTGGGTATTCAGAAACCCAGGAAAATGTTATTATAGTGTAGACTCTGAAGCCATTTTAGTAGTTAAGCCTTACTTTTTAAAAAAATCATGAGGACTTGTCAAAACCTTAAATTACTTAATATTATAGTCTTAGCAGAAAATGAGTATTCTAGAAAAAAATTAATAGTTATGGAAGATCATTGTTCCCCATAATTTCTTTTAAAAATGCATTTGTATTGAAAAATATTCAAGTTATCTGGTGAGAGTTTTGCATTTTTAAGGGAACTAAAGCTGTGTTTCAAACTCCTCTCTAGATGACAGAACATATTCCTTTTGCAACCTTGGCAGAGTTTTTCGGTACAACTTTTCACTCACTAATATTGTTTCTTGCAGCCAGTCATTCATTTTGTACATCTGCAGATTTTACATTCTTCATGATTTCAGGTCAGATGACCTTTAGACTTAGCAAGCATATTTGTAACTGAACACCATATTAGCAAAACAGAACAGCTGCTTAAAATGTATCTTTACTTTTATTGTCTGTGCAGAAGAGATTGATATAATGGGTACCTGTTTCTTTGTTGATATATCTGTTATGTATTAGTCTGCAAAGAATAAAGCTGTGGTCAGTAACACAGTCTTTACCAGCAAGGGCACATACTTTTTACTTTGCCTTGAAGCTGAAACACTTTTTTAAAAGTTATCAGTGTCATCCGTAATACTATTCCCTGCTTTTTTTTTTTCCCCCACCTAATAATGTTGCAGAAAATAATACAACAGGGAGTCGTGGAGGTAGAGAAGCTAAAAAAAATATATCCCAATATAAAGAATTTTCACAGCTATGAAATATCTTGTCCCCTGAAAACACTGTGAAAATTTCTGTTCAGCCAAGAGCCAGGTTGTGGTTATTACAGAGATGGAATGTCAGAGCAGTTTTGTGATATCAATGTGAGAACAAAGCCAGGTGCCTGTGGTTGCCATATCTGTACATATTTTTGGCTAGAAATAATACTTTGTGGGGTTGTGTTTAAATGCAAAGTATTAATTAGGTTTTTTAGTTTGATTATTGAAAGAAGAGTGCATCTGTTTCTCTGCTGTTATTCCAACATTTTTTCTTAATTACATGTTTGATCTACTTGCATTTTTTTCTAGTTTTCCTTAATGGCTTCCTTTCCAGAGGTACCTTTTGGCATTTTCCTGTTCAGTGTCTGTGCTATTGTCATTGGCCTTATACAGGTATTGGAGCTATCTATTTACATTTTCTCTTTTAAGTAGATTTTCTTGAGTAGAACTAAAATTGCGTTTCTTAAGTATGTGTAGAAATTGCTAAATATCTTTTTTGTTTGTGTTGTGCTCTTTTTGAAAGTTGTGCCTGTTGTGATAACATAGTATCTGTATATAAGATGAAAGTTTGCATTGCAACTGTGCTGTGAAAGTGATTTGAGCAACTAAATCACTTGATCACAAAGTCCACAGAATAGTAATTCCTTTCCCACTTTTAAAAAAATAACTTGTGGAAATAGCAATTGACTTCCTGCTGAGATTCTTACCGAGCCAGTCAGTGGTGGCTGAGTGAACATGGGCTTTCAGCTTCAGTGCAGTGGCACTGATTTTCTCCTTGTACAATGTCTGTCACTTTCTGTTCTGTATTGTGAAGGTCTTGATTCTCCTTCATGTAAGATCCATGGTCATGACAAGCTCTGCAGAGGAGACTAACATCTTGACATGCAGTTTATTATGAAATCTCAGAGTTTCTAAGGCCATTGCTCCATGTGGCAGTGAAGCATAATATTGAAAATGTTTTGGAATTGATTGCTTTATAGTTTTACAGTTTTATATTTGAAATGCTGGATATACTTTAATGTAATAACTTCATTAATCCTCTTCTTATTGCAGGCTGTGATAGTAGTATATGGATTCTATCACCCACATTTACTGAACCAACAGATACAGGTGTCTGAAAATCAGAATTTCTATAAGCACCATATCTTAAAGATTATCCTAAGGGGACCATTTTTATGCTTTTTAGCAGCCATCTTTTCTTTCTTCTTTATTCCTTTGGTAAGTTCTCCCAGCTAACCAAAAACTTTGATGCAGCAGTTTGTATTAGTTGTATCTAGGACCACGTGTTAAAATAGTGGTGTCCTTCTTAACCATAAAGACTCCTTCAGTTGCCAGTTCTGTGGTGTTCATTCAAATCATGGCTGCTGTTTTGCACTGAAGGTGTTCAGTTCACAATCTGCAATTTGGCCCATAGGTTTGGATAGTTTTGAAGAACATTGTGCTACAATATTTGCTTTACTTCCTCCATCTGAGTCTTTATTAATGCTTCTCCTAATTACAAGCAAGTCTTTTAAACTGTAACTTCTTCCTCAGAAGTAGGTGAGATCATGTGGAAAGTTACATGAAATAAACATTGTATTGCACAAACTGAAGACAAGTGATTATAACTGCTGAACTTATTAAGAGCTTTTATCATTCTCAAAACCCGCACTTGGAAATAAAATCTAGTTTTAGGGTGTATCCTGAGCTTCCTTATTCCATCTTCTTCTCTAGGAAAATGTGGATTCAACTGAATTTTAAGGAAGATTCCATAGGCATTTGCAGTGTTTAAATAATCCTCAAATTTTGCAGGAGTCAGTTTGCAGTTGATAAAAGGGACAGTTAAAGAGTCCAAACATGAAAAGGCCTAATTTTAACTGGAAAAATATTTCCCTCATACTTTACTTCCCTCTCTCCCATGCCTTGCTCACTAGTGTATTTTTTTTTAATATTACTAAGAACAAAATTAGTCTCCAGGTTGCTCTTGTGCTTAGACCTGTGCAAAGCCTGTGAACTACTTATACCCCACGGAGGTATCTTTGGGACACCGCAGTTGTAGAATTATAGAATCATGCACTATCTCAAGTTGAAAGGACCCAGAAGTATCACACAGGATAATTCTCCAACATCCAAAGAGTCATTATCGCATTTTTGTTAGCAGATTTTTTTCCTCTTGTTGTTTTAGCTTGCTTCATTGGTGGTAGTATATTAGCTATCAAAAAACAGTATTTATATACAGCAAATGCAGTATTCAAGAAGTAGGTGTGTATTTTAGGTGACCCTATTCCATGTCAGAAAGTCAAGATTTTTATTTCTCAGTGTGATTATACCTAAAGATTGAGAGTAATAGTTTAATGTGAAACTTGGAAAGTTACTTATGTTTTGATAAGTAAATTTAAACTGTGTTCATTTTTCTCTCCGTAGTCTTATGTGCTTCTTGGGCTCGTAATCATTTTTCCACATCTCACTCGATTCATTACATGGTGTAAAATCAAGATTGTTGGTGAGTAACAATGTTCATAGGAGTATGTTCTGATCTGTTATTAGGTTGTGAACATGTTATCCAGACTGCCTGGAATGAAGTAATTTTACTTCTCTTCCATTTTCAGTGTTTGAACATAGTGATTTTGGGGTCTATTGCCATGCTTCTAAACAATTTCTCTCTCAGTCCCTGGTTTCCTTTAATTTGTGACTAGATTTGCATAAGGCACAATACATTAAAAAATAATTTCTGACTGCAGAACCTTTCTGCTTTGTCCTGAATATGCACATGTGCACACACACACACACACACAGATACATGAATGATGGCTGGAAGTGATCTGTCCCTTTTCCCTCCTAAAGAGGGAGCATGGGGATTAAAGAATCAGAAGCAGACTGTATCCCTTTCTTCCCAGCAATACTGTATTGTCCCACATTTCCAAACAGGCAACCACAGCACCTATACATCAAACTTTTTCAGGATAATTAACTGCTTAAAATATTACATCTCTTTAATCTAACTGTTGTGGTCTAAAGGTGTGCCTTCACACATGGCTTAAGTCAGCTTAAATCCGTGCTGCCTTCCCTCACACTCCTTGCTTATGTTCTTTCTGTCCTTTTGTCTGCACTATCAATGGCACAACCAGACCAACAGTCAGAGCTGCTCCTAAACTGTGCTAAGAAGGAGATTGCCAAAATAAAGGAGAAGGTGGTATCATCCAGCCTACTTAGCCAAAAGGTTTCGCTCAAAGAGTGTCCCTCTTTGAGCACAATATAAACTAAGAAAACACTGAACAGATTATGTCTTCTGAAATGGCATGCCCAGGATTAGTTGAATACTCAACACCTTTGTGCTTCTGATGCTGCTAATCAAGTCCATCTGTGTACAGACTGCAAATGGGAGTATTATTTTTACTCCCCCATGTGGTAGCAGTAGTAGACAAGGAGACAGAAGTGCTTGGAAACAGCTAAAGCCAGACTCAGAGACAGAGAATAAACACATATAAATATTGCCTCTGTCTATTGTGATGGGAGCACTGCGAATTGCAGTCGGGCCATGTCTGTGTATGTCTTAAGTCCATCAGATGGCTGACATAACTGCTCTGTTGACTGAGTTGGGATTACACTTGCTTTTCGTTCAGTTCCTCTCGTTACTTCCTCTGTAGCTGTAAGCTTTTTCTTTGTCCTGTCTATGTTCCTGAAGTGGTGCAGCTTGGCTAGCTGGGCAATTCAGAGTCCAGTCTTTAGGGCTGTTCGACATTTCCAATAAAGCTCGAAAGCCCCACCTTTTGACCAAAGACTGCACTTATTTTAAAGCAGGCCATTTGATGTCTCAGTGCAGCACCCATGCTCCACTGAGTTTTTCTGCCATGCAGTGTAAGTTCTCCACATGCTGCTAGAGGTTCCACAGCTACTGGGGCTTCCCAAGGCACAGTATCCATTTATTTAGCTCAAATGTTTTGTTCAATTACAGCCTGAGTCATTATTCACTTGGTGGTCTGCTGTACTGTTTGTTTAAAGGACAGGGCTTGCCCCTGAAATGCATGTTGTCCTGAAAGCAGCATGAACTTCAGGGAGAGTAAGAAGCTGCTGAAAAACAGTGGAGTGGATGACCTGTGTAGATGAACAGCACTGTTTGTGCTACAGAAAGATTTTGGCAGGTGGGGAGAAAGAGAAAGGGAGGTCACAGAAGGTTGTTCAACTACTTTGTTTTATACCACCTGGTTTTCTCTGTCATTGGTAAGCATCTGGATTTGTTTCCAGGTCAAAAGGATGAAGACGAGGAACACCTTAGCTTAGAAACCTTCACTTTTTACCTCAGTGAGCCTCTGAGTAAGGAACGGGTAGAAGCATTCAGTGATGGAGTCTATGCTATTGTAGCAACCCTGCTCATTTTGGATATATGGTAAGGCTTTGTGTTGCTTCTTAATACTTTGGTTATATACAATATTAACTTTTGTCTGTATGTGATATTCGAGGAAATAAAATATAACCAAACATTGTCTTTGACTTCTAAAATCTGGGGTCTTTACTTTATGATTTTCTGGAAAGGTCAAAACACAAACAGGGCAGATTTCTGAGGCCTGCATTTCAGCAGTTGGAGTGGGGAGTCTTGAAGAACAAAGCTGCCTTTTTGTTTAGTCGTGTTTTCAGATAAGAGGCTTTTGTCAAGAAAAACTGTGTAGTCACTATGGCAACTTTATTATATTAACCTAAAGGAATGCCAACTTCCTTTCAGATTTCATTTCAAACCTAATTTATATGCAGAGCCATTATTTGAAATGCTGTTTTTAAGATACAAATTAGAAATCTACAAAGTCAATGGCTGTTGTTCCCTACTTGCTCAGAGTAAAGCAATGTACTTCAGCATTGCCTCAGGTGATGTAACGGTAATATGTAACGTAAAATAAGTTTTCTCTCCACAGTGAAGACAATGTCCCTGATCCCAAAGAAGTTGAGGAGAAGTTCCATGGCAGCCTTCTTAAAGCTTTAAGTGAATATGGACCAAACTACCTTGCCTACTTTGGCTCATTTGTAACAATTGGTCTCCTGTGGTTTGTCCATCACTCACTTTTCCTTTACATAGCAAAAGCTACACGATTAATGGGACTGCTCAACATACTTTCGTTGGCTTTCATTGGTGGTCTCCCACTAGCTTACCAGCTGACCAGTGAATTTGCAGAGAAGTCTCACAATGAAATAGAAGCCATTCAGGTCAGCTGTGTTATCACTTTTTTTGCCAGCATATTTCAGTTTGCCATATGGACTACAGCCCTCCTGCATGAAGGGGAAACTTTGCATCCTTTTGCTAGATATGGTGGCAAAGAGCATGCCTTCATGTTTGCTAAGCTGGCTCTCTACCCTTGTGTAAGCCTTGGAGCCTTCTTTCTAACATGCTTGTTAAGTGAATTCAGCACAACAATTTTCCATCTTATGCAGATTGTAATCCCATTTACTTTTCTTGCCTTGCGCATTTTTGTTAGAATTGCTTTGACTGTCATCAAGTCAGTGACGTCTCTCTCCAGACAGAAAGTTGTATTGTTACAAGAGGAGGAGGCGTGTCTGTCTGCTGGTGAAACACTCTCCTAAGTTTCCATGTCGTGCATGTGAAGTTCCACCTTTTCTTCATCTCTTTTAACTCATATTAGCTTCATGTGTGGATTATATTGATCTAAACCAAAGTCTGTTCACCATAACTAGGGCATATTTAAGTTTTATCTGGTCATGCTTGAGGTCCTTTCTCCAAAACCTGTCAGTGCAAAAATCAGGTAAACAGGGGATACAAATCAAAACTATAGAGTTACTCTTTTGGAAAAAAAACCCCACTGCTTGACATGTAACTGCAGTGATGATTGATGAAGAAGTGCACAACCAGGTGCCCAGCAAAAGGCCCTTTTTTCTGACATATGGCAGTTGTTATGGCAGCCAAACACAGGCATAGCAGCTGGTTGTGCCACCGTGAGATACGGAGTGAAGCTTGGAAGATATGGAGACCTCTGGATTTCTGGATGGTGGATCGTGATAGAATGTTTGTGTGTAGACGTTGCTGGTCTCCCCTTGGGGTTTTGGGTGGGTTTTTCTGTTTGTTTGTTTGGCTTGGTTTTTAATGGTTACAATGTCTTTTCTGGATAGTTGAAAATGTGTGACAGGATTTTGAAAACTACTTTAGTGGTTTGTAAGATTGAGTTTAGATGACAGTAGCATTTACAACCCATAGGCTGTCTTCCAGGCTCTCGGAACACAAGTTCTTCAGACACATCTGTTCCTTTAAAAAAGGATATGTTTAGGAAATGAGGATTCATGTGGCTTTGTATCTAAGGCTTGAACTAGCTTTGATACCTTCCAGGAAAGAGATTCCAAGAATTGTGAGACATGAAGTAAACTTGCTTTCAGTTCTGAACCAGCTGCAGGCTTTTTGTGTCTATTTTTGTGCCTATTGAAAGAAACATCTTTCTGTTATCCTGAAGGCATGATTCAGAGAGCATGTGAGACTTTAATGACACATATAAGAGTTCCATATTAGGTAAGGAAGTTGAGTTTTTCCCCAAGTAGAGGTTAACTAAGGGATCTCACAGATTTCTGAGTTTCAGCAAGACAGCAACAGAAAACCCTGTAGGACTTCCAGTCCGTAGCATGTTGATTTCTTTTACACTTCTGTGAAGTTTGATCAGCTTTGTGCTTACCAAACGTTACCCTACAGAAAGCTGTATAGAACGAGTGGGCAAAGTCATCTAGCTGCCTTGGAAGCCTTTATGTTTCTTTTTGGCAGAGCTGGTAGTTTGTATCTCAGACTGTTTTACTGCCGGATAACTTTAATGCCATATTTAAAGGCATTTGAGGGATTTTATTGTTCCTCTTAAAAAAGAAATTCTGTGGCAATGTATACCTGGAGTAGTTGTTAGTGAAAACAAATTCAGATATCTCATTTCAGTTGTCATCAGTCTTGAAAGCG
The DNA here is from genome assembly GCF_028858725.1 of Colius striatus. NCBI lineage: Eukaryota > Metazoa > Chordata > Aves > Coliiformes > Coliidae > Colius > Colius striatus. The sequence continues at coordinate 34,164,162 of NC_084790.1, forward strand.
CTTGTGCTTTTGGTTCGAAGCACCTTGATTCCAAGATGTAATTGTTAGTGTTATGTACTTCTTGTGAGAGAGTACATTCAGATATCCAGGGACTTTTATACCTGGTTGATGTTAAATGACTTACAGTAGGATTCTGCATTGTGTCGCATATTGCACGGTTTTTCTGGTATTTAATAAAGGCACTTTCAGTTCTACATGATTTTGTTTCCAATGTGCAGTGGGCACATAATAGCAATGTATGAATGTGTATTTGTAATAAATTTCAATCAGAGAAAAAACAAAACTTCTAGTTTTTTATTTCTCATCTGCAGGTGAAACAAATCCAACAACTAAAATTATGTTGGACATCTTTTTTTTTTTCCTTCAAAGTCCTTCTCCTTCCAACCTTGGCCATCCTGTACTTTTGTGTGAAACACCCAAAAGCTTTTAATGTGATGGAAAGAATTGTTGATTCTACTTCTATTGCTACTTGAAGAAAATGAGACCTGATACTAAGTCTGACAAAGGAGTTTCATTCCACTGTTTACAGGGATGCTTTGAAGAGCAGTGAATTGCAACATATAAATATTACAAGGAAATGAATTGGATAGCTAATGCATTTTTCCTCTTTTTTTAAATCCCACTTGCAAGAAAATAATGTGTTCTGCAGAAAGACAACTATTTTTTTTCACTTAAAATACCATTATTCAAATTTAGTAATATCTCAGAACCTAAACTTGAGGGCAAACTTAACTGAAGATTTTGTATAAACAGAGTTTCCTTAGGATCGTTTTTACAGTTTTGGTACGTTCTGGGGAAACAAACTGCATTTCAGAATGAAGAAGTAATTTGAATTGTGTGATTCTCAAATAGGAAGAATATTCCCCATATGAGCTATTCTTTAAAGAGTTACTAGTGACCACAGGTTTTTGTCTCTAGAAAAATTGTAGTGAAACACTGACAATGATTATAATAATCCCAGAATCGCAGAACAGATGAGGTCAGATGGGAACTTTGAGGACAGCCTAACCCAACCCTCCTATTTAAAATAGAGCTGGTTGCTGAGAGCCATGTCCAGCCAGACTTTGACTGTCTACACAGATGGAGACATATGAACCACTCAACAAACAGGTCAACCTGTTTGAATGTCCAGTCACTTAAAGTGGGAAAAAAAAAAAAAGTTTTTTTCCTTTTTTCTGCCATTTAAGTGGGATTTCCTGTCTTTCAGTTAGGATGAGAAACAATGGACGCAGTCATGGGGCACCATTGGGAAAACATCTCTCTCAGTCTTTGCTCCTCCTTATCAGGTATTTTTAAACCTTGGTAAGATGCCCTCTGATTCTTCTCTTGTAGGCTGCATAGCCCTGGTTCTCTTGGTCACTCCTTGCATGAGAGATGCCCCAGATAGATGTTTGTAAATATCTAAATGGTAGGTATCTGGAGGTTGGGGCATCCCTTTTTCTATTGTATCTAACAACAGGACAAGGGGTAATGGGATGAAGCTGGAACACAAAGTTTCACGTAAGAAAAAAATATTTTACTGTGAGGGCGAGGAAGCAGTGGCACAGGCTGCCCAGAGGGGTGTGGCGTCTCCTTCCTTGGAAGTCCTCAAGACCTAACTAGACCTTCCTGTGTGACTCGATCTAGGGGAATCTGCTTTAGCAGGGGGGTTGGACTAGATGATCTCTAAAGGTCCCAACCCCTACTATCCTATGATTCTATGGTCATAGAATGGTTTGAGTGGGAAGGGACCTTAAAGATCATCTAGCTCCAGCCCCTCTGCTACCAACAGAGACACTGTCCAGTAAGTCAGGTTGCTCAAAGCCTCATCCAAACTGACTTTGAACACTGCCAGGGATGGGACAACCACAACTTCTCTGGCCAACCTGATCCAGTGCCTCACCACTGCTCACAGGAAAGAACTTCTGTCTAATGTCTAATTAACTTGTTTTGCAGGCTTCAGTTTGGCAACCTGTAGGGTTATGCAGGACAGCGTCAGGTCACTGTGACCTATTTGTTTCCTACTATTGCATAAAGATAAAAACTTTTGTGGTGAGAACAAAACACACAGATCTATTTTAAGGCTTCTGAGATTTTATTGCAGGTAACGATATGTTTAGTAGTTACTCCTTTTATTCTCCATGATATTGTAGCACAAATTGCCTACACAGTAGAGGAAGACCAGAACATCAGTTCTGTGTATCATCATCAGAAGTGCAGTAGTTCTTTTTCCTCGGAGCTTTAGTGCTTTCTCTCAACACGGGGAACTGGCACGGGCCAGTTTGCGCCGCAACAGCTTCCCGCTCCTTCGTGCCAGTCGCCCAGCAGCCGCTGGACTACCAACATCCACAGCCTACGGCCTTCATGGCCCGTGCTCCGCAGAGGCCGCCCCCGCGTGGGCGGCGCTCCCCGCCCAGCGCCGCGCTGCAGCCGTCACTTCCGTCCCCCGCCGCCGTCGAGATGGTGCCACCGGTGCAGGTTTCTCCGCTTATCAAGGTGAGGGTCGCCGCCGTGTCCCGGCACGGAACGGCACTGCGGCGGACGACAGCTCGACTCCACCGGCCGGGGCTGGGCGGGACGGGCCGGGCGTGCTACGGCGGTGCCAAGGCCCGGTCGTGGTGTGGGCTGGCGGTGCGCGCGGGCTGAGCGAGCGCGGCCTTGTCTCTGCCTCCCGCAGTTCACCCGGTACTCGGCCCTGCTGGTGGGGATGATCTACGGCAAGAAGCGATATGGTGAGCGCGGCTTCTCCCCCTCTCCTTACCTCTCCCCTTGCCCTCCGTGGCGCGGCCCACAAGGGCACCTTGAGGCAGCTAGTGCGGGACGCGCAGCCGCGGGCCCGCCCGCCGCGCTGCCCCGCTTACTGGTTCGAAGGCGCAGGTTCCTGTGAAATGTGCCTTTGTGCCAGGGAAACCGTCTTTCCTTCCTTTTTGAGTGATCTAGCGGGTGCAGAGCTTTCTGCCGGCTTCGAGAGAGGGTATCTTTAAGCAAATGTGTTAATCACAGACTACCTGAAGCCTATTGCCGAGGAAGAGAGAAGAGTAGAGGCTGAAGAAAAAAAGAAACGTGAAGAACTTGAGCGGATTGCAAAAGAGCTCGCAGAAGGTAGTCCCTCAGTTTAATCTACTTGTTTGTCACGTGTGCCACAACACATAGCCCGACTTGTGGGTGCACTGTTGTTTTACCATAGTGTTTTTAGGAGAAGTTGAGGCCTACAGCCAGTGGGCTGCAGGCCCATGGAGCAGTTGTAGTTGTGGTTAGAGGAAATAGTGCTGCTGGTTCACAGACGCTTCAAAATGTAAGCGTTGATATGGGAAGGGTTAGAAACTCTGTCGTGGTTTGGCCCAGCTAGCACAGCAGCACCACAACAGTCTTTTGCTCAGTGCCCCCATTCACGCCCACCCTCATTAGGATGGCAGAGGCCCCAGCGAAGTGGGAGTAAAACAATAAGTAAGGTTGTTGTGGATTAAGACAAGGGCAGGGAGGGCTCGCTGCCAATTACGGTTCCGGGCAAAACAGACTCCAGTACTCGACTTAGAGAGGAAAGTAGGAAAGTTTATTCTACAAGAAACAGAACAGAATAAAAGCAAAAAAGGAGTAGGATGATGAGAAAATTACAACCAGCACTTTAAGATCTCCCTCCCCCATCCTTTCTTTCTTCCCAGGCTCAGCTCACTGCTCCCAATATCTCTACCTCCTCCCCCCTCAACAGCTCAGGGGGATGGGGGATGTGGTCAGTCTCTCACAGATGGGCTCTGCCACTTCTGTCTTCTCAGATGAGGACAACTCCTGGCATTCTTCCCCTGCTCCAACATGGGGTTCCTCCCCTGGGACACAGTCCTTAACGAACTTCTCTGGTGTGGGTTGTTACCAAGAGCTGCGGTTTCTGCCGATACAGGGTCCCTCACACGGGACACAGTCCTTGGTGAATATCTCTGGCATGGATTCTTTGCCACAGTTGCAGTTTCTGCAGTTACAGGGTCCCTCTCTCGGGACAAGGCCTCTCCTGGGCATAAGTTTAATGAGCTGCTTTGTTGTGGGTTCCTTCCCACAGTTACAGATGTGGATATTGGCTCCCTTCCTCGGGACATGGCCTGCTCCAGCCATAGTGATACAGGGTACCTCCTTTGGGACACGGCCTCTTCCGGCCATAGTTTTAAAGAAGAAAATCACTGGCCCTGGCTTGGGGTCTGCAGTGAAGTGGTTGAGTCTCCCCCACGGCGCACGGCCTCCTCCAGCCATAGTCACTGTCCCTGGCTCAGGGCCTTTAATGAAGTGAATTGCTGCCCCTGGTCCGGGGCCAGCTTTAGCAAAATGAATCTCTGCCCCTGACACGGGCTCATTGTTAAAATGAGTCTCTGCCACTGATGTGGGGTCTTTAAAGAAATGAAAATACATCTCAGCTTCACTAGTTCTCTCCATAGAATGCAGGGGAGTCTCCGCTCCAGCACACCTCCTCCTCTTTTTCATCACTGACCTTGGAGTATGCATGGTTGTTTCTTTCACTGTTCCTGCTCCTTGCACCACCACCAGCCAGAAGAAGAAGATGGAGGAAGAAACCTCCTCTTCCGGCTTCTTCTTAAAAAGTGATCGTGGAGGCATCTAATTGGCTCAGCCTCAGAAGTGGGTCTGACTTAGAGCTGGGGAGAGTTTTCAGCAATTTCTTACAGGAGCCATCTTTACCACCCCTTCCCCCTTACCAGAAAAGGCTATTATGTCAAACCATGACAAACGCTTGTGAGTAAATGGGGCTTGGTAAATGGCTCTCTAGCTTTCCACTAGGAAAACAGAACTGCCAGAAGCTGCGGGTTTTAGCACTGGAACTGTATGTTGACTGTGTTCAGATGTCTCTTATTCAGCTGGATGCAGCAAACTGATGAACCCTTTTCTTCATGCGGTACAGAAATCTCACAAATGTGTCTGGTGACCTAAACCAGAACTTGTAGGTGACTGCTTATATTTAGAACACAAGGCTTTTTTTAAGTAGTACCACTAGTGTGATCTTAGTGGTCAGTTTCATTTCTTGTGCCTCATGTGAAGAGGATTTGCTGAAGGTCATCAACTGAGATTAGTACTGCTGGCTTTCTCTGGTACACCTGTGTTTTTCTAACAAGAGGTTCCTCTCTCTGTATTAGAGGCATGTGTTCTCTAGCTTGGAGTTGCCATGAGGTTTTTTAGATGGACTTAAAACTGATTAATAAAGTAGTTTTGGTGTGGCTGCACACTTAATAAATATTTCTCTGGGAAATAGTGAGTTTTGGATTGTCCTCAACAAGACTAAAGTTGATCAGAACCCTGGAAATTTAAATGAGATATACATACATAAAATCAGATATGCAAGTTAGTGAATTATCTCATTTACTGGAGCTGTTTGACACAGCTGTTTTACTGCTTGAAATATATAATCTTTATTGATCATGGATCAATAAATGAGTGAGTCTTTCAGTTCTTCTTTAGTTTAACTGAAACTTCTTGGCAATGCTATGCTATGTGTGGTCTGCTGCTCCACTTAATGGAATTCTGTGATTGTTTCTCTAGAACTTGTAATCTGTTTCAAAGTGGCACACATGACCAGTCTTCTTTCCCAACAGTGTTTTTGCAGTGGTTTCCTCAGTTAGAAAAGCAGTTGTTAGAACTTCATTCAGTGCTGTGTAGTTTTTCAGGTTGTTTTTTAAAGGTGGATAACTGGATGTATCTGTAACAGCAGCGTTTGTTTTTTTTTTCTAGGTGCATGTGAATTGTTAGCTCAGAAAAATGTCATTTACTAAGGAGTAAGCCAAAAATAGTGCTTCTGGTCTGAAGCAGTGAAATACACTTCTGTTGAATGAGCAGAAGTGGGAGTCGTAAAAACTGTCTCCAAAGAGATGGCATGCTTAAAGGTCACCTGTGATTGCAGCAGTAGCTCTGAATATTGTAGTGCAGCTTGGAAGCAACCAGTTGTCCTAACATGTTTGTTTTTTCTTCCCTTCTAGCAAGTGAAGAGTCCATATTGAAATGAACAAAGGAGGGAATCTGAGTTTCACACATGGAAACACATGGCTAGGCCCTGAACTGTTACGTGGTTGTTGGACTCTGCATGCTATCAATAAAGTGCTTAGAAACACTTCAATTGGTGTTTTTTGAGTAAATTGCACAGAACAGCAGCAGAAAGTGTGTGACAAAGAGTGTGACAGGCACCATCTATCACAAGCTGGCTGTTGCTGTGGCTGGAACACACCATTGTATTCCTTGAGCAACAGGCAGTCGTTAACATCTACTAGTCATAGGTACTGTCTGTGATTATAAAATGCTTACAATTTAACATAGGTGGGCAGTGGGGAGAGGCTGGGCTGCCACTGGCTGCCTCTTTGACAGTGTTGTCAAATTTGGTTGTGACTTGTTAAGGAATGTTGAGGTCTGAGGAATCGGCGCTAACTTAGTGGTCAGGTGTTTCTAAGCACCTTTTAAGATTTAACAAATGGCCAAAAGTTTTCCCCAGAACTTAAGAACAAGTCACAGTCAAATTGTAGTCTGTCTCTTTTATAAGAAGTGGCTGTTTGTGCAGGGTAAAACAGTCTGCTTTTAGCAGGTAAAGCTACCAAGGCACCTCCTTAGCTGTACGGATCATGGATATCCCAGAAGAATGTAAGAGGCCTGTCCCTGGAGACTCTGGTGGTGACTGACTGTTGTGGTTTAACCTCAGCCAGGAATCAAGGGCCTTGCAGCCACTTGCTCATCTGGGGAGGAGAAATGGGGAAAAAATCCAGTAACACTCATAGGCTGAGATAAGAACAGTTTAATAGAATAACAACAACAATAAAAATATGTAATAGTAATTCCAATGAATAGGAATATTTTTGAGAAAGCAAACACAACGAAAACAACCCAAACCCAAGAGATGCCCAGTGCAGTTGCTCACCACCCACTGACCGATGCCCGAGCAGCAATCTGCCTCTCCCCACCAGCTCACCCCAGTTTATGTGCTGGACATAAACCATAAAATTGACTACTTGAGGTCAGCTGTCCTAGTCATACTTCCTCTAAGCACCTTGTGCACCCCCAGCTGCCAAGGGGGAAGGAGTAGAAACCCCCAGGCCAGGTTTCGCCTGCATCTAATTGGCTCATACCTCCAAGGGGCAAGTAAACTGCTGGTGGTGTGGTTGCAGTCAGGCAACAAGATGTAGAAGCATCTCTTAATAAGGGACTGCTGACCAGAAAGGACAGTGGTCCCAACATTTTGGCCATGTAGCTACGTGGTGAGATGATACCATCCCAGAAAAATAATATAATTAATTTTATTACCTGGCCTGTGTGGTAGGAGAAAGATAGTATTCCCCTCAGACACAGGGTGTGCTAGGCAATGGGAATGATCTGCAGTGAGGGCAGAAGGGGAGAGTTCAAGGCTGTACACACTGTGACTGGACATGACCTGTGTGCCAGATGGGAAGGCTCCCATCCTCTCCCTAGGTGTGGGAAGGGAAGGATTTCCTCCCACCTCACTGCCCCATTCTAGGCATTGCACTGTGCCATTAGTGCTTTCCCTGGATGAGCCAGCCTAGGAAGCAAGGAGTTGAGGCTTGTCCCAGGTTGTCATGGACAAAGGACAAGCTTTACTGTCGGATAATCTTAGACTGTAGCTGTATGTTATCTCGCTGGTCCTTTTACTCTGTTTTGCACTTCTTAGCTCCACCAGTGCAGATATGCCACTTGCTTATAGACCTGTGAGGATCACTTCTGCCTCCTGTGACAGGTCTTTCCCCACAAAGTAGAAGTCACCAATGACTCTTCAGCAGGGATGCAGCTTATTTGCAGAAAGCAAAGAACTGCACTTCCTGAGATAAAGCTGCAGGGGAAAAGATTTACCTACAGGCGATATTCTATCAGAAACATAATGGTGCGAAGGGAAAATAAAAAGAAAAATCTTGGCTCACCGTTTCTCTTACTACCCTCTGACTGCTGTATGTAGTTTCCCACAGCAACAGGAGAAAGGCAGTCAGCTGCAGAGCAGAGAGGACATGTGACCACTGACTGAGAGAAATGGCCCAACAAAATGGCTCTGGCCACGGGTACAGGAGTTGTGTGCTTTGCCTGGGATGGCTGGGGTGCCACGAGAAGAGAGTAGAGCAGCAGCAGGGGTATGCAGGGGCTGGTGGAGGGTATGGGAGGGAAGTTTGCTTTGTCCCCCTCACGAGGCACAACCTGTGGCACGCACGAGTGGAGTCCCTGCTGCAGCAGAACTCCCAGGCTGCCCCAGTGCCAACATTTTGAAAGGTGGCCTCAAAAACACCCCTGCTCCCATGGAAATGGGCCACCCTTGAGAAACAGCCTCCTCTGCTGGTATCCCACAGACACATCTCCCATGCCTGTATAGTCCCAAGAAATACACATCAGGACACACTCCTCACTGCTGCACAGGGTGAGCTGTGCTCCCAGGCAGACAAGTTATGGCCACCAAAAGTCTTGAGACCTGCCTGCACTTGCATCAGCACAGGGGACAGGAAGATTATCTTCCTGGCTTTACTTCCCAGAAAATGTTGGAGTACATAAGGAGCTTTTCTCAGCATTGAAACCTACAGTGGCTTATAGTGATCTTTAAAAGCCCGTTGGACACCACTCTGCAGTAGAGTGGCATTTTCCCTGCTGAAAAAAAAAAAGCCTTTAATGTGTGCTTTATGTGCTTTATGATGAAAGCCGTCTGCATGGCTCTTTATGCTGAAACATACAGCAGGAAGTCATTGCTGGTGACATATTTAGCTATTATGCACACGGACAGGTTTCTACATCTTCCTGACAGATAACTTGCTGCACACAGAATTGCTGCAGAGTGATAGAGGATTGCAACTTGCTTACTGCACTGAGACACAAATAAATGATCACCAGGTACCACCACAGCTCTACTTTTCCTTTTACTTGCAGTATTTTTGTAATACAAAACAAGGTACTGAGTAAAAGCACTGCAGGTAGTAGGAGTGATAGAAGAAAATCCCCAGCAAAACAGATGTCCAAAGACTTTAAAACAGAGACAGAGAGAGAGAGGAGCAGAGAAGGGTATCTCTACTGTTTTAAGAGTATAATTGAATGTTCTGCTATGGTTGCATGAATAAACAAGAAAACTAAGTTTTATCTCAAATGAAAATTTTTCAAAGTCTCAAAGGGAATCTTAAAAACCAGACATTTCAGAACAGGAGAAGGAAAGGAAGGGGATTTGGTATTGAAAGGAAGGGGATTTGGTATTGATCAGAAGAGGACTGCGTTAAATAGAGTTGGCATTATGAGGCAAAGCAGAGCAAATTTAGGAGGGGCCATGATTCAAGTTGCTCAGAGAACTGGAACTGTAATGAATAACAAGAACACTGTGTTCTTAAAATCAGGTGTTCCAGAGTGAAGCCTCAGTTAGGATCATAGTGTGGATCCTGCTCGTGAAGATGGCAGCTACTGGGTGTCACATGAGTGGCTCCATGATTAGCACAACAAGCTATTAAAATTCTTGAATTGAGTGGAGTACTGTTATCCTGTGAGCGTTTCTTGGATTTACACAAAATCGTAACTTTTTAGAGCAATTCAGAGGTTTACTATGGTCAGTTTTCTTGCTTTATCTCTACCCACGTATTTCTTTCTGGTATCATAACAGATACAGGCTTGGGCATGACAGAATTGTTTCTTCCTCATTTTTCTTACTCTGAGGGCCATGGTTGCACACATTGTCAATCACATGAGGGTATATGGAGCAGGGTAGGAATTCAACTGGTCCCATCATCTTTGGGGTAAGAAATGTTTCCGCGCAGGAGAAACGTTTTTCCATAGTCATGCAACCTGATTTGCTGGGCCAAATGTTGTTCTATTTTGCCATATACCATTGGACAGTTGCACTAAATGGAGCAAGAGACAGCACAGAACTGGCTCTCCACCATCAGAAAGAGATGTAATTAAGGCAAACGAGATCTAGCCCTTCACTGGTTTGTCATATGCCTAATTAAAATAGCAGAACAGTCCAATCAGGAATGCATTTTCATGAAATGACTTTAAAAAAAAAAAAAAAAAAAAACAAGAAAATAAATAAATGTGTGGGCATTCTCATTTTGGGTGGAATATATTGTGTTGATAATAGGTTTAAAGTATGCTGCAGGTTTTGGAAGCTGGAGCTGTTCCTCCATTACAAGTGATTCCATCTGCCATATAAAAAGAAACACAGAATTAGAGATACAGTGATAAATGTCCTTCTCAATCATTACATTTTTTATTGCTTTAAAATTATCTACTAATTGATTTAGGTCGTACCTACAGTGCCCATATCTAGAGCTGTCTCCTGTGCAAAGTAATTACACATGTAAGGCTGCTTGGAAATAGTGTTTCAGAATTAGTAGAAACTTTTTGCACTTCAATGCTGATTACTTAGGAAACAATTCTTCAGAAATTATATCCAAATCTTAATTAAAGTACTTAATTAATATATTTTAAGTTAATTGCTGTGAGTTAAACTGGTATGACATCTAGACAGCTCCAATAATTTTTGAACTGTTTCATTTGAGAAACTTTTATCCCATGGACTGTTTGGATTTTAGTCCAGTTTGGAACAAAGAGAGATTTCAGATACATTCTCTGTAGAGCAAAGATGCCAAATTCTGACGGATTTTTGACCAGACACTTGGGAGAGGCCAAGAGAGCCTTTGGCTTCCACCATTCTTAGAGTTAAACAAATCCTCAGGCTGTCAAACTAGCTTTTACCCAATACCACTGCAGCTGATGGATTTCAGCAATACTCAGGTTGGGACTTAGAAAAACAAAAATTAGTTCAACCAAAATAAATTGGTAAATTGCTGCTGGCTTCTAGAAATGAGATGAACTGTAACTCCTCAAGTGTTTCCTCGAGGAGTATGTTAGCTTTTCTTAAATCTGTCGTGTTCATGACCTGTCGGACAGCAAATTGGCCACAGATGCTGTGTACAAAGGAATGTATCCCTGTTCTCTACCAGGGAAGAGAACATTCACTGCAAACATACAGGGGAGGAACAGGGAAGAGTACATATGCTGTAAAGGACTTTCTGCTGTCCCCAGCTGCATGGGTGCCTGTGCGGAGTGTAGTCTCACTAGTTTCTCAGACAATTACTCATTTGAGCAGGTATTTGAGCAGGTAGATTTTGTGACAGCCTACCATTCAAAGACAAGGTGTCTTCAGCCTTGGAACAAAATTGAAGTATCTGAGCATCTGACTCTTTGCCATGTCAGGAAAGCTTGCTGCAGTTCTTGGACAGTATCACATTATGTTTTCAAGCTAGGAGTGAAAAGCTAAATATTGTTTCTGACCTCTCTTTGTATCCATCTTTTCTTCCTCTTTTTTCTTCTCTTCCTCCAGAGCTTTCATTTTTGCGTCATACTCATCAGCACGGGTCTTCCACTCATTTCTGTTGTTCAGCAGCCCATCAAGCATAGGCTGAATTTCCTCATGGAAACGAGAAAATTCCTAACCAAAACACACTCATCAGTGCAATGCAGCACAGAGGCAGTGCTTGTTCATCACATGCTCCCCAGGACCGACTCCAGCACCTTGCCCCCTCAGACGGGTTCATGCACAGAAAGCATTGAGGGCACAGATGGACAGTGCTGCAATGCCCTGGGAAGGAGAAGCTATTGTCCCCTCTACCTGTCCCACTCCCCACGAGTACTGTTGCTGCACTGGACTTCTTTACCTGGGATTTGAGCCCCTGTTGAGGAGGATGAGGTGTGTAGTGGTGTGCTTTACTTACCTTGTAGACAAATGTGCATACAAAGTCGATGAAACCCACTTGAAGCTTTGGAAGCTCAGCAGCTTTTCTCCGGTCCATCATGGGCTGTGGGAAGACACAAGTTCACCATGATTTATGGCAGCACTTTGTTGAAATACATACCTCTGTTTTCTTCCCCAAACTGCCCTGTTGTGTCAGCCTGGGAGTTCTACCATCATCAACCATAACTGCTGTCCATCACAGCCTTCTTCCCCTACTACAGAGGAGTGAATTGAGCTAATTTCCTTTGCTACTTTAGCTGAAATTTTAGAGTACTCTTCCAGTGTCTATGGGTAAAAGGACAGGGGGTTTTTCCTTTGCACCTTTCAATGAGACACCTGAGAGAAGGTTCACGTTATAAAGTGTTGAAGAGTTTTTCAATTCTCTAAAACATAACTGAACATGAAATTATATCCTTAGAAGGCCTTGTTGCTTTCTGTAGCATTTGTGATGCCTCTGAGGGTAGAGGGTTTGTGTAAAAGTTCACTTAAAGGAAATGTAAACAACACAGGTAAAGGAATGGCTCTTGGCTCTTTCAATGCTGAATTTAAGTATTTGTTATTACAGCATGAAAAAAACCCCAATGTTAAGAAACACTGCTTTAAAACATTTCCATTTATGAGAAATAATTTCTGGGCTCTATGAAGTTTGCATTTGCAGGTGTTCTCTACTGGAAATTCTGCTTTCCTCTGTGATGCATGTGTTTAATTTTCCTTACTTTCTGTAAGGGACCAGCACAAAGTCTCCATGGGGAAAGTCACTCCTTGCTGGTTCACAGACACAGAGGCCCATCTGGCTATATATGGGGAGCTGGACAAGAGGGTCTTCCCTGGATGAGTACACACTTTTCCAGTGGATTTTGGCAGGTATGGTGATTTCAGGAAGATTCACAGCTCTTTAAAAGCAGCTTTGGTTGTAGTAAGATTCTGCTAAGACTTGATGTCTGAACTGAACTGCCTGGCTCTCGTGTGGTACTTACAATAGGTTGTTGCTGAAGGACACTTATTTCTAAGTCTCCTTGCTCCCAAAACTCAGCTGCTACCAGGAGAGCTACCTACGTTAACAAGGAGAGAAAAAGTTAGCAATAACTTTGACTTTCTAATTTGATGTATTTCAGGTCTCCACCACGTCTCCCCTCTGTCACTTCACGTCCAACTCCAGCCCCAGCCTTCTTCTTAGGAAGGGAAGCAATGACAGTGAGATCACACCTGTGTAGTGACAGCTCAACAGCCTTATTACACTGCTGCTCGTTATTCCACTGCTCATCTATTAAGAAACATTTTCAATGAATCCCCCTCAAGGTTTTGTCTTGTGGTCACAATAGTGATTATGATTTCCTAAGTTGTCCTATTTTAGGTTTTATTCCTTTTATCCTCCTTTAATTTTTAATGTTTCTTACGTAACAATTATTTAAGTACTGTTCAGGAAGGAACTCTGAAAGGAAAGAAAACAACTGAGCAAAGAGCAGGTATTGCTGTGCAAAAAACAACCCCTATACTACATGCAAAACCCCTCACTATAACCCAAGAAGCTAAATACTTGGATTTTTTTTTTTTTGGATAAAAATGAAGTCTCTACAGAATTCACAACTATAAAGATTGATTTAGCCACCAAAACCATAGTTATTCTAATATCCTTTTGGTAGATTTGGTAGGAGACTTTAATTTGGCTTCTAGACAGCTTAGGAAATTGTATTACTTTGAAGCATAAGCTAGAGAAGTCTAACAGTATGTTAAGCATCTGACCTTACTCTGGACTTCCCAAGGCTTTGTGATTGCTGACAAGTCACAGGCAGTCATCATCATGGCCCTAAAAACAGGAAAGAAATTAGTTTCTTCTCTGGGGCTTACACTCTACCTCTTGTAGGCTCAGGATGCTCATGGTCTAATACTGCATCAGGTATCCCCCACTCCCTACTGAAGTGACAAAAAGACAGGCTACTGCTCTAAAGCCTTGGGTCTGACTGTGTCACTCATCAAGGTTTGTCCTGTTGTTTAAAATGTACCTGTGCTAGGAAGCTGCTGGCTTCTGACATTAAGACATTTGCTGCTTTAGTCATTGTGGATTTTAACTTCTTGAATTTTGAGCAACACTTTTGGGTTAGGAAGCTGCTGGCTTCTGACATTAAGACATTTGCTGCTTTAGTCATTGTGGATTTTAACTTCTTGAATTTTGAGCAACACTTTTGGGTCCCTCAGGGAGATGCAGCGCAGGCTGCAATGAGGTTGTGGGTGCACTTCATCTCCAGTGCAAAGCACCCTGCAAAGCACCTGTCCCATCACAATAGCAGCACTGTGTGACTCAGCCTGGGAAGAATAACTACTGTATTGGATTCCTGTCCATCTGCGATTGCTTGTCAGCCCCTGCTCATGGCCTGCAGGGTGGTCTGGTAGGAGCATATGGCCAGAAATTATCCTGTATCTTGTTAGGTGTGAATGACCAGGAGAGTCCAAAACCAGTCACTTACTTGGAGGATGAACTACTTTAATTTTTCCCCGTTTTTTCCTTGCTTTTCCAGAATATATTTGTGTGGACAGTAACGTATCACCTGCTGATATTGCACTAAATACATCACAAGGCATGTTCTGGATCACTCACTAGGTGACTGAACCTTTCCAGAGCTGATTACTCACATGACAACTTCTTTCTTTGTTGTCTCCAGAGACAGGTATTCAGTCCAGGCAGTCACACTGTCATATGTCTTGGACTCATCAACGATCTTTTGAAACATTGTTCTCTTTCTTTGAGGGAAATAAAAACAAAAAGCTCCAAAACAAAGAAAAAATGTATTAAAACCATATGGCTGATTCTGCTACTGATAACCCTTCCAAAAGGGTTTCCAGTCATTGCTGTCCTGGCATTAAGGTCTTTAAGGAAGTCCCCAATAAAACCAAGCACCATCAACTGCTTCTCTTAAGTAGCAGAGACTATTGTAAATACCTTAAAAAGTACTGTGATGAGACGTGAGCAGAGAATATGAGCTACTGCAAGTTACATCAGCTGAGAAACGTTTCCAACTTTGTTGACAACAAAGGAAGGCTTTTTCTCTGATTGTTAAGCAAACTCTGGAAATTTAGAGCTGGCTGGAGTTTGTAAAGCTGACTGGCTTTACATATTTAGTCTGACTTTGTTAACTTGATTTATATACCTAAATATATGTAGCAAATTTGGGGGAGAGGTTTGTACACAACACATCTGTGCTTTGAATGGCATGAAATCTGGAAAAAAATCTGTTGTTTCAATGCTAGCACAAACACTTAGGTAGAGCCACAAAGAGGCTGTGTATGTGTTCTGTCTGTATCATTTCACCTGAGTCTGATCTCAGTCCAGCCTTCACTTCCAGAATGTGGACCAAGGAGGGAAAAGATAGACTTGTTCCTATATGCTGAGAAAGTGGTGGTATCTGCTGCTATATAGCCACCCTGCCTGCAGTAGGAGGACTGGATATTGCACCCTCTCTCATACTCCTCTTTTGTGAACTGTTTGCATTTTGCCTAATTGTTCTTCAACAAATTGAATTTTGAAAGCTCCTTGCTAATTAAGAACTTGTATCTTATTGAATTCCAGTCTTAAGTCCCAGGAAGGCAATGCATGCTGCCCTAAGATGGTTGACATTTTTGGCTTTTGGGTGTGAAATAGACTATGAACTGGATATTCACCTACAAAGGACCACTTGTTATTTGGGCTGTGCTGCTCTCCCAGAGAAGGTAGTGTAGTCCTGGCCATCTATTCAACACTTATGAGTATTTTTACTGCTGAAGTGCTAGGTGAAAAAACCAAAATGAGACATCTCATTCTGTTAGGGTATTGTATAGCCCCGCCTCATTGGAAACTGAGGGTTAAAAAGACACAATTGTGATCTAATGAGTAAAAGTTCAAATTATTTTCTACAATTCGGGTTCTTCCCACCAGCTCCAACATCAATATTAAAAGCAGCTTCTCAGAGGCAATGACTGTGTAGAGGATTACTGCACAGCCAGTTCTCGGAGCAAAGCATTGCATTTTACCTTTGTAAAGTATGAGCTGCTTCCTGCCCTTCATATGTGGAGTATATGACCAACTTACTTGAAGTAGAGTGCCAGGTCTGTTGCTATAATGGCAATTTCCATCAGGTGAATCATGTGTTCGTGCTGTCTGCGGTTGAGGTTCTGACATATATTCAGTGACTGAAAAGCAAAGGACAGGGATCCTTGCACAATTCAGTTGCTCTGAGTTCCTGGCCATCTGCCTTTCTCAAATGTGGTCCCTTTAATTTTGTTTTTGTTTTTTAAATATCTTCAGTTTGCTACCCTGAGGTGCAAGGGTTGTGAGCCCTGTTCACCATATCTTGGTGCCTAGACAAAACCTGTCCCCTGTCCCTAGTGGGAGTTTTCCTGATGGGAGAAGTTAGCTGAGGGATTGTGTCAACCTTGGCCCTGTCAGAGGGACTACAGGAGGACAATCCTGCATTTAATATATGGTTATGGGGATAACTATATGGCTTCTGAAGAAACGCAGTTGTGCATTTTGGAAGCCTGTGTATTTTGGTCCTTGGGTACTTGGGGAGTGAGACAACTGCAGTTTCTCAGGTATCCAAACCAGAGAAAAGTCTTATGCTAAGCTGACAGCTCTGTTGTTGCTGAAAAACTTCCCTGCACATAAATTATTCATGTCTTTACATTACAGTTCAGTCCAACCTCTTCAGAGAGCAAGAATTTTCCAAATTCCAAGTGATGTCTCTCTAAAATTGAGGATCCATGAAGCTTAGCTAAAGGATTTTGAGATCTGCATAAAGGAAAAACATTAGGAGATTTGCATGAAGAAAAAATTAAATATATTAGTGCAGCACTTAAAAATAAAAAGTATTGTTCTATTTTATACTTAATTTTCTCACACACACAAGTTCAACTCACTTTAAAAGACTAAAGAGCAATATTTTCAATAGCTAATGACTTCAGCCTGGTACAAGACTTTTGTGACACTGCTTATAACTAATGGGACATTGTATAAAATAGCCTTCCAACCAAAAATTTTACCCAAGATGTTTATGACTGGAATGTTATTACTCAATGCAGTACGCTTGTTTAATTCCTGGATAACTACATGTTGATATCTATTAACAAGGACAGAAATAAACAGCAGTCCCTGAGACTTTTGTGCCTCAAAAGCAAGACATCCTTATATCCAAAACACTAGTCATCTTCACTTATTTTTTCCAAAGCTGCAGAAAACATTAAGACAGTATGTCCAGTAAGCATTTTAGAGGAGCTGTGATCTGACATGACTTGAGGTGTGCAACAGAGGCTTGACTGGTCAATGAAATCAAGCAACCATTTTTCTGCAGCTAGTAACTACCTACAGAGAGCAGCACCCTCATACTTATAGGTTCTCTGTTTCTACAGGTGATGAGGGCACTGCCATGTATGGTGCCCTCTCCAGACACAGCTTCCAGCAAAACATAGGCTGCTTATCTCCAGCGTGCTCCTGGTGATATCCCAAGTCTCCTATGGTACTCAGGCTACTAGATGTCTGTGCTGCACTTGTTCTACCCCATAACAGGAGTGCATAGTGTTTCTTTAACCAGAGCGGTTTGCTAGGAGGTAAAGAAAGCACCAGAGAGCATTGCAAAATTTAATTTTCTCCCACTGTCCAAAGCATAAGCCCAAGTGCTGTAACAAGCTGAAAAGTGAAGTTATTTGCAAAAATAATGTTGTTATCCCTGTGTATAAACCAGAGCTGTACTAGTTTGGTGTGACTGCAGCCTGATCTCGCTCCACAAGAGGGCAACAGTAAATAGTTTGAGGTGGTAGGAAAGTGCTTACTTCATTTGGTAAAGGTTGTTGGTTCCCCTGTGGTCAATATCATGACACAGAGCGGCAGTTACCATTGCAAGGGCTTCGAGGTCTGTGTAGTAACGCTTCAGTTTGCCAGTCTGGAGGATGAGAATTTGCAAGTATCATCTTTTAGTATCTCTTACAGGAAAAGATATCGAGCCCTGATCACACTGTGATGAGGATCTCCTCACTGACATAGTCCAAGAGAACTGAAAATACCCATGATGCTAAATGCAATAAATAGAACACTTAGGTTAAAATAGGCAAGCAGCTGCAAATAAAATATTTCATACTAAGGTAGGTGTGCACATGTTGGCTGGCTGCTGCTATAGCAGCCTCATGCTTTTGGAACATCCAGGTCCTCATAAGCAGCTCTCTAGTCACTGAGCACAAAGGACTTTGCAAAGGGGCTCTGCATCTTTCTGGGCAATATGTGCTCCAAGCTGAATCAACCAAAGGATTGTCTGGAGTGGTAGACATAATTCTGCTGCCACCTTGTGGGCCATATCCTCTGCACTGGGCCCTGATATTGGTGCATCTCTGATGTGGAGCAGTAGTCTGACATCTGTTTTTCTTGGTTTTATTTTTCTTGGGGCAGGTTTGCCCTGAGAGTCTGTGAGAAACAGCACTTGCCACATTCACCCTAGAGATAGACTTACACTTCTGTCTGTCTTACCTGGAGATGGAAATTGTGAGGTTGTGGCCAACCCAGCCAGCTAACTTCAGCCTGGCTCTTACCAACAGAAACTATTGGAGGAAGCAGAGTCCTCTCTGTAGTCTCTCCCCCCTGCCCTATAGAAGGTTTTAACCTGAAGTCAATTCAACACTTTGCAACATTTGCATCTATGAGAATTAGAGCACTCTGTTCATTGGGCAGCATTGGCCACATCTTCATGTGTTATACCAGGACTGTCACTGAAGGCAAATGGAGACCTCAGTGAGCAGGACATGTGCCAGCAGTGACAAACTCTTATCCTACACCAGGATTCAAAGAGAGCCCTGCATCTCTCCAGGGCACAACAGAAGACCTTCTATAAATAAAGCCGTGCCACAGAATTAAGTGAGGTATTATTGCCTTACCATGAGGAGTGTGAACATGGTCTGCGCAACATTGAAGCCATGGCGCCAGTTGTGGTAAGTTATCTTTCGGTAGCCTTTACTGACTGAGTACACAAACCTTACCAGAACCTGCATATTGGAGAAGAGGATGTGAGCTTATGACATTATGGAGCTGCTGCATGTTGCTCTCGCAATAAAGATCACGTACAGAAGCCATGGATGAGATTCAGACCAGCTCTACAGAAGTGGCTACAGGAAGGAGCCAGAAGCTGTAATTCCATTAGGCTTCTCTCTCTTTGGTGAGGGACCCCAAAATACATCTCTCTGCTTTCTAGTATATTTCTTTTAGATATAGTTATTTATTTGTTTGTTTGTTTGTTTATTTTAAGGAAAAGTGATGTGGCTGTGAAGGAAACAAAAACCAGCAATGTTTAGGAGAAAAAGATATTTAATCCTGCTGTTTGTGAAGTCATTGAATTTCTGTGTTTCTCTGTGTTACCACTAGTAAGGTTTGTCCCTCCCGTGGCTTATGATTCACTGATACCGATACTTCTTCCAGAGATATGGCTTCATAGATGTAGAGATGGATGGTGGTTATATCTCTTAAACACTTGGGCATCAAATAAGAAACTAGTTTTTCCACCTGCATTCTATGTCCATATGTACTACCTCTTGTAGCTATATGGATTAGAAAATCCATTGGAAAGCAAACTGATCATGGGTGAGTATTCATTTTTCAAAATCTTGACTGCTCAGAGTGGCAGCAAAGAATGAATGTTTTTCACATCTGCATCAGAGATGTGAGAGGTTATTTGTTCCAGAGCAGATATTTTGGATACTTTTTGACTCTAACATGCTATAATTGAGTCAGAAGCTCAAAAGTAACTCCCATTCTGAGCCCTTCACTTCCCTGCCACTTCCCAGCCTGTCTTTCTGGGGTGGAAGCTGTATCTGCAGCTACCTCCATATCCCACTAGATGGAAATAAACCTCATATGATGTTCTGACAAATTCCTTGGGCAACAGCAGAGCACTGATATTCCAGTTTCACAAGTCCTACAAGGACCTGAACTTGTGGCAAAAGCCATGAACTTGCACATCAGGGTCTATGGGGTCTTTGTTCTCACAGGGTCAGGCCACTCCTATTGCCAGCAGTCAGGAAGTTACCACCGGCTGCACCAAATGAAGGAACATCTGTGTTTACAGGGGAAGAAAAACAAAGGGACCTGCCAGTCTGGGTTTCAGCATATGCTGTCTGAAAGCTATAGGGTACATACTATAGCAAACAAAACATGCACAGCACAGTGTTGTGCCTGGATGGGGTAATGGACATAAGGGTAATAGGGATAATGGACATAACAGTAATAGGGGTAATGGACATAAGCTGGAACACAAAAAGTTCTGCTTAAACACAAAAAAGTTCCTCTTAAACACATGGAGAACACATCAGTCACACCACAAGTCTGACAGCCATTCAAGACAGAGGTCCCTGGGTGTTGGCAGCTCCTACCTCCTGTGGGATCTGGAACTTTTTCACCACACCAAGCTCATAGTACATCTGGATGCCACACTTCACCAACTCCAGCTCTGTGCAGTCAAAATCAGAGAATCTGAACTCATAGATTTCAAATTTAGTGGGCCCTGGGAGTTCTTCTTTCTGTAAGAGAGGTGGGATGATTCATGGCTGTGCTACTTGTGTTATCCCTGTCATAAACACCCAGAATGGGTTTTGCTTAACGAAAGTTTATCTATTTGATACTCTTGAGAACTTTTCCTTTCAGAATATAACACAAAAATAGACAGAAATGCAGCTTTTCATGGTAATCTTGTTAGCAGGCAAAGAGAGAGGAAGTTTCTGTTCAAGTGCAGGAAATACGGCTTGCTTTCTATTAAGCAGTTCTCTTGTTGATTTGTTATAGTTTGGAGACTCCAGACTTGATAGGTCTTACAGGGGAACACTTACAGCCCTCCATGTTTACTCTAGAGAGCAAAATGCACGACAAGTCAAAGTGACTGATGTGTTTACACATGGCTGCTTTGAGATGAAGTGTCAGAGAGCAGGTATTCACCAGGAGCTGGGAAAGTGATTCACTGCCACCTGATAATAATAACCTCAAACTCATACACCAAACTATTGTTTCCTTCACCCATCACCAGGTGCCCTGCTGATGCATACCAGTGTGCCAACATTGGGAGCTCTTCCCTGCATCCACCCAGGTGATATTTGTTTGCCAGGGCTGTCTATTACAGCGGTACATTGCTCTTACCAGGATGCTTGCCAGCTCCTCTTCTTCACACTCACTTGGCTCCTTCCCCAGCTTTTCTCGTGTTGGCTGCAAAGAGCACGGACATGTTAAACAGGAGACTGATGTTGCAATGTGCTGCTTTGGGGCAATATAGGGCAGCTCCCATATACAAATTTTGTTTTCTTCCTGGGCTTTGCTTCTATTTCTGTCCTTTGAACCCATTTTTCTCAGTAAAAATGTCCTCCCTCTCCCTAGAGCCAGTGTTTCAGTTGCATCCTCTAACTCTGCATCTTCTGCACTAAGGAGGTTTTGGGGCATACAGAAACTCCTCTTCCACCTCTACAGCCCTGCCATGAGTAACACCTGTGTAAGCCAACCTCCAGGGCTAGGTTTGCTGGGGAAATTACAAAGGACATAACATGGCAGCATCCCAAGGTGCAAAGCAGACCACAAAGCCAAACCAGTCTTGTTCTGCTGCTGTGCAGTAACTGGGGCCCAGGTGCTGCCTCCACACCATGGTGGCTGGAAGCATTTCTGTGGGATTGGAGACCTGTGTCTGTGTTATAAGTCACAGGCCAGGCCAGTACACTTGGGGGTGTGCTGGCAGTTCCAAGGCATTACCAGAATTTCCTGGATTTCATCCTTGTCACATTTCACATGGTAGAGCACCATATCCTGAGCAATGTCCTTCCGGTTCTCCAGCTTGTTCATCTTATCATATGTGTCTGTGTTAAGTACCGACCAACCCAGGAACTGTGTCAAGGACTAGGTGAGAGGAAAAAAACAGAGGTGGTGAAATAATAAAAACATCTGCTGCTCAAAGACACAGATCACTTTAGCCACAAGTCTACTTTTGACTTGTTTGCTCCCAGCCATTACTCGCTTCTCAGCAGAGCATCTCCCCAGCTGCTGAATCTGCCTAGGCCTCCAGAGCATCCACGCTGCTGAGGTTCAAGGACCCTCTCCCTAGCTGAGCTATTTCTGTGTCATTGTAAGTGTCCCCATGCCTGTGGAAAAGGGGGTGTCACAATAGTGACAGCAGGCGAGGAGCACTTAGATCACGGAGAGCAAGGTGGTCTCATCACCTTTCACATACGTTTACTCGCATCCTGTGTTTGCTCTTAACTTGCTTGCAGTCCAGTGGCTGATGGAAACTTATTTTTTTAATCCCTCAGTGTGTTTGTTTGGTAAGAAAAATCTATTTCAGGAAACATTCTGATGGATAATAGATGTCAAGAGATGCCTATATTTGATTGCAACTACCACAGGAGCATTTCTAGACAGTAATGTCTTTAATTACAGCTGGTGTTGGTAGATTAAATAGCTGGTCACCCTTTGTATTTTAGCAACACAGACAGTTTCTGTGTAGTCTCTTGAGGGAGTTGCCCAGGCAGTGTGAGTCAGCTGTCACTTATATGCACACAGGTCAGAATGATCCTGTTAAGCATATTGTAACTGCTCATGGCTAGGTGTCCAATCCAAGAATGTGGAAACAAAATAGTGTGAACACAGCTGGGTTTTCCAAGACTGACACACTACCACCACCACCACCCCAATTTCCCCCCCGGTGCATTGTATAGTTGCTTTCAAAACTTCCAAGCTGATGCTTAGCACCTCTATAAGCAGCAAAGAAACTTGGCTGTAAACCTCTGGGAGATGGTTTGCAGGTGTACAGGGAGCAATAATGACCCCTCTCAGCCATATGAGCTACCTCCAGCTGCAGCAAGGGACCATACCTCCATGAGGGTCTCGTCCTGTTCATCAAATGGTTTCCCATCTTTTCTGTTATAAAAAGTAACAACACCAACAATTTCCTCCTTTTTGTTGACTATTGGCATGGAGAGAACATTTTTGACAGTCCATCCTGATTCATCTAGAGGACCTTCCTTGAAGCAATAGCAAGCAGAAAGACACTGTGTTCTTAACATGTTTTCTAGATACTTCAAGCCCTGTTTTACAGGCTAAAGAAATATGTACATGCCTAAAATTGACTCTAAACTACATTTCTGCAAAAAAGGTAGAATCCTTGGTGGAACTGGAAGTTTTCATGGTACCTGAAAGTTAAACATCTCATCTGCAGCAGCGTTCATAATGTTGCAAATCTAGGGGATCACACAAAAGAAAAAGTTTTACAATATGGGCAGTGAGAAGTTTAAATATCAATTAAAAAAAGGAGAATTGTTAAGAAAGTAGAGTCAGAAAAGCACCTCAGAAAGCCTTGGTGAAGCCTGCACTAAGTACTTACAAATCCACTTTCAGCCACATAGGTCGGCAATCCAGTAACTAGGGCCCAGTGATCTGGGGTAGGGTTTCTGGAAGTAAAACACATAAGGAAAATTAGGGATATATGTTTACTGAAGAATTATCATGAAGCTGAAATGTGTGTGGCTGCACAGACCACATGTGTATGTTTTCAGTCTCAGTCTCTAAACAGTCCTGTTATTTTCAAAGGATCTACATGTGCAAGCAAAAAATTTTCACATTAGCAAATACTTTTCCTTCAAGGATTCAACAGAGAATAGCTTATAAAATGTCATAGTCTTCAAACATTTAAGAAGAAGTTCTTCTTGGGAGCAAGGGCCATGTTTCAGACCTTCAGAAAAGTAAAAGAACTTCACAGCTAACAGTGTCTGTCAGACTGAATTTTTGAACACTGCTGTATCTAAGCAACCAGGACCCTTCTTTGCAGCACTTAGACCAATGCAGTGGTGCAAGCAGAACTGAGGGAAACTCCTGTTATGTCAGATTTGTCCAAGGTTCCCAAGGCTCCTCTGAAAAATTTATTGACAAGAGGGTGGTTTTCAGAAAGAGGTAGTATCAAGAGAGGAAGAAAGGCCAGAGGTAGCCTTCAGATGGGGTCAGTGACCAAAGGATAAGAGAGAAGCAAGGAAGCCAGAAGACAGGCAGGGGAGCAGAAATGACCTTGGGAGCTGGAGCAGGCTGCAGAGGGGTAAGGGGCAAAGCTAGGACAGCAGATGCCTCAGCACTAGGGCCATCTGGATGGGCTCACTCGCTGACATAGGGAAGGCACCAAGGAGAAGTGATGCCTCAGCCTGGCAAGGAGAGTGCTAAAACTGCAGCCATCAAGGCTGTTCACTTCTGCATATAAAAAGAAGCACTGGTTGAAGTGACTTTTGGAGCCTGGCTTGCAGGCCAGGATCTCATTGCCCTGGAGGAAAAAAAGTCAAAGCACCAATTGACATTCTGTCTCTCCCACTCAGTCTTCTATTGGTCCTTTTCATATCTCCTCGTGAACACCTTAAAATCAAGGGGAACCTTGGTTTTAGCAACACTCTGTGTCCATACCTAGCATACACAAACTGAGCACTTACGGGATGACTTTAATGTCTTCTTTTCCATGTAATATGTAATCAATGACCTTGTAAAAGACTATTTCCTACAAATAAAAGAGGAGCAGTGTCAAAATAAGTGGTGAACCAATTCAGCCAGACAGGAGACAGTTTAAGAAATCTAGCTGTCACATACCCTGCCATCTGGGGTGCGAGGTCCGGAGTAGGGGGGAACATCTCCCAGTAGGACCGGCCACAGGTCAAAAAATTCCTGGTTTTAAAATGAAATAAGTGTATTTCACAGAATCACAGAATCTTAAAGGTTGGAAAGGACCTCAAAAGATCATCTAGTCCAACCCCCTGACAGAGCAGGCACATTTAGAGTAGGTTGCATGGGAACTTTTCTAAGTGGGTGTTGAAAATATCCAGAGAAGGAGACTCCACAGCCCACCTGGGCAGCCTGTTCCAGTGCTCCATCACCCTCACAGTGAATAAATTTTCCCTTGTGTTTCTTTCGAACCTCTTATGTTCCAGCTTGTACCCATTGCCCCTTGTCCTATCATTGGACATCACTGAGAACAGCCTGGCTCCATCCTCCTGTCACCCCCCCTTTACCTATTTGTAAACATTAAAGAGATATTGAGAGTAGAAAAGTGTATTTGGCTTCGAGCCTTAAAGTAACCACTGTTTTACCACTCTGATTTTGGTACTATGTGAGCAAGGCATAAAATAAGATGACTAGTTCAACCCTATGCAGCAGAATGGTATATTTAAATCGGGATGTGTAAGATGCATTGTATTGCTGTATATAGTCATATAGTATCTGTATATGGGATGCTGCTTCATTCGGTGAACAGCACAGGCTGACCTCACAAAGCAAAATGGCTGCATCAATATCTTACGGTTTCTCCATTTTCTGGAGTTTGGCCATAAGACTAGTCTACTTCCTGCTACCTTGCTAAACTGAAAGAATTTTTGGATTTCTTAGGTTACATCATAATGCTGATCAGAGTGTCTTTGGCACACTCATGATCTCTTAATAACACCACTTCACAAGATAGCGTGCTATAAAAGCTCTGGTAACACAGTGGAGATCAATGTTCATGGTAGCCTCGGTCAGCTTGACCATGGAATAAAGCAGGGCTCCTGTGATAAGAGTTCTGTGCAACCTCCACATAAATCTTGCCAACAATTAGACCAAATCAGAGCTGCAGAAGCAACTTAACTTCTGTCAGCTTATTTTCATCAAGTGAAATGTATAGCAGTGCACATGGATGATCCTTCATAGTCCCATTCCAGTTGTAAGTTCTTCCCCCTCCCTCTCTTTGTCCCAGGCTCTTCATTTGTACAACGGAATTTAAAAAAATTACAACCAAAGCAGGAATGACTCAAGGCCAGCTTGCACTTTGGCTGCCTCAGTACAACTTATCTCCACACATCACCCCTCAGTGGATAACAGCAATGCAGAAAATGCACAACACACAAGTGAACACTCACCTTCTGCTTCGTCATGTCCAGGAGACCTACTGAGTACCGGTCACAGTTCAAGTATGCTCTCACTGTGTAAAAAGCCTTGTGGAACTGCCTCTCAATGTCTGTCAGTTCCTCAAAAACCTTATTAGCTGACCATAACAATACCTGTAGGATAAAATCAAAATGTTAAGTACAACCTGTCACTGAGAGCTGGGCTTCCCAGACATATTTGAGTTAAAAATGAAACAACTAGGATTTTATACTACAGTTCCTGAAAAGTGCACTAGCAACCTACATTGCAAAATGTTAGCAGCACTCATTATTCCTACCAGGGAAAGATGCAGTCTGAGGAAGAGTCAGGTCATCATGGAGTGCTGTGTAAAAGTCTAGTCATACAAATAGAGCAAAACAAAAAAGGTTGTGCCACATAAAGAAATGGCCTGACTTACATTTTATACCCATAAGTAAAAATCTTGCATCCAAAGCCAGTACCAAATACCAAAAATGCCATCCAATAGCCATCCAATACCAAAAATGTTGCTAGTTCCAGAGTCTGGCACAGCTGCTTTGTGTGCACATCAGCTTACAATCCTTTTCCCCATCCTGACCCCTGCAGATGCATGCCCCTTAAGATCCTGTTGTTAGCCTGTTCTTTCATTTGTAATAATGGAGGTTATGCAGAGAGTTTGTCAAGTATTTCTGGTGATACAAGGATACAAGGATACAAGGAGTGTGTGCATAATGGAGGACTTGATTGTCTCTGACATAGTAAGGAAGCCATTTGTGTGCTTGCCTAACTTAGCTAGTGCACATGTGCGTGTGCTTTGCTTTCCAAGCCCAGGAAGACATGAGGAGCAGTGTTTTGGAAACACTGAGATCTGCTACCTGAAGCTGACTGTGCTTTGAAGGAGCAATACTGTTCCATGGCCACAATCAGGAAACTTGTCTCTCACCTCTTCACTGGGCACTAGTAAATACTTTTGACAACTCTGAGCTGCATTGTTGTCTGTTTCTATTATGTAAATTGAAAAACTCAGCTACTCATACAAGTATGAGGTGCTCAGTGTCACTGGCTTCTGAGCATCCCTCAGATAGGACAGTGGTATTGTCATACAAACCATTAGAGGAAAAATGAGAAATGGGGGTTTTTGGCATATTGCATAATGCAATAAGTAATACTGAAAGCCACGAGCCCAGTGAGGAGGGCTGAAAGAAATATCTGAAGAATGGCCAGTGCACAGAATGATGTAAAGAAGTTGGACCAAATGTGTTGTGTGGGCTTCTAATAAGACTCTAACACGGTATCTGAGCACAAACACTCCCAGTCCTACTGCTAAGCTCTCAACAGGAATAAACCTTTGCCAGTTCTACTTTAGTTGAATTGTTCAACATTGCTGGATCACCTTACAACCATTCATGTGTTTGACTACCGAAAAAATCAGCAAATTTGATGAAGCAAATGAGATAATGAATTACTTAGTATAAGTGCTATTCCAAGGCTTCTAAAATAAACTTTCATTCTGCATCCATTTTGCTGAAACAGGCATTTATCGCCTGGAGGAATTCCCACTGCAGCAAGAGTATGGCTGCCATGAAGCACTGATGCAATTGCACATCCTTTTCAGTGACAAGTAGGTATCTACTGCAGGAACTCCCTCCATGGGTTCACATCCATCATAATAAATTTGAGAGTCCTTTCAAAACCCAAGTAATGGAAAAGAATGGTAGCTGGATTGTTTCAACCCAGGATACTCAAACACTCTCATCTAGTAGTTGGTCTCAGTGATCCCACATGTCTTTTCCAGCTGTAATGATTCTATGATTGTATGATTCTGTGTTCATCTCTACTGAGGGAGGCCAATACAATAGGAGGATCATTTTATTGTAACTGAGAGTTTCAATAGCACTTCTTAATAAGCAGATGGGGAAAATAGCATGTTCTTAATAGTTTTGAGAAATCACTTTGTGCTGCTGGCAGAAGTGGTTAAATGCCCCACAAGTGTTTCATAGCACAATTTAGCAAAACATCTGGAGCTCAGTCCTGCTGAAGCTGTTGTCACTGTACCAGCTCCTGTAGTTTTGCCAACAGCAGCAGCAAGAGACACTAATGCAGGGCCCTGGGGAAGGAGCAGTATCTGAAAGCAGATGAGAGCATTTTTTTTGTTCTGCTATTCAGGTAGAGACCTCTGAAGCAGATCAGCTCCATCTTTTGAAATCAGACAAATCTCATTTGATTTTGAGATACAGCCCAGGCTCCATTTTCACTCTTACCTGGCCTCTTCGAGTCTCACAATTGTGAAGATAACTCAAGTGATAAATTTTCAAGTTCAGGGAGGCAAAATTCAGGTACTTCAGGAAAAGCTGAAAAGGCAAACAATGAGATTGAGCCAAATGCAGTAGCAGCCTCAAGTGTACTACATTTCATAACATCCCTTTAGCAATGTCATGGTAATTCCCCTGGATAAATGCTTTGCTTTGTACTGGTATGAGATGAGGCTTATTCCACTGTAACTTCCCTGGAAGATTTCTGAGATAAGCATCCTCCTAATAAGCCTCTTCTGTTAGAGGATGAGTCCGCTGTAGGAAAATTCACACTAGTGAAGCTTCAGTAAAGCAGGCATCCCTAGTACAAAAGACAGAAGCGACAACTGCTTGATAGAAACTGAGCTACTGACCACTTACTGTTTCATCGGAGTTGGTGAAGTATGGGCCATTCAGCTTATTAATAGCCACAATGACAGCAACTAAATCTTTGCCATTCAAGATGGGTGTTGCAAGGATGCTTCTCGTAGTGTAGTCAGTGAGCTCATCAACAAATGGACTGAACTGGGCACACTGTTCAATAGACAATTTACAAATTAAATGTTTTCCACAATGTCTGTAGTCTTAAAACCAAGTTAAAGCACAGCTGCTCAAAGTTAAGCTGTCTAAAGAATCTTTTGCTTTAAAGACTATTGAGGAAGAGAAATGAAGTAGCAGAAAACTGGACAATGTGCAAGTGATAAAGCTAGTATCAATAGAATTGCTTGTGGCTTCTGACTGCAACATGTATACTTTTTCACTTTTTGCAAAGATCTTGCAAATCATAAGCTTTGAAACACCAAACTCTGTGAGAAGAGGGAAGGTCTCTACTGGTCATTCCCAGATCACTGACCTCCTGCATCCTTTCCTCTGACCTTCCGCTAACACTGTGAAGTGGGTGCAGCCAGTTAACCATGCAGCACTCTGTAGCCACAGTTTACAAACCAGTGCTTTCTGGTGCAGTCATTTGGAAGTTCACTCATCCTCATTTTTCTTCTGCTTTTGCCTGGGACTTGAAGCTGCTGTTGGCTTGCATCCTCCATGACGCCATCTACCTCTGGTTTCTCTCAAAAATGTTCTCCCAGGTGTTCCCTCCCTCATTTCTCTTGAAATGTTCTCCCAGGCATTTCCTCCCATGTTGCTGGGCCTTTGTGCCTAGGATGGTAGACATTAAGGAAGACATCCCAAGAAAGGATGTACCTGGCAGCAGCAGCTTGTGGCTCCCAGCACTCTCGTCCTGCCTCTGAGAGCAACTCACCCCTTTTTGCCCCAGGAGCATTCTGGCAGCAGTTGCAATGTGCAGACAGCACCACTATGGACTGGGCTGCCCAGTGAGTTGCCCATTAGGACTTCTTCTAAGGCAATGCCTGAAAACACGAGTTGGAATTCAGCATTTGGCTCTCACAGCACTGAAATCCTTCCATATTCTTGGAGAAATATCTGAAGTCAGAGAGCTATAGAAAGTTTGAGTCACATTCTGATGCTTCCCCCCAAAGTATCCCTCTCAAAAAAAGTTTGCAAAACCAAAGCAAGGCCTCAGCAGGTTCTGTGGAAGACAAGGAAGTTTTTACTCAAACCTTTATGTAATCTAGTACTAACCAACAAAAGGATGGATAAACAGATGGTCTCTGTAACTAGCAAGCAATACATGGAGTAATCCCAAAGGCCATATTTGGGTCACATGGATTTTAGTTTTATAGCTATGATTAGAACAAGCACATTGTTACTGTTGCCGTTCAGGTTTACAAGGTTCAACACTCCTGTCGGGGGGGGGAGGCGGTAAATATTGTCATGAAAGTATAAAGATAAATCACTAAAATTTCTGTATCCCACAGGAACTAATTGTACCTCACTCTCTCTGCTGGACTGTATGTGATTTTTTTTTAAAGTTTTTTGTTTTGTTTTGTTTAAAATTAGCCAAGCAAGGTGTGATCACACATTTGTTTGAAGGCATTAACACAGCATAATTAGTGTGCTTAGCTTCACCCAACTCTATAAATGAAACAATAAGGAACTTACAGACTTGCTATCAGTGCTTTGGTTTCTGCTGCACAGCTGTTACACCACAAGAGGTTTGTGCAAGCCCTGAGATGCCCTACTACCTCTTGACTCCTTTGTACTAGTAAACATAGAAACCTTTCTTCTAGCAAGTGAATGAACAAATGGCAAACCTACCTCACTGACATCCTTGATGTTCATGGTTTTCTTGGTTTGCGCAACGTAGCCCACAATGCCTATGTCTAAAGGATAGACAATCTCACAGTCTGGGGACACCAGGCATTCCTCCAGAGTGCTTCCCTCTTGGATGTTGAAAAGCCTTGTTGCCAGTTCAGGTGTGCCATTTCTCTGCCTGTACATGAACAGACTACAGCGGTCAGCGTGAATAAGGGACCTAATTCTTCTCAAGGTCTTGAAAACAACTTTTTCCATGTTGATGCTTTCTTGCATGTCCTGGATCAACTCAAAAAGTATTTCACTCTCATTGCTATCCCAGGACTCTGTCTTTAGTTTCTTCTCAAAGTACTGCTTGGCAAAAGCAGGGTTGCCATCAAGAAACTTTTCCACATCGTCTTCACTAATGCTCATTGTGAATAGCCTGAGTCTTGTCTAGGTAGTACTCCAAAGATGTGGTCTATGCAAACAGCTCTCTAATTTCCAATGTAGTTCCTAAATTTTTGTAATAGAAGATGTTGCTTCTGGAATGAACAAGGGTGAGGTAACACTGCATTACAGCTCATCATCAGGAAGAGGTATTCCTTTATAGTGCTGAAGATGAATCCGTGGGAGGACAGATCTTCTCAACCAAACAGATTGGATGACCTCTACGAGAGCTTTGAGTCAACTTTCTTCGTCTTAATCTAAATGCAAACAAAAACTGAGTACTCACAATACCTGAAAACACTCTCCCTTCCCTTGATAAGCAGTTTCACTTAGTGAAACAATTATATTGAGCAGCAGCAACAGCGTCTCCTAATATTGAAATAAGCTCTTTAAAGTCTAATTAAATATATACTGCTTGGGCCTAATCCTTCTCTAACAAGGGGAACATCTTATTATTTCTGCTCTCCCAGCTCCCTGTAGTAGTAGGAAGTACACAAAAGAGCATAGTGGTCAGAAAAAAAATAGTGAGGGAATGCTGCTCTTTCGGGGCTTCCTCTACTACTGCATGGTTCTTTATCTGATGCTGTAGGGGCTCCTCTCAAATGGAAGTGCCAATCCTGAATGCTTTACTCCAGGACAAATTTGCAAGGTCTGTGGCCTTTTCTTCTTGCTAGGAAGAGCTAGGAGAGGAAAACATGCCTCTTGGTGATTCTCCTTTAGGAAGGAATCTGAAGATCTTCAGGTTGGGATGATTGGGTTGAAAGGCTTTGAGGAGTCATGGGAAGCCCTACAGACAAAAAAAAAACCCTAACCAATCCATCAAAGAAAATAATTCGGGAAGGCAGAAATTGTCCCTCATCACTAGCAGTGGACAAAGGGTGGGAAATATGACTATGAGGGATAGAAGTTGTTCTACATCAATGAATCCACAATGCTGTGCAAACAACAGGTGAGAGTCAGTGTCATGCTGGAAGGCAAAATGCCACAGGGAGCCACTACTCTTCAGGGGAATTACACAGCACACAACGTTTTGACTGGAGATAACTCTCATGCACGACATTGCTGGAAGACAACCAAGGCTCACTAGCTCAAGGACTAAAAGTCCACGCTACCTGGTCTTGTGAGCATTGTCACTACTGCTAGCAGTGGTGCTAACCAGCTCAAAAGTTAATAGTGTATGTGGGTGCCTGCAAGGAGGGTGACAAGAGAGGGAGCTGTGGTGGCAGTGTTATGCAGGTGACTCTGGAGTTCAGAAGGGGCACTAATGGGGGCCTTGGCTCCCATCAACAGGGAGGACAGAACAAATAGCTGCTGATCTGTTCGTGTCTGCCACTGAAATAGGAGGTGAACACTCTCACATAAAGGCATGGGACTATAAGAGAAGGGAATTCGGAGATAAATCCTTCCAGAAGATCACAAATAAAGCAATGGCAACTGAGATAAAGCTCTATAAATCTACTATTGCTAACTCAATCTTTTCCCATTCCTTCTTACAGCTCTCTGGATCACTGGAGATGCAGTAAGAAAGTTCTTGGGTCAACTGGTCAAATGTCTTAGATGTCTTTATGATAGTGTGACAGAGACTAGTTCTGATAATTCTGCTAGCCAGGATATTAAAATCAAATTATTACTCAAGAAGACTTGGAGGAGGTGATGTGTGCCAGGAGTGCACACACTGCCTCTAACGTCCACATTCTAACAGAGGGGCAAGGACTTGATCAGCACTAGCATGGTGGATGTCTGCTCCAGGTCTCCAGAGTGGGGGTGGATAAAGCCTTTTTGTGAGCAACAAGGAGGACTGCCCCAAGCTCAGGATTTGGTGGAGATGGGGAATTTTATTGCCTGATATTTCTAGGGATGGTGATGCTTCAGGATGCAGGCTGTTCAGCTAGGTCCAGAATGTTGCAGCAGTTTTCTGTGTACAATGACTGGTAGAAGGTACAAGAGGAAATTTTCTTTGGTTTTGATTGGAGGCAAGAGAAAGAATTAACTGAGAACTTGAAAGTGTGAGCCAATTTAGAAGAGTGCAATAGTGGAAAAATAGGAAAAAATAGGCCATTTTGTAAATGATGGGCTCTTGTTAATCCTAAACAGCAGAAAAACACACAGAAAGTGTGTAAGCATGGTGAGTTTATTGAAGATAAGTATAAAAATACTATAAATTAGTAAAAATGGAAAGCCATTCTTTGAACACAAAGGAGTACATCCTTTAGGATGAACCTTCTATTGTGTAACAGATTATGCCAAGTTGTACTAAACAGATGTGTCGTTTGGAACACAGTGAGAAAACGTGACCTCTGATGAAAGGCTGGAGTTTGTCATGTCTCTTTTGAGTCATCTCTTTTCTAAATAAAAGCACCAATTGTATAAATTGCTACTGCTAAGAAAAAGAGATTTTTTTTTTCTCCACAGTTATGTAGGACAGGAAATTTCAGATCTACACTGAAAGGACTTCCACAACAGCGGCAAGAGACGGTTCTTGCCTTATCTTTGGTTCCCCATGACACTGAGACATCATCCTTTTTCACTCTGAACACTGCTGTCAGAAGTAATGCACATGTAACCAAAACAGCCTGCTGGAAGTGGTACAAATAAACAACTCATATAGGTGGAGGGAAACTCATTTTCCTGTGGGTCAAGCCTCCCACAACCCATGATCTCTCAGGTCAGTTATATGTGAGGAAACCATTGCTTGAAGAACAGGAAAAGCTTCATTTGCAGTAGTGTAAATCTGCCAGATGAGATAATTGTATAGATGATTAGTGCATGATGAAAGCTGGACACATCCTTGTGCCTTCCAAGGCCTCCACCCCACTATCAACCTAAGCCTAAAGTACAAGCCTTGTTTCATCCCCAAGTAATAGGTAGGAAGAAAGACTGGCTAAGGTAAAACTAACTGAAAAACTTACTAGGGGAGTAATGCATTTTGGATTCTGGTATCCCAAACAAGTGAAGTTTCATATCACCTAGACTTTGAAGAAGGTCTGAAGTGTAGCTCCTCTTATGGCCTAGCACACTGTAACCTGGTAGATTTTCTGATCTAGTGGACTTCTCTTGTGCCAAGTCAGATTTGTAAAGGGAGAGAAGATCTCCTGGGAGCTCACAGACACTTCCAGGAATGAAGATGTGTGTGAAACAGATATCACAGCACAGAGCTATACAGTCAGAGGATGTATTCAGGATGCTCTATATCTGAACAGAAGGTCTTTCAGGCTAGGTAACATACAGTGATTTTCCAGGCTGTATGACTTCAGTCTTTATGCTTAAGCTGCCATAAACAGGTTTGGTGGCTATATATAAGAGGTATGCAAATCCTTAAGGGGTATGCTTTTGGGTTGTCATTTGAGAGCTGAAAAATTGAAAATGGGTGAACTATTCATGTTAAACTGAAGCTGGTACTCTTTTGGATCCAAATCTCCCAGATATTTGCACTTTGTTTGGTATGAAACATTCTGTTCAGCTCAAGATAAATGTTATTGTTTTGGAGCATTTGTAAGAAAAACAAGCAGTGTCCAACAGTGACACTCCAGGCCCAAAATATGAAAGGTACAAGCTTAGTTTCTTCTTCTACACACAAAATTTGAAACTTAAGTTTTCTCCTCAACAAGTAGAAAGAATAAAGGACCTAAAGTACTGAAGTTCATTGCTGCAGAAGTGGAGAAACAGGCAATATTGGTTTAGCCAAGCCAGGGCTGTACAACTGCAGCATAATTGAAGCCATGTGGGAACAATGGGTGGAAATCTAAATCATCTGTGCAAAGGGAGCCAGCAGTGCCTGTGCAAATCCCTTGGAGAATGATGATGGGCTGACATAATCAGAATTCAGTGTGTTCTGCAAAGGCTGCAGATGTACCCTAGGGCTTCAGGGCAATTTAGGTAACACCACGAAAGCCATTATTGGCATAACAATGATAACTGAAGTGGATAGAGTCTAAGCTTACAACAGGATAATGCTGTTTGATTGGACTTAGGCAGACAATGGAAGATTTTGGAGGAGGATGAGGCTATTTTAGGAAACTTGCACCAGGCAGTCACACAGCATAATAATATCTGAGCACGTGTGGTTGCACACATTTGTTTTTAATAGCTTTAAAATCAAATTGCAGGGTTGGCATAAGATATCTGTCTTATTGGGTATTGGTGAATGCCCTTTAAACAGTGTTTCAAATGGAAACCTCAAATGCTTAAGCTGCCCTGAGGTCTTGGCTGACAACTGGGAAAATGAGCTGGAGTGTGTGAACAAAATTCCTTCCTTCCCAATAACTCACATCAGAGTCTCTCTCCAGTTCCATGATGGACAATACTAAAAACTCCAGTTGTGAAGAAAAATCACCCAGCTGCCATGGTGCAAAACAAACTGCCCAGTAGAAGCAGTACTGTTAGAGTAGTACTGTTATAGGACTGTGTCCGAGTGAGTGGTGTAGACAATATGTACAAGGCAGAATGGGTGATAGCAAGCCTTGAGGATGGTAGGCCTGAAGATGCTTTTGACCCTCTTTCATGAGAACAGTGTTTTCCTCCTAACCAAGAGGCTCTGGAGAGAAGAGCTGCAAGGGACTAATTTGATTAGACATTATCCTTACAGGATGCTATATTGACAGCTACACTGAAACCTTTCTGACTCATCCGTTGGCATAATGAGATTGTAGCTTATCTGATTTACCAAGTAATATTCTCATGCCACCTGCTTGTATCCAAGAATAAGTTTTCCTGCCTGGAGTTATGAGAGCCCAGCAAGGATCAGAGCTGTGTCCCTTATCCCTCCTGGGGCAAGGTCTTTATCTGTCCTGCAAGTCTGGCCTGCTTCCCTGACTGCACACAGATTGTCTGTCACCACATGGAGGGTTAGTATGGAGACTCTCAGGGCTCTTGTTTGGCGTCCTGTCCTGGCCTTTCCTCCCCCTCCATGGATGGCCAGGGGCCTTCAGTGTAGCCACCAGCAAAACACCACAGGCTCCCTTCAAATACCTGCAGGCAAGGCAGTTGGAGCCGGAAGGCACAAGGGCCACTCTGGGAATAGTATCAAACTGGAGGAGCCAAGGGTGCATCTACACTTCAGTGGGATCTCAGGACTGTGAGAAATGGGTGCCAGGAACCTCCTACAGCCCAGTCTGTTCAAACGCCAAGTCCTGCCCGTGCCTGACAGGAGCCTCACAGATGTGCAGGATGGCAGCAGTGGAACAAGTGTCTGCTGAGGCATGTGCTTGAGCACAGTCTAAGTCACATGCTTGTTTTAATGTAATTTGGCTGTTACACAGAAATACAGCAGTGGAGTATAACTCAGTGATGATCCAGATCTGCAGAAACTGAAGCTTGAGCAATAGTTGGCTATGCTAGAGCCCTGTTTATTGTTGGCTAGTGACACCTAAGTTGTAGCAGGATAGTCGAGCATTACTGTAAGGGTAGTTTAATGTATAGTAAATTACAGTTAAATGAAGTATAATTCATTCACTTTTGTGGACAAAAGAAAGTGTGCTGCTGACAGTTAAATTGAAATGCATGAGCAATGTTTTAGTGTCAAAATTCATTCCTTGCATTTTGATCAGAATGTTGTCTCCATTGTGTCATAACCAGGAAGCAACTGCCCTTACCTTCTTAATTCTTTTGGAGAATTACTTTAAAATTGACACACTAACTCAACTGTTGCATTTGTGGATTACAGGAAACAGTCAGAGACTTGAATCTGAATCATTCTTGCAGAAAAGAAGTGGTACTATTGACAAACTCACAAAATACATATTTTTACTTTAGATAGCAGTGTGTTCGGAGTGAGCAACAATAAATAGGCATGTTGGGTTAGCTTCAGAAATTGATGACACAGAGAGTACCTCATAAGCTTAACATGAGGCTAGTTCTCAGTTATTGTTTTACTTTATTTCTGAAAAAATCCCAAGCCCTCTCCCAAAATACAGGATCTTGCAAACTTGAAAATTACATGTCATAGTTTATTTATTTATTTGTTTGTTTACTTGTTAATTCTAAAATAATTGCATAGTGTTTTAGAAGAGGTGTAAGAGTACCTACTATACTCAAGGGAATGATAGTGTGTAACAATAATGTGCTCCAGGATAAGTCCAGGTCTCTTAAAGTGGCAGCCTTTCCCTTGCACTATATCACATTGGTCAGTTTGGGATATGAATAGTCCGGCTGCTGTCTTTTGAGAGAACCTATGAGAAAACGTATCTTTGCCATGCCAGAATAGTGGAAATGTACCCAAACCTTGAGTAAGTCCACCAGACTTGGCACGGTGATGTGCCATCTTGTCTTTATCTTCCTTGTACATGTTGTAATCACACACACACACATTCTCTTCCTGTGAATTTTATGGAGAGGTAGCTCAGTTTGAAAAAATACCACAACACAATAGCAGTGGCAGTTACTGCAATAAAACTGTATGAGTTTATTATCTTTCAATTGACAGATTGCGTCCAAAGCTCTTAGCACAAATCACTGAACCTTGAATAAGAAGATTACTTACTTGGTCAAACATCCTATGAACAAAAAAGATCATTAAACTCTTCTCAAGCTCAGCCATGGGCACTCCTTGTGCAATGGTCTTCCCCAAATACTCTAGGCATGGAATTAAGAAAAATACAGTGGTAGGATATATGACTCTTTAATAAGGAACATTAAAGACATATTCTAGGCTTTCAGATCCACATAGGTTTGCTCATGTAGTGTCAGGGGGTAAATGATGATGAGAAGAGACTCTAAGAAAAGGTTTCCAGATGTGTGTAGAATAAGAACAGCATCCCAGATGACCGAAAAGATTTGTAGGAAGCATGGCCACAATGGGGAAAAAAGGGCAGAGAATAGGGTTGTTTAGCAGGAAAGAGTGAAACACAGAAACTGACTGCAACCTCAAGAGTAATGAAAGAGCAGAAGAGGTTATAAAGTAATGAGGAAGAAAAAGTCTATTGAGTCCATAAGAAGCTGTGGAAACAGCCAAGGACTGAGACCTCTTAAGGTGAGCATGGGTAGTACAGTGACTAAAAGTGGTGGTGAGCCAGGAGGACCATGGGGTGAAAGCTAACAGAGAATACCTATTCCATACTTCTGAAATTGGTTGCTGAGGAAAATCTCTGGGCCTCTCATCAAGGAAGATGCAGATGACAGAAGCATTTCTGCACATCAGAGGGAAATCAAGGCTTCTACAGGGAGTGTTTTGGAGTTTGCTTTTGACTACATATAGAAACAGAAACAGGTAATGCCAAGTGATTCTCAACACAACTGTTCCAGGACATCTAAACCTGGCTGGGAAGATGCTCAGAGAAATACATGTTCAGCTGAGTACAGAAAGAGGCTGAAGCCATGTTGAGATAATGAAGAGGGAGGTGCCCCAGAGATAGGCCCTGCCAAGATAAGGTGACAGTTCTGGGCAGGCGAATGCAATCACAGAGAGCAGCTTTAACTCAAAAAACAGACTACTATGAACAACTAGGGAAACTGAAGTTTGGAAACAAGCGTAGCCTCCATGGGTAAGAAGAGGACAAGACAAGAGATCATGAGAAGAAGCTGTGAGAGACTATGTAGTCTCAGTGCACAAAGCAGAACAGCAGTATAAAGGGGGGTGCCACATCAGCAGGTACAAGGCTGCAGCAAGTAAAAAGCAAGTACTTGTATTCGTGAGACTAGAAAAAAGGTTGGTCATACAAGTATTTTACTGGTCATAACAGAAGTGGTCATAACTGCCATGGCTGCAGGCTCCCAGCAAGTCCTGCAGAGGTTCTGTCAGTGTTTGGGCACACTCTAGCCTCTCTCCTCCTCCTTCCTCCCTTGTGTGCAGAAAAATGTGTAACATTGATTTCCTGCAGTGATGTTTACCAGACATTATTAACTATTTCTTTGAGGCAACATTTGCAATTTTCATCTTATCCAGCTTGTTGCTCAGTCTGAAGTGGATTTATATTGGTCTTTAGGTGAAGAGTATTCCAGTTGCAAGTTTACATAGGTGGTAACACTTTCGGACGCTAAGAGTTGACTGTAATCTATGGGCCTCTGTAAAATACATTGCTTTGCTTCGGAAGTGCCCTCAGCTGATGAGAAGCATGCCACGGTGACAACAATGAAGTTGCCTATCCACTGAAAATGTACCTACCATCAGGTCTTGCGGCATCAAATAAATTAATCCATTTACAGCATAGTACAAACAAACAAAGTCCCGAAAAATGTTACTGATTGTCTGAAGAGAACAAACCCCTTGCTCCTGCCTTCATCTGGCAGAATAATAGGACCAGGCATTGGAGGTACACCACAGATGTCTTCAAGTGCAAAGACCTTAGCCCCAGATGGCTCAATTCCCTCATTTGCCACTCTCCTTGATTGCTTTGAAAAGGCAGGCCATCCAGGCTTCCTGTGCCGAAAAGGCTATCTCTGCCCTCAGGGAACTGCTGTGTTGGCTCAGAGACAAAGATTGTCTCTTTAAACACATGATGCAACCAAAATGAATAAATCTGCCAATGTCTGCAAGTGGACCAGTTCAGCAGTAGTAAATACTAGGTATATATAGGCATGTCAGCTGTGTGCCTTGTAGAAAATAATCCCCAGAACGTTCACCTCTTTATTTTATGGTCAAAAAAAAGTCTGTTTTTCATGAGGTTGACTAGGGCCTGGATGAGTTTTTTTAGTACAGAGTGGCAACAGGCCATTAGGGAAACTGTCATGGCTTAGAGAGTGAAATCCAACAGCTGCAACCATCACCCATACAGTTGCACAGAAACCAGGAGATGGCACAAAATCTGATCTCTTTGGCTGGTGGATCCCTATATGTTAAAATCCCACTTCAGGAGAGATTTTAGCTAGCTCTATATTCTTCCTGTGTTGCCAAGGTAGCAAGATGTTGAAGGGTTTGGAAGAGAGGCTGTAACAGTTTTGCTGTCAACTTCTTCCTGAGAAAACCGTTCCCCCTGGACTGGCTACCCATCACAGCAGAGGAGCTGAGGCTCCTCAACTTCTCTGTGCTTTGAGAAGCCTCCTTTTTTCACTTGCAAACTGGGGGGATATGTGTGGCTGGCTGTGTCTGAGAGGTGCTGTGTGTACAGGAGCTGTGTGCTCTACCATTTGTCACTGAATAGGCCCAGCATGAATGCTATCATACTTCACACTATCATACGTCAGAAGGGAAAAGTGCCTTTTGGTTTGTATCATTTAAAGCTGTGGTGTATTTGAATGGTGCCTTGAAAGCCATAAGGCAGTGATTTATGATGCCTTTTTATCTAATGATGTAACACACCCGAGAACCTTACCCTTGAGCCACAGAGGAACAAACTTCAACTGGTTTCCTCTTCATCTGTATTGCATCACTCCCTTAATTGGGAAAGATCAGCATTACTGAGCAGAAGGCACAGAAACCAAAGAACCTCTTTGCCAAACACTTTCATGTGATGTGACTTACTTCTCCTGCCTCCTGCCCTGGTGAGAGAGTAGGGCAGAGTATTGCTATCATCTCAGTCTCTTGGCAGACCAGGGCTGGGACACAGATCCTCCAGCACATGTGGGTGACACCCCAGAAGTAAGTCCTGCATCCTCAGCAGCATGAATTAGATACATAAAATAAAGATACAGCAGGAAATCCTCCTGATTTATAGTGCAATAACCACTGTGATAGCTGTCAGGGATAACTCAAAATACATCTACATGTAGTTGGTATCCAGCACCCTGTTATCAAGCCCATAACTTGATTGCCTCCTGTAGAGCATGGAACTTAATACCCAAAGCAGGAGGCTATTCAGAGATTTCACACTGTGCCATTGGCTGCTGGACTAGTACATGTTACTAAATCTGAGCTGGCAGTGCAATGGCAGTAATACACAGAGCAGTTTACCCAATGCTTATTCCAACAACGAGGTATAAGGAGGGGGGCTGCTACGGGTAGGAAATCCAAAGCTGCTGCTGCTGTATTTCATAGGATAGGGCAGAATATAAGATTAATCATCTTGTCTGCATACTTGTTTTACTGCAGGCTATTAAAACTAACGGTTACTCTTGTACTGAATCCAGTAGACTGAATGCATGCTTTATTTTTTGGGCCACGAAAAAAACCCAGCCTGTTTGATAAGCAAGTTTGGAACAGAACTTTGGGTACCTTCTTTGACAACCAGATCCAGCAGTGCATCTTTGCTTTTATGGGGCCTGTTTCACATTTCATCAAATTTAACAGGCCCAGGAATATGTTTAAGTACTTAAATACCTCTCCTGTTTTTTTTTTCTATGCTCAGCACAAACTGACAATTGGGAACTCTTTTCACATACTGTGAAAATTAAGATTACTTTGATTTTGTTTTCTTCTTGCTCCAAACAACAAATAATGCAGTAACAGATGTTATAGTCACCAACAAAAACCTTGTACTGTGATTAGCTATTATTAGTATGTCTCCAATCCCCAGGGGATTAAGTGGTCACCTAAGCATGTCTTCGAGTGTCACCTATGTCTCACACGGACATAAACTAATCTGTTTATTGGAAACAGATGAAGTGGTAAATATTTTGAAGTCCTTCTAATTTACAGAAAACACTGCAGTTCACCTCTCAGGGTGGGAAAGCACACTTCTGTACTTGGATTTGGTGTCAGGGGAAAGCCCTTTGAAAATCTAGTGGGCAACTACCCGACAGAAAGCAGTTTAAGAAGTTACATTTTAGATAATTATTTAAGTAGCCAAGCATTTTAAAGAAAGTAAATGGGCTTTCTGTGGTTTTTTCTTTCACTTCTAAATGAAGTAAATGCTAGTGAAGAAGACACAAGTAAAAGGAGCATGTGCCCAGTGAGCTGAAAGTAGGCAGCAGAGTCTGCCCAAGGCCACAGGTTACAAGTTGTGCCTGAATTAATAGAGCTGGTTATCTACTCACTTGGTGATGGAGGCTGCCAGCCCTGTGCAGACCTTCCAGGGACCTGCTCACCCTGCAGCACAGTAACTGTGGTGAGCAGAGAGTGAGAGCTGAAGAATCAGTTTGCCATCTTTTTAGAAAACCAAGACAAGGAGTCCAGGCAGGATGAGGTAGATCCACACTGCCCAGAACATGAAGCAGCTGGAACGTCTTTATAGCAGCTGGGGGTGTGCCATCTCCTCATACCTCCACATTATTTGGTGTCCTGAATAAATTCAAAATACCCAGGGAGAAGAAGGGTCCCTTATGCATAACACTGGCCAGCCCCAAAGTGCTCCACCAGCCACAAAGAATGCCACTTACAAAGAGTGAAGAGCATAGAGTGTGATGGCATGGCTTCACCATAGCTGGGGAGAGCATGGGGGTGGCAGCCAGTCTCTCCATCAGTGGAGAGAGACATGCAGGGGCATTTGCTCCTGCACTCCCAGCCTGGGACAGGTGCTCTCATCCCCCACTTAACAGGTCACTGCCCTGTCAGCTTGCCCAGGTTGCCTTTGAAGCCATGTAGACAGCATGAGTAGGTTATACTTAGTCCCTCCGCCAGCCATGTGCGTGCAAAAGTATCACTCCCTCTATGGTCTAAGTGGAAGCTGCACAGAGGCCAAACCAAACACTTCTCTGGCAGCAATCAAGAACTGTTCTAAACAAGTTGCCTGGAAATCAACACAATTTGCACTAGCTGCAGGTCAACTTCAGGAATTCCTGGACAAGCAGAAGTGAGGGATCTCTGCAGCAAGTCCAACACATCCAGAAGGCTTTAGCTTTACTCTGAACATCCAGATCAATGTATTAGTACTGTATCACTCCCTGGGTGTTGCTGTAGGAACCAGAGGGTCATCAATAGCGGTTATGTGCAAGACAGCTGCCTCCTTGATGGCTGTTTGAAGCTAAATCTCTGAGGTGAGCCTGTGTGGAAAGATTACATGGGCAGTCTTTGTAGTTGGTGAAATTCTCTGCCCACCTGGGGAAATTTTAAGAATGGCAGGCATAGTTGCTACCAAAATTATTTTTCTAGCTGTTTCTGCCTTCTCATCTTTTTGTGCTTTGTTGTATCCCCACAGAAGGCTTTTAGGAAGAACCTCTTAGGAAGGAGAGAGATAAACTATTTATGTAACTGGAAATGCTGACAAGATGAGCTGGGAAGAATGGGTATGAAGATGCTTCAGTGCACAGGAGAACTGAGGACTCTAAGATTTTGATGTGAACATGAAGGCAAAATCTATATTTTCCCCAGTAGATAATGTGTTAACATCTTTCTACTCTTGCAAGGATCACCTCCATAGAACTAATCATGTACTTATCCCATGCAAGTTGTCAAATATGTGAACACATGTCTATGCAGATGAATATGTACAGTCCATGAGTTTCTCAGGTTAATGCTCTGTGCTTATTCTTCTAACACGTGTTAAAAGTGGAAAGACTTCAATCTGACAAAGGTGTGGTACAATCACATCAACAGACTTACTAGCTTTCTGGGCAGCATTTTTCCATTATGTAAAAGCAGTGTTTGTATTAGTACAGCAGTCAGACCCACCAGTGTGAGGATTACAGTTGGTTTTTACATAATGGATTATCCAAGATTAAGTGTTTTATTGAGGCACACAAGCAAAAATAACCAATTAGTGACTTTGCAGATTCATTATTTAAAGGCGGCTGGAGCACAATTGACACAAAACTCTCCTGCTGATTGCAGCACAGAAGCAGAGTGGTCTTGGGGATCTCCAACGCCTCTATCCCAACAGGTAGGTCTCTTCAGTAGTAGCGGGCCCAATCAGAATCTCTTGCAACAGGGAAGTGCAGCTTGCACTGGGAAGCAGCTGGGAAGGGAGTAGCTGCTCAGGTGTTTGGAAGCCCTGGGTTGATTGCTCAGCTTGGGTGCTGTAGACAGATTTCAGGTAACTGTGTTTTATCCTGGTATCTGTACAGGTATTCAGGATCAAATACTCTGCAAGGATGTATATGCAGATGCTCTTTTCCCAAAGTGTGAGGAACAAATATGCTGGGATATGGATGAGCTGGGATACCTGAGACCAATAAAGCTATGGCCATCTTGTGGCTGTCCTACAATGGCAGAACAAGCCTCTAGAAACTGAGTATTATTTGTCATGTTTCTCTAGAGGGAATGGTCTAAGGACAGACAATACAAAGATTTATTTTGTCATCAGAGTAGGCACCTAGGAAGAGTCTGTTTCAGTGATGAGATCTGGTCATAAAGAGCATAGCTTTGCTGGCTTGACATTATTCTTGTGAAAACAAAAATTCTAAAAATTTCAATTTTTTACTGAGCCTTACCAACCTTACCCAGAATATGGCTTGATTTATAATACAAAAATATTGTGAACCACAATACTACTACTGGCAAGCAAAATACTCTTACAAAGTAATTGCTATTGATGTTGACTTTTGGCTGGATTTAGGCACCACAATGGCCCAGTGGCTTCTCACTGGAGGAGTTGATAGTCTACTCTGCATGGAAAGAAGCTAGTTTTAAAATGAAGGGAATGTGTCCGTGGGCACAGTGCCAGCTACCCACATCTGCTGCATAAAATAAAACTCACTTGCTTTTGTCTTGCAGAATGAAATACACACAGTATGTTCTCCTGGCCTCGATCTTCTCCACTGTTGAATATAGCCTAGCCCAGACCTGTGCAGTGGAATCTTTCTCTGTGAAAGACAATT
Source organism: Colius striatus (assembly GCF_028858725.1). NCBI lineage: Eukaryota > Metazoa > Chordata > Aves > Coliiformes > Coliidae > Colius > Colius striatus. The sequence continues at coordinate 34,208,224 of NC_084790.1, forward strand.
TTGATCCAAAAAGGGTAATTATGGTTACTTCATCAGTATATGTGAAGAAGCTTAACATATAAACTGTTTTTCCATGTTACAGGTTGTGTTAATCCAAAGGGGATCCTCACCACAAGTTAACTTCTTTTCTTTACTCTCTCTCAGACACTGCTCCTGTAGTTAACTTTTGATGGCCTCCCTGTCTGTCAGTCACCTGTTGAGATCTTGTTTTCATTTTACCAGACACTGCTAGTACATTTTCAGGGGACCTTTTTCTTTTTTTCATAGAGATGTTCCTCTCCTGAATCTCATTTAATTTCCCCTGCTGTTCCTCCCCCCAACACATCCTTTCTTCTTCATAGTGCCTAGAGTCCTCTCTCTCTGCTTTGCTGGGTAAATCTTTTTCACCATCATATATAAACTGTGGCTGCCAGCAGCCACAGGAGTGGCTCCAGACAGCTGGCTAAAGTCTTTTTGGCAGCAATTTGGAAAATGGAAAAGGGGCCTGCACAGGAACAGGAAAGAACAGTCCTGACTCCCAGTAGGCATCTTGGGATGGGAGAAGCTTTCAGTGTGGAGTCAGTGTGACAGGAATGTCTCACATGATGATGAGTATGTGCACACAGGAAGACCCACTCGTCCTAGACCCAATCCTCCTGGCACAGAAGCAAAGGTTCATCAGGTGGCATAGCAGGACTTTGGTGCTACATACCCACAAAAACTCAGACTTTCTCCATCAGACAAGCAATTGCTAGTTAGAAGGGCACTATGTGTGTATATATGTATACATATATATATATAAAAGTTAATCTTCCCATGGTGATTAATCCAGTTGTTAATCCAGTTGTCTTCCATGTTAGTATGCCGGGAAATGGTATGCCCTGGCCAAGAAGGATCCAGAAGGCCTCTTCCTTCAGGACAACATCTCTGCTGAATACACTGTGGAGGAAGATGGCACAATGACAGCTTCTTCCAAAGGCCGAGTGAAGCTTTTTGGGTGAGTTCTCTTGACTTTCGGCTGTAGCTGTTGCCATAAGGTATTAGAGAAGGGGGACATGTATGTGATCTACCCTTGGCACACACCACGACTGGCTTTTGTTCATCAAAAAGAGAAGCTCAATCAAGATCATGTATTAGAAGTGAGAGATACTTTTGAGTCCTGGATTACTTCTCAACCTGGCTCTGGTCTGGGTTCATCAAAAAAGCATAAAGTCAATTATGAAGTCAAATCTTGAGTGATGGTGCTATTAAGTAAATGGATTGCAACCAAGTGAGAGGAGCTAGCAAAGCCTGCAGGGCTGAGGGTGCTGGGCAGCTCTCGTTTCACTGAGAGGTTGAGGGGAAGGGGAGGAGTGTAAGTGAGCATTACTTTCACACATCTTTCAACAGTGTTGGATGGGAGGAAAACAAAGAGTTAACTCTTGGACAACATTGCACTGCCTGAATAGAAAGATGAAAGGAAGCTTAAGACCTTTGTCTGTTGATCATGGTTGCTATAAGGAATTACAGTATGTAAAGGTATTAAATGGCTTTCTGGGTGTACCAAAAAAAATCCTACAGCAAAACTGGGGCTTCAAGCAGGCTATCAAAAACTGTCCTAATAGCATGAATAGTTGAGTAGAGCTGTGAGTAGGCCAACCAGAGAAGAGCATTAGAAAAAAATGATGATGAAGACGGGAAGATAGAGTGTTCAGGCAGCTACGGGGTTCCTGCAGCCTTGGACAGCAGAGTAGCTATTATTTCTGTGCTTGTAACAGACATCCCTGTGCCAACAGAGCTAAGAAGGGTTAGGGTGAGGAAAGCCAACTCCCTGCCTCCATCTGGGGACACAGCAAATGAGTCCAAAGGCAGGTTAGCTCACACTGCAAACTGCTAGTAGGGAGCCAAACAATGACGTTGTCCATCATTTTGCTCAGTGGCTGTCTACTCATACAGGAATGGGTGGTAAAAAGCCTGATGAGCTGGAGGAGATCCAGGTCACTGCTCCAGTGCCAGCACAGCTGCTCAGCAGAGAGGGGGAAACAGATGGCAGTAATGCATTGTCAGTGGTGAGAGGCTGTCAGAGTTGCATTACTTCAAGACAGTGACTCTGCATCAAGAAAGGCCATGCCCGAGATAGTTGTGGTGAACTGCACCCTGATTCTCACCCAGGTACTGAGGGACACCTGCCGGAAGCTCAGACGTTGCAGGGTTTTACTTTCAGTCTCATGTGTCTCATTGCAGGTTCTGGGTGATCTGTGCCGACATGGCTGCTCAGTATACAGTACCTGACCCAACCACTCCAGCAAAAATGTACATGACCTATCAAGGCCTGGCCAGCTACCTCTCCAGCGGTGGTGAGTGAACTTCTCCCAGTGTTAGTCAAGAGCTTAAAGGTGTTCAGATTTGTGTGTTTCAGTATATAACCAGGAAAAAACAGCTGACCACAGGTTGCTCCAAGAAGAGACAAAACATTCTTTGGGAGGGGAAGAGGTGTGCAGGGGAACCACACAAACACACACAACATGCTTTTTCCAAGCAGTGATTTTTGTCTCCACAGAAGTGGCAGGATCTAGGGACTCCTCAGAGTCCCCATCTACTTACCATATATATTAAAAGGGAGCACACAGCTTAGAGGCAATGGGCCCCTATAGATGTGGGATTCCAGCTGTGGAGGCTGGGCAGGACTTGGCTTGTTAATGCATAGGAATGCGTAAGAAATATAGAAATATATAATGCATAAGAAATACAGTAACATAACACTGTAGGTAAGCCACACCACAATGCACTTAGGTGAGCAAAGCTGGAAAACAAGAGGCATGTTTTGCTGAGCCTTTTAGTATACGAAATTCATGGATAAAATTTCATTTTCATGCCTTACTGTCCCGTACTTGAGCGAAAACATAAAGTGATCTTTTCTCACTGAAAACCTGGGAAGTCCTAGTCCTCTTAACACTTCTAGCTGAGAAACCAAGGGTGAAAAGACACTGAGCACCGTGGAGAACAACCTAGGCTCAAGACACCCAGTGCTTCTCTTCATGGTACGGAGATAAACTGGACGTGGGAGGTGACTTTAGGTCCACTGGGAAGCCATTGATGTCTAGATCTGAGGTGGACCATGGGTGCTCTGTTTTGCCCACCATGACAAAAGTGTGTTCTTGTGTTTCAGGGGACAACTACTGGGTGATTGACACTGATTATGATAACTATGCCATTACCTATGCCTGCCGCAGTCTAAAGGAGGATGGCTCCTGTGATGATGGCTACTCCCTGATCTTCTCGCGCAACCCTCGTGGCCTGCCCCCTGTCATTCAGCGCATTGTGCGCCAGAAGCAGGAAGAGATCTGCATGTCTGGCCAGTTCCAGCCCGTGCTTCAGTCAGGTACTTTGGGGCTAATTAGCAAACTCGTTGAAATGGCTGCACTGGCAGCTGGTAGAGTTGCATTTGCTGTATGTGACAGAATTGTATGTAGCAAACTGAGTTGCACTCTGTAAGCAATTTCCCCTTAATGCTGTATGTCATGAGAAAACAGCTGCAAAGGGAACTCCCCACCAGTGACAGCCTGTTACAGGGTGGTTGTTCTCCTCTAAGTGCCTTAGGTTTGCCCTTACAGGAACCCTGTGTTCTGAACGTGGCACACTACCAAAGGAAGGTCTGCTTTGTTCCGCTAACAGATAGGATAGAGAGGAGTGTAACAACCTGGTGCTTCTGCACTTGGAAATGCTCATCTTGGCCAACTAGGAAACACTTTCCTGTAGGTCTGTGCACGGTCCTCCAGAAAAGGAGAAGCTGCCTGCAGAAAGGAGCACACTCACTCTTCTGAGCTTCACCATGACCTGTGTCCTGGGCCATCTGAGTAGCAGAGAGAAGTGGCTCTGAGCAGCAGTTCTGACTGCCAGCAGTGGGACAATGTGTACACATACAGTCCAACAGAGCATGTCTAAAGTGCATTTTGAGAGATCCTTTTTTCTTGAGGCATGTGAACTGATCTTCCAGCTCATATGCTGTCTCATGAGACAGGCAAATAATTCTTTAAGGCTATGGTGGAGGCAGAAATGCCTCTTTTTTTGGCAGCTGAGAGCCTACACCCTGCACACACACACTGTCTTGCCTACAGGTTGGCAGTTTACTAAGCCAGGCCTAAGGACCTGGGCTGGGGTCTTGCCACAGTAACACATCTCCTGCACCACTGGTGCTAAAATAGCAGCTAAAATGTTCTGAGTGGCACATCGTTGCATGAGGCAGTCCTCCACCACAGGGCAGCTGCTGGCATCATCCGAGGTCACAGGCCTGGAATGGCCATCCTTGCGTTTGTGCTCGCCCCCTGCACTGCTTGCTGTGGTGGAGTGAGGGCAGTTGACTTGTCATCTTGTGCCTAGGTGCTCACATAAGGCAAAAACTCAAACTCAGGGCTAGCTGTGAGTTGCCAAGTCTGCACAAGTGCTATGCCAACAGATACAGAGCAACTTTTGCTCACCCCCGCCCTCCACATCTGTGATTCAGAAGTACCCTAGGAATACCACAGCTAAACGCTGTTAAAGCACTTTGGAAATTTACTTACAAGGACTAAAGTCTACTTTTGTTTCTTTTCAGGGGCTTGCTAAAAGTACACTTCTGATCCTATCCTCAAGCACAGAAACCAGACCTCTTGGTCTTGTCTTGAAGTTGTCACTCAGGTAATAAAAAAAATCATGGTATGGACTAGTGTGTTTTTCCTGAAAGACATATGAAAATGTTGGGGTTTTTGTAAACTGCATACAATACAGCATTGATAATTCAATTTGCAGGGGAATTCCTAACGTGGCATTTGTCAATAAAGCATTTTTAAAAAACCACACCTGTGCAACTTCTTCTTTGACCTTCTGTCCTCTTGGGGAGCAGGAAGAGCTGGGCCACTCTCCAAGAGATGAGATGGCAGCCACCTGTGGCTCCAGCACTGGCAACATAGTGTCCCTCCTTGGCACTGGGCAGGGGGGGTGACAGGGACAGGTGTCCTGACAGGGCTGGTGCCCACACAGAAACATGGGGACAGGGCAGGTCTGGGTTCACTTGGGAAGTCCAGACCACCAGCAAGGGAAGCAAGGCAGATCTCCAGTGTGTCTGCAAGGTGGTTCCAGCATAGACCACATAACTTCCCCACCAACATTTCTGTTTTATTTCTGAAGCTAAGGTATCTTCTTGAAAAACTCTGGGATGAGGCTGATAGTGTGATCCTTGCTGCCTGGTAGTATCTTGTGGTCATTTCTGGTACACCTGAATACTCAAAGGTCTGCACAGAGTACTTCTAGCTACACTCTGAATCATACATGCAATAAAGGAGATGTTCCTTTCAAGAATGGTGGGACATTGCTTTAAAGGAGCAGTTATTTGCATTTCTAAAGGCATAAGTAGTAATTTACTCGCCATTACCTTCATAATCCAGCCTCCAGTATCTGAGAGGTGTAGAAATGAAAGATATAGAACCAACAGGTTTTACAGCCAAAAATTTCACAGATAGAGGGGGAAAAATTAATAATATCCAAATAACTTCAGTTAGAAGAAGGGTAACCTGAGTCAGTATTTTGACATGTACTTCCCACTGCTCAGAGTAAACTCACATTCACTTTGAATGCTTCCTATGAATAAAACTATGAGTGTAGAACACCCCCTGCACCCTGCTGATTCCCACAGTTTATCACAAACACACATTTCTACAACCAGTGGTTGCCAAGCATAGAGGGAAGACCAGGTTGAAAAGCCTCTGTACCTGAGGCTTTCAAAATGTATGTGGCACAAATTTAGTACTGAGGGAAGACCTTCAGGACACTACACTATAAAACAGCTTCTGCAAGTTGCTTGCACAATTTGATCTATGGTATCTGTCGAAAGGAGTACAAAACCCACAGACCGCTCTTCTCCAAGGCCAGAGACACTAGCCCAGAGATGCAGGGAAGTCTTTCAAGCTTGCACTTCTCAGGATTTCTCAGAAGGACTCCTAAGGCTCTCAACTAGCATCGAATAAAGCTGTTCCTTGCTATTGTGGTCTAGTGAAAGCTACCCTCGTGGTTAATGAGATGGTGAGATGCCATCTAAAGCTAAGGACAGCAGCAGACAATGTAAACAAAAAACCACACAGATAAGAGACTCATAAGTGTTGAAAAAACACCAGCCGTTTGTCCTGGACTAAGTACAAGGTCATCGCATTGACTGAATGCTCAATACTTGTCCTGCTCTCCCATGAGCAGGATTGGGGTGGAGATCTGTGAACTTAGGACTTGCATCACAAGTGATTAGACAACACTAACCCTTTATGAAGGAACCTGGCCTTTGTCCAAGACACTCAGACCAATACAATCAGTTCTAGAGAAGTAGGATTTTATGCCTAGAGTTACAATAACTGTATGACCAAAGCAGATCAGAAGTCTAGCAAGAAGGGTCTACACACTTAAACAGGTGCATATTGTACTTGGCAATAGTCTGTCCAAATAAGACAGGCAGTGAAATCCCGTCTCAGACACACAAGTTTGTGCCTCCAGGTTTGTAAAAGGATGATGGTGATTCTGGAAGAATAACACGCTCCAGGAATCTGCTTTGTTCCTGGAGGAACTGAGGGACCGTGTTCCCATTAGGATGGCATGCAGGCCCTCACCATATGATTTGGGGAGCTAATAAACAGAAGGGAGTTAATCTGGATTTCTCCACTGACTACTTAAAATGTGAAAGATGAGGTCAGACAGGGCAAGCAGCTGCAAGTGTATTCTGATCTGATCTTAATTTCTGTTGTTATTTTGACATAAACCATCTACAACGTCTACAGGTAGACATATTTCTGTCTGCCGTTTGAGGTAGCTGATGAGAACTAGTCTGTTATCCTGTATTTTAAGCATATGTGTAGGTCTCAATTCATAATCTCTGTCCTGCACAAACTTTCCACTAACAAGAGAAATGAAAAAGCTGTATACAAATGAAAAGGACTGTTGTTTTGTCCTCAGAAAGTCCTTTAGTGCTGGCAGAAGGACTACAGCTGTGCAACAGCAGGAGGAACCCTGCAAGGACACTGCCCTTCACATGCCAGTAAACCTCCTCCCAGCAAGGACGCTGCAAGTCCCGAGACCTGACGCAATGATACCATGTTGAGTTAGACCACTTTTCCCTGGGCTGTGGTAACTGAGGCAATATTTGCAGTTAAGTTCCTACCTAAGCCTTGAAATGTATGATGATCAGTCTCCTTTCATGTAATGTTTGAAGCCACACCAATCAAACTATTTTTTATACCTTGAGAACAGGCTTTACTTCCTAAGATTAAATTGTTGACACAAGAGTTTTGAGCATTTTCGGTAACGTAATGATCAAATCTTATTTTTACAGGTTTCATATGAAATAAACGTGAATAAAACCAGGTTTTGTTGGGTAGCACAAGAGACAGTAACAAGTGCAGACAACATAAAACACTTCTTTGAAAGATTTTTCCCTAGCATTCATTTTAATAAACAGTTGCAAAACCCCAGAAGCTTTTTCTTGAAGAGTGGACAAATGATCTTGTCTTGCAGTTGCAGTTAGATTATTTGGATTTATGTCCAGCCAGAGACATACCTGACTGTATAATAAAATTAAAGGCTGTCCTAAAATTGTTTAGACTTGCTCATTGCTCAAAAGAATAAACTTTCAATAAAGTAGCAAAGTAGAAAAAAACCTTGCTGAAGGTTAAAAACTTGCTTCTGAAGAGATGGTGCACCATATTTGGTCAGCTCTGCCTTCCATGCATATTTGCTACTGCCAGGAAAACACCTGGAAAGGTACTGTGCCTTCTGCATTTTGGATGATGTTTAATGCAAAAGCCCTAAAAGAGGCTTAGTGACAGATTTTTGAAGTGACTGGACTTGACCCTAAGAAACCGTATTTTATTTGCATCTACAACATGTTAAGCTCTGTCCTTGCAACTGAAATGTCTGGTTTTTTTCCATGTATTTCAGTAAGAAATACAATAATGTATAAAATTTTATCATGAAACCTTAGTTTTTTAACAAGGCAAAAAAATAAGCGTGAGAATTACAAACCACCTCAAGGAGACAGCTCAAAGCCTCCTGTCTGTCGCTGCTGAAAAAAAAATCCTGAGCAAGCAGAACTCCCAGCTTGAAATCTTCTTACAGATGGGTATGTTGCCTTCAAGGAAATAACCTGGCATAGGGACAGACTTCAATACAGTGAAAGAGTAGGTAAATTACCATTCTCTGTTTTGCACCTTTGCAAAAGCCAAATATTCCACCAGGACTCATCAGTTCTGCATCATTTGCCTCATTTAATTTGCCATTAGCAACCTCATTTGTGCGAGATATAGTTGAAGTTCGTCTGCTAAATAAAGTAGGGCAGTGATGTTTTTATCTTCTGGTTTTCATGATTTGTACCCCTATATATTTTCTACTGTATCCTACATAGCATACTCTTCATAATAACTATGATTCTTTTCTTTCCCCGCCAAATACCTGGAAGTAGTGCACGGTCCTTGGTTTGATAAAGATTGCTATCTCTGCCAGTATGGGAAAATTTTAGAGCAGAAAGCCACTCAAACAGGACATCTTAACAGGGTAATCTGTCCTCTCAAGTTCCTGTAATTTCTTCTGTGGTTCCACTTCATACTTGCAAAACAATGTCTTAGCTGTTAGATTTTGTTTAACTGACTATTCTGGTTCTTCATTTAGGGGTAGCTATAGCAACTTCGAAATCTATTTTTACTATCTCCATCCAAGTAGAACTCTCACTAACATTTTTGAAACTAAGAAAGTTATCAATTCAGAAGGCTCCAATGGCCTTTTTTCTTTTCTGCACAAGCTTTTATGGGTAAGGGACTGGAAGATTATGTTGTGACAAGTGTTCTTTATTAAAATTTCAACCAGGTAAGAAACATTTCATCTGAATTCTACAACAAAACAAATCTTTTAAGGCTAACTTTCAGCATAAGCACATGAAAATGACCAGAAGGTAACAACACACAAGGCCTTGTCTCATATGCAGACTTGGGTGTTTTTTCATCTAAGACCCAAATGTTTCATCAAATATTCAGTCTTTGTTGTTATGTTGGTGAGGTGGCTGATGTCAGCAAAGAGAGCAGTAGGGGATTTGTTTGTGTGACAAAGTTGCTCCTATTATAGAAAACACTCCAGCTGTTTTCACTGGCATTATCCTTCCCTCTACAAGCATTTTAAAAGCACAGTTCAAACAGTGCCAGTTGTGAAAAGGGGAGAGGAAAAAACCACCCCTGCAATTTCAGGGAATTTCACTGTTACATAAAGTGTTTGGCAGCTGCAAGGACAGACAGAGGTGTTCTGCAGCCCATGATCTCAGGCTACCACATGGTTTTGCACATGCATTGTAAAATTGAGTGTGCTGTCCTGCAATATGAAAACACAAAAGCTTCCAACTAGCATTTCAGTTGTCTCCTGGCCACCCAAACCCAACCCTCAGGTCATTTGCAGTCTAAGAGTGGAGGCATCCTAGGGAAAAGATGTAAGCTGTAAAGACTGTAGAAGGCCAGGCTGTGTAACAGCAATGGAGAGAGCAAGGGGCTTTCAGGGTTAGTCTATGAAGAGGCAGCAGCTGACAGCTTCAGCGCACACAGGTGACTTGGAAAAAGCAGCAAGGAGAAAATCAGGGAAATCTAGAGACTAGATTCCTAAGCCTTCTTATGCCTTCTTCCCCTCTGAGGATGAGCTGTGATGTCTTCCTCTGCCCATGTGAGGGACATAGCTCTGGAAACCAAATAACTGTCACAAATACAGAGAGCAGGGTGAAAACCCCTCTGTGACAGCACGGAGAACCTAATTTGCCTGAAGACATGGCAGGTGCTCTGAAATAACCCACTGCACATCTAAATGGCCAGGGAATAGGCTCCTTCCCCTCACTCTCTGGACACATCTGTTTGCTGTGTGCTTTTTCATCAAACCATTATGTCAAGACAGCCTGGCATCTGAGACAGGTAGTTCACTCTCAGACAGGTCCTCCTTGTGCCTTTGCTGCCATTCTCATGCATGCAGTGAAGTGACAATCCTGTTTCTGCAGCAGTTTGTGACCTCTATAAATCTTTGGCTGTCCTGGTCATTAGCTCAGTGTAGAATAAGGAATTAAAAATACTTCTTGCCCAAATTCCTAGTTACCAAGCTGAATCCCAATCCTATGGCAGCCTCTTACAGTTGCTCCAGCTCTGTTGTCAGTTGTGTTCTGAAAAGTTAATAGGAGCAGTGGCTCCTAACTTGCATTCCTAACTTGCTTCATCAAGTCCTTTGATACTCCTTCCTCAGCTTGGGAGGATTTTATTTTTCTGGAGAGTTGTCACTTGCAGAGAGCATATACCACTCAGACACCAAGCCAGGCACCACTCTTCAGTCACTTGCAATCTTCAACATACTCCACAGAGAGAGAGGGTAGGCCTGCTTTCCCCCAGTAATCAATGGCTCGCACTCTGTAAAAGCCAGAGACTGAGCTTCCTGCAAATGAAAAGGTTAGAATTGGTCACTGTACGGAAAGCTGATACCTGTGGTGCTTAGGGGTTGTGCTACAGAGGTTCTGAAATCAACTCTGCACCCTATGTAAGTGTGTCTGTGCCTAAGTAAAAAGGATTATCAATTCCTCATGGTCAAATACTGGCCTTTTTTTCTTTGTTGCACCAAGGACATCCTACCTCCTCATCATCTCTTTTCTGTCTGAATTGTGCCTTTGGAACAGGTTACATGGGGACAAGATCAACAAAGAAGCAGAACAAGAAGCATGGAGGCTGATGGAAAACCCTCTGCTCAACTCAGGAAGCTCCAAAGGTATGTCAGTTGATGCTCTGTGGCTGATAATTTTCATCCTTGATCCAGTTCAAAGAACACACCCTTCACTAGCAGTCTTTAACCTCACAAGCAATACAACCTTTTTTTCTCAGCTATTTACTTGATTTTTATGTGTGCTTAAGTATTCTTTTTGTCCCCCAAAAAAACAATGCTAATGAGTGAGAGGGAAATATCTAGCAATAAAGGCGGCTCAGATGTAAGGCTTTTTTGAAGCAGTCTTTTCTGATTTTGAAACAACTAAATCTGTTAAGTTTCCTAGGTGTGCAACACTAGATGATAACACATCTTAGTCTCAGAGATTTGCCGTAGCAACAATTTATGGTCTTTGCTTACCTGTGCAGCCTTTACGTTGTGGTAACAGCTCTGAACTTTATGATTCACCCACTGCTGATGCCTTTCTCAGGCTAACATGAGCTTGTGTTTCTGGCAAAAATCTCTCTGAATTGCTCTTTACTAGTATCACTTTGAGGCAAAGTCTGTCTGTGTTTCATGCAGTTCTGATCAGTGCTTATTAGTATATACTTGTTGGACCCACCACATTGTGGATTAGACCACACGTGGTCAAAAAATCCCCCAAAATAACAACAAAAAATACCCAAAGGAAACATCCCTACCTTTTTTCATCATTTCTCTTCTGGGTATGTTTCTACTGGATCTAGACTGTACTTGAAGGAGGAAGAATCACAGGCTCTCGGAGAAGCTTTGCCTCTTGACAAAGATGACACTCACTGCCCTCTAACATGAAATGTCTAAAACTCAGGCAGCAAGACATGGCTAAAGACAAAACACTACAAAACAGCAAAGAAAGAAGGCTTCCCTTGGCTAGTTGTTCTGACAGCCAGGACAAACTGTCCTACAGGAGGATCTCTCCTGTTCTCTTAAGGAGTATGTCAATAGCTCATGATTGTCAAGCCATAAAAGGGCATGGGAACAGGGACAGGTGACCACGATGAAAGCAGAATTGTGACTTCACCCTAAAGCAGCTCAAAATGTGAGAAATGTGAAAGAACCAACCTCTCCATGAAAGGTGGACATGACCTCCAACTAACTTGTGTGCTGACACCATATCCTTCATCAGTCTAACACTTCAATACTCAGTGGTACAAAATGAGTGATACCTAGGCAGTTTGGTCCAACTGCCCTACCCCAAGAGCATTGTACAAATTTAGGCAAGGGTGTGGCCAATACTCGTGGGACTGAGACCAATCCTCAGACTTGTCTTACGATGAGTCTTCTACCAAGAGCACAATACCAAGCTGTCATGTGGAGCAATTTGTTTTGTTCTCATTTTTGCATGCTTCTACACCAGCTACAAATAGGGACAAAAATGTTGCTTTGCCTCTTAGGGAGCTTGCCAGGTCCAGAGCTGCATAACTTTGGTTTACTAATGGCAATACTCTCAATAAATGACCTCATGACTACTTGTCGATTACTGCTTGTCCTTGAGAATATAGCTTTCACCAAGAACATGGCCTTAAAGGAAGGGACATGCTCTAATTTGTAATAAGAGCATACGTCACTATCATGCAACACATCTTCAGGTGTATGATGCTTCACACACTTTCAAGCGGCACTATCAATGTGACATATTACATAATATGTGCACTCTTGCCTTACCAGGACTATAGACCCAGAGGGTGAATATTGTGTCTTTGGCATTAATCCGCTGGTATACTTGTCCATCTGGTGAGAACTCCACTTCAAACGTCTTTATACATCTAGAAAAAAATCCAGACAGCTCCATAAATGCAACCAATAAAATGGTGAGCAATCAAATACTAATCTCAGGGTCATTTCAACAAAGAAGGACAAAACCTCAAAATACTCAGTCGACTCATTCCTACCAAATGTCAGACAGCATGGATTGTCAGAGTTAGGAAAAATCACTGCTCCAACAACTCACAGAAGAGCACTTGGACTGACCTGCTATATAACAAACTGTTAACCAACCCAGGGTTTTCAAGGCTGAAGAGTCTAGAGAGACTGACTTGAGAAGAAGCTGAGTCAGTGCTTCTTGAGGGAGTCTGGATGCACATTGGATAGCTTATGGCAGTTCAGCTACAGAGGGTTTCCAGTCTAGTACAGCTTGCTGGAGCAAGGAGCTGGAGGTTTCCTCTTCTAGATCACATCCCTTACAGGAATATGCAAGATCTCACATAGGTACCTGGTGCTAATATAACTTATGGATCTGTCTGTCTGCTATGCTGAAGGCAAGTCCCTCAGAAATACCGTTGGATGATGTTAAGCAACAGGCAGACTCCCTTGCTCAGACTGCAAATGAGTCAGGGTTGCTCTCTGTCATCACTGTGTGTAGATCCCAGTTTAATTTGTCAGATAAATACACTACAGCATTTCTCAAGGAGCAAGGAGTCATCAATTTTATAAACCCATTTAACTTTGTAAGACTGTCAGCAACTTAGAGAGCAATGTGCTGGTAACGTGGTTACATGCATTTTATTTTAAAAGCTACTTACTTTGAATTTACATGGCCATCGTCCCACAACACAATAACCTGTCCCTTTGTGAGAGGGATCAAACGAACATCGGTCACCTGTCCAGAGACACATGTCTATGTAAGAAAACTGAGTAAACCTATCAGCCAGGTCAGACTTCTGTGTTCATTCACCCTTACTAATGATTTGATTATTTCCATTCAGTCCAGGGTTAAAAACAAAATTCCTGGCTCTGTGGCTTTGCAGCCTATGTCATCAACCAGTCAACCTTGCAGAGAGGCTCTGGGCAGCACTACCATCATAGGTGGGACTGAATGAGCAAGTTCAGATTTCTAATACATCACAGCCACGATTCCATTTTATTTTTAAGTATAAATTATTAACTGGAGAGTTGTCAAGCCTGGTAGCACATGATGTGATTTTAAAAGTATATATATTACTTTCCAGTATCACATTATTATTTTCTCACCATGGCTAAATCTGCATTTATCTCACTGATGACACCTACTACTTGCGATGAAATGCTTTATCTTGAAATATGCCTCGAAGAGCCTTCTCATCAAATGAGAGAAGAATTGTGCATTTACCAAGATTTCAACAAATAACAGATTCAAATGCTAGTCTGGCTCTTCTTGGCAAGACTTAAAGCAGGAAGCAGTTTCTAATCTGGTGAGCCTAACAGTAAAATGCAACACATACTTGATTAGGAACAGAACTGGGTCTTGCACAAATGTGGATAAGGAAGACAGAGGGAATAGGAAAGTCTTGCTTCAGCATCAGGATGCCACCTTCAGGAAATGGCAATGGGCCTACTGTCACTGGATCCTGTGGAGCCAAAAAGAAGTGTTGTGAATAATCTTTCATTACAGCACTTGACAGCAAATTGCTACATCAGTGTAAAGTGGCTGTGTATTTAATTTGGGACTCTAAATTTCCAGCAGATTTGGTACTATTAAGTGGTTTACAGCTATCAAAGTTCTTCAAGTTGGGAGAATTTCCTATCTTGCCTGTTTTACAGCTCTTCAAGAAAAGAGAGGGTTTGTCCACACCACAAACTGGGTTGATCGCAAATGCCCTTTAGACACAATCTGTCACTTTTAGTAACTACTCATGGATGCCTTTCAGGCTAGTGATCCTTTATAAAGCACATGCCTGCCTCAGCTATGGTTTCCCAGCATGAAGCCACCCAGCCAGTCTCCAAGGATGAGGTTTCATCAGATGGCCAAGGGTATCTAAAACCTTGCTACTGCCCTGTTGAAGGAAGATTTGATGGCTCCCTAGAGTATCCCCCAGGCCTTAGCAACAGTAGCTTATGGTGGCTGAGAAAAGACATAGTACATAGACACATGTCAAAGTCAGAAGGCAACACTGTTTATGGGCCCTGAGGGGGATAAAAGTGGCCCTTTTACTTTAACCCAAGGGTCTGAATGCAGAGGGAATCTATGGGACATGAAGCTAAAGTAAGAGGCTGCTCACACATTCTCATATACAGTAAGGAATCTGGACATGGCTTTTGTCAGTAAGGAGGAATCCTCAGAGAAGACTTACTTCTCACATCTCTCTGGGGTGCATTCAGAACTGCTGAGTATGAGGGGAAACTGCAGGCCTTCCTGAAAGTCCTGCAGAGATGCCAAGCATCTTCCAAATATGCACTGAGTAGTTTCACTTCAGGGAGCTGTTTGTTTTGTTATGGAGTGGGGTTCCTTTCAACCTTCTAATGGAGGAATTTGGCCCTTCTGTGATATACACAGGAACATATGACATATTTGGAGAGATGAAACAGAAAGGGTCTCAAAGCTCACTGAAGTTTCAGGAAGAAGGAAGGCAGAACTTGCACCGTAGCAACTTTGGCTCCTTATTTAAAGGTAAGCCAGTTGCAAAGAATCAGGTCACTTGCATTTAGTCTGTTGCATAACACAAAGGCAGAAGTATCAGTTGTGTAACAGCTACACTTCTCTGCGTGACTGCAAGTGCATTTTCATAGGTACACAATGCTCATGACTGGGCTAAGGAAATTTTGACTACCTAAGCTGATTGCTTGTCTATTTAGTTGTAGTTAACCAATTTGCAAGTTCTTTACACACAACACTTCAAGCAAATACGTGTTCATACCTCAGCATCCCTCATGTGACGGAACTGTTCTGGGGAAGGAAAGTCAGGACTTCCTAGCCCTCTCCACTTCAGGTAGGGATTGGTTTGGTTGTTATCCAGGTAATATGTCACATACACCAGTTCTTTAAGAATAAAAATGAAAGAGAGCAAACTCTTTACTTGGATTTAAAGATTAACAAATTTAGCAGAAGGTCTCTGTCTTCTTCCTAGTCTACCTTCTTAAAAGCCATTTCAGCACTTTGGAGCCTGGCTTCCACCAGAAAGTCACAAGGCTAGAAGTCTTACAAGGCTCTACAATTTATATTTGCCAAGTTTAAATTTCAAACTACTACTTCTAAAATAAGAATTGAAACCTTATTAATTTTTGCACAGGTTTGTCAGACCACTTCAGCAACTGTGTAATCATGCTGACTGTCTTGGAGTCATCCCAGTAAGGGAATTGTTGCCTGCCAATATCCAGCTAAGGACACAGATTAATAGTTTTCCAAAAAGGTACCACTTTCTGCTGCCATTAAAGGCAGGGTCTAAGTGAAGACATTAGGAAACAATCTCTGCTAGGAGAGCACCATCATACCTCAAAAAAATCCAAGAGAGCAATGAAAGGCAACGAAACTCACTTTTATAATGAAATGCAACTCAGCAGAAGTGTTCTGGCAAATGTTTTTTCTTAAAGATCAATTATGTGAGCTGCCTACATGATTCTTTGTTTACCTCTAAGTTTGGGGAAGTGGGTGGCATTCACTGTGATGGTACTGATGTTGGATGAAGTCCTGTTATCCTCACTTGAGTATATCAGTATAGTAGCTTGCCAGCTGTCTGAGGGTTGCATCTCACTTGGGGTGTGCACAGATGCCAAGACACCAACTGTGGCGTTTTGGGTGCTTTTACCTTCACTGCTCTTCACTTCTGCAAAAATCTGCTTTTCTCCTTTAAAAATGTGACAAGTGGGAAAGAATCACTGCTAGGAAGGGTCAAAACACAGAAATCTACAGGTTGAGCTACATTCTAGCTTATTTTACCAGGTACAGCATTCAGCTGGGCTTTTGTACAGTGGCATGTACACTTAGTAGTTCAGCTAGCAACACACAAGCATGTTAACAGTCACTTCAGACCTTTCTTTAGTGGGCTGCATGGGCCTCATAGCTGTGGGGATTTCTCAAAAGATATTCATAGTCTGATACAATGACAAAAGAGGAAAGAACCCATCTCCCAGAAAAGGAGCGTCTGGAATACAGAAAGCGGGAAATTAAATCAAATGGAAGACTAATCATCAAAAACATCTCCTGAGTAATTTCTCAGAGGAAGTGAGGTTTCACTTTCTTAACACATCTGGTAAATAAAAATTAGGATAAATCCTGCTTCTATCGATGGTGAAATAGCTGAAATAATCTCTCTCAGGAAGGAAGCTTCTAGGTAGAAGTTACTCATGTGCTCTTTAACCAGTGGTTACCATACCTAGCAGTGCCAGCAGGCCCATGACAGTCAGCACTGGTTTCCGCACCATCTGGACATGAGGTGGCTTTGTATTGTTCATCTGAAAACGTGCTATCAGAGTGCGCTGTGTGAAGTAGTGGGGATAGTAGCTCAAGAAGGCATTGTCATTACTCAGCAGTGTGTAGTTGATGGTGTTATTAGCTTTGGAAATCAGCAGGTTTTGATGCTGGATGATTACCTGCAAAGTTATAGAGAAGACAGAACTTGTCAGGGTTTAGCAAGAAGCTGGTTTTGCTTGGTAACAGGGGGAGCGGGTTACAGTGAAGACCTGGTAAAGTTTTTAGACTCTCCCCCGGCTCCTGGGTTCACACCCACTTCCGGCCCGGCTGGGCCAATGTGGCGCCTCTGTGATCACTATTTAGGGATGGGAATTTGAAGTGCTTGGGAAGGTGGAAGAGCAGTACAAGATGGAGGTGACCACATGGACCTCACAGTCAGAGGAGGAAGGAAGGAGCACCAGACATCAGACCACTCTGAAAGCCGTGGCGAGAATGCAGGCTGTATCCCTACAACCCATGCAGGGCAATGGCAGGACTGAGAGCCACCAGCAGCTCCGTGTGAGTGCATCCGGATCGGCGAGGGACTGTGTAGGGAGGCGGCCATGGCCCAGGCCGTGCTGGAGAGCCTGCACGCCGCAGAGCAGCCCCATACGAGAGGCAGAGAGGAGCTGCAGCCTTTGGGATAAATGCACATCGGAGCAGCCCGTGCAGGGCTGCCGTGTGTGTGAGGTACCCCACGGACTTGCAGGGAGGAATGGTGCAGAGCCCACTTGCCCTGAGGAGAGGCAAACGGCAAAAGCTACCAGGAACAGACTGACTGAAACCCTCACTCCCTGCCTCCCTGGGCCATTCAAGGGGAGGAGAAGGTAAAGACGCCAGGATCAGAACTCTGAGCATGGATCAGGGGAGGGGTGGGGTGAAGATGGTCTTAAAGGGCTGGTTGGACTCTTCATCATTGAACCACTCTGTCTTGTTTTATTTTGGTTATATTTTGGGGTTTTATGGTTATGCTTTAGTTGGTGTTGCATTAAATTATGTTCTGTTTTCTTCCCCAAGCTGAGTAGCCTGGTCTGTTTTGTCCTGGACCTTAAGTGGCAGTTAAGCTCTCCCTGCCCTTTGGCAATCTTTGGTACTTGAGGGTAACTGTGGTCTTTTGTTCCCTGATGGGCCTAAACCACTATACTTCACACTGGAGAAAATCCAACAAATACACAATCTCTGTATATTTGAAAAATCTTTACAGAATATTGCAAAGAGTTGTCACTCTAACATGTAGAAAAGTTCTAAGTCGCTCCTCACAACTCCTGGAGAAACTATTCTTTAGGTAACAGATTAATGACTGGAAAATTTGAAGTTTTGCAGTAAAAAGTCTCTGAAATAACTATTAGTAGTATTCTGCATAAATTATGAATCTATTTTTCTGGGTACTGCACTATAAATGATGTTACTCCATTTTGAATTTTAAAGTAGTAATCTTGATTTACCATCTGCATTAAAACTAAACATCTCTCCAAAACTGGAATTCCCTTGTACCCATTACACGGCTGTATGGGAGCTGGATTCTGTTCCTCAGTAAGTCATTTTACCCACTTGGTGGTAACATGGAATTGGTTCTCCCAGTATTTCACTGGTTGCTGTGCTGCTCTCCTGCAAAATGTCAGAGCTTTCAAGCACTCCGTTTATCCAATTGCACCCAAGTATCAGAATCAAACAGAGCTTTAGAAGGCTCACAATAGGTGTCATAATTTGCATCCCTAAAAGAACATGGGGGTCCAGCTCCTGTGTTGAATGTGGTTTTTTTTTTCTCCCCTCATATCCTGTGTCATTAAAAACCCTGTTGTTTGCTCTCACAAACTCCCTGCAATGCAGCCAGTGACCTGTTGCTTTGGAGAAGACTGCTTCTGTACAGAGCCTAAATGAGCTGGGTGCCTTTGCCTCCACAGGAATAGTTGAGAAGACATAACTTGTTTCTGGTTGAGATACATCCTTACATGTTTAGTTTTCTACTTTAGACAGGTGTGCTTGGATTCTGGATGCTGTATAAGTTAGTGGCCCACAAAGCAATAGGCCTGCAGAGGGAACTACTGTTACACAGGGGCAAGAGCTGAGCTTGTTCTGGGGATAGAGCATTCTCTTCTCCTTTTCTGATCAACTGCAGTAATTACCAGCAGTAATTAGTAAGACCACATGTACAGTCATTATCCAAAACCAAAGAATGGGCTTATGCTGGTAGCTCAAGGGACTTCTTAATTTCCTCTGATGTCTCTTGATGAGATAAACTTGAAGGAGCTGAGAAATAACGGCTCATATAAGTGAGGTGATAGCTATCAGTAGTGAGATGATAGAAGTAGTGGAGAGGCAATATAGTGGGTATAGTCTTCTTCAATGGGTCTAACTGGGGAATGGTATACGATATCTGACATTCTCCAACACGTGGAAGGCTAGTTCTCACTTAATTTTTTCTGAAGGAAGATGGAGAAAACTAATACAAAATAAACAAAACTTCTGAAAACAGATTATTCAGGGAAATTGCAGCTATATCAATAGGGAGCTCGCCTTTTGTTGGATCTGCAATTGTAAGTAGTTCCTTAAAGTTTGTAAGTCTACTTTTACAACTGAATTTATGCATCAGGAGATGCTACTGTGACAAGACTGTCAATGAACTGAATTACCTTTACAACCATAGCTGCATAGGTCACATCAGCTCGCCACAGTAGTGGAATGGACCATCCAACCATTGGATCTGCTTCATCATTGTATATCGCAACAGTTGCAAAAGTTGGAAAGAGCTTCTGAATTTCTTCAACAGCTTCTACTTCTTGTTGCAAGATGGAGAGAGAACTTCCACCTCCCTGCAACAACATTTCATATATGCTAGGTGTCAGTGAGTAAACAGTAAACACACAAATATAACATGCAGACACAACTATATTCTGAAAATATGTTACTGAAGTCCCTGAGAAGCTGTGGGCCAGACAGTAACAGTATTTTTACCTAATTCATTACAGTATGTGCTGTTCGCACAAGCTCCTCCTGGAGTATAAAATGGAAAAGAGGTTGCTTGCCCTGGGAACAGGGAAAATGCAAATTCACTTTGAGGTGAAGACTTGCAACTGTACATCTCCAAAGTTTCACTAGAATAGGTAGCCATGCTTCCTGCTATAGACTGGACTATATATCTGGAAATTAGCTTTCTCAATCAGAATAAAATGAAACTTGAACTGATTAAAAAAATACCCTTAAGAGGAAATCTTGGCCTCACCTTCTTATGGAGAGAGATGTAGTCCAGCCTTACACCAGTCTCCCCTGTGAAGAAGTTGGTTCCATTGTAGCAATGACACAGAAGACTCCAGCATATGGGTGACCTGGGTAAGGGGTGGAAGGAATCCCCAGGCCCTCCAAATTTTAGTAGAGGACTTGCTGCTCTTAATCCTTCTGAGCAAGCATCATAATAGTTGAGAAACCCTGAAGTCCAAGTAGATATATGTATCAAAGATGATAACTAAAAACAGAATCTTGGCCTAAAACTATAGGGAGATGCTCTAGCTCTGTCATTGCATTTATGAGCAGGATCTCACAAAATAGGTCTAGTCTTTCCTAAGCACTGACAGAAAACATCAAAACCTCATATGCATTCACCAGGTCCTTCCAAAGGTCTTGTGAGGACAGGTTCCCAAAACACACATCTGCCAGTAAACATTTTTCATTTACTTCACCCCTTTTCCACCCCTAGTAATCTTACTTTATATTCAAATAATGAACTGTGCTTTCTTAGTGTAAATCTCTTCTGATTTCCCTGTCCTCCTGTCCCTCTATTTATACTGATATCCAGGCAGGGAACAAAGTGTAGTCAGTAACATCACCTTTGCAAAACAGACAAGGTACAGCTTTCACATTTCTTATCTGTCCTATCTACCTTATTTCTTTACCAGTATTCCTCCTCTCTAATAGCCACCCCTCCACCTACCCCACACGTCTCAATTCACTACACTTGTCAAGTGCTCCAACACACACTTACCTTTCACTGTCATAGACACATTGTCAAAGTCATGATGGTCTGGTTCATTCCATGTTTCAAAATTCCATTTAGCAACATGCTCCAATCCATACCTATCTGTAGGATAAACCTCATTTATTAGTGAGCTGCACATTCACACAATCCTATCAATTAGGGCTACAGGCAAGGTTCAGAACTCAGAGCTATAACAGGGTGTAAATATCACCTATTTTTAATAATGAGGGAAATACAATTTTGGTAGTTTCAAAATGACCTCTCATTTCCAATGAAATGAAGCAGTATTTGAAAAAGATAAAAGGTGAGTGGGAGGCAATGTGAACTGCAGCTTGAAGGCAATGAAGGGCACTCACCTAGCCTTAATTCAGGTTGAGGCCTTCTGTCTCTACTAGAGTTACTTGAGGCTGATGTGTGGGAAATATTGATGTTATCGTGCCCCAGTGCAAGCTTGTGGTTTATAATCACAACAACATGACTGAGTTAAAAGTCAGAACTAAGAGGCAGGTCAAATATGCTACCAAGAACACACTACTCATTTAGGATATTGGTCATGAATCAGCAAAAAAAGGGGTATTACCCCACTGTTTGGGCATGGGTTTTTCCTGTTCTGGGAAAAAGACTCCTATGTTCAGGGTCTTGAAATTGATCACAGTACACTGAGCTTTCTGAGGCAGTTGGAAGGGATTACAACAGAATAAATATCAAGTCTTTTTTTTTTCCTTATGTTTTGAGGTGGGTTTTTTTTCTTAACTTACCTATGTATCTGCTGGCCAGAAGTGCAATTAAGTTTCTCCATCTTACTACTTGTTCTTTATCTTCAAAATTAAAAAAATATGCTGATGGATTTCCCATCAATTCAAATCCTAAAAAAAAAAACCAAAAGGTCTCCTTTTCTTTGTGAATGCTAACTCCTTCCAATTAAAGGGGGAGTTATTGCCTTTTGTGAAACAAACTTTAAATGAAGAAGCATCATTTAAATGGCTTTTCCTTCCTGTTTCTACGTGTCCCCACCAGGAATATTTCAGATTTGAGGTTACTCACATTTGTCACTTGCCAAAGACTACAGTAATCTATTAATACTTACCATCACAAATTCAGCAGGAACCTTACATGGTAGATGTATGCAGAAATCCAAAGGAAGCTATACTTTGAGTTTCTGCTTCTCTGGTCCTTTTAGGTACATCTTAATAGGTATGAAGCTTTCTCTTCTTCAAGAGAATTTACTTCCCAATTGATACATTTGAAACTGTTGTTGAAAGCAATGTAAAAACCCCTTTTGTATTGTCTTGGTGCAATATTGTTTTGCTCACACTGTCTGTGTTTATATGGATATGAAGTAAAGCCAAGTAGGAAAAGAATCCATTTTTATGAAAATCAGTTTTGACAAAGCTCTCTAAGAAGTCTGTGATAATTGCACAATATGGGCAAACAGATGTAGCAAGCTGTGGAGGTAGGCAGCTGCCCTTACCTGGAATTAGCTTATTTTTCCACAGGCAATCCATAAGGTTATCCAAGGCAGTAAAATTGCAGTGAAGTTTCCCATTCATCACCCTGAAGTACACAGGTAATAAAAAGTAAAAATGTAAATTTTAAAGCAAAGGTGGCACTTGGTTGCAGACAATGGGTGAGAAGGCTGCCTTCTTTTGCCTCTCAAAATTTTTCACATAACTAGGGTTCTCGGAACTTCCTTCCTGTAAAGTAATGGATGTTTACTGTCAACAAGTCGAGCTTCCTGTCCAATCCATGCCCTTTCCTAGTCTATTAGCAGCAACAGAAGCAATATAATAAACTTGCTTGCAGGATTTTGAGTTTTTAACACAGTATTAAGGTTTTAAACTCTTTGTTGAAGGTAAATTTACCTAAGCATTTTTGGTTAAGCTGTCTTTTCAATTTCTATTCAATTACCTACTGCTAGATCAGCTACTTTCCATCTTGTCTCATATGCAGTCTTTCTTAATGTTCTCTTAATATAATATAGCTTTTTAAATAGTGCTTCTTAGAGGTTCAGGACCAGCTGAGAAATAACTTTATATCTTCCAAAGAATGCTGAATTTATGCACAGAATATCTGTAATTTTTGCTTCACTGATAGCATTTGCTTACTCTTCCTCCTGTACTTTAAGGATCTCAAGCTGCTATCCTTTTATGCAGTTTTGAACACGTGTTCAAAGATTTAAACCTGTATTGTGCTGTTTTTCGCTGGGATAGAGTTAATTTTCTTTGTAGTATCTAGAGTGAACCTATGCTTTGGATTTCTGCTCAAAACTGTGTTGATAATACAGAGACACTTTCATTACTGCTGAGCAACACCAAGGTTTTTTCTGATTCTCACACATCCACTTGCAAGTAGGCTGGGGGTGCACAAGAAGTTGTGAGGGGACACAGCTGGGATAGCTGACCCTGACTGACCAAAGTATGACTATACAACGTCATACTCATCAACAAAAGCTGAGGGAATATGGGAGGGGAGAACATTCAGAGTGTTGGTGTTTGTCTTCCCCAAGTCACTGTTACACGTGATGGAGCCTGGCTTTCCTGGGGATGGCTGAACACCTGCCTGCCCACCCATGAGAAGCAGTGAATTAACTCCTTGGTTGGCTTTGCTTGCATGAATGGCTTTTACATCACCCGTTAAACTCTTGGTCTCAACCCATGAGTTTTATTACATTTATTCTTCCTATTCTCTTTCACGTCCCACTTAGGGAGGTGTGAGCAAGCAGCTGGGTGGTACTTAATTGCTTACTAACTTACCTGTTTAACCCCAATGACAGTCATGATGCATCATTTTGTGTCAGTCAATCTTGCATGGGCACAAGTGTTAAAAATCTGGGCATGAGCCTGCAAGGAACACTTCATCTACCCAGGGGATGAACACTGGCATTTGCAATTATTTATTATATATTTGAAGACATGCTTTAAACTCCTGAAAGGCTTTTCTTGCCGGGTATCCAGTGAAAACAAATATATTATGTGGGCCAATGTATGGTTTTCCACAACTTCTGAACTTGTGGCTTGATTTAACTGAAATCTGACAGAACAGGAGAAGTTTTGCCAGTACGAAGTGCCAAGTATTTCTGTTGACAATATTCTGGTATTTGGTCCAAGCTACAGCCATGGCCTGGTGCCCAAATTCTGACCTCAGTATGTCCTCAGCAAAAGGCTTGTGAGCACCCTTGAGCTAGCCATAGGAGGGCTGATCAGGGTCTTCCCAGTGCCTCTCAAAACTGATTTCTCCAGCCTTGCCAGAGTGCTACATCTAATTTCTCTGGTACCATGAAGACTGAGCCCTGCCCCTGCTCTTGCCTACTCTTTCTTAAGTACCTTGCCTCTTCAGTGAAGAACCTGTAATAGCAATCCCAGTGTTCTCAGAGAATTAAGAAGGGCTGACAGAATTGCCTAGTGAATAAAGAAGTGAATCGTGCACCCTGAAGAGGACAGAGTGCTATCAGCAACTCTGAGTATGATCTAGAAGTGGAAAACAGGACAGGCAGAATAAACGTAACATAAGCCATATCCATTGTACCAGCTCCACCTGTAATGTAAACAAGCACACAATCTTAGCCCTAGCATAGTCACACTCTTTTACCAAACA
The DNA here is from genome assembly GCF_028858725.1 of Colius striatus. Lineage (NCBI taxonomy): Eukaryota > Metazoa > Chordata > Aves > Coliiformes > Coliidae > Colius > Colius striatus. The sequence continues at coordinate 34,232,655 of NC_084790.1, forward strand.
CCTGAAACTGGATTTTCTCTTTTAAAGTATGTCCTACCACCACGACAGTAATTGTCATGTCTGCAGCCACTGATGGGCTTGTGGTTCCTGTCAGAGTCAAATGGTATACCTGTAAAAGAACCAAATAGCAGAAAGATATTTATTTACTTTAGAATGCATAAGAGCATTTTAGAAGTTACTGTTGAACTAAAAAATGTGCACTTGGAACTAGGGGATTTGGGTTTGAGAGGTTTTTTTTTTGGCTCAGGCAGAAGTTAAAAAGCTTAAAAAAAAAAAAGTCTGACAGTCCCATTCCAAAGTTCAAAGACAAATATTTTGTTGCAAAAGGTAGCTCTGGTCCCTCAGATCCATTAACTATTTCTAGTTGTACCCTGTGTTCTATTTAAGTATTTGCTTACACACACATTAACAGTTAGCAAACATAAGAATTATTAACTCTATTGTCTTGTAAAAAGTTAATAACACCATTCAGATAACAGCGAAGGAACTAGTGTCTTCCTGACTCCAGTATAAGGTCTGCACAGTACTATGTGTAAATATGTCTCAGTAAGATCTTCTATCTGACACAAGTACACTTAAGATCCCGGTACACCTTTTGTCCTCTGTCAATTAAAACACTTAAAACAGAATGCCATTGACAGCCATGACTGAAGTGAGTTCCTGTGTTTTATGTGTGTAGGTGTAGAGGCACTTCTTACATCCTTTGGCTGATCTGTCATGTTATAAGAATCTTGCCAATGCTTGAAAATTGATTAGCTAGTATGCTCGAATTAATGAAATGACTGCTTGAGTGACAGGGTTGCTGCTACTTTTCTGAAATTGATGGTTTTTTTCATTACCAATATGGGATGACTAGAATTTGGATTGCATGGTTGCATGCCACATGGGTGTCTGGAAGCCACGCTCACTGATGCACATGAGGCACAGCACAACCTGTTATTATTTCCAAACATTCTGCATGAGGAAGATTAGTTCAACTGTCAGGCTGATACCAGGAATGCTATAAATATAACTGAAGACCAGATCAAAACTGTTACAGGCACATGACAAGGTAAATTCCCGACCCAGGACAAATTCACTCAAGTGAGGTTCTGCTCCCCCTCTACTCTGCCCTGGTGAGGCTTCATCTGGAGTGCTGTGTCCAGTTCTGGGCTCCCCAGTTCAAGAGGGACAGACAGCACAAGGCCACCAAGATGATAAGGGGACTGGAGCATCTTCCTTATGAGGAAAGGCTGCAGGAACTGGGGCTGTTTAGTTGAGAGGAGACCGAGGGGGGATTTCATTAATATTTATATGTAAAGGGTGGGTGTCAGGAGGTTGGGGCATCCCTTTTTTCTGTTGTATCTAGCAAGAGGACAAGGGGTAATGGGATGAAGCTGGAACACAAAAAGTTCCATTTAAACATAAGAAAAAACTACTTTATAGGGAGGGTGAGGAAGCACTGGCACAGGCTGCCAGGGAGGTTGTGGAGTCTCCTTCCTTGAGAGGTCTTCAAGACCTGTCTGGACGCATTCCTGATCTGGGTGACTCTGCTTTAGCAGGAGGGTTGGATTAGACGATCCCTAAGGATCCCTTCCAACCCCTACCATTCTATGATTCTATGATTCCATGACATTGTCAAAGCTGTTCAAAACAGTTTCGTACATCTGACCTAGGACCTGTTGGTGCCACATTGCATACCTATGATCAAGTCCTCGGTAGCAAGCTCAGAGAGTTTTACAGTTTTCTACCTTTTGCCTGTTCCTCTTCAAATTTCTCTGCCCTTAAGCCACACTTTCTAGACATCACTGTCCTCAACTATGAACATGCAAAAGGCATTTGATTTGATTGCTTGCCAAGACTGGGATTGCTCATCATTCGCTGTCAGGTATTTCTGATGTGGAGCTGTGACCACTGTCTGTGCCTATGCCTGGCTTTCAAACATTCCTCAACTGGGCTTTTTCTGGGACACTTGCTAGATAAGGACTTTCTCATCTTCAATCGTAACAAGCAACTACACTGAAGCACAATTAGTGATAACTTGGCACCAATCCCCTTATAATACCCAGGCCTGAGGCTGCTATACACCAGAGACTGCTGCTGGCTGGTGACGTGTCACAGTCTTAGTTCCAGACACATTTGTACATGCTGCCTCTTGAGAGCAACAACCATGCTGTTAACATGAAGAGCAATGGAGTGTGGAAGAGAGTCTGTTGGTTGTCACAAAATCTCATTGCTCTTTTCCTTGGAAACGTTTGCTTCATGGGCCAACCTTTGCTGAATCAAAGTTTCCAGGCCCATGTTAATGGCTTTCCACTGTCAGCCTTTACTGGAGTAAGATTTTTCTAGTATGGAGGGAAATTCTTTTCAGGTGCACTGGAAGCTACTGGATAGTTTGCTAATGTATTTTAAGATAATCATGTTGGAATTCTTATCCATGCCACTTGCAGTCTATTCCTACTCTTGAACTTAAATCTCTTGGAAGGGCAAGGGTAAGCTGGCTTTAGTTGTCAACACCTGCATCACAGACAGATCTGTTCCAGTTAGCACAGCTGTGGATACTGTACCATAGCCTACAGCTACAGCTCCTCTTCTGTGCCCAGCATCTACAGATTCCACTCTGCCCTGGGCTGATCCCATCCAGAATCCAGTTACATACCCCGGAAAGCAAGTGCACACAGACATTGGACCAAATATCTTATCTACAAAGAAGAGAGCAAGAAAAACACAGGCAGGGAGTGTTTCCATTCCAGGTAATCGTCAGTCAAGTATTGAATCTCTGATAACACGTCAAGCAAACTTTATCAAACTTTATTGTAATGTACTGAACAAAATTTCCTGGGATAGGAAGCCTTGTGGCTGCCTCCTGTCAACAGGTCATAGCCCATGTAGGAACTCAAAGGTGACATGTAGGGTAACCATCAACAGACCTACTCTTTTGCAGATAGGTTTGTCTGGCCTCAGATTGATATTACTGGGAAATACCTATATACTGGAGTAATGCCTTTCTCAGCCTGACAGAATCACACAAAGAATCGCACAGAATGGTAGGGGTTGGAAGGGATCTTTAGGGATAATCTAGTCCGATCCCCCTGCTAAAGCAGGTTCACCTAGTTCAGGTTGCACAGGTGCAACTCTCCTTTGCATTTCTGGTGAGCATAGCTATCACACACATCAGAAGGTAATACAACCTGGTTTGCTTTCACCAATGTCTGAGAACAGCCTCTCTCGTGGTACACTGGCCAGAGTGACTGGCTAAAACCACTCCTGAGGCAGCAGAGCCTGCTTGCATCCTCACTGAGTACTTCTGCTGGGAAAGATTGCTTGCCTAGTGGCAAATGTAGCCAAGAAATTTGACAGAAAACTGACACAAAGTACTGGTAGAATGGAGGTGCAAATTACACCTTAGCAGTAAACAAAATTTTTCAGCACGGTACTGTCCCACATTAGACTTGAAAGGTGTGTCCCATGAGGAAGTCACCTAAAAAAGACCCTCCTCCATGCATTGTTTTCTGTGGTACAGTCTTAGAGAGAGAAGTGAAAGGGCAGTCTAAAACACTACCTTAGCTACTGTGTCTGCTGAGATAATGATCGTGCTACATATCACTATTAATTTGATAGAAATATTTAGCTGCTGCACCAGACCATTTTTGGATGTAACTTGGAACCTGGTTTCCTGCACTCCCATGCTCCACTGGCCACAGTGCCAGGATGCAGATCAATGGTAACACAGTCACTGTCATTCTGGTGAGTGTAAATGTGCATGATAATGAAATTCCCTCTCACAGGTGTAACTCAAGAGTAATCCAATGCTACAGTAGGTGAGCACTATTAAAAGCATCCTTTGTATTGATTCCCAAGGAACTGCTTACTGCCTTTCTAGAGTCCATGACACCATTTCTAGGGATCACAACTCCAGAAGAGTTGGAAGTACCCATGTAGCCTGGAGAGGAGCTCAGTGTCCAATGCTGAGATCTTCACTGGAAGGATGTAGGTGCAAACACTGATAACCTATGCCAGTTCAAACTCTTGCTGCTACCAGGCCCTTCCGAAGAAACTGTCTTCAGAAGTAACTGTCGTATTTCTGTAGCCAGGAAAACAGGCTGCTAAAGTGACAGCAAAGCACATAAGCTGGGAGCACAGCATCAAGATGAAGGTCAAAATGCTCTGGATACGAAATGTCAGCAAGTTTATCTTTTCAAAAAGGGCAACTTGTTGCCCTCCAAGTCCCTCTTACAACACAAAAGGATCCTGCCTCCTTGTTTTTTACTTAATTTTGCAGCTATGAGGAATGAAAAGAAGTCAGTTTAAAGTTCAGGCTGTTAAAAAGAGCTTGTTTGCTTCGAAACCACCAACTGTCTACGTAAGCTTCTTGTTCTGCTGAGTACTTAAAAAAATCTCCAGACCTTAGAAGCAGGTCCTAAGGAACTGTAAGCATTATGGAAATGGTACCTTAGAGCACATGAAAGGTCAAAGACCCCGCATTAGCATTCACTTTCCAGAGGCTGCCTTCTCAGCAGTTACTGCACCAGGTTTCCTCAATGCCAACTAAAAAAACCCTACCAGATTGGTACTTCAGGTTTAAGCACAAGATCATTAATGAATAACTATGAAATCAGCACACTGCTGCACTATTAATAAACACTTCCCCCTTCTAAGTCAATGGAAGCTGACAACAGAGTAGCCACTCACACCAGAGCTACCATATTCTTGCTGCAGTTGCATTTGCTTCCTATTGATAATAATTGGTATGTTAAATCGCCTCCCTTCCAGGAAATCCTGGTATCCTAAAAGGACTACCTTCACTTCAACTTTGGCAGGTTCGTGAACACCAATTCTTCCTTCCCAGATCTTGGCAGGCAAAAAACAGCCTGTGCTTTTAACATATACTTTGCAGATGAAAAGCCTCATTCAGAGCCTTTTTCAAAGTTGCAAGGCCAAAGAACACTGCAGCTGCACTAAAGAATTGTCTTATTTTATTCCTTCCAGGTTCATTTATTCACATTAATACCTCTCTGCATTTGCTTCTCAGCTATATCATTTGTGAAAGCAAGTACTGAGAATCTCCATAATTCACAATTATGGCACAGCTCCTGCACAAAAGAACAATGTTGAAGACTTCAGTCCTTGCTGGGTCCACATTACGCATAATCCACTCATGCTATAGTGTGAATGAGTAAGCCCAGCAATAAGGGTAGGATTCATCACACAGCCAGGCTGCATCCAGTCCTTCCTGACGTCATTGCTTGTCACAGTTAATCCATCCACACAACCAACCAGAAAGATACATGTGCAAAGAGAAGGATGAGTATGGATCTTTGTGGTTTAGGAACAAAATGGCTTAAAAAATGCAAAATACAACATCTGTCATTCATTGGAAATCATTGGATTTTCTACACAACAGCCAGGAGGCTTTTAATTTTTTAAAATACATAAAAATCTAATTGATTTTTATTTATACAGCATTTTAATTAGCTTCTTTCCTCTTTGAAATAAGTGTTATTTGGCCTTTACCTTGCAAAGCAACTCACAAAATCCTTACTGTGATCTGGCTAAAACTCACAAGCACAGAAGTGCAAGTAAATAATGAATGCTTTCAAGCTGATGCTAATGATTTTCTGTTTCTTGCTCAGCCTGCTTTTGTGAGCACAGTCTCAGTCGTCCTTTCATCAGTGAGCGTGCTGTGTGTTGGGGAAAGCGAGAGAGAGGCAGACAAGGCATCAACAGCTTCCTGTGCTGAGGTGAGTTAGCTTGATAGGAAAATGTTGGACTGTTTTGTCTCTTCCCCCCTCCCCCACAACACTTCTCCCCTTTAAAAAAAAAAAAAAAAAAAAAGAAGATGTAAAAAGGGGAACGGGTTGTGAAAGCACAGCAATTTAGGCAAAGGAATAAGGCATTTTAGTATCTTGCCTCTACAGACACGAATACATATCCATTCAGACCACCTAGGCACGGACAGTTTAAACGGTTGTTGTGACAGTTTAGACCTTGTTGTGATCCCTTGTCGAGATCTGTGGTGTCAAATTTAGGAAGGGAAGTAATCAAATAATGATAAGGCAAATCCAGTAGCAGGAAATGCTTTTGGACTAATTCTACATTACAAATTTAAAGGCTCAGATGGTGACTGAAAAGTAGGGTCAGTCACTCTATGTGAATTGGACTGCTAAGAGGATATCATCCATTGAATTTCATGTATGGAAGTGATTTCCCCTTGTGTAACACGTGTCTACAAGTAAAATGTTTATTGTGGTTTTACGGTGTCCTTGAAAGTGGAACTCCAAATAATGTCACCTATAAGCACAAGTTTTGTAAAGAGGGGATAGGGAGATTAAAGCCATGATGAAAGTTAAAGGGTGACTTTTCAGATGCACAAGAGGAACGATGATCAAATGTTAAAATTAGCTTGCTTCAAGCATGTGGCACTGCCTGGGAAAGCTATAATTGAACTTTTCTTTACAAACAGCAGCAGAACTGTTCTCTGTGTGCTTCCAGTATTCTAATTCAAGTATGCAGACTAATACACCACCTCTGGTAACAAGTCTCCATGGTATACGTTTGATTTACTAGTTCATTTGGTAGTACTGTTATTATCACTGCTTCAACTCCCCATCCTTAATTTCTCTTTATGTTCCTTCTGTCCTTTTTTCCTGATAGCTCTGTGTGGAAATATAGTCCAAAAGTACATGAACCCAGCTAGAGTACAGGATATAGCTTATATACTGTTGCAGAATATCACAACAAGGAGTTGGAATGATTGCTCTCCCTGCTGCCATATATGCAATAAGAACCAAATTCAACAATGCTCTACTTAGCCAGCTCTGTACCTCTTGCAGGCACTCAGGTTGCTGACAGGTTCCACTGACGTGATGTAACTGGACACAAAATTTTGCGTTAATGCACAGCGTGCTATTTTTACCAGGTGCTTTATCTTTTTCCATCTTGTCAAAACTTGTTCCCACTTGGTGAGATCTATGTTGTGGAGCATATACAAACAGTCTAAGAAAACAAAAACATGGAGCTGAAGGTGTAAAGAGTTGCAGCTGGACCTCAGCTGATGCACATCTCTGAAGTACAGATGGTACATGCTGTCTGATGAAGTCCAGCTGCTCCTGTGTCTCTTTGCATGGCAGATGTACTTTCAAGTGTGTCTATATAAATCCTTTCCTGCCCACAGGCAACTGTACGTTTAACTTGAATATATCACTTCCTTGCAAAAAGGAGACACAGAAGAGGTCTTTAAAAAATGATACTGAATTTCCTAATTTACTGATGTTTAATAACTTAAGATGGTGAAAAGGCACAATGAATATGTGACCCTCTGCCTTGCTCTTAATCATGCAGAATTTTTGTGATGAGTATTTTCTGAATACATCAGAACTGACAAGTGAGCACTATAACCAAATCTGGAAAGAGTAGTGCTTTAAATGGCATCCCAGGGTCTGCTCTTTGCTCTTGAAAGTATAGTACAGTAAGAACTTACAATTAAAGGCAGCAGAACTAACTGTATTTAGAGACAGTTTTCAATGAGATGAAAACCCACACATCTCTCCAAACTGAGAGCTGGTAATTCTATTCTGAACCTAGTTTTGGCATTACAGTTTAGGCTAGCAATGTATGATTAAACATGGCAGTGCTAGCTCTTCCACTCCATGGTCTTCATGTTCATGCATAATCTTTTTCTCTTTTTTCTTCCCCCATCCCAAACTTCCATTAATATGGAAAATACTTCTCTTTTCAATATAAAAGTGCATTATATTCAGTGTTTAGGAAACATGAAGATTTACCTCCACATTGCAGTAAGAAATCTTCCATTTGCACACAGAAGTAGGGTTTGAATATCCAGTTAAGATTTCAATAGAAATCCTTTTTCAAAGGACACAACTCCAGTAATGACCATGTACACCTCAACACTATGTTCCACACACTGCCTATCCCAATTCCATTTGCCAGGTTAGAGTAATTTTTTTTGTCCAATTGAAGTAGTATATACAACTCCTGAAACTGTTAAAGCTAAGATAGTACTGTGCTTCTATTTGATCTCCACACGTCTCCACACAGTGCAATTGGCTCTGCTAAAACAGAATAGCAGGTATGAGTAGGAATGTCCTTATGATATAATCATTTTAAGCTTATCTTCTACCTGTGATTACACTGTATAGGACAAAGATTTTTTTCCAGTGCTACTATTTGTTTGTTATCACACTGTAAATACCAATCATTGGACAGAACCAAACTATATCAAAACAGAATTTCTAATCTACTCCTGTAGAAAGCTATACTCTCAAGGAACTGTGCAGATAAGAAATCTTGTGGAGCTACTGCAGCTACTTTGTGCCTTTGTAAGTGCTAACCAATTGGTTCTATGTAGTGAGAAACAGAAGGAGGGATGCATAGTAAAGGACAGTGTTTGCTTAGTTTCAAATATATACATTTGCACTGAACCTTGCAGAGCTCAGAGGTTCTCCTATAGTAGGGACTATAGAAGATTTTTTTGTTTAATAAAAGCTAATCAGTAACATCCCTCTCCCTTCACATACACACATCATTTTCAGCTACCTTGGACGCTTGCCACAACTAGGGAAGCAGTGTTTGATGTAGCACATATGGGATTTTAAAAGACTAGATGCTTATTTTTAGTGCTCCCATCTTTTCTACTAAATAGCAACCAAATGTGTGCCTTTTAGGCATATCTCCTCCTCACTATGGTAAAAAAGTAAACTGTTGACTAATTGAGGCTTGAGGCCATTTTAAATAATGCAGACATTAGGCTTAAGTGCTTTTTGTAAGTCATTGAATTTATGAATTTGAAAACCTCGAACAGAAAGAACAAGGCTCTTACATTTGCACTATATACTTTTGAAGATCTGATGTTATTGATTGTAATCCAGTAAACAAATACTTTTAACCTTCCCTAAAGGAAAACGTACTATTATTTTTTAAAAGTGTAACACTACTATCAGATATTATGTATTAATGTCATGAATGGTTCTGAAATCTTCTAAAATCCTCCAGTAAATGTGTCAACAAAGGCAAATACATTTCATCTCTTTACAGCACTTATTTCATACAACTCTAGCAGATTTTGCTTTTGACCTTTTGCAGCTCTTAAAAGTTAGTCTTAGGCTTCAGTTTGTAAGGATAAACAGTTAAGTCACAGAAAGAAAAATAACCTGTAAGATCTCTATTCTGAGTTAATGGTTATATAATTTTTTTTTAATGTAGCTTCTTTTCTTAAAGATAGGTGTTCAGTGTACTGTGTCTTTTAGTTATTTTGGCCAATTGCCATTGCTTCTTCAAAACACAATTGAGCATTTGACACAGAGAGGCTGTCCTTTTAGGACGTACTCCTGCTTTGTTAGTATTGTTGCTGGACTGAAGCTTTGGTGAAGGGCTTCATGCTTTGGAGTGTTAAGTAGCATGTCTGTAAGTAATATCCCAAGGAACCTTTTGCTACAGCACTTCTGTATGCTACATAAAACTTGTTCATTATAAAATGTAGTTTCTTCAAAACTAGATTATTTTCACAACTTCTAGAAAGAGAATGAGGGTTCAGGTTGCTTCAGTTTGTCACTTTTTCCCCATGTGGAATTGTATAATCCAGAGATATTTAGCCTCACTCGAATGGTGCTATGCCTAAAGAGTGTTCACCCATTTCAAAATAATAATTTCAAATGTCTTTTAAAATTTCAGAACTGGTATTTTTGAGCCATCCTGAGGCACAACAAAATTACAATTGACTCTATATGGTAGAGGTTAAGTGATAACTAGTACTCTTAGGAAACTGATACTGGGAAAAGTGCTGTTGGAGAGAAATGCAAAGAGGTCTCTTTCAAAAAAATGTTAAGCAGGGTAAAACCCAATTATTATGTAAACTCCAGCACTGCAAGTACTAGAAGTTGTACACTTGTTGCAAATACTGTAAACATGTTGTAAAGGAGATCAGAGTAGGCAAGTTTACTTTGGTCCTGAAACAGATGGCATGCACATTTTAAGAGGTCACTAGAGAAGATGATTCTTGGTTCTAAGAATCAGGTAGCAAACGAGATGAAAGGACAAATTTGAGAGACTGAGTTTAAGTCATTTGAGATACAGAAATAAATACTGCAGGCCTGAAAAGAAATGAACAGCAGCAATGATGCCATTTTCTATTCCATGATGCACATGACCAAAGCCACACTGTCTTACTGCCACTAGTGTGCAAAACTCGTTATGCAGATTAAATGCACTACTGCTTCCCTTTCATTCAAAGGGCTACCTTGGAAATGGTAAAGGGATAGAAATGCTTGATAAGACTTTCCACAGGAAGGCGTAAAAAAGGCGATTTTGCAGAGACTTAAATTACCTTTAGCTTTTGGGATTAGAATGTCTCAACTACTGTTTCCGAGTCTGAGCTCTTGAAAACAGCCAGCAGTTTTAGGAGTCCATGACTAGTTTAGCATCACAGAGGTGAGATGTGGCTCCCCTTCTGTTCTACCCTCATGTTGCTATTTTGACTTTTCATTTCCACGATTTTCATGTTTTACTTTTAAACAGCAGTAAACAACTTTTTGCACTTGGATAGAAGATGTTAGAACCAGGCCCTCTGTAGACATGACTGTGCACTGCATGCCCCTGCAAACACTCATGTTGGCAGAGGAGGAACCAATCTTTGTCTATTCATCACCATAGCCTTTTTCAGGCCTCCCATCTCCCATCTCAGATTCTTACTGCATGCATGTTCATGTTCTTCGTTGTCTAAGAAATCCACACCTAACCTCAACTTGCTATTCCTGTGAGTCCTGGCCTTATGCCCAATGTGCTAAACTACACTGCTTAGTAACCATTAAACACTACCTATCACCTTTGTCAAGAGGAGGAGATGGATTATTATTTGTCATTTGGATAGGTCTGCATCTATCCAAAGAGCTATGGTAAGAGAGACAGGACTTAATCATTTACACACCTCAAAAAGAATGAACAGAAAACCAGTTTTTGTCCTGCTGATCTGCCTACATTTGACAGTCTTTGGTTTACAGAAGCAACAGAAATCTTGTGATCTGAATGTGTTGACATGCGGGAATGGAACTCTGACCTCCAGCAGTCCTATCGTATGTGCTGAGCAGAACTTTGCTTATTCCAGCCTAAGAGACACACAAATCTCAGGCAAGGCTGCAGCTCTATTCTTACACCTTGAATACATAAAATCAAATGTAATGGTATATGAGGGTGTATAAACCAGATCAAATCTCAGATAAGCAGCAGCTTCAAAGGTCAGAGCTGTGCTAGTCTGAACTCAGCATAATTTTTGGATCAGAGTTAGTTAATTAATAATCTTATGCATTATTTAAACTCAAATACTTAGCAAGTGCTGCATATACATCCAAGTTTTTAGAGCAGTACAGTGACAATACACTACTAAGCAGCAAGCTCAACTACCCATTCTTCCCTTGAGGAATATTTAGCTAATAATTATCCTCTATGCAAACAGAGCAATGTCTGATTGAAGACTTTCATTCATTCCAACAAACAAAAACAGAGCTGAACATTCTTGTCAAAAAGGTATCCAGGTAAGAGATTTGCCTCCCCTCCCACATCTCTGAATGCAGGTTTTATTTGCTCTTTGTCTGTTTTCAAAGGTGCAAAACTGCCTCTTTTCAGTTATTTCACAAATGAGTATTGCTTTTAAGCTCATTATTCTGTTTTCTGTATTGCTTGTAACTGGGTAAAGGTTTGTAAAACAAGTAGTCAGCTGCAACTGGCACAGAAATATTTTTTCTTGTAAGCCCTGGTGTAAGATTTTAAGACATCTGGCTAATTTTTACTTGTACTTAAGAAAAATGGCCTATATGAAGCTTATCCAGTCCTCAACGTATTAAACTATTATCAAAAATGAGCATCTTTAGTGATTAAATATGAAAGAGGTTTTCCAAAATGTTGTACTTATTGCATGTAGTAGATCAAGGATACTAGACAAGAAAACAGGTAAAAAATGTGAGAATGGGATATCCTTTCTTTTTTTCTCTATAACAGCTTAATGTGACCAAACAAAGACAAGTAAAAACACAGGGCAGAAAAAAGGGTTTAGTATTTAGCTTTGTGACCAATGACTAAAGTCTTGGAAACCTGTCTTGAAAGATGTTTTTTAAAAAGCAGACCTTGCCTTTGGACCAGCTACCTTTCCAAATGCAAAAAGTCTGATTCTTGGGTATGTTCTGCAATCCCACCCATGCCCTAGGACTCTCCCAAAGAATACTGCTGTCTTGCCTTCCAGTGCATGTCAATATTATGACCAATACCTTGTACTGAACAAAACTACCCCCCAAAGAACCAGTGAAACTACTTGATCACTTCTTTCCAAGGTCTGATCATTCCCAACGATGACCTGATGAACCAGCCTTCAAAACAGATGCTGGCTGTGAGTTCTATTGTAGCCTGATCATCACCTCTGGGATTGTTACTTGGTTGTGGCTGTCATCTTACTCACTGGGACACTGGACTAAGAATCCTTGGGAAAACAAATTGAATTACAGTTGCTAGTGAATACAGGCATTTGAAAGAGGGCCCAACCTGCCTTGGAAATCCCAGATTATTTTCAAGCTGGAGGTGAAAACTGTGATTTGATGATTTTAATTAAAAATACACAAATCCAAAAGATTGTTCAACTCTCAGAATAACTCCATAGTATACCAGTATTAATTTGTACAGGACTTCAACTACTGTTCTGGCTTTCCTGACTGTAGAGAATAAACTCTTCCCCTTTCACTTTTGGATTAGCATAATGCTGAAACTCAACAGGAAAATGCTTTGAAACCACAACATTTTTTCCCAGATATAGTAAAAAAATATCTGAGCCCATCCAGTTTTCCTAAAAAGCACTGTGATTTCTTTGCCTACAGCCTGAGACCTTGATAGGTCAGTGTTTAAATACACAGTTTTGATTGCTAGCACCTTGCACAAATCTGCTTCCAAGTACATCTTGGTCCTGGTACTCTATGGTCCTGGTACTCTAAAGCTGAAAATACAATAGCTTATGCAAGACAAATAGAAAGATAAATTTTACTTGTTCTGTCACTTGATCCTGTCAAAAATTCCTAGGTTATGTTGGCATGTCTAAGTAATTCTGCACAATCATTTAATCAATTAAACCAGTAGGTGTTGAAGCATTATTGTATTATTTGCATTTCAGCGGATTTTATTTTGGACTAGCCAGGTCACACAGAGTGAGTAACCTTACCATATCTGTTCAAATTTGTCCAAAATACCAATCGCCAGCTCAGGGTGTTTTTTCCACCATAAAGGGTCTGAGTGCATCAAGTCAGAGCTTTTGGTTACTTTCCCATGAGAACAAGTCTTGTTTGCAAGCCTAACACGCCTCTGTATATTGAATCTATGCACTGTCAATGAGGTTAAATGGGGATTTTTTCCAAAACTGTGTTAATGCTTAAAACCAGAATGGTAATGTAGTCATAGTTATTAGAAACTAAGAGAGGTTTCTTACAGACATAAGACATTGCTGACATCACAGAGATATCTATAAGAAACATGAACAGTTTAACTCAATACCTACAAGTGTTTGAAATGAAATGCTTAGCTAAAATGATGTTTTGCATGTTCTTCTGTGATTTATGCAACAAAAACACAATGCTCCACTCATATTAGTTTGTAGCTGACTTTTTATAGTTTGAACGTAGAGAAAACTGCAAGAATCATTTGGCTCGTACTATATAAAGGGTTCTATCCTATATTAACATTTGCAATCACTTTTTCAGCAAGAGCGAGAGAATCTACTACAGAGTTCTGATATACTGACTTATGATTCCAGTAGAGCACTTAAGAACACAGAAAGGCAGAGTCACCCTACCTACTCTCTCTTTCTTGGGCTTTCTAGAGATACAGCTTCAGATTTTCTGGTGGGCAGTCAGAATTGGGAGACAAATGAATACATCAGAATAAAAGGTTTTTGGGGTTGCACTGTTTCCTGAGCCGTATCGCAAAAGATGTTCTGCCAGTATCAATGTCCTTTTCAGTTATTTGGTGTGGCTTTACTATGTTCTGAAAGCAACAAACGCTTATCTAGCCAGAATGCATACAGCAGAAACTGTCTGCCAATGAATCTGCAAAAAGAAATCCCACTGAACATGTGATGAATATTTTCTTCCCTGCAGAGACACTTTGTCAGGTCACTGGCATGGTGAAAAGACAGCAAGAAAGATGGGACTAAGGCCAGCTGGAAAGCTGGCAGTTTGTCTTTAATGCTTATTTGCTTTGTTTCTCTTTGCCACAAGATAAACTGTGTCACTGCATTTAACCTGAAATAATCAGTGATTAAGAGTGGCTCTGCTCAAGCAGGGGTAAAAAAAAAAATCTTTTGCTTTTTCTCATATGATCAAAGGCAATCTGGAAAAACTGACCTGTGAAGACTTCAAACTTCAAAATACAATTAAAAATAAGCAAGGCTACTTTTTGTTGTAATGATACAGATGGTACATTTGTATATGAATGTGCATACAAGTAACTTTCACCTCTATTAAACAGCTGAGACTGTTTCGATATCAAGGTTAAATGCAATGGATAGATATGTTTCATGCTATATGCTGCCTCATATGTGCACCCCTGCTAAAAACACCTCTTTCAAGCAAGCAAGGAGATGACTTATATGGAATAAAATGCAAGCATTATGTTCTGTGAAGCGAAGGGGAGGCAAGGGGGAGCCTGAAATATGGGTTGTCCCTGGGTTATAAACCACTCCACGTGTGCCAAGCTGAAAATGGGAGAGTTTGATGAACCAGTAGAGGAATCTATTTACTGACATCTCCAGGGCTCCTGGTTATCACTTGAGCCTTACCACTATGGAACGATGGTGGTTTATCTCAATGGCAGGATCAGAAGGCTGGAGTCTACTTATGTGCAGAGAAGTAGACAGATCCCCTCTCCATTCTCCTGCCTTTGGAGATGGCAACAGCTTTGGAAGCTGCTACAGTGCAAAAATGTACAAAGGATAGCACTCAGCCATGGTGGAATCCTGTTTTTTTCAGGTGAGGCAACAAAGTTATTACTGAGCTACAGGCAGCACAGCCTGAGAATTCCTGGGTTATACAGCAAAAAATGTCCTTTCAGTTATCTGGTGTGGCTTTACTATGTTTTGAAAGCAACAAACTCTAAACATTATCAGTTTCTGAAAAACAGTAATGTCTAATTTTAAAGCTGTTTTACAGGTAGCATGTCCATTTAAGATGGATTCTGAAAATGTACTTAGCAGAAAAAGTGGTTATTTACAGAAAGAAACCCCTCATTTTCCAGAGAAAAAGGAACTGAAGAAAAATTACCGCCTATCCTTGTTTTATCTTGGATGGAGTTGATTTTCTTTCTTCCTAGTAGCTGGTACAGTGTTGTGAGTTGGGATTTAATATGAGAATAATGTTGATAACACATGGATGTTTCAGTTGTTGTTCATTTTTGTTTCCTTCCTTTTCATTACTATTGCTATTACTACTGCGTTTATTATGATGCATTTTATGTCAATTATTTTTATTATATCAATCAAATAAATTAAATAAAATTGATCAATCCATTTGATCAATCAGAGTTTATTTACTTGATCACAGAGTTGCTATTAGAGCTGTGTGGTGTGTTACCTTACCTGCTCCCTGTCACACTGGTTATCAGCTCTGGAACCTGGATTAAGTGTATCGGTTATACTATGTAACACTGATAGTGAGACAAATCTAGTATCTGTATTCAGCGTTGCATCATCTCCAGACTTTGAGTGACATCTCCTGGAGACTATGCATACTGACACTTCTTACAATTTCTCCTCATAGAGCCACCCTATGGACATCTCCTGTCAGCATTTGTCTGTGTTTTAGCTTGAACACATTCATTCCATCAGGAAGGTTTTTTTGACCTTTGTCTAAAATGCACCAAAACTGACGAAAATATACATGCTTTACCAAATTAGGACACTTGTTTTCAAAAAGCTACCATTCTGATTACCCAATAAGGCAGTGCATCTGAGATACCAAATTAACTTCATACACAAGATCTCTTAATAGACTTCCAGAGAAATTATATTCCAATAATCTTATGTATTAAACACTACTACCTCAGGAAGATGCACAAACAATGCATATGTGTGAATTTTAATGGGATTTTTTTTCAAATCCAAATTTACTTGAAAGTAAAGTGCGTGGCTACAACTAAATATAAGAGTCTAGTGGTCAGAAGCCAATGCAATCTTTTTAATGTAGCCTATCAAAAGCACTCATTGGATTTTGAACTGCCCACTAGCTTTTAAGTATGCAGAACAAGGGCATCTTATTTATTTCTTGGCTGTCTGAATTCACTTGGCTGTAAGAAGTGGGTGGCATTCAAATAAGTCTCTCATTCTCCAAACTAATTTAGGTAAGATCAGAAGTGGGTTTTTTCCATCTTAAAAATTGTCTTTATCGCAGTATTACTGCTAGCATTCTGTATTGAGTAAACTTTAACCGTAAGCCTTTAAGTATATCTCTGGGTGCTGTAACTTCTTTTCTCTGACCTTTGCATTCTAACAAAGGCTATATCCAACCTGTCTCCTGTTCAAGTAGTTCTTGCTGAGTGTAATTAGAGTCCTGAAGTAAATTTGTCATTCCTGATAAAGAATAGCCATCAATCTGTGTAAATAATTACACTAAATTGTAATTAGTTTTCCCTTGAGATGGTAATAAACCTTACTTAAAAGCTTAAAGAAACCTATACACTAGGAAATAAAAACTATTTAATGTAATTGGGATGGACAGGAATCTACTGATTTCTAAAAATATATTTAGAATACTATGCAGATCATTTTCAACTTGGACAATCAGTCCAAACATCTCTAACAATAATACCTTTTTCTGCCTTTTACCAAAATATTAATTACCTACCTGTAACATCTAAGCATCCTGTTTCAAGCTGTGGTTAAACTTTGCATGGCTTTAGGTAACATGTTGTGTCATTTAAAATACCACCTGGGAACTTGTGTAAGACTTTTGTACTAGCTACAGGTACATGCCCTCTTATTATTCTCAGTCTGCTGGCAAAAGGTGTTTTATTTGGGAATAAAATTCTAAGCAGAAGACAGAAGACTTTATAAACCACTTTCTATTTGGAGATCAAAAGCTTACAGGCTGTTGGTAATCTGTCCTTTTGTTTCTTAACAACAACAACAAAGTCTGAAATTTACACAGAGAGTATTTGGATTATTTCATGTTTGGTAACATCCAGTTAAATGTAGAATTCCAAGCTGAGAAAAAACAAAAGGGCTTACAAATCCACTTGAAAGGATAATTGCTAAGAGTCACTAGGATCTAAACTTAAAATTAACCACTAAAACCATTAAGATATACCAACAGAATGCCAGTGAGTGTTCTTCAAGTTTTAGGAAACTGATGTGTATGGATTCTGTCTCTGGGTACTGAAAGGGAAAAGAAATACCTTTTACCTGTACACGATGACAAGCTTTGACATTATATTGCAATGTCACACCAGGCAGCAAAAGGCTTTGCTGCTGAGATCCTGGCTATTTATAACACTGTGAGAGATGAGGTTTGAGAAGTTACTCTTCAGGTCCTAGAGATTCTGCACCCTGCTGAACTAGCACATCCTCTCTTGCTCTAGGTCAATATGAGCCACGCTTTATTTTCCAGTACTTACATACAGGCATCCACTCCTGGCACTTGCACACAGTACTGTTTTGCCTCTCAGTCATTTCCCCATCCACTCCCAAATAATTTATGAATACACTAAGCTAATTTCAGCTTCATCTGGCAATTAAGTAAAAAACATAGAGACTGAGTGTGGTGAAAACAGTTGTGCTCATGGAGGCAAAAGACATCAAAATTTGTATTCTTCCTTTGGAGAATACAAATATTCCCAGATTTTATGTATCAGAAAACTGACATGCAGGAAAAACACAGGAAACACTTTGAGTTTGTTGTGCTGCCCACGGAATTGTTATGCCATATTCCCTGGAGAGCAAAGCTAGGGTAACTATGGGTTTAAACCTGAAAATACTAACATGTAGCAGTCTTCTGAGATGATTATACGTTGTCAAGTGATATTTGTGAGGAGATGTGTATTAATTACTGCAAATCACACATCAAACAATCTACAATTCCACAGGTTCATGTTACGTAGCAGCTCCTAAGAGTCCATCAATAGTTTTTGTACAAATTTCTGCATAAGATTAGATTTTGTGCTCCAGAAAACTCTGCTTTACAGGTTCTACTAGTAAAATCTTTATCCTCTGCATTAAGGACAGTTGCAGTGACAGACCACCCTACAACACGCGAGTTCCACACTTATGACTATGATACATTATTAAAAAGATCACAGTCTACCTCACTAATATATGTTTATTTCACACTGCCAAGTGCTGCCTCTGATCATAGAGCACTGACGGAGCATTTGGAAGAGCTGATGGAACTATTGGTTGTACAAATAAATGACTAACTCTCATTTTTCCTAAGTAAAAGATACTGGACTCAGTCAAATGCACTCTTAAACATCCAGGAAGAAAATGCTCAATATACAGACTTATTTCTTAGTATTACATGACACTGGAGACCAGTTCTTTTTGAGATGATCCTTCCTTAAAAGCATTATGTGACACATTTTTAGCATTATGCATATGTACTAAAAAAATCTTCACAACTGATGGGGTTTTTTCATATTGCAGAAACACATACATGAAGTAAATACTGGGACAATGGAAAGACCGCTTGATTCTACCAGGGTGGAAAACACCACATCTTCCTGCTTTCTCATGGAAAGAAAGACTCATGTCAAGATTAACAGGAAAGAAGCCATGCTAGCTAAGCTGAGGAAGAGCTGCTCCTGCACCCCAAAGAAGGTGAAGAACTTTATCGTGGACTTCCTTCCTGTTTTACAATGGCTTCCCAAGTATCAGTGCAAAGAGTACATCTGGGGGGACATTATGTCTGGGTTAGTGATTGGAATAATTCTGGTGCCCCAAGCAATTGCATACTCACTGCTCGCAGGTCTGAAGCCCATTTATAGTCTTTACACATCATTCTTTGCCAACATCATCTATTTCTTAATGGGTACATCCCGCCATGTCTCAGTTGGCATTTTCAGCTTGATAAGCTTAATGGTAGGACAAGTCGTGGACCGAGAACTTCTCTTGGCTGGGTTTGACTTGAATGACGATGCCCCATCAGCCCTGGCTGACAGCACTCTGCAGAATAACAGTGAATCCAACATAACTGCCTTCAACGTGACGATTGCAGGGATGAACGCTGAGTGTGGGAAAGAATGCTACGCTATTGCCATTGCTACAGCCTTGACATTTGTGGCTGGAATGTATCAGGTAAGTGGTTGCTGACATCTAGAGGCAAGGTACGAAGTTCCTTCTCTGCTTCTATGCATGACCTAAGCTTTGTTTTGACTCTCTCTCCAGAATAACTTGCTTGAATGACCATGGAGTGTTTTCTCCAGAAAGCCTAACTATAGGCAAATCAGAGAACACATGAGGCAGGTAGTTTTTTTCAGCTACTAGCAAGCACACATATAAAAAGTCTTCTGCAAACTGTTAATGTTGTTTTGTTACTCTATTCCTTCTTGCCTTGCTGCTTGCATAGGACTGTGAATTCAGTACAAATTTTACCACGAAGGAAATTCCCAGGTAGCTGTGTACTTCAATAACAATGAAGTCACTCTGTTTCCTCAGATACTTTAGTAAAGGTACAGATCCATTCACCTGCTTCTACACAAGTTTAGAATGTAACGCTCAGTATTTTGTTAGTTGGTACTGTGCTCTAACAAACTGCTGTCCAAAGATAAGTCAGAAGCAGAAAGGACAAAAGGGGAAATAAGACTAACCTACTTTTCAGACAATATCTGTGCTGGACTCTTTAAGACATAGCTGTGTGCTGCCTGCCACAAGGATATCAAAAGTACACACAGAAGGAATCACAGTGAACATACTTACCTGCTAATTGTATATTACATATATATATATATATATATATGAACTAAGAGCTAGATATCTTCCTGTTTATAAAGAAATTTCAGATCACTTTTATGAGTAACAAAATGCCCATGAAGCTGTATTTTCCAAAGCTACCAAAGGAATGAAAAGCAACTAGCTAAGGACAGTACCTTGCTATCTTGGAATATGTGAGGCCTTCTCATACTTATGACCTCAGGCATTCCCCACAGGCTGTAAGCAGTTCACTTCTCCTTCTGTTCATAGGGCTAAAATTAAAAGCTGTTGAATATAATAGCGTCACTAAAGTATGGATTTTAGCTGTTGTCATTCAAGTTCTGTTTACAAAGCAATAGGCTTAAGTTTTAACTTTATTCAGTTTGTGACAGGAAAAAATTTGCTTTGGTAAAACAGAAGCATTTTTTGATCCCCTGCTCTTTTGCATGTGAAGTAAAATTCAGACAACCCACTTCTGTGGAGTCACCTCAGACCAATGTTTGATTGGTCCTGTCTCAAACTCTTAATTCACCCCACAACAGTAAAACAGATCACATTTCAAAAGTAGAATTGAAACAACAAAGCATAAATCCCATTTTAAGCTTCAAACAGCCAAATGCTATTTGCCTCAACCTAGATCCCTCCTATCTGTAGTTAATTGCAGCACCAGCTCATCTGGGGTGGTTTTTTTTTTGTTTTGTGTCTCCCCAGGTTCTCATGGGAATCTTTCGTCTGGGTTTCGTATCTATGTACCTATCTGAGTCTGTACTAGATGGCTTTGCAACTGGTGCTTCCTTAACCATTTTAACAGCTCAAGTGAAGTATCTGATTGGAATAAAAATCCCACGTAGCCAGGGACATGGAATGCTTGTAATTACGTGGATTAACATTTTCCGGAACATTTCTCAGGCTAACCTTTGTGATGTTATCACAAGTGCCATTTGTATCACGGTGCTGGTCACTGCTAAGGAACTGGGAGATCGTTATAAGCACAAGCTGAAATTTCCTCTTCCCACAGAGCTGGTAGTTATTGTTGTTGCTACACTGGTGTCACACTATGGGAAGTTAAATGAAGTGTATGCATCCAGTGTTTCTGGAGCTATTCCAACAGGTTTTATTCCCCCCAAGGTACCGCATTTCAGCTTAATGCTCCGAGTGGCAGTAGATGCTTTGCCTCTTGCCATAGTCAGCTTTGTCTTCACCATATCCCTTTCTGAAATGTGTGCAAAGAAATATGCTTACACTATCCAAGCCAATCAGGAAATGTTTGCTGTGGGCTTCTGCAACATCATTCCTTCTTTCTTCCACTCTTTCGCAACCAGTGCAGCTCTGGCAAAAACACTCGTCAAAACATCTACAGGCTGCCAGACTCAAGTCTCTGGAGTAATTAGTGCGATGGTGGTTTTGCTGGTGCTGCTCTTCTTGGCACCTCTCTTCTACTCCTTGCAGAAGTGTGTCTTGGCTTGTATTATCATTGTCAGCCTCAGAGGAGCCCTGAGGAAGTTCCGAGATGTGCCAGCACGGTACTATGTGAATAAGGTGGACACACTTGTTTGGGTTGTTACCATGTCTGCCTCTGCCTTGATCAGTACTGAAATAGGGCTGTTGGTTGGCATTGTTTTCTCCATATTATGCATCATCGTTCAGACACAGCGGCCACGGACAGCCCTGCTTGGTCAGATCCAAGACACCACCTTTTATGAGGACGATTTAGAATATGAAAATCTCTATTCTGTTCCAAAGGTCAAAATATTCCGTTTTGAGGCTCCACTTTACTATGCAAATAGAAACTACTTCCTGAAGTCTCTATACAGACTGACTAATTTAGATCCTAATCTAGAAGCTGCTAGAAGGAAGAAATATGAGAAAAAAGAAAAGAAACATCTGAAAAAGGGAGATCACACAACTGCTAATGGACTGGGAATCAGAGAAACCACTCTGCAACTAGTTCCTAAGCAAACTGATTTCCAAGCCCTTATTGTAGATTGCTCTTCCATCTCATTTTTGGACACCACTGGAGTTAATACTCTAAAGGAAATTCTGAAAGACTACAAGGACTTAAACATTTCTGTTCTCCTAGCTTGCTGCAATCCCTCAGTGATAGACTCTCTGACAAGAGGAAGTTACTTTGGAAAAGATTTTGGAAGCATGCAAGAAATGCTGTTCTACAGCATACATCATGCTGTACAGTTTGCGAAGGACCAAAAAGCTCCAGCAGACTGTCCAGTTTAATCTCTTTTCTTCTTTGACAATTCACTACAAAAGTGACAAATGGGGAGAGACAGTTTGCAATAACTAAATTATCAGATACATCGTTGGCTAGAAACAGCAATGCGTCTACAAGATATTCTCCCCTGAAGAGCTCTGCTGTTTGTCAGATGCCACACACAACAGCCACTGGGGATGTAGTCTAGGATCAGGATGGTACAGGCTGGATTACTACCTGTACTTTGCTTTAACATGGAAGTGATGTGCAGTGAGGCAGTTTGGAATTTACTCCCCCTTGTGCCATAATCACGTGTGACCCAAAGTATACATAAGACTGTTGCACTGGAATGTCTGCCCGGTGCCAGCTGACTTTCTCAGTGGTTCGATAGCTGGTTTGTGTTATGAGGGCTAAGACATCTTCACAAGAATGCAATCAAGCAAGCATCTTGGACACATAATAGTTTAAAATCTCACTTGCAAAGTCCTGCCTTTTCCATCATTCTAGGTGTACTCCTTAAATAACTCCCAATATCTGCTTACAAATAGAAACTGTAATATACTGTGGAAAGTAGCATGTCTCTCACCCTTGATTACATAGCTTAATGACACCGGACATGTTCCTCTCAAAACCATAATTTCCAAAAATTATGTCTGGAGTCATCTATGTTACTTGTTTCATTCTGTGGTAATTAGTTACTGAAGGTTGTGATATTCTTAACGATGCTGGACAAAATATGACTCTAAAGCAGAATTTTTTAAGTAGTAAAGAGGTAAACAGGATTAATAAAAATAAGTGGCTGTAACTGGCAGTTACAGAGTTACCCAGGTACTTGTACCATCCTGTAAAAATAAGTTGCCTCTGGTGGGAGATAGAACTTCAGTTCAAGGGCACCTAAGGATCATCAAACATAAAAGCTCAGAACTGTGACGCAGGACATGTTCCTCCTACAACTGCCTGCCTGGGTGCAAAGAGAAACAGAAGAGGGCAGGATGAGAAGGTAAATCTGTGATCTGCTTAGAAGGAGAGTGACAGAAGTCAGTCAGAATTGCCTGTCCGGCCTTCTCTGATGCAATGCTAATGAAGCGTTACAGCAGCACACCCGGGGCAAGTAAAAGGAGCAATGCTTCCTAAGTTGTGTTTCTCTGTGCTGGAAAAATTACATCCCTGTTGTACATACTACAGATGTTTTGAGAGGTTGGGGGTTTTTTTCCTCATATCATATTATTCATCATTTTGAGGTCCTCTAAACCATCTCCAGGCCTGGGTTATTTTCTACAAACAGTTGCACTAACTGCTGTTCATCCTGCTTTCTGTTAAATGATACCTTCAAAGTCAGCTGTGTTTGTTATATATGCATGTTCTGTCTATACAGATAAGCATAGATTTAGAATTTGACTGTAAGACAGTTAGTACTCAGTGTTCTGGCCATGACACTAGCAGAATATCCTCTCTCACTTTCATGCAGGTAATTATATGCTTAAGTATGAGAGACAGTTGTCCTATCTTTCTTTATTCACGGCTGGTTGACACACAAGAAGCATGGAAGGAAATTCTATCGCAACTGTGCCTCTTACAATTAGCAGACTCTTAAAAATAGGTTCCATGTATGCAGAACCATACTTCTGTGCCATTTGAAAAAACAGAAAGACAGCTCAACACATCATGTGACATACTCATTTCAACTCTTCAGGTCACTGAACAGAAGAACCCTCAAACTGAGGTTCTCCAGATGCCCCAGAGCCTGTTTGTCTCTCAAGAACAAATACTTTGTTAAAGGAAAAGCAGTGCATTTCTAAAAGACAAAATAAAAATGTTTTCACAGGGACTGAGAATAGCACAGCATTAGATAAGGGATTCAATGCTGGCATTTTCATGCATCCATGACAAAAAAATCATACAGAAACTTCACACTGTTAGTACTGCCAAAGCAGTAAAACCTAACAGAAAAGTCTGTCAAGAAATTAAAAGGACTGACCATTGACAACACTGCTCTGCCTCGCTACATGATTCTTTAAACTGCTGATTTGGTATGACTAGCTTCTTAAAATAAATCTCATTTTTAAAAGGAAAAAAAAGAAAGGGGGATTCCAGTGGAAGTTGTAACCTTACAACAGTCTCTGGAGAAAAATGAAGACAGGCTGCCATTCTCTTATCCAGCAGGCTGAGAAATTAAGAGTCCGAAGTCTCTTCTTCATTGTATTTATTCCAAGAACCTGCCTATGCATAAGACTGTTAAGACTTTTACAAGAAAGAAGCTATTGACCAGAACAAATCCTAAATCAAATTTCTTCTATCAGTTTCATTGGCAAAGCTGGCTCAAAATTAAGTTGTTCTCTTGGACAATGTCAAACACACCAGGGAAAGAACTTCCAGTGCTATGATACTGGGATGCAGGGAGACTGTAAATTAAGGCGTATGTAAAAGGTAACTGAAAAAACAAGACTTTTTTTCTGGTACATTTATGTCTGCTACACTGCATCATACCAAGACTAAGACTCCATATGTTAAAAACTGCTGATTCTCTTTTCTCCTGTTCTATCAGGAATTAGGTACTATGACTTGGAGAGGAGTGGGGATAGGTTTGTGATTTCAACTAGGTTAATACTAATGTTGAAATAAAATCATTACATGCCTTTTATGAAATTAAATCCATCATGTATATTGACTATATTTTTGTTCACTGTGGTGCTTTCTATAATCATGTATTCAACCATACTTTAGTACTGCTACATAATAGGAATGGTTTCTTAACCCATGGACTGCATGAGTCCCATGGAGATGGGCAAAGAGCTGGGAATCTTCACCTCAAGCTGTCTTGCTGACTAGTGCAGCATGGCCAGAATGTGTGGTCTAGGTGTCAAAATGGCTGTTATTTATTAGCACTGGCAACTAACAACCAGGGAACTATCCAGACCATGAGAGATACCTTGGATTCCCCTGTCACCACGAATATTCCTATGTGACATGAACTAGAGACAAATATGTACTTTTAGATGGAAAAATAAAATCTAGCCATTCTTCGAAAACAGTTTGCCTCATGGAATACTTTCCAGGATAACTTGGAATAAAGAAAAAATGAGATGGGTTTGCTGTTGTAGAAAAGGGTTAAAATATAGGGACATACTTGGCCTTGGGGGATTAGAAGGCATAATGAGAAAGACACTTATAGAAGTGAGAAGGGGAAGGTAACAGCCCCTTTATGTGAGCACATCTGCTCCTTGGGAGGGAAACTTATGGTATCTTTTAACCATAATCCTTTATCTTTTTGTACAACTGTGCGGAAAAGCAATGCCTGTATCTGTTAGCCTTCCACAGTGGTGGTATCTCCTAGTTCTCTGTTTATTTTAAGTGCTTATCTTAATCAAGTATCTACCATCACTTTCCAAGAAGTCTTCCCTACTTATCTACCCTATGATGTAACACAGTTTCATGGTTACAGGGTTCTCACACAAAAATCTCTTTATGTCCTTCTGGAAACCACTGGTTTGGGAAGAGAATTGCACAGAATCCCGCATCTTCACTGAACAGCTTGGCATTGCATTCCTGCCCCTACTGCTTCTTTCAATCCCAATGTTTGTTTGAAGTCTCCACACCCTCTCCCTTTCCAAACTACTGCTGCCACTCAATCCAGTGGTTGTCTTTCCACAACATAATTTTTTTTTGTCTTTCACAAATGCACGTTGTTTCTAAAATCGCAGCTTTAACTTGGTTCTAAACAGTAGCGATGTTTATAATTTTTACATGTCAAAGCTCAGCTAAATATTGAGGTGAGTGGGTTAGAATCCTACCCTCAAGGCAACTACAGCTTTTCTAGGGCTTCTTGCTTGATCACAAAGTTTTCACGCTCATAGAACTTGGATTCTGTCAAAGACTGTGTTCCATTTTGAAGGATTCAGTGTCTCACTTCCCACAAAGGCTGAGCAGAATCTGCGATGATGCATTCCTTTCCCTCAGAGATTTGGAATGCCCAATTCAACACACAACACAGCTGAGATAGCTGGTTACAGAAACCTGAAAGACCCAAGTGACATCTCAAGAGATTTAAGACAGGGACTCTGGCAGTGGTGAACAGTGACAGTTGTCCCTACTCCTGCTGAAGCTCAGTCACTACAAGAGCTGGTACAAAACCTACAGCCCAGTAAGAGAGGGAGTCACAGCACAGAAAAGGGCTTTTACTGGAAACTTTCACAAGGAAAGATGGGAGCAAAAAGCTGGGCTACCTGCTATATTCACGGATGAACTAACACATGGAGACATTTCTGTGGTACAGATGCAATAATCGTATGTGTGCAGGACTCTGGAACATCTTCCTAAGCAAACTTACATATACAAGCACATCCTAAACCCTAGACAGAAAACTTCTCCCCTTCCTAAGGCACACTCTGGAATCTACTACTCCTCTGCTCACATCACATTTCCAGAGTCTCAGCTCTCCTTCCCCTTGTTGCTTTCTCAAACCTAGAACTGGTAAATTCCCACCCTTCTGTGTCTGGGACAGAACACGCAGAAACGATGCATATTATAAATATGCTCAGCTCAGCAACAGTCTGAGCCAGGCAGAACTTTAAGAGGTACTAAAACTTTCAGTGGGACTCCTACAGTTTGTCTTTCCTCACAGACCAATCACTACTGTTTTAGGCAGATGTACTTAGTTTTTTCTCCCAGGTATATTGGTATGAGTGCATTTAAGCTGATTTAAATGGAAATCTAAAGGTAAGGAATTCCAGCGTTGTCCTCCTAAAGTCTAACATGTATCTCCCTGGAACTAGAAATACCATTATGGATATGAATTCTTTTTGAAGAGAGTTTTAACTGGTATTAACTCACGTAACCTTCTTTGATTTGTCACTACCCGTCACTTGATGCAACACACAGGTGGGTTCGGGATACAAAAAGAAACTCCCATGTTAAATGGAAAGATGACAGAAGTAGTAATAAGATAGAGGCAGCTTTTGTTTAGACCTCTTGGTAAGTCAGGATTGTTGCTTTACCATTTCTCCTAAATTAAAGTACAGAAAAATAAGCCATCTTTCTAGTCTCTCAGTGCTGCTCTTAGAACGGCTAATGGTTAGCAAAGCATGTAACAGGATGGGTGACAAGTCTTCTTTGGGACAGCATTGCCATGTGAAATGCTTTGGTAAGGAATAGACTGAATTTACATCTATTACCATATTTCATCTCATTCCTAGCTTTTGTGAAAGATTCATCTAACCTGGAAAGGGAGTCTAACTGTGACCTCAATATTAAAAGCAGACCTACAGCCAGTGTAAGCTCTAGATACACCTATAGACAGGCAGGAGGTGGACAGGAATTGAACTCTTCGGTCTGGATTATCCCAGCAGTTTTCCTCAACACTGAACAGTTGCTGGCATTACTGTACTAAGATCAAATTCTTCTAGACTTGAATGAATGGCAGTGATAACAGTATTAGTCTTGAAAATGGTCAGAATGACCACTGCCTGGATTCAGCTAAAAGCTCACTTCATAACACTCACCATAGAGATGCCCTGACTGCAAAGAAGAACTCTCCCTTACTTAAGAAACCGTTGGAGACTTTCCTAGAGCTCCCTCCTCCAGGTTGTGCTAAGTGGTATTTTAGAAAGGATGTACTCAACTAAAAAGAGCTGCACTAGAACTTTGTACATGGAATGCTTCGTGAAACCTGGTTTTGCTAGCCTGAAGTCTCTCTGGAGGTCACAGCAGAACTGGGAATCAAGATGCTGAGGCCTGGACACGGCAGCAGGGGGGGTATGGAATGACTGTAACATATGACCAGAGATGGTCTTGGTAAAACTTGACCAACACACCTACAAGACTCTTCAGATGAAGAAGTACTCCTTCTATAACAACAGTGCATCCTGTTGTTAGGATATAATGTATGCAGGTTAGCCCCATTTCACTCAATGCAGTCTCTCTCTTTCTTAATCTCATATACCCTCAAAATGATTCCACTACATTGACATTCACTTGATTTCAAAGGAAGGAGAGATATGCCCAGCTTGCAACTACACTACAATTAATGTCAAAGTGAGTATCTTTTAGACATTTTAATGTGTCACATTTTCCCAGACATTGACTTGAGATGTTTGCTTACCTGAGAGCAACTAATTCCAGTAACCAGTGAATTCTAACTTGTTCAATGCCACCATGCGGAACAGAAGAAATGTAGGCAAGGTTCATCTCTTGGTCTTTGCTCAGGTCAAACAGGTCAGCATGGCTGTGAGGTAAAGGAGGGCTTCAGGAAAGGAGGGACAGAAAAGAAGTAACACATCACAACATTAACTAGGAGCTCCATCATATATTCAAAGATCCTACACCACACGCAAGACCTTCCCTGGCATGAGAAGCACTGTCTAACACGAGATGAAAGCAAAATGGAGGCTATTTGGGGCTAACTGGCTACACAATGTAGTCTGGTAAAGCAGAAAATAACTCAGGTGCATCTCATTGCCATGCTCAGAGGAAAGTATTAAAAGCTGTCATTGCTGCACAGATAGCAGCCACAGGCAGCAGTAGCCTGAAGAAGCCATACAATGGCAGACATCTTGTCTCTGAATAACTAACGATAAAGGAGCTCAAAATCTTTTTGGCTTTGTAGTGAAGGTCAGACTTGCTAGGGTCTGCAGTAAGACAAACATAGGCTTTATCTTCTTGCTTAAGTCCACACAATGACATCAACTCTTGCTCTGCTGTGGAAGCTACATCTGTTAGAATTATACCCTTACTGTCTCTACATTCTTTGGCCACATTCAATCCACCCCTAAGCATAAGGAAGCACTGGAGTATGTGGCTGAAGGTTTCTATATCTGATGTTGCAAGCCATTTAACCTGTGCAGAGCTTTACTGCAATGATTACGTTAACATGACTTTGGTGTCTATTTATTCCACCAAAATTAATATAACACTGGGGCAAACTTCTGATGCCTCTATCTCCACAGACAAACAGCTGCAAGATGTAGTGAAATCTCACCCCGGTCCTCCCAAGGTCAGAAACTTATAACTCTGCCCAGTTCGCTGGTTTGGGCATCCTGAGAGATTCCTGGGAAGCCTCCTGGTAATGTGCTAATTCTGAGTGTTAATGAATTTCTATTTTAAGAAAGATAAAGCAACATTGTCCCCAAGGTTTGGAAAGAACACTTCCATGTGTCATCATACTGCAAAGAGATATAACTTGTGCTCTAACTACATACTGTTTCTTAACTGTGAAAGTGAAAAATATAGGTTATCCTTTGCCTACTGTTATCTGTCTCCTCTGATGGGTGGATCTGCTCTGTGCTGACTGTAACCACGCTGGGAAGAGCCATACTGTCATTCTCTCCTGCTCTATCCTTCTCCATGTATTCATTCCACCTCCAAGCACCTCACTAGGCCTGCTACTATATAACCACTGGTACACAAAGGCAGAAAAGCTTGATCCCACTTGGATAAGAACTTAACACAACTTTTACACCAGCTAAGACTGCCTATGTATAACTTCCATCTCCTGCATCCTTATTGGAAAGTGCAAATTTGACACAGGTTACATCCTGTAGTGCTTCACACAAATCAACCAGCATGTGAGCCCTTCTGTGCAACTTCACAAAGCACTTAAAAATAGTCTCCTCTAGATGACTTCAAGTCACATAAGTGAGACGAAGAAGTAACCAATTCCACTTTTACTAAAAATGCAATGGCCACCTGGGTCTTTCAAATTTTTCCAGTGGATAGCAACAATATTAGGTGTCAGCTTTTGAAGAAGTGCTTTACTACCACTCTGAAATTCAAATCTGCCTTTGTTCAGTGGCAAAGATTGAAAGCATAAAAAAGCTTTCACATGTTTTTGCTTAGTCCATGCTGAATAACCTCCCTGAAATTCACATTCTGCTAGAGAGAAATATAGCTGAAACCATGATGAGATACAAAAGCAAACTGGCTGAATAGTGGGTTTTGTTAGTTGTAGCATTTGTGCCTTTCCTTTCCCATTCTGCGTGGAAAGTACCCATCCGTAAGAACATTAAGCCCTGCAATCTCCCAGGCTTTATCAACTTTTGATTCACAGTTGTGCATTTGCCCAACTACCTGAAACTGATGTAGAAGAAAAATTTCAGCAATGGGAACCCAGTTGTGTCACAGTAAGAGCTTTCAGGGAAGTTGAGATCCTACAGCTTGGGAAATATCATTGTTGGCCAGATGTTACAATTTAACAGGTGCTGACCCATAGAGAGCCTCTGCTGCTGCTTTTCTTCCCTCTCCTCGTGTGTTTCTTTACATTTGCAGCTCTCCAAAGTTTCTTCTGCAGAATTAATGGATGTTTCTCAGGCTGCAGTTCAAACGGACAAAACATACTGTTTTTAAGGCAGTTTTTCATTAATGTTTCCTAACATTGCAAGCAAAAATTAAAAAAAAAGCAAAAGCAAAAAAAAAAAATCCAGAAAAGCCCAAACATTTCTCTTCATCAGAAGGTATCTTAGATCCCACCAAATGGAAAACTAATCACGTGCTGCTGATTTTACTCCTGTTGCAACTTTTGCCTACAACTGTTATCTAATCCACTATATGTCCAAACAAAGGAGGTCATAGTAAGTTTAGCGTAAGATATGAATATAGCCAAGAACTACATCATGTCTTGCTTTTGAGCCTGCTAGAAACCTTCACGTACCCCACAAAACTTGAAGGCTGTTCAACCCCTTAGCTCAATGAGACCAGGCTTTCTCCAAGAACACACAGCACTACCAGGATATGAAAGTAGGGAAGCTGGGACTTGGGCATCCTCCCACCCTCTCCCCGAACTTCAATAACAACTAACAGACAGGGAAGCTTTGCCTGGGCCCATTTAGGGACCGTGTCAACAGAAAGGCTGAAAGGGAACAGGATTAAGTTCCGTGTATCAACATACTTTCAGTTCACATGTTTGAGGGCCCTGTAGGCAAGGGAGCAAGCTAGAGGGGATGCCGCCTGTCTCCAACTTGGGATACACCGTTTATACTATCTAGATACGTCCCACGACTCACTCCGCGCAGGTTAACACGCAACGGGAGCAATAGCAAGGTGCCCGACCCTCTGATCCCGCCGCTGCTGGCCGGAAAGGCCGAAGTGCCTCCAGAACGGTCGCGTCCTCACACCCTGGGGATGCTCTGCTTGAGACGAGCTGGAAGCAAGCCGGCTCGCACCCCGCCTGCTTCTCGCCAGCGGTGCGTGACCTCATGGCGGCCGGGGGGCTCTGAGCGCTTACCAGAAGCCAGTGCTCCTCCAGAAGTGCTGCAAAGGCCGCTCGGCCCGCTGGACGTCCACGAACACCACGTACGCCGCCGAGCCTGCGCCCAGCTGCACAGCCAGCCACAGCAACAGCCACATGGCGTTTTGACGGGCCCGAGCCGAGTCCCAGCCAAGCCCCAGCCGAGTCCGAGCCCCATCGGCACCCGCTACCGACGCACGACGGACGTGACGGCAGGTGCCCGCCCCCGGGGCGGAGGGGGAGGCGGCTCTCGCCTCCCAGGGCTGCCGGCGGTTCTGTGGGGAGCGTGTTTAATCCGCTTCTGTAGGGCGGTTCAGGCAGTTGGAGTCTTAAGGTGTCCCTGTGAAGCGCCGGAACCTCGTAGTTTGTTGTTATGCCGTGGGCAGCGCGCGGTTGTTTCCGTGAAGCTGCTGCGCGGCGGGCAGGCACCGCCGCTGACTTTTCGCCGGCATGCCACGGGAGGGAAAGTGTACTCCCGCGGTGTTCATACGGCCGTGGATTGACAAGGCTGTAAGGAAGAGCACGGTTAGGTTGTAGTGCAAGTGTTCAACATAGCACACCCGAAAAAACCCCAAACTAGTCAGCAGAATTAAAATTCTATCCTTTTTTTTTTTCAGCCTAAACGTATGGATTGATCTCCATATGGCAAAAAGCTTTAAACGCACAATAATAGAGGAGGCTGCAAACTGACTTTCCAGATGCCTATTTCTTATGATATGGATCTGAGGACTTTCTCATGTAGGTGAGACCTTCTTCCTTTGAATCCCTCTCTTTTATGAGGGACTGCATTCAAGCATCTCATCAAGATCTCAACTAGAATAAAAATGTGGGGAACTGAGCCTCCTGTGCACCCAAATACATCTCACAGTAGCATCTAGTTTTGTGTTCCAATTAACTGGGTGGATGTGGAGACCAGCACCTCGAGCACTTAGCTGCAATAGGTGTGGAAACTGTCCCTTCCAGAGGACTCAAAAGTTCAGCCCCCAACAAAGACCTACCAGCAAATTTCATCAAAAGGGTATTTACAAGGGAGAAACGCCATGAATCCCATGATTTCCTACTGCAGACTGTCCTTGGCATCAAAAAGGCGTGAGTTCTGGAGATCCCTCTGGCTTGCCTTCAGAGGCTGCAAAAACAGCTCTTGTTTTTCAGCTTGGCATATTTGAAAGTCATACCCAGAAGACAAGGTGTCAAAGCAAAACTGCATTCAAGGTTTAGGAAACCTTGACCCTTCTCAGATATGGTATCAGGCATATTGTAGAAAAGTCTTGAAACCCAATAGAGCCAGGTATGCAGACGAAGCACCGTTGGCGTTGTGAGGAAGAGTCTGTGAGAGCTCAGGGAAAGACTTTTCCCCAGGAGTCTAAAAAGACCGAGCTCTCCAGAGAGTTTCTAAGAAGGTCCTTCTCAGAGATTAGGGTAGTAGCTGAGGGAGAGCCTCCCTTGTTTTCAATAGCTCCCCATGAGGCATGGGGAATTGCTACATCTAGCATATTACCACATCACACCAGAAGTTGGGAGACAGAAAACAAGACAAAACCCTGGAAGAAGGAGAGGCAAGAGAACTGGAGGCATCTCTGCATGAGTTTCTCTTTGTGTGTCAGAGAAAGCTCCCAGGAAGGTTTTTCAAGGTACTTCTGAATAACTGCAATTTCCAACAGAAAAATAGTTTCTGCTGGCCACATCTGCCCTGGCACCCCTTGCCAGAGCAAAAAAAATGCAGCAGAAAGATTTCTGTTCCCAAAATACTGGGACCAAATGGTTAGCTTTTTCCCAACCAAGGTAGCCAACATGTACCTAGATTTGCAGGCCAAATGCCAGGTTACAGCAGTGAAACCCAGTTGCCTACTCTGCAGTTCTCCCAAAGCTGCTTTTTCCAGGTGCAGAGTGAATGCCAAGGTCACCACAAATGACCTGCAGCAAGCAGTTTTTCATATGTAAAAGTTTGCTTCAGAGCTAAACACCTATGTCCAGCTTGCTATGAGCATAGTTCTAGAGACTGTCAGGCAGAGCCCTGATAAGGATTCTAGCCAAAGGGAAGCTCCCCTTTGCCTTTGACTTTCAGCTCATCCAAGGCCAGGGAAGTAAGTGCCCAGCAGGAGGTTCCCTGTGGGCCATTTTACCGGGGAGCTTTCCTACAGCTGATACTCCTTGTTAAAGAACAGTGAGGGTTTTATAGCAGCCCCCTCTTGTGTCCCTGCACAGAGTGGGAGCTCTTCCGGTTCTGAGGCATTCCTGAGGAGACAAACAGGCACAGAAAATGGTGGCGGAGTAGAAAGAAAGTAGCAGGAAAGACACACTGTGCACTGGCCATTTCCAACAAACTGAGGCTTACCCTTCCCAACTTACCTGGACAGTATCAAATGTTCCAGTGTCTCAAGCTGGACAGATCAGAGATGTCAAACCTGTTACTCCTCAGCTGAGGCACTCCTCACAGAAAAGCTGTGTAAACCGTTTGGCCCTAGCTGCTCTCCCTGCAGTGTCCTTGCAGCTGTGTTGGGGACAAAGACACACTAGTCTTTCAGGCATACCAGGGAGCAGGTAGCTCTTCCTGCCAGGAAGCACTTGCACAATACAGAGGAAACCAGTGCACAGCACAGGGATGCTTTTTTTACATTCAGATGCCTCCAGCTCTTTCAGCACTCACTTGAATTATAAACTTGGCCTCAAAGAGCATGCCTGGAAATGCCAAGATTACTTTGTTCGTGCCATGTGGCAGGAGCAAGAATTTTACTATGACAAAGGGAATCTAAAGCCTAGGAAATCATCCAGAGCATGAGTTCTGCTCTTGGAACTGAGAGGAAAGAATGGACAAATATCTGGATATTTTTTGTAATAATGAAATGGAATAGTTCAAGTTGAAAGAAATCTACAGTGATCATCTAGTCTGACCCCTCCAGGGATGACTCAAAGTTCAAGCCTGTAATTACAGATATTGTCCAAAGGCTTCTTTTTTTAGTGTACTGACAGACATGGGGCATCAACCACCTCTCTAAGGAGCCTGTTGCCATGTTTGACTACCCGGGAAAGGGTGGGCATAGCTGAAGGAAAAGAGGGAGAAAGCAGCTCAGGTGCGAAAAGCAACACCACCTGCGCTGTTAGGAACACCTTTTCTGCAGTTTTCAGGCCTTTGCTTCCTTTCACTGCCTGATAATTGAAGGGCTAGAGGCACTTGTGGGTCAGTGCATGTCCCAGCTGCTGGTCCAGCCTTGCTTTCTGCAGCTCCGAGGACATTCTTCTAGGACAGACAGTGGGATGGCCTCTTGGCTGGAGAAGAGGCCTCAGGGCTGGATGGAATTTTCTGGGGAAATAAGCCATCCGTCTCTCCTTGTCTTGACTCCAGGGTTTCAGAGCCTGAAGCTACTCCAAGATGGCCTCTGTTTGACAGAGCTCTGGAAGGGCAAGAAGTGAGAGTGCTACCGTCTTTCTCCCTATTTGTGACCTCAAGAAAGACCAGCCAAATGAAAAGTGGAGTCAAGAGTGTCCACCATAGGCAAGCAGACTTTCAGTTGCTCCAGGAACCAAAGAAGAGAGGCACCTTGGCTCCCTGTGGGCCTGAGCCTTGTCCAGTCTCCTGCCTCCCTTCCTCTGCCACACAGTGTTGGAGGCTGCAGGTTAGGTGCCTCTTGCAGCCCATGGCCCAGCAGCATGGCACTGTTGCAGGCTCTGCACCAAATTTGTGGGGCAGCCATAGCAATGGGAGAAGGTGTAGAAAACAGCATGAGTGGGAACAGCCCCGCCTCTGAAATGGATAGGAATACTGAGACTTTTTCTACAGCTTTCACACCTATATTTCACAGTAATTACATTTGGGGCTCCAGGATCCCTTGGGGTTCAGCCCAAGCCCCAGCAGCTATCCCAGCTGTGGTTCAGCTTCCCTGAGGAAGTCCCTCAGTGTCACCAATGGTGAAGTGGCTTCTTGGGGGGGTGAGGGGGGTCCTCAAGCCTGTTTGCTCTCCTCTTCGGGGCTCGCTGGGGCTGCTGAGAGGAGTGTTGACTGCCCCAGCTGTGAGTGGAGGGCCCAGTCACAGCCTCCTCCTGCTCCTCTTCTTGCTGCTTTTCTTGCTGCCCATGAGTGAGAGTGGAGGCAGGGCTGGGGCTGCCAGGACCCCCACCAATGGCAGCTGAGGAGGTGCTGGAGAGCTCTTCTGCCTCAGATGTGTCCAGGCTGCTGGAGGGGGCTGGACTGGGGGCCAGAGACCCACTTCGGGAGGCCACAGGGCCAGGGACAGCTGCAGGGCTGCGCTCCCGCTCCTGGGCAGCTTGAATGTCATCCAGCTCCAGCTGACGTCGGGCTCCCACGCTGCACCACTCCACAATGGCATTAATGAGCCGGTGCACAAAGCTCCTTGTGTGCCTGTCCAGGGTGGCTTGCAGCAGCTGGCACAGGATATCCTCATCTGGGCCAAAGAGCTCCAGGTTGAAGAGGATGCTTCTCTGTGCCTCTATTGCTGCTTCCTGGGCACTCATGAAGATCAGCTCCAGCTCATGTTGCAGCCAGGGCAACAGAGGCTGGAGCAGAGATGGGTCCTCTCGGAAAAGAAAGGCCCAAAGGTAGAGATGGATGCCAGTCACTGGAAGCTCAAATTCATTCTGCACATCTGGGAGATGGAGGTCATGGTCAGCAGGTTGTCCAGGATGGGTGATGCCTGATGGCTCTTCTGCAGGCAATGGAATGACATGCTCCTGGAAGTCATCATCTACCTGCACCAAGTGCAGGATGGACTGGATCCTCCTCCTACAGAGGGGACACTGGGGGCTGCTGTCTGACCACTGCAGGATGCACCTGTAACAAAATTGGTGGAGGCAGGGCATGGTGTAGCTGGCCTCCTCCCAGCTGTCCAGGCAGATGGGACAGCAGGTGTCCAGCCCCATGGCCATGCTCTCCATGTCCTGCGGTGGGCTGGGCGAAGCTGGGGATGTCATGCTGCTCCGTCTCTCTCACGGTGCTGCAGCAGCGGGTGTTGCACTAGAAAGGGAAGAGAGGCCACGGTCACTGGCCAGTGCAGGGAGGGCAGCCAGAACAGGCTAGGTCTGGCAGGAAGGAAACTCTCCTAACTCCCCAGGCTGAGGTGTCCCCTCCCAGCTCACCTCTGCTGCTGTGAGTGTGCCTCCTGAGTGCCCCGGCTGCCTGGACTTGGCAGGGCCAAGGAAAATACTCCAATGGCTCTGGACTTGGGCACGGAGATCCGCACAGAGCAACTCCCTGTGCACAGCACCAGCACCACCAACTGACACAGTTGGAGTCTGGGCACCAGCTGGCTGAGTGAGACTCGGTGCCAGGGTTTAAGCACCCAGGGGTGTCTGTAGGGGTTCCATTTCTGGCTGACATCACAGCCATCCCTTGGTAGCAGCAGAACCCATTGCTTGGGGGTCTCAGTGACATCAGAGCCCAGTGTTCAGGGCCATCCCAGCAGGCCATCCTCATCCATGGTGCTCACCCCAGCAGTACTGGAGCCCCAGCATACGTGTCTGGGGCTACTGCAGAGCCCCGTCCCCCTTCATGCACATTTCTTGTCCTGCTCTCTGCATCACTGTTTCACACCACTCACTGAGCCCTGGGCCATGTCTTCCCAAGGCCCTGTCAGGTTGCTCTGGGCATGGCAGACATCTTCAAGCACATGTTGCAAGAGGCTTCTTTGAGTAACTGCTCATGCCTCTCCAGCACTGCTGCCCAGCCCTCTGGCTCCCCTGTTTCGTCCCACAGCGGGTCGCAGGCAGCTAAACACAGTTTAGCTGTGGGTCCAGTAGAGTTATCTGAGGGTTATACAGATGAAGGCTTCCTTCCGGCAGCTCCAGAAGGTCATTCCAGAGCAAATGGTCTTGTTATTGATTTGCAATCCTCTCCTCCATTTTTGGCCTTTGGCTTCTTGCTTTTAATTCGATAACCTTCCTCAAGCTTTCCCTGACCTGTTTTATCCCACTCAATGTGCACCATTATTTTAAAAGTTCTGTAACATTGGTTCTGTTCATCACAGTGCTGGGTTTGGGACCTTAATTTCTTCAATGTTTACTGGAAAATCTGTCTGAAAAACAGTCACAATTGAAGCAGTTTTTTTAATTGTGTCTCTTTGCATGAGGTTAGACTTCTGTCTCTGAGACTACAGCTTTATGTCTCAGCTTCAGCAATGTTTCTGGACTCCACTGTATGTGATCTCCAGCTGAACTCCTCCAGTTTTTCTCTATTATAAGGTCTTTATACCTTTGTTTGATTGAGGGTTCCTGATTACCCTCCTGTTCTTTTTCCCCGTTGAAAGAACTCAACCCCCATCCATCCCTGAGCCCTAGTTGACATCTGTGCTACCTCCACAGTAACCTTTTCTGAACTGACCCTTGGTGCTCACAAACAAATATGTGGCCTCTGAATTTTTTTTTTTCAAAACCAACCTATAATAGTCTTATCTGTTCTCTACCTTGTGATATGAGTGTGACCAAAAATGCCTTCAGCATTTTCCCAAACTGTCCAGTTTGGGAAATAGTACAAACTGAGCAACTCCTGTGGAGAGAGGAGTCTGTACCACACACTCCACTCCAGGTGGCTCTCAGAAACTGCAGTAGGAGCTGCTGCACACAGAGCAGCTGAAAATGCGGTCATGCTGATACTGCAAAAGCCTCTCTAAGACTCGGTTTTGGAGTTTCAGAAAGCAGGCATTCTTTATTGCAGCACTGAGTGCACAGGGTAGGTCCTCCTATCATACACACTGAGTTCAGAGCAACTTCTGCTTATATTGTTACATACATATTATATTTCTCAAAGTCGTCATACATATTATTTTCTCAGAACTTTATCTACATAGGGTCCATTCCTTTTGTGCATGTGCTCTTAATCACAAAGAGGGTCTTTGAGAGTCTTCAGGACCCTCTGGTGGTGGTCACCTTGATGTTCCTTCAGTCCTGAGTTTGTTCATTATCAGTTTATTTGTATAACTCAATTCTTCTTTTCACAGTTAGTAACCCTTAACCACAAAGTTCTGATATTTTAATTTGTGTCTTAGTCTGAGTCTACATTTACATCCTAGATATCTTAAGATAGTTGACAACTGCATCCTCGATGTCTGTATTTTAGATATCTTAAAATAGCTGAAGCAAGCATTAAGTACAACTTAATCTACCATAAATGGCAAACCCAAAATGTTCTACTTTAAGGCAGTGATGAGTGTATAGTCTTCTTTCAATTCCATTGTCTGTGTTCTTTCAAGGACTTAGAACAAATTTAACTTTGTTATTAATGTAAAAAAAGTTGGTTTTTTAATAGCATGGTTGCTAAATCACATGGCTAAATAAAATTATGAGGATTTCAAAAGTATCACCTTACTTCTACATGAGTAGGAATAGGCAGACATCAGAAAGGAAACTTGCAAATTCTGTGCTCCAGTAATGGTAGTTTTGTGTGCTACTGTTCAAAGAATGTTAGCCAGTGGACCTTTTGTGGCATTGAATTGCATTTCAAGGTGCTAAACAAGAAGAGGTTGAATCTAGTCACTTTCAACTAGAGAAAAGCAAAAGCCTGAGCTGCAACTGCAGTTTCCAAGTGCTACAAGTTGCAACAAGCTTTGTGTCAGCTTCTGTTTTGAAGCTGATCCAGGAGGAAATCTTTATTATTTATAGACCTGTTTTAAATTAGTTGGTTAACTTAATAATTTGTCATAATGCTTGGTAAAGAGAGTCCAGCAGACACAGTGAGATTTTGTGTGAATTAAAATTGTATCTGGTCTGACAGCAAGTTTTGGAAATCTATGATGCTTGTCACATTAAGGTCAATGATGGCTCATAAGTTTGGGTGAGATGCCAGTCAACATAGCGATTAATAAAAGTTTAGAAGCCTGCCACAAAAAAATGGAAAGGCAGAGGATTTACACATTCTCAAACACTTGTTTGTTCCACAGGATATGGATTGTAACCAACATTTTGTATGGGCTATGGACAGACAGAGGCAAAAATTATTATAAATCACAAAGTCCTCTGGAAAAAGGAGAATGGCCACCCTTTGAGTCCATTGAAAAGCTTTCATTGGCTTATTTTGTCTAAGGAAGTCAACAGTCCTCAAAACTGTATTTATTTGCCACTTTGAGAAAAAATATAGCCTTAATTAGACTTCTTGTGATTATCACATGAACTCATGAGGCAACTTATTATAAACTCTTTCAGTTAGGAACCACGTCAATAATTGAAGCAGGTGAAGAAAATCAAGGGCATTGAGTCACTACACCTTTCAAAACAAGGAATAAAGATGTTTTTCTCTGCCATATCATCTTCTCAGCTGTATATCCCATAACCAGTCAAGAAACTGAACTTCAGAATTGAATATTCTGGATTTCATTCTACCTTTACTCCAGCAAAGCTATGGTTTGTCTCTAATTCCTTTTATACCCATTTTGTATAAGACCTAATTAATGTTTAAACCCTTACCAAAGTCTTCCATTAGAGATTTACTTTATTTCTGGGAGGCATAGAGCCATCAGAACTAACATGTATCATTTGTTTGACAGTTTTATGGTTCAGTTGGAACAATTTGCAGAGCTGTCCATCATTATCTTCCCCACAGCTTTGCATCCTTTCTATTTTAGTCATGAACTGCAGAACAGAGCAGAGTAACAGGCCACTAAGTGATATGTAGAAACTGAAGGAATGAAGTTCAGAAATACCACTGGAAATACTTTGCCTGATGATTTATTAATTTGTTTTACTTTGTTTTGGAAAAGCTTAGCTGTAGTGCATTAGAAGAGGAGCTGTGCTTCACAGGCATCTCCTCAGCAGACCAGGACTTGCAATACATTTGTGTCATGAGTTTACACAGTTCTCCCCTTCAAGTAGTAGCACTAACTGTTGCTTCTTTGAAGCTGAGCAGAGAGTGACAAACATCTGTGCGGTCTTAGCCTGAGCTTGACAGTGCACTGTGGAAAGCTGGTAAAAGATTTTTTGCACTCTCTGAGTGTGTGAGTATCATCTGGTAGGGCAATAAAAGGACAGAAGAGAAAACACATTAACTCCAGCTATTGGGCAGCTCTGCGGGTGCATTGTCTTGCAAAACAAGGGAAAAGCCTGTGCCCTTGCTGCTCCAGGACTGGACAATCTTCATCAGTCTGTGGAATGGCTGTGCCTCTCCCATATGCTTCCCAGAGACCTCTTTAGGTGCCTAGAAACAAATGCCCAGACATACCCCCTTCCCCACACTACCTGACTTAGATTCACAACAGGCCTTATATCCTGACAGATTGACCTGTAGTCACAGTTAAACCATGAATAAATGGTGACAATTTGTGATAACCTTCCTATTTCATTGCCATTCCAAATGATAGTGTGAGATATTCATGCCAGCACTTCATATAGCTTCCACATGAAGCTCATTTGTCTTCTAAAAGAACAGTGACCAGTCCTAGGGCAGCAGCCTCTTGCCAGCTGCTCCACCATTTTATACAGTTCTCTCTAGAAGCATTTTGCAATGGCAGTAGGAGCCAAACAGCATGCTCCCATGTGAAAACAAAAGCTTGGAATTTGCCTCTCAGACTTGTATTCACACTTTGCCTGTTAGAGAATGAGAGAAACAAGTCCTGAAAAGTACGTGTGCGTCGTGGTACCCAGTGTAACACAAGATGAATTTGTCGAGTTGCATGAAAGATTGTTGCTGTTCTTGCCCACAGGTTTCAGGCCAAGGAGAAGGTATACGTCATACTTGTGGGCAGGTAATTCATGGGAATATTTCTCAGGCAAGGTTTCCCCATTTGTTGAGTGGTGGAGTGGATAAGTTCAGATTAAGTACTTATTTTCGAGAAACAGGACTCTTAAAATAATACATTAAAACTGTCTATTTTTGAAGTTCAAACAATATCTCAAAGCAGAACACAAGGTCATCTGGCTTTAGGGCTTTGCAGATCCTTCCTAAATAGACTTTGTGAATTCTTTTGCACAGTTAAACTTCTCAGTTTTACCACTTTCTGGAAATGAACAATTAAACTCCTTGAACTGGATCAGAAGTGCTTTTCTCAACAGTCCAAAGCAGTTTCAGCAGCTCAACAGACATGAGTGTTTCAGTCATTTGGGATTTTATGGGCATATGATTCTGAATATTATATAGGCTATGACAGAGCCTAACCTGAACAGGACAGAATCATCAGAGGACTTAGATCAGCACAGTCCATCAGATTCAAGTTTGCCTTGCACTCTTAGGGCCTTCTCAACCTATCAACATGATTAGTGAAGGTTTATTTGTGTGCATACACACAAACTGATAGTTTTTTATGTGACAAGCAACAAAGTATTCTGTGAGTATAGGCTACAAAAGCAGTAAAAGGCAGTAAAATCTAAAGATGTTTATCAGACTGGCTTTAAATTTTAATTTTTTTCCCCTCTCAAAATCAACCATTGTCTTTTCAAAGAACCTGCTCCAAAAAATACAAATTAAGTTACTTTAGAAATTTCTACTGGCCATGGAGGTGGCCAAGGAAAATGAGGTGTCTTTGCAAAGAATGTGTCTCTTCTTTCCATATGTACCTTATTTCAAATTTTGACCTTGTCTGGCTTGCAAGGCATCTAGATGTCTCTGAACTCAAAAGTCCTGTTGCCTGAGCCAGTAACTCCTGTTGGCTACTGAATTTTACCACTGAATTTGCACTCCTGAAGCCAACAGGTGTCCTGCTAATTTGTATTTACCTTCACCACTTTTTATTCAAAACTGGTGCATCTTTTGTAGTATGCATGAATGAAAGTTGGAATCTGCCCAGCCTGCTCTGCATATACCAGCTCAAGACATTCTTCAGCTTTGTTTGTTACTACATATTTACATTCCTCCTTTACACAGGTAATGCAGGCTTATTTAAGATGCTCTTAGTAATGAGCCATTGATAGTCTACCAAAATGCAAATCACAACAGTTAGTACAAGATTCTGCTGCCCAACTATATTGCTGATTACTATCAATGTTTTGTATCTGTTTTTGCATCATTAGATGTTCATAGGGGTAAGCCATAAGTTCCAACACAATAGATTACAGTATTATAGCTGCAATGCCTGAAGGCACATAGCACAGAAAGCTAACATAAGATCTGCTGCACAGTCTTTCAAGGCCTGCAAAGGAATTGTCATATTTTCCCACACTTCTGTCACCCAATTTTCTCTCAAAGAGAAGACAATTGTCATCATTAATGTAAGTCGGTCCTAGTCATTGTCCATCTGAACATCTTCCTTCTTTGGAAATTTTAGAGGGTGACAAGTGTTACAAGCATACAGCAATGGGGAGTCTGTGGCAGTCTCAGAGTCTGGAGAAGATCTATGAGGAAAAGCATTGTTATTCTGTTGTGTCAGATGAAACAGAGTGGAATGTCTCTAGCCTAACCTAATCTACTCAGAAAGCAGAGTTAGCTAGTCTCTGCAGAGCAGGTTCTGAGATGTCACTGTTCTAAGTCAGGCTTGGCAGCACCAAATCTTCCAGAGAGAGCCTGGAAATGGACACCTCATTTCTGTATATCTAGAGTTAGATGGAATTATTCCCCCATTAAGAAGATTACC
Organism: Colius striatus; assembly: GCF_028858725.1. Taxonomy (NCBI): domain Eukaryota; kingdom Metazoa; phylum Chordata; class Aves; order Coliiformes; family Coliidae; genus Colius; species Colius striatus. The sequence goes on from NC_084790.1 coordinate 34,275,503, forward strand.
TACTTCTGCCTGAGGCAAAACCAGGAATGGCTCAGCTCTGCCTAAACATAAGGCCTCATTGCAAAGACTGTGGCATGGCTACTGACAATTAGAAACTTCTGTGTAATCCCAAGTGTATGCACAAATCTTGTAGCCTGTTCCCTTCAGAGGTTGCCTTGTTCATCGTTAAGTTACATGGTAATACTTATGTAATTAAAGCAGATCATCTTCTGAAGGCTTTTTTCTACTTCCTTCCTCTCTCGGTTACAATACTTATTATGAGGTTGCTGTTATTCTCCTTTCTTCCTTTCAAATGCTCTTTCAGAGCACGACAGAAAAAATAGTTTCAGACCATAATGATATTAGGCTTTCTCCTTACACTTTTTGGCCAGAGGCACAAGAGTTATTGATGGCTCAGCCTGTCCTAGAAATGCCTGGATTCATAAGATTCACAAAACTACGCATTAGATTAAGTGCACAGCTCTGTGTAGCTGTCAGACGCTCATTTAGCAAAAATAAAGCATTGCTACATAAAGAAGGACAGGCAACTTTGTTGATGACCTCTGTGCCTCACTCACTAATATAAAGTCCATAGGAGAGATGAACAAGTCTAAACACCAACCAAAAGCAATATCCTACCACTTGCCTCTTGTTAACCTGAGTGCACCCATCTGTGCTTTCAGTTACAGAGTTACTGTTTTCTTATTGGGATTGCTCCTCACATTGCAGAGGACAGATTTTTAAATTTTCCCTTCTTTCTGAATTACCAGAAGATTCGAATCTTAATTTGTCATCCACATAAATGGGAATGGACAGCTAGTTTCCTTTGGCAGCCTTGAAGAGCTGTCCTTCCAGGTACAAACTTAGGGGGGACCCAAAAGGTTGAAAAATCATAGCTCAGGCTTCCCAAAGTAACATGTTTCAGAATCACTGGAGTTTTGGTTCTGGAGTTTGGAGTACCTTTGTTGTTTATACCTCTGCAGATGGTGATTGATTTAAATTCTATTAGTCCCACAGCTCTGTTTTTAAGTATGCTTTGAGAGATAGTAATTGATTAATGAATAAAATAGATTAAAAGTATTTTCAGCTGAAGTCTGGATTTTTGTCTAAGTGGTTCCATTTTCAGAAGGATGGCACCATTTTCTAAGGATAAAAGAGTTTTCTCCCTGCCCTTCATATAAACCAGCTTAGAATTGAAATATTTCATGTAGGAGTCATATCATAATGAGACTTCATGAGAGAGGTCAGTTTGGTCTGCTTGAAGATCTGAAGCTGCTGTATGTCACTACAGTCATGGCATGCTACTCTTCTCCTTGTGGGAGCTCTAACAGGGAGTTTAGGTTCATCCAGATACTTGTTTTTATCATTTCTAATTTTTTATCTAAAAATAAATTTAAATGTCTTGTGAAAATGTGTGAGGTTTTCCGACAAACTGTAGGCATGGCTCAGAAAAATAGCTCTTGGCTATTTAAAACAACACTGCTAACAAACGGCATAATCTAAGTGCAAGTTCTGTGGCACAGCACAGACTCAGTTTTAGCCCTAAAATAACACTTTTCACTTTCAAAGAGGACAAGATTCACCGGAATCTTGAACCAGTTCCTTCTGGAGAACAAAAGTGTTCCCTGAGAAGAATTCTGACCAAAGTTCTCAGCTGGTGGGAAATGCAAGCACACCTAATATGCTCTATTGCATGTCAAGGGTGTGACATCAGTGCTGCTCTAAACCTGCATGCTTTTATAGGCTTTCATGGAATCAGAAGAAAAACATTTACACAACTTCTTGGTTCCAGGTGGAATTTTAACAGGACTATTGCGGTTTGACTTACCAAATTCCTGCCCGTTTCCGTCATACATTTTGCTCCAAAATTTCTCAAGATTTTGCATCTTTAGTTTTTGCCAGAAGGACTCCTATGGACCAATATCCTGTAAAGTCTGGTGAAAAGCAGAAACAGGAGCTTAGTTTTAGGTGAAATTATGATTGTGAACATACCTGATTATCCAGGGAGTATCTCTTTGTGTTTTGTGTCCTGAAGCTCATATTTTCCAGGTCATTTTTTGTTGACTCTCACGACTGCTCAGTGCTTTGGTTGCTCCATGTATTCAGGCAACATAAAGATTTTTTCTTCTGTGCCTTGTCTCCTATGCCAGTTTAGATATTGACTCCTTTGAAGAAGAGCTGTCTCTCAGTGTGTTTGTGCAGACCCCATGCAATGTCAATCATTTTGACACTTAAATACTTGGCTGCCCCTTCATTATAGGGTGGCATCTTCACTGCCCATTGGCTTTGAGGAACTCCAGAAACCTTTAGTGGCATGTTGAGAAAGTGGGTGGTCATCGTACTCACTACTGTTGTCTTTTCCCTAACAATATTGCTACTTGAGCCATAATCCTCAATACAGGAAGAGGACATTAGGAGAGCCCTCTATGCTCATTGAATCCCACAATTAATCTTTTTGGGATATTATATCATAGCATCCCTTTACACATTTCTATTTATGCTTCTGCTTGATTTGTTTTTTCCCTACTTAAGAGATGTTAAATTTCTTAGAAGTAAAATGCTGGCCATATTAACATCTCTGGAGTCAGTGCAGATATCCATGTAGAAGTAGGTAGCTTCCAAGGGATGCTTCCCAAAATGGTGTGGTCTTTATGTTATTTATGTTATCACAAGTATATGCATAAATGAAGAGATTGTCTATCTCCATTATACCTCTTCAGAGCTGCTTCAAAATATGCCTTTATTTTCATTTTGGGATTCAGAAGAAATGTCATCTATAGCAAAGAGGTCAAAAGAAGGTACAGAAACATCTAATCCACCTCTCCCTACAATGTAGACATCTGTTTGCACCAATGAAAAGTACTTACATTAGTGAAGCATGGAAAGATGTATTTTACACATCAAAAACACACTTCCAGACTTGTTCTTTAGTAAACATTCCAAACAAAGATGATCAGTTTGAGTTTTAGTTCTTTGAAACAGATTAGGTTTTCTCAGCCTATGTAAGCCTCCAACAAGTTGTAAGACCAGTTTGTCCAACCTGGAAGTTACAAACTAAAAAAGTGATGTAATTTGACCCTATATGTACAATGGAAGATGCTTTGAGGATGTTGCCATCAGTGACACTTTAGCTTCTAAAAGATTGATCTTTGTGTTATACTCTGAGTACTGCAGTTGCAGTTGCATAGCAGCATCCTGGGAACAAGCATTCTCATTAATGTACTTGGCTACTCAGTGTGTAATGAACTGCCTGACTTGCCAGACTTTGTAGCCAGGATATCAGTGAGAGTCTGACAGCAGTGTTGCAATTCAGTCTCTTTAAAACAATTGAAAAAAGAAGAAAGGGCTATATCACAGAGGAAGCTACTAAACTGAAGATATCCTGTGCTCATCATATGGAAATGCTGTAATCTGTACAAGCTACAAGGCCTCTTCTCACTCATCATTTTAAAGCTAACAAAAAAATGCTTTCATAAAATGATTGTAAAGCATGAGCATGTTGCTGTGCACATTTGCACACTGTAGCTGTTGAGGTTCCATCCTCTCTCATTCTTCATATCTCTTGCACACTAGAAGCCATTGGTGAGTGCCTAGTGAATCAGAAAGCAAGTGCTGTGGGCATGAGGTCCCAGAGCTGAAGAGATTCCAAAGGGCTTAAAAATGAGTGAGATGTAGACTTTGCTGCAAGGAGTGCAGGAGATGCACCAGCTATATGAGTGTACTGCTCAGGGCGTGAGACTGAACTGTGTTAACACTTAAGTAAAGAGTAATGACTAGTAAGTGTTTCTGTGGTAGCTGAATGTCTGCCAACAAGGCAGTGAAAACTCCATTCCTAATATTCTCCTGATAAACACTCTAGTAGCATGATTTATTGTTTGTGGTATTCAGGAGTCAAACAAAACAGGGGAACCCAACTATGCTCAGCACTAACACAGGTTAATAGAAACTTTCTGCCCTGATGAGCCCTGATGTGATCAGCACAAATCAGGCAGGTACAACATGTGAAAGGTGAGAGCCAAGATCAATATAATACTGTATTCTTCTGTCTCCCTGGAACTGCTATGTCACTGCCCTATGGTTCTCAAGCTACAGAAGAAGAATTAAAGAAAGAATGGAGAACAGCAGTCATTGGTATTGCTTCTATGCAGCTATAGGAAATGATGTTAAGTCTCTAAAGAATGTAGGTTTTGGCAAGCCAGCAGGATTTTCATGTCAACCATTTATAGAGAATCATAGAATCACAGGGGAGCAGTACCAGGGCTCCCTCACCTTCACAGCAGAGAAGCTTCTCCTCATGTTCAAGTGGAACGTCCTATGTTCCAGTTTGTGCCCATTACTGTTGTCCCAACACTGGTCACCACTGAAAAAAGACTCACCCCAGCCTCTTGATATCCACACTTCAGGTATCTTTAAGTGCTGCTAAGATCCCCCCTTAGTCTTCTCTCGGCTAAACAGATATTCCAGTCCCCTGATCATCTGTTCCTGCCCTGGACCCTCTCTAGAATTTCCATGTCCTTCTTCACCTGGGAAGCCCAGAACTGGACACAGGACTCCAGATGAGGCCTCACCAGGGCAGAGTAGAGGAGGAGGAGAACCTACCTCAACCTGCTGGCCGCACTCTTCTTGATGCATCCCAAGATGCCATTGGCCTTCTTGGCCACAAGGGCACATTGCTGGCTCATATTTAGTTTATTATCAACCATTACTCCCAAGTCCCTCTCTGCAGAGCTGCTCTCCAGCAGGTCAATCCCCAGCCTGTACTGGTGCATGGGGTTGTTCCTTCCCAGATGCAGGACTCTGCACTTGTCCTTGTTGAACCTCATGAGGTTCCTCTCTGCCCAACTCTCAAGCCAGTCGAGATCCCGCTGAATGGCAGCACAGCCTTCTGGGGAATCAGCCAGTCCTCTCAGTTTGGTGTCATCAGCCAACTTGCTGAGGGTACACTCTGTCCCCTCATCCAGGTTGTTGATGAAGATGTTGAACAAGACTGGCCCCAGAACTGGCCCCTGTGGAACCCTACTGGCCACAGGCCCCCAACTTTATTGGTAACCACCCTCTGGGCTCTGTCATTCATCCATATCTCGAACCACCTCGCCATCTACTCATCCAAGCCACACTGCCTGAGCTTTTTGCTGAGAATGTTATGGGAGACAGGGTCAAAAGCCTTGCTGAAGTCAAGATAGATGACATTCACTGCTCTCCCCTCATCTAGCCAGTCAGTTATACTCTCATAGAAAGCTGGTCAATTAGGATTACCCCTTGGTGAATCTGTGTTGAATCCCCCTGATAACCATCTTTTCCTGCGTGTATTTTGAGATGTCATCCAGGATTTGTTCCATCACCTTTTCAGGTGTATGTCAAAATGTCAAATCATTCCACTTTGGAGTCATCTTGTTTTCAAATTGCATCTGACTATGTCATGATATGTCATCTTTCTACAAGTACTGGACTTTAACAGGAATGCATATGCTATGACTACAGCAAGCCACAGGAGTTCTGTGATGCTGCATGGCAATGTAATTCTGTTAGCCACAGTGCACCATGGGCAGAGTAAACTGAAGGAGGAAGTACAAGCTGGGTTGGATAAGGTGAGAGAACTGCAAGGCTATGGACCTGGATTGTTAACATTGTTCCAAGAAACTTTGTAACCTGGGAAAACCAGACACAAAGCAAAGCGCGTTTTTTGTTTTTTACTTTTTTGTCTTTGGAAAATGTTGGCAAAATGGAAATTTACATGAAAAAACAACATGCTGAAAACCATATTTTTACCTTAAAATCATTTGTAAGAAGAATTTATATCTAGCTTCAGATTGGAGATTCCTCATAGCCATTCATGCCTTGCAGTCTCTGCTTCCAACCACATTAGTTTGCTGCTGCTTTTGAAAGTGTAAGATCACTCCCAGCTCCTCAAACATTCTGGGGGTTTTTATTTATTTATTTGCCCATCTCTCTACTCAAGGCTCCCTGTCTCTAGCGAGCTCTGGAGCAGGGCTTTGTTTAGTACTCCTCCAAGATGGCCTTTTCATCCTTCAAAACTTGTCATGGGCAACTTTGTCTGCTTCTTCTTTATGTAGATCTCTTCTCTATACATACAACTCTTTCCTCTTTCTCCAGACTTCCAGTATTTTTGTACTCTTCCCTTCTAGAAGTATTTTAACAGCTTGTGTAGGAGATAAATCACTTTCCCATCCTGAGCTACAGAATTGCCTCTGTGTTCTTTAGTATGAAGTGTTCACTTTTCCTGTTTATGGCTTTCCTCGTCTCTCTGTACTTACACAACAGTGTAACTGCCTGGAAATCAACAGGGTTTCTGTTTTAATCAAATCATTCATCCAGTCACTCAGACTTGTTCATGCTGGACTGAACACAGATAAAGGAGATTCCCTTATGAGTCCGTTTCTGGGAGGCTGGATGGCACCAGGTAACTTGTGTTACCTTCCCCTCCTCTGCAGTCAAACAGGACGCTCGGTTTCTCAGACCCTTTGCCTACAGATTCTTTTCAAGCATTCCTGATGCAAGGACATGCACACATTTTTTAACTTCTGTGATTAAAAGTAGCACTCCATCTCAGTGAACTTGGCTGTTTTGGTATTTCTGTAACAGCGCCTGATGTTTTTCCTTTGTTCTACTGTTTCGTTTCCACACTAGCAGGATACTGGCATGAGTCAATGCACACACACACACAAAAATTGTAGAAAAATCAATGTTGTGAGCTGATGTGTCTGAGGGGAAAGAATCGCGGAATCACAGCGTGCTTAGTTCTTCCTGTCAGGTGGCAGTAATAAGTCTACTTGCCTTAGATATATTCACTACGAGTACTGTTAAGAAATTTTATCAACATCATGCTGTGCTTATTTCAAGGTTCAGATGGTTTCTGGTAGAGATGTTATAACTGTACAGCATTTCTCTTGCTGCAGAATTTGTACTCAGACAAGAAACCAAAGTTGTTTCAACTCTACGTATTCTGACAGACCCACTCAGGTGAACACCAGGCACTAGCTAAAGCAGATGCTTTTAAATGAGCAGAAGGCTGAGTGAATTCCTCCCCTAGCTCCACACTGGCAACCTTAATTGTTGCCTTCCCTCTCTCAGCACTCATCCATTACCCCAGAGGCAATGGTGCCGGTGACTGCAAATGTGAAAGTCACCTGACAGGATGGCTACCCAACTCCCTTCTCTCAGTACAGCATAAGATCTCCTTGCCTGGTGATTGTGGAAGCAACTCTGCAAGGCTTTGCTGTGGGCAGCAGACTGCGGAGTTTATCGCAACCGCAAAACTGAAATCCATCTTTGTACTGCCTACTTAGCGCCCAGGGGGCTCGTGTGTCTTCTTGCCTTCTATTTCTTTCTTTCCCCAACCTTTCTTCTCAAAAAGAAGCTCTATTCTGCTGCTAGCAATGCATCCAGAGAGGTGGCTACATCGTTGTTACCCTGGTTTCTGTATGTGGGCATTTGTGTTCATATCCTTGATTAAAGGTAGGCTCTCCTTGATACTAGTCTCTATGTTCTTGTCACTGTCTCTGCTTTTGTTTTCCTGGAATTCATTCAGTGTAAGGCTCCTATCAGCTATTTCTAACCTGAAGTTTGTAACACTTCAATAGTATTTTAAGAGAGCTAAAGCAATACTGATTTCCACATATAAAGCTCTTTATTTTGGTTTGATAACCAATTGAGGAACTAGTTCTACCAGGAATGAAAATGAAATAGGAGCTCTAGTAATTTCATTTGATGCTTGAATTTTGCAGTTGCTTAAATAATGCAGGCTAAAGGTGTGCACATCAGTACTCACACCTTCAAAAATAAGAACTTAATGTATTCTTGTTCACTGTTAGTGGTTAAATATGTCGGGGTGATTTCTGTGTCCAGGTCTCACTGATGTTCATCAGGATCTTTGCTTCTTAAGATACTACATCTTTTTTTAAAGTCTCACCTGCTGACAATCAAGACATGTATGAGTTACACTGCCTGTTAGCAAAGTATAAGGCTTTGCCTTAAAGGGGCACCAATGGGAAAAGAACCTGTAAATGAAATATAAAAATGAAAAGCCTAAATACTTGTCTGTTTCACTTATGTTATTTTAAAGCCTGGGTCTGTTACAAAGCCAGTGTGAAAATTTCAAATGAAATATTATTTTAGACTCATCAGCTTTTTAGTCATGAGTGTTTGGTAAGAAACTCTTGTTCTAACAGTTAGATACTTCTAGTCATAGTGTAATGGATGACGATGAAGAAGTCTGAAACTGAAATTGCACTTTTCATCTTGAATGACACAGTAGGTGACACACAAACATCCAAACTTTACAGATACTCCCAGTATCTTCTCTGGATGATGCTAAAATCATATAATCATGGAAGTTTTACTAGAATTTTCTTTCTGTACATGCAAGTCACCAGTAAACAACATTTCATCTTTTAGTTGTGGTAATCCCTGGAATCTGACTATGCTTTGTATCACCTTAGAGGTAGAATGTCATTTTTTTTAAAACATGAAAATGGTACAGTATACTTAGACTAAGCAACTTCCTGTGGGATATCTGAGCAACCACAGGCCCTTCTGCTCACAGAAAGAAATGTAAATTGCAAATTTATGTTCTACGCTGTGCCAGAGTCCACATTGCCTGACACAATCCACTTCTATGTTTAATATTTGCAAGCATAAAGGTTTTTATCACTATTGCATTCCTGATATGTTCTAGTGCAGTCTGGGACTAATGGAAAAACTTATGACATGTTTCTGAAAATCCAATTTTTTCCTCAATTGTATCAGTAACATCTTTGGCATCATCCTGTAGCTTTGATAATATAGCTATGCTCAATGTGAGGTGCAATTTATCTTTGCCTTACAAAGTATTTTGAGTTTCAAGTGCTGAGTTATAGCAATGTACTGAAGTAGCAATTATTCAAGGAAAATTTTTCTCAGCTGATGTTGCTGGAGTCACAGAATCACAGACTCTAAGGAGTTGAAAGGGACCTCAAAAGATCATCTAGTCCAGCCCCCCTGCCAAAGCAGGACCACCTAGAGTAGGTAACACAGGAACTCATCCAGATGAGTTTTGGATGTCTCCAGAGGAAATTCAACAACCCATCTGGGCAGCCTGTTCCAGTGCTCCATCACCCTCACAAGGAAGAAGTTTTTTGTTGTGTTTCTTTGGAATCCCGTATGCTCCAGCTTGAGTCCAGATCTTTCCTTTTGAAATCAATGTCTATAGCCTTTGGCATGGTGAAGATAACTGTTAAAGATTTGGGCTGTCTGTAACAGATTATGAGCATTCTTCTTGACATAGCAGTGAGGCATCTCAATGCCTGTTATGCACCTTATTCTCACTAGGCCATCTGGTCTGTCCTGCATTGACTGGGCATTACAGCTACAATCTGCTTAGTCCCAAAGAACAGCTCTGTGTTACAAACATGTATGTCATTTTATAAGAAATTTCAATACTTGTACTTTTTTTTTCTCATAGAAGTCAATAAATTAATTTCCTTCAGAGCAAAAAATTATGCTTTCTAGAGAGTTGAAATAGCAAACATGAGGATAAAATGTAGTCATAGTTTGTAAGACTAGGAAGCATCATTATACTCACCTAGAGTCCTTGACACAGGTTTCAATCCAGTAGTTTCAGTCTCAAGCTTTTTAATTTCAGAGTAAGTAGCTATGCTTTTACATAAACTCTCCATAAGAACTGGCAAAGATAAAATCCAACACATTTCTACTTCACACTATTTGGTCTGATATCAGGCCAAATGGATGGCCATAGGCTAGATCCAGATTAGGAGATATTTTAGTTCAGGCCATACACTTTCAGGAGACAGGGAGCAGTGGGCAACATCATGCAGAATGCTTTCAATTGTCAGCTTCTCTTCTCTGTGTGGTCCTGTGTTCACATGTTACATGGTCACAAGTGCAGAATCCAGAAATCTAGTGTGGATTAGTGTGTTATTCAGCACCTTCTTTCCCTCTTCCTTATCTCTGACATGGCTGTTCTTCAACACAGATACCGTAGCCTGCGAATCAGAGGAACAGTTATTTCACAAACTCTTCTCCCAGTACAACCAGTTCATCAGGCCAGTGGAAAATGTCTCTGATCCTGTGACAGTGTATTTTGAAGTGGCCATTACCCAGCTTACAAATGTGGTAAGACTCATTGCAGAGTGCGGCTGAGATTTGGAGGTGGCTGCTAATATAAATAAATCGCTAAAGCAGCAGTTATAATTGTGATGCATGCACCTACAACTCTCATAGCTGACATTGCCAACTGTGCATATGTATACACCTTTGCTGTTCTTTCTGTCAACTGAGTTGCTCAAACAAGCAGTTTAAACTACACAGGTTTGTTCGCCTGGTCTGTAGCATCAGACCCCTCTGCTCCAGGCAGCTTACTCTGATACCCAGAGCAGCAGTACTGAATGTTCACATCCACTCTCCACAGGGTTAGCCCACTCCAGAGATACCTTGCTATGACCATCTGGCATAGCATGTGGCCCAATTCTCCTGCAAGGCCAGTGTAATTTCCCAGGGATAAAAATATTTCTTTTTTTTCATATTTTTTCAGTCTGTTTTTGTCAAAATAACAGGAGACATGCAGCCTTCAGAGTAGTGTTTTATAGCACAAAGCTGGAGTGCACTCTATGCAAAGAGTGAGTGTGTCTGAGGCGACGGAGTTGCTGTGCAGGGCAGACGGACTACAGAAAAAGAAAAAACCAACCTTAACCACTGCTAAAGTCTGCTCTATGAAGTAAATTGTCACAGAACAGAGGCTGAGTTTCGATGCTGAGATCCCTAGTTGAGTCAATAATGAAGTGGCACGGAAACAGTAAGGAGCAATGCTCAGCAGTAGCCAGGGAACTAGGGTTGTGTGAGAGTATAAATGAAGGCATTGTAAGTCCTCATGGTGAAGACAGCTTTTGTCTTCTGAAGTTCCTTTGTCAAAGTATTTTGATGTATATCTTGGCAGGTTTCATCAGTTCTGTTCCACATTGTAGCACCTGGCTTACACTACTGTCTTTGATTTTTTTTTAAAAAAAGTGTGTGTGGGATGTTAATAAGTAAATCAATTGTTTTTTCTCAAGAAAGAGTCACGATTTTTAAGAAAACTTAGACAGTTTAACCCATAGACAGGAATCCTGTAAGCCTTTCAAGATATGTTTTATCTTTAGTACACAATGTTGAAGATTCACCTACAATGTTTTCTATCTTTGGCTTGTAAATATCTTAAATTTTTTGAGTCCACATCCTTAAGAACTAAGAACTACCCAAAGGAATATTCTTGCAGATATTTTCATTGTGAATGTCAGCTTGAATTCATACATATCCATAATATGGGATTTTCTGAATGCTTTTAGGCTGAAGGCTGGTTAGAACAGGATCTTTTGTGCCTCTCACAGCACTTTCCTGATTCATCACTGATTTGCAATAGCAATAATTGCCTGAAAAAATACCATCACAATACAATAATAACCTAACTTAGTGCTGGTTGAGTTCATCTGCTCTAGAGGTTTGCTTAGAAATGCAAGAACGTTGTGGTATGGGTGCCATTTTCCATGAATCCTGACCAATACTGCACTGTGTAAACAGAATTTTTTAAACAACCCAACAAAATCCAACAAAACACATAGCCACCAACAGAACACTATTCCTCTGGTACTGATCAAACCAATTATAAGTTTTATGTTCTCCAGGTACCCAAGCCCCTGACAAAATAGTGCAGCTCTTTGTATGTCTGATATTTGTAGAGCATAATTTTTCAGTAGAGCTTTAATTTTTTTTCAGTAGAGCCACACATGTCTGTGCACAATATGTAAGGCCCCTGAAAATATCCAGAACAAAATCTGATATGAGTTAATGTGGAATTCTAGTTTCCACTTTCATGAGAATAAGCTTGCTGGCATCTCAGGATACTGTAACTGATTTATGGAGTAAAGATGTGTATGCTTGTGTTTCTTTCTAGGATGAAGTCAATCAAATTATGGAAACAAATTTGTGGCTAAGACATGTAAGTATTTCTGATACATTTTGCATCAATATGATTAAATGAGTGTTACCTTGTAAGCTATATCTGTAGAAGGTGTGTGTTTTGTAACAAGGATTTTAAGGTAAGAATAAGATCTATTAATCAAATCCACATTTGAAAAAGTAATTTCTTTATTTTTATTTCCAAGAAGTTTTGTCTCCCATTTTTCATGCATGTTATATTCTCCTCCAACTTCATGATGATTGTTTTATCTGGTAAATCTAGTTGGATGTAGCCAATAAACAGTGATTAAATACACGGCTTGGCAGTCACAGGTCATCTGCATAATGGAGATTCCAATCAAAACATTTATTAGCAAAATGAGCATTTCTCCATTTTGTCCTGATAGTTTTGGCATTTATACATTGAAAAAAAAGACATAAACTACTGAGAAAAAGAAGCCAACTTCTACCAAAACCAGTTTCCTTCAGGCACTGAAGGCTTCCTGTTAAAGACACTGTGTTGAGGAACAGGGTCTACAGGGCAGGCAGCAAGAGCTCAGAGCATGGCCCCCTGGCAGGAAACTAGACAGCATTGCAAGAGAGCAGCTGGACATTCCCCACTGCCCTGGACTTCATAATTTTCCACCCCTGTGGAACTAATAATGACCCCTGGCAACAACTGCCTGTTAGTTTGCATGTGTACCTCCTGTCTCCTACTGGCCTCCTTTAACCTTCAGGAATTACTCTCAGGACAGCAGCATCAAGACCTGTATTTATTCTCTGCAGTGAAGAGGCACAGGGAAGGACCTCTGCTGATGCAGCAAGACAGAGAGGAGATCTCAGCATGTAGCAATGGATAATAATTGGCATTCTATCCCCTAACACACAGGAGGGAGTAGCTATCAACACAAGAAATATTAATATATGTCCAGTGTTTCTCCAAGCCATGGCTTTGTTACTTTTCAGACCCCTTCTACGTATGCTGTACTGTAAGCTTTTTATATGGCTCATCATCATACAGGAAGATTTGAGAAGGACATGTTCACTGATATTAGAAGGTTTAAAAATATTTGTCCATTCTTCTTTCAGATTTGGAATGACTACAAATTGCAATGGGATCCCAGAGAATATGATGGCATTGAATTTGTTTGGGTACCAGCAGATAAAATTTGGAAACCAGATATTGTCTTGTATAACAAGTATGATGAACCCTTTTCCATTTAGTCCTTTCCCTTCTCTTGCAGTGTCGTTGAAAGACATCTTATTTTCATGGTAATTTTATTGTCCTTGCCCCATTTGTCCTTCTAGTGCTGTTGGAGATTTTCAAGTTGAAGGCAAGACCAAAGCCCTCCTTCGCTATGATGGAATGATCACCTGGACACCACCAGCTATTTTTAAAAGCTCCTGTCCTATGGATATTACTTTTTTTCCATTTGATCATCAGAACTGTTCTCTGAAATTTGGTTCGTGGACCTATGACAAAGCCAAAATTGATCTTCTGATAATTGGATCCAAAGTAGATATGAATGACTTTTGGGAAAATAGTGAATGGGAAATAGTTGATGCTTCTGGCTACAAACATGACATCAAATATAACTGCTGTGAAGAGATTTACACAGACATAACATATTCCTTTTATATTAGAAGGCTGCCAATGTTTTATACCATAAATCTAATAATTCCCTGTCTCTTCATCTCATTCCTAACTGTGTTAGTTTTCTACCTGCCATCTGACTGTGGTGAGAAAGTGACTCTTTGCATCTCTGTGCTCCTTTCTTTGACTGTATTTTTATTGGTGATCACAGAAACAATCCCATCCACCTCTTTAGTAATTCCTCTCGTAGGTGAATATTTACTTTTCACTATGATATTTGTGACCTTGTCAATTGTCATCACAGTGTTTGTCCTGAATATACATTACAGGACTCCAACCACACACACAATGCCCAAATGGGTAAAAAAAGTCTTTCTTAGTCTGCTTCCCAAAGTCCTGTTAATGCAGAGGCCACTAGAACAGCTGAAAAAAAACATCTCCAGAAAAAACAAAAAGGGATTAGCCAGTACGTCAGGCAAGTCAAAACACAGCAAACACAAAGACACCAAATTACACAAGGAGCAGGGATGCAGTCACTGTGAAAAGACAGCTGATCTCACTAACAGCAAAAGAAGACAATTGAGCCATCAGTCTTTGAAATGGATGGCAGAGCACATGGAGTACTCCCCAGAAGCAAAGAATGTTATTAGCAGCATTCAGTTCATCGCAGAGAACATGAGGTCTCAAAATGAAACCAAAGAGGTAAGGCAGGTAACCACCCTGCATGGCATGGAGCCATGCATGCAGCAAGTGGAAACGTGATCTAGGAGGAAATGGAGTTGTAGGGTCTAGAGAAGAAAATTTTGACATCCATGAATGAGTTTCTTATAGAAAGGGAGGAGATTAATTAACTACTGGGGATGGAACAAGTAAACTGTTCTCACCTGTCCTTCTTTGATCCTCAGGGGATAATTAAAGTAAGCAAGATAGGTTTAGGCTAGACATGAGGCTTACACTTCCAAGGGGAGGAAGAAAAGCATAAGCCTGTTGCAGCCAGGAGGAATGAGTTTTGATCAGCAGTGGTCCAGGCAGAGCTCATTCTGTCTTAGGGCTGTGGATAGACTAAATGAGGCCTTTCAAGATCTCTTAGAACCCTATGTCTGTAGATTCTCAGAAGCAACCCGCTTCATCTGCTCACCAAATGCTCAACTTTAGTAAGCAGTGATATCTCAATACTTTGTGTGCTATTTGCCAAAGTGAGATGCTTTTCTGTGTTAGTAATGGAGCAAGGAAATTTGAGAACTGCTTTTTAAAGAATGGGGATTGTCTAGCAGCGTAGAAGTTAATCTAGGGAAAAACTATTCTCAGACAGTGACAAATCTGATAAAGATACTCCTTTCAGGATGCTATCTATGTAGTTTGTTTCAGTCTGATGTGTTCTGATTTTTTGACAGTAATTTCACAGATTGTGGCTTCAGCAATATGGTATTTTCAGGTGTGACAAATATGTATTGAAATAAAAGTTGAGTTTAGGAGGAAGACAGGTGAACAAAAACACACAATAGATGCACAAAGACAGATATAAAAAGAAGAAAGAGAGAGAGTGGTTTAAAAATAAGTCTAAAAATAAGAACTAATCGATTGGCTTGTATGAGGTTATAAATCTTTCATCCTGAGATTACTGTCATAGAAAATTATGCACATTGGAATTTAGAGAATTTTGGGGCAGGTCCTCAGGTGTAAACACAAGCAACTAAAAGCAGCTTCAAGAAAGATTATCTGACACCCCCCCACGCCCCTGCCTCCAGGCCTCACAAGGAGCAGGATTTATCTAACACTTCAAGATGTTTTTAAAAAGATCATAGAACATAATGAAGCATTTATTTTTTTATTTGTCATGAAGTGTTTCTTTTGGTTTTGAAGGTTTTTAGATGCTCTATGGTGGCAAAATCCATTTAAAAATTAAATACTACCATATTTGTATTAAAAATGTAAATGCTTTGTGAGGGAGATTTTGAGGGATATTTATTCTTTCAGAATATTTTGTGAAATCAGAACAAAATCACAGAGCTCCTGTGCAACCTAAAAAAATACATTTTCCCTTTTTTGTGTCCCGCTGAAGTTTCATCTGAAAAATAAGTACATCCCTTTCTGAATAACAGGCTACAGCTAAGGCCTGGTAACTGAATTCTTGGAATGAGAGGGTAATACATGCTAGCCCAAAGTAAAAGACAGCTAGAGGGATTGTGGAGTCTCCTTCCTTGGAGGTCTTCAAGACCCACCAGGACATGTTCCTATGCAACCTTAACTAGGTTGACCTGCTTCTGCAGGGGGGTTGGACTAAATAATCTCTAAAGGTCCCTTCCAACCCCTACCATTCAATGATTCTATGATATCAGCACACCGGAGAGTGATGACTGAGCTGAGCCTTGGTTAGTACCTATGCCCCTAATGTTTTGCTTGACGCTAACATTTGAGCCCTTTATTCATGTCCATATTCATCTGATTTCTCCAATGTACTCCAAAAAGAAGAGGCTTTGTGTGAAGCAGCCCAGATAGAATGGCACCTTGATTATATAGTTCGTGATAGCTCTTTCATTGCCAGTTTTGCTGATTCACATTTTGCAAATCTCTCCTGCCTCATGGTATTGAACTTTTAGTCTGATGTGTGTATCTTACCTTTCCAAACATATTAGGGATGAGAAGCTGGGTTTTTCATTGGAGAGAAATCCTGTCTCTGGGGAAAAAGAAGCACTTTGTTCTCAGGAAAACACTGAAGAAATGATTCTGCAGACTGCTTCTGCCCCAGTCAGACAAAAAGCCATAGGAGTGATACTATGCACTAGTCCTGTGTAAATGAATGCCCTTTAAACATTGCAGCAACATTTACAGCATCTGGAGTTCCTGTTGCATATTCTTCCACAAGAAGTACAGCAGTAGCCTCTTGGAGGAAAACATCAAGAAACTGGGAAAACAAGTGGAAGATCTCTCAGCAGACAGCTCTTAACACATTACTAGTTTTATATGAGTGAACACTCTTCTGATACAATGGTCCCTGTATGTAGGTGCAGTGTAAAGGACGGCATGTGGTTCTGAGGTGTATCTCCCAGGCACAAAAACAATCCACTCTGGCCTGCTTAGCACACAACACTATGGTTTGCCCAGTCAAGGCCTTTGCTTTGCTAATCCGTGTGTCCAGCCATCCAGTCTGCTGAAATTAGTGGGAATCAATTGGAGTGACAGTGTGGCAAATCAGACAGGAATAGCAAACTGTTTCTTGCATGGCCTGTCAGGGTGAGTCCTTTGGCAGGGTCTAGTGATGTGCAGCTATGGTGATTCTCTCTGTTAAACCACCCTGCTCTGCACCCACCATGGGGTCGGGTTCCATTTGTTAATGTCAACGTCACAGGCAAAGCTTGCCAACCAACTGGAATGTTCAGAAAAAAATCAGCAGGCTAGGACAATGTTGACTATTCTCAGCCAAAACTGGTAAATACTATTAGAAAATCAGAACACTCTAAAGATATTTGAGTACTGCAGCAACTATAAGCATGACAAGCAGCGTTCTTGACTGCATATATGTTCTTCCTTACTTTCAAAAGCACAAGGGACGCTTCTACTGTATTACATCAACTTGTAATTGTATGTAATATTATGTGAAGTTTATAATTTTTTGTCTTTTTTTTTTCTCTTGCAGGTGGAAGATGATTGGAAATACATAGCTATGGTGATAGACAGAGTATTTCTTTGGGTATTTACAATCCTTTGTGTGTTTGGAACTGCAGGGCTCTTTATCCAGCCACTAATAGCAGACACATGACTTGATCTACTGCTTTTTTACCCACATGTTTCATTTTTGGTTCAGAACTGTCCCTTATATTTTTCTCCCCTTACATGATGCCTCTGCTCATCACCTTCTCTGCCACAGAGGAAGGAGAAAGAAAGGGAGGGTTCTCTGGGAGTGCAAACAACCTAGAACTGAATGAGATCTGAAAATAAGAGATATGAATGTGTCATCTTTCTATGGCCGAATGCCTAGGCATTATCTGAATGCACCACGGAAAACCAGAAAATACCTAAACTCTCTGTGGCTGCTGTCTAAGGCATCCACATTTGAAACCTAAATGTTTCTAAGACTTTTAAAAACTAGTTCATCTGCCACTTAAGTTTGTACATGACCAGTTCCATTTACTTCCTGATACTGAATACTAAGACCTTGATGAGATACTCTAGGATTTCTAGACCACTTTCCACTCCACAGGTTCTGCTCTGAAAATCCTTGTTTGCTCAGGCTGAGATATAAACCTGACAGGGAAGTGTTTACTCCTACTTAGCTACTCATCATGGACAAAGTTGGCTTGATAGTACTGGATTGATCTAGGTTTTCCTGTGTTTTTAAAATCCCAGATCAACTTGGATTACACACATCCCAGTGCAGGAAAAGGCTGGCTGTCATGAATCCTGTGCTAAGCTGGGTACCTTGAACCAA
The DNA here is from genome assembly GCF_028858725.1 of Colius striatus. Lineage (NCBI taxonomy): Eukaryota > Metazoa > Chordata > Aves > Coliiformes > Coliidae > Colius > Colius striatus. The sequence continues at coordinate 34,293,454 of NC_084790.1, forward strand.
ACAGCTCTGCAGCAAATTTCCACTTGCTGTCTCCTTATGGGTCATTGCTGTGTATGCAAACCTGTAATGATAGGAATGCTTCCTTTGGGGCTGAGTCTGCTACTGTGTAACTGGCTTCCCAGTCCTAGTGCACTTAATCCTGATATGCTTTGTAGGTGTGCATCTGATGCGGTTTCTGTACTGCGTGGACAGTTTACCCTTGAGGCCCTTGACTGTTTAGATTTCTATTGGTTTTGTGCTGAAGGATGCTTTTTAAAAGGCACCATTCCAAGTAAAGCAAATGTCTTCAAAAGTAAAAAAACCTTCTCTCCTAAACAAGGCCCTAAATTTAACTGTACAATGTCACTGCAGCATTTTTAGTGTCTGTCATGCATGAGTCTCTGCACTGACCATCACTAATCCTTGGAAAGTATGACTCTCTGTTTCTGAAGTCCTTGACTGGCCTTTTAGTCTTTTCTGATGGTTTGTAATAAAGAGAATAGAACTGAATCAATGTATAAGTCAGAGATAAAGGTGAATATAACAAGAACGCAGCTGTCTTAATCCAGTAGTTGAAATACGTAATGTCAAGAGTTTCTAGAAGAAAACCATATCTTCTGTAATCCCTCTGAATGTTACATTATTATGTGGTGACCGACAAATGTATGAAGAAACATAATTTGTTTTGTCAGCCTGTCAATTAAATATCACTCCTGGGATATACTTTCTTGAAGAATTTGTATTTTTTTTAAAAAAAGCTTCCTGATACACAATGTGTTTAGAGATGGTACTAAATGACATTTACTATACAGGCTCTTTAATCAGAAAAGACAGGAAGGGAAAGAAAGGGAATTTAAAGAGGAGATCTGCATTCTGAGCCTGAAAAATTCATCTCTGCAGGAAAGATATCTGATTGACAGCATTCACTGTTGAGTCTATGACAATACAAACAATGAAAATACTGTGGCTAAAGGTGTACTGCGTTGGTGTGTTTAGGCATGACAGCTATGTTCTCAACCAGTAAGCTGACTTTAGCAAAATCCCTGGCTTTTTGTGAAAATATCCACAATTGTACAGCACCCCATCCCCAGGTAAGAGGCCTACATGCCCCAGCACCAGCTCTCTGTCTTTGTCATTTACAGTACACAGTTCTCTGTCTTTTCTCTATACCTCAAACACAAGGTCTGGACAGGTTAGTTCATCAACCTGGTATCCTAAGAAAGTAAGACTTGCAAACTTATGTTCTGGTTTTTCTGTGTACTATTTCCCCCTCCTTCCTCATATCCAATGACTTTTGGGTCCTTTTTTGCCATTCTCAGTTGTGTTTGGCACATTCAAGTCTGTTAGCCTTGCCTACTCCTGTCAGCTTTGGGAAAGTAGTTGCCTGATGAAAGATAGTGAGAGTGAGCTACACAATAAGCATCTCACCTGCAGTAGAAGGCTGTTCTGAGCAGATATGGAAGAGCTCACACATTTTTGCTTATCCCAGCTCCTGTTGGGGAACCTTGTAACTGAAATACCAAGAAAAGTTTCAACCAGAGCTGGTGCTATCCCAGACACTGAATGGGGTTGTACACCACACACATCCATAGCAGAAGTACCCATGTTCATTACAGGGCACACAAAATGATGTGTCTGTTCTTGTCCCATCAGCTCCAAAGTCTCACCAGCAACACCCCCTATGATACGTCCCAGTGATGTGTAGCTCTGGCAGCAAGAAATCTCCTTTCCTTCTTCCAAGTGATGGCATCTATGAATTCATTTTAGAAGCACAGCCATCTTGGTGAACAGATGATATATATGGTCCTGCCAAGCAGTGCCAAGGCCCTACCAAAGCAGTGTCCAGAAATCAAGGTAGCACATGGAGCAGAGGAAAGGAGATCATCAGAGGAAAGTCTGCCTGAATACCCTAGTTGTGTTTTTACAGTGGCAGGCCAAGTTGTGGGAATGCATTTGTGGGTCAACAACAAATAGATTCAGGGAAACTCAGAAACAGTCAATGCGAGGAAATAATAAGTAGAGAGATTATGTATGTAGAAGTCTCAGATGCAAAATAGAGGCCAAAAGCCATACCTGTGCAGTGCTCATATACATTTCCCATTCCAAGCCCTGGTGACTTTTACCAGTATAAGTCAGAAAAACTAGCCTGTCATCAGCCACAGCTGCATGAGATACAGCAATGTGTTGCCTGTGGGTAAGCAAACAAAATGTCACAACATGAGCGCAGGACCATCTGCCAGATAAACACCTGAAGCACCTGCCCAGAAGAGGATTTTGTCACCCTTCATAGCTAACAGGCACATCCCTGGAAGCAGCACTCAGACGGAAAACCTATCACTAATTGCTTTCAAGAGTCTATAAGTGCTGGAAAGAAGAGCTTCCTGGCTGTTTTCCTATGGATATTTCACAGTATTGGCCAGGGAACAAACTGACTTAAGCAATACAAGAAGAGAGAAGCAGCTGGTAGCAAGGTCAATGTGTGTTTCATATCAGTGTCTTATGTTGAAACATCTATCTGTATGTTAGACTAGATGAGTCTGTTCTACATTCCTGAAATATAACAGATCTGAGTGCTCCTTCCTCAAACCCACACAGAGAGATAAAATTTCTAAGTACTTCCCAAGAATGTGATAGCCCCTCCATTTGAATAGCTTTGAGACAGGACTTTCAAAATGGGCCACAATCTAGATGTCATTGACAACAAAACAACAAAGCTCAGCTTATGAGTAGTCTCACCCCAGGAATCATTTACTAAATACATGTTTATTAATAGTGATTTCGCAAGTGAACAGAACTTTCTGCAGCATCTCCACAAGATGGGATGATATTAACTACCAGATGCCTGATGTGTATACATACTCCAAGCACAAGAACGCTTCTAACCTACATCCCAGTGAGGGAGTTTCAGGGCTAGCTAAAGCTTTAACACCACATTCACATGCAAGTTGTCAAAAAATTTATCTCAAAATCCCTTACTAGCCTTGAAATATCTGCACGTTCTGAATGGTGTTGTCTAAAGCACTCCATGTTAGCAAAACTTTGCCCCAGCAAAGTGGTGAGAGCTTCAGATGCCCAACTTTTATCAAGCCCTGTTTAAACATTTAAGAGCTGTCTCTCTAATCATGCAGGAGGATGAACCAAAGAGATGTCATTCTGGAGTTCATTAATCACTTGAGGAATGTGAATAAGCCCACACCTAAAGTTGTATCTTCCTGGTAGCCAGGAAGATACAGCCCACAGCTCTCAGGAGAAACTCTGCACTTCTGTGCCAACTGCAAGTTTCATTTGCCGAAAAGGGCATCTGCAGCTTTCCTCCAACTGAACCGTTTCAGAGGATCACTGCTGCCTTACAGCGCAGCATAGTCACCTCTCTCCATGCGATATGCTTTGGGCAATCTTCCACTTGTGAACAAGCTGGTGCAGGAATCATAGATTCTAAATGCAGAGCATGGGGAATATCTTTCATTGTTCAGCCTTTTGGTACATTACAGAGCAGCAGCGAGAACAGAAATATAATAATACTGAAAAGTAGGTAACAAACACCTTCCTGCTTCCTGGTGGCCAAAAGGAGAGACAAAGTGTGCATACATAAAGACTGGTAGTACAGTGGTAAGATACACTGTTGAGCTGAACCTTCAGCAAGGTGAGGTCACAGAGAGGAGGTTTTGAACATACCATATAAAGAGATATTTGTACTTTTTCTGATGTACCTGCTGTATGATTCTATGACAGTTCTGATGTGCACAAAGTGACCTGTAGAGACCCTGTGGTTTTCCCTTGGAAACTTAGATAAACTGAGCATTGATTTGTTTTCCTACTATAACTTCTTTTATAAGGTAGATTTTTAACTGACAGACCTACCTTTTAGGTATAATGATTGTGCCAAATGTATTATTTCCAATTTCAACTAATAATTTGGGCTTTATTGTAATATTACCAAACTACTACTAAAACAATTGTAACTCAATTGTGCAACCCCAGTTCACATTAGGACTCACAGCTATGCACAAAGACCGTCTTTGATCTCACCCAAATCTGTAACTTGTGGAGCTGTATGAAGACAGAAAGCACTAGCCAGTGCCCACTGTTCCCGTTCCCTTCCCTTGCTGTTGCTTCCCATCCTATATAACAGAGATTGAGCTCGCAGGCACCATCATCCTTTGGCATTGCGCTTGCTGTATTGCTGCCACGTGACTGTTTTCTACAAAGCATTGTTCAGCCACATCTGTAATGCAGGTGTAAAGATGAGAACTGAACCCGTCACTGACACCACCAGAAATAGCCACAGGAAGATCCGATCCAGGACTTGAGCTATAAATTTCCAGTCTTGGATAACCTGAGAAAGAAAGAGGGAAAACAAACAGAAACGCTAATGAGCCTAGTACTTTGACGATACTTCTATGTATATTTCAGGTCTAAAAATATGATTTAAAAAAACCAGAAGTTCTTTGTGTACTGTACTCTAAAACAGATCACCTTTTCAGCACCTATAGCTGCGAGTCACTCCAAACCCTCAAGCAATTCCATAGTTTTACACACAGTAATCAGTCTTCTTTCAACCTGTGCAAAAGCTTTCACAAAGCGCATATGTGAAAGTTTGCATAGTCAAGACTGAAGATGGTTTTATAGTGAACTGGGTTTTTCTCCACAAAACTTGACCTCCCTTAAAGTGACAGAACTGGCTCTAGCACACCACTTTGATGTAGACTTTCCTTCCAGTAAATGTGGTCCCATTGGCTAGTGTTTGCTTAAACGCTCTGTCCATTCAGGTTGCGTGTGCTCAGGAGGAGGGTTTTGCATTGGGACTACTGGCACCACCCTGCACACACAAAAGGGCTCTTTATAAAACCAATTCAAGGGACCTTTTTAAAAAAAAAAAAATTTCAGCTTCAGGCCTCAGTCATGGACACTGTATACTCACATGCTGCATGTTTGACTTACTGTCCGTCTTTCTGCTGAAGTCCTCTCAGGACAGTTTGAACAAAGCCCTGGCTTTTGCTAGGAGGATGCTGGCAGAAGTTCTCCTCTTTCCATATACTGCTAGGTGCATTGCTCTGCTACTCTCACATAAGATGCATTTTTTATACATACAGTAATTTGTCATTTTAATAGCCATGTGGGTTCTTGTGAGGAGGAGAGAGATGGTAGTTAGAGGTGCATCTGTACTGATGTTAGCAAAAAATCTAGAAGACTCAAAACAGAGCAGCTACACTATGTATAGTTGCTATATAGACCAGGACTGAGACCTGGTAACTGCTGCGGGACCTGCCTCTAAGTTTTCTGAAAGACATACTTTCAGAGCATGTGATGGGATAGAGGTTTTCCATATTAATGTCCAATGCCATCTTAAGAAAGACAAGGTTATTCAAATAATCCCAAAACACGAATTGCTCCAGGAGAGGCTGCAGTGGGCTTTTGTGTCTATGAAGAATGGGGACTGTCACAGCATAATACGGTTCTCCTTGAAGCAATGTATTTTCCCCAAAACCCATATTATTTATGAAGCTGTGGAAGATCCCAAGACACATGATGAGCACAGGAGGAAGAGGAAAAAAGAAAGGCATGCAGAAAGGGAGAGAGTTTGGAAGCTATTGCTGTCAAAGAAACTATGATCCCTCCTTACTCTCTCTTTACCTACCTGTCTGATGAAATGCTCCTTTTTAACATGCCTGGAAATATATCGGATGGAGTCAGATGCCTTCTCCAGAAAAGCAACAATAACTTTTTCTCCTTCTTCTTCCTTGTATTTTTGCTTCCCTGAGAGCTTTGATTTCAAGGTGGTTTCTTTTTCTTTTTCTTCAGTCTCTGAGAAAGAGTAACGATCTATATGGCCCTTCATGCAGAGCAGCTGAGGCAGCTTCTGAAGGAAGAGCCTTTTAACCCAGGGAGCCATGGGATGATAAGTTGCAGAGGAGCGGTGGTGGACGTTGATAACAAACACAGTCACAATAATAGAGAGGGTCACAAAGATCATGATGAACAGCAGATACTCACCAATCAGGGGGATGACTTTGGAAGAAGAAGGGATTATTTCCTCAATCACCAGAAGGAAAACAGTGAGGGAGACTAGAACTGACGTGGACAACGAAAGTTTTTCTCCTTCATCTGAAGGCAGGTAAAACACCAGGACAGTAAGAAAAGACAATCCCAGGCAAGGGATTATTAAGAAAAGGGTGTAAAACAGTGGAAGGCGTCTAAGAACAAAGGAGTAAGTGACAAATGGGTAAAAGTACAGCCCATTCTTCCTGTTGCCTTTCATACCTCTGGCATTTAAGATCTCCCACTCCCCATTATCAAAGAAGTCTTTCCTGTCTACATTTTCATCCACTAAAACCAAGTCCACCATATTGCCATCATATGTCCACGACCCAAACTTCATGGAGCAGTTCTGTCTGTCAAAGGGAAAGAAGGTCACGTCCATCGTGCAGGAGCTCTTATAACTGGCCGGTGGAGTCCAAGTCACCAATCCGTTGTACCTCACTATGGCTTTGGTCATCAGAGATCCTTCAAAACGTCCATCAGCACTGGGAGTTGGACAGCAGAAACATTACCAAGCTCAGGACTTAGTTTTCCCAGTCCTAACCATTTCTCCCCACCCCCTGCTAGATCTGCTTTCCACCCATTACCTGGAGCATAAGGCGAGCCAGCATTCATAATGCCTAAAGAAACAGCCATCTGGTAGCACACACAGGTGTCACAGGGGCTGACATGCCTTACCCAAGCTTTGGCCTAAGATCAGAGAAATGCTACTCACTTTTCAAACAAAACAATGTCAGGAAGCCATAGGGACTCAGAGGGGACACGGATGGCGGTGATCCCACCATATTCCTCTGGATTCCAGGAGAGCTTGTGGTCGATCCATTCCTGTAACAAGCCAGCAGAGTCCTCTGCCCACTCATACACGCAAGAGCCTCATTTCTCCTCATACCACCTGCACTAGTGAAGCTGCAATGTGCAGCTCAGTGGGCAGAGCTCGGTGTAAGAGTGCTCAGCTGCAGGAGGAATGCCTGTCAGGCACAGCTGAGAGATGTTCAGCCCCACAAGCACTATTTCTCCAGCCATAAGTGAGCCCCAGCAACCCATCTCTTTGCAGGCACTCTGATAGAGCATGTGACTCTCCACCCTGCCCAGACCACCTGAGGGTAATTCAGAAGCACCCAGCCACTTCCCTTCAGTACAGCATCTCTCCTTGCCTCTGAGAACAAGTCCATGGTGTTTTTGACTGGCACTGATACCACAGAAGAGCCAGCTGGGATGCCTACTGTTGCCAAAGTGACAGAAGAGTAACCTTTAATTAATTTGCAGTGGAGATTTGGGGTTTTTTCAGTGAACAGAATACAACATCCACTATCTGTACACTGTCCTTGCAAACCAAACCATTGTTCTTTCATTAGAAAGATCTGCACATTGTTGTAGGAAAAGCACCACAGCTATTGCTACCAAGTAATATAATAATGCTGTTGTTTACAACAATTACAGTCCTGAAGGGAGAATGCTGAAAAAGCCAAAGGAGGGGGAATGCTGGTTTTTTCCATCTTTTGGAACTCCAGAATATTTTTGTTTCGTTTTTCAGATGAGGAACACCTAACAAATTGGTTCTAGCAACGTAGGTATTTCCAGAGAAATGCAGTGGAATAGCAGTTTTCGGATATCTGTTCATTACTGAAGGTGATTTTCCTCACAGGAACAGCAGCAACAAGGATTTAAGAGCTGTAAATTCTGGTTAATACCAAGAAGCAGAAGATGAACCACTCTCCATAAAGCGCCAGCACTGAGAACTCCCCAGGGATATGAAGGCCTCAGATTTCTCTGAGCAATTTCCTACATGACTTAAGGATGAACCAAAAAGCAATATTCTCTGCTTCTACTCCCATCATATTTTTCCCCTCTTACTTCCTCAATTCATGGAATCATAGAATCAAGAAGGGGTTTGAAGGGACCTTTAGAGATCATCTAGTCCAACCCCCCTGCAGAAGCAGGTCCACCTAGGTCAGGTCACACAGGAACGTGTCCAGGCGTGACTTGAAGACCTCCAAGGAAGGAGACTCCACAACCCCTCTGGGCAGCCTGTGCCACTGCTCACTCACCCTCACAGTAAAATAGCTTTTTCTTATATTTAAGTGAAACTTTTTGTGTTCCAGCTTCATCCCATTACCCTTTGTCCTGTTGCTAGATACAACAGAAAAGAGTGATGTCCCACCCTCCTGACATCCACCATTTATGTACTTATAAATATTAATAAGATCCCCACTCAGTCTCATCTTTTCTAGACTAAACAGCCCCAGTTCCCGCAGCCTTTCTTTGTATGAAAGATGTTCCAGTCCCCTGATCATCTTGGTGACCCTGTGCTGGACTCTCTCAAGCACTTCCCTGTCCCTCTTGAGCTGAGGAGCCCAGAACTGGACACAGGACTCCAGATGAGGCCTCACCAGGGCAGAGTAGAGGGGGAGCAGAACCTCCCTTGACCTGCTGGCCACACTCTTCTTGATGCATCCCAGGATGCCATTGGCCTTCTTGGCAACGAGAGCACATTGCTGGCTCATGGTTAGTTTATTACCAATCAGAACTCCCAGGTGTCTCTCTGCAGAGCTGTTCTCCAGCAGGTCAATCACCAGCCTGTACTGGTGCATGGGGTTGTTCCTCCCAGATGCAGGACTCTATGCTTGTCCTTGTTGAACCTCATGAGGTTCCTCTCTGCCCACCTCTCAAGCCGGATGAGATCCCACATGCTTTTCACAGCTATACCTACAGGCATTTGTTTTTGCAGTCATTTACAGTGTAACAGCAAGCCAGAGTCTCAATAGAGACATAAAGATAGACAGTGAAATGAAGTGTCTTCCTCTTCAAGGTGCAGGGAAGCAATGGGTAGAAAATCATAGATAGGTTACTGTCCAAAAATCTGGCTCAAGGCACAAGCAAAAGAGGCAGCTGTTCAGAGTGGTACCACGGCAGGATTAACAGCCCCACTATCTGCATCAGAAGAGAGAAGGACTCACTCTCTGAAACATCCAAATGGCTGACATCAGCTGTCAGGCACAGCCCTCCAGCCCTAGCTCATCCTAATGCTGAAGGAGGGATGGGAGCTGTCCACCTGTGGAAAGAGGGGTCACTGCTGCTTTTAACCTTGGCCTTTAAGCTTAACCTTTAAGCTTTTCTCTGTGGATGAGTGTCTACCAGATGTGTCCAGCAGCCTGGGCTGTAAGGTGGGCACAGACTCACATGTGCCCTAGTTACATCTTGTGCAAGGTACAAGTGAGCTTAGGTTGGAAATATACCTTTTTATACAAGGGAACACTCAGGGCAGATAGCATCAGCCTGCAAAGTCAGCTCATAGCCCACATGAACACAACAGAAACAAATACCCTGTGAGCCACCTTGAGATTTGATCATCCCTCCAGAGCTGAAATGGAGTAGCCCTTTGGCTTGGGTTATTTGCTGTATCTGCAACACTCCTCCTTCACCTCTGCCCTGAATTGATTTCTTTCCCAACTAAAGTGCTCTTTCATGTCTGCAAGCCAAATGCTTCTGTGTCTTCTTACCAGAGCAGAAAACAGATTGAGTGCAGATTTTGAAGATGAGCAGTTTAAAACAAGACTCTCCCTATGAGGATATGCTGACATGAACTGTAGCAGCAGATGTAAAATGCCCTTTCCTTTCTTCTCCCTTTATTCCAAGAGGCTCCAGACACTCCCATTGTTCTTCCTTTCCTCCAGTTCTGCCAAATCCGCATCTCTGGGCTTCCATTCAAGTGCTTAATCCAGAGCAAGCAGACCAAGAAACACTGGACCCTAACTCTCTGTCCTTGCTAGTAGACTCCATAGCTTGCCTGAACTCAAGTACCTTCTCAGCAACCACGAAAATTTCTTTCACCTTGTGTGTGTGGCCGTAAGCAATAAGTCCAAAAAAAAAAAAGAAAAAAAGAAAAAAAAAAAAAAGAACCCTTGGCTATAAGTTTTGCTCAGCTAAGAAAAGCCAGACTCTTGCAGAGAAATTATGACTCTGATTCCCCCTCAATTCCCCCTCACACAGTCAGGGTGAGGACCAGAATTCCCTGACCTCCCAAGCTCCTGCAGAAGGAAAGGATCATTAGAGTTCTGGACTGTTTTAGTATTTTTCACTTTTCCCTACCTAAAAGAATAAATTCTTTTAATTCTTCTTAGTTTTATGGGCCTTTTGCTAGCTGTTGTGAATGCATGACTCCCAAATCAGGACACCTGGGTCAGGCCATGGGTATTTACTGCTCAGATTGACCTCCTAGGAACATATGCATATGTGACAGTCACAACCCCTGTCTCACTTATTTTCCACTCCCTTTGGGCCTTGATGTTCTCAGCCCCTCATGTGGAGAAGGTTTATTAGAAATGGTCACAACTAGTAAGAACCCAACTCACCAATTCTGAAAATCATGGTGCTGACTTATCCTAGGGAGCTGCCCTGACTAAAATCTGAGCATGGTTTCCAAAGGAACTCCAGAAACATCAGTGTGTTTACAGAGCTGACTCCTGGGAAGGTCCTTCTTTTAGCCACAGTATAAGGCAGAAGGGTCATATAAAGTGGCTTCTTCCCATCCTTGTCCTCCCATGCACCTGAGAGGTAATGAGTGAATGATGACACATCCCTACCTCCTGCAGCATATTTTCAGTAACCTGCAGCAGAATTTGACTTCCCACACTAAGAGTAGAGACACAGGCTCCAACCTATGACTATGGAGAGGTCAGTGCTGCAACACAAACAGTGTGTTTGATATGGATAGGCTAACCTGAGGCATCCCCATGCAGGTTCATGCAGAGGATGGGCAGATGTCTGCATAAGCATCACAGGCCTAATACCCTTAGGAGGCCAGGACTTGCATTTGGTCTGATAATGCAAGTCAAAACTTCAGGTCCATCTCCTTTGTTGTCACTGTAACCTGGGTGAAGATGTCATTCAGCATGAGGGATTAAGGCTACCACAGGGCATAGGAGATTTTGTTACATTGGATGGAGCAAGCAAACAAGTCTTTCTAAGAAGAAGGACGTGGTCAGCCCCGGAAATATTCTGTTACAGGCTGCAAAAAAAGATGTGACATTTTTCTGTGTACTATTAAAAGAACAGAGAATGAGGAGAGGGAAGTGCGTTGATTCCACACCTGCAGACTGCAGGGTTTGGACCTGCAAGGGAGATGAATGCTGTAGCCTGAAAGGAGAGAAGACGGAAATGGGGAAAGCACAGATGAGGGAGTGAGAGGTCATGCTTGTAGGAGGACTCTGCTCCCTGCTCAAGGGGCTACTCAAGCAGAGTAAGAAAGCCACGATTTGGCCCTGTGCACATGAAGGGCTCTGCAACTGTGGCTGAAGCTGGGAAAAATGTAACCTCACATCTTTTTCAGGGCAGTCTCCTAGCAGCTAGATTCAGATTAGCAGCAAATTTCACCAGCAAAAGGGGAAATTCCTATCCTCCCTGCAGTGAGGTGAAGCCTGAGCTTCTACCCCTTCAAGGGAGAGACTGTCTTATGTGGCCTTTAGGGGTCCTGTTCCACCCAGAGGCTCACACTCACCGCAGCACTGCAGATACAAGACAGAACAAAAACTCAAGTGGGTTTCTCCTCCACCAGCCCTGCAACCCCTGGGAAACACTTCCTATGGCATCATTTCAAGCACAGATTAGATTTTATGTCTTCTGCCTAGGATGACCTGACATGTTTATAGATACTAACATGGCTAAGAGACATAAAATACTTGTCACAAGGTCAATAAACTGGTGCAAGGTAATCTAAACCAAATACAGACTTCTTTGGGAGTGAGGAAAGGAGATCTAACAGTTTGACTTGCACTTTTCCTCTATTTGTATAAATTATTGTCACTTTCAGAAGCAACTATATTAGAGAGATCTGATTTGTTTACCACAGACTTCACTTGGGAGTGGGAGGTAAAGTGGATGTAATATGCTGGTATTTTCTTTCTCTTAAGCTGAAGAAGAAATCTATCCAATACACCACTCAGGTTGGGCAAGAGAGACAGTACTTGTGTGATCTCTAAGTCTGAGATGGGATAGTCCCTCAGGACACATACAGCATTCCAAAGATAGCCACTGGCCTCTCATGAGATGTTGCTTCCCTGAAATACAGCTAGCTTGAGCACACAGATGGGGCACAGGCCAGGGAGAAGAGAGTACTCTGCTTCCTAAAGGCACACCTAAATGATTTTTTTCCACCTTTATGCATTTGCTGAAGTGAGAAAAGTAAAAACTTCAGGAAAGGCAACATGGTGCTGCTTTTGTCTGGCCACTTGGCATCAAGGAAGGGGACCGAAGGCAGGGTGAGCACACATCCAGCAGCCTCACACTGAACTGGGAGGTCTGATTTCATCTATTTACCTGCTTCAGCCACACGTTGGTTGTCATCAACTGATTCTTCTCATCCTAGGGTGACACAAGATAGAAAAGACTGTAATACCAAAACAGGCAGCAGAAACAGACTCGTTCTGAGTCCAGCCCTGTGCCAAACAGAGAGAATCCCTATGGTCCTGTTTCCCCATAGACCCAGGCTCTTCAGTCACTGTCGGAGGAAGTAAACCAATTGTCTAGGTGCTGTTCCCACTCTTGCTGAAGCTGGAAATCCAAAGTCTGAGGTTTCACAGCAAGCCGAAGGAGAGGAAAAGAGCAGGGAGACAGCAAGTCTCAGCCAACAAGTAGGGCCAGGACACGGATATTTGCAAGCCCACAGGGTAGCTCATCTCCCCACACTGCTCAGGCTGTAGTGAGTTTGGGAAGACACAAGCTGAAACGTCATCCTGAGTACATAAACAAAGCACAAAATTAGAGTCTCCCACATCACAAGGGGATACTGTCAAGGGCGGGGGGATATGAGCAGCACACTGTTAAGTGAGTACCTCCAGGCCCCGTGAAAATTCAACCGTACTTTGGAGTGATGGAGGGGAAAGGGAAGGCAAACTTTCCACATGGGCAAAAACACATGGAATTGTCTGGTCTGCTTCTGGTCTGTCTTATATAAGTGGCCAACTGGGTCAAGATACAAGCTGCCTTTGGTCTTAATACATGCTTGCTTAGAGTCAACAATGTCTAACCAGGTCTACTATTCCTCACTCTATCAGACAGCTATCTTGTCATTAAATTGCAAATGTGGGTGCCAGGAACTGTCTGGTATGGATTGTTTAATTAATATTTGATGCAATGAGGCCTTATTCCCTAAGACCAGCAGGGAAAAAGGATCTTCAGGTTTGCTGCAAAGCAAATGAGTCTTGCAGTCTGTGCTGTGTGTGGAGCAGGAGGTCATATATCATCACACAGCATTTTGCTGCCCAGTCATCACTTTCTATTTCATGTGTCAGGAGGCAAAAGTCAACAGCATCACTAGCCCTCCCAGGCGGTTGTATGACTGTCTATAGAAGAAGGAATGTTTTAACAAGTCAGATACAAGACTTACCACATCCACAAGCTGTGATATCTTTAATCCAAAAAGGACTTTGATAGTGTTATTGGAGTTTTCCACAGGGCGGACCCATTTCTGATAGCCTTCAAATAAGTGCTTGAGGAGTGCGTCCTCATTCTCAGCAACTGAGCTGAAGGCAGCCACATCTAGAAGACAGCAAAAGAGAGTGGGGGCATGCCAAAAAGCAGATGTGAGGAAAGGCATGCCCCAAAGTGAGGCAGAGCAATGATGTGAGATAAATTTACCTCTGGGCATCTCATCAGTCAAATCTGTAGGAATTCAGATGCACAGACTCTCAGTACAGCCAAGGTGAGGGGAGAATACGGCAAGTTAGCTCAAGCCCAACACACACACAAAAAAATAATTGACCACAGCAGTAAATACTTTGTGCTAGGTTTCTGTTTTCTGTTGACTTTTTGTATTGAGTCAAGGTACTAGCCCAGTCATACTTATTACCTTTTAGAAAATCTGGCAGCTCAGAGCATCAGGTGTTCTCTTTCACTCTGAGTAGCAAATATCCAACCTGAAAAATGCCACCATGAGAAAGACTTCTATTTTTTCCAAATCCTGTGGTTTACCACACAGAGCTGAGGCCACAGGGGAAATCTGGTTAGGCAATCCATGGCTGGCTGCCTTGCAGCTAGAAACAGCATGGGCATTTCAGGGCCCGGGGATTTCATTTGCACTTGTCTGGATTCTATAGCCTCTCTGAGATGGAAACTGCCCTGCACAAGGATCAGGCTGGTGGGAATCTGGGATCATTGGAAGCTACAGGGCCTGTAAGCCAGATCTGAGGAAGCCTCATGCAGCACTTGGGAATCAATTCTCTTTCTGGGGCTAACCAGAAGAAAGCAGCTGAATTCTCCCAGTCAGAGAGTGAGCTGAGTGAGCAACAGCATCTGTGGAGCAAAAATCGAAACAAACTCTTTTGGAAGCAGCAGAAGCTGGATGATGCAGTCAAGGTAAGGTCTGCCTACAACCAAGCACAGAGCCATCATGGTCTGTATCTACAAGTCAGGACTCCATCAGTCTCCACCACCGCACTCCTTCCCCCCCTTGCCACTATAAAAGGGGAAGGGAATTTCAGACTCTACATCCTTTGCCAAAAGCCAGCCCTGCTCCATGATGTCAAGGTGCTGATGTGACCTCTACTTCTTTTGTGCACACACAGAGCACTCAGAGATGAGAAAGATTCCACCTCTCCTCAAAGGCATCATGAAGGAAGAGAAAACTCACACTCATTGGCCCTGTGCCACAGCAGTCACAGTCAATACTGCCATGTCAGCAGTCAAAGGGGACTCACCAGACACTGCCTGGGGCCTGCCTCATCTCTCATCCCCGTGCTCTGGCAGCCCCACTGAAAACAAGATGCCTATGCCTGGTTTGCCAGGCAGCAGGCACAGGAGGGGTTTGCAGGCAGACTGTCAGGGCTGAAGGACCAGATGATGAGAGAGCTCTGGATCTGGGCACCACTGAGGGGCTCATGCAGGCTGTGCAGTGAACATTGGGATGTCAAGCAGCCCCCAGCAGCAACCCTGTGCCATGGAAAGAGTGGAAAGGGTATCCAGGTCCAGCAGCACATACAGAGAGAAGGCAGGAAGCAGAGGGTAGTGCTCTACCATGTGCAGACGAAAGGGCATGACCATGGATCACTAGCCCTGTCCACTTTTCCCCAGCAGCTGCTGCCTGTCTCCTGGGTGATAGAGACAGGATCTATATGAGGCCATGGAAAAGGGGAGACCTGGCAGGAAGAAGCACAGGTGAGGGACTGCCTGAAGGAAAACCTGCTCCCACATCACAGCTTCCCACTTGACAAAATCATTCCCTAATGTTGCCTGGGTTCTTTCAGCACAAGGTCCATTGTCATCCCCCCGCTTCCCACCACAGTAAATGCCCACTCCTCTTTGAGAAGCTGTAAACTCTCAAGCTTAATGATTGCCACTCACAGGGTAACAATTACTTCATTGTCAGGTGTTCTAGTATAGGCTGTGGGTGTCCTCTGCTCTTGGACATGAGTTGTGGTAAGCTTACCAAAGCCTGGGGAGGTGGAGGCAAGCTGTTCAGAGGGAGCTTTCAATGCTCCTTTCTGCCTGCACTGCCCCACAGACATGGATGGGTTCATGCAGCTGTCACTACAGTTTACAGCTGCCCCTGTGGTCACATTGTGTCTTTATGCTCTGCCATGAGCCTCTGAGGTATGCTTTTATCAACTGGGAAATGACAAATACCACTTCTGCTTGCCCCAGGGTTTATTCTCATGCTGGGTTTAACCCTAGCTCCACAACAGCAAATGAGGGACAGTCTCCAGGAAATTTGAATGGCCTACCAAAACAAGCTAGACAGGCATTGCTTCTGCAACAAAGAGAAAGAGCATATTTCTCTCCCATCACTACCCACAACCTCAGTGGTTCAATCCTCTGACATCTAAGAGTCTTCACAGAGCCCCTAGTTCCCATCTTTTTTCACTTTCCCTTTCGGAGGTTGACAAGACTGCATAGTTGTTAGACACTGGAAATTTAAACACCAGAAGGCCATTGAAGAGCAAAAAAGTATAGAGCCAAAACATAAAAGATCAACTCCTAGCTTCATCTTAATGCTGGAATGCATTGGTCTGTGTTAATTCAATGCTAACTGCCTGCACGGGCATCCCATGGGCATAGTGTCGATTGCCGTCTCACAGCCCATACCTCCCACAGAGCACAAGGGCCCCCGTGCTCCAAGAAAGTATAGCAGAGGAATGGTAAAGTTGGCTTTGGGAATGGATATGTTCATTCTCTGCTGCTGGGGAAACCACAGAAAAAAGTGAAAAATACTTGAGAAGTCTCGCAAAGAACTAAGCCAGTAGAAGCAAGAGTGCTGTCTTTATAAGAAAGTCTCACTGCAGTAGAATAGTTTAAAATCATAGAATCAAGAAGGGGTTTGAAGGGACCTTTAGAGATCATCTAGTCCAACCCCCCTGCAGAAGCAGGTCCACCTAGGTCAGGTCACACAGGAACGTGTCCAGGCGTGTCTTGAAGACCTCCAAGGAAGGAGACTCCACAACCCCTCTGGGGAGCCTGTGCCACTGCTCCCTCACCCTCACAGTAAAATAGCTTTTTCTTATATTTAAGTGGAACTTTTTGTGTTCCAGCTTCATCCCATTACCCTTTGCCCTGTTGCTAGCTACTATAGAAAAAAAAGGATGTCCCAACCTCCTGACACCCACCCTTTAGATATTTATAAATATTCATAAAATCTCCCCTCAGTCTCATCTTCTCTAGACTCAACAACCTCAGTTCCCGCAGCCTTTCCTTGTATGAAGACATCCAGTACCCTGATCGTCTTGGTGACCCTGCGCTGGACTCTCTCCAGAAGTTCCTTGTCCATTTTGAGCTGAGGAGCCCAGAACTAGACACAGGACTCCAGATGAGGCCTCACCAGGGCAGAGTAGAGGGGGAGAAGAACCTCCCTTGACCTGCTGGCCACACTCTTCTTGATGCATCCCAGGATGCCATTGGCCTTCTTGGCCACGAGGGCACATTGCTGGCTCATATTTAGCTTATTATCAACCAGGACTCCCAGCTCTCTCTCTGCAGAGCTGCTCTCCAGCAGGTCAATCCCCAGCCTCTCCTGGTGCATGGGGTTGTTCCTTCCCAGATGCAGGACTCTGCACTTGCCCTTATTGAACCTCATGAGGTTCCTCTCTGCCCAACTCTCAAGCTGGTTGAGATCCCGCAGAAGTATGTAATGAGAATGAAGATATATTAAGTAGGGAAAAAAAAAGTCTAATAATCAAGCCTCATCTAATATTTAAGCTAAATAACGCCATAGAGAAAATGCTGAACAAAGTAGCACTGCCTCTGAAAACCACAGGGAAGTGGCCGTAGGACAGATGCATCCCTGAATTTAATATATGGTGCATAGAGAAAAGTTGGGGAGCTCCCTGGCAGGTTGCTGCACGTATAAGTAACTTGGCACTGTTTGCCATCTCCCCTCTCCCCCAGATTCCCATTTCTCTCTGTGGTGTGAACCAGGAGTTCCCCGCAGGAGTGGAAGAGATGGAGCAGGGAGTCTGCTAAACAAACATACAAAACATGGATAAATATAAGCAGGACACTTAGCCTTTCATCAGCTCCCCGGAGGCATTTCAGGTTTCCTCCTGGTGATAGAGGCCCTCCTGTAACACTCTTTAGGAGAGAGAGGTGAGATTAGGGTTTTTTAGTTAACTTCTACCCCACTCCAGTTATTAAAACCTTGTTGCCAAACTGGCTGTGTTGACAATAGAAAGACTGCAGCTGATACAACTCTGTATTGCAAGTCAGACAGTGTTAAAAAGAGGACCAGGGGAAGCTGGCATCTACCTTGTCTCAGCAAAAAGTAGATAACTGGCTAGCAGAGAAAAAGATTTTAAACATCAGCAATTGGCTTGGAAGGAGAAGAAATTGCACTTACCTGAGCTGCTCAAACACAGTACAATCCATACAAACAGGCAAAGCATGGGCACCATGGTGGCTTTTTCTTTAAATCTGGTATTTTGTTTTCATAAGCAAACCCTTCTGATCCTAGGAGGAGGTGAAAACAATCTAGTTAAAAATCAAGGCAGGCAGGCAAAAGAGCACCTTTCAAGCTTATCTTCCCTCATTATGATGCTCTCTAAAGCACACTTCATTGATTTTCAGTCAGCTGTCACATCTCCTAAGGCTAAAACAGGACTCTGGGTCCTAAACTCTGACTGATTTGTCTGTGGCACTACTTGGGCAGCTATAGCCACAGCAGTCTAGGAGTAGAACTGAGGCAAGGTTTTTAAGGAGGAGAAATGTCTTTATTATGCTGCCAGTTCCAGCTGGGGGAAAAAACGGCCTGCAGATCAGACCTAAAGATAGATTACATGCCTGCAAGATTGTTTGCTCCACTTATATCAGTTGATCTGACAAGAGGCAGCCTCCCTACAGACCTAATTTAGCTTATTCATTTTTCATATTACACTTGCTGTTTCATAGCCATAAAATGGATTTTGGGAGGCAAAAAAACCAGTAAGATATAGGTGGGAAAATAGGGCTGATTTCTAAATTTATGTCTCATCACTCATATATAATACATCACAGAAAACAGCACAGAAATGCTTGCACAGTACTGGATAGAGGCACTTCTCTAGGATGACAGATCATGGCAATGTACTTTATAGAATGGAATTTCCCTTTAAGCAAGGACGAGACAAGTGTCAGGGGAAACAGGCTCTGGGGTCAGAAGAAAGGGTGAATGCTGAGGCCATAGTAACACTACTGAGGTTGGGATGACCAGGAACCAGCAATTTCATTGTTTGAACCTGACTACTCTGCATCATTCAAGAGGGACCAGAGAGTGATAAGGAAGCAACCTCCTGCTTCAAAAGGCCCAAAGGCCTAATTACATAAAGTCATCAAACATCTGCAGTAACTGGGGGAAAAGTAAAGGCAGCAGGGGGAAAATTGCAACAACTAACTCAATTGAAGACTAAAAAGATGTGCCCTCCCAAGTATTTATACGGCAAGGGAGGCTAATTTAAATAGAACTAACCAGTGGAGGAAGGAATGGTAATGACTAACAAGTGAGAGTAAATTTAGGCAGAATCTTGCTAATTAAGTGACAGGATAATTACATGAAAATTCTGTTCTGTGGTGTGCTAGCTTTGTGGAATGACCATCTAGTACACATCTCAATACAAATATGCAATGAAGCAATACATCAGCTCTGAGTGTAGGTTGGCTTATTGAAAGCCAGGCACTGAAGCCCACTTTGTCAGGCAACATTTCCTCTGTAGGTCCTCCCTAGTGACACCTTGGACAGGGAGCCTTTCAGAAACCACCAGAAATTGCTGACATCAAAAGGGATATGGGTTATGCTTCTCCTGTTTCCCTGCCACTTCTCTCCCAAGGGATATCAGAATCTTCTCAGTTTTCTTCCCAAATGAAAGTGACTCCACCACTTCCCTCCAAATAAGAGGTTCTATCCTTGAACTTTTAAACTCAAAGGAAGAGTGGTGTAACATTCTTCTATTGTGCACCCTGATGTGAAACCCTTCCTGCTTTGGTTCATTCTTTGGATATTCTTTCTGCCTCCATGCTGGCACAGTAATCCCACACATTTGCTGCAAACAAAACTATCCATGGTTATTTACAGATCCTTGGAGTTTGTTTTCATGTACTGATACACATTCATAACCCAGAGAAATTTAATTGCTTGCTGATTTTTATACGGGAAGCTGGGGGGTTTTTTCAGCAACAGCTGGGCCCATTTCTTGCAGTGGCCCAGATTTTGCCACAGTCATAAGATATATGACTCAGATTTGCCTTATCTTAGGTTCTCACAAAGGATTGATAACTGGCAGCTGTAACTTTATCAGATTATTCAGCTTCGTGTAACAAAAAAGATGTTTTTCCAATGTGGCTCAAAGTCGTGCTGCTGCTACAAGCAACCTCTGTGTAGCATCCCGCCATTTCACTAGTGCTGCTGTGCCCTTACAGCCTGCCTCATCTGTAGCTCTTGGGCAGGCCACCAGCACCAGCTCAGTGAGTTTGCCTTTTCAATTTCTGTCCTACACACAGGAAATCTACAAGGGCCCTAGTTAGCCCCTCAGCTCTGCCAATGTTCACCTGGCAAGGCTGGAGAAGCACTTGGTTTTCTCTGCACCTTTCCTCATCATAACTCCAGAAAGCAACTCAAAAACAACAGTGCTATCAAGAGACTGTCTTTAATAAATTGTCTTGTTATTGGCAGCTGCTGTCACTTCCAGACTGCTCAGTTTACCTATTATACTTAGAGCAGACACAAACACATGACTTTTTGAGGAGCAGTCCTTTTTTTTATGTTGGCATCAAGAGAGCAGAAGACATTTGGCTGGAGTAGTATGGACAGACACCACCAAAACCTGCCATAAAGTTAAGTCTGGACTAAGCACAATTATCCTGCCAGATGCAAGCTTTTCTCCAACAAAGCTACCCCTTTAAAATGTTCTATGCAGGCTACACTATGCTTCCCAGCAAGGAAGTACAAGCTCCTGTACAAGGCTCAGCACCCTCAGGTATCATCCACCATCTTTGCTGAACCACAGTTTCATGACTGCAAGCCCACTGACATCTCTGATTGTAATTACTGCCTGAGATTACACCCAGGCATGGCTCTGTTAGATAATGCCATCTCACAGACTGGAGAGAAGCTTGTTTTCATAAAGCTTTAGACTGCTGCCTTGATTTAAAATGAAGTAAATCTATCAGCTGGCTATAGAAGTAGGTTTTTTGCTACTACACAGTAGTTTCTTGGAGGAAAATACAGTGCATACGTTGCCTCCACTCACTCTCTAGATTGTGACAAAAGGTAGTGAGCTAGCTTGCCTGACCTTTGTCTTCCAATGCTATCTGGCAACCAGGGGAGAAAACTGAATAAATGAGAAGCATGACTGGGGTGCCAGTATTTAGGATGGAGCCAGGCTCCCTGCAGCTTCCAGGGGAGGATTGAGTCACCTTTGTGCCATCTTGCAGCAGACAGGGTGCCAGCAGGCAAGCATCAGTTCCAAAGGGCTGAGACAGTTTCTGGAGCTAATGTATGGTGGGAAAGGGCAACACTCTCGGAGCTTCTCCTCCCACCCTCTCTACTCTTGGTCGTCACTGTCAACAGACACCTCTTCCTATGAGCAGTTTCCTAAAACGTGCATCTTTTCCAGGTGAAGGATGTTTTTAAATCAGCTTGCCAGCAACTTTTGCAGCACCAGGCACTTCCAGATGCCAGAGGGCACAAAGCTTGCAGACAGCCAACACCCTGCCCGTACACCCTGAAGCCCTTCTTGTCTGCTCCAGCTCCCTGTCCACCCCAGGCCCCTTCCTCCTCAGCTTGCTTACAAGTATCACTGACCACAACCCCTTTGAGCTTCTCTCTCCCTTCTGTCTTCCCTCCATCCTTTCCTCCTCCCCCGCACACCCTTTTCCCACGGGGAGCTGCACCTGCTTCCCAGCGTCCTTCATCTCCAATGCAGCCGTCGCTCTCGTCGTCCTCTTGTTTTTCTCTTTTCTGACGCCGGCAGAAGGCCCCGGCACCTACTCGGCCCTCTAGCCGGCAGCCTCCTGCTCTCCCGTGCGGCTACAGCACCACACCCCGGCAGGATCTGGGCAGTGCAGGCAGCACCGCCTTTGCTGGACTGCCCGTTTGGAGGGACCTGCTTTGTTACAGTCTGTGGATACCTCGGGTCCGTCGGACCTGCTTCGGCTACAACGCAGATTGCATGCTATGCGATCATTGTTTAGGAGCCCGATATAGCTCATGAACTTTTGGAAACCCATGCTTTGAATTACGTATGTGTAGCTGGAGTGCTGCATAATGTTAACTGTGGCTAGATAATGAGCTCTAAAGGTAAGAAACAACTTTGCTCTTGCTCATGGACTTATTTGTGGCATTGATTACAGCTTTCCTCAAGAGATTTAAACTCTTTCACAAAGCAGGCAAGGAAAAAATAAGGTCTTTGTGTCAATTAGGGAACAAACAGCCGGGAAGCAGAGACAGGGCTGATAGGAATTTGTGACAGAGGCTGCCAGAACTGCACTTCCTGTTTCCATGACATTTATGTGAATGCAGGCTTGAGACAGCTTTGAGTTGCTGTGCCTTCTGACACAGTCCACACAACTGCTCGTTGCCTGTAAAAACATTCTGCTGCTCCACTGGGACAGGAGACAACGCCGGAAGTGTGATCTTTTGGAGGTGCACAGGCTCTTCACCACTGTATGCACGTTAGCATTTATAATGGTTGGTACATTCCCCTCTGCATTAGACTCTCTGTTGTCCTTCTTCAGTTCTGATTTACAGTGAGGTCTCATTCAAGATACAGCACCATGCCTTGAGGTTCTGTGGTCAGCTCCTGCATTTTTGTGTCAGTAGCTAACTGCAAAATATGATCATTTTGACAACTGTTTAGTCTGAGTTGATAACTGTAAATGAAGATATAGCTTGGCTCAGTTGTTTTCTCAGTTTGTCTTTCCATTTTATGAAGTGCATACCTGCTTTGCTAATTACTTCTCACAGCCCATATTTCACCTGCAGCATCATTGTCTTTCTGTTCACATGACAAAGCTTGAAAGACTTCAGGGGTCAAGACTTTGCAGGGTATGACAGAAAACACTCTTTTGAAGACAACTGCTCTGGGAATGACAGAATGTTCATGTCTGTCTCTGCATTGACCTCTCAGCTTCTCATTTTCAATGATAACACCTGGTGGCTGGGAGACCATATCCCAACACAGTCTATGACAGGAGAGAGTGCTGTTGTCCTCTTTTCTGCCTTTTCCTTCTGAACACACATCTTTTAACCTAAGGCAGCTGTAAAACCCAAAGGGCAAACTGTGACACATCCTAAGATGCCTGAATCTTGGCAGCAG
This sequence comes from Colius striatus, assembly GCF_028858725.1. Classification (NCBI taxonomy): domain Eukaryota; kingdom Metazoa; phylum Chordata; class Aves; order Coliiformes; family Coliidae; genus Colius; species Colius striatus. The sequence continues at coordinate 34,316,241 of NC_084790.1, forward strand.
CTTTGTTCATTTCATCCACTTCTCTTGGGATGCAGTAGCACTACCACACAGCCAGAATGGTGTTAGTTGACAGACTGCCTTTTTGGAGACACTGCATCTGGTATGGGGGGGTGGGGGACTCCCTCAAAGGTACCATAGCAAACCAAATGCTTTGTCAGATATTGCATGAGGTCTACACTTTACAAAGTGGGAGTTTTGGCACAGCACTCAGGACACTCAGTTGAATGGGGCAGCTTCTATGAAGGGCATACATTTTATTTCAGACCATCTCTGGTTAAAAAGCACAAACTCCTGCCTGGGTTTGAGGGCATTTATTGTTTATAATCTTCTCCTGTGTTAGCAGAGATGGTTGCTTTGCAGGTCCACATTGTCAACCCATGATTCACAAGATTTCTTTTTAGCTTTAGAAGTACATCTTCACAAGCATTATAACTCTCTATTGATCAAAAAGATGAAAACACGACGGATTTGCTATGGATTCTTGGTGGCCCATATACTTTTGTCTCTTTCTCCATTACTCGGTGTTGTTCTGGTGCTTGTGTTTATTTTATGATGTTTCAATAAAAAGAATTGCAATTGCTATCGTGCATTTTCCTCTGCTGCCCTTTGCAACCTGCTTAGACTACAGAAAGAAGGTTATTTCCACAGTTAACAAGATATCCATCTTGTGCATTTTCAGTATGTTCATTGGGAGTTGCATTTCTGTGGGGAAATGTTACATACTATACATGCAAATCTGCAAGTACACAACAGTCTTCTCAGAATGTGCTTCAGGAATACAGCTGTCATACTCAGGGTTTTTTTTACATTGGGAGTTGTTCTAACTTCTTTTTCTTTTTTTTAAAGCTGCTGCTTTTACAGAAAATGCAGCAACAGCACCAATTGTCTCAGATACATTCAGCCTCGTGAAACCTGGGCTCAGAAACATAGCTACTCCACACGGGCCAATAAGCTGCAGGACAGATGTCCGCACCTTCACCTTTAGCTTTCAGAAATAAATTGGAAGAGGACAGGAGGAAAAAAAACCTAACAAAAACATGTGTTATAATTGCTGGCCAAGGTGGCCACTCTTTAGTTGATTCAAACTTACTCTGACCATTTCCTTTCACCCTGAGGGCTCTTCAGAAACTTTCCCCTACCATCCTTTGGGTAGCAGCATGCTTTGTTACCCCTTACATGCCCCTCCTCTCAAAACCAGAGACAGAAATGTTAAAAGGCTCCCTCTGTCTGACAAAGTGAAGTATGGACACCTCATTCAGGCACTGCTTTGTTAAGATTTTACATGCCTCACTTTATAGGTGCCAGCCAAATAAGACAATGCTGAAGTTCTGTAAAGGGAAAACAAGCCTGTTGCATTCAGAAATGCTTCATTTCAAAATAGAGGTTGGGTTTGCTTCAGTTAAGAGCCACTGGCCATGTAAGCATCTTCAGTTAACCAAGATCCAGGCTATTTGGTCCTCCTGTGAGCAAAGCCTGTGATGTTTAAGATGCATCTGTATTTTGCATTATATCAAATGGCTGCAACTCTTGCTCAGAAGCTCTGGGACTCTGGGCTGTATTCAGCCTACACTCATATTTTGGAAGGCAAGAGCAAAATCTCCCTACTCAGCTATGTTACAGCCCAGAACTTTACAAAGTGGGAGTTTTGACACAGCACTCAGGACACTCGACTGAATGGGGCAGCTTCTATGAAGTGCATGCATTTTATTTTAGACCATCCCTGGTTAAAACACACAAACTGCTCTGACAGCAGCCAGTTAGCAGACTCCTGTCACAGTGGTCATGTTAATCAGCATTGTAAAGCCAGTTTTTCCAGGGGAAAACTGTGGCAGAGGAGTTTGCAAGAGGTTCTCCATTTAACACTTCTCACTAACTCACTTCTGTCCTCTAGTCAGCCACAGCAGGGCTCAAGTCAGCCCACTGCTGTTCTGAAGACTGCCTCCCAGTGGTTTGAGCCGGTATGTGAGCCTTCTAGCCAGACATGCCTGCTTGCCATGACGACTCTATTGCTTGGGTTAATATCAAATAATTTATAAGGAATAATATTTATTCATTTTAGAAGTTTCTTAAGATTAGATAGAAACATTCCCAGGTAGGAATCAAAGATATAAAATGCATAAGACCATTGTTAGGAACATCTGTGGCATATTTTGGGCTTCCATTTTCACTGGCTCATGAACAGGATAGTGCTTTTAAATATAGACACACAAAGCAGCTTTCACATACAGTAACTTCCAAAAGTTCCTATCCATAGTAACTTATTATATGAAACTATTATTTCCATATCAAAAGGAGATATACTCCTCTTGAATGCCTACCAATGTAGTGTTGTCTATGTCCAGGTATTTGCTTAATATATTAAAGTTCTTCACAGCTGTGCTCGTAGATATATATCAACAAAATTCAATTGGACTTAGTGGGAGAAATGGAACAATGGATATTGTTGATTTTTGGAGGTTTTTTTTCAATTTTCATACCACAAGTCCAAGAGCATTGAGTATAGAAGAAATAATAGCCTTGGCCATACATGCATAATAGCCTTTATCTACAATAGAATAGTTCTGAGTGAGACCTATTACCCTGAGTCTATGTAAACACTTGATATTAAACATGAGTATACACAAAGTACAGTGTATCAGATGCCTTGTGCTTTCCAAGTGGAGCCAGAGTATGGTTTTTATGTTACCTGCAAATACTACCTTTTAGGCCACATATAATCATAGCAGAAGAGGTGTGAAGGTCATGCTAGCTAGCAGAATGCCCTGTAATTATTTGGTGGCTTATGTAACCAATAAAATAAATCTTAAAACTGTCTAAATTCACCAAATAAAGTTTTAAGAGAGAAAACTGAAAGGTTGTGAGATCCAAAAAGCTCTCTGTGTTGGATGTCAACACTGATATCCAACATTTACCTTGCCTCTGACAAGTCAGAGAAGCTGAACAGAAACATCAGACATTTACAGCTTTATCTCACTAGAAAGTGTAATGGATGTTACTTTAAAAAATGTTAAAAACTAGATTTACCTTTTTTACCGTGTCAGAATAATTTTATTTCCTATAACTGTTGTAATGGTCTGTCTGTGACCATTCAGAAAAATTAACCTGACTCAAGGTATTTAGGTAACTTAATCTAATAGCAGACAAAGGCTGGGCTGGAATAGCTTCCTGAATAGGAAGCACAGCCCAAGAGTTCATGTGTATTAGTAGGTAAAGGCATGTATAACACCACAGACAAAACGCTCTGTGGGTGTCCTGGTTTAGGCCCATCAGGGAACAAAAGACCACGATTAGCCTCAAGTACCAAAGACCTGAGGATTGCCAAAGGGCAGGGAGAGCTTAATTGCCACTTAAGGTTCAGGACAAAACAGACCAGGCCACTCGGCTTGGGGAAGAAAACAGAAAATAATGTAATGCAACATCAACTAAAACATAACCATAAAACCCCAAAACATAACCAAAATAAAACAACACAGGGTGGTACAACAATGAAGAGTCCGACCAGCCCTTTAAGACCACCTTCTCCCCACCCCTCCCCTCTTCTCAGGCTCAAAGCCCTGATCCCGGTATTTTTACCTCCTCTCCCCCTGAACAGCCCAGGGGGGCAGGCAGTGGGGGTTTCAGTCAGTCTATTCCCTATAGCTTCTGCTGTTTGTCCCTCCTCAGGATAGGTGGGCTCTGCACCATTCCTCCCTGCAAGTCCATGGGGTACCTCACACACACAGCAGCCCTGCACGGGCTGCTCCGATGTGCATTTATCCCAAAGGCTGCAGCTCATCTCTGCCTCTCGTGTGGGGCTGCTCTGCGGCGCGCAGGCTCTCCAGCACGGCCTGGGCCATGGCCGCCTCCTCACACAGTCCCTCGACCATCCGGGCTCACTCACACGGACCTGCTGGTGGCTCTCGGTCCTGCCATTGGTTGTAGGGGTACAGCCTGCATTCTCACCACAGCTTGGAGAGGGGTCTCTAGTCTAGTGCTCCTCCTTCCTTCCTTCTTCCTTCTCTGACTGTGGGGTCCACGTGGTCACCTCCATCTTGTATCACTCTTACACCTCCTGACAGCACTTCAAATTCCCATCCCGTGATTGCAGAGGAGCCAGATTGGCCCAGCCGAGCCGGAGGTGGGTCTGAACCCAGGAGCCTGGGGAGAGTCCACAAACTCTTTACCGGCTCTTCACCGCAACCCGCTCCCCCTGTTACCAAGTAAAAGCTGCTCCTTGCTAAACCATGACAGGGGGTTACTCCCATGGTGCAGGGGGATTGGGACTGGGAAGAGGTCCAGCTCTGTGAAGGAGAGCTGACAAATGCAGGGCCAGACTCCGGCAGGTCACTGGATGAATGGGAAGAGTACCAGGGCACAGCTTGCAATGGCTCTTGTAGAACTTGCAGAACAAGTGCCACCCCTATTAATTTCCATTAAGGCCCAAAAAGGCCTTTTAACTGCCTCAGACCCTAACAAAACAAACTAGGCTGCTGTTACCATTCTCCATGTTATTACTTATTTGTCCTCACCTTCACTTCTAATGCAATGTTTCTGCCTGAACCTACATTTCAGTCATCCAACAGACTGGTTTCATAAGGTTTGCAACATTTCAAGGCTCTCAGCAAGCCTAGAGGGCTTGATGCATTAATTCCAGATGCATCAGATAATCAGCAAAATTGAAGGAGGCAAAAAAAAAAAGAAAGACTGCAGGAACACTTGGGAGTTCAATGCCTTTGTGGGTAATGAGAATGACCGTTTGCCTACCAGTGCCATCAGACACCTTTATTCACTCAGGTCAATAACCATTTACCATTGCAGCTGGATTTTACCTTACCATGATCCCACAGCAGCACAGTAGACCATCACAACGCTGTGGAGCCTATCTCCCATTGTGAAATCACAAGCAAACAGTATCTGAAACCATTATTTCTTTAGTTGATGAAGGACAATGCTGCTTAGTCCGGCCTGTGACAGTGACACTGCCCCATTGTGCCCTCTTCTGCACAAGGCTGATGAGCAAAACCCACAGTGGACTTCCCAACAATACACCAATACCATTTTCAGCAATATGAACGAGAAAACTCATCCCTGTGGGACTCAGCAAGGTTTTGCTGAAGATATTCAGAATTACACTTTCAGCATTTTGGCACAGATAGGACTTTTTGATTTCTGTGGGAGGAAAGCTACAGCAGTGGTGAAGACATTGCTCAGAAAGTTCTCAGCTACCCTGAGAATTGCTGAGCTCACTTTTCTCTCTTACACATCGAGATCAAGGGACAAGTAGAATAAAACTAAAAACTCACCTTAAAAGCATAAAGTAAAATCCATCAAAATAATACACAAGTCCCCTGTTTCCAGAGGAAGTCAGGTTAAAGGAGTATTTTTGGTTGATGAGGACTGGGTTAAGGATCAGTTGAGCAATCTGGATGTACATAAATCCACAGGCCCTGATGGGATGCACCTGCAGGTGCTGAAAGAGATGGTAGAAATCACTGCTGGACCACTCTCCATCATCTTTAGTAAGTCATGGAGAACAGGACAGGTGCCTGAGGACTGGACAGGTGTAGAGGGCAGGTGTAGAGTCTTGCATCGGGGAAAGAATAACCCCATGTACCAGTACAGATTGGGGAATGAGCTCTTAGAGGGTAGTGTAGGGGAAAGGGACCTGGGGATCATGGTGGACAGCAGGATGAGCATGAGCCAGCAATGTGCCCTCATGGCCAAGAAGGCCAAGGGCATTCTGGGGTGTATTAGAAAGGGGGTGGTTAGTAGGTTGAGAGAGGTTCTCTTCCCCCTCTATTCTGCCCTCATGAGACCACATGTGGAATATTGTGTCCAGTTCTGGGCCTCTCAGTTTAAGAAGGATAGAGACCTGGTGGAGAGAATTCAGCCCAGGGCCACAAAGATGATGGAGTGAAGCATCTCCCTTATGATGAAAGGCTGAGCAAACTGGGGCTCTTTAGCTTGAATGAGACTGAGGGGTGATTACATTAATGTTTAGAAATATGTAAAGGGTGAGTGTCAGGAAGATGGAGCCAGGCTGTTCTCAGTGATGTCCAATGATAGGACAAGGGGCAATGGGTACAAGCTGGAATATCAGAGGTTCCAAAGAAACACAAGGAAAAACTTCTTCACTGTGAGGATGATGGAGCACTGGAACAGACTGCCCAGGTGGGCTGTGGAGTCTCCTTCTCTGGAGACATTCAAAACCTACCTGGATGAGTTCCTGTGTGACCTACTCTAGATGGTCCTGCTCTGGCAGGATGGAGGTGGACTAGATGTTCTTTCAATGTCCCTTCCAGCCTTTAATATTCTGTAATTCCTCAAGCCAAACTCAACCATAAGCAGTCCTCAGTTGAGACATGTTTTTCATTTCCGTGCTGTTTCCAACTGTGTTTTGCGTAGAATCATAGAATCATAGAATGGTAGGGGGTGGAAGGGACCTTTAGAGATCATCTAGTGCCACGAAGTTTTTGGCTCTTGGCCTAAAAACCAGACTCGAAGTCTGCAAACCAGGCTCAAAGCCTGAAACCAGGCTTGAAGCCTGAAAAATGAACCAGAATCGAAGTCTGAAAAACCAGGCTCAAAGCCTGAAACCAGACTCGAAGCCTGAAAAATAAACCAGACTCGAAGTCTGAAAACCCAGGCTCGAAGCCTGAAAAACCAGCTCCAAGCCTACTTCATGCGGCAATCAACCCAGGGTACGATTCTCAGCTGGGTGGGAAGAAATCAGTCCTACTCAATGTGAGTGATAGCAGAAATCTTCTTCTTTATTGAGAGCAGGCTCTAACTTATATACACTGCAGCTTCAAAGCTAGCTCAGCAACAGCAGCTAATAGATTACATTTTCATGTTCATCCTACTTGCGGTTTCTGCGATAAGCAAGCTCCCTCACACTTTCCCATCTTGTTTTTCCCCAAAGTTGTTTACCACTTTTAGCCGAAAACAGTCCGACCTTGAGGAACAGAAAGCGGCCTGCTGTATACCTGACAGCAACTGCTTTAACCATGGCTCTGACTCTGGTCTTGATTGTGCATTAAATTCATATAACTAGAGCTCAGGCTGCCTTGCCCCAACAGGCCTAACATTATACCCTGGGATCCATGTCCATGCTCCCTCATTTTTTCTCCACAATCTAGTCCAACCCACGTGCAGAAGTAGCTTCACCTAGATCAGGTTGCACAGTGTTGTGGTTTTGCCCAGTCGGGAACAAAGAGCCACGAGGGTGCTCGCTCACTCCTCCCCTCCCGGTGGAGCGGGAAGGGGAACCAGAGAAAAAGGGGGGAAAACCCACGTAGGTTGAAATAAGAACGGTTTAATAGAACAACAATAAGAAGAAACAGGTTCAGGGGGAAAAAGGAACAGTTTTAACAGTAAATGAGGGGATACACAAAAGGAATGGTGTGTGCTGTGGCTGCTCACCACCCAGGACCCGATGCGACCCCTTCCGACCGGCAGCCCCGCCTGTGCTCCCGAAGCCCCGCCCCCGACTAGCTCCCTGCCTCTAGGTACTGGGCATGATGTCAGTATGGTATGGAATACCTGTTGGCCAGCCCAGGTCAGCTGCCCATGCTGTGCCCCTTCCTACTTCCTCATCAAAGTTAACTCTATCCTAGCCAAAACCAGGACATTCCACCCCTTATTCTATACCATCTACATCATGCCTAGTTTCACAATATACAACATCTGAGCACCACATTTCCTCTCCCTGAAAAAATATGGGCACACACAGAGAAGTATATCATTCCCTCAGTTTATAGGCCACCCCCCTAACATTCCCGTTAAGTCCATTTAGCCGTTTAGTCCATAATGTCAGGTCTTATTCATCATAAATCTTTCACAGCAGGGCAGATGGGGTGTGTGTGGGGGATAGGTCACTGCATGCAGTATCAGGATTTTGCAGTTGGTCTATTAGGTGTGTCTTACCTGTAAGTTGAAAGCACTGATCTTGAGGACGTCACTGGGCAACAATTCACATTTCACCATTCTGTATCTTGCTCGTCCATGTCCATCTTTCAGTGATCTAGGTGGTCCTTACTGTAGTGTCAGTGATATCACAGAGAGCAACTATGGTAATGACGACATACAACAAGAAGGTTATTTAACAACTAACATAATACAATTTGATTTGTGGAATTCACAGGCTATTCTCACCCAAAATCAATTTTCCTTGAGGTACACACTGGGTTTTCCCATCCTTGCACATCACCCACCAAGTGTACCCAGGTCCCTGAGCAAAAACAATCCCACGAATGGGTTTACCTTTACCCAAGGTAGGACTCACCCATACTGCTTTCCCTAACAGATCTTTTACGTGCACTACAGGGACTTTATCCCCTTCTACAGTATGTAAAAGTTCCGATTGGGATGGGCCAGCTCTGTTCACAGATCCTCTGGAGTTGACTAGCCAGGTGGCCTTTTCTAAATTTGTGTCCCAATGTTTGAATGTTCCACCCCCCATTGCTCTCAGTGTGGTCTTCAATAGTCCATTGTGTCGTTCAATTTTTCCCGAGGCTGGTACATGATAGGGGATGTGATAAACCCATTCAATGCCATGCTCTTTGGCCCAGGCATCTATGAGGTTGTTCCGGAAATGTGTCCCGTTGTCCAATTCAATTCTTTCTGGAGTGCCATGTCGCCAGAGGATTTTCTTTTCAAGGCCCTGGATGGTGCTCCGGGCGGTGGCATGAGACACAGGATACGTTTCCAACCAGCCGGTGGTCGCCTCCACCATTGTGAGCACATGACGTTTGCCTTGGTGAGTCTGTGGCAGTGTGATATAATCAATCTGCCAGGCCTCTCCGTATTTATGTTTCTGCCATCGTCCTCCATACCATATGGGCTTCCACCGTTTGGCTTGTCTGATTGTAGCACACCTCTCACACTCATGGACAACCTGTGCAATGGCATCCAAGGTTAAATCCACCCCTCGATCATGAGCCCATTTATAGGTAGCATCTCTGCCGTGATGACCTGAGGTGTCATGGGCCCACCGAGCTAAAAATAACTCCCCCTTGTGTTGCCAGTCTAAATCTATCTGAGCTGCTCCAATCTTTGCAGCCTTGTCCACTTTCTGGTTATGCAGATTTCTTCAGTGGCCCTGTTCTTAGGTATATGGGCATCTACATGGCGCACTTTCACAACCAGCTTCTCCAGCCGAGCAGCAATGTCTTGCCATATTGGGGCAGCCCAGATGGGTTTGCCCCCTCGTTGCCAGTTGTTCTGCTTCCATTGCTGTAACCACCCCCACACAGCATTTGCTGCCATCCACGAGTCAGTGTAGAGATAAAGCCTTGGCCAGTTTTCTCATTCAGAAATGTCTAAAGCCAACTGGATGGCTTTTACCTCTGCAAACTGGCTCGATTCACCCTCTCCTTCTGCAGCTTCTGAAACTTTGCGTAGGGGGCTCCACACAGCTGCCTTCCACCTCCGATGCTTCCCCACAAGACGACAGGACCCATCGGTGAACAGAGCATACCGCTTCTCATCTCCTGGAAGTTCCTCATATGATGGGGCCTCTTCAGCACGGGTTGCCTCCTTTTCTGGTGATATTTCACTGTCTTCACACTCTGGCCAGTTCGTGATCAATTCCAGAATTCCAGGGCGGCTAGAACTTCCTACACGAGCTCGTTGTGTGATCAATGCGATCCACTTACTCCATGTAGCATCAGTTGCATGATGTGTGGAGGAGGCCCTCCCTTTGAACACCCAGCCCAGCACTGGCAGTCGGGGTGCTAGGAGAAGTTGCTTTTCTGTGGAGATCACTTCTGATGCAGCTTGAACCCCTTCATATGCTGCCAGTATCTCCTTCTCAGTTGGAGTGTATCGGGCCTCGGATCCTCTGTATCCCCGACTCCAGAATCCAAGGGGTTGGCCTCGACCCTCCCCAGGTGCTCTCTGCCAAAGACTCCAAGTAGGGCCATTCTCCCCAGCTGCGGTGTAGAGCACATTTTTAACATCTTGTCCTGTCCGGACTGGCCCAAGCGCCATTGCATGAACAATCTCCTGTTTCATTTGTTCAAAACTTTGTTGCTGTTCAGGACCCCATTCAAAATCATTTTTCTTCCGTGTTCCGTGGTAGAGAGGGTGCACAATCATACTGTAATTTGGAATATGCATCCTCCAAAAACCCACAACACCTAGGAAAGCTTGTGTTTCCTTTTTGCTAGTTGGGGGAGACATGGCTGCAATTTTGTTGATCACATCTATTGGGATATGGCGACATCCATCCTGCCATTTTACTCCTAAAAACTGGATCTCCTGCGCAGGCCCTCTGACCTTACTTCGTTTAATGGCAAAACCAGCCTTCAGAAGAATTTGAATTATCTTCTTTCCCTTCTCAAGAACTTCCTCTGCTGAGTCACCCCACACAACAATGTCATCAATGTATTGCAGGTGTTCTGGGGCCTCGCCCTTCTCCAGCGTGGCCTGGATCAGTCCATGGCAGATGGTGGGGCTGTGTTTCCACCCCTGGGGCAGTCGATTCCAGGTATACTGAACCCCTCTCCAAGTGAAAGCGAACTGGGACCCGCACTCTACTGCCAAAGGAATTGAGAAGAATGCGTTGTTGATGTCAATGGTGGCATACCATTTGGCTGCCTTGGACTCCAGTTCATATTGGAGTTCCAGCATGTCCAGCACAGCTGCGCTCAGCGGCGGCGTGACTTCATTCAGGCCACGATAGTCCACTGTCAGTCTCCACTCGACTTTCACACTGGCCACATGGAGCTGTTAAAGGGTGAGTGAGTTTTGCTGATCACCCCTTGGCTCTCCAGTTGGCGAATCAACTTATGAATGGGAATCACTGAATCTCTGCTGGTGTGATATTGCCACTGCTGCACTGTTGTGGTCGCAATTGGCACCTGTTGTTCTTTGACCATCAGACCCCACAACAGAAGGGTCCTCTGAGGGGCCAGCCATGCTGGATAGTTGTTCAATTTCCTCTGTCTCCACTGCAGCCACACCAAAGGCCCACCGGTACACTTTTGGGTCCTTAAAATATCCTCTCTTAAGGTAGTCTATGCCCAGGATACACGGAGCTTCTGGGCCTGTCACAATGGGGTGTTTGTGCCACCCATTCCCAGTTAAACTCACTTCAGCTTCTAACAAGGTTAGCTGTTGAGATCCCTCTGTCACTCCAGAAATACAAACAGATTCTGTCCCTTTACAACTTGATGGCATCAGAGTGCATTGTGCTCCAGTATCCACTAAAGCCTTGTACTCTTGTGGGTTTGATGTGCCAGGCCATCGGATCCACACCGTCCAATAAACTCGGTTGTCCCTCTCCTCCACCTGGCTGGAGGCAGGGCCTCCCTAGTACTGGCCATGGCAGTCATTGGATACTTTTTGTAGAAAAGAGCTAGAAGTCCCCTCGAGGGGACTAGAATAGAGCTCAACCCTTCTATTCTGTCTAGAGAGTTGCTCACTGGAAACTGGAGCAGCATCTTTCCAAGAGAAATTGCTCCTTGTAGCGGTTTTTCCCCGTAGCTGCCGTGCCCGTGCCCTTAAGGCCGAAGTAGGTTGCGCATGCCACTTGTTCATGTTCTCTCCCTGGTCCCGCAGTTAAGACCACAAAGCACCTCGTGGTGTCTGCCCTCTATATTCCCTCTCTTGAACAGAGGGACATCTACTAATAGCTGAAGTATGGACTCGGGCAGGTGGAGTGCGGGACATATCTTCTTTGAACTGGTGGAACTCTTTTGACATTTTATCTACAGCCGAGACAACAGCCTGTAGGGAGGAAGACAGACTTTCTTCATATTGCCGAAGTTGAACACCCATTTCCCCCACTGTTTTCCCCTCGCCTTCTTTCCAGGAGATGACTGCCAATGAATTAGCATAAGATGATGGTGCACTTTGCAGAAATCTTCGCCACATAGACTGTGTGCACTGGACCTCATCTGGGTCTGTTGGTAACTGCTCATTATAAATCATTTCCCACACAGCTAACTCCCTCAGGTACTGGATACCTTTGTCCATTGTGGTCCACTTGCCTGGGTGGCATATGATATCTTCTTTGAAGGGGTATCTTTCCCTCACACCAGACAAAAGTCTTCTCCAGAGGCTGAGGACTTCTGTCTTCCTTCCAATCGCCTTGTCAATGCCGCCATCCCTGGGACAGAGAGCCCAGCTGCCTGGCTTCCCTGCCCTCCAAGTCCAAGCTGTGGGCCCCATTCTCCCAGCATCGGAGCACCCAGGCAACAAGGTGCTCGCTTGGGTGGCGATTGTAATCTTTTTGCACTTCTCGCAGTTCGCTCAGGGACAAGGATCGGGTGATTAGCTCTGGCTCTGGCTCTGACTCTTCCTCCCGTTCCTGTGATGACACTGGTTCATCTTCATCCCTCACAAGGCGAACTGATTTTTTTATGTGTTTCTTTTTCTGGACAGGAGCAACTGACAGTGCCACAGGTTGATCCTCTGATTCAGGATCAGTGTCTGCTGTTGGAGTTAGGGCAGCAACAGCATCAGTTGCCTCAGTTTGAATAGCCACAGTGGTTGCTAGGGTGGCATTCCTAATCTGTACAAATAAAAAACTCTTCCAATACCTGTTCATATTCTTCTGTATATCAATCCCTCCATAGCTGCCCAACCTCATAACAGTCTGGAAAACACATTTCACAACTCTACCCAAGAAAAACACCCTACCTAGAGGACAGAGCAATAAAACCACAATGGCTGGGACATCCCAAGTGCATTCTGAATTGTCAAAAGCTATTGCAGTTAACTTGAATGAGTAAGGGAGGATGGAAAAAATGGAAAAATTACGTCCCTCCATTTTTCCCATGAACTGAGTGTCATTACTGTCACTACATTCTGAAAATAAATGTCCAAGTTGCAGAAATGCCAACCAAGTCATGTACAAGTATTGGCCTAGCTCCATACCCAGTGATACAACCATACCATAAGCCAGTAACAACCAAAGGACATGAACACTATCAGAGAGAATACATAGTGCATATGACAAATTATGGGCCAACAGCATTTAAGCAAATACATCAATATTGTGACCATTGTTTCAGCCTACTGTGTCTTATTTCAACCCTGCGGGCCCCACGTTGGGTGCCAAATAATGTCGTGGTTTTGCCCAGCCGGGAACAAAGAGCCACGAGGGTGCTCGCTCACTCCTCCCCTCCCGGTGGAGCGGGAAGGGGAACCAGAGAAAAAGGGGGAAAACCCGCGTAGGTTGAAATAAGAGCGGTTTAATAGAACAACAATAAGAAGAAACAGGTTCAGGGGGGAAAAGGTACAGTTTTAACAGTAAATGAGGGGATATACAAAAGGAATGGTGTGTGCTGTGGCTGCTCACCACCCAGGACCCTACGCGACCCCTTCCGACGGGCAGCCCCGCCTGTGCTCCCGAAGCCCCGCCCCCGACTAGCTCCCTGCCTCTAGGTACTGGGCATGATGTCAGTATGGTATGGAATACCTGTTGGCCAGCCCAGGTCAGCTGCCCATGCTGTGCCCCTTCCTACTTCCTCATCAAAGTTAACTCTAGCCTAGCCCAAACCAGGACACATAGGAACATGTCCAGGCGGGTCTTGAAGACCTCCAAGGAAGGAGACTCCACAACCCCTCTGGGCAGCCTGTGCCACTGCTCCCTCACCCTCACGGTTAAATAGTTTTTTCTTATGTTTAACTGGAACTTTTTCTGTTCCAGCTTCATCCCATTACCCTTTGTCCTGTTACTATCTACTATAGAAAAGAGGGATGTCCCAACCTCCTGACACTCATCCTTTAGATATTTATAAATGTTAATAAGATCTTCCCTCAGTCTCCTCGTCTCCAGACTAAACAGCCCCAGGTCCCGCAGCCTTTCTTCATATGAAAGATGTTCTATACCGTTGAACATCTTGGGAGACAGTGTCAAAAGCCTTGCTGAAGTCAAGGTAGATGACATCCACTGCTCTCCTCTCATCTAGCCAGCCAGTTATGCACTCATAGAAGGCTATCAGGTTGGTAAAACAGGATTTCCCCTTGGTGAAGCCATGTTGACTCCCCTGATAACCACCTTTTCCTTCATATGTTCAGTGATAACATTCAGGATGAGTTGTTCCATCACCTTTCCAGGGATGGAGGTGAGGCTGACCGGCCTGGAGTTTCCTGGGTCGTCCTTCCTGCCCTTTTTGAAGATTGGAGTGACACTGGCCTTTCTCCAGTCCTCAGGCACCTCACCTGTCCTCCATGATTGTTCAAAAATGATAGAGAGGCTTAGCAATCACATCAGCCAGCTCCCTCAGGACTCTAGGATGCATCCCATCAGGATGAGCCTTAAGCTTGGCCAACAAGTCTTTGCCCTGAGTGGAAGACAAAGAGGTTAAGTCCTCTGCTGTCCAGGCCATCCTACTATCCTTGCTGGACAGGGCCTCCCGAGGGTCAGCCTTGGCCATAAAGACTCAGGCAAAGAAGGCATTCAGTACTTCAGCCTTCTCTGCATCCTCAGACACCAGGGCACCCTCAGTGTTTAGCAGTGGACCACATCCTCCCTTGCCATCCTTCTGCTGCTGATGTACTTGAAAAATGCCTTATTGCTGTCCTTAACATCCCTGGCTAAATTTAATTCTAGAAGGGCTCTTGCCTTCCTAGTTGCACCCCTGCATGCCCTGGCAATGTTCCTGTACTCTTCCCAAGAAGCCAGCCCCTGTTTCCACCTCTCATAGATGGCTGCTTTCTGCCTGAGTTGTCCCAGCAGATCCTTGCTCATCCATGGAGGCCTCCTACTTCCTTTTCCTCCTTTCTTGTGTGTTGGGACACACTGATCTTGGGCTTGGAGGAAGTGGTGCTTGAAGATTGACCAGCTCTCTTGGGCACTTCTACCATCTAGAATCATATCCCATGAGGTCCGTCCAAGTAGATCTTTAAAGAGGCCAAAGTCGGCTCGCCTGAAATCCAGGGTCACAGTCCTGCTTTGTGTCCTCCCTCTTCCACACAGGATCTTGAACTCTACCATCTCATGGTCACTGCAGTCGAGGTTGCCTCCAACCTTCACATCCCCAACCAGACCCTCCTTGTCAGTACCAGGTCCAGCAGCACACCCCTCCTTGTTGGTTCCTCAATCACCTGCGACAGGAAGTTGTCATCAACAATCTGTAGGAACCTCCTGGACTGCGTGCACTTGGCTGTGTGGCTATCCCAGCAGATATCGGGGTGGTTGAAGTCCCCCATGAGGACCAGGGATTGTGATCATGAGGCAGCTCTCAGCTGTTTGTAGAAGGCCTCATCCACATCCTCCTCCTGATCAGGTGGCCTGTAGCAGACTCCTACAACAATATCACCTGCCTTGCCCTGGCCATTAATTTTTACCCATAGGCACTGTACTCTCTCCTCATCCCCACCCAGGCACAGTACAGTACACATTAATTGCTCCCTCACATAGAGAGCAACTCCACCTCCACGCCTTGTCAGCCTGTCTTTCCTGAACAACACATAACCCTCCATGGCTGTGCTCCAGTCATGGCAGCTGTCCCACCACGTCTCTGTGACCGCAATGAGGTTGTAGCCCCACATCCGCACCCACATCTCCAGTTCCTCCTGCTTATTCCCCAGGCTGTGTGCATTGGTGCAGAGGCAGCACAGGGGCTTACTCAAACACACAGGTTTCCCTGGATGGACGCAGGAGGATCCTCCCTGGTTTGTCTCTTCCTCAAGGTGGTCAACCTTCCGCATCTCAGCCCAGTGTGCAGATGAAGGGCACTTATCATTGCATTCCCTGTCCTGCCCTGTTTCCCAGCTAGAGGGGACAGCTTGTTCTATTTTGCTTCTCCCCCCACTCCCCAAGCCCCTTAGTTTAAAGACCTATTTATTAAATGTGCTAGTCTACTCCCAAATAATCCAGTGCCTTTATGGGACAGGTGAATCCCATCCCAAGGAAGGTGTAGTCCCCAAGGAAGGATCCATTGTCAAAGTACCCAAAGTACCTTCCCATCGGCACCAGCATCTCAGCCTTGGCTGATTTTTCCATTGCAGACTCCTCCTTTATCACCAGTGAACAGGATAGAGGAGAAAATAACCTGAGTGTGCAGAGCAATGGTGTTTGTCTTCCCCAAGTCACTGTTACACATGATGGAGCTTGGCTTTCCTGGGGATGGCTGAACACCTGCCTGTCCACCCATAGGAAGCAGTGAATGAACTCCTTGGTTTGTTTTGCTTGCATGAATGGCTTCTTCTTTGCCTGTTGAACTGTCTTGGTCTCAACCCAAGAGTTTGCTCACTTTCACTCTTGAGATTTTCTCCTCCATCTCACCACAGAGGAGTGAGTGAGCGAGCAGCTGCATGGTGCTGAATTGCCATCTGGCATTAAACCACAACACAGGCCAAGAGTTACATGTCAGTATTAACGGAAGACTAGTTATTAACAGAACAATACTGTTAGATTAATTACAATGCCATTGTAAGCTTGCCTGAACATTTGAGTGTAAAAGATATTACATTTGTACATAGCTTTTAGTTATATGGAAAGTTACCACCGGGAAATCTGATTTTGCCAGCTGACAGCACCATCAAAGAAAGGTAACACTGCTGATACTATGACTGTGGGGTTTGTGTGTGTATATTTTAAATAGATTGCTTCCAAATAATTAGAGTTCCTCAAGCTGAACTAGCCACATGCACATTCACTTGTGGGTTTCCTATTATCCATGACAAGGAGATTTCCATGCCATATGTAGTACCTGTAGAGCAGAACCTGCCCAGTTCCTCACCATGCTGGACACACAAACTGAGCAATTTCAGTCCCTTTTCAAAGAAAAGAAAACTGATACATGTATTTTTCTGTCTGGACTCAGAGAAATTATGATAAGAACTGAACACATGTACAAGACTACAGAATTTGAGATTATTGATAAATATTTTTCCAGTCCTTGGACATAACACCACAAGTATTCATTTATTTGGCAGTGATTCCTGGAGTCCCTCAGATAAACTAACCGGAAGATCACTGGATAAAACACAGTATCAGTCCAGGACATCTATGAGACAAGTCTGCAAGTTAGAAGAACAAGCTTAAAATATTAGAAACAGAAACATTTATCTGTAATGTCAGACCCTGTGGCCTGAGCTCATGTGGCACATGGTCCAGCAACAGCAGAAGACTCCACCTTGGTGCTTCACAGACAGCTTGAGAACAACTCTCTTTCTTTGTGTGCAGGCGCCATTCCTTTGGATACAACAGCATCAATATCAGTGAACTCATGAACAAAGAGGCTGATCCTATCAATATGAGACAAAGAGAGGGGAAAAAAAGAGTGAGAATTCTGCACCAACCTGTGAAAGTGTGTATCCTGAAGCTTCCTTTTCTGCAGAGGCAGTTGCTGTGCTTATTAACCTAAACCTGAAAAGTTTAGGTGGAAGTTTTAAATTTCTTAAGCCCAGAACAAGTACCAGACTTGAAAACTTACTTTCCAACCCACAGGTCCAGACTGTAGAGTGCCCGAAGCCAAGAAAGTGCTTCTTTTTTGAAGGAAGGAGTTCACTTCTTCCTGCAAAATGCATGTGTAAAGATGATTCTGAAAAGAGACAGTGAGAGAATGTGTGACTGAACCCTGCAATGGAAGAAGGCTCAAAGGAGACAGGCAAGAATGATGAGCTCTGGGGAGAATGTAAAGAATAACAACAAATTGTCACAAAGCAAGCTGTGATTATCTGAAAGGATGGTAACTATTGTGTTAGGTACACAGGTGTACAACTCATCCATCAGGTTCTGGTAACATCCTTCACTAAAATATTTAGTCAAGAGTAATGTTTTCCTGAGCTAGCCAGACCAGCACAGGAGCAGACTCTGTATGTGACTCATCTCAATATAAAGTACAAAAACCGGACAACTTGCAAAATTAGCTTGGAAGAGAGTAACTAGCTTGAGATGTGTTTAACCCACATATTCCTTCCCAGTAACTGGGGACTCATAGGGTCACGATGCTGAGCATTTAGAGACCATCAATGGGAATTTCTACAGCACATTTGCATTGTAATTCTGCTGCATATCGCAAATCCTATACTGTGCCTGTGCTGCAATTGCAGCATATTGCTGTATCACTCTGCCAAATCAAAGTCCTGGGTACCTCTGTGAGAATCTCCCAATAGGCTCTGGTTGCAGGCTGGTAAATAAACCCAAGGTGAAAGAAGAAAGCATTACTGAAGGCAAGGCCTCCCCCTTTTCTGGTTTATCCATCCCAGATCATTGAATTGAAAACCTCTGAGTAGGAAATCATGTGTCTTTCACAGACTTCAATACTGAAGATCTGGTTCGTCTGTGGATGACAACAGGCATATAGCCAAGAACCTGAACATTTTCCGTGCTCCTCCCTAACTAGAAGACCATTTAACAGACCACTAGAACCAATGAAGATACCAAGGACAATCACTTTTTCAGAGGTTCCAGGAATGTGTGAGCCTAGGCCTAACAATTTTCCTTGTACAATGGCAGCTATAGGAGGACCACTAAATTATTTTGCATGACAAGAAATAAAAGGCTTGATACTCCAAGCTAAATGAACTAACAGTGTCAGGACTGTGGAGAGATTTAATTATTGCAAGGACTTAATTATGACAGTGTAATGTATCTGTTCTCAAGGGAGCTTCTTGAAAATTTCCTTCCAAGTAATTGATTTAAATGTTTCCTTTGACTTAAGAATCACAGAATCTTAAGAGTTAGAAGGACCTTGAAAGATCATCTAGTCCAACCCTCCTGCCAGAGCAGGACCATTTGGAGTAGGTCACACTGGAACTTATCCAGGTGGGTTTTGAATGTCTCCAGAGAAGGAGACTTCACAGCCCATCTGGGCAGCCCATTCCAGTGCTCCACCACTTCTCCCTAGGCAGGCTGTTCTAATGCCCTGCAACCCTTTCAGTAACAAAACTCCTCCTAATATCCAGCCTGAACCTCCTCTGGCTCAACTTGACTTAATTTTCTCTCATTCTGTTGCTTGTTACTAGGGAGAACAGACCAACATCCTTTAAAGTAGCTGTAGAGAGTGATAAGGTCTCCCATGAGCCTTATTTTCTCCCGGGTAAATAGCCCCAGATCACTCAGCCATTCCTCATTATGAGACATGCTCCAAATCCTTTACTAGCTTGTTAACCCATCTCTGGATCCTCTCTGGCACTTCAATGTCCTTTGTGTAGAGAAGGACCTAAATCTGGACACAGTATTAAGAGATACAGCCTCACCAAAGCCAAGTACAGGGGAATGATCACCTCCTTGCTCCTGCTGACAACATTTCCTGATCCAGGCCAGGATGCCATTGGCGTTCTTGGCCACCTCTGGCTCATGTTGAGCTGCTATCAATCAACACTCCCAGGTCCCTCTCTGCCTGGCAGCTTTCCAGTCACTCCTCCCCAAGCCTGTAGTGCTGCTGGGGTTGTTGTGGCCCAAGTGCAGGACCTGGCACTTGGCCTTGTTGAAATTCATGGAATTGGCCTTGGCCCATTAATCCAGTCTATCTAGTTCTCTCTGTAGAACTTCCCTACAGTGGATCAACACTTCTACCCAGCTTGGTGTCATCTGCAAACTTACTAAGGGTGCACTCTATCCCTTCATCCAGATCATTAATAAAGGTGTTACACAGGAGTGGCCCCAGTATTGAGCACTGGTGGACACCACTCATGACCAGCTGCCAACTGGATTTAATTCCATTGACAATGACTCTTTACACTTGACCATCTAACCAGTTTTTCACCCAGGAAAGCGTATGCCCATCGAAGCCAAGAACAGCTAATTTCTCTAAGAAAACACTGTGGGAAACAGTGTCAAATGCCTTACTAAAGTCAAGGTAGACAACATCCACAGCCTTTCCTTCATCCAACAAGCAGGTCACCCTGTCATAGAAGGAGATCAGGTTTGTGAAACAAGACCTGCCCTTCATAAACCCATGCTGATCATCTGGTTGTCCTACATGTGCTGCATAATAGAACTTAGGATGATCTGCTCCATCAGCTT
Organism: Colius striatus; assembly: GCF_028858725.1. Taxonomy (NCBI): domain Eukaryota; kingdom Metazoa; phylum Chordata; class Aves; order Coliiformes; family Coliidae; genus Colius; species Colius striatus. Next base: position 34,336,150 of record NC_084790.1, read on the forward strand.
CCCAGGCAATGAAGTAAAACTGGCAGGCCTGTAATTTCCTGGATCATCCTTCCATCCCTTCTTACACTGTTATATGGTGTTACACTGGCCGACTTACAATCAGATGGGACCTCCCCAGTCAGCCAGGACTGTTGATAAATGATGGACAGTGGCTTGGCAAGCACCCCTGCCAGTTCCCTCAGCACTCTAGGATGTACCCATCCAGCCTCATAGATTTGTGCACATCAATGTGGAGCAGCAGGTCACTGACCATCTCCTCCTGAATTGTAGGGGGTACATTTTGCTCCTCGCCCCTGTCTCTTGGCTTGGGGGGCTTTCCTCACTGGAAATGCTCCTGTTACTAAAGACATTAAGCGCTCAGCCTTATCCTCATCTTTTATTACCAAATTTCCTTCTGGATCTAACAGGCAATGGAGGCTCTCCCTGGTCTTTATTGTTGATATATTTATAGAAACTTTTCTTATTACCCTCTGCCTCTAAAGCCAGTTTGACTTGTAGCTGGGCTTTTGACCTTCTAATAATCTCCCTACATAACCTAACAACATTCTTGTACTCATTGTGAGTGGTCTGCTCCTTCTTCCAGAGTCCATAAATGCTCTTTTCCCCCTTGGTTTTAAGCCAAATCAAAATCCAGATTTAACCAGGCTGGTGGTCTTTGACTCCAGCTCGTCTTACAACACATAGGAATGGCCTGTTCCTGAGCCTTTAAGATTTCCTTCTTCAAAAGTGTCCAGCCTTCCTGGAATCCTATATCCTTCAAAACAGACTCCCAAGGGATTCCATCAGGTAACCTCCTAAACAAGTCAAAGTCTGTCCTTTGAAAGTCCAAAGTGTCAGTTTTGCTGCCCCACCTCCAACTACCCCATCCTACACAAGACCTTCTTGGTTCACAAACAGGAGGTCCAGCAGGGTGCCCTCCCTGGTCAGTTCACTTACCAGCTGTGTGAGGAAATTATCCTACACACATTCCAGGAACCTCCTGGTTCATTCCCTCTGTGCTCTGTTTTATTTCCAGCAGATATCTGGGAAATTGAAGTCCCCAACAAGAACAATGGCAAATGACCACAAGACTTCTCACAAGTGCTTATAGAATGTTTCATCTACCTCACTACTCTGGTTGGGAGGTCTGTAGCAGACTCCCACAGCAACATCAGCTTTATTGGTCTTGCCCCTTAACCTAATCCAAACACTCTCAACCCCATCATCACTATACCTAAGTTCTGAACATATTTTAACAGTCCCTAACAAACAGGGCCACCCCACTGACTCTCTGTCCCCATCTATCTCTCCTGAAGAGCTTGTAGCCATCAATTGTGGCAGTCCAGTCATGTGAGGTATCCCACTATGTTTCTGTGATAGCCTCTATAGTTTTCTAGTTGCATGGTGGCTTCAAGCTTCCCCAGTTTGTTGCTCATACTCTGTGCATTGGTATAGATGCACTTCAGATGAGCTAATGATCCAAACACCTTTTTGTGAGTGTGGGGGCTGTTTCCTACCACATGCTTCTCAGGTGTTTCTCTGACTTTTAACATCAACAGCCCTTGCCTCTTCACTTCTCATTAAATGTCTATCCCTTTTCTCCACTGAAAAAGCAGAGTCTTCACTAGCACACCATCCTACAATCCCTGGCATGCTTCCTTTGGGCTTACTCATAGCAGGCCCAGTTACATCCCATTCCTCCTTCTAAACTAATGTAAAGTTCTATCAGTAAGCCCTGCTAACTCCTGCCTCAAAATCCTTTTTCCCATCTGGGATCATTGCATTCCATTTTCTGTCAGGTGATCATGATTAACAAACCCAAATCCCTGTTGATAACACCAGTCTCAGAGCCATGAATTAATCTGATGGCTCTTCCTGTTAATTCTCTCATTCATCCCTGCCAGTGATTTCATTGTAAGCTCCACCCCCTTGATCATCATATGGCACTGCACTCTCTCCAGCAGTTACCCATCCTATTGTGTCCAGTTCTAGGCCTCTCAGTTTGACACAATATTCCACATGTAGTCTCATGAGGGCAGAATAGAGGGGGAAGAGAACCTCTCTCAACCTACTAACCACCCTGTTTCTAATAGACCCCAGAATGCCCTTGGCCTTCTTGGCCATGAGGGCACATTGCTGGCTCATGCTCATTTTGCTGTCCACCAAGACCCCCAGGTCCCTTTCCCCTACACTACTCTCTAACAGTTTAATTCCCCAGCCTGTACTGGTACATGGGATTATTCTTTCCCCGATGCAAGACTCTACACCTGCCCTTGTTGAATTTCATGAGATTTCTCCCCGCTTAACTCTCCAGCCCGTCCAGGCCTCGCTGAATGGCAGCACAGCCTTCTGCTGTGTCAGCTACTCCCCTCAGTTTAGTATCATCAGCAGACTTGCTGACAGTGCCCTCTGTTCCCTCATCAAGGTCATTAATGAATATATTGAACAGTACTAGTCCCAGCACCGGACCCAAAGGGACTCCTTCAGCTAGACCCTTCCCCTTTGATCACAACTCTTTGCCTTCTTCCCTTCAACCACTTAACAAGCCATTTCATGCCTGGAGACAGCACCCAGGGTAAGTCATTCCATCACCTTTCCAGGGATGGAGGTGAGGCTGACTGGTCTGTAGTTGACCGCCTCCTTCTTCTTGCCCTTTTTGAAGACTGGAGTGACATTTGCTTTCCTCCAGTCCTCAGGCACCTCTCCTGTTCTCCATGACTTACTAAAGATGATGGAGAGTGGTCCAGCAAAAGGTCATGTTTCAAGTTGGCCAAACATGATTTCCCTTTGGCAAAACCATGAATATTTAAGATGACTTTACTTTGGGAACTTTTTCAAGTTATTCATAGTAGACTAAACATCAGCTTTGCCACACTTTTTTTCTGCACAGTTACTAATTCCTCAGTCTGTATAACACTGGAAGGCCCTCTGCCCAATTTGCAAAACAAAATGCTGCAGTTCTATCAAGATGCCTCCATAAAACATAAAATTTGCATTGAAATCATTAAACAGGTACAAAGATAAATCTGTAAAGCAATTACAGATTGCTATTCATATTTTTAAATTCTGTATCCTGTTTTGCTCTTTCTCATTTATTAATTTAATTGATTTACTAATCTTTGTCATGGCTAAAGTATGGCAATAATATGCTGTGCTTAAAATAGCAGGAGTTACAGATCTGAACTTGTGGTCATGATGGGCTGTCAGCATCACCATGCTTTGGAAGATTTTGTTTTTGTCATTAAAAATCAGATAATGGCTCAAAACACCCCTTTCCACCCTGCTGATGCTACCTGAGGAAGGTGTCAGCTGACAGGGAACAGATAAGCCTAGAGACTAAAACATAAAACCCATCTCAGGAAAGAAACAAAGCCACAAGGGCAACTAGTCTGGTTCCAGAGATGCATGTAATAGGAGAAGCCTTTTGAAACAGACTTTGAAACTGTGGTGGTTTTAGTTTTGTGCAAGCAACAAATTCACTTTCCATCTTCCTATATTCAAATTGGGATTTGCTCTGCGCTTTCTTCAGCTGCAGAATTCCTTCAAAATCCACAAAGGGAACCTGTGCCCTAAACCCCGTGTAGAGCTGAAAGATAATAAAATCTCAGCAAGACAAAAAGATGTCTCAGTTTCATTAATTTGCTGTGTCAGTTGTTAAGATCACACTAGTAACAGTGTAGACAAAACAGCAATTAGAAGAGCAGGAGAAAAAAGGGCAGTGACAAAGGTCTCTCAGCAGGACAAGCATTAGTACAACTATTTAGCTACTCATTTTTTCCCCATAAAACTTACCTTTTGTTTGAACTATTAAAGAGGGAAATCTAACACACCACAAAGGTGTAAGCAGAAAGAAAGTAAAGGCTACACACAGGTCAGATTCCCTTTTGCTGTGGTAGGGTAACTGACACAACTCGAGGAATAAGCCAATACTTCTGTTCTCAGAAGTGCCTCTATTTTCTGCCCATTGAAGCATAAGTCCATTTCAAAACAAACCTCTCTGTTCAGATTTTAAGGACAAAGTGTTTTTGCCAATTTTGCTATTTTCTAATTTCCTTGAATTGTTTGCTTTATAAAATAGGCTGCAGTGCAGCTGTGCACAAGTGTCAGCTATGTCATGAAAAGGTGGACAACCATGTGCAGCTCAGCCCTTCCCACCTCTGTTTTTTTTTTTTTTTCCCAATCACCTTTTTTCAGAGATGTTTCTGAAATCACTCCCATGCATAGGTGCCAGTTGTGGCCAACACAAACAGTGACACAGCCCTTTTTACAGGCAATTGTGTGAGGGTAACAGACCTCACTTTAAAAAAAACATTTTAACAAGTGCTTAGGAAACATGCTATGCTTATTAATTGAAGATTAAAAGCTAGGATGCCTTTCCTGGCCTGGCATGGCCAGCAGCAGGTAGACTTCATCTTTCTATATTGCTGCTAACCAGGAAGACTGCAGTATAACGCAGCGCAAGAAAAGTCTGCTGCTGAAAGGGAATCCATTGTTTCCATTACAGCCTTTTTCCCCCCACTTCAAAACTTTGCAAAATTGACAGCCCTCACGGGCCTAGCAGAGTCTAGCCCTAACACCACTGCATCAGGACCTAGCAAGATGGTTTTTTTAAAGAAAGGGAAAAAAATAGAGTTGCTTAGGAAGAAACTGAAGGTCACTGTCAGAATGAAACACACCTCCTCTTAGAAAAAACATTTGATGATAGGGATGGAACCATCAGCAACTGGGCAGCAGTCCCCTCTTCAATGTGGTTCCACCAAAACCCTCAAGACAACTTTCAACAGAAGGAACATGTACTCAAGTCAGCCGTTAAACCAGCTTCACCAACACAAAAACCTTAAACACACAAGGACTCTACACAGCAGTCGTCTATCAGCGTGCCTTAAATTCACCTTGCTGGCCGACTGTTGTTGGGCTGCTCTTAGGGAAAGTTATGAAGGCAAAATACCTGAAGGGCAGGGCATAAGGTGGACAGGGATCTTTGGCCAGGGTGCAAGGAAACAGTGCCAGACTTAAGAGTATGATGCCACCTTTATGTTTTCAGAAGCAGCTGACATAACGCAACAGCTCACCACAGATGGAGGAGAGCACTTACTTCTCCCCAACTCAGGTCCTGGTCCTGCCTTTTTCTTGTATCAGATACGATAGTGTTGGTCTTCCTCTGCCTCTGCACTGTGCCAGAACTGGTCAAATTAAGAAGGGTGTCAATGGGAGCACACAACCAACTGTTGGGGGAAAGAAGGTGAGGGCAGGAGCACCCCAGGTGTGGTACTGAAATTCAAATTCCCAGAGAGCAGGAAGAGAGCATATTTTTCAGAGAACAGAAACAATCTGCTATCCAGCCACACATACCAGCAGCATAGGAACAGTTGTTTAAAGGTCTTTTGCTTGTCACTTTTTGAATTCAAGCAGTTTCAAGTTTATTTTAAGTGTAAAGCATAATAGCAACAAGAGTCGGGAATACTGTGAGAAAAACTCAGCATCTAAACCAGGAAACTACCTCAGGGAAAACAAAACAAAACATCATGCTAGTTTTGGCAAAGTCCTGGGAAATGAGGAGAGATGGCAGTTAAAAATCTAACATACCATTTGCTTTTTATTTTTCATCAGGTATAATAAATGTACACAAAAGGATGCATCAGCAGGTTTTTTTCATCTTCAGTATACAAAATGGTAAGGAAAGCAGACACACAGCATGAGTGAGGTCAGAAATATCAAGACTGGTTTGAAACATTTCAAAATGTCATGCTAACAGCACATCAAAGGAAGCTTTTAAAGCCATCATCACAGGGCTTGATTAATATCTACACTACACACGAGTTTGACATGAACTGAAAAAGTAATTTTCCTCATGTCTAATAAGGAACTACAGCTGTGAAGGCTACAGTAGGGTAGATGCCATTTTCTCTGATTTTGAATGAGTCTGTTGACTAGACAAAGTATTACACAGTAAGTGCAAACTGCTGCACTACTTTGTCATGCTAAACTCAGTTTTAGAAATGGTGTTAGTAAGACTGAAGGAGAGTCAGCAGCATTTGAGATATTAAAAACCAGTCTAGCACCACACAACTCCTGAAGTCTAATTCTGTAACTGCCCTTTGGTGGGTACCTTTTGAGAAGCAAAAATAAAGAAAGAAGGAGAGAAGGAAGGAGAGAAGGAAGGAGAGAAGGAAGGAGAGAAGGAAGGAGAGAAGGAAGGAGAGAAGGAAGGAGAGAAGGAAGGAGAGAAGGAAGGAGAGAAGGAAGGAGAGAAAAACCTTCCTTGTCCCCTGAAGCTACACATGGTTCAAGTATGAGTTAAGACCAATAACTTCAAAGCCAAGGACACCACTATTCCCCTTGCAGTGTTCATGCTATTATACTCCAACATACTGGGGACTGTATATTATCACAGTATTTTTGAAAAGTAGTCACCCTAAAAAGTACACTGCCTTCTTGATCTTGACAAGAGTCCAATATCAGTATGTTCAGCGCAGCACTGCACTTCGGGAGTGTTTTTAAGTCCCCCTGAAACAAAAGCCTTGTCAGCCATGCCAATGAGTTCTCATCTCTGTCACAACACACATCTGGCAAAAGGTTACTGCAAAAGAAGAGGTGCATGTACATACCTCACCAGAGAGATCCAGAAATTAGGCTTTTTGCAGTGCTTTGAAGGAATAGCAAACTGAGGTTGGAAGTTTTCCCTGGCTGAAATGTGTCTCTCATCTTCCACTTTCTTTCTGCAGCACTTGCAGGTGTTCTTAAGTGGCCTAATAGTGCTCCTGAAACCAGTGAAAACTACATCCTTTGGATCACCAAAGCCAACACTGAATGCCTGGACAAAGCTTTGCACTAAGTGTATAGCAATCTCAGCTTCACTCTTGGCCAGATTCAGTTCTCCAATCCCTGTAAGCATATAACAGCTATTGTAAAAAATACAAAACCAAAAACCAACAGACATATTTGAAACAGATTCAACCTTGCATCCTTTCCTTCTGTAAAGTAATTCAGATTTTGTAAACTAAATGCATATTCTAATTCTGAGATGCTTGCATTTTCAATATATTAAAATGTACCAAACTGAAATGTTAATGAAGAAAAAAGTGTGATCTCATTTGTGTGACTGCTTATTTACTGTTTTAGAATTCTGGAGAGTCTTACACACAGAATTAGAGAGCATTTAGTTTTTAGACTAAATTTCTTGGCCTAGCAAAGTGAAAACTGATGTTCATGACTTCTAGGCAGGTACTTCTACAACCTCAAAATAGTCATTGGGCAGAATCACATAGCCTTTTCCTGACAATATGTCTTTTTCTTTCTGAAACTGAACAATCTCTCTCAGTTTTTCAATTTGCCTTTCCTGACGCCGGCATCGCTGTTGTGCTGTCTTGAGCTTCTTCCGTAGCTTTTCAACTTGTTCCTCCAACTGCTGAATTCTTTTTCGCTGATGAACTGTATCCTCTACAGTGTAGTTGTGATCACAGAAAACAGCAAGATTGCTGGGGGTCTGGAGCGGAGGCATCAATAATCCAATACTTGGATCTACAAATCTGGCATCTATTTGAGACAAATGAAAAGATGGAGTTGATGGAGATGACGGTAGTGCTGGAGCTGCTGGTGGCGGTGGTGGTGGGGGTGGCAGAGGTGGCGGTAGTAGTGGATCTTCTAGCTGTTCTGCAAACTCTTCAGGCTAAAAACAGCAACAACAAAAGAAGTACATTTTCATGCTTAACATTCTTTACAAGACAACTCTGTTACTACAGCACTAGAATAAAAGAAGCAACCAGGATTGAAATTAATAAAAATAATTTCAAACCCTACATTTGCAAAATTGACAAAGAGTTCCAAGACTGTTTTGATGGCTTCTCAACTGGAGATATCTAAGCAGCTTCCTTTCCAAGGCTCTTTGAAACTCAAGTCCTTGATGTCTCAAATAAATGAAAAACTGAGGAATATAGCATGTATTTTGCTTGAAGGCTTAGGTGCAAGTACCTATCCAGTACTGGCTAAAAGGTGAGAGTGCAGGCTGCAGTTGCATCAAACAGGGTTCATCTGACTTAGTAACTCATCAATGCCATCCCATTTCTGTTTATCCCTCCTTCCTTATGCTGCATCTTACCATTATATACTTTGAGCCTATCACCTGCTTCAATCAAAAATACAGTAAAAGTGGATAGACTTCTGCTGTGGTAGAAGTGTGATCCACCAATGAGGCCAATAAACCAGCAGAGCAGAGAGGCAGACACAGCAAGGACTGTGTCTGGAAAGGACTGTGTCACGGGTTTCAGGCTGCAGCACAAGGGTTTGGTTTCAAGAGGTATGATGAGCCAAAATCACCAGCTCTTCAACAGCTAACACAGCCCTCTCTGCCCTGCTATTCATTCTTTGCTCAAACTTAGGAAGTTGCTAAGATGGCAGAAAGCTATTTGCTTTCCCATCATCACTGCAGAAATTTTCAGTTCATTGTAAGAGCCAAAGCAAAGCGACACACAGTGTGACCCTCCACACTTGCGCTGGGGTGTGGAAAGCGTGAGAAACAGGAACGCACAGCTGGCATGGCAAAGGGAGAAGCATGTTTCCCCCTTTTGGCAGCAGCAGAGTATAAACTGTCTCAACTCCACATGAAACTACGTTCTTTATCATACTGCTCTGGACAGGTCTACTACCACAGTTCAGGGCAACATGGATCACTCACCATTTGAGTACAGACGAGGGCAGAGAGTCAGATCCTTTCTGCCCCAAAGGAACACAGCATAATTCAGGAATGCTTCTGTGCACACGATTTTAAAAAGCCCTGTTTAAACAAGATGGCTCACACATTGCCTGTCAAAAACGAAGCCTAAGACATTCTCAGTGAAAGAAGCACTGAGTCAACTTCCTAACTACTCAACCTACTGTTGATATTATTACTGCACATAAAGGCAGGACAGAGATAATGTTGACTGTGACAGAAGCTGAAAATCCTCATCCTCTAAATATCATGCTCATCGGATCTGAAGGTCATGTCATTAACTTCCTTGACTTGACAAATCACAAGATAACAATTGATATTGGGGGAGGGAAGTAATATAGATGTCCTCCTCATACAAACTACACCATTCAACAAATAGTAATTGAGAAGGTACTTTTACAGTTGGTTGAAGGGAAGTTTCATATGCACTCAAATATTACTGCTCAACCAACTACCACTCTTATTTCTCAATTATAAGAAATCACTGCTAGTTTGACCCCATCAGCTATCAAACTTCTCCACAAAAAAGGTGCTAGAAGGCAAAGAGAAATGCACCCTTGGTGGAAGTACAAGCAAAATCAGGTCGTTGCTGGACAGATGAATTTACACAGAGACTTCTATTTGCAGCCTACCTAGCACACACTGCCTCTATGACACTACCATTGTCACACAACAGATGTATCACAGACAACAGATCATCAGTATCACTGACACATCATTGAGTTCTAATTACTTCATACAGCCAATAAATGGGTCTCTCAGAACATAACTATTACAGAAAAAGAGGATACTTCAAATGACATAACACACAAGACTAAAAGCTGTATTGAAGAATTTGCATAGATTCAACTAGGAAACTACTACCCTTTGTTTCTGTGTTAATTCTTGAAGATGTATGGCAGTTGATTTCAAAATGTTGTGAGATAAATGGGACTAGCACCAAATCCCTCTCCATAGTTAAAAGGCATCTGTCTGTGGTTTTATAGACCTAGGCATGACAAAAAAGTGGGGAACACAGGTCCCCATGAACCCCACTGCACCAGTCACACTTTTGCAGATCCTCCTATACAGTCATTCAGCCTTTGGATTATAAAAAATTCTGCAACTATTTTACATGTGAAAAAAAAATGTGTGTCATACAGGCAGCAAGGAAGCAGCATCAAACAAAACACTTAACACAGACATATGTACCTGGAAATCATCTATCTTTCCTTAAACACCTTCTGCTTAACATCCTTTTCTCTGTTATTAGCCATCTGTCATTTTTCAAACACATTAACTTTTTTATTTCTGCACCAAATGCCTCATTGTTGTGGCATTATTACTTAAGTGGCCTAGAAATCAAAACCTGTATTAAAACCTACACTGAAAAATCAGTGTTGTTCATCAATTAAGGAAAGGTACAAAAATCAGCATTTTTCACCAATTAAGGAAAGGTATAAAATCAAGAAGGCTTACAGGGTGAATACAGCTGCTGCTATGTGAGGAATCCACAATACAGCAATTCCCTGCAAATACCATGGAGTGTGGAACAGAATAGAGGCTCTGTGGTCAGACTCTGTGACAATACATGGGAACGAGATGGTCCCCTAGAGCTGATAAGCAGTACTTTTGGTACCCTGAGCCAATGTCAAATCTTGACAAAACGCTGTCCTAGTGCAAACTTTGATCATTTTAATGTCATTTTAATACTAAAAAACACCCCCACCTCAAAGGCTACCATCTCCAAGGTACAACCGCTCCTTCTTGAGTTTGCACCCTGAATTGTTTTTAAGCTATACTTTTAAATGCAAGGAGAGAGAATATTACACCAATAGTAATTTATTAATCTGTATTTATGACTAAGGCCACTCAAACTCCACCTCGAAAAAAGGTATAATAGGGTTAAAGAAATGCAGGGTACTGGGGAGAAGACACCAGCACGAACAAGTCAGGGAAGCTCCCTTAAAAACTGTCTCTGACTCCCAGGATCAGCTGATGGACTGAGGATCTCTTCCTCCCCACCTTGGGACATCTTGGGTGAGACTTAAACTAAGTACTTCTGCAGGAAACTTAGAAATCTCTAGAGAGAATGACTCTAACTTTTTATAGCCAGGCTGTACTTTGTAACTTTGCACACTCTATTTTTCACATATCTATTTTTGCATGTTTTCTTCTGCAGACAGTTCACTATCACCAGCAACCCATAAGAAACTGTGTATCTGCTGCATGAATAAAACTGCACTGTTTAACTAGCCAGTGTCACAGTTTCTCACTGAACACAACGAAACACTGGAGTGTGGCCATGCTAGTTCATGAGCGCGACTGGATTGAAGATGCAGTCCATTATCAGTGAATCCAGTCACGACACTTCACAGGAGGTGAACACGCCTGGACTGATTGTGGCAAATTGGGCATCACTCAGAATTTAAACCTAGCCACACCCAAGCTCCCACCTTGGTGAGGAGGGTTAGAACGCAAGGGGGTTTATTTTCTGACAAACCACTCTGTCCCCTTTTAATGCGACAATTGTATATAACACAAAAAATCAAACAAGCCAAAGTCCCAGTTTTCCCCTGTGTGCTTCATCCCATTACAATCCTAGACTCCCTAGATTTCCTGTATCCGTTCTCTCCTTTGCCAGACTCTCTACAGCACAGGGGTAAGATAGCTAATATTTTATCTCCTTTATAGGAATTAAGATTATTTTCCATTGCTGTCTTGCAGTTATTACATCAGGAAGGAAGGATACATGGCAGAGCTATATGTCATGGTAAGCTGCTTTAGCAGCACAGTGATGAGAATAATACATCTCAGAGGAGATAAGTTCATTGTAAGTTCAGGGACAGAAGTCAAGGACCAGACTGGTCTATGAACAGCAAGTACTGCTAAAGCAAGACAGAGATGGTTTCAGCACAGGCAGCTAGCAGATGCTGCTACTGTTCTGCCTTTGGGTTTGCATCTTACAAACTCAGTGAAGCCAGAGGACAGAGCATTTTAGAGAAGACAGTTAGGTTTCAGAACAAAGGTCCACCTTCCCTTCAGTGTTCGCAATTGCCACCAGTCAGCATGGGAAAGCACAGCACCATTTGCTACTATCATTGAAGACTCTCTAAAACTCAAAATATGCCACAAATACAGTTGAACAACTTAATTACAGGACAATACTCTCCTACTTTGCTGTCATTCCATTTAATTCAGCACCAGGTTTTAAGCAAAGTTACCCCACCCAAGCTTCTGCATATACACACAAGAGCAGATCAGAGCTACTGGACATCTGTACAAGCAATGCTCTACCTGTTTCAAAGCCTCAGACAATCTACATCTCTGCTCTTGTCAGTGCCGTTGGATGTGTTTCAGCCACCACAATCCTCTGTGTGCCTTCAGGTGCACATGCTCCGCTCATATCCCTTATTATCTGCATCTTCTCCCTGCCACCTTGATGCATCATGCCCTGTTAGGCTAATGCAAGCAACACACATGGAATCCAGTATCTTAAACTACAAGCGCATTGGGTTTACCTTTTCACTAGGTTCAGTATAACAAAATATCGTAGGTACAGCATTTTCTTTCAGAAGCTTGTTGTTGCATTCCCTTTTAAAGCAATCGGGAGTAAAGTGTTCTGAACAAATGCTACTGTACTTGGTGGGCTTGAAGTTTTTCCTTTTAACGGCAGCTTCCCATTTCTTGCAAAGATCGGGCCTTGTCAGCGGGAACCTGTAAGTAAGAAGGTACTTTCAGCCTTTTGATGGGCGGCCGAGTCACAGCTGAGCGCTGCCGGCGGCGCCGCTGATGGGCTCCTCTTCGCCGTCAAACCTGACAACCCAGACCGTGCACACGGGCCGGCGGGGAGCCAGGTCTCCGCACCCTGAGATCTCAAGGTGAGGGCTCCCCCTTTTCCCGCAGAAGGCAAGAACCTGCACGCTGTGCCGAGGCGGGGTGCCGAGGGGTGCCCGCTGGGGTGCCCCGCAACACCTGCGGGACGCCGCCGCCCCCCCGCAGCACATGACTCCCCTCTCCCCACCACCGGCACCACCACGCGACCCCGCCAGGCGGGCGGGCGGGCACCCGCGCTGCGGCCCCGGCCCCGCCCTCGGAGCAGGGCAGCCCGGCCCCGGCCCCGCCCCCGCCGCCCGCGCTCACTTGTGGAAGGAGATGGGCTTCTCTTTGTCGTATCGGTTCCGGCAGCGGTAGGCGGAACAGGACTGCACCATCCTTCCGTCCCCGCGCCCGCCGCGGCCCCGCGTCAGGCAGACGAGCTTGCGGGCGCCGTTAATTCACTGCCAGGCGCCCATCTTCCCCCTCCCCCCCCCCACCAGTGACCCTGCGAGAGGGACAGAACGGGACGCGGCCTCTCCCAACTCCAAGATGGCGGCGCCAGCTTCAGCGGAGCTCTCGCGGTAATGGCGCGCAGTGCCCTCGCCCATTGGCGAGTCCGCGCGCGGGGGCGGAGCCCGGCCGGCAGGCCCTCCAATGGAGCCGTCGCCTCGGAGCACGAGACGAGGTTTCCCCTCGCTCCGCCCTCTTCCTCACGGCTGTGGCTATACCCCCCGCGCCCCCCGCCCGGCGCCACATCTGGGCAGCGGCAGCGGCAGCTGCGGCGCCCAACCGCCGCCTGCTCCCGGCAACGGCACGGCATGGCACGGCAAGGGCCCCCGCGGCCGCCGGGCAGCTCCCGCGCGGCCGAGCCCAGACACAGCAGCCCTGGGCTGCGGAGGCCGGCGGGAACTGCGGTCGGGCCTGCGGAGAGTGAGATCCGGTGAGGGGACTCTCCTGCCCGGGCGATGCCGGGGGAGTGCCCTGCCCGGCAGGCAGGCACGATGCAGCCGTCACGGTCGAGGAAGTTGGCTCTTTGAGCCCCGGGGGATTTCCGGGCATCCCTCCGAAAACATGAGGGAAAAAAAAAAAAGCAGAAAAAAAAAGCAAGGAAAGGAACAAGAAAGATGCCACATTGCCGTGACACACGGTTGCGTGTGGAGCAACTCTGTTTCGCTCACTGAAACCTGGCTTGCAGGTATATCAGCAAATACTGGGTTTCAATCTAAATAAATTAATCTGTTGTTACAAGTAAGCATATTACAAGCAGCTTCTGCATTTTCACCTTCCAACTCTGCAGCAGATCAGCAAGGTGAAGCCACTCTATGTAACTGATAAACAGGTCTTATCGTCCTGACAGGAACCTTTAGTATTGCCATGTATCACACCACATCTAGCATTTCTCTCACAGTGACACCAGAGTCAAGTTAACCTCCACAGTTTTTTCCTTGTCCCCACCTAGGACCTTATTTTCTCCTCAGTCCACTTTCCATCTCTGCTCTTTGTATGGAAAAAAAGAGGAGCTGTAGTGACTTCAGCTTGAAGGCTGCAGCTTCTCTGCCTAGACAGACCCTCCTTGCCTGGCCATGGAGAAGGTATCAGTTACTGCCATTTGCTCACTGTCCAGGAATACAACAGGATAAGCCTGTACAGCAAGCAGCCACAGCGATACTTCCCACAAAGCCACTCACATTGGGTGTTTTCAGTACTTGGTGTTTTGGCTGAGCACTGTTAGCTCTACCCCTCTGCTGCTAGGTCAGCCAAGAGACAAGGAATCAAAACCAAGCTCTTTCTAGCACCACCTTCCTCACCAAGAAAGAGGTGCTTACTCCTATCCACGTAAATGCTACTTTTTCTGGCTTTTGTCTGATGGCTTTCTTCTAGATGGAGTCCTGCTGATGCTATTTTTCTGGGCAGCAATCCTGCTACAGCTTCAGGGTGCAGGCAGAGTGGGGCTGCCCCGTGGCCAGAGCCAAAGTGGGGGCCCTCACTAGCCTGGGCAGAGTCCTGCAGCACCTGAGCAGGGCGAGCAGAGCAGGCACTGGTGGTTGGACCCACTGGCACACCCAGATGAGGTGAGGTGATGAACCAGGTACGAGGTCCACCCAGGCAGTCCAGGCAGGAGCAGCAGGAAGACGGTGCCAGGATGGAACTGGAAACACAGGTCCAAGGTCCACCCAGGAGATAGGGCTGAAGAGAGGAACACCTGCAACATAGCTGGGCAGGGACTGAAGGCCTTGGGCTGAGTTGAAATGGAGCTCCTGCCCTATGGAGAGGGTGTGTAGTTGCAGGGCTCCAGGACAGGTGAGTCCAGGTCATCAAGGTCTTAGGTAGTGCACTTAAACTCTGGTTCTCACATGGATTTGAAGTAGCATGTCTCAAGTGGCAAAGTCCTCCCTGACTTACCACTAGCATTTGTGCCTCCTCTCACACTCCTGGTTTTGGCATGAGCCTAGGCACCATGGAGGGACAATGTGAGGCCTATAGCAGAGATCAGCATCACTAGATCCTGGGAGGTGAGGCATTTGGTCTTGATGTGTAGGGACAAAATATCTGGGAAGAAAGCATGAGTGGATTGCAGAAGGGTGACACCCAGGTGAGGGGATGCTGGTGGATTGCACCATGGGTGGGGAGAATGAATAAACATGTGGAAGATCCACTGAGGACCTCAGTCAGCATGACAACATAAAAGTGAGCTTCAGTTCTGTCAGGACATTAGTATCCCCAGTAGAAGAGAATTTTAAAAGCCTGGATGAGAAGCAATTTGACCTCAGATGTTGCAGCTATAAAATTTTTGCTTGGAAGAAATACTATGTCAGATCTATCCTGTTCTTGCGAGCAGATTTTGCTTCGATGGGATGGCACATTTCCTGATGTTGTCCATGCGTTTTCCCATCAGGCATTCAGGCCTGTGATGTCAGGAGGCATTAGCCCTCGACACCTCCGCTAACATGCGTCTGTCCATTGCCTGCCCTCAGCAGCCGCCGCGCGTGGGTTTTGCTGGGTTTCCTCTTGCAGGACTTGTGCCGTGGCTGGAACATCCCCGGGTGATGCCACGGGAAACTCCTCATCCCGGCAGAAGGCCCCGGCCGCGCCTCCTCTCCCGCACCAGGTGGGGGGACAGCAACGCGGGTTCGCTGCGGACACCTCATCAGGGGGCAGCATTGCGTCTGCGGCGGCAAGACGCTTCACGCAAGCCCAGCGAGCGGGGAAAGGAGCGAGGGGACCACCAGCGACGCCGGCGGCAGCTGGGGGGCGGGCAGTCGGCGGTCCCGGGGCGTGGCGTGGGGCCGACGGCGCCGGGAGGTGCCACAGTCCCCGCTGCCAGCCGAGGGCTGCCGGCCCCGCGCAGCAGGCGCAGAGCCCGTCCCGCCCCACGCCGAACCGCACTGCACTGGAGGTACCGCCGGCGCCGCCGCCGGCCGGCGAGGGCGGCAGGATGAGCGGCGGGCGCAGCGGGCGATCTGCCGTGAAGATGGAGGCGCCGTTTTACTCCGAGGAAGGACTGGAGCTGCTACCCGACTTCGTGCCATTGCCAGGTTTCGGCACCGCCGGCGGACATGGAGCCGATACAACGGCGGCGGCCGGGCAGAAGCTGCTGCTGGGCGCCGGGAAGAAGAGGGACCTGGCGGCCGCCGCCCCTGTTCCGCTGCCGGGGCCCTTCGCTCTTCGCCCACCCGCCGGCGCCCGCGGCAGCGCGGCGGCTCTGCGCTTGCTACCGCCGCCGCCGCCGCCCGCCGCCGCCCCGCCGCCGCCCGCCGGCTCCGCGGAGCCGACGGGTGGCGGCGGGGCGACGGCGGCGGCCCGCGGCGGCCCGGAGGCCACGCTGGGCTCGGCCGCGGACCTGCCGCTGCTGAAACTGCCGCCGGCCGCCGACCTGGAGCAGCTGTTGATCCAGGGTGGCGCGGGGTTGGGGACCGGCAGCCCGGGGCCGGCGGCGCCCGGGGCAGGAAGCGGCGGGGCGCCGGCGGCGGGGCCGTTTCTCTACCGGCAGCCGGTGACGCAGGAGCAGGAGGGTTTCGCCGACGGTTTCGTTAAGGCCTTGGCCGACCTGCACAAGCAAAATCAGCTCCTGGCGGGGCCGCCGCCTCCGCTCTCCACGCCGGGACCCTGCTGCGCCGCCCGCCCGGGGCCGCCGGGAGCCCCCGCCGCCGCCGACCCGCCGGCCGTCTACACCAACTTGACCGGCTTCAACCCCGCGGGACCGCTGAGCCCCTCGGGCAGCGCGTACCCCGCTGCCGCCCCTCCTCCGCCACCACCGCCGGGCCTGGCCTTCGGGGCCGCCGGTCTGGGGAGCGGTCGGATGGCGCCGGCGCGGTCCCTGGAAGAGCCGCAAACGGTGCCCGAGGTGCCGCCGTCGGTCGGCGGGGAGGGCGGTAGTAGCGCTCCGACGCCGCCGTCACTGTCGCCGCTGGACGCGGAGAGCCAGGAGCGCCTGAAGGCGGAGCGCAAGCGGCTGCGAAACCGCATCGCCGCCTCCAAGTGCCGCCGGCGGAAGCTGGAGCGCATCGCCCGACTGGAGGAGAAGGTGAAGGCGCTCAAGGGGCAGAACGCGGAGTTGGCCGCTACCGCCAACCTGCTCCGCGCGCAGGTCACACAGCTGCAGGGCCGCGTCCGAAGCCACCTCTCCTCCGGCTGCCACATCAACGCCTCCGGGCACCCGCCGCCCGCCGCCGCCCCGCCGCGGGAGGCGGCCCCGGAGGCGGCTACTGCACCGGAGACGAGCGCCTGCTGAGGAGAACCCGCCGCCACCCGGCCCCGGCCCCCACCGGGGTACCGCGGAGTGAGGCGCCTGCCCGACGCCCATCTACTGCTGTTACTCTTCTGATGATTAATTAATATTATTATTATTTATTTGCGCCCGGAGAAGGAGGCCGCAGCAGCCGGGCGTGTCGATGTTGCACTCAGGGGCGAGGGCTCTCCGAGCGTGGTTTTGGGGCAAGTGGTTGGTTTTGGTTCTGTCTGCGTCTTTTTTCCAGTGAAGTACTTGAGGTCTGTACAGTTTTTGGAAATTAAGGAAATTCCTGTTTACAGAGAGATTCAATTTTTCATGGGGGATATAAAAAGTGTGTTTCCTAATACACCTTACTGAACTGTATACCAATGGATAAGCTTTTCAAACTTTTTAAAAAAAGCCAGAATCATATGCTTTTGAAAACTTGTGCATGTGTACATATATATATATATATATACACTTAAAAACATAATATGGCTATGTATATTTTCTTGGTATCGATAAAGAACTTTTTTTTTAAAAATACTGTCTTTCTCTAGAGCTTTAATTTGCCATTGAGAATTAAGACAACCGTGTGGGTGCTCTTGCACTAACACAGCTTCAGTTTTAAAATTGAACCCTGGAGGGAAATGATTTTTCTTGTAAATCTTAAGGAGGATAAAATGCATTGCTGACTCAGTCATATGGAAATACTTTTTTAAACTGTATGCTCCATATTTCTTGTGCCAATGCAGACTTGGGGCATTGATAGTTATTTATTTAAACTTGAACACTTTTGAACGTTGCCTAGACCTTATTTTTCTAGATAATTAGTACTGAAAATGGCTACTTTGGCAAGAAGAGCTTTACTTTTTTCCTTCACTGTGTACATTCCAGTAGTGTTTGCTCTTTGGGTAGTATAGTAGTAATTCAGTGCTATACAGAAAAGGGCTCAGATTTGGGGTGGGCTAGCTGTAAAGGTGGTAATTCCATTGTATTCCATTTTAATAAATTTCAGAAATATTATGGAGAAGTAGATTTATTTTTTGGTAGAAATCCATGTATGTTGCTTCTTGGTCTGCTTTGTCCTAAAGAAACTTTCTGCAGTACTCTAGAGACAGAAAGAGTCAGTGCTAGAACGTGAAATGTTTTCCTGGTTGGGAAAAATTGATGTGATTTCTTTGTCATGATTTTACTCGTGGAAGAGAGGAGCAAAGGAACTCTTTCCTCTGTTTAGACATAATCCTCAATAGGTTTTTGATAGCTTTAGGTCCCTTGCTCCATACTGCTGCCTGCCCTGCTTCTGCTGCACCTGTATGTTTTGAGCATAGCCGCTACCGAAGTGCTGTTGAGCCCTGTGGTGCAGGGAATGTGGGAATGGTCTGTCGGAGTGTGATGTGGTGGTCATCCCACCATGAGACCTTCGGTGCAGGGCTGTGGGCTGGACCTGCTGCTGGAGGCAGGCAGGGCTTCTCCTGAACAGATCCAGCTGCAGAGCAGGCCCAATCTCCCCTTTGAAACTGTGCTAAAAACTCTGCTTGAATTCAGAGGCAAAACTTACCTGGGGATAATATATGTCTGTGCCAGCTGTTATCAAAACGGGGGACCAACTGTATGAGGAGCCAAGGGGGCATAGACATCTTTATGTGTATAAGCCATTGCTCAGATCTGTTGAACCCACTCAGGAGCTATTAAACTTCTCTTACTTCTTTAGGAGGCTACGCGTGATGCTTTAAAGTTCAAGAAGAATGGGATAGGCTCACAGTTTTTCTTGCTTTTACTCGGGGATACGTGAGTGCTATCTGTTCAGAAAAGTTGAGCTGAAGCAGTCAAGTGTGTAAGCTTTTTCTTCTAGTGCGTAGTCATTCCTGGTACACGTGTGAAATGAAATGATGGTGCGCAGTAATTATGTTATTGTAGCTGTGATGCTTGGAGGATATTTCTTTTCTTAATGCATATGCAAATTAGATAGAAGCCATATTAGTCATTGTATAACTTTGCTCATGTCACCAGAGCCTTTTTCGCTGGTTGAAATGATTGCCTTCTGCTATTAGAAATACTAATGAATAGATTTTTTTAAAAAATATTTTTATCTTAACATAGGTTTAAAGGCATTCTGAACTGGAGTGTATATGTTCTGTAGCACTGTAGCATGTTATGTAATAACTGCCTGAAAAACTATGTTGCAGGCATCACCTGTCTGCAAAGATGCTGCAAGACTGGAGATAAAGACTGCCTCCCCTCCCCCCCACTCCCCTTAACATGCTTTCCCTAGCAAGAGAGGTAATTCTGCCTGGTTGGTACATCAATGGGAGATGCTTAGCTTTACTGCATGTGTGGTGAGGTAGGTCTTTTTTTAAGAAATCCTGGAGAAATTTATAGGGCTAGGTAAAGGTCTTGTGCTAGAACACAGGACAGCGATAAATGCAGCTGTGTCATAGTTATTCTTGTTGTATCATTTCTGGTCAGAATGAATTACCAGTGTCCAAGGAGGACTGAGAGATCCATTAGACACAGAAGATCATTGTAGTTTCTCAGCCAAGGGCAGGGCTACACTGGGCTGTAACCTGTCACGGCTATAAAGAGCTCACCCTTTTCAGCATGGTAATCTTAAAGCTGGAAACCACCCTACATTACCTTTCTGCCATTTGAACTTTCTGTGAGAGCAGTCCTGGGTCCAACCTCTCAAAGGTCTCATGTGTTAACTTCTTTGATAGCTTGCTGTATGTTCTAGCCGACTTCTGTTAGGTGTTGGAAGTGCTGACAGGCCAACTCTGTTTCCCTGATGAATGATGAGAGGTTATCAGAGAGGCTGGCAGCTCCAGCTCTGCCACAGGCTACTGCTCTGCTAGTAGAGTTTGAAAGAAATCTGTTTCCTGCAGAGTGACAAGTTATCTCCATAAAAGCCTTATTTTATCTGATATTTAGCCTAAGACATGGAATCTAACACTGACATGACCAAAATCTGAGAATGTGAGGTGGGTTTATTTTTATTTCCCAATTGATTCTACTGGAAGTTGCTGCACCTACAGCAGAGAGAGGAGTGGGTAGCCTAAGCACTTAAACAATTTAAACTGAACTCAGGACTGCAAGTGCTTAACTGCTGCAGCCATCAAACTTGATTGTTACTGTCTTCTAAAGCATATCAGTACTCTCACTTTTATCCCTGTAGTGTTCCTAAATATTTAAGCGGGGCTTCTTTATTTTGACCTGCCTTTTGCCTTCAGTGTGTTACACCATTTTTCCTCTCTGTTTCTTTTAGATTTTGATTTTTTTCCCCAAAACCTGGGTCACTGGGAGGTGCTGGGCGGTAGATACTGGGTAAAAAAATTCCAGACTGTTCATACAATTTGAATCAATGTAGCACCTTTTGAGTAACTGCAGGTGAGTTGGCTGTGTAGATGTCTCTGTGAAGGGGAAAAAAAAAAAATCAGCTTATGTTTAGTGGAACCTCACTGCTTTTTAGCATTTTTCTTCATCCTTCAAAACTGTACTGTGTTCTGTTGTATTTTTGCATACTATTTGCTAATCCTTACAAAGGTTCTCACTAAGTGACTTGATTTGCAGGCTACCCTCCTGCCATTCTTAACTGGTTTTGCATTCCAGGTGCAAACCCATGACAAATAAGCGCCCCTCTCTGTTTCCTTGCCCTAGGTATAATCTCTTCTCTGGAGGTGGTGCAGTCCTTTCCTATGTCTGTTTTGGCTAGTGGATGGTTCCTCATGTGCACATCTCGCTTGCTGCTCATGGGCAGACTTTTAATGTGCTTTGAACTGATGTCTTGATCTAGATATGAAGTGCCTTCCTATTTAGGTGCTATAGCAAAATAGTTTGATTCATAAATTACTTTCATTTATTTGAATGGTTATCAGATCTTTTCTGTCTTGGAGAGGAGGAGGATAAGTGTTTGTGGTGAGGGAAGTCTTGTCTGCTTCTTCCTTGAGCAGAGGGAGGAGTTTGCCTCAGATCTGCCCCTGCTTGCTGTGACTGCAGGGAAAGACCTGTGCTATGTATGACTGATTCAAATTACGTCATTACTAGAAAAGTTGATTGATTTGCTCCCCAATGTGGAACGAGTAGTGAAATGTCAGTATCACAAGGTTTCCAGACAGGTCCAAGTGGTTCTTAACAATTTTCACCTTGCCTCCAGATTGAGCATGCTTAGAGAACAATTCCCAAAACACAAGTACTTTCTATGCCTTGAGAATTGTACATGTTTGGGAGGGGTGATTCTGGTGTTGGTTTTTGTCATCAGCTTTTGATGGTTGTGCAAGAGGTAGATACCTGAAAGGATTTGGACTCTTCACTGCATGTCATAAATCTCTATTGACTCTCATGTACCATTCAAGGTGAAAGGGTGGCCCTACTATAGTTCTCCATTGTCTTGCTTCATATTTATGTCATTACTGGAGGAAGAGCCATGAGGTATCCTTTGGGTTGGGTTTTTTTTTTGTTGTTAAAATACCTGATTGACTGTGTCTCACCTTTGACAAAGGAACGATCTCCTAACATTAAGTCCTGAGGCATTCTGCAGTTTGCAGCTGTTAAAGTGGAAATTTTATTTGGCGACTAATTTCTGATCAGTTACATAGCTCAATGATAATTTCAGAATACCATATAGCGTTGTTTGGTTGTGTGTGAAGTCCAGATGCATGCTGTGTCTCAATTACTAGTCATGCTGAAAATAGCGACTTAGCTGCATTACCTGAGTCTTGGCTATTTGCATCTAGTAGCTTCTTAGAGAAAATTTTTCTGTATCTGAAATTAATATGCAAGGAAAAAAACCCACCAAACCATCCACTTGTAACATGTTTCTTCGTTGCATTTTATATGTCCTTCTGCCTCTGGAGTTTACGTTAAAAAGTGAAAAAGCGATGAGCTTTTCATTTATTCTCACGTGTTGCTGTAATTACTGCTGGATAATTTTGCCCTTTCCTTGATTCTTTAAGTTTCTATCTTCAGCAAGTAGACAAAGTGGTGTACTACATATCTCTGTACATACTTGATTTGTACAAAACCACTTCCATTCTCCAAGTTGGTTTTTTTTTTGTAGTTTTGCTGTGAGAATGAGTGTTGAAGAATTCCTAGGCTGTTTTGACATTCTTTGGTTGCTTCAGCTGATCAGTAATGTGTGCAGTGTCTGTGTGTCTTCTAGCAGAGGTGTACAGTCAAATGTTAGGAATTCACTTTTTTTAACATTTGTCAACACCTATATTGGCAGGAAAAGCCTTGAACAGAAAGCTTTGACAGTGCATAATAATCCTGTTTAGTGATGGGTTGGCAGTGTTAGGTTAGTGGTTGGACTCAATGATCTTAAAAGTCCAACTTCAATCAAAATGATTCTATGATTCTGATGCCACAGTCACTTGGTGTGGGGCTACATCAGGATTTACTCTACCTGATGAGGTATGATAAATTTTCCTGTAACAAACTGCCTTATCTAAGGTTTCTTATAAACTTATTAATCTTGCTGCACAGGGTGAAACTTTACTGTGAGAGTGTTGATGGATTAAATCTGAATGTGTGGAGACTTAGATCATTATGGTACATTATGGGAGACAACACGCCTTACTAATTCTCTGTTACTCCAGACCTGTGTTTCAAAGATCTCTTTTTGTCCTGCCTATGGAGTGTTTTGCAGCTGGTTATGCTGTGAATCTTACCTCTTCACAATGGCTGCTAGTAACCCATAGGCATGACACAGGAAACTTCTGCACACAATTGTCATTTGTGACAAACTAAATGTAGGTTTCTGAAAAACACGGCAACAGTGAGTGCAGAGTGGAGAACTTGCTGTTGTCTGTGTGTTGCTAAGAGAGTCCAGAAAACTGTACACCTAATTCATAACAAGGGCAGCTTTCCAAGGCTCCATCCTGTTGACCTTCTACAGGTGTGGATCCTTGCTGCTTGCTTCAGTCTGGAAGCAGTTTTCCTAAGCCATTGCATAGCAGATTTACTTTCTGTTTCAATGTAACACAAACCGGATCTCTGCTTCGATGTTGAAACAGTCCACTCCATGTAGGTCAACCAGAATGCCATGCTCTAGATGTCTTTACAGGGTCCTGCTGAGGAGACAGTGGCAGGGAGAGGAAGGAAACCAGTCTAGGACTGGTATCTTCACATCAGCTCTGTGTTTTGAAATGCAGCTTTGTGTTGGGTAGTCTTGGCAAAAGTCTGTCACTGATGTAAAATCCTAGTCTTTTGCCTGCAGTAGATGTCATTTCTTGTGCTGGAGTTCTGCATTGTCTGGTGTCCTTTCAACTCAGCACCAGCCTCTGATACAGGAAAAGCAAATCCAACTTTTTTGAAGAATGTCTTGTGAAATTCACAGCTATTCACAAACACGTGCCAAGGTGTTGTGCACAGACACCAGCATGTGTAGAGAAGGGCATGGCCAAATGGAGGAATTGTTATTTTTTTAGCTGCAGTGGTACACAATGGGGCATCTTCCTATTCTTTGTCATGTTGTTGAGTTGTCCCAGAAGACAATGAAGCTGCAATTCTCTGTGTGATTTTAAGGTGAGGTTTTTTTTAAGCTTTTGAGTCAGACTGGAGGATCATCAAATCCTGCAGTGCTAAATTAACACAAAAAGGTCATTTGTTTTAAAGTCCCTTTTAGCCTTAATGTTATCTGAAGTCCTGCAGTTCCTATGTAGTAGTTTTCTGCAAAGTGAAGGTAGTTAAAAATAATGTTAAAACAATTACCTATATGCCACGTTTTCTTTTTTTTTTTTTTTTAATCTGTTGTCCAAATGTCTGTATCCATAACCTGCCTAGCTCTAAACTGAGCATTGCTCTGAATTTCTAATACTAGTAAAAAATACGATCTGCAATAGTTTAAGGAGTATGTGTGCTGGCTAAATGGCTTTTCTGGAGGAACTACCGTATCTGCAGGAATGCTTTGGAGTGCCAGCTGACTGTGAAGCCATGCTAACACATGGAGATAATAGATATGACCAGTTCACTGTGCACTACTAAACTGCTAGATTCTGATATTTAGCACACTACTAATAAAATTTACTACTGGTGTTACTTATTAGTTAGTAACTACTTCAGGCTGGAATTATAAACCACCTAAATATGGTCCACACAGTCTGGAGAACTGTGTCACTAGAGGTAATCCCATTCCAGAAAAAAAAAAAATCTCTGGTTGTAGCCTTTGTTTTGGTTTTGCAAGTTCGGTTACTTTTCTAGATAAAGTCTTGTTTTCCTCTTGAAATTTCTTGAAATAAATTTGAAAACCTTTCTGTTAAGTACCTTGAAGTATCACTTGAGACTGTTTAGTTACGATCAGTGACTTATACAGATCAAGGCTTATACAGATAGTTTTCTGGTTCATGCTGAGCCTTTTGAAGGATAGTATGTTCAGCCTGAGGACCTTTCTCACACCTCTGTCATAAATCTCCAGATTTTCTTGTAATGCAGGACACAAGCAACATGGAGGCATAGAGTAAAGTTAAGAGACTGTTTCAGAGAGCATGTTTAGGATACTCTCCTTCTTTTTCCCCATTAACTGCCAGAGAAACATGCCAACAGAAGATACTGGTTTCAGACTGCTCCTTTTTAATGAACAGAGTCAGAGGTTGAGCTCTTGTTCTTTCCAGATATTTTCCATTCTGTCTTTAAAGTCCTTCATGTAAGAGTGATAGAAACAGTGGGAAAATACTGGCTACTAGAGAGTTAAATAATCTTGTAATGTATAATATGTCATCTAAGTTATAAGTAGGTCATAAGTAGCTAGGACACCTGTTCTATTTACAGTCTGCAAGATGGCACCTTCATAACAGGGATTCCTAAAACGCTGCCAAATTGTCATCACCAGACCAAACCATTTTTGTGCCAGTTCCTAAAATGGTTTAAATCCTTGTGATGTTTCTTTATGGGCACATTGTGTCTTTGTGGCATGATGCCACTTTTCCAGCAGGCCACGGGTGTGTAATGAAGTCTGCTTTTTTATTCTTTTCACCATGGTAATAGTTGGAGATGGTAGCTGGAGGAATCAGCAACAGTAAGAAAAAACAAGGATCCGAAGAAAGAAATACAATTTATTTCTGACAGAAAATGTAATGGTAATATTTATTGTATGTTTAGATGGTTGGGAATTAAGATCACTCTTCAGAATGCTTTTTGGCTTACTTTGTTCTGTTATTACTGCTTTAAGTGTCTTCTAAATTTATGTTCTTTGGAAACTGCCCCTCCCTATTTGGCTTGATGACTGGTAATTTCACACTTACCCTTATTTATTTAAAGCCATGGCAACCACCGTACTGAAATGTCATCGAGTGAAGTCCAGGTCCGAATGCTGACTGGTGATGCAAAGGCCGCTCTCTAATAAAAAGCGGCCTGTGAAGGATGAGCTCCGCAAGGCAGCTACACCCTGCCTTCAAGCATTTGCTGTAATTTCAAGGCTTTCCCATGTGGTGTTGCTCAACATGTAGCAAAACAAGTTCTTGTGAGCCCCTTGAGCATTCCTCCATATGGAACAGATTAGATACTCAGACTTCGTTATTTTTTTCCTCTTCCTCCTCCTCTTCCTCCTTGCTCTCCCACCCCAAGAAAAAAACACAAACGAAAACCAAAACAACCCCAAACTCAGAACAAAAGACCCAACACCAGCAAGTCTTGGAGAATTGTTTTGCTTTGTTGTAGAGTGGGGTGTTTGTTAACTGCTAAGACACTTGGTGCAGTTCTGATATGTGAGACATCAGTGTAAACGCTTGCACACAACAAAGTGCTGCTTTGATTGCACTTCACTGCTTTGTAGGGAACAAGGGAGAGGAGTGAGTGTTGCAATATAGTATTGTGCAATTCTTGGCTTTCAAATAGAAAACATGAGCAAGTCTGCATAGGCCTCTTACCCACTTAAATTTGGTCACTGATTCATACCACTCCCACTCTTTTTAATTCTGAATGGGTCTACTGTCTTCTTAAGATCTAAAGAAGGGAAAACTACTTAAAGAGAGGGTATTATCAGTCCTGTCCTGCTCTGAAAGACTCTGAGCCTTGTGGGCCTTAAAACACAAGTTAACCTGTTAGAGTACATCTATTTTATTATGTCTGAAGGTAATCCTTAGGCTCCCTATGCAGAGTTTTACCAGGAAAGGCATCTGGATCTATATGGCTGAGTCAGTCTCATCATTGAAATATCTCTTCAGCTTTCTGTGGCTTTCCACCTGTGGAGTTACAGGACATTCTTCCAGGGTATTTTCCCTTTCCTGGAGTGGCTCATCTAAGGCTGGCTTGTTCCTCCTGCAGTTTCTGCCTTGACTGAAAATCTTTCAGAGGTTTATGGGCCACACATGTGCCCTCACCTTGTGGTGTTCATGATAGCTGACATTGTGGCACCCAAAATAGACCCCCTGAGAAAGGAGCAGCTACAGATAGGTGCAGGGTGGGAAAGATGAGATCCACCATTCTTTTAGCAATATGTCTTTGCATCAGTGGAAGAGAGCAGCTAAGTCCCATCAGCTAAAAGAGAGTGAGCTCTGGGACAATAGGACCAAGCTTTGAAAGCACCCAGTGGTTTGTGGTGCCTATTTCTTTGGTAAATTTCCATCACACAGAAAACACTTAATGCCCTACAGTAACACAGGCATTGCAATATCATGGACTGGGAGACTGTTGCTTGGGTCACAGGAGTCCCATGGTCCTCACTGAGACTGCAGTCGTGCCACGTGCTGATCAATGGACCAGAGGGATCTCTTGAAAATGAGAAGCAGGCCCTCCCTGCGGGGTAGCCACCAGTATCCCCAAGCTCTCTTTCAGCCCAAAAGGAGAAGTGTGAGCCAACTGCCACTTCCTACAGCTCTTGAATCCAAACTGGTTCTTCCCAGGCCTTCGGGCATGACGCTGAAACTCTCATTTGGGATAGCTGTTCAAAACGAAAGGTGGAGACAGAGCAGTTCAGATTTGTCTTCGCTCTTCCAGCAGCTTATGTGCAACTAGTTGTGTGGGTGGTTACCTGCCTACATCCTTTCCTGGGTTCTTGTGAGTTGGATTTATGTGTACCTTCTTATTCTGCCATATTAAATTAGCTGGCACAGAGGAAGCCTCTGAGAAACCCTTTCAAAATCTCAGCTTTAGGAAGAATTTTTTTAAATTACAATATTTTAATAGATTAAAAAACCCAAACCAACCAACCAAAATCAATCAATCAAACAAAAATCCCCTTTTTATGAATACAGAAATGCTTCGTTTTTTTTTTTTTTTTAACCCTGGTTGTTATTGGGAACTCTTTGAACAGATGATGGCAAGGACATTGCACACAGACAGACGTATTAACAGTGAAACAAAATTCAGTAGCTACTTATTTGCTGGATTTGGTCAGGAGACGTTTATCAAGGACACTTCTGAGAGCTTTTTTTCTGACATGGAGAGATTTTTAAGCACCTAAACAGAAGCTACAGGGCTTAACAATATAAAACTGAGGATTATGTCCATTGTAATTTTTTATGTTATTTTTACAAACTATGTAGTGTTAAAATACTTATTTCTGAGACAAAGTGGACGATATTAATTAGCATCTTGCACTTGATTAAATGTAAAACATTTTCTTAATTTAGTGGTGTGTTTAGAAGAATACTGTAACTTACTGAATATATAACGGTGATAACTGTGTTTACAACAATTTTCCATTTCCAGCTGTTCAGTGGTAGCCGACTTGTGTAAGAGTTCAAAGTAAGGCATACTGCTATTGGCAATCTTGGAAAAATTAACTCAATGCTGTTACCGCTAAATATTGTGAGATGGACACCATGGGTTTAAATGGCAGAAGAATTGTATTCTAAGGCTCTGTCTTAAGTACTTAGGACTAAAAGGCGACTTGCCTTGTGCTCATTTATGTATCCTCGTGTGTAGTACATCAGTTAGAAATCTGTTAATGATTGATTTGTAACACTAGGACCTTTATGGAGATCACAGTGGGGTTTGTGTTTTCCTTTGTTTCTGAACAGATGTTTAAAGACATTTTGGAATGTATAACATTGATCCTTGTGCTGGAATTGTTTACATGCAAAAAGGTATTTATGATTTTTTGCAAACAGCAATGTGCAATTTTGTACATGTGTTTTAAACTAAAGAGTTTATAAGGAAGATATTGTCTGTACAGTACTTGGACATGAGTATTATTTCTTTGATATAACTATCTAGAGGAAAATTAAAATTGGTTTATATTCATATTTTTGACTGTGCTTTTGCTTATTTCAGTTAAAATTCAGCTAGAGGCATAGAGTTTGGTTTATTTTGTTGGAAAATCTAAGAAGAATTTGACAATCTAGGCCTTTTGAAAAATACTTTTTAGTCACGCATCACATGCTGCTTCTTTTCATTGTATCAGTATCTTGAAGTGCACAGGAAGAAGAATTTCTTTCTGCAAAAATGATGCTTTTCAGGATAACTTCCCTTTGTGGTAGAGCAGGCATGACTCACAAAAAAAAAAAAAACTTTAAAAAAAAGCAAAGAAAGGGAAGTGAAAGTCCAGCTCGGGTGACATCAGATTTCAGGCCATTACTGAGAAAAGCTTACTGGGATCATCAGCACTGCAGGACAGGACTAGAGTTCCTAGTATCTTAACTTTTTTGTTGCACCTCTTTTCCTTTGGTGAGGTCATTCTTAAGCCTGTTGCTACATCTTGACATATTAGCAAAAGAGAGCTACTCAGCAAACATCACCATGTGCTGCAAACACTTCTGAAGTCTCAGATGAAAGGTCCCTGTGCTCTGGGAAGGCAGCTTTGCCTTCCAAAGCAAGTGACAAGGAGAAGAGACTAGTGCCAAGACCCACCAAGAATTATCCAAGGATGCCAAATTCAAAGAAGAGCAATTGGCATTGTTGGTGCCAGTGACACAGTTGGTGCAGTGGTGCTGCAGCACACAGCTGGACCCTCACCTGTTCTCTAGGGGTGCATGTGTTCCAGTTCTGACCCTGAAGAAATGGCAGAGGGACTGTTTTCTCCTGGTTTTAAGATATGAATACTGCAATTTCAGGAGCATGCAAATATTGGAGGGGAGGAGGGGGAAAGTAAGCAGCTGCGAGAATGCTGTAGTTAAAGCTATTGGCACTTGCAGTTTATGACCACAAAATCAGTTTGGTGTGGGGTTACCAGGACTTCTAAATGCAAACTGTGCCTCCTTCAGTGCTCTGGGATTCGTTTGATGCTTTTTAATCTCCACGTTGTGCATGGCTGCAGGCTGTGTTTCACACATGCTAGCCAGACCACTCCTTGCAGATTTTCACTCCACTCTAGCACAGATTTCCACTACAGTCCTCTCTGTAGCACTCTTTCAATAATCTTGATGCTTCCCAAATTCAACACAGACAGGAGGGAAAACAGCAAGAGTGTTGAGAGAGTCACTAACACTTCAATAGATGCTTGAGGCCTTTGTTGCTAATTTTGCACATCAGTTTGACCTTCAAAGCCTAGTTCCATAGAAAAGTGTTTTGAGTGTGTGGTATGGAAACCAATCAGCTTGTTCTCTTTTAAGCTTTCAGTTCTTCTGGCCTTGAGTGTCTCAGAGTGGTGCCTTCAGAAGAGCTCAGGAAAGAGGTTAGTTGAGGCTGATTGTGTTCTACCACAGGGTGTGGAATAAATAAAAGCTGTGTGCTTTGCATTGGTTGAATAGCCTACAACATGGTGTTCTTTTTTTTTTTTTTTTTTTTTTTTTTTTTACTTCTGAGACAGTCCCTTTCTCCTCCCTCTTTGTCTTCAGGATCTTTGCAAGAGTGGAAGAGCCTTGGACCTTGAACAGCTTCCAAAAACAGTGTCCTAAGGTTGTAATTCAACAAGCCAGTTCCTGGGCACTGCTTGTTGTCTTGACTAAATGAGGCAAAGGGCTCTTGCAGCCTACTCTTTCTTTTCCTTCAGACTGGGTGACTTGAATTCTGGTGTATGCCCTTCAAGTGGATCTGGTAACTGCATCAGTCACCCTCTCTCACTTGTTCTGATGTGGGCCAGTTACTTTCTGTTTCACCTGCAGCCAGTTGCATTGAATTTTTTTTTTAAGTTTTCTCTTTCTCTGGTGTGACATAGCAGTGTGCAAGATATGACACACCAGTTGCACTGGGTTTCCCCCCACCAACTGTAAATGAGGTCAGGAAGTGTAAATGGCAAGATTTCAGCACATTTGGGCAGATGTCTCATCTGAGCCATCTTACCGAATCTGAAATTCATGCCTTCATCATTCTTGCTGCAGCTTTCAAAAGTCAGTCCCCAAGAGACCCTGCTGCAGGGTAAGTGGGGAGCTGACAATTGTGACCAATGAGTGCTTCAGGTTAGAGAGGTAGTTGCATGGATGGAGGCTGTTCCCTATGGTCAGCCTGCAGTTTGCAAGTCAGGCTGGGCTGGTGATCTGATTCCCAAGAGTTCAAGTTGTAAAGGCCAGTCACAGCTCTCTGGACACGTCATGTCCCATAGTTTGACTGCTATGGGCAATGCATTCTAATGATTGAGTTTTGGAGGGTATCTGAAAGCTCATTCTTCAGGAATAAAGTAACCTGGACCAAGAGATGCAGGAGGAGACAAAATAGGGCAGCCAGATGGCATCATTTCTGACCAGCTCATTGCAGCTCTTCCTCATCTCTGGATGCACCTGGAGTCAGCCACTCTCTGACTCTCTCTCTCACAATGACTGTTGTATTAAACAGACTCCTGCTCTGCTCAGACCTGGCAGCTCTTGTGCACCTGTAGTCATTGTGGTGGGTGACTACAATGGCCCACATACAGCTATTCTGACCACTGCACTACCTGGGTTATATAAGCCTGGGATTAAATATCCATGCTTTTCTTGGCTTATTGTTTGTTTTCTTTCCTGTGAGAGGGCACTGGAACAGGCTGCCCTGGAGAGGTTGTGAAGTCTCTTCTTTAGGCTTTCCAGACCCACCTGGACACGTCTCTGTGTGACCTGATCAAGGTGAACCTGCTTTAGCAGACGGCTTGGACTGGATGATCTCTAGAGGTCCCTTCTAACCCTTACTATTCTCTGATTCTTCTTTAATCAAGCAGTTTTTCCTTTGAACCTGGTAGAACAATGTCTCTGCAGCTTCTGTCAGGGAGCTTGCTGCTCCAGATGACTGAGAGGCAGCCAGCAAACAACTTAGTTGTCCATGGCTCTGAGCTGTGGGCTCAACTGACAGGAATACAAAAGGGGTTGTTAGCTGCAAGCATTGTACTTGCTGAGCAGCTTCAGAGAGGGGGTCTTCAGAAAATTTTAATGCTTGAAGGAATTTTTCCAAGTACCCACGGCCTATGTTATACAGCGGAATAGCTGTGCCCTTGCACTACCTTACTCCTCAGCACCTTGGCATCCTAATGCTTTTAAAGTCCCAAGGCTTGTACACACTTGGCAAAGAGAAACTCTCTGCCTTTCTCTCCACCTCATTCCCATCCTTTCCGTATGCCTGAGCCCTCACTCGGCGCCTCCCACTCACTGCTTTTCTCTAATCCTAACGTTGTGTCTCCATCTGCTTCCTCTGGCTGCAGCTGGCAGCCTTCCCACCCCCCCACCCCCTTACCTTCTTTGCCCAGGTGTGTGTGGGGGCTACTTCTTTGCTCTGCAGCTTGCTGAAAACCCTCTTGAAGAGAAAAAGACAGAGAGAGGGCACACTAGCAGGAGTGTCCTCCTCCACAGCTTCATCTGTCTGTGCACAAAAGAGGAGAAATCTCAGCATGATAAGCTAGGGAACAGACCGATAACTGCAGCTGTAGAGGAGAGCCTCTGCCTAACACGAGTGCCATAAGCCCACAGGGCTGGCATGGCCTTGCCTTCCTGTGCTGGGGCCCTAAAAACTGGGTGAGCTTTGCAGATTTAACTCTTGGCTCCAAGGAGATCTTGGATCTTGCTTCTCTTTGGGGTTTTTGTTTAGCATGCTTAAATGGGTGAGAAAATCAAGGAAAAACCCCAGAGAGAAAATTACACAAAATTGAGACTCATGTAAATACTGTGGGGTAAAACACCAGCATGGGGAGACTTGTAGCTATTCTCCAAAACATGCTTTAGAAAACTGGCAACCTGAAGGTAATTAAGAAAGCACAGCAAAGTTGCCAGATTACCCTTGTTTTTCTGCCACAGGGCAAGGCCCCGCATCGTTCTCAGAGGTTATGAGTTGACTGGAGAGGAATGTATTCCAGTTTCTTCTCACTGTTGTCTTTTGAGGAGATGTAGGTATTAATGTCCAGATCCTGCTCTGCTAGGTTGATCTGTGGAGATTAACAACCTTCTCTCCTCACCTATAATTTCTCTCTTTCACCGTGAAACTGTTTTTAGTAGGTGCTGGACAAAATGCTTTCTTAGTGACTGCTATGAAGCCTCTTTTGAGACTTCACTTAAATCAGCAATAAGGTCCCTCCAAGCACCTTCGTAGCTCTGGCTCTGTCAACATGACTCACAGCAAGCCTTTCCCAATACCTTAGCAGTTAACCCTTTCAGTTTCTTCAAATGAGACATGGGGCAAATGTGACTCATTGCCGTTGTCGGGAAACAGCAAATTTGCAAAGCCTGGCCCACGGGAGTGCCTGCCCTGTGCCATACAGCTGGCATCCATGCAAAGCCACCTCTCACCCTCCCTCCGTTTTCCTTCTACTTTCAAAATTAGCATATGTACTTTCTTTTTGACAGCCAAAACCAGGAGAGGCTTTCTAGTGTCCTCCTTTGCCTTTATGCGAAGTGAATATGCTGGGCTAGAAAGAGAAATTGCTTGAAGGAAAGAATTTGCTACTTTTCAAACTGCAGGCTGGTATCGCTTTGTTAAAAGCATAGACTTTGATTCCTTGCTACAACACACCAGCTTTGCAAGAAGCTACGGGAAAGCTGGGCCCCTATGTGGTGCTGGCAGCTAGGCTGCTTCATCCTATTTGCCTCTTCGTAGTGCTGTTTACTGCTTCACGCCACTGCAGCAGCCACAGCACCTCCCCAGAGCAGGCATCCTGCAGCCAAGTGTGTCCATGTGGCTAGAACCTGACCTTTCACTGTGCTGGTCTTCCTTTGTACTTGCCAAACTACGTGGGGCCTTCTGCAAAGCTGCTGCTCCACTCTGACCGTCTTTAGGGCCTGCATTAGCACTGGTGTTAGTCCTGCCTAAACTTCCCTGGGTTATATCAGGGGCATATTTACTATCAGGGCACATAGGGAGCACTTTGCAGGTCATGTAATAGGAAGGGTCTGTCTGCACTTCTGAGTTTTGGAGTCTGAGCTCAGGAAAGGGTGAGAAAAAAAAGGAAAAAATGACAGGGAACAGGGAATTTTATTTTCCTGTTGTTCCTTGAGCACTGCGTCAGGGCTGTTGAAGTGGAGTATGCAGTACCCAGCTAAACTGAGCATCCTGCTAAGAGAGTCCTAGGAAGGACAGAGCCACAGCTGCCTTAATCAGAGAGTTTTGCTGAGATGAGAAGACCTCATCAACATTCTGGGATGTTTCAGGTGCAGCACTCCTCAGAGTCCAAAACTAATAATTTTACTTAACTTGCATCTCATCATGGGAGCACAGCTAAATGGAATAAAGCTACACCCATAGTTAAATGCAGCCCTCCAAAGTGACAGCTCTGGATACAAGGCACTTGCAGGCGGGCAAACAGGGTACAGCCCCAAGCCTCTGCTCCTCTGGGCTTGCAGCAGACCAGGCTCCCAGCAAACTGAGACACATGGGCTTAGCATTGACACAAAGGTCCACAGGAAGCTGACTTGCCTCTTGGACTCCTGATGCTTACTGCTGTGCTGGGAATGGCTGGTGCACTCCACAGCAAGGACACTCTGCTTGTTGAAAAGACTCTAGGTAGGTTAGTCTACCAGCCTGGACATCTCTGGTCCTGTGTTATCTCCTTTTCCTCCACATTTGCCAGGGAAGGAAGGCACGCTGTAGAGCACTGCACACAAAGCCCATGCCCTTCTGACTTGGTATCTGTTTGAACATCTCAGGGTGTGGGTGGAGGCACTGTTCAAGGCACTGAAAAGAGAACCTGGGCAAACAGGAGAGAGGTAGTGTCTGAGACCACAGAACAAATATTTGCCTGCAATGCACTTTGGCAGATAACTGAAAGGCAGACAGCAAAGGGTGGAGGAGTCCAGTGAAGACAAGTTGCTGCTTGTTTGCTGAGCCATGCAGAGGGCATAAATGGAAAGCCAGGGCCATTCAGGCTTCTCAAGCAGCCATAAAAGATGAAAAACAGGAGCAGACCAGTCACAAGCAGTCTACACATGCCTGAATGCCCTCCAACCAGGAGTATGAGCATCATCCCAGAGGTGGCTCACCTGCCTCTGATCTGCTGGCTTGCACATGCCAGAAGGAGCTTACCAGGCAAGGAGAGGGAGCGGAAAGAGCTTCCTGTGCTGTCTCTTCTTCCATGTCTGCAGCAGGAGCTGCCCATCACAGAGATCTGGTTGGGGAGGTTGAAGTGGGGAAGAAGACAGTGGGCACCAGCTCCTGACCCTATCTTGAGCCTTCAGACCTACTGTTTGCTTAGCGTATGGTCAAACAAAGTGCATTTAGCTACTGCTGGATCTGTGACATTCAGTGTTTCATGATCCACCTGGCTGGGAACATTTCTGCTGCCTGGTAGGGTACAAGGACAGATAATGCATCACTACCCTGTTTGCCCTGCTCTTCCATCCAAAATATCACTGGGCTAGGCAGAATTAAACTCCATTTACATTTAAGAGATCAGAAAACAGTACTTTGTGGTGCCTTTTTCTGAGCCATTCAAAACTCAGGCTCTATCTGGATCAGCAACGTTTGGGTTGGGGTGAGGAGGTAACATTCTTTTTTTTTTTTTTTGTACCTGTTTTTGCTGCTTATAAAACCTGTATATTCTGCCTCCTCAGACAGATTTGGTGGCACAGGGGAGGCTTTAACCTGGTAGCATGAGCTTGGCCCCAGAAGTGGGTGTCTTGATGTGACTGTGTCTGTGCCCCCCTGCAGCACCAGGAATCACTGAAGGAAGGGGCTCTGGGCTAAGTAGAACGCATGTGGACATCCTGTATTCCAAAATGCCCCTCTCTCAAAAGATTTCAGATAGTTTCTCTTGCGTTTTCTCTAAGTCATCTTTTTGCTGTGAAAATCCACATTGAGTTAGATAGTCTTCATATTTAGGGGTAGAAAGCTGTTTATGTACAACAGTACCCCTTGAGGGAAGCGTCCTGGCACCTCTGAAGAGTGGCTAGATGATACACTCCAACACACAAAAAGAAAGAAAACAAAAATCACTCATGGCCTCAAGGCATGAATGGTCCACCCTCCATCCGTGGACTGGGTAATGTTTCCTCCCTGCAGCAGCTGCTGGGGGCAGGAGGAGACCACAGAGTGGGAAGCCATACATGAGGTCCAGCCACCGTGACCTGCCCTGCTCCCAGTGCCCTTGCCTTTCGCTCCACTTCTGGGCTGCACGCAGGCTGCGGCAGCATAGACTCTGCCCTGAGGGAAAAACCTGCCCTGCACAGCCATCCACACCTTGCGGGGAGCACTGGAGAGGAGGAAGGGCTGTTGGTACTGTGAGGAAGGAGACCCTTTTTTCAACTAAGCAGTGCTTCCCACAGGGCAATGCACAGGATTTTTATCTGTGTGGCTTTGCACTCCCTAGTCATCCCAAATCTGTTACAACCTGGAAATGTGATACCAGGTTTTGGGAAAGCACTGGTCTAAAGTTGGTGTGGCCATTTGACACAAATCCCTGGATGACAGCAGCAGGCATTTCAGAAAAGAATAATGCAGAGTGAAAGATATTCCTCTGTCTACTGCTGATGAGCACTTAGGAACTCTTTGAGAGACATGTTCCTCTGGGGCCCCCACAATTAACAATTCTTGTTAAACTTGTGCCACAGATCTGTTAAGAGGTTTTTAAAAGCTGTACAAACTCCTGACACTGCCAGCTCTGGCAGCTGAAGTTATCTGCGTATTTTGCAAAGCAGCCCATCCTTTTGCTGAGTTTGGGACCTATTCTCAGCTAACTCCACATGGTGTCACCCAGACCTGGTGGCATGCAAATCAGTGGTTTCTCTGATCACATTTCCCATTTGAGTCCTGGTTTCTTAGACCTCCAATGTACCCTCTCTGTTTGCAGGTTAAGAGTCCTAATACCTTCCCTGCATCCAGGCACAGTACCGTTCTGAACTTAGAGCTCCTTGGGGATCTGTCCTGTCCTGTCACTGCACCCATTTTAAGATGATGAGGGCTCATGATGCAGACATGCCAGAGAATGAATTAATTAATTACCTTTATTTGCTTCCTGGCAATTCTCAATCTTTTATTTCCTTTTCTGACCACCACTGAGCACATCAAACTGTTTGCAGCACCTCCTGGGTCTCTTCATGAGTGGCAATATCTGACATTGGGTCTATCAGTCTGCAGCTGTGGCAAGAGCTGCTGTTGCCCCATGCATGCTACATCATCAAAACTGAGTCTAATCTGCCACTTTATTGCCTAATTTCTTTGACACTGTGGGAGCCCTCTATTGCTATTAAGCAAAGAGATATAGCTTGCTACATTTCTGGCTGCTAGGTAAACTTTCAAGACATAAGGGAACAGAATCAGAATAATTTTGGTTGGAAAAGACCTTTAAGATCAAGTACAACCACTAACCTCACACTGCCAATCCCATCACTAAATCATGTCCATCAGCACCTCATGTATGTGTCTTTTGAATATGTTTAGAGATGGTGACTCCACCACCTGCCTGGGCAGCCCATTCCAGTCTCTAACAACCCTTTCAGTGAAAAAGTTCTTCCTAATCTCCAATCTAAACCTCCCTTGTTGCAACCACTTCCTCTTGTCCTGTCTTATAGGATCCCTGAGTTTGTGTAGTCTGAAACAAGAGCATAAAGGTGTAACTTACCCTGTCCCCAACATAGCCACTACTTGTCAGAAAAACAGAGAGGAAGGATTCCTGTGAAGAGAACTACCCCATCCACTCTTGTTTGAGTTGTTTTCACTTCAGGGCAGCCTTTGGAAAGTCAAAGGCTGCTCTGAACCCTGGATAGCACTCCAGCACCCAGTGCTGTTGCTGAGGAATGGTGACTTTCCCCACAGCAGATGGAGCACACATGTGATGCGCTGTACACTATGTATCATCTATTTACATCTTTTTTTTTTACATTAGTAACAGATGGCTTGGCGTAATTATTTCTTTTTAAATTAAGGGGAAAACATATCTAAAACTTCACACATTTTCTGGAGCCTATATTTTTCATTTTTACAGCACCAATGCTAATGTCTTTAAAGAAAAGACCTCCCTCACCCTTCCCATTGCCTTCTGTGAAGAGGTGTCACGCTACAGATGCAGGTAGAGAGGACTGCAGTAATCAAGCAGAAACTCTCCTGATCATGCAAGGGAGAGAGGAAAAAGCAGCTCTGAAGCAAGAAAGACAATAGAAAGAAGAAATGGGCTTATGGGCAGCAATAGGAGGAGAGGAGATGAAGAGAAGCATTAATGCTGACAAACTCTACTTTCAAGAGCCGGTAGCATGCTTCAGAAATATAAAACTTAGCAAAGCATAAGTTCAACAGTCAGTTTCTTCTTGTTTCTTATTTGGCATATTAGGCTGCAGGCACTGGGTTCCTGCTGTCAAATTTTTCTCTGGAAATATGAGGCTTGGTGGGGAAGAGGTTTAATGTAAACTAGGACTTTCCCATGCTCACGTGACTTGCACAGCTGGGGCTGTAAGGAAGCTGTCAGCTTGGTTTGACTTAGCATTGCTAATACTGTCAGAAGGAAGAAAGAGGTGCTTCTTAAGGTCATGGGAAGAGATACAGGTTAGACCAAGAGCAGCTGAAATACTGAGATGTATTTTTGAGACTACATTTGCCTGGAAAATAAAAGGTCTTTGCATGATGAGGGATGGAAAGCATCCACAAAATTGCCAGAGCAAACATCACCCACAAGCACAGAGTCCAGACTTGTGCACTGGCAATGTGCAAGGCTGCTACTTTCTGTTGAGAGGTGACTGGGGCTTGGTGAGAGAAGGTTGTCAGAGGAGGACACAAGAAGGCTGTTGGGACACAGGGGGTTTAATCTACATCCTTACTGCAAAGGGCCATACCAGAGGGAAAAGAGCCCATCTGTCCACAACCTTGTCAATGCTTCAGTACTGTCTGTAGGCAAATATCTGATCTACCTTGTGCCAACAGGAAAGAGCAGAGTACAGCTTTGGGTGGAAAACATTTTTGATTGCGACAAGCCCTCTGAAACATCTCTTCGAGGATGGGCACACAGGCAATACCAAGATCTGCAGCGAGAGCTCTGGACCCCTCGTTGAGCAGTGGGCCACCGGGCACTGTGTTTGTTAAGCAGGTCTTTCCCAGCTCAGACATGTACATCTGCTGTCTGAGATGTCATTCTTTCACTAGATTATTTTGACCCATGGACCTCTGCTGCAGTAAATCAGATGATGTGCCTACTGATTCTTGCTTGGTGTTTCTTAGCAAGCAAACACAGTATGGTGGGTGGATGCAAAGCTAGTTTACATTTTTACGCTAGTTTTACTCCTCTGTAAATCCTACTCAGTAATGACTAATCCTCAAGTTGATCACCCCTACCCATTCTGATTATTTTATTTTCACTAGATTTTGGTATTTAATGAAATTTAACTGCTTAGGATCTGCCTGTTGTGATTTTTCATATGCTATAAGGACAAGGGGCTGGCTCTAAGGCAGTACCCCAATACTGCTTATATGTAGCAGCAAATTCCAAGTTGCTAGTAAAAGCAATGGCAATGAAGATTCTAGGACACAGCCCTTTGAGAAACCAGAAATACTTAAGGAGAATGCACAGAAAGAGCATGAGATTGTAAGAGAAACTATGGTAAATGCCAACAAGTATTTAGACAAGACACCAAGAATAGATGTGCTACCCCAAAGAACCCACCCATCCTGGGACTATTCATGAAACTTCTCATAATGACAGGGACAGCTTGGGCCATGAAGCTTCTGCATCATCACCTGCCATCAACTTTACGAGCAGCAACACTACCCAGGAGTCCCTTAGCTGAACTGAGGAGGACGCAAGCAAGCTGATGCTATTCTCCTTTGTGAGGAGGTGTGCAAACAGTTAATTCCTGCTGGGCTCTGGTCACTCTACCTGCAGCAGTTCAAAGAAAGGTAGCAATGAAGATACCAAGTGACCCTTGAAGAAGCCAGGGAGCCCTGCGGTCACATCAAGGAGCACTGTGTGAGAAGGCCCATCTTCTGAACAACCACACGAGCTTTCAGGGGTGCTAGGCCAGCTACCACTTCCAGCTCAGCCCTGACCTCAGGGATCAACTTGCCTCTCCACAGTGTGAGGAAGCTTCTCTGAGGGGCTGAGGGTGCAGCAAGGGCAGCTCTTGCCTTTCTGTGGCTCCCCTCTATCATCTTGTCAATGCTGGGACCTGTTGCTGATGCTGCAGCTGCACCCTGGTCTTTCTTTTTTACTGTCTCATGCTCTTCATGAGATCAACATGGCCCCCAGTTAGGATCTGATCTCACTGTCCTTTGCAAGGCAGCCTGCCTTACTAGGGGGCTGTTCTTTAGGCATTTCCTGGCAGGTGAGTGGTTCCCTGGCTCCCTGTTTCTGTCTTACCTCTGCAAAGTGTAAAGGTCCGTCTATTTCCTTCTCCCATTCTTGGCAATGAAACATCATCTGCTGGCTTGCAAGGAGATGTTTCAGCTGTTCCCTGTGCCCCTTTGCTGCAGATCTACCATGGCATCTACAGTGCCCTTGCAAGCCAATGAAGGGGACATCTAAAATAACTGCTATACATTGCCTGTTTCTTCTGAACAAGGTGAAATAAATCAACAACAAAGATCTGAATCCAGGAAGGGTTTGTCTAGTAGCCTACAATGGGAAGTTCATGGGATTTCTAGAGAAGCAGATTTGCCCACACCATGTCGCCAGTCCTTGTGTTTTTAATCATCTGTCTTACATGTGGGGTTTTTTTCTAGGACTCTTGCAGTTGCACTATGATTATTGAGTTCTCTCTCTTTTTTTTTTTTATTTTCATATTGAAACAATCCCTGCTTGTGGGATCTCTGAACAAATCCATGACAACAAGAACTCCAGGGGCTCAAAATACCTGTATGTAAATAAAGGGTAACATCGGAGAGATTATTTTTCAAAGCAATGCCTTGTTTTTCATCCAGAAAAGGCAACAATCTCAGTCAGAGAGAAAAAGTCTCTCCAGACATAACTGAAACTGTATGTAATAGCTTCTTGGTACACAGGCTCTTCTCCAGCCTCCCAATCTTCTGCCTAACTGGAGGTTTGCTTTGATGCTGTGCTGCTACAGGTCTTAATTCTTCACTTGCAGTTATCAAACCGTGAGGCATTGCTGAGGGAAGTTAATAGATTCAGTTAGCTGGATTCAGACCCTTTGATCTTCTGGGGAAAGGGAGCAGAGCCAGGGTGCTCAGCTCCTTGCGTGCAAAGGAGGCAGAATCACGGAGCTGTAATGAACTTTCTTGAGGTTTTCAGGGTGCTACATGAGGAGTTTAACCATTTAAACAGACACATTTCTGCCTTCCTTCCTGATACGTGGCCTGTGGGAGGCGAGAGAGTTACAGGATTGTCTAGAAGGCGTATTCAGGGATAAAGTGTGAACTGCTATGGTATACAAGAAAGCAATTAATCCAAATTTACTTTGTGATCTTTACTGCAGTGCTTATGTACCACAATAAGAAAGTGGGAGGGGAATAAACAAATCTACAAAAACCTGTAAAGAGAAATTAGACTAGAGCAGCTTCAGGTTGGTTAGTTGGATGTTGAAGACCTCAGATGGGACGGAAACATAAACCATAAGCTGTCATAAACCAGCTCACCGAAGAGGCATGTTCTAATAGTTATTTTGAGTCAACCTGCAACACTGTGACTCTCCTTAGAGCTGAGACACAAAGGCATCAGGCAATGCCAAATGCCGGGACTTGGTGACAAGGACAAAAAAAGACAAAAGTGTGACCTTCTGCTTCAGTAACTAAGGATGCATCCCATGGGGCAATGGGAGGCCTCTCCTTCAAAAAGACAATTTACTCAGGAGCGTTTGCACTGCCCTGTACAAAGTATGACAAGGATTACTTTCAGGTTCTGCCTCCC
The DNA here is from genome assembly GCF_028858725.1 of Colius striatus. Taxonomy (NCBI): domain Eukaryota; kingdom Metazoa; phylum Chordata; class Aves; order Coliiformes; family Coliidae; genus Colius; species Colius striatus. Next base: position 34,377,391 of record NC_084790.1, read on the forward strand.
TATGTTGGTAAAAGAAGAAATAAGTTCCCAGAATGAAGGCAGAAAGGGCGAGGGGTGGGGGGAAACAATCCTCAACAACATATGCTAGCGTGAACAGCTTTCCATGCCACATACTCTAGCCAACCTATTAGTAACACCTGATATACCCATGGTGCCCCATCAGTTACCTGCCAACAATGAGCAATTGACTCAATATTATCAATTATATTCCTTTCTCCTCTCCCTTTGTCCCACCAATCAAGCATCTGTTAATCATAAGAAATAATCCTCCTCTTGGAAAATATGTGACAAACAATGAGCTTTTTAAGCACCACTATATATAAAAACTCCTGGGGAAAGGTCTGCTGGCTGATGCAATCAGGTAATGTGTGTCAGAAACACCAGCACCAAGATGTGGTCAGACCAGGACTTCTGTAGTTCCATGTCTATTAAAGCCCAGACTAGCTACCTTGAAAGCAGCTACCTTTCCACTCATCTGTCCCTTTCCTAGGCAGGACTAGACATGCAGAAACTAATTCCCACTCTGCCTGCAGAAGCATCCCAGCAGATATTCTACTGATGCCCGAGACAAAACCCTCTCCCAAGTCACTTTAGCAAGTTTTTTCTAACTTAAGCTTCATTTGCTGCAATTCAGGCTCACCGATGCTTCCTCCAGTCATACCCAATGCAGGGAATGGTATCCCCTTCTAACACACTTAAAGACTCATGTCTTCCTCAGTCTATCCTATAGGCAAAATAATCAGTCCCTCCAACTTTTCCACCTGGGTGTATTTTCTATCATTTTTGTCATTCTTGTGACTTTTACCTAGTATGAGCATAAACAAAGGGAGAGGAGATATTTCGATGTTCTCAGACAGGGCCATACAGTACCAATACGAGTAGACCACACAATTGGGGGTTTTCTTCATGAAGACTCATCTTGTTCCCCACTACACCTGTTGATTTAGTCCACTGAACACAGAGCAGCCCTAATGCTTCCCAAGAAAGTTCCAACAGAAGTAACCCATGGCAAGACCTGAGATGATCTAGGCATGGACGAAACCTATCTATGACAGACTTTTACATGGGTGCTGAAGTGACAAATATCTGACACAATGCAGAGTTATGGAGAGCAGGGACATACACAGAGGCTCAATCCAAGTCATAGTCAAAGAAATTCAACAGAGATGTCCTGCTGGCCTTCTTCTGCAGAATTGATTGTTTACTATTTGGATAGGCTTCTCACAAATGAACCAAATTTGCAGTTTACAGAAAGCACCTCTACTTACCACAGTGTCTAATGACATGCTCTCTCCACCTGAAACGTCAGCAGGCCCCCGAGCCTAGAGAATCATAGACAGAATTAAATTTAGCAGCTTCTTCCTCAGGTCAAAAACACCAGTGCCCACAATGGGGCAGAAGGTGACAACCCACTAGGGCACTACATCTCAAAGAAATGGGGAAAATGAAACTTACTGCTCTGCTTCCTTGGACCAAGTGCCTGTGTGGCTTCCAGTTTTGCTGACTACAGGGCAGTTGCCTGTTTGCTTGAGAGCTGAAAGCAGAACACCTACCTACAAGTGCAACTGTACATCAGCTCTTCTAAATAAAACAGCCATCTACTCTGGCAGTCTTGGCTGAGGAACTCTCCAGTGTTTAGCTGAGCTTCCCATGGCAAGCAGAGAAGCATCAGACAAGGGTGCACTCCTCAAACTTCCAATCTGATTTAATAGCTTCTTACCAAATACATAACTACATGTTTTTCCATCAACACTAGAACTGTGTACCAAACAAAGGAGGTTAACAAAGTTCACCTCTGAGTCCAGAAACCTTGGCCCAACTTGGCCCTGGACAGCCCAGCTAAGACTTGTTGGACGTTTCTTAGCAGAATGGTTCTGATGTCCAGAGGTTCTCCTGGTATAAATCAAGTGCAGCACAGGATTGCAGGACAGGTCAGTCACATCCAGCCCTTCCCTGCCCTATGCCAGCCTCCACCCTTACAAACAAAGACTATTTCCCAATTCAGTTAATTCAACCGGATTCTCATCCACTGCTTTATGCTTTTGTTTGCTAGGAGGATTGATGTGTACAGGTGTGAATTAATCATCTGTACTGGTTTATCATCCTGAAAGCATAGTGCCCATGGACCTGATGGCACCGGTCAGACTATCAAGGGAAAATACATCTAACATACAGTATACTTTCAGGACTAAAAATATTAGAAATGTCATCATCCCTGTAATGACAATAATAAAGATGAAAACACTGAGTTGTCTATGAACATCCAGCCCACAGACACCAAGATAAGAGTTGATCAAGTCTACAGAAGAGCTACTGCCAACTTTAGCCAGGGAACAGGGAAAAGGGGGAAGAAAACAAAATTTCTCACCCAGAAAGTAATCAAAACAAATCAAAAGAATCTCTTACTTTAGTGTCGATTTATTATCATTAAAAGTTACAAGTAGGTTTAAATCTTTTTGTCTTAAAAATCTAGTATAACACACAGGTTGTTGCTACAGTTCTATGAAACCTATGGCAAAACTGTATCCCCAAATCACACCATTCTGCCTCATCCTCACAGATGTCAATGGTGTGGCGGATAGCTCTATACAGCACTTGTCGTAAGGATGACCATTGGGTCTCATGATGCTACAAGTTATTCTGTAAGAGCCATTACATATAACTTCAGTTTTCCCCTTTGATAATAACAATCAAACATTTCACAGAGTTTTTGGTGAAGCTGTAAGAGTCCTTTAAGGACTGTATTTTTTCCCTGCAACTGCTGCTGAAGTTTTCGGTTTTTTTTCCTCTTCTCCCCTTTAGTGACATGGCTGTCCTATTCCTGGAGCAGTGACACTGGCAATCTTTCCACATGGCATCAGGTATTCCCTTCATGTTCTGAGGCCAGCTTTACCTTTTGCATTGCTGCCAGAACAACTTTGCAGGACACAGTTCAGGAACACCACAGGCTCATGTATTAATGTCCAGCCTCCTGGGAGACCTAGAGCTTAAGTTGAGTTTAAGCCAAGAGCTCATGACAGCTAACTTATATCTAGTTCAGATCTGTGTCAAGGAGCAGCAGCCAGACACTGCAGGACAGATGCATCTTCAGATCACAGCTGTTCACAAAATTCACCAGTGTCTTGCAGGACCAAAAAAAAAAAAATTCTCCACAAGCAAGCACACGTATCAGTGGAAAGGAAAGACAGCCCTGGTTGTCCAGCATTTAATGTGCTGAATTTAAGTTTATGATGTTACTCAATATACAAAAGTAAGTAAATGCCCCTTGAGTGGAACTTTTCTGGCTAGCAGAAACATTGTGAAGGAAGAAATAGAACAAAGGCAAACTTTACGTAACTACTCAGATCTGGCTTGTATGTGATTTCAGGTACTCGAGGTCTATTCTTCAGGAGCAGACCCCTTGGATGAACACCTTTGCAGGAACACTGCAGTAGCATGTAGAATTTGGGACCTCAACAATAACAAATCAGTAAGCAGCTTCATGTACATCTATATCCATTCTGGATTTAGAATCATGGAAAGAAAGTACAAACACAACCATAGGATAAACATATGGAAGCAGTACTAGATCAACAGATTCTATGAACAGACTCCAGTTGTTCTGTAACAGCAGTTCACACTCTTGTCTAAGCAGACTCACAAATTAAACTCAAGGAGAAAAAGGGGTGTTAAATTTACTAAAAAGTACACTTTTGGAATTTGCTCTCATCTGGATCCCTTGGGAAAAAAAAAAGCCCAAAAAAACAACCCAAACTCAAACCCAAACCAGAACAATCCTTATAGTAAAACTGCAAAATCCTGTCTTACCTAACATCCTAAATGACTATCCTGCTTTGCAAATGAACCTAACATTTTATGAACAACCCACACTTACTAATAACACCATAATGACTTTAAACTGAGGTAGCCACTAAGCCATCACCGTACATTAGCAATGCTAAAAGAAAGAGCAAAGTTCAACTAAGATGCTCAAGAACAGTTAGTTTGCAAGAAAAAATCCCAGCATTCACTTCCAAAAAGTATAATTTTCTATCTTGCTCTCCTTCTCCCACTCTTGTTTCACTTCTTGTTTTTCCTCTTGTCCATCTCTTATAAACAGCAATAAACAGCTTTCCAGTTCATTTGTAAAACATCTTTGGATTTTCAAATGATAAAGAAGGAAATTTACTTCTAAATGAAGGTTGCTTAAAACTGTGACAATAAAGAACAATATCCAACCCCAACCACTGGCATACTAAGTGCCAGCTCTATAATTTTTCTGCACATGCCCAGTGTTAGAAGTTGTGGAAGGATGCCTGCATGGGAAAGCATAGAAGTTGTGACAAGGTCCCTTCCATTTTAAGTCTCATCTGCTATACGTAAACACAAAAAGAATCACCTGTCTAATTGCCTCTTTCAAGTACTCAGGAAGCTAAATTAACATGGCAATTACCGCTCCTCTAGCTAAAAAGTACATAGCACTATCACACCCTTGACTTTTCTAGTGGCATTCATTTCTTAAAATTATTTTTCTTCTCATTACTTCTGTAGCTATGACAGCTGGTATTCCAATTCAACATGCCACCCCCCCCCCAAAATCATCTTCAAGGATAATTAATCCTTGTGCCCCTGAAAATATTTTCAGGATCTTTTTTGTAACAGATCTTTTTGAAAGTAATTCAGAAATCCCTCTACCCACATCCAAATCAACCAATCAACTAACCAAAAAAGCCCCAACTGAAAATCAAACACCCCAATATCTAAGTCATTTAACACTTGTATTGCAGAATGTATTTTCAGGTAAAGTCCTGTAGTATAAACATCCAGTTCTGACTTCTTTTCTCCAACTATTTAAATTTTATGTTTCTTTCTGTTGGCTGAATGCTTTAATGCAACTAAATAAGTGCAAGTACTCCCTTTGGTCACTTCCATGTTACATACCTATCAAATAAACAAGCCTGCAGAAAAAACCCATGCTTTCATTTAAAAACAGAGCATTAACCAGTCTGGTGTGTATAATACTGGTTTCTCTACCTAAATCAAATGCTATGTGTCCATTCCCAAATACAAAAATAAAACTGTACAAACTGCATGCATCCATACATAGTGCAGTCCAAGCAATACTGAGGTGTTTTTGTCTTTGTGAAGCATGTGGATATTGGCAAACTGCAGGTGATAACTGTAGTGCGGCCCTTGGGTTTCTTCTTCCACACAGACACCCATAGCTACTTTTGTTTTAAGAAACTCTAGTCCACAACAGAGAGATGTTAAACAACTTAGCTGTGATACCTACACTGCGAACAATTTCTGAATTTCCTTATACATGTCTAGATTACCAAATAGATTTTTTGTTAGAAGTCCTTTACTTGAACTCCTTTTTCTCTCAAAGCACAAACCCCCCAAAAAGATGTTTGTTGTTTTTTTTTTTCTGATAACACACAGTTGTTCAACAGGTGAAAGCAGATGAAGGTAGTTCATTTTATCACAAAACTAATGTCATCCTTATGAAGCGCATGTAATACAGAAATTAAAGATTCCAGTTAAGCATCACCACACATTAACCCTCCGTATTTGTGTAAAATGACCAGATATGAAATTGTTAACTACTCAAACTGTACACAGGCGCCTTGCTGTATCATAGTCATATTGTAAAACATTCTGTAACTGCCTCTGTATTTGAGTCCTTTTCATCTACTTCATCTGTTCAGCCGCTGCATAACCACTTCTCGGTACATGATAGAGATGTATATCAGCAGAAGGAAAATGACAAAGAAATCATCCAAGAACCCCAGAATTCCAAAGAGGGCTTCAGGAAGAAAATCCAGAGGTGAAGCCAGGTAGAGCAAAGCTCCAAGCAGACAGAGGAATATTCTGATGCGGAACATCCAGAAGAGACCCCCAACAGAAAACATCTCCCTGAAAGCATGCCGCAATAAAGTGGGCAGATCCATAATTCTTTCCATAATCTGTGAAGAAATAACTCAACAGTTAGAATTGTGCTTTAGCAACAGTCCCATGCTAAATGTGTCTTTTTTTTTCTTCAGTCTGAAGTTTCTATTACTACATCACAGCTTTGGAATCTGTTAAGTTTCTAACAATTGAAACAAAAAAAACCCCAGTAAGACAAGACTTCCCAGATTTACTTTTGCTGGGTAAAAAGCCAGATGTAGAATATGTATGTGTTAGAGAAACAGATAAACTGTGTTGTTCTATGCTGTAAAACATACATTTAATTCCATGAAAGATATATTGACATCTGTTAAAGAAGGAAACGCAGTGACTACTAGAGTAAAACAAATGACTGGGAAAGTGAGAAACAGCAAAGAGGTTATTTGGAGTGAAATAATGATCAGAATGGAAACTGAATGGATTGCAAGGAAAAATCCAATAGGTAAAGTAGAATAGGTTGCAGTCCTTTAGAAACACAACACCCTCTTCAGTAGTGTGTAACCAGTGAGTAATGTATGTTCCCAAAGGATGGATCCAGCTTCAATGTAAACTAAAGCACACATAAATGAATCCATCCCTTGCTCCTCTCCACTTTTCTACGGTGATTCTGTCATCTTAGTGAGGGACTGCTCAGTAAAATATTCAGGTTTTTATCATGAAGCATACAGAGGTGTGAACTTTGAATTTTTTTCTGATACTGCTTCCTTTTCTGCTGTACACAGTTGCTACACAGAGCCATGGCATTAGAATGAGTTACTGTCCATTCTGAAAAGAATTCTCTAGAAAGGAATTTTGTATGTGCTTAAGGTAATACACCACTTGTCAATCAAAGATCATTGATCTAGACCAATTAGGGCTTTAATGCAGACTTCTGGCATGACCTCAGACTAAGGTTTAGACACAGATCCCACAGAAAGGTCTAATGGAGCCTGAAAGGTAGTTTCAATCTACCCTGGATCCAAAGTATAACTGTTTTGTGGTTTAGAACATGGGAGAAAAAAAAAAAATCACATCTCACACTCTGTTTTGCCTCTTTAGATTGTGATTTTTTCTTGCTAATGTTTTGTACTATATCCAAGTACATGAAGACAAGCAGGGAAGTTACTAGTATAGTATATGTGTGTGTGAATTTCACCTTCCAAATCAGAGCATGAGTACAGAAGACAGGCTCGCAAGGTTGACTTTCTAAAGTCTGCAGAATTTCAAACATGTCTCTTATCTTTTTATCAAAAAGATCCCACTTTCTTCACTCAGAGAGCAGAATAAAGACTGTAATATAATCTAGAAGGAAAATTAAAAAAGCAAGACAGCATAGAACTTAAAATCTGAGGAAGAAAGGCACAGAGCAGAACTTCATATTCTTCTAATTGGTGTAAAGAGATCAACCAACTGAATATTCTTCCTTGAGATCACATATTTAATGAAGTATTTTTACTGATTAATTATTAATCCTTTCAAATTAATGAGTCATCATTGAAAAAGAGCCATGTACATGAATAGGGAACTCAAGGCTTTTCATAGTTCTCTCTCACAACAAAAATCCAAGTTTCCATATGTTTCCACAAATGAAAAAGACATATTTTCAAGGTTGTGGGTTTGCCCTAGCTATATGAATTTCATAAGTAAAATTTGCCCAGTCCCTAAGTATCATGAAGAGAAGATTCATATGCCAGGGTAAAAAAACCCTAAACCAACAAAATAGAAGGAAAAAAAAAAAATCACAAAGACGCTTTTAATCCCCCCTAAAATTACTGACTTCAACCCAAATTTACCCAAAACTTACAGATCTGGGCTGTCCTGAGAATCTCCGATTGTAATCATTAACATCTTGCAATACTTGGGTTGCATCCTGCTGATCTTCACCAAAGAGTGGTAAAAACAATGTCACCTAGGCACATGAGGGAGTTTTTGTTACATACAGAACTCTTTCAAACAGAGGCATAGTAAACTATAAACAAAAACACAGAACAGGCTTTGGTTTAGTTTAATATTTAGTAACAAAATAAAATTAATACTACTAACATGGATACTTTTCTAAGTTTTAACAAATTCCTTGCTTACAATCTTTACAGAATATTGTTAAAAATGTTATTACAAACAAGAACAAGAAGCCTCCCTCTAAGGCAGACATACAGGAAATTCTTCTGAATACTGTTGGAAAGGTTTCTGTTTCTGAAGTGGGACAGATGATCTGGAGAATAAAGTTAATTTACCAAATTAATCTAGTCCTGTTTCTTAATCTAAAAATTGAATAAAGCACCCAATGTGGCACTCTTCTTCCATCTTTAGCATAGTCTTGCATTTCAGCAATGAGAAGTAAAACTCATACTTTTCCATACAGATGTTCAAATCATGAGCAAGGAGAATACTACAGAATAGTAAGTTAACAGAAAAACATATAAACCTTCACCTCTTCTGTAAGCATAGAGAATTCTGCTGTGTTCTTGGGTTAACTTTAATTCAAACAAAAATATTTAAGACCATATTCATGTATCTCTTATGTTATCTTTCTGTATAGGAGTTTCTGAAAACTTAAGCTTTGTATTTGGGAGTGATGTTGAGGTATATGTAGATTATCATAGAAAACACATAGCACACTAAATTATTACCATCTTCAAAAGATCTCTCAGTACCTGGCCACTAAATATGTATCTTATTTCTGTGCAGCAGCCACATTTAGCAAATGAGAGCACAAGCAGATCTACATTCATGTCCTAGCCCTGCCATAGACCTGTATGACTCATGTTGTTTACATGTACATGCTTCCAGCTCTCACTTATAAATCAGACCTTACTTTATTTGACTGGGAGAATGAATGCATAAGCATGCAAGCAGTACCACTCAATTTACTTGTTACTCAGAGGAAGGCAGATCACTATCTGTGTAGGGAGATACTAAAAAAAAAACCCCTTATTTTTCTCTTTTCCACCTTCCTCACTTTTATTTTTTGTATCTCTCTCCTCACCAGCTACGCTCTAACTGTACTCACTCTTTCTCTAGTCATATCTATTTTTCTTTCCTTCCTCAGTGTCTTACAGTCATTTGTTCTGCTGAAACACACAATCAAAGCAGGACATAAGGTAGAGGCAAGGGCATGAAGCATGTTATATAATGCATCAGAAGCTACTAGCTCTGTAGTTTGTGCGCTGCTAAAGATGTACTTTTGTTAAAACATACACTATAAGACTCAGAGATCTTAAGTGGTAATGAATTGTAAGGACATATCTCAAACTGACAATGTAACTAAGTTGCGTAGGAAGTAAGTTAATGCTTGCTCTACAGATTAATAATACTTACAAAGTAAAAATAGGGACAAAATAAGAAATTGACACGAGTAGGGTTTTTTTGGCAGGGAGAGAAGATAGAGGGTACTTGAGTAGTATACTCCCTACTGAGAGTCTTCAACAACAGCCAGGTTTTTCAGATACCAGTTCTGATAAGGAAGTTATGAAATATCTCAAACAGAAAGCATGGAAGAATCATGGTTAAGACCTTGTGATTCTCTATTTTCATATACTCCTTTACAGAAAAAAATGGCTGAATTACCAGTGCAGTTCACTCAGATTTGTGTCGCAGGAACAATACGGGGTTTTTTTGAACCACTTAGCTAGGAAAAAGTTCAAAAAATCCTTTAAGACCACCATCATGCATTAATATTCTTTCTGCTTCTCACACTTCTGTCAGTCTCACTACTGCAGTTCACATAGAAGTGCTTTTTTTTGTAAGCTACACTAGACAATCAAATGGTCAGGTCCACGATTACTGAAAATATTACCGTTTGCCTGCAGATTGGACAACGGATGGCACCAAGCCATGAGCCATATCTCCAATAGGCAATAATGCAGGAACCTGATGAAAGTAAGTTACAGACATTTAAACTTCTGAGTTGAAACAACTGCATTAAATAATATGTCACACATCAAGGAAAACAACAAAATGGTGTAAGCAGTTAGGTTAAATCTATCTTTTTTAGTGTAACTTTTAATGCAGCATTCACTGAAGACAGAACTGATGAAACTGACAGAATTTGAATAAATCCAATGCTATTAATGTGAAAAATCCTGAATAAGTTCATCTGCATCATTAATTTTAAGGTATTATTTCCTGAAAAGACAGGAAATTTCTCATTCATTATCTGAAGAAGCAAATAATTTAAAATGTTACCAGTTTAAAATGTCAAGGGATGTAAAATTTATCCTAAAAACCTCGCCTTATTATCTGAGTTCCTATGCAACCTGATCTAGGTGGACCTGCTTCTGCAGGGGCTTGGACTAGAAGATCTCTAAAGGTCCCTTCCAACCCCTATCATTCTACGATTCTCTGATGGGTGAAGGAATATGTAAAAATCCAAGTTCCTAAGACTGTTTTCAAAATATATACTTTTTTTTGTTTTAACAATTAGGCATGGTATGCATCATACACTCCACAGAACTAGATGAATGCACTGAGAGAATTCTACTGGGAACCTGGAGCAGAGGAAGGAAAATGCTACACATGGTGGTTTTTATATAAATTTGAATAGATAGATGGAAAAAAAAAAAAAAAGAAAAAAGAAAATGCTTTAAGCATTGTGAACTTAGCATTAATCTTCAGGACTTCTGAGAAATAAGAAACAACTCTGAGATAAAGATAACACCATGCAGAATGTTTTACTCTTTCCAAACCATATTTTTAAATGGTACATTTCAAAGTATTTTTCAGCCTCTTCAGTTTTTTACTAACTCAAGATAAATAATACTCTCTGTGCTTGATGTTTTAAAATTAACTACAGTTTCAATTCTGATAGCATAGAAAAAAATGGCAGCATGCTCAAAGTGACTGCTCACATACTGGTCTTTTTTTTCTCAACAATTTATCTGAAAATTAATTCTAACGCAGATCAAAAGATAAGCACTTAAAAACAAAAAAAGCTTTGCATTAGGGTGACTGTACTAGTGCCAAAAGTTTGTATTTCTGTTACGTTTTTATCTTTGTGGTTTGGGGTTTTTCTTGCTTACCACAGAAGAGATGCCCACAGTTTGTTTCTATAGGAAACGTAGCCTGTTGCAAACAGACTGGACAGGACATATCTGTATAGAAGTGATGTCTATCATAAGCAGAAGCATCCAGCTGGAACAGAAATGCAAACTGTTAGAGGTGTCATTTTCATAGAAGTCTACACAATTAAAAAAAAAAAATTAAAATCCCATCTTTATTTACTAAAAGAGTCAAAAGCAAAACAACGTTAAATTAAATGTATTTTAAAAGAAAAAAAATAAATATACTTAAAGGCAAAAACTGATTCACTAAGCAAGTTCTTCTTGTAACAGGCCCATTATTTTCCCTTCATCTGTTCCGTGTGTGCTTCAAAACAGTTAAAGACTGTAAAGAATGAATTCCCTTGGCCCTTCACATTAGGTTAGGTTACACACACCAAAGCATGAGTAACAATTCAGATCTAGACTGTTACTTCATTACAAGAAGTGATTCTGTTCAGTCAGGTAACTGAACTGCACTGCTTACCAGTTGCAGTATTTAGTGTTCCCAGGCATAGACATCAGCATAGACATTGTGTACATCATTGCCATGACATGGGTTTTCTCCCCATTTTGTCATATTTTACTTCCACATAAATGCACACTGTAGTTAAAATTCTGTCGTTGTTTCAAGAAGTATATGATGAAAGACTCTTCTCAGTACTCTCCAAAAGCATGGGTTTTCACTATAGGCCTGGGACTCCGGAATTTCCAGCAATCTGTCCCATGCTCTCCCATCCTCTCCTCCACATACCAGAACTGCCTGCAATCATAGAACCATAGAATGGTTGGGGGTTGGAAGGATCTTTAAAGATCATGCAGTCCAACTCCCCTGCCATAGGTGGGGATATCTGTCACTAGATCAGGCTGTTCAACGCCCCATCCAATGTCAGCTTGAATACTTCCAGGGAAGAGGCATTAACAATTTCTTTGAGCAATCTGTTCCAGTGCCTCAACACCCCCCTCAAGGCAGAAAACTTCTTCCTTACGTCCCATCGAAACCTAACTTCTTTCAGTTTAAAACCAGTGCCCCTTGTCTTGTCCATAAAGGCTTTGGTACAAAGTTTCTCCCTATCAGTCTTTGTTGCCTGTTTTTGTTGCTGTGCCATTGTTCTGCTGCACATAGTTTATCAGTCTAAACATCTAACCCCTCTCCTGTGGAAGCAAACTGTACTCCAGATCTCCTTTCCCTTACCACTAAGTTCCCAGAAACATTGCAGGAAGCACTCAACATAATCTAACATACTCCACCTGGTGGCAAAAACTTGTTTGAAATGGAATTAGCCAAATTTATAGTTTTAATTACTTATCCATAAAAAATATCAAACTCAATGTTTTTACATTACTTGATAAATTTCAAGGTTGTCTCTGTGCAGTAAGCAAGCTTCCGTAACTGTCAAGATCAGCATGTTTCAGAACCTCGGAGAAGTCTACGCTAACCCAAATCAGATAGCTGAATGAAGCCAACACTTAGCACAGCACCTGCTCAGTTTGAAGCTGCTGACGAAGAGCCCGCACTAGCTCTTGATTTTCTGGGTGTATGTTCTGATGTTCATTTCTGTAAAAACAAATAAAAACAATAAGAAAGACTGAACAGTGTGACTCAGTACTGAAAAATAACTGTTTGGGAAAAAAAAAGTAACTTTGACAAAGGACAAAAAATAATTCTTTCTGGCTACAAAGGATTTCAAAGGAAGTATGTAAATAATTACGGAAACAGGACATTCACTCTCAATCTTAAAGCTACTCTGGACATTTAAAGCTGCACAACAGTAAGATTTTTCAGAGGCATTCCATAATCAACCATTAAATCATGTTAAAATTAGCTTTTATATTCATCATGTAGAAAAATTTTTAGTTTTTGTCTCCATTGCTAGTTTTGGAATTGTTGGTCTACTTGTAAATGTCTGTGGTTTTTTTCCTCTAAGTAAGTTACAGAGCAGAAAAATTCGAATTATTTCAATTTTATCTCCTAGATGAAAGATTAAGACATAAAATTTATATAAGAAGGGGTAGGCAAACTGTTAGATTTAGAATGTTGTAGTTATCAACAGACTAGATATAAAAAGAAATCTCTCTTTTTAGAACAGCCTTTGAAAAGAAAAACTCTTTGGGCAAGGAAACTACAGGTTAGAGATGCCAACAGGAATCATAGGAAAGGGACTCACTGAAGAAAGGAGGCTGGATACATTACAAGTTTGAAATTCAAAAGCACAACAGGAATAAAATTGGAATTAAAAATTCTGACAACATTAAGATGTGTTAAGTTACAATAAATACGAGTCATCATATTCAAAACTGAATTTTTATGCTTAATTTATTCATACAGATTTCACTGGTGATACATTCTGCTCAGCATTGGTAAAGTCTCAGGTGGATTCTGTTTTCCATTTTGGGTTAAATGCATAAACACACAGAAAAGTTGGAGGAAGTTCAGAAGAGAATAAGAACTACTGCCCACATTTTTTAAACATTACAGTGAAGAAACATCGTTTCATATGGAAGACTGTTCATGGAGAGAAAAAGGGACAAGATATGACTTTCATTTTATAAATATGAGCAATTACTTCCCACAGTTATCTAGAGTCCACAAAGATGACTAAGGGAGTGGAGCATCTCCCTTATGATGAAAGGCTGAGGGAGCTGGGGCTCTTTAGTTTGGAGAAGACAAGACTAATTGCAAATTTGCTGCTGAAGTGTTAATTTACTCTGTATCATGCACTTCACTGAACACGTGAGAGTATTTGTAGAGGTACAATATGTACATCTGTCACTTATATGTAAGATGCTGAGGCAGCAGAACACTGCGCAACACCCAGGAGAGGACAAGTAGAGTTCAAGACATATTCAATTCATAACTTCTGTCATGCAGTTAATGTGAGAAAATAAACGACACAAATTCAAACCAGGACAGTGCTACTAAAAGTATTAATTGACATAATGTCATGGTTTTGTGAGGAGTTGCTTTTGCTTGGTAACAAGGGAAGGGGGCTGCAGTGCAGCCCCGGTAAAGAGTTTTCAGACTTCTCCCTAGCTCTAGGGTTCGGACTCACCTCCGGTACAGCTGGGCCAATCTGGCGCCTCTGTGATCACTATTTAAGGATAGTGATCACTGAGATATCCTTGCAGCCCACGACAAGAAGCAGAGATCCTGTGCTAGTCTGGGTGAGAGCTGGAGACTCCGGGTCTGAGGGAGTGAGCAGTTTAGACCCCAACCTGGAGAAGATGAACTGGGGTTGCAGTGCCCTGTCAGAGCAGCCCATGCAGGGCTGCCTGGTGTGTGGGATTCCCTGAGCTGGAGCAAGGGAGGGCTGGAGGGCTTCTACTCAGAAGTGCAGTAAGTGGCAAGAAACATCAGGAAAGAACTGATTGCAACCTCCATTCCCTGCCCCTGGCAGTTTATGGAGGGGAGGAGCTAATGACACCAGGCTCAGGGCTCTAAGTCCTGGAAGACAGGAGGAGTGGGGGAAAGGGGATCTTAAAGGGCTGGTTACACTTCCATCATTTTCCCTACTCTGTATTATTTTTTCCATTGGATATTTCTGTTTGTTTAGTACAAGGCAGATTAAATTAAGTTTTGTATTCTTTCCCAAGCTGAGTAGCCTTGTCCGTTTTGTCCAGGACCATAAGCAGCAATTAAGCCCTCCCTGACCTTCAGGAGTTCCAAAGTCTGGAGTGCTTAAGTTTAATCGTGGTCTTTTGACCCTGGATGGCCCTAAACCAGGACAACAAGAAAGAAATAGCGTTTGAAGCTCATTTCTGAGTGTTAGCACTTCAAAACTTGAGGGGAAAAAAGTTCAACTACCTGGAAAGATTGTACTGTGTATTAAAAAGGGCCTCACCAAACTATCATTACTGCCTGCTCATTCAGTGTGCAGTCTCAAACAGGGAAAGTGAGGGACAGTAATTCTGGGGACTGGTATATCACTCTGTAATGATGGTCATTGTTAATTTCCAAGGATTAAGATTCTGCTGAAAGTACTGACTGTCTTATAATCAAACCAAAAGATGGGAGAGAAAAATGGGAGAAAAAGATCTAAACCTGCAAATTCATACAAATTGGTTAGGTAAGCCATTTGGGACAAGTAGGGAAACTGTGATACAAAACGCTGGAGGGTCAGGCTCCCTTTAATTCATTGGATAGACTAAATTTCCGCAGTCTCATTTCTAATATGACAATCTGCTCACACTTTTAAAAGATGATAGAAAAAAATCTGGATGCATTTATCAAAATTTGTAACCCAAAGACATATAGGCTTTGCAAAAGTATCTTAAAATGACTGAACTAAACATCTGCAACCTGGTATAAGTTTCTCCACCAAAAGCACAGAAACCCTCATCTCATGCCCTGATGTGATGCTTCATTGAGTTCTCCCTGCTGGTAACAAGTACAGCAACCACATCCTTTAACAGTTCTTTCTGTATTCCACTTCTTCCTCCTAAAATCTCTGCAACATATATTCCTTGCTGCCTGCTTTCCCTTTTCATTCAGTTCCTGTAACCTAATTCATTACCCTAAGCTTCTTTCATGGGTTCTTTCCCAGCGCCTGTTCCTGCTCAACTTAGGTTGGATGTTGCATACACAATGATGGGTGGAGAAATGGACATAGTGTAGGAACACACAGACCACTGTATCACCTAAGAAAACTTGAGAGGTAAAGAAAATACTCCTTTTCTTCCTGGCTCCTCCTTTAGTGCTAAATAAATAAAAATTACTATGTTTTACATACTGTAGAGTTTTTCAACCATATTGTGCAGATTTTGGTTGAGACAATGCAAAGGAGGTAAAGGAAAAATGCTGCTGAATACTGACAATTTCAGAAGGTACCAGAAAGCACAGCAGAGAGTTAAGAGAATGTTTCAGTAGTTAGCCATAAATGCAGAAGTAAACAAGCTTCAAAACTTACCAAGTACGGAAGCTTTGCATCCAAGTTTGTTTGCCTCTCCAGAAAACAATCGGGCCACGTAACAGTATCCACAGACAAACTTTTTACTTAGCTCATTACATTGCAGAGGTAATTAGCAGTTTCTCCCTCCTCAGTAACTCTTCATCATCAACGTATCATCTCACTGAACTCCAACCCTGAGTGAACTTCCACTACTCTTCCCATTGCTGACCCCTGTTCCACTCACTTTTTTTATGTTCCGAACTTACTTTCCTTTATAAAGTTAAAAAATAAAATGTGTGCTTTTAAACCAAATAAATAAAATTCAGGACGCCAACAGTAAAAATGTCAATACGAGGAGCAGAGAAATCATGGGAGAGAAGAGAGGAACTCTTGAAATCATCTGAATAACTGAAACAGAACTGGAAAGAACAGCAAGGTGAAGTATCCATGTTTCTCTGATTCCTTTGCCATTTTGTGGTCCTGAAAAGCAGCGCTACCTTGCAGTCCAAACAAGCTTTACCACTTATGGTTCCTTTTATAGTTTGCTCTCAAATATGTCCTACCCTACTAATACTTTTCATAGGGACATGTCCTGCTCAGTGAGTTCCACAATGGCAATGCATCACTAAAACTGAATTCTCTTAGAATGCTTATGGGTTCAAAGACCTACAGTGATCCACAAAAAGAAAAAAGGAAAATAGAGCTAGTGTGAAGCTCAGACTTGTCCCAAAACACAGAGGCTTAGGCATTTTTTAAGTTGCAAAGAAAAACTCTGACATGAAAAATAAGCTTTGATTACTTGGCCATTAAAGTTACTGAATTCTGAACTTTGCATTTTGCTTTATGGAAAGTATATTCAAGTCCACTGTTTTCTAGCATATTCATTTATAAATAAACGAGTCAATTTATTCAGGTTTGGGTGGTTTTGGGGGATTACTTTGGAAGGACACTGCAGCTAGCACATACATTGAAGGACTATATCCAATCTTAGTTGTGCAGTCATTATTGACAATAATTACTGTACTTAGTACACTAGTTACTGACAATAGTTACTGTACTTAGTAACCAAATGTGACACACCAGCCACATAGACTGAATTCAGCCATTTTCAGTCTTAAGGAATGATAAACATTATTCAGTTTGACCATCCGAAGATAAGGAAAAGCTAAACTTCACTGTTGAGAAATGCAGCATTTCATTCTACCTGTGAATTAAATTATGAAACTCTGCCTAGCAGTTAGATATAAGTGGTCAAACATTTATTTCCTTAATGTCACAAAATCACAGCTGTTTTATATAGCAATGCAAAAATTTCTTGAGAAAATTAGAATTTTACAAATGCAAGTATGTTGATCAACTCCATTCAACATATTCTCACCTTAAAAGCGTATATACCAGAGCAGCAATGAAAGTGAAACTGAGCACAACTGCCACCAGTACCTGGTCACTTATTCCTTCTATAACTGAATCATCTAGCTTCAAACTCTGAAGTTCTGCTTGGTGACTGGCCATCACAGCTCTAAAATGAAAAAAAACCCCACCATAAATATACATATATATAAAAAAATCATACACCTGTGCATAAGTTTTAAATATAGTTACAAATAACATGTATATGTATCTATTCATATACACAATAAGTTCCTGAAGCAACAGATCAGTCATGTCAGAGAGAAAAAATGGTAAAATAAGAGGGAACAGATGCATTTTTAACAACCACTGACTGCAAAACATTTGCCTTGCACAGTAGCAAGTCTTAAACAGCTATGTTGTGAACTAAAGGAGGTTTTTTTTTAAAGAAAACATGAGTCAGATACTTTACCTGGGAATCTTTACCAGATGACTTGCACAGGAATAGGTCAGTGCTGAATTGGACATAGTGTAAGGACAGTTCATTTTTTAAAAGTATAATGACTCTGCATTATCAAGAATTTTAGCTTTTACACAACACATCATTGCTGCTAGGCTGAGACAACATAATTTTTAGAAACCTAATTTTCACCACTTTTGTAAAGAAAGTAACAAAGACATGTGGGTTTAGCTGTTTTTAGACTGTTAAGTGCCCATTTGGATACACAGAAGCTGTCCGATGCACCTTATATTTTATCTGTCTTTTCTGTGCATCACCGTCATTCAGCTGGAAACATGGGAAAAACTTGAAAGGAGTATTACTAGGCTTCCCTAGTTAGACTCACTTGTTTTATATTAATTTCACATAAATGATAACGAGAATGACTTACTAACATTTATTAACCTATAGCGTTAACCTACAGCTGCAGAAAAGCAAAATAAAAGCATTTCCAACACATTGCTAAATCACTTCTGTTGCAATCAGGAAGTGAAACAAACCACATCTAGGAATGTTATGAAACCAGAAGAACGAAGCTAACTCTGGCAGATGACTAAAAAAAGTCATATTGATACCACATCCATAGAGAAAGTATTTTTTCATATGAAATGGACATAAAACCTCAGCATCAGTTTACAAGATAGGTTTTATTTACTTGCTAGTCCAGTGTGTTCTTGAGTGCAAGCTTTCATCAGTGTTTCTAGAGCTCATGTGTTACTGTTTAATTCCAATCTCACCGTCTAACAAACATCACCAGACACTGTCTAGCTCTGAACTAATTACAAAACTGAAACAGAACATAAGACATTTGGATTTTGATGGATAAGTGTAATGACTACCCTGGCAAGATTTCATCATGCCAGTCTACTGCTAATAAAAAAGTATCTTCTCTAAGATAGCTGCTCTCACCCTCCAGGTCTTTTATTGTATGAATTGTGGATCTTTTTCCAAGCTTCCTTACGTTTGTGGGAGCTGTCCTCTGTAGCAGCAATGCAAGAAGAGCTGGTATATTCTAACATTATTTTTAAAAACAAATAAGTGGTATAATTAAGTACCAAAAGAGCAGAGAAAACTTACAGAGAATGAAGGGGTCAGCAACTAAGCACCACAATGCTGCTTGCTCACTCTTACTCCCTCGCAGTGAGATGGGAAGAAGAATTGAGAATTAACCAGTAAAACTCATGGGTTGAGATAAGAACAGTTTACTAACTAAATTGAAATAAACCATAATATTAACAATAATAAAATATATAGTAATAGTAATATTTTTAATGAAAAGTAATATAAGAAAGAGAATTAATTAAGCCCAAGAAAGACAAATTACTCCTAACGCAAATGTTCACCATCCACCGACCAATGCTTAAGCAGCAATCTGTCCTACCCTGCCAACTCTCTCCAGTTTATACACTGGGCGTGCCAGTCTATGGAACAGTCCTTTGGCTAGTTCAGGTCAGCTGTCCTGGTCATGTTCCCTCCCAGGTTCCTGGGCATCTCCTTGCTGGCAGGGTAAGGGGAACTGAAAAGTCCTTCACTGAGGCCAAGCACTAATTAACGACAACCAAAATATGACTATGTTATCAACATTATTCTCACACTAAATTCAAAACAGAGCCCTGTACCAGCTCTAGGAAGAAAATTAACAGTCCCAGCCAAAACCAGGTCAGAAGGGTATATTACTTCAATTATTCTATTTTTGGGCTTCCACAAAATGAAATAATTAAGCATATATGAATTGAAACAGTAAGTTATTCTAAGTGTTCCACTTTGAACTGAGACTATTATTTCTCTAACTATAGTAATGTTTTTTGCTAATTATAACTTTCCACGAGCAACAGTGTCATAGTCTAAGTATTGAAATATTGATCAATATTTGGAAAAGGTCACTTTTCCAAAAGGTGACTCATCAAAGCTGCATCTAAAGGAAGTTAATATTGGCACAGGTTTCATATATACTAATGAACAAAAGGATTACATTTTTCTGGGAAGGCCTTAGACTAGATGATCTTTCAAGGTCCCTTCCAACCCTTAATATTCTGTGATTATGTGATAGTAACAAGAGCCCATAGTAGGCATTACAGCAGGTCTTTACATAGCTAGTTACCAACTTATATTGCTACAGTTAAAGCCATGAAGTCAAGGTGTTCTGAAAGTTTTCTGAGCAGTAGTTCCTTTCTACCGAGGATCTGGACTGGTAGGTGTGCTGCGATGCCTACCCAGCTCAGCATTCCCAACCTATATGCTTGATTTCTTTGCATATCCAATCCTGAAGAAACTTACAATACATCATTTTTGGACACTCCACAACTGTGCCTTAGACAGCATGCTCCTATCTCCAATTCCGAAATTTTCTCTCCTTAAATGCTCTCATCACTTGAATAATTTTTACTGTATCACACTGTCATTTTGGTTTGATCATTCAGTACAGAATAGAAGTAAATAACAAGAGACTGGTATGTGGTGACTCCTCCATTGTCCCAAGCAGAACCTAAAAAGAAATAAAGAAATTCCTGCAATATCTATCTAGTTTTGTATCAATACTGCCAAGATGTATAGAGAGGGGAGTGGAATATCTGCCTCAGTCTCTCTCCCAGCTATCTCTGTTATTAAATTCCAGAGAAGACAGGCTACTGATGCTTAAGGCTCACATTGTTCATTGGCTGTTAGAACAGACTAGCATGCTAGTAACAAGTACATTTCACTATTATACACTTTTTTTTTTCTTTTTTGAGAAAAATACACTGTGGGAAAGACATATAGATGATTTAACATCACCTTTGGAAGGCAAGTGTTTCTCACACTGACACCTGAAAGGCTTCCTGTGTCACTGCTTGCCTGGTACATTCTATCATGAATTGTCAGTATCACACAAAATTAATTCTGTTTCCACGAAGAGCCATCAAGACATCCACTCTGGAGTTCTCTCTCCCTCTCTGTATGTTCCTTGCAACAACAGCCTTAATCCTTATCTGCCTACCATTAATAGCACTCACTAAATCTGCTTGCCTTAATTTCTGCTCATGCACTCCTCTTGAAATCCCAAATGATGGTTCCAAGGTTAACAGCAAAATATGAATAAGAAATACATAGATCCTCACCTTCTCTTCCTTCCCACACATAATGCCAGTTACTTCTGTCTACTTCACCCTTTTGCTTAACACACAGGATTTTACCAATAACCATTCTAACATAAACTTAAGTGTTCAAAAGAAATTCCTGCACAGTCTTTCCATCTACTTATGTATCAATACTACCAAGATGTGTAGAGAGCGGAATGGAATCTCTGCCTTGGTCTCTCTCCCAGCTGCCTCTATGAGTAAATTCTAAAGAAGACATGCTAGTGATGCCTAAGACTCATATTATTGTTCATGCTTTAACTTATTTGCTGATTCTGGGCAGCCAACAAGTGCTGAGTGTATTCCATTCATCACTTCTAGCACTTTTTCTAAATCAGACCATTGCACAGGAGGATTGACATGAATTGTGTACACTAGGAATTACAAAAAGAAGGCTTTCACTTCAAAGGATCAAAAAACGCTTTCTCAAGCCTCAGTAAAGATAGTTATAATTTCCTCCTATTCTTATCTTGGGCTTGGCATTGTCCTGGTTTCATCTGCGATTGAGTGAATTTTCTTCCTAGTAGCTGCTCAGGGTTATGTTTTTGATTTATTCTGAGAATGCTGATAACATAAGAATGTTTTAATTATTGCTGAGCAGTGCTTGCCCAGTCTCAGTGCCTTTTCTGCCTCTCATATTGCCCTGCCAGCAAGAAGGCTGGGGGCTAGTAGGGAGCATGACCAGGACAGCTGACTCAAACTAGCCAAAGGGCTATTCCATACCATAGAGTAGCATGCCTAGTATACAAACTGGGGGAGTTGGTGGGTAGGGATGGATTGCTGTTTAGGCATCAGTAAGCAGGGAGTGAGCAATTGCATTGGGCATCACTTGTTTGGGTTTTTTTTCCCCCTCTTTTTTCTTTTCATTATTATTGTAGATCCTTTTTTGTTATTTTCATTATTATTTTTTGTTTCATTTTTGTTAGTAAACTGTTCTTACATCAACCCAAGAGTTTTACTATTTTTTTTTCCTCTCTGATTCTCCTTCCTATCCCATGGGGAGGATGGGGAGTGAGCAAGTAGCTACATAGTGCTTAGGTGCTGTCTGAAGTTAAACCCTGACAAGCATCTAACAAAAAGCAACGGCTACAGGAAAAACATTGCTAAAATAAACTATTTGAAAATTTTCTGACTGAAGGAGGAAGGAATTTTCTGATCTCAAGTTTGTCTTGAGCATTTTGAAACAAAACATATAGAACTGCAAGCTGGCAGTTCATGTTTCTTCAGGTGCAACCACAGCATGTGGTGGTTTGCACAGGTAATAGACTAGCTAACAGTCCTAAAACAGCTGCTCAGGAATCTTTCCTCCCACTGCATGTGCTTAGCAGTGGTGCTCTTTCAATTAATAAGCAGGCTATAGTGACTTAAAAAGATGCAATGATGATCCTTCAGTCTTCACAGACAACCAGCACTGAACAGGGATAAGTGTGTGTCAGAGAAGACTTCTGCAGCCAACTTTTTCACACTAATCTAATCTTTCTTAAAATAGTAACTGGTAATAATTTGATGTCATGTAATACCAACTTGGTGCGGTTTGTATAATTTTCAGCCTTTTTCTGTTGATCCATTACATTTGTCTGTTTATGCCTGGACATGTTCCTATGCGACCTGATCTAGGTGAACCTGCTTCTGCAGGGGGGTTGGACTAGATGATCTCTAAAGGTCCTGTCCAACCCTACCATTCTATGATTCTATGATCAAACTTTTCATCACATATGCCTTTTCAGATCAGGCAGACTTTACAGGTATTAAATAATTTTAAAGCGGTTCTTTCATCTCTGTAGACTTATGCTACTTCTGTTTCTCTTCATAATTACAAATAAGGTTAGATTTTTTTTTAACGCTGTACCTCTCTTCTTTTATACAAGAAGTTCATTCCTATCTATACTAGGTCTCTGAAAAAACTACCAAATCAATGAATTACTTCAGGGAAAAAAAAAGTCAGTAATTAAAAACAGATTAAATTTTGAAAATCGATTTGTTTGTTATACTTAAAGATATTTTATTTTTTTAGCTATTTAACAAGGACAGCTTCCTTACATGAGAGCATAACCTCATCTCCATGTTCCAATTAGGGGATGAAAACTAAACCACATCTAACAATACTGACATCAAAATTGGACTTTATACCATCAACTTGAGAATGTTAAAAGTATCAGCTGCAGAGTTTAAGAGCACAATGAAAAATGTTAGGCCTTTTTCCTACAGTATAAGTATGAACAAAACCCTCTAAACTTAATTTCCACTTTCATTCCATCTCATCTTCTGGCATTTTCTTAAACTAAAACAATATGACTGCCTAGTGAGAGATAAAAAGACAAGGAGTTACTTCTCCATTCCACTTGGGCTAGCTGAGTTATAGCTGGACTTTGCAGCACAGTATTTAGAATGAGATCCAGTTTATCTGTGTTAGAATTGATAGGAACAGAATGTAAAGGATCTCAAACTGAATTATCTACAGAATGCTTTGAAATAGAAAGGAATGGAGCTTACAGTTATATTTTTAAAATAGTGTAATTTTGTTTATAAAAACCATCACAGACTAACCATCTAAACACGAAATCACCTTGTTTTTTATCAGTTTTTCTAAGAGTGATAACTGAGAGAAAGCAACACTAATATACTAAATTCAAGTAAGAATCGCAGGCCTTAAAAGTAACATTTCTCTATGCTTAAGTATGAACAACGTGCAATTTTCTGAAAAAAAAAACCCCAAAACATCAAAAGGAGGACTGTAATGAGATCACAGCTTTTACATCTTTTATTCTTGGAAACTCAATAGATCACACTGAAATGTGAGGGCATGAGGAAATACACTAGTATGGCTGTATTATGTCTTCATTTTTTAGATTTGAAAAATATTATGTAGACTTTCAACATTCAACATACAGAACAGCTAGAACATGCTCTGATTTACAAAAAAATGAAAAATAACCCAGTGCTTGCAATTATACATTATACACTTGTTGCCAGTAATCCAGAGACAGAACATTTCGTTAGTTTTCTGAATGATTTGAACATTTCCAAATCTGTCCAGGAAGTACAATATACAGGTACACTCTCAAAACCACAGAGATTTTAGTACCTGCTACCAAAGGAATATATGAGTGTACTGAGAAAGAAGAGGCTCTCTTCATGTCTGAGAAGTAAACAATAAGATAACACACAAGCAATACTGCTGTACATATGAATTAAAACCAAGAGCAACATTTTATTGAAATGAGTGTTACAGTTTGCTCAACATCTGAACTATATGTTAGGTAACAATGTATTTTTGAAGTGATGGGCTGTGAGTGAACTTAATAAAAACAACTAAGTTTGGTTTGATCTCTTTTTACTTTGAGTATTTTGCTCTTGATGCAATACTGGCAAACACCTTCAGTGCTTGAAAAAAATCGTAAAATTAAGAGAGTGGTGGCGCGTCATGGTGAAAGTCAGAACCTGTAATACCTTTAGTCTGTTGTTTTCTATTATCAGAAGCATTCCCACCACTTTTGGTCCTTAATTTGTAGAGAATATGTATTTTCCAGAAGTTAATTCTACTCTAAGTAGTAAAATATCATGAGTCATATCTTTTTAAGACCAAAGATGCTTTAACTCTGCAAAATTTTCTTTTTATAAAAGAAAGGAACAATAACAATAATAATGTTTAATTTGGATCAACATGTTTCTAATAAGATTGACCTGTTTTAGGTAACAGAAATTAACTTTTAAGAATGAAAGCATACTAAAATGAAGCATATTTATCCTGTAACCCATCTCCTGCACGCATAGTAGCTTATATTAAAATATTTAAGACATAAATTTAGTCATTTTCTTCCATTTAAGAGAAAAACAGACACAAATTGACAAAATAAAGACAAATTCTTAAATGCAGAGCAATAATCGAGACCTGTCTCATCAGAAATTATGCTGTTACTTGCTACTTCTGAGGCCAATGTCTGTTGTTGAGAATGAGATTTTGTGAATTAATTTGACCCAGCAAACTGCATTCTACAGTTAATTTTTAAGCCTCCCTCATGAAGAGCTCCAAGGTATGCCTAAACTGGATTCAGAAAGCAGGCATTAAGCATGTACGATGAACAGTAAATGTACGAACATCTTTGAAGATATTAGCATGAGTTTACTAGCCTAAATCAGCTAAATCCTGAGCTGATACATTTTATCCAGGTGCTTTAAAGGTGGACTTTAAAATAGCGGTGTAGACACACACACACACATATATATATATATATATATATATATATATAAAATAAAACAGAAGCAAGGGAAATTATGGATGGTCTACTCAGAAAAAGTGGTTTTGAGGAAATGGCATTTCTTAGCTTTTCATTTTTGTGAGTACAGTCTTATTTGAATGAAGCACACCCAATACTATCTCAATACATTTTAAAAATCAGAAGACCACCAGAAGGCACATCTACTATGGGAGTGAAAAAAAAAACAAACCCAAATTTCACAACATACCAATTTACAGGATACATTCTGCATGAGCTGTTAACTGACTTGGGAATATCTTACTAGGTTTTCATGCAGTCTGTTAATACATTATGCTTTAGCAGCAATTTTGGAGTCAGAAATCATCTGACCATGTACAGCAAAATTACAGTTAAAACTCAGTTGTATTATACTCAGATACTTCTTCACCATCAAACACCTTTGCTTTCTGGACTATGATGATAAGATTTATAGGTGTGCACTTTCTTTGCAAAAAAAAAAAAAAAAAGGAAATGAAAAAGCCTAAAGAGTCTTGCCAAAATAGTGGAGAAGGCAATTTCAGCAAGCAAATAACAATTTTGTCCAATATACCTTAAGAACTGACCAACTGAAGCACTTGCCCGATAAAGCAGGTCTTTTTAAGATCTAAGGTCAGCAGTCTTGAAGGCACATTTTTTCCTACAGAGAAAAAAAAAATGGATATTCTACTTTTGCTGGTGGAATCATGCTTTGTAAGCTAAAAATAAAACAGATGCAAACTCCAGATGCAATTCTGTAAGGGAAAATAACCCCAAGCTAATAAACAATTCTACTGGGAAACAAAGTCTCCATTTTTCTCAGAAGCCTGCAACTGATGGCTTGACACCAAAACACAAAGTCTTTGCTACCTGGAGTACCTGTCTGAGTGACACATGATCTGTGTAAAACAAACCCAAACAGCCTTCCTTTGCTTTAAAAATACACAACAGACGGTGAAACTGAATTTATATGCAGATAGGAACAGGAGAAAGGGCCTGTAGATGTCTTCGTTCTGGACTTTTCTGATCAGATACGAAGAGAAAGGAAATAACGTCACTTAATCATCATATGTTCTGAAATATGGTAATACTCAGCTAAGAAGGAAAAGGCTTTAAAACTCCCATAAGAAAAGTGCCCAAGAATTCTTCACTGTAGAACGCAATGCTTCTGTATGTAACCTCACATTTAAAACAGACAGCAATATAAAAAGCATTACTGTATGTCTGCATCAGCAAAATACAAAATGAAAGCTAGACCTTGTGACAAGCAGTAAAGCAGAGTGGGAAATGGGTGCATAAAAGAAGATGCAACAGCAGGATCTGAAGTAAAGGCTGAAGTATCCATGAAGGCGTATTTGTCAAAAGTACCAAGCATATCGCATAAAGTACACATTAAAACCTGGAATGGGAAGTTACAGTGGTGCAGCTTACACAAACTTCTAAGACTTTTAAACTTATTTCTGAATATGAAAGCTACTTTTAAGTGAAAGGAGATCGAATTCATAACCTAAAAATTAAAACAGCGCATTATGCAATCAGAGCAGTGAGAAGGTACTTTCCTGGGAAAAAATTGAATTTTCATAGCTTTTATAATACACTTTAATTCAAAATAAGTTGACATAAAGGAGCATTCAGAATTTGTCCACGATACTAACTTAAGCAAGAACTGTGCAAAAACATGAAAAAAAAAAAAAAGACAGCTAATTGATCTGCAACCCTTCCTCTCTTGGTCGTTCCAGTAGGCTGTTTCAAAACCTCAGCTGTTACCAGTGTACTGTTCCAGCCACCTTATTTTGTCACAGGTCAGGCCCGTTGCTAACTGATAGGGAATTGTATAGCTTATCATTGCGATATATTCATCGCAAACTTTGGATGGGCCAAAATTTAAATGCCTACTGAGAAGGAGCTTCTTGAACTCTTCAGGCAACCCATTTGCAGCATGATAAAGAGCTACCCTGGCTGGGGCAGAAAGGACACTTGGGCCATGAAACACGCCCCCCAAATTCGAAATTAAAAACTCATTTAGTAACCTGCAGCTAACGCAAAGTAACTTTTATTTGATGTTAATTAACTACAGGAGAGTTTTGCCGAGAGGAAATTAATGTCATTTTCGACTACAAAATGAGAGAAAAACGTGTTGGAGGCTGCTCTTTCCACAAGCCAAGCCGTATTACTTACTATCAAGAGAACGTCTGTGGGTGCAGCCTTCTCACCAGCTCAGGCTCCCGAAGCTGTCCCTGGCTTCGGAGTGACAGTGCCGGTCCCTCCCGGCCCTCCCCGAGACCTTCCCAACCAGCTCGTACTCGCCGCCGGCCTCCGAGGCGCGGCGACGTGACAGCCGAGGGCGCAGACAGCCGGGGGAAGGGACGGACCCCGCGGCGTACTAGGGCCTCCGCGGGCTGCAGCGGGCCCGGCTGGCGATGCTTGACTGCAGATCCGGCCACTTCCCTGCACTCGACACGGCCCGGCCGGGGCGCAGCAGCGCTGACAGATCGAGCAGAGCTACCTCAGCCCCCGGCGCGCACGACGCTTGCCTCCGGCCGCAGCCCCGCCCCCTCCCCCCCGCTGGCGTCTCCCCACACCACCGCGCAGCGGCTGCACCGCGCAGGCGCGCGCGGGTTGTTCTCGTCAGGTCGCTGTGACGTGTGGACGCCGCGGCCCGGCCCGGCCCGGGACAGGACGTGGGGGGGAGGGGGTCGCCGGCGGTACCGACCCGAGCCGGCCACGGCCGTCAGCTCCTTCCGCTGTGCCCCGCCATGTTCAACGTGGAGAGCCTGGAGCGGGCCGAGCTCGGGGAGAGCCTCCTCACCTGGGTGAGTGCCGCGGCCAACAGGCCCCCGCCCGCAGCCAGGCCGCCCGGCGAGGCTGCGCGCCACCCCTACCCTCTGCTCGGCTGCAGCTCCGCTCCACTGGGAGAGGGGGGCCTTGTCCCGCCTCCCCAGCCTTGTCCACGCCGCGCCCTGGGGCTTAGGCCGGCTTTAGCCCAGCTGCTCTCGGCGCGGCCTGTGCGGACCTGCCCCACCTCGTTCGCCGGCCGTCGAGGGACTGCCCGGGCAGGGAAGAGGCGGCCTTCCGCCGCCGTAGCTCTGCACGGGCGTCGAGGAAACAAAGGAACAGGCGCCCCGCGGCCGGGGCCTGCGCGGCCGCAGATAGCGCACGCAGGCGCGTCCCTCGTCGTGCGCCTGGGCTCAGCGGGCCCAATATTGCCCCTAACTGCTATTTATCTCCCTCGATCCGTGCCCTTCTTGGCGCGGCGCTGGTGTGTCGGTGCCGCCTCCGCTCGGCAGGCTCTCCTGAGCAGAAACTTTCTTCTCGTCTGTTTCTTTCTCTGTATTTTTAAGTAGTACTTGAGCCTCGAGAGACAAAATTCACGTGTGAAATCAAGATAACGCAATATCAGCCGAAGAATTACGTTTTCGCTTTTTAGTGTTACAGGACCTGGTCCATAAACATCTTCAGATTGTGCTGACATTCACACATAAGCCAAAACGTAGTTGATATTGAATCTGGGTTTGCAGTTACTCCATAATTTGAGCAGTGACTTTAATGTAGCCATGAAACTTTGTATTTCTGTAGCAACTGATTTATTCACTAACTATTTGGAACTGTTGGACTTGGTTTTGAGACTTTTTTTTAATTTTTTCCCTCTGTAAGCAAAATTGCCAAGGAAATGCCCATTGCGTGAAACTCCTGAGTACAACTGACGTTGAAGAGAAACAGAGACTTTTTTCGATATTTAGTCTGTGCAAAGCCAGAGCTGGCTAAAGCTGTAATGGTGATGAGGAAGTTATTGAGGAATGACAGGTTAGATTTCTCTGTGAAAGTCAAAAGGGAATGAGCAAAGGAAACTTAGTGATTGTTAGAGGTGAGCAGAAGGTCTCACGAATGGTACTGAAGGCAGAGATTTTGAGGAAGAGTGTGCTCCACTGCTTCGGAATAAGTAACCCAGATTCTCTTCATATTCCTCCTAGTCTTTACATATTTGTTGCAATAGCCACTTGTCCTGCTTTTGGCTTGCCGTGCTTGCTTCTTCAGATGTTGGGAATGAAAGTCCTCTTCTTAAGAGAATTAATGAGGAAGTCAATGTGAGTGAAGGCAAAGTGAGGCTGACTTGAGAGGCTCAGTGCTAGGAGAAAGAGGAAGGTTTACATGGAGGGGACAGAGAAAGATCAGTTGCTGGTTCCTCTCTGCTTTTATTGTTGGTGGTTTAGACACACTCCTTGTGCTCTCTGTCAAGAAAACAGTTGTGCCAGTGGGAGAAGCATAAGCTCGAAAGCTTACCTAGCAAGTAGTCACAGTCCCAGTGTGTTTCTAACTCCCCAGACTGACAAGTAACCAACAGACTTAACTGTTTCCTTTGTATGTGAGACTACTTGAGGCATGTAAACTGCTCTAGAGTGAAAGAATTGTATTTTATTTTGCATGGTATTGGCCTGTTAAGAGTGATTTGAGCTGTTGATCCTACCAATTGTCCAACTGCAGGTTGCAAAATTATTAATCAATTGAGAATATTTTGTTGAAGTATTGAATCTGTGCAGAAGTCTGTGTAGGATCTGAATATTACAATATTTTTTAATTAAGCATGCTGTTCCAATTTGATTTTGAGGTGTTAATATTTAAAGAAAGCTGTTTGTAAAACTTTGTAAAGTTAAGCTGTTTGCTAGTTAGGGAGATCACAAAATGCAGTCAAAAGGCAATGGCTACTTCCTTGTTCACCAAAACAATTATTTGTGCAGCCAAATATAGAACAATGTGTTTGAAAGGACTGTTTTATCAACTTCTGCACATGTTCAAATGTGGTGGGAGCTGGATTAGTCTTGACAGAAAATAAGAGTCATCGATTCTTGTTTGTGGAGATGAAGAGGACAAATGTATCTATATGATGTCTATTCAGTGTTAGTGAAAATGCCCGCTGATTTTCTTGCATTAAACAAAAAAGAATTGGAAAGAACTGATGATTTTTTGTTTGTTTGTTTTTCCTTGCTGCATTTGAGTTTGGTAGTTAAGGCAATCGATTTACTGTGTGGCAAACTTTGCTTTTACCCTTGAAAGTAATTTGCACTGTCTTAGAGAAGTGAAACCATTGGAAATAATTACCTTGGCAGAAAAAAGCTGTCTTGGAAAAGTACACGTGAAACTTGAAACCTTAGAGAGAGGAATCACAGCAACAGGAAAAGTCTTGTGGCCTTGACTATCTGCAGGAGTTATTACTCATATAGTCATGTTTGAGCAGTAGTTAGTATGTATAATCTTCACTCCTGAAGCTGTACCTGTCCACCAGAGTCTTATCCTGTCTGTGGTAATGGTTCCTGCAAATTCCTTTGTGTTTCTGACTTCACACACCCTCAGATATTGAGCTAATCAAGAAACCAGCTATATCTTTTTTGTTTAGCAGAAATATTACTAAGTCATTCTTAAACAGCATTAGAATTAGTCAACACATTTCTTAGATGAATGTGTGGAGTCATGGATTATTTTTACAATTTCAGTATTTTGGTGTGAATGGGGCTTTGAAACAGTAAATAAAATGAAGGAAGGAAACATGAAACTTATGAAAGAAGTAATGAAGTTTTTTAATCTTCAGTGAAACTGACTGTGTAAACAAGATGTTTTTTTGCCTATCTTTCTCTCAAGTCCCATAATGATTCTTGGGAAACTGTTCATTTAGAATGGAGAATAAAGCTGTCTTAATTGTAGGTTATGCATACTTGGGATGACCTGTCTTTTCCATTTGCAGGAAAAGCTGGATATTCTTAAGAACTGGTTTAACCTCCCAGATGTCTTGCTTCACATTCATATGGAAGTACTTGAACTGGTTTGTCTGTGTTTTAAGTGAAGTAGATAAGGCTTTCCACACGTCTGAGAACCTGTTCAGCCTCAACTGAGTGTTTGCTTGGGTGGATGTAGGGTGAGAGGAAACTGCTCCTCCCTCTGCCAACTCATTATTTTAATGACTGAGAATATCCCTCAAGCCTTTTAATTTGCATGCCTGTGATTCCTATTCTGATGTCTTTAAACTGGATCAAACTCTTTACCTCAGAATATGTTTTGGTTTATTCTTTAATATTTCACCAACACTCACACTTTTTGTGTTGCATTCTAGCTTAGGGGTCAGTTCCCAGGTTCCTGAATTATTTTTGTTTAGGAGCTTCTGCTTCCTAAAACTTTAGCAGATGACCATGGTGTTAGCCAGGGTAGTGGCAACTCAAATGAAACTAAGTGAAGCACTGGAGCCCAAAAAATGACACCTCAAAGTTTATGCCTCATCAGAGTTCGCAGACTACTGTAATTGCAGAACTATTACTTTACCAAAAATCTCCCAGAAGCCCCTTCTGAGACTATTCTAGGCACTGTGGTATAGTGTATCCAAGCTGCACAGCAGCCAAAACAATTATGAAGTGTGGTTTTGAGATAAACCTGCAATGATACTAAAGTAGTTTCAGAATATCTAATACAGATTTACAAGATCTTTTGTGTTTAAAACTTACAACTGGTCCACATATGAACACACAAAATTTTTTTTCTCCTTTGTATGTAGTGTCAGGAGTATTTTTAACATCACTGAGTAATTTCTTAAAGCACATAGAGCTGTCAGACATGCATGTGGCAGTTACACCGTGATATGTCTGGATCAGAAAGTGTGATGGCTACAAGCTTTTGCTCTATGGTCTGAGAAATTTTGGGTTTTAACATACAATTAAGATGTGAGATACTGAAAAGATTGTTTAGCATTGGTATGTAAACAGCAGGGTTCCTCAAAGAGGTCACTGCTGTCTGGTTATAAGTAGCAGATTGCTCTAGAGATATTGCGAACTTTCTTTCTTTCATTGTAGTAACTATCTCTTACTTTGCCATATGCTGCCTCCAACAAACTACATCTTGCCTACTTTCTTCCTCTTCCCACTCTCAAGGTCAAATATTGTTTCTGTGGTAGACCTGTTAAAACTTTTCTGTTAAGTGAGAATTTTGTAAACACTTAAGATGACCCCTGTTACAGGACCTGCCACTTTAAAAGCACTCTATTTGTGTGATGTCAGTCCTTTGACTTTTTTTTTTTGGTTGAACAGTGCAACGTTCTGTCTTCTATGTCTGGTCTGTCCCCAACTGGAAGGATTTGCCCATGTTAGTTTGAAACACAGAGACTGCATGAGCAAGTGCTGAAACATGTTTTGATTCCTCAATAAGGGTGCTTGTAAATACTTTGTAGGCATCCTTTTTAGAGAAGGGCAAATCTTCTGGAATTAGTTGGGAAAGCTATGGTTTTCTTCTCCTCTTCTGTTACCTCCTTTAAGACTATGCTGTTCAAGATCCTTGTTTCTTGTAGATGCCAAAACGATAGGAGACTTGGTAAGTCCTTGATCGTTGACCATGAAGTTGCAGGGTTTCATTTCCTTCTGATATCATTGCAACAGCATCCCTTAACTCTCAAAAATATCAAATTTTAGAAGTGGTTGGTTGTGCCGGTGATGACAACAGGTCAAGAAGATAGGTTCGATTTGAGTATGTTTCTGCTCAGACAGAGGAGAAAAAAACACAGAACTTGCCAGCAGTCATAGAGCATGGGTCAAGATTCCTGGCAGATCACAGCCCCTGTATCTGTTGTGACAGAGCAGTAGGTTGAGCAACATTCTGTTGTTGAGAGTGATACTCTGAGTGTAACTCACTGTGCTTGAAGGAGCTGGAGTGTCTAGCACCGTTGTTAGGCTATAGAGATTTTTTTGATGTATTGCAGGGATGTTAAGCAGAGGCTTCTCTTGTGTTGTACAGCAAGTGATATATAGGGCTGGTAATAGGTGAATATGATAATTAAAAATCATAAGGTACACTTTGTATGTATTCTTTCTCCCCTTGCCCCACTTTTAGGTTAACAGGAAGGAAGGCTGACCACAGAGTTCGGAGGTGCAGACTTTATATGTGTGTTTTGACATAGTATTAGGTTTTCATTCTTTGAGACCTTGCCCCAAAGTCTACTTTCATTCAGTTTACTGCTTTCTGAAGATTTGCCATATAACAGTGGTACATTTATAACAATTGCTTGTATTCTGAAGGGAAAAAAAATGTAGATGTGATTCAGTATGTGCTCAATTTCAGCTCCTTGTTCTGCCCCTCATTTTTTTTGTGGGGGGGAGGGGACTGGAAGATGCTGCTTGAAGAAGAAACAGATTTTACTGCTGAGGACTGTGAACCTTAAACAACTTTTCTGTTGGCTTTTTAATCTTGGAAGCAGGAGATGAGAGAAATCTTTGTCTTCTTTTTGAAATGCTTCAACAGTTATTTTGAAGAGATAGAGTAAAATTGTGAATTTTGCACAATTATCTGTCATTTTTATTGTGAGACCATTTTGAACCTTTTGATCTATAATATAAAATGCTGGTGTTCTGCTCTTTCTGGATTTTGCTGCAGTGTGTTTGACTTCTGTAGAGTAATGGCAGACTTCAAAGTTGTTGAGCAGGGAAGGGAGAAGAGTAGGACCCCAGGACTCAAGTCCACTTGCTGCTTTCTGCATTCTTGCCTGAGCTGAGGATTCTTGTGTACTGTGGTCATTTAGAATGACTTAACTAACTGTGGTTTGCCTCCAGATTCAGAGCCTAAGTCCAGGATTGCTTAATCAATGTAATTTGCAAGTCCTAGTCATTAATTTAAAAAAAGCGACAACAAAGTTACTTTCCACTCAGCAGCTACCACTAGCACCAGACAGTAATGTGTGGCAGGAAGTGAGGGGAACAGGGTAGTAGTGTGCTTCTTGTGGCTTTTGTTGCCAGATGCCTGGCATGTCCTGCCACAAAGGAAAGGGAAAGGGATTAACTCCTTCCCCAGCCTGACTGGTAGTGGTTTCGCGTCCTGTGGAGAATGCATGTGTGACTTTTCTGCCTGCCTTACTTTACCTTATGTGACTTAATCGTTCCTGTGAGTTACTTAGTATTTCTTATTCAGGGCAATGAATGGGAGACAGCATGGAAAGGAGGAGGAAAGATTTGATGGAGGGAAAAACTCTAAGGTTAAAGGCCAGGGGAGTCTAGCCAGCACTCCAGTTCTGGATAGGGCTGGGCAAAAAAGCTGCTTAATGAATACAGAACTGGAGTCGTTTTTCAGTGGACTAGCTAGGGCCACAAAGGGATGGCAGCTTTTCAAAAGAGGAACACAGGAAATGATTTTGGAGTGGTCCATGTGCTGGAGGAAGTATTGCACAAAGTAATGCATTGTAAATCTGTTGATGGTAATGCCCTTCAGTCCTAGAATTTGTAGAGCTCTTTCATGCTATTTAGCTGCAAGCTTCTTTCAAGTGTACATGACACTGGAAATGTAGTGCTTGGTGTCTACTGTGGAAGTCTCATTGACTGTTTGGAGCAAAATTATTCATAGTGGTGAAGTTTAGATACTTAAGCTAAATGACAGCTGTGTATTCACACCCCATGGAATGTATGTTTTAGGGGCACTGAAGCTGGGAAACGAGCATATGTATTTTATTCATTGCAGGACTGCAAAATATTAAATGGGTTATAACCTTTCCTACATTCCTGGATTACATAAAGTAAACCTTAGAGTGAACTTGTTTGCCAAGGCAGCAAAATATCCATAGTTTTACTTCAGATTAGAAATAAGTAGAAGTAAGTTTGTGTTTAATTGTAACAGTGATTACAGTTCTTTCATCAATTCTGCTGCCTTTAGTGGTTAGGGAAAAAACCTACAATAGCCAGGCTTGATCACTCCAGCATGGTTTAGCTGATTTTGATTTATGGACAATGATAAAAGATGGCAGCTTGATTCATGGTGATTCCTGTCTTTCTTAAGGAAACATAGAATTTGGTCAGCCTCTGAAAAATCTTGTTCTGCATACCTACACTGTCTCCATGAAATTCAGGAAGATGTTTGCTGACATAGAAATCCTGGAAATGGAGAAGACTTGAACTGCAAGATATGCTAAATTTAGTGGTGTGCTATACACCTCTGTTACCAGTTCTAGAATCTTCTAAGCCTGAAATTTTCTGGCCTTACTGCCAGTTCTCTGTGAATCCCGTCTTTTAGCTAGTCTTTCTTTACTTTTTTTTTTGTCCTGTAAAAAGACTTTGTTTCTATACTGAGCATAAAGTTTGTGCAGATGCTATTTCAGTAGAACTTAGTGCTCATAGATTTGTCTTCTGTGCTCTTGGGGAAGAGTTCTTTATTCCACCTATCAATAGAGACAGTACTTCTCATCAAAGTTATAGCTGGAAGAGGATGGAGTTGTGGGCTTTAAATAGGGTTTTTTAATGTATTTTGCAAGGGGAAAGCTGTCATCTGTTCACTTTTTTAAAAAAGTAATATTATAAATATGTATAAATTTGGACTACTAATATACAAAGTCTTTCTGACTAACCAGTAGCCAAGAAGTGAATGAACTTTGCTTTGCCTTATGTTGCCAAGTAGAAGCTATGCCTTACTGCCTGTCCTTTATCTTAGTATGGATCAATTTGGGCACGTTTGCCTGGTGCTCTTCAGGTTTCTAATAGCCTAGCAGTCTTCAGGATAAAAAGAGTTTAGTTCTTATGTTCATTGAACACTGTTCTGCTATTTGTATTTTAACACCTACTTTTAGAGAACAGTTCCAATATCTTCCTTTGGTGAAACCTTATGCATCCCAGTTCTATGGGTTGTATTATCATCTAGGCTTCTATCAATCAAAGAATGCTGAAGACGGAAGATACCTTACACTTCCTATGTTTACTGTGACATCACTTTAGTTCTGTTATTGTTTTCAACTCTAGATGGTAGAGATGTAAATTTTTTGCACTCAGTGGTGGAGTGGGCATGTATGTATCCTGTAAATGTGACTATTGAGTTATTGTTGCACTTATTAATAGCTTGTGTTTTGAGAGAAGAAGAGAAAGCATTAGTGGTAACTAATATTTTTGTAAAAAACATGATTAAGTTGTTGAAAGCTTGGAAAGAACTGTTGGTTTATGGTGCTGTGTAAGGCCTTCTGTTATGTATCGTGTTTTCATTTTGTCTTCATCACAAATATTCTTTTTCATCAGCTAACATATCTAACTTTGAACAAAAGCCAGGAATACATTGATTTTCTCCCCAGGATGTCTTCTCATGGATGTGTCTGAAATGGTTAAACCAAACACCATTCTGTTAATTGTGTCGTAATAATGTGTCACACTTCAGCAGCAATTTAGTGGCAGTACCAGGATAGCAGTAACTGTTTTGTGCCATCACAGCTCTCTTGCCTCGTAGTCCTTTAGTAAAGTAAGCTTTAGTCAAGATATTTCTTCTACCTTCTACACTTTGGAAAACTTAAACTATGAATTAAATATGTTGACTTAAACCTTTCATGGCTTTGACCTGTTCAGGTATTTGGAGTCAAACACAGTACTTATAAAATGGGAAGAAAATTAATAATAAAAACCCCAAAACATTCAGCCCATTCTTCCTGGAAGAATCCTCAGCCTGGCCAGCAGTATAAAGACCTTTCCATTTAGTTGTTTGGTTAATTGAGTGCCTAACAGTACAGCTAGATTGCAAAGTAACTTGAGTTTTTAGTAAGGAAATTCTAGCAACCTAAAAATCAGTGAAGACATTGGGAAATTCACAGAATCACAGAAGAGTTGGAAGGGACCTCAAAAGATGATCTAATCCAACCCCCCTGCTAGAGCAGGACCACCTAGAGTAGGTCACACAGGAACTCATCCAGGTGGGTTTTGAATGTCTTCAGAGAAGACTTGACTGTTGCTTGTCGGAGAGCTTAGATCGGATTTGTTTCAGCAGTCTACTGCTGTCTTGGGGAGCATGAAAAGTGAGCTTAATGCTTAGCTGTACAAGCAGAAGATAGCAGTGATGTTAACTGGGAGGAGAAGAGTGGGTGAAGAATCATTAAAATTGTCCAGAAGTACAGAATCTGGTTGTAAGACAGGAATCCAGTTTTCATTATGATAGATCTGTCTCAAACAAGAATTTTGTATCTGAGGAAGAACAGTTTTCTTTATCACATAATTAACTTGCCATCCTGAAACAAATTAATGGTCTGGTTTCCTTCAGTCATTGAAGCTAAGTGAGACTGATTTTAGTGGGTTTCTTGTAGCTCTCATAGGTAATATTGGGTGAATATATGAGAACAGAAGTGTCCAACTCTCCTTAATCTTCTCTACCAGTTTACTCTTTCAAATGTTCTTTATAATGGCTTGAGTAGTGATTCATGTCCAACTCGGTGAGGCTGGTTCCCTTCTTTTCTTACTCCTTGTTGCCACTTCTCCCTGTCTTAGTTGTGTGATCTGTTTCTACTGTGGTGATATAGTACTGTTCCAGGCTTTACATGGCAAGTAGTTGCAGGCTTGCTTGTAGACAATTTCAAAACATGTAGGGAAATAATGGGTAAATAATTGTAGAGGATCACTTATAGGTTGAGGAGTACTTTTGCTTTGATAAATAAATAACTGGAAGCTGGGAAATACCTTCAGTTGTATTTATAGAGAAGGTAACCATACAGTGTTTTATATGCTAAGAAGCTCTAATAGAGATTTCAGGTCTTATTGCAAAAGAATACATAAGAGGTCTGTTATGCAACTGCACCAGCAATAAAAGCCAAGCTGTATTTGTAATCAATGTGTAATGAGCAGATCTTTCTTTAACTCCTAGTGTTGAGAGGGGAAAGGTGCTGGAGAGTTTTTTCTGTCTTTGAGGTAGAAGAAGATTGGGTATTTTTTGGTGTCTTTTTAGGTTTTTCGTTTGGTTAGTGTTTTTTGTTGTAGGTTTGGGTTTTTTCCCCCTCTGGCTTCCTGGGATCCTGATCACAACTTTTATCCTGATCTTTAGCTGCCATCTTTGATAACTATTTGTCACTGACCTTCATATAAAAACTATTTTCCATTAAATACATTTCTGCCTCCTGTCCCTTGTAGCTAACAGACCCTTGCTAGTCATGTCTGTAATTCAAAACTGTAACTTAGATTTTCTGAGGTTGTGACTTCCTGAAGCAAATGTTTAGTCCACAGTGATATCCTTCTTTGCATTCAGTCACCTGCTACTCCTTATTTTGAGGTTTGTATAAAAATTGACAACTCATGCTCAAGGCTGTGTGAATCAGAGGTCTGGATTAATACCTAATAAAATGAAATAACCCTTTTCTCTCATGTGGCAGTTGATGGAAGGTGCGAATGCCTCCTAGGACTAGTGATTGAGGCAAGTGGTTGGTGTTTTTTTGCCCTTTTTTTCTCAGACTCTTGTCTGATAGAGTCATGGAATAATTTAGGTTGGAGGAGACATTTAAAGGTCTTCTAGTCCAACCCCCTGCAATGAGCTGGGACATCTTTAACTAAATCAGGTTGCTCGGAGCCTTGTCTAACCTGACCGTGACTATTTCCAGGGATAGAGCATCTACCACCTCTCTGGGCAACCTGTTTTTTATTTACAAGAAGCACCATTTGTATAAGCAGTAGTAAAGGCTAAGAAAGCCCACAAGAGAGCTTGTAACTTCAGGCTACATAAATGTTAAACAAATCAACCTTTTTTTTTTTTTTCCCCTGAATGTAAAGTACCACCATCTACACTTCAGTAGTACTTGAAACACTTATGCTGGTCCCACCATTTCCCCAAAAATGCTCTATAGATATGTATCTTACAATAAAAGAAAATTCATTTATCAGTGAAAAATTCTATAGGTCCTTTTTTGAGAAGACCCTTAAAAAAAACAATGTACAATTCAAAGTGTCCAAATTCTTTTTAGTACCTTTGGAATGTTACATTAAAAACTTTTGCAATGCCATTTAACATTACTTTGAGAACAATCATTTGGGTGGATGTTACTTTCCTTTTTTTCTGGAAGAAATAAAATCCCTAGCACTCAGTTAGGAAAACAATGTCCAAAAACCAAAAAATGAGCTCTTGGAGTATGATTGCTGAGCAAGTTCCACAGTGACTGACAAAGATTATTGAACGACGACTATGTTCCAAAAGTACAAGAACAAGTTACTGCATGGCAGACAAAACAGACAGAACTGACTTCTAAAACTCAGAGTCAGATTTTCCTATAGCTTGGTCTGAGCTACCCAGCAAACGCATCTCCTGACTTCTCCAGAGAATCAAGAAGCCATCACAGATTACCGAGACAATAGTCTCACATGAAAAACACCACATACCAGGATATAAAATCAAACTACTATTTAACGAGAAAAATGAATTTATGCACAGTCTTTGAATTGTGGCAATACTGTTGAAGAAATACAGAGACAATTCTGAGTCTGAACCGACAAATCTGGAAATGCATTAAAGTGAAAATGATTTTTTTCTAGCAAAACAGTTGTCATGATATTTTGTCTGCTTATGCTTGAAGGTATAATATAAAGATAACATTCTCGAGCATAGACAATTCAAACTTGTTTCTAATAGCTTTAAATAACAAGTGTTTCTAATTTGGCTATTATGGCAAAATTATTTAAATTTTTAAGAACTACTACTATTATGAATTTTCAAAAACAGATGAAGTGAAATGCTCTTTTCAAATAAGCAATGCCAACATTAAGGAGGTCTTCAAACAGACTGCAAACTAATCAGATTTTTTAAAATTAATTTTCTATCTTGGTATCCTCGGTATCTATCCTTGACTAAATGAAAGTGTTCATAGGAGGTACCACTACAATGATGGAAGAAGAAGGATTGTTAAGCCTACTTCCATGACACAGAAAAACAAGATGCATACTCTCTGCTGTTTTGTAACTTATTTTATCATCATACTACCCCAATACTTTAGAAACTAGAAAAGGTCAAAACTGTCATTAATGTTCAAGGAACCAGTCTGAACTCTTTTTTTGTCTCCACAGCCACACATGCAAGATTGCCATTGAGCAAGATTGCCATTAGGCAGGTACCCTCCGAATAAGATGCCTTTGAAACTATTTTCACAAAACTCGTTTACATACTTTAAAAATAATGCTAATTTAAAGTAAACGACTAAATTAATTAGATAGCAGAAAGTCTCTTTTCCACACCAAAAGAAGAAAGAAGATAAGAGTTTTGGCTTCTGGATTTGTGCATTTGCTGATATGATAGGAGACAGGTTTCCTCCTACCTACCTTTCCTCTTGCTAGCCTGGATGAGTGAAAATCGGGTTGATGAATAGAAGCCGTACAGAAGCTATATGTATTGATGAGTGATTTTGTGTTGCTGCTGCATTTTCCGTTTGGTAGCATTTTTTTTTTCCCTTTTGAGAATCCTGTGGCATTAAAGTAAAAGAATATAATCTTTTCCTTTCTCCCACAGATACAGACGTTTCACGTTGAGGCACCATGCCAGACCGTGGAAGATTTAACGAGTGGGGTTGTGATGGCCCAGGTTCTTCAAAAAATGTAAGAATTTGTTTGTTTAACTAAACACAGTAGTATTACCTATAGTTTTTTTCTGTTAAAAATTATTTAGTTCAGACTTGGCTAGTATGCTATAAGGATGTGGACTTTCCTCTGCTTAAACAGTACTTTTATCTGGAACCTCTAAGTGTTAATGAGATCCTCCCTCAGTCTTCTGTAGTCTAAACAGCCCCAGGTTCTGCAGCCTTTCCAATCCCCTGATCATCTTGGTGGCCCTGTGCTGGTCTCTCACTAGAAGTTCCCTTGAAGTTCTAAGTTCCAAGAAGTTCCTCTTTAGCTGGGGAGCCCAGAACTGGACACAGGATTGCAGATGAAGCCTCATCAGGGCGGAGGAGAGGGGATAGGGAACCTCCTTCGACCTGCTGGACAAACTCCTCTTGATGCATCCCAGAATGCCATTGGCCTCTTAGAATCATAGAACAATAGAATGGTAGGGGTTGGAAGGGACCTTTAGAAATCATCTAGTCCAACCCCCCTGCAGAAGCAGGTTCACCTAGATCAGGTCGCATAGGAACATGTCCAGGTGGGTCTTGGAGATTTTCAAGGAAGGAGACTCCACAACCCCTCTGGACAGCCTGTGTCACTGCTCCATGACCCTCACAGTGAAATAGATTTTTCTTATGTTTAAGTGGAACTTTTTCTGTTCCAGCTTTATCCCATTACCCCCTGTCCTGTTGCTAGATACAATAGAAAAAAGGGATGTCCCAACCTCCTGACATTCACCATTCAGATATTTGTAAATGTTAATAAGATCTTCCCTCAGCCTCCTTTTTTCTAGACTAAACAGTCCCAGTTCCCGCAGCCTTTCCTCGTGTGAAAGATGTTCCAGTCCCCTGATATCTTAGTGGCCCTGTGCTGGACTCTCTCCAGAAATTCTCTGTCCCTATTGAGCTGAGAAGCCCAGAACTGGACACAGGACTCCAAATGAGGCCTCACCAGGGCAGAGTAGATGGGGAACAGAACCTCCCTTGACCTGCTGGCCACACTCTTCCTGATGCATCCCAGGATGCCATTGGCCTTCTTGATCCCAAGGACACATTGCCGGCTCATATTTAGTTTGTTATCAACCAGGACTCCCAGATCTCTCTCTGCAGAGCTGCTCTTCAGCAGTACGTCCCTCAGTCTGTACTGGTGCATGGGATTGTTCCTTCCCAGATGCAGCACTCTGCACTTGTTCTTGTTGAACCTCATGAGTTTCCTCTCTGCCCAACTCTCAAGTAGGTCGAGATCCCACTGAATGGCAGCACAGCCTTCTGGGGAACCAGCTAGTCCTCCCAGTTTGGTGTCATCAGCCAAGTTGCTGAGAGTACACTCCAACCCTGCACTCTGTCATTCAGCCAGCTCTTGGTCCACCTCACTGTCCACTCATCCAAGCCACGCTGCTTGAGCTTTCTGATGAGGATGTAATGGGAGACAGTGTCAAAAGCCTTGCTGAAGTCAAGG
Organism: Colius striatus; assembly: GCF_028858725.1. Lineage (NCBI taxonomy): Eukaryota > Metazoa > Chordata > Aves > Coliiformes > Coliidae > Colius > Colius striatus. The sequence goes on from NC_084790.1 coordinate 34,419,204, forward strand.
TAGATGACATCCACTGCTCTCCCCTCATCTAGCCAGCTGGTTATGCACTCATAGAAGGCTATCAGGTTGGTCAAACAGGATTTTCCCTTGGTGAATCCATGTTGACTTCTTGGTCATGAGGGTACATTGCTGGCTCATGTTTAGTTTGCTCTCTGCCATTGCTCTCAGGCCTCTGTCCACAGAGCTGCTCTCCAGTGGGTCAATCCCCAGCCTGTACAGGTGCTTGGGGTTGTTCCTTTTGAGATGCAGGACTCTAGATTTGCCATTGTTGAACCTCATGAGGTTCCTCTCTGCCCAACTCTCAAGCCGGTCGAGATCCCGTTGAATGGCAGCACAACCTTCTGGTGAATCAGCCAGTCCTCCCAATTTGGTGTCATCAGCGAATTTGCTGAGGGTACACTCTGTCCCCTCATCCAGGTCGTTGATGGAGATGTTGAATAAGACTGACCCCAGAACCAAGCCCTGTGGAACCCCACTGGCCACAGACCTCCAACTCCAATATGAGGATACTGTTGGAGATAGTGTCAAAAGTCTTGATGAAGTCAAAGTAGATGACTTGAGTGTAGTGGTGCTTGGTTTCTTGGCTAAACCACAACACTGAACAGGTACAAAATAGTTTTAAGCAGCTTTCTGTTAGAGTTCTTCTGGCTTGCATCAAAAAATCGGAGAGTAGTTGATGTTGAAAGGCACTTCTGGAGTGCTTAATTCAACCTGCCTGCTCAAAGCGGAGTTTGCTAGAGAAAGTTGACTCAAGATTTATGTCCAGTCAGATTCTGAGTATATGGAAAAGTTGAGACTCCACAGCCGCTCTGGGTTACTTACTCCAATATTCAATTGCCCTTGCAGTTTAAAAACAAATTAAAACAAAACTCACAAACAAAAGCTGGGAGTGTTTTTAAATGTTCCGATGGAAATACTCGTCTTTCAGTTTGTGCCCACTGTCTCTTGTCTGTTCATTGGACAGATAAGATCCTACCGAGCTCTCTCTTCTTGAGGCTAAACAGGCACAGCTCACTCAGTCTCACTTTGTATGACTTATGTTCCAGTTTGCTAATCATCTTATTTGCCCTTTGTTGAGCTTCCTTGTGTGTCCACGTCTCTCTCATACTGAGGGACCAGGACACAGCATTTCATGTGTGGCCTCACCAGAGCTCAGTATTACTTTCCTCGGCCTGCTGGCAGTGCTTTTCTCAGTGTGTTGCTGGAATGCGTTTAGCTTGGTTTCTACCAAGCTGCTCTCTGCAGAGCTGCTTTCTAATCATCTGGCCTGCATCATATACTGATGCGTGGGGTTTGCCCTTAGCTTTGGTCAAATGCATGAGGTTCCTGTCAGCCCATATCTCCAGCCGATTGAGATCCTTCCAAATGACATTACAGCTGCTGGGTGTATCAAACACTCATTCCAGTTTTGTGTTACCTGAAAACTTGTACTCTATTCCATCATCCATGTCACTTAATATTAAAGACACTTAATAGTATTGACTCCTTGGGTGTGCTACTTGTGGACTGGCCACCAGGACTTGATGCTGCTGCTCATAACAGGCCATGGTTGTATCAGTTTGTTCTTGATGCTGCTTATAACAGGCCATGACTGTATCAGTTTGTCCTTGATGATATTACCCTGATGATGAGATCAGTTGCAAGCATCTATAATCATCTGTATTGGTCTGCCTCATCATCCAGACCTACAGCTGGCTCATCATCAATCCCAAGGCAGAGCTCATGCATTCTGACTACCCTCTCACGTGAAGGGCATCTCCCTGTCACTGTTCTCCAAGCTTGTTCTTCCTAAAGAACCTGTATTTGTGGCAGCAACCTTGTCATGTGAGCCATCCTAACCACGTCTTTAGGATTCCAGTGAGACTTGTAACTACACACAGAGCTCTATCTCCTCCTGTTTTTCTCCACACTTACAGCATTACTGCGCAGACACTTCATGTATACAACTGGTGTTGCTAATTCACAAGAACGAGAGCTTTCCCTCTCAGTGTTTTTCTATAGGCCTTTCCTTATTTTTGTGTACATGCTTGTGGTGGTCCTGCTTCATCTACATTTTATTGACTATGAGGGATCTCTTGTTTGCATTGTCATACATTCTTTGCTGGCCAACAGGAGTCCACTACTTTGTCACTTGATGTTTTGTTCTATTTTCATTCTTCTGTTGTTTCTTGTTTAAAACTGCTCTCACCAGATTAGTGAGCCTGTTGGTGAAGATGCTTCTGCCCACCATAGACAGGTGGATCCCATCTCTTCCAAGCAGTCTTTGATTCTCAAAGAAGTTCTGTGGCCTTAGAAGCTAAAACTCTACTGCCAACACCAGTTCACAGATGATCGTTGACCTGTAGGATCTGTCTTCTTCTAAAGCCATCCCTGCAAACTAGTTTGACTGGTGAGAACTTCATGTGGGCCTTGACCATAGCTTCCAGAGCCATGTAATCACTCTTCATACTTTGCAGATCCCCCTAGATAGTGCACAGATGGAAGAGCGGAAGGTCTAGTAGTCTGAGGGCTTCACAAGCTTTGTCGATCTTTCAGCAATGCCATGAATTCAAGCCCATAGTAAGCAGCCACACTTAGATTGTGAGTCACTCAGAAGATGAGATCCTTCATGCTTTGTTAATGCTCGTCACTTTCCTCTTGTACTGCTGTGTGGCTTGAGTTTACTGAACACAGATGATTTGACAGAGCTCCTAGTGCCTTCACTGTTATGAGGGCACTGAATCTGTTCTGTAGTTAAAAATAATAAGGTGGAGCAGGAGCCTTCCTTCCTACTAGTAAAAGAAAGCTTCCATTTCATGGGAAAAGGAAGAAAGAAGAAATCTTGTAAAATATTTCAAAGGAAACAATTTCTTACATGAGGGAAGTTAGGATCTGGAGTGTAGAATCCTAAAGGCTAGAAGTAGAGAACAGTCTTTTCCAACCTGAAACTTGAAAAAAGTGGTTAATTCTGCAAAATCTCTACACATAATTTCACCTTCTGTGAGGAAGATGAGGTATCTAAGGATTATACAATCTTTATTTATTTTTGCATCAAACTAATTTTTTTCAGGTAATATCAGCAGTCCTCTTGCTTCGGAGTGATTGAAGCAGTCTTTCTACTGGTTTAGTGAATTTTTCTGGTACCACTTAGGTTGACACAACACCATCTACCAAGTAGAAATGGATTTTCCAACTCAGTATTTAAATCAGCTCTTTAAGTTTTCTGAAGTCTGAATATCAAGGTTCTGAGCATTTAGAAAAAAAAATGTAATAGTGACATATTTAATGTATTTATCTGTTTGGAACTTCTGTAGTCTTCCATAGGGTAGAGATTCCACGTAACTTAATGACGGGCCAACAGTTGATAACTGTATATATTCTTGATGGACTAGTTAAAAAACTAACCAGAATTTACGTCTAAAACTTAATATATCTTGATACAAACCAAAATGAAACTTCAGTGTCAAAGGCCCCTCAGTAACCTTACTGTTAAACCTGATACTACCATGACTTGAAAGTGTGCTTCTCCCTGCTTCAGTGCTAAGAAAGAAAAGCTGTTCTAAGCTGTACAATAGAAATACTGCATTTCTGTTGCATGATTTTGAAATACTTGCTTTAGCAATTGCCATGCTGAGACTGAATGCAGGAATTGTGTTGTTACCCAGTTTATATATGTAAAGAATCATAGAATGGTAGGGTTGGAAGGGATGTTTAGAGATCATCTAGTCCAACCCCCCTACTCAAGCAGGTCCACCTAGATAAGGTTACGTAGAAACATGTTCAGGTGGGTCTTGAAGACCTCCAAGGAAGGAGACTCCACAGCCCCTCTGGGCACCCTGTTCCACTGCTCCATCACCCTCCCAGTGAAAGATTTTTTTCTTATGTTTAAGTGGAACTTTTTCTGTTCCAGCTTTATCTCATTACCCCTTGGCCTGTTGCTAGATACAACAGAAAAAAAGGATGTCCCAACCTGACACCCACTATTTAGATAATTGTAAATGTTAATAAGATCTCCCTTCAGTCTCATCTTCTCCAGACTAAACAGCCCCAGTCCCGCAGCCTTTCCTCATGTGAAAGACCAGCTAAATAATTTAAAGCTCATTCTCTCTGCTCTGGGTAATAATTTGAACCTGACAAATTTAGTATTTATCTGTCTTATGTTCTGCTAGTTGTACTTCAAATTTACCAGTGTGCATACTTGAGCAATGAATACATTGATTCTCATGTAGAGATTTGGTAATAATATTTCTGTCATGCATGTTACTTGAAGTTTGGCTTTCAATGCAGCTGCTTTCCATTTAGGGTTCTTCATCAATGTATTTTCTTTGAGGCCATTCATACAAATAGGTTAATGACATAAAGGTGGAAGGAGAGAATTCTAACAACTTTTGGGTGCATCAGACTTTTACTACGGTAAATTAATAGCTGAAAGAGCAGATTAGTATATCCACTAAGAATTTAAAACAAAGAGAGTTTAAATGAATGAAGAAAGTGTAATCAATGAAGAACTCAAATGAGGCAGCGCATTGATGAAAACTGAAAGATGTTTGGATGATCCAGTGATCTATGTATATTTTCATAGGAAAACATTAAGGCTTAAATGTCTGAATTCTTGATTTTTTTTCTATGTCCATTGATACTTTCAAGGGCAGGAAATAGTGGAAACAAGATGAAATTCAGATAGTAGCATTTGATAAGGAACAGTTTCAAAGAGATCCCTAGCTGATTTGGAGAAATAGTTGATTTAGATACACAGCAAATTTGCACAGCTGCAGGATTTGGTGTCAGTGAAAGAAAAAAAGAAGGATATTTCTTATTCATTGACTAAGCTGTGTCTTGTATTAAGTGTTCAAAAGGAGCCAGCAGTTCCTTCCATTGTTCTCAATTTTTTTGTACGTTTCTCAATATTTTTTGCAATCCTTTTTTAAGTAAGGGATCTTTGTCAGATATAACAACTCATGTAGCATAGTTTTTCTGTAATAAAACTGTTAGAAGAGGCTGTGAGAAGAAAAGAGTACAGAGGGGATTACTGCTACCTTCAGAAAGTTTTTCACTGATGTGGTATAAAATGGCAGGAATGTGTGCTATGTAACCAAGCATGAACATTTTGCTTACCGATTCAGTTCATAATAAATATCCTGAGGGATGCTTCCTTTCTTTAGATCATAAACCTTTATCTAAATTTCAAGTTAAATGAATGCAATTGGATGTAATTCTCTAGTGTTAAATATGTGATCTCAGAGGAAGAAATTCAGACTGTGGTTTACTTTTTGTTTGTTTATTTGTTTTATTCTGCAGGATTCATTATTCAATTGTGTTCAGATGTAAAGGTCACTAGTCCTTTTGACTGGAATTAGTATGAAATACAGTAAGATAAGATGTCTGTACACAGTCAGTGTTATTTTACGGTGCTGTACTCCAGGAGGATGAACTGTGTGAGGAGACTGTATAAAGTCATGTAACTTATGTTTAGAGCAGATGGAAGTGCCTTAGCTTGCTTTTGTATTGCATCCTCTCTTCATGGTTTTTTTGTACCCTTTATTCACGTAACTCATGTTTTCACTGTCTGTTTGTATCTCTAGAACAACACAATTCCCTGTTCTGTACTACAACTTTAAATTTTCCTTTCATCTCATTCTGTTTAGTACCAGATGTCCTTGTTTTTAATTTTGTCATTGTCATGATTTGACGAGAGAGCCATTTCTGGTAAGGGGGAGGGGTCTGTAAAGATGGCTCCTGTAAGAAGTTGTTAAAAACTCTCCCCAGCTCTGAGCCAGACCCACTTCTGGGGCTGAGCCAATTAGACGCCTTCATGGTCATTTTTTAAGAAGAAGCTGGAAGTGGAGGGTTCTTCCTATTCCTTCCTTCTGTCCTTCTTTTTCGGCTGGTGGTGGTGCAAGCAGTAGGAAGAAGGAGAGAAGCAACCATGTGGACTCCCAAGGTCAGTGAGGAAAGAGAGGAAGAAGTGTGCTGGAGCAGAGACTCCCCTGCATCCTGCAGAGAGGAGTGGTGAAGCAGTGATTTGTTTGCACTTTGTTAAAGACCCCGAGTCAGGGGCAGTGACTCATTTTGCTAAAGACCCCGCAGCAGGGGCAGTGACTCACTTCGTTAAACACCCAGCATCAGGAGCAGTGATTCTCTCCATTAAAGGCGCTGTGACTATGGCTGGAGGAGGCTATGCCCTGTGGGAGGGACACAATGTTCGCAGAAGCTGTAGCTCTGGGGAAGAACCCGTGCTACAGAAGCTCGTTAAAATTATGGCCAGAAGAGGCCCTGTCCTGTGGGAGGGACCCTCTATCTGCAGAAGCTGCAACTGTGGGGAATAACCCAGACCAGAGGTATTCATTAAGGACTGTGTCCCATGTGAAGGACCTTATATTGGCAGAAGCCACAGTGACTGGGAAGAACTCACAACAGAGAAGTTTAAGGACTGTGTCCTGTGGGAGGGATCCGGTATTGGAGCAGGGAAGAATGTAAAGAGTTGTCTTCATCTGAGAAGAGAAAAGCGGCAGAGCCCATCTGTGAGAGACTGACCACATTCCCCATTCCCTGCCCCCCTGAGCTGTTGAGTGGGAGGAGGTAGAGATATTGGGAGCAGTGAGCTGAGCCCAGGAATAAAGGAGGGATGGGGGAGGGAGATCTTAAAGTGCTGGTTGTAATTTTCTTGATCATCCTGGTCCCTTTATTGCTTTTTGTTCTGTTTCTTGTAGAATAAACTTTCCTACTTTCCTCTCAAGTCAAGTGCTGGAGTCTGTTTTACCCAGAACTGTAATTGGCAGCAAGCCTTCCCTGCCCTTGTCTCAATCCACAGCAACCTTGCTTATCTTTTTCTTCCTATTTCACTAGTGCCTCTGCCATTCTAATGAGGGTGGGGGTGAACGGGAGACACGAAGTGAGAGACTGTCGTGGTGCTTCTTTACTGGCTGGGCCAAACCACAACAATCATACTGGCCTTGGTAAATGTTAAGAGATGGTATATATTTTCATTTGTCATCTCTGCATTGTGCCCCATTTAATGAATTATTTATGTATTATTTTATACATTGCAGCATACTGCATATGTTTTGACATATGAAGAACACAAAAGCCATGCTTTTGTGTATCACTGGGGAAGGGAAATTTTTGTAAACAGACATTTCTTAAAGCAGCTTACTGTACCAATGTTAAAATGAGTAATAATCATGTGTTATGCTACACACTCTGTGGGTTGATTTTCTTCAGAAGAGTATTTCTGTCTCTTGGCATCTATGATGTGGAGAGATGATTGCTTAAATAAAGGGAAATTTGCATACAAAATAAGGTGGAGATGTTATAAATGAGCATTGCTGAAAACAATGTCACATGAAATGATACAGCATTAATAACAGCATAATTATGTATCTTGTGCCCTGAAGAAAAGTCCTGATTAACTGCAATACTGTTCAGATAATGTATCAACTGATATACAAAGCTCTTTATAAGCCTGGAAGGTTATCCAGTGCAAAAGATTGTCCAAGTTTGGATCTAGGCCTAGGACTTACTGAATTCAAAATGCTTACTTCCAACAAGTCATCTCGTGGTAATTATGATGCTCCAGTCAGTTTTCTGCTGGCCTTGTTTAGTATAGTGCCTCTTTGAACTGAGCTAGTACGTTTTGTAATCACGGCTGCTCAGTTCTCAACTGCACATTTTCATATTTGCTTAGATGCATTTTTGAATGATATAAGAAATCCTTCTTAGTTACATGGACTGAGGGCATTAAAAAACTTTTGACAGTTTTTTAGATTCAGCAGAGAGAGATGTGTTTGCAGCAAAGGCTGTGAATGACTTAATGCCTGGAAGCCAATTTTAAAAAGTATTTGTAGAAAGTTTGATGGAAATTTTTTTTCAGTTTCCCACTTTATTTCTATTGTTTTGATGTAGAGAGAAAGTATTACTGATACTTCTAATTCTAAAGCTTAATGAGACTTCCAAGGACAGAAATTAAATTATAACAGGATCCTAGGAAAGATTCTTGAGGTTTTTTATGGATGAGAAAGGATGGTAATTCTAGATTTGCTTGATGTTGATACCCAACATGTTGCTTTTCTGCTTGTTGTATTCTTGTCAAAGTGCTTTTCACCATATGCCTCTAGTTAATTTGTAATCTGTGTGAAGATGCCATAAAGAGAATTGTGGGTAGTATTGTGACCACTGTTATATGTGGAAGATTTTCAAATGGATTGCTTATCAGCTGCTGGACCCTTGCATTTTTCCATGGGTTTTGCATACCTAAACATTAAACCCAAATTATCTGTGGGAGTGGTCTATAACCCTGAGTTTAGGTGTAATTCTCAGGGACCTTCCTTTTTATATGTCTGATGACATACAAAGGCATAAGTAGCAAAGACTTCAGTGAAGGTCCGTTGCTAGTTCATGTGTTACATTTTTTACAGTAATAGCTGAAAAAAACTGCTTAGTTGCTACTGAAATACAGACTTCCAGAGTGGAATCTGTTGGAGATGCCGCTGAAATCTTGTGGCTCTTCCTCAGCTCATGCCTTTACTGTAGAAAATTAGGTATGCAATATTAGCCATTCAGCCAATTCACATATAGTTCTGCTTTTAGGCAGTTTTTTATGCTTATGCATATTGTTTCTTAAAGTGATTATTTACAGTGAAAATTGTAAGACAAGAATTGTTATGCTCAAGACCAGGTTGGGTGGTGCTTTGAGCAACCTGGTCTAATGGAAGATGTCCTTGCCTATGGTAGAGGGGCTTGGAAGTAGATGTTCTTTAAAGTCCCTTCCGATGCAAACCATTCGAATTCCATAATTCTAAGGCACTGCAGCCTAGAAGCAGAGGAAGATGTTAGTGACCAAGTGCAATTCTTAAAATGGTAAGATACAGTCCTTAAGAAAGTCCCACTGGTCTTTATTGCTGGTGAAACACAGATAGTTAGGTGTACCTGCTTTCTCACTCTTAATATTTGTTGTTCTGTTGTAAACAAGACTCACTTTTCTTTTAGCAATTCCCTGAAGATTCACCTGAAAGGTACTAGGGTGCTTTTTGAACTTCACACTGCAAATGGAATTGAATGGGGCTATGTGAGATTTGAACTTTTTTTTCCTGTTACCATCCACATAGTTTTGTTGTGATTGAGTGTAAGTTAGCCAAATTCAGATTTTTTCAAGGATAGCCGTTTGTTTCATGTAAAAATGAGTGTAAGCCTTCTTCATCTGTAATAGGTCTTGTATATATTAAAATCCATTTTGTTCTTAGGTTTATCTGTCTTCTGGAGGCAGAAATGCCATTTGAAAGCTAGTTGAAAATATCTATTTCAAAACCAGATGAAACTCTGGATAAGACATTTCTTTTTCCATATCATAGTTTAAGGTTCTATCATCTGTGCTAGAATTGCACTGTTTTTAAATAGGAGTAATTTTTAGTCAACAACTTAACTAGTAATTAAAGCTGTTATTCCAGCTATATGTTTGTGTATGTCATGTCAGAGGAAAGGAAATATGCTGTAATCTTCACAGGAATCTGTAGCAATTGGAATGTGTCAGCAGAGAAACATTCCTGTTTCTGATCTCCATTGCTGTATGTTGTATTGCTGTTGCTTGCAGACCTTGTTGTATTGTGAAGGAGATGTGGAGAAAATGGAATACAGGAGATACTGTGCATCAGGTACAAAATGTCGCTACAAAGTCTGTGCCCTGACATCATATATGGTATAGATATTTACAAATATCTAAATGGTGGATGTCAGGAGGTTGGGGCATCCCTTTTTTCTGTTGTAGCTAGCAACAGGAGTAGGGGTAATGTTATGAAGCTGGAACACAAAAAGTTCCATTTAAATATAAGAAAAAACTCTTTTACTGTGAGGATGAGGGAGCAGTGGCACAGGCTGCTCAAGGGGTTGTGGAGTCTCCTTCCTTGGAGGTCTTCAAGACCCACCTGGACATGTTCCTATGGGACCTGATCTAGGTTGACTTCCTTCTGCAGAGGAGTTGGATTAGATGATCTCTAAAGGTCCCTTACAACCGTACCATTCTATGATTCTATGATAGATATCATTTGAATCTCCAGACACGCTGTTGTTCTGAGCTTTTGAGAAAAGATCTCATGGCAACCTGCCCATAAAAAAAGAGTTTGGTCCAGAACCCTTCTATCTGTAGAGGACACAGCAGGAAATCTACTACTCAGTGGCATGAAAATCTAACCTGGCCTACCACACTGACTCTTCAGAGCTTTATGCTTAGAAAAAAATAAAAGTAGTTTTGGTTTTTTTTTTTTTCCTGACTACATTAACTTCATATGTTGAATGAAATATGAGGTTCTCCTTAGATTATGTTTACCTATTCCTTTAAAAACACTTGCTTCCAGTGCATTTTTTCTCCTTAGTTCTGATCATAGCATTTTCAAAGTTCTGTGTGATACAAGGATTATTTGACCTAAGTGAGCAGTAGAATATTGTCTGGTTTAGCTAGGAGCAGCTTTTGGCTTAGTAACACGGGGAGCGGGTTGCAGTGAAGACCCGGTAAAGAGTTTGCGGACTCTCCCCCGGCTCCTGGGTTCAGACCCACCTCCGGCCCGGCTGGGCCAATCTGGCGCCTCTGCGATCACTATTTAGGTGACGGGAATTCGGGATGCGAGGCAGGAGGTGTAAGAGTGACACAAGATGGAGGCGACCACGCGGACCTTTCAGCCAGAGGAGGAGGAAGGAAGGAGAAGCGATAGACCAGAGACCCTTCTGCAAACTGTGGCGAGAACGCAAGCTGTGCCCCTGCAACCTATGGAGACCCATGGCAGGACCGAGAGTTACCAGCAGCTCCATGTGAGTGAGCCCGGACGGGCGAGGGACTGTGTGGGGAGACGGCCATGGCCCAGGCCTTGTTGGAGAGCCTGCGGGCCGCAGAGCAGCCCCACACGAGAGGCAGAGAGGAGCTGCAGCCTTTGGGATAAATGCACGTCGGAGCAGCCCGTGCAGGTCTGCCGTGTGTGTGAGTTACCCCACGGACTTGCAGGGAGGACTGGTGTGGAGTTCACCCGTCCTGAGGAGGGACAAACGGCAGAAGCTATCGGGAACAGACTAACTGAAACCCCCACTGCCTGCCCCCCCGAACCGTTCAGGGGGGGACAAGGTAAAAACACCGGGATCAGGGCTCTGAGCCCGAGAAGAGGGGAGGTGTGGCAAGAAGGTGTTCTTAAAAAGGCTGTTTGGACTCTTCATTGATGTATTACTCTGTGTTGTTTCATTTTGGTTATGTTGTGGGTTTTTTGGGGGTATGTTTTAGTTGATGTTGCATTAAATTGTTTCTCTGTTTTCTTCCCCAAACCGAGTGGCCTGGTCTGTTTTGTCCTGAACCTTAAGCGGCAATTAAGCCCTCCCTGCCCTTGAGCAATTCTCAGCCTCTTCGGTACTGGAGGCTAATTGTGGTCTTTGTTCCCTGATGGGCCTAAACCAGGACAAATATGTTAGTCTTTTAGATGATCTTGAACTTGGGAGCAAGAGAGTCTTGAGAATTGTCAAGCATCTTATGGAACGTGCTTGTGATGAAAAGGAAGATAGGGAAGAAGTTTATAAAAATAGAAGTACTCTTTTCAAGCAATAGATGTTCTTTATTCATTGCCTCATCAAAAATGGCAGAAGATAGAAAAAACTTTATGGAAGTGTATTCACAAAAAAGGCTTGTCTAGGGTTATGATGAGATTTGCAAAAACTGATAGTGTTTGGTAGATGAAATAATAATAGAGTTCTCAGTAATAAATAATTTCAGTGATACCTTTTAACTCTTCTTACTGTATAAAGACAACAAAAATATTGTTCAGTCTTAAGCCTCTCATTTAGAAGCTCGATAGTTAGCAGTGCTTGTCAGTAGGGATCTACAGAATGTGCAAAAATGATAACTTTTGTAACACTTTCAAGCAATGCAAGCAAATACTGTGTTTAGAGGAAGAAGAACTTAGAGGGGAAAACTGGCAAAATGCGTTCCAAGTACACCAGTGTCCTGGAAAGCTTTAGCTGCACATGGCACACAAGGGAAACTGTGCTGTTAAAGTGGGATGCAATGCGTTAGAACACTGAGTGGTAACAGGATTCTAAACTACTATATGCATGCCATGTGTCAGAAGTGAACGTAGTCATTTAAATAACCTCAGCCTGAGACAGAGGCCTAATCACTAAGGTATCCTCCCAGTTTCTGTAACCTGTTTTTAATGAATCTATTTTTTTGTGTTTCAGAGATCCAGCTTACTTTGATGAAAATTGGCTGAACAGGATCAAAACAGAAGTAGGAGATAATTGGAGGCTTAAGGTATTTGACTTTGCTTGTCTGAAAATCTATATTTCAGTTCTTAATGCAATGTTGTAGCTAAATGTTTACATATTCCTAGCTAAAGACCTTGCCTTACAGTACAATAATTTTTATTATATTTGTTTATGTTCTTATAGTCCTGCACAGTTTAATGAAGAAAACATTTTGAGATCGTAATTAGTTCCAGTAATTTAAAAGAATATTACAATAAAATTTGTGCATCAGGTAGATCTCTGTTTTTCAAATATTGAATGAAAGGATATTCTAAAATGTAAAGTATGAAAGTAGCATCAGAAAGAAAGAGTTCTGAGAAGCAGCTGAATAAAAATAGCAGAATAAAAAGCTATTTAAATAAAAATGGTGAAGTGTTGCTTGCTTTTACTTTGCAGCTCTGCACAACTAATGAGCTTCAGGAGAGGAAGTAATATTTTTTCTGTTGTTTATACTCAGCATGTTTTTTAACCACAGTCTATTTGCTGGGTTATTTGTATCACTTGATGTTCTAGTATTTTCTCTGCAGACCTTAAGGCTCCGGGATTTCCAATGCTACAGCTGAGAAATGTTTTGGTTTATAAAACCTGAAGAATGTAGTTTCATATGCAGATGTTAGTGTAGTTTCTGACCAAGTTTTTTCAGAGAATGGTATATTTACCTTTCTGAATTACCATTTCCAGACTGACTACTTGGGGAAATAAAATAGTGATGATTGGTCTGCTAGTTCATTCCCTAAGAAACCATTTTGTTCTGGCCATCAAAAAGCCTTCTGAGCATCTGGAGAAAGGGTGTAACTGTGAAGTGCTCTATTATGTATAGGCTTATCAGCATCGCAGAATGAGTATGAGAGAAACACAGATAAGTGCAAGGATGGAGTGTGCTGCTGCTGTTCTGTGTGTTTTGACTTGGCCAGCAGACCTATCTATCAGTATGGTCTCTTCTGACTGGCCAACTGTGTACAAGTCTGGAGTGCTTTAGAGTGTTTTGTCTACCAGGGCTGCCAGCAAAACTCTGGGTACATTGATAAGGATATATTGACTAGCTGCTAAATAAAAGACATGACCCTAAAAAAGTTTTGTTAAATCTGTCGTTTTTAAAGCAGTTAATTTAAATGAACTTTTCAAAGCAGCATTTGGAATTGGAACTGAACAGCTGGATATTGATGTTGTTTCTAAGGAATATTGAAGTACTGGATGTTAAATTTGGAAAACAACAAATTTGAGAGCTGTTTATTATAATAATATTTCAGCTGATTGAAAGTGGAGGGGCAGCAGCTCTCACATGGAACTTGAGGAATACATTTTTTTCCCTGTCTCCCACCAATTTGGTAGATTCTAAGTCTTAGCGGGTATGAATAATAAAAAACCAAAAAGCCGAACAGTGTAGTGACTACCTTATCTGATAGAGGTTGGAAGAACATCAGGTAAAATTTCAGTTTCTTGCTGATGTCATTCCTTCTTGATTTTACCATATCCATGTAAATAAGACCTAAATAATTTGTTGCTTAAAATAAATGTATACTCCAAATTTCTGTGTACATTTTTTTTTCTCAACTGCATCATTTTCAATGATAATTACTAAAGGCACAAATGTGATATTTTAATTCTTACTTTATAACCAGGAAAGTAATCCTATACTTTGCCAACTGTTCTTTTTCTTTATATGTGAGTAAGCGCTATTAGTATCTGGGTTGCCTATCAGTCAGTCTGTCATTTATAGTCTGGTTTGTAGAAACACTTTCAGTCTGTGCATTTATGTTTGTGACTTGATTAAAAATGCAGGCAGCATACTTCCACATGGCTCAGTGATGTAGATTTCCCTTCATATTTTAAGAACCATGAGAAATCATAGTTGGATTATCTCAGTACCTCATAAGTAATGATAATGAATTACATGAATAATAATGAATTATATTCATGTTCCTAAACACAGTTGTTCTTTGCCTTGGATATAATATGGTGTTAAGAGCCACCAATTGTACAAACTCTCAGTATTGCAAACCACATAAAGGAGCTTGTTTAGTAGGGTGGGTAAGTTACAAAACCAAACCAAAGTGTAATGTGTAGGTAGTTCTATTTTCTGAAACAGTGGTCAGGAGCTAAACACTGCAATATAGACAGTTTAAAATGTGTACACATTAGTATTTCATGCTGAAAAAGACATTTTGAAGATAGAAGAGCCTGTATTAAAAATAGAAAACAGAAAAATAATCAGGATTGAAATATTTCTATTGCCAAAATTTTGCTGGATTTAAATTCCTTAATCAAGAAACAAGAATGGTTCAATGTCAATTCATACAGGAATATCAGTAACAGAAATCTAACCAGTTGATTTGATGCACACATATCAGTTTTGGCAATTACAGCATACATTGTTGACTTGTATGAGAGATAGCATAAATCTGACCCTCTTGAGTTTTTTCTCCTTTCCATTTGTTTTAGTTGTACCATGCTTGGGAAAGGAAGGAAATGCATTGTTCAGCTTGATTCCTGACTTTTATTTCTGGACTTTTCACTTTGGCATTTGGACTACACCATCAGTTTAAAGTACACCTTTATTGATGTTTATAATAGTAAGCTGTGTTAGTGACATTACTGAGTAGGACATTCAAACAGTAGGAACCACTAGATTTTCTGCAGCTAGTACAGTGTGAATGTGTTGTGTTTGATACAACCTTGCCAAATGGAATAAACAGTGAAATTAGAGCACAAACTTCTAAATGGTATAATCTAAGTAAACAGATGTCATTTCTGAGAATTAATTTTGATTCTCTCAGTAATACAGTTATATTTGCTCTGAATTCTTCTGCCATACAAGACGGGTTGACTGGTTGAATAATGAAAACTAGTTTTCAGTGTACAGTACGATTTTTCTGTTGAAAGGAACTTTCTCATTCCTTTGCAAGAGAAGAGAGTCCTTACTAATGAGCAGCCTTTCAGATTTTTTTTCTTAATAGAGTGGGAGCTTGTTGTGATTTTCTTTTTTTTTACTGAAAGAAGCAGAGTTTATAGGTGTATTTTAAGCCAGCATACATTTCCGTCAAAAATATAATTAGCAACTGATTTTTTAAATCCTGATTTGATATACTCTTTATTCCCAAGTCAATAATATCTCCAAATATAGATTTAATGTGGGAATACTGTGTTCAGAGGCACATTTCCCTTTTTAATTAATTCTTTGTCATTTCATAGAATCATAGAATGGTAGAGGTTGGAAGGGACCTTTAGAGATCATCTAGTCCAACCCCCCTGTTCAATCAGGTTCACCTAGATCAGGTTGCAAAGGAACCTGTCCAGGCGGGTCTTGACCTCCAAGGAAGGAGACTCCACAACCCCTCTGGGCAGCCTGTGCCACTGCTACATCACCCTCCCAGTGAAATAGGGTTTTTTTTATATTTAAGTGGAACTTTTTATATTCCAGCTTCATCCCATTACCCCTTGTCCTGTTGCTAGCTACTGTAGAAAAAAAGGGATGTCCCAACCTTCTGACACCCACCATTTAGATATTTGTAAATGTTAATCAGATCTCCCTCAGCCTCCTTTTTTCTAGACTAAACAGTCCCAGTTCCCGCAGCACGTCTGTATCCTTTTTGGTTTTTTTTTTTTTTTCCAGAAAAAAGTTGGAGAGGATTAACACCCAAAGCTCGTGGTATAACCTCTCTCTGTGCTCCATTTATAGTCAATGAAGAGACAGGCTCCTGCAGAATGCAGTTTAGAGCAGAAGCCAAATGTATGGGAAGGATACATGCACACTCTTCCTACCCACTACTTTTTAAGTGCATCTGGGAAGAACTTGTGCCTTAATCTGAAGCTGATCAGTTAACAATTATCTCACCACTTGCAGGGGTAGTCTTGCAACACTTGCAGAGGTTATATGATTCTTAATTATAACTTGTTAAGGGAAATAGGTCTGTGCATAATTACCCTGGAAAGATACTGTTGGACAGAATTTCAGAACATTGGATTTCCATTCAAACACTTCAGGACCTGAAATGTACAAGGATGCATCAATTTACACAGAGTCTTTAGTACAAAGGGTATTTTGGTCATACATGAGAGAAGGATAAATGTGAAATTGGGGACTGACTTTTATTATATTAGACAGGAAACAAGAGGTTAGATAATCCGTGCCTCCTTTTTGTCAGCAGTTTGGAACCTGTAAGTAAATAGTAATTAAATAAAAATAGAGAGTTCATGTGACAGGCAAGGGGGGAGGTGAAGAAGAAAAAAACTGCAAACATGGTACAGTGTTGCCAGATCATGTGTTACCTTCAGTCACCTAAGACACATAGTCTCTGTTTTCATTCCAGTTTTATCAGGTTAATGCTGTGTAGTAAGTCTCAGGTTCATAGTGAACAGTGTACTATACTACAGCCAAGATGTCTGTAAACTGAGAGGTTAATGATCATTTAACATCAGGAACATCCACACAGCTCTGCTATGGATATTAGTGAAATTTAGGTGTTCAAAGAATTGATAACATGCAGGTTGCCTTTGTGGATGCGTTAGTTCAGAGCCAATGTACTCATCTTGGTAATTCAAGATGGAAGAAGTAAAAGAGGAAATTACAGATGCAAAAGAGACTGAAAATTAATAGAAGTTAATAATATAAATAATTAATAATGCATTTATTTTGAGTTACAACGGTGTTTGAAGTGGAATAAAGCATAATTGTTACTATTTAATTTTTTTTTTTCAATAAGTTTCATGTCTTTTCCAGTAGAGGTATGAGTGCAGGGAATGGATGTGAAATGAGTTAGGAGGGTAGTGTATGTGCTTTTTCTGGAAAAGGAGGGAATCAGGTTGCTGATGCGTGACCTTGGACTAATTTCCCAAGGATGATACAGCACTTTATAGTCATGGTTGATATTGGAAATTCTGTCTTGTATGTTCTATTATTGCATGATTTAATGGTTTTCATTAACTAGTAATAGTTAGATTTTTTTTCCCACATGCTTAAGAGAAGAAAGAAATTCTAAACAACCATTAGCTACTGTGATTAAGAATTCTGATGTAGTTAGTTGTCTTTAACACTTTCTTGTGCTGTTGTTCATTTTCATTCATCTCTGTTTGAAGTCTTTCTTTTAAGAACATATACTATGATCTCACAAATGTTGGAGTCTCAAAGCATAAAATGTGGTAGTTTCCCCATGATGATTCTCTGCAAGTGTCCCTACAATGATTCTCTGTCAGTGGCAGTAGAACCATCTAAGACTATATTCATTACAGACAAGTTAAAAAAAAAAATACAGAACTCTATGAATAATACTGAAGATTAGTGTTAAGTTTAAGACTGTCTGTAAATAAGCTACTTGAGCTTTATAATTGACTGATTATGTGCCCAATATAAAGATTATATAGTTAACTCTTGAATTCAAGATATTGAATTGACAGTGGAATAAAATAGAACCTCAAGGACTTCAGTTTCCTTTTTTTTTCTTTTTTTTTTCCCCAACAGTTTATTTACTGTTTTCTTTTTCCATAGATATTAATTTACGTGGTAGTTTTGATAACAGATTTCAATCAATACTAATTTTGTTTCACCATCTCAACTCTAACCTATGGAGGAACATGACACTTTGTGTTTAAAGGATTTAAATTCAGACATAGATTACAAGGAAAAGTAAAAAGAATTCTTCTTTTAGGCAGATACTTTATGTTTTGTTTCTCATTTTTTTGGGATTATGTTCAAGTTCAAGGTTCCTCACAATATTCTCATCAGTAAGCTGGACTTAAATTCTGCAACATGGCCTTTGTGTTTCTGTGGCAGTTTCTGCAGCAGACTAAGGTAAATTACAAACTGAATCAAGTTTGACAATTTTATTCCAATCAGTACAGTATTCCTTGTGATGATTTGACATAAAAATAAAATTATTTCCATTTTTTAAAGCTCTTAAATCTGTTGCAGACTTTGATTATGCTTGTTTGTAGCCTTTGAGAGGTGCTGGTAATTCCTTTTGGACAGACAGCTAGAAGATAGTTGTAGTTTTTAAAGCATCATGATGTGTTATGTGTAATATTATAGAAATAGTATGTGTTTGGGAGTATTTATTATGCTGTTATGGGAGGGACACTGAATGTTGTTATATACTTGCTATCATGTAGCATCCCGAGTTCTAGTTCTTGGTTGTCAGGATATTGACTGTGTCACTTTTCAAGTCCATGTGAATTTTTGTTTCTTGTGTGACTTAAAGTTCAGTGATTATGAAGACAATCAGGATGTTCTTATATCTTAATAAACTTTTGCCACTTGTTTCCAGAAGGCAGTGGCTTGATAGGAAAAAGGCAATCTGATTGTTACCACTTTGGATTTCATAGCTAAATCTTTTAGAGTGTGTGTGTAGCCTGTTCCTTTCTTGAGATTCTCTTGCAAAAGAGATTGAATTTTGCTTTCATCCCATCATTCTGTCTGTTGACAAAGTTGAAGCGTTGAATTTGTCCATGGATTTCAGTATCGTGTTTCTTAACTGTTTTCTGTAGTGTTTCCTCGTATGTTCTGGAAGTTAGATGACTTCTGTCAGTGGACAGGATCTCTTCTAGTTGGATATTTTTGGAATATGATTAAGAACATAGACTGACTATATTGTGTGTTTTCAAGACAATTGTGGTTTGAGAATGTTTGCTCTCCCATCATTTTAAGTTCTACAGCTTGCCGTGTTGCTATTCAGTCAGGTTGTGTCATTGCAGAACCTATTTGTAGACTGTTCACAGAATCATTTAGATTGTAAAAGATCCTTAAGTTCCTCAAGTCTAACCTTAAACTTAACACTCTCAAGACCTTCATTAAACCATGTCTCTAAGTACCACATCTGCATATCTGTTAAGTACCTCCAGGGTTAATGACTCAACAACTTCCCTGGGCAGCCTTTTTCAATAATTGACAACCCAGCCTGTGGAAAAAAAAAAATTCCTAATCTCCAATCTAAACCTCTCCTGTCAAACTTGAGGCCATTTCCTCTTATCCTGTCACTTGTCACTTGGGAGAAGAGACCACGCCCCACATCACACAACCTCCTTTCAAGTAGTTGTAGAAAGTGATAAGGTCCCTTCTAATGTTATCTAAATTCCTTGCTGAAGAACTTGAAGGGCAGTTGACTCTGTTTCAGTTGCTTTCAGCAAAGATTTCTTTTCTTTCTCAATGTCACCTATGAGATTTTTGAATGCACTCTTTTATCTCAGAGACTTGATGTAAATGGGTCTTTGCTAGAAAGGGAACAATACTTAGTACTAGAGAAGTACTAAGGCATAGATTCTGTACAGCAGGATTGGCTTAACCAAAGGTGTTAATTTAATGCAAGTGAACAGAAACTATCTGTTCAGAAGCTATCTGTTACAGAAGCAGGGTGGGGGGGGTGGTGATAAATCAATGAACAAAAGAACTAAGAGGAATAATTAATGAGAAAGTTGATAAGTTTATATAGATTATGAATAAAGGTGAATATTGAGCAGTAGCTGATTTTGCTTTGGCAGATGATGTTTATCTCTGCAGAAAGTAGATACTTGGAGAGAAGAGAGGAGGTACAAAAATAATTCTCAGATAAGTACTCAGAAAAAGATTCAAAAAGTCTAATCGAAATCTAGCCAAGACAATGTGATATTTTTCATAAATTCAGAGGAATTCTGTCAATTAATAAAGATTTGTGATCAAGTCTAGAAGTCTGATCATAAGGGACTGTTGCATAACAACCATGATTCTAAATAAAATGCTTTCTCGAATAGAAAGTCTCTTTGTACAAATTGATGTAATTGTATGATTCTTTTGTGTGATTCTTCTGTGATTGCCTATGATCATTTCTCTGCAATTTATTCCCCGCATTTATTGTATTGTCTCCTTCTTTTTGTCAAATAGGTAAGCAACCTGAAGAAAATTTTAAAAGGAATATTGGATTACAATCATGAGGTAAGAACTATTTAAAGTAATCTACTTTACATTCATTTTTTGTCACATATTTTAGTTAACCTGTTTAATGTAAATTATATTCTTCTGTTTAAGTTCTGACTTCTTGTAAAGTATTTGACATACAGAGTTTTTCATAGATGGTTCTTGGGCATTAGCCTTCTCTGAAACTTCTTATCTATTCAGAGTTCTGTTCTTTATTGAATGCTCACAGCTTCTAGAAGAGTCTGATGTGCAAATTTTGTAGATTTTTTTTTTCTTTTTCTCTTCTACTTCAGCTAAAGACTGCCTCTTTCCATGTTTTTCCCTTGAAGAGAGAGAGTAAAGGACATTTCTAGTCTCTCCACATTAACATTTTTAGTGAAATGTTTTAATCCTGGGATATGGCAACCCTTGGCATTCTCTCAGTATACTGAGCAAATTCAGAAATTAACTACTCCAGAGGCAATACAATACAGTATTTTTTTCAGTGATGAATCTTCAACTGAACTAAACTTCTACTTTCAGTAATGTTTTGACGCAAATTGTTCTGTACTTTCTGCAGCACAGAATCCATAGTATGTACATTTTGGACATTATTTGTCTCAAAATACAAGCTTCTCACAAATACTTTGCTAATAGACTTAAGTTTTTAAAAAGGAATAGATTTTCGGAAAGAGAAAATATGACTCATAAGCTTGTAAATGGTTAGGTCTCCATGTTGAAGTAAATTTTGAAAATAAATGGTTAAGCAAGCTGGTCGTAACTGATAATTTTTTGTTATAGAAAATTAGTATGGTGATGTGATGCCAGCTTTTTTTCTGCCTGCTTGGTATGTCTGATGTTTCTGCTTACTGCTAAGCAAATTTTGAGCTGTTTAAGCTCACTTAAGTTCTTAAATGTAATGCACATTTAAAAGTTTGAACTGTTTTTTTATTTGGTTCCTTCTTTTTTATGTTGAGCCCATTCTTGTGATAATGGAGATCATCTGGATGCTACTATGAATCTTTGATATGTTTTCCCCAGCCTGATTCCTTCTTGTAGCAGTCACCTTTGTTCATCTTCAAAAACTCAAAAAAATTGTATTGTGTTCAGGAAGACAGTCTTTCAATAGCCATCCTACATTGCTGTCTTTGACAGTTACGGTATGGAAAAGCAAGAAGCCAAAGTTACCGATTTATAGCTTGCATGCCTTGTTATGCCCCAGTAATCTTGCTGCAGATCTCTACTGCTCTATAATTGAACATTTTTAAAAATACATTTAAAAATATAGTATAAAATACTTTTTTTAACCTCAAGATATTTATTGAAGAGTATGTCCTTCATTTTCTTGTTTCTTTAATTTTTTTGTTGTTGAATTAAAACCATATGTCCCATTTATTTCAAAATCCTCTATTACACCTTTGCATCCTTGGATTTTTCATTGTAGCTGCTGACATGCGTCTTTGCTTCAGCTTTCTTCCACAGCAATTACATTATCAGTAACTATAAAATCATTATAGTATTAACTTATAGTGCAGCATTGCATTTGGAAAAAAAAATAGGAACTACAGGTCAATATATAAACACATCAGATTTTGTTATTTCAAAGAATATTGTGTTTTACTGAATTATTGCAGTCCATATACAGTGATTTTCCATTGTGCTTATTGCATTCACAGAATTCTTACTCACTGGAGTGATCTAAAAGAAGTGTATTGCAACAAGAATGACTCTCTGTCCTTTAAATTGTACAGAGAGTTTTAGTTTCTTTGAGAAAGCAAAGAAACAAAAGAAAACAAAAAAAAAACGAACAAAAAAAGCCAGAATACAAAACCCACCATACAAAACAAGAACAGACTCAATCACAATCCCACAAAGCCCAACCCTGGAAAAAAAATGGAGTGACTCAATTTCTGTATATTATTTATATACATCTGTTAGATGTTTTTAACAAATACTTTTACCTGATTTTCTGTTTTTCTGGAGTATTAACACAAAAAAGGGCATCTAGGAAATAGATGACTGATTCTCTGCATAGTCATTGTTTCTTTATTGCACTCTGCTCTAAGAAGTGACAGTTTCTTTTTATCTGCAATTAATGTGTCAGAGATGTGCTTAATTCCATATTTTGTATTCATATTTTCAGCCACCTGAAAGCTCTTTATGAACAATTTAACAGAATTGTTTAATTCCTTCTACTGACAATCATTAATGTAAATCCTTCTTAATTATAAGTGAGGTTACATTAATTGTAAGTCACATGGGGTTTTTTGTTTTGTTTTTTTTTTTTTGTCCTTCTGCCTATAGGCTGTTTAAGTAGATATTGTACTACTCAAATTTTCTTCCATGGAACTAGCTTTCTTAGCTCTGAGACTTGCTAAATATCATTAAATTTCCTACAAGCGTGGGGCAGAGTGATCGAGTTTTTACTGCCTTATATTTGTCATACATCACTGCTAAACACATATATCGTGTTAGTGAAATATTTCTATTTCTGGCTTTCTAGTGGTAAGAAGTATGAGGTATATTTAATACTATGTAAGGTGGTTTTAGACATTAGTTTTTTTTTAGTGGAACCCTTCAAATAAACCCTTAATAATCAATGTGCTGATGGTCATCACAGTCTGCCTTTGTTACCTTTTATGGTCTTATTAAAAAAGCCTTGGCAGGTATGAAGCTAATAGTTTGTTAGCAGAGACAGTCAGGTTTATTTTTCTCTCAAATATGAGTTGTATCAAGTAGTATGGTTTGGCTGACACCTAACATTTAAATACTAATCTACTTTGTTTTGAAGGTGGTTTGAAAATATCTTAAAGTACAAATGAATTGCTCTTATTGATTCTGAATCATCTTTTCATTCTCAAATGTATGTGTTTGTACACATGTAGTGATACAAATATGTATGTACTGGGTCTTTATGCAGATCCTAGGACAACACATCAATGACTTCACCCTTCCTGATGTTAACCTGATTGGAGAACATGCTGATGCTGCAGAGCTTGGGAGAATGCTTCAGCTTATTTTGGGATGCGCTGTGAACTGTGAACAGAAGCAAGGTAATAAATTTTGAAAGCATGTTTTTTCTCAGACAATAAATAAAGTTCCAGCTTTTTGTGTAACTACTTGGAGGAAAAATTATATTTCTCAAGTTATTGTCAGAGACAAATTTAATTTTTTTCACTGATGACATTATTTTGTCCTACAAATAATAACTGTAGTTTTGTGATAAGCTTCAGATTCACAGAGCTGAAAAAGCAGTCCACAAAGGACAATTCTTGCGTCTACCTTTTAACCATTTATGAGGTAGATGGGAATAGTTAGGAATCAAAAAATGTGACTGTTGCAGTATTCTGTGTGACTCTTGGTTTTAGGAATGCATTCCAGTCAGCATCTTACTAGACAGCCAAGAGCCCGAGAGTTAGTCTGAAGATATGCCTGATGTGATTTGACATTTGTAGTTTTTGAGACGTTTGCATGGGGAAAATAATAGGAAAAAGTAATATTGGCAACCGTGCCCTTCTGGACAGCAGCTGAAGACAGAGTATGGTACTTAAGAGCATGTCATTTGAGGCATCCTTTAGGTGACTGAATCCCCCTTCAGCAGTCACTGCAAGAGACTTGTGCCTTTCGTCACCCCCATGGCACTATCTGACCTGCACAGGTAAAATAGGGACCAATTCATTTTTCCTGCAGATGGTACAGATGATGTGATGAACAGTGGAAGTGCTTGTTGAAGTGTCCCAGATCTCGTACTGTAAACTTTCCTTGAGTACAGGTTGTCTTATTGTTAGCCAATTACCTTAAATTACACTGAATTCAAGACAGCTTAAGGTAAAAAAGCAACTACAAACGTTTATTCTTAGCACTTAGGAAGCATAAGAACATATTTATAAGATACACATTAGGTAAATAAAACTGTTTACTATGTTCACATAAGGTTGCATTAAATATCTGTTTTTTCCTGTTTTAACTCATTTTGGTTCCCTTTTTGGCAAAAAGTCAGGATTTCAGACCTTTTGTCTTTCATGGTGCATCTTAGATTTTGTAGCTGGTTTCTCCTTTCCATTTTTCTCAGATACCTGAATCACTTTAATTTCTTGTTCTGAAACTACTTTTATTCTTCCCTTAATCAGGTGGCAATCTGGCTACACCATTAAAACAGAGATAATTTTCTTCCACTAGTACATAAACACATCTGTTTTGTTAGGCCTCCTGTTCTTTATGTTTATGTAAAATTATCTTCCTTTTGGTGACTATCTGGCATCCTCAGGTGGGAAATACATCTTATCCCTGTGTTTCTCATACTCTTTCAATCCAGACTTTTAAAATGTACGTGCTTGAAATATCATAGAAGTCTAGTTCTGTGAACTTGGAACAAGACTTGGTGTGACCTAGTTAATCACTTTGATGTGACTGATTACCAGCATCATCTTCTCAGGCAAATCATTAAAAGAATACAAGTCATATATAAAGGTGGTCATATACTGTGTTAGTTGTTACAGAGTTCCAATGAGCCTGCATTTATGTCTGAACAGGCTTTGGATGAAGTCTTGTTGAGTTTGTTGAGATGGGGCTTGACTGGTAGTTAGGCATTTCAGTGTTTTCTGTGGCAGCTAGTCATTTTGTAGGAAGGATACACCTTTCGACCTCATGTTCTGTCTGTTTTGAGTTTCAAGAGTAACATTTCAGAATGCTTTTACTTTCAGAGCACATCCAGACCATAATGATGATGGAAGAATCGGTTCAACATGTTGTCATGACAGCCATTCAGGAGGTATGCTGGGATGCCCACAGTTTGTAAAAGTTCAGACTTTCAGTGTTTGACAAAAGTGTCTTTTTCCTGCTTTGGAAAAACTTAGAAGAAAATAAATGGCATAGATGCATTGAAAAATATCTTACTTTTCCCTGGAAAAGTACATCAGTAAAGTTTGCTTTATGTCAAGGAACTCTGGTTGAACGTCCCACTTTTCTTTAAATCTAGAAGACTGAAACTTCTAGATATTTTTTTAGATTGGATTCCCTTTACCTTTCCTACCCTGTGGCTCGTGAAGTGCTCTAGACTGTTTTTATATAAGTAACCAGATACCATAGAATTTCGTCAAAATTTGTACCTAGAAATTGCAGAATTCCATTAATTGTTCTGTTTTTATTTTAATTTTTCCAGTTTAAAAAAAAAGAGAAAGTGATAGCAAAGTATTACTTTGTCATCTGTAGTGTTATGAGTAGGCTAATAAAGGTATCTGTGCTGATAAATGTATTTTTACAAGTTAGTATACTGCAGTATATTTTGTAAAAATGCTTTTAGTAGTAAATTACAACCATGGTGGAAATTAAATTCCAGTTTTAGCAATCACTGTAGCCATAAAGCTTCATAGGAGCCTGAAGGGCCTATCTGTTTTCATAGATGGAGCAGGCCATGAAGGAAAACTGGAAATCATTGGTAGTCCTGTTTCTTCCGATCCTGAATAAGAGGCAGTAAATTCCAATTCCACTTTTCTATAATGTCTGAATAGAGGAAGAGATGTTAGGGAGCCTACAGAGACCCCATCTTGTGTTATCACTTTGACAAATGCTGAATGCATACTGTTTTATGTCCTGCTTTCTGTGTGTGGACTGCTATCTATAATACTGCAGGGAGGACCTTGAAATGAAAGTAAATAATCCTTATGCTAAATCATCTTTCAGTCAGTGCTGCCAAGCACCACTTTGCCTGAATTGTGCGATATTTTACTTCTGCATTCTTTTTAACTGTAACACAATGTTTTAGTGATTTTTTTCTAATGTCCTGTTTTATTAAACCCAGATTTTAGTGTCACTTTATTCTGCACTGTAGAAAACATTCTCTTTTTCTCCTTCTGGACAAAATCTGATTTTTGTAAAAATTTCCTTCATTTGGTAAAACAAGTAGATCTGAAGCAGCCCACAGTTTTCAGCGTTTGATGAGCAGGCATTGGACTTGTTTGATGTTTATGCGTTTTCTCAGAAATAAGGTGTAGAAGTGGGAAGAAATCACATGATGAGTGTCTTTTCTTCTGGAACAGGTTTTTGAAACTCTGTGAATAAAAAAGCTTACTATTTCAGGTACTGGTGCCTTTCTGAGTGATTTTAATGCTACCTTCCAAGCTGCTCAGAAATCCAACTCATTGAGAACAAAATAAGGAGAATGTCAGTGCTTAACGAAGAAGTCAGAGAGTTTTGAGACACTTTGAGAGCAGCACCTTTCTCTGTCATTTTCCGATGATCTTGGGAGACTGGAGATGATCCAGTCAACAGGAAGCTGGCAAAGGGTGTCCCAGTTTTCAAGAAGGGGGAGAAGGAACACTGTGGTAGTTACAGGCCTGTCTTACTTCAGTGTCTGCAAAAATTTTGGAGAAGGTTATTCTGGCAGTTACGGAATAATACTTGAGAGATGATGTAGTCAGTGGTAATAGCCAG
Source organism: Colius striatus (assembly GCF_028858725.1). Taxonomy (NCBI): domain Eukaryota; kingdom Metazoa; phylum Chordata; class Aves; order Coliiformes; family Coliidae; genus Colius; species Colius striatus. The sequence continues at coordinate 34,445,746 of NC_084790.1, forward strand.
CATGGATTCACGAGGGGAAGTAAATTTCCTTTTAATGGCAAGGTCACTTGTCGTGTTGACCAATGGAAGCCAGTAGATGCATTTCATTTGGATTTTAGCAAAGCTTTTGCTACTGTCTCTCACAGTGTCCTTCCGGACAAGATAGGCAAGTCCATAATATGTTGGGCGAACAATTTACTGACAAGTCAGACTCAAAGAGTTATTGTATATGTGGTTACATCAAGCTAGTGGCCAATCACCAGTGGGCTTCCCCAGGCGTCAATTTTAGGACTAGTGTTTTTAATGCTCTTTAATGTTTTCATAAATAACCTGGGTGCAGGAATATAAGGTACATAAAGGAATTTTGCCAGTGATACTAAACTAGGAGGAGCTGTGGACTCACTTGAGGGTAGAGTGGCCTTACGGAGAGATCTAGATGGACCAGAAGGCTGGACAATCAGCAGCAGTATGGAGTATAATGAGCAAGTGCTGGATTCTCCACATAAAATGGATTAACCCTGTTTTGATGTACAAATTGGGGGATGAGAGGCTGGAGAGCAGCCCTGTGAAAGAAATCTGGGGGTTGATGGCAAGTTGAATGTAAGTCAGCAGTGTATCCTGACACCCAAAAGGGCCAGCTGTGTCCTTGGGTGCATCCAGCATCGAGTTACTGCAAGCCTGTTGAAGGAGGTGGTTGTCCCAGACTATTCTCCTTGAGTACTGTGCTGTTTTGGGCACCTGAGTCTGTAAGAAGGATGTAAAAATCTTAGAGTGTGAGCAGGATGGTGAAAGGTTTTGAGGGCAAGATTTAAAAGGAATGTCTGAGGTCACTTGATTTGCTTAGCTTAAAGAAGAGAAGGCTGAGGACTAACAGCTTCTGGACAGACTGGATCAATGGGCTGAGCGCAATTGTATAGGATTTAACAAGGCCAAGTAATAGGGCCTGCAATTGAGCCACAACAACCCGAGGCAATGGTACAGGCTTGGGGCAGAGTGGCTGGAAAGCTTTCTTGTGGAAAAGGACCTGGGGGTGCTAATTGATAGCTGGCTGAATATGAGCCAGCAGTGTGCCCAGGTGTCCAAGAAGGACAATGGTATCCTGGCCTCTGTCAGAAATAGTGTGTTCAGCAGGACCAGAGAAGTGATTACACCCCAGTGCTCAGCACAGGTGAGGCTGCACCTCAAATACTGTGTTCAGTTTTGGGCTCCTCACTACAAGGAGATGCTGTTCTCTCTGGTGATCAGCAATAAGATATGAGGCAATGGAATGAAAGTGTGTCAGAAGTTCAGGTTGGACATTAGGAAAAAATTCTTCACTGAGAGAGTAGTCAGTCACTGGAACAGACTTCCCAGGGAAGTGATCATGGCACCAAGCCTGTCAGAGTAGAAGCAGCATCTGGATGATGCTTTTGGTCATATGATTTAGTTTTAGCTAGTTCTGTGAAAAGCAAGGAGTTGGACTGGATTGTGCTTATTGATCCCTTCCAACTTGAGATATTCTATGATTCGAACAAGACTTTAGACCCATGGAGTTTTTTTCAGAGCTGGAGCTGCAGTCTGTGTCTTTGGAGGGATCAAACTTCACTGGATTTTTGTTCTATTTCTTTGACCCAGAGCAGCTCTCAGAACCCAAGAGACTTGAACTAAGCAAGATGTATGTCAGACACCAAAATGAAGTGCCTAGGAATGTAGCTATATATGTGTGTTTGAAAAACTGGTATGTCACCTGATCCAACCATTTCAATGCATTTGACATGCAGGTACTCTTCTCTTCAAAACTTGTTATGTAAAAAGACCTCTTAAGCTTTGCCAGTGTATTATGTAATTCATTTTTCTGTTTCAGCAACGCACATATACATTTTTTGATACTACTTCCTTTTCATAAATTATCTTATTCATGAAAATATTTAATGAGACACAGTTGAACAAACCTCTGCCCTATTCTTTGAGGGCTTTTTTTGTGTGAAGAAGCTGGTTTTTAAGGAAGGAGGAGTATTTTGTGTTTTACAGTTTGGTTAGGTTAATTTTTTTTATAGCTAGTGACTCTTCAGCATGTCTTTACTTAAATGTTTAAAATAAAATATTAGTAATAAAACATGCGTTTTTCTCCATAAAGATTTTTTAAATGGAACAACACTTTTCTGTTACTTTTTTGGTGCAGTTGAATCAAAACATCGTGTTGCCACCACCTGCTCAATCTGCAGATGTGCAGATTCTAAATACAAGCTGTACACAAGATTAAAAGTATTGCAAAAATATTACATGTAATTATAAATTACATGGAATTATAAATTGTATATTCTATAGTGTATACTCCTTTGTTATGTTTATATTATTATAGTTTATTCTTACTTGCCATTAATTAATTAATATGTATAACTGTTGTGGTTTAGGCCCGTCAATGGACAAAAGACCACAATTAGACTCAAGTACCACAGACTTGAGAATTTCTAAAGGGCAGGGAGGGCTTAATTGCTGCTTATGGTCCTGGACAAAACAGACCAGGCTACTCAGCTTGGGGAAGAAAACAGAAAATAATCCACCGCTAAATAAAACATAACCATAAAACTCCATAACGTAACAGAAAACAACACAGAGTGGTACAGTGATGAAGAGCAAAACCAGCCCTTTAAGACCACCTTCTCCGCACCCTTCCTCTCTTCCCAGGCTCAGAGACCTGATCCCCGTGTCTTTTCTTCTCCGTTGCTGAATGGCTCAGGGGGGCAGGGAATGGGAGTTTCAGTCAGTCTGTTCCTGATGGGTCATGCGGTTTTTCTCTCCTCAGGGCAGGTGAGCTTCTCGCCAGTCCTCCCTGCTCCTCTGTGGGGTACTTCACACACACAGCAGCCCTGCACAGGCTGCTCTGACGTGTTCATCCCAAAGGCTGCAGCTCCTCTCTGCCTCTCCTGTGGGTCTGCTCTGGGGCCCGCAGGCTCTTCAGCACAGCCTGTGCCATGGCTGCCTCCCCACACAGTCTCTTGCCCATATGGGTGCACTCTACCCGAGCTGCTGGTGACTGAATCCTGCCATTGCCTTCCATGGGTTGCAGGGGCACAGCCTGCATTCTCGCCATGGGTTGCAGAGGGTTCTCCAGTCTGGGGCTGCTGCTTTCGTCCTCCTTCTCTGACTGTAGGGTCCATGTGGTTGCATCCATCTTGTATCACTCCTACACCTCCTCCCAAGCACTTCAAATTCCTGTCCCTAAACAGTGATCACAGAGGCACCAGATTGGCCCAGCTGTGCTGGACGTCGATCTGAACCCAAGAGTCAGGGTAAAGTCTGAGAACTCTTTACTAGGTCCCCCTTTTACCAAACAAAAGCAACTCCTCCCTAAACCATGACAATAACATAACATATTTTAAATTTCATAATTTGCAGTGGATTTTTAAGGCCAAAAATATTTCATTACAAAAATTATTTTACATATTTTTCCTTTCCTTTTCTTGACATCATTTGCAAATTCTGCCATCATTTCTCAAGTCTTTTATTTGAGCAGACAAATTAATTATTGGTAAAAGTCATAGCTGGGGAAACTGTTTGTCTGTGCCATTTAAAACATCTCTAAACTTGGTCACTTAGCAGGTATCTGTGCAGGTCATGTTGAGAGTCAGAAAAGGCTCTTAAAAGCAAAGTGCTAGAGGTAGTGTTAAAACTTGCCTGAGATGCATTAAAAGAAAAGGATCCTATGTGGATTACTACCAACTGTACTGCTTCCACACAGTAGAAACTGTTTGGTTTTACAGAACCACAGAATCTTAAGGGTTGGAAGGGACCTCAAAAGATATCTAATCCAACCTCCCTGCCAGAGCAGGACCTCCTTAGAGTAGGTCCCATAGGAACCCATCCAAATGGGTTTTGGAAGGAGATGCCACAACCCATCTGGGCAGCCCATTCCAGTGCTCCATCACCCTCACGGTGAAGAAATGTTTCCTTAGGTTTCTTTGGAACCTCTTATGTTCTAGCTTGTACATGTTGGCTCCTCCATCCTGTATTTTGTCCTGACTGTTTAAAGGTTCATCTTATCTGAAGTAGAAGTGTTTTTTGAATAGCTAGGAAGTGATAGAATATTATTTCCTTGGCTATGTTAGCAGTACTGGAAAAGAAGATACACACTATTGTATGTAGCCTTGACTTTTAAAAAGGAAACAAACAAAAAGATGTTTTAAAAATAGAAAAACAACCTTCTGAATGCAGAGTCTGAATTATAACATTGTTTCATGGACGCTTAAATGAGCTTTTGCAATATTTGAAAGTATAAAAGCAGCATTTCAGATAAAGCAAATGTTTTGAACTTTTAACATCATCAACTAAGTGGTGCAGCTGCATTTACAAAATCATGCAAATGATATGTAGGTGAAAAAGCAGCATTCATAATTCAGGTTATTCATGCATCCAGATTTTTGTGATAGTTTTACCCCTTCGTGAATCTTTATGTATCCATGACAACACAACTTGTTCACATTTCTCGGGCAAAGCAGTTAAGTGAAAATTTTAATTATATAAAATTAGCAAATCTACAAGTATTTTGTAAGGCATCACACTAAAACTATGAGCATGAAAATGTATACATGTGAAGGATTAACAGGGAATGACAACTGCTTCTCATAAAACTACAGAGAATTATTAAAATTGTCATGTTGTCCAGGTTATTGTAGCATTTTAAATCCAGACTGAACCCTTCACCACTGACTAAGATCTTTTGACTTTAAGTGTCATTTTGACTGTTTGAATACTTTTTCTACTTCAAATCTTCATTCTAAACATGCAAAATAAACCAGAAAAAGAGCAGGAAAGTGAAAGCTAGTTGCTAGCTTTTTTGCTGTGGAAAGCTTTTGAGGAGACTTTTCCCTCTACTGCAATTGCTTGATTTTGCAGGTACTTTTTTCATTTATCTTTTTGTAATCTGTTATCTTCTAAAATCTCTTCACATTGTCATCCAGTAAAGGTACGTGCAAAAATAGATGAAAATACTGAAGCGTAATTATTTGTTTGGAGCTGAAAGCCAGTTGCGGAGCTCTAAAATTGTGGAGGTAGAACTTTATGCCAACCTGTTGTTTGCTCCTGAAGAAAAGAAAACTTGTTGCTGGGGAGAGAATGAGAAGACCATGTCTCCCTGCTTTTTAAGTTACCTAATTGAAAGACAAATGAAAGTCTAAGTTTGCCACTTTGAAATCAAAAGCATTGTTATTGAATCATACTTCTCAAGACCATGGATTCTATCATCACATTTGCAGGTCACATGTGAAAACCTGGAAGTCTGGCAATATTTTAAGGAGTTTGGCTAAATTGTAAGTAAAGGAAATATATAGCAGAACACAGTAAAGAAATTTACTTTAAAAATTAATAGCAACCTCTACTAGTATTATTAAATTAGTAATAAAGAATGAAGAAGCAGTAGTAAAGAATGATGTCAGACAGATAGCTGATGAAATGAGCATTTTGGGGCTCTAAACTTCAGAGAATACTGATTGACAAGAAACAAAGTGAAGAATAAGAGAAAACTAGGAAAGCCTATTGCCTTCCATCCAACTGAAAGATGTAAGAGGTAATGCACATTTTGAATTTACATACATATCAGTATGGAGTCTTAGAACACAACATAGATGAAAAGCTCTCTTGATTTTTTTTTTTTTTTGGTGTGTAATCTTACTAAAGAGAGAGAAGTTTGTATGGGTGGGTGGAGTTATACCCTATTAGCAGTGCTGTTTATGGTAAACTATTTTCTATGAAGTGAGTAGAAACTGGGGAGAAGCAATCAAGAAGCAGAACACAAAGTAATTGCTTACAGAGACTGTTGTCCTCACCATTGTATGGGGAGATGTGCAGGGAAAAGATGGAGACACTCCCTCATTCTGATAACTCCCCCTTTTCATCGTACTTCTTAACTTCAGTTTACTGTTAACTGATGGTCAGAAGTTGAGTTTGTGTGTTAACTTGTGAGTAATCTGATGATCTCATTCCTGTTCCTTGTCTGATGGTGCTACTGGATGCAGCAGAGTCCCATAGATTTCTTCTTTAGCATTCTCACCATATCACAGGCTGTAAGATTGTAAGGTGCTTCTTTTTGCACTAAGTCTGTCATCTGCATATTTGTCTGTGGCTCTTGCCCTTGGTGCCTCATACACACTTCCCATGACTTTCCTGATGCACCCTGTAGAGTTAAATTCACAAATTCTGTGTAATGTTCATGCTACAGCCACACCATCTGTCTCCACTGTCTGATCCTTCTCCAGTAAATATCCTCTGTTATGGACATTTCTGCTAAGAGTTCTTAAGGGTAGGAAGTTTTGGGAGAGATAACAATACCTACTGAACAGTAAAAGGGTTATGTTATTGGCCTGGGCCTGCTTCCTTTACAGTTAATCTACAGAAGGCAGTGGCCTCTAGTGGGTTGTGCAGCCTCATGTATTCTTCCTAAAGTAAGTATTAGGCAGGCCTATTAAGCTGGATTTCTGAAGAAGAAGTTGTGGTGAGGCCGAAAAAGGGTGGTGGCTGAAGTGGCTTAACAAGTGGAACTTAGTGTATGAAGTGCGTTTGAGAACAATGCCATGGAATTATGTAACAGAGAAGGGAGTTTAGTATTTGGTTAACATGGATATCCCTGTTTGTCATCTGGAAAATCATTTTAACAGTAGCGAGTGAGATGGAGTAACTGAAACAAGTATAAACATCACAGAGCAGAGAGAAATTGGAGATTCCTGTTTTGGATGGCAAAAATGATGATCAGCTCAGAAAATACAGCCCTAAGTTAACTAAAAGTTTGTAATGCCACTGTATATGCTAATGAAAAAGGTGTGTGACTTCATTTTTCAGGGGACAGCTCTGAGGCTAAGGACTTTCTAATTCCTGTTACAGGAAATCTGGGCTTTATGGTGTGCTTCGTTTTGTAGTATATTATTCTAATGATGTAGACAAAATAGAAGGAATTAATCAAGGCCTGAGGAGAACTACTGAGGACAGGTAGATGGATTTAAGCATATGGATAAATTTCAGTTAAAGAGATGGGGAAAAGGAGAGAAACATGAATATATAAATATTTGAATGATGTAAATGTCAAAAAGATATTTTGTCTTGTACACAGTGGTATAAATAGAAAGGATGGAGAAGAAATGCTGTGTATCTAGGGAGCTTGGCCAATGAAAAGTAATGCAAAAGCACTGATTTCTGAAAGGAATAAAGGAAGCCCTGTTTCAGAAGAGAGTAACCAAGCTGGACAGGAGGCCTTAGGAAGAAATTTTGTCCTGATTTTTGTTAGGATTTTGGTTATAACCTTCATGAATTGTGTCACTGGAGAACCCATAAAACATTTTGTGTTTGGATGGGATGACAAACATTAGTTGGTTAAAATGTATTTTTATTTGGAAGACTGTGCTTTTTTGAGTCTTACAATTTTCATTAATAACTTTAGCTTCGTGTGTTTGATGGAGGTGAGTGGGAGGAGGTCTCTGGACTTCAACTTCTCTTACATTTGATTTCACTTTTAACTACCTGTGTAGCTGATCAACAAGTTACTAAAAAGTAGTCAAATAGCTTAGGAATGTACTTAAGGAATGTTCTACTCATTTCAGGAGTACTCTCTTACAGGCTTTCTTTTTAAAATCACAAATTGCAGACAATTCCAGAGCATGAATTTTGACAGTCTTTGTTTTGCACAATTAGCTAAGTTAGATATACCCCAACTTCAGTTAAATAAATAAATGGATCAATATGTCAATGTAAATATCCAGGTGATCAAAAATGAAAACCTCTTACAAGAAAGCAATTAAAGGCAGATCTTGTATAGTGTGTTCAGCAGCTACCATCATTCCAATGCTATTTCAGTAAAATGCTTAGCAGAGCATACTGGTGATGTAATCATAGATAATGAATGGACATTTTCAAAAGAAAAAGAGGTGATGTAAGACTTCTTTCGTAGTGTTTTAAATATTATAAATTCTGAAGTTTTCTTTCTACAATTGTTTCTGAATATGTCACATATAAAAATGAAAAGTTTCAGAATGAAGTTGTATTGAAGCTCACAAAAGTTAAAATCTGCTTGCTATTTCATTGAAGCTTAGCTTTTAATGTAAAAGTAAATATTTGCATTTTCTAATCCAGTGTAATCTAATTGCAGTTGATGAGTAAAGAGTCTCCAGTCTCTGTTGGAAATGATGCTTACATTGATCTTGATCGTCAGGTATCTAAGACTAGATGTTTCTTTTCTTCCAATTGTAACATATCAGTGAGCAGTCATTTTGCTTTATATGAAGTCTGTCTTTTTTTCTTTAATCATGGAAAGGTTTTGTGGGAAAGTCAAATAAGGAGTGGAATACTACATTTCGGTATTTTGAGTCCTTTTGCTTTATAAATTGAGTTTATCCATTTCATGTGTTTAAAGGAGAGACAAACTCAGTTTGGAAAACAAATTTAGCTGTGTGACATAGTATAGCAAAACTGCAGACTGATGCAAATCTTTGGGTATTGAGACAGAATGATAAAAAAATGTGTCATGTTTGAATAAAACTTCTTTTTGCTGCTTTCTACTTCCAAAGTCAGTGACCCAAAATCCTTAAAGCAGTCCTGAGAACTCTTACAATATATAATACACATTTTCAAAGAAAATTCTTTGTTGGCTGACATATTTAAAGATTTCATAAAACCTGTTGGTTACTAGCTAAGCCTCATGCCTAGGTTTTTTCTAATCGACAGGAAGTATAGCACAGTGATATTCCCCGTGTTCCTTCTGCTTTCTCTGCAGAAGTATGTAGTTTCTGGCATATGGAATTAATTTTGGTATGTCAGTAAGCCCTTGAGAAATAAACTTGAAAAAATAAGATACAATGATGCTGTTTGAGGAAGCTCATCTAAAATTCATAATATATAATAATACATGTATATTTTTAATGTACATAATATGCATGCACCTGTTCTGCCAATATTTTTTAGCTGACTTATTAGATTAAGTGCATTCAAATGCAAACTTGCAAGATACGTATCTTTGAACATAAGAATGTTTCTTTGAAGGAAAGTATCTGAGTATCTCCCATTGCTTACAAGATTCAGTGCCCCTTCTCAGACTAGGCTTCTCTCTCACCATGATAGTTGTATTCCTGTTGTGCAGTAAGAGTAGCTTCCAGTGACTAGAGAGATTTTACCCTAATTGTCCATTCCCTGTATTCCACCTTACAGTCCTTCCTGTATTTGAAAAGTAGTTCGAAACCCAAATTTTTGCACTGTTTGCGTCCATAAAGAAAAGTGGTATTGACAGTTTTTTTCACTATAAAGTGTTCATGAGTTCTTCAGACACAAGTTCTTCAAGATCTTTTGACTCAATTCATAGAATAGATGTGATAATTCTAATGTAAGACAAAATATTACTTTTAGGTATGTTTTCTTTTTACTGTCAGACAAACTAAACACTAATTTTACTTGTTTGTTTCTTTAAAATAATGGAATTGCCTCAGTTTTCCAAAAATTTAATATGTTATCTAAATTTAAAAATAATTCTACAGTTAGGTAGTTCAGAATACTTTTAGACACTTCACAGAGTGATGAAACTGTAGATGTTTGTTCTTTATGGTAGCTGAAGAAAACTACAGAAGAATTAAATGAAGCACTAGCAACCAAAGAAGAGATTGCCCAGAGATGTCATGAGTTGGATATGCAGGTAAGTTTTCCTACATTGTACATTTAATTTTGAAGTTGGAAAGAGATGTGTTAATTTTTAGGAAGCTAAAAACAAGAAATACAGTGTGGAAACATCATTTTCAAAAGGGAGATGAAAATTGCACAGTAATAATTTTACTTGTGCTAGCAGAGTGAATTTCACTTTCTTATCTTGAGCAATATTGCCAGTATTGAAGTGATTCATGCATACATGCCTACTGTTAATAATAGCTACTTTCTGTGTGGTGAATCTGCCCGTAAGGTTGTCATATGTTGGTTACATGACATAGCAGTTGAATATCTATTAATGTTAAAGTATATTCTTATGAAATATTTTTATTGAAGGCAGTAAATTTCCATCTGTGGGTTGTGTTGATATTTTGTTATGCACATTAAAAAATTGCTGACCTGGATAGCTCAGTTCCAGTTGATGCTTTTATTGCAACAGGTTGCAGCCCTCCAGGAGGAGAAGAGCAGCTTGCTCGCTGAGAACCAGATCTTGATGGAACGTTTAAATCAGTCTGATTCTATTGAAGATCCCAACAGCCCTGCAGGTCGTAGGCACTTGCAGCTGCAGACACAACTGGAACAACTTCAAGAAGAAACTTTCAGGTATAAAAGCTTCACTTGGTTAAGTTGCTTGTTTATAGCTGTCAACAGACATGACATACATACTTCTGGTTCTGCTTGCAATTATGAATTAGTATAATAGTGGTATAACCATGGTGGTAAACATTTTGCAGTGATGTATGTATTACAATTTACTTCTTAGAAACTCCAGTATAAAAGATTGCATAATTTCTTAATGTTGAAGTGCTGTATACATGTCACTCTGTACTCAGGGAGAAGTTAGTTTTGAGTTATTTGTGTGCAGTCGTTTCATTCACGTTTTTCAAAGTCACTGAAAATGAAATGTACCATGCTTTTGTCTATGAAAATTATTCTGATTGCATTTTTAAGGTGTAGGAATTTCTAGCTGAAAGTTTGCTATGGGCAGTACTAGAGGTAGTAGTATTATCCTGGGAGCTACAAGCCTGTCAACCTGACCTCGGTGATGGGGAAGGTTATGGAACAGATTATCCGTTGCATGGTACATACAGGACAACCAAGAGTTAAGACCCTGTCAGCATGGCTTTATAAAGTCCTGTTTGACCAACCTGATCTCCTTTACAAAAAGATGACTGGCTTAGTGTGGATGAGGCTGAAAGGCTGTAGATTAAGTCTTGCTGGATTTTAGTAAGGCCTTCAACACAGTCTCCCACAGCATCCTCCTGCAGAAACTGGCTGCCCATGGCTTGGATGAACGTACCCTTTGTTGTGTGCAAAACTGACTGGTTGTCCAGGCCCAGAGAGTTGTAGTGATAGAGTTAAATCCAGTTGGCAGCCGGTCACCAGTGGTGTTCCCTAGGGCTCAGTGCTGGGACCTGTTCTGCTTAACATCTTTATCAATGATCTTGATGGCCTGTATCGATAGTAGCGTGACCAGCAGGGCCAAGGGGGTGATTGTTCCCCTGTACTTGGCATTGGTGAGGCTGCACCTCGAATACTTCACTACAAGAAGGACATTGAGGTGCTAGAGAATGTCCAGGAACCGGCAATAAATCTGGTGAAGGGTCTGGAGAACAAGCTTGATGAGGAATGGCTGATGAGTCTGGAGAAGAGGCTGAGGAGAGACCTTACTGTTCTCTACAACTTCCTGACAGGAGGTTGTAGTGAGGTGAAGGTCAGTCTCTTCCCTCAAGTAACAAGTGATAGGATGAGAGGAAATGGGTTCAAGTTGCACCAGGGCACGTTTAGTTTGACTATTAGGAAAAATTTCTTCAGTGAAAGGGTTGTCAAGCACTGGAACATGCAGCCCAGGGTATAGTCAACATTCCTGGAGGCATTTAAAAGATGTGTAGATGTGGCACTTAGGGCCATGGTTTAGTGGTGGGCTTGGCAGTGTTAGGTGAGTGGTTGGACTCAATGATCTTAAAAGCCTTTTCCAATTTTAACAATTCTATGATTCTTTGCACTTCCATTTTTTCTTCTCATTTTGTCCTTTTCTGGTTGCCCTGTTCTAATTCTTTTGTCAACTGCCATGTAACTTTCCTTTTTCTGCCCGTTTTGACATTTTTCCACTTCTTGCTGCAAAGCCTCTTTCACCTGTGTTCAGATAGAACCTCTTCCTTCAGTTTCTTGAAAAATGTTCAGTGTTTCTCTTTCAGAGCAGCTAATGTTGTGTTCTTCTTTAAATATATCTACCATTTAGAGCAATAATGTAGCAGTGTTTCCCAGATGTCCTTCTTTATTTTGCCTTATTCATTTCCATGCTCTGGATGATTCCTGAATCTATTATCGATTGCTATTTGAACAGGCTTTCTCCTCCTATGCAATATCTGCAGTGCTTGTTACTGTAGTTTCAGATTCTGAAGGTCTTTTAAAACTTTTTTTGCATGTGAGACTCATCTCCTAACCTCCTTTACTTCCTTCAGTTGGCTTCAAAGCATGTGGTATCTATTGGCAATGTGTGTGTGTTGCTTCTCCAGCTCTACCTGACCAAATAGGGCATATATACAGCTTAGCTGATGTCCAGTGAGGCACTACAGTTCCCCAAGCTTGGCTGTTTATGTCCTTTGACAGTTCTGGTCTGTCACAATCCAGATCTTTGTTACGTATAGTTTAGATGACCTACTAAATACCACTTCTCTCCATTCTGATAGATGCTTTTTGGACTCTTTGAATTAATGGACAAAATACTTTTTTTCATGCATTTACCCCCTTTTCAGGATGGTTTTTATTCTAATTTTAAATCAAAATCCCAGTAGGACTCGATATTTCAGATTGTATCCTCTTCCATTAATTCAAAATGCCTTGACAAATTTTCTCTTAGTTTTTTCCTTTACAGACAGGTTAATGGAGCTTTGCCTATGTATGCTGTATATAATTAGTTAATACTAGAAACTTTGATCTGAGTTCTTCATGTGATAACTAGGTAACTAAATGTATTACTTGGTTCTTTAGGAGAGGTGAGAAGGTACAAGATCTTTATAAATAAATAGATAAATAGATAAATAAATAAGGCCGCTTGGTGAGAGCTCTTCAGCAATTAGAACATCTGACAATGTGGTCATTATTGTTGAAGATGTTTAGGAGTTGACAACTGAACAAAATCTTTGAATAAAGATGTCATGTGCAACCTCTGTGTGCCCCAAGATGAAAAAAGGTGGAAATTTCTGCTTCAGCCTCCATTGTGAAGAAAATAAAAATTTGTATTTCTGAGAACATACATTGACTTATGATCTTCCAAATAGAAAGATAGATATGAAATTGGGAGCATCAAAATGCCAATCTGCTTCTAAATTTTTGAATAAGCATTTTAGTCTACCATTCTCCTTTACTGGACTAGGAGGCAGTTTCTTTATTTTTAGAGGTTAATGATGAGAAAAGGTAACTATGGCTCAAACTGAGAAATTATTTTCTGTTTTACTTAATTTCTACAGATTAGAAGCTGCCAAAGATGACTATCGAATACGCTGTGAAGAACTAGAAAAGGAAATTGCTGAATTGAGGCAACAAACAGAAGATCTTACTACACTGGCAGAGGAGGCTCAGTCTTTGAAGGATGAGATAGATGTACTCAGGTAAACTCTGTTCCATTAACTCTTTTTTAACTATTAACTTTTAGGCCATATGGTTTGTGTATTAAATAATATTAAATGTAAACTCTTTCTCGGTGTTAAAATTCTTTTAGATCCCCAGGTTAAGTACACAGACCACCACACAATTCTGCCTAAGTTAATTAGTTATATACCTAATCAATAACTATTAATTAATTCATCAATCCTACATCATCTTGTGGTCATGACAAGTCACTCCCTTGGTCTCTTGAGTGTCCTCTGCTCACCTTCATTATGACTTAGGCATCTATTCTCATCAGGGAGATAGACCCTTTCCTTTCCTGTGTTTACATTGTCTGGAATTAGGGTGGTACTTTTAATTCATCATGTAACGCTAATATGAACATCTGTTACAGCTGTCTTTGCCACTGGATTTCAGTACACAAAGTTGTCACGATTTGAAGATGCTAGGGGTTTACAGGGTGAGGCAGACCTTTTTAATATAGAATATAATCCTTCAGTGATGGCATCGTGCTGCCATGGGTTATTCAGAGCAGTTAGCACTACCTACTTGTATCACCTTCAACTAAGTCTAGCAGGCTTTATTTTAATACTGTGCTTTCTAATTCACCAGCAGCTTTCTAGTAAAGCTGACTGCCTTTATATTAATAACAGAGGATATATATAAGGAATGCGCCCATCATAAACTCTCTATATGAGCAGCACAGGTTCAAAGAGTAATTCCTTGCCCCAGAGAGAGGCTTCACTGGGGATTAAGGGAAATTGGCTTGGCCTAACATCCCATAAATTGATCATCAATTCAATCGGAGAATCTCCATATGTCATAGGAAATTGGGTCTGTAAGTTGGTTGGTTCTGAAATGAAACTGGAAATAGTAGTGAGGATATGGGTGGTTGGGGGTGAGGCAAGTGTAATCCTGGCAGTGCACCAGGTAGATTGAAAAAGCTTTCAGAAGTTTTGAATAGAGCCTAGCGTTTAGTTTTTCTTAGAAGGAATCGGGCTCCAAAGCAGTTATGGTACTTCTGTGTCACCAAGTATATGCTGCCCAGGAAACAGATCTGTATGACTTTATTTCTCGCTATCATTAAAACAAATTGAAAGGCAGAAACTTTTATTGTTTGTAAATGCAGAACTGAGACCTGATTTAGAATTGAAAAGAAACAGGTTGGAGTGAAGTTGCTTTAACTATTATAAGATTGGAAACAGATGAGAAGGTTCTATTATGAATAGTGGTAATGTCTAGAAGAACCTCCATCAGCAGCATTTTGAGTTGACAAAATTATGGGAGGGAGGCAGATAATTTAAAAGTGAATACATTAGTAACAGGAGGATGGGATTACTTTCTTCTTCTCCACATGATGTCTCTGAATGTCTTCTGTATTAAGGCAAAATACTGAGGAAGTTTCTGGACATTTAATTTTCAGAGTATGATTTTTATACAAATTTATCCTTCCAGGCATTCTTCTGATAAAGTAGCCAAGTTGGAAAGCCAGGTAGAGTCCTACAAAAAGAAACTGGAAGACCTGGGTGATTTGCGACGGCAAGTGAAACTCTTAGAAGAGAAGAATACAATGTACATGCAAAATACCATAAGCCTTGAAGAAGAGCTAAGGAAGGCCAACGCCTCACGCAGTCAGCTGGAAACATACAAGAGACAGGTGAGAACAGACATCGTCAATGCAACAGTTTCTGTATTGTGCAACACTTTTTCTTCATGACATGGCAAATACCTGAAAAAAAGAAACTGTGAACAAACAGCTCCTTGTGTTTAGAAGATGTCAATGTTTTGTAGGAACTACTTTTGTTCTTTCCTGCAATCTTGGTAATTATTTCAAGTTTATACTAATTTGCCAATAAGCAGTATTTCTTACTTTTAAAAATAACAAAAGATTTTTCTTCTCAAGTTGCTAATAATTCATATCCAGAGTGGGTTTTGAATTAGACCCTCTTCTTTCAGAAAAAAGTATTCTCTTTTTAACTTAGAAATTTCCAACAGTGAGGAATGCACCACATTTAAGGTAAGTTATTCCTGTAGTTAAGTAACCTGTTTCTTTAAGGTTTTGGTTTATCTGATACATATGAGTTTGTTCAGTTCTGAAGAGAGAAGGGCACGTACCATTCCTTTTTATGTACCCAGCAGAGTACAAAAAATGCCACTAGCACATTATTGGGAGTGTAAGGCTGTTCAACCTCTTGCTTACCAAAGTGCCATGTGATCCTGTTTTTGTGAAGGTAGAAGGTCTGCCTAATCTTCTCTCTCCATCACAGCCAAGACAGAGTGTGGTTTATTAAATTAGTAGTTCTTGCTCTGCATTTCTGCCTGCTCCTAATTTCTGACTGCTCAGATGATCGTGGCACAGAGGTCTGTGTGTGGGAATAAAGAACTGGTAATTGGCAAAAAATGTAAACCGACCTTCAGAGTATGAGACTGATTGCTGGCGAATGAGATAATGTTACAGAATGCCCAGTTGTGAGTGTGAGAAGCAGCAGCGTGAGAGTGGAAAACAGGCAAAGCCTGAAGGTCAGCAGGATGTAAAACCAAAAACATATATTATGTAACTTTGACAATAAATTAGAGGCTTGCATACAGCAGAGCAGCACTTGCTTATGGCAATGCTCCTCCTTCAGCAATCCTGAGTGGATTTAGTGTGTTTAAGCATGTCACTCCGATCCCAGGTGGCCCGAGACTGGCATCCATGTATATCAGCTTACAGTAGAGTACAGGAACAGCCACTAACAACATTGCAAGCCCAGAAGCAGTGTGTGTCCCTAAGACTCGATAGCTTTTTCACTATGTTGTCCCAAAACCTGGGTTCATCGCTCAGAATGCAGACACCAATTCACACTCAAGAGTGGGTATATTTTATTACATGAGTGCATGTGCACAGGTACATGTCCCAAGACAGCAAACACAAGGTCTCAAGACAATGAATACTTATACACAAAACATTAACATATTAAATTCTTTAATACATATGTATTGTTATTCAACTATGTGATTGGTTAAAATTTCTTCATCTAGGATGTAAATGTGTACTTTCTTTGCCTTCACGTTTGTAGTCAGTGGTGTTTTGCTGGCAGTGGTCACAATCTGTCCCTACTAGGATTACCTCTTACCTATTTTCTTCTTGTTTTGTCAGACCTAAGTAGTTGTGATTTACTAACACAACTACTGATTATTCATTCTAAGCTTTTTGCTTTTTTGACAGACATACTCCATGGCACATTCTTTTAAGATGAGTTCTAGAACTATCGTAATTCTAGCAAAATTAATCTTTAACCTATAATATTTCAAGGTCTGCATTTAGCCATCTTAGTTCTTAAGACAGTTATCTTCAGCATCTATAGGCTAATTGTAAATACAGTACAATTGATTCCATCGTAACAAAATAACTTGTGCAAGAGAAAGACTGAAATTACAGACAAACAAATGAAAAGTAAATGTAGAGAGCAATGGCCTTGCACACATAAGTAGTATTGTGTTTACTGGCAAAAAATATTTCACTCAATTGAACAGCTGAGCATGTGATACAGTTGTGTAACCTCAACATCTGCATCTGATCATTCTTTGTTCACCAACAAGGATTTTGGAAAGTGCACTCCCATCATTTGTACTGCAAAAGCAGTCTTCTTTTCCTTCACTATTCCCATTGTTTTATGAATAGGATTCCATGTCTGAAGAACTGTTGATTGTTACAAAACTGTCCTACTGTCTGAGACTGGAATAAACTTCAAGTGACTTGTGACAGATGTGCTTCACCTAATTACAATTTCTCAAAATGAGCATGCAGTTTGTTTCCCTTCAGTATCTGTAAGACTGGAGTGGTTTTGAGACCTGCCTGTTAATCATAAGCTGTCACAGCATTAATTTCTGGGAATCGTAAGTTATGCAATAAGTAGTAAGCCAGGTGCAAGGGTTCGATGTTATGTCACTACTGAGTGCTACCGTGCTTCTGGGGTAGAAGTAGTAGTAGTAGAAGTAGTCTGATGTATGAAGGATCCAACCCCACTCATGATGATGACTTAGAAACTCTTAGAAACATGTCTTTGACTTAGAAATTCTGTTCTGATTTAAAGTGCTGTGTTCAAACTCCTTTAGTGATCTGCCTGGAAATTGCGTCTTCACCCTACCCATTTCTGAGGTGAGGTTGGTGGTATATTGTCTGGGACATGTAATAGTATTTATTTAATAGAGAGTTTTTGTTCACTTTTCTGAAAGAGCAAACATTTTCTAAGAAACTTTTTATTACAGCATGAAGAATTAAAATGTGAAGATTCCAGAATTATTATTTGTAATTTTAATTCAGCCCCTTTGTGCGTGTGCATTCTATTTTTAAGATTATGTTTTGCTTTTCTTTGCCGCGAGATTTCTGCTTTACTCATTCCACACATCAGATAATGCTCAGTAAATGTGGTGGCAGTTAATTGTTTTGTTTTTTCTTTTTAAATTTTCTGCATTACCATGTGGCTGTATATATTTCTATATGCTCCTAAGTTCTGATTCAAAAACACGTAATTACTGCTGTGTTTTTCTACATACCATTACCATAGCGTGAATGATTACAAACATTAATACATTTATTTCCATTTGAGGTGAAAATACATGTATTTTCCAAGTGTGAGCACAACAACAGCTGAAGGCCTGCATTGAGTTTTTTTACACTTGCAGTTGTTCTGATAGCCACAGTGATGAATGTCACATATGAGAGATGAAGTATTTTTGTATCTAACATCTCCTATATCTTTTTTTTGATCTGATAAGTGGTAGGCCTGTGCTTTTTTTTTACAATCTTTAAGAAAAACAGCAGCAAAGTCCTTCTTTAGGACTTAAGACCATGCAGATTTTTAGACTGGATAGTTATTTTGCTGTGGTTATACATATTGAAAGTAAAAGGTAATTAGAACCACTAGGCAGTCAATGTAGGGGTGGCTACAGCTCTGCTTCACAATTTAAGTTAATCACTTTCTCTGTAATCTAAAAGCCATGAAAAAGCTTTCTTATGAATTGCTTTAAAAGAAGCTGTATGTCTTTAGCTGAATCTTCATTCAGCTTTTGTGTTTGCAAGTCAATTGTATTCAACTTACTTGCTTCCATGCTCTCTGCGCTAGGAGCTTCACTGATGTTCTGGGAATGAGTTTTTGCTAGTAAAGGCTGAGTTTGAAAGGGCAAGACTTCACTCATTTGCCTTCCATTCACTGATCATTTCTACTCAGCTTTCAGATTTCTGCTCATTTAATTTAAAAAGCTCTCTGCTGATCTGTAGTTGAAAGTATACATGTGACTTTGTTAGCAGTGTTTCCTTTTGAAGTAAACAAAACTGTTATGGATGAATCTTTAAATTAGCATATTAAAAATTATTAGGAAAATCTCAGGTTAAGAAGCATTACCTGACTATGTAAAATGGTTGAATGAGGCATGTGAAGTAGAGTTAACAAAAGGTGTAGATGATTTAGTTTCTTCAAAGTTTTTTCTTTTTCCTAGGCTTCTCAGAGTGCAGGAGGATTTTTCTACTTTTCACAAGTTATTTGGTCCGTAGAACTACATAGCTTTTTTCTGTAAAACTTAACTTGGGCTTAAATTCTTGGTTGTAGATGTACTGAAAATACTTCACAGTTTTTACTTCTTTTGCTTGTGCTAAGACCTCATATTTGAATGCTCTTGATTTTACTGAAGCACAGAACAACTGATGAAAGCAGTTTTTAGTGTTTCCTATAGGTAACATTTTCACTTGTCAACAACATGACTCCTGGTGAATGGTAATGGGCTACTTTGTCTTGTGTATTTTGTTTTAGTATTAATATTTTCAGACAAATTATTGATTCTTGTTCTCACAGGCAGTTGAACTACAGAACAGGTTATCTGAAGAATCCAAGAAAGCTGATAAATTAGATTATGAATGCAAACGACTGAAAGAAAAAGTAGACAGCCTCCAAAAAGAAAAAGATGTAAGTGCCAAGGTGTTAATTATTTTGGTAGTAGCAATACCAACTTTGTATCCTTTATTACACAGATATGTGATAATTATAATTAGTCATCCACAACAAGCTTTTTAAATTAGGAAGTCTTTTTTCACTTGTAAGTTTTGAATGTTTGAGTACAAAATCTTTTTAAAAACCTCAGAACTGTACAGCATGTAATAAAGTGACTGTACAAAAACACATGGAGCCCATTTTTTAAGAGGGAGAGCCTTCATATTTGGGATCTGAAGTTGTTTCCTGATCATTTACAATGAGAACATTTATAAACACTCAGGGTAATTGTAATGTTTTGTGAAACACTAAAGAATATTATCCTGGAACTAAACTCCTGCTATATTTTCTCTAAAGCATTCTTTGAGGTTCTGTCAGGGTGTTTCTCTTTGTGGAGTCAGGGCTACTACAGCAAGAGGCTTGGGAGTTGCGTAAAGGGACGTCTTTTGTGGTGATCTTGCCTTTTTTGACAACTCCTTGTTGATCTGTCTTGTACTGCCACCATGGAACACACTGCGGGGATACTAGTCTGTTCCTTTCCTCTCTGTCATTTGCTGCTAGTGATTCTGCAATTACTTGCTTTGTCTTCTCATGTCAAGACTGATCCTTCAGACTTCTCTTAAACACTATTGATTCTCGCCAGTTTATTTTGACTTGTTTCTTAGGAATGTGTATACAGGTGCCTCAAACTACCTCAGACTAAGGCCATCATTTTGAGTTACCAATTTCTTAGGCTTGTTTAAAGTCCATTTTCCCATCAGTCAGAATCTCTCTAGGTATTTCTCTCAATAGTCATGTTTCCTATCCATTTCTTTCCAAATTTTCAGCTTCTGAATTTAAATAGCATTTGAACAGAAAGTTTTAGTTACTGTCTGTTCATAGGTCTTTGATTTCTGAATTTTATTAAATTTTTGAACTGTTGTAGACGTTGATATCACTGCCATCTGCCCTTCAGTTCAGATTGGAATGCTCATAGTAACTGCATTGGTACTATGCTTTGGCTTTCTTTCCTGCTCTTGATTTTTTTTTTTTTTTGAGTCTTGTTGTGTTTGACAGTGGTAAGTTTGTGTCTGTGGCTTACTCATTGCTTGGTGGACCATTTCATCTTGCACAAAGGATCTGAATTGCAGGCCATTGTCATACAGTTTTCTGTTTTACCCCCTGGCAAATAGCATTCTTTGGAGTGGATGTTGTTTTCCAGTACATTTGTTGACTAGATATACAGCCGAGAGGTAACGTACAGCTGAAGTCTTTCAACATTTGAATTAGTGATTCACTACCTGTGTTACCTACTCTATTCCCAGTTGCTATATACTTACCGGTAGGATTGCCCACTACACAAGCTACATAATTGTATCTTGTCAACTGTATTTTGGAAGCACTTAGTGAAATTGATTTTATCGTTGTCTTTATGTTCTAGCAAAGTGTGGTAGTTTGTTTGATATCTTTTGCTGTGTAGCTTGGAATTTTACCTCTGTGGTACAGAAGTAATTTGATGTCCTGACTTTGTCAGCAGTGTACAAATGAAGTTCTAGAGCTTTTTCTGTTCATTAAAATATTCTGGCATTTTATTGATCAACTTAGTGGTTTTTGACAGCAACAGACTGTGCAGATTCCTTGCTTTCAGCACTGTGAGTTTGATCACTCCTCTGTGTGGCTCTTCTTCTGTAGTATTCATGGTAAAACCAGGTTTTTCTGCTGTGGAGTTTGTGAAATAACTTTCAGTGCTAATGGAGTATACACTTTATTTAGGTTGTTCTGACAGTTACACCAGAATTCACCTTGCAGGATTCAGAAATACTCACCAAAATGTTCTTTGACAAAGTGGTTCCGAGTCCTGGATCCATTTGGGCTGAAATATGGAATACATCTAACTCAAACTTGGTAGGATGAAATGCAAGGAGCTGTCAGCCAATGCAACTACACACAGCCAAGATCTGTTTGAGGACCTTTTGTTAATACTGCACATGTGTGATTTTGATGCAAACTACAACTTGAATCCTTATGTAGTTGCTGTTTTCTCCTTTCATTTTTAAACCCCTCAGCCTTCTGGATAAAAACTTGGTGCCAGCTCTAGATTTTAATTTTTTTGCCAGAGGAGTACTTTGTATTGTGCCAAATTGGGACAATTTGCCTATGCTACTGAAGAGCTTATCTATTTAGATCCCAAGATAATCTAATCCTATTCTTCAATTCTCTTTGGACTGAGCCTCAAACAACTAGTTTACATCCATGTCTAAGGTGCTGGTCAATGGCAAGGCCAGTTGTCATGCCAGTGGAAGTGTGTACAGAAATGCTGTTCACACTTTCACTGTTGAAAGACAAAATTAAGCTGCTGCAGTTTGTTTCTTACGTTGATGTTGTACTCACCTGGTTTTTATTTCACTTCTGGCTAAACCTTGTTTTTATGATGAGGGAAGAGTCCACAGTCTCTTAATGCACTTCCCTTTCTTTTGAAGTCGGCCCTGAAGAAGGGAAGAAGATAGCTGAATGGCCACAATGAATGTTGTTTACTGACTGGTGCCAGAGCTGTGTGTCACTAATATCTTGATTTTTTTTTTTAAGTTTGTACTCGGATAGTTTTACTCCTCTGTAATACAGAGCAGCAACCCTTCTCAAAAAAATCCTCTGTTCACTGGACTGCATAATATATATGTTTATTCTCTTATGAAATAGACTGAGATGCCTTAATTTGAAAATCATCTGTATGGTTTCATCATATTACTTTTAAAGTATTGAAGGCTGAGCCTTTCAGAAACTTATATACTGTTAAAGATGGATTTGTAGTGCCAAGACTGATATTCATTCTCTTTCCCATTATTCAGAGATTAAGAACAGAAAGGGATTCTTTGAAAGAAACTATAGAAGAGCTTAGATGTGTACAAGCTCAGGAGGGTCAACTCACCACTACAGGTAAAGGACAAATAAGGAGAGTAAGTGCATCTTTTCTAAAGTTCCCAGGACTTCTCTGGAAAGTATTGAATGTGCTTTTGTTTAGCACAGATTAAATTTAAGGTCAGCAGTAAAAGCTACTTCAGCTATTCATAACTTTATAAGCACTTGAAAGATTCAAACATTATTTCAGTCAATCAGAAATTTTAGTCTTTTCCCCACTGTAGTGTTTTAATGATGTCTTTCTGATTTCTGTGTAGTTACATGGTTTTTTTAGAGAGATTATATAAGTTTTCTTATGTGTCTATGATGTTTCATGTGCTGCAGTTTATTTTTATGTGTAACATTAGATAGCTTTGTAGTTCTTAGATAAGTTAATGAGCAGAAAATACACCATGAAATTATTTAATCAGAATGGGTGAACACAGAAAAGATTATTTTCCAAATGAAATTGTGCTTGTCTGCCTGCCTTACAGTAGCTTGACTTTGTGACATTTTCCATAGTCTAGCAGTACTCTGAAACTGTATGCTTCTAGAAGAATGTTTACTTCTGGTCTTTTAAGGAAAGTTACTGGCCTGATTGATATTTTTTTTTTCATTTTTATAACCCAGGATTGATGCCTCTGGGAAGACAAGAACCTTCAGATAGTTTAGCGGCAGAAATTGTTACTCCTGAAATAAAGTAAGTGTGCTTTGTTTTACTAACTTTTACAATGTACCTATAGATGATTAGTTTAGTTTTTTAGTGATAGAAAGTTTGTACAATTAATGCTTGGGAGTTTTCTCTCCTTTCGGATTTCTGCAGAACAGGAGTTGTTACACTTAATACAAAACTTAAGTTACCTAAGAGTTCATATTTTGCTAAAAAAACCCTGGAAAACAAAAACACCCTTTATCCTCACATTGTGTCTCTTTTCTTGCAGAGAGTTCATATAACTGCTGCTTTTGTGTGCATTAACAGACGAAAATGTTTCTAACAAGAGCATAGTGTTGTAATGTTTAGAGTCAATTAAAAAGGAAAACAGCAGTGGCATAGCTGATGAATTTCATTGATTTTTCAAATAATTTTATCTCGAGGTGTTGCCAGCTCTGTTTCATCTTGACAGTATGCTAGAATTTTTTAAGTCACATCTCAGAAATCTCTTAGCTTTTCAGAAAATTTTTTCTTATATCTCTGGCAATACTTCTACAGTAGTTTAACACTTGGAAAGCTCCTTATGGGTTAAAACCTACTGCTTAATAGTTAAATAATATCTTCCTAGAAACCTAGTAATAGAAGAAATTTCTTTTTCTTCCAGATGTGCTACTGCATTTTACTAAAAGAACAATTTGTTTTAGTTTTGTTCAGAAACAAGAAAAGAGAAGGGCAACATTTTGAGGCATTTAATAGGATTTACTGCATAAACCTTCAACATGATTGTGTGAGAGAAGACACAACCCTAAATGTCCTAAATATCCAAGCATAGCCTGTGATTTTACTGACTCTTTCATCTTTAAAGGCGAGTTCTGGATTTTATTCAAGCATACATCTTTGCAGACAATTTGCAGCCACTAAACTTGGCCTCCACACCTACTTGATCGAGGTAAACAGTAGCAGTGACTGCTGTAGGACCAAAACTTCCTGATCTGAATGTCTTGGTTACTACCTCTGCTGATAAAGGCAGAAGACTGCACAAGGCAGCCCACCCATTGGAGAAGCTAGTACTGCTCTCTTGTTCCCAGCATGGTGACAGAGCATGAGTCTGTGCTCAAGCACCTTCCTCCATCTCATAAAGACTTGCAGACCAAATTAGAGAGTTTCATTAGGCAGATTCAGCTGATGGCCTGTCAGTTGCACCTGAGGAAATCAACAAGTTACTGGATGATTTAGCAGTGCTCATTGAAGGAGTCTTAGAGTTGAAAGCAGGGAAAGGAATAAAACCAGGCTCACTGGAGACAAGCCTGGGACGGCACTCTGATGTTTGTGGAGCAGTGTTCTAGCAGGGTCCTTCAGACTGCTCCACAATGAGCACACGTGAAATGTCCCTGTATGTAGCACCTTTTTCATCTCCATTGAGGCAGCGGATGGAGAGCCATGCAGCAGCAAAGGCATAAGAGTTGTTGATGCATTAGAAACTATGGAAGCACCTGAGAAGAGTAACACAGGAATTAAGGCTTCTTCCCTCCAAAAGATGGCATGTTCAGGAGCCCAAAAACCAGGAGAAACTGGAAGCTGTTGTGCAGCTGGAAAACTGTAATACAGTTATGGCAACGTGATTAGCACAACTGCAGTACTGCAGTGGGTGGCTAGAAACTCCTCAGAAGGGATGGGCAAGAGGTTGGGTAGATGTCTATGTTAGGGGGTATTTTGACTGTCTAGAACTTGATAATAATGATGAATGGGTTGAGTGTTTATAGGTAAGAACCCTCACATTCTCCCCTTGTTCCAATGTGAGGTCCTTCCCAAGGGATACAGTCTTTCATGAACCCTTCTGGCATGAGTCCTTCCCTTGGGCGGCAGCTCCTCACAGACACCTTCCTGCAGTCTCCTCCCCAGCAGCACAACCCCAGGCACATTGTGTTCCAACGCTACCTCTCCATGGAGTCACAGCCCATCTCAGCACAGCGACCAGCTCTGCTATGGGGTCCTCCATGAGCTGGCAGATCTGAGCTCCACCGTTGCCCTCTGTGGGCTGCAGGGGGATAGCTGCCATCTCACCAAGGGATGCAAGAGGGCTCTGCTCTGGCACACCTCTTCCTCTCTTCACTTACTGACCTTAGGGTCCGCATGGTCACTTCTCTCTCATACCACTCCTTCTACCATCTCCAATTCTCCTCTTCCAACTTCTCCTTAAAAAGTGATTGTGGGGGCACCCCACAATTGGCTCAGACGCAGAGGTGGGTCTGACTTAGAGCCTGAGAAAGTTTTGAGCAACTTCTTACAGGGGCCACCACTGCAGCCCCTTCCTCTTTATCAGAAACAGCTCCACACAAACTCAACACACCTAGTCAGCATCAGATGATGAAAAAAGCACGTCCCACTTGACTAACTTGATCTCCTTAGATGACAAGTAGACCCACTTGAAAGGCTGTGGATATTGTCTATCTAGATTTTAGTAAAACCTTTAATACCATTTTCTACAGCATTGTCATGGAGAAACTGTCTGCTCATAGCTTGAACAAGCATACTCTTCATTGGATAAAAAATTGGCTGAATGTCTGAGCCCAAAGAGAGATGATGGAGAGGGTTGAATTCAGTTGGGAGCTATTTCCAAGTGTTTTTTCCCTAGAGCTCAATGTTAAAGCCAGTTCTGTTTTATATCCTTATTAATGATCTGGATAAGGTGATGGAGTGCACTCTTGTTAAGTTTGCAGACACTGAATTGAGTTGGAGTGTTGATCTGCTTGAGAGCAGGAAGACTCTTTACAGGGACCTGAACAGGCGGGAGCAATGGGCCAGCGCCAGTCACATGAAGTTCAGGCAACACTACAGGCCTGGGGCAGAGTCGCTGGAAAGCTACAGAAAAGGACCTGGGAGTGTTGATTGACAGAGGGCTGAATATGAGCCAACAGTGTGCCCAGGTGGCCAAGAACGCCAATGGCATCCTGGCCTGTATCAGAAACAGTGTGGACAGCAGCACCAGAGAAGCGACTGTCCCCCTGTACTCAGTGATGGTGAGGTTACACCTCGAATACTGTGTTCAGTTCTGGGCCCCTCACTACAAGGACAACATGGAGGTGCTGGAGCGTGTCGAGAAACAGGCAGCAAAGCTGGTGAAGGGTCTGAAGCAGCTGAGGGAGCTGAGGATGTTTAGCTTGAAGGAGGCTGAGAGGAGACATAATCACTGTAACTACCTGACAGGATGTTGTATCGAAATGGGGGTTAATCTCTTCTCCCTAGTAATGAATGACAGGACAAGAGGAAATGGCTTCAAGTTGTGCGAGAGGAGGTTTGGATCAGAGATTAGGAAGAATTTTTTTCACTGAGGGTGGTTAGACACTGGAATGGGCTGCCCAGGGAGGTGATGAAGTCACCATCCCTGGAAGTATTTAAAAGAGAAATGAGGCGCTGAGGGCCATGGTTTAGTGGTGGGTGTAGCAGTGTTAAGTTAGTGGTTAGATTTCATGACCCTAAGGGTCTCTTCCCACCTAAATTATTCTATGAATCTGTGAAAATAAACCAAAAGGGTAGAAGCCCAGGTTCTTGCAGTAGTTCGTTGACAGCTGAAATTCTGTTCTTCATTAGCACTTGGCACTAAGTTTTGCATTCTCCATATTCTACCTATGTATCTGTCCAGCTATACTGTGACATCTAATAGGAGCACTTTGGCAACTTCTTTATTTTGTGCTTTCCACAATTAACTGCTCCTTTAATCAGGTTTGTGTTTGAGAATTTGAAGACATGATTGTTGTTTCAGCTGTTTCCTTTAAATAGTAAATATAATCTTTACATTATATTTACACCTCCTGTAGTAAACTGCTTTCTTTTATATAGAAGTTGACATATTTTTTTTCCTACAAAATTGATTTTTGTGTGTTTAGGGAGAAACTCATTCGCCTTCAACACGAGAACAAGATGTTGAAGTTGAACCAAGAAGGTTCTGACAATGAAAAGATTGCCTTATTGCAGAGCCTTCTTGATGATGCAAACTTGCGGAAAAATGAGTTGGAGACAGAAAACAGGTAAGAAGTTTTGTCCTCTGTTTCAGTTGACTTTTCTAACAATGAATACTTGAACAATACAATGAAGACAATCAAAGAATAATTTTGACTGTACTGTGTCCAGTACTGGCCTCCCCAGTACTAGTCAGACGTGGACTTATGAGAGTCTACCCAGTGAAAAACCACAAAGATGTGATTACAGGTCTGCAACTTCTTTCATGTAAGGAGAATCTGAGGGTTAGCGACTATGTAGCCTGTAAAGAGAACACTAAGAGTGGATCTTACTACTCTTTATAAATATCTGAATGGAGGATCTAAAGGAGATGGAGCTAGAGTTTACTTAGTGATGCCCAGTAACAGTGCTGCCAGGGCAAGAGGCTGTGGGCAGAAATTAAAACACATTACATTTAATCTAAATGTAGAAACATGCTCTTTTTTTTTTTTAAATTGGGTTGGTTGCTGAATACTGAAATAGGTTGCCCATGGAGGTTGTCTCCATCCTTGAAGATATTTAGAACACAACAGACATGTTCCTGGGCAACCTACTCTAGCTGACCATGCTAGATTAAGTCAATCAGCATACTGACTTCCGTGGGACCAAACAGCATGCATCTGAGCATGCTAATGTAGCTGTCTGATACTATTGTGAGACAACTCTGCAAGCTCGTATCTACTCTCTACGAAATCTTCCTTGATCTTCCCCTTTGATTGAGGAAGGTTCCTGAAGCCTAGAAAAGTTAAATACTTCACTCACCTTCAGGAGGTGCAAGGAAGAGATTCCATAGAACTACAGAGCCTGGTCAACTACATCTAATCTTCTGGGAATGTCACAAGCTGGAATCTGTTTCCAGCCATGTGAGGGATAATTAAGTAGTTGGGAAAGGCCAACATGTATTTATTAAGGACAAATTATACCTAACTAATCCAATTGTCTGAGATGACTGTGTGAAGAAAGATGAAATGGTGGACTTACCTTAGTTTTAGCAAAGCCTTTGGCACAGTCTCCCCTAGTATCTTTACATTCAGAAGAGTTAGATAGACAATGAATAAATGCACAGTAAAATGAGTGGAAAATTTATTGGATAACTGGACCTGAAGTGTTATCGTCAGTGGTAGAGTCCAGCTGGCAACCAGTTCCTTAGGCATCAATAGCAAGACCAATGCTGTTCATCACCTTTATTAACAACTTGACTGATGCAAGGGACGATACTCTCAGCAAGTCTTGATGATGGTACCATGGTAGGAGATGTGACTGATGTGCTGAAGGGAGTGCTTTTACTCAGAGGAGGTTACCAGTCCAAAGAAAGAAGCTGATGGGAACCCTGTCCCTGGCTGGAAGAGGCCTGGACAAGCTGACTGGGACCAGTAGTTTGGGGAGCACTGCTGCTGCAAAAGCTCTGAGGTACCAGTAGGCAACAAAGGACAATATGTCAGTTGGGGACCTTGCAGCTTACTGTGACCTGGACTGTCCTCACCAGGGTGCAGGCACTGATTCAGGAAAAGTGATCCTTCACTTCTCATCAGTACTTATGAAATCACATCTGGACATAGCATTTAATCTTGGATTCCTCAGTAAAGACAGACATAGATGTACAGGAGAGACGCTGAAGCATGTGATGTGTGCGTGGGATAAGACTGGGAACTGGGTTTTTTCAGGACAAAAGAAGGATGTTGTAGAAGAGAGAATACTATGATCTGTGTAGTCTTGGAAATGTATCAGAATGTTCTGGATGACTACAGGCTGGAACTCTGTATAGAACTCTGTATGCTTTGGCTACTGTTGTAAATTTTGTGTGAATAAAATACAGTAATACGTCTCCTGTGTAGATGACCTGAAAACATTGGACACTAAAAATCTCAGAGTTCCTCTTGCAGTTGTCTTTTTTTTTTTTCTGAAAAACAGAAAAAACTGTCTTTTCCTAGATTGATAAATCAGAGACTTCTAGAGGTGCAGTCCCAGGTTGAAGAATTACAAAAGTCTTTGCAGGATCAACGTTCAAAAGCTGAAGATGTAAGTAGAAACACAGATCAAACCTGCATTTAAGTAGTTACTATTTTTGAAGCTTTCACCTTTTTGTAAAAAAAATATGTTTAAGGAAATACTCAACAGATTTCAGATTGTTTTCCATATGTATTCCTATGGTCTTATCACTAAATTTTGTTTCTTTAAATAGGATGTAAGACATAGTAAGGCATTTGTCTAGAAAAGAAAACCATACTATGCAGAGAAGGTGTGAAATGTGTTTTATTTGATTGTGTCTGTTGCAATAGTAGACTTAGTGTTAAAAAAAATTTAAACTAGAATAGAGAGTTTTGCAGGGAATTCTCCATGTCTTAAATAAAATGTATGAAGCTATTTTTAATTTAGATTCTTAATGAAAGCTAAGGCCTTTCCTGGCAGTGGAAGATCTGAAATTCTGTATGTGCCTCGTAATACAAGAAGCCAGGCAGGCCAAAATTAAAAAAAGTCAAATAATTCGACCCTCAACATAATGAAGTATATTCTGTTTCTGTATACCGAGTTAACTTCATTTTTGATGTACAGATACACATTGTGGCAGAGTTAGTGTGGAAAACAGCTTTCAATCTTCCACTCAAAAATTATGTTTGCCAACTCCTGTATTTGATGGAAGAAGCTCTGGAATTTTCTTGAAAGCAATGATTTGCCAGACTGTACTTGCAGGGTGTATGCTCACAGTTGGCAACAAGTTGTAATGTGTTCCTTTATATATTTGTGGTTTTATTTTAACTAATTTGCGTAAAAGTGGAAGTTTTTACTAACTGCTTATTTTCATTTAAGATTGTGTTTCATTTGGCATATCCTTTTAATTTTCAGGATAAACTATATGAAAGTAAAACACCTAGTCAAGTTCAAATAAGATTGTTTTTAAAGTAACTTAGAATGTGTTTTAGAATGCATTTTAAAATAAGCCTTACTATTATGTGATTCTGAGATATTCTTTGTTGTCTTGGCCAAAATCAGATTTTTCAGGGTAATATCAAGTATTTCAGGGTAATATCAAGTATTGGAAATGATCCCCATCTAATTAAATTCACCTTCATTTTCTACGGTTTTAGTTGTGTCACTTTTTTGAGGCTCTGGTTTGGACAGTAATTTAGGACGTGTCTGCAACTCACTTGGAGGACTGGTTGCAGCCTGTGTAGGTATCATCTGAGATAATTCTGTTAACAGCAAAACGCTGCCCTCATGACATCATGGTGCAGGCTGCTCTGTGTACCAGGCAACCTTTGTCAAATCAGAGCTGGCAAATTCATGATGCAGTTGCTTACATTCCTGGCTTCTGTGTGTTGATGCCAGTGGTGATTTATAGGCCCTAATTCTATGTCTGATTTTGCTGAGATTGTTTTGTATGATCTCATTTACTCTTAAAGAAGCAAAAGAGAGTGTATAGACTCAGAGAAGTATTGAAACTGCAAGAACTTCTGGACATCTCATCCAGTCTCTCACACAAAGCAGAGCAAACCTCAAAGTTAAAGCCAGTAGGTGCTCAGGTAGATGCAAGCTGTGATAGAGCCACTTGAGTTATCCTTAAGATATCCTCACAAAAATAGTGATTCTTCAGAAGCATGAGAGAATGAGAGGCACAGCATACGTTTCAGCATATTTTCACTGTTTTTCACTATTCTCCATGACAATGCACTGAAATCTATATTTTTGTATACTTCTACTGAAATATGCTCAACCCAGAAAACTGAAGATCCTGTTTGTATTCAGTCCAGAAATGTGTGATGAGGGCTTAGGTTGTGAGGGTTTTTTGGGTTGGTTTTTGTTTTGTTTTGGTTTTAGTTTTAAAAGCACAATCCCTGCAATGGGGTTGGACTAGATGATCTATAAAGGTCTCTTCCAACCCTTACCATTCTATGGTTCTATGATTCTAACCCAGGCTGGTATCATCACAATGACACATGCTCATTGCTGAGGTCCACATGGAAAAGTAGTTTTGATTTTACATCAGACGTACAGTAGAAGGCAGATGTTGGGAAGATATGAGTGCATGTAATGGGCCCCGACATATCCTTTTGGGATGCATGATTAGGATGCATCCTAGCCAGGGAAAGGCCTCCTTAGTCTAGTCTTCTAAGCTACAAAATCAGCTCAAGACACACCTGATGTGGTCAGAATAGAAGGTTTGATTTGTTGTCCTCCAGAATGCAGTGGTCGTATGTAGGCCTGCTCAACAGCTGCAACTACGTCATTTGCATGCCTTACTGTCATTCTCTTTTGTCATCCTTGTTCTGTCTTTCTCTGCCCTAATCCCTTTCTATATAAACCACCTGTCTTTAGTTGTTTACCCCACTGGGCCTAGTCTTGCTAAATCCATACTATATGTGATGTTTCCTTGTACAGTAGTCAGTCTTGGCCAATATGCTGTTACTGATACAGTTACTAAGTCCTCCTGAGTTGGCACCTTCCTAAAAGGTCTCCAAAACTCTATCATGTCTTCAGTTACCTATGGAGTTCAGCTACTTTGCTTATTTGGTGAAACACTGGAACAGGTTGCCCATATCCCATCCCCAGAATCTTTCAAGTTCAGGTTGGATAAGGCTCTGAGTAACCTGATGTAGTTAAAGACACAGAGGTGCTCATTGCAGGGAGTTGGACTAGATGATGAACTCAAACTAGTCTATGATTACTCGTAGCATCTGTGAAGTCTGACCATGGTACAGTTTATGATTTTTGTCATCTTACAGTCTTAACAGTCTCATCAAGCAATTTTCTCAAGTCACGTGCCTTAGTGTCCCTCACCCAACCTCAAGCTAGAGCCTAGCCATCTGCCAGCGGTCCTAACATGCAAAACAAACCCAAACTTTGTCCTCAAAGAGACAGACCTGTCTCTTTGGCTTGTGTAAGCATTAAAGAAAAATCTATAAAAAAAAAAAAATCGGTAGGTTTTTTGATGTAAAAGAAAGGTAGCAATTATATACTGGGAAAGATACCTATTTTCTAAAATCACAGCATAATAAATGGGGTTTTTTTCTGGTGTTTTGTAAGTCAAACTTGTTAGCAGTGGGAGGAAAAAGCAAAATGACAAGTGTGCATTTACTGATTTTTAGTGTTCTTATACAGGTGTTCTATTGTGAACAGATTAAACATTTGAATAAAGTTAAATTAAAAACTAGCACAAAATTAGATTTTTTTAAACTCTTATTTACATTTGATTCTTTTTCCTAGTCTTGTGTCACTTCCTCAGGGTAAACTCAGCCGTGCTTCTTTTAATTGCGTGTCCTGTTCATCGTTGTTAGTTTCTTGCTTCTGAGAACATATGACCTGTCTAGATGGGAGAGGGCTTATTCCCACAGCAATACTGGTACTATGCAAATAATATATATGAAAGTATACCAGTGGAAACAATGTTGACAAGTAACTGCCTCTGTTCCAAGCTAAACTCAAGTACAATACAACTATCACAAAAGGAGAGCCAAGTCAGTTTTTGTTTTCTTACTTTGGGAAGATAAGCACTGCGAACTTTTCCCTTTCTTGTCCAGACTGGCTGATAGTCCCCTCAATGATCAGACAAAAATGATGTTCAAATGCTTTGTGACCAAAAAAGATACATGCAAACACATATTGTTACAAAAAAGATGGTGTTGCTGCAGTTTGTTCAGAGGACTGGAAGAGAAAAAGCCAAATGCTCAAAACCTGCAGATCCTTAGCTACTACAAATTTCTGACTCTGAAGTCAATAGAGTCATGCTGGCTTGTTTTTATGTGCTTCTCCCCTTTCTTGTAGTGTGATAAGGAAGCCCAACTTTGCGATCATGAAAAAGCATGACCCAGGAATATGATCAAAGGCACTATTTTTAAGTATTTACACTAAAACAAAGCTAAAAGCTTTTTTTTTTAGGGGCACTCAGTGTTTGTCCCTGTTGGCTAGGTATCTAAACCTTTGTTGAAAGACCTTTGGATAAAAAGCAATGAAGTAGTTTTGTTGATAATTGTATCGTGCGTTTTGGTGCCATTCTAAACCATCAGTCACTTGCTAGACCTCTGATGTGACTGGTACTGGATAAATATAAATCAAAAAGGCAGTCTCTGATTTAATTATTCTACATTTGTCTTACGTTAATTCAATTTGATAGTAACACCATTTAGAACCACTACACAAAAATGCATGCATCTCTTAATTTTGGTTGTAGCTGAACAGACTGCATCGTTTCTTCTGTGTTGTTACTTGTATGATTTTTTTTAAAAAACTACTTTTCAAAATAGCAGTTAATCTCCTTTGAAATTCTGGTTCAAACACAATGATTTACACATGTACTTCTTTACTTTTGTTTGTTTGTTTGTTTTTAGTGATATGTTTAAAAAAAGTCACAGGATGAAACTGCTGATGAAAACAGAGGAGAAAAATGTGCATGTGTGAAAAAATGCTTAGCTATAACTTTTTCTGTTCATGACTTTCTAAATAGTTTCTTCTGTTGGCTGCTGTTTTGCTTTATACTAATGTCATCTCTGTTTCTTTGCATGGGCTTCTGCTCAAGGCTATTGTGAGTATGGCTTTCTATTTACTTAACACTACTTACAGTTTATAGACTTTTATTGTTCTGTTGTTTGATTTGTTTTTTCTTTGTAAAGATACTGTGTATGAAATGAGTTTAAAATTAAAATTTGCTTTGAAACTTTTATTCATAGAGCTTATCTAATTGTAAATTAATCAGAAAGTGGAACACTAAGGTGTATGATATTTTTTACACATCTGTAACCAGGAAAGATGATAAATAGAAAAAGACTAATATTTCTGCAATACTCCACTTAGAAACACTCTGTTCCTTCTAGTTTCTGTGGGGACAGGAATTTACTTCAACTGCTTTGCTACATGTCTTCATGCAAATTTCATTGCAATATGGGTAGGACAGCTCTTCTAGCAAATTTTGCTGCACTTTCCAATTTCAGGTCAATTTATGAAGTCCAATTACAAAATCACTTAAAATGAAAAGAATTGCTGTAGAATTTCGTTGCTTGTGGATTGTCTTTCTATTGATCTAGTTCCTGGGAAAATATTTTTAAAGTTATAAAGAGCTTTGATTTCAAGAAAGTTACACAGCTGTGGAGAGAAGTATTGCTACCACAGAGAATGGCTTTATTGTTGTGATATAAAACTGAGTGAAGCAAAAAGTTGGATTTTGGATGCAATGTCAAAATTATATGTTTTAAAATAATTTTGACATGTTAAAGTTCTGCAATATATTAAAGTAAAATGTTTAACTTTGTATTTTAGTCAGTTCTTCTGAAAAAGAAACTTGAAGAACATCTGTAAGTATTCTTTTTGTATGTTTTGTTTGCCATTTGAAATGATGTCTTTTCCATATAGTAAGACAGACTGTCATTAGTCAGCTAAGAAAAATGAGATAATACAGGGATGTTTTGGAATGTGCTGATCAGATACCAATTTCATCTCATAGAAAACCTTTGTGAAAGCAATAAGAGGAATGAAGGAGCTATCATTTTGTGGTGGTTAGAAAACTTTGCTTAACATTGTGCAAATCTTTACTTAAGAGGAGTAAGTGGTTTTGTTCTGAAGAAAGAATGTTAATGTAAACAAAATTAATTAGTCTACTTTTTAATATACAGTATGGCATGAAAGGTAACATTTTAGAAAGTGTTACCATTTTGTTTTACTGTTTCTGAAAAAAGCTGTCTGATTTTTGACTGGCTTGGAAAAACAGTAGTTTCCTGTTGCTTTTGGGCTTAGCCATTCTTTCTCAATGTAGTCTCAATTAAGAGTATTCTTTTCAGGCATCCATTGTACCATGAACTTGACTGTAAGTTTTGAACTGAGTTTATAATTACTGAGAAGGAAGTTGTTTCTTGTTACAGTTCTCCATACACTATAATGTTTTTCAGCTTATTTAAATATTTCCACTGTGACGTTGTCATTTACCCTTATGCCGCACAACAGGAGTCAGTTGTGTTCTCAGAAAGATCTGAGGAATTTTTGTATCCCTTAATGTTCATTCAAGTACAGTAGTAATGTTGGGAAAACAACATGTGGTTTTATGGTTCATAACAGTGAGAAGCTCCATGAAGCTAACAACGAGCTGCAGAAGAAACGAGCTATTATTGAGGATTTGGAACCAAGATGCAATAACAGTTGTGAGTTACCTGTGCAGTTCATTTCTTTTCTTTGTAAAGTATTTCATGTTCCATGTCTTTAATTGAAATACCTATAAGAGGTGCAAGATAAAAAAATTTTAGTGTTTAAATGGCAGTGATATGTGTGTTGTTAGTTTCTCTGGAAGCTGTGGTGACCTAAAAGGTGCTTCTAATACTTGAAATGCAGAGGATCACATTTTAGAGACCAGCACAGTAAGAAATTAAAATGGCTGTAGAAATATTGAGACCCTGTCATAACTATCATTGAACTTTAGCAGCTCAGAACTGTCTCCTAAGACCTCAATTTCACAGATCCTTGCTGCCATCACCAGGTTATTTTACTCCCAATATATATTCCTTCAGTCTGTTTTCAGACCTGTGTTGTAATTTGAGAAAGTTTCCAGATCCTAGTCGAAGATAATCTAAGGGTGTATGTTATATTGCTCAGATGGTATTCATAACCCAGTGCCCAGTTGTTTTTTAGCATAGTAATGCTACTTTTTTCCTGAGAAATATTGAAAGAGGTAGATTGATTTTTATTTTTTTTCCCCCTGGCTTGTGACAAAATCATTTTATTCATAAAGAGATTGAGGAAGACAGAAATGCCAGTTCAGTATTGATTACATACATTCTGGATCCAAAAGGGATTTTCATTCGCATTGAGCCAAAACTGCAAAATGTATTATAAAGTTCACATCTTAGGAAATACTACAACACTTGGAAATGAGGTCTAGGGAATTAATGAGTGGCTAATAAACACATAATGCTGTTGTACTTGGTACGTTTCAGTGTGAGTGCAGTAGCAGTCTACTGACACACCAGCTTCTAAACATTAGGACATATTGAGTCTTCTGTAATTACTGAAATTACAAGTTACTTTTTAAAAATCTACGTCTGAACTTTAGTGTTAGAAGGGTTGTGTCTTCTTCCTGTCTTTTCACACTCAGGAAATGTATGTGAATTATATTGTCAGATTCTTTTAACTACCCTGGATATGACTAAAACATTTGGACATTCTACAGGAATTGGAGCACATTTTAAAAAATGGATTCTTGCAAACTTGGACACCATCTGGTCTTGATCCTCTTACCAGTCAATGAAAATCTTACTTGTTCCTGTTACCAGCTTAGTGTTTTTCTGAGTGCTTAGAGGCAAAAC
Organism: Colius striatus; assembly: GCF_028858725.1. Taxonomy (NCBI): domain Eukaryota; kingdom Metazoa; phylum Chordata; class Aves; order Coliiformes; family Coliidae; genus Colius; species Colius striatus. The sequence continues at coordinate 34,481,766 of NC_084790.1, forward strand.
TGTAGGAAAAAACGTAAAAAAACATTTGAAAATGAGGCTGCCAAACAGGTAGACCGAGGGTTGCCATATATGTAACACTGAGAAGCATTGGAGAAAAATTAAGTGGAATATATTCATGTCACAAGTCTGATAAATTGTGTCCAGTGTTACAGTTTCACAGATTTATGCAGGAGTTGTGCCTTTAAGAATTACTCCTTTTACATGAAATAGGAAAACTCCTACTTATCTGGGTTAGAATACCAAGTTGTTGTAGAATCAGGAATTCATTAGTAGACTAATTTTCTAAATGTGTTCACTAATGAGATTGATCTCTTATTTCATTTGTCTTTATTTTTTCAAAGTTTTTTTAAAAAAGCAAAATCTGTGTACAAAACAACCATCTAATGAGATCGGGTAGACATACACATCTTTAATGTGTTTCTGAACTGTTCAGTAATTGAAACATCAGGTTCCTTAAATTGGCTTTTCTTAAATGAAATATGTTCTACTTGTGCCTTACATGAAGAACTAACTGTCAAAAACATGAAAATAAGCATAATATAATTATGGTATTTTCAAATGTGTTCTTCTCCTGACATAAAGCACTCAAAATTGAAGAATTACAAGAATCTTTACGGAAAAAGGAGGAAGAAATGAAGCAAATGGAAGAGAGATACAAAAAGTATTTGGAAAAAGCCAAAAGTGTAAGTATATGTGTTCCATGTTAATGATCGATCCCTCACTGAGAGGCTACACCATATGTCCACTCTCCAGGAGTAAAAATAAAGGACATTGTATCAAGCAAAAGAGGTGGAAGGCCTCTTCTCAAAGGGAGTTCTTTGTATTGTCTTACACTGATTAATTCTGCAGAAGATTTTGCCCTGTTTTTCTGTTCTGTGACTGCCCACGTTTGCTACCTAGCTACTAATCTATAATCTACTAGCTACTAATCGATACCAACTCAAGGGAAAGAAGCTCTGCTAGCAAAAGTACTCTATAATTGGCATTTGTGCTGCGTCTTTCAGGGACTTCTGGGACAGTTGTCTTGAAGAGTTCTACCTCTTTGTACTCAAAAATACACAATAGTAACACCAATTACAGGCACAGCTGGACTAACAAACTCTGATTTTATCTGTGTGGCAGAAAGGAAAAAGGAAGTTTCCATCACAGGTACCTGGATCAGTTTATGTGTGTTTCTGGATGATGCAGGCTTCTTGTGCTGCTCAGTCCATAGTGTCTTACATGGAGCAGATAACTTGATACTTTCTTATAAATATAGCTTTTAGCTACTTCAGATCTCATCTGATCCTAATTACTCATGTAAATTGCTTATTAGTTTTGAAGGGCTCGGAATTTACAGGCAGAGGTAATTACACACGTGCCAGAGCCAGCTTTACCAATTTAAATCTGATTTTGCTTTCTTTGTTTGTCTTTTGCCCCTGACTTCTGTTTCTGTTCTATGGTTTAGCTAACTGGTTTAGAAACCGTTTTTAATATGGATTCTTTTAGTGATGGTTTTTCCAAGGAAGGTGACCTGAACCACCTTTGAGAGCTGTTCCATTTCTCTTATGACATTTGGCATTCTCTTTGCTTTTTTTTTACTGTTAAATATATGTTTCTGTCTAAGAAGCTGGATATTTAAGCATGATATTGAGGATGATTGATGATAAGTATGATTTTATCAGCTTTGTAATGGCAATATTGTGGTCCTATTTCTTCTCTCACTACATCTTGACATTTTATTTGAGTTTCTTAAAAGCATACTTACGGCTTCATTCATCTGATCATGGTAGTGTTAAGGTCTTTGCTATAGCTGTATGTTGTTAAATTGGAATCTATAAGCAGGTTCCTAATTCAGCAATTTTTATGTGTGCTTCCTTCCTTCTGTGTAGTTTCCTCAATGACTTTTTATGAGACGTTTCAAAATTTTTCAGGAAATCTAAACAAACAATTTTTTAATTTTTTTTTAAACATTTTACATTCCTGACTGTGTCTCAGAGTCTGAAAAAGAGAGCCACAGTTTCTCTTTCCCATAAGATTTGTTTATTTGTACATACTGTGTTTAGTATAAGGGTGTTTTATACAAAAGTAGCATTAATTCCTTCAGTTAGCTTTTTGTGATCATCTTAACAACTTTCAGTTTTGTTTTATTTCATTTTTGTGAGGACAAGTACAATTACTATAGCCTTCTACTACAGCAACTGTATCCAAGTATAATGTCTGATTTCTTAGAACCATGATACACTTTTATGAATTTTCCTTCCTGTGTACCTCTCAGTAAAAATAACGTACTAAGATTTAAAGCATTGTTTTATTTCAGCCTCTGGACACAATTCTGAAATGGGAGAAGAAACCAAGAGATGTCAAGTCTCTTTTCCAGAGGTTGTTAAAAAGTTTTAAGCTGTTTTCTGTTAAAGGCTTGAGAATCTAGACATTTTGCTGAATTTTCCCTTGGTTTAGCTCTGTGCTTGCTAGCACTCATGCTACCTCTGTGTCATTAATAAGATGAAGGGATCCTTGCTTATGCTTGTATGCGGCATCCATCACAGGATGCTGCATACGAAGGTATCCCAGTGTCCTTTCATCTTATTACTAACATAGTGATTATGCATGTGCCACACAATGTTTCTTGGCTTAATGGGGCCACCTAAAAATGACCCTCAGTAAGAGAATCACAACATCTTTCTGTAAGGACCAAAGTGGTCCTTCCTCAAGTGTGAGGAATTGGCAGGGAGGTAAACCTTATAAAGCTATATAGAGAGAAACCTTGGAGAAAATGTTTCTGCTATGGTGGCCCCAAGGTGGTCCCATTTAAGAGCAGGAGCTGCATATAGGAGTCTAGGATACTGAACTTTAAGGTACTTTTTTCTTTCTTGACCCCACTTAGAAGTTCGTAAGTCCTCAATGTCTTTCCATTCAGTTAGACTGCTTATGTAGGATTTAACTAAAAACAATATATTTTTCTCTTTCAGGTTATCCGCACCTTAGATCCAAAACAGAACCAGGGTGCAGCTCCTGAGATTCAGGCTCTGAAAAATCAGTTGCAGGAGCGAGACAGAATGTTTCATTCATTGGAGGTAGTAATCCTCACATTTTCCTGGTAGATGCGAGTCTCCTCTTTTTTTTTTTAGGTATAGAGTAACATTTTTATTCTACTTTGGTTTTCAATTTATGCTTTTTTGATGTGTTTTTTTTTTTAATAGAAAGAATACGAAAAAACAAAAAATCAAAGAGAAATGGAGGAGAAATTTATTGTTAGTGCCTGGTACAATATGGTAAGAATCTCCCAAACTTTTTATTTTTAAAATAAAAAGGAAAGAAAATATTAATGTTGGTTCTTTCTGGCTTGATTATAACAGTATTTATTCATTTATAGTTCTTTTGTTTGAAAGTCATTTCCAACACACAGACACAGAATCAAGTGCTTTTAGGTTGCCACTATATGTGTATGTTCCTATGACAACCCTAGAGTAGATTAAAAAGAAACGTGTTTGTTATTTTTCAAGTTTTATAATCAGAAATGGCACTTTCTACAGGAAAAGATTAATGTTATGTAATTCCAGCCCTTCAGTTATACTGACTTAGAGTGCTCAAATTTACTTTCTTCTTTGATTCTCTATGCTCCAGTCTTCAGTTATTTCTAATGATGAGGCATAAGAAAAGCAATACAGCTTACTTGCTGCAATCAAATGTTTTGAGAAACAAACCCTTTATCTTGCATGCCCTGTGTTTAGCCCCATGCAAAGGATGAGCAGAGGGGCAAGACTATAACTTAAAATACTCAAACCATAAGAAAGTGATCTGTCCAGATGTACAGCTTTTGCTGGGTCTGTATGACAGGAGATTTCTTACTTTCATCAAACGTGCTCAGGACTTGTCTTTGGCAGGGGGTGGCAGATAGAAAGAATCGCTGATGTGTGTAACACTCATTTTTTATTCTGCTTCACCATAGAGTTCAAATTCTTCGTCTCTGTCTTCCCTTGGAAGAGTTTCCTCCTTGTTCTTCAACATTCTTGTTATGTCCATGAATAGTAAGCCAAAAATAGTACTCAAATGGAGTGGTTGAACGCTTTTAAATATTGAAGGCATTTTCAAGTGGCTAGTGTCCTTGACCAATTTTGTGACATTAGTCCCACTGAGAAGCAGAAGACAGGCCTGAGTGAAGACCTCTATTTCACTAGCCTATCATGAACACTGAGATGACCATTGGTAGCTTTGTCTGTGTCTCTGTTTAATTAGCCTTACATCATAAGCTCACATCCCAGCTTCCCTCATTTGCTCCTTGAATTTACTTCTGCTGATAACATACTTTCTCTTGAGATGTACTTCTTCCTACTGTACGAGTATTTTCAAACAGAATGAGAATAGTTATTTTTGGAAGAAAAGTACTCTTCTAGCTCAGCATGCTGCAGGGGGCAGAATGGGGAGAGGAAACACTTTTGAAAAGACTTGTCTGGTTACCATGTGTTTATGTGGAGAAAGGTGTGTTCAGTTCTGGGACGTAGTGGGACCTGCTTCTTGGCAGGGACTCCAAGCGCAGATAATGATCGGCAGTTAAAAAAAAGCCCAGAACACCACACAAAGAACATCCTAGCTTTAGCCTTGAAAATATTTTGTTTTGTGTTTGAAATTCAAAATAACTTAGTGTTGGTGAAGAAAGAAATAACAAACAAAATGTAAATAAATGAAGTTGTTCAGTGTTTTGTGTTTACATTCACTGAGAAGTTTATCTTTGTTCTTAGGGGATGACTCTGCACAAAAAAGCTGCAGAAGATAGACTGGCTAGTACCGGCTCAGGACAGTCCTTCCTGGCAAGACAAAGGCAAGCCACAAGCACAAGAAGATCTTATCCAGGTCATGTCCAGCCAGCAACAGCAAGGTAGAGAAGCCTTGCCCTTAGAAAGAAAACTACCCTGTGATCCAGGCCACTTCTGTTGCAAGTAACATTCATGGAAAAATTGACCAGCATCCTTTCTCTTTCTCCCTTGTTAATACTTTATTTTATAGTTCAGGAAGGGGTTTTATTGTCATTTATCATTGTTCTGAAATGCCCTTTGCTAATATTTCTGGGAGTCCATCTCTCTATTTTGCTCTTTCTGCATTTTTGAATATGCCAAAGTTTTGAAAAACCTGGAGGGGTGCTGTATAAAATCAGTCTTATTTGTGAGAAAATGCAAAGTTTGCTCTTATTCTTGCCATTTAATAGGGATGCAGGTTGATTTTTGTTCAGGTTTTTATTTATCTACCAGTACTGGCAGAGCGGAACATTTTCAAATGGTTTGTTCACTCATCTTGGTCAAGTGTATGTTTAATATATATCCTAAAACAACTGAGAAATATTTAGAATGCTCTATTATGCTACTGCATCATACATTTAAGGAGGACATTTGTTTTAAAATTTTATAATTATGGATGAACAGTATGTAATGGATAAACACCTTGATTAATATTGTTAAGATTATTGAATTCCAGTTGTCATTCCCTACTAAAAAACTTGCTTTTAACATATTGATTCAGGATATAATTGTATCAGTTGCCTTACTAACAGTACCAGTGCCTTCAGGTGAGTTTGTTGCTGACTTTGTTGGAAACTGGATGTGGCTTGTCATACTATCTTTTTAGTGTGCAGCTGGTTAGCTATGCGTCTCTTGCTGTAGCACCTTCATGTTGATTGGTGTTGGATGGTGACTCCTTCTATTAGTTTAGGTTCTGTTCTTCTTGCTTTTTCCTTAATTCTGTGCTCTCCCTGTCATTTTATTGAAGAGCTGATGGACACAAGGTCCCTGAGTATTGGTTAAAAATGTCATATACATACATCTTGTGTTGATTCAGTTTTAAACATCTTTCATTTAGAGACTGTTTGGACCCCAGTGCACCCGCAGTGTGGTTTAGAAGTTTACTCTTCTACCTTATTTTAATGCCTTCCCAAGTGAAGATGTTTTTTCATAGATCCCTTTAGAGAAAAGACATACTAGTGTTAATTAATCACCTGAAGGTTCATTCACAAATTGGGCTGAATGAGCAAAGGATAATTAAAATAAGCACACCTAGATTAAAGGGTAAGGAACAGGTGAATGACACTTCTAAGTATTGTTTTATCTTCAACTATGTAATCTGTTTTACTGTAGGCTAAGAAATGTGTTCAAGATATGTCTATAAAAATCTATCTGTTCTGATTTTTCCTCCATTCCCAGTAATATGAAAACAGGTGCTGAAGTCTATTAACTGCATATAGTTGTTTTATTCCTCACATTTGGAGAAAATAAAATCTTCTCTAAAAATTCTTTTTATTTATTCCACGAGTGGCAGATCTGGGCTATGCCTGCAAGACTAGGTAAGACAGTGGAACTATGTTCTTGTGTGCAGAAGGGTAATGATGTAAAAGACCATTTCTGTAGCTCAGTGAGGTGATGCTCATTTTGCTTGAGAGACAGAATACTGAATAGACATGAAGACATAAGTGTTATCCTAGCAAGATGCAAACAGTTTCTTTGTGACATTTTTAATGTTCTTATTGTGCAATCTGTTGTAGTCACTTGAAGAATGCATGCCACGTGTGAATGGGAGCAAATAAGATCGCTTCTGATAGAATTTTTAAGTTCTTGTTTTAGAGCATAGCATTTTATAATTATCCAGAGAAAGAACTTAAGAATACCTAAAGCTCCATTTATATTTCAATCTGACTAGCTCTGCCAAAGCCTCTTTGTGAAAGCAAGGAATACCAGGGCTGTAATGGGAAGTTTTATCTCATGATTTAACTTCCTGTTGCTATTAATTAGCTACAGGTCTAAAATAACTCAGAACACAAACTGCACTGTAGAATAAATCTTACCTGTTTGCATTATTTTATGCAAACATAAAATCATGTTTCCCTCAAAAGTTTTTATGACAGGCAAATGCCCCTGATGCTTACAAGATGAGCAAATGCTGATGAGAAGCCTCAGTTTTACTTTTTACTTCTTTGTCTCTCAGGGCTTCTTTCACTTCTTGGTGGTCATTGGCTTTTACCTTCTGCTCTGTGGTTCTGATCAGTCTTTCCTTTTCCCTTGAGATAAGACATTGTAGTATTTTCTGTAGTTTCCCTCAAGAATATATGTAGCATTCTTCTATAGCCTCAAAGAGCAAAACAAGACTAATACTGAATCTGTGCTTTACAGATTTTAACTGCTCATGGTACTTGTTGAGCAAGACTGAACAAGCATTTTGTCTTTTGAGAATTTGCAAACTTCTAGGAATTCTGATATTTCCTCTAATCTATATGGAATATTAAAATCTAAAAGTATGCTGTGATCTTACAAAAAGATACTCTGTTGCTATTCACTTGGAGCAAGTCACTTGTTCTGTCTTCTAATAGTCATCATCAGGAATTTAACTCATTAATCCCTCACCATTTTACTTCTGCTATTTGTTGCACACATCGATTCCTCATCTTTGAGTGTGGATGAGTGAAGGTGGTGAACATCACTGAACCTTCTCTCTCACAGGAGCAGCTTCTTTATTGAAAGGGCACAGCTTCATTGTTTTCTGCACTTGTTATATAGCTTTGGAAGTTGTCTGGTGGTGAGAAAAAGAAGGGGCTTAAAGCTTGCCTTCAAAATAAGCACATGTATAGATGAGCTACCAGTGGATGCTTTCTACTTGTCTGATCTTCAGTAGTAAAAGAATATAAGCAAAAAAAATCACAGAATCTTCAGGGTTGGAAGGGACCTCAAAAAATCGTCTACTCCAACCCCCCTGCCAGAGCAGGATCACCTAGAGTAGGTCACACAGGAACTCCTCCAGGTGAGTCTTGAATGTCTACAGAGAGGGAGACTGCACAGCCCATCTGGGCAGCCTGTTCCAGTGGTCCATCACCCTCACAGTGGAGAAATTCTTCCTTGTATTTCTTTGGAACCTCTTGTGTTCCAGTTTATACCCGTTGCCCCTTGTCCTATCATTGGACATCATTGAGAAGAGCCTGACTCCATCCTCCGGACACCCATCCTTTACAGATTACCCCTCAGTCTGTTCTTCTCCAAATTAAAGAGCTCCAGCTCCCTCAGCCTTTCATCATAAGGGAGATGTTCCACTCCCTTCATCATCTTTTTGGTCCTAAAAAGCCACATAAAGCAGAATTCTCTCAGTACATTAAATACTTCTTAAGAGCTTTTAGGAACACTTTTTTTTTTTTTTTTTTTTTTTTTTCCCCAGGGCAACAAAGGCTATTTACAGCAAAACTGTAGTGGTAATTATTAAATCAATGCTACATCCTGGCCTGATACACTACAAAAAGACCTCTGCAGATTCAGTTTAAGGAGAAAATGCTCTCTGGGGCATGAGAGTACATTCCTGAATAACCTTCCAGGAGATTTTTAATTAATGCCAATAAAATATAATAGTTAAATGGACTAATATTTTTATTGTTTGACCTGAAGCTTAGTTTCTGGCCTTAAAGGATGTGTATGCAGTATGGCTCATATACTGCAGTAGAAAGATAAGTTGTTGGCATGTCTGATTGGCCATTACAGGAAAAAAGTATTCAGGTTCCCCATTTCCTTGATAGACACACATAACCAGTTGGCTCATAACATGGATTTTCCAAGAGCTGTTAAAACTGAAGTAATCTATTGTAAAGGTTGTGTGTTCTACCCCTAGTGCAAAGGAAAATAAACAACTGGAGTGCACAGCCTTATATATTGTGAAATGAAGCAAATATGTAATGGCTACCAGATGCTTTTCATCATCACTTTGGAAATACGCAAGTAGTAATCCCATTGTGATGTCACTTTAGAGAGCAGTAATGCTTCTGCAAGTTTTCTGCAGCTTTTTCTTCATGTAAGGAGCACTGGCAGTTTTACATTCAGTGTACATAGAAGAATTAATGGTGAATATTCCTGTTACTGCTTTATGATGGTCTTAAATAGTGAGTAGTGGTATGTGCAAGCTGTCTAGAAAATTTAAGAGGATTAGATATGATCCTTGATTATTTTTTATTTGTGTGAGCTGCTTTTTCTTTTCCCCAGTTCTCTAGTATACGAGACTATCCATTTAGCTGCTTCCTGGGTGATTTTTATTGGATTTAATTGCCTTGATGTGGGGACATTTCCTGCAGATTTGACAATTGGAGAATATTTTAATTCACCACTTGATTTTCTTGTTGTTAGTGATTTGGAGGAAAATGGTCCCAAATGTGGCTAATTTTTCTTATGAAGCAAAACAGAATACCTGAATTTTACTTATTTAGTTGAGATTTTTATTCTTGCCCAACGTTTTGAGACTTTTTGCCAAGGATTGATGAGGGAGGTATTTTTGCACTCAAAGTCAACTGTGCAATGCTGACTTCTTACAGGGTTTTGCACATGTGTTTTAGGTAGACTGTGGACTCTGTGTTTTTTCAGTAATACTGTACTAATAAACTTGAGTTCCTCCAAACCAGATGTAACAGACTCTGCGGGCATTTTACTCACCAGTGTTGTGCAAATAAGTAGCTAGAAGTGGTTACTCAGTCAGGACATACTTTGAAGAGGTTTTTTTTATCCTCTAAGCAAAGTAGTTTTACTTCAAGAGTGTTGCCTACAGAGTAGTTTGATCATCTCAGTGTCATCTCAGGAAACCAAGCACTTATAAAAAATACTTTTCAGAAGCCGTCCTTAATTGGCTAACGCTGGCAGTAAGGTGCATTTAGCATTCTGTTAAAAGGAATAGGTGGGTTGTTGTAACAGTTTAAATGTAAAGAACCAGTAAGCGAGAAACTCGAGTGAGTGAGGTTTTGCACCTTGCAAACTGCACAGAACCCAGATATGTGTCCCCTCCCATATCTGAGCAATCTAACTCCCTCCTGTATTGGCAAGAGCACCATGTTTCAACTTTATGCCCTGCATCAGGATGAAGAAGTGGAGTCTTGCATCACCTGATAGGTTGGTGCAGGAGCAAGTTATCAAACGTCCCTTGCTCTCAAAAGGTCTCCGCATGCAAAGTCATATTATTGGCTTGTGACAGATATCAGATTCTAGGTAGGATCCTCCAATTTGTATATTTCAAAGAATCAAGATAATGTCCTGGCATGACTGGTTGCATTGCCTCGCTCTTGTGACCTTTCTTCCCTCTGGAAGTCCTGAAAAGGAGGAGAAGCTTAACAGTAAGTCTTCAGGCTATCAGTAAAATATAATGGGTGATTTCTTCAGTTTAAAAGTGGAGGAGACAGATGAAGCAACTGCTAAGTACAAAACTCTGAAGCACAGTAGGTCTTTCATCATTTTGCTTTTTGGTGTTAAATCAGAAGCAATGAAACAGAACCTGAGCCTTTGAAGTTGGAGTAGGGTTTTACTTTGCTTTTGGTAATTTTGAGTTGCAGTTAGCTAAGCATTTAGAGGCTTTACTTCTGTGAAACAAGCGGAAGCTGTCATTATCAGCCACAGCAGCATAAAACTTCTTGCGTCTGGTATAGTGACCCCCCCCCAGAAATTTTGACTCTTCTGCCAGCTTTCAGAAAGAGCAAATGGTTATTTTAACCATAACAGAAGTGGTCATTTGTAACCACTCTGGAGAGCTTTTAACTACTGTAGCAGAGCACAAATCTGAAATACTGCAAAAGCAAGTATTTCCACAGGTATAGAATGGCTTATTCTGCAAATGGAACTTGAATCCCCAATGGCCATCCCTAACTTTGAGAGAAGATAAAATCAACATAAAGCCAATTGTTAGCTAATTAGCATGCAGCTGCTGTTAGTGTGATTGTCGAAAAGAGCAGAATTTAAAGAGAAAATCCCAAATGGTGTCATAATATTTATGGAGTTCTAAAGTAGTTTTAGTGAGACCACTAGACTTTTGATTTGGGTTTGAATATAACATTCAGGATGTAATTTAAAACATTGCAAAGCAGAGATTATAATCCACAGTCCCAAAAGAATAGTCCCCTTTCTATATCAGGAAAGTAATCGTATTTCTGTGAGCCACCAGTGCTTTTGAGAGAGACAGACTGTAAAGCCTTTATTTAGCAGTATCAGTAAAATCTTGGTATAGTTATAAGCATGACATTATAAGGCCACAATTCTTAGAACTGATAGTCTATTTTGTATTTTCTGGTCATCAGAGTATAAAATGCAAACTGCTGTTAGCACAGTTCTGGAAGGTTCTATGTTGAAAGAATGGCTCCTTTAAAATATCTAAAGGAAATTCCATGGAGAAAGGCATAGAAAGAATAGATGCAGAAAGAAAAACAAGCTTTCACAGTAGGAGCCAGTAAGTAATGATGCGAGGAAATCTGCAGGAAGAGAAACCTGGAGGCAGTTACTTCAAAACAGAAGCTTGGCAGAAATACTCTGTTTATAGACTAAGCAGGAAAAAAAAGGTTGCTTAGAGAGGACATGTGGGGGTTTTTGCATTGGATTTGACTTGTGTGAGCAGTGCTCTGAACTAACAGTTCTTGTTTTGGTAGGTACCTCCAGAGCTTAGTGAAGAAAGCTGCTGTTCTTTCTGTGATTTCCGTGTACTGGAGTTGTCCTGCTCTCTTCTATGTGTGGAGAAAAGAGGAGAGCAAGAAGTTAGGGAAGATTTTAAAAGACTGATAAACACTTGTAAAGAAGTAGAGCTAATGAGACTAGACTTTCTTTCACTGTTTCACTAAGAAACAATCTCCCAGGCTGGCAACTAGCTTTCACTTTATAGTTCAAATATTTTGGACTGGCAAGGGATGTAAGAGAAGGCCAGTCATCTGCTGCATAGATGGTCTCTTTCTGAAGATGCTGCACAAGCAATGGCAGGCTGTGCAGCACAAATCTGCCCTTGTGTCTCATCTCTACTGCTTTCAGAGGCATTGCTGCATTGACAGATAGCTTTGAAGTACATTATTATTTAGTTTTGAGGGTTCCTCTGAGAGAAAGAAATTGACAGACCATATGTTTTTTAGAACAAGATTGGAATTTCTAGTCAGATGAATTTGTTACACTATTGAAAGGGATTATACTGTCCTGAGTTTACAAGGCCTTTCAAGAATGTTTTTGGCTCAAAGAGGAGCCTATGATGTCATTTCTATTTATGTGCAACAGGAGACTTGAAGTGCTTACTAAATAGTAAGCCTGAACTAAGAGTCAAGTGAGGCTAAAGGAGTAGACTATATTCATTTATGCACAGTAAAAGAGATAATATGCTTATGTAGCTCGAACTTTGACTTTTTTGTAGGCTAACTACAGTAAGCTCCATATGATTAACCCTGAACACTGTAACTTTATGCACCTAAGCAGTGCCAAGCAAAGCTTAACAGACAATGATTACTCAAAATACACTCTCAAGGCCTGCTTTGAATGTGTTGTATGTGCTAGTTATTTAAATTTTTATTCCATTTGACTTATGTCTCTGTGTTTATGTTTTTAGACTATGATTAGTATTCTAGCTTGGTGAATGACAAGGAAAAAAAAAAAGGGATATATTACCTTCGGGACTTGCAGCAGAAGACAGATTTTTTGCAATAAGTCTCTGAGTTTAGTTACATTGTTCCGTGTCATCTATTTGTCCTGGGTTTTCCTGTCATAAGATCTGTTCTTAGGATTAGTTTTTGAACCATGCAATACTAAGGAGGAGAGAAGCAGCCTGCGTGCTTTGTTTTGGGCCTGGTGAAACCGTTGTTGCTCTTTTGCCATGCCACAGTGAGTTGCAATGTGAAATGAGAGTGAGCAGCTGGCTCTCTGCCACACCATGCAGGGATGTTTGTGTCTCCTGGGGACACGGGCAGCACTGTATCTGCCTCAGTGAAGCATCCTACCTGTCCCCATTACTCAGGGGTGCCTCAGCAAGGCTGGAGAAACACACCAGCCACCCCCTTTTCCTTCCAGACTGAGATTCCCTCGCACAGCATCACAAGCTGCTCTATGGGTTTTTCCGTGGCTCCTGCTCGGCTCGTTTTGACCAGAGTGTGCATCGTTGTCTCGTGGCTCAGCCACGTGTTTGCCAGCACAGTGCAGGGCAGTGGTGCCGCTGCAGCCTGACATGCATAGGGATGAGCTGGGATGGAGCACACACCTCAGAAGTCTGCCTTCGTTGCTGCTTGGAGCTCAGAGGCCCAGGCAGGAGTGGTTGTGCCTTGGTTGTCTTTTAGTACATAGCCACACACAGCAGCAGATGGGCACCTCTTGGTTTGTGCTGCCTTGTGATCTATAACTGTTGCACTCCCAGGCAGCAGGAATACCTGAGGGTTTTTCATGGCTGTGTAAACTGAGCTTCCATAGCGGTGCTGGTTGAGAATGGTACCCTGAAGGACTTGGAAGTGTTTGAATTTGTATCAATCATGTCTAAATGTAGGTACTGTTCAAGGCTGTTTCGTTGCCCTGTCTAATTACTGGTGTGTAACCCTACCGTCAGTTTGAAGCGTTTCTCTGACAAAGATGTTTTCCCCTGAATTTGCACAACTCTAAGCAGAGATGGCCTTACCAAAACTGCTCTGAAAAATACCTGTTCTGTTACTTGTTTGTTTGGGTTTTTTAAACAGTAATATGTTACCTGCTTTTTAACTTTCTTCTTTATTCTTTTATTTGCAGTGATGTGGTTGCATGACCTGCAGCATTATTGTAACAGGGACTGTTCAGTGCATGACTTGCTTTTCTATCCTGACTGCATAACCAAAACTTACCCAGTTCTACACTTAAGACTCATGGCCATCTGATTTCAAAGGGAGATCTACTGGCAGAGAAGCTTACCATCCTGGGGAGTGGCTTTCCCATTTCCTGCCTTCCACTTACCTTCTCTTTGCAAACAGTCTCCTAGGAGGCTTGAAGAGAGGAAATTCAGAATTCGACAGGAGGCATTCTCCAAGGTGACGGAGTGCTGTCAGCTCTCCATTGCACTTCCACCTGTCAACTTTATTTAATTCTGATTAACAGTATTAACATTAGACTTCCTGCAACATTTTCATATACTGAACTACAAAAACCTAGTCTTAAAGAGTACCTAAAGACGCCTTTTGGTTACTGTTAAGATTTCAAAGCACCCGTGCCCTTAAAGGATCCACTTTGAATCTTTAAATGGTTAATGTAAAGTGAAGGAGGTGAAATGACTAACAAATTGCTGCTTGGCCATCCCATCTTACTTAGAAAACCAGGCAAAGTTCATCTGACAGTCACCGAGCCAGGCAGACTACAGGGCGGTCCTTTTGTCCACAGGCATTGCCTGCCTCCTTTCTATGTATATACACAGTAGTTTGTGGCTGTTGTATTCTTCTCTCTACATTTTAGCTGTGTTGTCAGTTTCTCTCCAAAACCTCTTTTTTTTTCAGTCTCTGTACAATTGTTAAAACAATCTGAGGTAAAAAAACGTGAATGGGGATAAATACTAAAGCTGTCTACACTTTTCAGTATTATGCTCGCCAGTTTATAATTTGGGTCGTTTATCTTTTACCTGTACTGGCTTGTTTCTCTCTGTGTTTTTTTCTCCTCCTTATCGCAGTCTTAGCTATTTAATTTCCAATTGCACTAGCTTGGCTGTTTCTTTGTATTACCAGGTTTAGCTATATAAGATTTTGCCATATGTAGACAGTGTAACTCAGAATGCTTTGTACTGCCTATATTAATTTTTAAAAGCTGCTTATTTAATATTCTTAAATATCTGCACATTTGTACTACTGTGTCTTTGTTTTGTATTGGACATGCAGTCCCAGCAGGTGAGGGAGTGCTGTAGTAGTGTTGTTAAGCCGAGACCTGTGTCACGTAGGCCTTAGCATGTAACAAGCAGGGGCAGTGGCATCTAAGCCATAGGATGTGCTGGAAAATCTGAGGAGAGTTTGGATGATGAGCACCGCAAGGGGTTTGGCTTAAATCCAGTTCCAGAGAAGGCTCGTTACTTGGCTCTTAATCCAGCAGAAATATAAACACATATGCACTCTGCTTATTCCAAGGGCAGTTTTGTATGTTCAGGCAGCAGTGTAACTACCAGTCCTGGTTTCCATCTGAGCAGCCTCATGCTGGAGATGTGTCATGTCAGGCCTCTGCCATTGGTCACTTCTGGTCCCCAGCACCGCGGGTGCCTTGCTGCTTGGTCACTAGCCCCACAGGGATGCGCCTGCCTGCTCCAGGGCCCAGCCACTGGGCACATCTTGTGCCAGTCCAGGGCCACCTGACCATAGGCAGGGAGGGAGCAGCCTTCTCTGAGCAGACAGGGCAGGTAAGGGAGGAGCGTTAAGTTCCCGGCGAGAGGCGTGTGGTGAGTTCCCTTCCAGCCCCTCACCTAGTGGGCGGGCGTCTGGGAGAGGAGTGGGATGTGTCTCTCCTGGTCCTCCAGGATCTGGGACGGTGAAGCCTGCTGTGACCTGTGGGCAGGATCTGGGGTTCACTGGTGACGAGTCGGATGTTCCTGCAGCACCACGTTAGTCAGGCTGAGTCCAGCAGCGTGCTGAAGGATTTGTGTTTCTTCCAGGTCCCAGCCATTCACCCCTTGGTACGTGTCAGGGCCAGTGTTGTTAGTAAAACTTCATTTTGTCATGTGTTGAAGGCATGGTGTGTTTCTCGTGCAACCGTTGTTCGGGCTAGGGCCTCGCCTGCCCCACGTTGGGCTGCATGCTCGACTCCCAAAACCAGGGACTGCTGGCTGGAGAGAGAGAGAGAAGGGGAGGGCAGTTCCTCTGCTCCAGTCCCCACAGGCATCCTGAGAGGAGGCTGAGCAGTGCCTCATTGCTTCAAGAGATCTGTGCAAATCAAAGACTTAAGTGTCAGTTGTTCTTGAGCCTGAATACGTTTGTATGTGTGTTTAGCTTGACAAAAATTGTTTTAAGTTCACTAATGTAACAGTGAGACGTCAGGCCCAGCGGGAACTTGCAGTAAATGAGCTGGCTCCTTGAACTAGATTGGCCTGGCATCACTGTGGTGAGGTGATTGCGAGCTCACAACTCAGAGGGGATCTCCAGCATGTCTCTGATATACTAACTTCATTTGTGCTGCATAGAAAACTCTTTTACTTTCTTAATAGCAGCTTGTTTGACAGTCCTGAATTACTAAGTGTTGACCAATTATCAAAGTAACTGTATGTGAAGTTGCCAGTGATATATTTTCTGTAAAAGAATGAATTCTTAGAGTGTCAAAACATTAATTTCCCATTTCATCTACAAATTGTGTAACTACCAGATTGTCATGGTAGCAGTATTGATATACATATCTGTATATAGACAAAAAACAACCACCCCAAACCTCGGTAACAATCATTAGAATTGAAAGGTTTAATATTTTTTTCCCAGTCAAATGCACTAATGCTTCCAAGGTCACAAAAGAGTGTACAGTTGTTGAACAAGTTGTAAATAAACACTTATATAAAATGTAAATGCCTGGTTTTCCTTTATTTGGTACTCAGTTATACACTAAGGACAGTGCATAGTTGTGCTGAATGTCCTGGTCTGGGCCTGCTCTGATGCATGAGGCAGTGGCTTTTGCAGCCAATTGGTGGCTAACAGGAACCGCAGCACAATGGGGACAACACGGGTGATGCAAACCTTGCCTTTAAATGCACTCAGAATCAGTCACTATAGTTAGGGGAGAAAACCTAGGCATTTTAAAAAAGCACAGCTATGCCTTGGCTGCATTGGTGTCTGTCAGCAGGTCTGTCCCAGTCATACTGCACAAATGGAGGTGTCTTGGAAACACCTGTCCTGGGGCTGTGCCAAGGAGGAAGCACAGCAGGTCCTTCACCAGGACAAACACACTTCATGACTTTCACTGGGAAGCACCAGCTCACTGGCTCTGGCTGCCTCACCACTACACTACTACTTGAGTGGTTTGCCTCCTACAGGGAGGCAACCTGTGTCTCAACGGCCAAAGGAAGTTTTCTGTTAGCTACAGAGGTAGCTAAAGGGGGGAGGGGGCAAAGAGCCTCACAGCTCATAGGGACAGGAACAACTGACTTTCTGCATCCATAAGCAGCTTTGCTCTCTTAAGTGGGAGGAGAAAGTAGTGTCAGGGGCGAGTAAACAAAAATTGCTAGTTT
Source organism: Colius striatus (assembly GCF_028858725.1). NCBI lineage: Eukaryota > Metazoa > Chordata > Aves > Coliiformes > Coliidae > Colius > Colius striatus. The sequence continues at coordinate 34,498,683 of NC_084790.1, forward strand.
TGAATGAGGAGACAGCCACTGTGAGATGCTGAGCCCATGTATGTTATATATAGTCCTGGGGCTGAGAAGGATGCATGAAGGCCCTGCCACAGCCTTTCAGGGACTGCGCTGTAGGAGGAATAGGAAAGCAAGATGTGACAGTAGCAAGAGTCCTGAGGGGCTGGGTTGCATGGGTTTTTTTGCTGGCTGGGGAAGGCAGGAAAGTCTTTGAACTTGTGCCAGCTCTCCTGAACCACAGGCAGGGAGCTGCCACAGCCTCAGAGCTGCCACAGCCTCAGCTCCTACTGACAGGGATTCACTTTGGTTCTCTGCCCCTTGGTTCCACCCCATTCCCCTCTCTTCACTCACCTTGGTCATTCAGCATCTTCTACCTCTGACCATCTTCCCTGCTGCTGTCCTGGCATTACCCCCACCACTAGCCTCTCTATTTTGCTGTAGTTTTCTTTCCTGCACCCAGCACCCTGAGATCCCTCATCAGCATTCCCTGTTTCCCATGTGCACCAAAGCAGGGCACAATAGGTTTGCATCTGCAGTGCCCTACATATGGGAAGCAGCAGCACAGATGCCTGACTGCAGGGCCAAGGAGAGTTCTGTTGGGATGTGGCCCTGTGCAGGGCAGTTTTGAAGTTTCAGTAGTTTGCGGCAGTGTTAGCCACACATACTTAGGAAGAACGCTGGTGCCCAATGAAGGCTTCACTGCACTCCAAGTGCCAAGTACTAAAGCTCCCCTTTCTGAAATGGTGGTCTTCTGGGGTGGGAGGTGGTTTGGGGTTTTTTTGGCCCCTTGGTGTACATTATGTAATGCAATTTCCCTCTAAGCAAGAACAAGGAGACAAGTGTCAGGGGAAACAGGCTCTGGGATCAGAAGAAGGGGTGAATGCTGAGGCCACAGGAACACTGCTGAGGCTGGGATGACCAGGAACCAAAAGCTTCACTGTGTGAACCTGACTACTCTGCATCCTTCAAGAGGGACCAGAGAGTGATAGGGAGGGATCCTCCTGCCTCTAAAGGCCCAAAGGCCTAATTAGTGTGAAGTCATCAAACATCTGCAGTAACTGGGGGAAAGGTAAAGGTGGCCGAGGGAGATGACCACTGGCCAGTTGCCCAGTTCATACTCCAGACCCAAAAGAAGAGTGCAGGAAGTAAACTGAGCATGTGCGGTCATTTACATGGCAGGCAAAGGGCTACTAACCAATCACTGAAAACAGTAACAACACCTATGAATTATAGACTGTGCTCATGTTTTGTGAGTAACTACAGCTCAGGAGGCACTGCTGGGGTGTGCCAGCTTTGTGAATTTCCACCTAGCACCCATATCTGCACAAATATGCAATAGTACACCTCTGCTCTCTCTGTGTATACTGGCTTCTCACACAGAGGGTAAATGACCCTGCTTTTAGGACAACATCCTCTCACAGAAAAGGCAATAATCCCTGACAGGAGTCTCCTGCCAAGCTCCTGAAGGTTGTTTTCACTGCAGTTCAGAGTACCTTGAAAGTGAATACAAATGTTTTGGAAATATAAAAAAAAAAACCCACTTCTGCTCTGTGGAGGAAAAACCCTGCAGATAGGAAAGCAGGCTACTAGAATGAACACCTTCATATTAGTCATTTTGTATTATTTCTGAACAAACAAGCAAACAAAAACCCACAAAACCCCAACCAACCATTTGAAAGAGGTAATGCCAAAGAATACCTTTAAATCCAACTCAGCATGTGTTCAATCTCTAGCTAAACTGGTTTGCATCCTCTTCAAAACCAGCGCAGCATTTCATGGAACACACACCATGCAAGCATTCTCTGAGTACCAGACACACACTGATTGGAAGTAACAACACACCATGCAGAGCCTCCTGTTTTATGGAAACCTGAGTTCACCTACCTGTGAGGAGTTTAGGATCACATACTTCGTCCCCCAACAAAGCCTGTGGTGTTAAGACCTCTTGAAGTAAACCACGCAGGGACTTCTGCATGGTCTGGCTTTCCGCACAGCTGCAATTAAAGACAGCTGCAGAAACTTCCCAAAGGAAACTACATGGGTAGTACATCAAAACCAAAGAAAGTCAACTGAACAACAGTCTTGAAAATGCTTTATTGAACTGTGTGTCTTATTGTAATGTGCAGAAGAGGTGTTTGAAAAGACTACAGCTTGAAAAATTTGTGAAAATCCTCAACAATCAATAAAAAGTCCCTACTGGGGATAACTTCAGGATAACCTCATGGAAAGTTTCCCTTGAAACATTTTCTGTTGCAGAGACTAAAGCAAAGCTAGTAGGAACAATCAGGATTTGAGGATTTTTTAATAAAAACAAAAACACAAAGAAAAGGAAGGAATGCTCAATGGCAGCCTATGGGGTTGCTTCTCTCACTGCTATTTAGGATTAGCACACAAGTCACAGTTCTGCTGGAAATACCCACCTGGTGCTCAAGTCTGTGGATTTACTCTAGAATGCTAGCAATGCTACAGGGATGGAAGGGGATGGGGAGGGGAGTGGGGCACAGCGAGCTGAAACAGGTCTGGAAAGACACCATTACAGTACGAGCCTAGTTTAAATTTTCACCAGCAGCTGTGTGCACTTGTTTTTGTAATCCAGGCAGACCTTCTGCCCTTCCCAAACCCATAGAGTTAACACTATAGGCATGTAGGTGGCACAATTCAACTAAAAGGCTTTTTTAATTTCTTTATACCAGCAAAAATAGTGAAAAGACATAATAAATAAAAGGTGCTAAAGTCAGCATTAAGAATTCAATCATGACATACTGACAATCTGGGAACCCACACCCTCAAACTCTCCTGATACTGACATGTCTCTGCAAACTATGAAGCAAATACATAAATAACTCAAAAATATGATTGAGACTGTGAAAGGCTTTTTAAACTAAGACAACATGATCCAGGTTAACTTTCTTGCTTTTTAAACACAGTGAATATATGAATTGTCTACATCTGAATAAACATACTTTTAACAATTAAAAAAATTTAACCACCACAAAAAGGAGAAACTCCAAATGAAAGTGAGCACAGTTTGATTCTTTTTCCAGGGTGCACGGAAGCCCCCTGCAGTAGCCTGTGGCTGTGGCCTCAGGGCCGTGTCTCCTACTACCGAGGCACAGTGTGGCAGTTTGTGACCCCCTGCAGCGGTGATGGCTGCCACACCACCACCATGGCCGCCACCACCATCTATGCCACTGCAAAGCTTCCATCCCGTGTGGCAGTGCCGGCACACAAGGATGCTGGTCATGTAATTCTTCCAAAGCTACTCTGTGGCAGCTGCAAGCTGCCAGTGGGGACTAACCTATTCACCAGGTGACCTTTGAATAATGGGAAAGCTTTGGGTTTTACAGTTCTACTCCTTGTATTTAAATGTTTTTTTAAATTACAAGGTCACTAAAACTCATGCACGCTGCAAAAAATGTCATGCAGTAGTTAAGGTAAACCATCCAAGCAGTTTTTATTCATTAATATTCATAAATACACACAGCAGCTTCATTAGAGATTTTTCTTTTTTTTTTTTTTTTTTTTTTGTTTTCCTCTTCAGTTTGAATGTGGAGTATTAGGAGAGCCTTTTGCATGTCAAGGTACAGGACACAGAGCTTTCTGCTCTGTGCCTCAACCTACATTTACCTGCTAGAAGTAAAAATTAGTTAAGTGGAAATGATTATCATATATATCTTTTCTCTCTTTCTTTTGAATGTACACAATGTAACAAGAGTGACAGACCTGAAATTACAATCACCAAAACAAACCCAAGATAGTTGTTGTCCACTTTCATTGGCAAATACAGCACAGAGGACATTGTCTGCAAAGTGGGATGTCATCAAAGAGGAGGTGGAGGAGGCTCGTTTCCTTGATTACTCTCTTTTAAATTTAGGTTTTCTAAAGCAACATCTAGAGGCATAATATCTACACAGCCCATAGCACCAAAATCTGCCATCTCCCCCCGCTCATCCTCATCTGAGGAAGAACTTTCTTCCCGCATCAGAGTGGACAGTAGAAGCTCCTGAACAAACAGGCTGCAGTCTGCCCGCTCGCTCTCCATCGACTGGCGCTCCACTTCCGACATCTTTGGGTCGTTCAACCTGCATGGCAGAGGGCAGGAGAGGACAGGTGGTTGACCACGGCTAAGGTGCTGCCAGAACTGCTCCCACACTGGCCCCTCCACCCCACATCCACCCCACCAAACAGGGCCTGACACTAGAGGACAACTAACACTTTCTGAGGCTTCCTGCTCTCCAGCAGTCTTCAAGGGAGGGCTGGTGTGATCCCCTAGATGCTCAGCATCTGCCTGTTTTGTTTCTAGGTCCACTCTTGAGTCCACCAACACCATACAACACATTACTGCACAGGTAAAGCCAAAGCTGGAGGAATCCCCAGTACAGCACGATATACGCTCCTCCCCTCCCCTCCCTGGGCTGTGGTGTGTGCCCTGACAGGCCAGTGCATCACTCATGTCAGCTCTGAAAACTAGACACACCTGTAGGTGCTCTGATCTACCTTCTCAAACAAGCACAGAGATGGCACCTGGCATTGTTTTTCCCTTGGATAAAATCCAGATTGACTCATACCTGGGTTTCTTGAGAAAGGAGCTGCTAAAATGCTCACACAGGTATGGGGAGGTGGGGGGGTATACGTGCAAAGTGGTTTCATTTCAGGTCAGTGGCTGGCCTCCTAAGAGAACTGGAATGGCATACGGGGTGGCTTGTCTTTTAAAATAATCCTGGGAAGCAGAGTATGTTGGCTGCAGACTTGATGAAGGATTTGGCAGAAGTCCCCTGCCTGGAGTCATTAAGTAACTTATTCAACCAAAGCTCAAAACCACCTCCTCTTTGAGGTCTGCAGAAATCTATACTTCCCAGGTATAACCCTCTGAAACATGTTCCTAGATGTGTCAATGTACAGGGTGCTCATGAGACTTCCTCTCCTTTTTGAAGAGGCCAGAACTCCACAGGGTTATTTTTGCAGCCAGCTCCGGGGGCTGACTTTCCAGCCGCAGAGTAATTCCCCTTGGGGCAGCTCTGAACTGCTACCCTTGGGTATTAAATTATAGGGTGGGGATGTGGATGAAGTTTTGTGTGTTTCACATGTTGTGATTGCTGTTGAGGCCTACACTGAGTATATCCTGTGCGATCAAGTAGTCTGTTAACCCTAGGGTGGATTTGACACAATGCGGCTTAACCAGGGCACGTGCTCAACTCCACATGCTCAGGCGCCACTGAGCTCCCTGTCTCTATCAAGACCGAGGCAAACAGAAACAGGTAAGAGGTAAATACAAGTAATTCACAGAACAAGTTACCTTGTAAGAAGAAACTGGGAATTCTGAATAGTCTGCTGACTGTTTTCTGTATTAGATGTGTTGGTGGTTGTTGTCGATTGTGTCATAGTGGTGCTGACATTGATCGTGTTGGTGCGCCTGTTTGCATTGCGCGCAGTCTCCAGTTGTTGTCTTGCTGCCTGTGCATGTTGTCTCTCCAACTGCAGTTGCATCTGCAGCTGCTGTAACTGAGAAGCAGAAGGGCCAGAGGAGTTGAGCTGTCCTCCTGCAGAGCGCCTCACGCCTGACAGCTGCGATAAAAGCTCTGCCAGAGAAGAGAAAGTTTCTGTGACAGAAGATCTTAAATGAGCATTACACAACAAATACACCCTACATCCCAGCAAATTCACTCCTTTTTCCAATCAATAAAAATCAAAGGACAAACCATGCTGAAGAACCCATGAAGGTCTTCAAAAAAAGTCCTGGCACACAATGTCTCAAAGGGTAAAGAAGATTTAAGACTCATCTATGCAGATGTATTCCAAATAAGAAGTGAGTTTAATGCCTTCAAAAAGAACTAGGAGCTAACCCCCAGGGAATGCCTGGCAAATTATATTCTCTGCAGCAACTCTCTGAAACTTCAAATCAAAACAGCAATTTGGCTATTCACTCTGGCTTTGGTTGGACATTTTATTTTCCTCTCCAAAATCCCAATGCCCCAGAGGGAAGCTGTGTGTCATCAGAGGGAAATACTGTACTGTTGCTTCAAGCATTTAACAAAAAGTATTTAGTTAAGAAAACATACTAAGGTATTGCCTAACATCAAAACTGAAGTAGTCACCTGTTTGTGCTGTAAGAATTTTTATCTCTGCCAGTAGCAAAGAGAAGGTCTAGCCATTAAAAACTTTGTCCTTAGGTTGTCCAATATAGGGATGGAATGCTTACAGGAGGTTTCATCTATGAAGACTTTTTTGAAATAAATATTAGCATAAAATTACTGCTCAGTGCCTCACTGCACAATCTGTTCTCTGCCCCATGTATCCTTGGTGCAGTTGACAAAAGGGCAGGGAAGAAGGGGAAGATACTGCCTCTGCCTCTCACCCTCTACATTACAAAGTTATAGGCCATCACAATTTCCCTTCCATTCCACGAACTAAATGTCACCCTTCTAAGGAAGGCTTCCTTTGAGGGGACATAGCAAAATGCTGTTTGTTGCCTTCCATGCCAGGAACTCAGGATGGTAAGGTCATTTTTACCAGCACTGACAGCAATATTAAGGTTAAATAACTTTTGATTCCATTGTAATTGTAAGCAAAATACATCATAGAGAGAAAAAAAAATTAAAAATGTAACAGATTCTAGGAGCACAACTTATTTTCAGCAGAAAAAAATCTGCTGGTCTTTCCATTTATTACTCCAGCAAAAGAGAGGATATATAAAACTTTCAGTCAAGATTTATATATATTTATTCTCACTGTTATTTAATGCAGAAGTTAAAGCCTAGAGTATGGCAAAACAGTATTTTTGGAAGCACATGAAAGCTTGAGACTGAGTGTGGGTATAAAGGAGGAGACTCAGCTTTGTATGCAACTGAACCCTAAATGCAAAAATAGCTTCCATCAAAAAAGATTCAAAAGAATGTCATTTTATCCCACATTTCATGCTGCTGTGTGGGAAGTCTTTGTGAACACAAACATCAGCAGCTACTCCACCTGTTCCCCTTGTAACAGAAAGATGAGGCCTTGCACTTGAGGCGTCACAAATATTCCCTCTCCTCAAACCAACTCTAGTCCTTTTCATATGGGGTACTTCCCAGGTATAAGTCACATCAGGTGATCAGAGCCAGCAGAAGGCCTCACTAAGCTGGCTGGCTGGCTATCTCTCTCTAAAGAAAGTCAAAACATGACAGTAGGAAGCTCCTGTTCAAGCATTATGCTTTCTTGGCATCCAAAGAAAAGGTGGGTTCATGCAAAAGTTCTGATGTTTCCCTGACACATTGGCATCGTCAAAGACCATGCTATAAAAACACGTGGATTCTCTTAGGAAAAGCTATATTTGTTCTCATAATTGTCTTCACTCTCATTTCCTGTAAGAAAAGTTGTTTTCCCATCAAAGCTAGAAACATACACCAAACAAGTTATTCCTGGGAATCCTAAAGACACAGCTTCATTTTTTTCTGGTGTTGAAAATGAGGCATCTTCTCCTCACAGGTTTTCTAAACTTGACCAAAATACACCACAGGTACATTTGTATAACAACCAACAGGTACACCTTAAAAAACCAAATCCATGCTATCAGTCAGTCTGGCATTCAAACAGCAGCCTGAATGCAAACTGGCCAAATTTTAAATGGCCATTAATACCCAAATTCAGCTAGTTTCATCTTCATTGAGGCAGATACTCTTCTCTATAAACACCTTAATATATCTCACTTTAATTTGCCACATGGATTGGGTGACTGTTGTAAAAGTTTCCAATGGTGATGGAAGTTGGACACCATTGACTGCAAAAAGTTTCCAATGGTGATGGAAGTTGGACACCATTGACTGCAAAAAGTTTCCAATGGTGATGGAAGTTGGACACCATTGACTGCAAAAATACACAATGGCTCTGCATTTATTAGGTTAAAGGCACGAGTCTGAAGCATCAGTTTTAGCGTAAGGGCCCCTGTGCCAGCCCTATCAAGCACACTTCTGGCCTGCAGGCTGCCATCAGTCACACCTGCCCTTGTGGGGTGTACCCACACAAACAGCTCCCTGACAGTGGGCAGCAGGGCAGCTCCTATTGTTTCCAGCTCTACCTGCTCTGTGTAAGGAGGACGCAGAGATAGAATTCACAGTTTCAGCTCTTACCAGCTATAGGATCCATGGCTTCTCTATTGCTTGGAGAATACGAACTCTGAGAAGATGAAAGCCCACCAGGTGAAGTGGTAGTAAAGTGCATGTTTGATCTACGTGCACGGGGGCCTCCCAAACCTCGGCCCGGATGGAACATCCTACGTACATGCCGGACACCACTGGACTCATCATAATCCAGAAGTTAAGGAAACACAACGGCCTGGCATTGGGTGTACAACAAGAAGGACACTGGATAGCCGAAATATTTGGGTGCACACCTTTCATTTGCAAAATAAGGATTCAAATTCCAAAGTAAAGCTAAGGTAAATGGTAGCTATGGTGCAAGTCAAGACTTTCTAATCTGAACTCAGGTAGACCGATACCCAGTGCCGTGTACACTGAACTTCCTGTATTGCTCCAGCTTTTTATAATGTCTAAGAAACATCAGGACTAATTTCTAAGGTTTTTGGGGTCAAGGTTTTCTACTCATTAATCTGAAAGCTCTGACAAGTGCATGTTCAAGCTTATTAGACATACAAGGCTTTTATTTGCCTTCTCAAATTCTTATGTTAAGTATTAAAGTAATAAAAAAGTTTACTGCCATTCCTATCAAAAGTACATAGTCACTGTATTCAACTTCTGGATTACATGTATTTATCTAACAAATTTCATTGCTTAGGATATTGCAGGTTTACAGAGCATTTGGCGCTTTCACCACACCCCTTTCACCTTTCCTCTTTTAGCCAAAGACCACTAATTGCAGTTATGAAGCCTTTTTCTCTCCACTTCTCCAGATCAATTCTTACATTTCAAGTCATGTCTTTTATACATTTTCTCATATAAATTGAGAGATAATCCACAAATTCAATTTCTCCTTTTTTTGTCACCAAGCTATTAACAATCATTCATCCAAGACAGTTCAGGTAAGGCTTCCTTTATTTTAAAAATCACTAATATAATTCACTAGTGCTAAGTGCCATGGTGTGGGCTTGAATATTTTATTTTACTGTTACTAGATTTGTAGCTTAGATCCTCCTGTTTCCTATGTTCTTTATTTTTATAGTAGTATGTTTACCACTCATATGCTATCCATGACTGTGTAAGAGTAGAGTCCAATGTACTTTTCATAACATAGTGAGGGTGCAGAACCCCAGGATGTCATGCAGGTCAAGAGCTAAAGACTGAAATAACTGACTGGGCTTCTAATGGCAAGAAAAAACTTCTGGGTATTAGAAAAAGATTTTACCAGTTATGCTACAGTGTAAAACACTTAACATCCCTGCCCTGAATCACAGAATTGTCTGGGCTGGAAGGGACCTCAAAAGATCATCTAGTCCAACCTCCCCGCCAGAGCAGGACCACCTACAGTAGGTCACACAGGAACTCATCCAGATGGATTTTGAGTATCTCCAGAGAAAGTGACTCCACAGCCCATCTGGGCAGCCCATTCCAGTGCTCTGTCAACTAGATGCTGTTGGAGATCGAAAGACACCGTCTAGTGCCACCATGCAGTTGGGCACACTTTTCATAACTAAATCCAGTAGAAAAGGCCAGTATCTGGGGATTTTTCAAGCAGATACAGGACTGCAGGGCAACTTTCCTAACTGCAGCTTTAAAAGTCTTTTGAGATAAACACTGTTCTTTAAATACTAAGTGTGAATCCAAGTTTTCACAGTTATGCTGGAGGAAAAAAACCTTTGTAAACCTTAATTTGTGACATATTTATATGACTGATGCTCAAAAGCTTATTTAAGAAATATTCAAATCTTTTCCTGCTACAGTAAGAAACTGGGCTTTAAAAGAACTGTCCCCAGACTGTACGAATAAAGGACATACCTTACAATGGGTCCACAAGGTTTGTAACAAGAAACACATGCAGCTCTGGGACAACTTAAGAAAAGCAACAAAAAAAATCCCAAAACAATATAAGCAACAGATGTCTAATCGATGCTTGGAAAAGAAAGTCACTCCTCAGAACTCCAGCAGACTCAACAATAAAAGCTTACCTCAGATTATAAAACAAAAGTTCCTTCTAGAAAAAGAACAGATGAACGCCTTCTCTCTCTCCATCTCCTTTTTGTACATGAAGGTCAGAGCACAAAGAGTTATTCTGTACAGCTTTAATCTCATATGAAGATGTTTAGAACAGTGACCAGAGAGCAGCTTTCTAACACTTCCTTGGCTGACAGCTAATTCTCCCCTACATTGACAGACCCCGTATAAAAAGGGGTGTTTCCTCTTCCTTTTTTCCTGTTTTAGATCTACCTGTTGCTGGACATGATGCAGAGCCCAATGTGGAACAGTCACTTCAGGACAGACTTCTTACCAGGTTTTAAAGACTTGACAGCACTGCTAACTGAAGCAACAGTGTGTACAAGGGAAAATTCTATAATGCTGAATCACGGACAATGGCTCCCAGAAACGGGTCCAAGAAAGATCCATTTTGGGATGACTGACATTGAAACCTTACTCTGTATTTGAAAAAAAAAATCCTTCTAGCTCAGACATTCCCAAATTAAAAGTAATCTGGTGGCATCTGGAGGGGGAAAAATTGCAGAAGCATCAAATCTAATCAAACATCTTGTTCATTTTGGTAGGAAATTAATTTCACTCTGTAGCTGAGTGAATGTAAACTTCCTGGCCTACAGAGCAGTTAAGTGAGTGTTGTCTCACAGTTTGACCTTTGGTACATTGCTATATAGTTACTAGGGATATAAGTTTTGCTAGACGGTGCTATGAAAACATAGCACAACATACTCACAACTGGTAGAAGAACTAAACTGATACAGGAGAAATTGCTCAGTGACTCACTATACCAGTCACCAAGTAACTTCACAGAGCTGTTCAAAGGCCACAAAAGAGACAATGGTCTGGAAGATGCTCTCCTCTTACAAATTTCATCTCACCCTCATCCTCCCTGAAAGACAGGATGGCACAACTCTGCCTTGGGGGACACCCAACCACAAAAGGCCTCCCAGGACACTTGAGACAAAACTCTGATGGCCAGAGCCACCACATTCAGCACCCTGCTCCTCTAAACTGCTGAGAGTTCCATTCCTCTCTACACAGAAAGCTGAAGTAGAGATAACTGCTTTTATCTGACTTTGTAGTGTTCTTTGTGTTATTAGTTACTCCTTCACACGGCCATCAAACACCCAAACTCCTTCAGGCTGATCCAATTATTGTGTGGTAATTAACATGTGCATTTGGTCTTCCTGACCCTAAACCATGGTAACATCAAAAAACTTAAATGCAATCAAACAAGATCTTAACTGAAATGCAGCCATTTTCACAAATGCTGTCTCCCTTCTGTTAGTGTAACAAGCACCAGTTGCTAGGGCTTGGATTTCTTTTTTGCTTGTTTTTTTACACCAGTTGCTGGGGCATAACAATTTTTTTCTTTAAAAAAAAAGCCACTTAAAACAAGCCACTATCAAAGTAATAACGTAGTATTTTTTTGTTATAGCTGTATGCTTTATAGTAGTGTTAGTAAAATAATCCTAACTAAGTACCGACTTGGATGAGGATTAGACATGGGTATTGGGAGAAACACTTTACAAGCTGCATGTGACATTGTATTTCAACAGCACAGAGTCTGAGCACCACTTCATTTAGTTTTAACACTGGTCAGTGGTCACATTGCTGGTTAAGGCAGTACAATCATCAGAGGAGTAAGTCTTAAATTGGGATGGTGGAGTATTTTATATTGGATTACAATAAACTACATAAAGGAGGATTGTTTTGTGAAATGGCAGTGTTACCCTCTATAATCTATGTTTGAGACAGATATTTGACAGAACTAAAACCATTTTAGTGTTACTCTGCTGTCTTCATTAGAAGAGACTGGATTTCTCTGTGAAGCTTTTGCCGTTGGTTTGAGTTAAATTCTCACTGTGATGATAAAAGTGTTTCAGTGCTTTTAGGTCAGATGCGTAATGCAGAAAGCATTGTGCTCAAGTCACTGTGACTCAAGTGGTCAAACTGGCATGAAAAAATCGGGCTAGTTTGCATCAGAGTACAAAGCTGAGCTAGGGAGTCTGATAGCTGTTCAGTGGTTAATGGCATCTGTCAATCCCTCTTTGTGGAGTGTGATGGTGGAAGAGTGTCTGACGGTTTGGTTGTTCCTGTGGTTAGGTTCAAAATCCACCATGCTGAAATGGGGGCTTATGCAGCCATTTATGATGAGGGAGCTGAGGCTCTATAGCTTGGAGAAGAAGAGACTGAGGGGTGACCTCATTAATGGTTACAAATACGTAAAGGGTGGGTGTCAGGAGGATGAAGCCAGGCTGTTCTCAATGATAGGACAATGGGCAATGGGTACAAGATGGAATGTAAGAGGTTCCAAAGAACTACAAGGAAGAATCTCTTCACTTGTGAGAGTAACAGACCACTGTAACAGGCTGCCCAGATGGGTTGTGGAATCTTCTTCTCTGGAGACATTCAAAACCCATCTGGATGAGTTCCTGTGTCACCTGCTCTAGGTGGTCCTGCTCTGGCAAAGATGTTGGACTAGATGATCTTTTGAGGTCCCTTCCAAACCTTGAGACTCTGTGATTCTGTGATTTTTGTCTGTTTGTTTAAATGAGACACAAGGGAGTACTTCAGAGATATTACCTACTGTATGTAAGCTACATAGCCTGCATGTCATTTTAAAAAAAGCCCCAAGCAAAACACATTTCATCAGTTAATTCTTGGGGCGAAAGTTATCCTAGAGCAGGGATAAAAAAACCTCAGTAATTCTAGCTCTTCAGCCATCAAGCATAGATAAGCCTGCATTACCTGCTAATTTAACCGAAAGACCAGAGCCTCTTTCCCAGGAAATCTGAATGTTTTCTGAGTTTTATGGCAGAATGTCAACAACACTAGGAAACTATTATTAAAACATGGTGTAACAAGTAGTTAAGCAAGTCTAAAATCATCCATCAAAACCATTAAGCTCCAATCAACTTCACATCTTCCTGTTGCAAATACTTAAGAGAACACTACTGAATCTGGATACATAAAGCAGCACCAAGACTAATGATCAGGCAGGATAAACCACAGTGCAAGTAGAAAAGCCTCTCTGTGCCAACATTCTTTTTTTTTACACTCACAAGCAAATTTTATTTTTGACACACAGATATTCAGCTCCAGGTAAACCCTTTGACTATTAAAATCAAGACAAGTAGTCATGGCTACTAGATTAAATAGTCTAGCCTCTTTGTCTCAACTGTGAAAGGATATTAAATCTCTAGGAGCTCTGTGTTCCAGTGTAAGGTGAGCTGCAAAGTCATCTGTGACGTGATTCGGATCCCCTCCAGGTAATGCTGCACATATTGGACAAATCTGAAATGACAAAGCAAGAAAAAAATTTACACAAAACAGAGTCAATATGAGTCAATCATTTGACATTGATTCTTATGCTTTAAAACCACAACCTAGGTGCTCACAAATACCTGGAAGGCAACACATTCAAAAAGAGCAGCAAATGTATTCAAGTGCAGATATTAATTTAGACATTTTTTACTTGATGGTTTTCAGAATGTTATGAAAACTAGAGCAAAAATTTTCAAATTCGGTTTGCAATGTCTTGGAAATCAGTCTTTGTATGCAAATTCTGCCACAGACCATACAATCTGATTACACAGGATTATTATTTGCTTGCTTGACAATCATACTGGCAGAGGATAAGAATAAAAACACACTTTACATATTTGCTGAAGTATCAAAGTCATACCACCCATTCAGGCAGTGTGTAAGCTTAGGTTTTGCAGAGAAGGGCTAATCTCCACATCCACAGACAACAGTGTTTTGGGATAAGGCACTGGCATACCTTTGGTTGGATTTTGTTGGTTGTTTTTTTGTTTGTGTTTTTAAACAAAAAAAAGACAAAGAGTGACATTAAATTATTTGCCACAAATAGCTTGGAAAGTGTCTTCCACCATTTCTTCATAGTAGCTTTGCAGACCAATTTAAAACCTTTTACAGATGGCAGACAAAAACAGAATTAATTCCATAAAATTCTTCCCCCAAATGTTAAGTGCTCAAATTCACAGCACTTTAACAGTGAAATGCAACTCTTCTCTTCATATTTATCTCTGTTCTTCACAAGCCAAATAGTCTCAACTTCATGGAGAGCTCTGGCTGCCACATAAAGCCCAGATTCCCAGTACTCTTCATGCATACACTCGAGTTGTTGATAGATCTCAAGACTGTGGGCATTAAGAACTCCTATATAATAACACCTATATCTTACTCTTACAGAGGTGAAAATAAGGTCTTGCAACAAGCTTACTGTAAAGTCTCAGTTGCTTTTGACACTTGTAATGCACTTTAATTTATGTAGTCAGCTCTGAGCAGAAAACCAAGCATCTTAAAAGCTTTTTGATGCAACTACTTTTGCTTTACTTTCAATGCTCAGTATTTCTCTTCACAGAACAGCTCTTCCTAGGTTTTCCACCGCTACAGAAGCCATACAAGCAAACAAGCTACAGAGCAAAGACATTTTATTACAGCATAATATAACAAATACTTAACTATGCGAACATATCATACAGCACCCCGCTTCAAGCACACAGGAATAGAGGTATGTTAGACAGATGTTTCTCAAGTCCCTAAACTTATAAAGAAACTGCTTAATCTTCAAGAATGTGTTTCATATGAACAGGAGACAAGACCTTCAGAGCAATCTTTTTTCATTTAAGCTACTCTGAGAAGCAAAACCCCAACATGAGAAGAATAAGCTTCTGAAAGTAGAAAATCAAAGAAAGTTCTTTCACTAAGAGGACAAAGGTGTTATGAACAGCACTAATTTTCCTGAAAAGAAATGACACAGTCCTAAGAAAAATATCAGCTAAGTCATAAGGAACAATGATAAGGAGGCAATTTAAGTGGCCTAACCCTGATTTTAAATGTGAACTAAACTTTCAAGAACTCTTGGCCTGGGAAAAGGTACTGAAGCGCTGTTACGTGCAGACAAATACATGCAGCTAAGCATAAGCTCTGGCAAAATCACAACAAAAACTGCTGCATCACTGTTTAAGTATGACACAGCTAAAAGTCTTTGTTAATACAACATGCATGAACAAATGGTGCAGATGAAAGGAAAACATTGTCAGGAGTTTCTCCTGAAGTTATGATCATTTGTACTGAAAAGATAATGCTACCCTGAAAGGACTGCAGAGTCTTAAGTCAACCACACTCTCAGAATACCTGCCAGTTTTACCTGCTTGTTACCATCACTTCCCTACTTAGATACAAAGTGAATACTTTAAGTGACCCTATTTCAGTAACCTCAACAAAAGACATTGTAATCTTCAACCATTCAAATAGGAAACCAAATCTTGAAACAGTAACCATTCAGACTGTTTCAGATTGTCTACGTCTTATTTCGAGAAAACCTCTCCTCAATTTTATCAGCAATGTTATCAACAACATAGCCTTACAGTTCATGAACACGCTAAACCTGAGAAAACTGCTGCAGTGCAATGTTAATAGTAGAAAATTTCCGTGAATCTCATTTCAGAATAGACAAAGATGACATTTGGTGAAGACTCCTAAAAATTTTTGCATTTTCACTTCTAGCAGACTTCTAGTTCAATGCTCTGCTCTATTTGGAATAGCTAACTGGCTTGAAACTCAAACATCAACAACAAAAATTCTGACAGACAGGTTCTTCTGCATTTGCCTTGTGACCTTCACCATTAGCTTTGGTCATTTACTGGTGGTCAATTACTGCTAATTACTGATGTTTCAGTACCCACCAAAATTGTACAATTTATTCTTTTTACATGTACCCTTAAAGACCCAATCACAAAACTTACAACTGCTTAAACAGACATCAGCAAAATTTTCAACTAATATATCCAGAATTAAACCAAACAGCTTCAAGAAAAACACCATCAAACTCTCCTCCTGGAGTTCCTCTCCAGGACCTGCACATGTTGGGCTGCCTCTCCAAAGTGCCTGAATACTAATGCACACAGCACGCAGAATAACCACCCTGAGCTATAGATCTTCATGCAGTATCAAGGCTGAAGTGTTCTTGAGATCAGAGATACAGTGGATGGCTTCCACACAAGCGTTGCAAGGGAGGGATACAGGCTCTTTAGAAGAGAAAGCAAAGCTTACCCTCCATGTGAGAGAGCAGCTGGAGTGCAGGAAGCTCTGCCTGGGGAGGGAAGAAAAGCTGATGGAGAGCTTATGAGTTGTGATTACAGGAAGAGAGGCAAAGGTGACATTATAGTGTGTGTCTACGATAGGCCACCTGACCAGGGACAAAAAATGGACCAGGTCCTCTACAGACATATAGCAGTTGCCTCATGTTTGCAGGCCCTGGTCCTCACGGGGGACTTCAACCACACAGGTATCTCCTGGAGGGACAACACAGCATGACAGCAATCTAGGTTCCTGGAGTACACTGACAACTTCCTCCTCCAAGTGACAGAGGAGACAATGAGGAGAAGTGCTGTGCTGTGCTGGGGTGGAGTTCAGGATCCTGAGGGCAGGGAGGAAGATGAAAAACAAGCTTAGAACTTGGGACTTCAGAAGAGCAGGCTCTGGCCTCTCCAAATATCTGCTTGGAGGAGTCCTGTGGGATAAAGCCCTCAAGAGTTCCATGAAGGGTTATTAATATTCAAGGATCATTCCCTCCAAGCTCAAGAATATGAAGTCAAGCAAAAACTACAGAAGTCTTTCATGGCCAAATTCAAACACAAACCTCCTAGGGTAACTTTGGACAAATACAGAAACATTATCCAAGCATCCTGTTGTGGTTTGGCCCAGCCAGCGAAGAAGTATCATGACAGTCTCTCGCTTGGTGCCCCCCATTCTCCCCCACTCTCATTAGGGTGGCAGAGGCCTCAGCAAAATGGGACATGAAAAAGATAACCAAGGTTGTTGTGGATTGAGACAAGGGTAAGGAGGGCTCTCTGCCAATTACGGTTCCAGGCAAAACAGACTCCAGTACTCGACTTAGAGAGGAAAGCTGGAAAGTTTATTCTACTACCTATAAAAAGCAGAACAGAACAAAAAGCAAAAAGGGAGTAGGATGATGAGGAAATTACAACCAGCACTTTAAGATCTCCCTCTCCCATTCCTCCTTTCTTCCTGGGCCCAGCTCACTGCTCCCGATATCTCTACCTCCTCCCCCTCAACAGCTCAGGGGGGCAGGGAGTGGGGAATGTGGTCAGTCTCTCACAGATGGGCTCTGCCGCTTCTCTCTGCTCAGATGAGGACGACTCCTGGCATTCTTCCCCTGCTCCGATACGGGATCCCTCCCACAGGACATTGTCCTTAAGAAACTTCTCTGGTGTAGGTTCTTCCCCACAGTTACAGCTTCTGTGAATAAGAGGTCCCTCACATGGGACACAGCCTCCTCTGGCCATAGCCACTGCCCCTGTCTTTAATGAAGAGAATCAATGCCCCTGATGTGGGGTCTTTAGTAAAATGAGTCACTGCCCCTGATGCGGGATCTTTAACAAAGTGCCAACAAATCACTGCTTCACCAGTCCTCTCTGTAGAATGCAGGGGAGTCTCTGGTCCAGCACACCTCCTCCTCTCTTCTCTCACCAACTTTGAAGTCTGCATGGTTGCTTCTCTCACTCTTCCCACTCCTTGCACCAACATCAGCCAGAAAAGAAAAAGGAATAGGAAAAGCAAGAAACAGCAAGAACCCTCCTCTTCTGGCTTCTTAAAAAGTGATTGTGAAGGT
Organism: Colius striatus; assembly: GCF_028858725.1. Taxonomy (NCBI): domain Eukaryota; kingdom Metazoa; phylum Chordata; class Aves; order Coliiformes; family Coliidae; genus Colius; species Colius striatus. The sequence goes on from NC_084790.1 coordinate 34,516,461, forward strand.
GCCTAATTGGCTCAGCCCCAGAAGCGGGTCTGGCTCACAGCTGGGGAGAGTTTTTAACTTCTTACAGGAGCCACCTTTACAACCTCTTCCCTCTACCAGAAATGGCTGTCATGTGAAACCATGACATATCCCAGGACAAAGTCAGAAAGCTAAAGCTCAAACAGAATTGGATCTTATGTGCAACGTCAAACGCAATAAGAAGGACTTCTAGAAGCACACAGGCATCAAAAAACAATTATGAAATATGTGAGCCTGTTGCTCAAAATATGGAGGACCTGTTTATACAGGACAGACAAGGTTGAAGTACTGATGCCTCCTTTGTTTCAGTCCTTAATAGCAAGACCAATCTCCAAGAATTCCTTCAAGAGATCAGGGCAAAAGTCTGAAGCAGGGATGATATTTCCCTGGTAGAAGAGGATTAGGTTAGAGAATACTTGCATGGGATTAGGTTAGAGAATACTTGCATGAACTTGACATACTGAAGTACATGAGTACATGGGATGCATCCACAAGTACTGAAGAAGTTGGCAGATGCCACTGTGAGGCTGCCCTCCATCTTTGACCAATCACGGTGACTGAAGTGTCTCTGGACTGGAGTAAAGCAAATGTCACTGCAATCTTGAAGATTAAGGAGGATCTGGGGAACTGCAGGCTGGTCAGCTCACCTTGATCCTGGAGAAGGTGATGAAGCAGCTAATCCTGGATGTCACTTCAAGGTACATTAAAGGCAAGAAAATCACCAAGAGTAGCCAGCACAGCTTCATGGAGAAGTCACGCTTGACTAAACTTGATAAACTTCTATTGACGAAGTGATTGGCCTGGTAGATGGCTAGAGAGAAACGTATTGTTTATCTGGACTTTAACAAGGTCCTTGACACTGTCTCCCCTGTGATCCTCACACACAAGCTGCTGATGTGCAGCTGAATAAGAAGACAGTAAGGTGGAGTGAAAACAAGTTAACAGCTAGGCTCAGTGTGGTGATTAGAGACTTCGGCTGATAAAACTGAGAGCAATAGCCAATGTATCAGAGCACCACGCTGCCATTCAGAGATGCCTCGGCGTGCTGGAGAAATATGCCAACAGAAACCTCACAAAGTTCATCAGGGGGAGTGCAAAGTTCCACACCTGGAAGTAACAACCCCAGGTATAAGCAAACATTGGAGGCCACCCACACAGAAGGCAGCTCTACAGAAAAGGACATGGGGGTCCTGGCAGAACATGAGCAAGCAGTGTGCCCTTTCAGTAAACAAAGCTAATGGTGTCCTGGGCTGCATTAGGAAGAACACTGCCAGAGGATCAATGGTGGTGATCCTTTTATCAAGCACTGGTGAGGCCACATCTGAAGTACTGTGCCCAGTTCTAGGCTTATACTGGAGAGAGTCCACCAAAGGGCTACAGAAGTGATTACAACATTGGAGCATCTCTCCTATGAGAAAAGGCTGTGAAAGATGGGACTGTTCATCCTGGACAAGAGCAGATTCAGGGGAATATTTTATGAATATACATAAGTAGCTGAAGGATGAGTGAAAAGAGGATGGCCCAATGACAGGACCAGGGGTAGTGAGTACAATTCAAACATAGGAGCTTCCTCGTGAATATTCAAATCATAGAATGGTAGGAGTTGGAAGAGGCCTTTAGAGTCCATCTAGTCCAACCCCCCTGCAGAAGCAGGTACACCTAGATCAAGTCACATAGGAAATATTTTTTCATCGCCAGGCTAACTGAGCACTGACACAGGTTGTCCAGAGAGGCTGTGGAGACTCCACTCTCAGATAATATTAAAAAGGTGTCTGGACATGGTTCTGGACAAATAGCTCTAGGTGGTCCTCCTTGAGCAAGGGGTTGGACAAGATGACCTCCAGAGGTCCCTTCCAACCTCAGCCAGTCTGTACCTCCTCTCAAGTAATTAATGTGGCTGCATATACCAATGCCAAATACCCAACAAAATTCAGCAAAAAACTCATCTGCACTACTCTGAACATAAAAATGGCAAAACTTAATGGACTAAAATGTTTTTAACTTATTCTTCGAAAACACAGAGGTTGGGGTGGAAGCTGTATAATAAGTGATTCCATCTCTGTAAACTTCCCTTAAGGATCTAAAGCTAAGTATCCAAAATAAAACACATCTTTGGTCATGCAGATTACTATGAGGACTACAAGCTCAGTATCTAAACAGAAATAACTGCCTGAAAGCCTAAGACAACAAATATTTAGAATCTGTAATACTTTCCACTCTATTAATGTCACAGTCTTCCACTATCTCCATTAAGACTGCAGTACCTAAGCATTAGCATTATGTGCCTGCACACTAAATATTTATCCCAAAAGCTAGATTCCAAACTTAGCAGAAACATATAAGATCATATTCAAGGTTTAAAATATTATTTTTTATCTTTGCAACAATTATACAACAATGCTGCAGACTGACTCGTGATATTTTTTCTTTGAACACACAACTCTTTTAGGAATCAGTGGTGTAGCAGTTGTCTAGAACCACAAATTTAGGCCTTATTTACTGAGCTATAGAAGTCACAGCTGCGAAGAAGGGTGTGTCAAATCTAAAATCTTTACATTCTGTGTCACAAACATATCACTGACATCAAGTGGTGCAAGTCAGGACTGCAATACTAAGCCACCAAAGACTGAAACGTCAAACTTTCAACAGTAGATGCTATGTTTCAAGTTGCAAAGTTGTGGTTTGGTCCAGCTAGCACAGAAGCACCACAACAGTCTCTCCCTCTGCTGCTTCTCTCTTCTAAGAGGAGGACGACTCTTAGCATTCTTCCCCTGCTCCAATACAAGGTCCTTCCCAAGGGACACAATCCTTGGTGAATATCTCTGGCATGGATTCTTCTCTACAGTTGCAGCTTCTGCAGATACAGGGTCCCTCCCTCGGGACATGGACTCTTCTGGTCATAATTTTAATGAGCTTCTTTGGCGTGGGTTCTTCCCCACAGTTACAGCTTCTGTGAATATTGGGACCCTCCCATGGCACACGGCCTCCTCCAGACATAGTCACTGCCCTTGGCATGGGGTCTTTAATGAAGTGAGTCACTGCCCTTGATCCAGGGTCTTCAACAAAATGCAAATGAATCTCAGCTTCACCAGTCCTCTCGATAGAATGCAGGGGAGTCTCTGCTCCAGGACACCTCCCCCTCTCTTTCGTCACTGACTTTGGAGTCTGCATGGTTGTTTCTCTCTCTATTCCCACTCTTTGCGTCAACACCAACCGGAGAAAGAAGGGATAGAAGGAAGAAACAGCGAGAATTCTGCATTTCTGGCTTCTTCTTAAAAAAGTGATTGTGGAGGTGTCTAATTGGCTCAGCCCCAGAAGTGGGTCTGGTTCAGAGCTGGGGAGAGTTGCGAGCAACTTCTTACACGAGCCATCTTTACAGCCCCTTCCCCATTACCAGAAAAAGCTGTCATGTCAAACCATGACAAAAGTTAAACTTGAAATTACAAAAATCACATTTTATTGCTAAGTTAACTTATGATCCTACAGTGCAACTGATTGTGAAGTGTTTCATATGTTTAAGAAAGACCAGAATACATTTTGAGTCTCAGAAAGTCGGACACACCATCACTCCTTCACACAAGATCCTTATAAGGCTTGGAGAGAGAGAAAGTTCACTTTCCACACAATTCCTTGGAAGTTATGAAAAACTAAAAGATTATAATAGACAACCTATAAGTAATTTCTTCACAATGTATTAGTGAAGAGTAATTGACTTCAAGTCTTCATATTTTTTTATAGGAATTTATGGTACAGCAGCAACCTGGACGTCACTCTGTCAACCTAGTCTCTCCTGCTCCTGAAGATAATCAAGACAGCAGGAGCTAATATCCCAGATTAAAGTATTTCTGTCTAATATACTAAGTAGTACTTTTTTAACCACATCAACTATCCTCATGGTTAAGGTTGGGGGGAAAACCACTGCTTTAACAGTAACAGTTTTGAAAGAATGACAACTTCCACTGTATAAATATACTAAGTACACTACAAAAAGCTACTTGGAAAACACACAAAACTGCGTGTCTTTCTCTCTTACAGTAAACAGAAGACCATCACAGCTATCAGCTTCCAGGACAATTACATACTGGTTGTGAAAGGGAGACATGGGTACACAGAATAACCATGAGAACACTAAATTTTGTCTTACAGGGTAATAAAATCCTAAACATGGCAGCCTTTACATCAGGACAACCAAACAACAACCATAAAAGAAGAAAGCAAGCTCACTATATCACAATACCCAGGAAAGAGGAACTTTGACATCACCATTAAATATGGGTATGTCTTTTTTACATTCTCATACATGAGTTCATTTAAATCATCTTATGCTTCAGGAAAGAAAAATATCAGTAGGATACCAATTTTTCAGAAGAGAGATTCTTCTTAATGCATTTCCACCACAACTGAAAGCCAAATTCTGAAGCTTCTTACCACTTCTGTTGATGTTTCTGCATGGTCAGAAGTAACATGCTCTTGAAGAGATGTTTCCGTATAACCCATTTTCCCACAATAAGGACAAGTAAAAGACTGTGGCTGCTCTACAGAGAAAGCTTCTCCACCATAGTACAAATCTGAAAAAGAAAGTGTTTAGAAGTTATTTCAAAGCATTAACATCGTTTATTTTGTTCACACAAACCGCTGTTTATAAATGTACTTGAACATAATCACTGCCAAATTAATCTGTTATTTAATTGAAATGTTATCTATTTTAGTCTTGTGAAAAGCCCATAGATATTCAAGAAGTGTTCAATTACTGATGACAAAAACCAGACAGAATACATTTCATTAACAAACATAACAAGGTTTTCTAACATTCAGAAGAAGCAAAGACGCTGGAATTAATGCCAGACCTTTCCTCCACCTTTCTTATCCTAGGTATTGGGTCACCTGTGGTATTTCTCAATTATGAGTTTTCAGAAGCTGAACTCTTTAAAGAGTACCTAAAAAACTCTGATTAAAATTTGAAGTCCTCGCTGAGACCAGATGTCAATATTTATGCCATAGCTGAACCACTGCTTCTCAATAACCAGTTTTAGAGATGTTCCAAATATATACCAGATTCATAGTGAAAAAGGAATCTAATTATCTGTTTCACATTAGTTGCAACTTTCATGTGCATTGAATTCAGGCACTTTTTCACTACTAATGAAAAGCTATCACTTTCAAGTTGCTAATGTAGAAGTTCCTCAAACTTGATGTGAAAATGTACCAAACCATGAAAGAAAGAAGGCTTTTCTCTATCATCCTCTGCAGGTACTACATATTCTACAAGAAACAAGAATAAACTCCATATTCTCATCTAGAAAAAAAAATGTGATTTTCTTCAGCAAGTAATTTAAAATCTTTTTAATGACATTTTTCTAGGTCTCACTGACAAGTAGCGGAAAAATATTTTCACAGAATTATGCATATTCCTAGAAATTCGACAAGTCCAAACAGATAGCAGAACAAATGTCCTGCACCACAAGGCAATATCTATCTAATGTATCACAAATGTGTCCTCCTGATAGCTTAAGTCGCAACTTTGTAAGGTTTATGACACCTTTTGCTGTTGACCTCCCTCTTTAGGACATGACTTTGCTTCTGCAGACTTACAAAACATGATACTTAAGCTAAAGATGTAGATATCTACAGTCTACTAACAGATATTATTTTACATATAACTAGGTTTTTAGGGCTATTACTCTAAGACCAATACAGGAAACGAACTTCTTACTTCATATGATGTTAATATGCAGAGTTGAAGATATAGAAACAGATCAAATACACTGCTGAATAAAGCTTATGCTCAATAAGTCCCTGTTCTCCTTATTTGGAAACTGCTTCCAGAGAACTTAAATGCTGGAGGACGAGAGATAGCTCTTTTAACAGACATGGTAAGAAATGCCCAAGTAGACAGCCGTCTTTGCCAAGGAAGAAACACTACCTAACACACCGAGCATTTGAACTGGTTCATGAAATTAACTGTCACACTACGCTTGAGTACCATCCTGAATCTAGGTTCATTCATTCATATACATGACAGAAACATTATGTCCAACTATTCTAAGTAAAAAGTTCCTGGCCAATTAAGTCTTAGTTCTCCAAAGTAGCATTTGAGGTTCCATTAAATGTTTTATACATCACAAAGTAACTTTTCATTAGAGAATGGACTTGCACATGAGGTATGACTGAAACAGAGAACCACACGGACTTTTCAAAGTCGGCATGAATGCAAGTTGGAAGACATACTCAAAAGATTAGCACCCCCAACCCAAAAGCCATGTGACACAAACAGAAGCCCGGACTCATAAATGAGAGAGAGGCCCATGCACAACATGTGTCAGGACTTGGTTCTGAAAGCATCTGAGTCACCCAACACATGAACATTGAGTATTTCCTTGACAGGTTGTCAGGTATTCAGCTGGCATCCTAACAAGACAAATGGTATATCTTAATTCAAAATTTCTGTCCTTATCTGATCCCCTACAAATCCATGGGAAGAACCAGTGAAGCTACAAAGAAGAAAGTCTACCTTCCCACATTTGCAGGAGAGGTTGCTGGCCAATACTTAAATATACCACATGCAACTGAAGACAACAATACTATCAGTCAATGAAAAAATATGGGCAAATAATCTTATTCTTTAGAAGAATTGCATATAAAGGTAACTTCTGCATCTACTATCTGAAAAGAAACAAAAAAATCCCTAAAAATTATCAGATGGTCTAAAAACCTCTACCTGTAAATCTCACTACTTCATGAATATAAGTATTTTCAAGTAAGGCAGAAGCACGAACTCCAACTTCCCAGCTGAGCAAAGGACATAGGGTCACAACCAGTCTGAAGAATGGGAAATATTTTAACATACAGGTAAAAATATCTTTTATATCTTCTTCTTAGATATACTGTTAGCTTAGACCAGATGTCAAAAAGCCCAGCAGTACACACTGTTCTATCACAGAGGGAAGACATTTAACAAGGACTGTCAGACACTGGATTTTTGGTCCTTGCTTTTAGAGAACATGAAACAAGTAATTTATTGGTTTTTTTTAAAGTCTGATTTTTTTTTCCAGTCTCCTTATTACATTCCTTCATGTTCTCTCACTCACACCTCCTTCCACATCTTTCTTATCATTCAAAGCAAATGTATATACACAGGCCAAATAATTAGGCCTTCACACAGGGAAGCACACCTGTCAGAAGTGAAATTAGTCATGGGAAATCCAAATATTTTTCCTTTGGAAGTTTATACCTCCCTTCTTTTTTCTTCCTGAACTTGAATCTCTCCATCTCTTAGAATCAAACTCCATCCCTTTTCTCATCTGCAATACAGGTTAACAGTTTTCTTATAAGCTATTACTTCTTTAAAAAAAAAAAAAGTCAGTAATTATGTGATACCATGAATCTTTGAGACTAATTTTAGCATTGAAGTTATTAAATGGGCATTTCTCCATGTTTTGTTTTACAAGTACATGAAAAATCCTAAAAATTACAAACATAGTCATGTTATTGAGTATCAAAGGCTCATTTGCTAAGTAAGACCCTAACAAAGAGGTAGTATGGGAAAAAATGAAAAGGCCATTCCTCCATGTCTGCACAAACAAGGCAGCCTACAATTATATTACTATTTTAATTTACAGTTGTAGTACTGTTATGATGCAAATGGCATGTGATAAAATAATTATCCCTCTGGGCACAAAGAAATCTTTCGGTTTCATTTTGTATTTCGTTTCAGTTTCATTTGGTATTTCCAAATACAGAGAGAAGCAGGAGTCCATAACTCCTTCAACTCCTTGGGCCATCTAAAGCCCTCTTTTCAAAGTAGCTAGGAAGGTGAAGCTGCTGTAGTAAAAAATAAAAACCAGACTAAATCACATCCTTCTAGGAGAAAATTCATTACTCACACTGCTTATCAGTTAGAGGAAGGATACAAAGGAGCAAAAGTATCAGAATACCCTCTAAAGACTCAATAATTTGTAACAGATTTCAAACTCAACATTTCTTAGACATTATAGCTTTTCTTGGAAAAAAAAGTGCCCCACAAAGATCACCTCTGAATTTAATGTGGAAACAAAAAATATAAGCATCTTTGTTATATTATCCATCTTTAGCTACAGACTGCTTGTATTCAATATTTAAATCTAACACATTCCTAAACTTGGCAGGTGGTTAGTAATGAGACAGAAGTACAGCAGGTTTCCTCAGGGAAAAAAAAAAACCCAAACCACCCAAACATAACCAAAACAATCTTTCAAAGAGATGATTCGCGACTACATTTTATAACAGCTTGTCCTTGCTTTCTGTTAAGACATATTTCTTTTCAAGGGTACACAGTAGTCAGGAATTTTAGTTTGCCTTTTCTTTATATGAGTGACAGCACTGAAATTTCATATATACATACAAAAAAAATGTTGGTTACATTTGTTTCAATCTTTTTCTTCTGTGTGGCAACACACCACATCTTACAATGTATATGTATTTATTCCTTCCTATACCCTGATCAAGCAGCCATACCATTCAAAAGATTATTACCCTCAAAACTGCTCAGTTCTACTTTACTGCAGATTTTCTGAACAAAAATCACTCTAAAATCTTCTAGACGTTCTGCTATAAACTTAAAGAAACAAAGCTCACCTACTTTCTATTTATAAATACTTGCATAAAGGAATGGGCCAACAGAAATCTTAGGAAATTCAGCCCAGTCTTGCCCTAGAAAGACAGACCTGGGCAGTGAAACCAGCAAGTCCAGGGAACAGTTCTGAGGAAATGGTGTTGGGTACAGGAAGGGCAGTGAGCTGAGTGGGGGCCAGCCATGTGCTTAGAGCAGTACAAGTAGGGGTGATTCCCTTGGCTAGGCAATCACCAGCCTCACCCAGGCACTGCATCCTGTCTGGGGAGATATCAAAATGAAGTAAAGTCAGCAAGCCATTAAGGTGGGAGGGCTGGAGCACCCATGCTGCCAGAAGAGGCTTCAGGACAAACATTGGTTCAGTCTGGAGAAGACAGCTTTGGGTCACCTAACAGCTGCCCCCATACCTACACAGACAGGATCAAGGAGACACACAGGCAGGGTCTTCAGTGCTACAGTACAGGAGGGTTAAGAGGTTATTAAGGAAAAATATTTTTTCCCTCCTGAGTAGAAAGGCAGTGGGACAGGACAGGCAAAAAATCTCCATGCCACCTCCATTCTTCGAGGTTTTCAAGACCTAGGTGGGCAAATCCCTAACCTGACCTGACCTCAAAGTCTGGAGCAGAAGGTTGGATCAGAGATCTCCAGACTTTCCTTCTAATCAGAATTATCTTATGAAGGATCCTATGAAATGATGATACACAGCAATATAGCTCTAAGATTCACCTAGACTCTAATATCTTCATAATCAGCCTTGCTGTCTTGCTTTACAGATGGGAAGGATCTACTCTCAGTGGGTGGGATCTTTACTCACCTCACTTGGAACTCTCCCCCTTCACTAGAAAAGCAGTGCAAGAGCAACAAGAGCCATATTTGCTAGAGTAAAATGTCAGCTTGGTTGAATGTTGAAATAGCTGTATCCTGACAGAGCATGATGATTTCAATCTTTCAGCAACTTCCAGTACAGCTATGTCCAGCAGAAAGAAACAGCACATCCTTGATTTTAATTCAATCAGTTTCATTAGCTGTGTGTTCAATCTCACAGCAAAATAACGCTGGGCTAACTAACTGCTTCAGTGTGAGACATATTGCTGGGGCTAACAATGTTTCATGTCAGGTGTCCAGTTACTCATCCAGCCAGGTGTTTTGTTTCTGCAGCAGGCATCAGGGCCTTGAGCTGACTAACAGGCACTACCTGCCCTGACTAGTCTCACTGCAGACCTCCACACACCCCTTCTGCCCATGGGCTACATTTAAGGTCTAACCATCTGGTTATGAACTATGCTGCAGCTGTACCCAGCCCTCCTCCTGCCTGGACCCTGATGGCTTGTTATACTTGCTTCATTTGGGACTGTCAATAGGACTTGCTCCTGTTAACAACTCTATCCTGCATTGCCCTGTCAGGAAGGATACTGACCCTGCCAGTGCGGTTGTCACTCTCACCTCCTGGTTTGTTATGTCTTGTGGGGCTGCTCTGGTCTTGCTGCTCCCCAGCACCAAGAACTACATGCTGATGCCATGAACAAGCACAGATGCTAATATTGAGCAGTGCCAAAACAGCAGCTGCAGGTCAAAGGCAGGATCAATTAGCTGGAGGGCAACACTGTTGAAAGGACATAGGGATCCCAGTGAACAGCAATCCAAACACGAACCAGCAGTATGCCCCTGCATCACTGAAGGCAAAAAATGACTTGGGCTAACTAAGCAAAGGCCACCAAATCAGGGGATGTGATTATCCCATGTTATTTGGCACTCATTAAGTAATACCAGGACCACAAGCTTCAGTTCTGGTCTCTCTCAACTCAAGATAGATACTTAAATAAAACAGAGAGGGCTTAGGGGTCTTTTGTGTGTGTGAGTACACATTTGTGTCCACTAAGACAGTCAGAAGGTTGGAAAACCTAACATGAGAATGGTTTAATGAATTGTGTTCATCCACCCTAAAGAAGGCTGAAAGTGGATCTTATCTCCAGCTTATTACATTGAAAAAGTAGCTATATAGGAATAGAGGTATGTTCTTCAAAAGGAAACATGGTGACGGGCTGCAGGCACAAGCTGCTTCAGAAGAAATTCAAGGTGAATAAAGTGAAACAAACAAAAACTCCACAACATTGACTCTAGGAACTAAACACTACAATAGGTAGCCTAGAATTGGTGACACATCCCTTGAAGGAAAGATTCAAGACTTTTCTTTACAGCCAGCTTATGTCCATGCTTCCAAAAGCAGGCTATATCAGAAGATCTCTAGAGTCTTGTTCCATACAAACTAGACTATTCTATGATGCTCTGACATAGCAAGACATGCTTACCAGACAGATTTTGTTCTCACAAAAGCCTCAAGCTGAATTCTGCTGAATTCAGTCAAACCTCACATTATCACACTACACATTAAGAAGGTATACATTATTTAAACTGTTCCCTTTGCCTAAGAATTAAGCACAAAAGGTGGCAGGATCTTCTGTCACACAAACACGTAAGCAAGTGAAGATACACTTGTTCAATACTTTTATCCAAGTAACGTAATATAACTGACAGAATTCTACTAATAACTTGTGTTACTTTCTTTGCCAGTATAACCCCTTCAAATGGTGGAGGTGATGTGCAAGCCACATCCTTAAAACCATGAAGCATCCTAAGAGCTTATTATTTTTTTTTTAAGGGGGAAAGAAAACTGGGAAATTTACTCTGAACTTCTCCATTATCCTGACAAACTATCCTAGAAAAAGCACAAATACATGACTGCCTAGTAAGTGTGTTCCTGTTCTTTACACAGGTCTATTGAAATTCTACTTTGACCCCTTAGAAATAAACTAATTGAAGTTGTGCTTTAAAGGCCACTTGTTGCATATGACACCTCACATTTTAAGCTTTGTCTCCGCTAAAGAAGCCCATCACTGTTGGGGTGTGTGTTAAAGCATTTTTTCCCAGTCTTTCTTGTGAGGACTGAAAAATCAACAGCACAGACATTGGTCTGGATCCCTCCTTACTTCAAAGTTAATACTAGGGCATATACTGACTCCAGGAACGACAAATATACCAACCAGATGGTACAAGAGTGAATATATATGTAGTGAGAAATCACTACAGCTTTTTACCCATTTTAAGTGTTCTCATATGACCTCCTATAGAAGTTCAAGTCAGGGCCAGGAATAAACAAAAAATACCCAGGAGATAACAAAAGCTCCTTCAGAGCACCCTAGGAACTCCATCTTCTTGCAAGGCACTCTGCAACACTATTACAGTACCTACAACTGTAATATAGCACCTACAACTGATCAGAATTTTCACAGAGGTAAACAACATGTTAACTTTTTCTATGCTGAAAACATTCCAGACAAAAAGGATCGCCCATGTGATCAGCTGACCACCACAAACCTCAACTTGGTCACAGCTTTAGGCACAGAGTAGTTAAGTGAACTCCAGTTATCTGCATACAGATCGTGCTGTCCAGAAAGGTGATGGGAAATAGAGGAAGAAGGGGCTCCTCTTCATCAGCTGCAGATGCACCTTGAGCAAGTGACTCTGACAACTCTAAAGCAGATCATTACAGACTTGTTCTACTATTCATTATTGATTTTCTAATTAAACTTAACATTCCCTAACTCACAATCTTGCAAGTGTTCATCAAAGTCACATGATCTCCTTGGCCACACAAGGCCTTTTGGAAAGTTACTGTAGTTTCTTTAAGCATCTTAAAAGGCATATTCCTTTACGTCTTAACATTCTACAGGGAACTGTAAAATAAAAGCATTTTAGGAATGACATCACAGACCTTCCTGTGTCTTAAAGGAATATGTTACTTACACATATTTCCTAATTCATTCCGCAGTGCATAAGCTTACAGGGTCATTAGTACTCACGTGTCCTCAACCTTTGCTGGTGGTGACATATTCTTTCCTGTTCTTGTTCTACAGTGTAAATGAAACCAGTAGTCTTGCTGCAGAGCTTAGCTGCAGTATTTTTTTTTCCTAACACTGGTTCTGCAAGAGCAATGTTTAGATATCAAGCCATATATAATTTCCAGAACTTGTTTTCCTAATCATCTTATTTCAGGAAGCCACAGTAGCATAAACACCAAGCAGTGTAGAAGTAGCCCTTGAAATCCTACTGCCCATATCAATACTTCACTATGAACCTTCTTCCACCTTGTCATCTGTATTCTTCATGCAAACTGAAATAGTAAAAAATAATCCCTTTCTGCCCCACAACATACACAAATAAAATGCATTAAAAGATACATTTATCAAAGGCTTCTGAGATAGGAATATCCAAGTTTCAAGAAACAAAATACTGACTAGACATTCTTAGGTTCTGATGTTAGGCATTTTTTTAAGAGACCAATATTTAGAACAAGTTTCCTCATTGTAGTACACCAAAAGCTTTGTTATTTACTGTTAGCCTAAAGCTTCATAGCAAGGGTGTTTTAGCATTCCTACTCCTATGATGAGCATTTAATGTTCACAGAAACACTGTCCCCCTTTAGCCCATGTGTAACACCCAAGAACACTGTTGCTAAGGGGCTAAGCAGTTTGAACTGTGTATCTCAAACAGTAACCAGAATCCTGAATTAACATACTGTACACAGAGAATTTCACCTCAGTGAGGTCACAAAAAAAAAACCCAAACCAACCAACAAACCAAGCCCAACAAGAAATACATGCAAGCTAAAAGGATGGCATGCATTTTTCGTAGTGTCCTAAATTGTTTCATTTCAAACCCTGGCTTCCCAGGGCCTGGATTTCTGAAGTCATGACTAGCTAGTCTTAGAGCAAGCAGACGCCTGAACATTTTAAGAAAATGAAAGACATCTTCATTCACCGGCTGTTTTGAGAATCCAGTTGCATGTTTCTATACATAGCTGTTATCTAAACTTTAAAGGAATAAAAAAAGTGGATACTACTTCTGTTTTAATCAAAACGTAAAGAAGTAATTTGCAAGTCATAAGACTTCAGCTTTAAGCAATTATCATGTTTAAAGAACTGAAAAGGTAGAGAATCATACAGCTGGAATCACCACAAAAAATTATTAAAATTCTAGTCTCACAGACTTAATATAAAATTAAATGTGTGTCCAGCATCAGCAATACCCTAGAGCAGTGGTTTGTCTCAGCATTATGTTGTCAGGTACAGCCTGTTACAAAGATGATGCAATGGAAACAAGGATAGGAAACAAAGAACAGCTATTTTTATTTTAAATAATGATACAGCTTTAAAGTCAGAAATATTTCTCAAACTAGCATATCTTCCAAAGGAGTTCCAAGAAGACTACAGACTAGTCCTTGCCACAAATCTTTTGTACTCAGCACAGCCCATCATTATCCCTGTTGTACACCTACAGCAAACACAAGCCACCAGTAACATTCCTACAAAAGTTAATTAGCAGTAATTCTTGTTATTAATTTACTACTGTGATAACCTGTTCTTGTCAGACAATTTTTTTTAAAATAAGGTTAAACATTCATATGCAGCAATTAAAAAGACATAAATCAGTTCTATGCAAAAAAAGTTTTTAAATAGCTACATTTTGTTTGCAGATAAGTACTCTTATTTTCAGTGTGGTAATGGAGGAAATGATTAAGAACTAGAAAAACCCATATTATGTTTGTAGACACAACATAGCAGCAAATTACTAGAGTATGAAATTGTCACTTACCAAAATCTACTCTTGTTAGTATGCACTGCATTGGATGGTCAGTTGTATGCCTTGTTGTCGTTGCACCACTTTCATAACAAGTTGCACACAGATCGTAATCGTAGCAAATTAAACACTTGTAACGGCGGCCTCGAAAATTTCCTTTTAAACATGCATCACAGCTGACACCTGTAAGCAAACAAAACTGCTTTAAAACGGCAAAAAATGCACTTCTTTTTATGAGGCAGATTTGTTGCTATTGCCTCTCAACAACTAAAAGGAGATAGCCATCTCTGACCTGCAGCTGATGCAAAACTCAATTTTTAAATCTATTAATGTCTTTAAAAGACACTCCTCTCCCAAAATTGCAATTTTGAAGTAAAATAAGGGCAAAGCACCTGAAATAACAACAGTTATAGTATCTCTTTGGACGCATGTTCTTACAGGTAACTTTAGCTGGTAATATTACACACTGTGTGTGTCAGACAAAGCCTTTATATCCTTCAAAGGTTTTCCATTTTTCTCTTCATGGTTTCAGTTTTCTCTTCATTATTTAATTAATCACAGAGGTGTTATCTTGTAATCTATCAAGTCTAACACAAATTCCTTCAACTGTAACAGCATGTTGTCTCCACAAAAGAAACCAGTATACACATGTAGTGGGTTTGAGTAGCCAAGTTTTGGTAGCAGGGGGCTACTAGCAGTGGCTTTTTTAAACAAAGAGCTGACAGAAAGGGAGGAATTTGCTGTGCTGATGGCAAAACTGCTGCAGTAGAAGGGAGTGGGAATGTGAGAAAAACATCTCCACAGATACCAAGGTCAGTGGAGCAGGAGGTGGAGGAGGTACCCAGGCACCCTCTGATCTGTGGGTGAGGCAGGCAGTCTGTTCTCCTGCATCTCATGGAGGTCCACCGGGGAGCAGATATCCACCCATAGCCTGTGGAGGACCCGACATCAGAACAGGTGGATGCCTGGAATAGGCTGTGACTCTCATTTTATCAGCGGGACACATGGTGGAGGCAAGGCTTGTTTATTCATGGCTGTGTGGTCGATTGAGGTAATCCAGGGGTTTCTGGAGCACGGGGAGTGGAGGAGAAGTGAGGAGAGCCACCAGGAGCAGTCAGCTCTTGTGAAGGGGACGGTCTTGCCAGGAGGCGGAGCTGCAGCAACTGCAGGGGATTTAAACATCCCTCAGTGAGCCTAAGTGACCAGGAGCGTGGAGAACAGGGCCAGCAAACAGGGTGTGGTGCAGGCAGGGCAAGCAGGGAACAACCCCACAGCCCACATAGAGAGACAGAAGTCAGAGAAGTGCCCCTGCTTCAGTCTAGTAAGATGGTGAGCCCTCGTCTCAGTGCTAAAGCCAAGGCTCAGGTGGACAAAACCCAGGTGATGGTCAACGCATCCACCCAGATAGAGCCAGTTAGTACAGACGCTTCAGTCCAGGTGGAGTGCAGGGAGTGTTTAGGGTGCTTAGGCACACGTGCTTCTGAGATAACCATGTGTCATAGGTACCCTCAAGTTCAAGAACTGCAGTGCCTGGTAAAAGAACTGCAGGAAACAGTTAGTAGACTGTGTAGTATTAGAGGGGCAGAGGTGGAGATAGACAGAGGCTTCCGTAGTTAGGTGCAAGCCTCCAGTGAACCTAATATGCCTTGGACCCTGGTAAGAAAAAAAGGAAGGGCAAGGGGTCATCGTCAAAACCCTCCTTCCAGAGTGCCCACTACAAATAAGTATGAGACAATGGCAACAAGGGACTTCAACGAGCAAGCTCTAACAGGGAAAAATCCAGCAAACAACTCACCATCAGCTGCTCCACCTGCAACAGGTAATGGGCACGGTAGAAAAAAGTGCTGGGTGCAAGGGGCACTGAGAGACCCATCTGTGGAGCAGGTAGGGAGTCAAGACAGATGTACTGTCTGCCAGGAGCCAAGGTCAGTGATGTGGCTGAGTGCCACAGCTCATCAGGGATGCAGGCTACTACCCCTAACTTGTGTGCCATGTAGGTATGAATGATGTCATGAGGCATGACATCTCCAGGATAAAAGCGATTAAAAAACCTTGGGGGAGCAAGTAAAAGGCAGGGAGGCTCAGGTTATTTTCTCCATCCCGTTCACCAGAGATAAAGGGGGAGTCTACAATGAAAAAATCAGCCAAACAAACTCCTGGCTGAGAGGCTGGTGCTGACGGGAAGGTTTTGGATTCTATGACAACAGATCTTTCCTTGGGGGCTACAGCTTGATAGGACAAGATGGGATTCATCTCTCCCATAAGGGCACTGCAATATTTGGGAATAAGCTAGCAAACTTAATAAAGAGGGCTTTAAACTAAGGGACATGGGGAGTGGGGGGAGAAGCAAAACAGAACAAGCTGTCCCCTCTAGCTGGGAAACAGGGCTGGACAGGGAATGCAATGGTAAGTGCCCTTCATCTGCACACTGGGCTGAGATGCGGAAGGTTGACCATCTTGAGGAAGAGCCAAACCAGGGAGGATCCTCCTGCATCCATCCAGGGAAACCTGTGTGTTTGAGTAAGCCCCTGCGCTGCCTCTACACCAATGCACACAGCCTGGGGAATAAGCAGGAGGAACTGGAGATGTGGGTGCGGATGTGGGTCTACAACCTCACTGCAGTCACAGAGACGTGGTGGGACAGCTGCCATGACTGGAGCACAGCCATGGAGGCCTATGTATTGTTTAGGAAGGACAGGCTGACAAGGCATGGAGGTGGAGTTGCTCTCTATGTGAGGGAGCAATTAATGTGTACTGAACTGTGCCTGGGTGGGGATGAAGAGCTGGTAGAGTGCTTGTGGGTAAAAATTAACGGCCAGGGCAAGGCAGGTGATATTGTTGTAGGAGTTTGCTACAGGCCACCTGATCAGGAGGAGGATGTGGATGAGGCCTTCTACAAACAGCTGAGAGCTGCCTCATGATCACAATCCCTGGTCCTCATGGGGGACTTCAACCTCCCTGATATTTGCTGGCAAAGCCACACAGCCAAGCACACGCAGTCCAGGAGGTTCCTACAGATTGTTGATGACAACCTCCTGTCACAGGTGATCGAGGAATCAACAAGGAGGGGTGTGCTGCTGGACCTGGTACTGACAAGGAGGGTCTGGTTGGGGATGTGAAGGTTGGAGGCAACCTTGGCTGCAGTGACAATGAGATGGTAGAGTTCAAGATCCTGTTCAAGGATCTTTAAAGGAATGCAAATAAATCTCAGCTTCATCAGTCCTCTCCATAGAATGCAGGGGAGCCTCTGCTCCAGCACACCTTCTCCTCTCTTTCCTCACTGACCTTGGAGTCCACATGGTTGTTTCTCTCACTCTTCCCACTTCTTGCACCACCACCAGCTATTAGAAGAAGGGGCAGAAGATGGAAAGAAGATGGAGGAAGAAGCCTCCTCTTCCGGCTTCTTCTTAAAAAGTGATCGTGGAGGTGTCTAATTTGCTCAGCCCCAGAAGTGGGTCTGGCTCAGAGCTGGGGAGAGTTGTGAGCAACTTCTTACAGGAGCCATCTTTACAGCCCCTTCCCCCTTACCAGAAAAGGCTGTCATGTCAAACCATGATGCTTTGCAACAGTCAAAGCAGTTCTGTTGCACATTCTCTTCAACATTTAGATTGTTCCTACTTGAAGGCAGACATGTTTTTAAGTTCTCATTTACAGACAATTTGTCTCCATATTACTCCCATCTGCAACCCTCAAATACTTTGTGATATTGACTTTGGAGAAATTCAGCCATAAACATACATAATGTTCATATTTGAAACTTTAGAACATTTCCAGCAGAAATGCACAACAAAGTCTTTAAACAACAGATGAGTTTTGATCCTTTTGATCAATTATAAGAAAGTCTACATTCTGACTCTAACAGGAAAACTAATATTAGCGTAACACTTCACCGTGGCAGGTGGGGAAATCAGACACAGAAAACACAGACAGCATGCTTTCTACGGCTCTCAAGGTTACTATTTTGCCACAGCCACCTCATACTCCCCTTCAAGAAACAGGCTGACAGTAGCAGACATACCATGTTACTTTTTATCCTTTTGTGTAGTATAGAATGAAAACAACAAAAGGGAAAAATGTGAAATAAAAATAAGCCTTGGTTTGGGAGCTTAAATCCCCAGACCTCCTCATGAATCCAGTAGAACCTCTTTTCCAAAAGTTACAGAAAGGGAAGAATAAGTGACATAAGAGTCTCAAACTCAGGTCCATTATCTTTTTTTCCTGCTCTTCTTCAGACCTATTACTCAGCTGCCAAAACCTGTCCCATCTATCCAACCTGGGATTCAGGAACTGAAATGCCTAGGCAAACCTCCTCCCACTCTATTCTTTCTACTAAACATTTTATTCCTTATCTAAGCTTTTAGTTTTTCTCTAATCTTTACAACAATTGAAATTCTAGAAGTTCATTTCTTTCCTCTGCGCAAACCCCAAACACTCAAATATTCCAGTCAACACAGCATGTCTTTCATTAGAGACCTATCCAATATTTTCCTACATTTACCTTACATTTGCAAATGTAGCAGGTATGTTACAGATTCAAGAATGTCTGACTTGTATGAACCCCTACTGACTTTTAGAAGAATCGTCAAAAAAAATCCTATGAATTCCAAATCAATTGCTACTCAATGGGAACTTCTGATTTGCCTTTCACAAAGTAATGACTTAGAATGATCACACAAAGAAATACCCATTTTGGTTACAATTATATTTTCACTATCATAAATGACAAAGGTGGTTTCCTCAAGTTTTTTTCTGCTTTGTTACTACTATACAAGTACCCACATATACTGCATTACATATATTACAGCTCATAAAAACCTTGCTGCTCACTGACAAAGTTTGTTTTTTCAATGCAAGGCTGTTCCACTAGAGGGTAGCCTTGTGCTAAGAGCCTAAGAAGCTTTGGTTCACCTTTAATTATCAGACTTCAGGTTCTACAAAGTTTCTCTAGCAGTATTCCCTCACAATATTAAGAGCCTCAGTTTTTCCAGTATCACCTTTTGAATGAAACTGGTCATGCAATAATACTAAACATGGTAAAACGTGTTTTACCCATTCAGTAAAAATTCTTTTCAGTAAAAATTCAGTAAAAATATAATTTGGTTGTATAGTCTTAGAACATATAATTGTTTTTGCTATAAATTAACTTAAAATGAAAGCAACATCTCCTGGGTTTAACAGACAAAGTAAAGGGAGCACATAGTCTGACTCCACAATGAAGAGACTAACACTGGAGAGACATGTGGTCCAAATATTACATATATCATGATTAATTTGTTCCTACAATTACAAGCAAAGCTAACATATAACATCAATTAAAGTGTCCTGAATCTCCCTAGCCATTACTGTCTAAGATAGATACCCATTTGTACCAGAGTAAAGCTTTTCCCCCCTCAGTTGGCCTCCTCAGACCCTAGGGGCAACCAGAATACTAAAAAGCCCGATAATTTGGACCAGATAAAAGTGATCTGAGAAACTGCGGAGAACTTGGCGGGTTGTTTTTTTTTTCTTATGAAAAATATATGGTGAAAGATAAGCTATATAGAGACACTGGACTATGTTCCTGCCTAAAACAATGTGAGCTATCAAAAACTTTTTCAATACAGTAGGTTGATGGACAGCTTCACCATTTAACATTCCTGTCAGTAGCTAAATGTCCAAAACACAATCTTCTAGATTGTAATTTACATGCTGTTCTTAATTCACCATTGCTCAGAGAGAGATCAATGAATTTAACGTCCAACACAAACACAGACTTAGCCTGTCATTTATTTCTTCTCCAGAATGAAAATTTCAGTTACTTAGGCATTTCTTCACCTCACCAGAAGTACTAAATGGGTTCACCATTTTCAGAGGCTGACAGAATTGCAGGCAAGTGTACCACTGAATTTCAAGTGGGCTGGGGAAACATTAAGGCTTCTGCCTTTCAAAAATCCCAACTGAAGCCTGCAAGTGAAAATTAAAAAGTTGTGCCATCTCTTTTGTGGTACAAAAAGTTACAATCTATGCACCATATTTTATTTTTATATTCTGAAGATCATAAGTAATACTATTTTAAATACAGAAAATGCAACTGATAGCATCAACAATAAAATGTCTTTCAAGTAGGTTGGTTTGGTTTGCTTCTATAAATTTGCTGGACATCCAACTATTTCACCTGTAGTCTGCTTGCCACATAGCAACCCTGGGCCTTAAGGCAACATATTCTAAGTAAGTGGTTCAGTTATTTCTAAAATTGAAGATAGGAAAATAAATTACACTTGATAACATTAAAAAAAAAAGTCAAATGTTTCTTGCATTAACAGCCTCATCTCCTGAAGTAGACTAATCTCCTGAAGTAGACTATTGCCTAATTAACTTCTAGAAATTGTAAAAATGTCACCTGAAATTCATAGAACTTTTAAATTTTTTTAGAATTAGAACTTTAGAACTTTAGAATTTTTTTAATTATTTTTTCTGGTTAGGTCATATTGCTTTGCCAGCGTTTTCATACCTTGGTGAAAAAAATTGTGCAATCTTCGGGCTTGAGAAAATTTGTCAATTATTGGCCTCATAGGTATCAATAAAGGAACTGCTACTATCTTGTCAACAATTTTGTTGCCTACTGATAACCCATCTTTTAAGCTCAAATGGCTTTGAATACGTCCAATACAATAGGCAGTTTGACATTCATTTATCTGATGTCAAAGCCATACAAACAAGTTATAAAGATTCTGATTAGAGATTTCTTTCAACAATGCTTGCTCTAATTGAGTGATGACATCAACCACATATAAGGAGTCCAAGATGATGTTTAATGGGATGTCTGTCGACTTCTCAGAAGTTGTAACCACAGCCATTAGCTCTAACAGTTGAACTGAGCTGCCTGGGAAGTGAACAGTTAGATTTTGCCATTGTCCATTCTCCCACCAAACCACTCCTGCTTTGGCTTGTATCTTACTTGCATCAGTGAATACAGTTAGGCCTTTAATGGGTACTGTTGATCTGAGTGGGATAATGATTATTTAGTCCCTGGATATGACAAGAAGGCCCACTGTAATTCATCAGTCTGTTGCAACACCCAGTTCAAGAATTCCTCTGTTAAGAGGAATGACAGTGACATCTGTCTCAATCCCTGCTGTTTCCAGCAGATGTTTTCTGGCCTTAACTATTATTTTCATAATTGCCTCTATTCTCATTGTGATTGTTATTTGCAAATTGTATGCCAAAAATATCCACTCCAGGATCCTCAACGGGTCTTTTGCTACTGAATCCCATTGCATCAAGACTGCCATTACATGCTGGTTTTGACTTATCACAGCAATGTTAATAGACAAGTCAGGATCATATCAGTGACTGCAGTTATTGACTATTTTGTCTCCTATTTTTTCTATTGCTTGGTTTTGTCCCCAGGACAGTTTTTGCACACTATCAGCCTCTACCCACCCTTTTAGCAAAGGCATTAGTGGATCAAGATCCTCAATTGTGATACTAGATATAGTTCATACCCATTGGATATCACCTATTAGCTTTTGGACATATGATAAACTAGCAATTTCTGGTTTAATTGTCTCTTTCTGAGAATAAATGTGTGCACTGGTGATAATATTACCTAAGTATTTCCAAGAGGTATGTATTTGTATTTTTTCTGGCATGATCGCTAACCCAGAGATGCCCAACTGTTGCTTCACTTCTTCCAGTATTTGATGCTGATCCAGATCTTTTCCTGCAATTAGTATACCATCCACATAATGGTAAAATAAGACAGAAGGATACTTTCCTGCACAGTGGTGCCAGCACCCAGGCAACATATGTTTGACAGACAGTTGAGAATTCTTTATTCCCTGAGGTAAAACTGCCCATGATACCATTTTGCTGGCTCTTTCTTGTTAATGGTACTGTAAAGGCAAACTTTTCACTATCATCCTCATGTAAAGGAACTGTGAAAAAGCAATCCTATAGGTCGATAACTAATAGGGGCCATTCTCTTGGAATAATTGTAGGAGAGGGTAATCCTGATTCCAAAGCACCCATATCCTGCATTAGTGTATTAACAGCTCTTAAATCATGTAACAACCGCCATTTCCCTGATTTTTTTAGGGATTGTGAAAACTGGTGTATTCCACAGACTAGTGGACAGCTTAATATGTCCTTTTTCTAATTGTTCATCTACTAACTTATATATCTGAGCGAGCTTTTCTTTATTTAGCGGTCATTGACCAATTCAAACTGGTTTATCTGTAAGCCAGGTTAACTTCAGGACTGGTCACCCATCAGTGGCCATCACTAAAAATTTTCATTTGACAAGTGATAGCCCATTTGGCTTAAGGCGTCTCTACCTAAAAGCCAAACTGAAGTACTCATCACATGGGGTCTAATTTGCACACACCTATTTTCTTCACCCTGTATCCATACCAAAATTAGGTCTCTGCTAATTTTTGTCATCTGTGTGCCTCCTACTCCGGTAACAGGGTTCTCTAAATTCTCCAAAGGGCAGCTTCTTGGCCAATAGGATAACGGCAACAATGGTTACGTCTGCTCCCATATCCAGTAACTCATTGTACCCAACCATTTGTTCATCGTTTGAATGTTGGAATACAACCATCTGAGTGGGCTTTGCCTGCAAAAGTGGCGTTGCAAGTCTTACCTCAGGTACACTGGTGGATCCAAAACCACCATCTCAATGCTCTCGAACACCTGTGAGTGGAACTTTAGCCATGAAGAAAACTAACTGAGCTATCCTACTTCCTTTAGGTCTATAAACTGGTGGCTTTCATACTTTATCCATTATGCCAATGTTTCCTTGATAATCAGCATCAATTACACCAGGGAGCAAGAGGCCGATGACCATCCTAAAAGCAGAGCACTTAAGCCATAACCCAGGGATCCATGAGCATTGCATGGGATAACTGTTATGTCTGTATTGTTGATAGCTACATCTATTGTTGTTTTCCAATCCAGCCCTGCACCTCCTTTAGTGGCTGAGCCAAGGCTATTGAGGCAGCCGCTGGCGACAAAGGGTGTTTTTGTGTCATCACGATTGTCCTTTTTACACTCATTAATACATTTCCCTTAGGCGTTATGTGTCTGGCCACTCAAGAGCGGCACTCAGTGGCTCTATGTCCAAACTTGCCACATTTATAACAATTACCATTATAAATCTGCCATTGGACCCCAATGGTCCAATGGAGCTGTTTGTCCATCCCAATGGTCTGGATCGACATTGTTTTTTCACATGTCCCATTTTTCCGCAATTAAAGCATTTTGGGCCCCGATGTCGTCGATGGTTTTAAAGCCGTTGCCATAGCTTCAGCCAGCTATGCTGCTTTGTACTCTAATGATCCCACTCGGAGAGCAGGCCTCTATCATAAGGTTGCGGTGAGCAGGAAAATCTGCAGGATCCTTTTACTATTGCGGTTAGCATTAATGACTGCTAATTGCAGTCCCAATTCAGATTTTAGTTCAGCCAACACCCCAGTACACAATCCAGTGCCGCTCTTAAACAGTCCAAGAATGTCATAAAAGGTTTATCGGACTTTTGTATGATAGTAGTATATGGGGGAACTGGCACCCCCATGTCAAGGATGGCCTTAAATGCCTGCCAAACCAATGCTTGTGTTTGTTGTAAAATGGCTTCATGCAGATGAGCCGGAACTTGGGGGTCAGCAAATTGTCCTTTGGCCAACATCATGTCGGCTGTGACAACCCATCATGGATCCCCCTGCTATAACTCTAGATTTTCTACAACTACTACTATCTCCACTCTTTTCACCCATTCAGATTTCCATATTAATACTGAGTGGGCTTCAAGAAGGTTACATTTCCACATGCCCTGCGTGACAGAATCAAACTAATCTAGGAGTAGGTGTCAATCCCAGGGGTTTGGCACCATTAGGAGTATGACAATCAGATGTCACAGTCTGCGCTCCCTTTGGGCACTTTAAACAAATACATGTCACCATTGATACCTTTTCAGCGATGATATGGGCCACAGCTTTAATGAGTGACAGTGTTTGAGATGTTTTAAGACATTGGAGGAGTTGTTTTGCAGTCCTTGGCGTTCCACAGGAGATAAAAACTGACAATGGTTCTGCATATATTGCCAGTAGAACACATAAGTTTCTGAATTTGTAGGTTGTCAAACATACTACTAGGACCCCAGGTAACTCTACTGGTCAAGCCATTATTGCATGTACTCATCAAACTCTAAAGGGGCTACTAGAAAAACAAAAAATGGGAGAAGAGTGGGTGAGCCCTCAAGACTAATGAAGGCCATTTGTACTATGAATCATTTAAGAATCACGGCAAACCGGAATGAACCACCAACATTTACACATTTTGCCCAAATGAGTCAGGATATGGATTTTACTAATAAACCTAAAGTTTGGCATTAAGAACACCACTGCTGGAGAGTGGCAAGGACCTGAAGATCTGTTAACATGGGGAAGAGGTTATGCTTGTGTTGTTACAGATCAAGGTCCCCGATGGATTACAGCAAAATGGATCAAGCCACATCAACCAAAAGGACTGTATGACTGTAAGAACAATGGAAAAAACAACCCTGAGGAAAAAAACAATTGATCCACTTTCAATCCATTGCCCCATCAAATGTATAATCTGTCAGCTGTGGTTCCATGCATTTTGTTGTAAATTCTTCCACCAATCCGTATCTCATCAGGAGAACTGAAGAATTCAACAAAACTGCCAATGGAAACATGGAAGCAAGAGATATTTCCAATAGCCTAACAATGCTCACAGATAAGCATGCTTAAGAAGTTGAAGAAAAGTCCAAAACTACATTTAGGAAACAGGAACAGCAGTTGAAGCACAGAGAACTCATCAGTACGAGTCCCTTCTGGCAACACATATCAGATTATGTTTATTTTGAATTACAAAAACGGACTTTTGTGTTATGTTGTTCAGTGATGTAGCTGTTATTGATCTTTTGTTGTAAACTCATGGCCATGGGTGAAAATACTTATGTTTTATTTATGTATCTTTGATTTTGAAATGTGTTGCTGAAGGCTGGCCGGTTCAAAAAGAGGGGAATTGTGGGTACAAATATGACTTGGATCAGCCAGATACTTCCTTAGTTTGAATAAAGATGGCAGGGACAGGTTGATGCAGCTGACAAGCTACTTCCAATTATTAGAAACAAGTGCTGCATGTTAATCACTTAAGCCCTGTGTGATCACATGGGCAGAAGCAGCATACAGAAGGAAGTAGTTAGCAGACGAAGGACGGCTTCGAGTCAATCTTGCTTGTTATCATGTTGCCCATGTGCATCTTTGTGCATGCATTTCCTAGCTTCTCTATATCTTTGGATGAGTATTACTTGCACCGTTACAACATCCTTCTCACTTTTTGAATAAAGCAGACTGTGAAAATAAATATCAAGGAGTCTACAACACAGAGAGTATACTCCATAACCCTTGCACCTCCAAGCGCTGAATAGAACATTCATGCACCATACCCTCAAAGTAACTAAAAATGCTCAATTCTCTGACACATACTGTGTGCAACAGGTCTGAACATGCAGTATCTTCTTGTAACTGTCAAAGAAGCAGCAAGCAGACTAGCATGTCTGTAAAAAGAACTGTGTGTAAAAAAGAAGAACGTGTAGTTCTCCTCTACCGAAAGTTATGATGTCTGACACACAGTAGGCAACCATACTAATATCTCTTCCTATCACCCAACCAAATTTGGAAAGCAGAGTACAAATATTTACAAACTCACAGTCCACCTTCAAAATCACCAATTTGAATGGCACCACAATGTTTTAAAAAGAACTTACCTTTCATCAACACCAAAAGAAGTCTAGGAACTATTAAAAATATCTGAGTTTCTCTGAAAAGAAGACAGAATAATAACACAAACTTATTTTTAAAAGGGGCAATAAGAGGTTAAAAATTTACAGTATATTAAGTAGTAGTGATATTCTATGCTGGGCTCTCTCAGGCATTTTCCTTACTATGAACATAACAGACTGCCTTGGCAACCACTTTTACTCCCACTCATTGTTACAGAGAAAAACTTCTCAGGATGACATGCCTGCAGAAACAACAATTGCTTATGATGTCAGAGATACACCAGAAAAGTGCTATGGGAAATGCAGTAACCTAAAGCAAAAAATGTTTCACACCTGCTTTGGTCAAGTTTTGAATTTGTTCCATTCCTCTTCCCAATCTGTCCAGTTCTCCAGTGACACATATTTCTTTGCTAACTGCTTGGGCATTCCCCCTAGACTGGCAACCCAGCTATTTGCTAGTCTACCTTCTTCTTTCTTTATCTCATTACAAAGTTTCTTTTATCACTTGTGATTTCTTTTTTCTTCTCCTCTTATGCCAAGTATGCATGAGGAGTCAAAGATTGTCAGAATACTACCTTCTAAACACTTCCCTGACAGTCGTGTTCATCCTTTACACACATATCCAACATACTTTTCAGAATAATTTCCCAAGTGCCCTAACTGAAAATAGCCAGTTTGTTTTCCTAAAAAGCTTTCAATCAATCACTAAAAAAGTGCCACTTGGGACAAGTATGAGAAAACATAATGTTAAGTCTGTCAAATTAGATAACAAAGGATCAATTCATGTAAGAAACACGAAATATAAGCTCATCAGCTTAACTATTATTTCACCGTAAAATCCCAGCCATATTCAGAAATTTGAAGACAGGAAATTTTTTATTATGAGAACTAAATGCATCCACTTACAATTTTGACGTAAAAGAAAAAATCTCTAGACATAATGGTTAGTATTTATTTAGAAGATCTATTTACAATTGGTAAGGGAAACAACTCTGAACATAATCACTGGTTTCAATGTAACTGTCTTGTTACAGGTAGAAACACCAAAAGGCTGAAGGAAAAAAAAAAAAATTCTATGTGGCCAAAACTCAGATACCTGAAATCCTCGTAAATTTTAACGATGCAAATTGCCAAGCACTCTGACTTGCACCACAACAGTCAGACAGGTACCAAAATTCCCCATCACCTAGCTTCTGCAATGTCTTCTCCCTACTCTGAATAGGAGAAGCAGTCATTCAGTCTCCCTTTCAAACAAAACATTCAGAATTGCACATCAAAAACATTTGGAAAATTGCATTTGCACAAAGAATCAAACAGCCTGAAAGTTACAGCTGGAGAGTTGTACTTAGTACAGGAACTTAAATTAACAATTGAATGACAACTACAAAAAAAATTATTTCCCACGAAGTTCTAAAACTTTGGAAATTGAACTTCAACAACAAAAAAAGACATTTTTCTAAATTAAAGTAAAAGGCAGCAATTTCTAGAGACATTCTTATTTTCTAAAAGAATGAAGCAAGTACCTAATAATACAGCATTTTATCAAAACAGATAAAACATGCCTCACTTTCAAAAAGTGTCAAAACCCTCTAGTCTCGCTACTCTTTACAACAGGCTCAGATGTCACGCTGCAGTTACAAAATCCGTAAAATAATATTTTAATGAAAAGGGAAAAAAAGAATCAATTGTAAAAACAAATCTGACAGATTTTCACTGAAAGAGGTTTTGAAATCATCTGCCTATTGAAAAACAAGTGTGCTATAACTTACAGATAATACTGAAGAAAACCTATATAACGAAGCTGGAGAAGGTGAAAAAAGTAGAGATATTTTCACTATTTTACTTCAATTTCTGCATCTTGAAAACATGGGCATTGCGCATTCCAAACACTACAAACAACTCATTCTTTACATTTTCAGACTTCATTTATAAGCTCTGTTTTCCAATTCCAATGGATTATGCTTGAATTACACACAGAAAGGTAGTTTTCTCCCACTGAACTGTTCATCTCCTTCAAGTTCTCAGACACTTATAAGCAAAAACACTCACTTTCATACCTGCAACTTCTGTAGTTATTAACTTTGCTAAAACAGAAACATTTTTCAAAACTACCTCACTGCTCACAACTCACACCGTGTTGGATTCTCAAGTTCAATTTGGGAATGCATGTCAAACATGCACACAAAACAGTACTATCTTCTAGTCTACAGATACTCATAATTGAGGTTGGGTATGAGCATGAAACTATCCATTTAACTTAGCCATTTTCAAGGTGGTGTCACTGGGGAGATGTGATTAAGAGAGACCTTCAAACCTACTCAACAGAACAGAATGTCTATGCTCCTCACACAATTTTAAGCCAACTGTTATTTTAACAGGTTTTCCGAGCTCTCTATAGACTGTTACAACACACTAGCTCCTACAGGAAATGGTAAGCACAAACTATTTTCCTTCCAGAATCTTCTGCATGTGCTAGAGCTGGCAGCCATCACACTAGATCTCTGAGCAGAGCAACAGAACTCAGAAGTAATTCAACACTTCTTACCAGCTCAAACGTGACAATTCTTCATTATTTTTTCATGAAGAAAGAAGTATGGCATTGCATTTGAGCGCTGGCCATATAAAACAGGTAGAATTTTGATGCTTTTTTTGGACTTGCATATATCTTCTAGTACAGGTAATAGGTCCACCTACAACAGCTTGGAGTCTGTAGTATAGCCAATGATGACTTCATTTTTCTTGTGTACAATGTACAATTAGAACACCCCTGTAGAATTGTTGCAGGAGGACAACAAAAATATTCACAATTCCTACTTACATGCAATTTATTCAGTCTTCTTTACCCCTAAAGTCTGCTTCATCTTGAATATAGGTCATCAGATCATTCAAAATGTTTCTTCTATAGTTTCTCATTTCTCAGACATTCCTCAGCCACAGCAGCCTCTCTAGAGTTCCTGAATTAACTGGAAGAAACTACAGTGTGGACCTTTACAATTGCTATACACTGCCAAGACCTCCAAACACTTAGCACTACTATGAGGAGAGTGGAGGCTTACACTTTAGAGACACTTAATGCAGGTTATGTGCTACGTGTCTTTGCAAATACACTATTTAAGAAAGCGTCTGCTTTCTTCAAAAAGATTTGTCAACAAGGACATTAGAAGAAAGGAAAAATAGGCCTGGAAAAAGTTCAACACAAAGTTTAATGCAAGCACTACAAACCCTAGTCATCAGCTGCTGACATGATTTTCTGAAAAAATCCATCATGGTATTCTTCACAGCTAGACTCTGCAGTGCTGCACCTCAATCCATTATCACCTCAAAATACTTTATTCTTGGCTAGTTAACTGTATTCTCGCATTTAACTCTCAACAATCCATTACTTCTGATCTCTGGTCACTTTTCTTGAATTCCTAATGCTTCCAGGAAGAAAATATTAACAGAAGTTAACAGAAGTACAATGAGACTTTCCAGTAACTAGCTCCAATACTTAAGAGCTGGATAATATCGTAACAGTTTATAATAAAAACCTCCAAACATATTCAAATCCTCCATTCATACCATTTTTTAAATGTGACAACATCAGTTAAACTTGAGAATTTGCATCCTACAGATCATCTGCTTTCAAATAAATTTCAGAAAGCAGTTTGGAAAAAAATGCACAACAATGTTATCAATAGTAACTTCTACCACTACAGATTTGACTAATAACAGTCAATTACTCAAAGAAATCTTCACTTATAAAGCCACTCCTCTACAGCAAAATCACAAGCTTTTTTCTCAGCTCCTCAGATAAGTCTCCTAGAATAAGGAACACTTGATATGCTGTCAGATCCTGCATGGCAATTCAGAGATTTTATGCCAAAACAACCTGGGAGAAGGTACTTGCAGACCACAGCATCTACTCTCTCTACACTCAGGAGGGAATTAGATTCATTCGTGTTTTCAGAAACTGAAGATAATCAAGGAAAGTGAGCTGGAGAATGTATCTCCCAAGTCGAGACATCCTGCACAGTTTTTACTCCGTCTTCTTAAATCTGTAAGGTATCTAATTAACATAACTAACAAATACAAATCTAAACAATTAAGAAATTGGTCATAGTTTACAGCAGAAGCAACCAACTTACATCTGTGCAGAGACCAAATTATACTTCAACATTTTTATTTTATCAGAACAGTAACAAATTATAACAGGGACAGGTATGAAATTAATATCATCTGAGCTATCTTATGCACACGTAGATTGAAAAAAGTTTAGTCATTACACTGAAAGCTCTACATTCTCTACAGCTTATATTTGCAATTCTTAGATGTCTTTCTTCAATGGCATCCTAAATTCTCTTTTGCAATCTTACTTTATTTTTCACTGCTACGTTTAGGGAGAGAGCGTACTTTAGACGTGTGAAAAACAATACAACAAATCAGGTGCCAAAGTCAGTGACCTTATATATTTTCGAAAACAAAAGAGATTAAGTCAGAAGAAACTTTGGAAACTGCAGTGGTAGAACTATCTCTGTCCCGTTGAGACTTACTTTCCAACACTATTACTCTTGGTAAAGCTGCTCTCGGACAGAGTTTTGTAAGTAAATCACAAGGTGCTCCTCACTACAGACATTTTC
Organism: Colius striatus; assembly: GCF_028858725.1. NCBI lineage: Eukaryota > Metazoa > Chordata > Aves > Coliiformes > Coliidae > Colius > Colius striatus. Next base: position 34,547,128 of record NC_084790.1, read on the forward strand.
CACTTGCAGAGACAACCCACACTTCAGCTTCCACACTGATACACATATAACACGTGTACAGCATCTGTGTTAGACATATGTCATCATCACTGCCTATATTGAAAGCATATGCAAATATTTGCAATAATTCAACCATTTTCTTTGATGAAGTGAAAGTAAGGTGATGGTATCCCAAGCACAGACAAACCTTTGTGCCCAAACCACAGATTTCTTCAGAGCTAATTTCATTGTAACTATCACAAAAGAAAGTCCAACCAACAAAGGTTTAGTCAGACTCCCATCAGTTTCAAATCAACTCCAGTCGAACAGATTTCTAAACATGTACACACTCTGTTAAATTATGCAAAAAAATATTACCAGTAAAACTACACATTCTTATCATAACTATTTATTTGGAAGTAAAAGCAGAAGTATTGACAATCACACAAGAAGTCCTTACATGAATACATCCTAACACATTTCTGACCATGAAAACCTTATATTATCCATTGCTGCTGTAACTAGGATATTCTGTGACAATCTCTCTGAAGTATCACCTGTTTCACAGCCCAGAGCACAGTTCTTCAACCAGCCACCTCCAAGGTGCCTTCACTCAGCTTCCAACTGATTCTATTGCTGTTCTAGGCACATGCCTGTGTGTTTACTTCCAGAAGCTGCCATGAAGTTCCTGCCATACTATCAAGCTCTGAGAGCAACTCTGTTCTCTGCAGAGATGCAGAATTTGTTTAGCTACTGCTTTAAAAGTACAGTCCTAACATGAATGCTGAAATTCTTAAACTGCTTTAACTCACCTATCATTAATTTATGCTAATTTCTGCACTGTTTATACTTAATCTTTTCAATTTCTGGGGGGCAACAGCAATCACCTTTAGCCAAGAATAATGGCTGCTTTAATATTAATAAGCTAACAGAAGCTCAACCTTAAATACTATTTACACTCAGAATTGTTACTGAAGAGTTTGGTAAAGAATGATTCCCCTCAACAAATAATCAGTAATAACCTATTTTCTGAAATAGGTGAGAGCTAGTTGTGCTACTAGGATGCATTCAACTTCTACTACACTTGAATTCAACGTAGGTCTGCAGCTTCCCCTGGCGTTTTTGAAAACCCCACACAGCAAGGAGAAGGAAGAAGAATGACCAGAAAATAAGAAGGTGAAAGATAAGAGCTCAAAGACAGAAGAAGGAAAGAAGCTAACTTATCCTACCAGAGACAGCACCTCTTGTCAGTCAAGACAAGAAACACTGCCTCCCAAAAAGAATCTGGCACCAGGAAGTGGCAGAAGAGATGGGGAGCACCAAATCTGAACTGAGGTTAAAAAAAGTTATTTTTTTAAACGTGGTCTATTGCTTCATCTTACTTCGGTAATCTTTTTTAACTTTTTTTTTTTAATTAACCTTTTTCTTCATCTGGATTTTGTCAGTGATAACAGTCAAATAATCCAAATCAAATGTGGAAGAGGAACCACAGTATTTTAATAAAAGTTTTAAATTCTATGCACACACTGAAATTAAAACTAATTTTTTTAAAAAATTAAAATAACAGAGGATCTGTATTAAGTGATAGGTACATGCAGTATATGCCAATGAAATGCCTCCATGGGTCAAAAATCTGGGCCAAGAAGGCCAATGGCATCCTGGGATGTATTAGGAGTGTGAACAGTAGGTCAAGAGAGGCTCTCCTCCCCCTCTACTCTGCCCTCATGAGATCACAACTGGAATATTGTGTCCAGTTATGGGCCTCTCAGTTCAAGAAGGATAGGGAGCTGCTGGAGAGAGTTCAGTGCAGGGCCACCAAGATGATTGGGGGACTGGAGCATCTTTAATATGAGGAAAGGCTGCAGGAACTGAGTCGGTTTAGTCTAGAAGAGAGAAGACTGAGGGGAGATCTCATTAATATTTACAAGGACATAAATGGTGGATGTCAAGAGGTTGGGGCATCCTTTTTTTCTATTGTAGCTAGTAACAGTACAAGGGCTAATGGGATGAAGCTGGAGCACAAAAAGTTCAATTTAAACACAAGAAAAAACTATTTCAGTGTGAGGGTGACGGAGCAGTGGCACAGGCTGCCCAGGGAGAGTATGGAGTCTCCTTCCTTGGAGGTCTTCAAGACTCACCTGGATGTGTTCCTGTGCGACCTGATCCAGGTGGGCCTGCTTCTGCAGGGGGATTGAACTAGATGATCTCTAAAGATCCCTTCCAACCCCTACCATTGTATGATTCTATGATTTAATTAAACTCACTGCAAGGTGATAAATAGGCAATAAAAAGAGGAATTCTTGCACAAAGACAAATCATGGACTAAGCCTTAAAAATTAAAGTATTTTAACATTAAAAAAAAAGACAAAAATTCCATGAAACAAATCCATCACCCCCTAACATTCATTCAATTTACATTCTCAGAGCAAATCTAGGTGGAAAAAAAATCCAAAAAAGGTCTGAGGCTCCAGTGACTTCTGGCTGTACTTAAATATGATTCTAAACTAGAACTTCAAGTAGCAGAAATCAAGCCATCACCCACACACACCTTTGAAATACAATTCTGAGACAAAACTAATATTGAAGCTGAAGACACTTCTAAGATGATGCCCTACAATTTTCAGTTGGTATATAACTCACCTTAAGCCAATGTCAACAACGCAAATAAAACTTTTTTAATAGCCCTAAACTGAAATGTTGGGTTTATACACATATTCTAAAACAGTGAAACTCATCAGCTTGCCTCTCTACTCCACATTGATATTCAAAATAGTCTTTCTTCATTGTGTCAAAACTAATTGTAGTAATGCTATGTACAGATGAAAATGTGGATAAATATACGGACTGTATGTACAAAACCAGTAAGACTAACTTCAAAACAGATGTTCAGGTGATGCTTCAGAAAAAGGTGTAGGAACCAAATAGGACCTAGGATTTCAGATACTTTACAGCCACATTTGAATCTGAGATAGTTAAGAAACCTGGAGCATAAAGATAAAACCCAAAGTCTGAATTGTTTTATCTGCATACTAGATAGTCTCAAGAACCTTCAGTGAAAAAAAATCTCCACAATCTCATTATATACTATATGAAAAAGCACTTCAGTTTGAATGACTCTTTTGAATTAATGAAATATCTTCTTCTCATATTCAGAAAGGGAGATTACAAACTGTTATGCAGATACCTTTTCTTTCAGATTCCCTTTTTGTAACAGGCTTTCCATTTTCCATCCATGCAGTGATATCCCATCACATGTCTTGTGTCACTATCAGTAGTCTGAGTTCTCTGAACTAAATGTGCCCAAGTCACCCATGCTGCCTTACAACACTGTTTCTGTATGGGTGAGCAATACTGCTGCCTCTACTTAAGCTTGTACACCTCTTATCCATTATTGGTCCATTTTCAGAAAGTACAGCTACCAAATCTGCTCATCTATTCTAAATCCTGCAATTGGAAGAATGTACTGCATGTAATGATTTAGCCCAAGTGACTCCAAGAACAGAAACGGTGAGTTACAACCTCGCTTGTACTGAAATTTCTGTATCTTAATCAATCCATTATTGTAATCCATAGGAAATGCTAGCTAACACAATTACACTCCCTCCTAGAGGGAACACTGTAACTAACTCAGTGCAGCATTGAGTAAACAAACTGAAGATTCTCTATTACTGAGTCTTTATTAATATTACAGTCCAAAAAATTTAAATAGACTGTGGATTTTCTCACTGCCTTTTCCCTGCAAGTAGTTCTCTAAAGAACCTCAATGCAACATCTAAGCCACACTTTCGAAGGAAACTAAGCTATCTAAAGATTAAAACCATATGCCCACTGAATCCAGTTGCCCAATCTGAGTTGGATTTTTCAGAATCTTTGATTTTGCAGAGTTAAGTGTTTTTTCAAAGCTTGTCACTCAGTTATTACAGTTGCAGAAGTGAATGCTGAGATCCCAAAATCCCAAATCAGGCCTTTGTAACATAGGGATAAAATAGCTAACAGCCACCTGAGTTCTTGCCAAAGTGCATCACCTAGCAGTTCAGAAGAACTCTGCAGCAGAGGACAGGAGAGCTGATTCAGCTTTCCACAACAAAACTCAACTCACAATCCCTTGACCGTCCTTCCTTTCTGCAGTGCCTCTACCTGCTCCTTTGCTTTATGCTCCCAAACACAGATCAGCAGTCTAACATAGAAAGCCTTTCAGTGCTTCCTAAAGGAGTCAGGGTAATATGGAGTAAATAATACATACATCTGTGTAACTGTACTCAAAAGCTGAATTAGTGCTGTCTGTGCAAATTCTGGCATATCCCTTCTCCCAAGTTCTGTTCCTCAAATCTGAAGCTGTGTCCACCAGCTTCTTGAATGTAGTAACACTTTTTGCATTGGTCACTATTGCATTTTTTTATTTCTAAAAAGTAACTGAAGTAACAACAACAAAGATGCAACTATGAACAGCAACACTCACTACTCTTCCTCAAATGTTATCAGTAATGTAAACATGTAAAGGTATTTTAAAAGCTTTGTTCTTTTTATGTAATGTGTACAAATTTCACTTGTCTAGTACTGCTTAAGCAACTTGCACGGCTCTGCAAACTCCTGCCAAATCCCTTTTAGTCACCACTAGTTCAAACAGACATTTGGAATTAAAAATTATTTCACCATTGCCTTCTCTATTCACACTCATCCACTTATGTTAGAAGTATCACAGATTTGTTCTAGTTTTTCTGCTTAAGATACCGGTTATCAACCTTTCAACAATGATCACTTACACTTCATCTTTTTCTCCTGTTTCCCAAAAAATATTTGATACATGGGACTATTAAACATAAAAAACATTGTCTTTTTATACATACTTTCAGTGGACCTTGTTCACAAACCGTGTAGTGATAGCAGCATATTGGTTCATGCACAGTATGCTTCCTAAACCATGAGAGCCAGAAACCTTTTAAAAAAGTGAAAACCTAGCTTCCTTTAAGCCAGCATTTTTCCAGTTAAAATATCATTGATAGATGCATCTCTTTATTATTAAATGATTTCAGTTTCTTACTGAAAGAAAACAACAGTTTAATAAAGGAAATGACCATGTTCCAGTATTTCTAATCACATTTACAGGTGTTCAACATTTTTTACCTAAACACAGGTCTCGCTAGTTAAAGTATCACATTCATTTTCAGATAATGCACGACATCTATAGTTGTATGCATTAATATGCTACCAAAGGGTAAACCTAACAAATGTATGAGATTTTGACACATAGACTAGGAAAATGTTTTGTCAGAGTAAAATATTAGTGCAAATCCAAAAAAAAACCCCCAGTTCAATATTACATGTTCAACTTAATTTGGATTTATTTTATACAAAACAAATATAAGTAGCATCAACATGTGAAAGAAATTGTGATTACTCTGTATTAATGAACAGCAAAACCACGTTTGGAGAACATGTAAGCAAAGTATTAAAATGCATCAGAAAGTTGCACAGATCTGGTCTCACAGATTTACGTTTCATTATGAAATGTCAACATTTCACCAACATAGTATTTTGAGTACTTCGCATGAGAAAGGTGTAGTCTTGTTCCATGAACTCAGAGCTTTGTATGAAAAAAATAGACTAATGCTGCATTTAGGAGAAATTCTATAGCAGATACAACATTAAAGATTGAAGTTATGCAGCAGTAAATTATCAGTAGTAAGTTATGCTACTGAGTTGACAGGAGCTTATAGTACTCTTCTGCATCTCAACTCTCACACAGCTATCACAATCACAAGGAGCAAAAATTACTCTTGCTTTTAATGTTATTTAGTAAGTTCTTTTATGGATAACGTTTTATTTATGTTCTGTAACATGACTGCTAACCTGACTCTTACATTAGATGTTTTCAAGTGGTTGGTATACACTCAACTGTAATTCAAGGATTTCTTGAATTTCAAAGACCAAGTTTGGTGCATTTCTTTTTAGGATATACTTATTTACCCTTCTATTAAAAATAAGCACTTGATATAAAGATGCAATGCATTTATAGATACATATTTTATATTTATATGCACTTATATAAAAAAAAAAAAGAAGAGTACTGAGACTCCAGCTCCCTCAAATACAAGGACCATGAAGCCAGCAGACAACATTCAGGAAGTCCAGTCCAGCAAGGATAATAGGATGGCCAGGACAGCAGAGGACTTGCCCTGGGTGGAAGACGAAGAGGTTAAAGACTTGTTGGCCAAGCTTAAGGCTCATAAATCAATGGGTCCTGATGGGATGCATCCTAGAGTGCTGAGGGAGCTGGCTGATGTGATTGCTAAGCCTCTCTCCATCGTTTTTGAACAATCATGGAGGACAAGCGAGGTGCCTGAGGACTGGAAAAAGGCCAGTGTCCCTCCAAAAAGGGCAGGAACGACGACCCAGGAAACTACAGGCCAGTCAGCCTCACTTCCATCCCTCGACACAGGATGGAACAACCCATCCTGAATGTTGTCACTAAACGTATGAAGGAAAAGATGGTTATTACGGGCAGTCAACATGGCTTCACCAAGGGCAAATCCTGTTCGAAAAACCTGATATCCTTCTATGAGTGTATAATTGACTGACTAGATGAGGGGAGAGCAGTGGATGTCATCTACCTTGACTTCAGCAAGGCTTTTGACACTGTCTCCCATTACATCCTCATCAGAAAGCTCAGGCAGTGTGGCTTGGATGAGTGGACAGTGAGGTGGATCGAGAGCTGGCTGAATGACAGAGCCCAGAGGGTAGTGATCAGTGGCACAGTACTGAGTTAGAGGCCTGTGGCCAGTGGAGTTCCACAGGGATGGGTTCTGGGGCCAGTCTTGTTCAACATCTTCACCAACAACCTGGATGAGGGGACAGAATATACCCTCAGCAAGTTGGCTGATGACACCAAACTGGGAGGACTGGCTGATTCCCCAGAAGGCTGTGCTGCCATTCAGTGGCATCTCAACCAGCTTTGAGAGTTGAGCAGAGAGGAACCTCACGAGGTTCAACAAGGACAAGTGCAGAGTCCTGCATCTGGGACGGAACAACCCATGCACTAGTACAGGCTGGGGATTGAACTGCTGGAGAGCAGCTCTGCAGAGAGAGACCTGGGAGTGCTGGTTGATAATAAACTGAACATGAGCCAGCCATGTGCCCTCGTGGCCAAGAAGGCCAGAGGCATTCTGGGATGCATCAAGAAGAGTGTGGCCAGCAGGTCGAGGGAGGTTCTTCTCCCTTTTTACTCTGCCCTGGTGAGGCCTCATCTGGAGTAGTGTGTCCAGTTCTGGGCTCCTCAGCCCAAGAGAGAAAGAGAACTTCTGGAGAGAGTCCAGTGCAGGACCACCAAGATGATCAGGGGACTGAAGCCTCTTTCATACAAGGAAAGACTGTGGGAAATGGGGCTGTTTAGTCTATCAAAGAGAAGACTTAGGGGGGATCTTATTAATATTTACAAACATCTAAAGGATGGGTGTCAGAAGGTTGGGGCATTCCTTTTTTTTATTGTCGCTAGCAACAGGGCAAGGGGTAATGGGATGAAGCTGGAGCACAAAAAGTTCCACTTAAATATAAAAAAACCTATTTTACTGTTCAGGTGACAGAGCAGTGGCATAGGGTGCCCAGAGGGGTTGTGGATTCTCCTTCCTTGGAGGTCTTCAAGACCCACCTGGACATGTTCCTATGCAACCTGATCTAGGTGAACCTGCCTCTGCAGGGAGGCTGGACTAGATGATCTCTAAAGGTCCTCTCCAATCCCTACCATTCTATGTTTCTATGGTTTGGGAACTCCACATAGTCCTGATAGTCACTGCTCTCCCTTTCTAGGTTTGTTGTCACCATCCATTTGCAACTTTACTTCACAAGGTACTAGGATTAACTGCAGAGATTTCCTGATCTTTAAGAAATGATGAAAAATGGGAACTGTCAAAATCAACCACCACTCGCATTGCTGCTAGCTCTCTGAAGCTTACAGAATATATCCCTTAGTGAGAGTAAGAGGCAGAGTATAGAACTGGGGCTGGGGCACACAGTGTGCAAGACAGAGAACCAAATGGTGCAGGTGGTGTGGTGCTAGTAGCTTTCTAGAGCTGCTAGATGCTGGGACCCTGAAGCCAGGTCCTTTGATGACTGAAATGCTGCAACAACCTAGTTTCAGAAACAAAGCTGGGGAAGAAAAAAAGGTCTTCTAACAGTGTTCCTGGAAGCTGTGATTCTCTGTTTTTCTACTGTTCTAGGTGGTATCTACTGCCATACCAGAGAATCACTGCCAGATGCATGTCCACAAAAAGAAAATCGGTAATATGTAGATTACCTTCTGTTACACTTTCTGGAGTATAAAAAAAAACCACCCTACCTATCTGCTCCCTGTAGGCTGCCAAATATTACAGCACCATATACTCCTCAACAGAGGGACTAACCCAGAGAAACACAGCATGTTGCTCCTATAAAAGGAACAACGTGAAATCCAAGACTAGGGGATGACCTCATGTTGCACTCTAGAAAACCAAAGGCAGAGAATACTCTCTTAACACTAAATCATAGCACAAAAATGGTTTTTGAAAAAAATAGAAACTATTATCAACAGCAAGAGGTAGGTAAATGCTATCTGCAACTCATCACAATATTACCAGTGAAGTCTCTTAAACACTCAACATTTCAACAATAATTCAACTTCTAGTTATACTCATTTTCCTGTATCAGGAAAAATTTGATCCTGAGCTCATGTATGAAATGTGAGCAAAATGGCAGGCTGTGGATAGACTTTTTCTGAAAGACAACAAAAGTTTAAAAAACCAAAATCAAACAAACAAACAAAACCAAAAAACACACACACAAAAAAAACCACCCCACCTGATTGTATTTCATGCAGTATTACACCAAAGAAAATAGTCAGGAAACTCTAATGGAAAGTACACTTAAATCTCCATCATATACTTCATGGTCTATTTAAACTCCCAAGACCTTGGAATTCCAAGTTTTCCTGCATTTATCCTTCCAGAGACAACCTTTCCCTTTATAGAACTGGTACAGCATCCAGATTCTGTCAGGAGCAATCAGTAAGTCCTGTATGTAACTTTGAAGATAGACTGTTTTAAAAGAAACATACAGAAAAGATACCACTTCTTAAACATGATTAAAGTTTACTCTTTCCCTATACTGTATTCTTCCAACATAGCCCTTGCCACACTGGACCAAAAACTGTCATCTGTGAATGACACTACATTGATCTGAAACAAGAATACTTCATTAACACTGAATATTTCACTAAGAAGCTCCATATTTCTAACAAAAGTATGACTCATAACTTACTTTCCATGAAGTTGGAAAAGTACATCTCCCATGTTAATGAGTTTTTTTAACCCTGTAATTGAAGTTGACTAAAGCAAAACATCGGAAGTGTGAAGTGAGAACCACTGAGAAACTAAAGAGATGCATTAAATTTTATTAAAAATATATCACAAGGATATAGCATCAGACATCATTTTTAATCTCACAGTGTTCTCATAGTTTCACTCACACACATGCATGTGTACACATGTGCCTGAGAAGTCTGTATCTGCAACACAAAACTACCCAAACTCACACTCAACAGGAAAGACAGACAATTTACTTTTTTTTCTCATCTGGCCTATCTAGAAAGAACAAACACTGATGAATCTGCTTCAGGAAGACAATATTAAGCCTGGCTTCATTACCAGTCATTCCTAAAAATATCAACGAATACCCAATCAAGGGAATGCAATTTTCCCAGACACAAACAGAACCTAACACACAATAGAAAAATGCATAATATCGTTTCTACAGGAAACATTTACAGTGAAACCTACTTTCAAGTTTTCTCTGTCTTACAAGTTGCTCCAGGACCAAAATGGGGTGTTTTTTTTGCAAGCACCACCCCTTTTATAACAGTCCATGCACTCACCACTGAAAAATACCACATGGTATCTCTTCCATAGTTATTACCTGTTCGTGGTAGAAAAGCTTGTGTTCTACTGCTGTACTTTAAAGAGAGTAAGATGAATACATACATGTCAGCACGGACCTGTAGACTGCATAACCCCACAACATCACTAACAACCTTGTGATCAACACACATTTCATTTACTATCATTAGAAACTGCATCTTTACTCAAAGAAATCCAGCATCTCCAGCCTCTTGCAAAAGTATGTCTTTTACCAGTGTGGGGAGGGCAGTGGAGAGACAGAGAATTTGGTACCTTCATGAAATTGTTACTTTCATAAAAAGCTAGCGGATCCAAGGAGGACAATTCTTTGATACAGAAGCACACATAAGTACAAAAACAAGTCTGCAAAATACTGTGATAGCATGCTGAAAATCCATTATATACAGACGCTATAGTCTAGTACCAAGCTATCAACTAGAAGCCACAAATACAGACTTATCCTACAACATTTACGTCAAAACATTTTAAGACTAGATAGAACAGAGAAATAAGAAATTAGGTAAGATAAAGAAAACTGAGGTAGGTGCTGAATTAAGTTTACAACATGGCATAAAGTTACCCTTTTGGGTAACAAACCCAGTTTTATAGAGTATTTTAATACTAGTCCAAGTGCCTTACCCGCCAGTAAGAAAGGACAGAAAAATCAAGAAACTTTCTCTCCTGTTTTCACTCTTGCACCTTCTTCCTGTAGAGACTGCTTTTTACCTTCCATCTCTCTCTCTCTCTCTCCATCTTGCTCCTTTCCACGCATTCTGAACTGCCCGCTGATGTTTACTCAGTGGTAAACATGACAGGTCCAGGGCAAACACCCAAAACACGTCTCCCCGATGACTGGCCTCCCTCACACCTCAAAACGCGTCGCTACATCCGCACTGGCTTCCCTCACCATAAGACCAAACAGAGGGAAAACAGGCAACTCCCGGGGCTGCCAGAACACCCCTTACCCTTCGGCAGGGCAGCACCGGCAGACAGCACATCTCTTTCCCTAGGCCGCACACTGGGGCCCGGCTTCTCCATCCGCCCGCTGGGTACGAACTCCAGCACGGAGGGCGGCCCTGCACCCCACCAGCTCCCGCAGGGTCTGCTGTGCCCGGCCTGACCCGCCGCGGCGGCCGACACGTCGGCAGGCCGCACCGCGCCGCCGCCCACCCAGGCCGGGCCCATGGGCGGTTGGGGACGGCCTCGCACACCCGTCCTTCAGGCGCCGGAGCCAGAGGAGACGTGCAAAGCCGCTACCCGCCGCTTCCCCGCTCGCAACTGCCGCCGGCTCCGCGCGGTGGCAGGCCCCGGACCCGCACCCACAGGTTTGTGCGGAGAGGCAGCCGAACCCGCCGCAAGCCCCGCGGGGAGCCGCGAGGTAACGGCCACGGCCGCCTCCCCTCCCATGACACTGCAGAGCGGAGCCCGGCCGCCGCCCTCCGCTGCCGCGGCCTCCTTCCGCCGCCAGCTCCGCGGGCCCCCCTCTCGTTGCCGGCGGCGCCATGATGATCCGCCCGAGAGGGCGCCGGGCCAGGCCCTACCGCTGGCCCGGGCCCCGGGACGCGCCCCTGCCGCCGCGGCCCAGCGCCCCACGCCGCTCACCTTCATGTCGGGACATCCTAGTCCGGAGGCGGCGGCCCAGGCCCGTCCCGGGGCTCCCGCGGGCTGCTCGGGCGCCGCTGCGGCCTGGCCCCCCACCGCCACTGCACTCACGGAGCCCCGGTGCGAGAAGAGAGGGGCCGGGAGCAGGGCCGGAAAGGGGGCAAAAATACAAGAGGCGGCGAGGAGCCGGCCGGCGGGCCTGCCTCACTCCTCCTCCTCCCTCGCTCGCCCCGCGGGGGGCGGATCCGGCGGCCGCAGCTTCCCGGGCTCCGTGACACCGTGTCTCTGGGCCCCGCCGGCTCCTGGCGCCGCCTCCCGCTCCGCCCGCTACCGCAGCGACGGCGGGGCTGCCCGCCGCGCTGGAGCGCTCTCGGACACTTCCCCTTCTTCCTCCTCCCGCCCCAGCCGTGCTCCGGGAGGAAGAGGAAATACCCGGCCGGGGCGGTGGCCCTCCCGCGCGGGCTGTCGGGCCGAGGGCGGTGGCGTGGCGCTCCGGGAGGGCTGAGGGCGACGGTAGGCGACGGGGCGGGCTCCGGGGAACGACGCGGCTAAGGTAACGGGGGTGGCCGTCGGGATCCGTGTGACACGCGGTAGTCGGCTTTTTTTTTTAACGCAAAAGACAGACGGTGACCAGTGCGCGTGCCCCGATTTTTAAATCACTGTTCGCGTTGTTCAAGGTGCCAGCTTCGGGGGGCGGCTCGTTGCTGACTCCAGGGCAGGCGCAGCAGCAATTCCTTGTAATCTTTTCCCCTTCCCTCTTTGTTAGGCCTGCAGAGTGCTCCAGCCAGCAGCAGGGTCAGGCTCCAGCTCAATCAGGAGGAGGCGGCCCTACGTGCCATCTATGTGTCATCACGCTTCAGACAAGTGTCTGGGCCTCTCCGTGCCAGGAGAACTTTTTGTCCCATCATGGTGGCTTTCTGCCGTGTCATGAAGCATCCTAGACTTGAGATGAGTGAAAAACCTGCGGCGTGGCTGCGTTCCCACTCTGGTTTAGATGTATGTCATACATACATCAGGTCTATCGTTTCTGTGCTGCTTTTCTTGCTGTGTTTCCCTGGCCTTCCTCCAGCCTAAATACCACCATCTCCCTCACCTCTGTCCATGCTACTCTCACCTGCCTTCATTTTCCTCTTAAGTGTTTGACTCCTACCCTGCTCATGGCATCCCTCTGTCTTTTATCTCTGCCAGTCCAACACTGCGCCTGCAATTCTTGTACATTGACATTAGTGAACTACCTCCTCATTAGTCTGTTTCAAAGCCCATGTGCCCAGAGCACCCTAAGCCAAACGACAGTGAAAGGCGGGAATGAACAGTAAGTGTTGAAAGGAGAAAACACCATCCTCATTCCTTAAACAAGCTCCCTCCCATGCCAGCCATATTATATAGCCTCTGCAGTCGTATTATATAGCCTCTGCTGTTCCCTGTTTACTCTGACCACCTGCTTTGCTTCCATCTTTCTCTTGGCCACACACAGGTTCATAAACAGGGTGCCTGCTGAAAGGGTAACCTGGATGCCGTCTGTCTAAAAGTCCAGTTGGTTGTGGTCGTTTTCACTGGAAGCAAACAACACCTGTCACTTGGATAAGCTGTAGGAGAAACTGGGAGTAATTTCTACTGATGAGAGCCAATGGCTTCACTGCTTCTGAAAGGTGCAGAAAAGTTAGTGTCTATGCAAGGAGTTTTCAAGGCGCATACTACAGATGACAAGAAATTGAACAGAAATCTGCAACGATCATAAACCTTAGTACCCACCTAATTTATGGAAGCTAGTTCTAGAGGCAAAGCTGTGACTATTTTGCCAGCATTTTACAGTATCAGCGCACTTAGTGGGGCAGGGAGTCATGTGTATCCTCCTACTTCATTTTAACACTAGTATTTTTAAATGCAAATGTCAATTTTGTCACCCAGATGCAAAATACAGACCACCCTTGGCTGAGGCTACATATCAGTCACTAGAAGAGCCAAAGCTTGCAAACTGATAACTTGGCTGGATGGCAGTGTCTTGTCCTTGTGCAAGGCTGTGGTTCCCCGTGAACCTAACACTACCTCACTGGGCACATGTTGGCTTGTGTTCAGTTTTATCTTGATTCTGTCAAGAGTGGCCTTCCATGGGAGCATCTCCCCATGCATCTGGTAAAATATAAACTTTTCACTGGGAAATGACATTTCACTGAGACCCAGGAGATTCAGTCTTTGGTCATGAAACAGCTTCACCTAATCATCATGACTCTCCACGCTTCAGTTGCAAAATAGTTTAATGATTTTTCTTACTTCTATTAAGTGTTACATGGATGTACCTTGAGTGCCAATGAGCACCTTGGCACATGACTTTTCTGAAACAACCCTAGTGTGTGTGGCAGCCAAGCAGAATTTTGTGACCTCTTCTCTGTAGGATCCAGTCCCAATCTAAAACTGTAGTCTTGTCAGCATATACTGCTTTCTTGCCTTTAGGCCAGTATCCATATCGCTGAGACAGTATAAACAAAAGCCTTAGTACTTTTGGAATCCCATTAGAGTATGCCTGCACATGCAATAGTATGTTAAGCACAGCTGTGTTGTATCCTTCAGTGAGAATTTTGCTGGTTATCTCTGCAAATAGAGCAAATACTGCAAATGTAATATGTCCAGGCTCCCAGAGATGAGCATGTGGGAACTCCTCAGTGCAGAAAGGGGTGTATAACAGAATTTGAAGGTCCTTTACAAGGTCATAGCTGCCGGTAGATTCTTATCTTCTTGGCATTAACTTGATAATTAACAAAATATACTGTCCTTGTTTCCTAAATATTGTTTTCTAAACTCACACATGCTGTTGTTCTCACAGGCAGAATGAGATGAAAAGATTTTAGTGAGGTTTATAAAGTTCTGGTGCAGATGAATCCTTCTGACCCTAAGGGAAAGAGCTTGCCGTAATAACATTTCACATTCATTCTCCCCCATGCAGCGAAGTAATCCATAGGTGAGATTTCCTGTAAAGCCATGAGGAAAAAAAATCACAACATTAGTATTTTACTGATAGGTAAATGCAAGCTGAGAAACAAGAATTTACCAAGGTCATTCAAGGTCAGAGCCAAGCAAGGGATTAGAGACCCAGATCTCATAGTTAATTAGGCCACTGTATAGGCTACGGTGAGAAACAGAAAAAAAATGTGAATTTTCCCATAATGAAATTGTAATATGGTAATATTTGTGCCTGGAAGTAATAAAACCCTGTGAAATAAGGAAGAGATTCTTGTGATGCCTTGTGCAGTTCGTCACTGTGCCACTGCAAAGGGTTCAGTGTCTGGAATGGCGAGGGACAAGTTCAGATACTAAATTGAACAGTGGCATCCTGGATCAGAGCTTCCTGGGTGGTAAAACTGATGTCAGGAGCCACTTAGTCTGTTAATCTCCTCAAAATCTTTCACCTCTTTGTGGGCTACACAAAAGCAGCATTTTCGCCTGTTTCAGTGCTACTGCTACAGGTTTAATCTGTTTTAAAAAGTGATCTCGGCATCACTTTGCTTGGACATGTTGCCCAAGTTGGGCACCCTGCTACAGGCAGCACTAGTTCCTTGCCCTTTGATGGTTCAGCTTCACATTTGTAGGTACGGTATACTGTCACCACAGTGGTATAAAAAGCATCAATGAGTTGCTTGGATCAACCTGGTCATGCTAAGATAAATAAAAGATAAACTGTGATTGCATACATGCCTACACTGTACGTGTTAAGCATGTTAAGCATGTACAGTGGTACATGTTGGGGCCTCCTACTACACTTCCTGTTCAAACTGCTGCTTTTCTGCCTCCTCTTTTTCAGTAGTCATTCAGTGTGATATATAGCTCCTTACTGTCTGTGTTCAGTGTGACCTATAAAGAAAGCTTTCAAAAAAAGAGAAAGATAGACTTGCTGGTCTCTAATTTGTAAGGAAAGAACTTCACATACTTACCTTCTGTTTTGTTTTGGCATCTGTGATGAGGACACCTGGTCTATTGCAGTGACAGACCAGAAAACACAAAGGCTCTGGGATGCCAGATAGGAAATGGTATTTCAACATTAATACTTCTTGTGAACTGAGTCTTTCTATGTTCCCAGACCTACTGAAAATGTCTCACAGTCCAGTATCCAAAGCAATGAGGGACAGCACAAGTGACTTGGAGTCATCAGGAAGATCAGATGGCTTTGCTTAGTGGGTCTCATTTAGAACTTTTGCATTGGAGTACAAGCATCCCAAGACAGTGGTGACTGAATTTTTAGCAGAGTTATTCCTCCTGTGGGAACTATATTTGGACTTGCAGCTAAGCTGAGCTAGCCACAACTAAATATGCTATAAAATGCTCATCATCAATTTAATTTTTATTAGAACTATTCCTTTTGAATGCTGGATGCCAGTACCATGTGCAATGCAAACACTACACTGCTATGCCCATATTTTACTGTCAGGCAGCAGTCACAGAGGCTGTTCCATTTTCAGCCACACAGTCCAGGTGTAGTTGTCACATCTGTCATCTTTTGCGGACAACGTCATCACCATATTCATCTGCGCATACCCTGAAGCTACTGCCTTCTCCCCAGGCCACCTGCAGTAGATTTTACATGTTCTCAAAATCTTTTTGGAAGCTAAAAGAGGTGCCACAAAGAGGTTAATCTGATTGGCAATTGTACACAGTCAGACATATGCAGTCACTGCACAGCATTCTAGTATATTGCTGCCCTT
The DNA here is from genome assembly GCF_028858725.1 of Colius striatus. Classification (NCBI taxonomy): domain Eukaryota; kingdom Metazoa; phylum Chordata; class Aves; order Coliiformes; family Coliidae; genus Colius; species Colius striatus. The sequence continues at coordinate 34,563,326 of NC_084790.1, forward strand.
TTCCTTCTATCAGCAGATAGATCTGGATTTTGGCAAAAGCAGGAACTGTCGTGTTATCTCCTCACCTTTCCAGACATCTCCACTTTGGAGTCAGTGTTCAGAAGTTACCCCAGATCTATCCTTCATTACTGAGAGCTTTCATCCTTCTCAGTAGTCATTTTTTTATGTTGGTTAAGATACCAGACATTGATATAAAGCCAAAAGGGCCCTAGTGACTTCTTTCTCTCCTACTTTCCTGGCCAAACCTTTGAGGTATTTGAGCCAAAACAAACACCAAAAATTCATCAAATCATTCTCTCCTCTTAGAAAAATGTTCCAAACTGAACACATACCCTTGTAATGGCATGGTTCCAGTAGGCACACTGTTCTTACAGGACCTAAAGTCACAGTGTACTAGGAAATAGAAACAGCTTTTAAAAAGTCTCAAATTCCAGCTCTGCTGTGTCAGAGGAGTCATAAAACAAACAAAACAAAACAAAAAAACCCACAAAACTTGATAACCAGAAATGTCACTGGTTTTGTTCCATTCTGTATGGGTGAATCGGAAACACAGCATCCCAAACAACATTCCAGCAAGAAGGAGGTATCAAGGACATACCCTGTTCACTTAGAAAGCTCTGTTTTTCTGCACAGGAGGAAGCAAATAGTATGTGCTCATCACTAAAAACATTTTCCTCAGCTGCTCAGATAGATTTTACGCATGTGTTTCTCAGGGCACTGCTACCGTACTGGTTCAGGCTATTAGCTATATTTTTATTGCCCTTTGTTTTTTTTCTGCCCCTTTCTTTTCTGCTGTCCCCAAACCAATACCTGCACTTAGGCAGGTTCCCTCTGAATTCAGAGTGACCCTATTTGACTTGTTTGAGTTGCCTCTCTGTACCTATTCTGACAGGGTATGCTGCACTCTAATACAGGAAACAAGCTGCTCTTTGCAAAGTGTAGTGGTTAACCTTTCAATCTGTATGCCTTTCTTTCAGTACACTGTAAGCAGGCTGTCGAGACCTCTCAACTCAGCTGCTGGGATCATGTGATGGGTGGGATGCTGTGATGAGTAGTACAATGGAGTCACATATCCTTGTCTCCACACATGGCCCAAGACTCAGGAGGGTCAGTGGGCCTTCATGGCTAGGTTCTTTCACACAAGGACCCTTGTGAGCAAAGAGGGCCTCTAGAAGTCATTGCAAAATCTCAACTCCAGTAAAACCCAGGCTAAGTTGCAGCATAGCAAAGCACATGAAAGCTTTACCCTGCACCACTCATGTCTGCCATTGGAGGTATGGAGCTGAGGAACAGAAAGTAGGTAAAACTCCAATGGTGACAAAGATGCTGCTAGCATTTGTTGGAGTTGGGAGGCATCTCTATGTACACCAGGAATTTTAAAACATATGAGAGCACAGGACTTCTGCTGTAACTACTCCATGCTATAAAGTGATAGCTGAAAGCTGACAGCATGGCAAGTAAAGCTCAGGGGATGATAATCATGTGTTGGCCATGGCTGCTGGATATCAATTCTGCAGTTAAATGAGTTGCATCTCATCCTTCCCTTCTTTTTCTTTCTCCCTGTAAATGTTTGCCTGCATAGCTCAGGCACAGGGAACGGGGACTCCAGTCTATTAGAGAATAAAAAAAGAAATTATGAAGTCAATGCAGACTAACCTGGAGAGAAGGCACTGCTCTTACTGAAAATTCACAGACTTCTGTGCTAGGTGGCTTTGTCTGGTTGAACAGCAGCAGCCTCTCCTAAAACCATTTGCTGTAATATTTTTAGCGGTTGTCAGTTTTGCATGAGTGGAGATTTTGGATTGCCCCAGATCCTCATTTTCCTTTTTCCACAATGACACAAGAAAAAAAAATCAGCTCTGAAGGGGACCTAGCTTTTGAGGTTTTGTCCAGACATCTCCTAACAAAAAAATTAGATCTCACCTAAATCAAATCTCTCTCATCCATTTTCCCTCTGATTGTCAGAGGCCAAGCAGTTTTCTGTTCTCAGTTTACAAGATTTTAATTTTTTGGTTAAAGAACAATTGACACTGACATTTTAAAATGTGGTTTTAAAAGCAGATGTTTCTAGTTTTCATTTGCCCGTTTAAAATACTGAATACACACTGCATTTATTGTAGCTTTCAGAGGGTCTTTGCAGGCTAGGCCTCTAAAACTACTTGGCAAGATAGGAGGCACTACCACTCAACCAGCAGCAGAGTGTGGCCAGTGCTGACTGCAAAGGGTGTTATTCTCAGCAGTGTCATCTGCAAATAGTTATTTTGGCTGATTTTGCAGAAGAGAAACTGTCAGTGCAAGAAACAGCCAGCACAGCAAGTGAGCACCAATATGCAGCTATGTACAGGGAGAATGTGTTCTTGCAGTCCCCTAGTAAAATGAGGAATAAAACACATTTGTAACATGGCTGGAAGCTGGAGCAGGGACGGATCTGCATAAGAACCTTGTCTCTGAAAAGGGAAGAAGGTCATGTACCTACCACCTTCTTGTCCTGGTAACAGGCTTTGCAGAAGAGAAAGAACAGGGAATGTACATGAACAATACAAACACAGCTCTTTTCCTTCTTCTAAAGCTGCTTGGTAGCAGCACAAGTATTTATTCAGCTGTTCTTAGGTATGTTGGAAAGATGACTTAGACAAGAGACAGGACACATCAGGAAACCATGTATTAACCAAATACACAAAGCAACCTAAACCGAAAAGAGTGAGAAGCCCAAGCACAGGAAGGTCTCTTCTGCAGTGGCAAGATCATTGCTTATGACCAGTACTGACAAGGCAGCAACACACCTGTCAGCTGACCATTTCAGATAAGGGCAGAGGTAGCAGAGTTAGCATTATATCTGTGCTGGAGGTAATGGTACCATGTTCTCACAGCTCGATTCATACACACGTGGGAAGCAGCTGCACCTGTGTAGCCTTGGGTGCTCAAGCTGGCTTGGCAAAAGCCATGCATGCCATCTCTTCACTGGCATAAAATTCCTGCACTGTGGAGCAGCCCATGGAACTCTGTCATGGTTTAATGAGGAGCGTGGTAAGAGGGCTACAGTGCAGACCGGTAAAGAGTTCTCCGACTTTCCCCTGGCTCTTGGATTCAGACCCACCTCTAGCTTGGTTGGGCCAATCTAGTGCCTCTGGTGCCTATTTAGGGACAGGAATTTGAAGTGCTTGGGAGGAGGTGTAGGAGTGGTACAAGATTAAGGTGACCATGGGGACCCCACAGTCTGAGAATGAGGAAGGAGGGAGGAGCACTAGACCAGAGACCCCTCTGCAATCCATGGCAAGAACACAGGCTGTGCCCCTGCAACCCATGGAGGGCAATGGCAGGACTGGGAGCCACCAGCAGCTCTGGGTGAGTGTGCCCAGATAGGCAGGAGCCTGTGTGAGAAGGCAGCTGTGGCGCAGGCTGTGTTGGAGAGCCTGAGGGCCATAGAGCAGCCCCACATGAGAGGCAGAGAGGACTTGCAGCTTTTGGGATGAACGCACATCAGAGCAGCCTGTGCAGGGCTGCCGTGTGTGTGAGGTACCCCATGGAGGTGCAGGGAGGACTAGTAGAGAGCCTCTCTGCCCTGAGGAAAGGAAAACAGCAGAAGGTATCAGAAATAGACTGACTGAAACCCCCATTCCCTGCCCCCCTGAGCTGTTCAATGGAGGAGAAGATAAAGACACTGGGATCGGGGCTCTGAGCCCGGGAAGAGGGGAGAGGTGAGGAAAAAGTGGTCTTTAAAGGGCTGGATTGTGCTCTTCATCATTCTACGATTTTGTGTTGTTTTGTGTTGGTTGTGTTTTGGGGTTTTATGGTTATGCTTTAGTTGGTGTTGCATTACATTATTTTATGTTTTCTTCCCCAAGCCGAGTGGCCTGGTCTGTTTTGTCCTGGACCATAAGCAGCAATTAAGCTCTCCCTGCCCTTTGGCAATTCTCAGGTCTTTGGTACTTGAGTCTAATCGTGGTCTTTTATCCCTGGATGGGCCTGAACCATGACATGTTTCAGCCAACCAGTGGATGAGGAAGAGAAGTCTGTCATTGCCCTTCTCCAACAAAGTCCTTACTCCTGCTTCCTGATCAACAATACAACTACTTCTGGATCTGCAACAGCATGCTTGATTTCCTCAATTAGACCAAAGTCCTCCCCTAAATTTCCAAGAAGCAGGAGTAGGTCCTCCTGTCCGTCAACTCATGTTCACAGGAATGGTTGGCAATGTTCAGTGCTTCATTACAGAGGGAGCAGTGAAACTTTGCGTAGCTTTATGGGACCAAAGCGTCTCAGTGTGTGCAGATGAGTGAGTGTGGCACTCTGATCAGAGGCACGTCTCCAAGAGGTGTAAACTGGCCACATCTGGACTCAACAGAGTCCAAATCTGGTACAAGGTGTCCTGTGTCAGAGGAGACATCATTTCAGTTAATAAAAAAATTGCTCTCCAATTAACACCAACAAGTTTTAGTGAAGATGAAGTTTTAGCCCCTCCCAGAATGCTTGTGCTTGAGCATTCTGTGGTGAGACGTATTGACTTACCAAGCAGCTCGTCTTCCGTGTTTAGTGAGCAAGTGTGAAATTAGTGTCGAGAAAGAGTAGCCCTAGCCGGGCGTCTGCTTGCCTTCAGGTCACCGGTGACGTCGGGTAAATTTAACAGTGCCATCTAGCGATTCTCGGCTCCTGAAGGGCGGGTGCGGAGTCAGCCCTCTCCGGCTCATGCAGATGCCCAGCAGCAGGAAAAAACAAAACAAAACAACCAAAAAAACCAAACCAAAACCGTGCAGCAGGTTTTAATCGCCCAAGGCTGCAATCCTAGGTAGGCTTACATCCTGTGGCTTCCTGATGGTGGGTGATGCACATCATGGGGCACAGAGTCCCAGCCCCAAGGAGAATACAAAGGACAGCTCATGTAGACATCTAGACAACCTGAGGGTGGGCTCCTAGCTAAATTTGATGAGGCTTCTATTAGTTCCTCATGTGAAACAGGGAAACCTAAATAAGTGTGTGTACTCTCCATTTTGGCAGTCTTGTCCTGAATGTTCACATGCAGACACTTGCGTGCCTCTTAACATGATGGGGGTTTTTTTCCCTTTTCTTCCTCTTTCTGCAAATTCAAGGCCCACTCTAGTAGCAGAAGGTAATATATTGTTTTCAGAGCAGTCACAAGGAAACCAAAAACTTGTAAATTTAATGCTCTTTCAACAGTATCAAGAGCCTCACTTTTGGCCCCAATTATCAAAAAGTTTTGTGTCTGTGAGGTGTTATGTTCTTTAGCAATGCATAAGAATAATAGCATGCTAAGAAGAGAGAAAAGATGAATAGAGAGAATGAACATGTCACTTTTACACTGTGACTTCTGCTAGATGCAGATCATCCCTATTTGGACTCTTAAACATTAGACAACATATTGTGGAGAAAAAAAAATGACTGTAACTTTAGACTTTATTATCTGCTTCAGATTTAATCCACTGCTCACCTGTACTGAGTAATCATCCATACAGCCATACTCTTGTGAACAGAGTACACAAGGTACTTAAAATGGCAATGTTATTCTTGATCAGTATTATACACACTGGTTTTATACACTCCAGTCAGGGATTTGGTGAAATGATCTGGTTTAAGACAGGATAATGCACCTTTTACATTCAAATGCAATTTATTTACCCTTCAGTGTTAGAATAGATTGTACCAAAAGCCTGTTAGTACAGCCTTAAAGGCAGAGACAATGTTTTCAACTTGAGATATTTAGTAGAGCTGGTTATTTATAAGAAAAAATAAACATTAAAGGATATTTTACACCTGTAGACTATAAGTAAAATGCCATACTGCCACATTAAGAGGGTTGCCAAAAATCAATCAAACATCATCATATATAAGATTTCCAAATCAATTGCCTTAACCAGTGTTGGTGCTGCCAACTCAAAAGCTACAGAGGTAATCAGCAACTAAAACCAGACTTGGAATAGAAAGTGCAGAGCACACACCTTATCCTACAGCATCAGTAGCACGGAGAAGACACTGATATTCAGAAAAAGGCATGAGCTAGGCTGAGGAGCATTTTTTGTATTCTTGTGTCTACCAGGCCATATCTGGGACATTTGAGACATGTGATTCAAGAATAAAGATTTTCTTTCTCCATCCATGTGCACAGGACAAAAAACTCCACAGCTGCAGTGTCTCCCCTGCCTGTTTTGAACCTGCACATAGCCAAGCCCAACAGCATTTGCAAAGCCTTCATATGAGTCTGTAAGGGATGATTCCACACCATCACTTAATGTTTTCCTCTTATCCTCTTGTTCTAAAAGCCACAGGAACATTTTGTGCTCTTGCAGTGGCCCATCTGTCCATAAGCCCCTTGTTACCACTGCATGAATTGCCTCCTAGGACTTGGACAGAAGTGCTTGGCATGGTGATTAGGAACCTTGCTTCTTTGTTGAAGGATACTGCTCCTACAGGTCCATCTGAACAGCATGCTCCTAATCTACCTCAGCACAGCCAGACAGCAACTGACAGAAGTACTTTGCGCTAGCTGACATTCTTTTGTACTGAATAGATGAGGCAGGATTTGCACACTGTTCTGTCAGATGTTGCAGAGACAATAAGGTGGAAGTCAGTAACAGCTTAGAGACACAGACACAGCTAGACTGAGGCAAGAACATCAGTCTCTGATGAAAGCAGGCATAGAAAATTAATTCACATGCTTTAATAATTCTCTGGACTCTACTAAATGTTCCAATTACACTGATTTACAAGGGACAGTGGTAGCAATACAGTTCTCCATTCAAGCTCAGTTGTTCAGTTAGAAAACCACATACAATCACTACACACAATCAGCAACATAAAGTTTTCTTGCATGGGTGAACCCTTAGGACACATCGGTTTGGAGTTTCCCCTTACTGTAGGTAGGCAGTGCCAATGACAACAGATTAAAGCCATCTAACACTTCCTTTGGTAAGACCCTCCTTTCTATAGCTCATACATTTTGTCAAGCTCACACATCCATGAGTGGAAGTCTCAGACATGTATTTTTTTAAATCAGAAGCTTGGTAGCTGCAGTTGCAATGTGGCTGGGCAGGCTTTTGTCTTCCCAGCTCTGAAAGCTCAATGTTTGTGACTATGGCGAACTGTCACAGAACCGAAGTGCCTTTTGAAGAGAATTTTAGAGCTTCATTGCAATCCAAATGACAGGAAGCGTAAATATTTGAAAGAAAAAACAAACAATTCTGTTAAAACATTAATGACCTTTTTATTCTTTTTTAACCTGGGCTCTAGTCTCCAGCATGGTTTTTTCTTATGATTTGCATGATTTGCTTGGTCACACATTCATTTTACATTAGACAAGATGTTTTTCTAAGAGTACATACCTGGTTATGCCTTCATTGGTAAACTTATCTCAGGAGTAGCATTACCTTTGCAAGTATCCCTATGTGTGCACAACCAGCAAAAAATCCTATTAACTCTTGTCAGTAGATAACTCTTTACTGATTACTTCTAGACAGGATTTTCAAGCATGAGGGCCATAAATTGCTGACATCATAAGAAAACAGTCTAAGAGTCTTGTCAGAGGATCCCACCGTACTTGACACAGAAGCACAACAGAGCCAAATCTAAGATCTTTCCTCAAACTACAGTTGAATAAAAAGGTCATATCTCAAAATACACTATCCCAGTGGACACTCCTTGTCTTACCTTGGGATACATCTGTCTATAAAGAATACTCTGCCTTACTCCAAGTGCCCTATGGATATAGGAATTTAGTAAAACCACATGCAGAAGCAAAATTCTGTTCCCTCTGCATTGATGGATTGCATTTGTCATATCTCTGAGCTTTCTTCACATCTAGAGGAAAATAATTGCTTGGGCCCAAGGACCTTGAATGTCCTGCCTGATCATTACTCCGTATTTAGTAAAGTCTCAATTAGGAACAATTTGTGGGGATACAAACATACACTTTTTTGTATGTTCTGTGCCAGAACTTCAACTGTGATTTTTAAAAGAAGGCTAGAAAATAGGAAAAAAGTAGCCAACAAATCTCCAAACACTTGAAATTGATGTATATTTTATTGTTCATGTGTCACTATAAAATATTTTCGCTACTCCTGGGAAAGTGGCAAAAACATTGCAAAATAATACATTGTCTGAATTATTAATTCCACCGTCTATGAGTTATTTTAAACAATACATTGAATATTTCAGGCATTTTAAATAATCCCCATTGTGGTTTAATTACATCATTAGCTTTTAATGTTTACTATTAGAAAAACTAGTTATATTATGGAACAAATACAACTGTTTGTTCCCCTTATGGTTATTGACTTGAAAATATTTCAGATTAGACAAGCACTGTATGCTAAGAACACTGCTTACAATAGCCATTTAGAGAAAACAGGGCAGAAGCAGCATTTTTCTTATACAGGTATTACATCCTTTGCATTTCTGTACTGCAAGTGCCTTCTGTCTTTCACAAAGGGGGGGCAAAAAAAACTCTTGGCTGAATACATGCATAGAAAAGGTATGAAAAACCTATATGAGCAACAGGGCTAAGACATTTCATGCAAATAGATCCCCGATAAAACTATTCCTTCCCTTACAGATCCGTGAAGATACCTAACATAAACAGTTTCTTCCAACCTATGACTTCAGTTTGGTATGGTTACAAAGAATAAAAATAAGTAACTTCAGAATTTCAGTTGTCAGAGCAGAAAGCTAAGGAAAAAAAAAACCTAAGCAGATCTCCTAGGGTCCTCAAAGTGTTTTTCCTGACCATATAAATATGAATTCAAGGCTCCATTGAATACATGAAATGTATTGAAAATTTCTGTAATGAGAACACTCTAGAGCAAGACATATCAATGCAATACAATCCAATATCCCTAAAAGAGAATACAGAAACACGCTAAAAGGTTTTAGACAAATGCTTTATTTGCATTTATTATGAAATGACACTTGGCGTTAGTTGCATACAATAGCACATGCTGACAGTCTTGCACAGCTGCTCCTACATAAGGCAACAACTGCAGTGCCTGCTTGTATAACCAGAAGTAGGGTATCTCTGACAGCTAAGTTACCTGCAGTCATTACTGCAGCACCTGATGTGACTGTGTGAGGAACCATGAGCAGATAAGCCATGACATGAGAAATTGACTTAGTACCTTATAAACAGTAGGTACAGATTTATGTATGTAGTATTAGGAAATAACCCCTTTATTTGGGATGTGTCAGTAGTTAAGCCTTAAAGTATTTCTTGACTGCACTTAGAGCTATCACGAGGAGCGGCAGTGACCCAAGACTACAGAGGACTCTGCACTCCTCTCACTGCAACACTTCTTCACCAGGGGAATACTGCTACAGTGGATTTTAAACTACGGAATGACCCTATGTAGTACTGATTTAGATCATCTTGAGAGTTTAACACCATTTCCTTCCACGTCCAGTTACTGCTGCTTGTCAGCCAGTGTGCTCTGCTCAGTGCCTGAGCTGTGCTTGTTCTTAAGGGATCTTCCGATATACCTCCAGTATTCCTTTCGGATGGTGTCTTTTTCTTTAGCCAGAATTTCACACAGCTGTGAAAGACAATTGAGAGATTAGAGTGTTATACCAAAAGCTTACGGAATCCCAAATTACCTTTATAAAATGCATACAATACATGGCTCAGCCGGTATTAGAAACAGCTTTCTTTGCAACAACGTTTGTTTTATTCACCAGATTTGTAACTGTCCAATGACCTGATGTCAAACTGATGTCAACTCCAATTGCTAGTCAACCAATCTGACACTGCACAAAAATCTCTCCAGTCACATTTCAGTTGCAACCGCTTCTCCTTTTTGTACCTACCACTCATCATATACCCCAGCCCATTCAGCCTGTAGTATACTACAGTACACTTGTGCCTTCTCGACAAGCTCCATTGTCTTTGAGTGATCCAGTTGGCTGTAAAGCACTTCAATCAAAACAGTGGGAGAATATCCTCTGAATCTCCAGTACTCCCAAAGGACTGACAGGAAACGTTCTATTTATGCTTTTTCTCTTAGGAGACTGTCCCAAAACGGATTCTCCATGCAAATCTATAACAGAGCTGGTGCTACATGTTCTGATTTTGGTTTTATTTTGACGTGGGTGAGCGGTGAGGCACAGCGGCAGTCACTTCTACTCAGAGGACATACTGTGTAAGTGGTACGAACACCATCTACAAATGTAGTAAATTCCCTTTAATTATGCAGATGACATTGTCTTAATCAGAAAATCAGAGTAGTAGGAGCTTCAATGCCTAAACAGATGAAGCAGACAAATTCATTCAAATAGTATAAACGGACATGAATCTGGGAGGCAGAGCTGCACTTATTTACTCCGCGGTCCTCACACACAGCAATGAAAATATGTTGAAAAAGAACAATGTTGGAACACAGAGACTCCAGGCAAGAATTGCAGCTCTAATTACACTGAGTTCCAGAGTCTGTGTCACTGTGAATGAAGGTGTTCTTGTGAAAACTACATTGCAAATGACAACAATGAGTTCTCTGAATTCAAAGCACAGGGAGATACACATTGCTAGAAGTCATTTATGCTCTGAAGATGCCCAAATGCTGTCCCCAGGGTCTGTTGGCCTCTAAGATAATTCTGACCGCTTTCTTAGAGCTAGGAAGTGCAGCAAAGGGAGCTTGAGATTCTGTTTAGATACAGATACTCTGCAAACAAGATTCATCAACCTACACTGAAGAAACTAAGTTCGTGCTACAAAGTTAGCACTGGAAACTCCTCAATTGTTAAAACATTATCTTCTGCAGGAAGTATGAGAAACCTTTCTACTATCAGGTGAAGAAAACTTAAAATGATTTTGTAACTGTTAACATCTACAGATAAATTAATGAGACTCTTTTTATGATCTGGCTTTCATGTTCAATTCTTCATAGAGCTCCTGTGATTAGCAATCAACTCAGTCTATTTAGGAAAATCAATCCCATTTTGTTGGGATATAAAACAAGACAGTAATAGACAGCATCACTGAGAAGCAAACCCAAGCTCTCAAACCTTACCTCCAGTGCCTTGTTTAGTGTTTCTTCCTTGTTATCACACTGTTTCTCAAGCATGTCTTCATATATGTCCACAAGAAAGGCAATCAGATAGGGTGAACTGTGGCTGGGCTGTAAATTCAACAGTTGCTGTAACAGATTTGGATACTTGGAAAGACCATGATCCTGCAGAATCCTAGAACAGAGGTTAAAAGGCCTGAAACAAAATGCTGGGAAATCCTGTGTGAAGAATTACATCTTAATTATGACTCCATTATTTAGAGATTAGTGAAGTAAGAGTGCAAATACTAATAAGGCAGAAAGTAAGCAGCAATAATACAGCTTAATGTTGCAGTAAGCTAGTATGGTTAATGCTCAGTTGAACAGAAATTAGGCTGAAAGGATGCTCATTACTTCCTACTCTATGCTTTTGATTCCAGTAACATTATAGGTCAAGTTTTTAAAAGCAAGAAAAGTACTTGCAATCCTCCCAGAAGAACTACAGAAACTTAGTGGAAAGTTACAGAGAAATTAGGTTAATATATTACCCCTTGTGGAGGCTTTTACCTGCCTACTTAAGCACTCAACACTAGAATGAACAGCAACAAACTCTTTCCAGTTAAGAGCTACAAAGAAAGACCCCACAGAAAAGGATGCCTCACCCTTTTAAATAGTTCCAAGCGCTCTCATTATGTGGCACTGCTAAGATCATCTCAAGAGTGTATCTGTGAGGAAAAGGTAACAGGTCATGAAAACAATGCAGTCAGAAATCACCTTAACGTGCTCAGACACTCCCAAATGCATCCCTCTAAGTCTGTATTTCAGAGACATTTTTCAGATCATCTCAGCTGGGTCATAGATCAAAAATGTCTTGCAATATGAACATTGCAAGTGCTGTATTTTATAATGAATCGGTTCTCTAGATTACAAGGAATAACACCAAGAGACAACACAATGTACTCTCCCAGCATGCTAAAGGGTAACCTATGTCTTAACGGTCAGAAACAGCAAGGGGCTGAAAAGGCTGGAATAACCGAAGCCCTGGGTGAGCTGTGTAATATGACTGCATGTAGTATGTTCTATACCTGTTTGCAGAACGTTTTCATGAGGCTGCACATCAGCAAATTCACAGAAAGGCAGAGCTTGGACTTTCAGCTCACACAGCCTTCTGCAGCAGTTCTCAAGTGACAGTCAGGCAACTCTTCTAGAAGCAAAGCAAAGAGCTGCACCTGCCATACAGTTGCAAAGGCACACTTCACCTTTGCAGAAGAGATGTTTGCTTCTGCCCTTCTAGCCATACATTCCTGATTTTCAGAGACAGAAGATACTAATAAAAAGTTCTATAAGCAGTACTGAAAAAAAAAAACCAAACAAGCCAACCCTAAACGTTTTTTCATGTTCTGCAGTCACTATGACATAGACCAAGTTTACAAAGTAATAAGCAGCCCACCTACAGTTCTGTAATGGCATCTGGAAATTCTGTCTTTTTCTTGAGATCTTATCTATTGTCTTCAACACAACACCATGTATACGTGGATCAAGGGGGGATGTCAGATCTAACCTTTGAAGTAAAAAAGCTGGAGATTATTCAGATCTAGTACATCTCCAGAGAAGTCTTAAACTGGAACAGAAGTACAACTTACAGCAGTCTCCAAAGATAACCATGAAGGTGGTTGGGGCTGGGATCCTCTGTGAACAATGCAGCAATAGACCTATTCAGAGACTCAGCTTTTCTTCTACAGAATAACTCTTGTGAAAACAAGGAAGCTTCCCTCACCACCATCAGTATTAAAACAAATGGCTAGAAGCCCAGTTTGTCTTGAGTTACAAACATACCACTTCAAAACAGTTTCCAAAATTCATTTTCCTCAAATCTACCCAACTCAAACAGGTAGCTGTCTTTATGCTGACCACACATTTCCAGCTTTTTCCAGCTGCACCAAATTCCTCACAAAAGGGAAGTCCTCTTCCTACAATCCACATCATCATTGTAGCTACTCCCCTAGCATACAACCCTGTCAGTGCTTATCCTTTCAAGCTCTCTAGGGGCAGGATGTAAGACACAAATGAACAGCACAGCTACTGTGGTTCCACTGTCACAGATCATCTGCAAATTGTTCCACTTTAGCTAGTTGACTAAAAAAGCCAGAAGTTTTGGTTGCATGATAAAGAGCAGGGCAGGAAGACAGACTCATGACAATAGCTCACCCAGTGTGAGCATAACTTGCCTCAGTATGACTCAACAAGCCAGTGGTACAGAACACATGTATGTATGTACTAACGCTTGATCTGCTATTCACATGAGTGAGCCCAAAAACTTCATCAAAACCAGGAAAGACAAGCCCAAAGGGACTGTTAAAGAGTATTCCTTTGCTTTCATGTAATGGAGAATGCTTAATGTGAGCATGAACAGCATTACTAACTGGACTTCTCTGTCTAGGACTGCTGGATCATCATAGCCAGTGGTGTTGGAAATTACAAAGTGTCGTTGGTTCCAAACAGAGTTGTTTCTCACATCCTCCCTCAAAAGCTGGTCTACATATTGCAGTTCATTGTCCCATAATTTGAACTCCTATGGAAAGAGAAGGGAGAATACAACAATCAACATTTTAAAAAAGATATTCTCCTTGTTCCTGAGTTCTCTGAACTTTTTTAAAGAAATAAACACAAAGTTGAAAGAAAAATAAGGAACGGTGCACCATGAATACAGTATACTATTCAGTTGTATACAATGGCACTAGCTCATCGTTAAATTCACACACCTAACATTCAGCAGTCAACAATAGACTTATTTGAATTATTTTCCTGAGAGGCAAGTTTATAGCCAACCTCTACCACACATTAAAATTCAACTGATTTTTCTCCTTCAGCCTTAAGAAACAAAAGTGCCAAAAACTCTACAATCTGAGCAGGTTATCTGGTGAATCACGAGTTCTGCGGATACAATACCTGAATAACCCATTGTCTGTGTTGCCAAGCATGGTAATTTTTGGCATCTTGGTTCAGAATGTCAGCTATGAACTCAAGCTCTTGGGATGGATCCTGCAGCCACTCCACCAACACTCTTCTGTGATGCCTAATGACCAGAGGAGGAAACTATTTTTAGGACAGTCTACAAACATGTGGTCTGTACTAAAACTGCACATAGCAACTCTACTACTTAGAAAACAAACCAAAACAAACAAAGCACTAGTTAAATATTTCAAATTAAATACACCCAAACATTTCACTTGGCTCTGAGAAATACATGATGCATACAGATACTGTAACAAATTCTAGCTACATGTACACATTGGCTAGTCACCTCCTTTTGGACAAGTTACATTCATCTGAAGTAACAAGGGTACACTTTTAACACTTCTGGCCAAAATCTTAATCACAATAAACTTTTCTAGTACTATGTAATTTCTCTAGCATTAACAACGCTGTTGTTTTGCCCATTTTCATTCCCCTGGGAAAAACTCAACAACAGGCAAGCAAGCTCCAAGAGCCAATAAAAAAAATAAACTCATTTGTATTTGTGGTTTTGTTTTCCTTTTCATTAGGTTTTTTTAATACGTCAGACTCACTTTGAAAATTTAAAACTAAAGGAAAACAAGACCTTTTTAACATGTTATAACCATATGTTTAGAACAAACTGCCAAAGGGGACTTTGGCATTGATGCTGATGCAAGTCCATTTCACTTCTCCACTACTGCCACTGCAGTAGATGTAGGAAGCAACTCTTAACAACTTTAGGAATCATGATCACAGCTTATTCTAGACGTTATCTGCAAAAACGTTAAGAACAAAAAACAAACCACGTGATTTTACCAGACTTGGTAGTTCTTTGGCTGATCTTCAATGATAGCTGTAATATACTTTAGCTCCTCGTGGAGATCCTTTCCCAAAGACTGCAGGAGGACTCTCCGAAAATGCCTGTAGAAAAGAGTCAAGCATCTGAACACTTCAGTTGGGCTTTCCTAAAATTCACAGAGAACATAGACTAACTTTTGTTCGCAGTTCTTCTAATAGACATTCAGCTAATAAGAGTGGAAAAAAAACTTAATCACATATGCAGTTCTGTTGAAGCCAGTTCAATTATTGAACTGTTGAGAACTGAAACTCAAACTGGTTACAACATGTTAGCTAAGATCACAGCAGTCTTGTTTCAAATTAACCTCTGCATACACACACTAGCCTTACCACAGAAACTATGGCTTATGTTCTTAAAATAAGGTAAAGTTACGGATTTTACACAAGTTAGTGGAATAAAGACATATGCAAGATACTAGGCACTCAGCCCTACTCCCAACAGCAGAAATCTGCTGTTTATTCATTCTCTAGCAACATTAACTGATCTTCTGAACTGGTCTTCTAAAATGCACCGTTTAGTAAGCATACAACCATTCAGCAGGAAATGGAAGCTATCACACTTTTCTGCTTCTTCATGAAGACAAGTGAAGGTCTAAGTTTGAACAGCAAAGTTCTTCTTGTGGCTAATCCTGACCTTGACTGATGATGTCCTCAAAGCCAAATGAACAAAACCCACAAAAGCAAAATGAGACATGAAAAATACTGAACCAAGACTTTCTTCAGAAGCTTACTACAAGCCTACACTACTGTTCTCTGTCAACTCAGCTAGTCATGCCCTGATTAGGCTAACAAAACTATTAAATACACGTGAGGTTAGCAATCAAACCACGACAGAAATAATCCCAAGACCTACCATACTGTGTAGTTCGCAGCATTTAACTCAATGGCATCTGCTGTTAGCTTGAAAGCTCTTTCACTTCTCTCATCCCGCTGCAGAACAGCCCTGAAGTAGTCATAGACATCACGAACTGAAATAGATACCAGCCTGTTATCAAAGGCTATGAGACAATGGCCTGATAAAGGGGCAGGGTGAACAGCCCTTTGAAGATACTTCCCACTTTGTACACATTTTTTGTACTCATTAAAACAATAGCTACATATTGCACTGATAGCACTACTGACTGAAACCTCTAAATTATATTAGTATACTGAAAAATTGAAAAAAAACTAAAAAATAGATACCATCTGAATAGTAACCAAAACAATCAGAAATTTTTCCTGCTGCTTATTCATGCTATTTCCCCAGATGCAGTAGATGCATACCTCTCTTCCACTTATGGGCTAGAAATGCCTTATGTGAAGTGGATTGTAAATTATGTTACCTCTTGAACCACACGATTTAAAAAATAAAGCTGGCCGTTAACACCTCAGGTGAAGATTCAGCCTCAGATGGGTTTGTTGAAAACACCATGCACAACCACCTTAACACAAATAAATATTCTTCATAGAACTACTCTGGAAAATATGTTATCCCAAACACAAAGTCTTGCTTTAATGAGACTAAGGACGGGCACAAATTTAACCACCTTTTCAGTGCAGAACATATTTAAAACTTACATTTTTCACTGTAGATGATCTGAACAACAGGATTTGGCCCATCATTTTGAGGGATAGGTTCAATATCCGCCCATTCCTTCCTGTCCCTGTAAATACATGTTTTTGTCTTTTCGATGCTTCTAGAAAGCACAAAATGCTTCTCATATAATCATAGAATGGTAGCGGTTAGATGGGACCGCTAGAGATGATTCTGTTCAATCGCCCTCCTAAGGCAGGCTCTCCTCAATCATGTCACGTAGGAACTCGTCCAGGAGGGTCTGTAAACCTCCAGAGAAGGAGACTCCACACCCTCCCCGGGAAACTACCCAAACCACTACATGCACAAATCTATCTCCAGAAAAACATCCTTGTTCCCATTGGTCGCTATTATTGTCAGTACGTTACCGTCTATAACATCGACCAGAATCCGATCAAGTAAAAGAGCTGATGTACATAACTGTACCAAAACCCACCTGGTCCAGGCAACTTAAGAGAGTAACCAATCACCCACCCTCAGGCTAACACGGCCGTGACTCCGGTTTTACGCGGCACGCATCACCAGCGGCCTTTGCGCTAAGCGGGCAGCCGCCGTTCTTCCTCCCGAGGCCTTCTGGTCCAGCCGCGGATCCTGCGAGCGGCGGGAGACAGCGGCGCCGACACCCCACCGCCCGGGCCCTGACGACACCCGCCGCGCGGGTCAGTACCCGTACAGTACTTGACCAACCCTCTCCCTCTTCTCCCTCCTTCTCGCCGCCCCGCCCGGCCGCGGGGCCGGCTGCCACGGGCTGCCGCTGCTCCCCGGACCCGGCATCCCGCGCCCCAGTCGCCGCTTCCCGAGGCGAATGTGCCACACGGCGCCACGTGACATGAAGCTGAGGCGCCGCCACGGCCCTCGCGCCGGCAGGAGGCAAAGAGCTGCCGGGCCCGGGTACGCCGCGCCGCCGTGGCACTACCGGTAGAGCACGTAGCCGGCGTCCTCTCCCTCTGCCGCCTCCTCCTCCTCTTCCGGCAACTGTCCGAAGCTGCCCTCCGGCTCGCCACCGCCTTCGCCCTCCGGCTGCAGCTCCGCCATCGCTGTCCCCTCCGCCGCCATTGCGCCACTGCCGCTTCCAAGCTGGTTCTAGCGGAACCAGAGAGGCGGGCGAAGGCAGCGGCGGGAGCAGAGCGGCCGCGCGGCTCGCCGTCGCCTCCCCTGGCGCGGAGGGCGCTGAGGGAGGGCCCTAGCCCGCCAGTCGCCGGATCCTGTCGGACCGCGGCGGCAGGTGTCGCAGGGCTTGTGTCGCTGGGCAGGGCGGACGTCCTCTGTCTCCGCCCCCCAGGCCCAGTTCCCGTACTGGCAGTGGCCCGTGCACGGATGTGTTTGCGCGGGAGGTTGAGCCGAGCCTGGTCCTCGAATACAGTTCGCTCTTACCCTTCTGTTACTGAAAGCCAGTTTGGAAGAGCCTCACTAACACTCCATTCAGCATGAGAGAGCTGTATTCCTTAATTACAGAGCTGGGTACGTGTGGGATGGCTCCTACAGCACGCACACCGAGAAACAACAGAACACACCTCAGAAATGCATTTCAGAGAATAAACTACCTATTTCCATCGATCCAATACCTGTGCATTGTAAAAACCTTGAGCATGTTTTGAGTGGAGAGATGAGGATCATGGTCATACATGTTTTGCATGTTCTCCTTTTAGCTCATTGCCATACTCAGGGATGTCAAAGGGGCGATAGCTGAAATATTCATTTCTCAGTTAATGAAGCAAAAATCCCACTCTGGATACTGTGTCCTAGCTAAAATTGTTTTGCATTTATCTATCTGCTCTGCCCCACAATTTATAGGCAAAACCTGTCTTGCTGCCACAGAGCTCCCTCCCTTGGCTGCTTCTCAGGCTGATTTTTCAGGTGTCCGCACAACAAATCAGTGGCACTGGCACTTTGAATAATTTAAACCCTTTTCTTGCAATTCTCTCATTATCACTCAAGTCAAAGTCCAAGTCATCCTTGTAGATAAGGAGGTTTCTATAGGAGTTTTAAGTCTTTGAAGTCTGGTATCATCTAAGCAAAGAAGAAAAATACACATTTCCTCAGTCCTGGTAACAGTTCTACCACGCCCTGTCAAAAACCTGAGGACCCAGTAGTATCTATTGGTCTTGATACACGGTGCCATGTCCCTGCATTACAGAGTAGTGCTTAGCAACTGTTAATTGCTGTATGCAAACCCCCAATTTGTTGTCAAAGTTATATAATATCCATTTTTGCTCTTTCATCCTGCTGACCTTCAGGCTTTGCCTGTCTTCCACTCTCACGCTGCTGCTTCTCACACTCAAAACTGGGCATTCTATAACATTATCTCATTCGCCAGCAGTCACAACTGGGCATTCTATAACATTATCTCATTCGCCAGCAATCAGTCTCATACTCTGAAGGTCGGTTTACATTTTTTGCCAATTACCAGTTATTTATTCCCCCATTCCTACCTTCTTTGTTTTGTAGCTTCATTTTCATGGAGATCATTACAATCAGCCATGATTCAGCCTTTATTTCTTAGAGAATGTTATTCACCCATGTCAAAGAGAGCGAGAGACTCTCTCAGCTCCAGAGGGTACCTTTAAGAGGGTACCTGCTTAAAAGGGAGAAAATTTTCAGACACACTCCAAAAGAGAATATGCAGAAATCCTCTCACCCCACAAAACTGGGACTGGGCTTTTATAGCATAAAGTGACTGACTGTCAGTCATCTTGTCATTGGACTCATATCTCTGTAGGGCTGGCAGGAACATCTAGTTTCCTGTAACGATGTGATCACAGATGTTTGTTTCATTGCTCATTGGCTCAAGAATCTTCTCATCTTCCCAAGTTGCCCTTGGAGATGATTAAATCAGGCTGATCTGTAATGGCCTTCGCCACTAGAAAACAGCATGACCTTCAGCTTGTATCTTTTCACCACGGGGAGTGTCCTGCTACACTCCACCCCGAGACTGCAATCAATCATCTTTACCTCATGAAGTGGTAATGGAGGTACCTCTTGCCTCCATGCTATAAAAGTGTCCTGGATTTTATACGTTACTATCAAATGTGTTAAGAAACTTCATTCTCTATGTTTAACGTGGCAGGCATACGTGGCATTAATTGTATTAAGTCTCGAATCATGTATCACACTCTCAAATATGTGATGATTATCAAGACTAGGCATAACTTGTTTAGTATCAAAACCACTATTTCAGGATGTAGTATTCTGTTAAAGATTCCAGTAGCAATCAGAGTTCATCCAGACAAAACGTCCCACCACTGATATTCTCCATCCTTTTTCACTTGTTTCGGCACATGATATATATACATCCTGTGTGTCATGTTGAACCATAATCAGGAGTCTATGAGTTCTCTCCTTCAGTCTTTCTATTAAGTTTTGTAGACCAGGGTGCTCTAGCAGCTTCTTGACCAATGTAATGTTCATTCTTAGAGATGCTGGTGAAGAGGGATTGTCACTGTATATTATGGTACACAGTCCTCAGTATTGAGTAGTTAAAGTCACACCCTGAAATGCAAGTAAAATTGCAAATGCTGAGATTTGAGTGATTGTTAAATGATGCCTTCAGGTTTTCTATTAACAAATTATCATCAAGTGTTCTCAGACATACACAGCCTTTTCCAACACACTCTAGGACAGACTCTGGATCATTATCAGAATATATTTCAAAATGACAAACACTCTATTCAGTGTCTTGAGTTCTTAAAGTGTTGCTTTCCCATATATATCCTCGTGTTCCTTTTCACAATGCAATGACAAATGAATAAACAAAATGTATCCAGGTACAACCATTTCTTATTTCTAAGCAGCGAAAGCATAAGCAAAGCAATGCACCTAATCATTACTACATAGTGATTAAGAAAGATACATAACCAATTGCCCTAATTACCATCATCCAGAGCTGCAGTCGCTGGGGAGCCCCTGTTACAGCAAGATTTTGGGGAACTTGTCCCAGAAATTGGGAGGCCCTAGGCAGTGTGTCCACTCACAGGTGAGGTCTCCAAAATTACTGTAAGAGGGTCCAACTTCTTATATTGTTGAATAATCTTACATAATTTTACCAGCAGAACATCTCCATTGAAATTCCACCTAAAGCTTGGCAAGAGCCCCAGGAGGAACCAAGGGAGTTTCCGTATCTATTTGGTTCTTTTTCATGTACTATTGACCAAGGCTAAACATCTGATTTCTCTGCCTCAAACACCAACCCCTGTACATACAGAAATAGACATATCAAATAATACATTCTTATAAACATTTTATCTACATTCTTCACTAATAATTGGAAACTTTATCCTCATCGATAATTTATATTTCACTAATGATGAGCTACTCATATAATGTTTGATTGGGAGGTTCATTTATAGGCCAACTTTGGTTCTGTGCCTGCTGCTCAGGCCTCAGCACTTCTGTCTGTGATGGTAATCTGATAAGGATCAACACTGTTGCTTAATTGTGCCTGAGTGCTAGCCAATAAAATGTAAGGATGCGTTGCACAGATGGTTACCCCATGATCGATGGCGCTGTCATTGCAAAGGCTATAAACTGTATGGTTCTGCATACAATGTTATGTCATGATATGACTGATTCTCTGCATCCCAAGGAGGAAGCCAAGCTCCTCCAGTCTACTGTGTGTTATTACTGGCTACTGGTACGTTGGGATCCCATCAACTTACCAAGGCAAAAATGGTGGGTCAATGATGTGTGCCCAATATATGTGACCAATTACTTCCAGCCAAAATAAGAATAGGAAACTTATACTTACTGCCGAGTTGGTTGAAATAAGGGCCAGAGAGGTAAAAAAAAAAAAGGATTTTCTGATGTTTGCATTGGTCCTACCCATGCCATCATATTCTCTGCCTTCTGTTGTAGTTGTTTCAGACTTCCCCAGGTGACAGCTGCAGTTACTGAGTTCCTAGGAATCCGTTGCCTGTGTGTTGATTCCCGTATCGTCAGTGGGGAGGTCTGGGGTATTGGGTTGAAGGGTCCTTCCAGCTCATGATAAGGCTTAACTTTTCTTGCAGGTGTCCACCGAGGACCTGTGGGCAATAAAACACAAGCATACCCTTCCCCCACACCAACAGATCTACTGGACCTTTCCAGGCTGGATCTCCTTTGGAATCCTTATACAGAGCCCACGGTTTAGCTGTAAGGTCCATTGTAGTGCTGAAATGGCATTCCACTGCTGTCAAGGCAAAACGATTTCTATTTAAAAAATTAAGAGTATATAAAGATATTGCTAGCTGATTATGTGAGGTGTCCAGAGAATTCCCCCTTCTTTGTTTTAAAACCGGGGCTTTCAATATAGCATATGTGTGTTTGACTATTGCCTGTCCTGTGGGATTATACAGAATATCCATCTTATGTCAAATCCTCCATTGCTGTAAAAATAGTTGTATATTTTGAGCTGTGTAACTAGGGCTGTTATTGATTTTCATTTCTTTCAGCACCCCCATGTTCACAAAACACCTCAACGAGTGACTTGGTATACACACAACTGTGTCCCAGAGGCTGCAGTGGCATGTGTCATCCCAGAAAATGAATCAACTGTTGCGTGAATCCACCATAGGCAATTAAATGATTGTATATGTGTTATGTCTGTTTGTCAAATTTCATTGGCTTCCAGGCCTCTTGGATTCACCACACTGACAGCATGGGTACCCCTGGTCTGCTGACAGTCTGGGCAAGCTCAGATGATGTCTACTGTGCAAGGTACTAGTAATATGCCTCAACATTGCTGGCAGCAGAGTTAACCACTGCCACCAAGGATTCTGCGTGTTGAAGTCACTGTTGCCTTGTACTGCATGCCCTGCTGTCTCAGGATATGCTGCCTCTGTGCATGTGCCTGGGTCCAGGGTCAAGAGGCTGCAACCCTCATGAACTTTCAGGGACTTTCCAAGACCCTGCTGGACCCTCCAGAACTTTCTAGGACCCTCCAGAGACTGTACTGGGCATGCACCTGTAAGAGAAGTGTGTATAAGAGCAGGATGAGGGGAGACACTCTTCTCTTTTTTTCGCTTCACCCCACGGGAGCAGCGGAGCTTTCAGACAAATGGACTGCCAGGGGTGGTCCACCTGGTGGTGACTATTGTGCTTTCTCTCTCTCTCTTTCTCTCTCTCTCTCTCTCTCTCTCTCTCTCTCTCTCTCCTTTCTCTTTTCATTGTGGATTGTAGGTAAAATACAGTAGTTTAGCGCGTGACTCCATTTTGAGTCTTAATTCTGTTCCTGAGAATATACAAAACCTGATCATGATAACCTGTTTGATTGAACATTACTCAGGAGTTAAGCTCAGCTGCCCCCAAGCCACCCAGAATTGTCTGAGGTCAGTTGGAAAGCAAGGCGGTTTAACTTCAGCCAAATCAAACCCAACAGGGGATCATGATATGCTCACAGAAATGTCTGCTCCTGTGTCTATATAAGACCTTCAAAAATTCTGCCCTGAATTTCTGTTGTTCTCTTGAGGTTGGCAGACCAATGAAACATGTTGTTAAAAGATCTGAACATCCTTCAATGTAAAAGGCAGATTAATTAGTTACAGTTGAGGCTGAGTTAAATATTGTCATACTGATCTTGCAGAAATATATACAGTGTGTTTGTAGTACAGACTACAAAGCACAATTAGACAGCCTGTGATAAAAGAGGAAAACAGGAGTATCATTTTTCAGTAATATATACACTGTCTTTCCAGCTACTCCAGCTAATATTAGTTTGGGTTTGGTAACCTGATGTGGGGTAATTGTCCACACATTGGAGAGCCATGCCTTCATTTTTTTCAGACTGGACTTCAATTTGCTGTTGGGTTCATGATATCAGCAATATTGTTCCAGTACTGTCTCTTCTAGATCAGGCACAGGTGTTTGTGAAAGATATCTGAAATACAAGAACTTGAGAATCTGATATCATCAAAGCATGTAAAATAAGAGGAGCTGAGGTACAGAACCATATGGCATTCTCAGGGTTTACTGTATGAATCTTTGCATATAGACTAATGGGTTGCAGTCCCACCATGCAATCTGTAGGTGTAAATTATTTAATTTTCACTGTAGTTTTTGTGTATGCTGTGCTTTGTCAGCAAACCAGGCATCTTCTTTGTGCTATTCTGTTAACTTGTCATAAAGGAACGCCTTCTCCACAGGAGATACAAGGGTATCTCCAAGGGGGTGAGTTTCCCCTAGTGTGGGAATAAAAGTTCTACAATAAACATCCCAAAAAGGTCTGTAATTGTTCCACTGCAGTTTGTACAGGAAATTCACACACAAGCTGTAAAAAGGTGACGCTTATCTCCTTACACAATACCTCCGGGGTCCTCCAACTTCCTTGAAGGCAGAAACCTGTTCTGCGAGGGGCCAAGCGATATCTGAAGATCAAGGGTGAGAAAGCCTCAGGACTTATCAGCCTTCATCTCCCAAGGCCCTAAAGACCATCACCGACTATGACCTGGAGACATCACGCAAATGAAAGGAAGAAAAGACCTAATTTACATGCAAAAGAGGGGACAGGTTGTGTCTTTGTCTAGGCAGATAATGTCATCATATGATTTTGTAACTTTGCAACAAATATAAGTGAAGCAAGTTGCCGAGTCGGGTGCGCACGTTTGTGGTGGAGAGATCCCCCGTGCGGCCGGCGCCGAATAAACATAACTTCTTTGTAACTCTTTGAGTTATAGAGTCTGTTTCCGCAAGTCGTGCCAGTCCCATGGGACTAATTTATATCTGCTAGAGATTTCCTCCAATATACCTGCTGTAAATTGGCTCTGAAGCTCCTTCTCATTGATGCTTTTCCACAGCTCTTTAAAAACCACATATGGCGGGGACACATGTTGCAGCTGTTGGTAGGATCTTAAAATCACTGGAAATGCCACAGGGTCTTCATGATTTAATGCTTCCCTAAAACATATCTCTAAACCAGATCCTTTTCCCTGGACTTCTACCAGGATGCATCAGGATGGGGAATTTTGGAGGGAGGTGGGGGGCGCGCAAGGCGAGTCAAGCTGCAGGTGCTCAGCTTCACTGTACATATGCGGGGAGGTGGGTCTATATTTGTGGGGCCTTGGATTGTAATTCATTATCTTTATCCTTTGAAGTGTGGGAAATGTTAATGTTGTTTTTGCACGATGGGGCCAAGGGAATTAAGACAAAGACTTTCTCCCATAACTATTTCTTTGTATTGTTAATTAGATGCCCCATGAGTTTTGAATTTTAAATTTTTTACAAGATAAGATTATGGAGGTATGAGTGACAAGATAAGATCGTGACAAAGAATCAGACATCCCCTGCAGGGATTGTAGGCTCCTCGGGAAGTTGTAAACCTTGGAGTACCTAAGCAATGGGAAAACAAGGGAGGGAAGTTGTGGCTGGGCTAGGGAATAAAAAGCTGAATATTGTACCTATCAGGAGTGCCTACTAGCTAGGACACTGCTCTTGCAAGAACGCTTAATAAAAGTGCTTCACTGCAGAGTCTGACCTGAGTCTTTCATGAGAAAATTTGTTTTGTTTCTTACAGCACCCCAGCTTGTTTCTCTTGGGGGACACTATGTGTTACCTCTTTCTCTTCTTGACATGGTATCTCAAAGGGTTCTGTTACCTCTCCAGCCAGAGGTTGTAAAGCAATATAAATCAATTACCATGTAAACACAACAGAGGTCAGAACTGCAAGCCCCAGCTCCTTTTTAATTTTAAATTCTTGCCCCACTTTATACCATAATGCTAAATCTATGCTCCCTTCTGCTGGGAACCATGTACAATATCTCTGAATACAGAGCAACAACTCACGCAATTGATGATCTGTTACCGAAGAGTGAGTAGCCTGGAGTAACTGCTTTAGAACTTGCATACACAACTTTTGTTCCTTAGAAAGCCCGGATGCCATGATTTAAGAGAGGAGGGGCGGGGAGAGAGAGAGAGAGAGAGAGGGAGAGATTGAAATAGAGTGGTGGCACTGACAAACTATGTGCAACAAGGAGCCTGGCAAGGAGCCGCTGATGGGTGGGTGCTGAGAGCCTGGAGCGCTGGCTCCCCTGAAAGCCCAATGGGAGAAAGAGAGAAAAGAAAACCCTTTCTGAACTTATGTATGCCTATAGCTTCTTGTAGACAGGTGCTGGTGTCTGTTACTCACCAGAGGCAGAGGAAAAAGTTTTGGTCTGGATGTCGTTCCTCCTCGGCCTATGAGCACACCACTGATTACTTCACCTCACACAGTGCACCACCTGCCCCTCTCGGGCCAGCCAGGATCAGGGTAATATAGTGAAACATATCAAACCCACTCTGATTTGCTGAAGGGGAAGCATTGCCAAAAGCGAATGCTCCTCTGCTATGTGCAAACCCCCAGTTTATTGTCAAAGTTACAGAATATCTGTTTTTGCTTTTACATCCTGCTGACCCTCAGGCTTTGCCTGTTTTCCACTCTCATGCTGCTGCTTCTCACACAACTGGGAATTCTATAACATTACCTCATTCACCAGCAATCAGTCTCACACTCTGAAGGTCAGTTTACATTTTTTGCCAATTAACAGTTATTTATTCCCACACAGAACAATTTACTGAAGAGTTGCTGTGAGAGACTGAACCGTGGGACTTTTGTCTCAAAGATTGCCTGCCCAAGTGATTGTCATGGAAACAACCACCATTATCATCTCCTTATCAGAAATAGCATCCTAAGGAATGAGGCTACAAGGCTGAGGGGCATGAGACTTGCAAAGCTTCCTGCCATGCAGCAGTGGCCAGAACAGCCCATGAAGAGCAGGACCAGGGCTGAGATAAGATGCAAGCCTCATTGGTGAGAGATAAGAGCAGTACCAAAACTTCATTGCTGTATATACATCATTTGACCTTGTTTGCATCTTAATCTTGGTCTTGGGATTGTAAAAACCTTCCCGATATCGAATAGGGACAGTTGCTTTAGACTATAAGACTATGAATAGAACAGAAAGGAAATGGAGAAACGGAGAGGATATCCATCAGTACCTGAGTGAAAGAAAAAAAAAGCTATAAAATACAGAGTATTAAAAAAACCCCTGATAGAACCAAGATAGGCCTAAAAGCAAACAAGATGTATTATAAATGGATAATAGGAAATGTGCACATATGAATGACAGAAACCTCAAAGGCAGTTAAATCCTGTTCTGTAAGAGACAGCAGAAGGTAAGTTGCTGTTCCTGATCTATGGAGGGAAAGGTTGCGTTGTGAGTTCGTTAGATGCCAATAGCTCTCCATGAGCAGAGGGCACCTGAGATGCAGATCTTTAAGGAATTTGATTAGTTAACTCTGCTGTTTGAGAAACAGTCTGGTTTTTGTGGTTGTGCTTCCTCCAAAATTTAACATGTAAAGATCTGTCATTACTTATAATGATGTTATCTTTCCCAGCTATTTAATATGTATTACAGACAAGGCCAGATCCTGCAATAGGAACTTATTTCCTCATAGTGGCATAGCAGGACAAGGAATAAAAGTGAGTTGCTCACTTGCCAGCCACTGGATGGAGTTGGTCCAAGAGTATCTTTCTGATGGCATGGGACAAAGGGCAGACGGGTGGCTATTCCGCTGCTCTCAAAACTAGCTTCTGTGTTTTCAGTTTGAACCTGTTGAGGCCTGTGGGCTGCCTCTGAAGGCTTGAGGGACCTTAACTGAGAAAAGCAAGCCTGTTGCAGGAAGCTGAAACATTGTGTCCTCTGCCGACTGAGGAAGCTTGAAAGCTATAACTGAGTTTTCAAATGATGGACCAGACCAAAACCCAGGGGGATCGTTGCAAATCCTTCCTTAAGCCATACCAGGCTTCTGATCTATCTCCAACTGCTTAATTTAATTTACTGAACTACACAACTTTTGTGGCATAGTGTCAGTCCTCTTGGCCTTGGGGTACTCAGGAAGCCTTAGTCAGGCCTGCAAAAGTAGGAGTCTGTCTTAGCATGGATCTCCTTTACAAAGTAACAGTTGGAGGTTTTTGCTGCATGCCTCTTGGCTCAGAGTCTGTGGAGATCGTTTATATTACAGGTCTAATATTTGTACCCATGCTTCACGGAGAATATTAAAATCCAACCTGAGATTTCTGCTTAAAAATGTGACTCCAGGAGCTAAGACACTTGGGAAGTGGCAGAAAATAGTACAAGTGGTGCAATGAAGCTCTAGGCAAAGCGGAGGATAAACATTATCTGTCATGTCCCAGCACCGT
This sequence comes from Colius striatus, assembly GCF_028858725.1. NCBI lineage: Eukaryota > Metazoa > Chordata > Aves > Coliiformes > Coliidae > Colius > Colius striatus. The sequence continues at coordinate 34,590,879 of NC_084790.1, forward strand.
AGTGTCAGTTACTAGTTTTTGTCTTAGGAGGAGCGTGGTAGCTCAGAGAGAAAGCAGAGGTCTGTGGTGCAATGTGTACAGTGGAGGTGGGCACTACTCCAAACAAGCTGCAGAAAGCAGAACTATGGAGGTAAGGGGGCAGAGCTATCATAGCATGGGTTACAAGCCGCCACAGAGGGCTGGATTTGGAGTGTTCCCTGGGAACCCCTGCCAGCCTCTCAGGAAAGCTGCAGGCACAACCCATGATATAGTAAGGCTGTGAGCTAAGTGCACAACGTTGACACAATTTATATCACCCAGGCATTTCAGTCGAGGCACATCAGGAGTTCCTGCTGCCTCCTCTGAGATTCTCCCTGTCTCTATTCTGCCAGGTAACCTTCTCCTTGCACCTCTGGGTCAGAAGCAGCAGTTACCCTGCCTTCCCATGTTTGCATATAAATACAAGTACACACAAAGAAGTATGTGGGTACCAGTGATATCTGTGTTAATACAAATGTGTTATACATACAGACATGTATGGTTCATGCACCTATAGGTAGATAAGCACAGGCTTTGCCAGCCCGGAGCCAGCACCTTTCTGAGCAAACACCTTCCACTGCAAACAACAAACCAAAAATCGCATGAGGGGCCCAGCCTCTGAAAGTCGGAGGACAGAATCGTTTCCCCACCGCCCAGCAGGGCCGTGCCGTGCCGGTGGCTGACGCGGTCCCCGGCGGTAGGCGTGCGTGTCAGGCCGTGTCAGGCGGGGAGCGTTCCCCCTGCGGGAGCCGAGGCTTTTTTTTTTTTCCTTTTTCTGACAGCGTCGGCTGAAGTAAAGGCGCTGTTGTGAAAAAACTGATACATAACCCCCATCTATAGAAACGCGGGGGCAGGCCGGGACGGATTGACTTTTTCTGGGGGGGGCGAGGTGAGGTCTCACAGGGAGTATGGAACTTGCGAGAAGACCAGCCGAGCAGTATGGAACCCAATTGCGCAGTGGGGCAGTTTTGCGCACTTCAGGTCTTTGAGCACCCCGAAAAGCGCCGACAACCACCGCCCCCGCCCCGGCTGGCAGCGCGGTGGGCGGAGGGAAGCGAGAATGAGCGCCGCCCGGCACCTCCCTCCGCCCACCCTCGCCTCACTCAGCACAGCAACTCGGCGCACAAACTGAAAGTAAAATCAACAAAACCAACCAAACAAAAAAGCCCACCCCAAACCCCCTCAGACCCAACCAGAGGGAAAGGACGGCGGCGGTCAGATGGTAGCGGCTTTGACGGGTGAGTAGAGCGGTGGGCGCCCGGGCGGAGGATTCTCGGCCCTGCGGCGGGGAGCGGGCCCGAGCCGCGTGCCGGGCTGAAACTGGGGGGCGGAGGTCGGGTAAGGGGAGAAAGCATAGCAGGACAGCGAGGCCGGGCTGGAAAGAGAGGCAGCAGGGAGACCTGGTGTGAAGTTGGGGGAATTTCTGTGAGGTGGTGATTTATCCATCTTCCTTTAAGTCCGCGTGCAGACTGGCCCGCCGAGCACAGGTACCGAGTGCTGGGTGCTGCGAGTGTGAGAAGGAAGCCGTGGCCCACTTATGTCATCCAGGGGCAACTCGTACAGCACACCTGTGAGGCGCGCAGTTCGCCCTGTAAAAGAATCCCTAGAAAGGGATTACTACTCTTTCACCAGGGCAGGGGGTAGGGAATGTTCAGTGGGTCATCAAAGTCTTACTTTATACCATAAAAAGAGTAAGACGTGTGTGATTAAAGACACTGTTCTGCTCCAGGATGTGCCTTGAGTAGATATTCACCAACATAGTTGTGGACAGACTGTGTCCCCTTCCTGTCTTAGTACCCAGTTTTGGCTATAATGCAGGAGGCATAGAAGATGCAGAGGCTTTATGAAAGATACTACCTGATTTAAGAAGTGTTCAGAACTGACAGCTGTGCACTTTTGTGCCTACACAAAACATTCAAAAGCAGATATCATTTTCAGAGTAGAATTAACACAGCATGGTTTCATATGAGGTTTCATGTGAAGGGGCTTTTCTGATTCTTGAAGGGAAAGGATGAACTCATGTGGCAGTAGGATTATTTTTTTTGTTTCTAGCTGCTAGCACCACACAGGTAGTACTACAGCAGACAGTTTTGAGATTTATCTGTCATTGTCAGCTTTTCAGAACTTTCTAAGTGGGATTAGAATGGGGGGAAAGCTGGTAGATGAATGCACATGGAGATAATACAATTCCATACACCGTATTTTCATGAAAACTAATGTGAATTACAGGAGGCTCATCATTGAAAGAGATGAGTTTTAAAATAGCAGATTATTAAACATTTGTGCCTCTGTGTGTTTCTGATTACTGAGCTTTCAGAATACCATTTTCAAACTTTACTCCTCTGTGTTTAGTCATCTCTTTCTTCTCTTCCCCCTCCCCCCCCCCCTTTTTTTTTAAGAATAGTTTGGAATTTTCACCTACTCCTGTTGTCAGGAGTTGGATTTTTTCATACAGTAACATCCAGCATGCAGCAAAATAGTTTGACTCTGTGAAACCTAAAAAAAAATTGTCAGGGAAGACATTCATAGAAACATAGAAACATAGAATATTTTGAGTTGGAAGGAACTTTAAAGATCATATAGTTCCTATACTCTTGCCATGTGCATAGGGACACTGTCCACTGAATCAGGTTGCTCAAAGCTCCATCCAACCTGTCCTTGAACACTTCCAGGGATGGGATCCCCACAACCTCTCTGGGCAATCTGCAGTGTCTCACCACCCTCACAGTGAAGAAATTCCTAGTATGTAATCTGAATCTACCCTCTTTCAGTTGCTGTTTCCACTTGTCCTCTTTTCCATTAGATGACCTTGTAAAAAGCCACTCTCCAACTTTCTTGTAGGTCCCTTTAGGTACTGGAATACTGCAGTAGGGTCTCTCCAGAACATTCACTTCTCCAGGCTGAACAAACCCAACTGAACCTGTCACTTATCTGAGGGGAGGCAAACCAGCAGAGATGTAGATTACAGGGAAAGGGGAGCTTGTTAAATTCAGATGTTTTCAGGTGGTGGAGAGTGTTTGTGTGTGTGCTGTATGGTAACTTTTCCTATGCATTGCACTGGATATGCTGGTGAACACGTGTCCCAAAAGACTGCCAAATAGTAAGTTCCAAGGCCAGATAGTTTTGTGTCTCCTCCAGGAGAATTAGAAGTCTTTTATCTCTCACTTGTTTATGAGGGCTGAAAAGCAGCATAGTTTGCCATCTGAAACTCAGGAAAATGGCGGCCCTTTCCACACAGAACTGAACAAGGTTCATCAACGTCTCTCTGTGCTGACTGTAAGGATGAAAGGGTGTGTGACCATGCTTACCGACAATGCCCAAGTCCAAGAGAATAGATGCCTGGAGCTATGCATGAGAGTGATGTTTTTTGCAGGCTGCTTTCTGAATGCCTGGCTCAAAATGTGGTTCTGTCACCTACAGAAAGCTATGGGTAGACATTGGGCTAATCACTGAGCTTGAGGAGTGGTCTTTATTGATGCTGTATCCTTTTTCAACAGTGGTCACTGTGAAGAAGAAGAAGGATGGAGTAGGAAATCCCTGCAGCAAAGGCTGAAGACTTTAGACAAGCTGCCCTTCCTGATGCCTAACTCTTAACTGCTCTGGCAGGCCTAGCAGTGCAGCATGATTAAGATGAGGAGGAAGAAACTATGGGCATCTTGCTTCTGTTTTGCAGCTGCCTTTTTCCTTGTGGTGACACTCCAGGTACAGGGGCAAGATGGGGGAATGTGCATGAGATCACTCTCAAAAGTAGGCCTCAGTTTTCACAGATGAGGATGTTTTCCATACAGGTCTTTGCTTTAACAGCAGTGTTTAAAGAAACTGTCAGTAGCGTTGTCCTGGTTGTAATAGCTGACTCCAGAAATGGCATTACACAGAGAATACTTTCCTCCATAGTTCCTTGTCTCCTGGAGGAGTTTTGTAGGAGTGGCTTACCATGCCATGCCAAGCCTCAGCACATCATGCCATGTTATGCTGCCTTCATCCAGTGTTATGTTGTCTGTTCATGTGTTTGGACTCATTAGGCAGGACCCATTTCATACTAATAGATCAGGGAAACCCAAGCACATCAGTAAATGGTGATGAAAATGTATCCATCAGTCCTCATGCAAACTCCATTCTTAGCGTTGGGAAGTCCAGCAGCTGATCAGTGAAAAAATGTATGTGAGAGAAATTAATGTGGAGGCCTATTAATTTGTAGCTGATACATGTTACCCTAGATTTTTGTTAGAACAGAACAGCTTTTAGATTAATTCAGTCAGTCTTGGTTGGCAGTCATAGGACTTTAGGAGACTTCAGTCATGAAGGGCCAGGATCCATCCCAAAGATATCTTTCTGCTTGGTCTGTACTCAGTGGAGTCAGCAGGAGGACCTCTGAAGCTCTCCCAGGCCAGCTGCCTACTCCAAACTGGAGCTATTTCTTGAGGGCACTTACATTCAACAATCACTTTCAGTTCTGTTCTGCTGAACAAGACATCCATAGGTGATACAGCTGCCCTAGCATAGGAGCAATGCTAGCAAGCATTTAGGACCTTTATTGTGAGGATTTGTGACTCTACTGCACCTCCACAGCTGTGCAGGTTTGGAGCTGATGAGAGTTTCTCTGCGCCCAGCTGGGATTTTTATCTGTAGGTGTTCACTCATCAGTGACAGTTGGTACTCTGGTGCTGGAACTGCTGTAGCATATGAGCTGTTGATAAGTATATCAACCCAGGAGTTCAGAGGCAGCTACTAGAAAATCTGCTCAGGGATGGAGATGCCTTCAATTTTGCCAGGGTAAAGTCCAGAAAAAAAGAAGGAGCATATTCCTGGAGAAACCTGGACATGAGGTAGTTACAGACTTATTTCAATTACATTGCCACAGTTGTGGTTCATCAAACTATTGGATATGACTCTTTTCCCCAGCTGGTACACTCACCAGTGCAGGAGTATGTTCTGTATTTTTCTGTAGAGCTGCACTTTGCACCGCCTCCTGTGTGTGCCCTCCCAATATCCTGTGTTACACAGAGCCCATTAGTCTAACTACATTTTTTGCTACACAGTGAGAGCAAATGACACAGCAAACAGCAAAATTAATGCATGCTGTAAAGCTATAGGGGAAGAGAAATCTTTTCAAACAACTTAATACACTCTCCTGCTTTCCAGTATCCTCCTTCAGAGCAGTCTGACAATTGAAGGTGCTGTGAAAAAAACTGTCTGCTGGGTTTGAAATCCCATCATCCTTGCAGCTGCCCCTGGCATGGTTTTGTGCACTACCTGTGAAGATGTGTGCACAAAAAGCTGTTTGCATGGTAGCAGGAAGGTCTTTGCCCCTGTGAAGAGCAGGAGCTGTGTGTCCTGTGGCAATATCTGCTTGCATTTTGCTCAGCAGACTGCCCCAGGACACTTTTATGGCAGGTACTACCTGTACAAAAGACTGGTGGCTTCACAGGCATCTTTCTGGAGACTTCTGTCTCATGGCTGATGGAGAGAATACTCGATGGATTGGGAACACAAGTAGTGTTCTCCTCCATCCCTATCTTGGCAGGGAGGAATACTAAACAAATAAGGAAGCACAGCTGATTAACAAGTGGCTCAGAGACTGGTGCCACCAATACAACTTTGGGTTTTTTTATCATGGTGAAATTTTCATGATACTAGGTCTGGTGTCAGGTGGAGTTCATCTGTCTCAAAGGGAGAGAAGGATCCTTGCAAATGAGCTGCTAGGGCTCATAGAAAGGGCTTTAAACTCATTTTAAAGTGGGTAGGGGATAACATCAGGCCTGCTATGGTTGAGCCTATGGGTGGCAAGCCAATGCTGGGGGTTAATCCTACACGATCATCTTACTGGGACAGGGTATTAGAGGATAAAGGGGCCCAGGATAGTTGGTCTCTATTCAAAGATCACTTTTTCCAGGCTAAGGATCAGAGCATCCCAGCAGGTAAGAAATTAAGAAAGGGAGGCAGGAGACCCACATGGTTAAATAGGAAACTGTTGGGAACACTCAAGTGGAAGACGAGAGTCTATAGATCATGGAAGGAAGGGATGGCCATTTGGGATGAATATAAGACTCTTGTTAGAGGATGTAGGGAGGCAACTAGGAAAGCTAAAGCCTCATTGGAGTTGTATCTTGCAAGGGAGGTCAAGGACAAGAAGGGCTTCTTCAAATACATTGCAGATAAAACTAACACTAGAGGCAATGTAGGCCCACTGTTGAATGAGGCAGGTGCCCTGGTGACAGATACAGAGAAGGCAGAGTTACTGAATGCCTTCTTTGCTTCTGTCTATACTGCTGGAGACTGTCCTCAGGAGCCCCAGACTCCAGGGGAAGACAGGTTAAAGGAGGAATTTTGTTTGGTTGATGAGGACTGGGTTAAGGATCAGTTGAGCAATCTAGATGTACATAAATCCACAGACCCTGATGGGATGCACCCACGGGTGCTGAGGGAGCTGGTGGAACTCATTGCTAAACCAATCTCCATCATCTTTAGTAAGTCGTGGAGAACAAGAGAGATGCCTGAGGACTAGAGGAAAGCAAATGTCAATCCAGTCTTCAAAAAGGGCAAGAAGGAGGAGCCAGGGAACTACAGACCAGTCAGCCTCACCTCCATCCCTGGAAAGATGACGGAGTTACTTATCCTGGGTGCTATCTGCAGTTATGTAAAGGTCAAGAAGGTCGTTAGGAGCAGTCAACATGGCTTTACCAAGGGGAAGTCATGTTTGACCAACCTGATAGCCTTTGATGAAGATGTAACCAGGTGGCTAGATGGTGATAGTGTACAGGATGTGGTTTCTCTTGATTTCAGTAAAGCATTTGACACCATCTCCTGCAGCATCCTCGCAGCAAAACTGAGACTGTATGGGCTGGATGATCAGGTAGTGAGATGGATTGTTAAGTGGTTGAAGGGAAGAAGGCAGAGAGTTGTGATCAATAGGGCAGTATCTAGCTGGAGACCTGTATCTAGTGTAGTCCCTCAGGAGTCAGTGCTGGGACCAGTACTGTTCAATATTGTCCTGGTTTTGGCTAGGATAGAGTTAACTTTGATGAGGAAGTAGGAAGGGGCACAGCATGGGCAGCTGACCTGGGCTGGCCAACAGGTATTCCATACCATACTGACATCATGCCCAGTACCTAGAGGCAGGGAGCTAGTCGGGGGCGGGGCTTCGGGAGCACAGGCGGGGCTGCCGGTCGGAAGGGGTCGCGTCGGGTCCCGGGTGGTGAGCAGCCACAGCACACACCATTCCTTTTGTATATCCCCTCATTTACTGTTAAAACTGTTCCTTTTTCCCCCTGAACCTGTTTCTTCTTCTTGTTGTTCTATTAAACCGTTTATTTCAACCTACGCGGGTTTTCCCCCTTTTTCTCTGGTTCCCCTTCCCACTCCACCGGGAGGGGAGGAGTGAGCGAGCCCCCTTGTGGCTCTTTGTTCCCGGCTGGGCAAAACCACGACAAATATATTCATTAATGACCTTGATGAGGGAACAGAGAGCGCTGTCAGCAAGTTTGCTGACCATACTAAATTGGGACGAGTAGCTGACACAGCAGAAGGCTGTGCTGCCATTCAATGAGACTTAGACAGGCTGGGGAGTTGGGCAGAGAGAAATCTCATGAAATTCAACAAGGGCAAGTGTAGAGTCTTGCATCTGGGAAAGAATAATCCCATGTACCAGTACAGGCTGGGGAATTAAACTGTTAGAGAGTAGTGTAGGGGAAAGGGACCTGGGGGTCTTGGTGGACAGCAAAATGAGCATGAGCCAGCAATGTGCCCTCATGGCCAAGAAGGCCAATGGCATTATGGGGTATACTAGAAGGGCTGTGGGGAGTAGGTCGAGAGAAGTTCTCCTCCCTCTCTACTGTGCCCTCATGAGACTGCATCTGGAATATTGTGTCCAGTTGTGGGCCCCTCAGTTCAAGAAAGACAGGGAGCTGCTGGAGAGTTCAGCGCAGGGCCACCTAGGTGATGGAGTGGAGCATCTCCCTTATAATGAAAGACTGAGGGAGCTGGGGCTCATTAACTTGGAGAAGAGGAGACTCAGGGGTGACCTCATTAATGTTTACAAATATGTAGAGGGTGGGTGTCAGGAGGATGGAGCCAGGCTGTTCTCAGTGATGTCCAGTGACAGGACAAGGGCCAATGGGTACAAGCTGGAACATAAGAGGTTCCAAAGAAATACAAGGAAGAATTTCTTCACTGTGAGGGTGATGGAGCCCTGACACAGGCTTCTCAGATGGGCTGTGGAGTCTCCTTCTCTGGAGACATTCAAAACCCACCCGGCTGAGTTCCTTTGTGACCTACTCTAGGTGGTCCTGCTCTGGTGGGGGTTTGATTTGGTGGGGGTAGATGATTTTTCGAGGTCTGTTCCAACCCTTAAGATTCTGTGATTCTGTGACCAGTGTTAGAGGCTTCTGAGGTGGGCAGCTTTTAAGTCTCCTCACAGGGTTTCAGATATGTAAATGATGGTTCATACTGTTAGGTCTTTTACTTCTCTGCATACAGATGTGATTTTTGTCTTCTACATAGCCATGAAGTTGCCTTCAAGACCTGTATGCACCTGGTTTATTCAGTCAGAGGTTTAAAAAGTAGCAGACGTGGCCACACAGAGACATGAAAACTTCATGAGTATTTTTACATCTAGTCTTCCAGAGGAAACCTGGCTGCTCAGCCACAATACTGTCTTACGTTTTTTCCAGGGAGAAAGCAGAAGCTGTGATGTTAAATTATGTATGATATGGACATATCTCCAACCGCCAGGATAGTGACTGCAGTCAGTGAAATTCATCCACTTTGTCAGAAGCTTCATATGCAGATTTAGTGCTTTAGTGATTAAGTTCTGATTTGTCGAGCAGATGTCCTGGCTAATGTGGTATGTATGTTTATTTTCCTGAAGGTTATCACTGAACTGGGTAATTCAGAGAATAAGGTTGCAGTTACCTCCAGTTTACGCAGTGACCTGTTGAAGCCTATGGAAAGAGATGCTTTTCAATTTAAGAGGCAGAATCTTCACAGCAGCTTCAAGACAGAGTCTGATGTAAATTACTATCCCGTCCTACTCTGGTGGTCTCCAGTGACTAGAGAGACGGGGAGTTGGAGTCAGTGTGGAGAGGATGTTTGCTTGTTTACTGTCAACAAGACCTACCAGCACAGTCGGATGACAAGAGCATTTCTGTTCTATGGTAAGGATGTTTCTTTTTGAAGGGCTAACCTTCCCTCTTTTCCTTTTCCTACCCTGTTATTTTCCTTTAGGGGTTAAATATTCTAGGTAGTAATCACTGAAAACAAGAAACTTTTGTGGCTCATTGTGATTAATTTTACATTGTGCTGAATACTATCATTAGAGATCCAGAGATGCGTGTTCTCTGTAGAAGTACTCTGAAAAGTGATTGTACATGTCTTTGGGATGACTGTTGCTTTGTCTTCTGCTGCTTTCCAATTGTATGTGCTCACTGTTTATTTATTATTATTTATTATTTCCTGTACTTGCCAAGTCATGAAAAGATAACCTGAGATCAAGTCAGCTTTTTCCAGTCTTCTGTCTTGTCACCCCTAGCAAAGGTTCTGCAAGGCCTTTGTTGCACTTGTGCAAGTCTTTTGTCTTAAAATAATGCCCTCACTGTGCAATTCCTCAGCTTCATGGGCTGAGAGACTGCCAACAGACTGTAAATGCAAAAGGAGTGAAAGAAACCTAATGATTCCACACAGGGAGCAGCAGCTAGTGTAGTCTTCTGAGCTACTTCGGCTCTGCTGCCTCAGAAACTTCCCACTAAATGTCCTGTAAAGAGAGTCTGCAAAAAAGATAAATTATGCATCTTTTAAAAATAGGCCTTATTTTGTTAGTTTTCTTCTTCTCCATATGGTTGCTTTTCAGAGAAAAAGTGAATTTTAGGTGCACATTTTCCATCACTGGTAGGTTCAACTCCTTTGTAAAAAAAATAAGTTGTAGTCCTGAATCTCATTCACTTAGGATAAAGGTGAGCTGGAAATGCAAAGGGCCTTTTTCTTGGTTGTTGACAGTAAACCAGAAACTTGTGACTGGTCTTTTCAGTGCTCCAAGTAGGTCAGCCTTGTCAGTGGATAATGTATGGGTCAGGCATGTGAATAAAAGTATAACAGCAAAGGAATGAGACACTGACCCATTAAAGGCAAGGAAAGCTCAGTTTATGTCATGTAAAAGCTGTCAAGTCTGGTGCTTTTGGTCTGTGGAAGTAATTCTGTTTGTTTCAGCATTCAAAGGACTATTACTGTTCATTTGTAGCAGGCTTATTTATTTTTAAAGGACTGTTTATACCGGACAAAAGACTCTCCCTGTAGGTTTTTTTTTCTTCTTCTAGTGGTACTAGTTATGAACTGTGTAGAGATAAGTGTCAAAATATGCAAATATTGTTATATGCCTTATGCCCTGTCCCCAACTCAGTGAGCTAGTCAAGAAATGAGTGATCCAAAGCTTAGAAAAAATGTTATTCAAAAATATATGTGACAGATGTTTCTAGCAGAACTGCTTCACTAGGAACAGCTTATTTTCTGCAGATTATCTTCACTTACTATCCTGGTCAATGGAAACCCCTAGGTGTAGGCAGTGACTTTGTCAACTGTCATCATCTCCCAGTTGGAAGTGAGATGTGGCATCTACTTACTGGATTTTGTCTTTGCTTTGGGAGAGATTCCCAGCTCCACCTTTGAAGTGTCACATACTTCACAAGAGTTTTGTGTGTAGCGTGAGCTACCAATGCAACTGAGTCAGCATAAGCTGGATCTGGTGCCGTGCTCTCAGAGCCTCAGGGATGTTATTGCTAATGGAGGAGTTACGTCCAGCTTTTCTGTGCTGGAGTCCTGAGCCTTTGGAATATGAATACTGAATGAAAGATAGCTCCTAAGATGCAGAACTTCTCCTGACAGCCTCTGTTGTTCTTTTCTGCAGTTTGCCATGCACATAAGAGTTCATAATTAATAGTTTGAAAGTTGAAATTGCTCATAATTGTACTTTCTTTATCCACCCACCATAAGGTCCTTTATCTCCCCCGTCTCACAGGCTAGGGAACATTTAACTTGAACCCTTGAAAGCTTTTTTTCTTCTTGCTGGACTGAGAGTGATTGTTATGTTAGAATCAGTCATTCTGATGTGCTCTGAACTATAGTGCATTTTTCTTTTTGCCTAATTCTCTCCTTGTTTTGTAGGTTTTACATTTTGCATTTTTGTGTCTCTATCATCCCTTCCCGTGTCTCAATCTTTCCTCTATTTTCCTTCCCTTGCCCCTGCAATACTACCTTAAGGAGAGAGCACTCTTGTGAGAGACAGAGTTGAAATGCTGTACTTCCAATCCACAGCATTTAATTCTTTTCTGTACGCACAGCTGCTTCTCTGCTGGGCATTGCTTGGAGCAAAGTGTTTTCAAAACCAAATAGCCCCTATAGGCTTCCCTGTGAGAATGTGATTCACTTTCAGATTTCATCACCTTTTTGTCTAACCATGACACATCATAAACAGAGGCAGGAAATAGTGATTTTCGGTGAATGGCATGGCCCTTCGTCCTTTCAGTATTGAGGGCTTAGGACCACCTTTCCATTAAAACAGAAGATTATATACTTGGTGGACCTAAAAAAGCCCAGCTGACCTCTTGAAGGATCTTGCTCTATCGGAAGCTTTTATGTTAGTGGCAGCTAACATCTATTTTCACTGCAGCGGTGAAGTCTGACGTCGGTTTTATAAGGTAATCCTTGGAGCTATCTTGGTAGGTCCGTGCAGCCCCAAAGACCACTAGGCATTTTTTTTTCCTGCTTTATATGTTATTTTACAGACCAAAATCCTGTGTTAGGCTTTTGCTACCTCTCTCTTTTTTCCCCCATCAGTGTTTTGAGGTCAAGGGTAGAACAGCAATGGAAAAGTTTGAAATATGACTGAGATGGTAGAATAGCTGGTCTGAAGAAAAGTGATTTATGGTGATTTCTAAACTAGCTGTTCATGGTTTGTTTCAGTTTATGAACCTCTCTTGCTTCACGATACCAGTTACAAGTTTTGTATATTTGGTGCTTGTACTTAAGTAAAAAGACAATGAGGAAGTATCTTGTCAGAGATTTATCAGCTCTGCATTTAATCTGCACTAGAGCTAGTCATGCAAGTGAAGTACAGTGGTACTGAAGGGAGAGCAAAGGTCAGATTCATGAGGTGGAATTTTGAATTTAGTTTAGCATAGACCAGTCTTTGAGAAACAGCTTCTGGATTTGTCCTAAAGTTTCTATCACCTCTTTTTCCTGGAGGTGCAAGTGGCAGCAATGGTCTGTTTTTAGAGTTTAAACATGGTTTGTCTTCTACTATTTGAGGATCTGTTTTCTACTAAGAGCTACTTCATGAATCTGATAGGCAGCTATGGTACATCTTTTCTTATTTCTCTCTTTGATAAGTCCTTACAGTACAATGTCTTTCCAAGACTTGAAGTATTTGTTGTAATTTAAAATTCTTATTGAGCCTTAGAAATGAGAAGACTTCAGACTGATGTAACCTGAAAGGAAACCATTTCTAATGCAAACTACTGATCCTAATTCTCTGGATTCTTGTGCCACCAAATTAAGTTTTCTCTGTCAGAACACTTCTCTGTCTTTGCATGAATTGCCATCTTTGCAATACTGTCTTATAGTGTCATAAGTGTGATGGCTGTAGAGCTAATATGCCATTAGAACTTGACTTCCATGTCACTGTAGTTAGTAAAAGTGTTGCCTGATAGACAGGGGCAGGCTAAACACTTCTGCTTTTGTCTAGGTACTGACTTCAGTATAGACAGCCTACCCCTCCCTCGTAAAGACTATCATGATTGGGCCCTTTTCCATGAGGAGTCACCAAAAAACAACTACAAACTCTTCCACAAACCGACCATCACTTTATTCAACCACACTGCAACTTTCAGCCGCCATTCCCACCTACCGCTGACCACTCAGTACCTTGAGGATATAGAGGTCCTGAAGTCATTGAGGTACATGATTCCACTGCAAATGAAGAACAGCCTGAGGAAGAGGCTTGCACCGCTTGTATATGTGCAGTCTGATTGCAACTCTCCCTCTGATCGGGACAGCTACGTGCGTGAACTGATGTGCCACATCGAAGTAGACTCTTATGGAGAATGTCTGCACAACAGACACCTTCCTCCACATCTCAGAAATCCAACTGCCATGGATGATGAGGAATTCCATAAAATACTGGCACAGTACAAGTTCATTCTTGCTTTTGAAAATGCCGTCTGTGAAGATTATATCACTGAAAAACTCTGGCGGCCACTGAAGTTGGGAGTGGTACCAGTGTACTTTGGGTCTCCCACCATTGTAGACTGGCTTCCTAGTAACAAGAGTGCAATCCTGGTATCCAGTTTTTCACATCCTCAGGAGCTGGCACACTATATCAAAACTCTGGATACAAACGATCAAGAATATGAATCCTACCTGCAATGGAAATTGAGAGGGGACATTTCCAACCCAAGGCTGCTTACAGTGATGAAGGAACGCAAGTGGGGAGTACAGGATATCACCCAAGACAATTACATCGACACCTTTGAGTGCATGGTGTGTAACAGAGTGTGGGAAAACATCAGAAGGAGAGAAAAGGTATGTGTAACTTTGTCCTTGTGTCTCAGAGAGGCTTTAAAATGGCACTAGGGTCAGATTTGTCCCAGGAAGTTTGGTTACCAGATTTTTGGTCAGCCTAAAACCACTAGTATTGCAATGTGTTTGGGTTGTCCTTACGTCAAAAGGTGTTGGCAGGTGTGCGTGTGTGAACAGAGCATGTGTTCTTCACACTGCTCTAGCTCTGGAGCTCATAGGTATTGACAGTGGAGCTGGTGGTCATTTCAGCAGAAGGTGTGAATTGTTCAGGAAGTTTTTATCAGGACACAGAGAGTAGCCTAATTCGTTGACTTGCTTTAGATGACTTGAAACATTTGAAAACAGGTTGCCCAGAGAGGTTGTGGGATCTGTATCCTCGGAGGTGTTTTTAAGACTCAAGTCAATGCTGCCCTAGGCAGTTAGATATGATTAGACCTGTTTGGAAAAGGGAACTGGACTAGATGATCACTGGAAGACCCTCCTATTTAAATACTTTGGGACTGTCAGGGTCTAAGTGTGTGTGGGTACATTCAAGCCTGTAATGACAACATGCCATTGTCTCTGGCCATATTTTGCAATTAAACATTGAAACATGGATGTTTAAGCCAGATTGTGTGTTTGTGAGAGAACTGGATCTGTTCTTCCCAGCTGAACCCTCTTGAAATGATGCTGACAGAGATGCTCTAGAAATGGCTCTATTACCAGGAAGCCAACACTCAGGGCCCAGCAGTCGTGCAAGTGTGCCAGCCTGGACACCAGAAGGCCATTTCAGAGCCACAGTGAGCTGTTCAGTCTCCTGACAATACCAGCTATGGTGGATTTGGCTGGTATAAGCAGAGCTTTACTTGTAATTAGAGTGAAGCTAAAAGCTCTCCCTACGTATGTTTCTGAGTTAGTAGGTTTCTAGGTTTAAGTACTAAGAGTCAGTGGCCATTTTTTAAACTCTCCACAAGCTCAGTTATTGACATGAATGAAAAAAACACTTTATGTGTCCAGTAATGGAACTGGACAATAGCTCTATTATCCTAAAGCTATCCTATATCCGTTACACCATATTTTAGCTGGTCATCTCTGATCAGTATGCTATTTGGTCAAACAATAGAAGGGAGAGGAAGAAAGCATTTGAAGCTACTAAAGTGAGTTGATGAGACAGGAGCACAAACTGGAAAGCATTATATGTAATCAGACTGTTTTTGTTTGGATCTAGTGCAAAGCTAGACGATGTCTGCTCTTTGAATGAGGAATACAACCATGGAAAGGTATAGAACGTGCTAGATGCAGATATTCCTTCCCCATGCTTTTGTGGCTCTGTAAGTCAAGAAGATTACGGAGACCAGTTTGTGCTCCTAGTCAGATTCATAGCTTGTTTTTTCTCCTTAAAAAAACCCTTAATTAAGTGTGTGCATATTTAAGATGTAAACAGAATATAATGACAGAATTATAAATCCCTCGTATAGAATTTCAGATTGGGTGGGCTGGTGCTGCTCATTGGCAGCCAGACCTGATCTGAGACTCAGGCTGTTGTCAGCATGACTGCCTTGTCCTGGATACTGTGGGGAGAGCTTTCCCTCTGACTGCCACAGGAGAGGGCTAGAACCTGTAGTGGGAAGTAAAATGTCCCTAACATGCTTTGATAGTTTACTTGATGGCATAGCACCTTTCTCCTCTATTTGCCAGGGTCTCTGAATAACCCCCTTTATTTCTCTCCATTGACAGGGATTGCTGCCTCAGAGATGGGAGGCTCAGGTTAACCATCTGAGCTGCCCCAAACCAGAGGCATTCCAGTTCTCATCTTCAAATTCTGACTGGACTTCTCTCCAAGAAATGTGGATACCAACCTTCGAGCAATCCAAGAAAGAAGCCTGGGCTCTGAGGCACCTGGTGGAAAGGAACAGGAATTTCACAGCTCAGGAATTTTGGATGCTTGTATTCCAAGAATAAACACAATGATCTATAAAACTGAGTGAGCTCCTCAGAGGAGTCTGTGGAATTTTCTTTTGTAAGTTGACCTTACCATACAGAGCACTGGAACGGGATGCCCATATGGGTTGTGGAGTCTCCTCTGCAGACATTCAAAACCCACCTGAACAAGTTTCTATATGACCTACTCTAGGTGGTCCTGCTCTGGCAGGGGGTTTGGACTGGGTGATTTTTTGAGATTACTTCCAACCCTTAAGATTCTGTGGTTGGTAGTCACAGGAAGTAGACCCAGGAGACTGGACTGAGTATGTTCAGTGCTGAAGGGCTACTAAAGAGTGCTAAACAATAGAATCACCCTGCCAGGTGACACATGTACATATATATATTTATATATATAAGTTTAGAATGATTCTTTGTAATTGTCATTAGTTCAGATGTTTGAGCATTAAGGCACAAATTGTCAGGGTTCTCAAACCCCAGTTTTAAGCACATTGCTAATTCTCATGAAGCAGATGGATCTGCCTCCATCTTTAGATACATACCTGTATTTGTGGCCTCAAGACACCCTTTTCCCCAGTCCAGGACCCTCTTTTGCTGCATTGGTAGCCACAAGCTGAAGGGCAGCTGATGGCACTGCACTGGTACAGTTTGCTTTGGAGGTAGAGAGAAAACTTGGGATGATGTCTGTGACTAGATGTTTATTATAAATTTTCTTGGCATCAGCAGATTTAGCAGGGACTTGGCAGACTTTGTGTCCTGATAGCGAGTGCCAATGTAAAGTGCATTAGTGCTTGGCATGAGGAAACACCATCTGTTAGTGTCCAGGGAGAGACTGAATAAAAAATATGCTGGCTCAGATTTACCCATGATCTTTGCTAAAAATAAGCAGAGCACATGAATATCTCCACTCCCCAGAAACAGAGCTGGCCTCAAGCTGACTTACCTTCTTGCCTTTTTGATGATGAGCTAGTATTTTTATGTCATTGTATAAACATGGAATTGTGTGCTTGAAAGGAGAGGGATAAAACCAAGAGTCCATTGGTGCTGAACAATAGGCACAAGGAAAGGTAGGCAAGCAGTCTCTCTTCTTTTAACACAGAAACCTGCTAATTACTTTATCTGCACAAATAAAACTTGGTGGTCTTGGTCATATCTTGTCAAAGGACACACCTTTGTGTGGTATAGAGACTGTTGCAGTTTTCTTTCTAAGTTCTTCCAGGCTGAGTCTACAGGGGAGCCAACTTGCACAGGACGAGCAAAATGGCATTATCTGGGTGGAGCCATTCAGATGAGGAACAGTCATTCATATACATGCCCATGTATGATGACAAAGGCAAATGTAAGCACTAACATAGTTATTTACATTGTCTCCTTGCTGATCTGATGATTTCTATGCAGTTTTTCCTTGTAGCAGTTTATTTTAAGATTGCTGTCAAGCATTTGGCTTCCTTATGATTGCCAAGCCACAAGTAGGGATCTGAACAGCATTTAGACTGGGAAATTCAACTGCAACATTTACTTTCCTTGGAAGAAGTTTCCTCACCAGTAATTTCCTCGCCAATCAGCTGGTGATCTTTAAATTCCTTTTAAATCTAGTAAGAGAAAGAGCCCTTTTGTGGCCACAAACCTAGAGTATCGGTCATTTTTCTGTGAGCGTATACATAGTGTTATAATGCAAAACAGTCCCACTGAAATCTCTCACCACCAGTGTTTTGCCAGTGGCACAGAGCATCTGTCAGACACATCTTCGTCCCTTTCCCCAGTTGTCTACAGTGCAAATGGTAACTAAGCTCCACAGATGAAGTCCTTTGGGAAAGTGGAATTAATACCAAGCTTAGAAACTTTCCTAAGTCAGGATTGAGTGCTGGACATAAGCCCCACGATGTTTGCAATGGAACCTGCAAATAGAATACACCCTTTGCCATGAATCTCTGTTTTTCCTCCCAGGATGGCACAAAATATCTGCAGCATGAAGGTTGGTTTTTTGGTTTTTTTTTTTTTTTTTGTATGCTGTTCTGCTGACTCCTTTGGCAAAAATCTCAAGCCATGTTGTTTAAAGACCTCTGGGGTTCCACAACTGAAAATTTTTTTTTCCTTTATTGCTGTAGGAAGATTTGTCAGATCCTGAGCTTCCTGAGCAATCTAGTGGGTAGATATTACTCAAAGATAGGACGCATTTTTAGCTGAGTTTGTGGTGTGTTATTACCCCTTGTTTTACATTGGTGGAGAAAGAACAAAAGGAAGACTGAAGTAACTGGTTTACAAGCTACGTTTGGAAATTTAAAGTGGTAATCAACATGTGTTTTAGAAGTAATGTTTTCATCCACTGCTGTACAGAATAGAAAGGTGAGTGTACTGGGCAGTTGTCTGAAGGTGTGCTGTGGTATAATTGTCACTCAGCCTCACAAGAACCTCTCACAATGCAACCTTTCTAGAGTGTAAGCATTAAGCTATTGGCTCCCACAGGCTAGTTCAGAACAGCCTAAATTTGGCCTCTTGAGAGGCTTGGGAGACTTATGGCAAGGATTTGCCCAGGCTAATTGAGTGTAAGAAACACTGACCATCATAAATTTAAAGTTGATCTCTTTTCTCCCCCTACTGCTCTGAGGAGGAATAAGCAGGAGCAGCTGAGTGGTCTCTGTCTGTCCTTGGTTTTTTTGGTTTTTTGTGGTGGTTTTTTGTTTGTTTGGTTTGTTTTTTTGTGTTTAGTTGATTTTTTTTTTTTTAATTTTGGTTTAAGCTGATTTGCTATCTTTGTGCCATTTACAGGTTTGTAATTCTAGCTGACAGATAAATCCAATTTGTTTGAAGGGCTTTTGTACAACCTAGATGGCTCAGACCTTTCCTTTTTGGTTTCTTTTTGCATTAGAAAGGTGACAGCAAAACAGCTAAGAAAAGCTCTGTATTTTCAAGAAGAAGAGCCGATTCAGTCTTGTGTAGTGGTCGAGCTGTCCTGATATCCTCTGTTGCAGAATATGACACAAGGTTTCTTCTGGGCTTGCATTTATTCTGCAGAACCCATACCCATCAGCTTCCCCAGGAGTTCCCCAGGAATACACTAATGGTCTCTGAGCCTTCGATGGCATTTGCATCTGAAAGACAAAACCTGAGGACTGGACTGCCTCTTCAGAAGAAGCTTGCATTCAGCTTGGATTTAGAGAAAGAGGTGAACACAGTCCTCATTCTCCCTGTCCCCAAAGATCAGGACTGGGGCATGGACAAATGGGAGAAGGGATTGCATTTACCCCTCTTACTACACACTTCTGGCCTCTCCACTTTCAGCCTCCACCTTTCACCAGCTCCCTTGATGTATTTGTGTCCCATGTGCCTCCTGTCCTTTGTGGGATCTGGCCATGTAGCAGTGATACCTGGGATCAGACTGCAGGGAAACAGCTAAGGTATGTGTGAGAAGGAGCTGGGAGAAGCCTCATCTAGGGCATCCTCTCTCATGGCCTCAAATCCCCATCTGGCCTGTGCGGAGCCATGGTGCTGACCATGACCAGTGTTCCAGACTTCTGTCTCAATCTTGATCTGAGTTGTCGCTGTGGACCTGCTGGGTCGCCATTGGGCTGTGGCTGAGCCTGCCCTTCATCACCACCGATGCCCTGCAGGCCCTGCCTGTGGTGTAGCATCCCTGCCACCCTGGCAGGGTTGCTGCCTGATCAGCTCCAGTCTTGGTGGATTTTTTGTGCCCCAGACAGGGGCCCTTCCAGACACTGTTGCTGCTGGGAAAAGGCCCTGTCAAAAACTGGGCCTGCTATCATGAGGCTTCCTCCAACTGTCTAAGAGTTGCTTCATCTCTTGGTGAGCTGGTCCACAGCAGATGCCTGTTGGTTCATCCCCTAACTGTTACTACAGGCCTGCAACAGCCTCATCCTGCCCCAGGTCAGACTACTGTGTAGTTGGGCCTGTCCTTTGCCTACTGTGCTCTACCTCCTCTTTGCCTTACCTCAGGACTCCACTGATGGGGGCTCTCCTGCCACACTACTTTGATCCCAAATATGCACAGACTTCAGGTTTGGTTTCCAGGCTTTTGGTTTGGTTTTGGCTCTTTGTTTGCTTTTCAAAAATCTTAACTTTGGGTCTAGCCAACACACTTGTCTCATTTCCTTTGGGAGGGCCTGGTGGGGTGGGGGTGTTAACACAGGTGGGAGCATATCATATGAAATCACTGTGCTGGGCATTTATTAGAGGAACAATGGAGAAAATGAACAGCAAGCCAATGACTGGGAAAGAAATTAGAGAAAAGAAATATAAGGAGGACTTTGACTGTCATTTCATGGCAAGACAAGCCTCAATCCTCTGCTGTGCCTTGTGGGTTTCAGAGGTCAAATCCAAGCTTTCTTCCCTCATTCAGCATTGTACAAAGAAATAAAGCCACGTGCTTTATTGTGGCAGGTATTAAAGCACACAAAAGATCTCCATGCGGGCAATGCACATTTGCAAAGCATGTGATGCTATGTTTTGTCATCAGCCTGGTGTTAGCCTCATGTGAAATAGAATGAGGGTGACTGTGTGCTTCAGCAGAAAGGCGTGTTGCTACTGTGTATGCATGAGGTGAAGGGTGGGGAGCTTTCCTACAGCCAACATATGGTAGGGCTACGTTCTGTACAGCTCTATGGAGACCGTTCAAAAACCAGACTGAGGTTAACGCCAAGATCTGTCTGTGTAATTAGTGGAAAGAGAGAGCTCTTCTGAATTACCATTGACTGGGCCACTCTCTCCAGCAGCAGGAAGAATGAACAGAAAGGTAGTGTGGGATGGTGTGGATGTGTAGCTGTGTCCTGTTGGCCGACATGCCCCCCTAAGTGTCTTTAAACCACTGTTATTGAACTCTCTTTTGCAGACCTTTTGTGTGTCTTCTAAATTCAAGGTTAATGAATTAATTATTAAAAACCTGCAGCCATTTGCTGATCTCTTAACTCTCTGGCCTTGGAAAAAGATATGGCGTAGAGACAGCTATTTTGCATCTAAGCAATCAAATGTCTCAAAAGCAGTCTTGTCAAATATATACACATGTATTCTTACCAGAAGACTGCTAAGGTTGCAAATTAAAACAGAATGAAGTATACTTTTTAAAAACAGGGATTTTACCCTGAAATATTATGAGAAGTTAGGGCACCACTGAGCCCATAATGCCCAGTTCATTTAGCACCCCAAACACCAGTCCTTTCCCAAAACCTCACACACACATGGATTAGTTATCTTCTCCTCCCACTTCCTTTCAGTTACTATCCACCCTGAATCTGGAGTGAGGTAAAAATCTGGGAAAAGCACCAGTAAAAGAGACTTATCCAGAGGCTTTATGCTTCTGTCCAGGTGCAAGGGAAACAAATGCCTACCGTGTGGGCATTTGACTTGCCAGTCTGGTAATCTTCTATATACAAAAAAACCCCACTAAATGGGAAAAGGCTGCGTGTTGCTTTCTGATGGCTTCAGGCAGAAAGCAACCTTCCTGGGCTCTGGGTCCCTTGAGTATGCCAGTCTGTGGTCCCATGGCTCCCCAGGCTAGGAGGAGTAAGCAGGGCAGTAGGCTCTGCACACAGCAGATTTGGGGAAGCCTAAGTGAAGCCACCTCTGCTTGATAAGCTTTGACGCAGGCTACAAAGCTGCTCGGTAGCTTCATCAGTCACCCTTTCAATGCTGTGTGTTGCATGCAGAGAAGCCATTTCCTTTTGGCCCACCAGCACGTCTTCTGTCTGGATGGTGGGGTGTCCTTGGGCTGCTGGTGGACACTGGCTGCTGCAGTCCTCAAGGAAGGGCAGGATTTGAGGCAGTTTGAAGTGCAGCAGCTGCAACCTGGAGATGGAAGTGACAGTATGTCACTAATAATCCAGCAAACCTTCTAGGTTCATGAAGCTTGGAAGGTACTTGTATTTTTTTTCCCCCTTTGGTGTCAAGCTTTCTGAATGTTTTGGTGTATGCACTTTGCAGTTTTGGGTATTTCTTGAACATGGGTAGAATACCTCTTTATAGCTATGAGGAAATGCTTTCATACTGCACCATGCTGTCCCAGCTATTGGTGCATTGACAAAAACATGGCACAAACAGTTTACAGCAAGACCTGTAATGAAACCAAGAGACTTATCCACCAGGATATGGTTCCCCTGGAGGAGTCACAGGCTCACTACAGATCTATTTTCCCCAGGATCATGTGTGCCTCTGTAACTGTGTCACAAAACTCTCACTTTGCATAAATTAAACTTTAGATGAAGTGTAAATTATTAATGCACTAAAATGTGCTGCTAACAGTTCTTTACATTTAAAGCTATTATTCACTGTTCCTGACTGATGCATTTGGTTGTTTGCCATTTTCCCAGAGTCAGCAAAAACGCATCCTTTTTTAATCCGTTCCCTGTGTTTTGTGCAAAGGCCACAGAAACCCAAGAGGATACATTCCAAGGCTGGGAGCAGTACATGCACAAAAACCCATAATAATGGAAGCAGGTTCAAATTCTGATCAGAAAATATGCCTTTTTTGCCTAAACAGACTTAATATTGGAATTAAAGAAAAGCTCTTTGTCTTATGTCTGGGAGGTCAGAATTGGACTGTCTGGCCTGATGACCAGAGTCAAAGCCTACAGCCAAAATGTGACCAGGAATCCAGGCAGCAGGCAGTGGCCACAGGGACAATATCTTGACGCTCACTGCAGAAGCTTGGTATGACAGAGAGATTGTACTCTTGATTTGGTTGGAAAGGCTTGCTCTGGCTTCAAAATAATCTCTGCCACAGAGAAGCTAGTCCCAGATCCTTAGGCTGCTGAGGCATGCGGAACAGGCTTCTTGCCTGCTGGGCTCTGCTCTTTCAACATGATGTGAAGGCTTGAAATATTATCTGGGGCAGCTGGATCAAGTCCAAAGGAGAGGGAGACTCAGTTTCCTTGCTATGACATTCTAGTTTGATACTGCTCTCCTTCCCAGCCCCTCCTCAGACTTCTGGCTTGTGGCTGGAGTACTGAAAGACAGACCTCTTGTGGCCTGCACAAGAAGGTCACTGAGAGTTATTAAGGTCATAACTGCTGTTAAATGCATCACCTAGAGCTATGTTTATAGCATGAAGGAAACAAACAGATACAGGCACTCTTGAGCAAGAACTCACCTTTTTGGGTACTACCTTACATGAAGATGATGGAAGGTGATGTCCACACAATTTGTTATCATTATTAAATTTTTAAGAATCCATGCTGCTACTATTCCAGCATCCCCTCTCCCACGCGTTCTAAAAGGTAGCATGCCTGACACCAGGGCTCTGGTTGAGTGAAAAATTAGTTTCTTGGGCACCCTGAGGTCCTGATGAGGACAAAAGGGAGATGTTCAGAGCTCTGTAGGAGCAGCAAAGGTGATTTGGGCACTATGGAAAGCTATAAGGCTACAGATATGTTCACACTTATGGGGAAGATACAGATACAGCAGATACAGCTGCTTTCAAGTCAGCCTGAAGTCTATGTATGACTCCTTATCTGCTCACTCTTTTAGGCACTATTTTACCTTTAAAGTCCATTCCAGTATCAGCAGAGAGAAGCCAGAGACTGTACTGCATCTGTTTACACCTCTTCATGAGCTGCTATGTGAAGCTACTCATACTCAAGAGAAAAGCCACTGAAAGAGGATTCTCATTTGCATAGAAGGGGGTCAGCCTCCTGAGGGCATTTCCCCTGTCCATGGCCAAAGCTACTACTAAGGTGCCAGGGGAGATTATCCTTGACAGCACTTCCTTCCTGGCTCTCTGTAGACTCAAGCAGATATCCTGTTGGAGTATCCCTTGCTAGAGACATCTTTGGAACAGGGATGAATTCAGCACCTGAAATGGAAACATCTAAATACTATACCACTTTGAAAGTCTGATATTGAGACCTTGAATTGCTTTGTAAGGGGATCAAATAGTAAATTTCCTGCATATGATTTTTTTTGTTGCTGTTGTTTTTTCTCTTTTTTTTTTTCTTGGTCCAGATATGTCGGTGCTTCACAGGATCAAAGGTGTTACAGCATTTCCTCAGAGGGAGTTGCTGGCAGCATCGGGGTCAAATGTCAGCCCTCTGACAATTAATTCTCTTTTATCTCTGTCACCTGTGGCTCTGTGCAGAAGTGAATCAGACTGTCACAGCACATGTAGGATTTTGCAGCATTTTTCCTGTGGAATGTAAGTGTTGAGTCTACCAAGGGGAAGAACAGATGAATCAGGAGCAAGTGCCAGGCTGCTAATGGAGAGAAAAGGAGAGGCACAAATAAGTCTTCCCCAAAAGCCACTGAGCCCATGATCATGGGCAATGCTCCCTATCTCCCCAGGCACCACTTTCTGCTGGAGGCCTTGGAGACTTGACCCACTACCCACTCACTTCAAATGCTTTGATTCAGGGACATGTCTCACAAGATTGCAGCTTGCTTGGCCTCCTTGCTCCAGGTGTGAGCTCTGTTTGGTGAAAACCTTGATTTGCTCACTGGCATCACAGCTCCTGAGTGTCAGAGAGGCTCAGGCACCACACAATGAGCAATAGTGGTGTGATGGAGCAGGGCCACACTCTCTGCTGCAGGATGGGGACAGATGTGTCCCCTGGGATGTGACAGAGAGACCTCCTGTCCTCTGAAGAGTCCCTGTGATCTGCCCTGATGTGGTCTGGGAGAGCAGCTGTAGTATGTGAAGGTTGTCCGAAGTGCATGGGTGGAGGTAGACTTAATTTTGGGAGATATGGGGTCTGTCCTTTCGTCTGCCACAGGCGGTGGGGGTCACTGTGGGTACCCAAAATACTGTTCTCTCCGTGGGCATCCCAGTGACCTAGACAGTAGTGGGACTGGCTGTGAGGTTGTCCCAGATAATCATTAACAGATGAGGCAACATAACCTTGAGAGATGAGGTGATTGACTCAGCCCGGCAAATGCATTTATCAGTCAATACATCCTGTGTCGATTTGCCTAAATTCACATCCATGATGCCTCAGTCAGCCGCATCCTCAGAAATGGGATCGATATTTAACTCCCATCTGTACCCACCCCACCTCAACCCGCCTCTTTGAGCAGCTGACAAAACCCCTCCGGGGAGCTCACCAGGCCAGCTACTGCGGAGTGGCGGCGGGACCACCCGCTCTGCGGCTGTCATCTCCCACCGGGCCACTGGCTGCCACTGCAAGGCAGGGCACGGTTGCCCCGCCGCCACTCGCCCGCCTGCACGCGGCTTGTTTTTTCCCTGTGGCATCGATTGTTTTGGCATCTCACATCCCTCTTGGAAGGAGTGAATCTGCCCTAGAACAGGGTGTGAGCCCTGCATCTTGTTCTGTGGTAAAGAGAGGGGAACTAGGCTCTGACTTGGGTAGTACCTCGGGTGAGCACTTGGGCAGGAAAACCAACACACAGGTCCCTCGTGTGAGGAACAGCTTACAACATGACCACTTGTGGTACCTGCTCTGGCAGTCCTTTGTACCAGGATGTCCTTCCTGCCATGAAGCACAAGTATTCTTGAGTATACTTTGAAGGAGGTACTCAAGCCTCTGTTTTCAATTTTTCCATGACATGTAGTCATGGGAATGATGTGCTCAAATATTTAGGGGGATGAGAAGTCAATTAAGTGTTCAGAGTTCTGGGCTGCAGAGGTTGAACTTCAGAGATATCCCATTGGCAAAGAGCCCAGGTAAATGTGGGCACGAGTTAGAGGCTATTATTGTGCTGTGCTTATAGACTGCTCTCTCTTCAAGACAGTTTTTGTACTACAAAGCAGAAAATGCTGTGGTATCAGATTCAAGAAACCCTGCATTGTTATCACATGAATAGTTTCATATTTTATTTAAAAACTCACACCAAAGAGCATGCTATTTTAATATTATTATAAAAGCAGGATACGAAGAATGCTGTTCCCCAACATTGCTCCTGGAGCTGACCTCAGTCAAGATAGGGCTTCCATGACAGGAGCCTTACTTTGCCTTGGGTGCCTCTGGTGCATCCTTGCAACACAGCCAGACTTGACACCAATCTTTAGACTGGGTTCAGAAGATGGTTTTTGCTTCAGGACACATTTGTGGAAAGGTACTGGTGTTCCTTCTGTTGTGCTTTGTGCAATGGAATGTAATCTGTTTTTAGGACCACTCAAAGCTATAATTTCTCTTGCATCCAGGACACCAGCTTGTGGCTGTATAACCAGCCTGTGCCTTATTAGGTTTCAAAGGCTTTTTGAGCCATATGGAGTGTATGTGGTATCCTATCTGTGACAGAATTCTGCTCTGCATTGCCTGACACAACAGGGCAATTTCAGGCAATGCTGGTAGCAGCCAAGATCCCATAAACATGGCCCTCCCCTTATCATCCTTTAAAAAGCACTCTGCTCCAAGAAATAGCAAATAATGATAATAGCCACTTCCACTCCACTACAGGTTCTTTGAGATGCCTGCACAGTAAGCTATCTGCAAAATTACAATGTCAGTGACAGCAGGAAAGCACAAAAGGAGGAAAAGGAAAAGGTCAATTCCACACAGTGCTATTAATACATGTCCTTGTGAGAAGGGATGGAAGGATGACCCAGGAAATTACAGGCCCGTCAGTTTGACTTCAGTGCCCAGGAAACTGATGGAGAAGATCATCCTAAGTTCTATTATGCAGCACATATAGGACAATCAGGTGATCAGGCCCAGTCAGCATGGGTTTATGAAGGGCATGTCCTGTTTAACAAACCTCCGTCTGTGACAGGGTGACTTGCTTGTTGAATGAAGGCAAGACTGTGGATGTTGTCTGCCTTGACATTAGTAAGGCATTTGATACTGTTTCCTACAGCGTTCTCTTAGAGAAATTGATTGTTCTTGCCTTGGATGGGCATACACTTTCCTGGGTGAAAAACTGGTTAGATGGTTGGGTCCAAAGACTCATTGTCAATGGAGTTAAATACAGTTGGCAGCTGGTTACGAGTGGTGTCCCCCAGTGCTCAATACTGGGGCCACTCCTGTGTAACATCTTTATTAATGATCTGGATGAGGGGATAGAGTGCACCCTTATTAAGTTTGCAGATGACACCAAGCTGGGTGAAAGTGTTGATTTACTGTAGGGAAGTTCTACAGAGAGAACTAGATAGACTGGATTAATGGGCCAAAGCCAATGCTATCAGTTTCAATAAGGCCAAGTGCCGGCTACTCACTTGGGCCACAACAACTCCAGCAGCACTACAGACTTGGGGAGCAGTGGCTGGAAAGCTGTCAGGCAGAGAGAGACCTGGGAGTGTTAATTGATAGCAGCTCAACATGAGCCAGCAGTGTGCCAGGTGGCCAAGAACGCCAATGGCATCCCGGCCTGGACCAGGAACAGTGTTAGCAGGAGGAGGGAGGTGATCATTCCCCTGTACTTGGCTTTGATGAGGCCACATCTCTAATACTATGTTCAGTTTTGGGCCCTTCTCTACAAGAAGGACATTGAGGTACTGGAGAGGATACAGAGGTGGACTACCAAGCTAGTAAAGGATTTGGAGCACATCTCATAATGAGGAATGGCTGAGGGATCTGGGGCTGTTTACCCTGGGAAAAAGAAGGCTCAAGGGAGACCTTATCGCTGTCTACAACTACCTGAAAGGAAGCTGTAGCAAGGCACGGTTTGGTCTGTTCTCCCTAGTGATAAGCAATGGAACAAAAGGAAATGGTCTCAAGTTGAGACAGGGGAGGTTCAGGCTGGGTATTAGGAGGAATTTCTTTACTGAAAGAGTTGTCAGGCAATGGAACAGGCTGCCCAGGAAGGTGGTGGAGTTACTGTCCCTGGAGATGTTTAAGAGACGGGTGGATGTTACACTTAGGGAAGTGGTCTAGTGGTTGATAGGGCTGGGACAAAGGCTGGGCTCGATGATCTTAAAAGTCTCTTCCAGCTGAAATGATTCCATGATTCTATTGCATCAGTATCACAGAATCACAGAATGGTAGGGGTTGGAAGGGACCTCTAGAGATCATTCAGTCCAACTCCCCTACTAAAGCAGGTTCACCTAGACAAGGTCACACAGGGAAGTGTCCAGGCAGGTTTGGAAACCTCCAGATGAGACACCACACTCTCCCTGGGCAGCTTTTCCTCATAAGAAAGATGCTCCAGTCTCCTGATCATCTTGGTGGCCCTGCACTGGACTGTCTCTAGAAGTTCCCTGTCCCTCTTGAGGTGGGGAGTCCAGAACTGGACAGTCACATTTATACATAATGACCTTATTGTTGACAAAACTCCCAGTTTTGCCTTCCCACACTCAATTCAGCCATTGGATGCTGAGATTGCTTGTCTGTCACTGTCATCTGCATGCTTCTGCCTAGCAATTACACTTCTGCCTCTCTGGTATGTCAACACCACATGTGACAAAAATGCCTGCTATGTATAACAGCTTCCTCATTTGAATTTTTTTATTTGTTACGTAAAAGAGGTAAAAACCCAGTACAGTGATCCCTCAGCAAAAAAAAAAAAAGGAAACACAAGAAGTTGCATGACAAAATGCTACTAACAGGTGGGCAATTAGAACAGTAAAAACTTAGAGAGTTTGCCTCCTCATTTGTTTGCTGACAAGCAAACATAAAATCATTCAAAGAGAATTACCAAAGGTGACTGAAGCACTCTTAATGAGGTTGACAATGCCTAGAATAAACCAGAATCAGAGGTGGGGAAGAGCTTTCTGTAATGGCCTCTCATGGACTTGGGTAATATAGCACTAAGGTTTGGCGACCCACATGTCAAAAACATGTGGGCATGGGACTGCGTTTGCAGCCATCCTCTCTTCTGCAGAAGGTTAGGATTTGTTGCTGCCATGCAGATGGACCTGGGTCCCCAGTTGGGATAGTTGTGTGGTACTGTGTTCTCTGTGCTTGGGCTTTGTCATGCCAAAAATCAGGCAGGAGGTCAAGAAAAGCATGGCTGCTGGAGAAAGCAAATCTGCCTGCTCCTAGTGTTCCATAAACTGGCAGAGCACCTGCTCTGGGTGTGCAAAGTAGTGATGACATGAGTGGAGAAGTGGCTGTCCCCTCCTCCTGCAGCAGAGACCTGCTGGGTAACACTGGGAGGACAGGAGGCTGCAGAGAAAACCTGCCATAAACGTCATGGCTGGCTTGGGCAGGTAGACTGAATCTCGTTTGGCCTGACCACCACAAAACAATCACCAGAAATGTAATGCTAAGTGGAAGGGAGACTTCACATGGACACAGATCCTGAAAAAAAGAGGCAAACTATGACTTTGAACTGTGTTTTCTTAATATACATCTTTAACACGTTCTCCAGGCAATCTCTGTTATGTTTAACATGATTTTAGCTGCAGGTGATGTTCCTCATGACAAAGAAGTTGAGTATCTGTGACAAAACCAGAATCAATGCAAGAAAACTGAATTAGATGAAAAAAGAAGGAAGGGGAAGCTGGATTAAACTTCTTTTTTTCCCCCTCCAGAAGATCTGTGTTGACTAATAGATGAGCCTTTCTGCCTGAGAACTTGAATGTGTCAGTTTAGTAAAGGGTAGTCCTGGCAAGAGGGGAAATTAATTTATGATGACGATTTAAAACATCACGTTTAATCATGATTTAAATAAAACACCAGGGATATTCAATTTAAATTACTGCTTTCATTTTTCTATGTGTGGGCTTTCAGGGTTTTTTTGTCCTCAAAGAAAATCTGATTCTTATTTGCAGACAAAATCCACTTTTTTTTGTTTGTTTGTTTGAGCTGGGGATACACTCAAGACTCACAGCTATTCTTCACTTAATCACACGGTTTAAAATGTTTATCCGAATGAACAATTTTCACTTTATTTATGATGCTGAAGGCTTATGAAGACTCATTTGTGTTTCCTAGTTCTTTCTTGTGATCTCAGTTAAACAGCTTCTGAGGGAGAACTGGGAATCAGTTAGCCACTAAACAGCATTTCAGCTAGGGTTTTGTATGTGTGGAGTGAGGTGTCTAATTTCTTTTTTCCTTCATAATTACATAGCAGTACTATATGCATGCTGCAAAAGAAAAGGTTTATGAAAATTTGTCCAACCTTTAAAACTGAGCGATTTATTAAACACAAGTAATGTGATCCTAAGCCAGTGATTTGAATTTAGCTCCTGGTCATATTGTCTCTCAAGACTTTTTCTGGTAATCAATCACATTTCACATCTTGTTTATATTTGTGGATTAGAAGAGGAAAAATAAACTTTTCGTCGCTCCTTTTACCTTCCAGTTCTCAGCTCTGAGTGGTGAAATAAGTGCTCCAGAATGAGTAAAATATTCTCTCTGCACCTTTAATTACTTTCCCAGTCTGACTGCACATTTTCAAAACACCCTCTGCCTCTGGGCTCAGGTAAGGATTTCCACTGGTTTAGATTTTCACTTCCTCTTCAAACAAAAGTGCTGTTTTGTTTTGGTTTTTTTTAACTAGACCCATCTAATTTTATTTAAGCCATTTTTAATACATTTAAGTTAGTAAAGAAAAATTAGTTACATTTTCATGTACATAAATGAAGAAAAAGGTAAGCAGACAATTTGCTTTCTATCTGCTGGTGCAAAGATTGGTGTTCCCTCTAACTGATCTCTGCCAGAGAGGAGGATATGTTTTTCCTTCAAGTTGTTGAGAGACCTAAGCACGTTCAGACTGATGTGGCCTAAAAGCCTGATTTTTTAATTAACATTTGATATGTCTAAGAAAGGATCAGTAGAGAAATGGAAAATACAACCCAGAAAATAAGAGTACCTGCAATTCTGTCTGGTTGGCATGTGCCAGGAGACAGCATGGGCAAAATGTGCCAGCCTGCATTCAATGCTAGCAGTTTGAAAGCCTAGAAGTGTCTGGCTCTGTGGTTAATAAGATGTCAACAAGTTCCCATGACCACATGACATTCAGCAGGAACTCTGGTGTGAACCTGCAGTTCTGCTGCCTGAAAAGTTCATAATCCATCTTGCAAACAGCAAAAGTGTCACATCGCTGCTGAAACTACCAACTAGTCTGTCACTTATGTTCCTGAGAAGATGACAAAAGTCTACAATCAAGAGTATGGTCACAGAGCGAAACCCAATGTATTGAGAAATTATAAATTTGGTTTTGTAAAACTGTGTATTGCCCTATTTGACTCATGGGGCTTAGCAGAACATCCTACAGAGACATGTCCATGAACAGACAGTGACGGTCTTGTCCCTCTTGTCTCCAAGAAAGACATGTTGTATGAAGAGAACAGAAAGAAAACGGCAATTAAAATGATTATGGAGAAGCTACTCTCAAGAACACTAAAAAAGCTGAGTTTTTTAGTGTGAGTCTGGGCTCAAGGTTATGAGACAGGAATCTACAAAATTAGTGAAGTGGAGGACAAGCTTAAATCATCTAATCCTGCAACACTGCAGCTGAGAGGATAGGTTTTAAACAGAAAAGAAACTGTTTCCATACAGAGGGAAAGCAAATTTTTGGAACTTGCTGGTGTGGGAGGTTGTGACAGCAGACTGACTCACAGAGGAATTGGGCAAACTGATTGTTCTGGTTTAGCAAGGAGCAGCTTTTGCTTGGTAACACGGGGAGCAGGCTGCAGTGAAGACCCAGTAAAGAGTTGTGGACTCTCCCCTGGCTCGTCGGCTCCTGGGTTCAGACCCACCTCCGGCCCGGCTGGGGCAATCTGGCGCCTCTGTGATCACTATTTAGAGGACAGGAATTTGAAGTGCTGGCGGGAGGTGTAAGAGTGATACAAGATGAAGGTGACCACGTGGACCCTTCAGCCAGAGAAGGAGGAGGGAAGGAGAAGCAATAGACCCGAGACCCCTCTGCAAGCCGTAGCGACAATGCAGGCTGTGCCCCTGCAACCTATGGAGACCCATGGCAGGACTGAGAGCCACCAGCAGCTCTGTGTGAGTGAGCCTGGACGGGCGAGGGACTGTGTGGGGCTGTGCTGGAGAGCTTGTGCGCCGCAGAGCAGCCCCACACGAGAGGCAGAGAGGAGCTGCAGCCTTTGGGATAAATGCACATCGGAGCAGCCCGTGCAGGGCTGCCCTGTGTGTGAGTTACCCCACGGACTTGCAGGGAGGACTGGTGCAGAGCCCACCTGTCCTGAGGAGGGACAAAAGCTATCAGGGAAAAGACTGACTGAAACCCCCACTCCCTGCCCTCCCGAGCCGTTCTTGGGGGGAGGGGGTAAAAACCCCGGGATCAGGGCTCTGAGCCCGAGAGGAGGGATGTGGCAAGAAGGTGTTCTTAAAAGGGCTGGTCGGACTCTTCATTGTGGTACTACTCTGAGTTGTTTTATCTTGGTTATGTTTTGGGTTTTGGGGTTATGTTTTAGTTGATGTTGCATTAAATGATGTTCTGTTTTCTTCCCCAAGCCGAGTGGCCTGGTCTGTTTTGTCCTGAACCTTAAGCGGCAATTAAGCTCTCCCTGCCCTTAGGCAATTCTCAGCCTTTTCAGTACTTGAGGCTAATCGTGGTCTTTTGTTCCCTGATGGGCCTAAACCACAACACTGATGTAAGCACATGAGCTTGTTTCTTCTCTGTAAGCAGCATTTTCTACTGCCACTGCTGAGAACAGCATACTGGCCAAGAGAACTGCTATGCATCAGTGGCAGAGCATTTCTTATGCTGTTGTATCCAAGTCTGCCCCCTCTAGCTTTCACATTTACCTCTAATGTCCTTACTCCTCCTCTAGCAGGCAACCTCCTCCTTTTAGCAACCATGTGATGGACAGCATAAGATGGGATGGAGAAAGATCACATGTGACACGTCTTTTGGAGAAGATCCTGTATGGTGCTTAGCTGGATGGGGTCTCTCCTGTCTGTCCTGTAGCTCTTCCAGCCCCAGCTTGGTGTCTGACACTGCAGGCGTCTCAGATCATGTGCACCACAAATAGATGCAGAGATGGAGCAAGGCCTGCAGAAAAGTGCAAATGAGTAGGAGCTGGTTGGTCCCACTCAGCCTAGGAGGCAATGAAGGTCCACTTTACTCCCAGACTTTTCTTAAATAAATCCTTTTGACTACAGGGCTGACCCAGACAAAGGGTTGAGTTATTAAGAAAAAAAGTAAGTGAGGATGAAACAAAACAGAGGAGAAAAGGAGGCTCTGGTCTCAAATGCGTGAGATGTCTACCTCATAAATTCAGCATCAGCTTCCTTTGGTCTCCAAACCAAGTCTGCTCTAATGCTATTTGCAGATATAGATTACTGTCTTTTTCATTACTGTTATCAAATGATGCATTTGTGGTGCTGCTCCAGAGCCCTCTCTGCCCTGGTAAGTGGATTATACATCCTGGTGCCAGCACTACTTGAGTTATACTTTTAACACTAAAAATAAAAATTAAATAATTAAATAACTCACAGACTTCTAGATCTTTTCCCTCTCTCTTTTTCAAAGATCTAATTAAGATATTTATATCCCAATAGTCAGAAGGGACCTGACCCCTGCTTTGTTAGCAAAATGTGACAAAAGGCACTTTGCTAAGCACTGGCAATCACTGCTGTTACCAGCTAAACTTCTGGGAAATTGTGTCGCTGTTTCTTCCTGCTGCTCAAGGCTGAGCCAAAGCCCATCTAGATGAACATCCCCTGGGGTGAGCCAGCTGGCTGCCTCATGTTACCGCAGTGTTTTGCATTCCCCCATACCAGCACAGTGTATGAAGAATTTCTTCTCTCAGCTGTGTGGCTGCTGGAGTGGAAATGAGAGGGTCGTTTGTACCTCTCCCTGGTGCACATCCAGCTGCAGATCTCCTGTGTTTCCAAGCACAGGTGGCATGTTTTATGCCCGTATTTGGCAAGCCCACCGTGCTGGCAGCTGTGATGCTCAGAGATGCCTCAAGAAGTGATGCATTTCTTTCAGAGTTCTGGAGCAATGTCTTCTATTTTGCTTGGTACAAGCTGGCTTTAGCAAACCTGATTAGGGCTTCTAAAGGAACATTTCTCTCACTCTAAGGTTAACCTCACCATTGCCTGGTAGTGGGCTGACATGGGTAGTGGTTTGAATGCTCTTGAGCCTTCAAATATGTTGAGTAACATATGTTTTTCTCTACCAGAAAAGTACCAGAAGGACCTCAGGTATTTCTGAGGTGCTTTATCACAGCTGAATCTGTCAGTTTATTCCCCCTCTTACTGCTTAAACTCTAAGGATTTGGAAATAAGCTGCTTCGTTCTGAATTTATGCAGTATCATCTGGAATGAGAGAGCACCTTGGCCATAACCTCAGGTGCAATCATGAGCACAAGCCACTACAGAACTCCCCAGGTTCATTCCGACAGTATCTCTTCAAACAGCACAGGTGATCTTCAGCTGCTGGGGCTATGGGAGCTGCAAGAAAGAAATTTAACTTGCCTGCTCTCTGTCTGAAGTTCTGAAAACAGTCTTGAGCTGTGGCCTCTTCACCCACCTGTGCTTACTCTGCTCTAGTTAGGCACATGTCCAAGGTGACACTAGCATCATGTGCATTGCAGCCTTAGTTAAAATGTTACTAACCACCAGTGGAGCAAAGATGAAAAGGTTTAGAGAGATCAGAGGTGGTATATAAAAATAACACCAGAAGAAAAAAGCAGGCTCTGCAATGTGCTCTTACAATAACAGAAGTATTAACCTCAAGGAATTAAATAAAAGGTGGAAACATGAGCTACAATTGATTTTTGGTTTTTTAACATTAAAAAGAGAAAGAGAATAAAATGCTTGACAGCTGCTGAGTCAGGTCTATTGCACCCAGCATATCAGATTTGTACTAAAGAGATAATGTGTGAGAAGTCAAGCAATTCTCTGGGTGCTGCATAAAGACCTGCAGGAGTGATTGGTCTGGGAACAACTCAGCACCATGGTAATGAAACCTTCCCAGTCAGTGAAAAACTATCTTGACTTAAGATGGTTTTGGATCGGTCCCTATCACTGCACTGAAGGAGTTGATCCACTTCATTTGCTACACATTAAATGTGAAATCTACAAAACTGTCAAGACATTTTTCTGTCTTGCTCCTATTAATGTTGATGTGGGCTCATGACCCAATGTTCTTCAGCAGGCTTTAAAATCTTGGCCTTCTTGATCCTTACAGAGATTGAGGAGAAGGCAGAGGAGAGAGAATGCTCCAGATTCAGTAGGTAAAAACCCATGTTGCCTAACTGAAGTCAATGGAGTGTACCATTCAAGCTTTGGTCCATGAAGCATGCAATAAATGGCTTGATGGACTGCCAAAACTTTACAGTCACTGAAAAGGATCTTCAGGTCAGAAAATGCAGAGCACAGAAATATTTGTGTCGTATTAACAGGCCTGACTTGCTCCTGGGGTGTCACCTCAAGTTTTTTGTCATTTAACATGTTGATCTGGTGGCCAGGGTGAATGTGGAAACATAAAATCAAATGTAACACATTAAAGATCAGTCAGAAATAACAACAGGCACATATATGTACCCTGAGAAGACATTGGGAAATATGAGAACAGATTGCCTTTGATTTTAAGAGCTGGGAACTCTGTTTATTTGGGGGGAAGAATGACATCATTGTCTAGCTATGTCAGTGAGAAATGTTTTATGTGAAGGGACATCATTACAGCAAAAGTCAGCTGCCTACCCCACAATGGTTAGAAAGACACAGTGTCAGCTTGTCTTTGCTGAGACCAGGAGTTAAGCGTACTTGGAGAGTAGTCAAGTTGGATCTCTTTTGCTCGTGCAGCTCAGGTGTGGGTTGACTGGTAAAGCTCTGGGTCTGCCAGCCAGCCAACATTCTGAGGCAAAGGCTCCATGCAGAAAGGAGCTGAAGATCGTGGCTTAGCTCACCCTGTAGCTCATGTTTCTCCAGGAGCAATGTGAATACTATGTGCTCTTTCTACAACCAACGAAGGTCTACAATGACTGAGAGAAAAGACCAATTTGTTTGGGAAGAACCTGGCCACAATTTCAACCTTTTTCAGAGGTTTCTGCTTCTGTTTAGCAAAGTATGTCGTAGGCCAGATACCTTATACTGAAGAGACTGAATTTTCATGACTTCATGTGTCAGGCAACAGTAATTTTTAAGGTAGTCTGAGGCATTTGCATAGCAGGACATGATAGCCCGCTTCAGGCTTTTTCTATGCCTCATGCCACTGACTATTATTTATAGTGGTCACTGATGGGATTTGTTAGCCCTGTCACTGCCTCAGCATGCCCCTTCATGGATTACAGGTTCTCTCTTGGGTAACTGCCTCTTGGCTTTACTTAATTCTTGTTTGTGAAGACCCAAGGAGGGACCTTAGCTCTCTAAATTGAGAGAACTTGGGTTTAGTCAGTTAGCTACCAGTAGCTTAATGCACTACATTAAAAAAAAAGAGAAAAAAGGAAGTGTATGAGCATAAAGGTGCACGAAAGTGGAAGTGTATAATGTTGGAGTCTTGAGCTAACCAGATAGCTCACAGTATCTTTGTAAGGAAGCTTCTTTCTCCTATTTGCCATTCCTCTCCTGAGTAATTAAAAAAACACTGATATCTGCTGTGGCAGTAACTGATATGTCAGTGTTATTAGTTCTTATTACAGGGTGTTTGCTTGGCTGCCAATTCAAATAAGTACAGCTTCACCAATGTCATTTGAATGTCTCTGACTTAGAACAGCTGAGAATCATTTTTACTAGTTGCAATAAATAACTACCCAGACAAGCTGGCTTGGATCCAAAGTGCAGTGCAAAATTTTATGCAAGTTGTTGGAAGGAAATTATTCTGCAGGCTCCAGGCACTCCTCTGGGACAGAAAAATTAATGAGCAGCACTTAAGTTTATCAGAATTTAAAAGAAAAATGTCCTCCAGCAGTCTCTAGTAATTCCTCTTAGTTGTATTAATCTTCAGAGACTGGTGCAGATTTCAATTATGAAGACAAAATTTAGATGAGAAAAAAATATAATCAGAGGTTTACCAGAAAATAACCATTTCTACTTTGTAGAAAAAGTAACTTCTCTCTTGAGCATGTCTGAGAGATACTTTACCATATCCCATGGCAATGGCTAGTTAACTTCCATTTTGTGATGATACTTAAGCCTATTTTCATTCTTTCATAACCTTTCCTGACTTTTAGGCTCCCACAGTACTCTTATTTGCTTTGTTGATATGACCTAATTTCATATATACTCTCTTCTATTGCATGGGTTGAAATTAACTCTTAACGTCTCTCTGCTAGGTTAAATGTAGTGAGCTTGTTGTGCATTCTGTAGATCTCAGTTTATTTTTGTGGATCCTTTCTCCTTTGTTGAAGTTGTTCTTCAGCCATTTCCTCAACTCCATGTCCACTGAGATGCTTACAAGCAATAGAGAGCTGATAATTCATTGTATTTACTGATGAAATGATCAATAATTCAGACCTTTTAACTATCAGGATCCAATGTTTGCTTAGGCAGCTGTTGTTTATCCCTCAAGTCTTCTACTTTGCTACCTTCACACATTCCATCAAGTCTTCTGTCACTTAAAACGCTCAAGCTTTTTCCTGACTTGTCATGAGACCATGTTTCTTCCTGGCTTTTGAGACAAAGCAGTCTGAAATTTGCAAAGGAAAGAGCAGATAAGGAGGAAAAGAGTCCTTTTGGCCAGAAATTAGGATGAAACTCCTGCTAGCACCCCATCACCACCTGTTCCTTGTTGAGCTAGGACACCATGCTGAAGGAAGGAATACTTTTATCCAGAGCACTCAGCTGCATGCGAACATCTGCCTCAAATAAATAGATTCTCTAAGTTGATATTGTGCTTCTGCAACTTGCCACGTGTTGAAAGTGTCTCCAATTTTCAAACACCATAAACATGTTTCATGGGTCAGGTCTGTTACTAAAAGTAGTGTGTGATCTGCGTCTATCACGGAGAATCGCAGAATCTTAAGGTTGGAAGGGACCTCGAAAAATCATCCAGTCCAACCTCCCTGCCATAGCAGGACCACCTAGAGTAGGTCACACAGGAACTCATCTAGGTGGGTTTTGAAAGTCTCCAGAAAAGGAGACTCCACAATCCATCTGGGCAGCCTGTTCCAGGGCTCCATCACCCTCACAGTGAAGAAAATTTTCCTTGTATTTCTTTGGAACCTCTGATGTTCCAGCTGGTACTCACTGCCCCTTGTCCTGTCACTGGACATCACTGAGAACAGCCTGGCTCCATCCTCCTGACATCCACCCTCTACATATTTGCAAACATTAATGAGGACACCCCTGAGTCTCCTCTTCTCCAAGTTAATGAGTCCCAGCTCCCTCAGCCTTTCATCATAAGAGAGATGCTCTACTCCCTTCATCATCTTTGTGGCCCTGCGCTGAACTCTCTCCAGTAGCTCCCTGTCCTTCTTGAACCGAGGGGCCCACAACTGGACACCATATTCCAGATGCAGTCTCATGAGGGCAGAGTAGATGTCCTGGTTTGAGCCAGGATAGAGTTAATTCCCGTGAGGAACCAGGAAAGGGCACAGCCTGAAGAGCTGACCCAGGCTGGGTAGCAAGTATTCGATACCATCCTAACCGTCATGCCCAGGGTATAGGTGGGGGCTGGCCAGAATAAGTTCTTCCGGGGGGGCCGACCCTCGGTCGCCGGTCTGGAGCGGTCGCTCACGTCAGGTCCCGGGTGGTGAGCAACTGCATCACTCACCAGTTTTCTTTGTAATATCACCTTGTCTTTGTTATAGTTGTTCCTCTTCAATTTTCCCCAGTAAACTGTTCTTATTTCAACTTACGCGGGCTCTTTTACTTTTTTTTTCTCCCTCTCCGATCCCCTCCGCATTCCGCCAGGAGGGGGAGAAGTCGCGGTTTTCTTCCCCTTTGCTCCGGTTGGGCAAAACCACGACAGTAGAGGAGGAGGAGAACTTCTCTTGACCTACTAACCACCTCCCTTCTAATACACCCCAGGATGCCATTGGCCTTCTTGGCCATAAGGGCACATTGCTGGCTCATGTTCATCCTGCTGTCCACCAAGACCCCCCAGCTCCCTTTCCCCTGCACTCTCTAACAGTTTAATTCCCCAGCCTGTACTGGTACAGGGGGTTGTTCTTTACTAGATGCAAGACTCTACAGTTGCCCTTGTTTCATTAGATTTCTGTCTGCCCAACTCTCCAGCCTGTCCAGGTCTCATTGAATGGCAGCACAGCCACTCTCCTCAGTTTAGTATCATCAGTAAACTTGCTGACAGTGCCCTCTGTTCCCTCATCAAGGTCATTAATGACTATATTGAACAGTACTGGTCCCAGCACTGACCCCAAAGGGACACAGGCCTCCAATGCGAAGGATGACTCATGTACCTTTCCCATGCAAAATACGCAAATAGCTGTTCAACAGTGGAAAAGATTGTCTGAGAAGAAGAGTTGTGTCTGTGGTATTAGGAATGGGAGGAAGGCTGGAGCACTGGATAGCATGAAACAAAGGTGAGAGCTATAGATCTGATGTAAAATCCTCATGTATTTTACAATTCAGTGAGACTTTGGTCTTGTTTGGTTACTACAGAGGACTGACCAGCATGGGACACTGAAGAAAAATGTTCCAAATTAAACAAAAGGTGTACATTTCCCTTTGCAGTAACCTAACCGCTGAGAGCACTGTGTGGACTTTCCGACTTAAGTCTGCTAGGTTTAATTGACTTAGGACAAGAATCAAGTTAAACAAATTAATGCCCAATTAAACTAAACTGAGGTCATAGGGATTTAGTTGAATTTAACAAATCCCTTTTTAAAGTTATTCTGAATTAATTTCCTTAAATGTTCCTATGCCAACAAAGAACAAATGGTTGTCTGCAAAGAGATATTTCTTTGGTTAACATTATGGGATTAACATAAAGCAAAATACTGATTTGTGGTTCATTCCCTGTGCATGAGCCGCTCTCGTGCTGGCTTAAGTATAATAATTTCATTTCATCATCTCTGGAGCAAATGTTGTCATGGAGTGGACTATCAGGAGCGAAGGTTCACCAGAACAGATCCTGGAGCAGAAAAAGTACTGAATGCTGCAGAAAAATCTGTTCCAAACTGACAGTCTAAATTTAATTTCTTAATGTGTTGAATGGCAGTCCTTTGTTACCTTTGCAACTCAATAGCACAGAAAACTGCTGTCTACTGCTTCTGGCCACTTAAATGCTATTACCTCGTCTCCTTTTTTTTTTTTTTGGTTAAAGTGCTATGACTTGAAACAGATAAGAAAAAAGGTAAGGCAGTGATTTAAATTCCAAAGCAGTAGTAACAGTGCATTCAGGCTGGCTGTGATATATGGAATTGAAAATCTATAAATACATCAGGCTGATGCCAGCTAAATCAAAGCCAGGTTTACTTCTAATACCAGTAATCTTTGGAGTGATCTTGTTCTTTTTGTCCACTCGCAGCCCCTATCCTGTGTAACAGAAATGTGCA
Organism: Colius striatus; assembly: GCF_028858725.1. Lineage (NCBI taxonomy): Eukaryota > Metazoa > Chordata > Aves > Coliiformes > Coliidae > Colius > Colius striatus. Next base: position 34,630,597 of record NC_084790.1, read on the forward strand.
TGTTCCTTTTAATGCAGTTTCAGCTGAAAATACAACTACATGTATAATTTTAGTGATGCTAATTCTTTAAATAAAATCCAGACTAGTAAAACTGAACAAACTGAATGAGAAATTGCATACCCAGACACGACCATGAAGATGAAGAGAGAGATGGGCCCATTCTCCTTGCTTTGGAGCAGAGGGACATTTTCAGGCCTATTTCATCATGAAAGGAAGGTTATGCAGCAACAGTGCATGTGTCCCAGCAGTCCAGCTCAGGTGGAGAAAGGAAAGATCTCAGTGGTGACTGCATTCTTCAGTTCTAGCAGAGAGACAAAGAAGTCTCTGCCCACTGTCCAGCTGAGGAGAGGGATGTGTTAGGTGTAACTGAGCCCACACAGGACACACATTGAAAAATACGCTTCATTATTTCCATTGCTCAAGAAACATGTTGGTTTTCCAGGAGTAGACAACCAGACATTCCCAGATTTGTCTAGGTTGTGGGCAAACATGGAAATATTATTTGCCAGTAGTTATTTCCAATCAGTCTCTGCTTCTCCTCCACCAGGGAGGACATCAACTCTTTTCTTTGAGCAGTTCACTGCCTGCTCCACTCTAGAAAGAAAGCAGTTGTGCAGGGACAAGGAACCAAGATACCAGTCACCTTCAGAAAACCTGCATTTTACTGTCTTCAGAGGAGAAAATGATTCCCTACCTTTGAAGCCTCAAAATGCAATACTGCAATGGCAAGAGGCTGGGGTGAGACAGCAGGTTGGGACCTCTACAGCAATGTGCTAAGGGGAAGGGATGCTGTGGAGATCAGTCAAGGCTGTGGAAGGCACACAAACATTTATCAACCGATATCCCATGTGAAGGACATCTGCATCTTGCCCACTCCCAGACATGTCACTTATGTCTTTGCAGATACCAGTCTGCCCCTCTGGCCTCCTCTTTATCCCCAGAGTGTGCTGCTGAGCATTCTGCACACTCTGCAAGATCAGTACAAAGCATGCCTTGCCTCCAGAAACTGAAGGATATGAGTAACAGCAATTTGCATAACAGTGCTGTTTCATTCTGGAGCTTTTCTGCCTCTTTTTGGCTTTTGTGCAGCTGATGAATTTTTTAGTAAACTATTGACTGTCTTAAGAAAACTGCTTTGACTGCATGTGTCCACTAAGTTGCTCTGGTGACATTCAAGAACAAAAGCAATTTAGAAAGAGAGGAAAACCATAATAGGCTCTTAGGAAGTCTAGGAATATTCTCAGTGCAGGACTTGCATTGAGATCAGGACATTGCACAATGAATAAATTGTGGCTGACATTTGATCAGTGACTCATTGCCCAAGTATTTGGAGAGGAAGTATTGATCCCAATGTGCTGGAAAATCCCAAAAGCTTTGATTTAAACCAACAAAACCAAACAAATGTTAATGTAGCCTTTGGGGAAAAAAATAAAGAAGAAGAAGACACTTAGGTTCATTTGTCATGGCTACTGGGAGTTTCTTGACATTCATTCTGGACTGTCATTCCAAGCTTGCAAATATTTCCCTTTTTTTCTTGTTTTCTCATTGTTTTTCCTACAGAAAAGCAAAACTGTCAGACTAGAAGGATATTCTCTCTTTTGTCTGACAGTGGCACTGTTGCTTGAAATTTAGATGTATGTTAACTGAGACTGCCCTTGACGTTAGATATCATTTAAGTACGTAAGAATAATAACAGGGTGTGAAGTTACAGAGATTATAATAAACCAGCTTATTATAAAAAAGGTATTACGTTATTGTCTTAGAAATTGATGTCTGCTGGAAAGTCAAGGTATCTTTGAAACTAAAAGGCAGTTTTGAACCCTGCCAGTTGCCCATATTTACACTGTCCTCATGCAGAGGGGTGCTGGTCTGGATGCACTGTAGTGCTGATAAATCAAGCATGGGATTGATACTGTAAGTGATAAGCTATATAGATGTGGATATAATGATCCTTACTTTCGATTTTTTGAGGAGTCTGTTTTTTCCCCAAGTACTGTGTCACTCTGCAGGAGAAAAACCATCTCTCTGCTTTGTCTGAGGTACAAGGGAACTCAGATGATGTTCTCCTGTTTTCTGTCTCCCTTTAGAAAGATTTGGGCTGGATGACCAGATAGCTTCCATACATGATGTGTTCCTTGTAGACATGTTCTGGCTGATCAGGGATTCAGTTTTGAATAGCACCTAAACCTTTTTGTGGTCTTCTTCCACTGCCCTATTATTCTCACCCTCCAGTGGAAAGTTCTCATGTTCTGTACAGGTATGTGTGAGAGGTTCCAGCTGGCTTTTATGCAGCAGCCTTTTTTTTTTTTTTTTTTTTTTTGTCTGTATCACACATAGCCCTTTGTGTTCATCTCATGCCAGAGAGAAAAGTTTTGAACAGGCGCCATATTTATCTGACTTCTGATCCCATCCTGCTATGTTTCTGTGATTACTGAAGAAGATATTTTTCTACAGAAAAACTGGGTAGCTTTGGGAAGCAATGAAGTTAAATGATACACAGATGAAGCTAGTACTAAGCTCATGGAGGTAGGGTTAAGACAAATGACATGCTTTTTCTTCCTTCAGCTAGGGACTTCAAAACTTTGCATGCCACAGGAGACCTCTGTCACTCTTTAACTTTAGCATGACTGCTGTCTGTACTATGCCACTTGTTATGTCTCTTGAGGGGTGCTGCACTAAGGTGGAGCCTTTCAGGATAGATCTTCAGTGTGTACCACCCAGACCAGTATTGCCTCTCTCTTATCCAGAAAGCTCTGTGTTTTATGCAGCTCTTAGAGCTGAAATAGTGCAGACATTTCATTTTTTCACATATTAACATTTGAAATCAACAGCTGAATCATAGAAAACAGGCCCTAGATCAACAAGGATACTTCTGGGGAATGTGGTTTTGCACTGGCCACAGGTGTTTTTTCTGACCACTAAGAAGTGCTTTTTCTGCTTGCCATTTTTAGTACTTGCAGTTATTTGAAAACCACCTCACAGCTGGCAAGAAAGGGAAATCTTGGCATTTCAGAAAGAGAGCTGAGGAATGTGAATAGGTTGGAATGATACAACAGTGCTGTCTGCTAAAGAGTGGCATGGCACTTAATCAGCTTTGAAGTGCTGTGTGCTGTTTTGGGGAAATTAATTTGAGAAATTAAATGTCACTCTTCTGAAAGAAAGAAAGAAGAATGTTTAATTTAAAAGGTGAGGCTTCAGTGCTCACGCCTTGTCCAGAAATAGCTTTGAGATGAATGAAATACTTGTTGAGATCTAAGGTCTGTGCTGAAGCAGTGGGCTGCTCCTGTTCAGCGTATTACCTTGTGTTTCCTCCTGTCTGCGCTGTGGGAATGCAGGCTGCCAGCGCCAGGCAGGGAACAGCCAGGCTCACTGGGTCAGTCTCTAGCAGTCAGACAGCTCTGCATACAGAGGCAGCTTTCCACTGCTATGGTGAGTGATTGCACTGTGTCCTCTCTTTCCATACAGGAGCTGGTGGCTGTGAAGGATTCAACACTCAGGTTTGAGTACTTGACACCAGCTCTGCTTAAGTGGCTGGCAAATTTTAGTCTTCATGACTCAAGCATCCCCTGCTTTACACTTTTCTCTTTTAGTGTAGTATTTCAGCTAGACTGCTTTGTTCTCCCTCAATTTCTGCTCCAAAAGTAGCTCAAGGTGAGCCAGAGACTAATGGCCCCAGCTGATTGCCACTGTATGCACAGGTGGCTGTGTCAGTGGGACGTGGCTGCATGGGGAGTGGTAGAGCAGTCACTCAGAATATGAAATCCAGCCTTGCTCTTTCTCCTCTCTCCCGAGTTGGATAGTGGAGGAGAGGTGAGACAACAGCCATTATATCAACTCTTTTACCAACTGTACCAAACTTTCTGTAGGCTAGGCTGTGCCAAGGCAAGGGCAGAGCACAAAGATGCCTCAGTATGCTGGAGGCATGGGCTGCGCGGGTGCAGTATCCCAAACCCCTGTCTCCAGGATGTGTAGGAAGACCATGCATGGATATCTTGCTGTGTAGGTGTGTCTGGCTCTTTGCCTAGCAATCATCTCTCCTTTCAGGAAGATGGTTACACACCAGGGTAGAAATGCTGAGGCTTGAACTCATATAGACCCACAGAAAGGAAGTGCTTTTGCACGTGGGCAGTGAATTTTCACAGCTGACATCATTAGGATAAAGGCTTTGTGTGACAGTGAATCACCCAGCCCCCTTCCATCAGAACAAAGGTTGGCATTTTAACACACAACCATTTTTCCTTGGCTCCTCTTCAATGCTTTTCAGACTGGGGAACATAATTTAGTAAGTTTGGAATGTTACTGGGACAGTAAAAAAACCCCAAACATCTCCTTGTCTCTGCAGGTGAGAAACAAAGAGGAAGCAAGAAGTTAATCTAGAGTCCAAGAGAAAGTAAGTCCAGTCCAAAATATCCAGCAGAGAACAAACAAAAATGATGACCTACTTGAAGAGGTCCTCTCTCCAGCACAAAATGCTCAGACAACACTAAGTTGGAGTTTCATGGAAAATACTCTCTTCCTGTTTTCTTGCAGACTTTCTTGGTATTTTTTTCCTTTCCTCTTTTATTTTAACTCAATCAAAGGCATCTGTCTTTTGGATGAATTGCAGGTTAGAGGTGCTCTACCCAAATAGATAGGAATTAGATATCTTGTCTGGACTAGACATAAGTCTACAGATGGTTGAAGTGAGGTACAGGGATTCCTTCCCCACACAATAACCTAGTTCAGGGTCCTTAGAAGGAGAGGGAACTAGTAGAAATGTAGAGATGAAGCTCACAAAATGCATCCTCTAGAAAGAAACAATTCAGTAAATGAAATTATTATTGACAGTGTTATTTTTTACTTATGGTGCATATTTATGAAGTAACAGAATTTACTCCTTTTTGTTAATGGAACAGAAGCAAATTCTTCAAAACTTTTTGAAGTCTTAGCCTTGCTTAGATGAAGAAATAGTGGTCATCAGAATGTATGTCTGGGCTGCTTTCCTGGGAAACCTAAGGTGATAAATGAGCTTGCTGGATAAAGGTTAATTGCTAGCTGCAGAGTAATAAAATGTTATTTTGATGAAATGGTAGATGAGTAAATCTAGAGCAAGCATAGCAAACCAGAACTGAGCATTTGACAGTGTTATTATCTTCTGGCTTTATTGTCTGCTTTTAACTTTGGGAGGAGACAGTTTAAGACATTTGAAAGATAAAAGAGAATCCACTAGTTGACTGATTTATGATACAGAGTTTGCCTGTGCAGAAACAAGTTTTTCACAATGGAAAATCTTTGCAGTCATATCTGAAGTATCCCTGCAAACAAGCCACATTAGCCCGTTATCTTCATGGTTCCACAGGTAGATAAATGGCAGCATCTTCTGAGTTTTTCACTTCTGCATAACAGGTGTTGAGGAGGTGTTTCCATGAATAAAGTTTGCTCCTGAAATTTCACTTAATTTCTACTGTGTTATGTTCACCAGGCCTCATCCTAGTTTGCCATTGCAAGCATTTTAAAAGCAGTAATGTCAATTGCAGCTGATCATTCTGCATTTTCTGTTTTCTCAGAATGTGGAGAGTGGTGAAAGATAGCTTGCTGCAAATGCAGAAGTCCCATCCTATCTCATTGAGCGAGCACTATGAGACAGATGACTTTGCCAGCCTAGGTGATCTGATAAACTTTGATACTGAAATGATACTCCCAAAGAGATGTTTCTGAGAAACTCTTTCAGGTTGGTTTCTTATTCTCAAAAAATAACATGTTTTTCTCCTCAAAATTTTTTTAAAGACTGCCAGCACAGTGCTGTTCAGTGAGGACATTGCTAACATAAGGCTGTGAAATCTCCTCTGACACTGACTCATACAAGATGTAGATGGTGGAAAAACCCAAAGGTGCAGAATACCCAGAAAAGAGGTGCAGCTGGTGCATTTAAGTCCCAACGCTTTCTCTGAGTACAGCAGTATGCAAGACTTCTCTGAAGTATTCTCATAGACCGTAAAGAAGATCAGAGGTGTTGAAAGCACCTGCCTTTTTGTGTTTTCTGCCATCAATGCTAGCTGGTTGGCCTTCAGTGTCCTCCCCAAAATGTGGTTCAATGTTAGAGAGACATAAAATTCCTGCTAGTACAGATGATGAAATTTCTGTTGTTTCTCTGTCCTGTGGTCCATCAGAGGATATATTCCTTCCCTTCACAAGAGTGCTGTCCAATGCTGTGCCAGGGTTTCCATGCCCTGTCCTCCTTTGGAGTGCTGCTGCTCCTTGCCTTGGGCCACAGTGAGACCTGTCTGGTGGCTGATGGAGGCCCATCTTGTGTGAGAAACAAATAGACACAGACTGGGAGAAAACTCTCCCAAGTAGCATCCAAGCACAGGCATGGCAAGGCAACAGTATGTCATCCTTACAACAGCAAAAGAGCCAGTACCTGCTGGACTTGATTCATCTGGATTTCTCTGCAGTCTAGTTCTATGGGACAAGGCAAGAGAAGCATAGGAATACCCCTGCCTGGTACTTTTCTCTGTATTAGGCATATCGCAGAAATAACTACTTTGCTGCCTATGAGAAAAGCCCCTTTGTGAATTACCAGCTATCCAATGTGCAATTTGTTCATTTCAGCTTCTCTGCAGCTTTCCATTTTTTCCCAGTGCTACTATCAGATGCTTACAGAGAAACATTTAACTGTTGCTGCATTCCCATGGTGATGGAGCACTGATACAGGCTGCCCAGGGACGATGTGGAGTCTCCTGTCTGGAGGTTTCCAAACCTGCCTGGATGCATTCCTGTGTGACCTGACCCAGGTGAACCTGGTTGAGCAGGGGTTTGGACTGGATGGTCTCTAGAGGTCCCTTCCAAGCCCGAACATTTCATGATTCTCTGATTATATTAGAAAGAAAAAACTGTTTTTCATCCTGTTGCATGCATGGCTATCTCTTTAAAGTGTGTAATCATAGATCAGATGAATTAGGGCCTCCTACAACTCTAGCTAAGAATCCTTGGACCTCCCAAGGTGCTATTTGGAAGCTAAATTTAGCACAAGCTCAGGTCCATTTTTAGCACTTTGGAATATGTTCATTAGCTTGAAAAAGTTAAGTTCACTTGTCTAAATCCTAGACTAGACAAGTTCTTAGCCTTATGTTGCTCAGAAAGGACTTGATCCCAGTTGGTGCACATGGGCACAGAACAATAGTAGTGTCCATTTGTAGGGTAGCTGGAGGAGTCTATGCAGCTCCTTTGTTCTGGATAAGTTAAGTTGTCAAGCAGTAGGCCAGGCCCACAGGCAGTTTAACTGCAGCAATACTGACAGCATGGTACTGACAGACAGAGCTAATCATATCTAAACGTTTATTAAAGGAAGTCTTGTGATATGTTCAGTAAATGTCCACTTATGCCACATGCTTTGGCCGTTTTTCTGAACACACAATCCTGTTCTGGCTCTGCAAGCTGATCCAAAATGGGACGAAAGATAATTTGATGATTACAAGCACACAGGATGAGGATCCTTTGATCTTGCTTGCATTAGAACAGATAGAATAAAAGAGAGTTAGGATGGCTAAGCCCACAGTTGCTCCTCAACTCCTGCTGTCATTTTTGTGTTCCTGGTTTATATGAGTATATATACAAAAACTATGTGAGTCTCCTGACAGTAGTGCAGCAATGTTAAAACCTCTGGTACCGCTGGTGAAAGACTTGATCCCAGTATAAAGTGATGTAAGAGCATAATTTAAAATAAGAAACACTAAACTGTTTGGGATCCTCTGGAAAGTTCCGTCTGCACTTCATTTTTTCCTCTCCCCCCTGCCATTTGGAGATCAGCATGTGTTAACTTATTCCTGATGAAAATCTGAATCTTGGCTTTGAAGGCTGCTGATTGCAAGATAGAAGAAACATTTTGTCCCATTTCTTCTTGAAATCACAGATTTCTCATTTGGAATATCATCATTACACACCCAAAGTAGGAGGTAGTGCTAAGAAAACCCTGGAGATTTTTTATGTCCCACTTTCTGCCTCTCACACGAACAGAGATTCCTCTCTCCTGACTTTATGCCTTCAATCGTATTGTAGAGGGAGAAATAAAAGGCTGCTTCCCTCTGGTCTAGTTCTGACAGACACTTTTTTTTTTTTTTCCTCAGAAGGGCTAAAGAGGACTGGAGAAGGGCTCTGTGACTGATGTGACTGCTGTGCACAAAAGGAGAGGAACCTGGCTGAGAGGCAGGAAGAAAATATTATGACATCCTCCAAAATGGTAAAAGCCTAGTTTAACCAGGAAAAGATTATTCTGAACCTGGTCTTCTAAAGTAGAATTTGCATGTACTTGAACAAAGGGGAGGCTTGGCACGTGAAAACTAGCTATAGAGTTATCACTAGTGCATCTCTTCTGTCTGTGTTGGCAGTTATTTCCTTGTCTTCTCTGTACCTGTCTGGCCTAGACAGGTCCTTAATTACCTTAATTATTTTGTCACTTAGTACTTGGGTTAGAGACACTCAGGATTAAGTAGTTTGTAGCCAACAAGTTCTGTTAAATAAGTTCTTGGTTATTACATTACAAATCTAGTCCTGCAATGTAGTCTGCTCAATATAGTGCCAGAAAGTAGATACTGCATCTAAGTTTGCCTGAGATTTCTATACATGGCTGTGCATTGGAATGGCAATATGGCTTGAAAAGGACATACACAAATCTATGTGTGTATCATGTGCATGGATGATGACTGAGGTCAGAAACAAATAAGTCAAGAGATCACTCTAAGAAAAGGTGTCGTGGTTTTGCCCAGCCGGGAACAAAGAGCCACGAGGGGGCTCGCTCACTCCTCCCCTCCCGGTGGAGCGGGAAGGGGAACCAGAGAAAAAGGGGGAAAACCCGTGTAGGTTGAAATAAGAACGGTTTAATAGAACAACAATAAGAAGAAACAGGTTCAGGGGGAAAAAGGAACAGTTTTAACAGTAAATGAGGGGATACACAAAAGGAATGGCGCGTGCCGTGGCTGCTCACCACCCGGGACCCGACGCGACCCCTTCCGACGGGCAGCCCTGCCTGTGCTCCCGAAGCCCCGCCCCCGACTAGCTCCCTGCCTCTAGGTACTGGGCATGATGTCAGTATGGTATGGAATACCTGTTGGCCAGCCCAGGTCAGCTGCTCATGCTGTGCCCCTTCCTACTTCCTCATCAAAGTTAACTCTACCCTAGCCAAAACCAGGACATTCCACCCCTTATTCTATACCATCTACATCATGCCTAGTTTCACAATATACAACATCTGAGCACCACATTTCCTCTCCCTGAAAAAATAGGGGCACACACAGAGAAGTATATCATTCCCTCAGTTTATAGGCCACCCCCCTAACATTCCCGTTAAGTCCATTTAGCCGTTTATTCCATAACTTCAGGTCTTATTCATCATAAATCTTTCACAGCAGGGCAGATGGGGTGTGTGTGGGGGATAGGTCACTGCATGCAGTATCAGGATTTTGCAGTTGGTCTATTAGGTGTGTCTTACCTGTAAGTTGAAAGCACTGATCTTGAGGACGTCACTGGGCAACAATTCACATTTCACCATTCTGTATCTTGCTCGTCCATGTCCATCTTTCGGTGATCTGGGTGGTCCTTACTGTAGTGTCAGTGATATCACAGAAAGCAACTATGGTAATGACGACATACAACAAGAAGGTTATTTAACAACTAACATAATACAATTTGATTTGTGGAATTCACAGGCTATTCTCACCCAAAATCAATTTTCCTTGAGGTACACACTGGGTTTTCCCATCCTTGCACATCACCCACCAAGTGTACCCAGGTCCCTGAGCAAAAACAATCCCACGAATGGGTTTACCTTTACCCAAGGTAGGACTCACTCATACTGCTTTCCCTAACAGATCTTTTACGTGCACTACAGGGACTTTATCCCCTTCTACAGTATGTAAAAGTTCCGATTGGGCAGGGCCAGCTCTGTTCACAGATCCTCTGGAGTCGACTAGCCAGGTGGCCTTTTCTAAATTTGTGTCCCAATGTTTGAATGTCCCACCCCCCATTGCTCTCAGTGTGGTCTTCAATAGTCCATTGTGTCATTCAATTTTTCCCGAGGCTGGTACATGATAGGGGATGTGATAAACCCATCCAATGCCATGCTCTTTGGCCCAGGCATCTATGAGGTTTTTCCGGAAATGTGTCTCATTGTCTGATTCAATTCTTTCTGGAGTGCCATGTCATCAGAGGATTTTCTTTTCAAGGCCCTGGATGGTGCTCCGGGCGGTGGCATGAGACACAGGATACGTTTCCAACCAGCTGGTGGTCGCCTCCACCATTGTGAGCACATGACGTTTGCCTTGGTGAGTCTGTGGCAGTGTGATATAATCAATCTGCCAGGCCTCTCCGTATTTATATTTCTGCCATCATCCTCCATACCATATGGGCTTCCACCGTTTGGCTTGTCTGATTGTAGCACACCTCTCACACTCATGGACAACCTGTGCAATGGCATCCAAGGTTAAATCCACCCCTCGATCATGAGCCCATTTATAGGTAGCATCTCTGCCGTGATGACCTGAGGTGTCATGGGCCCACCGAGCTAAAAATAACTCCCCCTTGTGTTGCCAGTCTAAATCTATCTGAGCTGCTCCAATCTTTGCAGCCTTGTCCACTTGCTGGTTATGCAGATGTTCTTCAGTGGCCCTGTTCTTAGGTATATGGGCATCTACATGGCGCACTTTCACAACCAGCTTCTCCAGCCGAGCAGCAATGTCTTGCCATATTGGGGCAGCCCAGATGGGTTTGCCCCATCGTTGCCAGTTGTTCTGCTTCCATTGCTGTAACCACCCCCACACAGCATTTGCTGCCATCCACGAGTCAGTGTAGAGATAAAGCCTTGGCCAGTTTTCTCATTTAGCAATGTCTAAAGCCATCTGGATGGCTTTTACCTCTGCAAACTGGCTCGATTCACCCTCTCCTTCTGCAGCTTCTGAAACTTTGCGTAGGGGGCTCCACACAGCTGCCTTCCACCTCCGATGCTTCCCCACAAGATGACAGGACCCATCAGTGAACAGGGCATACCGCTTCTCATCTTCTGGAAGTTCCTCATATGATGGGGCCTCTTCAGCACGGGTTGCCTCCTTTTCTGGTGATATTTCACTGTCTTCACACTCTGGCCAGTTCGTGATCAATTCCAGAATTCCAGGGCGGCTAGAACTTCCTACACGAGCTCGTTGTGTGATCAATGCGATCCACTTACTCCATGTAGCATCAGTTGCATGATGTGTGGAGGAGGCCCTCCCTTTGAACATTCAGCCCAGCACTGGCAGTCGGGGTGCTAGGAGAAGTTGCGTTTCTGTGGAGATCACTTCTGACGCAGCTTGAACCCCTTCATATGCTGCCAGTATCTCCTTCTCAGTTGGAGTGTATCAGGCCTTGGATCCTCTGTATCCCCGACTCCAGAATCCAAGGGGTCGGCCTCGACCCTCCCCAGGTGCTCTCTGCCGAAGACTCCAAGTAGGGCCATTCTCCCCAGCTGCGGTGTAGAGCACATTTTTAACATCTGGTCCTGCCCGGACTGGCCCAAGTGCCATTGCATGAACAATCTCCTGTTTCATTTGTTCAAAACTTTGTTGCTGTTCAGGACCCCATTCAAAATCATTTTTCTTCCGTGTCACGTGGTAGAGAGGGCGCACAATCATACTGTAATTTGCAATATGCATCCTCCAAAAACCCACAACACCTAGGAAAGCTTGTGTTTCCTTTTTGCTAGTTGGGGGAGACATGGCTGCAATTTTGTTGATCACATCTATTGGGATATGGCGACGTCCATCCTGCCATTTTACTCCTAAAAACTGGATCTCCTGCACAGGCCCTCTGACCTTACTTCGTTTAATGGCAAAACCAGCCTTCAGAAGAATTTGAATTATCTTCTTTCCCTTCTCAAGAACTTCCTCTGCTGAGTCACCCCACACAACAATGTCATCAATGTATTGCAGGTGTTCTGGGGCCTCACCCTTCTCCAGCGTGGCCTGGATCAGTCCATGGCAGATGGTGGGGCTGTGTTTCCACCCCTGGGGCAGTCGGTTCCAGGTATACTGAACCCCTCTCCAAGTGAAAGCGAACTGGGACCCGCACTCTACTGCCAAAGGAATTGAGAAGAATGCATTGGCAATATCAATGGTGGCATACCATTTGGCTGCCTTGGACTCCAGTTCATATCGGAGTTCCAGCATGTCCGGCACAGCTGCGCTCAGCGGCGGCGTGACTTCATTCAGGCCACGATAGTCCACTGTCATCCTTCACTCTCCACTAGACTTTCACACTGGCCATATGGAGCTGTTAAAGGGTGAGTGAGTTTTGCTGATCACCCCTTGGCTCTCCAGTTGGCAAATCAACTTATGAATGGGAATCACTGAATCTCTGCTGGTGTGATATTGCCGCCGGTGCACTGTTGTGGTCGCAATTGGCACCTGTTGCTCCTCAACCTTCAGCAAACCCACAACAGAAGGGTCCTCTGAGGGGCCAGCCATGTTGGATAGTTGTTCAATTTCCTCTGTCTCCACTGCAGCCACACCAAAGGCCCACCGGTACACTTTTGGGTCCTTAAAATACCCTCTCTTAAGGTAGTCTATGCCCAGGATAACACGGAGCTTCTGGGCCTGTCACAATGGGATGTTTGTGCCACTCATTCCCAGTTAAACTCGCTTTAGCTTCTAACAAGGTTAGCTGTTGAGATCCCCCTGTCACTCCAGAAGTACACATGGATTCTGTACCTTTACAGCTTGATGGCATCAGAGTGCATTGTGCTCCAGTATCCACTAAAGCCTTGTACTCTTGTGGGTTTGATGTGCCAGGCCACCGGATCCACACTGTCCAATAAATTCGGTTGTCCCTCTCCTCCACCTGGCTGGAGGCAGGGCCTCCCTAGTACTGGCCATGGCAGTCATTGGATACTTTTTGTAGAAAAGAGCTAGAAGTCCCCTCGAGGGGACTAGAATAGAGCTCAACCCTTCTATTCTGTCTAGGGAGTTGCTCACTGGAAACTGGAGCAGCATCTTTCCAAGAGAAATTGCTCCTTGTAGCGGTTTTTCCCCGTAGCTGCCGTGCCCGTGCCCTTAAGGCCGAAGTAGGTTGCCCATGCCACTTGTTCATGTTCTCTCCCTGGTCCCGCAGTTAAGACCACAAAGCACCTCGTGGTGTCTGCCCTCTATATTCCCTCTCTTGAACAGAGGGACATCTACTAATAGCTGAAGTATGGACTCGGGCAGGTGGAGTGTGGGACATATCTTCCTTGAATTGGTGGAACTCTTTTGACATTTTATCTACAGCCGAGACAACAGCCTGTAGGGAGGAAGACAGACTTTCTTCATATTGCCGAAGTTGAACACCCATTTCCCCCACTGTTTTCCCCTCGCCTTCTTTCCAGGAGATGACTGCCAATGAATTAGCATAAGATGATGGTGCACTCTGCAGAAATCTTCGCCACATAGACTGTGTGCACTGGACCTCATCTGGGTCTGTTGGTAACTGCTCATTATAAATCATTTCCCGCACAGCTAACTCCCTCAGGTACTGGATACCTTTGTCCACTGTGGTCCACTTGCCTGGGTGGCATATGATATCTTCTTTGAAGGGGTATCTTTCCCTCACACCAGACAAAAGTCTTCTCCAGAGGCTGAGGACTTCTGTCTTCCTTCCAATCGCCTTGTCAATGGCGCCATCCCGGGACAGAGAGCCCAGCTGCCTGGCTTCCCTGCCCTCCAAGTCCAAGCTGTGGGCCCCATTCTCCCAGCATCGGAGCAGCCAGGCAACAAGGTGCTCGCTTGGGTGGCGACTGTAATCTTTTCGCACTTCTTGCAGTTCGCTCAGGGACAAGGATCGGGTGATTAGCTCTGGCTCTGGCTCTGACTCTTCCTCCCGTTCCCGTGATGACACTGGTTCATCTTCATCCCTCACAAGGCGAACTGATTTTTTTATGTGTTTCTTTTTCTGGACAGGAGCAACTGACACTGCCACAGGTTGATCCTCTGATTCAGGATCACTGTCTGCTGTTGGAGTTAGGGCAGCAACAGCATCAGTTGCCTCAGTTTGAACAGCCACAGTGGTTGCTAGGGTGGCATTCCTAATCTGTACAAGTAAAAAACTCTTCCAATACCTGTTCATATTCTTCTGTATATCAATCCCTCCATAGCTGCCCAACCTCATAACAGTCTGGAAAACACATTTCACAACTCTACCCAAGAAAAACATCCTACCTAGAGGACAGAGCAATAAAACCACAATGGTTGGGACATCCCAAGGGCATTCTGAATTGTCAAAAGCTATTGCAGTTAACTTGAATGAGTAAGGGAGGATGGAAAAAATGGAAAAATTACGTCCCTCCATTTTTCCCATGAACTGAGTGTCATTACTGTCACTACATTCTGAAAATAAAATGTCCAAGTTGCAGAAATGCCAACCAAGTCATGTACAAGTATTGGCCTAGCTCCATACCCAGTGATACAACCATACCATGAGCCAATAACAACCAAAGGACATAAACACTATCAGAGAGAATACATAGTGCATATGACAAATTATGGGCCAACAGCATTTAAGCAAATACATCAACATTGTGACCATTGTTTCAGCCTACTGGGTCTTATTTCAACCCTGCAGGCCCCACATTGGGCGTCAAATAAAGTCGTGGTTTTGCCCAGCCGGGAACAAAGAGCCACGAGGGTGCTCGCTCACTCCTCCCCTCCCGGTGGAGCGGGAAGGGGAACCAGAGAAAAAGGGGGAAGACCCGCGTAGGTTGAAATAAGAGCGGTTTAATAGAACAACAATAAGAATGAACAGGTTCAGGGGGAAAAAGGAACAGTTTTAACAGTACACGAGGGGAATATACAAAAGGAATGGCGCGTGCCGCGGCTGCTCACCACCCGGGACCCGACGCGACCCCTTCCGACCGGCAGCCCCGCCTGTGCTCCCGAAGCCCCGCCCCCGACTAGCTCCCTGCCTCTAGGTACTGGGCATGATGTCAGCATGGTATGGAATACCTGTTGGCCAGCCCAGGTCAGCTGCCCATGCTGTGCCCCTTCCTACTTCCTCATCAAAGTTAACTCTATCCTAGCCAAAACCGGGCCAACAGGGTTTTGCATACCAATCTTGTTTTTTTTCCCCATCCTTTCCAGTGTTCTCAAGGTGTCAGAAAGTGCTTCCTCTGACACATCTGACAATCTCCATTTTTTAACAACAACTATGACTGGTGCTTACTAGCAGGAATTTTTGGAGAATGATGAAGTGCAGAACAAAGCAGAAGTGAAAGACCAGCTCCTCAGGTCTTTTTTCTAGCCAAGTGTTGCCTCTGAAAAGAGTAAGGGGTCAGGTGTTTTGAAAATTTCTTCACCTCATTAGAAGATCCATCTGTGACCAAATATCTGTCCTCCTTCCTCACTGAACTTCTCCAAGCAAGTCCTGTCCTTATTTTGCTAAGTCCCAAATTAAAGTGCAAGAAGGGGAATTTATTAATGTGTGAGAGAGGTATATGGGTTTGTAAGAGTCAGTGTACAGCAGAGTTTCCAAGAGGTAGCAGTACAAAGCATTACTGAGTAGTTTTGAAAACCTGACAGTAGAGCTTATGATGCTTGCCCATAAAGCAGTGCTTTGCTGGTGCAAACCATAACTGGGAAAAAGAAAAAAAAAGAAAAGCTTGGCTGATAGGTGAGGTGTGGCACAAAGCTTATGCAGCCACAAGGCTGCACACTACTTTTTCAAGAGGTAGAGCTGACACTCTAGCCTCCATCCTGCAGTTAGGATT
Source organism: Colius striatus (assembly GCF_028858725.1). NCBI lineage: Eukaryota > Metazoa > Chordata > Aves > Coliiformes > Coliidae > Colius > Colius striatus. Next base: position 34,646,336 of record NC_084790.1, read on the forward strand.
AGGGTACTAGTCCACCTTTTATACAGGAGGAACTCATCATCAGGAGAATCTAAGATGTTTTTAAAAGGGCCATTATTTTCTGATTTTTATAGGTTAAGACACTGGGAGAAAGTGAACTAAATTGCCACAGGTCAGTCAGAAGTTTAGTGACAGAGCCTAAATCAGACATTGTTCTTACTGGTAGATCAGCACTAGGTTAATCAGGTTTTTATAGAGCCATGTTATTTGCTAATCTAAATGTGTCCACGCTAGAGGGTGCTGCACTGCTTTTCTAAAGTGATTTCCTGTATATCTTTTATTTAAGCAAGTGCTGAACTCACAGAAGACTTTCTTGTGCTTGACAGAGTCTAAAGAGTAGGACCTGTTCTTACATAACTGCATGTGGGAATACACTTTCATTTTGGAGAATTAAGCTCATAAGAAGGAAAATAAACTCTTCTTTAGATCAGTGCATCTGCCAGCACGTTTTCCAAGGTAACACTGTACATAATTATAAATACAGATAACCGCTTTTCTTCACAAAGCCAGTGAAAAGAATTGCAAAGAAAAATACATAGTTTTAACAGAAGAGATGGAATAGAGGTGTAAAGTATTTTTTTAAAAAAACTTTCAATTGAACTGTCGAGAATCAACATTATATGGTCTAATACATAGGTATGATAGATTGTTTTATCAAACTCAAATTTACTAGACACAGTCTAACTGACTTTTAAATATAAAGATATTTGGAAGTATGTTTGCAGATTTTTCAAATAACTCCTTATTTCCCAGTAAATCTAAGAAAATTAACTTTAATGAAATTAACAAAACCCTCTCAATCTGAAAACAATGTCAGAAAAATTTATTTAGCTCAGGGCCTGTGAGAACAGGCTGGCTACAACAGCAGGAGGAATGACATTTCTAATCACTCATGGGATTGGATGATAGACTGCTCTCTGTTACAAAGGAATAAATCCAGAAAAAAGTTGTTGAGTATCATGGTGGCATTCATTTAAGATTATAGATTCAATATCATGCTGATGAAGGTGTGAGCTTCTGTCCTTAATGAGAAACATGCTTACACACATATGCACAGATGTGCATGTGTACACAGAGAGCGTGAACATCAGCACGTCTGCATTCTTTGTAATGATTTTTTTGGCCTGAGAGTGGGAAACTAATTTTGTCATTGGGAAGGAAAGAGTTCAGAATAGCTATTATAGAAGGAGTTAAAGGATAATTTTCTCAATGGACAACTCAACAGGTCCTAAATCAAATACCAGTGAGAGAATTCAGCCCATGTAGAATTGAAATGAACATAAGTTACTATTTTTCCTATGCTCTCTTCTGTATCACAAGTACTTTACTCTAGGTTTTGCCAAATTAGTGCCTGTATTGTGTTTTTATATATCAAGCTGCAGGTACTTGTGAGAAATGAGACATTCTCTGTATGCAGATCTGGCAAATGCACAATTTTAAGCTGCTCTCATCAAACCACGTCTTCTCTCTGAACTTAGGTGTGTAACATGCACAGGCATAATTTCTAAAAATCTGTGTGCAGGAATGTAATTTGCATAACATCTCTCACAAAGATTGTGGGAATGCTGGATTACTCTGGTAATAAATTTATGACTGACATGAAAAGGAAGGTTGTCAATAATTGAATTAATCTGCTGCTAGACACTTTTCAGTGTATTCTGCTGTAGTCACTGTTATGTGTCCTTTCAAAATGACTGCATGGCAGTAGAACTTGTGATGTGTGAGCCTGAAAAGGCAATGTGGCTCGTAAAGTATGGTTGATTAATGCTTCCAGCTTCCCTCAGAAAGGAAATGTCTAGAATTGGAGGGAAGAGAGTTACAAATTAGAAAGCTCTTCAGCCAACCAGTGCTGCATTTGACTGTGCCCAATGTGGAGCTTTCCACCAACTGTCTCCAATTTCTGTGTTGAATCCCATCTCTCTGAAATTTCAGACCAATGTGGCACCCCTAGTTTCCTTTCCCTCTGACTTTGGGAGGACTCCCACTCCATCCGTTCCATAGCACCCTTTGCTAATGACAATAACTCTACCCTCGTACATCTGATGCTGGTGGTGATTTATAGCTGCCATAAAATAACAACCTTTCATGTTTGGATGGAATCGGTAAACAAACTTATTAAAGTCAGAGGTGATAGCTTTATCAGAAACCCTGGTAAGTTCTTCTGAAACACAGAGCAGGCTGTTGGGTCCAGGGAGGTAATTCCAGGTGCATGAACAAGGTGTCATCTACTTTTGCCTCCAACTTTGCCTGTCTGATGAGTTACTCCAGGTGGCTTCTCAATGACCACAACAACCTCCTACCTGCTTCAACAGCAGTCATATAAGAGAACATATTTTGAATGCTTATTCCAGTGACATACTCTGCACACACCATGGCTCAGGGTGCAAGGCTGATAAGGGCTCCATTAGAGGAGAGGTATCCCCCTACCTGGGGAAGGTAGGAACGATGTTCTCCCTGCAAAGAGGAGCTTGGCAAGGCAGACCACAGTGACCTCTTTTTGATCCTTGCTCTGTGGGCACCGTCAGCTTTGGAAGGCAGAATATGTCTGTTCAGGGCTCTGAAGTGCCCCTTGCTATTTCAGCATCTTTGCAGAGTGGTGATATTTCATCCTACAGAGTGCAGGTAAAGCCAGCCAGGCACAAAACATGGTGTATCCTTCCGCTGCAGCAGCATAAAATGCACTGGATACCAAATTTTCTCTGTGCCCTCTGCATTTTCCACTCCTGCTCATGGATGTACATTTCACTGATGTCAGGGGATATGACAGAGCCACTGTTTGAAATTCAGGCATGCAAACTGTCAGTCATGATTTACATTCAAGGAATTATTGATTGAAGAAGATAATACTGGAATTTCATTGCATTTGCAGACAGCTGGGATGCTCTGCACATCATGAGCCTTGTGAGTGTCTCAGGTCCTGGGAAAATTGCTTCACATCAAGGGGGTCAGAGGGGCAATGCTTCTATTACTGCTTTCCTCTCCACTGTCACTTGCAAGGTGACACCTGAGGGCTAGGCTAGCCTGAGATCCAGCCTAATAGCAGTCCAATCAACTGGTATCTGGTACTGAAGCAGTGAGAAGATGACTAATATATTTCAACTGTTCCAAAATGGAGTGCACAAGTTGGAGCCATGGCCTTGTTGCCTCCTCTACCCGTATTGAAAAAGTATCTTTGGACATGCGGACAGGTGGAGACTGCAAAACCCCAAAGAAACACTTTCTGTTTCATTCACATAAACTTTCTAACAGCTGCAATTTCTTTGAAGATCTCCAGTAACTTTTGTCTGAAGGTCAACAGGAAATTCTTCATGCTGAAGTCAAAGAAACATTCATGTTCCTCTCTGGCTCCTCAACACATATGAGTTTGGTGCATATTTTTCTTCAGTCAGTACAGAGAAAGAGGAGGGCTTTTTCTCTTTTTTTGACTTTAATAACTTAGTGTTTAGATAAGGTGCTTTAGCTGGTACCCAGGCCATTGCACACATATACTCCCTTGAGAGGTGCTCTTCACATATTCCTTACCACATTATTTGTAGGGAGTGAAGTCCCAATGCCTTAACTAGAAGACAAGAATACATTCTCATCCTTTACCATAGAGAAGGGATAAGCTCATTTGTAGTCTGGGAAGAGCATTTGGTGGGCAAGACCTCACTCATGCTTCTTCAGGCTGGCTTTCAAGCCAGAACTCCTAAAACTGCGTATTTAAGTGAGCATGAAATGCTTATTTCCTCTCCAACATTGTTTGAATTACAACTCCGTGTGGCACCTCTTTTCTCTAAGGCTTGTCTGCAGAGCATTGTCACCCAATAGAGCAGCTAGCTGATGGCATCAGACCTTTAACCTGAGAAACAGCAATGTCTGGTGATGCTTGTGTTTCAAAAGCTGGTGGACCATGTGGGTGGGCTGCTTTATTTGCATGTGGCACTGTTTATATTTTCTTGTGTTAAAAACCTAGGAAACTGCATAAAAATGTATATAAATTGCAGCACATGTTGCCAAGAGAATATTAGAACTAAAAGTAGAGTGCTTGGGAGTTAGGTAATGCCAAAACCACTTGAACTCCCTCGTGTGTACACACTGTGAGACAGTCTCCAGTTACAGGATCACATTACTCCTGTTTCCACAGGACAGACAATAGTAAGTGCTGTAAGCTGGAGGAAAGCTTGATTCCATGTGTGTCCTGCTACTGTGACAGGGGCTAAAATGCAAACCAGCAAAGCATGAGGAAAAGGGTAGAGTTTGGAAACTGTGTAAGCAGGAAAATCAGCTGGTTAAGATGAAACACTTTCAAAGTGTGTGGCAGTGTTTTGTATAAATGTGTTGGTTGCAGGCTGCATCTGCCTTCATACTATCCTCATGTGCTCTAATCTGCCCTTGGGACTTTGTGCTGAAAATAGTAATTATGACAGGCAATAAGATTATCCAGCATGAGAGAAAAGGAAGGGAACGAGAAAGAGCTGCAGAGACAAAACCTGTTCTGCTTTCTTTTTCATACTGGTGTTCTGGAGGAGTGGGAAAGGGAAAGGATTTCATAACACTGAATTGCGGAGTGACAAGTCAGCAGTTCTACTAGGTTTCTCCACATTGGCGCGGAATATCAAACTGCATGCACTCAGGTACTTTGCAAATCTTTTATAGTTTATTCCAGGGAGCACAACCTACTGTTCCTAGGTGTGTGCAGAAGTCTGCTGCATAGTAACACTTTGTTATTATAGTAAAGGAAAAAAATCTTTGTCCAAAAAAGGGAAGAAAAAAAAAGAAAACAAAAGCAGAAAAAAGAGAGAAGAGTGTAAATACAGCCTGAATGAACATTCCCCTTCTCAGAACTTCATTCATAATGGAAATAATATGTTTATTAATATCAAATTAACTTCAAAAAGAAATGGAGGACTGAAGTTAAATGATTGTCCACTAGAAAAATGGCATAGGAACAGAATAGACGGAAAGTGTCCTCAAGGTCAGCTTTAGGACATCTGTTGTTCATAACATGTGCCTATGTATAAATATAAAATTACTTGGATGAGGGTGTTGAAAACCTAAGCAATATCCAGCTCTGATTTTCATTTGTTCACTCTGGAGTAATTCCACAGACGTTAGTGGAGAAGGTCCAGATTTACCCTGCTTAAAAAATGGAGACCTGAATCTGACTAGAGAGGGCCAAGTTTACAGATGATACAGAAACTGGAGGATGAACAAATAACAAGAAACAGTGTAACCACATTCCAAGGGATTTGAATTATACTGAGATTTGGAGCCAGCAGATGGCAAATGCATTTCATTGTAAAAAATGATGAAATAGTGAGGATAAATCTAGGGAATAATTGCTACATACAGCAAGTGCCTCATCAGAACTAGAGAACTAGAGAAGAGATTATGGAAAAATGGTTGAGGCCTTCAGCCTGTTACACACCTATGGTAAATAAAAAGGAGGTTAAGTGCTTAGTAAAGAGATAGGATACTAAAGAAGATGCACAATAATCATATTGGCTGAGGCACTTGGCAGGCAATTGTCTCTGGTTCTTATCATCAGTGTACAGAAAAGCTATCTGATCATTTCCCTCTGAGAAGGCTTGGCATTGATGAGAGTAGTGCAAGTTAGGAGAAAGGATACCTTGGTGTGGCCTTGTCTCCATTCTTTCTTCCAGTACATCACCCACTTGGTCAGGTGTAAAAGGAGGACATCTCAGTGACACAGAAGCATCATATAGCCTCACAGAAGAGACTGCAAACAGTAAGGTCTCCCCAGAGAAGAGTGCTTTAGGCTGGTAAGTGTGTCAGCATTTCAGAAAATCTACATATTCCATCTAGGACCTGTATGTTGGTTCAGCCTTGTGACATATTTGGAATAATCAGCATGAGAAAAAAAATGTTTGAGAGGAGAATGTCTACCTCTATCCATACATTGATGCTCATTGCTGGCACCATTCTCAGTCCTAGAGTGAGTAGAAACAAGAGAAACCTTTTCTGAAAACCTATGGGTGCTGTCATGAAACAGAATATTTTTGAGGATCCATGTTACTTATAAAGGGCAGATATTGCACCTTCCCTAGTCATAGAAAATGCATGTACATTAATTAACTTACTTTACAGAACCTTATAAAAATTAGAGATGTAAGTAAGCTGTTATTAGATGGCTAATCTTCTCTTCCTCAGAGAAGTGATAGGACATTATTTCCTATAGTATAACTTTCTAATCTTAGTGCAGTTCTGCAGTTTGCTTTTCTTAATTTTGTGATTCTACTCTTTACCAGCCCTGCAAGTGTCATATTAGAGTCAAAATTTTGATGTGTTGAAATAACACCTTTTGTGGTGATATTGTTGATCTTGACTAAATGAGCAAGAAAGTGAGGCTGAAGGTTTAACTTCAGCTTTGCTCTTCCAAAATCAACGTCCCTGATAAAATAACTGCTGCTTATTTCAGTGTACCTGACTTTTCTAATTTGATTATGACTTTTTCTGTCTCTTTTGAAGTGACAGCATAGGAGGCAACTCTGGGTTACACAGGACACTGCTGCTGGTTATAATTTCTTCAGCCCTTTACTAGCCAGCAGTTGCCTCATTCTCACTTTGGCAAGCAGTGGTGAACACTGTACCATTTCCACAATCCCCTGGGCAGGGAGTGGCTTTGGTAGCAGCAGAAGAGTAGGTGGGGAAAAGTGAGTGAGATAGCAGTGCACACAGAAACACTTGTTGTGGATCAGCTTGTTTGTGCCAGCCATGTGCCTAAGCCCTACTGTTTTATAGAGAAGTCTCTCTGCTCTCACAGCACTGGCATTACCTCTGGCAAAAAAATCTCTGCCAATCCTTCACAAAAATCACAGCAGACATCCAACATTCAGAAACTGCAAAAGGATCTGAAAGTTACAACAGAAAAAAACCCCAACCACCAAAAGGAGCTTTTGACCCTAAAAAAAGGAGCATGAGGTTGGAGGAGAAGAGCAGAGATTCTATGAACTTATTTAAGGAAGTATTGCAAATACTTCTGCACAAAAATGCATAGATCCTATGTTGTGGACCACTCTGAAACCAAATGTCAGAGATTTCAGATAGAAAGGTCCATGATCAAGCAGTTCAACAGTCAGCATTTCATAGATTTAAAGGTCAGCAGGGACCATTAGCTCATTTAGGCTGACATCCTGTAAAGCACAAAGGCTGTGGGACTTCATCCAATTACCTCTGTGTTAACCTTAAAGCTTTTATATGTCTGTAGCATGCCATACTCTGAAGAAGAGGGTTCCCCTGGTCAGCCAATTTTACCACAATAAACATTTGCTTTCCCAGCCATTTCCATTCACAAAGGCTGGAAATGCAGCAGTTCACAGCCAGCCACAGTCTCAAACTGAGACTGCAGTGTAAAAGAGCCAATCACACAGCTATGGGATCTGCAGAGCAGTGTGGGCTGAGGGAAGAGGTAACGGTGACATGTGTTCTTATAACATTAGGATGAAGCTCACCTGAGCACACAGTTGTGTCTCCAGGAAGACAATAACATCTGAGTAACAACTTGCAAGTGGTAATTTTACCGTTATAGGGGTACTTTCAGATCTCTGACAAGTCTCATGTTTTCCTCTGTGTTAGACAAAAACTGCCTATGAGACAGCAAGCAAGTTTCTAAACAAAGGATGCACTAGTCTTTCAATTATCTTTTTTATCTAACAAAGTTTATTACAGTAGTTCCATGTTGAACAAAAGGGATGGTTGTGCTTTCCAATCTAAAAGGCTATTGTTAATCTGGTAATTCAACTGAGAAACACATAGCTGTTTAAAAATTCTTTTGAGACAGAGGTGGGCAGAGTTTGTTGCAAATTTTGTCATTTCTCTGTTTGCAAGGTAGTCAAGAATGAGATAATATTTTACAAGAAAATTATTTGTTAAATGGCTATTAGTATTTAATTCTTTCTACATTGGGAGATGTTCTAATTTCCTGTATATATTTTTTTATTTTTTTTTAAAGAGGAATGAGTAGAAGAACTTATGAACACTTCCATATATGCAAAAAGGTCTGTTTCTCTTCTATTGAAATACAAGTCTTTTTACACAGAGGTGATGATTCCTCAGGTAATGTCAACAATAAAAATTCCTCTGCATAAAATAAACAATTAGCAGAAATTGGAAATATGCTAAACATTGCATCTGGTTTGCAGGAGTGGGACTGAGTGTTCTACTCAGGCATTCATACCCAGCTCTAGTAAAAAATGTGCTTGTTTCAGAGGTCACATGGAGGAATCATGCAAAGTGCATACACAGACTACAGGTTGGAGTAAATGTTTCCATCCCTACCTAGAAACTGTCTGTGAACATAGCTACTCATCTCTAGCTGTACCTCTATAAAACCTGCCTAAGCCATTTCTTGTCTCCACCAGAGCACTATGCTGCCAAGGGCTTTTTATCCAGGAATTTGGCTGATCTTGATCTGACAGACTTTTCCAAAGTGTTTGGTGTCTAAGAAATCACTGGCTTCTGCATGCTGATGCTGCTCAGGAAAACTGTCAGGCTCTGTACCAGCTGTACTGGTAGGATCAGAAAAAATGTGGAAAAGGAGGTGAAATGGACAAGCATATATGAAGGAGTTCAGAGAGAGTCTGTCACCCATGAGTGAGGTTCAGGCTGCAGAAAGGAGTTAAAAAATAAGTGGAGGAAAGGGGTGACAAATAGCATTAGACAGCTGGACATGCAGCTGTGCCCAAACTGAAAACCCAGATCTCCCTCTTCCCCATGTATCTACAGAACAATGATCCCAAGGTAGCAGGATTTGTGCTCATCGGGGCTATGACTTCAGCAAAGCCATGAGAATGGAAGGTGGAGCAGATGTACCCTGGTCTGTCAGCCCAGGCTGAGGCCAGTGCTGAAAAGAGAACTTTGCAAAGACAGAAAAGGAACTTCTACTTGCTGAACCATCCACATTGCCCAGCCATCACAGGCTGGTACCTCCCTCCAGCAGGATGCACTGGAGCAGCCTTTTAGCAACACATTCATGTTTTCCCTCAATCCTTTTCTAGAAGCTGCAGGTCTTCTGTGGCCCTTTGCTTATGGGAGAGCAGTGAGTCTAATGAGCTCATGCCATTCGTGTCTGCTAAGCTCCAGCACTAAGTGTAGCTCCCACAGTCATTCAAAACATACATCCCCTCTGCACATTCCTCTTGAAAGGTGAGTGTGGCCTCTGTAAGCTCTGATATCCCAAGCCAGCCTCCTTGTCTACATCATAGTAGCAAATCTACTGAGGAGGCCAATTAATTGAATTGCATCTGTGGTCAGTTTGATGCATCGAGTTAAGTTCTTAATAAAGAATAATAAGAAGTGGTGCTGGCCACAGAGATTTTTTGGTTTCCAGGAAACAGCCTGTGACTGGGAAACCAATATGTTCAGTTCTGGGTGCCAAATTGCCAGCACAATCCTTCTGTTTTGTCCTGCAGGCAGCTAGTGATTGGCCTCTGGTGAGTTTGGATGGCCCGAAAAGCAATGGGAAGAGGTGCCATGAGCTCCCTTACCTTGTCAGATTTCCAGTAATATGGCAGAGCAGTTGACCCCTGGATGACTCAGCCACATCTCAGAAGGGAAATGCCTGGCAAGAAGATCATGCTGGAGAAAGGTTTTAACAGCTGGGAGAAGCTGCACTGTCATTGTGGCAGAATAGGAAAGGAAGAAGGGGAAGAATGAGTAAGACAGTGTGATCTGGCCTATTTGGAGACCAGCATGCAAATCTCAGGAGATAATGGATGCCCCTGCTGATGGTGGACTGGGGTTTTCACAAGACAAGTCCGTCACAAGAGCCAGAGCAATCAACCTCTGATTAAGCTACTCGGTAAGATGAGAAGTGTTGTATCCTTATTCCCTCGTGTGTTTTCTTACAAAAGCCACTTAGACTGTGATTTCAGAAATCATTGGCTAGGTTCATGAATAAACTCCCTCTGCTTTACTGCTGCTCCAGGGGCTGAAACAAGACATCAAAGTGCCTTGTCTGGTGAGAGCATGTGTGTGCTGCTTTATGCAGCCAACACAGCAACAAAGGAGATGAAACATGCCAGGGACTCCAACCCCTTAATGTCTTCTGCAGAGTGGGACACATGCTCTATGAGAGATAAACAGCACTGTGAGGAGAGTTACTGCCATTACAGACAGGCTGTTCATGGACCACTGTAGCTGTGGAGCCTATGTTCCCATGGCTTTATGTCCTGTAGCATAACTCTCCACTTCGCTGAAGTCTTCTGCATCACTTGTTTGACACTATCCCTAACACTTTCCTGTCTCTTACACAGATATCCTCTGTCTTCAGTTGTCTCTGTGGCCCTTTTATGTACTTGGAGATTTGGCTTGCAAAACCAACTTGAGAGCTGAACAGAGACCAGAAGAATGATTATCCCAGTTTTAAGCAACGGTAGAAATTCAGCAAATGTGTGAGCTTTACATTATGTGTGCACATCCCTTTCCAAATATCTCAGTCCTCTGGGCCATGTCTGGTACCCTTTGGGCACAGCTTGATTGTTGAACTGAAGTTTTCACAGAGCAGACCCTAGCCAAAGACATCACTAGGTCTAGATCCCCTGAGAAAGAAAGCAAGACCTCTGAAAGAACAGGTATCATGTCAGTGGTAGCCTTTTCAAAGACTAAACCATAGTGCATTAAATATCTGTGATATTAATTTGCTTACACATACTCTCTCTTCTATGTCTCAGGCTCCTCAGGTGGGAGGAAATTCTCCTATACTGAAATGTAAGTCACTTAGATAGGAATATCAATATCAGGATCCCGAAAAGGCAACACACACAAAAAGCCCCTCTCTGAATGCTTGGGTTTCAGGAAAATGTCCTGCAATCTTCCTGGAGCTGTTTAGAGGTTTTCTTATGCCTATGAGTACAAACCTAGGAGCATTTAACCATGGTTCAGGTGTGCTCTGAGCCAGAGTCTTCCACCCTGCCAGATGGCACTTGAGTGAGCATTCAAGAACTGTCCATTTCTCTGAGCAATGCATGATTTAGTGGTCATCAGACAATCTGTATCTGACTTTTGGAGTGGTGCTTTGGTTTGATCAGGACTTGAACCAATGAAAAGAAAATAAAAATATGGAAAAGAAAAAGCCATTTGCTTAATCCTGGCCATTTACTTCTCCAGGAATTAAAGAGTTCAAAGGAAGGCTTACATCTGTGTTTAATATTCTAATAATGAATAATTGCACTGAGATTAATGAGACTATTAACAAGATTCTGCTTACAAATGTTCTTAACTTTAAAGGATTGGTGCCACGAACTGCTTAAATACCAGAGTTGCAATACACATATGCTGTAAATCTGTGCATCTGTCTTCCTCATCCCAGATACTCAAGTCTAAGTGTTATTGCGCACTCAGGCGAGGAAATCTTGCATTTTCCCATGCAGAAATAAGACCAGGCAATATAAAAGACTGTCTTAATCCTCTTGATCTTCTGTAAGATTTCCCTTGTGGCCTACTCTGTGCTTCATTCTCAAGTGTTGTTTCTGTCACACTTCTGGGATGAAACACTTCTTTTTACCTTTCTCCTCAGCCATATCTTATAGAGTGAGTGGCCTATACAGGCTGTTTCTCTCTTCACAGGGTTTACTGTTAAGGCTTTGCTTTCTACTTGAAATTGCTGTTTCAAGTATTTGTATTTGTCGAAAGAGAGAAGCCATTGCCACTTTGCAAACATTGAGCCTCCACTGCCACACTAGAAAGTTATGCTGCTCAGCAGAAGCAGCAATAAACTAGTACCTAGGAGCCTCATGTTTCCCAGGGTTTATCCATGTGTTTCATATTTGTTGCTCATGTGAGAATAGAGTGGTTGTGTTTCTCACTTGCTCAGTTTTTTTGAACAGATTTCCACCAGCGAACACTCAGCTCCATGCACTCCTATTCTCCTCTGTAACGACGCTTTTCCCTTGTTTTTTCTTTTTTCCCCCCTGCATTTTTAGTAATATTGACAAATATTACAATATTACAAATACATATCCTTGTATTTCTTCCTAACAGACCTGAGTAACAGCTGCATTAATACTGCATTGCTTCATATTGCTCTGAACTTGCTTTTTGTAGAGCAGAATTGTCTGTGTTATAACACTGATATGGTATAATGCAGGGACATTGAAAAGGCTTCAGGGGTACAAACTGATGATCAATCTAGGCCAGGGAGTGCCTACAGCAGTGGATAGCAAACAAAGGTTTTGGAGGAAGGAATAAAACGTGTAACATTCCTTTGGTTGCAAGACTCTTCAGCACAGGTAAACAAACCTGTCTGCAGATCAGTTTATTCCTCAGACAGCAAAGCTAAGTACCCCACAGAAATGTTATCCCCAGCAGATTGTCTCCATTTAAGCGACGTAACACGTTTTTGGAAGCCTTACTGACAAGTCTGTTTCTCTGTATGGCAGCCCAAATTTAATTAGGTTTTGTGCAAAGGGAATTCTTCATCATCCTAGGGTTGCTTGTCTTTTAATTCCATCACCTGCCCTCCTCACCCAGTGTGCACAGATAAATACCCGGGGTGTATAGCTTGCTTTTTCCCTTGCAAAATGAGTCTCATCCTGGGGCTGCATACTCAGCACATGTTCCCCGTGGGACCTGCATCCCAGCATGCTCTGCAGCACTCCATTCAGACTCTTCATGACTGTTTTTGATGATTCCAGCAGAAAACAGACTGTTCAGGGACTGCATGCCTTCTCCTCTCCCCAGGGCCAGCTCTTCCTGGGCATCTGTCTGTCATTGATGTCTTTCTCTGACTTCCCCCTTGAGAAAAGCAGACCTGGAATGGGCCCTTAGCAGGAACGGAGGAGACACCTGTCATACAACAAGTGTCAAGGTGTTTCTTGCTGGAAGGAAAGGAGGTTGTCCAGTGGGATCGGAGGGGTTCATGGCTGAACTGGGTTGCTGATGCGCACACGGCATCAGGGTGCATGGCAGGCTGTGTTTGAAGAGCAAGCTGCCCAGAATCTGGAGCTTTTTGAAGGCAGGAAGCTTGTTGCAGAAAGTATCTTTTGATGAACTTTGCTTTTGATATTTCCCTGCGAAATTGTCTCCCATCCCTTTAAAAATAAAATTTGAAAATATAATAAAAAATATTTTATCAAAATACAACATCTTGGTAAAGGCTGTAATACTTCACTTCAGCATTGCCATTTTGCCCATCATAATGCCATGCAAGTGTGCCAAATGCACCATACCAAAGCTCCAGCTTGACAGAAAGTAAACAATAATATTCATGAAAACTGGCATGTTCCTATGGATTATTTCAGTCTAATCAAAGGACATTTTCTGATAGACAGCTGCTCAGTTAGAACATTTTTGACTAGCTCTAATCAGATATTTAGCTAGTCGTTTACAAATACACCCAAGAGACTTAGCCATTCAAGGCACAGCACAAAGTTGAGCAGTTTTTTTTCTTAAAACACTTGGTGATGGTTTGTGTTGTCACACTTCTTCTGCCTAAAGTTCAGCAAAACCAAGAGGTGACAGCAGAAAGTATTCCAGAAATTGAAAGTGTCTGGATTATCAGGGACCAAAGCCAGGGTGGAATTCCCTCTGAAGGAGAGCTGACTGCTGTAACAAATAGATTTATCTCCGTTTCCATAAGGGCACAAGGGAAGAAGAGGAGACTCAGGAGACAACAAAACATCAAAGAGAGATTGCTAGCAAGTTCCACCACAGTGGCCTCTTTTATTGGCTCTAGGAAGCTTTCCTGAAAGGAGAAAACCACACCCAGCTGCCAAGACTTTGCTAAAGGTCTGCAGTATTGAGCAATCTCCTTCTAAGCTGACTTCCTCAGTGCAACAGACCCAGAAACTAAACAGAACTAGGAGCTAAACAAGCAAGGCAACAACTCCTCATGCCTGAGACCATGCAGCTGGACATTTTATAGCATTCTTTCTCATTTTGCACTATTCCTGTGCTCTTGCTGTCATAATTATTTTTCCTTTTCCCAGTCTTGAAGATTATGCTTTAATGCATTCAAAAACATGTTGGTAATTACATTTAAGACCTTTGACAGCTTTAATCAACATATGGAATTTAAATATATGCTGCTATTCCCTCATGGATTAGTGACACTTTAAAATCTGCCTAGAAATCAATATTTTGCATCAGTGACTAAAGAAAATCAGCAGTGGGCTGACTCTGAAATTGAAACCTGCAGCTATCCTCATCATGTCTGCACAGCTCTGTCCCTCTAGGAGCCTGTGCCATCTGGTGCATTATCATCAGGATACTTGTCAGGCAACAAAATAGAGTCGAGGACCTTTGGAGGCTAGGACCTCTTTTATCTGACATTTATTGAGATTAGGGACAGACTTTACAATTTAATAATCACTGTAGACTATTAAGTACTAAATCTCTATGCCTGCCCTTTCCCATATCTGAGCTGCTCAGGGTTAGAAATGGCTTTGCACCCTGTTTCCAAGTCTACTTCTCCAAAATGAAGTTTTTTCCCTGAAGATATCTAACTTGTGGCAGCTGCTAAAGTTGATTGAAAGTAGTATTTGAAACAAATTTCTTCAAATGACCTTTCTGCAGGACATAGGTTACAGAGTCCAGTCCCCTAAAGCATCTTAATTCTCACCGGGTGAGGTGCTGTGCATATTCCTGGTGTGACTATATCCTCATTTATCTGCTGTGAGCCATGTTTGCCTGGTGAGTTAGCATACCTTGTTCCATAGGAAGATACATAGCTGTCAAAGCAAAAATAATCTAATACTTAGCTTCCAGCAGTACTCTACCTGCTAAACATTTCCATCCTCTTTTGTCTTTGCAGCTCCAGAATTTAGAAGGATTTTTTTTTTTTAAGAAAAAAACCCAAACCCTCTCTAGTATTTTACTTTTCTACTGTTTTTTTGTTTGCAACCCATTCTTTACAAGACTTGAAAATTTACATATTCCTGAGCATTTTCCTTTGCAAATGCTGACTCCAGTCCAGCCAATTTTAAACATATAGTTGTACTTAGTTCCTCTGTATGGTCCCTAGTCTGTGCGTTAGTAACCACAGGATGAATACCTCTGCTTTTATAATGAGCAATCTCCCATCTTTCTCTCAGTAATAAACCAAGGTTCTTGAAGCCTTCTTCAAGGCAGCAGTTTTGTTGCTTTGCATCATTTAGATATCTGTTTTCTGAGCCTACCATTTGCCTATTTTATGCTATCTTCCTTTCCTTCCTTCAGCATCCTCTCCATATCAGTGAAATCAAGCTGGACACAGGAGCTGAGGGATGGTATCAACACAGCTAGAGTCAGTGGCCTGTGTCTCCTGGTCCTTGCTCCTTGTTCCCAGCCTCTGTACAGGAGGACTGTGTTAACCCTTTCAGCTGCAGCTTCTCATACAAAATTCAAGTTAAGTTACCTTTCCAGAGGCACTGCTTTCTAGAACTGTCTCCTCCATGTCACAGACTGCTTCTTACGGATTTTTACTATTAGCCAAATACAAAGGCATACACACTGGGTAGTAAACAGTTTAGTGGTCTCAGTTTCCCTAAGGAACCCTTCCTTAAGCATTAATTATTCTATACATTCCTGTTTCATCTGCAAATTTTATCAGCAATGATTTTCATGTTTCCTTACAGATTATTGATTAAAATATTGAACAGATCTGGGACTGAAATCCATCCTTGGGGATAAAACTAAAATCATCTGCATTCACAAACTGGTCCACTTGAACAATTGCCTTTTGAGATCTGTCTTTTGTTCCATTTTTAATCCATTTAACAGGTCTTATTGACCATGCTTTTTTAATGGAAAGGGTACTTTAGAATACAATGGAAAGCTTATTCATTTGGGAAAGTGCATTCATTGTGTTCTTGGCAGCCTAGGGAATTGATGTGGACTTTGGTCATCACAACATAGCATTTATTTGTATTTTTCTACTGTTTCCTGCCACAGTTGGTTCTTGTCCAAGCAATAAGAAGTACTAAAAATACTGCTGTTATTTCAGAGATGCTGCCTTATGCTTTTCCTCACTACCCTTTTTTACAAAAGGATTTGTCCTGTCAGTGATAGTAGCTGTTAATTACCAGTAGGGTCTGGTGTCCAGAGTTACTGCCCAAAAGTTTCAGGATTGTTCCTGAACCATACTTTGTTCTAAAAGGATGCAAGGACAAAAATGTGTTGCTCTGCAGTTTAATGCTTTTGAGATCATCCAGGCTTCCCTCACTGGAAGAATCATTAGGAATGAATGAAAAAAATACATCCCCTGGCTCCCTGCACTTTGACATTATGGGAATGGCAGGCTAGTGGATCCTGTACAAACAAATCTGTTTTAGCCACACCTGACTGTGTCTGCTGTTCATGCAGGCAGAATTTGCTTTGTTGTGCTGTGGAAAAGTCTTTTTCAGATATATGGCTATTGAAACTGACCCTTTCAAGTGTGCTGGGGACCTAGGGAAGGCATTCAGCCAAGAACTCAGAAAAACAGTTCTGAAAAAATATTATCTAAAGAAGCACTGCTTTTAAGGCTCCAGGCACACCAAGTTGATGTGTGTAGGTTTTTGGAGTGTGCATAAGCAAGACAAATCCCAGCACCAACCCAGTAGTATAATGTAGTGTCTGTCCTGACTCCCACAGAGAAAGCAACACTGCTTGCATGCCAAGTAGACTGTCTAAACTGAGCTCATGTGATCATCCCAAACAATAGTAGTGAGGGAATTTTCACTCTCCTGTCCAAGAAAGCCTACAAGGCAGGGGAGCACGGGAGACGTTCCTGTTCACGGAACATGCGTCTTTTCTTGCCAGAAGGGTGGATCACTGCCCAGCTCCTATGCACGGGCCACTTACCCCAGAGACCAGCCTGGAAAAACTCAGTGAGAAGGAGGACTTTATCATGACTTTTCTTGGACACTACAGGGCAGTCCAACTCAGCTTTAGCAGTTCAATGAAGCTGAGAAAGGGATAAATCTAATGGACAGCTAACCAAAGAAGTGAGAAATGAGCCTCACAGTGGGCACATATATTGCCTTGCATGAAGGATAATAGGGTATCCCAACAGAGAGGAAGATGTAGGCTATTAGAATGCCTGAGTATAAATAGCATGTGTATTATGTATCTGCTTAGGATGTTGGAGAAGACTACATGGACACTTACCTGGCAGATGATGTAAAGGTAGTAAATCACTTCATGTGTCTAGGCAGGCTCTTAGGGAGTCCTGGAAAGGAGGAATAGTGATGGACAACCAGTTATGATTGAATAAGGGATGGGTAACAAGGAAGATTCTGGATAACAGACAATGTCATCTTTGGAAGTCCTTCCAGGATCATGTTCAAGGCCAGTCAGAAATGTGGAAAAGCAGGGCTAGTCAGAGACGTGGAAAAACAAAGTCTTAATGTATAGTTGAGTAAAAGACATAGGGAAGGTGTGAGGGGGAAATGTTCAATTTCATCAAGAACTCACAAGGGACTGACTTGTGGCTGCAGCTAATCCATCATGGAAGCAGGCTGCAGCTGAAATAGTTACATAGCAAATCAGAAAATAAAAAAGAAGGAAAAGCAATGAAGTGGAGCAAAACATAAGTGTTTGGAATGAAGCATCTGTAATGACGAAGTCAGAGAAACTGCACCCTCAAACAAAAGGTAGCGTAGGAGCTCATAGAAAGGAAAAGAGCAACTTGAATGGATAACAATACTAATTTAAGCAAAACACAGGCAACAAGAAATCAAATCATAACATATGCATATATACTTACGTAAATATAAAGATATATGTACTTACTTCTTGGTAAATATTGGATGTCTTAGAAAGAATGTGTGCAACTGATGACACAGATTTATGTGAAAGTACTAATAAACCAGCTAAAGCAGAAACTTGGTAGAAGAGTGATAATTAATAGACCATTGAAATGTCATGCCAGATGACTACATGACCCTGAGCAGTGTGCGAGGCTCAGTTCAAAAGAGACAGCTGATGTGATGTCATGTGACCCACCTCCAGTGCGGCTGGGCCAATCTGGCGCCTCTGTGATCACTATTTAGGGGACGGGAATTTGAAGTGCTGGCGGGAGGTGTAAGAGTGATACAAGATGGAGGCGACCACGCGGACCCTTCAGCCAGAGAAGGAGGAAGGAAGGAGAAGCAATAGACCAGAGACCCCTCTGCAAGCCGTAGCGACAATGCAGGCTGTACCCCTGCAACCCACACAGGGCTGAGAGCCACCAGCAGCTCCGTGTGAGTGAGCCCGGACGGGCGAGGGACTGTGTGGGGAGACGGCCATGGCCCAGGCCGTGCTGGAGAGCCTGCGGGCCACAGGGCAGCCGCACACGAGAGGCAGAGAGGAGCTGCAGCCTTTGGGATAAATGCACATCGGAGCCGCCCATGCAGGGCTGCCGTGTGTGTGAGGTACCCCACGGTACCGTTCACGGCCGGGGTGCGGGGGGGGGAAGGAGGTAAAAACCCCGGGATCAGGGCTCTGAGCCCTGGAAGAGGGGAGATGTGGCAAGAAGGTGTTCTTAAAAAGGCTGGTTGGACTCTTCATTGTTGTATTACTCTGTGTTGTTTTATTTTGGTTGCGTTTTGGGGTTTTAAGGTTATGTTTTAGTTGATGTTGCATTAAATTATTTTCTGTTTTCTTCCCCAAGCTGAGTAGCCTGGTCTGTTTTGTCCTGGACCTTAAGTGGCAATTAAGCTCTCCCTGCCCTTTGGCAATCCTCAGGTCTTCTGTACTTGAGGCTAATCATGGTCTTTTGTTCCCTGATGGGCCTGAATCATGACAGTGGGCCTGACAGTGGGCTGTGCAGACTAGTAAGTTTGATATCCATGTTGACAAACACAAGATAGAATTTATGGATATGACAAATATGAATGAGAAAAGTCCTCAGATTTGGCAGAAGAAAATCATATCTCAACCAGTTTATGAAGGTCATTTTGCAGACTCACTGAATATGTTTGTGAGGAAGATCCAGTTGTTAGGTACTACGTGGGTTTCTAAAAAGCTTTTGAGAAGATAATTCCCTACAGGTTTTTTTTGACAAGCTAAGCTCTGATGGGCTAAAAGAGAAAGGTATTGCCTAGGTAAAAAACCAGGTTAAAGTAGAGGAAGTAGTGAGCAACTGAAAATTCAGATTTTACAAGGCAAGTAGATTTCTAATGAAGTGGATCTATAGGGAAGTGCGTGTTGCACAGGCTGTTTACAAATGATTGGTAGAAAAGACAGTTGCCTAATGAAGCAAGCACACAAAGCTGGGTTAGTAAGACAAGAAGTGCTAAGAAGGATTGCAGAAACCCCTCAATATGCAAAATATTGTAAGAAAAGGATGCAGATGAAACTCTGTGCTAATTAATACAAAGTAGGCTCCATGTGGAAGCAGCATTATCAACACTGCATACAAAGTGCTGAATTGCGAATGCCATAGTTTCATTAAAAACAAGATTTTTTTTTATCTCTCTGCGTTGGTCTTCGAAAATACTAGTGAATAGTGAATTGTAAAAGCCCAAAGCAATTAATGTTAGAAATTAGTAGGCAGGAAGACAACAGAACAGATTATATTAATATTTCAATCCGCACATGCCAAGAATATCCATATCTTGAATACCAGCTCCAAATCATACATCACAGAATATTGTGCAGCCAGAGGAGCACCCCAGGGATATATAGTGTGTCGAGAGGCCACAGCATGCAGAATGATTAAACATAAGCAGAACACTTCTTCCTGAGCAGGGGTATCATGCTAATGGGAAAGCATGATGTCCAGACCCCAGGGAATTTGTGTTTATAGTGCTGCAGCAGTGGGAATGGATCCCATGAAAGAGAAATGCATTTGGGGCTTCCAAGCTGCCAGAACACATTTTGAATTTGAACTTTGTGTGTCCTTGTTGCTGCAGAAGTTATTTGACTCTATACTGAGAACAGGGAAGGGGGCAAAGAAAGAATAAGTGAAAGACATTTCTAAGGGTCCTGCCTCCAGCTACTGAGGACATATTGTTCCTTGAAGGCCAACATGTGCTGTGGTAGGGACATACTCATTTCTCAGAAGACACACTTCTGAGAATGACATGTTTTTCAGGAGAGTTTTCTTATTTATTTTTGCTTATTTCTAAACAAGCACTGAAGCTGGAGTATAAAAGCCTCAGAAAGGGTGTACTGAATCGGCAGAACTGTCATCATCTGTCCAGCAGCATCTGGAAATGGTCCCTTGCTGTACCAGGTGCTGTTGAAACACTGAAGGGAAAAGCAGTCTCCCATTGCTTTACACAAATTTCCTTCTTCTGAGTATTAAGCAGGTCATAAGGAAACCAACATGCTAAGCATAAGGCTGACATTAAGAAAGGGAATTGTGGACAGTAAGGAGGTCATTTACAATATGAAAATCACAGGGCCCCTTTATCTTTAAATAGATAAGTCTTGTACTGTGTTCACTCTGCAAAATGGAAGGAGGTATTAGACAACTGCAGCTGGGAAGGTTTAACCTTCAAGATAATCTCAGCAGTTTGGAGATGCCACAGGGTGGACAAGCCCGAGGTATTTTATGAGGAAGCAGTAATTAGCTGCAAAAAGAAAGGATGAGAAAATTCTGCCTCAGACTAGCTCTGCAGAAGGTATCTGTAGCAAAATGCAGGTTGTGTTGCAATGATTGATTCCCTAATAAATGCTGATTCACCCTAAAAAGGAGTCTCCAAGACTGGAAGTCTTAAAAAGCTGCTTAGATTGACACCTACACAGAGCTGCAGCCTGCTTTTGGATATCTGGTGACTTTGCTGTGTGGACTATGTGTCCAAGAGGCCAGACTTACTGATAACAGAAATTCTTAGAGCATGATCATAATTGCTAAGGCTCAGGATGAAAATGGTCAGAAAAATCCTCATTCAGAGCCTTGTCTTGTTTTCTGAGTCTTTACATACAGAAAGTGGGACAGTGACTATGGACTAGACTGGAATTAATACTATTTCCTAAACACCTTCTCTCCATCTGTAAATAGACTGAAATAAAAAAGGTATCAGAGGAAACCCAGAGAGATAGGGCTATTTTCCCTGGACTCCTGTTGTTTTCATCACACTCTGTATAACTAGCTATGCGGTGTAGATGTTTTTCTCTTACCTTTAATCCTCTTCTGTGATGTGACCTCTGGAAGTAGAGGACCTCACCTTCCCTCTCTAGAAAGCAAAAATTGTAACTCCTCTTTTGGGACCACAATTACCAACATCTTCAGTCTCCAACAGCCCTATTTTTATGGACTGCACCCCATTTAGCCTGTGGTCTCCCTTTCCATAAGGTGGGGGACAGTCTAGGAGACGGAGGCCTTCAAGGAATCACAGAATCTCAAGGGCTGGAAGGGGCCTCAAAAGATCATCCAGTCCAACCCTCCTGCCAGAGCAGAACCACCTAGAGTAGGTTACATAGGAACTCATCCAGGTGGGTTTTGAATGTCCCCAGAGAAGGAGACTCCACAATCCATCTGGGCAGCCTGTTCCAGTGCTCCATGACCCTCACAGTGAAGAAAATCTTCCCTGTATTTCTTTGGAACTTCTTACATTCCAGCTTGTACCTGTTACCTCTTGTCCTATCATTGGACATCATTGAGAACAGCCTGGCTCCATCATCTTGACACCCACCATTTACGTATGTGTAAACATTAATGAGACTACCCCTCAGTCTCCTCCAAGCTAAAGAGCCCCAGCTCCTTCAGCTTTTCATCATAAGGGAGATGCTCCACTGCCTTCATCATCTTTGTGGCCCTGTGCTGAACTCTCTCCAGCAGCTCCCTGTCCTTCTTGAATTGAGAGGCCCACAACTGGACACAATATTCCAGATGCGGTCTCACAAGGGCAGAGTAAAGGGGGAGGAGAAGCCTCTCTGTAAAGCGAAAATATGGGGTCAAATAAGTGATGCTCTGGAGCATAGCAGAGAAAAGAAAGGAAAGGTGTGATAAAAAAGCAGTTTTCTTGCTGTGTAGTTTTTCTTGCTCAGCCATTGGACATGGGATTGGCCAGGTTGCTTGTAAACAAGATACACAAAGTCAGAGTTCAAGCTGCTATGAAACCTCTGTCCCCATCAATGACTTTCAGACATTTTATTTAGTAAGTAACACTAAATTCAGGAAGTATGAAGCTCCATCTTTCCAGAGAGACTGATGGGATGGGAAAGTCATAGGAAAAAGGTACTGAATGGCTGAGCAAAACATAGCAAAACAAATTCATAAGGTGAGAAAAAGAAGACTGATATGTATAACCAGTAATACTCCAGTGATCTGCCATGTTGTCTATATTGCTGGAAAAAAATGATTTCATTTTTCTATAGGGAATCTGGAAGTGCACACGTAGCACAAAAATCCATAGGTTGATGCCTCTATAGTTTCGTTACGCAAAACTTCTAATTTCTTTTAGCTCTATGACCACATGCTGTAAATCAACCGAGTGAGAGGCTGTTCACACACCAGTCACAGAATGGAGTTTGGAAAGGAAAAATAAGATCAGAAATACACTGTTTTTGTATTAAGTGGAGTAAATTGTCATCTAGCAACAAATGCACCATATAAATATGAATGATAGCACCTCCTCTACAGCCTAGGTTTAAATATACCTCTAGCTTCAGGAGTGGTAGGCATGTCTGAATACAATCTCATTAAAATTGCAACAACAACAACAACAACAACAAAGACATCTGTATCTATTTTTTTTAATATCTACAAGTTAACAACTTGAATATAACATATGAAATTGAGAGGCCCAACCAGGAGATGAAGGAAAAATCCAATATCCAGTCATAGCAAAACCTGGAGCAGAGCATGTTTCTAGGCTCATGCACTTGGTCAGGGTCCTGAAAAGCACAGTAACTTCCAGCCCATTAGCAGCAGGTGTTGCTGCAGCTCAGCTGATACTGCATGATCTTACTTGCACGTTGAGGGAACCAGGGTGGTTACTCCTGCTGTGGAGTAGCAAAGAGCAGGACCAAGAATAATCTTACAAATCCTGATATTGTTATAGCTGACTCACCATAATTTACCTGCCAGAGCTCTATAATTACATTTCAAAGTTCCCACAGAGAAGATGGCTTATCCTGAGTTAACTTTCATTACTACGTTTAGATGCACAAACCACAGCATTCAGTTAAATCACTGAAAGTGATTTTACAGCAGGGCTTGCAGAAAAGACCCACTTTAGTTAAATTAGTCCAATGATTGCATGTAGAATAGGTCAAAGAACCAAACAAGAAAAGTGTCAGAATTTATACACAAACCAAGGCATTTCTTTCATTCCAATACACACACAAGTAACACACTTGCCAGGTACAGTGTTTGCTTCTACAGAAGGACAGCTGGACTTAAATTACCAGCAATTAAAGTAGCTTTCTAATATTTTAAATTTGAAATCCAGCTATCAGTGACAGGTCTTTTAAAATGAGTCTCCAAGCATTCTGATGGAAGTTACAGGATGGCGTGATCAACCTTCGTTTTCCTAATAACTCACAGCTCTGCTGTTGCAGGTCATGGGCTGGCTTGGGGAAACCCCTGAGACCCCTGTCCACAGTCAACACTGACTATGGACAAAATCCGTCAAAGACTGATGAGAAGGCATCTCAGCTTGATAGCCAAGGCAGCAAAGTGTCATACACAATTGGATCAGCTGGGGCCCATTTCAGCTTTAAGGGAGAATAAGAGTAAAATCTGATGTAGTTTGATCCTTATAGAGATACAGATGACATAGCTGCTTTTCCATCACAGAGGTCAGAGCGAAAAAGATTGTATGCCTTGAAGATTTGTGTTTTATGGTATGTTATCCCTCAAATTTTAAGAGGAAAATTGAGCACAGGCTGTGATATTGGTAGGATCTCATAATTCCTTTCTGGACTGAAATCTATTCTTTGGCTTTTGTCCCACATTCCTATTTCATTGTCTGCCAAAAGACCTGCAAGTGCCTCCTTGGTCTTGGGGCCACAAAGACAGTGAAAACAGTTTTCTGCATTTACTTACTTAAAGCAGGAACGAGTTGGAGGAAAATGCAGTTTGTGCATTTGCTTTTCTCATTTTGGAGCAGTGAATGGATGGCATTTAATTCTTCTCTGAAAGTTTATTAGACTAGCAGAAGTGCTAACAAAGACAGTTTTCTTACAACTCCTGATCACTCTCCAAAGAAGGTTTTGCTTTATTTCATTCTAAGCAGCACTACTACTGTTCCCCAATTTGTCACATCCACTGTTTCACCTCTCCAACTCGTCCTTAACCACCAGCTGGACAAGAGACATAAGTTAATATGGCAGTCCACAGACCAAAGAAAACATTCTGGTGAATTCAAGTCACCGTCACTTTCACAGTGGATCTCCTCACCAACTTTTGGCTTTAACAAAACTTTTGGAAATATAATCCTCTGAGATGCTGGTGAATGCCTTCAATGACTGTTACAGGACAAAGTGACTGATGGCAAGCAGACAGCATATTTATATATCCTGATTCCTGATGAAAATCCAAGTTCAGAGTTTTTCATTGAAGAGGAAAGTCTTTCTTGAAAGATTCATTTTCTGATATTTAGGGATTTTGACAGGTGAAAATATTTAAGAAAGTAAACGTTCAAAAGTAAATTCCGTTGCCCTCAAAGCACTCACATCCACATTCTAACAAATGCCACAAGTATGGATAGTAAATGCAGAAATTTCTGACTAAGGGTTTCTATTTTTATTCTCACCCACACTACTTCATGGTTGGAACAAATCAATTTTCTGACCCACTCTACAAATAACCTCCTCTGCCTGCTGTCATCTTCTTTTGCCCTCCAAACTATAGAACTAGCTAAAGGTCTGTAGAGATCCCAGCAACAAGAATGCATTCCTTCTACTTGATTATTGTGAAGGTGAGCTGAAGAAGGAGAGCTCTGCGCCAGATGACTTTTGTTGTTGTCAGCTTGTTACAGGTGAAGAGCATTGAAAAGAGGACAGTGATCTGGCTCCTAATGAGAACAGGTTCCTGAATCCTGTTAGAGGTCAGTCAAAATGTTCTTCATGAGTGGTGGCTCCCTTACCACATCTTTGCTTGTACATAGGAAAGCTGATACTGGGTGGGTAGGCCAGTATACTAGAAAGCCACTGGCAATTATAGTCAATAGAGATCTGTTCCAGAAGAAACAGCTTTCTCCATGACCAGCTGAGCTTCTTAGATGACTTAAATGTACTAAAAACCCACAAGCCTTGTGGCACATATTTTGATTTGCAAATGGGTCTGCACCACATGCTCTTGCAATACCCATACCCTTAGAATAGGACAGGAACATCTGCCTGCTCAAAGCACTGAGTTAATGCTCTCCTCTTTTCTCTCAGAGAAGGTCCTATGCACTTATAGTGCTGTTGACATCTCACCTAGGGACTGAAAGCTACTGCTGTAAAGAGCATGTACACTGCCATTTCTGATAGCAAATGTCAAACCACTCAGTATTTCTTTTGTCATACCCTCTAGGGTAGAAGGTTTTTTAAACAGAGATGCATTGCACACCGTAATTTCAGGACTATCATTCAGAGAGCCAGGCAATAGACAGGGACTGAGCAGAAAGGTTTACTTTTGTATCCCCAGTGGGCACTCTGTTCTGTGCAGCACTCTTCTCTGCCTGCTGAAAGAGCACTGCCAGCTAGATTACGCTGCAGTCTTGACCTGGAACTGTGGAACAGCTCAAGCCTTCACTTTGACATAAGGAAACCAATCATCCTGTGGTGCAACATAGGCAAACTTCACAAGTTCAGACTGGAAGGCCATGAGAGGAGGACAGGGCATGAAGAAGGCAACAGTGGGGCTTGTACCCTTTAACAGACAGGCAGCTGGACAGTATATATCTCCCATTATATGATCACCACTTGATGCTTTAGTAGGTTTTTCCAGGACCTTGACAAGGCAGAAGAATGCCAATCTCTATTAATTTTGGAATCTGACTGGTATGCCCAAGCAGTAACAAATGGAGACAATTGTCCACTGCACAATTCTTCATGTGCCAAGGCTTTAAAATACATTACAACCACTCTCAGTTCCCTTCCATCCACTTTGCAACCTGCAGAACTAAAAAGGGAGTGGTCAGTGGCCGCTGGAATAGAATACAAAGAAAATATGATAGTAAAACTTGTAAAATCAATAGCATCTGTGGAAGATAGCAGTGAGCTAGAAAGGTGTAAGACCACTGTGGTCCAGAGCCCTGTGGTGTACTAGAGAAATGTTCCCTATGACTGCCCTGGCATCAGACACAGGAGGCCATCAGGACAAATATGTCTGGGGATGCTGGGTTTGTTCCAAAGACATCTAAAGTACGCATTGACACTTGTTGCCCCTTTCTTGGATAATGCCATATTTCTGTTGCACTTGGCTGTCCAGAGGGCAATCAGAGCACCAGATAGGAAACACGATTTCCTCTGGCTGCTGAAATGGCCACTCAACTCCTCTGCAGATCGTGGTGCCAGTCCTCTAAAGCACATCCGGCAACAAGTGAGCTCATATGACTTGAAAAATCAGGATGAAATACCTCATTAATTTGAAATCCATTCTTCTGGGGTGCTTGTCTGGGATTTTTTTTTTAAAAACAACAAAACTTTTGTTTTTTTAAATCATTGACCTCAGACAAACCGGTGGACAAATTATTTTTTTTCCTATATCAACTGTTTGTTATCAGAGGAAATGTCCTCAGAGTCAGAACTGGTTGTTTTTTGTGTTTTATCTGTTCAGCAAATTCCATTAAGTGAAATTTAATGCCAAAGCTCTAAGATCTGCATTCCTGGGGAATGACTGTCTGGGGGGCATTGTCTTTGAATAGAAGAAGAAAACACAAGCTGATAAAACATTTGTTGGATTTTTAGTCATGCCATCTTTTGCTGGATAGCTAATACACACATACAAATCACCAAAGGCAGAAATATTTCCTGGTGGAACATTGATGATTCCTGAAAGATCTGGCAATGGTCTTAGGCAAGTAAGGAACCCTACCAGTGATTAAGCTGTTCCTGACATACATAACAGCCTGAAAAAGACCTCCCTCTGCCCCCTCAGAATGACAAATCTTGTTTGTATCTGGCAATGTTGTGTAGCAACGCACACAGGGAAAGAAAACATCACCCTATTTCGTGTTCTCAAAGCCATAACTATGGCTAGTTCTTCACCACTTTGTACTATGTAATTTAGTAGCAGCTAGAGGAAGATGAAAAGTTGTCTTCTCACCTCCATCTGTAGAAAGAGGGGCAGAATAGTTGCTTGCTCCACTCAGGGGTCAAGGATCTGACAATAGTGCTAAGCCTTATGAGAGTCTGCCATTTTATTAGGGAGGCACTACACTGTTTCTCCCTGTCAGCCACTGTAGCTGTAATGTCACCTATGGCACATCAGTGACCGGAAATAAAAGAGTTGTCTTTTTCTTGCCTCATGCACAGAGGCAGCAGAAAGACTTTTTCCAGAATGGGGATAACTCACCTTATGCTTCTCAATTCAAGATCAGGTCAAGTCCAGGCTTCTTCAGCAATCTCCATTACTCAGGTACATGAGGTCACAGTTAGCCAGAGTAAACTGCCCTTTTCTTTCATAAAAGAACTTTCATGGACTACATTCTCGGAGCTGTCAGTGTTAAACCTGATTTATGTAAATGGAGGCAGAAAACCACCATTGTGACAATGCTTTAGTCTGCAATATCCATTAACTGACTACTCTTTCCTGAAGGTCTCATTTTTGCTGAACAACAGCTCAAATGTTATCATCTGGCTAAGGACACGTCTACATGGTGGAGTTATTGCTCAGCTGACATGAGTGAGCTGCAGCAGACTAGAGCAGAGCACAAAGAGGCAACCTCTTTTAGGATTCCCAGCATAAACTCTTTTCCAGCTACTAAACAGAGTGCTCCTGCCTCTGCAAATGAGAGTGCAGCCCTGAACAGAGCAGTCCCAGGCCCTGGTAGCCACTTCCTGACTGAGAGAGCTGCTCAGATCTTTGCACTAGACCCTGTAGTAGCTGTGGGGCAGGAACTTTAACCTTCCTTTCTTAAAGTGGAAAGCAGCACTTCAGGTACTAGCTTACTGACTACCATGAGAGGCTCCTGCTGTCTTCCCAGCTGGAACTACTTATTGCAAGGTGCTATAGGTAATTTATAAAACCAAAAGCTTTTACAAACAGCCTTGCTGCAAACAGAAATGCTGCAGCCTGCCTCCTCCTTGCAGCCCAGTACTTCTTCACCTGAGATGCTATGGCTGTGCTTTCCAGCCCATCTCCTGGTGTGTTCCTCCTTTGTTGTTTCACTGCTGCTCTCATGGTCTTGCACCTGTGACTCTGCTAATGTTGCTGTGATGGGAACCTCTGCATTGATAAGGAAGGGTATGGGTTAAGTTTTAGCTCCTGGATTCAGGGAATCTGTCCAGTGGGCAGTTGGGAATCTCACTGAAGGCTCCTGGGGCTCTCATTTTGCAAACAGTTACTGCTAGAAACCTCAGTGACTAGAACAGATAGGTAAATTATATGTGTGTAGCAACCCTGAGTGTGCTTGGATCCATGGCCCACCTGAAGAAGTACCAGGTAAGGAGCCTGATGGCCCAAAGTGCTGAGCAGCATTCTCCTCCACCTCTACTCTGCCCTCATGAGACTGCATCTGGAATATTGTGTCCAGTTCTGGGCTCCTCAGTTCAAGAAGAACAGGGAGCTGCTGGAGAGAGTTCAGCGCAGGGCTGCAAAGATAATGGAGTGGACCACCTTCCTTATGATGAAAGGCTGAGGGAACTGGGGCTCTTTAGCTTGGAGGAGAAGAGACTGACCTCATTCATATTTACAAATATGCAAAATGTGGGTGTCAGGAGGATGGAACCAGACTCTTCTCAGTGATGTCCAATGACAAGACAAGGGGCAACGGGTACCAGCTGGAACACAAGAGGTTCCAAAGAAACATAAGGAAGAATTTCTTCACTGTGAGGGTGACAGAGTACTGGAGTAGGCTGCCCAGATGGGTTGTGGAGTGTCCTTCTCTGGAGACATTCAAAACACACTTGGACGAGTTCCTGTGTGACCTACTTTTGGAGGTCCTCCTCTGGCAGGAGGGTTGGACTAGATGACCCTTCAAGGTCCATTCCAACCCTTAGGATTCTGTGATGCAGTGGTAGCTAGTGTGGGTTGCTACTGCAGATGCAGTAACACAAATCAGTTGTGATTGGTTTTCAACTGTGGACACCTAAATTCGCTAGGAAATCATTGATCAACCTGACAAAGTTCATTAACTACAATGGGTTTGCAAAGCGCTGCTGTTCCCTCTGCTGTGTAGGGGCATCAGTTCTGCCATGTAAGGAAGGCTTGCCTTCAACAGAACGTGTTTGGGAATGTGAGTGTCCAGCTGGGAAGAATGAGAGCTGCTGGGCAGCAGCTACTTCACCTGATTGAAAGAATACAACTGTTTTGCTGAGCCTGGTTCCCAGTGTTACTATGATTATGAATTCAGTTGTTCATATTTTGTCATAGGGATTTTTCATGGATTAGACATTTGGTTTCCACATTTCTATTAAAACCATGCTCTGGCTCCAGGGCACTCTGTCCCTCTGCTGACCTCTTGGCTTGCTGAGCCTACAGGGTTAAGGTACCAAGACATGATTTTGGAAAAAATAGGCAGCTTATTCCACAGCGGGTAGGAACCATCTGATACTTCATAGGTGTCAGATAAACATAGCAAACAGATGATGTCAGCTCCGTGGTAATGAGGCAAAATGTACATCTGCTAAGAAATGCTTAGGGCCAGCTTCTGATGCTCTCTGACTCTTTTGACTGTCTTACCTCTGTATGCATGGCCCTAGAAGAGTATTTGCATTAGGAGGTACTCCTGTGATGAAAGAGTGGAGTCATCTGGGTTAAACTACTACTAAAGTACTAACATCCAGGAAATCCCAGGAGCCAGCATTGTCTCAAGGATTAGTACACTAATTAAAAGGCTCTCTAAACACCTCTGCATTTCCACAAGTACAGCTTTAATGACCCCACTTTCAAGGCTGAGGTTTCTGCCTGGAAGGGTTAGTTGAACTTGATGTAGTTCAGCTAGAGAATATAGCAATCACAGCATTACAGCACAGAGTATGTCTCTGTTCTTTGTATATGCACTTTGCTATTGAGGCCGATATGATTTCCAAAGACCCAGAAAAGCACCAGATTAGCTTCAGGAGTCCAGTTATGCAGGCACTGCCACTGGGACATACAGGTGGACTTAAAGAAGTGAGACTTCTTTCAGGGTCTAATGCAACGTGTGCAACTTTGCCTTTTCCCGTGTCATGGTTCAAGGTAAGCTGTCAAGGAAGCACAAGGCAGCCAGCCACTCACTCTCTTGCCTTCCCCATGGGTCCTGTAGGATGGGGATGGGAATTGGAAAAGGAAATCAAAACTTATGGGTAAAGATAAGATCAAGTCTAATAACTAAACTAAAATATAATAACAGTAAGAAGAATGAAGTATATGAATAGTAATTAAGAGGAATAAAACCTAAGAAAAAGACAAGTGATGCTCAATGCAATTGCTCAACCTCTGCTGACTGATGCATGAGTAGTGATCTGCCTCTCCCTGCCAGCTCCCCTCAGTTTATACAATGAGCGCGATGCTCTATGGTCTGGAATAGCCCCTTTGGCTAGTTGGAGTCTGCTCCCTCCTAGCTTCTTGTTCACACATTGGCGTCCATTTGTACAACACACTGGTGTGGCACGGTGAGAAACAGAAAAGGCCTTGATGCTGTGCTCAGTGATAACCAAAACATCCCAGTGTTGTCAACATTCAGCATAAACCCAAAATCTATCCTTGTAGCAGCTACTAGGAAGAAAATTAACTACTCCAACTGAAACCAGGACATCCTGAATACTGGGTCTTGCTGCTTTCCTCCACACCACACCTTGACCTGAGATTAGGGCAGGACTGTGACTTTTATACTGCTTCCTGCAAACTGGCCAAGTGGCACCGTGGTGACAAGGCCATCTCAGAATTACTACTGAGTTACCATAGATTTCCTTGAAAGGGTGATGGATGACACCCAAAACATCACTCAGGACTAGGGTATCCTGAGATGTGCTGCTGAGCATTGCTTGCCAGCTCCCTGTGGCAGGTGGCCTGCCATTGTCCTGTATTCCCCTGACTGTTGTGACAGGATGTCGGACTCACTGCAGCATTGCCAGCCACCTTATCTCAGACAGAAAACCATGAAAACATAGGTCAGATACCACCTGATTTTGGGTCTTAGAGTTGAAATGTTGCTCCTGTGCTGAGCTGGGCAGGTAACATTGCTAACACTCCTGCAGGGTGTGGGGTTAGCCCTTGCCTGCTGCCTGAGAGAGCCCTGTAGCCCTCCTCAGGAGTGGGCCCTGTTTCCCTCTTACTCTGTCTTATGCTTTCATTGGAGGCTGTTTGTCCCAGACCGTAATGCCTGGGTGTGTCCTGCTCTCTGTTTAGGAACGCAAATCTCGGCCTTCTTTTCTGTCCCTTCCCAAACTGGGCTGCAGTGAGCAATGTGCACAGTAACATGTAAAGCTGGGGCAGCAGGCAGAGATGAGCCTGACCTGGCACATCTGTCTGGTCGTTGACAGAGGGTGCATGGGCAAAAGGGCAGCATCATACTGCTGGGTGGTTTCCATGCCACTCTGTTCTCTTCATCTCCAGATACCATCTCTGCTCCCATACACCCACAGTTGATCGTGCCCAGGAAGGGTGTCACTGGCCTGGGCCTCCTTCACCCTGACTCCACAGCCTTCTTCTCTGTGCCTTTTTCTCTCTCTGCTGTCCTGCTTTCACACAGCTTATCTCTCTCCAGGCTGCCCTGCTCTTGCTTTCCCCACCTCAGTAGCTCTGGGGCAGGCTGGAGGAGCCTGCCAGCTTCCCAGTTGCTGCCCTTTTGTCCCACTGTTGGGGGCTGCCAGGAGGACAGCTGGTACCCTCAGCCATACAAAGCAGCTCAAGATACTCAGCACACAGTCTGTCATCTTAAGCCTGAGGGTGAATGTGAGGAGAGAGAAGGGGAGGGAATACCTCTCCCTGCTGTGCACCACTTAAGAAACACAGTTTGTTATGATGCCATGGCATCAAGCATGTTATTGCTTAATTTGCCTCGCAGGCCTCTTGCACAGCTTACATCATAGCATTTTAGCTCAGACCCATATGTTATCAGCTGCTAAAAGGACTAATCTGAAAAATATCTGGCACTGTCTGTAACTCCTAGCTGCTGAAATAGTTTAGATAGATATGCTGTGCTTCTGTTAACGCTCTCTTAAACACCCATAAAAATGCTAGTCACACATGTAGACAGATGATTTTGTACCACTGAAACCAAAGATTAGAGCCAGTTTTGGGAGAGATCTCATACTGAAAGAAGAAATTAAAGATAGGTTTGCTGAAGAATAAGAACAGACAAAAATTTCCTTTACAGTTCTAGATCACATTTACCTCCCTTGCTTACCTGATAATGTACTCTGCCTGATACTCTGCACAAGATGTGAAATGTTTCATTAACGCCTTGCATGCAAGCACAAGTTCAGTCCTTCAGGGTGCAAGGTATTCACAACTAATCCCAGAGGCAGAATAAAACTGGAGTTTGTGACCCAGTCAGACTCCACTCCTTCTGAGCCTGACAGTGTGGTGGCCAGTTGTCTGCATTTTTCCTGTTTCGTTGCACTTCTGGTTTGTCAATATCACAAGAGACTTTTTGGTCTTTATTAATGGATTTGTGTCTTTTATCTGGCCAAGTACATTTGCTTTTTCAGTTCTTTACCAGAGCCCTACATTTGTCTGCCAGGCACCAGCTCAGCACATTAGTGTGATTGAATTTAGCACTCTGAGGAACTCCTCTACTGACGGTTCTGCTTAAAATACAGCAGCCCAAAAGCCAGATAACATAGCATTGTCATCTACAAAATGGTGGCCTGGTCCTGGAGAGGCAGAAGAGTGTTGCTGGCCATAGTCAGTCTACCTTGAATAGGTTTTTGTCTGTTTAAGGCTCAAAGGGAATATCCCTATCCACAAGTGCCACATCCTGAAGTCTCAGTGAGAAAGCAAGTATGGGCAGATGCGCAACAGCACACTGCAAGCATCTAGATAAAGCAGATCCATCCCTCCTTATACCAAGGACAAGAGGGATGAGATGTCTAACAAATATTATGTACTTAAAGAAGACAACTGAATTCAATCCTGACATCCAGCTCATTGAGGTGGCTGAAGCTGCATCAGTGTCCTGCCATAGAATAGCCTGAGAAAGCTGACATTACTAAATGGACTAGCAGCTACTTTTACAGTCTGTCTTGTTTTAGCATTTCCTTTTTTTCATTCATTTCAATGAAACATTTGATAATGGCCTAAGTATAACTGGGCTGAGTACTGAAGCATTTGCACAGCTTCTGTCTCGATATGTGTGCTGCCTGCATTTATTCAGTTGGGACCACGCCACTTGAAGAACACACACAAGAAAACATGTATTATAGCTAGTAACTAGGTAAAACACTGGAGATGTCACATTTGTGATTGTTTGTTTGGTTCCCCTCCCCCCCCCCCCCCCCCCCCCCCCCCCCCGATCCCTTTAATTTTAATACTGGGTATATCCCTGCATAAGATAGAATGAAGAGGCTATAGTGACTTAATTGCCCCAAGAAGCAACTAAGACTATACCCCATTTTCCCTTTTATTTTGTCCATAATTTCTGGAAAGCCTTTCCTATTGCATCCAATTTAATTGAAGTGCTCTTAATCTGAAATTGACTTTGCATGCTCCCTACCAGGGTTTTAATGAACAAATAGCACTGGATAAGATAGATCAGCATTAAAGAGAGACCCGAAATCTGATTGAATTTCTGCCTTACTCTTGTTGCCTACGTCAACAGTTTACACACGCAGAAAATTATTTTCTGAGGGGCTGTTCCTCAATGCAGAATTTGACAAAAAAATTAATTAACCTTTTTGACTTTTACTTCACTTAGGCTTTTTACCAATTCCACGAGTGTCTTTTCTTTCTCTTTCCAGTTGTATAGAAATCAGAATATAACAGTACCATCAACTCAAAAAGAAGCCAGATTGCATTTCAGCATGATTAAGCCCTTTATGTTTTCATCTTTTGAAGTATGATTTCAAGTGACAAACTCTCAAAATTTCATGTATGTCAAGAGATGTTTTTAATCAAAAAGTTACAACAGTCGAGGGAGGTTCTCCTTCACTTCCACTCTGCCCTGGTGAGACTGTATCTGGAATATTGTGTCCAGTTCTGGGCTCCTCAGTTCAAGAAGAACAGGGAACTGTTGGAGAGACTTCAGTGCAGGGCTACAAAGATGTGGAGTGGAGCATCTCCCTTATAATGAAAGGCTGAGGGAGCTGAGGCTCATTAGCTTGGAGGAGACTCAGGGGTGACCACATTCATGTTTACAAATATGTAAAGAGTGAGTGTCAGGAGGCTGGAGCCAGACTCTTCTCAGTGATATCCAATGATGGAACAAGGGGCAATGGGTATATGCTGGAACATAAGAGGTTCCAAAGAAACATAAGGGAAAATTTCTTCAGTATGAGGATGACGGAGCACTGGAACGGGCTGCCCAGATGGAGACATTCAAAACCGACCTAACTGAGTTCCTGTGTGACCTACTGTCGGTGGTCCTGCTCTGGCAGGGGGATTGGACTAGAGGATCTTTCAAGGTCACTTCCAACCCTTGAAATTCTGTGACTCTGGGATTCTGTATCAGGGAGCAAGAGACTTTTGGCTCCATCTGGTACAGAGGCAAGAGAGTGGCAATACTGTTGGGTATCGTCCCCCAGCTTGTGGCCTGACATGGGCCAGATTTTCAGTGGAGGTGAGGTCTTATCTGGCAGCATACACCAATTTGTTTTCTATCTGTGAGGAGCTGTAGTGAGATAACAGTCTGTGTGAGCCTAGCTGAGCCTCTGGGCTGAGGCATGGTAGATCCTACAGACTGTAGCAACTGAAGAAGTGACAAAATTGGCAATGCCAAAGTTTAACCTGGCAATTTGTGGTGTGCTTTGCCAGAGATCCAAAGCATACATCAGAGAAACCCCGAGCTTATCAAGCCCCATGGTCCTCCTGTGGGGAAATGAGAAAACATTACCTAATCTGCAGCTAATCACTGCAGAAACAAAATTTTGTCCTCTGCAAGTGAAAACCCATGTTAGCTGGATGAAGCGTGGCAAGACAGGAATGATGTCATTATGGGAAGGTGCCCTGGTTGCAACCACCCAGGAGTTAAGCTGTGATCTCGAAAAAGAAGAATTAGATGGGCAAAAGACCAAAAGGCAAAATTTTGTCCCCATTTGGGTGTGAGAAACAGAGCTGGGTTTTCTTTCTAGCAGTTTGTGGTTCTGTTTCTCTGTGGCCAGGTAGAATTAGACACACGGTAACCAGAACAAACATCAGACTGAGGATGAGGCTCAGTAGTTATGTGCTGCTTTGGAAGATGGGTGTGTTTCTACCTAGAAGTGTGGAAAAGCTAGAGTAGCAGGGATACAAGCCTGCTAATTGGCACAGTGCTAGGGATTTGTTAGTGGACAAGCAATATAAACATGCCCCAGCCAATCAATTAAGTTACTCTTCCTCCATCCTTAGAATAAACGAGGAAAGGCTTCAGTTTTTAGAAGCGTGTCACTGGAAATGGCAGAAATCCATTGTCATTTTGTTTCTGTCAGAGAGGACCTCAGCTTGCCAGAAGGCAATCATACCTCTCCCTGCTATGTGACAAAACTGACTTCAGTCCCTTGCCACTGAATGGCACTGTATATTTCCCATTCATTTTCCTCCAGTACTGCTTACAGAGGAGTAACTTCTAGTGAGCTGTTTCTAGCTACTGCTTTTTGCAATGGAGAAGCAAGTACTTTGCTTCTTCAAAAATAGCCTGAAACCTTATGGAGCTGCATAATTCAGCAATCCCATTGGTTTTCTCCCTCTGTACTTGCTCTTGATGACCTGCCGGGTGTTCCTGTTAGCTTAGGAGACACAGTAAAGATGACTACTGGGCAAAGAATCTCTAGGATGAGCTTTCTGTGAACTAATCAAAGTGTTTGTTCTGTCCCGGATCATTGCACTATGCCTGCAGCATGAAGGTATTAGGGAAATGGGGACCATGCAAGGGCTCAAAGCAGAGCTGGGACTCCCAACTATTCATCCTGGATGCCTGTAATGCTGTCTCTAACAGCAGTGGGAGATTTCTAAGTGTCATAGCTATGCTGAATTCTTACTGCCTCTCGTTAGCAAGAAGTTTATGCCATTCCTTTGCAGTTATGCCCTCTGAACAGATCCTACTTTCCTTCCCCAAAAGTCCTAAATACTCTCTCCTGGCCTTCTTGCCCTATTTCACTTGGAGATACCCAAGCAGGCTTAACTATTTCCCACAGCAAAAATGAAATATGAAAGTAATAGGGCCTCAAGTATGAGAGTTCTTTTCTGTTATTTCATTGATTTGATTGTTGCACCATAACAACTCAGCTGCTGATTATAAAACAGACACAAGATAACTGTGGTCTGCCACTTCTTATTTGGAGTTTTATTACTTTGAGCTTTATTTAATAATCATTAGCCATCAGGTAAATATTGCATGGTTTAGTCAAATATGGTAAGATGATGTAAGCAGATACTAAGATGTTAGAATTACAGTTTTTTAAAATTGTTAAAATGGTTCATGAATCACTAGGATGTTGTTATTTCGTTTTGTAGAGCATTTTACTAGGGAATTATTTTAAAACTGGATGCTGAGTTGCAGATTCCTGATTTTATACTGTGACATTCATGCAAGTGATTACTGCTTTCACAGACCTAGTACTTTCCATTGCCTTTACCAGGAATAACACTGTAGGTGCATGTATTTCAGCCTCCTCATATACATTCATCAGGCCACTGTCTGTTTCTGTGGAGGATCTGATTCACCTCACGCTCAGCTTTGGGGCCTTAAAGTTGTGAAGTTGGAGCACAAGATGGGAACCTTTGACAGAACTTGGGACAAAAGTTACTCTTCAGAGATTCTCTCCCTTTGCCATATATAGAGGGCCCAGGACTCATCACTTCGGCATCTTAAGCATCTCTCTCTCTTTTGGGATGAATTTTTTATGTCTGGGATTACTTCAGTGAAATGAGAAAGACACTGCCACTCTTGACCCTAGTCTGAGTCTACTCCAACTTGCCAGTTAAGGACTCAGTTTTAACCGTGTGAAGGCTTCTCTGCAAGCTGTGCCTGTCCAACTCAGGAACCAAAAGACATCCCCTTTCTATCTCTTGATAGCCATAACAAGTAAAAAACTATCCTAATTTTTCCCTCTCTGCTGTGCAAAAGGTGTTTTGTTTTGGATGCAGGCAATTTTGCAGCTGCTGAATGGCCTTGTTGAGACATTTTTCCTTTCCTGTCACAGAGCATGCACTGAGCATCAGGAAATCATTACAGCCAGTTTGGAGACTGTATGTGTGTGTATACATAGCAAACACATCACCCAATTATCTGCAGTAATGTGCAAGGTAAATTAAAATACCTCCCACACAATATTTGGCTTCTGAAGGTTGGTTCCAAATCATTACCACAGTAATGATTTAATCAGTTGTTAACCATCACTGTACCCTCTACCAACTGATGAGCATGTAGTCTTGCAGTGGCTCCCTCACCACTGCCTCTGTTGCTATCATCAGAAGAGATGGCCTTACTTTAGATGATTTCTATGCATTTCTGCTGGGGTTCCTCTCTCCTAAGTTCCCAGGGCACCACATTCGGTGCAGTGAA
The DNA here is from genome assembly GCF_028858725.1 of Colius striatus. Taxonomy (NCBI): domain Eukaryota; kingdom Metazoa; phylum Chordata; class Aves; order Coliiformes; family Coliidae; genus Colius; species Colius striatus. The sequence continues at coordinate 34,683,964 of NC_084790.1, forward strand.
ATCTCTTGCTATCCTGAACGGGAAAAAACAAAATTAAAACCTCAGCAGCTGTCATTTATGTTAAAAGTCCAGCTTCCAGCTAAAGTTAGTGATAGGTTACCACCCCGACCTAAAGTATTAGAGAGTGAGTTCTAGCTTTCAATTTGTTCATACTGATGACTTTGTCTCAGGCTCAGAGATTCTGTGCAATGCTTAGGAAGTGGAGAGCTCTAAATCCTTCCTGATGGAGAGAGCCATACAGTCCTCAACTCCATTGACATGGTAGCCTTCCTGGATATGCATGGGTCTGATCATGTTCCACCGCCTCCTTGATGGGAGATGTGGAATTTTCCTTAAGCCCTTGTCTTGATGTGTGGAAATGGGGGTGACAGGAATGTGCCAGTGATTTGTGACAGTTGTCCTGCCACATTTAGTCTGGAAGCCTGGAGAATAATTTTGCAATGAGTGGAACTTTTCTAATAAGGGCTTGTAATGACTCCAGCAAAAGATCATAGCATCAGGTAGAAATAACACTCTGGCATTAGAAATCCCCAAGGCTGTGTGTCTTTTTTTTTCTGAATGAGGAAGAATTCTCAGGGTCATAACCTGAGCACAGTCCATGTTGCTTTGCTTAGGCTACACTGATTAATCATCAGTGACTAGATGAAACATCTTGAGGTATTTGATATAATTTTCTTTCTATCGGCTGTATCTGAGACAGAGGGAACTAAAGTGGGGAATGTGTCATGTGCTCATAGCTTGGTGGAGATACCATGCTAAGAGTATACCCAACTCTGAGCTACAGAAATGAGAAGGGTTTTCTTGCTTTTCCTGCAGTGTTCCCTGAGGCCATCTGCTTCCAGACCTTGTGGAGGAAGTGCAGAGGCAGGAGCTTGGCAGACACAGACAAAAGGATAAAGACAGAATGGAGTGACAAACAATGTTTTTGCAAGAACAGCCATGTGGGACACACAAGGATGTGTTCCTTAAAGCACTCTGGTATGTGCCAAATGTGGTGAGGTCCTTAGACCTGTTGACTCTGAGTGGTTATTATGGTTGTTAATTGCTTCAGAAATCCTCCACCTTCCTCTCCCACCCAAGAAAGGCCAGTGGAGATGCCTGAGGAGGAGACTGGCTTTTCAGAGCAACCCATTCCAATTTCAACAGCCTGCAATGGAAGCTGAATATCTTCCTTTCCTCAGTAGTAGTACTGTGCAATGCAATGCTGACTTGGGCTTCCTCTAAAGTGACAAGGCCGTATACAACTAAGAACTTAACTTCCAGACCCCCAACTACAGGATCTCTCTACATGCAATGGCAAGACATGGAAGCTGTCAGAGGGGAATTGAACCTGTCCTGAGGTCTGACTGGCCCACCAGGTCTTCACTCTCTGTGTTGAGAATGGAGGAGGGAGAGTGACAGAAAACCCATGCCCTTCCTTCCTTCCCTCCTCCCTTCCTCCCTCCCTCTCTCCCTCCCTACCTTCTTCTAGCTTTCCATTCCTCCATTCCTCTTCAGACTGGCATCCCATTCAGTACCCATAGGTAGGTGGAAGGAATCTGACCTATATGTTTCCACTAGGCTTGGGAACAAATGGATGTGAAACACATCCAAGATGTCTTTGCTGCATTTCTCTGTCCTTTGATCACTCCTAGCTTTCCTCCTCTTATTTAATGCTCTCAATTGCATTTGCACACTAATATCATTTAAGGACAGCCATATCAGATATCTGCTCTGCCCTCTATCCAACAGTGTTAGATAGGGCAGTGCAAGTATGCATGATATTTTGTCCTTATATAATCTCAATGCATCTTCAGTTCAGGTATTTCCCACACCTCATATGGTTTCCATGGGTTTAGTAATTCTCATTGGATTGCTTTTCCACTTAAATATAAGAAAAAACTATTTCACTGTGAGGGTGGTGGAGCAGTGGCACAGGCTGCCCAGAGGGGTTGTGGAGTCTCCTTCCTTGGAGGTCTTCAAGACCCCCCTGGACATGTTCCTATGCGACCTGATCTAGGTGAATCTGCATCTGCAGGGGGGTTGGACTAGACAATTTTTAAAGGTCTCTTCCAACCCCTACCATTCTATGATTCTATGATTCTGCTATCCAAGATCTGAACCTGCCTTTAACCAATGGAAACTTCTACAATTCACAACAGCGTTAAGTAGTTCTCCAAGTTCCCTACACCTCACATGAAGAGCCATGCCTTTCTGAATATGGTGCCCAGTAGTTTTCATTGATAACTCAACTTCTTGTACTGGGAGAGGTACTGAACAGTCTTTTCCTACCCTCTACAAGATATGTTTCCACAGACCTTTGTGATGTCTTCCCTCAGCTGTCTTTTCTTCCAGACTAATGAGACCAAGACTACTCAGTGCCCTCTGGACCCCACCAGCTCCAGACATTTGTTCATCCATGTTGCCCTCCAAACCCTTCCCCATTATACTGTTTCTGCTCTCAAACAAAAAGATGAGGACCACTCATATATTTAAGATGTGCACAGATTATGAGTTCACACAGTGGCACAGTGTTGTTGTCTAACAATTCCTAGAATCTGATTTGCTTTATTGACCGTTACTGAGCAGTGAGGAGACATTTTTTGTAGAGCAGGCTCTTACAGCCCCAAGCCTGTGGTGTTTCTGCCCCCCAATCCTCATCCACCTTGAGCAGTAAATAACTATCATTTAAGACTGATAACTAATAACTATAATTTAAGAAACTAAAAATGTTTTACCTAGGAACAGAGGTATCTGCCAGAGACCTCTGGCAAATGGGTAAGTCAGAAAACTCAGGGAGTAGTGGCCCACAAAGACAGAACAAGACTTTTACAACAACGTTTGGATCCAGAAAGATGGTGGCTAGTGATCTGACACAGCCTTTTGTGCAGCTGGGCCAGTACAACACATAAACAATTTAATCCAGCACCTCTTTTACTCAATATGAATAACAAAACCTTAATAAATCAACAATTACTTATTGCTGTATTTGGGATAATAAATTCTTTAGTTTATCAGTAGCTTGTGGCTTCCACAGCATGTTCTTTGAACAGTTTGCCTTTCAGTTACATCCCCTTTCTCTCCTGAACAATAAATTAGCATTCATTTTTCTATTATAGGAAAAGAGGGAGAAAAGAGGATATATTACAATTTTTTTTCAAAGCAAAAAGAAAAATGCAACATATTTTTCACATATCTTAAAATAATATGAGGATAACTTTCTCTGCATGTTAGATGCCTATGCATAAATAATAAAGGATGTTATGTTATTTACAGTGTTACACAATAAACTAAGAGAGTCTCATTTAACACATAATCCATAAAGACAATAAATGATGAAAACATCCAAGTATGTACAAGATGTATTTACAATAGAATAGGGAATTACAAATTATGATAATAGGCCATGTTCTTTGTCTGCCCTTCTCTGCAGCATTTACATACGTGCATTTTTTTTGTTTCTTACTAGAAGTAAGTCCCAGCTGATGGTAAGTGGCCACCTTGCAGGGCTAACAAGTGTTCAACAGGCTGAGAAGTGTGTTCATTGAGAGGACACAAGTTTGCTATCCTGGATGCTCAGGAAACTGCTATGTTTGTGAGAGAAGCAAGGAGATGGAGCATTTTTGTTTTGAAGGTCTGGAAAGAGAAAGAGCTTTCCTGTTTCCCTGATAAAGTCAGTGATTGAACTCTTAAACCTGGGGTGTTGGGGTGGCTCAAGTGAGCAAGGGAATAGCTGGGCCAAGAGGAGGGAGTAGATTTTTCTTGGCTACATGAGAACCTCTGTGGAGCTGTAGTGATTTACACTAGATGAACAGGCAGACTACACCAGGTGGTGCACAACATATTCCAGCTATACATCCCTGAAGGAAGCCTTTTATCCTGGAATAATTCCTGCATATAAACACATACACAGGAAAAACTCATGGCTCAGGTTAAATGATACGGAAAGAAACCAGGACAATCTGAACAATTGCCACCAATGGTATAGTTCCCTTCTCTTCAAAATATGTTTCTCTTTGCCATGACTTTCAGCCAAAAGCTGGCAAGGGCTACACAGTGATGGTTCAAGGGTGTTGGGACTGCTTAGCTCAGAGGTCTGGGTAATGAAGTGAATATCCCCAACAGGGGAACTGGCCCTTCCTGTAGGCACTTGCTGGCTCTGGTCTGTACTGCTGCAGTCTCCAGCCCCTTGGTCAGCAGGAGCTAGCTGCCGCCTGCCAGCAGAACCTGTGGCCATGCAGACTTTGCTAACTTCAGGCTGTGGACTTCACTGATGCGGAGCATCCTCACAGTGTGCCAAAAGCAAGTCCAGAGGTGAGGGGCTGCATCCTGCTCCCACTTGTGTGAGTGCCAAGCCAGGGCAACTCCCGTAAGTCACTGTTGCATGAATTGTGCTGCAAGGCTGGGTCCTCTCCAAAGACCTAAGGGCTTAGGCAGCCATATCCCCAATTGTATTTTCTTGTTCTTAGGTCCATGTGAAGTCCCCAGCCTAATTTCATGCTTACCCTACAACACACTACCATATGTACCAGGGGGAGAAGGAGCAGGGACTGCACACCACGTTGACTTTGAGGCACTGCAACAGAGGAAGAGGTGTGACATTATTACTTAGACCTAGACCACATAAATCTCACATGTACAGCTCCCAAGCATGCAACTGCTCCCTTGTTTTACACTGTTCCGCTATAACAACAGAGATAGTAGTCAATTCAGTCCACTTCAAGGTAAGTTCCCTTTCCACTCTGATTAATCTGTCTAGGCTATCACAGACATATCAACGAGAGCTGGCCTTGTAGGTGATCGATACTGGAGGAGATGACAAAAGACCTGTATTATAATCTCTATTCTGCCACTGAAATGAGTGATTTGTGGGCAAATCTCTTGTTCCTCTGCCATCCTTTTTCTGTCTTAACTGTCCTGCAAGATCTTTGCAATATCAGAGACTTTACCAAAAGGACAGACTTTCCTCTGGAAGCCCAACAGTGCATATCCTTTGGAAACTGGTGGTCTGCATCAGGAAATCTCACCTAGCCCACTGTACTACTGAGTTCCAGAATTACTGGGGAGGTGGATGTTCTGCTGCATGGGACTGCAGATAAATAGGCATGACTACAGGGATGAAAATGAGTGTTTGGTATGTAGAATTTGTAGAGAGCTTTTGTTTTGGTCTGCAAAGGCAAAGTGTATTCAAGTACACGCTAGCTACGGAAAAAGCGGCAAAGGGGACTTAAGTCTGGACCACATGCATCTGACAAACTTTGCCATCTGCCATGGACTTCTCAAATAAGCAGTGCTATTTCAACCACCACGTAGCTCAAAGCTCTACTAGTTTCCTAGCCTTTTGCTCCTACCACCAACTGCACATCTTTGTTATCATCTTCTTTTTAGACTGAGGCGGTTTTTTTGTTCTTTTTCTGCTGAAGCTGGTGGTCAAGTAGACTCATCCATGTTCCTCCCAAAGTGTTGTGGTTGATTTTTACAGTGAGCAACTCACTAATGTTCATCATCCTGATATACATCTTCATTTACTAGACTTTGCTTTCAGGTCTCAAATCAATAGGACACCTTGCTCAGCAAAACTCTGAAACACATGCTTAACTTGATGACACGCTGGATGCATCAATGGGATCTAGGACATTGTAAAGGTAACTTTTGCTGGCATTAGCGTGAACATGTGCTTAAACAATTTACTGACTCTGGACTTTAGTTCCTTGGGTTTATATCTCACAAAATTTTCTTGACTTATTTATCTTCATTTAATGGGGACCAGGATGTGGCCCAAAGGATGAGGATAATTCAGCTAAAATTCTTTGTGTCTTGACATGGCTCTTATTTAGTGCCCATTAATACCTATAAAACACATGTTCTCATTTTCAGAATCCCTGGAGTGCAGGAAAAACATTTGTTTTTCACATCAATCCTGCATCTATGCTGTGCTAGCTGAACACACAACAAAAATGATAAGAACAGGCAGAGTGACCCTGACTAAGTTGATAGGAATTCAGTGCAAAAGAAGCCATTTGCTTCTGTTTGATGCTTCTTTTGGATGCAGTATTGACAACAGTATTGACAGTATTGACAACATCCTTGTTCATTACTGGTCAAAGACTGGCTATATAAACACTGATACCAAATAGCCATGCACACTACAGCTGTAACCCATATGGTACGCCTGCCGACATAAATGGGCTTTGTTTCAGCCTTTCTTCTCTCACTCCAAATACTGGAACCAAGAAAGGCAAGTAGAAATGAACTCCATGATTCCACTATGTCCTGCCTACTTGCCTATACTTTGTAACTAGTCAACAAATCACTTCTTCCCTGAAAGCCATTTCTGTGTCCAAGAGTAACTTTTAATCCAGCAGCAACTCTAACAAGGTATTGTTAGAAGCTTCTCAGAGTTTTTTCTGAGAAGAAGAAAGTGGAGAAAACTGAGGGGAAACAAAGAGATAAATAATCTACTAGAAATCAACATTAAGAAATAAGAGGTGAAAACAGATTGCGCTTTTGCTAGTGGCATTTGTTTCCCAGCTAGATCTCTTCCTTGCTTGATTACAGGTGTCTGCTATTATATTTCCCCCATTAACTTAAAATAATTTTTTTTTTCTTCTTTTTTTTTTCTTTTTTTAAATAGAGTATTGGGTTCAAAGCCTCAGCTAACCTAAACCCATTTTCTAAGGGATAACTAGAACAACTAATATCTGGAAAATAATGAAATGGCAGCTCCTAGTGATTACAAGCTGACATCTGATTAATAATATATTTGGTTTAAAATCACAGCAGTACTTTTTTTTTCTATAAGTAACATTATTTAATGCAGATTAGTGCTTTTTTTTGTTTTATTTTGTTTGTTTGTTTTTGTGTCCAGCTGTAATTAATAGTAGCATGCTGTTGGATCTACTATTATCCCAGTGCTCAAAGAAGCAAAACCTTTTGGCTGGCAGAGAGCAGACAAAACTCATTTCATATATGGAAAGCAAATAAAACTTTTTACAGAAGAAATTTTTTTTTGTTGTTGTTTTTTCAGCTTTTTTTTTTTTTTTTTTAATTTTCTCTATGCATATGTGTATGTTTTCCTGGTGGGGTGGGTAGGGTGGGAGTGCCATACAACAAGCGACCAGAAGGACTTCTGCAAGTCTTGCAAATCATACATCCAGTCATTATAATGCAGTGCACAAAAAAGCCAGGACAACTGAGGCCTAGAAGGTTTTGCAAAATACTATGGGACAGCCATCATTGTAACTGTACAAAACTTGCTCTCAACATAACATAACATAAAGGCACCATTGATATCTTTCCCCATTTTTGAAATACTGTAAAAAATTGCTACATATGGCACATAACACATTTGTACATACGTATATTTAATTTATAAAAGTTTTTTTTCCTCTCCTGTTTTCTATCAGCGGAATTGCTAAAATAAAATAAAGTGTTTAATTTAAAGGTGGAATACTTCATTATATAAAATAAAGTTTTACATGTGAATCTATGTGTTTCGTGTTTTATACAGCAATAGGGTCTTGGTTAGCTATCACACTGGACAACCTTGCTTGCAACTCTTCTGGAGTGGAGAAGCGATTGGCCGGGTTAGTCCTGCTGTCAGCCAGCCGGTAGGCAGCAGCTGGCTCCAGACTGGTTGCCATGGGGTTGAGTATGCTCAGGAATGGTGTATCCTCGCCTACTCTTTCGTCTTCGGTTTCGGTCTCAGAGCTACTATTCTCAGAGCTTGTGTCAGAGTCCACTCCTACCCTACTGGAAATGTGGCCATTGGGCTTCGTTCTTTTCAGCCTCCGACTGTTGGTGAGTTTCTTTTGAGGCTCCTGTGCTGGTTCATACTCCTGTGTAGTCTCATACTCCTCATCCTCCACTATTCTCAGAGGACTTGGTGGCAGGCTGTTGCTCTCATGGACAGCGTTGTGGTGGAAGGAACTGAACTGCTGAAGGTGGTGGTCGTATTTCTCATGCAGCCGCGGTGGGGTCACCAAGAGCAGCGGTCGCTCCTCTTCTGTGAAGGGACTCACTGCCACTGAAGGGACGGAGACGGTCAAGGTGGAAGCCGGTGGTGACATTTTGGAGGGGCAGGAGTTGGGAGAAATTGGAGTGTGGAAATCTACAGGTGACATGCGAGCTGGTGTGGTCATAGCTGAGACATACCTGAAGAAAAGAGATGAGGAAAGGTTGCGAGTACAGGAATGGTTGGCGACATGTGAATCTGTTCCCATGGGCTGGGAGGGAAAACGCAGGGTTCCCTTGAGATTCTCAGCGTCCTTACACATGGCTACCAGGGAAACTTTCCTGTTGCTATTAATCCTACAGAACTGCTCATATCTGTGACTGGGCAAAAATGTTTGAGAGCAGGAGGAACATGGTAAAGCCTCCATGTCAGTTTACCTCAGAAGAGCCATGGAGATGCTGCAAATTATTCACCAGAATAGCTTTCTGGAATGAATCTGGGAATGGGATTCCGAGACTTGGGGGTGGACTGCCAGAAACAAAATGCATTTGCAAATATTTTCTCAAAAGTAAAAAGGCTACTGCACTTCTGACACAACTTGGCCAGAACTTAGGATACACACAATCAGACAGGAGGAGAGAAAGGAAGATAATTGAGGGACAGTCCGCTTGGGGCTTTACCACCTTCTAGCAACCTGTGTGTCTCAGGTAAAGGAGGAAATAATAAAAAAAACCTAGAGCCATATTCTGCTAGTTTTCACCACTGGGGCTAGTCAGATGAGGATTCATGGCACTATCCCAGCAGCTTTGTGCTGCTCCATTCCTCTGAGTGTTAGTTGCCCTGGCTGGTAAGTCTATCTGCAAAGAAAGACGGAGCATTATTTGTCTTCACGTAGGTACAAATGCTGACAGAGAAGACTCTTTGGCCTAGTGTTCTTGACTGCTCTGCAGAATTTGCCCTTATTCCTTCATAAGTTTCTGTAGGAATGTTAGTGGTCAAAAGTGATTTCCGAAAACAAAGTTCAGATGCCAGTACAGAGCTTGTCCCAAAGGAAGAAAATAAAAAGATGTGAGGCTCTCAACTGGTTTGAATCAGCAAAGCATCATGAGACACTATGAGGTCATGCAGATTCGTGCCAGGTGAGGATCTGCCTGAAACTTCTCGATCAAAGGCACAGTGCCCAGTATGATGTTTTGCATTGATTGGCTTTGCTTTTTTTCTTATGTACATATTTCATCTGTGCCCAAATTTAAAATGTTCCTGAGCTCCACCTCTTTCAGAAGCAAATTGATAGAAGTTATTTGCCTATGATTGATTACATGATTTAGTTTTTCATTAGTGATTTTTTATCTGAGCCTGAAATTAAGAAAATAAATATGATTCTAACTTTCTGAGTTAATCTATGACTCAGTTGCACATATTACACATGATTAAAATAGAGTTACTGGATAAAACAGCAACTGGTACAGCTCCTGAACTGATGTGTCATAGAGTATATTGGTTTTGGTGGAGGCATGTTATTTCCATCAACTGAGGAACAGGAGAAAGAAAAGCAAAATCGGAGTTATGCATGGGAATTAATCAAACTGGTTGCTAATGAGAGCAGAGAGATGTTAATAGATCTGTACGTTGAAAGAATGAAGTAATCCTTCCATTACTTTCACGATGTTGGATGTACATTTTCTTGACACATTGGATTTTAGCTAAACTGGTTCAGTTAAAGCACAAAGTTAGCTAAATATGTTCAGCATACTGTGTGGGCCTCTGTTGGTGTCAAGTTAATCATACAGGTGTGCTGGGCATTCATGCAGTTCTGGTGTATTCTCCCACACCATAATGGGGCAGTGCTAACAAGCTGTTGTCTACAAACTGAGACACAGGAACACACGCAGTTCTAGCCCACTCTAAAAGGAAAGATAAAAGATGATAGATTTCTCTGGCTTCACAGCCAGCAAGAGGTAAACTTCATATAGTACGGCCTTTAATGCAGAGATGGTGTTTTTGATCTTCTAAAAGATGGATAGGGACTTTCTACAAGCTATGTTCTTCTAAGACACTGATAATTAGGCAAAAGTCTATTTTTACAATTGAAATTTCTGAAAAATTACTTCAGTGCAGATTATCTAAATGCAGGCAACTGGATATTAGGAATAAAATGAGCAGAGGCAAGAAGGGAAGAAATGCCTTTGGTAGACTTTACACTACTACCAAATTCTCCACCTTTATAAACAAGGAGATGTACATTTCACATGAACAGCTGCATTGTTGGGTTTCTCCCTGGGCTCCCAAGCTCTGAAATCATCTGGGAACATCAGCCCTTACCAGTGTCGTGGTTTTGCCCAGCCGGGAACAAAGAGCCACGAGGGGGCTCGCTCACTCCTCCCCTCCCGGTGGAGCGGGAAGGGGAACCAGAGAAAAAGGGGGAAAACCCGCGTAGGTTGAAATAAGAGCGGTTTAATAGAACAACAATAAGAATGAACAGGTTCAGGGGGAAAAAGGAACAGTTTTAACAGTAAATGAGGGGAATATACAAAAGGAATGGCGCGTGCCGCGGCTGCTCACCACCCGGGACCCGACGCGACCCCTTCCGACGGGCAGCCCCGCCTGTGCTCCCGAAGCCCCGCCCCCGACTAGCTCCCTGCCTCTAGGTACTGGGCATGATGTCAGTATGGTATGGAATACCTGTTGGCCAGCCCAGGTCAGCTGCCCATGCTGTGCCCCTTCCTACTTCCTCATCAAAGTTAACTCTAGCCTAGCCCAAACCAGGACAACCAGCTAAGCACAACAAGGTGGTATGTCCTACCTTTCACTGTGAGGAGAGTCTCGGTAGGAGTCAGGGGTCTCTCTTGCATGCCAGAGGAAAATGTTGCCTTCCCGTGGCCCACCAATGCCATTGAGGCGGCTCCGGGGCCCCACTGGGCTAGTGTGTCTGCTGTTTTCCATTGAGGAGCTGACAAGTACAGAGTGGCTTTCAGAGAGGATGCTTTCGGTGTGGCCATTACTCCAACTGGAGAGCAGGAACCGGGAAAGAAGAAGGAAGGAGAGAGTGAGAGGGTGTTTCAGTAACAAATGCAGATGAGCAGATTAGCCAGGGGTTAGATTAGAAAGGGCTGTGTTGCCACTTGGAATGTGTGGCATGATCTTCAAGGTTGGTAACCAGGGCCACAGATTTTTGTGAATGTATGAGTCCAGGTGTATCAAGATGATTTATTTTCATGTGTGGATAAAACAAAACGGAGGGAGGGCTTTCCAGTCACCAGGACGGCCACAGATTTATCAATTTGCATATACTAAAATTCACTGTAACAGTACTAGAATGCCATTTAGTCAATAAAGCTCTTTGTAAATTCCTGCAAAGATAATTAGTTAGGTGACATGACATCAAGCATTGTTAGTCTTAAAATGAAAACATTAAAAAGATTTTTTCTGGGTCTGTTTTTGCACATATCTTTTTGGTTTTGCAATAACAGATCAGATATCATAGGTGCTGTTTGCCTACCCCCTCCAGTACCTGTGGCTGGGTGTCTGGGTGACTGTCACGGAGTGATGTGTTGTTGAGGTGTAGTGGCTCGTAGAAAATGAGGTCTCTGTTTCTTTCTCAATGACATGCTCACTGGAGATTATGTTCTTTGAAACATACTGCTGAAAAAACCCCAGAAAAACCTCAGGTTTACAAAATGTAATTTTGTAGCACATTTGCAAACATAATTTCCAATCCCTCCCCTGCAAGTCACATTTTTTTACACGTACCAAAGCACAGATTTGTCACTTAAATACAAGCAGAAACCACATTGACACGGGAGCACATTTGTATACATCTCTATATGCATACCCTATCTAAACATGATGCAGGAAGAAACAAATTAAAGAATTAGCAAAGGTCTGCTTCCCCATCAGGCTGTGAACAACACATGTATCACAGAATCACAGAATCTTAAGGGTTGGAAGGGACCTTGAAGGATCATCTAGTCCAACCCCCCTGCCAGAGCAGGACTTCTGAGAGTAGGTCATACAGGAACTCATCCAGGTGGGTTTTGAATGTCTCCAGAGGACGAGACTCCACAACCCATCTGGGCAGCCTGTTCCAGTGCTCTGTCACCCTCACAGTGAAGAAATTCTTCCTTATGTTTCTTTGGAACCTCTTGTACCCATTGCCCCTTGTCCTATCATTGGACACCACTGAGCCTGGCTCCATCCTCCTGACACTCATCTTTACATATTTGTAAACATTAAAGAGGTCACCCCTGAGTCTCCTCCAAGCTAAAAAGCCCCATCTCCCCCAGCCTTTCATCATAAGGGAGATGCTCCACTCCATCATCTTTGTGGCCCTGTGCTGAACTCTCTCCATCAGTTCCCTGTCCTTCTTGAACAGAGGGGCCCAGAACTGGACACAATATTCCAGATGTGGTCTCACAAGGGCAGTGTAGAGGGGGAGGAGAACCTCTCTTGACCTACTGCCCACAGCCCTTCTAACACACACCAGGATGCCATTGACCTTCTTGGCCACAAAGATGTGTTACAAAGGGATGAGTTCTCATAGCATCATAGAATGATTTAGTTTGGAAAAGTCCTTTGAGATGATCATCAAGTCCAACTGTAAACCTAGCCCTAAGTGCCACATCTACATATCTTTTAAACACCTCCAGGGATGGTGACTGAGCCACTTCCTGGTCAGTCTATTCCAGTGCTTGACAACCCTTTTGGTGAAGAATTTTTTTCCTAACAACCAGTGTAAACTTGGATGGAAGTCTGGAAGACAACCCCAACCCCTGCTCTGCCTGTACTACCAGGTCCATGAAAAATACTGTTCTCTGGTGGAGAAGACCATAGTAGTTAACAGTAGAAATTGTTCACTGAATGATGACGAATTTGGACAGGAAATAGCTGCTTTCAGTTCCTATGCACACAGCACCAGGGCAGACCTGTTCATCAGGGGATGCCACAGCATCCTGAGATGAGGTGGGCAGTGCCCAATCTCCTGCACAGCTTTCATCTGAAGCCCCCTTCAGTCCTGTCACTGGTTTCCTCTTTCTTAATAATCTGACCATGGATTTACGTCTTGAAATTTTGGAAGCTGAGCCCTTCTGAAAAGATGTCTTGGCCTTAACCAAGCTCAGGGGGAGTGCTGTCATTGACTTAGCAGGACTCATCCCTGCAACAGGTTGTCACAAGTATGTACAGTGATGGTGGAGCAGGAGAGCAGGGCTGGCTTGATGTGGCAGGAAGCCAACACTCCCTCTGGGCACCAGACTTCCTTGGGGGCAGTGAGGAGAGGAGGCAGCATGAGCCTTGGCTTTTCAGGTCAAGTGGCTTGGTCATGGGAGTAACACTTTGCTCTGCTCTGACAAATGAGTGGGAAATGCTGATGGAGTATCTGCTTCAGCACTGTCTCCCCAGCCACTGTTACAGTCATCAGACTTTTTACCCTTGAACTCACAATGTCACACTCCTGATTCAAGGGGCCATCCCTGCTCATCAACCATCAGGGCAAGGGCAGTAGCAAGAGCAAGATACGTGTGTTCGAAGAAACTGATCTATACAGCACTTAGCCCTGCTATAGAGCTGCTACACTCTGAGGTGTTTTTCTTGCTTTTGGTGTCCTAGATCCACAGGCAGAGTTGCAGCACTGTAGCATGCTCCATCTGCAGAAATGCATCTAATTTTACTGCAAAATCCGTAATTGTTTGTGGGTGGAGGAAAAGAGAATTCAGTCACAAGCAGGTGAAGTCTGAAATATGTGAGGTGAGCTTTGCTGTGCCACCGGCAGCCTCAGCTGAAACATGGGCAGTAAAACCTACATTCACCAGCTGGATGTTATCTGGCGGTGGGTTGGGGTGGTGTGGCCCGTTGGCCATGTTCATCATGTTGTTCCTTTCTGAGCGCAGGCTCTGCCGAAGGCGGTCGTGCAGTTTTTTCCTCTGCTTCCTGTGCATGAAACACAGAAACTATTTTAATAGACAAAGCAAAAAGCAGCTGTACCTTTCAGCATGTTGATAATGATAATAATATAACTTTTGTTGCCAATACTTTCCCCACTTTCCCATTGCAAGATCTTAGAGTAATTCTGAAGACCACAGGTTTAATTGCAGCTGGACCTGTGGGGACCTGAAGTGGGGGAAGGACGTGTTGGAAACCTTCCAGGAGTGAAGAGGACACAGAGGGACTGGAAAAACAATGTGAGGAAGAAAGACGCCATTTCTAAGCCACACTCTGTCTCAGAAGGAGCTCTTCTGCACTCAGAAGGGAAGTGTAGCTGGATTTTAACCCAGCTAACCATGACACTCTCACTACAGCCATGACCAGTTTTCTGCCAGCCCATCGGTTTATGCTTCTCTGTTCACCAAATATAGTCTCACCAAAGGGAGCTGAGGTGGCCTGACCTTGCGCCTTGCTTGTGGCTGTTGGAAAATACAGCATTTGTCATCATCTTTGTGATGTGACAGCTGCACCTTTTTTTTGTGGGATTAATTCCCTGCCTCAGTGGTGCACTCCAAATACATAAATGTGATACAAAGGCAAAGGGTGCAGAGGTAGCCTCAGAAATCAGAAGTGAGTATGTGAGATATGCCTGAGCCTGACAGCTCCAAAAAGTTTTGTTAGAGCAACACCAGATTAACTCTGGAACTTAACTGGAAACACATGAATGGTATAAGCTACCTGAAACTGGAAACACATGAATGGTATAAGCTACCTGAAGACATGCTTGGGCTGAGAAGCCAAAAAGACAAGGGTTTAATTTGATTTCACAGAACGTTTTCCTGAGACTTTGGTGACCCTGAGAGCTGAGGACAATCTGAGTTCCCTGACATGGTAAAGAAACTGGGTTCTAGAGAGCTTTATTTCATCATCTATGGGTCTGATAATGCTGGCTCATATCACCTAGATATCTGTCCCTAGGAAACTGCATTACATCCCACCTTCAGTGACCAACGTATTTGCTTTATTGTATGTCATTTGTCCTCTAGTAAAAGGATACTAATTAGAAAAAAAATAAAAACTCCAGGAAATTAAGAAGAAAAAATAATGGGAAGTCTAATGTGTATTTCACTTGAATAAGCCTTTCCCTTAATGTAAATTACTTGCAAATAAAGCATCTCTGAAGTAAGACTCAGAAGATATTGCCTTAGCATTTTGCCAGCAAGTCTTGCAAGGAAACTAACTAAATCTGAGCCATTACATTTTATTTAGTGTATTCTCCTAACAGGAGATTTCAGATTTCAGGATTTCCTCTGGTTTCTGGGTTTCCTCCTATTAGAAGTAAAGAGCATGTGGGAAACATCTTACAGATAGCAGTCTGACATCAGTGCTACGTTTGGAGGGCCATGAACTGGCAGTTCACTTTCAATCTTATCATCTCTGGTTGAAAATATTCCACTTTTTGCTGCCAGGGGTCCCTGATGTCTGGGACAAACCAAAGCTTACAGACCTTTAATGGATTCTGTGGGCTCTTCATATTAAAAAAACCAAAAAAATTCAGGAGCCTCGCTAAATGCTGAAATTCATGGGGATCTCTTGTCCAATTTCAGTAACTTTGGACAAGGAAATATACTGTTTAGCTGCCCTAACTTGCCAGTTGTCACTTCTAAAAGCAGCAATTGATCTGAGTCTTTCTTAGTGTTTCAGTCATTCCTTGCTGACCACTGATGGGTGGGAGTAGCATGTGTGGGTGGCTGGACTCTCACTGGGTGGGAGCAAATGCTTCCCCTCCTGCCCCCCTGCCTTGGTAAGGCTTACACAGAAAACCAACAATCCAACTGCCAATCAGGCCCTGCAGCAGTAAATTAGGATTATACAAATGTGGAAGATTTATTGTTAGGGTTTTCTGTGTTTTGGTGGAAAGATTTGTAAGAGCAGCCAGAAATTTTGTCTGCACAAATCCTGCTGATATTCAGTGTAATTTATGGTCCAGAGTGCCTCATGCCTGTTTGAGCATCACTCCCAGTAATTTGCACGGTCTCGCAGAACACATTTAAGTGGTTTTGCATTGGGAGCACTTTCATGTTGTGCTCTTTGGCCTTTGCTGTTCAGCAACTTTTAGCACCGTTAATCTTGCCTCAACTACAAACAAGCTAGCCTGATATGTAAAATTTACTGCTGGAGAGCAACATGAATCCAGTGTTGGGGCTTGCACCTTTCCTGCTCGGGAAACCAGCTGGTATGGGTGACAGACAAAGAATTGCAAGTCAGTGAAATTCACTTGAGTCACACTTGAAGAGTGAGAAACATTTCAAACACCCGTCTTATTTTTGCAGTGTTGATAGACATGGAGACCTGCACCCATCTGGCTTGGACCAGAGCATCCTGGCGCAGCTCTGGAGAAACCCAGATAAAACCTTATACTTGGAGCAGAAGTTACAGTCAACTGGGAAGGCCCTGACCAACAACCACAGATATAAAAAAGAAAAGTTTACTTGGTTTTGCAGTAGGCCACCACACACATGATGCCAACTACTAGAAGTGCAATGCAAATGCCAGTTATGGTCAGCACCCGTTTCTGGTACAGTTCCTCAGCTTCTAGAAAGGGACAAAAACAGTGAAGGTCACAACATGGAGGATGGCTAGGCAAGGAGCACACAGTCAACAGCTGGCATGCTACAAACCACTGCAGATTCACACAGCCACACTGAAACACAGCCACCACACTTCATGCAGACTCATTTTTGACTGAAAGGAGAACAGGACTTCATCATAAGCTCTTAACACAGTACTGGGGATGAGTGATTAACCATACAATTATAGTAATAAAAAGTAATATTTTTTTAAAGTCAACAATAATAATATCTAAGAAACAACTTCCCAATTCACAGACAGCATTTGCTGGAAATAAAAATGCAATGCACTAAGGTAATAACATGAATTTGCAAATGCTTTGGAAGTTTTGCTCTGCAAAGACAGCTGGAATGAAGGCCAATTTCATGAGACTTAAGAGAAATGTATTTTCATGTTATCTTTTTTGTATTGTTTTCATATCCAGTGTCCCTCTGCCCCCTGCCAATTTGTGTCTCAGTTGTCTTTACAGGAGAGATTTAAAAATAATCCTTCTACATTTGAGACATGAGCTTGGCTTGTAATTATACCAGCAATGGAAGTGAAGATAGGTTTTGAGTTCTGGTCATAAAATTCCAGCTATTTCTTCAGTACTCCTCCAAAAACACAGTAGTATCAACAATGACCAGTGCCTTGTATCAGAGAAATGCTGGGTTTCTACTTGCATCAATTTGTGTCCAACAAAGAAACTGCTCTATCTACAGTGGCAGGTTGCTCAGTGATGACAACTTCTTACCGATCTTATTCAGCACAGATGTTTCACTATTATAAAGATGTTAGTAGCACTGATAGTGTTTGGGTTGGAGATACCCATGCACTGCAGCCTCGCTATTGCTTGGCAGAGAGTATTGTTACTTGCCGTGCTGGGAAAATGTTGTATCAGGAGTGCTGGAACAGATATGTGTTCTGTGTTGACACTCTACAGATGCAGATTTGCATTCTTGCTTTTAGGATAAAAATGGGTGTCTAGCTTTTCTTAAGTCTTATTTTTGATTAAGCAGACAATCTAGAAAACTTGTCCTGGAGGATCCAGACCTGATGGTGGCCTTAGGTCAGACTACAATATTGGCTACTGTCGGAATACCATCAGGTGATTAAAAATCTGTGAATGAATAAAAGCTGTACAGCTCCGCACTACCTTTGGCAGAAATGACAGCATCATTCCTGCTGGAAGGGACTTTTATGAACATAAAAAACTGTGGAGCAATTCACCAGGAGATGCATAACAGTCACTCACATGTGCCATGAACTTCTGTCCAAGGTCAGGCTCTTAAATGATGTGCTGTCATAAATACCACACCAGTTCATAAGAAAACACTCCCTACTGAAGAGGGAGAACTCATTCCTCCAATGTGTTTCCTAGGCTAGTCTAGTTTAATGTTAAAGTTGCTAAAGGAAAATGGCAAATATTCCACACAACAAACCACAAAGCAAAATGAAATCTTATTTTCTCTGATACAATGCACTTTGCCTTGGAATGAATTTGTCCTACAAGCCAAACTCACTGTAAACCAAAACAACTGCAAACAGATCACAAGGACTCTCAGACCAAATTAACAGCACTGATTATTAAGGGACATAGGTGGTGCAGGGAGGGACAGAAGGGGAAGAAATGAGTTTGGTAAAGCTAGGATGCTGAAAAATGTATTAAAGAAAACACAATTATAACTTTAAGAATGGAAAGTCAAACAAGGGAAGAAAGAAAAGGGTTGAAACTCCAAAGCAAACCAAACTGGAGAAAAAGAGGAAGATAAAATACAGTGAAATACAAGGTTAAAGGGTTGAGAAGTCAACTGCAGGCCTGGCACAGCATGCTTGATACCAGAAAAAAAACAATGAATAAATGCTTGGGGACAAAAAAAGAAAAGGCTGAAGCAGAGTGGGAAGGGATTTCTCATACAGCATAACTCCTTGCCTAGGCTAGTTAGTGACACTTGACCCCCGTCCTATTCCTGCCCCTTCTGAAAGTGTGTATTAGTTAGCCATGAAAATGGTGTATTATGAGAATGTTGCAGGAAACAGGAGAATTGCGTTAAGCAATTTAGGGGCAAATTTGAAATGCTTTGAATTAAAGAGTTTCTTTTTGGTCATGCTGTCAGCTGTTAGCTTGTGTAAGCAAAGTGAGTAAGATCAAATCACCCATTTTTCTTGGAGGAAAAGGGAGAAGAGGAAGATTAATTCATAGTGGAAAATCTGTTTGGTTATTTATACTTGGGGAAAAAGCTGCACTAACTCCAAGATGTTTACTTCAGGCTGAGACTGTCATGAATGAACCAGGCATCTGGCCAGTGATGGCTTTCCTAAGGCTACCAGTGCATTGTTGCTTGTCTGTTGGATGCTCCTGGGCTCTCACCCACTGAAGGGAAGGGGGATGTGTTGAGGGAGAAGGGCTGTGAGCAACGCTTCTCGCACCAGCATTTCTTCTGGGATCGTGGGTCTTGAGGGACCTACAGTCTGCTTTCATTGCCTTAATTCCCTCCCACATCCTTCGGAGCAAAGCCCTTAAGATGGTCCAGCTTGACATGGTGTGCATGAATGGCAGCACCACCAAGCCATGCCCCCTCTCAAGCCATGGGGGAAGTGGCTGCTGGGGAAGGCACAGGTGTCCAGGCACATCTTGCCTAGCAAACCAGCAAGTTCCCATGTGAACCTGGCCATGTCCCTGACTGATAGAGTCTCCTTGCCCTGGGGTGTCCAAGCAGGCTGTGGCTCCTGGCCACGGCTCTGCAGGTTGTGTGGTGCCTCAAGGACAAGCCTTGGCCTCTCTGTTTAAGGCCAGAAGAGTTTTGCAAGAAGGAAGTGAATTCTTGTGAGGCACTTGCAATTATACTAGGTCTCACTCCAAAACTACCCTCTCTCTCTGACCAATGTTAACATTTACTGAGAGAGTTAGTGACTCCCAACTAAGTACCACGTACTGTGTTTACACTTACCAAATCAGCTTAAAAAAGACTAATATTAGCTTTGGGGAAAAGTCCATAGAGTGATGTATGTGCAGTGAGAAGTTAGAAAATGTTTTAGCCTGTTAAGTGTTAAAAATTGTTTTAAATTTAAATTGGTTTTTTTTTGTCCCTGTAGAACATTAGGAAAACGAAATCAATGTGAATCCTCATATATTAAACCCCTCAATGTGCATCCTTTCAAACATGCATATTATACAATTAATTTCACATCACTCTAATTTATACATAATTGATGATATATATGATCTTAAATTGCTGTGTTTTAAAGTTTTTCTTCTTATAGGTCTCTGAGGATTTTAAAAATAATTTAATTCCAAGAGGTGGTTCTGATAATGTAATTTCATATAGAAAGCAAAATCTGCAAGTCAGTTCTGTAAAGGATTTTAATTTATTTCCCTGTATATTAATGTAGCCATCTATCTTCTACTGCAATCTACTACTTATGAGTGAGACTTAATATTACCTTGTGATAATAACAACAACAACAATAATAATCTGGGATGTGAGAGACTTTTTAACTTTGGACTTGTAATGGGTTTTCCACAGTTCACAGCTTAATCTAATGACATTTGGTGGAGTCATTTTTCGTAAGAACAGGAACTGAAATTGTGAAAAGCATCACTCACTGGTTCTTCTTACTTGCTGATAGGAGATTCCAAACGAAAACTAACCTCAATTCCAACTTAGTCTATAAGAGAGATGCATTATTTGCAGCCTTGATTACTAAATAGTAGTCAGAGGAGTACAGTCAATTCACAATGGGGACTTAAAATATCTATTTCTATTACATTTAAGCTAAAGTGGAAAAATAATACCCACTGCCAGCGTCTTTGGTTGGGTGCAGTATGATTTGGTATTAGAAATACTGAATAAATTTGCTGACTTGAGGATCTGGAGTCTTGCTGTAAACCTCTACTTAAGTTCCTAAATAACTTTCAGGAATTTACAGACATAGAAATCAATTTATTTATGCATATCATTTACACATATGCATATGCATCTGATTTACATACCTAGCTGTGGGTTTAGACATGAAACTTCACTTGGAAACCAGAGCTCAAAACTGCAAATTTGCAGAATCTTAAGTGACTATAACAGCTTATCTTTTTTTTTAATAGACTAGTTAGTAATTTTACTTAATGCCTACAGTGCTTCCAAAATCTGGCAACCCTAGAAGCAAAAGCAAATGTCAAAACTGTCAAAATTATACATCAGATAAATGAACATACACTATGTTACGATTACTTCAATAACTCCTAGAACTTGTTAGGTCTCAAATGTCCTATCATTATTACATTTTAGTGATCTGATCTCCACTAACATTTTGACAAGGGTTGTTGTTATAGCTGTATGATCCCTTTTAAAGCACAAAGAAATTGATTAGGAATTGAAAAGGGGAGGTGGAGAAAAAAATAAAGAGGGGTTCATCTCTTAGGCACTAAAATCTGCAGGCTAAAATGAATGATTGGTCCATACCCATAAATTCAATCCCAAGATGCTCTACCAATGCAGAAAGTTGACAAAAAAAGAAAGAAAAAGGAAAAAAGTTTCAGAAAAGAGCAATATACTGTACTAAAAAATAAATTACATACGTGAATAACAGCTATTCTGTGTCTGCCCATGAAACAGAACACAGGGGTGTGTGCTTACATGGGGAGTGCTCAAGAGTGTCTCTGAAAATTATATGACCAGACCTTCTGCAAAGGTTACTCACCAAAATACCTATTGGGGGTCTAAACAGCCACAGTGAAGGGAATGTGGCAGAAACTATTAACCCTTGAAGATCTTACTGAGATGAACGGGGGGGGGGGGGGGGGGGGGGGGCTGTGGCCTGAGGACACCACGTGAAAGAGCTGACTGTTTTCAGATGGCAGCATGAGAGCACAGGGATGTTTTACAAGGGGTAGGTATTCCCCTGCAAATGAGTCATGCATTGTCTTCCCTTTTCGCCCTGCACCTGTCCACAGTATGTGGTTTCCTGCTCTTGCAGGCTGCAAACCTGGATGTAGCTGGGACCACTTGCTGATTAGTGGGAGCCCTTCTCAGCTTTGCAAACTAACTGCAGCAGAGATCTCATATCTGGAAAATGAAGAGCCACTTTCTTTCCCCCTGCCTTTGGGCTGCATGGCATCTACAGAACCAAGGGCTGGATGGCTGGATGCATCCTAGGGTGCAGGAGCTGATGCCATTTATCTGGATCACATGACTAAATTTGCACCTCCAGGCCCCAGCTGCTGGTGGCAAGGAAGAACACAGGTTTCCCCCATGCAGGTACTCTTGGAGAGACTTCCCACAGGGCCCAACATCATAACCATGGTAGCTCTCGCTTTCTTTGTCCTTATGTGCTGTGAAATTTAAATCCAATCTTAATTTTTTGAGGAAATGGATTTTTAATGTAGTTTGTACACGTGAGGAATGCTAATTCTTTCCTGCCAATCAGTAACACTTTAAAGGTTAAGTAAGATGGAATCCATCCAGGTCTCTTCGTAAAGAGCCTGCATTACATGCCTACATGAATACTGTTAACAATATATACATTAGTTGCATAGTAAAGCTTGGTTAAGTCCTCAGTAAAATGAATGATATGCCCATGCATATATATTGCTGTAGTTATGCTTGCTTACAGGTAAGATGCCTAGCCTAGATGTAATTTAATTTTAGGAGAAGTCATTCATATCATGCAGTTTCTATTTCAAATAATTCAATAGGACATTGGTATTTAAAATGAGAATATATTCTGCCTGAAAGCCCTGACAAGAAAACATGCGGAAGAAACATGCATTGCTTATTTAAACCTAGGTGTCATGTAGCTCTTATTTGTCTCTGGTATTCCTATCTACATTCCCTAGACTTGATTAAAAGAAAGCAGAATACCTGAACACTTTTTTTCTTTCTTTTTTAAAAAATATGTTCCTATTTAACCCAATATTGTTGCATACTTTTTACATGCAGTGTGGTTTCTATTGAATATTCATCCAGGTGCTGTAAGAAGAAACACAATTAACTACTTTTGAAAACTCAGCTTTCATTCTGGATGTGATTTTTGTGGAGGCAGTATTGGAAGAAAAAATGCTTGCGAAGCAGATTTTTTACCAAAAAGTGACTTACAACTACAACTCATTCAATATATTGTAGCTTGTTGGGGTCCAGGGTCTTCAGATTTATGAATATGATGCCTGGAAATGCTGGAGCAGGTCCTCCAGGACTACATATTGTCTTCATTGATGCTGCTAGACACCTAGGATTTTGGGACAGCCTGTATATCAAGTCAGGTGAGGGGGTAGCCTGAGGACATAGTGCTTCCCAGTGAGGAGTGACCACAGAAGTAGGTTTGCGTGGAGACCTTGCACCAGACAACAGATGGATCCATTTGGATCAACCTAAGAAACATGGCACCTTGATGCTTCACAGGTGAAATGGGTCTCCTTGGATCTCTCTCCTGCTTCAGTTTGCTGGTCATTCAGTTTTCTTATTGAATGTCTTCTGTGGGTACCAAGAAATTCTTAAAAGGTTACTTTTTCATGTAATTTGAACTGAAAACAAACTAAAATTGCCCAAACTATTACAGAGCAGAACCCCATGTGTTGACTAATTCTGCTTGAGTAGCTGGGATACTGTATCTCTTTGTGAGGCTTAGGATCCACTTTGGATGTCAAATCTTGGTTTAACTCAGTGGTACTCTGACTGTAAAACAAAATTTTAACTTGGGATGTTAAGTTCTATGGCTCCTGTGAAAGTGTTGTCCTACAACATATCAGAGTCTTAGAAGTAGAGAAAATGTCCTTTTGTAATTAGAATATTTTATCATAGCAATGTTAGCATTCAATGAACATTAACTGAGCAGTTTGTAGTGACAAACTGTCTTCTTTCACCTTGAGCAGAAGATGGACAATGACATTTTTCAAATCTCCGTGTAGCATTTAGGAGTCTCCCCACATAAATATCACAATTTAGGATGCTGAAAGGTTTTAAAACATGAACATTTAAGTAAGCTTGTCTAGTACTTGCATATAGATGTGAAATACACAGAAATTAAGAAGTACTGAGCTGAAAAATGGACTTTTGAAGTTTGATCTGTAGTTTATGTAGGAAGATTGAAAAATGATTACAAAATAACAGAAATTTTGGTCATCCCTCTAGAACATCACAGCTTTATTCAATTCATCCCCTTCAATTTCTCAGCTACGATAATCTAGAAAATATGAGGCAGAGACTATCAGCTAAACAGAAATTTAACTCTGCCTCTCTTGATACTGTGCCTCTTGCTCACCAAGAATGGCAGAACTGAACAGACACAGTTTGAACTGGTGTCCCATGCTGAAACACTTGCCTTCAGGAAGGCAGAGGCCACATTCAACTCACACCTGAGATGGCTCATAGCATGTCTCGTGAGTTGTTCTATATTCACAATACACACATATCTGTTAGCTAGTGAAGGAAGCAAATAATCTGGATCTTTAGGTTCAGTCCTTTACTCATCTAGGGCATTTGGAAGGACAAAAGGTTTATCTGTGATTATGCTTTAGAGAAGCATCCTCTGGTGTTTCTTTTCCCAAGGATCAGTCTCCAGAGTGTTTCTATGAGAGTTCTCATGCATAGCTACAGAAAGATTGTCCAAAACTTCCAGTGTTAGTTCCTTGTTATTATGTCCCTCCGTTTGTTCCCTTGACTTCAAATGAGGGTATGTGTGAACATTCAAATATCTGCATGGAACAGATGTAGTTTTGCAATAATTTTATGGACCACCTCCTGGTGTCTTATGGACCAGCGGTGAACTATGAGACTCAAAGTAAAAAACTGTCATAGCAAAAAGCCAGGGTATTGGGGAAAACATCTGGTTGCAGGTGTGACTGCTGTGCTCAAGGAAAGGACATTACAGGGACTACCAGCAGGACTCCAGAAACGAGCAAAACTAGCACAAATGGGAAAAACTGCATAGCTGGAGTGCTAGAGGTAACTGTGGCAGTGGACAATCTAACAGCCACCACCTTTCAGACACAACAGGTTGTCCTGGGTTGTGCTTGCAAGGCTGAAACAAAGGACAGTCAACCTAAATATGTGCTTTCCAGTAGTCTCCCTCACATCCATTGCCAGTTATACTCACATTTCCAGTGACAGAAAGGCATTTCTGTGGAGATCCACCTTATTTCCTGTGTCCCTTTTCAACCTATTTCTAGTGCACCGTGATAACGGAATCCTCCAAGGCTAACCAAACTGCTGCCAAGATAAGTCAGTTTGCCTTGCACTCTGTTGGGACAGGGCATTTCCCTGAGAACGCTCGGCATTGGCCTTGTTTTTATCTTGCAAAAGACAGTCAGCAAACCTTGTTACTTCAGGACTCTTAAAAATAGCAACATCAGGGCAGATTTCTGAAGCTAACTTCCTCTCAACTGTCAAATACAAAGCCTTAAGATTGCAATAACTCATCGGCATGCATAATTTCTGTGGAATCCCATTGACCAAAGGGTTCTTTCCAAAGGAAGAAAGACCTTTCTGGAGCCAAATAAAATTAGCACTGTGGAGTTCACATGTACACTTTTGTTTCCTACTGGCACTTAGCTGTTTAACATCCCAGTTTGCTCTGTGCTTTGCAAAAGGTGCATCTGCAGAGCTAAGTTAATAATTTGCAACATTTGCTGCAAAGTATAAGCTCTTTAAGCTTCAAATGCAACATTGCATGAATATAACTCTCATTCTAAGTTCCCTTTTTAATTGTATGCTCTGGTCTGTGTAGGGTGCAATAAGAAGAAATCACAGAAATGCTTCTTCATTGTTAAATATAAATAGAGTCTCCCTGGACCCTTTTCAAAAGTGTCATTTTGAGATCTATAGCAGTTAAAGAAACCTGACATTATACTGCAGATGCAGAGTAGGCAGAAGTGCCAGAGCCTCATAGCTTTTGCCTAGGGCTCTCAGATCAGCCTGAGGTATGTAGTGGCGTACTATCTTGCCAATGCATTTCAAGGAGAGGAAGGCTGGATCAGTACTTACAGCTGAGCTTAACTCTTGCAGCAAGGCAAGGGCATCTATGCCTTTTTCACTGAGTCAATTTCAGAGAATTCCAGCCTGGTGTCTACTACGCAAAGATCCAGCCAGTGTCAGGAAACTGAAAAACTAATGAAGGGAAACCCCTCTAATAATGTGATTTTTTTTTTTTTTTTTTTTTGGGTAGGAAAATGAATTTATGATTAACATACAATTCTTCAAAAGCTTTCATGGTAAATTCAGCAGCAAACAATAGATATTTTATTTTTACATTCCTGATTTTTAAATGATTCTTCTAAGGTGAGAAAACCTTAACTGAACTTTTCATCACAATACACAGAAAGGGCCATTTCAGTCTAACATTTGGTAAACTTAAATGGCATAAAATCTTTCAAATCCAGAGCTACCAGAGGCATTTTAAAAATAACTCACAGTAATAAAGCTTGTAAAACATGACATAAAATGCACACTTGAATGCTGGAAGGCCTGGTCTCCAGTCAGCACCCCTGGGATTCACATGGGTAGCTTCCATAATGGGTAGTATGAATTATGTATGAATTTTTCATCCATCAGTATAAGAGAAAACTTATGGATGTCTTCAGGCTCCAAAATGTCCAGCACATGCTAACAGGTTTTTGTCCTCTATACTAATGGAAATTAAATTAAGCTAGCCTATAGTCTCCAAAATCTTTCTTGTGCTGGCAAGTAATCCATCAAAAAAATAGTCCCTATAATATTGCTCTCAGACCACAGTACATTCTTATGCCAATGACAATTAATTATGAATAGTATATATGCATTAAAATGTAAGGTCTGAGCAATTTTCTTATATGTTACCTTTGACTTTGCTATAGCAAATGAGAAAAAAAAAACCCATTCAGTGTACTTTCTGTTTCCTTCCTGACAAGTAGTAATAATTAACCTGTCTGTCCATGTGAAAGCTGGTGAGATATTTAACTGCAGTGCAAATCCTACCACCAGTCTGACATGGACACAGTTATCTGTTTGTGTCTGTGTGTGCATCTGGTACATTGACCAATTAATCTGTCTCTGAAAGACTTGATCTCTTGCACCTGTTACCTACAATAAATATGTCAGACTCGGACCTCGTTGTTTATGCCACCTCTTCCCATTTTATTTTTCTTTCTGTGCTTTTTCCTCTGAAACTGGGGACAACTAGGAGGAAAAACATTTTGACCCTCTTTGCATGTGCTCTTTAGAAACAATGTTAAGCTTGTCTCACAACCTTTAACTTGTAGGTCCAAACACAAATCTCTTATGTGAGTAAAGGATTAACTACCTGTCCCTTTGTTGGGAAAGAACTGCCCTCTTTAGCACTCATAATCTTTTTGTGGCAAATAAAACATGAGACTTGCAAAATGTCATTTTTTCACTTTTACGGCTTCATGTCAGTGGGGAGTCTGTATCACACCACTCAGTGTTAATTTCACAGCATTCCTAAGTCTTGTGTTTCCTCATAACCTCACTGACAAACAATCCAGGAGAGTATTGCAATTGCTTTTTGTTATAATTTTCATGCAACAGGCAGAGACAATCAATATTAGGCCTTAGGCAACACATCTAGTTACAGATTAAAAAAAAATTGGAGGAAAGATGCAGCGACAAGAAAGCAGCACTGATTGAACATGCTTCTACTGCGGCACAGACAGAAAGGTAGTGGACGTACTGTAGAAGCTGGCCATTACGTAGTTTTGGCAGCGATCACCAGTAAATTCATTTGGGCACCTGAGAGGAAAAACAAACAAAAAAAATGGTAGAGAAAAAACAGAGAAAAGAGAGAGGTATATTTGCTAAGAAAGAAGCTCCTTCAGTGTGAACTGGTATGACTTGGTGAGTTCACTTTCAGAAACTGAATCTCTGTTTAGTGCATCAAAATGGCTCAAGATGTTGAGAACAACTGACTTGCTCCATGGAAATGCTAAGAAATTCCCCCCCCGAAAACAAACCAATTCAAATCAAAGCGTGTTTCGAGATGTGAGACAGAAATTCACCATACCAAATTCCCAAATTGCTTTTAGGATGCACTTTCCACAAGGCAGCAAGGACATAAGATCCGTATATCACTCATCTCCATGAGTTTGCTCTTTTAGGGTTGTGCTTTACAGCAGTCTCCCAAACAAGAAAGCTGCCAGTGTGTGCAATACAGATTCATCTGAGAACAGATGGAAAACAAAAAAATCACAGAAATGAGAAACATTTTGGAGGTCAATAATGCCACAGTGTACAGATTTCACTTTAGAGAATTGGGTGATAAAATAGTGCATAAAGAGGCCAGTTCCAGCTGAACTGTGAAAACACCAAGTACTATTGATTTTGTTGCTGTAGTTGGGGAAGAAAGCAAAGTTTAGATTATTTTAACATACTTTCTTGGTATTGGATTTTCATGGGCAGAGTTTCAGTACATCTTGCTCCAGTGAATCCAGGTTGGCACCTAAAGGGCAAAAATGTGATAAGCAATAGTACACCAAAAACCACTGCACTAACAGGTTGATATCTGCTGGCCTACGGAGACGGGAGTGCCTTGAGTGACCTCTTGGTTAGGCGTTAGTGAAAAACTGTCAGAAAAAGGGCAAAAAAGTGTAACCTTTCCAGAAGATAACACTTCATTCACAGTAAAAATTCCACCAGAGGAAAAAAAAAATCTAGATGGTGTTTTTGTTTTTCTGTTTTGAAAAAGCAAGAAGAATCAGGGCTGGCAAAAATATCTCTCAGATCATGCTTATTCCACCTCATGAAGAGACCAGGTTGAGGTTTTTATTGAAATCTGCAGTGCAGTGTGTAACAGCAATTTACACTGTTGCTTTCACTAGTCATACAAAATCTATAAAAATGCCATAACTTCCCTAATTCTGTAATGGCGCATTGTGTCTTCCAATAATTTCTTTTGAGGGAGAACAGTTAAAACAGCAATCACAGAAATGGCAAAGAAAATTCCAAAAAGTTAGAAGACAAATTGAAACCCAAAGGCCAGAAGCATATTCAACATGGCTGACAAATGGAAAAATAGTCCAGGTCAATAAATCAGATGAGAGAGCAGAGTTTCTTTAAAAACTTGAAGCCCCACAGCAGTCTGCTCTTTCAGTTCATGAGCTCAGTGCAGCTTTCCCCTTGGTCCTGGTGAAGGAATTTCTCTTCTTGCTTGTCTTGTCTTCTCTTCTGCTGCTGTCTGTCAATTCTTTCTTCACCTTCATTCTCCATTTTGTAGCAGAGCTCAGGCTCCCAAAATATCACCATAGCAATGCAGGCTTCTGTGCTTCAGACGAAAGTGTGAATGACTGTCCATCACATTAAACGTCTACGGATTTCAATCTTCTTTCCTCCTCTTTTTCCTCCTCTTTTTTCTATCCACTCACACCGATAAGTGGATAACTTGAAATTACCTGATATCCACGTCCTTGAATACATCTGACTTGCAATGCCTATCTTCCTGTATTCTCTGTGAGTTTGTTGTGGTGCAAGAATCTCCCCTACTTTTTCTCTTGCTGCCAATCTGGTGCTAACCTTTTTTAAAACTGCTTCAATGTTTATTCACCAAGTGTTGAAGTGCTTTCTTATTAGTAAAATCACATTGTTCAGAACAATCCCCCACCTCTTCTATCCATCTCATTTTCACATGCATTGAAGAATATCCTAATTTTTAAAATTCCAGTCTTCCACAACTACCTCTAGCCCTAAGGGTCAGGGATGCTGCCCTCATGCAAGCAAAACTTCCAGAAAATCAAACCATGCAGGAATTACTTTTGTAAAACAAAGATCTATTTTGAGGATCTGGAGAGGATTTTTTTTAAATCTGATTTGCTATAATTATATATTTTCTTATTAAAGAAAGGAGTTTATGTCCTTCAGAGACAAGGTCATGTCTTGTGGTAAGTACCCAGTGTGGAGAGATCCCCATCTCCACAGGGTCATTTAAGAAAAATGCAACAAGGATATTTCTGTCATGAAAACATGATATACCGGGGCACAACAGAAGACTCCTTGCATCTTTGGTAGAAGGATAAGATGTCTTCAAAATAAGTTGTTTTGGTCTGTGTTGCTAAGTAAGAGTTAAAATGTTTTACCCCTGTGATTCCAGTTTTATTTTACACTGTGGTGATCTTGTTAAATACTCTTCTCTTGAAAGCTTGTGTCCATGCCTGCATTGGCTTTCATTTCACAAGGACCTCTACATCTTGTTTGCAGGCTCAACCCTACACAATCCCAGTGAACATGTTGCTGATCAAAAGCCTAAGGCTTTGCTTCTGCTATTTGCTAGTGATGGTTGCTTACTCCATCTGTGCCTCTTTTCAGATGTTGGTGTAGAGGTGATGAAAACAACTTGAACACGGGTGTAGACAGTGCTGAAATTACTTACAGACCAAGCAGTGTCAGCGCCATTGAGGTGGTGCTGAAAACAGGTCAGGTGTGTTTATACTAGCTCTGAAGCCATTGTCAGCAAATGGACTGCAGCACCTGCCGCTGAGAATGGGTTCAGCATGGGCCAGCCAGGGAGAGAATTAAGATGAGCATGTCCACTTATGACTATGTGTGAATGCTAATGGCATTGTATTGCTCAGATACTCAGAGCAGCACTGTTTCCTGTGCTTTTGGGCAGATTGTTTACTGTAGATGGTTCTTTTAATATACAGTCTTCAATGGTGTACCTTTCAAAACAACCTTGTCCCACTCAGAGTATCCAGAGCTTAGTTCTTTCTATGTCTTTCTTTTCTAGTTCACTACCTGTGTACCATTTTCCTGTATGCACTAGAAATGTTGGAGTCATGCAACTCAGGCCAACAAGTAGATATTTGGGCTCCAAGAGCCTTATATTCTCCTTTCTGCCTAAAAAAGGCTACTTGGACTATTTATTTATTGTATTAACTGAGTAAAAACACAATACTAAACCACATATAGTACTGGATTTTTTTCCTCTACACACAGTAGTTGCAAAGAGCAGTATTTGCATTCATTCAGAAGGCACTTTTCAGAACATCAAATGCTTATCACCAAATTTTTTTTTGGCAGGACAGGAATGACTGTCTCTTCAGAGACAAGGTCATGTCTTGTGGTAAGTACCCAATGTGGAGAGATCCCCATCTCCACAGGGTCAGTTGAGAAAAATGTAACAAAGATATCTCTGTCATGAAAATGTGATATTCCTGGGCATGGTAGAAGACTCCTTGCATCTTTGATAGAAGGAAAGATGCCTTCAAAAGAAGGCATCACATTTCCATTTCATCCATTGCCTACAAGCAAATGCATTATGGAAGACTGTTGTTTTTTTTTTTTTTTTCATGGGAAATACACGACATTTCCATATTCAGCAGGCCCTTTCTTAGCCTAAGTCACAACTAGTATTTCTGTCCCTCCTGTTGAATGATTGTCTCTGGAACTTTTACTGGCATCATTGATATTAATTTTCTCAGTTTGCTGTTTTCAAGAACCTTCTTTCTGTTTCACCAAGGCCTTTACAGGAAGATGCATATAGAAAACAGTCATATCATTAAAAAAAATACAATTCACTCTTTTTCTATTCAGAAAAGAAGCATCATCCTACTGTTGGAGAGAAGCATTACTTTAATCCAGTGAGATTCAGATGTAAATTGTTTTCTTCATTACAACAAAGACACTAGAAGAGATGATCTCTGTGTGTAAGGAATCAATTAGTCAGACCACCAGGGCCTTCATTGCAGGATACTTCAAAAGAATACTCTAAAAGCATAACATATTATATTCACATAGAAACAAAGAAGAAAATACTAGGAATTCTGGTCTTATTTTTGTATTTACTGAAGAAGCTATCTGATTTTTTTGTCTTCAGTTAACTTGGGGAGACATTTCCAATGAAACAGAAAACACTTTGGAAGCTCAGTCTCAGAGGAAGCTAGAAACATCCAACCTTCCAAAGTCTAGGATGTTTTTAAAATGTGACTCATGTTCCTATGATCCTTCTGAAAATTCTATACACTGTTTTATTTAAGTAGTCTCAAAGCTTCCTTTCTTGTCTTTCACATTTTGAGATCCTTTTTTTCTTCAATCTGAGGCCATAATTAAAACGCACATACAAGTTACCATAGATGTAGATGTACATTGCATTGCTAAGTCTTCACACATTTCTTGAGTATTTCACATGGTTATGTCTTGAAAACAGGGATTTTTCTCAAAGTGCACACCAGAATCTGTGAGAGCAAGATCTGATCCAATCTGGATCATTATACAATATATTTTACAAATCACATTTGGAAAAAAACAAAACAAAACTATAGTTAGATTCTAACAGAAGATGGATTCAGGAAATTCGTTTTTTTTTTTTTTTTTCTTTAATAGACTAGGGATTTTTCAAAATATGATATATCACTTGGAAAATTCCATGGTTGTTGTGAATCATGTTTTTTTGGTTAGGGATAAAACCAATTTAGAATGATATGGCTCATGCTTTAGAAATTTTGTTTTTGCTCTCAACAGATGGACCATATGGAAAAATGTGAACTTATTACTGAGGCATAAATATGAAAAGCAAGTACCATATTTCAAGCATTCTGTTTCCACAGGCATGTTCTCGGGAAAGATTTATTTTCCCAGAACAATGAAGGCAATGTGCACTCATTAGATACTTATTCTAATTAACACTGGAATACTAGAATTAAAATTAGGCATCTGTATTTTTATTGAAATAAGAAAAGAACTATATTTTGTCTCTTCAGTTTCCCAGTGCACCCACTTTTAAGTACTCACACTTTTATTTCTTACATGGCTGCATAGCATCCTGTTGTACTACATAACATAAAGATTCAGTTCTGGCAAGTATTAGAGGTCATAGCAAATGCCCTGAAAGTGGCTCTGACTGTAAATGAGATTCAATCTCTCTAATTTTGCAGCTCTGATGCTTTTTCCAAATAGATCTTAGGCCACCCAGAGAGAGGCACATCTGCCAAATTTGGGAATTACCTTTCCTTTCAACTCTGGCCCCAGAATGAAAGATTATTTCTTATCTAGAACAGGGACAGAAATTCCTGCTTCTTTCAAGTGTCACCAAATGAGATCAAAGAACAGTCAGATCCATGAACTGAAACAGTCAAGACAATGCTAATTATTACCATGTCTGCTAGATGCTCAGCTCTGCTGTCTTGGAGATTTCTGAGCAGCATTTGGACAGCAAATTGAAATAGGCAGGTAGGCTCTTGTACATGCCCTGAAGAGTCACTCCAAACTGGTCATCTTGCACTGCTGACTTATAATGATCTTGTAAATTTAACACAAATCTTTCTCTCTGTCTCTTTCAAAAAAAGAATCCAACCCTCCACAGCCAGTAACTTTTTCATATTCACTTTAGCTAAAAATTAGTCTAAAATCAATGAAATATTTATCACTTTCAGCAACTGAGCAGTTTGTGGAAAAGGCAGAGCAAAATAAATGTCATAAAGTGCACATAATATTCTTTCATGAAACTCGCCCAAAACTTACAAGTAAAGCAAATCATTGTGGGGTTGGGTGTTTGTGGGTTATTTTGAGTAGTTTGGTTGGTTCTTTTTAGATTTTTTTGTTTATTTGTTTGTATGTTTTTAAATAATAATTTAAAAGGTTAACACCAGAGACAAGCAGTTAATACCTTCCTGGAGTAATGACAGCATCACAGATCTTCATCTAACTCACCTGTCAAAATAATCTTTAAAAGTAGTGTCATTTGATTTTCAGTCCTAGAGGAAAATCTACGCAGTTACATTAGACAACAGTCTTTACTAATCACTGTCTCTTGTCTGTCTGAAAACCAGCAATATTCCCACGAAAGTGCTCCCCCTTTTTCCACTCAGGCCCCAAGGATACTTCCCAGGATTTAAATGCACCCTCTCAAGCCAGAGAGAAGCAGTAACTCACTATGACTAGTTCAGCTCTAGAGGTAAATACTATGTGATACACTACCAGGCAGAAGGTGAACTCAACTGCAGTAGCTCTTCATGAATATTCTCCACCATATAGGACTATTGCAAAGCCCACTTACAGCACAGACCAGGACATGAGAAAGGTGCACAAGCACACCCTCAAAACTAAACTTGCATGATTTCCTGAATGAAGTCACACAAAATAGGAACCTCCACCAATTACTATGATATCAATTGTTTTTTTAAGCAATTTAACACAACAGCAAAAATTCCAGTTGTGAACTCAGTTTCATAAGAAAGCATTCAGTTACTACAGAACATAATAAATCCAACCAGTTTGTCCTGTATAAAGGATATTTATTCAATGCAGTTATTCACATACTTTTTTTTTTTTTTTTTTGCTATACACAGTGTATTTAGTTTACAGTATCTGTTTCATAATTTCTAACAAAAGGCTCAAGCTGTGTTAATTCATGCCATATAAACACCAATGGGGCTTGCTGTGCCAGTATCATGTGGGAAGATTTCCCAGTTAGCCTGTTATGCCTCATATATGGAACACAGAAGCAATTCTTGGTAGGTTGTTTTCACATCCACATACTCAAAAGGGAAGATATACTAAATGCCGCAAGTACAGGAGGAGAAATCATTAAGGTGCTCCTTTAAAGAAAAATCATTTTTGGAAACTTGTGGTTCCACTGAAGTAAGCAAACAGGATTTCTTACCTGCACAGGTATCTCGGGGGGTTTGGGAGATCTTTAACCATGTAACACTCTCCCCCATTTACACAGAAGGCTTTCTGCTTTATGTCACATTTTGTGAGATGACTTGTCCCAGTTGTAGATGTGGAGGTGGCTGAAAAATAAAAGAGTGAAAATACAGATAAGAATGGTTAAGTTATATTCCTAACTGGTAAAGGTTCTTGTATGTGAGGGAAGAAGTAAGGCCGGAGAGGATATCTGGCAAGTCCTCTGAGCTCTCAATCTGCTACAAGTAGCTACAAGTGCTAACTACCTGACCCTGTATTTTGTTGATTGACACAGGGAGTGGAGTTTAAATGCATACCTCAGAGATGCGCTAACCCATGCCCAGCCTGGGAGGAAGGGAGGATTTCACTAGCTCTGTCCATCAAGTGACCTTAAATTTCTGCATTGCTCATGTATTTCATTAAAAATGTGTAATTTATGTGGAGTTACTTATATTGCATTAAGAGTATTCAAGTGATTCTAAGGTGTGAAAGTAATTACAGACTGATGATATGGTGCCCAATAAAATGAGGCTCTGGATGAGGTTTCTTCCTGACATTGTCTTGAAGAAGGTGTTTTTCAGTGGAGCTGAACCTGAGGCCCCATGCTGATTCAATCCCTGGGGACTGAACCCCTTGATCCAGACATTTCCTTCTTCCCAGAGGAGAGGATGACTGTCTGAACACTGAATGCCTCTTGCCCTGCTCACAAAAAAGAGCTCTGACTGCTCTGGTTCAGCTCTGTAGGGAGGGAGATGACAAAGGAAATGGAGACATCCTCCCTTCCTGGGTATATACAATTGCCATCCTTGTATTTACAGGGATCCTGCCTATAGGATCAAAAATGATCCAGAGGCCAACCTAACATCCCCTACAGATGGGCTTAACTGCATGAACTATTAACAATTTTGGGCCAGTAATGCTGCTAGACACCATTAGTTTTCTAAATTGCTGTTCAATGGCAAATATCACTGTGCCTTGCAGTGTTTCTTAGCTTACTCACTGCTGCATTTAAGGAACACTTGTAGAAGGCAGGAGCAGGGTTTACTTAGTAACCTTTAGGATGGCTGCCAAGGTAGGAGGAGAAACCTCAGCCTTAGGATTTGCCCATTCAGTGCCTGTCAAGGAAATGACGGTGCTCTGATCGAAGGGTGCAGTATTGTAGGAGAGACAAGGCTCAGAAGTCCTCATTGTGGTCACTAACAGTAACTACTAGAGTAAGGTGAGTCTGCCTGAGGTTGGTCTAAACCAGCTAAGAGTATCAGAGAGGGATGATATGGAGGCCACATTATGGCCTCAGCTCCTCACACTGCTCTCTGCCTGCAAAATCACCTCCATGAGCTGAGTTACACCCAAGTCAGGCATGCACCTGTTAGGCTGCAGCTCCAGACCCCCACTACAATCCCTGGTTGCCCCCTAGTTGTCAGAAGTTTTGCTCTAAAGTCTGTCAAAACAGGGCAGATATGCTTGAAGCCTTGACGCCAGTCAGTACCCAGCTTAGGAAACATGATACATGGGCTAAGGTGTCCTCTGGCAAATCAGTTGGGTTATTCATTTCACTTGATTTTACCTGTCTGCAACTGAATTGTTCAATTGTAAGGCACGGTCCACTGCTTACAGGGAGCACCTCTACTTATCCTCACAATAGGTGGGATAAGCAGACCCTCTGATGCTGTCTGTTTCCTTATACTGACTGCAGTGCAAGCTTAAACTCTTGAGAATATATCTCTAATTTTTAAATGGCTAAAACTAAATAAAGTGACTGTCTGTCGTGTAAAAAGTGGAAAAGATTTCTGCATGTTTTACGTTTAGCCATCTTCGGATGTACAGAAATAAGAAATTTAGTTACAGTGGTGAACAAATATCATTTTTGTTTCTGAAAGATAGCTTCTAACCTGAGGTGGAACAATTATTTTACCTACTGATTGATTCTACTGGAGTTGATTAGAAAGTTGCAAGCACCCACATAAAAGCTGTCTGATATTCAAAGCCTTTTCTAACATGAAGGCAGTCAAGGGGCACATTTATAGTAGGTGATATGTGACATTCTATCATTTGCTGCACACACTGAATCCAAAGAAAACATGCTTTTAGCAGATTGACCATCAACAAATTCCATTTATATATTTGGTAGTTTCTGAGAATAAGGATGAAGTCCCCAACAAATTTGACCTTCAAGTGTTTTACAGAATTACAGAATCACAGAATGGTGGGGGTTGAAAGGGAACTCTAGAGATCATCTAGTCCAACCCCTCTGCTCAAGCAGGTTCCCCTCAATCAGGTTACTTAGGAACATGTCTAGGTGGGTTTTGAAAACTTCCAGAGAACAAGATTCCACATCCTGCCTGGGAGCCCTGTGCCAGGGCTCCTTCACCCTTACAGTAAAGCAGTTTTTCGTTAAGATTAAGTGGAACTTTTGTCCAGGTTTTCTGCATTATCCCTTGTCCTGTCACTGGACACTACAGAAAAATGTGTTGCCCCATTCCCTTCACATACATCTTTTAAGTACTTTTAAGTATTAATGAGGTCTCCCCTCAGTCTCCTCCAGGCTGAACAGCCTCAGGTCCCACAGCCTTTCCTTGTAAGGAAGATGCTCCAAGTAAAACTGCATTTTTAGCACTTGGGAGAATGGGCCATCTCAACTGGCACCATTTTCAGAGTGGCTTTAGTTATCTTGTTTCAATGAGACAAGGTGGTGACTGGGATATTGAAGTCTCCCCTTTTAGTCCATCAAAATTCTATCTGCCCATACAGCTAACGCTTCTCATATACCTTCTTTCCTTTGTCAGCACTTTGGTGTATTTCTTTTTCTTCTATGACGCCTTGCTTGCATGGGGTGCCCTCCTGTGATGGGCCAGGAAAAGCCCTCCTGTTCCAAAACTCAAGCTCCCTCCTGCTTCTCACTGTTGCACTCACCCATTGTGTCACACGTCTACCCAGATCCTAAGCTTGATTGGGGCCTCTGCTAATGAAATACCAACATGGACCACTAATTCCTTGCAATAACACATTCCTTTCTCCTGGCCCCTTGAAGCATGATTTATAACCTCTCAGTCCAAGATAAATTTATGCCTTGTCTTGAGGCAGGAAAAAGGGTCATGTTTTAAGAGTACTCTGATACTCTTTAAGCTAGCACCAGTTCAAACAGGACTTTGGACCCAATGTTGACAAAAAGCTGGCCAAGATTGCCATCAGCTCAGTGGGTAAGGGTCATCTATGCTTGATGTCAGTGCGCCGACGAACATTTATGACATGAATAGGATGGGGAAATTTTCCTTGTGGAAGAGTTTTTCCTTCACTGGCTTGGAAGGAGCCTGGATTACTAGCCCAAAGAAGATGAATGACATGATAGGCTACCTTGTACCAAGACCTAAGATGTGAAAAAACGCGAGTGAGTGAATCCTGTCTACAAAGTAATGCAGATTTTGAAGCCTTTGTTTTTTTACCTTTATTAGGTAAACTCACAATTAAGTTTACAGCTGCTGGTAGCCTATCCATCATTGTATCCTTTTACTTTATTAAAAGACTTCAACTTGCAAGTGAGGCAAGCACTCTGAGGATGTCCATGAGCTCAGAAAGCTAATGCATTAATTTGGATGGGAAAAACCCCAATATTTTCTGCAGTGTTCCTGATCCCCTCATTTTGCAATCCTGCTGGTTAATGTAATGTTTTACATTGAATTATGAAGGTAGACACAGTGGCAAGTGATAGCTTGCTACTGTCCGCAATTGTTTTCATCGTCTTGCTTACTACTTT
Source organism: Colius striatus (assembly GCF_028858725.1). NCBI lineage: Eukaryota > Metazoa > Chordata > Aves > Coliiformes > Coliidae > Colius > Colius striatus. Next base: position 34,721,774 of record NC_084790.1, read on the forward strand.
TTCTTTAAACAGCAGCAGCTCAATCAAAAGCAGATCATTGTGGAGTTTCAAACTAACAGTTATTTCCCAGCTGATGTAAGGGAGATTCAGATAGCAGCAATTGGTTAGAACTAATTACTAGAGATGGGAATAATCTGCAGGTCTCAGAGAAATCCCATGATACAAGGGCTTTACACATATTTGGGAGCAGTGCTTTTACCCATGTGTTTGGCATCACTTGTTCAAAACTGTCGTATCAATCTTGTGCGAGAATTTTCTCTGCATTACTAATCCATTGGCACCATAGTCCCAATCTGCCTGAGTTTTGTAATTCCATGGTGTGAGGGGAGGAAAAACCAGTCTCCAGCAAGTTAATTCTAGTATTTTTTTTTCTTTGCAAAGCATGCATATTTTATATGGCATGTGGCCAGTATACAATGTATGCACTGTAGGTCTACTTTAAAAATTAAGTACAAGAAACACTAACTATGGTTTGGGTTTCACTTAAAGCGATATAACGGAAGAAATGTGGTGTTTGGGAGCAGGTGTTCATCAGAGCCCCTTTCATATAGTCTGTAACTATCCCCAGAACACTGCCTTTCCACACATCTCTAGCAGACATGGGGTTGGAGGATGTACAGTGGAAATGTCCAGCAGTGGTGAGGTAAAGCATGGCTGTAGCCCATGTATCTGTGAGTTATTTATTCACTTATTATTTAGTCAAAATTCATATCTCCTTTCTTTAATTTTTTATTCAGCTACACAAGCACAAGATAGAAAAGCTGGTTTGCTCTAGAGCCCCATACTGAACACTTAGCTTACTGAAAGGACTAAATGACATGCTGTAATGAAATTTGAAAATCTCACGCATGAGATAATATCTGAAAACACTGAATACTCTACTTTTTTTTCCCCTGAATGCACAAACACCACACTTAAGAAAGCAAATGTAGGCAGTCTGAACAAAGTCCCCACTAATGCAAATATTCACATGACACTGAAAAACAGTGAGATCTGCTCCCATCTATGGGAACTGCCTAAAGCTGTTAAGAAGAAGAAAAATATGTGCTATTGCATATTACAAAAACTACTCTCTAAAATGTGAACTACTGCTGTAACACTACCTTAGGATTGTTTCATGTCAAAAAAACACAACTTAATGTAATTCTGAGCTTACCTGGAGAATCTCTGACCATTTCTTGTCCTTAAACAGAAAAGTGCATTCTCTTTCTCTCTCTTGCTTTCCAAAAACCCCTCTGAAATTCAGCAGCTGTAGCAGCAGGCTCCCAGACCCTGTACAGGTGAGGCAGTCTGCTGAGAGGAGACCTAAGGGATCTCTGCATAGAGACTGAGAGGGAAGTGCTTTGCAACATAAACAGAATAGTATCCATACCTCTTTGAATAGAGTTTCTGCAAAGCTGGTGTAAAATCAGAGGGCATGCTCAAAGTTGTGCAAGGTGACCAGTGAGATGCTTATAATTCAATTGAGACAAAGCCATCTGAAGCACAAAGGTTGGTTTGCCATTCTCACTGAAAAGCCATTTAAGAGATGTAAATATGCCATCTTACTGAATGGCAGATGGAGACCTTTCCAGGCCCCTTTTGTGAACAAAAAGAGTAAATTACTGGGAAGGAACAGAACAAATACATCTATTTCTCACCATTTTCTGAGACTAAGGCTTGAGCAAAATCTACTTGCAGCTCATGCCAACAGAGGAGGAATGGATCTGCATGGAGTGAGGAAAGGATAGTGGCAGAGAAGGCGGGGGAGAGAGATCACACACAAGTGAACTTTGGGGTGACAAAGGGTGTGCCCCCGAAGAATGTCAGCTTCACTAACTCTCTCACTTGAAACTCATTCATTTCTTTAAAAGCACAGTCTATTCCCTCTTGACTTGCTGATGGGCAGTTTAAAGATGTCCAGCCCTCATCTCCTGGGTAGATTGATTTCCCGTGTAACCTTGGCTGTAGCACTTAAATCCTTCTATGTCTCAGTTAAACCATCTACATACCCTTCCCACTGAGGACTTATTTATCTTCGACTCACTCTGACTTCCCTGATGAACCCAACTTGCAAAGCACTTACAGCTGCAGAAAACTGTGACATTTCTATACTGCACCGAACAAGGAAAACTGCTGGTTCCAGCATAACTGTGGACAGCAAAAGCAGTGTCTACTTCAAGGAGAAGCCAAAATCTGAGAGCAATCAAAAACTAGCCCCTTTCTAAGCAGACAAGAATTTCCATTTTATCACATGTGTACAAAGATGTGTTTCCTGTCCTTCATGCTTAGTAGTTTCAGAGTTCAAATTGTAGCCATGTAACTCTGAAGGTTTAAAAAAACTGCCAACACCAACAAATAAACCTCAAAGAAAACAAAACAAAACAAAAATATCTATAGGAGGTATTTATGTTCTATTTCATGCTGCTGCTCAGAATCTTTCACATTGCTTTGGTGATGTGATATGCTAAACTGGCTGTTCAATCGAGTTATAAATTTTTTTCAGCCTCGATCTATCTTCATAAATAACATGCAGCATTACAGATTCCTGGGACCTTCACAGGAGATCATTTAAGGAGCTTGTTGTTTTTGCAGCAGCTGGAATTAAGTGCTTATAAGTCAGTGGAATCACTATTTGTTCCTAAGACAGTGCTTTCTCACTTTGGCACTATCTCTGTGAAGATCATGGCCAGTAAGAAGGAAACAGGAAATCGCTGGCTTTGCAAGACAGAAATTTCAGGAAAGATTAAGGGCACATAAACTCTTGCTGAACCAAGGCAATGTGTCCTTCCTCCTCTGACATGGACTCAGCAGCAGTTTCCCCTCACAAATCCAACCTTAGCAAAGCAAAGGAAAAAAAAAAAAAAAAAGAAAAGAAAAACAGAGGGCTGCAGCTTGCTGCACCACCCGATCACTTCCTCCCTGGTGGGCCAGCAGACTGACCTAGTTGGCTGGCGCACAGCTGTAGGCCTGCACAGCATCTCACTCACCACAGAGGGTCAAGAGGTGGCACACGCTAAAGATGGCCCAACCAGGAACAGTCTTTGTTTGCTTAATTTGACTTTGAGATGGGAGGAAAGATGGGCAGAAACATATACGTGGCTCACAGGTTGTTGTTGTAGGCAATACAATCACTGGCTTGCAAACACAAAAGTTTTCAGAAAAATATGCTGCAGTGAGGTTTGTGGAAGAGTGCAAAGGTGTGTGGAGAGAGTTGGTTGAAACTAGGCTTTGAGCAAGGCACACTTTCCCCTTGCCATGAATGATGTCAGCTTTCACTTTTGAGTGATGTGAGAAGCGCCTGCAAAAAGTCTGTCAGGGCCTTTAGAAAAGAGTCCCCACCTGGGAGACGAGATTGGAAAATCCCAAGGCAGTGACAAGCCAGAGAGTCCCAATAGGAAAAATGTGTATGTGGTGGGGAGAGGCAGCAAGGAAGAAGAGAAAGCAGATAGCAGAGGATCTACGCATAGACAGAACAGTGTGGGAAAAACAGGTCTAAGCCCAGGAACACTAAACTGACAGACAGGGGAATGCCTTTACTCAGACAACCTTAAAAATTCAAGGAATGAGTCTGAGTCTCTGAAAATATATGAGCCTTAGATTAAAGCAGACAGCAGATAAGGAGCTGAGTGCAACTGTCACAATATAGTGAACTGCAGCTGCATTATGCCTGGAGAGGTGACTGACAAGACCTAGCTGGAAACCTCCTTCCATGCAGGACTGGACTTGAGCCAGTAAAGTGGAGATTTTGGGCTCTTTTCTTGTTTCTCTTGGGCAAATTCTCAAGTCTCAAATGCCCTGATTCTGCCAGGCAGAGTGGGGAGCATCCTAATGCAAAGCAGTGTAATTTCTGCATCCAACCATACTCAACAGCTTTAGCTCTGAAAGACCTTTTAATTAAAAAAAAAAAAGAGAAAAAAGAGCCTTGACAGAATTCAAAGGAAGAAGAGTACGATAAAAATCCTTACACTATCCTAGGGCCCTGACAACTGTTGGAATCCAACTGCAGGTTTGGGATGGCAGTAAGCAAGTACAGCTGTGCTTACAGTGCTTTCCCTGCCTCAGGACGCAATATCTGTACCTTTTATTATCTCCAGTCCACTTCTGATGCTTTCTGTGATGACTGATCATGTGATTCACCAGTGCTGTAACCAACATTCAGTTACTAAAATAAATAATAATTTAAAAATCTAACTCTAATTAGCCGCAACTAGTCTCAGCTCAGGTAGCAGGGCTGTCTTACTGCTCCTGAAAGTTCCTGTGACAGTAGATTGTGTTATAGGTTCCACCTGGTACCACCAAATTTGCCTTTGATCGTATGTAGTGATACAGACATAACTATTGCCTTATGACATTGAATACTGAAATACTTCCATCCTACTATAATATAGTCAATATGTGTTCTTGTTGCTCTTTCCTCTGAAGGACTTTTCTTATTAATTCTGAGTATCCAATCGTACTCCTGCAGATGAATGCAGAATCTTTTTACTTCTTTAGTGCTATCTGCTCACAGAGATAATAAAGACTATTCAGCAGTTTATGAAAAGAAGCATGCAAGCTTTCTATTACAAATGATGGTTTGCGTAAAGCCAACTTGATACTCCCTGTCAGGAACTCTACTTCAGGAAAGCATTTCAGCAAGAACATGCTTAAAACTAAGCACAGAGGACCACTGGGGAGCAGAGATCCACTCGCAGCCCATGGAGGACCCCATGCCAGAGTGGGTGGATGCCTGAAGGAGGCTGTGAATCCATGGGATGCCCACCCTGGAGCAGCAGGCTCTGGGAGCCTATGGGGAGAGAGGAGCCCATGTCAGAGCAGGTTTGCTGTCAGGACTTGTGATCCTGTGAGGGACCCAGACTGGAGCAGTCAGTACCTGAAGGACTGTTCTCCTGGTGGATGACCCACACTGGGGCTGGGTGTGAGGAGCTGCCCATGTTGGAGCAGTTTGTGAGGAGCTGCAGCCCTTGGGAAGGACCTACACTGGAGAAGTTCATGAAGCACTATCTCCTGTGGGAGGGATCCCACACTGTAGCAGTGGGAAGTGTGATGAGGCCTCGTCCTGAGAAGCAGCAGCGGCACAGTCCATCTGTAATGAACTGACCACAACTCCCATCCCCTGCGCCACTCGGGAGGTGCGAAGGAAAGTCCTCATAAGAAGGAGGGGTGGGGGGAGGTGTTTCAACATTCAGTTTTATTTCTCATCTCCCTGTTCTTATTGTTCCTTTAATAAATCAAACCTTTTTCTCCCCAAGTTGAGTCTGTTTTGCCTATGATGCTAATTGCTGAGTGATCTCTCCATCCTTACCTCAACTCACAGGCCGTTCATTATATTTCTCTCTCTGTCCTATCCAGTTTAGGAGGGGAGTGATTTTATGACTTGGTGGACACCTGGCTAAACCACCAATGTTAACCTGTCTCCTATTGCATACTCTGCAGTGAAAAACATGTACTACTATACTAATTTCACAACAAAACAAGCTTTCATTGGTTTTGAAGCACATCTTCAGAGTCATTAAGGGTGCGCCCCATCCCCTGACCCCATCCCCAAAGCACACAAAACTATTTGTTCCTTTCCCAGTGGTCTTCTGCTTCATGGAGGTGGCCATGAGGAGTAGCCACTAGAAAATTAAGGTGTGAAAGGCATATGGCAGCGATTACAGCTCAATCTCTTTAACCAGCCTGAAGTCCCTGGGTGGTAAGGAAAAGCAGAGTAGCAGAGATTGCCTCTCCCCACGTAACAGTAGCACTTGAAACACCCTTTGAACCACAGATCAGTACAGAAGCATAGATCCATCTCTGAGTTAAAGATACAGCAAAGGCAATTTCTCTCAGAAAAAAGATGTTTGCCAAGAAACTCCTTGATATCTATGATAAGAAAGCATTACAAGAAAGGACCCTCAGTAAGACTGGCAGGTACAGGAGATAAGTAGAGAACAAGAATGCTTATCAAAGACAGCTTCCTTCCAAAGCACCAAAACTTGAATTTATTTGTCAGTTTACTTTGCTACTTGTATTCTAGTAGAGATTTCCAAGGCCTAGCATTTTTTTTAAAGATACTTTACAGTTCAAAGTAAGTTTTGAGATACAACCAGTAGAAGACAGACTTATTTTCCCACTGTTAAAACACGTTCCTTCCATTTGAAATGGACTGTTCTCATTGGAAAAAGGTATAAAAAAATGTCAGACAGACCTTACACAGTCTGTCTCAGAGTATCCAGCCTCCTGGCCTGTTTTGTAGTTGCTCACTGAGACCTAGAAGAAAAATCTTCTCTGGGTGGTTGCACAGAAATTTCCACTATACTACCCATCAGCATAGCCATGGGACCCATCTCTTCTGAAAACCACCAAGTTACCACTTCCTTGCTTGGAATTTCTTTCTCCAGAGGAGAATGATGGAGGGGGACATCATTAGGTGCTTTGCATGTAGCAAGATTCTTTTCACTCTGTTAGCAGGCTACTTTCATAGCAAACTGTCAAAGCACTTGAAATTCCTACCAAATAAAGTACTTTCTGCAGTAGGGGAGCCATTTCTCATTTCCCTCCCTAGTTTCTCACCTGGAGGTATGAAACTGCCACTGTTTATAGTGCTACTTGAAATTAAAAGTGTATGAAATAGTACTCAGGGAAAACATACTTGTGTCGGTAAAAAGGCCAAGTAGAAAAGTTGGTTTCGAACTGTAGACTTGGTGGAACTGAGTCCAGCAGACTTCAAAGGATGGTGTGATATGTCAGGAGCATCTGCACTGGTGAACACCAGCTGCCAAGAGTGAAACCTGCCTGTGGTACCTGCTGCTCCTGCCCAGGGGCCCTTGTCAGTGCAGAGGAGCAAGTGCTTACACACATAGCCAGTCCTCTAAGCCTGCTCTCCCTCCCTCCTGTGACTTCTGCCACCATCTGCATGGCTCACTGGCAAAGCCCCATGGTAGAACTTCAAGTTACTGCAAAGGGAGTGGGATGCAGTCCTTAATTAATATCTGCTATCATCTCAGTTTTGTGAAAATGAGTGGCATTACATTTGTTGCAGTAGGAAGGACTGACTACCTTTCATCTATCAATGGCACTGTTTGTTCTGGCACTTTATTTTATTTACTTGACAATCTTATTTTATTCAGCTGTTATTTCTCAGTGAAGTTGTCTTTTCATGTGCTGTTACAGTAACTGTCACTTAATCAGTACCTATTCTTAAGAAACATCATAGAGGATTATGCAAAAACATGTCACTGTGCCAGACAGTTTATAAATGTTTATGAAAAGGTTGGAGTTTTTTTCACTTTAAAAGAAGTACATTAAAACTAGCATAAGGTTATTTTTGTAGCCTCTAAAAAAAGTCTGGTAAGAAAAAATACATCCATGTAGGAAAAGAAAATGTGTGCCTGTTGAGAATAAATGGCACATTTCCTCCAGCAGTTATTCTACAGTTTGGTTATAAATATGTCAAAAATCAGATTTATAATGAAGTACTAACAGATACCAAGCAATTGCTGTGTTAATGGAGTCACTGTCACACTCTGTGCAGACACAAACCTGCAGGGATAGAACTGTAGGAATGAGAAAAGGTTTCACAGCCCAAGCAGTGTGTGCCTCATTGCCAGAGGCAGTCTCAGAGTGAAGAAGAATGTGTAGTTCAAACGAGCATCATATATTCAAGAGAACACAAATATTTTTGTCCAGCTAGTAGGAGATGCAGGAACAGTGCATGCATAGCCACACGAGGGAAAACTTGTGACTGAAAATGAAGCCTTCTTTACATATGGCAGCTGCCCTTCTAATGTAAACCATGTTTATTGAGGCAGTGCTATCCTTGGTCGTTGCTCCTCAGCTCTTAAGGGGCTTTTTGCTGGCAGTAATTTTTTCTGCCACTGTAAACAACTGAGATCCTTTTGTGTATCAGGATCGAGGAGAACACCAGCCAGAAATGCAGAGTTCACTATGTATGTAAAGAGCATGAAACAGAGGTAAACAGAGATGAGGACTCGGGAAACTCTTCATGGTGACAGTCAAGATTTTTTTGCAGGTTCTCCCACAAAAAAAGAATATTTCAAATAAAGTAAGGATGTGTGGCTTACAGACAGCCCCTCCAAGCAGGTTGACAACATGTAAAGTGGGCATTTGAACAACTGTTTTATGGAAAGTGGGACCAAATTGCTGCTTGGAGGTGGGAACCTGCACATGCAGAGTGAGCGGGAGTGAAGAGGGGATAAGCTGTAAAGGGGGCTGGCGTGCAAGGAGATGAGAAGCCACTGGAGGGATGTGGGAGGAAAGTACTGGTGACAGTGGAAAAGCCCAATGAAGTGGAGGTCCTAGGTATATGGAGTTAAGAGCAGAAAGCTGTGCTCTAGTGGCAGAAAACTGTGCTCTAGTGGTGCTACTGTCTTGTGCTATGAGCTACAAGAAGAAGATAAATAGTCTGACATTTAAAAGCTCTGAGTCAAGCCTTCAAAATCCTGAGATTAGTTTAGAAGGAGAACAGTGGAATATAAAAAAAATAATTACCTTTTTTATTGTTTTGTTGCTTTTCAGCATTTAAGCCTATCTTATATTGCAGCCCAAGAAGTTAAGGTTTCCTGTTTTCTTCTCAAGAAAAAGCTAAACTGTCGCTTGAAGGAAGAAACCAAATGCTGCAGGGATTCTGCCTACTTTGTGTGCTGGTAGCACTGCCAGAGCATTTTATCATCACCTGAGAAACAAAGCAATCCACCGCAAAACTGCTTTCAAAGGGTCCTGGGCTGCTGTACCCAGAGTGAACTGCAAGGAGCACTTTGCCAGCCTGGGAAGTGATGACGCAATGACCAATTTTTCGTACTTGTAGGAATATTGAGAAAAAACTAAGCCTTTTCACAGGATAAAAGCAGGCACTGGCTGATTTTTCTCCAGGGCTGAGGAGTGCATGTAGGAAAGGACTTGGATGCCAGCACATGGTGGCCTTCTGGCTGTGTCCAGGCAGTGTCTCACCTCTGTGTGGCCAGAGCCAACACCATTGTCATGAGGCTGCACCAGAAAGTTGTGGGGACTGATTAGGGGAAGTGGTGCCTCTGTGCTTTCCACCATGAGCCCTCCCCTGCAGTATCACTTACCTGTTTGCATCTACAGAAACTCAGTCAGGTTCCTGGCATAGAGACCCCAGTGAATATAAAGGAAGAACAGGAATTCTAGCTTAAACTCACCCTGCTTTTCACAGGATGCATTTCCTCATTGGAGAATACTTCAAGGTCAGTGAAGACAAGATAAAGTTTGAGTATCTCAGGGCAAATCAGAATGATTGAAGTATTCTCTTACAGTCAAGCAAAGCTGACTTCAAGTCTTTATCAACTTTCCTGTTGAATCAGAGACTTATGTCATCTCTCTGCCTTATTTAACCTTGGTCATCAGGACAGAAAACCTAAATGACAGATAGTGCTGTGGCAGACCCTGTTGTCTTCCTCCATTTACCCAACGTGGCTTGCTTCATTCCACCAAAGCTGCATATATTGCTACTGGTAGTGGCAATACCATTGCAGCAATGAAAGTTTTGTGTTGGTAGTCTGCCAGTGGTGAACTAAGTTACAGTGCTCATTCAATCTTTTATTCTCCTACAGATGACCCTTGTGTGCCATTAATTTCCAGGGCCTTTATGAAACTCACTGAGTGGGGTGAATTTGCATTTTTCTGTGCAAGAAGTCTACTTTAAGATAAAAGGGCAAAAAGACCAGGAGGGCTTATCTGCCAGAATCACTTACAACTTGATTGAAATGAGAAACTGATCCCACTGAGAGAGTGGGTCCTTCTCTTCTCTTCTCTTCTCTTCTCTTCTCTTCTCTTCTCTTCTCTTCTCTTCTCTTCTCTTCTCTTCTCTTCTCTTCTCTTCTCTTCTCTTCTCTTCTCTTCTCTTCTCTTCTCTTCTCTTCTCTTCTCTTCTCTTCTCTTCTCTTCTCTTCTCTTCTCTTCTCTTCTCTTCTCTTCTCTTCTCTTCTCTTCTCTTCTCTTCTCTTCTCTTCTCTTCTCCGTCATTTTTTGCACAATTTATCTGCTTTTATTTACATGCACCAATGAAAAGCGGTCTTTTGAACACAATTTTCTTTAATGCTTCTATTGCTAAGAGCATCTATTTGAATGAAATAGTTTGCAACACTGCCTACATGAAAATCAGAGAATTAGAGAATCTAGATTAAAATTTTCCTTTTTCACTAAGGATGAAAACAAAAACTAGCTTAAAACATTCAGATGTGGTGAAAGATAAAAGCCTAAATTGGTGGATGACAGCTCTGATTAGAAAGTTGATTAATGGCAAAACTACTTATGGATAATAAAATCAAACTAAGTACAATGCAAAATACTTTAGCTTAACTTCTAGTAGTAAGTAGCTTTTTCTTGTTTTGGTCTGTTAATTTTGTGTGGTCTTTCAGAAATTTGCTGTGGTATAGGATCTTCCTTTCATTGCTCATGCTGATCAGAAGAAATTTAGTTATCAAAGAGATATCCATTAACAAATGATGCTAGAAAAAAAAATAAAATGAAAAAAAATCTTTCATGCATTTTGCAAAGTCAGGAACAAGTTCAAGAAGACTGATGAACAAATTAAGACATTTTGTGCTTCCAAAAGCACGAGGAACAGTTTTCACTTCCTAAGTTTTATTTTCTAACTAGTAATCAAAACTAGAAGTCGTAGATAGCAATTAAAAAGAATAAGATTGAAGTAAGGAAGAAGGCTTAATGTTTTTAGAAGGATTTGAAAGTATATGAATTGGAAGACAAGGTAGACCAACACTTAGAATATATTTCTCTGCTTCCTCGGAAAAAAATGGAAAGCCTGACAGTCATGGTTTTCCCTGCAATGAAACAATCACTGTCTTAACTTCATTTATCATTTTGTTCTAGATTGTGATGAAATATCCTACATGAAATATCCTTTCATTTACAATGAAAATTCGTAAAAAAGAAAAAAAAGAAATAAAGCTTTGGATGAAATGATTATAAAAATCTTTTAGGTATATTTTCAACACATTCAGCTCCTGACTGGTGCATATCCTGAGCGTATCTATTGGACTGATGTTTATGTCATGGGTACCCATTAGGGAAACAGAAAATTACCTACATCTGGAAAGTAATGACACTGATTTTTCAATAAATTCTAGCAAAAATACTTTCATTTTCACTCATTTAGTGCTCAGCGGTTTTAATAGCCACAAAGCGGTTCTTCTCAAATAAAATAAATGAGCATTTTGCTATAGCATGCTGATGTTTTCTGTTGGACCTGTTTTTCAGACACACAAGGGCCATCCCACCTTGAATTCATCCAGCTGCCTTGAAGATGGGAGTCCAGAAATGGAAGTACCCAAAAAAATCATCAGTCTCTTTCTTAAATCTGAGTTTAAATGCAACAGTATGAACTCCCAATGGAATTAGCCTGGGTCTGTAACTGAGATCAGCATTTGGACCAAAGTCAAAAGTAGACACATTTTACAAAACAGTGTGAACAGGATGCCATTCATTACCTCCCATCTCTCACACATATTCTGTGTGATCTGGTGGAGTGTGTCGCGTTGGAAAAATAAATGGAAGAGGTTATCGCTTTGAGATAAATGGGAAAAAGCAGGGATTTCATCTTTGACCTCATGATAGTCTGGAATTTGCCAACTAGACTCTATTTACAGAGGCTGGAAAAGAATTATGACTGCCTAAGATACTTCTGACTCCATGCAAAGCTGAAGTTCAAGTCCAGTTCTCACTGTTGTAGCAGTGGACCTACAGAGCATAACATTTACCTTTTTCTATTTTCAGATCCTTTCACCCTCTCCAAGACAGTTTATTTAGGCTGTGGCAGACAAGCAGTACAGTCTGTCTCAGTCTTTGTTTCTCATCACATTTCTGCCCTCTACTCCTTCTCACAACCCTCCCACTTCACTCTTTGGAGCCATTTCAGTTTCTTCTTCCTACCTGACTTACAGGTCCTTGCAGCACTGTCCCTGCAAGATGCAAAGACAGCATGGATATTTTGGGGCTATAGAAGCACCAGACCTTGAAAAATGCTGCCTGTCCTCTGGCAGGACTAGTAAAACCTGTGACAGTAGATGATGTGCCAGGCTGGCAAAGACACAGCTTTTCCTGTAACCAACTTAAGCAGAGCTGTGCACTTATTTACCTCCAAGTATGGATTTATCCGGAGGGCTTGGAGAAGTGTGTAATCAGGTTGAGTAAGAGAGGCTGGGGGAGTTCTTGTGCAGGTGCAGACAGAGTAACTAGACCCATCAGTAATTGCATCCCTTGCATGTTCTGGTGTGCCTGGCACCACTCCTAGACTGACTGCTCTCTGGAGACAGGTCTGGTTATATCTTGATACAGAACATGCCCTTGGTGTTAAATAAAGGGTCACAAAGAAAAGCCACAGCTCAGCTACTTTGATAAAAAAAGGCCTTTTAAAGCATTTTTGAAGTGGTCCATTTTGCTAGGACTACAACAGCCTATTATGTGATCATTTTATTTGAAATTTGGGATTCAACTTCTCTGTGGGTTTCTCTTATTCCTTAACTGGACCTTTCTGGATTCTGGAAATTACCAAGCAGTACAGGGCAAGAAAAGTGAAGCACGTACTTGAGCTAATTCCAGCCAGTGAGGTAAGGAAGCTGAAGAAAGAATCTTCCTTTCTTAGTCTGTTAAATAATAAAGTTAATTAACCTTTAGACTTCAACTGTATGCAAAATCTAGCCCAGACTGCCTGCTTAAGGCACTATCTTGATGCAACGTGCCTGTATAGCATTCCCAAGGTGTACAATGCATGTTCACTGGGAGACAGTGGGCCTGGGTCTAAACCTCGAATGCCTTGAAAAGCCCTGCCTGGAGTCACATTTTGGTGAGGACGTTTAAAGGAGTTCTCAGGTCGTCTGATTCTGTTGTATTCAGTGCCAAACTATGGTCAGCAGAGCTGCGGGAGCATCCTCTGGCTGCACAGTTATACCACTCTGGCTCACTGAGGACAGAAACTTTCTCGATGTGCCAGTCCTTCCTGTCTCTCCTGCAAAAACCCATCCATCACAGTGCTGCATAGTGTGCTCTGCTCCAGCAATGCTCCAGCAATACTACAGCTACCTGTGGAGCTGATTTACCTGTTTGATCAAATGATGCATTGCCTCAGCCTGTGCTTTCCAACATTGTAGCCAACACATTGCAGCCTAGCAATAATGCTTCAGTCCCTCCCTTTATGACATATAACATCTTTTAAGGAGATCATAGTTTTTTTCTTTTGCAAAGTTCTTTCCAATGTACAGCAAAAGTAATGTATGATAATTCTATAGTGATCTCAGAGAAGGTGGGATTTCAAAGACTCAATTCAAAAGAGTCCAGTGAAGGTTTGGAGTTGGTGGCATGCTCTCAGGCCACAGTCTGTTGCAGAAGAAAGAGTCCAAAGTGAATTACTACAAGAGATTATTTGCTCATAGACTTATATAAAATATACTTATTCATGTAACAAAGAAGGAATGTGAAGAGACCTATCTCTGGGCATGTACAGCATGTCTGTAATTCTGTTTTTTCACTTCCTAAGGAGCACGTTCAATCATTAATCTTACAACCAATATGTAAAACACACTGCAGTGCTCTAAGCACTTCTGAAAAGTCAGTACACCCTGAAAAGGAAAAGATATATTTGGGAAAATAAAAGTGTGTATGGCTCCCATGACTTATAGATCTTGAGCTCCTTTGTATATGACTTATTTTTGTCCCTTGGAGCACTTAAACTAAAATGTTTGGTCTCCTGCCTACTAAATAGAATGCCTGCAAATCTTTTAGTAAAATCTAAGATTGCACTTCCAAGTGGACATTTAACTGGGTGGAATCACACATCACATGCAATTCCATGTTCCCTGCTCATGAGTCTGGATCAATCCTATCATTCCTTAGACTCAATACACTATCACAAAAAAAATAGTTTAGCAAGATGCTACAGCTGATGTGAATCTTCTAGAATTCATCATTGCCCTCGACTCTAGCTGTACTTAAATATTTCTTTGATTAAACCATGACCTTCTACAGCACATTTTTCATAGATGCTGATTACAAGAAGCTTTCACTAAAATCAAACAACTGGCAGATGCTGCTTCTGTTTAATTAATCTGCTACATTTTTTTCAGACATTCTCTCATGGTGGTAGGAATAGGTGGCACTGGTCTTCAGTGCAAAACCAGTGATTTATGAGACAGATGGCACAGAGCCAAAGGTTTCCAGGCCCGTGATGTCAAGCACTGATTTTAGATATCTGAGCTCATCAAAGAATTTGGACAACTGAGCATGAGTACCCCACAGAACCAGCTGAAACTGCTCTCATCAACCCTTGATGAAAATCAGGCTGCACTAAAAATTTCAGTGTGAAGCACCTTAATAGGTCTTTTATTTTCTTTCTCTTATTCCGATTTCCATGCAGCTTCAGGTCACTGTGGTGACACTAAAGATGTATGGAGGGAGAGAAAAGGGACACTTTATAGCTACAGCTATAGCTACATCCAGGTTCTGTGAAACATTGGAAAAAGGAGCTTTTTCTAAGGTTTATGTGAAAATCCACGGGCTTATGCTGTGATTGCTAGGAGGGTTTCTTCTTCCAACATGTTAACAGGCCCACAAAAAGCCCTCCTTGTATCTGCATGCACCTACTCTAGAGTTGATCAAGCCTGGGCTTGATCTCCTCTACTGCAGGAAATGCTGGGCTGCCTGCTGTCTTTGGTGGTACTGGAGTTTGAAGTGAAGAAGCAGCTTCCCTGAAGAAGAAGTTTCCTGTGATACTGTTAAAGCCAGACAAAAAGGTAGCTGGGAAGAGACACTCAGTCCTCCTGGGAGGCAGCAGAAGCAGATGAAACTGTGTATTTCTTCCACCTGTCTTATTTTTATATGCCTCTGTGGAGGTCCCCTGTGGTGGAAGGGAAATTCCAATAAAGCAAAACACTGTTCCTTCATGCACAGAGAACATCCACTGATGGTTCCAGGCCCTGGTGTGAGGGAATTAAGACTTATGACATACCTCTAGAGCACGCCTCCTTCTCCTCTTACTGATCTGTTTCTCCAGCCTTGAAAGACTTCTCAATCTGACTGACAATGACTTCAGCAGTTGGCCATGGGCACCACTGAATGAATTGTTAAGACCCCTCACCAGGAGCATGAGGGAAAGAACAGCCAGTTCTTGCATGCAGTATGGTAGACCTTTGTGCAAGGACACTGCCACAGAAACCCCAGTGTGCCTGTGCATGATATTGCTTCTTGGAAGATGGGTCAACAGGCAGAGGGTCAACAGGGCCATATGCAGGGAAGGACTAGTACCACTCTAGTGTGCTCTCTACATCTCCCCTAAAACACCTTCCAGGTATGTCTCCAACAGCTATAAGGAGTGCTGAAACCAACTGGCTTCTTCATTGGCGGGCCAGGAGTTAATGCTGAAGAAACACATTCTCTTCTGCCCTTTCACTTTCAAGCTAGGAAAACAACTTTTCAGGCTGCCTATAAAGGTATCTAAGATACAAAAGAGAGTGAGCTAGCTAACATCAGCTGGGCAGAAGCCCAGTGCCCAGGGCTCCAGGCTTCTCTGAGATCCCCAGACCTATCTTGCTGAAATAGAGGCAAAAATGACCACAATACAAAAACCTTGTTGGCTCCAATATCTTTTGTTCCTGAGACCACAACAAACCTGGTTCAGCTACAGGTAGCCATCAGTTCATGAACAGCTGGAGATCACTCTTGTGTTTCCAAGTGGAAGATCTCAGCATGGACAGCATCACATCAACTAACAGAGAAGCCAACTGCAGCCAGGGCACACGTGGACAAACAGCTAGTATCTGCTATCAATCCCAAAACACTGGAGGAAAGTAGTGTCTGTGGGAGGTCTTATTCATCGATTGTTTTATTTTTCCAAGCCTCTGAACAGCAAAAACACAGGGAACTTCAAAACCTGGGGTGAGGGTCAGGGAGGATGAAGAAAGGAGAAATTTTGCTTGCCTTAAGGTGAGAACTTTGCTGCTGATACAGTGTGTCACGCACTGGGACCAGGATGGTTTGAATGTCCTAGTTCCTTTAGCTGCTGGAGGCAGAAACTCTCTCCTTTGGCATATGGAAACATCTGTGCAATCACTGGCTGCTTGCTTTTCTTTTTAGATGGGAGTACAGATATGTTACTAAATGAAAAAAATCGCTGAAAGCGCCAATGAATTTCAAGGGTATGGGTAAGCCAGACTGTAAATCACAAATGTACATCAGAACTGCTCTGAAGGTGTGTGTCAATAAGAACTAAGTTGTTACTGAAGTCACTGTGAAATTTACTCTATTTTTCATTAGTACTGGGAGAAGTAAAAAAATGTAATTTTGTAATTTTGTAATTTTGCTTTGTAGCTATGGTTTCTAACTGAAAAGATGCTTCAGCCCCTGTATCACACATTGCCTGTTGCCTATGCTTCTCTCTCACTGTATTTCACTGTCCTAAGCCAGTTTACTTCAGAAAACCACATCTGATTAGACAGAAGAATTTCTGTGTCATGTTTAATTTGCCCTTCATAGTCGAGAGACTATGCTTTACATTTTGAAATAAAATATTCTACATGTTAACAAAGCATATGGGAAAAAGCATATCTCACAAATCATTTTAAAACCACAAGCAAGAAAAACATGATGCTAAAAGAAATCTCTTCTTAATAGCATCCAAAATGGGCTGTTTGGTATGGGCTACACATAGTCTCAGTCCAGTGGTGTAAAAAGGGAAAAATGTAGAAGACTAATACTATTCTATTCAAACCTAGAACCCTGAAGTTAGATAGAAACAACTAAGCAAGAATGCCTCACTGTTCTGTCATCAACACTTATTAGTATGCAGAGAAACAGTGAGCATTTTTAATTAAAATTCACCTGTAAGGAGATGAATTTCAAGTTTGAACATGCTGCCTGTTTCTTTTTTTCTTTTGTTTTGGGGGTTCTTTTTGAGAGCAAAAGCCTAGCTACACCTGTCCTAGTCTGGATCCAAACAAGACCTGTTGATGAGCAAATACATTAATTTTCATGAGTATGGGGCAAGGGAGGGCATAACCACAGAATCATAGAATCTTAAGGGTTGGAAGGGACCTTGAAAGATCATCTAGTCCAACCTCCCTGCCAGAGCAGGACCATCTAGAGTAGGTGACACAGGAACTCTTCCAGGTGGGTTTTGAATGTCTCCAGAGAAGGAGACTCAACAACCCATCTGGGCAGCCTGTTCCAGTGCTCCATCACCCTCACAGTTCAGAAGTTTTTCCTTGTGTTTCTTTGGTACCTCTTATGCTCTAGTTTGCACCCATTGCCCCTTGTCATTGGACATCACTGAGAACAGCCTGGCTCCATTCTCCTGACCTCCCCCTCTGTATATTTGTAAACGGTAATACCATCACCCCGCAGTCTCATCCAAGCTAAAGAGTGCCAGCTCCCTCAGCCTTTCATCATAAGGGAGATGCTCCGCTCCATCATCTTTGTGGCTCTGCACTGAACTCTCCAGCAGCTCCCTGTCTTTCTTGAACTGAGAGGCCCTGAACAATATCCCAGATGTGGCCTCTCAAGGGCAGAGCAGAGGGGGAGAACTTCTTTTGACCTACTAACCACAGCCCTTCTAGTACACCCCATGATGCCATTGGCCTTCTTGGCCATGAGGGCACATTGCTGGCTCATGCTCATCCTGCTGTCCACCAAGACTCCCAGGTCCCTTTCCCCTACACTAATTTCTAACAGTTCATTCCCCAGCCTGTACTGGTACATGGGATTATTCTTTCCCAGATGCAAGACTCTACAATCTCCCTTGTTGAATTTCATTACATTTCTCCCCAGTCAAGTCTCCAGCCTTCTGGTGTGTCAGCTACTTCTTGCAGCAAGCTTTCTGACAATGCCCTCTGTTCCCTCATCAAGGTCATTAATGAATATATTGAACAGTACTGATCCCAGCACTGACACCTGAGGGACTCCACTAGATACAGGCCTTCAACTAGACCCTGCCCTATTGATCACAACTCTCTACCTTCTTTCCTTCAACCAGGTAACAATCCACCTCACTACCTGACCATCTAGCACACATTTTCTCAGTTTTGTTGCAAGAATTCTGTGGGAGATGGTGTCAAATGCTTTACTGAAATCAAGAGAAACCACATCCAGTACACTATCAACATCTATCCACCTGGTTACATCTTCACAAAAGGCTATCAGTTTGGTTAAACATGACTTCCCCTTGGTAAGGCCATGTTAATTGCTCCTAATGACCCTCTTGTCCTTTAAATGCCTAGAGACAGCACCCAAGATAAGTTGTTCCACCACCTTTCCAGGGATGGAGGTGAGGCTGACTGCTCTGTAGTTCCCTGGCTCCTCCTTCTTGCCCTTTTTGAAGACTGGAGTGACATTTGCTCTCCTTCAGTCCTCAGGCACCTCTCCTGTTCTCCATGACTTACTGAAGATGATGGAGAGTGGTTTAGCAATGACTTCCACCAGCTCCCTCAGCACCCGTGGGTGCATCCCATCAGGCCCATGGATTTATGCACATCCAGATCAACTGATTCTTAACCTAGTCCTTATCAACCAAACAAACCTCCTCCTTCTATAGGATCTACAGAGGAGATCTGCCAAGTGCAAAGAGAGCAGAGTAATTGAATGTGAACTCCAGTCTGCTCCATGGAAGCTGAGGAGTGTTTCATCAGCAGTGATACAGCTCCCACAACCTGGAGCGAGTTGTCAGCTCACCTTTGTGCAGCAGCCAGAGTCCTGCTGCTCACCCCTACCTGTGTTGTTTCTTTGGCTATGCTGTTGCAATTTGAAGGGTCTAGAAATGGAGGGAGGTAGGTCTGTGAGGCTTAAGCATCACTTGCCAGCAAAACATGGATCCAGGAGAAAAACTTGTATGGAGGACTTGTGCTGTGTCTGCTGTTGTTACCTCTGTAGCATCCCTTTCTTGTTCAGTAGGTTGCCCTAAATGTTTCAGAAGACCTTCTGCTCTGGGGAAGGGGGAGTGCTGACAAGCCCAGCACCAACCAGGGCTAGAAAGTCCTCCTGCATGTGTATTATGGGACTGAAGCTGAAAGAGGTCTGCACGATTGCTTTCCTGTCTGTCTCGAAGTGGCTGGCTAGCTGTGACTGGAAAGCTGCCAGTTTTGCCTTGTGATACTGTCAAGTGTCATGAAGGACCTCTGCAAGCTCAATTTCTGATAATCAGATAGATTAGCCGACTTCATCTGCTCCTTAGCTAAAGCATTTCCTTCTGCTTGCCACTCTCATCTGCATTGTTTCCTGGATTGAGCCAGTGCAATCTCTCTCTTCACCTATCCATCCCCTTGTGCAAAGTGGTTATGCAGAAAAGTGTTTCATTTGGATTTAAAAAACAAACAATTACTGAATTACAGCTGTGCTGAGATAGCAGTGGAATACACTGTTTCTGTTTCAGAAATATTTGTAAGACAAGTGAAGACCCACTCCTAAGGTTCTCACAACCTCAAGTGACTGAACAATAAGGGACCAGAGGTGATGCGCCCAAGGATAGACAGCAGGTCAGTAGTAGGGGAAGGGAAAAGACTCACTCAGTTGCTCTGGACAAAGGCCAGAACTGTGTGAGCAGCTTGGTTATGGTTTTCTCTCTGGAAAACGGACAGTGGGCTAAATTACACCTATATCCTGCATCAGCTCCAACAGCTCAACAAAGCGTGAAAGAAACAATCACAAAGGACTGTTAGGAACAAGTCTGTTTCCTAGAGTCTGTTTTCCTGCATGCAGAGGTCTATCTTTTCACTGTTCCTTAAAAGTCTCTCTTCTTCATTCTCCCTGTTCCACCTCCCATGAATTATTTGTCAGTTCTGTTTAATATGAACAGTAAAAAATAACTGTTCCACAAGCTCTGCTCTAGCAGATCTGCACAGACATGGTCAGCCAAGAGACAGCAAAACTTTGACTGACCTACTTGTAGCCAAAGTTTAACTTTCAACAAGAAAATAAGCAATGCCTTTGATCTGTAGGTTTCTAAGAAGAAAACAGGAGAAAACCAAAGATAAAAGTAATCCAGTTGTTCCTTAAAGACATAATAGACTCCACAGTATATTTTTCAGGGTAGAAGGGAAGGAGGAAATGAGGAGCTCTTAATTCATGTTCCTCATTCCACTGGTCTCAGAGGTCCTTTGAGCCTTACAGCTGGTCTGAGTTAAAAATAGATGTATCTCTTGCTTTTTTGTTTCTTGTCTCATTGTCATTTTTCTTATTGGCACATCTGGTCCAAGAAGAGCCACTAGACAGGAAACTATTGCTGATGCTTTAGTGAACTTTCTTACCAAAGTGACAGTTTTCCAGTAACCAGGCTCATGTTGTTGAACCCATATCATGCTAAGCGAATAAGAGATCCTTAATTTCCTCCCTCATACATTTCCAAAATTGGTTTTCTAGTCTATTTCTAGCCCTATTCCTCCTTTCAGGATAGAAGAATTTCCAGTGTTGAAAACATTCTCTTTCTAGGCTTAAAAAGAGATTGCTTTGCATTTTATATGCAGAGAAGGATAAGAAAATTAACTCAATTTTGACATTCAGAGGAAACCAAATCTTGCAGCAATAAAGCAAAACCTAATAAAAAGGAGTCAGACTTTTCCAAAGATTTAAAAGCATCTTGCTTCCACTACTGGGACCTGATTTTCAGATGCAATCAATCTCCCTTCATTGCTTTCTGTGAGGACTGTTGTCTGTTAGAGTCGATGTTGAGCACTGCCAGAGTGAAGTTTTCAAAACTGTTTTATCCCTCTCTTGTCAGCTCCTTTGCACAAGCTCTCTGCTACCAGGTTTAACTGTGAGCTGAGGTTACATCATGGGTACTGAGTGCATCCCAGAAACTTACATTTGATGTGTGGAGGGAAGGTTTGAGATCGCCTAGGTCTGCTGCAACACTGCTGCTTGTAAGGCTGGGAAAAAGGCTGTCCCATGGGAAAGAAACATGCTGTTTTGGGTTAGACAAGAACAATATCAGAAGGAAAGAAGGGAAGGTGGGCAAGCAGAATGGACAGACAGTCATTAAGCTGCTCTCTGAGGGCTTTTTTCTACTCCAGAAATACAGAATTAAACCCAAACCTTTGGTGACTGAGAGTTATTCAATTAAGCAGATATAAGTTGTGGTTTGTTGCGTTTTTTTTTTTTTTTCAATTTGTACATGCCTATTTATTTTTAAAAATGCACCTGATTGATTTTCAAAACTCTACTTTCTTTTTGGGGCCAGCCCTCTTTTTGCTTAAATCCATATTTTCTCCCAATTCTTCTTTTCCCCTCTCCCTGTCCTCCTCATCCCATTCTGCAGTCTTGCTCTCCCTGTACATCCAAAACACATGAACCCTTCCCTTTCTCTTCATTGAAAGTACAAACTGACAAGTGCCGTGGTGCAAACATGCTGTTCTTTAACAGAGCTGCAGGTCTGTGAGATTTTTCTGGAAGGTCCTGGGAGAAACCTAGTCTTGGCAAAACCCCTGCTGTGTAGCAGAACCTTCACACCTCCTGTCGTGCACAGAAAGTCCTACCGAGATTACTTGAAAAATGAAAAAGTAGCATTAAAAATAGAAAAGTTTTTTGATTGGCCCCAGTATTACAGTGGAAGAGGATGATGTGGCCTCTCAGATTCATACTCATTCATACTCATGGCTTAAAGATGTGTGAGGCTAAGTATTAGGTTTCCTGCTTTTGAATGGGGATAGGCTAACTTCTGGTTTTTATTCTCACAGAAGCTGAAATGTGAAAATTTTTTCTGTTTTCCCCAAAACTTTTGGTTTGTTTCTGTTTCAATTCTGAGTTTGCATTTACCTAAACAAAACTGGGTATGCCAGATTGTGTCTGGCTCATGGCCCAGTCACACAGTGTCCCCTCTCTGACAGTGGCCAGCACCAGATGCATCAGAAGAAGGTGCAGGATACTCTGCTATTGCTCAGTTATGGTATAAGCAGGCCCCAGGGAAAATTTCTTCCTAAGCCCTGTTATCTAGAGCTTGGCTTCTGTCCTGATGCCCAAGGATTTATATTCCTTCCAAAATCTCCTGTTTATTTTTAAGCATTAACAGGCTTTTTTAAAGTATTAACAGTTACGATTCTGGCTAATGTTGCTCTTCGTATTATGCCTAATCCTGTTGTGAACAGGCCTGCAGTCTTTGGCTTCAGTTATATCCTTTGGCAGTGAGTTCCATAGGCTAATTGTGCATTGCACAAAAAAGTACTTCCTGCTATTTGTTTTCACTTTTTTGTCTTAATAAAAATGAATTTTCCGTTTTATCCCTCCCTCTCCTTTTTGTGTTTTCCTCACAAATAGACATCAAGGCCAGAGCTAGTGCAGAAAAGAGAGACATATACTGTATGTAAGTTGAGACAATGATTCAAAGACAGGTGTTGGGTTGAAAGGCATAACCTAGCTGACCCCAAGCAGTCTACACTGTGACGTGACATCCCCTCAAAAGCAGACCCTCTGTAAATAGCTTTTAGAATCATAGATGTATCTAGGGGGAAAAAAAAAAAAAAAGAGTTTTTTCCAAAAACTTTACTCTAACGAGTTCTATTTTTAGATATTTTAGTTCAGTCATTTTAAATTTATTTATTTATCTATTTATTTAATATATTCACTGATTTTTTTATAGACCAGCAGCCCTTAGGGACAGAATTGGCAAATAAAAGGGTAAAATCTGTTATTAGTTGCCAGCCAGCATTCCTCCTTATTCACTAGAGATACTTCCGCAGAAGGGAGACAGATGGCAGTGCCAGCGATGTACTTCCTTGGAGATGTTCCAGTGGGGAAAACTTCCTTAAATTAAAAGCTGAGCTCTCTGAGAAACCAAGCAGAAAAGTCTGCGTGAGTAACTTAGGACTTGTTCTTGCAAGGTCCTTCACATCTCTTAGTATAATGCCAAGTGAAAAGTACTTTCCAACATCGACCATTACTATGAAGGTTCTCTGCTGGAGGAGCAAAACTGCCAGCGTACTTACCAGTGGTCCAGGCTGAATGGGCTCCACTGCCCTCATTTGAGTTATAAAGATCCATGACCCAGACACATGATTTGCATTTGCTCCAAGAGTGCATCTTTCACAGCTGACTCTGCAGCAGTACAAGATTGCTTCTCATGCTCTTTGGAGCATAAACTCCATTTTTTCACTTAAAAACTCCAGCATTGCATTACATTAAAATCTGTTCTGGTCACCATTCTGATAATCAGATGTGTGCCACAGCCCATACTTCATAGGGGTTATCTTCTCTATCTTCTAGAAAAAACAGATTTTGATCCTGCAGCCACATTAATCACTAACCAAGCAAGCTGTTTAACTAATCAAAATCTGGGTCTTACAACTGATTCAATTTAATTAACAAATTTTAGTGCCATTGAGGGCATATCGGGCCCTCTATCACTGTCAACTACTAAACTGGAGTAGCTTCATTTTCCACTACTTAAAGACAGAGTAGAAGTTGCGTGGCAATTTCATTGATGGATAGCCACTGGCCAGGAGATTTGAGGGAGACCAGCTGAACAGAAAATTGGAATGTGAGGCCTTCTAACTCATGAGTGTGACCTCAGGAGGTTTGGGAGATCACCCAAGCCAAGGCACAGGCATGGTACAGTGCAGTGCTGACCTCAAAGAACAAGTTGCTCAGTAAACAATGACAACAAAAACAATTTGGTGAAAGACTGCATGTAAACATGCAGCAAACACATGATAACTGTGAACTTGCCATGCTGACCTTTTCCTTTGCAGTTTCTCGGCATACTCAGGCATCACCTTGTGCCAAAGAACCATTGCCTCACAGACCATTTTCTTAATTGGTCTCACAATAAAGTTATTGCTTGGAATGTCTGGAGTCATAGTGCTGTGAAAACAGGCCGTAAAAGCATAAATAGGTGCATGACCTCACTACAAACCTAGGGAAAAGAGCAGCAGGTACTTATCCAGTAGCGGCTATTACTAAGCAGTAAAGATGAAAAACAGCACAAAACAAGTTAAAGGCAAGGCCATGAAGAAGATAGGCCCTGTACAGGTCCTTGCTCATGGTTAATGGCAGGCAAAAAGCATAGTAAAGGAAGAAAATCTTCCACACAACTCTCTGGTTGGTGGTGAGAGAAATAAACAGAGGTCTCCTTCCAAAGCTTGTAGAACTGTCTGCACTTCAGATCCTGTACAGCCATAATATTTTCTTGCAACCTTATTTTTGCTTTTGCATTGGTACGCCATAGGACATTGGTCCCCAGTAATGGCCCCTTGCTTGACATACCTAGATCTAGCTTTACTTATTCAAGAAATGACACCTCACTGACCCTGGTGTTGCAAATAGTTCTATGCAAGAATAGTCTACATATATGATGGGCTCTGCACATTCCATGCTGCTTACAGAAGCAGAGGCTTGTCTTTTGCCACCTGTGCTGTGGAGGTATGTCTCTACCCTTTGAGGTGTGTGCTGCCTCAGTACTCTGAATACATGCACCTTGAGAGCTCAAAGACCAGTAGACAGGTTCACAGGAGAATCTGAATATTCACACATTTCAGTGAGAATTATGGTACTTAAATAGATATGAAGAATCTAAATATATTGTAATAAGTCTCCCCAAGAGACAAGAAGATAGCCAAGGATCTACTGATCTCCACTGACATTCAATCACTGCACTGATGGATAAGAACTCCATATACTTCTGTGCCAAGAAGATCCGAGGACATTGATAGTAGTAAATACATCTTGTGCTGCTGACTGCAGATCTCAAGCAAAGACAGGCACAACATGCATGTCTGTTTTCTGCAACCCTATTTTTTTAGTTTGAGTCACTCAGAGAAGTCAGGGACACATGGATCCCCTGCCTCAGTTTTCTTAAGCTGTCTCATTTTCCACCAACTCCTCGAATGCTACATAAAATACCATTGTAATATACAGAGAAGAATGTCTTTTCCTGATGGGCTGTCTCTTGGTGACTATTGCTTTTCTACTTCCATTCTGAATGGACCATCCCGCACACAAGAAAGAATTCTGAATCTTGAACATACAGTCTCTTTTGAGTCACGAAGGAAAGGCAGAGCTCAGAAGGAACAACATTAAGCAAAATGGAAAATGCTGCAAGCCCTTTACCCTGTGGCTTTTTCCAGTATGCATGATGCTCCCCCTGCCTCTCTTCTTGGGTGTTTGAAGGTAAGAAGAAAATAATGTACAGCTAATTTATCATCAAAAGGTTGAGCCTCTCATCTGCGCAAGCCTGGGCATACCATCCCAGGATGCTTATCATGTCTTTAGTGATTTTTAAGGTGGGATAAGGCAGGGCACTTCCTGTTCAAGAACTGTCCAGGGACTTAGTTTTAAACTCAGAGCAAGATCCTAGTGACTCTCATCTGAGCAAGAACTGCAAAGAACATCCTGTAGAAGTTACCTATCTAGACATTTGCAGTACCTGTGAGGATGTTACCCCAAAGTGTGGCACCTAGCCACAGCTAAGGACTTGCCTACTTCAGTGATGCTGCCTCCCTCTCTGTGTTACCAGCTGTTAATCTGTGCAAAAGGACAGCTCCAAAACTCTTTAAAGGCTCTCTGCCTTCTACTTTTCCCTTCACACAAGTGTCTCTCGGGGCATAGGGAATGGGAGGCGGCCGTGGAGGAGGGCACCATGCAAGTCTGTAAGTGATCGCAACATAAATGATGGCAGCAACATCTGCAGAGGACATGAAAGGCTATGTGATTGCAACCAGAATCAGATGAACAAACTCCTATCTGCTGCTGCAGCTTCCTGATGAGTCATGCTGACAGACATGCCAGCTTAGCAGGAGGGGGGAAAACTTCACTCCACTGCTTGTTCCTCTGGAATGCTGCTTCTGAATATTGCTTTAGTCTTGCCTGAGTCATCCTCAGCTATGACTCCCAAAGGACAATGAAGCACAGGAAATGTGTATGCCAGTACCCAAGACAGGCAGCTCCTAAATCCCTCCTGTTCATAGCCAAATGACTCATTTCAGCCCTCAATGCTCAAGGTTTTAGCGGTCACATATAAACAGGATGGGTTTTCCATCTACCACTGCACTGAAAGGTTCAAGAGATTCCAAAACTTCCACAGGAAAAATGTACCAAGGAAGTCCTTTCTTTGGATCAGTTTTAAAGCCTACAGAAAGACCTACTTTTGGAAGAGCCTGGAAGAATTTGTAATTTCCTGAGTGCATGTGTAGTGTCATGG
Organism: Colius striatus; assembly: GCF_028858725.1. Classification (NCBI taxonomy): domain Eukaryota; kingdom Metazoa; phylum Chordata; class Aves; order Coliiformes; family Coliidae; genus Colius; species Colius striatus. The sequence continues at coordinate 34,747,902 of NC_084790.1, forward strand.
CACCCTGGCGACACAACTAACTGAGAACACAGTAATCTTGCCTATATTGTACTGTGTTATATGTGATGATGAACTGATCTGGAGAGAAAAGGTAGTGCCAGCTGATTTGGGCAGGAAGAAGTAACATGATGGAGCAGCACTGTAGGTGCAGCCAAGCCACTTGGACTGAAAATGAACCAAGGCCTCACTACAAGCTGAAGAGACTTAGCAATTGTCTTAGCAAATGTCTCTAGTAGTTGTTAAGGAAGGCCCATGCAAAGTGCCCTAGGTTCTCATGCTGCCCAACATTTTTGTATATCAGGGACAGAAAGAAAGCAGCTATCTGGCCTTTTGGATTAATAAATGAAATGCTGCTGTTGAATTACAAGAGGCAGTACTTTGATATGGATTGATGTCTCCTTGTGCTTACATACTTACACAGGTATAACCAGATGAACTGCCCTTATTCCAACTCTGCTTGGACTACTAACAAGTTAAGAAGTCTGAAACTGGAAGCAGACACAACACAGGGTGCCAAAGGAAAGGAAAAAAGAATGTTAAGACGATTACAAAACTGTAAATCAACCTCTATTAATATGTAGCAAGATTGCTGCAATTTTTATTCTCCTGACTTAGAGAACATCTATTTTCATCTAACTACAAAATCCAAGCCAGAAATTTGGAGTTTATTTGGTTTATCCATTCCTCTAGGGCTACTATGTTTCACTCTTTACACAGACCAGTGCATTGTCTTTCAATTAAAACAACAGAAAAATATAAAGCTACGTTTCTTGCCAGAGTTGTTTCTGTACATCATTTCTGTGTGTCATCCTCCCCCTCCATGCTATCCAGTAGCCACCAGAGACATGCAAAAATGGTAATATTGAGTTCTTATGTCTGACAGCTTTCCTCCTCTCTTCCATTCAGTTATCCTTGACTTTCTGAAGCTATGAGTCCCTAGAAAAAAGGACGCATACATAAAAGATGGACCAATTTCATTTAATTGCAATAGAATAGATTAATTCAAGGCTTAACAAGGCTATGTAATCACAGCCTCAGCTGCAGAGAGGTCATCAGCTCAACAAAGGTTTTGAAATAGCAAAGCCTGCTTTTTACATTGACAGTGTCTGCAGCTCATGGATTTTAAAACTTTGGTGGTGGCAAAATAAATGGTTGCATGAATGTGGTGTTTAACACCACTGGCATTTATGAAAAGCTGCTTCTTCAAGGGCATGGACACTCTGTACCGAGACAAGGTAACAGTACACTGAAAGGCTTTGCTATCATGATGCATAGCACTGAAAAGGATCCCGAGGGCTGTGTGGAGATGGAGAAGAAAAACACTGAAAGTGGGGGATTTTTGGGGAGAAGTGCCCTGCACTTCTTTTATCAGAAGGCAAAATGTAAAAGCAATACAGTAAAAGATTGTACCTGATGGGGTATCTCTGATAGGACAGAGTGCAAGGAAAATTACTATCTCTGCTCTGTGAGTTCTAAACTGTTCTTAATGGTAACAGTTTTTCACTATAGAGGAAAATGCACTCAAAGTAAAAATGTGATGTGCAAATCTGAGACAGAACATAAGTCTTCATCCTGAAATGCAGCAGTGTTACCAAAACCTAACCACCATCTTAGAGCAACTTTCTGAGCTCCCTCTTATGTACAGGAAGAGAAAAAAAACCCCAAAAAACAAAACAAAAAAAAAACCAACCCAGAAAGACAAAGAACAACCATGAATTTAACTAGTCTGCACAGGATTTCCAAAGGGCAAACCAGAGCCAAGGTCCAGGCTCTTGGGAGACTGTTTCACATCAGGAGATATTGGGACACTTCAGCACCTTGGTGGATGGGGATGCTGCTCTCACCCTTTGATTGCCAACAGGACACTTTATATCCCGTTCCTGCCTATAGAAATTGCATTCTTATCTGATGAACATACACATGCATCTGTATATTGCAGGCACTGTTTGACCAAAGAAGTTGAGTTTTTCAGGGCAGCAATGACAGGGTTACTGTCTCTCAGCTCCACAGGACTTGTGAGAAACAGTAAAAGCCCTTTACCACCAATGGACCTACACCAAGATTCTCATGCTGACCCAAATCCAGTGCTGATGGGGATGCAGGACACATAGGCAGCCTCTGATGGACACCATGAGATAGGCAGACCCTGGACAAAGCCCTAGGAGCTCCCTGAGAGGAGCTGGAGAGACTAGGAAATAGTCCATTCTCCTTTTCATGCATCCTTATATGTTACACTATTTGTGACAGTTTGAATGCAAAGGCAATGTTCACAATGCAACTAATGAATCAAACACATTCCCATTCAGATGAAATGCAAATTCAAGCTGTTAATCACAACCCAACAGCAGTCATCCTCATGTGGCAGGTAGAAAGAGTAACAAAATGATGCATGCACATGCACGAACACAGAGAAGCATGCACACACACTCACACTTGGACATATAAAGCCAAACAACAGCAATTCATCCAATACCGGAAACATTGTATGCTCATTAAAATACTGGCCAAGACTGCTTTATGATTACTATCCAAGGATTTAAATGATAGCTGAGCTTGAGATGAGGGTTTCAGAACCAAAACTGTTGGTGGATAAAGGAGGGAAGTGGAGATGAAGAGACTGAAAGATATACAGGAGAAAATTTTCTCCTAGAGCAGCCAGAACCAGTTTGACAAGTAGCCACTGTTTCTAAGCCAGCATTTGTTCTTTCTGTCAGTTGGGGCATTATCTTTGACAACCAAGAAATTATGGAAATGAATGCGAGAAGCATAGCAACATAAGCTATTTAACATTACTCAGAGCATATCATAGCAAATCAAAGGGGAAAATAGCTATGTGTCCTGCCATACATCCTCTCAGTGCAATTGGAAGGATCACTGATTATACCAGCTCTTATCCTTGACTGACTGGATTTTTTTTTTTTTTTGCTATTTTTAATTTTTAATTGGCTCTCCGTCTACAGTTTAAGGCTGCAGCAAGTGAATCCGCTAGTTTGTATCTTTCAGCTAAATGTAAACCAGGCCATTCATAAAATTAAAGGGGAAAAAAATAAGGAGATCAACAACAACAACAAACCATGCTTCAGGGCAATGTGGTCTTCAGTCACAGACTCAAGATAGTTGCTCTTCCAGAAGATAAGTAACACTATGCACATGCCTCTCAACATAGCATACAATGCTGACTCACTCCAGGAGACAGATCACCTTTATTTTCCCTTAATGGTGAATCTGGCAGCTGTGCCTAAAGTGAAGAGCTTCTCTCCTCTCTGGAATCCTGCAACTAATGGGTATACAATTTCTCTTTGAAATGTCCCCTTCTCCTCTCTTCCCCTACATCTCTTTTTGGGAGAACAGTGTTACCATGGTGAGCATGATGTCTATCATTTCGTAGCAGGAACTCACTAAATCAAATAAAATCTGCTGCTGACAACTCTCTCCTCCCATTAACTCCCCATTGTCTCCCTTTTTTGGCATTTGTGATCCACAAATGAGGCAGAGACATTTTAGCCACTTTAGTCACAACTGCAACAGGTAAGCATCTCACATGCATCTCATGTGTATGCAAACTGGCTGCTGCTGGAAAAAAGTATATGTGTGAAGAAGCTGAATATAAATGATGAGCCATTTGGAAGCTGTCAGGAGTCCAGTGGGCCACTAAATTGCTGCCCAAGGCAGACCTCCAGGACTGCCAGAGGTCAAGCTTGTTAATACAGCCTGGACAAGTGGTTTTGTGCCATGTGCAGGTCCTACCCAATTGAGACAGGTTTCAAAACCAATAGGCAGAAAAGCAGAAAACAGAGGCAGATGTGAGTTAATGCTGACACTGAAGTCTGGGAAGGAGCAGCTCGTACATGGCTATACAAAATGCAGGACGCTGTGATGCTGTTAGCTGCCAGCATATACTGTCTTCCCCAGACATTAGCAAGGCTCTTGTACCCTTTGAATAAGTGCACCAACAAAGTGAATCAAACATTAGACTGAACATTCGTGCTTTATACTGGTGTCCCTGCTGCCAAGTGACTCCATGTCCAGAGAGTCACCTGCACATGTGACTCTGTGAGAGCATCCATTAGGTACTCACAAGCTATTCTTTAGCATGGACAAATCTGCTCTGCAAGAACTTTCCTAATCTTGCTCTCAGAAGAACAGAAAATTCTTTTTTGCTAAAACTTGTCAAACAATGTTCTAGCTACAGAATGAGGTGGGGAAAATCTCCATTGGAGTAGTCTGTCAAAGTTGTAAATGGCTGACAACATGGGCTTACCATGGAAAAAGCCATACAACCTTAGCTATGAGGCATTGGCTGCTATAATTGAAACATTAAATGTCTGAAAGTCATTTATTTGTTATTTAAGATTTCTAGGCAGCTGTTTTCTGTTTCTGCTCAGCACTGGATGGCCTCCTTTATCCTTAACACAGTGTAAGAGAGTGGCAATGATGTCATTCACTGCTGCAGAGGAAATAAAAGGTTCTGAGCCTAGATCTTGGCAGGAAAAAACAGTTTTGCACTTAATCTCTGAACAAGTGTTTAAATAAAGTTTGTTTTGCTTGAATGCTAGTCAGAGTCAGGAGACTGACAAGCTTTCCACATGCACCCAGTCTCCAGACAGATAACAAGTCAAGGCAGAGCAAAGGGACTGAAAGGAATAAGGTGCCCTGTAATTAGATTATCAGCCAAACCTCTTTCTGACACTTTCACCTCCTCCTCAGAAGTGTGCCATTCCCAGGGCATGTTAAAGAAGGCAAACATCTCTGTAGCTGTGCCTCTCAATTTTTGCATCATATTAATTTAGAGCTTTTCTTAAAGGACTCCCTTCATACTTCTGTGACCCAGGTTCACCTGACCAGTCCATTCCTCTGACACTCAGTTTGCTGGTGGTGCCCCAAAATACTTCCTCCTTTGCAAAGCTTGAGCCAGAAACCCTAGTTTGTAACATGAAAATCTGGTGACACACCTGAAGCTCACAGCTGTAGTATGAGACTTAACGAAGTAAAAGGACAATCTGGAGCAGCCTGTGTGACTGGCCATGAGATCATGCCTGAGATCTGAAACTAAAACATCACCTGAGACAGCGACAGCACTAAGCTTAGGTAAAAAATATTCCTGGAGGCAACTGGGAATCCACAACATACAGAAGTAACCTGTGTGCCTATAGCACAGCTAAAGGCAAATGCAAAGCAACAGAAAACCCTGATTTCTTGTTTTTGTGGCTTTTTTTTTTTTTTCCTGGTAAGTGACATAGATAACAAAGACCCTTAATATAATTAATCCTAAATTTGGAGAATGGCAAAGTTGAAAGAAGAGTGCATCTCACTGTGATCACAACTCGGCTTTATTTTATGTTCTAACACTGCTAGGTTTTGTGATGAAAGCTCATCTGCCCACCTGTGAGGGAGAACATGGAGACAACAGCAGAATGGCAGGAACCTGACACTGTGATTCAGACAGCAAAAGGAGAGATCTAGGTGGCTCTAGTTGGGAACAAGCATGGGAAATGGGGACAACAGAACAAAAGACGGCCAATCATGTGCAAACAGGCTGCTTTACAGCTGACCAGTGCAGTCTGCTCAGCCTCCCCATTAAACTCCATTTCCAACACTTTTCCTGGGTGAGTGGTATGAATGTGTGTACAGGTGGTGTATGTATGTACATGTGTCTGTGTACATGCCTGCTGGGAATGCATGCCCAGCCTCGCTGCTGCGTGGAACTGGGGCATGGAGCTGCTGCAGCCTCAATGCGGGGCTACCAGGTTTGACTACTTCCTAGCAAATAGAACACCCTGCCTTCAGAGCATGAAATGGAGTCAGCACAGGGCAGAGCAGTACTAATTAATTACAAAAAACACATGCTGCTTTGTATCACAGACATTAAAAACCCTTTCATTCCACTTCCAGTCCCATAAGGCCATGGGTATTGTAATTAATCCTCACTTTAGGTACAAATAAATGCAATGCACATCTCCTCGAGCTGAGGTGATTAAGGTAAAAGATTGCCATCCCTTTTTCATCCTAGAACAAGTTTTCCTTTGAAAAACTGACAAAGTACCTGCTTGAGAAAGGAAGACTTTTCAACTCTATGAGGAACTATAAAGGAAGATTTTGTCACATAGAGAAATGTTTTAAAACAAACACACCACCATCGCTTTAGAAATAGTATGTTTGTTTTTTTCTGGTTTATTGTAAGGCTTTTTGTACAGGTGTTTTTAGTAATATCACATCTCAGACTATACAAGATGCTATGTCTTCCCCCCCCCCCCCCCTTTTTTTTTTTGGCTGCAAGAGGCTTTCTTGGAACACATTAGGGACAGTAAGCACATGTTCCGTTTCACATTGGGGTGTTACAATTTGGGGATACTGACTGTAACTTGATGGCAATAAACTCTGAGTGAAATAAAAAGTAACAGAGTTTTCCTTTAGAGATGCTCAGCTGTTAGCCTATAACGATTATACGCATCTCAGGTTAAGTTGCAATGAGGAAAAGAATCTTTGGCGTGTGAGGGGTAACTAATTTTTAGGGGACCAAAAGTTGAGGAAACAGAGCATCAAACAGATCACTCAACACAACATTTTATTACAGAATATCCAGTGTAATGCCCCAGGTGCCTGTAATTCAAGTTACCTCTGGCAATTTCCTCACAGTCAGCTCTCTAACCTGTCTTCACTTCCTGGTGTTTCTCTAGAGCCCTGAGATGTGGCTGTTTGGATTGGTGGAAGATGTGAGTGCCTTGGTGACAGGTTACTCATCACATAGCTGGACCCTGGCCCATAGCCTCCATGGCTAGAGCATGCAAAGGCTACTCACTACTGCTAGCCTCAGGGGAAACATGACAAGGAAGGACTGATGGGGACGGCAAATCCATGGAAAGGACAACGTACAGCAGCACTGGAGCTGCAGTATCCTTTGCCTTCCTGCTTCCCGGTGTCGCACTTCTCAGAGACCTGCTCCAGAGCACAGCTGCTCTGACCCACAGGTATTGTCTCCTACTTTCCAGCTACAGTTCATGCTCTCTTCCTCCCTCTCTCTGGTGCTTCTCTCTTTTCCTGTCTTAGGAGATGGCTCATACAGCAGGCCCTTCCACTTGGCCCTTTTTGTCCTTTCCAGTTTGTTAGTGTCTTCTGAATTGGCTTTTCCCTTTCATCCCACCTTCCAAACAGGAACTGAAGCTGTCTGGTACTTCACTGGTTTATACAGCTGTGTACCCCTAGTCCTCAGAGAGTGCTGACCTGGCTTGTGACTACAGCTTTGGCAAAACACTCGCCATGCACATGGCTTTTAATGGTCTGTGTTGCACTGCACACATGTCCCCCAGTATGACACCTGTGAGGCTGCTGAGACTGTCTTCTCTCCCTGGCTGGGAGAGAACCCTAGAACTATTCCACACTGAAGAAGGGAAGGTGCTGCCCAAATGGCTACTCACAGACAAACCCAGACATCTGGCAGATCTCCACTAGCCACTTTCCTGACTCAGGAGGGTTACGTCTCTTCTCCTTTCCTCCTGTTTTTAATGACTGTTAGTAATTTAATCTTAAATATGGGCTCTGTGTTGACATGGCCTTGCCTTCAGTAGGCTTTGTGGTATTTTGGACTCTTTGCCTGCTTGCCTGTAACAATCAGTGACTGCTGGAAAGGAACTCTTCCACCTCCTTTTTTTGCCTCACAAGACTTTGTCACTGTTCCTATCACACCCACCACTGTGGATTATCCTCTCTGTGCCTTCTCATGGAGAAGGACACCTATGCTGTTTCACCAGGGTACTCAGCAAAGGAAAAAATGTTGAATCTGCTTCTCTTCTACATTGGTCTAATTTCAATGAAATGTGCCTATATTTGAACATAAGGTATCCAGCTTCTTAGAAAAAGCATTAATAACTAAACTGTGCCTTGGGCTCCTCATCTTTCTTGGCTCTACATTCTTTCTCATTTGTCCTACTATTATCTGTCTCATGAAAACAGTGTACTACAGACATTGTTCCACGGGGGCTTTCAGATTGAGTCACTAATGATAAAACAGCAGAAATACCTCTGGTCTGATTTTTTCCATTGTACTATGGCCATTGCTTAGATCTTCATGAAGATCTTGGGCACAGGTTCTTTGTCATCTGAAGATATGCACTTGTCTTTCAGGGTTATTTGTTACTCTGTGCTTTGGACAGCTCTGGAGCAGTAATCAGCTGACTGCAGCCATACCTTCCATTCAAAGGAATTTTCCTTAGCATCTTAAAACAGAGGAGGATATTTTTTTTTTTAACCCATTGACTGACATGAAACCTTTTTGGATGATCCATTTTAAGTGCACTCTGCTAAATATAATGGCTGCTTGTAATGCTTTTGTTGGTAGCAAGAAATTTCCACATCAGACCACTGAAGATTTAATAGTATTTTTTGCACTAACACAGGTAATCAGGCAGCAGATCTCTCTTTGTAGCTTGCACACAGTAGCACATGTTAACTTCTAAATAAGCTTAGATCTGTGGTGGGAGTCTGTACCTTTTAGTAGACTGACAGATTGGATTAGAAGAATATAGACAATAGCTTTTGAGCCCACTGGTGTCTCTTTAGGCCTCTACAAATTTATCTAACCTCACACTGTTTTTATAGTCCACAAGCACCATTTTCTGCTGGTGTTCTAGGGGTTTAACTCTACAGAAGTCAATGTGGCTTCCTACATCTGTGGTGGATTTGGCATGATGTATGTATGTACTGAACATATTAGTGAATATCTCCTAGCGAGATTGGCTGAGCTAACACGGCACCAGGCTTAGCTGTAGTTCCAACTGCAGCTCCTCAGCTTCTGCGTTAGTAGTTATAGGAATTCTGCTTGAACATAGTATCTTGTAACTCCCTTAGCCTGCTAAACTTGTGGAATTTGGTCTTTCCTACAACATTGCTTGGATGACTTACCATCTGTCTTAACTTATCTGTGCTGCAAGTGAATCAAGAATATCTCTGAAGGCCTTACTGTTGCATCTCATATACCATTGCTCATAAGCCAAGCAATGCTGCCAATGCTCAACAACCTGCATACACTCCATCAGAGGTCTGTGAATTACTGGCCTGTCTCATAAACAACTTATTTCCTTACAGACCACAGACAACTTGATCATCCTCTTTGTTCAGCTCAGTCTACTGCTTGTAACACAGATGCTAATTAATAGCTTCCAAGATGCATGTATGTATGAAAGACCTCAGCTTGGTAATGTTAATAGCTCTGCTTCATTCATTGAGCTCTTTGCATGCAGTCTCTCTTCCTTCCCTCTGGTACTGCCAAGGGTCACAGTGGTTGGTAGAAACAAGACACCCTGGGAAACCCCTGCTCTGCATTATCTTTCTGGCCTCTTTCTGTGTGCTGGAATAGGAAGAACTACAACTTCAGGCATTGTGGTGGGTGACTTTTGTGTACCTCTCATGGCCTAGAAATCCACCCTGGGGTGGTGAGGAGGGTAAGGAGCACTCATACACACAAATGGCTTTCCCAGTGAGTCCAACACAGCCTTATAATCTAGCTGAGCTTCCCAGGGCTGGATCCCATCTAGGCTCGGCATTGCATTTGCACATCACTGGCAGTCCTTCTTGGCTGACCTGTACAGTGGGGATCTGCTAGGTTACCCCAGCTTCTCTGGTATGGGTCCTCATGTTCCTGTGCAGTGCTTGCTACACTGTCCCTCCATGTTTTATGCAACTTTTGTTGAGTTGGAAATACAGACAGGCATAGTACTTAGGAATACTCGATTGGCCTTAGTCAGCATACTTCAGCTGTAAAGTAACTCAAGCTGTATTCTTCAGTTCTCACAGCCTAACCTCTTCTCATTTCCTGATGCTTTCCTCAAACACTTTCATACAGAAACATCTCTCAGTCCCTCAGGGACCCCTCCATGTATCTGCCTGCTGGGGCCTGAGCAGTGAGGCAGTTGCTCATAAAGGAGGTGTCAGAGAAAGTCCTTGAATGACAAACAGAGTGAGTAAATAAGAACCAAACAAAGCCTGGGATGCGGATCTTCCCTTTTACCTGTGCTGCCTCTTGCCTCTGAAGCAGTGACTGCACTCCCCTCCTGATACGATTTTTTTTCTGGGCAGCTGTTCTGAAAGCCCCAAGCATAAAGTCTGCCCAGGAGAGGCAGCTTTGTCTGACCACTCTGTCAAAAGCAGCTGCCCCCTCCAAGCACACTCTTTTTAATGTTTCGCCTCTGAGGAAGATGCACATGACTCATGTTGGCTGACAAGAAGAGAACTGATACAACTGTCTTCCTTTTCTGTAACTGCCACTTTCATTGGTAGGAAGAGAAAAGCATGCATACACCTCAAAAGCAAGCTGCTTACCCTTGCTTGTGTGGAGCTACACCATAGGACTTGAGAGAGAAGAGGGAAGAGCTCCCACGGGAGCAGTGCCACTGGACGTTGGGAAGAAGTGACACTACAGTCCTGGCTGTGCTGAGAGTTACACAGGGCCTGGGAACAGCCTGGCTCTTGGCTTCAATTACTGAGCAGCAGGACTGCACTTCAGAGACCACTTACGACTGCAATAAATCTTGCTTCTCACTGAGCACATGTGGAAGCTGAGACATCTGACAATGAGGGGGGCTCCTGTAGGCAAGGGTTTGGCAACATGAGCGGGCAGCAGTTTGTACAGAGCTACACACCATTGCCAACAATGGGACAGAAGCAATACTCTGTGACTAAAGCTGCTTTTGATGTGTATTTTCTTGGGGGCTGGGGAGAACAGCGAGAATAAGGGGATTTGGATGAAGAAATCTCTTTTTAAGCAAATAACAGAAAACAAAATCTAAAACAAATCCACAGCCTCTGTACAACCTCACCCATGACTTCTGCACCAGGCTGCTGGCATGGTGAACGTTTCCTTTAGGGTGAGAAGCAGGTCCTGCCATGTTCACATTTTTACCGCTGCATTTGCTGCAGCAAGCATGAGATGTCAGTGCCTTCTCATGCTGTAGTATCTGCGTCCGGCTGCTGAACCCAGCAGTGAGTCAGCACCAGATGCTTGCAGGCTTGGAACTCTCAGTTTCATTAACTGTAAATCCCTGCAGCGCCACTGGCTACAAGAGCTCCTCTGAGCAACACCAGCTGGAAACCTGCCCCTGTGAATCTCTGGGGATCAGCTGCTAGAGCAGCTCTGCCTCAAGCTGGCCCCACACAAGGGTCTCATTCTTCCTGGTTCCTGAGCCCATTTCCACTCCTCCTGAAGCACAAAGGGATTTAGTGGAAGTTAGAGCCAGGGCCCTTTATTTAGATGGAGCATGTGGGGTTTGCTTCATTCCTAATCTAAACAAAAGTCTAAATGAATGTAAATGAGTGTAAATGAGAGTCAGGATTTTGTATGCCTGTGTGTTGGCAGGGCAACAGGGCTGCAGCAGGCTTCTGTCCTCCTGGGAAGAAAACAAGCATTTGTAAAACCTCCATACACCTATTTTGGAGACAGATTGAATATCCATTATGTATACACTAGCAGGAGTCTATTTTTAGCCACTAGGCAATGATAGGGTGTCTGTCAGCGCAGTGTTCAAACCTCATCCTGTGCCTGTAATTTTCTGTCCCTCTGCCTCCAAGTCTTCACTGTGCCTCCCCCAAACTTCCTTCTTCTTATGGAAACTGGGAGATGTTTTATAAAGCTGGTAATGAGGTTCCATCTCAACACATGGAGAATGAATCATCCAAGCAGTTTTTCCCTCTTTCCTCCTTGATTTTTCACAGCAAGCAAACCTACTGACAAGTCTTTCATCACGTAACAGCAAAACCAATGTGTTACTATCCTGGAGGTGCCGCTAAAACTCTCTCCTCTCCTCTCCTCTCCTCTCCTCTCCTCTCCTCTCCTCTCCTCTCCTCTCCTCTCCTCTCCTCTCCTCTCCTCTCCTCTCCTCTCCTCTCCTCTCCTCTCCTCTCCTCTCCTCTCCTCTCCTCTCCTCTCCTCTCCTCTCCTCTCCTCTCCTCCCGTGCCTTGCCTTGCCTTGCCTTGCCTTGCCTTGCCTTGCCTTGCCCCATCTCACCTCGCCTCACCTCACCTCACCTCCCTTTCCCCTCCTCTTTCCCCTTCCCTTTCCTCCTTTGCCTTTCCTCTTTCATTTCTTTCAGTTTTGGTTTGTTTTTTGGGTTTTTTTTTCCTCCAGCCACAGAAGAAACTTGTTTTAATTGCTGGCCTGTATATTGAGATTAACGGGTTTTGAAGCATAACCTTAAGAGAGTATCCTTCACTGCTATGTGTTATCTTGGCAATATGAAAACCCAAAACCTTTACACCATTTTGTTACCATAAGGACTTTGCGAGTGCATGTGCCTCATGGTATCCTAAGTTAAACTGAGGTAATGGAAGAAGAGGGCTCAACAACAGTGACATAGCCCTCACATGCATTGCTAGAGCCAGGGATGACAGAAGGAATACACAATCTGTTAAGTGAAGGGTCTCTTCTAAAGGCCTTGCATCACCCAGTGCTCAAACATTGACATACAGGCACAGGCACAATAAATTTTTTATCTGTTTTGTTTTGTGGCATGTCATATCCAAAGACACACCTCAAATGGTCTGAGGTGCCAGAAAACAATGAAGAGATTGGCAAACCAATGCAAAAAACGGATAGCAGTGCACTGTCAGACAAAATCAGGGAAATTCAAGTATTCCAAACAACTGCAGAAAGTAGGACTCTAAATGGCTACTGCCCAGAAATGTTCAGCTGCCGAGCTATTAACAGCCTTATAGAGAGTCTCTAAATCAGACTATTTTTTCATTCCAAACTCTTTACAACTAATATCCAAGAGAATTCCCTTATTTCCCCTAACAAGAGAATAGGGTCTGCAGCACTTCTTCTAATGTAACTCCATTGCAACAAACACATTTTGTCACTGACATATACAAAATCACTCCAAATTAGCACTGTGTATATATATAGATATATATATATACCATGACTCCAGTATAGACTAGCAGTAAGGAATACCAAGGGGCACTGACTTTCTCACCTGCTCCAGCTCCCTCACAAGACTACAAACACATAAGACTGCACCCTCCCTATGACTTAGGAACAGGCAGATGCCAGAAGGAAAATGGTCTTTTTGATATACTGACGGAGAACTGAAAATATCAATAGCTGGGAGTCTCTGCGGTCATTTATCTCTGAACTTCAATCAACTTATTTGACCACTAAATCATGCTCTTCTCAAGCTAATTTACAACTTTTTTTTTTTTTTCCTACATTAACACTCTGGAAAGTTGTAGATAGGGTAGCAGTTTTCCAATTCACATGTTGTATCACCTAAAAAAAATACCAATGATCGTTCTAATCCTGACTTGCAAGAAACTTACAAGAGCCCCCATGATGAAGCAGTCTTTGAGGAAGCACATACAGCAGTGTCCTGCAGTCAGTAAGTGATTAAAAGTACCTAATGGCTGAAGGAGAATTAAAATGGAGGGTGTTAAAACAGTCTCTGTAGTACATGGGCAGAGAAAGGTTACACCACAACGCTCAAAGCATTCAAGTGACACAGCTGCACTCCACTACCTCCTGAGAAGCCAGCTTCTCCACTTCTGCTGCATGGTAAGCTAGCAGAAAGTGATGTACTAACTGAGAGATATCTTACAAATTGCAGCCCAGAGAAATGCTAGTGACTAAAAGCAAGCTGGCCATGGTCACAGTATACTGCCTGCCTGTTTGCTCTCAGCTGCGGGCTATGCAGAAATGGAGGATTTTCTCTCATTTTGCACATTTCACAACAGGAGTTGTGTGCACCCAGAGGCCACCACCTGCTGCCCTCCCCTCAGCTCTAGACAGCTGTCATTGGAAATGTCCACATGGCATTCCTCACGTCTGGGCTAGGTGCTTCTGCCATGGATCAGTTTTCATCCAATACCCTAAAACCAAAGATAACCTCAAAAGCAGTGCTGTAGAAGCAGCAGGTTTGTACAGCACAAAGAGGACATCAGACAGCTGATGGGGTGTCACAAAAGCTATTTCACTCATTACTAAGCTGATTTTGACTTGCTAGATCTTTTACTATTCTTGCAACATTTTTTTTCTTCACATTGTGCAGAAAATTACAAGAATTACAAGAAAATCTGGGTTTGTCTGTGTGTCATTACAGCTTTTTGTTTGCCTACTTAATGAGAGCTTTCCTGCTTGCATTTCCTCCTTGATTTCTAGGAAAGAAATCAAGTGTCAGCTGTGGTGAAGAATACTAACTCTTTCCTAAAACAGGCACTTAGCAGCAAAGTCTCTAAAGCTCCCCATGACAGACCTGCTGCACAACAAGGATCAAGAACAGTCCCTGGCAGAGTAGCCTAAAGCCTTGCAACACACTGCTCAGGCTCCACTCTTCACCCCTAAGCTTATAGAGACAAGCTAGGATGACATTGCACCTCTGGTTTGGTGCTTAGCCCTGTCACTGCTGCGTTTTGTTTCTTTAGGAATGTGAAGCCTCGCACTGCAGCACCTCCTGTGCTCACGAATGGCCTCCACTATGTGCATCCTCAGAGGGGCAGGCACATCTGTGTGAAGGGAAAAAGGGATAAGAAGGTAGTGGGAGGAAGAAACTGCTGTACAAAGGGTCACCCAGACCAGTTTCAAGGCAGCTGTGCCCAGCACAGAGATGGGTGGTGCTTGCACTGGTGCTGACACTCACTACCAGCATGGGTGCCCAGGGGTAGCAGCTTCAAAACTCAGGAGGAAACATCTCAGCATTATGCTGAAGCAATAAAACAAGATCCAACTCCTTCTGAATAACTGCAGTTTGGTTAGCTCGCTCTCACTGTTGTCCTTGTAATGGAAAGAAACACACCGCAGAACAGTCTAAGAGGAGTCTCTGCCAGACTGTATGCTGGAGGCAGAGCAGGCTGCTTATTTCTAAAATTATCTCCTTTGCTGCATGGTTTTGGTCCAGGACATTTCCCCAGCACTCACATCACCTCCTGAGACCACACACACATCCTTGCTTGTGGGTCCTGTTTCCATCCACTGCCAGAAAACATTACACAGAGTTGCCTGCATAAAACCACAAGCCTTGAGATGAGATGCAAAAGAAGATGGAAAAAGATACATCTATATTGCTTTGCTTGAAAGAGATGAGAAGGAAAGAAGCTTAAAAAATAAAGAAAACTCAGACTGTGGAGAACAAGCAAATCAGGACCCCATCCGTTCCACTGTGCTGGGCAGATGTGCTTGGGAGTCATCAGCAGAAGGAGAGGGTGACAGACCTCTGTTGCTGACACAGCTACAAAGCAAGCTGCTCTCTCCTTTCTGCCATGCTTCTCTTTTTTCAGAATAAGAACTGTTAAGAACTGCTGTACTTGCTTTGCCTTCCTCTTAAATCCTGCCACACTTCCTCTGCATTTGCAGCTGTCCTTATTTCTCCCTGTAAATCTCTGGAGTACCTTTGTTTCTCACACTCTCCTCTGCAGGCCTTCCACCCTGGCTTGAAGTCAGTCCCTGCATTTCCTGTGCTTTTGCCATTCAGCTTTGTTCATCCCATGCTCACTTCCTCTGAAGGTGCCTAGAGCTTGCTCCCCAGGAGCTTCAGTTTTGGCTTGAAGGCTCTGTCTGAGAAAGGAGGATAAGCACTAGGAAGAGCAAGCACCAACAAGTCACAGGTCTGAGGGAGAGTGAAGTTCAACTGTGTGCATCTCTGGTTGTCAATGTCATCTGTTCAGTTGAAAACTCCCACTGGGTGTGGACTAGCCTGAGTGAGAGTTGGGACTGGGTACTCTTTGCAGTGAAAAGTTTTTCAGGAAGAGATGACCAGAGCATTTCTGCAGAAGCATCTGCATTTCTACAAAGCCTTCTAAAAAGCTTATGGCTTGAGTGGCTGCCTTTGGAACAAGGGAAGGCTGGTATGCCTAGCCAGGGTATAAGAGACCTGATATCCAGTCCCTTGTCCCTGAAATGGGAACCAATCTCCATCCTGTGTACTGTGAGGGACAATGTCCACTCCCGAGTTGTTGCTGCTCAGTGCAAGGACAGGGCTGGAAAGGACTGGGTTTCCTTCTGGTGCCCAACTGAGACATCTCAGCCAGAGTCCTAAGCAATCCAAGAGAACATCTATGTCTTCTCGCAGTTTATATTCACAGGGACTGCCTGTACTCTCAGAAAGCAGAGGTGTGAAGACTGCATTCCCCAGAAGGTGAGTCTGTGGGAGCTGCAGGAACACAGCAAGCACATTTCTCACCCAGGACCAGGGGACTTGGCCACTAATTTCCTTTTTCAATTCTGCTAAAAGTTTCATTCCACACCACATGACTCCAGGAGCCATACTTGGCCAGTCTGCTAAGTGGTGCCACACCAAGGACAAACCTGGTTTATTTTTCTCACATGTAAAACCAGCACAACTGGTCCACAACAGTTGCAGGGTAGTCTTTGCAGATGCAGCACAAGAATTCTAGCTGGTAACTGTGTGGAGGTGCTGTGCAAAAGCACTTGAATTGCTTTTGACACTGCAGACTAAATTCATTAAGGCGAAGGCAGATGACTCACAGTAGCAGGCTGTACTGGTGAAGGAAACACAATGGTATTCCGGGAGGAAGGCAGTATTGCCACAGTAATTAGAAAATGTCTCCATCGTGAATGGAACTGCCTTATGTTTTCCCTTCAGCTTGACTGTAATAGCAGGTGGCCGGAGGTGTCCTCAGAGACCAAAATATGCTTATCAACATCCAATATATCTGCTTGTGTTGAAAAAAAAATAATCATTTTTCTTGAAGGGCCTAAGTGCCTCCAAAGATAGACACTCTCTTTAATTTTTCTAGCAAAAACAAAACCATTCAATCAGCCTAAGTACTCCACCATCTACATCCACTGTCTCTACCCAATTAGATCCTGTTAAGCTAGCAGAGGAACACTGGTGTGTGTAGGGGAAGGGAATGTCTTTGCTGCATGATTAAATCTGGAAGGTCAAGCCCAAAGCACTAACAGCCCATCCGTCAGCAAAAAGGACACAGTGTACTTTCCATCATCACTTTTCCAGGTTCAGGTCCAACCTCCCTTGTTGCAGATGCTGTTAGCCACAGTAACTAATGCAGGTGTGGATCCTGATCCTGAGAAGCTAGTGTGACCCCCATTTACATGTCCAGAAATGCACCTCAGACAGGCTCTTTATTCGCAGCAGCAGTCACTGCTCAGGCCTTGCTAAAACCATGTTGGCAAGAGGATTGGGAAGGAATCCTTTGTGAAGGGAACTTCCACCCTCTGGGTGTCTGCAGTTATTACTGTTACTTGCAAAACAGCAAAGTTGTGATGGAGATTTTGTTGGTGAGACAATACTAGGAGAGCTGCTTCACCAGTCACGTGGACATCGGCAATGTGATTTGATGCAAAAAGTCTCTCCAGCTCCTACACACCACTGCAGTCAGTGTGTGTGCAGGATAGACTATGATGGCAAGAGTCAGTCCTCTCAGTGTACTGAGGAGAGATGACACCTTACCTTCCAAAATGAGGCAGTAAATTATAGAAGCTGTAAGATTTTGTGCTTTTTTCCTTTATATTTTTTTAAAACGTTATATTTAGCTCATAGGTGAAACCAGCTCATTTCTAGGCACGGCTGTGCTACAAACTGTTCAAACTCTCAGCTAATCTACAACTCTATTACTTATACTTTCATATAAGATTATAATAAACAAACATTGTGAAGGGAAGAGCAAAAAAATCAATGAATGCAGCTGAATTAGAAAAGCTTTTCCCCTGACATAATTTATTATGTTAATGATATTGCAACATAGAATACTAATGAGAATGTCCTCTTTTATTTCTTGTCCCCTCACTGTGAAGTAAGTATATCCTGAAAATTACCAGACTCTAAAAAGTTATCAAATATTTGCCTAAATGACAGAATTTTTGTGACAGAACATTGGCCTGAGAACAGTTATTACGCACTGTGTTTGCAGATAACTTGGCAAATACACTGAAAAAGTTATCAAATTTAGTGCTCATCATTAACTGCCAATGCTTATAAAAAAACCTCTAGAGTAGGTGGTCATGGTACCTTATGCTTTCCTAAATCTTTAAGCACTTCATTAAAATAACTATAACTAATGAATGCAGAGTGGTCTATAGTGGCTGTTGCTGTGCAGACCTAGTGGTAATTGCAGAAGGGAGTAGCTTTTCCAGAACCCAATTTTTATTTAATTAGTTTTTACATTTTGCTGCATATATTATGTAGGAGCAGCTTCATCCCTCCACATTTGGGACAACTTTGTGCAAATTTATTTGGTTTCTTAAGAAGTAAAATATGCTTTTTCTTTTTTTTCTCTTTTTTCTGGGAAGAGAGGTAGAGCACAGATGAACTTTCAGCATGTGTTTCTATGTCCAGATTGCTCCTTGTGAAGTCTAAGTCAGAACTCCTCCTTCACACAACCCCTGCATATCTAATCACAACAAATAACAACACCCGTGACAAACCTGGGAAGGAAGGCAGATGTCAAATTTTGCTAAGTCAGTCTCAGTCATCTATTCTCTCCTATCCAGGACCAGATCCTGTTGGAATGTTTGATTCTGGAAGTTGATGCAAATGAGAATTACAAAAGCAAACATGGCAAAGGACTGCCAGGTAACAAAAGAGACTTCACACTTTTCCATAAGCTTTTTGCACTTCCCTTTCTGGTGACTTTGAGTTAGCTCTCACTGCTAGTTTATTCTCATAATCAATAAATTTATGGAATTAGGGGACTGTGCTAAAAGCTTTCTAAAAACTACACAAAATAGAACCACTGTTTTTCTGCAGCATCCTATGAAGAGTAGTGTTCACTAAGACTCTCTCATTTTAATTGTAAATCTTAAATGTGGCAAGATTTTAGAATGGGTGTGAGATCGAACATTTACATGTGACCTGGGTTAAAGCTGCTATGAAACTGGTACTATTATCCTCCCAGTGCATGTGTAATGGTGTGGTGGGGGAGGGTGAAAGACTCGTTTTTGTGGGGCTCCAAGACTGAATTTTATAAGTCTTTTTAAGTCTTTATAAATTTATAAGTGCAGAGCTCCCAGGCCAGCAATGCCAGTGGTCTCTTGTCCCTCCAGGTCAGAGACTTGCTGACTCCATCTGCCTCTGCCTCAAGACACATGCCTTATTTTCTGTCACTGTTCTGCTCCCTACCAGCTCACTCTGCAGTCACCATCGAAGAAGGGATACGGATGGAAAGGAAAAGCCTTACTTCGTGCTGTGCTGGAAGGGGACTTGAGCTTTATCCCTGGCTGTGCCACATTCTTAGAGTGTACCATAAGCAAGCAAAGATGTTCTCAGGCATGGCCGCTAACTTTGTTTCACTCGTTTTTCTCACAGCTGGGGCCTGATCTTTCCAAAACATCATATCTTCCAACATGCTGCCAGCAGGGACTGAATAGGGAAGAGAGAAGTCTTGATGCTCGAGCCTCAAGTGGATGAAGGAGAGGCTTTAGGAGACAGCACCGCAATCATAAATCATTACACCTCATCCAGTTTCCATGGGGAGAGGAAGGAGCACCCACAGAGTTACAGAAGAGGACACACATAGGAGCTAAGTCAGTGTGACGGTATCTCCTCTTTTGGCCACCATCTCAGTCTTGCAGTTACCAAAAGAGATTCCCAGCTGAGATCCTCTGCCTCAGCCATAAGATAACTTGGCCACAGAACTCGTTTTTCAAATCACATCTAAACAAATGAGAGAGACAAACTGGTTTATGTAATTCATACTTTCTGAAAAAGTACTCTGTTTACAGTTTTTATGCTTAAAAATGATTATAATCTGTCAATTACAGAACACTTCTCAACAGGGCACAAGTGTTCCACATTTCTGTCATTTGTCACACATTGCTATGGCCTGTGTTACATACTCGCAAAACTGTAAAGGTTGAGAAGTTATGGTCTTGAGAGAATGAATGTGTAGCAGGCTGTCTCTTCATGAAAAATTTTGAAAAATAGGAGAAAGATGCTGCTCAGTGGGAACAAAAAAGCACAATGAATCAATTACACACCCATAGGTGGGGATGAATTACTCTAGGAAAGGACATCTAAGTTGTTACAGCTCACAAAAGGTGGGAAACATTTATGCAACAGGCACATCCTGTGCTGTGCTGCAACAGCAAAGCCTCAAGACCCTGAAAGACTCAAGACTGCTCTTTGAAGAGGAAGGATGTTGACAAACCAGGGAGAGTCCAGACGGCAGCAATGATCACTTAAACATGAGCATTGACATATGAACACATGAACATAAAGGAGTGAATAACTTCAAGATGAAAAATACTTAAACAGGGCAACAGAAATTATGTGCATTTAAACTTTAGATCAATACTCTGTCTTTAGAAGGGTAATATGTAATGCTACTGCTGCAACAGATCATTGTGTGTCAAACTCTGATTTTACTGGGATATGGAGTTTTCCTACCAATGTCAGACCCATGTAATTTGCATTTACCTTTTCACAGTTCAAATTCAAATGCAGCTCAGTGCACAGGAGTAGAAAGCCCTCCAGCAAGCCATCCTTTTCATTGTCACAGAATGTTGTTCACACAGATAACCTGCTTCATGCTGCTTCTGGTAGAAGAATATTTAAATTAATCGAGCCTTGAGCCAATCGCCCTCTTTAACCTTTAAACTCTTAATGCTAAAAGCACTAACATTAACAAATAGATAAAAAGACTCTAGTTTTTAGAGTGTTCTTATAATGAAAGCATGGCTCAGTTTTTAGCAAAAATCAGTCTGTTCAGGGCAGCTGATAAAGCCATTTGGTTGGCTCAGATCTGCTTTACAGACTCAGCAGAGGGAGGGCTGTTACATTTTGTGAACATGACCTTCTGTGTAGGACACGCAGCTCTGGAGATGGTAGAGGAATCAGTGAAGAGAAAGATCCTGACACTGTGTCTGGCAAAACATTCTCTGTTTGAATAATAGTGTGTTTGTGTGCACATGCACATGTGTACATATGCATATGAGCACGTGAGATTTTGTGTGAGGATGAAGGGAAAGCAATATTCACAATTCATCAGCTTAGTGTCACTTGGAGGATGCCGATGTTATTGCTGGGGATAGAGTAGTCTTTCCTGTGGGGAAAAGACTATTAGTGGAGTAATTCCAGAAAGTTTAAAAAACTACCCTACGTGTTTCTGAAACATTGTAAAAGGTTTTAGACATTTGTAACATCATCCAGATTTTGCCTATTTACATTTCATTCAGCCAAACTGGAGACTTTGCAGAACAAGAACAGTTATTTAAGGAAAAAGTCATCCAGAAATCTAGCCTGAAGAGCTTACCATAAAATAAAATGTGTCCCATTGTAACTAATGGGGCAAATTTTTTTTTTAGTTAAAATACAGATTCCTTAGGATGACAAGATTTGAAGGCTATGTTCTCAATAAAATGTTATACAGTTTGTCTTGGTAATCCTAAGTGTTCAAAATCATACAATTGGCATGAAAATGAAAATCTCCCTCAAAATGACACATTAGTTTCTGGTCTCTGGATTTCTGAACTAGAGCTGTCCAGATTTTCAATTTATTTTTGCAATCATCACAACTAGAAACTAATGAAAAACTAAAATTGCACAGATTGTCAAGTTGTATCAGGATTGAATGAGCCAATGCTTTGTCAAGAAAGCTTTGAGTACCAAGAGCCTTGTGGCAATAGCCTAAGTGTTGGCCCTTGTGGAACAGCTGGTGTCTGTATCTGGATAGATTTTACAAACCACTTTCTATTGCTTCTCTTTTAACTGCTGCATTGGAGGAATATATCACTTGGGTAAAAACAACTTCTGACTGCTTATGCTTCTGAGGTGCTTTTCATTACAAAGCAAGTATCTCCAAAGAATAACTATCTTAATTAACATTTGCAGATCTTTAGTATTTTTTGACAACAGCTGACCAAATTAGGGCCACAATGCACACCAGCTAGACCAGTTAAATTTTGAATTCACAAAACCAGGAGCTTTTATTGCCAACCTAGCTAAATAATGGCAGAACAGGTGCTGTGGGGAAAAACGTGCTACTGCTGCAAGAGCTATAGCCCTTATTAACTCCCTTTTGCAGACAGGAAGGCAGTGGAAAGCAATATCAGATTTCATTTTGTACTTGCTTGCTATTGTCCCTGAATAGGGAGAGGTTTAAAGGGAAGGAGTAGACCAAGGCTGTACCTGCATAATTTGTTTTTCAAAGGTAGCACAACCTTGTTCTAATGCACAGGCATATTTTCTGAGGGATTTAAATATCCAAGTACAGTGGTTGACACCTAAGGAGGTTTGCTAAAAGGGTCTAACTTCCTCCTGGGAGTAAAATGAATCCATTCTTTCTTCAGTGTCTCCATCTCACATAGCTTTTAGGGGGGAAAACTGAGGAGAAAGAACACATTTGTCATGTGTTGGCTGTGATTCCTTCCACATAGGGTCATTTTTAGAACCTTGTCCACTGCCAGTGGGTCTGAGCAATTTGCCACAGAAGGAGCATCCATCAGTAATAGGAGAGCACACATCTTCCGCGGCTTTTAATGTCAGCTTCAGCCTTGTTCCCTCAGTGCCTTTCCCTGCTCTTTGTGTGTGTGCATGTGTGTAGGAGGGCTGGGTGTGAATTTGTCCAAGAGGAGGGGATTTCACACCTGAGTATGGAGAGGTTAATTTGCTATAGTCCTCTGCAGGCATTGCTGTGGGTCTGGAGTGTGCACAATAGGTGAACTTGTATAATCTAAGGAGATAGCCATAACCTTAACCATTTCTAGGTGGGTAACCCAAAGCAACTGAAGCCTGTGCTGCGAGGGATTTTACCTCGTCCACTCATACAAAATCTGCCCTGATGAGTTCCTTATCTGAGGCAAGGTAGCAGGTTTTCAGCTCGGAGATGCGCCTAGTGGTGGAGAGGGATGCTGGAGAGGGAGGTGGAAGGAGGGATGCAGTGGTCTTGGCATGGAGCAGTTCTCACATTACACAGTATTAACTAAGGGCTGCCACACAAGAGGCCAGCAGCTGCGCCTTTGTTTTTGTAGGGGTTTTGTGTACAATCAGATCCTAAACCAGCAGACAGTGCAGGCGGCACTGGTCTGCTGTGGCCATGGGATGGCCTTCTGCTCGCTCTTTGCATGTGTCCATAAGGGGTACTCACAAACCCAGTTCTGAGTGGGGCTGCCAAGGGAGGTTCAGCCTGCTTGGGAAGTAGTTTGTTGCTGGCCCGGCATCAGGGTCAGCACACAGTGCTTCTGCTGAGGCTTAGACCTGCAGCTTCCTGCCCCACACCTCAGAATCTTGCTATTGTCATTTGGTCCAAAGCAAGCCCTTTCAGAGATGCTATGTGACAACTACTGCTCCTTGCACTTTCTCTTAAGAGTATGTAATGAAATCCTTAATTTCCACCACCACATGATGCACAAATACCTGTTTTACTCATTACTTGTTGTTTAGTGGTCTTCTGCTGGGGAGGCAGGGGGTGGGGGTGAGAGGCGTGGCAGGCAAACCCAGACAGCACAAAAGCCTGTCTGTACAATCACTTTTCTGAACAAATTTGAACCAGTATGGTTGATTTCACTTGGTAGCACTTCGCAGTGTCTGGTTAAAGTATGTTTGTCCCAGCACTAGGTCCTTCCAAAGGAGGGAAAAAGCCTCCCAAATGACCTTGAATGTGCTATTCAAGGGCAGGGAGCTGCATTAATGTGAATAGGAGGTGACCATCTTTGGCTGTGTAAACAGTAGCTTTGGTAAACCACTGCCACTCCAGCAACAGAAGCCAGGAAAAGGTAGTGTCAGCAGAGAAGATCTGAACTAGGAGCCTCATAGTCAATCCTTTGTCCTGCTTTTGACTCACAGCATGAGCTCAGTCACACTGCCTTGCCCTCAGTCCTTCACCTGCCTTGGCTCGGTGTGCTACAGTGCCTTAAAGGAAGGGCTCTATCTCTTACCTCAGGTTGTTGCCATATACGATACCAGAACCCACCTTATAGTGCTAGTAATAATAAACACTCATTAGCAAGCTATTAATAGAATCTGAAATGATATGCTGACCTGTAGCTAAAGCCCAAAGGAGCCACATCTATGTGCACCGTTTCCAGTTCTGGTCCTGCTGAGGTCTGTCTTTTTCCATTTTCAAAGAGTACAGCTAGTGCCAGAGCAGAAGAAAGAGCTGCCTCACTCTGGAGGGCACAATGTCCAAGTGCCCCAGGGCTGAATCCCATCTTCAGCAATGTCCTTCAGCATTGTGGGAGAGCCTGCATTCTCCAATCACAAGATTGGGAAGGAGATTATCCTGCACCAGGATGTAAGTACAATTAAATCCTCTTGTTTCCTGCTGATCTCTGCTGGACCTGAGCTACAGGAGAGGCTGGTATATCTATTCTAGCTCATCCAGCAGGCGGTGATGGAACCTGAGCATTACCCCTCTCCCAGTTGGTCAGACTAAACAGCATGACTTGGCACACACTGGAACAGGCTGGGAAACATGTCGCAATTAGCTGGCCACATCCACGATGCCAAAAGGATGAACATGAAGAGATGCTGCCATGCCAGTCTTAAGTAAACAGACTCTGCTGAGGAGCACAGGGCACTGTGCTCCTCAAAACAGTACTGTTGTGCCTTTGAAGTGGGGTAATTAGTTCTGTACCCCACTCAGGCCATGTTCAGCTCCTGTGGGACCATTTGTGGTGCCAATTGCAATATCCTTTGGTGACAATCCAGGCTGTGTTGGGATTTCAGCACCGTTCCCTGTTGCTGCATGCTCCCGAGCTTGCAAAAAGCTCCAGACCTTAGTGTCAGTGAGACCCTGCACTGCAGGAATGACAAAGCAGGAGTTTTGCAGACAATTGCATTTTATGAGAAGCAATTATGAAGCTGAGCAGATCTGTGTGAGAGAACTGAGTAAAACATTACAAGGAAAGGTCTGCTATAACTGTCCTCCCTAAAACTGGCAACAGACTGGGAAAGGGAGTGGGAGGCTGTGTGAGAATCCTCATTTACTAGAGAGCTCTCTGTCTATCTCTGGAGATTTATGAAACCCTGTAGTTAGTTCTTTGTTAATGTCTTATACTCCCAAAAGGCCCCTTCCCGTTAGAATAGATCATGGCCTCCCCCACCATGGGAAGAACAGATTGTTACATAGTCCTCCAAAAGGACCTGACTGAGATCATCAGAGATAAAACAGCACGGGTCTTCTTTTGAAGCAAAAGTAAAACTAGTTACGTTCTATGTCTATGGTCTTTCATTTAGCGGAAGAGAGATGAATAATAGATGGTCTTCTGGAAGTATTGTTCCACGAGCTCTTAGTTGGAATCAGGCAATGCCAATACACTAAGAGCATTCAAGATTATTCTATTTAATCTCCATAATGATATAGTAATTTTAGCTTAGTGAGATGCAACTGGCAACTTCCTCCTTTCCCCCATAAAGACCTTGAATCTGTAAGTGAAAGGAGGTCTTAGCCATGACCCAAGGCAATAGATAAAGAGCCTTTAGCTTCCCTGTCATTCTACAGAAGTGTCAGATAACCAGGACCTGGTATAACCCATTGTAATTAGGAAACAACATACCGCTGAAATGTTTCAGGATGCAAGGGACATCTCAAGAAAAAAAAAAAAAAGTGCCTCAGAAGTACCAAGTAGATGAGAGTAGCAGAGAGGCAGACAGTTAATCACAAATATCAGTGACAGCAACAGGACAATAAACCTTATTTACTACAGACATTTTTGGTTTGGGGTTGTCAAATCCCTAAGGAAGAGGGAAAGGAGAGGGGTCATAAAATATAAGGCAACTAACCACAACATCCTGCATCCATGTGTCTCAATTATCTTCCAGATATTGAGATTTAATACCTGTTAAAGTCCATACTAGCCCCAGGGATCATCCTGACAAAGTAAATGAAAACAAGTGCTTGGATGTTCCAGAGTGTTTGGAAAAGGCTTAGCAATCAGGCTTAAAACTATAGCTTCATTAAACAGGCACTAACACATATATACAGTACTGCAGAAGTAGCTAACAAAAAATAGGTATGCATCCTCCTTCCTGATTTTGACTCTCAGGGCAGATCAGCCCACTGCCGTAGCCACCAATTCATTTGAAATGCTAAAAATAGGCTACAGAGTGTTGCTTTTCTGTCCAGTTTGAATGCAAAACAGATGTGTTGTGTGGCAGAGCACCACTTTGGCTGCTGATAGCTTCCAAGCCAAATAGTTTTTTATTATATGATGTCTAAGAGGTGTGCAGTATTTTGCCTTATGCTTTGTGGACTGCAGCACTCCACAAAATATGCAGCCTTGCCCAGCAACAGAAGATACTGAGAAATCTTAGAGCTGCTGTTTCCCTGCCTTACAGTTGACTACTCCTCTCACATTTATCTAAAAACACTTCAGGTACAGTGTGGACACAGGTTCTGACCTGAGAAGGTGCAAGGTCCAGAGGAACATGTAAAAAGTGTACAGAAGTAGCACATCCTGACCCAGAGAATTTAACAAAGTTGGCATGGTCAGACTCCAAAAAAGTATTAGGATTTCCTCACAGCCTGAAGTCCTAAACAACAGCAAACCAAGTGTAGGGTACCAGTCTTCACCTAAGAGACAGCATGTCATTTGCTGTTCAAGCATCTCCAGGCTGCCATGAGAATCCACCATTCCCACCTGGCAAGGTCTCCTTTGGAAGATGGGTTAACAGCAAAGGAGTGCCATGAATCAGATGCAGCACATGGGGCTGGGGACATGGGAGCATGATACAGCACTCCTTAAGGATGGGTCATGGACCGGCAGCACTCTCTCCCTCTTGGGGCACTTCTCTGAGCTATACCTTTCACCCCAGTTCTGTGCAAATATCTGTTCCAGCTGTAGGTAGCCCCGTGCCAGCCATGACCTTTGTAAGTGAGAGGCTACATTGATCATACAGGAACACTCAGAAACTGGAATAAGGCTAGGCTCTTGGAGAGAAGATGGAAAGAAAAGACACTTGCCCATTCATTTGCACATCCATCTTCTGAGAGCCAAGAACCACAGTTCTACCTGGGCTATCTTTCAAGATCCCTTCCAACCCTTAGGATTCTGTGATATGCTGGCTTTATATGGCTGGTATGGCCAGTTTCCTCTCTGTCCAATGGAACACTAGAGAATAGACTCACAGGGCAAGGGAAACACAGAATTTGATCTCTCATGTCCAGAGTTGTGCCAAAATCTCTTAATCTCTCCACCAACACTGCTGATGTGACAGTGGAGTAGAGGGCCATTACTGCCAGGCAGCAGAGGGCTACTGCTTTTTGTATATTGTGTATTGTCCCAAAAAAGAGGTAGGATTCCCTCCTTGTTTCAGTGCACAAGGCCCTTGCAGCAAGCATCATGTACTCTGCTCTGTTTCCAGTAATTTCCCTGTAGTTTCAAAGTAGACACTTTCAAGAAGGCTTGACTTGTTTTAAAGTGGAGTTTAAAGTGTTGTCATGGTGTCCTGAATGTGAAGTGACAGAATAATTTGGGCCGTGGCTGAAAACGTGTTTTAGTCTTCTGTACATGGCATCGTAACAGAGATGAACTCAGACGTAAGGAGGATATGGCTTCCTGGGATTCTCCAGCAACTGGTCACATGCCATTTGATATAGAGGACATCATCACATGTGAAACTTCATTTGACCTCCCTCCTTAGATACAAGTCTGGCAGTGACCCAGTCCCATGCATTTGTGCTCTGTACCAAGTCGTATGTCCGTAACAAACCCTGTATTAACATTGGTATTTTCCACTCTGAAGTAACAGTATTACCCTATTCAGGAGCTGATTTCAGGCACAACACTGGGAATAAAGCATATCTAATGTAATCAATCTTGCATTTCTAGCTGAGGCAGTGCTTAGGTTGCTTTTTGCTAACAGCAGCAGCTATACAGAACCAGTATGTACTATATTCCTGCTGCAGAGAAAAGCAAACTGTCAGGAGAAGAAAGGATTGTTCCTGGTATCATTTCTCCACCTACACAGCAGAAGGCAGTGCTGCTTCAAGCCAAGCAATTATCCTCAATTTATTACAATAATGACAATAGCAAAGGACAAAGATTAAAAATTATTTCTGGATGGGGCTGACCAGCAAGGAAGGAGCGTTGTGCCAGAGATTGCACTCAGACCTATGAGTCTGCCATGGGTGTTACATCCCTTCTCTTCTACCTAAAACATCTGCCTTTTTGCCTGATGAGCTGGAGCCACCCCTGCACTGTGTGCCTGTCAGACGCCCACACTTTCTCTGAGCAGCATTGTGGGGCCTGCCCACCCCGGCACCCTGCCACAGCGACAGGGTGGCAGACCCTTCACAGCCCCTCTTTCTCCCCACTAATCCTCCATCTCACAGAACGCTGTGAGGAGAAATGCCCTGCCCAGAGACATAGGAGGCGACGATGGCACAAGTGTCCTTCCTGCAACATTGCCTGGTGCAAGTCAAGGCTTTGAGGAAGTGCAAGCCCCAAATTTAATGGGGCTCCACGAGTGCCTGAGGAACTGAGGTCTGGACCCATGCTACACACCAGATGGTGAAAAAACAGTCATGGGAGCAGACAGGATTCAAAATGACCAGTTGATTTCATATATTTATGCACAAAACTTGAAACTAGCCAAGATTTGGAAAGAAGCAATCAATCTCTATTAAAAGAAGCAAACAAATAAATGAAAATAAAACCAGAAACAAACACAAACAAACACGCAGACCCCACAGCTGGTGGAGGTTCAGCCAAAGGGTGAACAACTCATCTTCGACATTCAAAGCTCTCAACTTTGGGAAATATGATCTGCAGACTTTTGCTGAATTGTCAATTGTCAAATGTCAGTGAAGTACAAGGTTGCTTTTTGGATTTTTTTTTTTCTTCTGAAGGAAGCCATTAGCTAATAGTTTATTACATTCAATGAGGCAATGACAGAAAAACAGTCTAACTTCAAATGTTGAGATCTGGTTTTGTTTACATTTATTTTATCCATTTTTAGCAATGAATGCCAGAAAGGAATGTCTGTTAACAGTGAAGATGTATTGTCTTCCTCTGTATTTTAAACAATGTTTCTTACCATAATCTAAAAAAAACCCCAAACCTCAACCTCTGAAACAGAAAGATTGTGGAAGGATATATTTTGCTTTACTATATCTTTATGCAACCATACCTTCTACCCTTTATTTCTGACTTTTTTTCCCCCCTTTTCTTCCTGGGTTTTCATTAGTATGTGCTACCCTTTAAAGAAAGGACAGCTGCATCTCAGGCAAAGGGACATCATTCTTGGTGTTGCCGCAGGGCTTCCTCTGTGATACTGGGTAAATCACACAGGCCTCTGTAAGAGGAGCTGTTGGTGCTCAGAGACTGTGAATTCACCCAAGCAAGGCTAAACATTTATAAACTGTCACCTACAATGTTATTATTGACTCATTCTCTGTAAAACAAGGCTATTGAGTTTATTTCCAGAGCTCTTTCCCAGGCTTCTGAGTGCAAGCTGCTGTCAAGATGTGTGTTGGGGGGGTGTTAGTGAAAGATCACTCTGTTATGGTACTCTTCATCTCGTGCAGTCCGAACTGGGGTCCTAGCTGCTCTTGCAGCATCTGGGAATGTTTAGTCTAGAGAAGAGGAGACTGAGGGGAGATCTTATTAACATTTACAAATACCTAAATGGTGGGTGTCAGGAGGTTGGGACATCTCTGTTTTCTATTGTATCTAGCAACAGGACAAGGGGTAATGGGATGAAGCTGGAACACAAAAAGTTCCACTTAAACATAAGAAAAAACTGTTTCACTGTGAGGGTGAGGGTGTAGTGGCACAGGCTGCCCAGAGGGGTTGTGGAGTCTCCTTCCTTGGAGGTCTTCAAGACCCACCTGGACATGTTCCTATGCAACCTGATCTAGGTGACCCTGCTTCTGCAGGTGGATTGGACTAGATGATCTCTAATGGTCCCTTCCAACTCCTACTACTCTATGATTCTATGCTCTTCTGATGTCAGCAGTGATGTTGCAAATTTTACAGCACCAGCTCTATGGCACAGGCCAACAGTGCAAAAACCATCATTGTTACATCCGCAACAACGTCCTTTTCTACTTACTGGTCTAGACATTTCCACACCTAGCCCTTTAATGCTTTCAGGGAAAGTGCATTCCATAGCTTGGGCTTTGTGTGGTCCAGCACAGGAGTATCTCTCCCCATCCTGAAACCTGAACAACCTCTCCAGGATCTCAGTACTGTTCAACATGTGGCCCACTGGGCTGGCATGCACTGCAGTGACATTTCAATCACAGTTGCCATTACCCCTTCGGACTGAAGCCCATTAGCTGCTAAACGGGCTACTTCCTGTTGTTCAGCTGAAGGAAGCACTTTGTTGGGAATATAATCAATCTTACCACAAAACTCTGGCTGGTACTCTCTCAGGTGATTAAACAGTCACATGGGAGAAAAATGACACAATTCAAGGGTTGCTCTTAACTGAGCTAGGACATGAAAAATGCAAAGTGTCACTATATTACTTGACTCCCTTACATCACCACCCCCAAAAAGGAGCCATGAAGTGTGGCCCCTCCATGATGGACTTATGCATAATTCAAAACATGAGCTGCCTTCAGGAGCAGATCTCTGTGTCCGAGTCTGCTGAGAATGCCAAGCAGCATGAGCCTGAGGGCAGATCATTAACAGTGAGATAAAATGAAGCGCAGGAAAAGACTGAGATCACACATGGGAAGTCACAAACTGACAATTTCAAAAGGTCTGTTAGGAAGTGAACATTTCCAGAAGGTCTCATAATTTTACAAATATCTCTAGATTTGTGGTCTTTCTGCTACATAGTCTTCTTATCTTTTATTCACCATACGGGCTTCTCACAGGCATAGAATATAATGCTCTTTAAATCATCAGCATCTAAAGCAGAACTAGTGTTAGATTTTAAATGGTCATTCCAAGGTTCCAAATTATCATTCCAATGTCTCTTCTATTTTTACATGAAAGACAGAGAGGTTGAGCTGCAATGGGAAAAGGATGGAGCATTTTCAATCCTGAATGCATCACAACATAAAACAAAGGCCAGCATAGCTGAAGTGACCATTAGTTTTCAAAGAAAACTAGAGGCAGTAGGTAGGTCAAGAGTTGTTTCAAGGAATTATTGTAAACACAAGGAACTCTGCTTTCACACAAAGTCACTAGACAGTGTGATTTGAATTTGCTAAAGCTTTTACCTTGATGAGGTTAGCATACAAATCAGTTACCTTGGGGTCCCAAATTACTGTGGTGCAATCGGTGACATTAATGGTTGGGACCTGCATTCTTCCCATGTGATTGTTTCAGGTCAGCTAACCCCCACAGTAAAAATTCCATCAGTTGAATAGGCTTATTCTTCAAAAAAACCCAACCCCTGTGGTTAATTTCTAGCTTGAATAATATATATTCAGATCACTCTCACACAATGCTGTGTTTCCTTGCCAGACCTGAACACCCTATATTTTTTATTATATGATCTGTCATAAAAGTCATGGTCAAGTTATTCATCTGACCCTTCTCCAGTGAGCAATATTTTTAATTCTTCCTCTGCAGAGGCAGTCCTGATATGACTCTAACAAAACCTGCAACCTGTGTTTTTTAAAAATTATGTTGATGTTTCTCCTAAGTTGTCATTCTAGATTAATTATAAGGAATACTTTGTCATTATGCCATCACCATTTGAAAAATAGAGTAACGTATGAAAATTAATACAAGAATGAATTGTAAGTTAGCATCATACAGTAGCACTGGTATATGCATTTGTTAAAATCAATCAATCAAACAATCAATCAATCAGTATCAGCATCCTGAAAGTATCAGTAACAGCCCTGAGAAGACATTACAGATAATCTGCAAAAGAGCAAAGCATAACCACGTATTAGTCTGCAATTTGGAGAATCTGCTAGTTATCCATTATGGGCATTTAGATACCAAATGCTTCTTTGAATGCTGACATACTGACATGCCATGTTTGCTGCATCTCAGTCCTGTTCAGGAAGAGTCGGAATATTTTTCTGGTCTCTTTGTCTTCAGCCCCCTCCCCTGCAAGCTTCTGCCTAGCTAAGTGGCTTGAGGGAACTGATACTTCCTCTGTTTCACAGCTAGTAGACCTGCTTCCCGGGCTTGTAGTAGTTATATGAATACACTTACAAAACATGTCTTTTTAATCCTTCCTCCAAATGCAGAGAAGGAAAAACTGCATACACTAAACAATCGATTAGCAACAATTAGGAAAATTACAGGGTTGCTTGAAAAGCTACTTATCCGAGAGATCTCCATTAATCTCTACAGCATGGTGAATTCAAATGCTTGGAGCTAGCAAGCAACAAGCAGTCTGCTGGACATGTTGTTGAGCCTTCACATGTTCAAAACCTAGTATGTTTTTTGGCTTTACTGGTCAGATATAATTTTTTAAAACAAAATGACAATTTGAGGTTTCTTTCTATTAACTGATGTTGAAGAAAAGACTCTGTGTGCTAATGCATTTTTTGGCTTTTTGATCACACAGCTGAAGGAGTTTGCAAAAATTATTGCTGATAATCTTAACAAATCTATTAAAACCATCACTAAATCAATATCTCCAAAAAGTAGAGTGAGCTGACAAACCTCCATGAGGCAATGGCCCCAAGAGCTTTCAAACAAAGTGATGGTAAGGAATTCAATGACAGACACTTCACAGTGTTTGATGCACAGGCAGAGCAGTGTCCTTGGGAAGGCTGTGGAAAGTAGGGTGCAAAGTGCACCTCCTTGGATCTCAGTATCAGTGAGGAGCTTGTACTTAGCATGGCTGGATGACAAGAGAATCTGATCTGCAGAGAAATGCAGTATGGCCAAATAATGGATGTGTCCATAGTGCAGCTTCTCAGCAGGGGAAACGCTGCTTTGGGTGCTTCTGCAACTTCCAGGCAGACTGCAGGTACCTGTAGCACTGGGGGACAGATTCTTCCTGCTTTCTTGCAGTCAGGAAAGTAATAGACTTCCCCTGCTCTCCTCTGCTTGGCAGACATAAACATTTCTTCCCAGCTGGTGTCACTTTTCTGACTATCTTGTGATGTTCAGCTGCATCAAGCCCCTGCATCAACACAGCCAGAAGCCTTTTGTCATCCTTTTTATCCTGTGCTCTTTAATTCCTAAAACCCTAACAACACACTCACTAGTTTGTTCCCTGACCAGCTCAGACTAGAAACAGAAATGACTGTTCTTCCATTCTTCTACATCTGTCTCTTTCACCCTGATGCACTTTCTTTTCCTTGCTAAGGCCATATTACCTACATACTGCTTGCTTTCCTGCTGAGCATGCCCACAGCCCAAGAGAAGCTATCTTCAAAACATAAAAATGTCTTGAAAATCCTACTATCTCAACACATTTGCCACTGTGACTCCCTTGATATGACCATGCTCATTAATTCCCATGTCTTGTGATGATAAAAGATGCTTGGGCAACCCTTTCAGGCTGAGTCCATGCAGCAGACCCACTGTAGGACAGAAATGCAAAAGAATCCATTGCATAAGCAAAGTACATTAAGCTGGTGTAAACAGGAGCAATGCACAAATACCACTAAGTCTTTCCACAAATCCATGCTATTTCCATTTTTGGAAGGAAGAGCCAAATGTTGGAGGAGCTAAGACAATAAACTGAATGAAGGATAAACTGATGCAATGGTCTTCACGCCAATGATTGAAGTGCACCAGCATGGCACTAACAGAGAAATCTTTGAAACCATGAGCAGAAGTCAAGCAAACGGGAGCCTGCAAAGCCAACCTCCTGTTCACACCAGAACTCTTGATGAGGGCATCCTTCAGAGCAGGACAGACCAGCTGAACTGAACTTCTCCTAAAATGCACACAGCATTGCCAAGGCTGGGTGATATTTGTCTTTTCTTTCCTTGACTGGCCCTTAGGATTGTTGCTCCACTGCAGTAAGAAGTGGTCTGAGACCTTGGGGGTGAAGCAGCAGGATGGTGAGGGTCCTTGTATGTGTGAGATATGGGTCTTCTGTTCTGGTCAGACATTGCTACTGATCTACTGCTTAAAATACTAATCAGACAATGGTGCTACTTCAGGAATCTTGATTGATTCTCAACAGTGACCAAGACACTGAACAGCTTCTTTTGCCCTTCATTGAGATCTCAGACTAGTTGATGTGTAAGTAAAACCAAGAAAGCGTAAAGAGGCATAAAATAATTCAAGGACTGAAAATAGTTCTCTCCATGGAGAGAATTGTGAAGCTTTGTCTGCTTGTTCTGCCAAAAAGGTGAGCTGATTAGCATGTATATGCACCTTTGTGAGGGAAAAATACATGGCATGGAAGAGCTTTTTAATCTATAAAATGCAGATGTAAATGAACAATTTGCCAGAACAGAAACATATTTTCAAAGCCAAA
Source organism: Colius striatus (assembly GCF_028858725.1). NCBI lineage: Eukaryota > Metazoa > Chordata > Aves > Coliiformes > Coliidae > Colius > Colius striatus. The sequence continues at coordinate 34,782,156 of NC_084790.1, forward strand.
GCTTTCAAAGCCAAAGCTTTTTCAAAGCTTTCCTGATGAAAAGAAGACAGAATAAGGGAAAAGGCAGACACTGTCTTGCTCTCAGTCTTCACATCACAGCTGGTGGGGGTCGTGCATCACAATGCTATGATAGGTCTTAGAGGGCTACAGACCTTAGAACATTTGTGCCAGTGGAAACTCAGGCCATTTTATTCAAGAAAAAAACCTAAAATAATCATCAAGATTAATTTAATATTGTGGAAAGCCTAAGCTTCTCTTCTCAAGACCCAGCACCAGCGGCTTTACACTGGCTTGCAGCTACCACCTTACAAGATTCAAATAATCTTTTACAAGTTCAGTCTTTCCTTTTTTAGTGTAAGAGAAAGGCTTTTGAACAAGTTTGATATTCTTTTTTCCCCCTCCTTTGATCTGTCTAATCACATTAATTAAGTGGCTGTTAAAAATTGTAAAATTCAAATCTTTCAGGAATTCCATAAAAATACTGAACTATGCCATGATAGCTTCTTATACTACTCCCAATGCCACGTGACTACCAACCCCGTATCGATTTCCTTTCATCTCAAAAACTGAAGTGATACTCACTGCCAAAATAAAAAGCTGTCTGAGTTATGAGAATGCACTACCAGCAAGTTCCACGATCAAGCGTAGGTATAAAAAAAATGGGGGATGGGGTTGTGAAAGCATATGTGGAAAAGCTGAATCTACTCTGTGAGACTATATGTATTCATAATAAAACAATACAGGAGCAAAGGTGATTGATGGATACCACAATAACACTGATCTTATCCTGAGCTGGATGGACCTTGCCTCTGGTTTAGCTTAGAGCAGTCCTGAGCAGCAGCCAGCCATGTCCCACTGGATTTGTTCCTGCACATTTTTCCCCAGCTAAAATCTTTCCTTTTGTCTCCGCGACAAAGACTTTACCAGGGATGGGAGAGGAGGAAGAGAGACAGAATGAGACAGGACAAGGTGTAAATAAGCAGATACTACATTGACCAAAAATAACACACAGATATTTCTCCCTTGCTGCTTTCAAGAGCCCTCTAATTGCCAGACAATGGTCATGCTGAGGCTCTTGAGTTTAATATGTACCTCCTACCGAGTCTTGTACTTCATATAACATTTTAACATGAAAGATCAAGATTTGACGCACAATGCTCTCTCTCCAGGAAATGGGGCTACCTGCAGTATAAATAGTAAAGGTTGTGGATCTGCTATAAAGCAATCCACAAAGAGGCAGCACCTGCTTCTCTCTGTGATATGCCTGGGCAGAAAGAGGGCAGAAGCCCTTAGCAGGAGATACTCTAAAACTGCCTATCCATCTCCAAAGTTACACACTGTGACTCACTAATTCCTTGGTTTCACATGGCCTGAAGAGGACTTGAAACACAAAAACTTGCTTAATATCTTGTGAGAAAAAAAGACATCTTTGGGTTCAAATAGATCTGCATTCCTCAAAGAAAACATTTCTCTTTCCTCTGACAGAGAAAGCCTCTTCTCCTAACGCCACTCCATCCAAAGTGATGCATGATTTTTCATCTTAGAAGTCTTTTCATCACTTGCCATGGCTTCTTCTAGGGCTGTCTGTCCTTTCCTGACAGGGAGCCAGAGCAGTCTCTGTCTAGATATGGTCTGCAGTAGATTGGCATCACGTGTACTCTCCCTGAACCAGCTGCCTCATTGCATTGCTATTGATTCCGAGTTGGATTTCTGCAGCAAATCTATTGCATTTCCATTAGCAAGACTGCAAATGATGAAGATGTTCATTTATATCGTTCCAGCTCCGTATCACAATTAACCTGCTACTTAGCCTCCAGTAAGCCAAATTCTGCCTTCTCATCTGATGCTGACGAAGTTCCCCCAAATTTCTCTGCACTCAAAATGTAGGCATTGCAAAGCTGAGCTGGGCTGCTGCATATGTTTATTTGCAGTGCATGATCTGGAAATAAAACATTTCACTTTAAAAGTACAATAGGTACTGGAGGAGGATAATTTCCTCTGCAGTGAAAATACAAAATCTAAGTTTTGTTATCAATTATTAATCAGTCTTGCTTTGACAATTTTGATGCATTACTGTCCCAGGTGTCATTTTTAATAAAGAAACAATAGCCATACACTTCGTATACCAATTGTATTTTCTGTACTCACATATAAATACATATATAAATGAGGAGAGAGCAATCAGTTCAGTCCTCTGCCTGTTAAATAGAACTGTTTTTTATGCACACAATGAATGTTAACAAGGGGGATGGAAGGGATACAAAAACAAACAAGTCAACAGATTTGTCTGACAAACGCTCTGCTTTTTGAGGATGTTTTAAAGACAGTGTGAGTAACTGGACTGAGGGGAGGAGGTCTCAGTTGCCAATTTAGTCTTAATGGACCTCAGCTTCCTAAAAATTGCTGCTTCTTATGCATGTCACCCCATCAGTCCCAATCACACTTTACGCTGCATGTTTCTGCCATGAGTATAGACACTATGACCTTTGAGATAGCAAAGAAAGAAGTGTTTCAGGGAAATACAGACTGGCTGGCTTAGTACAGTGGCACTTGCTTTACTGCTGCTTGTTAATGGAGGCCCAGTTGTGTCTCCGGGGCCTACTGAGTTCAGCATCTCTTTATGATACTCTTGAGATGGGCTCAGAACTTGTCTGGTATCTTAACAATGATTAATTATAACTTCCCTGTGACAAGACATTGTTAATTCATAAAACACATCAAAGAAAAGTCATGGCTTGCAAAACAAATCTTGATATTGTGTATCAAACATATAACTTAGAATTCAAATTGCAAGTCTCCCTGATCACTCATTGGAGAAGGCCTGCTAGAGCCATGCTGGGAATCATCTGGGAGAGGTCTCTTCCTTTATGCCGAACAGGGAGCTGAAGGCTGTCTTGCTCCCTACTGCAGGCAATTAAGTTAGGTGTCTGAAGCTAATCCACATCAATACTGTATCAGAAATGATGCAGTATCTGCCTTAAGGTGCTCTCCTCTTACATCTTCAAGCTTTGGGAGAAAAGCAATCTCCTTGTGGCACTGCCCTGCACTGTAACAGTGAGCATATACAGCCTGTGCTGTGTCATCTACTTTTCTCTCCTGTCAGTACAGTCTCCTGTGGCTCTCTGAGACAACCCTGACCTTGAAGCTTTCAGAGGCTGCCAGGGATGGACTCAACCCTGCAGCATTGAGATGGGAATCTGAACTGTGGAGCATGGGTCAGAATTAGACTGTTTCAAGAAAAAGAACAAATGCTGTGTGAAGCTGCTGTGAACAAACTCTTGCTGTCTACAAACTGAAGCCTTGACCTGCAGCAGCTATAAGGAGAGGGAAAGGCTCCCTCCAGCTTACCACAAAGGTAAAATACAGACCTTCATAAATCACTGTGTGTAGCAGAAAGAGCATCAAATGCAGAGCTGGGAAAGAACTAGTGGTGAAAGCCACAGAAAGAAATTGCAAGGAACATTTATAGTATGGTACCAAAACAAGGGACAGGCTGATCTTCTTTCTATTTTTCCCATCCCTAGCTCTGAAGAGACAGAAGAAACTCATTTTTTCACATTCCTAGCTCTAAAATGACACCATAGTATGTGGATAAGTGTGGAGGGGAGTTGAGACCACTTCCCAGGTAGGCACCCACTACCAGTCCTCAGAGACACTCAAAATTTTAATACTTTTTCCATTGTGCATGAGAAAACAGCAGCCTTTACTTGCCCAGTATGCATACAGTGTTGGCAGAAACCAGAGACACGTGACTGAAGCAGTCCAGGTCAGAGTGGTTGACAGCATTGTACAGTCCTTTCTCCTCTTTGCCATGTTTTCCAGGCAAAGGCCAGCACTGGCCAAGTAGGAGGGAGCCATATACAGGTCTGGTGCACTCACTCACCGCTTACCTATGTACCCACCCATATCTGCATGTTACAGCCAGCACAAGTTGGTGGGCACAGAGGTATGAAGATGCAGATGTGTCTTTTGGTCAACTGCTGGCCACCAGCAGCTGGCCTTGCAGCACATGGCACTCGAGGTGGGCAGGGAAGCTAAAAGTGGAAAGGACTTTGGGGTAGCACAGATTTGCCACTGGTGAAGTGCATCCTTTGGACCCTGCTCTCTGCCAGGTCTTTTTGCTCACATCGAAAGCCACTCTAGGAATGTCCTTGTGCTGCAGTCTGTCTCCTACCCTGCCTCTCGTGTGTCCCATGGGATGTCACCAAATCGGGAGGGCTGGGATCTCAAAGCCAAGGGCTTGGGCACCTTGGATTGCAGGCAGAGACAAAATTCAGGAGCACTGCACTCCTTTGGCAGAGCTGTCACTCCAGAAAGACATCCTCACACAGACCTTGGAGGGTGGTTTCGGTGAAAATCTATTTAAACGGAAAGAGAACGCAGTGGCAAAGAGGGGAGTGGCTGGTCTGTAGCTGTATAGACACAATTAGTGGAGAAATAAAATTTTGACAGTACTACAGAGTCATATATATTACCAGCCTCAGTAAAGGGTGAAATTGTATTTAAAGGTGTTGGTGTAGGAAGAAGTAAAATTTAGCTCTGGAATTGTGTTAGCACTTTTACAATCTGCATGTCTTCTCAGAGACTGTAGGTTAGCACGTGCTATTACATCCTGCTTATAATGAAATCTTCTCTGGTGTAATTACGCTAAGATTGACACACTCCCTAAAAATGGGATTGCTTTAAAACATTCACCTTTCCTTTCTGTTTCACCAAAGGAGAAATGATATTGCAATATAAACCATAAACCAAATAGAAAGGAAGAGATTATTTATGTATTGGTAAAGGGCAAAGTATAATAATAATAGGAGTGAGACCAGTCTTGGATCTAATGTACCAGACACAATTACTAGGGTTGTCTCTCTTCTGCTTTCTCTCCAAGGCTCCAGGAGAAAGAAGAATCAATTAGCTCTCTGCAGACTATGACCTTGAAGGATACAGCTTTAAGGGGAATATGCTGAGTAAGACAGAGAGGAGAAAAGGCTTTGGAAACTCATGGAAAAGCTTAGTTCAGAAAGAATATATCAGCCACAGAATATGAGATGTGTCAGATTTTTTTAATTTCTGCACTGGATTTAAAAAAAAATCAGCACAAAAGGATGTTGCTGGGAATAAGTTACCTCACTCCGACTGAAATGGAAAAAAGGACACTGAGAGGCAAAAGAAGGGACATTCCAATTTTAAGATGCTGCTTTCCAAGACATCTTTCTGATAATTTTACAGCTGTCAAAGGCATTCATTTAAACAAAAAAAGCCCAGTTATCACTGATGCAATCTGTCAACCTCTCCAACAAATCTTGCTCTACATAAAACGCAATGACATGTTTGAAATGCAGCTGTTTCAAAAAATCCCAAGACAGTTCTTTTAGAGCTGTCCAAAAAGTTCCTTTCATGCCTCTTTGAATTCTTACGCAGATCTTCTGCAGTGCAGTTTTCCAGCTATATTTTCATATTTTTTCTTTGCAGGGAATTGAAACACTTTGCTGTAGTCAGGATAATGTGCTATAGTTAGAATACATAATGTCTACACAACCTTCTCCCTCAGAGCAATCCAAACTTGACCTGATGCCAGTTCTCCCTTTCCTTTCAGTCTGTATCTATCTGAAAGTCTATGATGCCTTAAAACATATTTATCTTAATAAAATTAAGGCAACAGTAAAAAAAACATAACTCAACCTAATCACCTAATTTCTGGACAAACATTTATTTCCCATATGGGAGCATTCTTGAATGCAGATAATGTTGTGGGTTGTTTTTTTTTATTTGGGGTGGGGTTTTTTTGTTTTTTTTTTTGCTCATGTTAGCATGTTACTGATAAAAGCTTGCCTCACATGTAGAAATTCAAGAGGATGAGGGCTGTTGTGGCACCACTAGCTTTTGATAGCTTTCCCCTCCTTGCAAGAAAGAGGCCATTTTGGCTGGACAGCGTTCCTCTGGTCACTTTATAAAGCAAAAAATTTCTGCTATATATTTAATGTCATTTATGATACTTCCACTACGAAAAAAATATTTTTTGTAATCATCATCATCATAAAAAAAAGTAAATCAGTATAGTTTTATATAACTGCAAAGGTGGTTAGGCGTCCCAATAATTCAAGTAACGTCTTACCTGCCACAAAGCCTCCTGTCATTTAGCTGCACAGCAATATTTCCCTATTAGAATGTTTCTATTAGACAAATTATATTTTAATCCAAAGTATGGCTGTCACCCATTACCTAAGAAAAAGACAGTAGAGTTTCTACAGAAATACTTAGAATTCTCTTTCAGTCATTCTGGAACTGCTGCTCAGGACTGATTCTTGTCTGAACAGGCCCTCCCCAGTTATGCTTATTTTCACTGGCAAGGTGGTTGTCCCAAAATATCTTATCTAATTCAATTGCCACATATATATACTGAGTTCAGTCCTGGTGGGGCTAAACTTAGTAGCGAAATTTTGGTGACTTCAAGGCTCCAGGGTGAAGTCCAGTATGTACCATCTACAGGGTGAGCATCCTGTGGCATCATGAGGAAGAGTATGTGAGATGGTGCTCTGCAAGACAGTTTGCAACGAACACAGTTGCTCATTCTAGTTACTGCAGCCTTCCAAAGGAAATCAGCCCCATGGTCTCTGCACAACGGTGTGCTGCCTTGTCTTTTACTAGAGTTGAAAAATTTTACACAGCTCAGGAATTGCTGATGATCTGCTCTGGATTTGATAGGTTAAAACGATGAATGTTAAAGAAACTGCACTTCAGCAATGTGGTATTTTGATGCTTTATGATCACTACTGAGAAAATAATCCAGGTACCCTGGATATTTTTGCTTTTAGGATGAGCAAAAACTAATTTGGGAACTGATCCATCTTGCACCAGCAAGAATGCTTTCCTGAATTTTTCCACAAAAGTCAATGAGGCAATGTCTGAGAAACAGGTTCAACAAGAATCAGCTCCTATAGGAGGGGAATGACACAGAGAAATGTGTGCTATGCTTTTAAGAGAAAGGGGAAGATCATAAGCTAGCTGCTAAATTAATAATTCTGTCTCTAACTGCTTCAAATACACTGTCACTCTTTCCCACTGTTCTCCCTCAGTATTTCAGGAAGATGTTTGCCAGCAACAGACTTCAGAAAGGAGGTAGCTGAAGTGCTCTGCAGGCAAAGCAAAGAAAACGAACACACATGGAAGATCCAGCACAGGACGCAAATCAAATTCGTAAGAAAAATATGCTTGTAGACTATGTGTAATAGCTATCAGACAAACCCTTGAAGTAAATCACATCTTCCCCTATGAGTGGATGCAGAGAAAAGGGTGGTACTGCCACTTTACAAAGCTCCTAAATACAGCTCGCTTCATTGCCAGGCACTCCTGAGAACTAAGTTCAGAGGCCCTTAGGTGCTCTCCTCAGAAGGTAACCCATAGTATAGTTAGCACATTTAAGCTTTGCATGTCAATCACATGTCCTCCTTGAGGACAGCTGCGGAATAGTTAAGTGCCTTTTTGTTTTGCCCTTTTTTTTTTTTTTTAAATTTGTGCCAAGGAAAAACAGAAAAACATGTAGCTTCTACTTACAAAGTTTTGGAGCAGTTTGGAGATTGGTTTCTGTTGCTTGTGCCTGAGACGCTGTGGTAGGCTCCAGGGTGGGTGGTGACAACGAAGGTGCGGCAGAGGACAACAACCCGACATCTAGGATACGGTTATACAGGGAGGGCTGGAGGAATGGTTTGGAGGGCACAAGCGAGCTGTCACTTTGCACTGTCACTTCAGCCTTGCTCTTGGGGCTAGGTACGGGGAAGGATGAGGCATATACCTCCGAAGGCACCCAGGCAGACAGAGCTGTAGGATCCACAGCGCTCTTTGGGTCTTGTCCTATCCTCCCAGGGTCAAGGTGGGTAGGAGAGTCATACTCAAAAATCTTGTCCACAAAGACCCACTTGAGGCCAGCAATGCAGAGGCAAAGGCTGAGCAGGCACGCCAGGATAGGAGCAATGCAGATCTTTTCAGAGTTGAGGCAGCCCTTCAGTCGCTCTGCCTCCAGGCACACACAGCAGGTCGCGGCAAGGCCTGCTATCCCCTGGACCCTCCTGTCCTCTCTTTGGGTCCCCGGCATGTTCTCCTCAGCCGGGAGCCCGTCAAGGGACACATCAGGGCTCAGCTGAGCCGAGGGGCTGGGGAAAGTGTCGTCAGCTACTTCAGACATGTTTAAGCATCAGCTCTCAGACAGCTCACCTCCAAAAGGCCTTAACTCTATCACAGTCCATTACTGTGAGACACAGACAAAAAGAGATGGTAGTAATAGTCACAGTGCTCTGCAAAAATTACAGAGCGGGAGTCAACAAAACGTCCGAGCTCAGCAACATCATCCAAACCAGGAGAGGTGTAACGCACCGGAAAAAATGAGAGCCCCCCTGTCCCCCCCTGCCCTCAAGCCCTCTGTCGCTCTCTCTGCCTCTGAAGCAAGAGTAGCTTTGCAATTACTGAGCTTCTGTTTGCTGGCCACTTTTACAATTCCTTAAATACTTATCAAGCAATTCCAGCACTTCTGCATGAGGAAAGAAACATCCCCCCAAAAGCAAGCACACAAAACAAAACAAGGAAAAGAGGGGGATGAGAGAAAGGAAATCACCAACACCAAACAAATTGACCGGATTAAGTGAACCAATAGCCCAGAGCGAAAGGCAAGACTCTCACCTTGAGCGTCTGAGGCTGGTATCTGCCTAGGCGAGGAAAACAATTGTCATGCGGTAGAAGGAGCAAAAGCAAAATCTGTAACAGCAGAGGCAGCGGCAGAAGTGACAGTAGCAGCAGCATCCTGTCGTGTTACAGCGGCGGCTGAAAGAGGCTGAATCATTACAGAGCAGCAGGTGCTCGCTGTCTGAGCATCACTGCAAACAATATCATTACACAGAGGTTTGAAAGGAAGAGCGATGCCAAGACGGTGGTAACTCCCTTTTCTCTCCCCTCCCTCTTTGTCCTTCTTCAGAGCTCATTCACTTTCCTCCCTTCCACCTCTCCCCGACCCCCCCGCTCCCCCAGCCCCCTTGCAGCCTTTTTTCCTGATGTACCCACTCGTTCGTTCCTCCCCTACCCCCCCCCCCCCCGCCCCCCTCCGCAGGGCTGATCTGAGGGAAATCAGTACACCCAGCAACGCAGCACTGTCAGTGACTTCCTATTTTATCCAATTAGGAGGAATAAAGGCCATCAAATCAAAGGGAAGGAGTGGGCAGGAGTTGCACGCCTGGCCGCTCCCTCTCCACAGCTGAAGCATGGCCAGAGGCGGCAGTCATGGATGTCACGGAGGGTCCTCCGGCCGGGCCGAGTGTCAGTAGGAGCTCCTCAGGCTGGACTACGCTCGCTCGGGCTGATACCGGATCTCTCCCAGGAGAAAGACTGCTTTCCAGCAGCAGTTTCTCCCTGCCTGACACCTAGAGAGAGCTTTTCTCTCCAAGCCCCTGAACAAGTTTTGTTTGCTAGGAATAGCACTGAGATGCATATTTAGTCATGCAGAGAGAAAGAAAAACAAACCCAAAAGCATCCCAGTCTCTGACAAATTTTAAGTTATTACAAAGACATTTGCACAAGTATTTTCTTTAAAAAACATTTTCCAATTTTCCTTCCAAAACCTTCCAAAATTGAAAAGCAAAGATTTCACACTGAAGCCAGCTCCAGATCACACTTTTCAAGAGCCTGCATGCTGCTCATCCTCACTCCCTCTTATATTAAAAAAGAAAAAATTAAAAGGCATAAAATAATATGACTGCACTTTGTTCCACTTAAGAATTAAGTTGTCCCGTCAGCCCTCATCTCTGTCAATACCTAGCACTAACTCCCATTTCCACCAATGCAGTGTAACACAAGGGTAGATCAATGGTCTATTTTCCAGTTCATGAAAGTAAGATTAGAATCAGATCTATTCCCAGTTTATCTTGTCTCCCACAGAAAAGTGCACCTATGTAAGAATACAGACACATATATAAAAGGAGAAAGGCTTTTAACACAATTTCCTGTTCCTTGGACTTTGTGAAAACATTTGCATTGAAGATCTGGCAGCATGAATCCCCCTTTCTCCACAGTATAAATTGCTGCAGGATGCATAAAGAAAAAAAGGATAAAGTGCTATAAATTGCCTGGAACTCATTTTTGTGGTTGCCTTAGTTGAGCATCCAAGAGGCAGTTTCCTTTGTAGTTATATATTTTCACTAGTGACAAAAAAAAAGGAGACATCTATCTCTATCCATCTCCTCTCTCTGCTTCCAGCTCTCTTCCTTCCTCCACCTTTAACTTCCATGGGAACATTAGCAACATTCACATAAAAAAGGTTTATCAAAAATCTCAATGAATCGCAGTGTTTTCACAGACTCTCTTGTCAAGGACTAAATGATGGATGTCTGATCACAAAGCTTTCTGTGAGGCTGTAGTAGCCAACTGAAGTAATCATGACGCTACTACACTACATTCAAGTGCCTGGAAAATTTACCTTAAAGCACAGTCAGTGATAACACTCTGGAAGAACGTATAAAGATAAATCATTATACAATCTAGTCTACATTACTGCTGAAGTCTCTGGTCCTCAGGTTAATGATGTGATCAGTAACCTGAGACAGAGTGAACAGCTTACATTGCATATTTATGTACATTGCTCGTCCTCTTACAAAGCATGTGTGCTCCTTAGCTGGTAATATTCTGCATGAGTGCAGTCTCTTTAAGTATCACAAAATCTCTTTCAAACAATAGTAACTACATAGATAATTTTGAACGGGTAACATCACAGCAGCATTGCCATGATAGCTGTGCTGGTCTGTGGGTGAAAGTAGGCAAGTTTTCTAGGGAGAGGATGTATCTTTTATTAGATTAACTGATAAACGTGGGAGAAGTAGACGTACTTTTGGAAACAAAAGTTGCTCCTCAGGTATGATGCTGAAATATCACTCTTCAAAGCAGAATGCGAGACAAGAACTGAATGGGCGTATTCTCCTCATTGCACAGATGAGATTCTACAGCATGAGAGCCTAACACTTTTTTTTTTTTTTTAAAGAAGCCTTGTCTTTATCCATGTCTAATTTTTCAACCTTCCTATTTCCAATAAGACAATTTCCCCTGCTGATGCTCCAAGCTTGTGTTTAATCCACTGCCCTGTCCACATCGTCCCTTCCAAGCAAACTACCAGTGTTCAATCTTTGTCTGTAACCTTCACTGCTCTCCAGTCTACCCACATTTAACTGCTCTCCTTTAAATTATGCTTCTGCTTTGCTCATATTTTTTTTCATGCTGAAGCGAACCAAAATGCACATGGAGATCTTGCACCTTTGTTACACGGGTCACCATGAAGTTCAAGTAAAGAAACACAATGCCATGCAGCTGGACGAAGGCATGGATTACTACCAGTTCAGACCACGGGCTGACACCACTGCATGCACAGTCATCTGTGAAACTCAGAGGCCCTTCTCTCAGAAGTCCGGTAGGCACATTTTTCAGAGCCCTGCTGTTCGACTTGCTGCCGGAAGGGCTGGAAGCCCGGCGGGACCGGGGAGGGGCTCTGCCACAAGGGTCTCTGCCTGCCTGCCCGAGCCCTCCTGGTCGAACGGAAACGAAGCAGCTCCTGCTACCCTCCTTGCGTTTCCGAACCCTGCTCCACTGGCGAGGGCCCAGCCTGCCTGCAGCATCTCCTCCCGGCTGTCAACCACCTCTAGCCCCTCCCGCCGCCTCCGCGGCCGCAGCATCTCCGTGGGGCCTGGCTCCCTTCCAGGCTGCAGTACCCTCCGCTACTGCAGGTCTCTACCCCCGCGGCACCTCCAGACCTGGCGCGCAGGCTGCCAGCTTCAGCGTCGCACAGCCAGCTCTGCTCACGCCTCCTCCCCCGCCTCCTCCTCCCGACGTGCCCTTCCTCAGGGAAGCCTGCGGAACTGCCTCACTCTCCCTCCCAGCTCTGCGGAGCTGCGGGCTGCTGGGGCTGATGGCAAGAGAAGTAGGGCTGTACCCTGCCTTCCCAAATGCCTGGCGGCTCCGGTTATTAGCGGCCAACAATGTGAAAGGCGATGCCGAATCATCAGCCAGGCTGCTTCCCTATCCCTGCTCCACAGGTGCCCAAAGCCAGGGCCAGCATACAGCGTGCCTGCCATGCTGCAACCCAGTACAGCAGGAACTGGCTTCTCTTGGGACCTTTTGGACAAAAATGCAATCCCACATTCTTTACTGCATCTGGGTCCGTAAGGGAGTGTGCTGCCTTTTGTGCCAGCTCATGAGGCTGAGATTAAAGGCTTATGGCCTATTATCTCAGGTCTGACTATACAACTGTAAATAGAGGATACAGTTTGCTGCTTTTAGGAATCCTTTCTGCTACCCTTCCCCCACAAGCCATCCAGAAAAGCTTTCTTGCAGCTGCAGTTTTGAGCCTTTCACATTTCCATAATGCAGTAGCGACACACTAGCACTGGCATGCTGTGCTTAAACATGGGTTATGGCTCAGGCTGGAGGAGATGAGCACCTTGGAAAAGAGCCAGCAATTGGTTAATAGGAAGTGAGACCCTGGAAGAAAACAAGAGGCATCATGACCTTGGAAGTAACAAAAGTTTTACTAGGGTAGGCCATTGCTGAGTAATACAGAAGGATAAGGAAGGAAATTACTTTATTCTTGTAATTAGGTTAGGTTCCTTGTCCAAAGATTTATTTCTGATTATTATGTGGCTTAGAGGAAAAAGTAGCGTGATTCTACACCAATAAAGCTAATCTGTGACTGAGATTTGGACTCTTGCCATATGTAAGTGACAGCCTGAAACTCAGAGGTTTGCAAAACTGCAGTTTTATTTTGTGGAGTGTTTTTGCAACAAATAAAGTGTTATTTTTCTAAGTTCCACTCTCGAAAGACTCGGAGGTGCAAAGCCATAGTTAGCATTAACTTCCTTCCAGTGACGAGGAGGTATACATGCCTCCAGTTTTATGGGTCCTAAAAAGAGGCTAATTTCATATTACCAATGTGCAGAGGACCATTCTTTCTGGCCAGCCACAAAGATGAAGCTTAGATAGACACATGATCATAGCTAGCAATATCTTAGAAATTAGAGCAGCAAGTACCACTGAACTCAGCTGACCCTTCAGTCTTACCATAATCAGACCCAAACCTGCTAAAAGTTTTGGAAAGTAGGCTTGGTAAGTCATTCTCATGGAAGCCACTGGACTTAAAATGTCCTTTTTATACTTGGATTTTAACTAAAGCCCCAGGAATGGGACTACTAGGATTTAAATATGATCCTAATAGTCCACAAAAAGATTCTTTAAGAATTGTCTACTTTCTTGCAACTATGGGGACATTAGGAAAGTGAAGTATGCTTTCATAAAGTAATTTATGGTTCTGCTGAGTTGCAGCTTAAGAAAGGATGCTCTGAGGACCTTGTATCGGTACATCTCAAGTGATGTCCTTCCAGACCACTTCTTTCCTTTAAGAACACACCAATTTTTCAGAAAGAAGGAAGAAGCGATATGCAGCATCAGCTGCTGTATCATGTGTTTGCACTCCCTTTTCTTTTCCTTACATTGAGAAATTAAAAGAATTGTAACCAAGAAACTAAAAAGAAAAAAAAAGTGCATCTTCATTAACAGGAGATTGATGAGGAAGATAAAAGGATCTCTTTTTATTGATTGCAGGCACTTTCTTCAAATTAAATAAGTGCACTATTTAAAGATGGAGGTCTGACCCAAAGCAAGTGAGCAGGCCCAATAAGCAGCATCACTGCCAGCACTTATAGTGTGGGAATAGCAGGCTGACACACATGGTGCAAACAATTTGTTTATTCCTCCTTTCAGTGCTTCACTAACCACTCCATCTTAATCCATCTCTCTTGGACTGAAGCCAGCACTCTCTCCCTTTGAATCCTTTCTCTACAAACCTGATCTCTCAGCTGAAATGGCACAAGGGGAACACTTTGTTTTGCTGCTGCAGTGGTCCTGCCATTAAAACTGCAAAAGTTAAAATGGGACAGGCTTTCCCTCACACACACACATACTATTTTTCACTTGAAGGAAAGCAAACAGGATACATGTGCTATTGCTATTCATATGTCTCTAGCCATTCCCATCACCTTTGTCCCCTTTATATTTTTTAAACCCTCTGGCCATTTGCAAGAAAACATGAGCAGTAAAAATATTAACCATTAAACACATATTCAGCCTTAAACATAAGGGTAGCTATATCAATGTCAGCAGAATCATTATTGTGCGTGATTCATTCAGTATAACAGGGCTGTTGTCAGAAGACCTCATACCCTCTGACAACACAGCAGAGAGGGACATGAAGATTCTATATCCAGACCATCTCCATACTCTCAAGGAAAACCAATGATACTGGAATTATTGCAGTGCCCACATAGGTGTGTCAGATGCAAGTCCTCAGACTGGTACATTTATTGGAAATGTGTGGAGCACAAAATACAAACTTCAGTGCTTGGGAAAAATGGTTGGGGGAGCCCATGTTGCCTCTGTGGCAGAGTTTTCTGCAATTACATCACATTTGTGCATTCACACCAGGCATTTACACCAAGAGGAACAATCCAATAGCTGCGACTTGCAGAAACCGTGCTTTGAAAAACCAAATTAACTACAATGACTGTTTCAAGAGATGTTTGCACTTTAAATAGCTACAGCCAGTAATTGAAATAAAACTGCCACAAAATGGGCTGTTATTTCAGGAGAACCAAAAGGTTCTCTGAGTCTTTTAATCTCCAAGTGAAATGTGAGACACTGAGTTTTTTCATCCACACTACACAAGACACAAAACTCCAACAACAAACCATGAATGTCAGGAGTTTTCATTGGTACATTTCCCCATCCTCTACTCAGTCACAAAACTGGAATGAACCCTGCCACTGTTAAGGCTAATGATATTTAACTCTGCCGTGTGGTAGAAGAGCATTTTAGAGATGCAAAGATGTGTAATGTGCTCAGATAGGCTCTTCTGCTTAAGGGCAGAAGGAGCAGAAGAAAGATCATGTGCAGTTTTCTAGGCTTTTTTGTTTGACTATGGTTTTTATTTTTCAGATCTGGCACCACCTTTTCTCTGTCATTGGAGTTTCCAGCAGACCTGCTGGGGGGCTACAATTATTTATTTTCATGGTGTGACAGGGAGTTGGGGCAGCACTGCAGTCATAGGTCCCAGGCTCACTCAGTAAGTCCCATCCACCTCATTGCCCAAATGTGTCTGTGCACTTGCATTTCAGCCACTTTACTGAGATGGAAGAAATTCCTCACAGGTGTTCAAAGGGACAGCAATAGTAGTGCTACTTTGCCCAGGCATGGCCATGCAGGATTTTGTGCTGACGAGCCTTAATATCTAAAGTGCTGCCAATACTGTGAGAGTCATTGGACACTGATAATTTGAATAAAGGTCCTGAAAGTCCTAAATCAAGGACTTTTCCCTCCCTCATTGATCCCTGGTTAATAAAGTACTTAAACCTGCATGGAGTTAAACAAGTGGTGAAATGCCTTCCTTGTTAGACATAGGCTACAACATGTATCTAAGTGCCTTTTTGAATCAGAGCCTAATTCAGGAACTGAAAAGGTACTTTAGAGCGTAGTGTCATGGTTGCATGATGAACAGTTTGGCAGCAATATAGTACTTTTCCCTATCTCTCCTTTCTTTTTGCTTCCTCTGATCTGTCACCTGCACTAATTCAGTCACATTGTTCATGAGGCCAGGCTCTCAACTGGATCAGATTTTCTCACTTAAAAAGGAATTTATTTTAAGATTGGGGTTTTTTTTGGAATGGGTAAGTTTACCAATAATTCCAAGCCTGGCCTCATAAACATATATAGAGGGAGGCCTATATATGGGGCCAGGACCACGCTCCAGAGGAAAGTTCCTTGACCTTATCTTCTCAACGAAGACTTTTGCACAGTGAAACAATGATACAAGGCTCTTCCTGAATCTAGGCTTAAATTAAGCAGAATCTCCTAGAAGGTCCCAACAATGTACCTGTTATTCTAAAAAGTCTCTGCTTACAACAGCTTTCATTATTTTTGTAAAGACAGAATTATTTTTGGACCTGCACATATTCACAACTGCTGCTGTTTAAAACTTGAGGCCAACAAACTTCACTTTAGCTGTTTTGAAAATTTCAACTGCACATGGACTTTTTCACAGAGTAGCTCTCTAGTCTGTGCGTATTCAATTGTTTTGCTATTAGAAAAACAAAAAGAAAGAAGCCTAAGACATGGAGCCAGCCTACTGCATCAAAAATTTTCTATATCATTAAATAAATAATATTAATGATAGGACACTGGCATAGTACTCTTTTAGATTTGTAAAGTATGTTTTGCAGTAAAGTTACGCCTTCAGAATCTGCAAGCCTCAGAATTCTGCATGCAGAAAATGTTATGGTTTCATTTCAAAAGCTGGTTTGCTTAGCAGCTTCCTGCAAATACTTCCAAATAATGAATTTAATCTACCTTACCTGAAATCAAGATATTCATTAAATTACACTAGTTGGTTCAGGTCTAGTCACGTCTATAGGCAGTCTGATTATACTCAAGCTAGCAGAACTGAGATGTTCGCTGTTTAAAACATACGAAACACAGTATTTATAAATGCAGAAATCCCAACAACAGCAAAAGTGACAGCTCTCATCATGCTCAGAATGCTAGCATCATCGAGGACATTTAATATTTAATATTATTTCCTAGTGCATTCAGAAAGCCATAGAAGGCATGAATCACTTTGGTACTGGCTGGAAAACTTTGTCAATTTCCAGCAAATAATTAAGAAGAATTCAAATAGATATGACAGAGGAGATTTTATGTTTAGTCATGAGTTTTCAGCAGTCTAATAAAATATGGTTTCATTACATAGCTATGTTTTGAATGCCAACCCAGCCTGTGTTTTAAGATATCTTGTCACATCTTTCTCATGCCTGCACCCAGGCTTTCTTTGTGCTGGATATGGTCTGGCACAAAAGCAAAACTCTCACCTTTCAGAAACCAAAATTTGAATTGAAATAAGGTAGTTAACCCTTCTCATACACAGGACTTCAGTGTTCCTGCATCGAGTCTTGTCAAGAGCAAGAGCGGGAAACATCAAAGAGGAAAATGTGGAACTTTAAATAAACCTATTTGCTGTACACTCATTTCATTGCTGCAGACTCTGTGCCACTCCAGACACCAAGCAGACCCTTACACTAAGGTAAAATGAATTCATCACAGCTTGTTTGTGTTTAACACATGGGCATGCACAGCACATGGCAACACTGGTCATTGCTGCTGGATGGTGCAAGTGCAGCAGAGAAGCTTTGGAAGTACTTGCTTCTACAAAGACATTAGACAACCTAGAAATGGAGCAGGGACAGAGCAAAAAACAGGTCTTTGAAGCTCACAACAGGACAGAGGAATGTGGGTAAGTGGAGCCTTTTCTACAGAACCTAGATATTTGTAATCCCCACTACTGACAATAACAGTATGTGATGGAGTGTTCATGTGCTCATACATAGGTGTTGGAATGAGTTCACAGTGATCACCATTTTATCTGATGGATACATTATTCCTGCAGCATTTCCTGCATACAAACTGCAGGTCATGTCCACTAGGATGTCTTATGTCTGCCTATGATTTAGCACAGTGGAGTGGCAACTGGACTACAAAAAGCAGGTGGAGTGGACAGACTGTCTTCTTCCTTCTTCTTGAGGGTGCCTAAGGAATATACGCATTTACTCTGAAAAGTGTTTGAAAGAGTAGGTCGCACAAGCAGGGCTGAAGTCACCTTGCATCTTGTGTTGCTAGACAAACTCATTGAAATGACCACTCAAAGACAATGTAAAATCAAATATAGCTGTCTTCATGTACAGTACTGTAGGTATGCTACACCTGTGGTGGGAAGGGTGGCCATGATGGTGGTGAGGAAAGGAAACAAGCTCCTACAGGCTGCAAGAAGGAGAAAGAGGCGCTTAGCAACCTTGTCTTATACATACATGGATAAGGTGAATTATATCCCTAAGTTCCTTTTGAAGTGCGGCCATAGTTTGAAGCCAGACCCTATGAAAGTCTATTATTCCTTCAGACATTGACTGCTGGAAAGATGGGGCCAAATTTCTTGCTGGTGCGGGCAAGAGTTCAGCCTGCTCAGACACAGCAATCGTGATGATCTAATACCTGCTTTCACTTGAGGGATGCCTTGCTTCTGCTCAAAAGTTCCCTGCATACTGTTTAGCTGCTGCTTAACTCCAATTAAAAGCTGCCACAGGGCAACAAATTCTCTCTGTATTTCTAATTTCACGCTAAATCCTATGCCCTTCCTTCAGGGTTTTCAATAAAGGAGTTGTATTTTAACAACTTTGCACATGCTAGAGGAGAAAACAAGGATGTGACCAAAATAGATCTGATTCTAAAGGCACAAGCTCCACAAGGCAAAGCCCAGGCTCCATGGGATGGACTAGGCTGACATACATACTCATGGGCATAACATTGTTTCTCCTTATTTCAGAAACCTGAAACTCAGCTTCCTTAGTTTAGGAAAAGGCAAATTGTCTTGAATTTTTAACTCCTTTGGCCCCAAAGAGTGAAGATGGTGCCCCTGCATCATTGATCCATTTGAAATGATTCTCTGGAGGCCTTGTAAGTAACACTTGAAAAAAAACATTAATTCAGTGTATTACATTCTTTTCCTTAATTAGGCAACAGTTTATGGTTTCATCAGGAAAGCAGCCTTGCTCAGCTACACAGAAATCACTTTTGGAGGCTGTCTTGGAGGACAATAAATGACTAAAATTTAACCAAGTGAACTGAGAAATGAAAAAAGGAAAAAGTTTCAGCTTGCATTGCTAAGTATGTGCCACTAACACTACCCAGTGCAGATGTGAGCAGACAATATGCTTCCCCTCCCAAACTAGCCTGCTTAAAAAGTGCTAGTATTATCCCATCAGTGGCTAATTAAAAAAAACTATGCAGCTGAGGTCTAGTCAGCATTAATAATTAGTTGTAGCTGTTTCCATCATCTTCCACTCTCCACTTCCATCTCCTTTCCTCCTCTTCTTAAAAAAAAGTATACTCTCTGTGCCTGTATGTAATTACAGGAAAATGAATGCATTATTAATATGGCCATAGCAGACAGGAAGTTCAGGTTTACTGCTTGCCAGTGTAGAGGTAAGTTGTAGCTACTGGCAACAGTCAGCTTGCTGGTACTCTTATTAGGTAATGAGAGAGTTTCCAAGAGTGCCAACTGAAGTAGATAAATAACACCTGGTATTTGGAAAAGCACAGAAGCTGGGAGAAATGATGGCTCAGAATCTGTTACTGAGACAGGCAACTGTGGAAAAACTGTAGGAATTATTCCAGGAACAATTAATTTGCAGCAGTAAGGTTGTGCATTTTCTTTGATCCATGAATGTGATCATGTTCAAATGCAATTATGCAACTCAGAATTCTTCAGAGGATGGACAGAGAGGAAACAGGTGCAGATGGTAGCATGAAACAAAGCACCCCAAATAAAGGTCTTTAACAATCCATGTTCCCATTGAAACAACACAGTGTTCACAGTGAGCTGGAAAAAAATCTCCACACATGTCCTGTGATTTCAAGGAATATCAGAAAAGTCAGGCCAGAAGTGCTCATTTCCTGGCATGTCAAACAATGATGTATCATTACAAACATGTATCTGTCAAACTGGTATCTGCAAACACATGCTGAAGAAATGCCTTTCAGATTTCATTTTCCAGTTTTCCTGGACAATGTATTACACTGCATACAGATACAGATATACAGCCAGAACCCCTGAAAGGAAGGCTTAGAACAGCCGAAATTATGGTGTGACTCGAGCAGTAATAAAGTTACAGATTAGATACATGGATTAAAGTCATAGAAATTAATCCAGACCTGCTACTCCAGCAGGATGCCTTTCTGCAATCTCAATCTGAGGGGTTTTTTTCCCACTTCCCCAACAAGTGGGATTCCATTTTTTTTTTTGGTACAAAATTTGTATCTTCTTGAGGGAGAGCCTAAAATGTAAAAAATTGTAAAAAGCAGCAAGGAGCTGTCCTAAAGCTGAACAGTCAGAAGCTTCTCTCATAGACCATTGACATGTCTCATGGTTTTCAGGAATCCACCAAAGAAATGCACGCAAACTTGCTTCCTAATAGGCAAGAGCGGAGAATCCTGATCTGCAGCTAGAACCAAAGGGCTAGCATGAAATTTGGCACATGCAGTGTTAAAGTTTCACTGTCTGAGAGCACTTGTATGTTACTGAATAGGAACTGCAGGAGGATTGTCACAACACCTACCATTCAGGTTGTGTCCCCTCACTTCACCCTGCTGACTGTAAGCGCTCTGTAGTAGCTTCTTGCTGACAAGGAGCTACTGTTTCTT
This sequence comes from Colius striatus, assembly GCF_028858725.1. NCBI lineage: Eukaryota > Metazoa > Chordata > Aves > Coliiformes > Coliidae > Colius > Colius striatus. Next base: position 34,802,469 of record NC_084790.1, read on the forward strand.
ATTGCCATCAGGCATGATGGGGACTAGAGTAAAAACCACTTCGGTCCTGCCTTTAAAGACGACTTCTCTGGCTTGAGTGACAATAGTTAACCCTCTCAGCTACCCACAGCCATTTACCACTTCCTTACTGCAGACAGGTTTTTAATACTGCTGTGGGGAACTGTACTCAGATGACACACAGAAATCCTTTGGCAATTATTAGGGCTAATCCCATTTAGAAAGAAAGGCTTTCAATTGCTAAAGCAACAAAAAAAACACCCTTTCTGAGAAGGAACCCACCACTTCAAATTAAATCAATGCCCACTCCCAGCCCTGGATAAACCAATTCTTATTGCACATAAGAAAAATTGTGTTAATCAAAATTTAAAAATAATGCTTAATATTTTAAGAAGTTTTATTTCATTTTTTAAAAAGTATTTGAATTGCCTACAAATTCCAAAGACATCACCCTGCTTTCCTGCACATATTTCATTTGCACTTCACTAGTCCACAGTTTACTCATGTGTTTTCCAAATACATTTTTACAGAATGTGCATAGTTTTGTAATGATTTTGCCTATGCTCCAAATTTATGCTACAAGAGAGGATAAAATTTATGTTCCCTCAATTTGCTGCTATTTAATGCTGTGGTAACATGACAGTGCTAGAGTTAACTCTTTCATGGACTGATGAGAAATTCAGCTAGAGTGTTCAAAATGGCAGTAACTTGATTTATTGTGCAATAAGGGGAATTATTCCTCCATGGCCACCAGCCAAACAAGTAATCTTTTAATAAGGCATGTGCAGCCACTGCATTTCCTTTATGAGAAAGAAAAAAAAAAGCCAGATTTAAAAAAAGGTGCCTAGGCACTTAAAATGAGCCTCATTTGTTCCACAGGCACACTCCACCAGGTGGCCTGAGGCCATGGTCCTCTTCTCAGACCTGCATCTGCTCACGACTCAAGGCTCTCCTCCATTATTAACTCTAGAGGCTGCTGGATGAACCATGACTACTCCTCAGATCCTTTTACCATGGCAGAATTCACTCAAGATATTAATAGCAGCTTTTGGGCTTATTTTAAGATAAACTGCCATGGCTACCCTTTTTCTTCCCCTTGTGAGTTTTCTTTCAGTCCTGAGAGAATATTTTCAAAGCTGACACTGCAGTCTGTTTTAGAGAGAGCAAGTTCCTCTTGGTGGAGTAAGTCTCCAGCTTTGCCAAAAATGATGAAACGTATTCTACACTAGAGAGACAAATGTCACTGAAGCATTTTATAAGACTTTGTGGACAGAGGAAAGACATCATAACACTATCTCTTCCCAGACAAAGCGCAGGTGCATTTAGTCGGTGGTGGTTTAATGCTCCCCACCTGGCTTGTCTTTTGGGGTGTTTCCTCCTTGTATCTTAGTAAGTATTGAGGATCTAGGAGATGGGTAGGGCTGAAGACAACTTCCCCTGCTCCATTTTAGTCCCCTCCAACATGCTGGCTGTATGCCTGTCTCCCCACAGGAGAACAGCTTCTTGTTTGGACCGTTCCTTGTAGGAATTATGTTTAGTTTTGAGGCATTTAAAGGCTCTCTGGGCATTCACTGGGGTGTCTGCATATGCAGTTCAGGGTTCATGAGTTGTTTTCTCAAGAACTAAGTGTTGGTCTGGGATTCCCAGCCTGCAATCCACATTCATATTAGTCCTAAGAGATGTGCTCAAGGTCACTTGGGAAATATTTCCTTTGATCACTGTTTTGCTACCATTCAATTGCTGGATTGCCTGTATTTTTTGAGTCTGCAAGAATGTGTCTTTGTCATTGTTGTCCCTGTGACACATTCCTGCACCTGCAAATGTACAACCTCCCTCGAGTAAAAGCCTTAGAAAACTATAAGCAGGATTGCATACCTGTTAGCAACTCTGGAAAACAAATGGAGCACTGCATCATGTTCACCCTGAGTAGGAGTGTAAAAATATAGGAGAGATGCAGATGCTGTGTGGGACCTCTCCATGTATTTAGCAAATACAAGCATGATTTCTTCACAGCCTCTCACATGATGAAAACCCAGTGAAATATTTTCACGAGTGATAAGAGAATGTGAGAATATCTGTTTAAAACTATGGTCATCTCAGAAATACATTGCTCCTATCAGTAATGAATGCATGAGTTACAAAAGCCAAGCAACTAACTTTAAGCCTATCTTCAGTATAGCTGTCTTTCTAGATGAGATCAAACACAGCATTCAAAGAATTGATCCCTTTACCCTTCCCCACAAGCATTCCTGTTTAAAAATCTACATTTTCTCATAGTAACATTACGCACTGTGTCTGAAATTGACATGATCATGGGAATTCCCATAGGAACCTGAAGTGCGGCTCATGTTGTCTTGCTGCACAGGAAATGCAACCATTCTTACTCATCCTTCCTCTATAATAAAGAGTCAGATTCATTGCCTTGTTGTGCTGAGGAGGAAATTGCTGCATAATCTCCTTTCACAGCTAGACAATCCCTTCTTTCCAGAGCAGGCTAAGCATGCAAATTCTCCAGACATATTTGATGAATTTCTAATCACAGTGGGTGAAATGACAGGGCAAAGGCGAGTGTCAATGACAGAAGCCTTGTGCTGCCTCCCTACTGAAGACATTGTTTTCCTTGTATGTTCACCCACATATTAACTGTGGGTGATACACATTAGTTGTATCTGCCCTGGGACAAATAAACCATAATCAGGTCAAACTGTGGCCAGTCTTAATGTCAGTTAGAAGTCTGGAAAAGACTAACATGTGCATCCTTTTCAGCACCTGATGTGAGCTGCAAAATGACCCTTGAAGTCTCCCAGTTTATGATCTTTCATCCCCAGTGTAGGGAAGAGAGTGCCTTCTGTCAGGATGTTTCCTTCCACCTTCTGAGATAAGAGAGGGACCTCCACAGGCTGTGAGAGGCAGGCCAAGTTATGCCTCTACAGCCTGCCAGGTGATTTATAGCCCTTTGTGGTTAAATTTTCCACTATGGGGAAAAACCACATTTCTTTTTTCCATGTAGGGAAAAAAAAAATCTTACCTGCTGAGAAACACTTATTTACCTAGGCCTTCTTCAGGTCAAGTTCTTCAGGAAATTTTGAGAAATAATTTGGTAGTTGCATGCAAAATAGGAACATGCATTCCCCTGCTGCACTACTAAACCCAAATACGTCTCACACAAGGGCTAATATACCTCATGCTTTAGTGTATAAGACAATCATTAATCACACAGGGGGAAAGGATGACATTTTCTAGGTAATACAACAAGTCCAGAGTTTTCCATGAAGACTGTTTGGGCCTTGCCCAACAGCTAGAGACAGTAATCAGTAAAGGCCTGACGTATTCTGGTGCTTTGTATTCCCACATCCATCATGTACAATACAATTCAAGGTATGTGACTCCAACTACAATATTTGATTATGTGGATTGCTGCTGTAATTGTTTCTAGTCAACATAGATAAGAGGTGAGGTGAGGCAGCAGACCAAAAGATTAGACTCCAGTTAGTGGCTTAGGGTTTAATTATGTCATCCCTGACTGCTCTGAATCTATAAGGTGGGAGAAGCTCCTTTCTGAAGTCACAGGGCACCAGTGGCCTCATGAAGAGGAACTTGATCCAAGGCATAATGAGGTGGTCATTGCTACAGGAGAGTGGGAGGAAGCTGGAGCCAGCAACCAAACAAGATTACAAAAGAGAAAAGACTCCCCTCAGATCTAACGAGAGGAAAAATAGGATTCAGAAAGGTTGAGTTACCTCTCATGGTCGTAGCTTAGGAGGAAACTCATTTAGCAGAGGCATCATCTTTCTACTGTGTTTTAACCCCACCAGTCCCCAAGGCACCAATTCCTTCCTGCTGCCTGAGACAGGACCCAGGGCTTGATGGGCTCTGGGGCTGGACAGCCTGCCTACTGTTCCATGTCTCTGGCTGGTCTGCATCCGCTTTCGACTGTGAGCACAGGCTGGCAGCAAAAATTCTGCCCTGCAGCAAATGCTGTTTTACAGAAGGTCTGCTTCCCTTCCTTCCCTACCAGGTAGAGGAGGTAGAGCAGTATGACTGCTTCACACGCGGGTAGTTTGATTGGCTGACATCTGGGACTCTTGTCCAAGAGCCGGTGGGTGATATTTCAGTTTTGACAGGTGGCATTATGCGCAGAAACTGGGCTGAGAATTAATTGGAACGAATTTTTTCTGCAGAGCTACTGAAGGCCAAGACACAATCATGACTAGGACTGAGGAAGAAAGAGCCCTCAGAGATGAAAAAAGTGTGCAGAGCTCCTTAAAAGCTCACTGGACTCTTTATTAGTCAGTGTTTCTTATAAATGGTGCAATGTACTTTGTCATGCAGACAAATTCCTGTGATAATGAAAGGGGAGATGCCAAGAGTACGGCAGTGTTGAAGAAAACAGCAATGAGATCTGGTTGAGATAAAGCCTCAGCAGAAATGCCACAGAGTCTTCCATCTCTATTCTGCCTTTCCTGAGCTCCACCATCCCTTTAACAGTAGGATACAGCAGACAAATTTGAGAGTAGCAAGACTAAACAAGTGATGACCTACTCTCTGCTTGCCTTCCATTCTAAAGAGTTAGCTTATGCACAGCTTTTCAAATATTTTTTTCCTTAAAGAAGTTTCAAAGCTTTCAGTAATCTTGTGCCAGTTCACTAACTATTGCTAATGTGTTTCTACTAGAACTACCCACTCGACATTGTGTTCTGCAAATTTGTTAATAGTCAGTATATTTAGCTCATTCTTTCTGGTGTTTTTTTTTTTTTTCTCCATCCAGAGAAAATTCTCTATCCGGTATTTCATACATTTTGGGTTGTTGTGAATGTCAATCTCATAACATCATCCAGAGGAACAGATTCTTACAGAATTAAAAGAAAAGAATCCCTCCTCTGTACCCAACTCTTCCTCACTGGCCATCTGCTAATAGTGCCAGTGTGTGTATAAAATTCATTTGCACATTTAAATTGAAAAGCTCCATTTGCTCAGCCTGCCTCTAACTATGCTCTCTTGCTGGAGTGGATATTAGGTCTCTCATGCATGCATATTATTCACTGAACAAATAATTGCAAATGCAACCCACATCCAATTATCTGGAGTTTTACTGTGTATTTTCTACATGTAACTCAAGAAGTAAGTATGACAGTACATTAGGTTTCCAGGTGACTATTTGGCTGGAAGAATTAGTAAGGTGCTGGCATTTAGCTCCTGCCCTCTAAAGTGTAATTTGCTCACAGTATTGCTACCAACATGAGACATCACTTACATATATATCTGATGCAAGATACAGACATTGTGAGGAAGACACCAACAATCCTCTGCACGTGACAGAAACATGCAACTGGATAGGGTAAGGTAGACAGTCCCTAAGCCATGTGTAATTTTCTCTCCCCTGCCTCAATGAAGGTATTTCACCAATGCATGGCCCAAATGTGACATGGAGAGGATTTCAGACTTGTGTTACCTCCCATGGAGCTTGGCATTGATCCACTGCTCTTAGAGAATACAGCTACTTTAGCACAACTACTATTCTAACAGAAAAGATAAAGAATCCATATTCACAGTGTTCCTTCCCTGAACCTTCCTTAACCTCTGCTTCCCTCCAAAGTGACAAATATATAAAGGAGTTACAAACACCTCTTTTGGAGATGTGGAATGCCTAGTAACCCAGGACAGCATCTGATTCAGAGATTGTTATACCAGAGAACTTAAACAACAGTTCTGCATCATGACAGACATCAGACTATTTGAATCAGCTGCATTGCTGCTCAAGGCAATTCATCATTCCTGCAAAATTAGTTTTTAAGACTCTTCTGCCCTCTCAAAGACTCTGAGACAACTGTCTCAAATATTAGTTGCCATTGTGGCAGCTAATGAGTTTTGTGTAGATCATTAAAATAGTCAAGAACTATGCATAGCCTGCAGCTTGTTTTAAGGCAAAGACTTCCCCAGCGGGAAATGGAAGGAAAGTGTCATTCCAGGGAAATAATAAAAGTCATACTAACAATAAAAAAGTATAGTGCAAGATTAGACTTCAATCCTATTTTATTGTGTGTCCTGTAGAGTCAGTGGAATCACTCTGTGTTTGCACTGCTTCAAATAACATAAAATGTTAAGGAATTCAAAACAGTCAATGCCAGTTTTGGACTTTCTTAGAAAGGAAAAAAGTGGAGGGTTGGGGAGGTGGGGGGTGCTGGGGGTGGCATTTAATCAGGAAAAAGTATCAGACATTTAAATCCACTGTTCCCTCAGAACAATAACTAAACTGTTGAACTAATGCACTGAACACCAGTGCTTGAAAGCATATAATTGAAAAAAAACATCCTCAGTTACTACATATAAAAATGCAGTCATTTCAAACAAACAGAAGAATCACATGTGGTTAACTCACTTCTAATTTGAGAAGACTAGAAAAAACTTCTGGCACTAACAATTTATGCCACAACTGGCAGCAGTAGATATAATGGGTCGCATTCTACCATGTAGGTAGCTGTGGCTTTCACAGCTAGATGTCTGCCTGCAAAATGGATGTTACTGGAAAAATGCCCTCATATTTCTTCCCTGGAGCATGGCTTATAAAAAAACTCCCAACCATGACAATAATACTCCTCAGACAACCTGCTGGCATTTTTGAAAGATGATCTTGATTGTCTTACTCATGTTCTCAGTCATTGTGAAGATTACAAAACAAAAATCAGTAGAAAAGTTCAGATTCCACTTTACAAAACTCAGAAAAATAACAACTGTATTAACTTTTGAATTTATACATGTTACCAGCTCATGCAGAAGTGCTAAACTTTATGATAAGCTCACTGGCACATTGTATTTGTAAAAGCTTCAGCCTGCAAAAATGTGCCCAGTCAAATCCTTCCTGATTAAACATCAATTCTGAATATTTATATCTCTGGAGCAAGGAGCTTCTCTGTGCTGAACTAACAAAACAGAAACAAGTGAACAAACAAACAAACTCAATGCTCAGGTCTGGAAAACAGTTGTCTCCTCTTTTGGCACTGGAGTGTAGTAGGTGTTGTCTCATCTCTCTGTTCAAGAGCAGTGGCTGTGGTTGCTAAACTCGGGAACACTGCAGTGTGACACCAGCTGCTGCCAATATGCCGTGGTTGGGAAGGCTGAGGTGAGATAGGCGGCCTGATTGCTCAGATATGCTCAGTAGCAAAGATCACAGATCATGTTCTCGGTCCAAGAACAACTGTCATGGCTGGGCTACATCTATGTAACATATCACTTTGCCCTTTGTTAAAAAGGATTAATGTGTGTGCTTTTTGCAGTCCCTTGTGTCTAAATTGAGGGAAGGCTGTGTCTTAGCCTACCCAGTCAGTGTTTTTATGGCATGTATATGGCTTTAGGATTAACTCCCTCTGGTATGGTACAAAGACATCTCAGAGCGTTTGGGGGCTGCAGTGTCTATTAGGACATGATATAGGAGGATTACGTAGGAAAAGAGAGCCAAGCTGGTAGGGTGGTACTCATACTGCCTCCAATGAAAAGTCTCAATGCACTTAATCCTTCATTTTGTGCTTAGTTGTTTTGAAAAGCAGTAGTTCACATGAGCCAGAATGACACAAGAAAGCATGTTAATGATGAAATGGGCAAATGCTGCTTTAGCACTCCAGCTCACTCCTTGGCCTTACTCACACCCTAGGTTTGGCCTTTATGATCATTGATCATAAATTAGAAATGCACCATGATATTTTAGTTTGCAATATGATTGATGTGGTTTGGAAATTGGAGGGCTGTGAAAAGTTTCTCCCTTGTAAAGAGTAGATCCATGTGAATGGGAAAAATGGGAATTATTTTGCCAAAAGATCTCAGACAGCTGGATACTGTGATTAATATAAACTACTAATAAAGCCTTTGAGCTCTGTATAACCATAACAAAGTTGAAGTGACTAGCATGAAGAATAGGCAGAATAGGAGAAGAAAATCTCGTGAAGAAATGCAAGAGCCTTTATGTATGTATATACTCACTGAAAGAAAATACTGACATTCATCAGATACGATTCATAAAGAACAATTGCTCCAGGGGCATAGCTTTCTTTTCAAAAAACAGAGTGAGTGTTTTGTGATCCTTGCCATGTATTTCCAGGCTATTGTGTATGCAGCTCAAAATAACCGACTAGCTGATTACTACTGAATATTTAGGAAGATGCACAGCTAGAAAGAAGAACGAACTGTACGACTTCTCTTTAATTGCTACATTAACTACAGTGATTGCTTCTCTCTGTACAGGGGAAGAATGTCAAGAATAGCAGAAACCATTAAGAATCTGCAGGAACATTTTGGTAGTGAAAGTCACGGGAGATACAACTTTCACACTTTGCGTCCAACTAGGAGAGATTACCAAAAGGCAATTTAGAAGAGAAGTGGATGTGAAGGATGGGATGGTAATTTCTTCCCAAGAGTTTAGCTTGGCTCCCACTGCACTGTTAGAATATTGCCAGAAAAGGAATGTGAAAGAAGAGTATTGCATTTAATTTACAAGGTAGGAACTGCTTCTCTAAATTGAGTCTCAGCCATATCATGCGACTGTGTTTGTAGAGAAGCTAATGAAGAGACTTAGTGATGGCTTTTCAAAGACGTGCATTTATGAAAAGATCATATTTAGGTATACAGCGCTCTGTCTACAGTTTTTGAAATATAACTTCTGTCATCCAGTTTGCATTTTTTAAGAAGTAGAAAAATCAAGGGGTTATTCTTACGCAAATAGAAACGTATTCAAAATCATAGACTTTGCAAGTTATTCTGATTATAGTGTACTTTTCTCTTTCTATTTTATCTACTGCTGTGTTACCCTGCACACTCATATTCTAGAAATAGATTCAATTAAATGCTGAAGTGCTTTCACTTATTAAAGTGGTAGAGACTCCCTGAATTCCTGCAAAGGAACCAAAGAGCCTAGGAAACCAGGCAGCTAACTCAGAGGGTTATCTTCTCTTCCTGTTTTGCTCTCTGAGAAACTTTGTTCCTTCTCTCTAAACATCTGCCTTTTTCGATTGACCAGAACCACCCAAATTGGAAGCTCAGCATAAAAACAAAATATTGGACCCAGTTTCTTGACTTCTTTGTAATTCATTCATTCCATGTTTCTGCTCCGTCACAGACTTCCACTGCCAGACCATGAACTTGAAACAATCTTTTGTGGACCAGGTCCTTGCCATGCCACAGAATGTCTCTGTTTACAGCTGATGAAGCCTAAGACCTCCCCCTGGGAGAACATGGAGTAGAAAGCTCAGAACACACCATCTAAGAAAGCCAGCTCTCTGTGTCTCTCTGTCAAAGGGAGCCCAGCAAGCGTCCAGGAATGCTAGGATAATTAAAATTTGGAAACTCGGATTCCCTTTGGGGCTTTCCTCTTTTTAGACCTTTCCCATCAAAGCTAAACCAATAGAAACTTGCCCTTCAAAACCAGAAAAGGAAAGTTCATAATTGCTACCATGAAAGGGTATAGCCAGCAGGGAATAGGGAACAGTTCTTCAGCAACTGTTTTTAACACAGTGACAGCACTAGGAACTTGTTCCAGTGGAAGACACAGGCAATTAAAACACTCAAGTCAGACCACCAACACATCCCTGTGCTACAAGCTCACATTGAACAAATGAGAAAGATGCTGCTGATTCTGGTCTCAGGTGGGCACATAGTACATATTGCTACAGCATAGTTGGTAGAACGTGAGAAAGGCATAAACTAATGGTATTTTAGGATAAGTTTTGTCATGATTAGATCCTCTGGAAGACCCTCAGAGAAAGCAAGCCTTATCAGAAACCCCCTGAAGCCAAATTCCCATTTGAGTTATGGAGTCTCAGCAACAGAGGTCCCAACAGACTCAGAGATGTTGGGAAAAGCTAGGGATGGAGTGCACAGTCTTCTATATCTGAGACCCAGCTATGGCAGCAATTAACAATGTGGCTTTTGGCCAGCCGCTCTGTTGTGAGGGTGTCCCCCACTCTGTCAATGAGGATACACTGAGATTGTAAAAAAACTTAAGTACCAATCCTTTTTGCTGAATAATGGGAAGAGTTTCTGTTAGGATCCTGGAGAGAAGGAGATGATACACATGTTTAAACAAATGGGAGGTGGGCCTGTAAAATTATTTCAGAAATATTACAAGCATCAGAAACATCTGAAGTAGCTTTTGTAACTTACATGCCAGCAGAGTTGACTGCCACATGTGTAGCAGCGCTTTTCATGGTCCATGACCTCAGGAAAGCACAGCGTGAAATAAAAAGATCCAAATAATTTCCTTCACATTTACATGTATATACTTTATAAACTTATGTATGTCTGTCTATTTATACATAAACCACTATTGCCTCATCATATCCAAATGCTGAAGCAAGTGCAAGCCTTACAGATTTATTCTTACCTGTACAAACACATAGATAGCTAAAGCCAATGTTCTTAAAACTCTTCCATTCTGGCAGCTGTATTTAAGCTAAACTGTTGAACTTACTCCTTCCTAACTGTTATGTCAGCTTCTTCCAATTTTAGTACTACATATACCTATTGTTGCTTTTTATATCTCTGACCTCCTTGAAGGAAAAAAAAAAAACCCACAACCAAGAAACCTCAGCACAGAAAAGAACAGACTCTATATTAGTGGTGTTACTTGAGAAGTTTGATATGTACTGCCTTTTCAGTGGAGTTGTCTAAAACCCGGCTCAGTTCCTCAGTTCCTCAGATCAAGACTGCAACTACTACAGAATGCAAGATTAAGTGGTTTGGAAGCAGACATTTGATGTCACATCAGTCTTAGACTGGGAATCATGCAAAAGACTGAAAGCCCTGTCTCTGGGAAGTGTTATCTATTCACATGAGTTTGCCCTATCTGAAATTTAGACACAGGAAAGAGGATTTGTCATGCCAGATCAAATCATAAGGGTACTGAGATTACCACTGCACTGTCCACTGTGATCAGTGTCTACTGTGGAGAAAGAAACTTGAAGATGCTTCATACTGTGCCAAGTTTTAAGAAGGGATTAACACATGTCTTCATCTCTGCTCTTTCAGTAGGATTTCACTAACCAGGATGCTTGAAGTCCTTTTAGGTGAAAGAAGAATGAGTTATCTGACTCTACTGTTGCTTGCTTACTGTGTCCTTAGAATGAAGCAAAGGTTTTCTCCAGAGAGAAAATCACTGATATAATAAAGCAAAATGCATGAGGTAGTATGGTGTTTTCCTCTCACCCATTGTCCCATCAAAGCATCAAGCACATGGCTTTCTTGGAGAAGCAGCCTTTTAGTCTGTGGAACAGAGGAGTTAAATGCTGACAGTTGAAGATGTCAAATGAACTTACTTACTACAAGAGAAGGAGCTGTAAGTCCTGCTGTGCTAGTGAAACTGCAACCTAAGTATTTGCCTTCACCACCTGAATTCCTACAGCTTTCTCAACTGGTTACAGTATTCTCCTTTCATTGTGCCCCGGGTGACTGTGCCGGGAGTTACCAGACTCTCCCAAAACAATTCTGCTCTTTCACCCAAGGATTGCTGCATTTCAGGAGTCACTGAGCTGCAACCAGTAAAACAGTGGAGTCTCTTTGGGATGAAAGAAGTTAAACACTTGTCTCCTGATTTTTTCTGATCCTTACATTGTGCTGTAGCAATGTCCATCATACTGTCATCTCTGTCTCTCAGTTGTGGATTGAAAATGAGAAATTAACATCTGTCAAACTCAGAATTAAATCAATATAACCAAAACACAGTAAACTGAATGCAGAAACTCCATATGTACTATATTCCACTACACTGCAAGATACCTGGTTACCAAGTGTCTTAAAAGAACTGCAATTCATATGGACCTCAGAAAGTAGTAAAGACCACAGAGTGGAGTTTCACTCTTCACCTGCCTTTCCTTGATTCCACAAGTTTTGTCCAAAGATATCAAAGACAAGCATACTCCTATAAGTATCTGTACATGGCTATTATTAAAAAAATAAAATCAAGAAATCTAACTTTCTTGCCTGGTATATGCAAAAACATTCTTGTTATAAACCAGTGACCATGTCATGCAAGGTTTTACTGGTCAGCATAGAACATTTTAATTAGAGCACTTGAATAAATGTGACAGGCACAAAGTCTTTGCATGCCTCCTTCCCACATGCTGTAACTGCACTACATTTAATATGTCGTAGGTTGGAATCTGTTATTGTACCATGAGAAGATGAAGTGTCACGAAGGTGCCTTGCTGTGCCAGCCTTGGAGCTTGCAAGTTAATACTCCAGAGAGATGAGTAGTCCTAACTGACATTTCTTTTCCAACTAATGTGTCTTTTTGAAATTTCTGTGCAGGTTTTAAGAAGCCTGCAAGGTAGAATTAAGCAAATGTTCCAGTTTATGATGAAGTCTGAAATATACTCTCACAGGCTCTGTATCTGTCCAACTTATCTTTATTTCTTACCTCTACAAATGCTCAGTTTAGTTTAGCTCTCAATAGCACTGTTTTCCAAACTGTTGATGACCATAGAAACAGTAAGCTAAAATGCCACAACACTCCTAGTCTGCACACCTGTAATTTGCTGTAGATGGTTCCCATGCAACAGGAGCTGTGGCCATTGAAAAGAGCCTGTATTCCACCTTCTCCCCTCTTGCACCACACAAACCTTCCTGTGGAATACCTGACAAATGTTCCTGCGGAATACCTTCACCAGAAGACTGTGTATAGTGTTGATGATTTTAACCTAGGAAACTTGATTGCTTTTGAACTTCTTGCCATGTATCTTGTAACTTACAAACAGGAATGCAAATTGTGGGATCACTGTTTTCAAAAGAAAGAGAAAATTGCCTTATGTATGCTGTTTTCACCTATCAGGATGATAAGCCAAGATTCCTTTAACAAGTCCCAGAAGAGTAAAAAGACAATCATATTTTCTTACTCTAGTATTGAATATGTAGCTTACTGAACCCATAAAACCAAGGCACTAGGACAAAGCCTCAGATTTACTTTTATCGCTGCAACTGCTAAGCAGAGGAAAGTCACAGGGTCATTAGGCACTTGTTTCAAAGCACTGCAATCCTGGAAACAGAGGAGGAAAAACATCTTCCATCTCCAGATTGTTCTGACATGCTTAAGAATGGTCTCTACCATCCTTGGTAGTGAAAGCATGCAGAGCTCCAATTGCTGTTGGTTTGTTCATTTCATTGACCAGGAAAAGTTTTATCACAGAAAGCTCCAACAACAAGGAAAATGAAAGTTGTAACTTACACAGTACAAAATAAATATATATGGAACAATTTCAGGGCTGGTGTGGAAAAGAAGGTGCAAAACATTTCTACCTGCCAGGGGCATCATTAGCAATAAGTGCCACAGAGTCTCTCACTATGAAAAAGGACAGAAAAGCATTAATTTCTTCTTCCTCCCTTGGATTACTGACCTCCCCCCAAGCTGACTTGATCACTGGGAATACATCACAGTCTTTCCTTTTGCCTTTCCTTAAGAATGGAGGCTCACACTCTCAAAATTGGCCGGATTTTGAGGAGTGTAGGTACATAAAAGGGTAGAGGAACATTCATTAGGATGTCTGTTGTGGAGTGTCTTACATACTTGAGGGATTTTTTTAAACTTTAAACTGAATATTTGTCTGTCACTCCAAAAAAGAAAAGCATGACACGTCTGTTTACTTGTGAAAGCCCAGGGGAGAGAGCCTACTAAATCACTCTGCTGTTCTCAGGTCTTTCCCAGTGTCTGGCCAACACTGACAGTGCTGGCATGTTCTCTAAAACATCTGCTATTGTCTGAGAAGTGGAAAGGAACAGTTTATTTTATCTCCTGTAGCTGTTACAAGATTGACAGTGACAAGTGTGAAATGGACATGTCCCACTGAAATTTGGAAAAGAAAAGCCTAAAGCAACTTCAGAATAAGTATATGGACTCAGTTCCCCCATCTGTATCATGTACTGTGAGTAGAGATTCACATCTGTTAGCAATAAACATCGTCTCCCTCTTGCTTTATAGTACCTTTCCTACACAGCATAGGCAGCAATATCCAATATTGCTCTGTCTTCTCCATTACTCTTTTTAGTGACTTGAATAGTGACTAGGCTCCAAATTTACATCAGTGCAAGAGAATAGAAAGAAATGTCTGTTTTATATGGCTTCAGGAATTATTCCTGCCTACCCTGCTGCTATGCATCAAAGGAAAAAGACCAAAACCACTAACTCTTCTCACCTTGTTTGCACAAAGCTTTTTAGTCTTTTTAAATAGCCTATCAGATTTCCAAAATTCCTTCAACACACACTTAAAACAGTAAACAGTCTAATATCTGAGACAAGAATTTACAAAAATAAATCTTATATATCTCATATAGATTGTGACAAAATGTTCAGATTGCTGTGTCGAGAGATTTGTCTTCAATCGTTCCCCCTTGTGCTGTCAAAGAAGCTATTAGATGTGAGTTAAAGGCACCTACATGTAGTTTGCTACAGAGCACGCACCATGTTTACAGTCAAATTGGAGCTGGGTAGATTGGACTGTGGGTCTATCTCATCTGCCATGTCAATTCTGGCAGCTGGCAATACTTACTGCTTCAGAAGTTCAACATCCTGCCTTCCAAAACTCTGCCCACTTTGGTAGTATGAAGTCTACTTCCAGACTGCTAAAAACCAGGCTGTGTAGGTGGTGGATATAGGTCTACCCAATGGTTCTCAAGGGTGAAAATGCACACAATTATGACTGTAAAGCACTCTTTTACTGACTTGTAAAGCCTATATACAGCAGATGAGTCACATTCCTCACTGGCAACCCTGCAGCTCCCATTGTACTCCTGAGATGAGCACAGAGACAACTTCTTTTCCCCAGGAAGGGGAACCTTTTCTGGTTCTCTGTTCCAGAGGAGGGAAGACACACAAAAATATGTCCTCACCTTTCTTAACCTTTTCCCAAGGGCAATGGGGCTTGGGAGAAAGAGCCCAAGGAGCTCTAAAATGCACCGTCTGGAATGAGGATGAAGAGAAATACCCTAAATACCCTGCAGCTGGGGATTCCTGGACCTGAGGATGTTCCAGCTACCCTAGGGCCATGGGCTCTGGAGGTACACGCAGAGGTGGAGGCACCAGTGTTTGAAGCCATACATTTCCTGTATGTGGGCAGGGAAGAAAATTCCAGGTCAGAAACATTGGAGCAGTTTCCTCCTCCTTTGCCCTGCTCAAAGATGTGCTTTGACTTTCCTGAAGGAGGGTGTTCAGCTCTTAATCTGCAAAGGACGCCTCTGAGAGTTAAATGTAAAACAACAACTGTGTCTGCTTTGCAGGAACCCTACCCCATCACTCCTGATCCATTGTTGTAGATGTAGATGCATTTAGAAATGCTTTTTTTTTTTTTTTTTTTTTTTGAGTCAGGAGTGAGAAATGCACCTGAGGGTCTTGCCAGCAATAATTTGTATATACTTACAGGAGGAAGTTTTTGTTCCTTCTGTTGAAGCTTGTATCCTAAGCATGGGTTCTGCAACACACAGAAGTAACAATAACGTTGTAAGAATACAGGCACAGATATGTTGTTATATTGGAGGAGCTTGAACATCTTTTCCCAGTAAAGCTTTCTATTTTTAAAATTTTTCTTCTTATTTTTTTTTCCAGTAACCAGAAACCTACTAAAGCAGAGAAAAAGAAGAGATGGTTAGAAAGGTGAAGAACTTCAAAGTCAGTACAGCATGTCCTAGGCATGCTGTGAATAATGAATTACAGCAAAAATGCTCAATAGTCCTGGGAGGGAAGGCCAGGAAACCTGTCAAAGAGAGCAGAGCTTTCAGCTGTTTGTGACAGCATCAGAGGAAAGTGGGTCTTGGAGCTCGACATGCTGATCCAGGAAACACTAGCCTCTTAATCTCTCTTCTCATGGAACTCTAAATAAACAGTCACGCCTCTGAGTCTATCACAACTATGGCTAAGGTCCTCTGTGTCTTGAAAGAGAGGATAGTTCATGAGTGCTACTGCCTCTGCAGAGAGCCATAGCTAGAAAGGAGAGCATGACATATTTCAAATAAAAATGAAACACAGCACCAGCCCCAAAGTGGTTACAAGGAAGGGAAAAAGAAGCAGCATTTTGAAAATAACAAATAATCTTGTAGAACAGCTGAAGGAAATGGACCTCAACACAAACGGCACAAAGGAAGCACTCAGAAAACTTAATGGAAGAAGCATGCTAGCATGAAGCTAGAGCTGAATCTCCTGAACTATAAGAACTCAAACCATGCCACAAACCATAGTCATGCATTTGTGTGGCTTCATGTCTTAGAGTCCAGCAAAACATACAGCCTTGCAGGTGAGGAAAGAAATAAAGAATGTGCTTGAGGAGTACTATCAGCTGAAAGGAAGAGTTTATAGAAAGAGCACTTTGTCTAAGGTGGCAATGTGACATGCCACAGTGGAGAGAAATGAAGGAAGTCAGCATGGAGATCCTAGGGAGCAGGACAGGCATCCTGCATGCTCTGTAGTGAAATACTTAACATGTAATGCCAGGCAAAAAATACGAATCTAGCTCCCAACAGAGTCAGTTTTTAGACAGAGTAAAAAAGCTAAGATTGCTCTGTAAGCCCTTCTGTCACTAAAAAATGACTGCAGTGTTACTTCAAGAGACCTAGCTACTGGTGATTTAAACACCACCTTCTCACAATAGCTTATCTTCAGTTAAAGAAGCATCACACTAGTAACTTATTTGCACCTGCAAGGATTGGAAAAAAAAACAAAGTACCCCAGACAGTATTGGTCAGGAGGAGACTCCTGTAGTGGCAGAGAAAGCTGACATGGTCTGGATTCTGGTCTGGGTGACAATAGTGGGAAAAAGGGTATCTGACCGGGTTTGGCACTGAGCAGGTCTCTTCTCCAATCACGTAACAAAGAACTACTCAGAGCTCCACGAGAAGACCTCAACAAGCAACCACTGAACACATCGCATTCTGCACTCCCTCAGGACAACAGCATGATGTGCCACTTGGCACGAAATCTGCCAGTGTAGTGATTCATCAGGAATGCATCCAGCGTTTTGAACATCCCAGCCTCCTCCTCTCCAGTGGCACAATAGCAGTAAAGAGGAGAACAGTACTGTAACAGCAGGCATTGGAAGAGATGTAAGCAGGGAATGGGAGCACTCAAGAACAAGAAATTTAGTTCATGGGAAAGAGAGGAGCAAAGTGCAGGGTCTGCATTCTTGCTATTCAAAGGAGAAGGCAAGGCGAGATCAGTGGAGTCAGTGACCAGCATGTCACCTCCTTTGAACAAAAATGATTCCAATAGTTACAGGACATTTGCTGTTAACTATGTGGTCTCACACAGATCCAGTGAAGCACCAGTGACAAGCCCCACTGAGAACATGAAAGAATATGGGCACATCCAGTGGCTCTTCTGTCAGGCAGCTGTGCCAAGATTTGAGAAGTAGGTCGCCACACACGAAGATGCATCAAAGGAAAGGCTGCAGGCACACTAAATGCAAAAGCTGGCAATCACACTGTTTTCCTTGATCTAGCCTGCAAACACTGTCATCTTACACTAAAACCTGTCTTTGCCAGACATAGCTTTCTCAAGAAAAGCTAACAGGACTCCAGCCTCTTTGCCAAGCAGGATATGTGCATCTTGTAAATGCTTGAGATGCTCAGCTTACACACGTCTATCCATGGCTCCCTCTGCCAAACTCAGCAGTAGAGACAGCTGCTTGTACTGTGGCCATACGTAAGGTAACTCTAATAGTTTAAATAATGGCAGTGACTTCTCACTGGGGTCAGTTACAGGAGTAACTCCAGAGGTTTGCAATCTGCAACTGCAGGCAGGAATGCTGAAAATGAAATTCGACCAGCTTGAAATGAAATTATCTGGCTCCTAGTATGCCAAGGCAGCCTCAAAAGTGGTTAAACTACTGACAGTGAGTTACCTGTCTAGATTAATAGACCCCACAGACCTGTCAGGAATTGTATGTGGAGCTCTGAGGAACAGAGCAGCCTAGGTAACAGACTTTTTGGAGGAAACATCAATATGTCTATACATCCTGCAAATTCATATGCAGTTGCTACGATTTACAGGAACAGGAGAAAACTGCTTTTTCAAAATATTTCCTAGCAAATGAAATACTTTTTTTTCAGTTGGGCTACTTGCAGGCTGACAACTCACAGGCCAAGTTAGCATCCTTTAATATCATCCAGGGTATTAAAAAGTATGCTTAAACTTTCTCCATTCATTTCTCAGTCCCTGAAATAGTTCCAGTATCGAAGGTGACATGCAGGCAGTGAGTTCATGGATGCAGGTGAATTGTCCTCTGCCAAGAAGGAGCAGTTTCAGTGCTGCAGAAGTAGTTTCAAGAAGGAACAAAGAGAAAGAGAAAGACTCTGTTAATTTAACTTACTTGCAGAAGTTTTTATTTCTTCTGTTGATACTGGTATCTTGCTGGTGCTTTCTGGAAAACACAAGAGGCAACAAGAAGTTATAACATGAAGTCAGATGATCTTCTGATAGCATTCAGCTCCAAGAAGGGAGAAGGTAAAGGGGAAAAAGGTGCTCAAAGAAGCAAGCTTCAGTGGGCAGAGGCTGCAGTTGGGCACCAACTTGCAAAATTTCCTTCTTGGAATAACTGAAAAATGATGACATCTACTAGTAGAACTGAAGAAAAATGACTGTTTCTCCTGAAAGAAGCCAGTTGTTCAATCTCTTATTTATCTCTGGGAATAACTGATCAGTGGCAACAGGAGACATCATGCAGATGGCTCTGCTTCTGGAAGGCTTCAGCATGAGTATTCACTCCGTATGCTTCTAGGCAGCTAAATTTTGCAAAGATGTGTTCCTGTTCATATCATTTGAATTCCTGGTAAGTATATTCAGTAATGTCACTTGCCACCTCAAGGAAATCTTCTAAGTCACACATGCAAACCAAGTCCCTCCTGGGATGACTGCTGGGAGATCTGTGATGAAAACCAAACAGTTGCTTTGTCAAAGAGATAAGAAAAGTTGTTTTTCAATACTACAGAAAATGGTCCTATTGCTAGTAATATACTGCCATGGCCTTCTTGTGTCTGCTTGTTGAATTGGCTGATGGCTACGGTGGATGCTAATGTCTTGCAAAATGCAGATGGGACAAGGCAAAAAGCAGAAAGCCTTTGTTTAGGCTTCTGTACAGACTTGTACAGAAACCTTGTTCCAATGACACTATCCATTGGTCCATGCCCTGCTGACCCCATAAGCCACAACTAGGTGCAATTTCCTAGATGTGAACAAATCGCCCTTCAGTTGTTCATGAACAATTTTGATCTTTTCCAAGTTCTCAGAACACTTTTCGGCCTCAGAGTGGTGCAGTACAATACAACTGCACAAGTTTCAACTTCACAGCTGGAGAAGAGCCACAGATGCCAAGGAAGAAGTCTTGCCCTGAATCCTCAAGGCACCAAGAATCCTCTGGTAGGCAGAACAAAAATAATTTAGGAAAAGCCTCAGAAGAGATATAGTTAAAGGAAAATTAGGAATGTTTTTATTCTGTTTGGAGATTCTGGATCAGGTGTTCCTCTGATCATTGTCCTCAGAGTCCTCAGAAATTTGACCAGAGGCCAAGCTCAGTCCAACTGTTTTCTCTCCGACATCCCTTTCATTAAACTTCAGTGCTGAGCTTGATTTCTAATTTCTTTCGTATTAGCTCTTATTTTATATTTTCTCCATTTTGGTCCAGTTTTCTTTGGCAAATATCTTGTTTGCCTGGGCAATATGTCTGTGTTTCATTTCGCTAATGCAAGCAAATGTGTTATGCAGCATTTTGCTGACAGTCAGTGATGTGCAGTATGGAAATGAATATTACAAAGTAGAATTTTTAAGGTCAAAACTTTTGCTCCAGGTCTTGGAACACAGCAGCCTGTATCCAGGCATCTTTCAGGACTTTTTTTTGGGCATGGAGGCAGTTTGCTTTGTGCAGCTGGGTTGTCTGAGCAATTAACCTTTGTTAGTCACAACAAGAGACAGAATGGGTCTGACAGCTGCATAGCTTAGCATCTGGCACAACTGGAGCAAATTTTTCTTTCACTACTTAAGAAACCATATTCCATTTAATGCCTGTTCTGAGCTTCATGGAGCATTTCTTATTGCTGTCTCTTCAGCCCAGCTGCATCAGTATGGATGCTGGTGGGAATATTTCCTGCCAGTGAAAAATACAGACACCTGAAATGTGCTGAGAGACACATTTGGAAAACATGTGGCAAGGTCACATCGTACCAAACCCACACTAACATTTATGTTAGCAACATTAACTGTAGGGGCTAACATTTTGAAGACACAAAATTTCTGTGTATTTCTTACTGAGGATAGTGCAGCATAATGGCAAAAGAGGCATTTTACTTCACCTGAGAAGGCCAGCACAGATCCACAGAACAAGCTAACCAAACACAAGAAGCAGAAAGATAAGAAGATGCTTGTGGGGGGCTGTCAATACTTGTCTGAAATGTGAGAGTTGGAAGCATTTTTCAGTCATGCTGGTTGCAGTTGCTGCCACATTCTGCTAAGGCAGGGAGACAAAAGCCTGTAGCCCTGCCTTCATCATCATGTTGAAGTCCACATGAGGAGCAGCAACCTCAGATGACCCATCCACTTCTGTCCCCTAGTGCTTCTAGGAGCACCTGGTTTTAGTGAAGCGCTTTTTCCTGAAACTGGATATGTTTGTGCTGGGGAAAGCTGTAAAAATATTGAAGGATGGACAAGAAATCCTTGCTTGAAGATGCTTTAAGGGACAGCTGCCTTCTCAGCCTCTCAGTCTCATTTCATTGGTACTCTGGCCAGCTCTGTTTCCTGCCCTTTGGCAAGACAGAGAAGAGTACTTTCAACAACCATGGGACTCACAGCAGCTCACCACCTTGCTGGGCTTGGTATCTTGATCCATCCTTCCAGGTAAGGAGCTTTGTTTGGGTTGCTGGGTGAAGACAATCCAATGTCTGGGCAACAAGCTTTGCTAAAATGACTCGAAGGGAAGTAGGAGGTCCTCTTCTTCAGGATAGACTCTTCCTCCAGGGTTAACCAAACCTCTAACTACCCTACAGCTGCTGTTATGAGGAGCCCTCTGCATGCCTTCACAGCCTTGTTTTGCCCCAGTTAGTGTGTTAAAGGCCTAAAGTAAAAAGCCTGCTTAAGCAAACTGAAGGGATTTGGTTGATATTGTGAGTTTTCATTCAGGCTTTGAAAGTGCTGGGGGCTGAGGAGGATTCAAACACTGTGAACAATACAGGCAGTTAGAGCTGCAAACAACGTTTCTGTCATCCTAAGATTTACTTTATGGTACTGATACAAAACTTAAGCCTTTTGCATGAGTTGTGCCATTCAGGTGACACATTCTAAATTACATGAAAAAAGACACAAGCTAGCACACACCTTGAGAAAAGGGGAGTATCTGTGACCTCTGTTACTCATTCTACAGATGGCAGAATAGAGAGCAGGTGTTTAGAAGGTGGAAAAGGCCACAGTCTGAAGCTTCAGAGGCAGGCAGGCACATGTGGTCAGGGACACAGGGAGATCCATAGATAAACTGACTTTTTGTTTCTTAAAATGATGGTGATTTTTAGCTTTTTTTCTGGTTCTCCAAGAAACTACTGCCTTGAATCAGATTAGAAGAGTACTGCCCTCAATTCAAATATGTCAAATTGCAAGGAAAGATCAAAGCTACTCTTAGGGAAATTGCTATGCCAAATGTGAATGATGGCCACGTTTCTTCTATGTGGAGATCGAAAGTAGCACAGAATCTTAAGGGTTGGAAGGGACCTTGAAAGATCCTCTAGTCCAACCCCCTTGCTAGAGCAGGACCTCCTAGAGAAGATCACACAGGAACTCATCCAGGTGGGTTTTGAATGTTTCCAGAGGAGACTCCACAACCCATCAGGGCAGCCTGTGCCAGTGCTCCATCATCCTCATAGTGAAGTTTTCCTTTATGTTTCTTTGGAACCTCCTATGTTCTAGTTTGTACCCATTATCCCTTGTCCTATCATTGGACATCACTGAGAACAGCCTGGCTCCATCCACCTGACACCCACCCTTTACATGTTTGTAAACACTAATGACGTCACCCCTCAGTCTCTGCTTCTCCAAGCTAAAGAGCCCCAGCTCCCTCAGCCTTTCATCATAGGGGAGATGCTCCACTCCCTTCATCATCTTTGTGGCCCTGCACCGAACTAACTCCAGCAGCTCCCTGTCCTTCTTGAACTGAGGAGCCCAGAACTGGACACAGTATTCCAGATGCAGTCTCATG
Organism: Colius striatus; assembly: GCF_028858725.1. Lineage (NCBI taxonomy): Eukaryota > Metazoa > Chordata > Aves > Coliiformes > Coliidae > Colius > Colius striatus. The sequence goes on from NC_084790.1 coordinate 34,824,659, forward strand.
AGGGCAGAGTAGAGGTAGACCTCTACTCTTGACCTACTAACCACACCCCTGCTGATTTGCACCCATTGAGAGTCTGACCCATTGCTCCAGCCAGTTAAAAACAAACTATGGCTCCAGGTGACCTCTAACTATACCAAAGAGAGAAGAGACACACTTATCTCCTGCTTTGATTAAGTCTCAGATAGATTAACGTATGAGTAGAAGGGACTTTTCTTGCATTTGAAGTATTTCATTTCTGTTCATGTACTCCATGAATAGTACCAGATTCAATATGTTAGTTTTATTTACTTATTCCTCTGCCATCTTCTTGAAGATAATCTACTGGCTACCTTCACAAGGAGAACTGCAAACTATAGTTTAATGAATGCTGAATAACAGATTCTTACAGATTATTGTACAACTGGGAGCTGTTAGTACTGCTGCAAAGTTTATGGATGCAAAACCAGAAGCTTGCAAGGGCCCCTGAACATTGACCAAGGCTCACCTCTACCTACAGTTGAGTAACATGAACAGATTACCTGAGCACTTTTTGTTCCTTTCAACTCAGGCAAAGTTGTCTCAGCCACCCTCACTAATGATCTGAACAACATCAACTCAGTTTGCATAGATGTGCAGAATGAGTTTTCATGTAATATCCGGCACACAACCCATCAGTTAGCCAGCACTGTAGACTTCTGAAATACCTCTGCGGGAATCCTCCCTATTGCACCCTCAGTCATGCTGTGCATGGCATACATTAGAGAGGCAGAAGATTTAGGTCAGCAGGTTTTAATGGAAAAGACTGACACCACATTTAGCTGGAACAGTGGCATGCTCAACAGTTCAGAAAACAAGGCCACTTACCTAGTTGTTTAAATAAAGGGTTTTGTGAACAAGTTTTCAAACATGAAATTGAAAGCTTTGGCTGTGGTATGCAGTATTCTCCCACTGTTATTTATTAAGCATTGCAAGGTGTTTTGTTCATGAGCAAGTCCATGAAAAATCACTGCAAGAATTTTGCCTGGCTAAAGTGACAAACTAGATGATCTCTAAAGGTCCCTTCCAACCTCTACCATTCTATGATTCTATGAAATTAAGATGCAAAAAAAACCCCAAACCATTTTCATTAACAAACCTGTGCCTTGTTCTTCTCCAGGAGAACTTCATGCCTCTACTCTGACCTCAATTACAATCTTTCTTAGGGGAGCTTATATGAATAGGACTGAAGGAAAATAAGAAGGCAGCTCACATGCTGTGACCAAGTTCTGCTCATTATAAATTTAAGAGACCAGAATATCTCCCACTGCTTGCTATTAAGATTGGTAAAAAATAGTGTTTGCCTACCTATTTTTATATGTATTACATTTTTAATCCACACATATGGCTATATAGACGAAGCTTAGTGTTTCTTTCATAAAAACAATAGCATTTTAAAGTCTATGTGGGTTGATACAGTTTGTATGTGTTGTGCTTGTTTATGTGTAGCAAAAACTTTCACAAGAGCAAATTTGGCAGTTTCAAGTAACAGCGAAGTTAATAATAACAGTAACAGCAACAAGGACAGGAATTACAAGTGCATTGACTTTTATTGTTAAGACAGAAATGGGAATTAGATCAGGAAGAAATAAAGCTCTTTGTTTACTGAGATCAACAAAGACATTTTTATAATTGCTTCATTTTTTCTGTGCTATGGAGTAGGGAATTGAAATTAGAAAAAATTCAGACATGATGTTAGTGATAAAGGGGTGGCTTTTCCTAGTCTTGGGCAAAAAGCTGAACACATTTACCTGGTTCTTCATGGGTTGTTTTTTTTTTTTTCTAAATGTATTGCTAGACAATGTTAGAAACATGGCATCATGTTAGACAGACCTTTGGTCTAGCCCCACAGTTCTCTTTGTGGCATACAGCAGCAAAGAAAAATTCAACTAAAATAGTTAAAGTTTGACAAAATTCCAGGCAATTAAACCCAAGATTTTTATACAGAAAATCACTAATCTTTCAGTGGAAAGAAAAAGAACCACATGCCCAGAAATATCATCACCTTAACTACTCCTGGTCTTAAAATACCCAGAATAAAGGGAAAGTATGATCCAGTTTGCAAATAGTAGGGCACACATAGTAAACATGACCTCGTGAGGTCATTAAATTAAAGGTCATAATTAAAGTTATGGTTCACATAGCAGAGCAGGTCGGTACAATCATAAGAAAGTCAGACTCTCTGACACATCTTTCTTTACTGCATTGTCACCTTGTCAGCTGGAGGTGCAAGGAAGCAACCTCTCTGCCTACCCTGGGGAGGTTCAGCCCTCACAGATATTCACACATTAGTTTTCTACAGGGGCTTCTGGGTTGCACTGGACCCCAAGGTCTTATCCAAAAGCTCCCTGGCAGGAAATAACAGAGAAGAATTAAATATACTGTTTTATTTTGGTTTGGTTTGGTTTGGTTTGGTTTTCCTGTTCTATTTTTTTTAACTCTTTCTTATGAATAGTGCAGATATGTAGGACCTATGTAAAGACTGTCCTTCAGGGCTCATTACCAAGTTTGGATCCCAAATCTGTCATTAAATGAGCAGGGGGAAGAGGTCAGGGAATGCAGGGGGAAGGAAAGGTGAGAAGGTCACCCATGCAAGGAGTCTGTCCCTGTTTGGAAAGCAGATGTTGCCCTCTGAGGCCTTAGGGATCCATGGCTCTTAAGTCACCAGATGTTGCCCATGCTGTTCTTCAAATGAAGGTGGAAAATTCCATCATTAAGAGGAAAATTAGGAAAAAAACTACTGGCAATTTATAAGCAACCATAAGCAGAAGGGGCTGAGTTGTATGTATGGCAATCAAACATGCACGATTTTATTCAACCAATGAATACTACAATGCATGATTCTAGATTATCACATACCACTGAGATGTTCCAGTTTGGATATCACTGAGTTTCCAGTTCAGACTTTTACAGATGAGACCCAGCTTCCAGGTTTAGATTTAATCCAAGTTAGCCTGCATTCAAGGGAGTTTGAATGCATGGTTGTATTTTAAACAACTTATGTTTCACAACAAGATTAGACAGATTCTAACGTCCCAGTCATAAATGCACCTGTAACAGGGCTTGCTTGCAAACATTTTCATTCAAAGCCAAGCTCCTGTCTCCTTGCACCAGGAGTGTTTTGCTGTAATTCAACACAGCTCAAAAGGATCTTGAAAAATCTGTTTTATGAAGCACAGGAATGAGGTCCCACATGCACTCCTCAGTAATGACACCACTCCTTGTCTGAGAAATAGAGGACAGTCAAGCTTTGGTTTTTTTTTTTTTTTTTAAATTATCTGTATCACTGCTGAGGAACAGCACCTACAGCTGAGTTTTGGAGTATCTTGGAAACAATATAGGAGCTTTCCATGTAAGCAGCTAATGAGCAATCAAAATCTATATTTATGGAAACCAAGAGCATTTACAAAGCTACACAGAAACATCTATCCATTCTATCTCCTAATGACATTGTGGTAAATAACACTTGCTCTTTTACGTCAGTCTCCTGACATCTGATAGTGATTATAATACCATATAGGTAGTGTAAAACCTCAGCACTTGACATTCTTTAGTTGATGAAACAGAATAGCAAATACACAGAGAGAATACAGTTGAACAGTCACTGTGTGATCACAAAACAGTCAAAGACAAATCCCACTGGCAAAGGTTTACATTTGTAATTCTATTTCTTTAACTGACTATCTCCTGTTTCAGAGCACACTGTGGAACAGAAAAGCATCCCTGGTAAATTCCCAGCAGTATCATCTTTAAACCTACCTCAGACACATACAGAACTTCTGCTTTGTTTGCTAATAAAGGCATGTTCATTTGATACTTCACAAGTGGCCGGACACTGGAGTTTGAATTATTGGAACTGAATTAGTCAAGCTCACACTTTAGAAACAGGATTTCAGCAGAGCTGCAGCATCCAATTCACTTGCAAAGAGAAGCAGTACTACTAAAACATTTGTGTACAATGGAAATATCTGTGAAATTCCATCAGAAGCAATCAGAACTTCCTGTAAATTAAATGGAAAGGAGCCTTGCAAAAACAACAGTCTATAATAATTGAAAACCATTTACTTACGTCTGAATACCACCTGCCACATGGGGAACTCTTTTCCTCAAGACATAAGTTTAAACCATGATACGTGAAATAAAGTACGTTCAAATACATTAATGATTTTGTCTTTATTAGTTTAGAAATCAACCTGTCAACATCAGTGAAAGTAAAAATGGTGGCAATCAAAGTGGTATAAATGTTTCTGAAAGAGAGGAGTGCTGGTTTAGAATTTCAGACTAGGCCATGTTTTAGGTTAAATGAAAGCTTCCCCATAGGCCTACAGTGCCTTCACTACTCATTACACATGAGAATAATATTCCCCCCCCTTCATCCTCTTCCTATATCAACTATTTAGATTTTGTCTTAGACTTGGTGTTGGTAAGCATTTAATAGAAAATCCTGATTTCTCCTGAGATCCACAGGAGGCATCCCATTTGTCTGGGTAAGGAAAACCAAGCATCTGAACAAGTCAGGCCTCATTTATTTTCTTAGTACACCTAATAGACTTCAGCGTTTCCACTCAACTTCACTTGCAAAGTTTTCTCTTCTTCCAAACTCTTTGTCGTTGCAGCAGATTTAATATCTGGTCTTTCTGAATATGATAGTAAAATAAAGCATCAAGCCTTACCATTGGTGTCCATGATGATAACACTGGCTTTAGTACTGTCATTCCCCAGTTTGCTGCTCACTCTGCATGCGTATTCCCCAGCATCGGCCAATGTGGCTCTGTAAATGTGGAGCTCAGAGTATTTCCTGTGAGACCAGAAATGACATGTAAACATCCTTTAGTGGCATTACAGTCACTTTATCAACTAATGCTCTCTTTTTTTTCCCCTCTCAACAGAGACTCTTGCCTTCTATTCTTACTGATTAGCACTATCCATGTTTGAAAGAAGGGAGAGTAAAAAACTTATCACTTTCAGGCTACTAGAAAACAGGCATATTAATAAACTGAAATGAAGATACTTGTTCACACTTTTCTGCCTGAGAGGAGTCTTTGTTCTTAAAGGAAATCTGAAAAACAACCTTCATCTCTCAGTTTAATTGTTGGCTATCCAGATACCAGGAGATGGGTGTAATATTAAAATAGATTATCCTTTCCTACAGGTTCATATGGCCAGTAGCACAACTGTGGCTAAAGTACTGTATTTTCCAACATCTGACTAAATAATCAGGAGATTAGGACACAGCACTATCTTTAACAATCTCTGAAGCCCCAATAGTAAATCATTCTCCAGCACTAACAAAAAATTATGGGCAGGAACATAATTTGCATGAAGCTACATTTTGTTTCTGGTTCAGAGATGTAATTTAATCAGTCTCCAAGGTTTTAAGATTAGATTTTAAAATGCAGAACTCCTGCCTACCCATTAATTTGGTAGGAACATGTTCTGGTGTCATTCAAGGGGTCCCCAACTCATGTGATGGCAATAATCTTATTACTTAGATTGCAGAGAATGACTAGCTTGGGGAAAATATGTACATTATTGCTGTTCCCAGTCTCTGTTTAAAAGAAGTGCTTTGAGGAAGTTTCTGCCTGTAGAAAAGGCTGATTGTTTTTCTTCAGAACAGTCACTTTGCAGAGTGCATGAGCGTTGGTTCCCCTAACTTGGCCTGTCACAACAGCTTGCATAGACATGCAATAGTTCCTATAGAGAACAAGTTATCGTTCAGCTGTACTTGTAAACATTTGTATAAATGAAGAGCATGCTGTAGCCTCAGGATGCTTCAAAAGGCAATGCAAACAGGCTCAGGTTTTTTTAGGAACTCCTAAGCAAGAGCACACCTGTAGCTTATATGACTTTTATTTGGTCACCTACTGTATGTCTACTGCAGTCTCTTTTTATCTCTGTATGATATTAAGTAATACTGATGTAAACCACTTTTGTGGCACTCTTAGCTTTTAGAAGAAACTCTTTGCCCCACACATTTATTTTTATACTCTTTGTTTTGCATGATACCTGTGGGAAAAGGCCAGGAATTGTGTCTTCCTTTTGTGATTTTAAGATTGTATTTAAAAAAGAGAAGCAGTGATATTTTTTAAGAATCTACTTCTAACACATCAAGTTTTTTCTTGTTTTTAGAAAAACTCTGTAAGGAGTTTTCTCTCTGGAAAAAAAAAGGAATATAATATGAATATTTATAGACTTCAGATTAATATGAAGACATATTAGGACAGAATTCAAAAAAGCTGAGGAGAAGATGACTCCTTAATGGCTGTGATTGAAGCAGCACCCTAGAAGTACAGTACGCCAACAGTACCCGCTTAAAGCCCCTGATAAAGGATTTTGTATTCAAATGTTACACCAAAAACCGCACCATCTCCCTATAATATTTTCTTATGCTATATCTTTGCCTCATTGCCAATATGACACTGCTGAGCTTGTATTCATACACAAAAGGGAAAGAATACATCTGCAGAATGCAGTCCCAGCCCACCTTATCTGACTGCTTGAATTCATTTTGCTTCCAGTTTCCATCTGTCATCCAGAATTGCCTGTCTGCGGGTAAATATCGAGGCTAAGCTTGGATGAAGTCCAAGGTACAGGGCGTTTACACACAAAGTTTACTTATGCACTCCCGCATCCAAAGCCATCAGGAAGGTCACATGGCAAACACTTTCCCTCTGTCCCAAATCCCCAAACCTGATGAAGGAGCCTCTCCTCATGTAATGAAGAAAGCCTGACTCTGTACAGTATATTACTCAAAACCAAAATATGCAGGCTTCACCTGAGTTTGAAACCAGAGAAGGAAAATGAAATGTTACCGGTAAAAGTTGACAGGTATGGCAAAGTTAGCTAGCAAGTGAAAAGGCCTTTTCTTGTGCCTGAATTTTTCTGTATCTCCACTGACACAAGGCAATAGCTTAGAGCTTGTACACACAAACCAATCAACCATGGCATTGTGAATCATCAGCAATCCTAAGAGCAGCAGAAACTCACTGACTGTATACTCTTACTCCATGACAAATTTGAGGTAAAAAGTGAGTGGTTTAAATGATTTTCATTTAAATTTCACCTCAATCAGTTTCTCTTGACTTTTCAGTGTCTATAAATGAGAAGGGGCACAGTCATTTAGTGTGATTCATCTGCTCTACTGTCATGTTATTGAATGTTGGGGCTCTCCCTCTCTCAGAGGGAGTTGACCATCCTAAAATCATCCTAGTGAGCTTAGAGGAGCTACCCCCGAGTCAATTTTACATGCAAGGCAGTCTTCAGCAAGCTAAGATTTGAAGAAACCTACATTGCCACAGTGTCTTCTAAACTCTTAAAAAAGTAGGAAAATACATAATTTGTGCTATTTCTGCAAATCCTTTGAACCAGTGGTATTCACATGGGCCAAATGCACCCAATCAATACAAAGCTGCAGCATTATCATTTCCATGCTGAAAGCAATACGTTTTTTTTTAGCTATATTGGCAGTAAAAGGAAAATGAGGGGGAATGTGGGCCTGCTACTAAACACAGAGATTATCCTGGTGACCAAGGCCAAACTACTGAATGCTTTCGTTGCTTCAGTCTTTATGGCCAAGGCCAGCCCTCCGGAAGCCCAGTCAAGCAAAGATACTAGGATGGCCTGGACAGCAGAGGACTTGCCCTGGGTGGAAGAGGAAGAAGTTAAAGACTTGTTGGCCAAACTTAACACACATATTTCAATGGGTCCTGATGGGATGCATCCTAGAGTGCTGAGAGAACTGGTTGATGTGGTTGCTAAGACACTCTCCATCATTTTTGAACAGTCATGGAGGACAGGCAAGGTGCCTGAGGACTGGAGAAAGGCCAGTGTCACTCCAGTCTTCAAAAAGGGCACGAAGGTTGACCCAGGAAACTACAGGCCAGTCAGCCTCACCTCCATCCCTGGAAAGGTGATGGAACAACGCATCTTGAAGGTCATCACTAACCATATGAAGGAAAAGATGGTTATCAGGGGGAGTCAACCTGGATTCACCAAGGGGAAATCCTGTTTGACCAACCTGATAGCCTCCTATGAGTGTGTCATGGTTTGACATGACAGCCTTTTCTGGTAAGGGGGCTGTAAAGATGGCTCCTGTAAGAAGTTGCTCACAGCTCTCCCCAGCTCTGAGCCAGACCCACTGCTGGGGCTGAGCCAATTAGATGCCTCCACAATCACTTTTTAAGAAGAAGCTGGAAGAGGAGGCTTCTTCCTGTTTCTTCCATTTTCTGCCCTTCTTCTTCTTCTGGCTGGTGGTGGTGCAAGGAGTAGGAACAGTGAGAGAAACAACCATGCAGACTCCAAGGTCAGTGATGAAAGAGAGGAGGAGGTGTGCTGGAGCAGAGACTCCCCTGCATTCTGTGGAGAGAACTGGTGAAGCTGAGATGTATTTTCATTTCTTTAAAGACCCTGCATCAGCAGTAGAGACTCATTTTAATAATGAGCCCGTGTCAGGGGCAGAGACTCATTTTGATAAAGCTGACCCCAGACTAGGGGCAGCGATTCACTTCATTAAAGGCCCAGAGCCAGGGACAGTGACTATGGCCGGAGGAGGCCGTGTCCTGTAGGAGGGACCCAATTACTTCACTACAGACTCTGAGCCAGGGGCAGTGATTTTACTCTTTAAACTATGGTCAGAAGAGGCCATGTCCTGAGGAAGGGACCCAGTATCAACAGCTGTAACTGTGGAAAGTATCGACGACAAAGCAGCTCATTAAACTTATGCCCAGAAGGGGCCTTGTCCCGAGAGAGGGATCCTATAACTGTAGAAACTGCAACCACGGCAAAGAATCCACACCAGAGATATTCACCAAGGACTGCGTCCCGTGTGAGGGACTCTGTATCAGCAGAAGCTGCAGCTGTTGAGAGCAACCCACACCAGAGAAGTTCATTAAGGACTGTGTCCTGGGACAGGAACCCCATCTTGGAGCAGGGGAAGAATGCCAGAAGTCGTCCTTATCTGAGAAGACAGAAGTGGCAGAGCCCATCTGTGAGAGACTGACCACATCCCCCCTTCCCTGCCCCCCTGAGCCATTGGAGGGGAGGAGGTAGAGATATCGGGAGCAGTGAGCTGGGCCTGGGAAGAAAGGAGGGATGGGGGAGGGAGATCTTAAAGTGCTGGTTGTAATTTTCTCATCATCCTACTCCCTTTTTGCTTTTATTCTGTTCTGTTTCTTATAGAATAAACTTTCCTACTTTCCTCTCTAAGTCGAGTACTGGAGTCTGTTTTGCCCAGAACCGTAATTGGCAGCGAGCCCTCCCTGCCCTTGTCTCAATCCACAACAACCTTGCTTATCTTTTTACTCCCATTTTGCTGGGACTTCTGCCATCCTAATGAGGATGGGGGTGAATGGGGGCACCGAGCAAGAGACTGTCGTGGTGCTTCTTTGCTGGTTGGGCCAAACCACAACAGAGTGCATTCCCGGTTTGCTAAATGAGGGGAGAGCAGCAGATGTCATCTGCTTTGACTTTACAAAGGCTTTTGACACTGGCTCCCATAACATCCTCATCAGAAAGCCCAGCGTGGATTGGATGAGTGCACAGTGAGGTGGATTAAGAGCTGGCTGAATGACAGAGCCCAGAGGGTGGTGATCAGTGGCACAGAATCAAATTGGAGGCCTGTGGCCAGTGGAGTTCCACAGGGATCAGTTCTGGGGCCAGTCTTGTTCAACATCTTCATCAACCACCTGGATGAGGGGACAGAGTGTACTCTCAGCAAGTTTGCTGATGACACCAAACTGGGAGGATTGGCAGATTCCCCAGAAGGTTGTGCTGCCATTCAGTGAGATCTCAACTGGCTGGAGAGTTGGGCACAGAGGAACCTCATGAGGTTCAACAAGTGCAGAGTCCTGCATCTGGGAAGGAACAACCCCATGCTGGAGATTGATCTGTTGGAGAGCAGCTCTGCAGAGAGAGACCTGGGAGTCCTGATTGATAATAAGCTAAACATGAGCCAGCAATGTGCCCTTGTGGCCAAGAAGGCCAATGGCATCCTGGGATGCATCAAGAAGAGTGTGGCCAGCAGGTCAGGGGAGGTTCTTCTCCCCTTCTAGTCTGTCCTGTTGAAGCCTCATCTGGAGTACTGTGTCCAGTTCTGGGCTCCTCAGCTCAAGAGGGATAGAGAACTTCTGGACAGAGTCCAGCGCAGGGACACCAAGATGATCAGGGGACTGGAACATCTTTCATACACGGAAAGGCTGCGGGAACTGGGGCTGTTCAGCCTGGAGGAGACTGAGGGGAGATCTCATTAATATTTACAAATATCTGAATGGTGGATGTTAGGAGGTTGGGACATTCCTTTTTTCTATAGTATCTAGCAACAGGACAAGGAGTAATGAGATGAAGCTGGAACACAAAAAGTTCCATTTAAACTTGAGAAAAAACTGTTTTACTATGAGGATGACAGAGCAGTAGCACAGGCTGCCCAGAGGGATTGTGGAGTCTCCTTCCTTGGAGGTCTTCAAGGCCCTCTTGGACATATTCCCATGCGACTTGATCTAGGTGAACCTGCTTCTGCAGAGGGGGATTGGACTAGATGATCTCTAAAGGTCCCTTCCAACACTACTATTCTATGATTCTATAGTTCTAAGTTCTACATACATGGTATAATCCAAACTAGCTATTAGCTAGTTTTCTTTCTGCCAGCTTCTCAAAGTTTTGTGAGGGGAAAAACACAGGGAAGGAACAGAGCTGGCAGCAGGTGGTTAACAATTCAATGCTGAACTCACAGACCCCAGTCACAAAAGGTGAAATACTGGATGCAGTGACTTTGGTCAATGAGCATCAGCCAAAATGGAAGAGCAGAAAATACTTTTTACCCCTCAGAGGCAGCACTGTGCTGCTGGGGAAGCTGAGGGCCAGGCTCTGACCTGAACATTTCCTTTACAGAATAGACTGAAAATACAATTCTGATGGAGACATATGGCCCTGCAAATGGGTCCAGACAATTTGCCAGGCTATCTGCCACCTGGAACAGCTCCATTTTGCAAATGCTGGAAGGAGACATCACAGGTTCCTTCTCGCCTTCTGGGCAACCATGCACGGGAGCTGCAGTGATGCTGCTCTGATCCTCTCTTGTTTTACCTTGTGCCCCAGGCTTGAGTACAAGAAACTGCAATGAAGGACAGGATGTCTGCGTTTCAACCTGAATAAGTCTGAAAAGTCAAATGCCTGTTTGATTTTGGCTGCTGTCTTGTCTAATGAGATGAGATCTGACAAGAAGTATGGGAGAACTTGACACTCTGGAAGAAAAAATGCCTTGTTGGGCCCATTCCAAATCCTCTATGTCTTATGTGAAGTGAAGGCATGGCCTAGTACAGCAGATAACAGCCCTGCCTATTGAGAGCAGAAGTAAGAGCTGCAGGGCTGTGTTCAAACAGGTTTAAATCATGGATGAATGGCCACAACCGAAACTTATTAACATGAACAAAAAGGGAGAGACCAAATTGTGAAAGTCTTCCCTGTCTCAACACATTGTGTAGCTTCTTCTCCTTCCCAGCAGAAACAAGGCACCAGACTATTTTTTGGCACTGGAAATCTGTCATTTAGGGGACACTTCTCCCCAGCCAAGAGGATGAAATTTGCAGGCTTTGCTATTCATCTGACATCTGCTAGACCTATGCCTTGTTCTGCATGTGCAGGAATGTCTCTGCTAAAGGGCTATTGCAGCTGGCATAAAGCATTAAAAGCTAATGCAGGAAGCATTCAGCCCTTGTTAAGGACTAGATCGCTTGCAAAGCAAATCTCAAAAATATTTCCAAATGTATGTTGCTTTGAAGATTTAACTCTTCTCAGATCTTAGGCAATAAACATAAGGTGCCTCTGTTCTTGCCAGTAGTTTAAAAATGGCCTGACTCCAAGGTTTACTGGTTAAAATGATAGCCTTTGGCTATCACAAAATAAATAGAAAATGAAAAGGGAAAACTATTTATGAAATGTTTATACCATACTACCACTTCGCCCATACGTTTAAGAAAAATCATGTAACTATCTGTTTCCTTCCAATTTTTGTCTCCATAACACACATCTTTTAGCTTTGTTATGCTGCAATCAACAATGTCAATGCTCGTGTTCTGGTGAACTGCTCTCCCAATCCCTCTCAGCCCCACTTGAGAAATGTCTGTGTACTTACTTTTGTTTTTTGGGAATCTTGATATTTTCTGGTCTGTTTTTCTTTGTTATTTCCTTTCCATTCTTTAACCATTTGAATCTGAGTGCAGGGTATTCTGAAGTGGTTTCACACCTTAGCACAAGCTTCTGACCCACAGCAGCCTCTTGGTTTTTCATTTCCTTCAATTTGGGAGGCACTGCTACAGAAACAAAAGAATGTCATGGTGATTAGGCCATCCTCAGAAGAGGAAACAGTGCTAACTCAAGTTCAGCTAGACAAGCTTCAGAGAGCAGCACCCTAGCCAGTCTAGCAATGCTTCTGCACCAAACCCTGAAAAATAGGCATCACTTGTGTGCTATGCACATCATCCTTACAGCACATTTAATGACAGTCTAGCTTGGTCCTTTGGTGTCCTCCTATGTGTCTTACAACCTGCAAGCTTTAGCAAGAATTAATGCACTGCTTCTGAATACGGTATGAAGCTGTAACAACACTTAACTGATCATGTGCTCCTAAACATAAACCAGCATGCTGCAGCAGGCAGCCTTGTTGGGCAATACAGAAAGGGAAAGGGAAGGTGTCTCACTGCTTTATTTATTTCTGCTGCTATGACTCAGGGGCTATCCAAAGGCTGCAGGTGCAACTGATATGACAGGGAGCTAAAAGCATAAATATAAGCTCAACAGCTTCCCTAATCTAAGGGAAAGGCTTTTTCACCAGACAAACATTATAACCTGCATTATACACCAACCTCAAACCTCAGCTTAGCCATATCCTTTCCCTGAGGCAAGAGACTACAGGCTTGGAAGCCCATCAAGAGAATCAATATCAATTAAGGGTCTTTTGGACCCAGAAGAGGACCCTGCATTGAAAACACTCAGCCAAAAGCTCAGCATACTGAAGAGCTCCAGCTGTTGTGTCTCAATTCCTACTGTGTTGTAGCAATGGTGTTTCTGGTGTGGGTAAATCTCTAACCACTTAAGTCTTTCTAAGTTGCAGACCTCTAATATTTTACAATCAGTACTGATCTTCGAGCACAGGCTTTACAAGAAGACACAGTCACTTTGTGAGATGCTACCCCTCATTTACCTGTAAACCATTGTCATGGTTTAGCAAGGAGCTGTTTTTCCTTGGTAACAGGGGGAGTGGGTTGCAGTGAAGACCCGGTAAAGAGTTTTTGGACTCTCCCCTGGCTCCTGGGTTTATACCCACCTCTGGCCCAGCTGGGCCAATCTGGTGCCTCTGTGATCACTATTTAGGGACGGGAATTTGAAATGCTTGCAGGAGGTGTAAAGGTGATATAAGATGGAGGTGACCACATGGACCCAACAGTCAGAGAAGGAAGGAAGGAAGAGACCCCTCTGCAAGCCATGGTGAGAACACAGGCTGTACCCCTGCAAGCCATGTAGGGCAATGGCAGGACTAAGAGCCACCAGCAGCTCTGTGTGAGTGTACCCAGATGGGTGAGGGACTGTGTGAGGAGGTGGTCATGGCGCAGGCCGTGCTGGAGAGCCTGCGTGCTGCAGAACAGACCCACATGAGAGGCAGAGAGGAGCTGCAGCCTTTGGGATAAATGCATGTCGGAGCAGGGCTGCTGTGTGTTTGAGGTGCCCCACGGAGGTGCAGGGAGGACTGGTACAGAGCCCACCTGCCCTGAGGAGAGACAAATGGCAGAAGCTATCAGGAACAGACTGACTGAAACCCCCATTCCCTGCTTCCCTGAGCCATTCAAGGGGGAGAAGGAGGTAAAAACACCAGGATCAGGACTCTGAGCCCGGGAAGAGGGGAGGGGTGGGGAGAAAAGAGAGCTGGTCGGACTCTTCATCATTTTACAACTCTGTGTTGTTTTATTTTGGTTATGTTTGGGAGTTTTATGGTTATGCTTTAGTTGGTGTTGCATTAAATTATTTTCTGTTTTCTTCCCCAAGCTGAGTGGCCTGGTCTGTTTTGTCCTGGACCTTAAGTGGCAATTAAGGTCTCCCTGCCCTTTGGCAATCCTCAGGTCTTTGGTACTTGAGGCTAATCCTGGTCTTTTGTTCCCTGATGGGCCTAAACCAGGACAATCATGCTCTATCATGCTCCATTATGCAGGTACAACACCTACTTTAACCTTGCTTTCCCTAGGGCTTAAGATAACACCTTTACCACATAACCAGGGAGGGCTAATATATGGAGCTACAGCTAGCTGGTCAACTGCTGACTGATTGCTTGTGTGTCCATCTCAATGCAGCTGCACCCCATTGCTGATCTGTAGATCTAGGGAGCCAGTATTCCCATGCAGCAGCTCTAGGTGCTCCTTGAAAATCTCTAACTTTGTCCAAGAACAGAAATGGACAGCATGGCCAAATGATTCTCCATAACATGCAGGTCAGGAGTGCTCATTGGGTCAAGAACAGGGAAGACATTTGGTTACATTTTTGTAACTGTTGCTTATGTATTTGTGGAAACCTGCTGATGTCAATTGCCCTTACTTATTATTCCAATCAGGCAACAGCCAAGCAGCACCACTGAAGCCCTAATTATGAGAGGCATGTATAAAAAACTGGATACACACAAGCCAGACAAGCAATTGCCTCTTGTAGACAGCAACATGACCCGTCCCACAGATGATGCATGACTTCCTGATGTCAGGAATGCCCAGGAAAACCAGGAAAAGCCTGATTTCCTGTAGCACAGCAGCATACACAACCAGAGTGGTCTGTGGTCAACAAGGAAATGAAGTGGCACCTGCTGGGCCCCCAGCAGAAGACAGGACAGAGACAGAACAGAGCAGGAAGGTGAGAACTTTTTTCCATGCTTCTTTGATGGTGTGGAAAACAGGTCTCTATCAGGAAGTCTTAGGCTAGACATCAGCAAAGTGTCTGGGAGGGAGATTTTCTCTGAGGAGGATGTCCATGGAGGTTCTATACACAGGGTAGGCACGTGTGTCAGGGCTGCACAGAGACAGTAAGTCCCATGACTTCATGACCACAAAGAAACCTCCACCAAAGCATCTTCCATTTTCTACTCTCCCCAGTAAAATTCTGAACATTGCAAAATGTTCCCCAAATGCTGTCAAAACATTTTTTTGCCTTCTGAAAAACGAATTTCCACATACCATTCCAAAACAAGTATGGTCAAATACATATACTTTCATGAGTGTGTGTGTGTGTGTGTTTGCATATATACACACATTTCTGAAAGCACGTGTGTTAATATTCAGGCATTTACACAAAAAAGAGAAAGGATTTTTGAAAAATACCAATCTTTAAATCTTCCAACAGAAATATTTAGTGTTAATTAACAGCCTTACTGCTGATGCTTGTGCTTATAGCTTGATTCTGTCACTAAATAGTTAAAGTTGTAATCTTTTGTTGCTATGCAAGCAAAGAAGCTGCAAAGGTGTGAAATAAAAGGGTGATAGTCCTTATTTTACCATATTTTACTTATTATAGTCCTAGTCTATATTTTGCATAAATTAAAGGAATAACCACAATTGCAATGATCAAAACTTTCATGCTTAAGTCTTCAACTAGTTACTGATTTTCCTGTCAACATAGCAGTGTGAAACTAGGAGTAAGAGAGATGCCATTTTGTTCTTGAATTTTATTTTAATTCAATATTATCTGCTCAAAATGACTTGCAGATTTTTTTCCTCCATCACAGATGTCAATGAAAAAAAGAAAGTGTTAAATTAATATGCTCAACTCTTGCCATAATTCAGGAGTTACCAGGAAACATAAAGAGGATTTAATCAATGGCAGTGACCCTCACTAATTCACAGTAACTTGCTGTCCAAGCATTCAAGCTCTCCGGGGAAAGCAGCAAAAGCTGTTCACAGACATGACAGAAAAGAGATTGTTTTGGGGTTTTTTTCTCCTTTCCATTTACACTATGTTTATTTCCATTCAGTTGCAGTTTTGCAGAAGTTAATCAGACCTGCCAGGCATATGAGAAAGCTCATGCTGATAAAACTACAGCATTGTGTGCTTGGATCAACATCAGCTGCAGCTTTCGCTCTTGCAAGAGATAGCTGACTGTCATCATGACCCGTGCCAATTTCTCTACTGCTGGAAAGACAGGACCTTGTCTGAGGGATAAAAATACTTTTAATGGAGGTGAAAATGCTTATAACAATAACTAGACATTTCTCTCCCTGACACTTCCCTCCCCTTGCCTCTCTACCCCTTCCCTCTTTGTCCTCAAAGTATCTCCTGCAGCTTGGCTCCTTTCCACTGCACCCTGATGCAGTTGTGCAGTATTGCTCCTGCCAGCGGCGAGGTTTTGCCCACTACTCCTGGTGAGGCTGGCTGGGGAGGGCAGGAATGAGGGAGAAAGGGCCAGATAAACACTTTCTGTACCTCTTCTGCGTGGATAGAGGTTGAGGTGTCATCCAGGTCAGTATGACTTGGTCAAAATGCAGCATGAAGATGGGAGGGAGCCTCACGACCTTTCCTGTGGGTCATATTTTGGGCAACGCCGTTGTGAGCAACTCTGGTATGGCAGCAGCAGTGCCCATACACATGCCATCCATCACAGAATGACAAGGGCCAGGTAGCAAAGAAAACAGACAAATCTCAAAGAGAAACAACGGAAACTAAGCGTGGAAGCACTCTGAAAGTGGTGCTGCTCAAATGAAAGGTCCATTGAGAGCCAGTTTAGCTGTATTCCTTGTGACCTGGGAGGGCCTCACATTGTAAGAGTCAATTAGACACAAAGAAAGACATCCATTTTTAACCCCAGCCTTTTCACACTCCACAGTCAAGACCTAGTTCTGTGACCCACAGACTTCCTGTGTTTGACAGACTTTCTAAGAAACCAACAGGGGTGATAACAGTGAGGATTGTCAAGCTGTGATGAACCCTAACAATGTGCCAGAGCACTTGTGTCAGCAAAAGTCCCACACTGCTGGAATCGTTTAACAGGCAAAGGTAGTAGATCTCTACTTATTATTGGCTTGAATATGTAATTTTGTTAGCATTTTTTTTCAGAAATATATGTCTGCTGGCCTGCATAATATCATTCCAGATAAGGAACATACATTTCCATATTCTCTCTGCAAAAGACTCACTGATAACATATGACTGGAGATAACTTCTCTCTGGACTTTGGTGAGATTGGTAAAGCACAGAAATCTCCTCATCCTCACTGTTTTATTGTATAGCTAATCTGCATGGAAGCTCAACACACTGAATAAATTAAACAGGAAACCTGCAAAATATTATCACTCAACTACATGCTTTCAGCTGAAATTCCATGAGTGGTTTTTTTTTCCCCTTTCTTTTCTTTTTCTAGTAAGGCACAAAGCCTTTTAAGAGTCTGAGCACAGCAATGTATTAGGCATGCTTGCCAATAGGTACATGTGCATAGCTTGCTATGTAAATTTGTGATCAACAGCTTGGTGAGTGGTAATAGAAGCCACAAGAATAACACTGATTGCCTTGGCCTCAGACTTGCTTTTTTTGTAGCACAATGTTCAAGCAGTAATGCAAGACAAATCATATTATTTCCAAATGTCTTCTCCTCTTGCATACGAGATTGTAATCAAGCTAAGGTTTATCATCAGCAACCCAAGGAGTTCTGTTGGTTTTAACACTCCTATTATTCTTTCAGACAACATTTGGATTTTGAACGCTTTTCAAAATCAGGATACTTTCTCCCAGGATCCTGCGTCTCTGTGCCGATTACCTATACAATAAAACCCTGCAGGTAGTGATAGGAGATAATCCTACATAGCCAGCTCTCCAAAATACCAGAGTAACTGAACAGGAGCCAAGAGACTAGAAAAACAAACAAATCATTTAGCTACTTAAATGGGAATTTCTCAGTTCTGACCTCTCTTAAAAATATTGCCAGATACATTTCAGCTTCTGGGTCTTGGTATAATTTGAATACTTATGCCCATGTAGAAGAGCAAAAGGAAAAATGCAAACCTGACATTTGTCCTGAGCACTACAGGCAAAACCAAGATACACAGAATCTCATCCTTCCTAGAGATGTTAAGAGGAAATTTTTACAGAAATGTTACCTGTTGTGAAAGTGGAATGACATAGGAATTACTATCAACATGGTTAGAAGCCAAAAAATGGAGCAGCAGGGAGGTATATAATACTACAGGTGTGTTCTTTAACAATGGACCAGTGATAAACTGGCAAATGCTACTGTAAGTCAGAGTCACTACTCCCCAAAACTGATAACAAAGCCAGCTTCAACTCTGATTACCCTGACTGGGAACTGCTCCTTCTATGCTATGGAGTGTTTCAATCAAGTCATTAAGTCTGTCAGGTTTAGGTGTGACGGTGCTGAAGTTTCACTTGCTCCTTTCAAAGCAATGGTGCACCAATAAATTCATTGATATCCACTTGAAGTATTTGTTTAGTTGGGCTGAGGTGCTTTCAAGCCACGAAGCTGCTCTGAGCTTGCATTAATCTTCTTTTCTTTCTTTGTTACAGAAGACCAGTAAACTCTTTCAATGAGAATATCATGAGAAAACTCACAATATAACCTTGGGAAGGCATGACTTTCAACAGGACACTGAAAATGGACATATAGAAGTACTGTGCAAATGGAGGAAGTCTCAGTACATTCCCCTCCACTCTGCAAGTAAAAAGCATCTCCAGTGCAGTCAGAAAAAGGATGGTAGTGACAAACTGGCAAGTCTAGAAGTATCATATCTGTTAGGTAAAGCCTAAGAGTGCCCATTTACTCAGTTTAACAAGATAATGTGAGGCTGTCCAGCCTCTTGAAGTCACTCAAGATATCAGTTTCTGACCTTAGACCTCCTCAGAGACTAGAAACTGCATTCACAGATAGCAAAATGTAGGTTTCACAAGAGAAGCTGGGTGTGAGCAAGTGTCTAACCTAAAGATTACAATTTAAAGGTCAACACTTAATTTATTTACTGATGATTGTGTCTACAGGAACACACCACCTAATTGCATTAAGTACTCTCTCCTCTGGTTCACAATCCTTCAGCTGACTCCAACTGGCTGCATCCCTGATAAACTTTAATGATTCTGTTAGACACTGTCAATACAAAACCCTAACCACAGAGACCGAAATGTGGGGACAGTGTTTAATAAATAGAGTTGATATCCAATAAGCAAATCAGGGACAGCTGCTCATAAAGTCAATGTCAAAATCTGCAGGTCCATATTTTACATACCTAATTACATAAAGGCAGACTCCAGAATCTTAGTTGAGCACTAAAATTAAAGCAATCCAATGCACAGAAATTCATTGCAGGCATAAATCCCAGGGACTTCAAGGGGACTTGCAAGTACTCAGTGATTTATTTATTTTTACATGAAGTCACTGCTGATTTAAGAGCTGAATTTCAGGACCTGACATTACAAAAGTTTGTCTCAAGCTGTGTGCCTTGAAGTCAGATGAGGTGAGGAAGCATGGCTTCATGCTGCATCATGCATATGTCTCTCTTCTTTGGTCTCCAGTACAATGATTTTAATCACTAATCTCTATCTTTTCTTGAAAAAAAGGCTTGCAGTAAGTTAACAGAGACTGCTGCAGCAGACAGAACCACCTAAAAGCACAGGCTGTGATTGCACTGACTTGTCTTGCACTCAGACTACACCTTACAGCCAGACTTGGAAGGTTCACCAGATCATCGGGCCAAAATGCATCCAAAACTTAAACTTTGAGTGTCAGCTGTGAAACGTGTAGCCACATTGGTGTGCCCTAAGATCATGTGGGAAGAACTAAAAAAAAAAAAAATTAAAAACAAAACAAAAAAAACCAAGGAAAGAAAGATGCACTCCACAACCATGTTCTCTTTTGTAACTTCGGAGGTTATTTACCCTTTCAATCTGAGAGCTCAAAAGTGCTGCAGCTGTCTTCTCTTCCTCTTATATTTATCTCTCACATTCCTGTATTTGCCATCATCAGAAAACACAGATTTATTGTGTTGTGCCAGATCCTGTAAGCTTTTCAAATCCTATGCACTATCTTATAACTCTTGTTTCTGACTTCTCTGGTCTCAGTTGCTTCTCCAACCTCTCGGCGTTTCTCCATCGTGTTCCTTCACGCTGTTCAAACAAAGCTGAGATGCTCATGTACAAAAGGACAGGACTGACTGCTTTCCCTTGATCCTAACCACAGAGAGGCCCATTTTTATTCCCGATGTACTCTGCTTTCTTGGCTTTGTAGCGTTTTCCGATTCTGCAGTAGTTCCATAACCAAAGTATACCATATATGAGCCAATAAATTGCCTGGTGCAGATCTATCCACCTAAGGCCTTTAAATTACTCAAAAAACTTTCTCTTCTTCTTGGGGCTCCGGAAACCTTAAGAGAAAGAATAACGACACGCATCCATTGACACTACCAGCACATTTTTAAGTATCTGGTCAGAGGTCTTCCTAATTAAGCATGCCAAATTGCCCCTACTCACAGTGAGAGCTCAGTCATATAGGCATAGAAGCAAAAGTCTTGCACATCAGTGCATGATGTAGAGTTTAAATAACATCAGACAACATTGTAATCACAGGATTCAGACAAATTTCCTCCGTATTAAAACAATTCTCCATGTTGAGCCAGAAAAACAGACAGATTTTTGTCCAGATAGATTAACAAGGCACATAACACAGCAAATAGGGATTAACAAGGCACATAACACAGCAAATAGAGAATGCCATGACAGGTGAAATTCAGTGGAAATGGTGGTCAGGAGGCAATGCCCCCCAGACCTCAACAGGTGACTGCTAACCACCTCATCCTGCATGGGCTCACAGAGCTAGAGATATTGCGACCACTGTAATCTGAGTTTGAGAATATATCCACTGGAAAGAAAAATTAGTGAGGACAAAGAAACACTCAAAATGGGATTTTACCAAAACAATCGCCTCTCCAAAAATCTCAAAGCGTCTCCCTCTCACAAAGTTCACACAGAGTCAAACAATTCTCACAAAGTATATCAGAAAAATTCAGAGCCTCCCCAGGGTAGAATTGGCAGTTTAAGGGATTGATTTGTCTGCTAATGTTCCTCCCTACAAAGAACCATGTTGAAATCCTTATGTGGGAAAGTCAAAAACCTGAACTGAAATGTGTCTTATGGCTTGTTTGACAGGAATAGAAACAAAATCAAAACGTAGAAGTGAATTTGGAAAAACAAGATTATTTGGAGCATCAAAAGGAAAAAGTTACTGTTACATTACAGGCTGCATAAAGTATTTATAACAGTGCGAAGAACTTTGAAACTTTCAAGACATTGATTTACTAATGTCTAACTCAGCAACATGTGTGCTGAACATTTATCAATTTCTTTCCCCTTCTCTCCTTTAAATCCTTTGCAGTCAGCTCTCCTTTCAATACTCTCTTTCTGGGATTTATGTGGTTGCTCAGCACAGACTGTGGAAGGATGTAGGCCTACGAAAACATCTGTGTGCATGGAGGTTTGAAACCCGTGGAAGGCAAGGATAGCCCTTCAATGCAAAGTGGGGTCTGTCCCATCCAGACTCAACCAGAGTTGAAGTTTTTCATCATTATTTTCTTCTGGTGCAGTTCACAGAGCAGAGAATGTGTCAGCCCCATCCCAGCTGCATAACATCTGAAAAACCAATCTCCCTGCCCTTGCTTGCTGAAATCACCATCAGGTAGAAAATACCACAGCTATTGCTGGAGGTGCATGCTATGACTCCATTCCTTATTTGCAAGATGACTGCTTTCATACCCACGTGCTAAGGGAAGAAATCAATGTGGTCTGACAGTGCCAGAAGGGTGCCACTCCCAGAGATAAATGATGTGCCTTTCCCTAGGATTACATTATAACTTGTTCAGGTTCCTTCTGTCACTTGGAAATGTCTGTTCCCAAAATCTTTTCTCACCAGAAGGTGTGCAAATAGTTTATCCAATGACACCAAAAGCCACAAAACTCATTTCAGGAACTGAACACCTGAATATACTTGAGCATTGTATACAAATTGTCATCTCAAACCCATATAAACAAAAATCTAAACATGTAATTTAATATTAAGGGCTTTCACAAGATGCAGAGAAGGTCTCATTGTATGCCCTTCAGTATAATTTATTTCCAACATATACTGAACCCCTCATTTACATTCCATGGCTGTGGCAAAACAGAAGATGAAACTGAAATGAAAAGGAACACATATGTCACACCTGTTTGAAAATGTGTGCAGGGTATCTTCAGACAATGAAAAATTAAATCAAATGCATAAAAATAAATATTGCTAAACAACCACAATTGAGAACAGCTTGCAAAAGAGATCTAAATAGAAACATTTCTCCTGGTTAAATTATTATACAAGATTAGACATACTTTTAAAGGTCAACCACCAAGAAATCCATAACCACATGATCAGTAAAGCATGCAGAAACATGCCATGGTCCAGCGATCACTGGAGGAGGGATTGGAACACTTTATGCAACTCTGAAATGGTTTCCGGACTGTAGGCAAAAGTTCAAAAATTATGGGGGAAAAATGACATGGCTTTTAAAAAAAATATTCTGTGTCACAGTTTGGGTGAAATCACAGCCTGATTATATCAAGTGTGCAAGTATCCAGGGCTTCATTTGCTATACAATAAGAACTGAAGAACCAGCATATAACTAAGATAAAATTCAGGCCCTGTGAAAATAAAAGGCTTTATCACTGATTTGACACAGCTAGACTTTTACCCTGAAGATGGAGAAATGTGCTAGAGTCTTTCTAAGGGGAAAAAACCCAAAGGATGGACATTACCTAGACACAAATTTGCAGATTTCTAAGTAAAGTATGAATTGCTTTTATTTAAACCAATGCATAGTCTCAGTGTGAACACACTTCAACAGATTTAAAGCTGATTTATGATTAAACTCACACTAAAATAAATTCCTTAACAACTTAAGTTGAGCCAATAAACTTCTGTATTAAATTAGTCCTAACAGATCTTTTTGAGGCAACACTACCTCTGCTTTAATTTAATTAATAAGCCTGACTTTAATGATACTGACTTTGAGTGTCAGGCACTCCTACATGTTAATATGCATTCATCACACAGGGTAGAGTGACAATGTGATTATAAACCTGTGAGCTAAAGGACTGGTAAGACCAAGGTTCCATCCCTTTCCTAGTCTCTTTTTTTTTATTCTCAAGGATAACAGCCTTGTGAACACCACCTTAATTTTGCTGCTACTGAGATAGAGACTTTTGTGAATCACTTCCTATGATCTACCTATCTTATCAACTTAAAGTATAACAGAAGTTTCTGTTTGTTATTTCAGCAATAGGAAACTGTTCCTTTGCTTTTAATTGAATTAAATTCAATCAGTAATCACTTGGACCGTATAAACATAGCATCCAGCATAAAATGTGCTTTTCTGTTGCTGAGAAGTTACTGAAGAGTGTTAACAACTGCAAGCCAATCTGCAGCAAAGCTGTTTCCACCACAGTATCCCACTAGACTTTGAACCAGCTCTGTTCAGTTACAGACAGCTGAGCTGCAAGGAAGTTATCAATCTACATGCTCCTTACTGTGCCAACAGTCAGAATCTCATGTGGGAGTGCCCTCAGAACACTCCCCAGCAAAAAACTCAGGTGAGAAAAAGCAAAAGGATTCCCACACCCTGGTGTTGGTGTCATGCTGCACCAACCCAGCAGATTGTTTATCTACTTCTTACAGAGACAGAATTAAAATAAAGGCTCCAGATTAATCACATGGCCACTGTCCCTTTCTAAAGCTATCTGAAGTAACTCCAAAATCTATTAGAGAAGGCTGCTGCTCTTTGACATACAGAGGTGGGATGCTTCCCCAAGCAATAAGATGAGATTGAAGTATCAAACCAGAATGAAATCTCCCTTCAGACAGCATCTGCAGTGTTCAGGCAAATTCTGATGTGTTGTCACTTTTTCCTTTCTTTTAATACTCTTCAAATAAAAAGCATTCTTTCATGAAGCAAACAAACCCACATTATCTTAGAAAGATGGTATCATGTCAAGTTCCAATCTGGATTTCACTGAAAATAGCATGTAACAGGCAGAATGTGTAACTTTCTCCCCAACTGTGCTGAACCCTAGGGGGCTGCCAGTCTTCTCTTTTGTCCAGATTTTCTAGAAGACATGAGAAATAAACTCATATTACATTAATAAATCAAAGATAAAAGCCTGATTCTAAAACGTTTGGGAAAATAGGGGTTTACAGTGGAAACTCTTGTGCAGCCCCAGCAGCAGAATTGACAAGTGTATCAGACTTCCTGTAACACTCAGCCCTGCAAGGTAGCATGAGTACAGCAAACAGTGCTGTCTCACAAGGAGCCTGGTGGCAGGCAGGATTATCTTCCTGGTGCTGAGCGAAAAAGGACTCTGCTGTTAAGATGATGTATCAACATGACTTGGCTTTCCTACTGTTTTTTTTTTTTACCTTTGGCTTTTCTTGCACAGATTCACTGCTGCTGCCATTGTGAAGCAATACACATATCTGTGCTTAGGAATGTCCATTTATTCTCTTTCATCATTAGCTGGGTGACAGTCTGAAGTCCATCCAGCAGCCCAAGGACCCTCTCTTGGGTCTCACAACATTCTCTTGTGTTTGGATGTCTCAATTGCCAAAATAGTCCCTTATTAATTACAATCTGGGATTCTACCTACACACTGAGAAGAAGATACAACTGTGCAGAGACCTGGTCACATGGTGGCTGAAAACCCCTGTGATAGACAAAGAAAAGATATAGCGCAGCTTCTTCCTGATAGTCTTGAACCTGGTACCACACGTCTCCCAGCATTTCGGTACTTCTACAAAATTTGTCCTGCATGGGAAAATATGTAATAACGAAAGCTATTCAGAAATGAATAACCTCAACAGTATAAGAAAGGGATGGTCAAAAGAAAAAAACCATAAGGGATGAGTTGAAATTTAATATCCTGAGTCCCCCTTCTGGCTGCAAAGGGAATTTTATGTTGGAAACAACCATGCAGGACAGCATTATTGCTAAGGGAAAAGGAAACACTCAAGAGAAAAGTGCTCTGTCCATGATAAGCATACAGTTTCCACAGTAGTATCTCATTCTGAGACTCTATCCATCTACTGAGAGCTGCCACAAAACCCAAAATGGCAGAAAAACACTACTCAGTTTTCACCTTTTAAAAGTTGCTTCTTGAGAGAAGTTAAGACACCCTTTGGACTTTAGAAGTCATTATTTCTACATTTGATCTTCTCTCTGCAGAGTTTTTTATCCCATGAGCTTTGTGAATTTCCATTAGTAAATTGGTAATTAGCAAATGAAAAGATCAAAGATTAAAGAAAAACAGTATCAACATTTTTCCTGGAGCCTCACAATCAAGCTGTTTGTGAAGGAGAGAGAGGAAGTGAGGACGCACTGTGTGTTCAGGAAGGTGTGAAAGGCCTCAAAAGCCGTTCTCATTAACAGCTCTGACATGAGTTAAGAGTTCACAGAGGAGGGTCAAAATCCAGCAAAATAACAGGAAAGTGAAAATCTCTGCTGGCAGTGCATGACATCTTCATCTCCAGCCTTCACAGACCTGTCTAAGGTTGACTGAACACACACCAAACACTGTGTCCAGTCATGGAAGTCCTGGTTTCCATGCCAAGAAAGGAAAAAATCTCTAGGGCTAGATGCCTGGTTTTTCAGTATCTTCATCTCAAATTTTCTGAGTAGATAAAAAATTGTGCATTTTTTTCTCAGCACTTATGAGATGGTATTGTTTTGATAGTAGTGAGAGGTTTGACAGCTGTTAATCCCCACAGCACACTTCTCTGGTCTTAAACATAATTTAAATAATTAGAGGAAGCACTGACCTAAACAGCAGGTTTTAACCTTTTTCCTTTCTGCACCTCATTCTTTCCCCAAAAATGAGAAAAGAATAAAAAAAGGAGCAAGATTCTCACTGGTTGCTATTATGACACTCTTATTTCTTATTATTCTCAATTTGATAACTGAGTTTTCCAAGGTCTGAGAATAACGCCATGCCTGCCCTCCATTTATTTAGATAATTGTATAGCTGAACATACATCTCACCACCCTATAAATTCTCATATTTTTAAATGATGGAAAATAATTACCCAACGTTATCTGACTGATTATTCTGTGAAGGGATAGAGATTAAAATAGAGAAAAAGAGAACTCTGAGAGGATTTACACTGACTGAATCTGCTAGGCAGACAGGAGAGGAGAAAGGAAGAAATTTGATTAAAATATGCTTTGAATTTGCAATCAACAGGATCACTAAGAACAAAGTACTAGAAGTGATTTATAAGTCACATTTTAATATGGCCATCTTTAGAAAAGGAAAAGCAACTAAGTTTATGCATAGATTGGTAGATAAAAATGCAAGATTCTCCTGGATTAATGCTTTCTCATCAATTTAACTTTGAAATCAATGGTCACCACATTGAAATAGATGAAAAACACACACACACACAAATCTCTTTTCTCAATCAGGAAAGCAGACTGAGTTTAGCACTCAAAAAAGAATCTCAGGCAAGAGACATTTCTACACTTTGGACTTTCCATATAGGTAAACTAGTTCATGGGATGCATTATGAATTTACAGAGCTTTTGTTATTTTACACTCAGTCACTTCAGGGATTGAATTTATATTTTTGGGGCTTGACTGCATTTTAAAATGGAGTGTCATGTTAGAAACCTTAAAATTATAATTTTAGCGGTTTCACCCACGTTAATGAGTCTGAGTGAATCAGAGAGAGGTACACAGAGCCATCAACATCACGTAGGCATTCTGCCTAACAGAATACTTGTACTGTAATCCCTTCTTATGAGGCGTGGTGTGAAATATTGTAAAACTGGATGGCTGGGTAGTGAGCTCTCCATTGGGGCTACAACTCAAGGCAATCACTCCAAGGCAGGCGCATGGGATGGACAATGGGGAGGACAATAAAGCTCAGGAAGAAAAGATGTTGTCCTTAATAAAAGCCACAGTAGGACCTGTGGTGTGGTAGTTGCATGGCAAGTGTTTGAGGTAGATACGGAGAAGAAGGAAGAAAAACTCAACAGAAACTGTCAGAACTGTCATTGTTTTCTCCCCAGCCCCCAAGATCTACTTCTAAACAGAACCGAAAGTCAGATCAAGTGCTATGTAATACAACTACTCAGCTCTCCCACATGCCCCAAGTATCCTGTGCAAAAAAGTTTCTCAGCAGAAGTAAATTAAAATGGTGCATCCCAGTGAGGATTCGATTTTTGGCCATTTTCCTTGCAAAATGTTGCTTGATCTTCAGCAATGTTTCCACACAGCTTAGGCTAAAGTACTCCTCTTTCACTCCTGATACAAAGGGCTCTGTATCCTCCATGACGAGGGGTCCAGGAAAGATCTTTCATACCCCAAGTGCTGACACAATGGGCAAGCATGGCATGGTGAAGACTGATGCATGGGGCATGCAGGGACACTGAAGGTGTACATTATTCCTGCATGACTTAAATCCAATAAAACACCAAAGCAAACACACCCCTTACAAATCTGAGTAGCTTTGGTTTCATTGACTCCCAAAGCAAATTCAACTCCAAATTCACTCAAAACAGTTCATCTCTGAACAGGAATGTCTGTTCCAAAGCTTCCTACAGTTGAATGCTTTCACTGTAAATGTGAGTATTTTAAGTGAGTTGCCTGGACCAGCTGTAGGACTGATCACCTGGAGGGTTTGTGCAGAGTAATCATTGGGCTGTAAATTCACAGTTTAGCTGACATAAAAGCCTAATCAACTAAATCCTCCTACTCTTAAATGCTTATTCAAAATTGCTGTGGTTCTGCTGTGGCCTGTGACATACCACAAGGGTTCTGTCTCCAGCTCTAAAACAATTAGTATGGGGAAATTAAGCATTCATCTCTGTGCACCTGTGACTGGCTTTGCTTCTGTGCCTGACAGCAGTGCCCCTCCCACATCAACACACACTCACGGGATGCTCGCATGGCTCTCAGGGCTGCCGTGCCCAGACTGCACCCTTCCAAAACACTGTCAGGGGAAATGGTGCGGTTCACATGAAGCTGAATGGAACCATTGGTTTGGCAAAGAAGCTGCTCATGAGGGTTTCTGCTTGTAAGATTTATTTTTGAAACAGGCAACAGCTAATATCAAGGGGGAACAGATACATTACCAGCAAGTCATTTCCAAGCAGCTAATAACTATTTCCCTACCCACCAGATCCTAGGATGCATTTTCAGGTTTAAACATAACATATGCATTGTAAATAGCGGAAACATCTGGGGTTTATTATAACACCACTTTGCTAGCCTTGGGCATTGTACAACTCCCACAGGCCACAGTTCACCCTTGACCTGCCAAACGCGATTACTGTGCTCAGGCAACTTCCCTTGCTCCACAGCTGCTCGCCTTCCCCTCCCCTCCGTCAATACTCATTACCGCTATCATTATGGCTACCATCCTAGGGCAGTCAGTCAAAAACTTGGGTTGCCATGGTTACTGCATAACAACAGCACGGGAAAAGATGATAAGGATGGTCAGTGAAGTCATTTTGCCTGCTGACTCCAGGGGAAGTAGGGCTGCACACCACCATCTGCATCAGCAGCCTTTTACCCTCCCCTGCAAGGCCACCTTCCTTCTTTGTCACACTCATCTCACTCTTGTTGTGAGATTGTCATGGCTCAGGTTCCTCCCTTTCCCAAACTCCAGTCTCCCATTGAGCCAAAAGTGACCCTGTCCTTCTCGCACCCTCATCTCTCAGCCATGTCTTGCTTCCTAAGCTCTCTGCCCCTACCCTCCTCCTTCCTTTTCTTGCTCTCTGCCAAAGACCTCTGTTCACTCAATTATTTCACGTTGCTTGATGTGCAATCCCACACATTACAGTCCTATTCCCTCCCACTTTTTCACCACTTCTCCCCTTCTCTTGAACGTAGTCCCAAGCTGACTTCTCCCTGCCTCTGTGTAACACCTCCTGTGTAACACCACAGCAGTACTACACACTGGGGCTTTCTTGTTTCTCCTGGAGATTCAGCTGGGGCTAGAGACAGCTCAGGCTAAGCAGACAGGGTGGAGCATTTATAGGGCTGTCCACACAAGGGTAGGCTGTAAAAAAAAAAAAAAGAAAAAAAATCTGAACTAACTCAAAGTGTGAATCTAAAGTCCTTCAGTTACAACACGGTGGGAATCCACTCATCAGAAATAAAGTCATCTTTATTTCAAAAAGGAAAAAAAAAGGCAAAAAAACCCCAAACCAAGCAAGTGGTGATCCAATATGGCTTACTGTATGCACTTTAAAAGCTTGTTTGGATGAGCTTTCCAGGTATCCCTGCATAAACAGGCTGCTGACCACAGGCTTTCCAAGCATCCAAAGGCAGTGCTGTTACTGTCTCCAGCTGATCTTCCCTGCAGAACTCCTGAACAAGTGGGAAGGAGGCCAGTGCTCAACACCACTGTTCAGAAACACAGCAAAAAGAAAGACAACCTGTGTTTCTAGCAGCATGGTCCATCCAAGAACCAGAAGCAGACACAACAGCCTCCTAGCCAAGTCACGACCAACTGCACCCCAGCTTACAGCTCACAGCAGTGTGATGCCTTTCCCATGAAGCCTCTGTTACAAGAAGCTTCCCCAAGAGCTAACAACCATTCCAGCAGCAGTACATCCATTTGCAGAGTGCTATCAAAGCTCCTTTGCCACCCCTGCTTGATTAAAGTCTGTTGACCGATGCTATATCCAGCCTGGCTATGCAACACAGAGTTCGATTGCTGGTTACAGTACTGGAGTAGTACCCCTACTCTCCACCTTCCCTGCAAAATAAAGGCAAGTTTCTGAAAATAAACATCTGAAATACATTGCCTTTTTAAAGTTTCATTACTCAGTAGCCTGGTAAAATCCTCTGTGTCAGGAAAAAATATATGTAGCCTTGTCTTTTTTTTTTTTTTTAAATTATTTATTTATTTGATAAGTTTGATCTACTGATCAATTCGAGCATAATCCTGGAATTATGATATTGATAAAACAAATGCACATTTAAGGAATAAATGGAATTGATTCTCTTCTGGAGGAAAAAGCCTTACTAAAGGTAGTATTTAAATATAACTCCCAATCCCTCTCTGAAGAAGCACCTGGTAATTCACTTTTTGGATCAAATTGCAACTCCACAAAAACTTTATGACCTCATGTGGTCTTTCCACCCCCACATTCCTCCCTAGAAACATTATATACAGCATGCTCCAGGCAAGAGG
This sequence comes from Colius striatus, assembly GCF_028858725.1. Lineage (NCBI taxonomy): Eukaryota > Metazoa > Chordata > Aves > Coliiformes > Coliidae > Colius > Colius striatus. The sequence goes on from NC_084790.1 coordinate 34,854,909, forward strand.
GTTTGTTAGAAATATGGATGTTCGTGCTGAAGAAGGAGATGTAACAGACACCAGGACAAGAGCAGAGCACTGAGATCATAAGAAATTGCCAGTTGCTTAAGGAAGGACTCCCTGAGATGCTGATACATTCAATCCTGATCAAGTGCATGCTTTCCAGCCTTGCTTGAAAAGTCCTCCACACAGTAATTTCCCTTGTGAAACAGGCCCACAGGCCCATCCTTCACTGTTTTAACAGTCATAAAAATGGCGATCTCCATCAGATAAAGAACTAGTCTAGCCTAGTATATCATCTCCAGCTGCAGATGATGGTGGGTGACAAGAAAAAGAAACCATAAATCATCGGCTGTGATGCCTTAGGCGATAGTGAAGTCCTCCAGGTCACCAAGCTGCAGAGGAAGGAAGTACTGCTGGGCCAGGTGAGGAGCTCAAGAGTCTTTGTGATGTGGCGAAGATGCACAAGCTGCCTCTACCTCCTCTTGTGAGGCTTGCAGGGGGTGGGAGAACTTTGTCTAGCTCTAGGAAGGAACCTGGCTAGGGTGAAGTGGGGCTTTTCACCAGAGCACATACAGCAATCCTCAGGCAGTATTACTAGATGCACGTGTACCTTGCAGATGGTCAGAAGGGTGTGCAAACACTGTAAGGGTAGTTCTTACAATTTTTATCTCATCTACTCTTTGGTTACAGAGTCAGCAGTCACCATGGTTTTGTGAGTAGAAACAGCCTCACAAACAAACTTAAGCTCTAAATCCTCCAAACTGTTGTTTATCCCTCAACTTCAAAGCAATTTATAGCACTTATTTGTGCCTGGGTTCTTTGGGATTATTGTGAAATGGATTGGGATAGTGAGAAACACCATGAAAGAGATGAATGAGAAAGCTATGGCTTTGTTGATGTGAAGAGGATAAGATGAAAAAGATGCCATAACACCTCCAAATGTACAAGCACATGATTTCCCAGGTTAGTTAACTATTAACCTTATCAGCAAACACTATATATTTCATTTCATTATCTTTCTATCCTTGCCACCACTAGGCCAGCATATACGATACAATGCATCATTTCAATTTCTTTGAAATATTGTTTTTACAGGACAAAAGTCTATTTCTTTTCCTGAGTTTAAATAATTTGCAGTGTCATTAATTAAATTTTCACTTCTCTCTTTTGGGACTCAACAAAGGACATCCAAGATGGCCTGCTTGTGGTGTAAAATACAGGGGTACTCGTGTAGGCTGAGAGAAGAAGAAACTTAACTGTAGGCATGATATCTCCACTTTGCACACAGCCCCAGCTAGTTCCCATTATTAGAATGCTTAGGCAAGACCTCAAATTTAAATCTGCAAATAGTCGCAATGATGTTCAAGGAGTTTCATGCATTCCTTACAGGTCAACTTGCTTGTAAGTAAGGTGGAAGACTGAGTTCTTTTCAGGCCCTAACTGTCCACAGGATACATAGGCACAGTGACCTCAGAACTGCCTGTAATGGGTAGGAGGGATTGGACCCACTGTTCTGTCTCTGAGCTAAGGTCTCCTTGTAACTGCACAGGTGGTTTTGCTACAGCTGGCATCCAGTTTTTGTCTTGCTCATGACTTCCCCCTCCCCACTTCAGATCTGTAATGAAAGCTTTTTTTCCTCTGGGGATTTGGCTCAGCACCACCAGCAGCAACTTATATTCTTCCCTGTCCTGTGCATGCAGGTTCCTGAGAAATATTTAGGGAAAACTGCCTACTAGGAAAAAGTTACAATCACAATCCATCCTTCTCCACTTACACATACAGAATAACCATTCTCCACAGTAGACATTGAGTTTTCACAACTCAGAAATAGATGCAAACTTTGACAATGGGATGTCTCTTCTGAAGCCCCTGGACAGTACAAAGTGTCTATACCTTCTTGTTTGAAGAAAAGCATCATTTCAAACTAAATGATGACACAGACCTCAGTAATTTCTTGGCTACTTCATTTCACAGTAGAAATGGCAAAGTATGAGCAGGCTCCCTAACAAAGCACTAAGCAGCTTTTGCTACTGGAGAGAGTGTGGTGAAAATTTTTGGCATCTCTAGGTATAAGCATCTTGGACAAATATTCAGAAGCCATGTGCTATGTGACAGAAGACAAGGCTCCCAAACACATTTTTGTTTATGCAAACATTTAAAGAGTTTGAAGAGTCATGCTTGCACTTGAAGAGTATTCCTTCTGCCATTTCATCTCACTGATGTGCTGTTTCCCTCTTACCAGAGTCATGGAGGTACCTTCAGGCAAGCTCTTTGTGGCAGCCAGTACACAGAACAATTAATTATAGGAGCAGAGACCTTTTGGGAAACAAATTGGAAGACACACTGAAGATTCAAACTACAGACCCTGGACAGAAAAAGAGCTATCTAAACCTGGCAGCTTACTTCAGCTTTGATGGCACTTGCATACAAAGTCAACTTCAGTGAAAGCCATGGAAGCCTAGAGTGAACCATGAGAAGTACTTTGAAATCCAACCAGGGACTAAGCCACCCTCATCCATCTTCAGTGCCCTGGGCATCTCTTGCCAGCACATCTCAAGAAGAAGCAATGTCACTGGCAGCAGCTGTGCAATTATTTCAATACCTTTAAAATAAAATGAAGTAATGAAGCTAGTGCTCTCCTGACAGCTTTTTAGAAATTATATTCTGTCCCTAGCTCTTTTTTTGGACAGTAGTGAAAATGACAAGCCCTTAACACCAAGCTCTGCCTTCATCTTGCTGTTAGGCAGAAGTCACACCACACCCAAAGAACTGGTTCCCTTCACACACCTTGCCTGGAAGCTAGGGACAGCCTACTTACAGCCAACAGCATCTACCAGACAGGTGTAAGCTGGAGAATGGATGAGGGCAGACAGCACTTTGGGGATGTGTGGTGGTTTTGTCAGGACCAGATTTTGGTAGCAAGGGGCTACCAAGGGTGGCTTCTTTAAACAAAGAGTTACCAGAAGCTTCCTCTGTATCTGCTGGTGCCAGTGCCAGTCAGCTCTAAGATGGACCTGCCGCTGACCAAGGCCTGGCCAATTAGTGATGGAGGTAAAGCCTCTGTGAAAAATTTCTTCCACTTGGAGAAGTGGAAGGAGTTGCTGTGCCAATGCAAAACTGCAGCAGGAGCAGACTGGAGTGACAATGAGAGGACAACATCTCTGCAGACACTAAGGTCAGTGGAGAAGGTGGGGGAGGAGGTGGTCAGGCACTGGAAGGAAGATTCTTCTGCAACCTATGGTGAGGCAGCTGTCCCCCTGCAGTCCATGGAGACCATAGGAGCAGAGATCCATTCACAGCTTGTGGAGGACCCCATGCCTGACCAGGTGGATGCCCAAAGGAGACCGTGACATTGTCAGAAGCCCACCCTGGAGTGAATTCCTGGCAGCACCTGGGAGCCCATGGGAAGAGAGTAGTCCATGACAGAGTAGGTTTGCTGTCAGGACTTGTGATCCTGTGAGGGGTCCATGTCAGGGCTGTCTCTTCATGAAGGTCTGTTCTCCTGGTGGATGACCCACGTTGGAGCAGTTTGTGAAGAGCTGCCTGCACGAGAAGGCCCCATGCTGGAGCAGTTAATGAAGCACTGTAGCCCATTGAAAGGACTTACATTGGAGACGTTCATGGAGGACTATATCCCACGGGAGGGACCCCACAGTGTAGCAGTGGGAGGTGTGATGAGGCCTCCTCCTGAAAAGAAGTAGCGGCAAAGTCCATCTGTAATTAACTGACTGCAACCCTCATCCTCCATAGCCTGTGCCGCTGGAGGGGAGGAGGAAGAGTCCCTGGAAAAAGCAGGGGTGAGGGGAAGTTGTTTTAAGACTTGGTTTTATTTCTCATTTTCCCTGCTCTGTTCTGATTGTTCATTGATAAATGAAACCATTTCTCTCCAAGTTGAGTCTGTTTTGCCCATGACGCTAATTGCTGAGTGACTTCCTTATCTCAACTTGTAAGCCTTTGTTATATTTCCCTCTCTCCTGTCCAGTTTAGGAAGGGGAGTGATACAATGATTTGGTGGGCACCTGGCACCCAGACAGAGCTAAATCACCACAGGATGGGAACAATGACACCAGAAGCTGGGACCAATAGATTCTGACATTTGTGGACTGACATGAACCTCAAGAAAGACCTTGTAGCTAGGATGAATGCTGACCATTTTGTAATAGGATGCGCTCTAAACCTGTTAAGAGGCTCCTCAGTCAAATGGTCTTCACTGTGAGAATAGTGAGGACAGAATAGGGTGAGAGACACCCTCACTCACAGATGGGAGAAATAATCGAGGATTAGCAATGCCAAATAATACAGGAGTAGGTCTGAGTTAAAACAATAGTTACCTAATTTAAATCTCTGACTTTATTTTAAAATCCTTCCATGTCCACTCCCTCCCTCCATTACTGCTCTGGAATAGTTTTCCAATTTCTGACCTTGCTGGCACTCCACACAGACAGGAAAACCTCTGCTCAGAATCAGTTTCTTTCATTGCACTTTCTCCCACAGTTCGTTTTGTCATCCAGGATTTGCATTTAGCCTTTTGTACGTTTGCAGTGCCTTTCTTGCATGCTATGTGCAACATGCTTAAGAAGACAACATATTTAAACCAAAATGTATCAACAGACAAAAAGATGGAGGCCAGGACTGCTATAATCCACAATGTTAAATCTGGCAACAACTTGCTTAGAAGGTCAGACTAGAAGCCTGACACACAGAAAAACCTCACCCAGCAATTCCTGCATTCATCCCACAGCTTCTGGTTAAACTATAGGATATCTTTAAAAAAACAAAAAACCAAAAAGAGATGCCGATCCTTGCCTCAGGTGCTGCAAGTGACAAAAAACTTCCACATACCCAGGCAAATCCTTGCTCTGCATAACTACTTTAACTTTTAAAATTAGTGGCTTTTAACTAACCTCACCAGTATACTGGCAGCTCCATTTATCTGCTAGAATTCCCACAGAGAATATGCTCTTTACAAAGCGCTTTGTGCCTCTGCATTTCCAGTCACAGAACCACAGAATCTTACAGGTTGGAAGGGACCTCAAAAAAAGGATCACCTAGCCCAACCTCCCTGCCAGAGCAGGACCATCCTGTGTAGGTCACACAGTAACAGCCCACTCTTTTTGGCAAAAAAGGCCCAATTAGCAGCTTCTGTGTTGTCAGGTTTGCTTTTCAAAAGCTTAGCTGATTTCTCCAAAAATAACTTCTCTTGAGGTAATCAGGACACTGCTGTAAAGCTAGTATGGTTCACTGCAGAAGTACAGCAGAAAGCAAAAACAAGAAAGAGAACTGGATACTCTAGGACAGCAGTCTTTACAAGTCATAGTGTTCCCACTGGAAGGGGAAAGTTGTGCAGTGGGAAGTTTCTCTTCAGCTCTTGCAACAGGACATGTTGCTGTTGAAAGCAGCCTGCTGGAATAAACACCACGTTGTCTTTGAAGGTCCCAAATCCTATCAGTGACACTCCTTGAAATATGCACAGTGGCACAACCGACATCTTCCCTGATGCCCTTCATCCCCATATCCTCCCCGTAGGAGGAATGGCTTCTGCCACATTGCTGGCTGCACAGGACCCACAGGACAGCAATATGCATGCTACCTAAAAAGACCACCCAGTTTTTGCCCCCTTCTGCAACAGACACATCAGCAATGCACAGTGTCCTCCAGGAAAGCCATTATCACAGAGCAAAAGGAATCATTTTGCTCACAAAAATAGCAGAGGAAGAGGTAAGCTTGTGTTACCTACATGATATTCTTATCCCTAGAATGGCTGTATATCAGGAAACAAGGTTGTTTGAAAAAAAGAAATTGGACTGAGAGTCAGGAGACTTGGGATCAGATCTGGTATGACCTTGGACATGCACAGATTGTGGGCTTCTAGGCAACAGGAGCTTGCTCTTAGACTGAGCTTGCTCCTTAGAGGAGAGTTTGAAGAATACAGATTTCAGCTAGACCTCAAAGTACTACAATGACACAAACAATACTAGCGAATTTGGTGTGGTTCAAAGCTACGTGAAAAACTGTATCCACAGAATAATAAGTCACTTCATTTACTGGCATCTGTTCCAAATACATTGCAACAACTCAGAGCAGTTTTCAGTGCTGTTTCATATACAAGTGCAATGTAACATAGTTAAAACAGGTCCTGCTTTTATCTTTCTAAGTCCAGAGGTCTCCTTCAAAGGAAAACTGAAGAGCTTGTCACTGTAGAAGACAGCAATCTTGCTAAAGCATCATATCCACACACACACACACACACACACACACACACACACACACTAGATCTCCCAATATTGGATATAAAATTCAACACTTCTTGCAGTAATGGCAGTGAGAACAACTTTTCTCAATCACCTCTGCAACTGGCAGAGGGGATTCTGTTTAGTTACCTCAAGTACACATTTATACTTCTGTAACTGTCTTCAAAGAGATTAACCATTAGCCATAGGACACGGCATGTGGTTGACTCACAGGTGAAATGATAGTTGTTAGTGCAAGACAAAGGCATTGAGCAAGGCTCAGACTGAATCCAAGACTGAATGCCAAGCCTAAACTGCCTGAGCTGGATTCCCCCTGCTTACAGAGGTGGAAGGACCATCAACTCATAAAACCTGAGAAAGAGATACACAGAGGGAATGAGGAAAGGCTCCCAAATGATCTGTCACAACTGGATTCTCTTCCTCTGTGATCTGTGAAGCCTATGGACTCCTTGTCAGAGCAAGGAGGAATTAAATGGCCTGCAGTGCACAAACTACATAACATGGATGATTTCTCAACAAATCTAACACTCCCACAGAAAATTCAGCAGCCAGAAATGCAACACCAGACACAAGCAATATTCTGTCCACTTACTCCAGACAGAAGGTTAAGTTAAAGATCTCTTATGAAATACTTTGCTTTATTTTCCTTTTACTGTTTTGTTGTTGTTTATTTTTTTTTTTCTCCATTAACAGAAGTAGAGCAGATGGGAAGGACAAGAGGGACAGATGGATGGAAAAAAGTAAGGGGGAAAAAGTAGGAAAAGGAGGGAGGGAGGGAGGGAGGGAGGGAGAAAGAAAGAGGCAAGGATGGAGAAACAAAGGGAGGGAGAGAGGAAGAAAAGAACAGAGAAGAAGGTACAAAAAGACAGCAGGACAGAGGGGATGGAAAGGAGGGGTGGAGGGAGGAAGAAAAACAAGAATGAAAGGAGGAAGAAGAGAAGAAGAAAGAGGGAGAGGGAGGGAGCATGAGAACAAAGTAAGAAAGGAAAGAATGAAGGAAAAGAGGGGGAAAGCATGCCCATGAACATCCCTGTGACTTCATACTGGACGATTTCATACTGGTATCATATGAGATCAGAGCGGAGGGTTTGCCAGGACCTAAGTCTAAGTCACAGCTTCCCCACCAGTTCACCTGCACATCCGCTGACCTTCGGCACAACTTAACAGCCCACATCCACCCCCGCTTCATTTTAAAGAGACTGCTTTCGAAGTCGCCATCGTGGCAACGCCCACCGACAGTGATCAAGTACCCCCAGAGCCGAAGGACCGATCACACCCTCACGAGGTCACCCTCCCATACCCTTCGGCGCAAAGCCCCGCCGCACGAGGCAGTGGCCACCCTGCGGCCCCCGAGGAGGGATCGGCGAGAGGGGACGCCGGTCCCGCTCCTGTCCCTCCCGACGCACCGGTAGCAGCATCACGCTCCCGCCGCACCCTCTCGCGGCCGCCGCCAGCAGCGGCAGCGGCACTCCTCCTCGAGTCCCGCTCCCCTTCCCTTCACGTCAGCGATGGTTGGGTTTGTTTGTTTTTTCCCCCTTTCATTGTTATATTTTCATGAATGCAGCGCTTCCACAGACGCCTCCGTGAGCATCACACTCAGGCAATGCAGGCCTAATGCATTTCCACTCTCAGCTGTGCTGCTGCCCCTGTAGCCCCCTGACACTGAAACCATCACTCTTCAAATGCCAACTTCTCACTGCGAATTTTTTTGGGCCTCCCTTCACCACCCCACCAACCCCAGGACCCTGTGTACTTGGAGGGAGTAACTGAGGGTTAACTGCAACACCTCAAGCATATTCAAGCAGTTCTTTATACAGCTAGAATGACTCACACAAAATATTGACACTTGGTTTGTTTTCTTGTATCATAACGGAACATGATAAACTATCAGTACTGTTAAAGGCACATTCACTCTTGTTACTTTTGGAATGTTAACAAAACACTGATTTGGTAAGAATTCATAGCATTTCCAGTGTTTCTGATACCCTGAGACACGATTATTCTTCACTGTTTTGCTCTTGGTTTGTAAGTACTTGCCTCAAAAGACTATCAGATGCTTACAGATAGATTAAAAGGAGGAGGTGGAGGAAGGGAGATGCTTGGAATAAAGTTTTTCAGTTTAGCACTTAGATTACTTACTTACTTTTAGAATAACAATTTGCCACTTATGTGTCTAAATTAGAATTGGTTGTCAAAGATGCTTGGGAGCTCCTCTGTGATTTTTGTGAATAGACATTCATGAATTGAGCACCCAAAAAGCTTTCTTGAAAACCCAGTGACTTTGATTCAGAAGAGGATACGAAAAGTGAGTTGCCCCAAATAATGAGTGCTGAAGTCTTAAAAAAAAATCAGCCACATAGGATCCTTTTTTACCTATGAGAGCTCTTTCAAACTGTTTTGCTCAACTTTTGTTTCATTGTTGTTTTCTTTTTCAGTTAGTACTTTCCCAAAATCCAAGAGAGGCCCACAGTTGCAAACAGACAAAGTCAGATTTGAGTGTCAGCACACAAGCTTTGCCAGGGACTAATGTTTTAAAATCCTTGCATAGCTTAGCAGATCTTGGCATTTCTATACCCAAGATAAAAATTTTGTTCAGCCTTCCCCAGCTATCAATATTTGCACAAAGTTCGGAACAGTTTCTGTATTTATTTCACAAGGGGAATGTCTTTCTACACACATGCGGTATTTACTGGACAACTGTACTGGTACGTCCGCACAATTTTATTTGCATTCCCATGGCTACAGTCAAGTAGTACTTCTAATGTTAAGTCAAAAAAGGTTGAATGGTGACTAATCTCACTTATTCATAAAACATGAACACACTTGCATGCTTTTTAAAGGATTCTTGCTCAAAACTGCTCCAAAGATTGTGTGGAATGTTTGGAGCGTTCAGGCATTGCACACAGGTGGAGACGCTTTTCTCCCAGAAAAATGTACAGGCATACCAGCAGCACATAAATGTTTTGACCTGGAAACACCAGAAGAAGCTGTCACCCCATATAAGCAATAGTTTTCCTCTAGAATTAAACAACTTTTACCAGAAATCACAACTCTCATTCCATCTCCAAGGCTCTTGTCTTCAATTCATGCTGCCTCCTGACCTCTATGAATATTGAGTATGAATTTAAACTTTACAAGCCTCAGATTGAGCTCTAATCCTCCCAACCAATCCCTGACCTGCAACTTGGTCTTTAATAGGATCAAAATAATTTCTTCCTGTGTGAACCAAAGTTGCAGTCAAAGGTGAGGCTCAGTTATGCTCATCTCATCTGAACTTTGTGCTGTTTATTTTGTTATGTGGCCTCAAAGCTCTGGCATTTTATCTAGGTCTAAATTAAATTTCCCTCCAGGAGGTACTTATTTTTTATGTCAATGATAGCAGCCTCCCTTCTCTGGGCTCTGCAAGTGCAGATGTGTACAGGACAATGCTGCTGAGATCACCTCACTGAAAGGACAGTTGGGACCCACCTTTGCTGCTTTTCCCTCTTCCCCACCAACTTTGTCTTTCTGTACCACATTCTTGCAGAACCTTGCGCTCCCTACTGCTTCTACTGAACTAGAGAGTGCATGTCATAACCCATAGCCACTGAGTCTGCTTCTCTGATAGCACTGCCAGTCTTTGCACATATCAAGGTGTTTTCCTCAGAAACACTTCATGTCTTCTCACACTCTGTCCTCCCATTCCCAGCAGCCTCTCCCTCATCATCTCAGCTAAGCAGAAACTACCTGACAACTCACATTCCCTAAGACGTCTGGAAACACTTGACGAAGGGACTGGGCAGATCATGTGCTGGTGCACCACCTTATTTACCAAAAGACAGCTCTTACACAGAGGGATATTTCCTGGGCTGATTCTCTCAATTCACTACTGCCACCTTATGCAGTCCAGAATTGTGATTGGGCTGGCAGAAGGTACATGGGATGACACAGCAGGCCCAGTCCCATCCTCTCTGCTCCTGCTATAACAGTGCCCTGAGTTAGGAGTAGGGCCTTTGTGAGGGGAAGGTCTGGAGACCTCGTTTCATGTCTTCAGCCTCCCTGCAATCAGGATTTTCTGCCCAGACTGGCTGCATTTTCAGTGTACTGGCAATGCACTAGCAATGGAAGCCCCACTGGCAGATTTGTTGAGCCTGTCTGCATGCTCAGCTGGCATAGCAGTTCAGTGAAATAATTTGGAGAAAAGCTTCTGTCCATTCCTAATACTCTCTCCTCTGTCTTCTACTCCCTGTATTTAACACAGCTCTGAGAGCCCTGCTGAAGGAAGACACAATCTCTCTGGACTTCATACAAGCCAGATACAGTCAGTTTGTTCAAGAACACACTTGAAGTGAGAGAAGTGAGAGAAGAAATATTCTTCTACATAATTTCAATGACAAGGAAACCATAGCAGTATAGACCTCCCCAAACTTTGTGACAGACCCCAGATTTCACCTGGGCAATGGAGAAGATGAAGATAGTTTTTTCTGTGTTACCACTCTACAGTTTAGTAGAGAAGCTGAAACCTGCTCAGGTGTTTTTTCAAAAACTCACGTTCTCCACGGTAATTCTGGGGTTCCCAGGTAAGTTATGACATAATATAGTAAGGAAACTTTCTCATACACTTTTTTTTTTCCCCCAAATAACATAGTTGATTCTCAATCTGGTTCTAAATCACCACTAAGACAATGCCTCCAGACCTAAGATTTAGGGGTTATGAGATATATTTTGACAGTCAAAAGTAAACTGAGAGAAGCTATGATCAGAAATAAAAACCCCAAGCCAGTACTAAACAAAAACCTCATGATCTGCTAAGGACTTTGGTGCTAGTGTACAATCTGGAAATTGGTGACTGGCTGCAAGCTGCTGTTTTTCATATGGAAAAGAGACTATGAGCAGATTAAAACTACTAGCAAAGGAGAATGCAGCAAAGGATATGACAGACAATTCCTGACAAAATTCAATTTAAGAAAGCAGGTAACTAAAAAGCAAAGTTGCTTCATCATCTCTCAGACTACATATCCTAGCCTCACCAATGGATCAAGTATGACTGCAAAACTGTATTAGTGAAAAGGAGAAATTGCTGGCCCACCAAAGTCACAAAGGTCTTCATATGATCCCTAGTAAGTACTGTTAATCAACATGTGTATCCCAGTCACTAATTCAAGCTCTAATATGCTTGGAGAGAAGAAAAGCCCACTGCATGAAATGCAAAACTGCTCTCTTGCTACATTTTATGTTAACCAATCTTTCTTCTCTTTCTCTTCTAAAATGCGAGTTATTGTTCTAAGTGCCCCCAAAAGTGAAAAGATCCCTAAGTAACAGATTAGGTAAAATATATAAATGTAACACTGCCAGAACGTCATTTGATTGCGAGTCAAGTGTATAATGATGTCCTACACTGTATTTCATTCTGCTATTTGATAACACACCTGCAAACACTGACACAGACACAACGTGAATTACGCTGCCACATAGACTCATCTTGGAAGGAGTGGGATTTTAATTACCTAAGGTAGACGAATGCTCAGTTCTTGCTCACACAGGAAGCTTTTGGCTAGTAATGTCAGGTATGGATGAAGGTGGTACTTTTATGCCGACAAACACATACTGGCACTTGGGAGAACTGAGGTAAGCACTTGCCAGAAAAAATGGATTTTTTCTGTTTCCAATAGTGATGTATTTTGGCTTAGTAAGGACACGATCCCTCTGGATCTAGAGGCATATTCTGAACCCTGCCTTGGTGAACCTCATTCTGCGCTTGCAACCATTCAAATTTTCAGATAAAACTCCCACCATACCAGACGTGATCAGACCACAGTAGAACTGAGTATCAAAATATACACATATACCTAAACCTTAAAATTATGTATACCTGCATGGATCCTCAAGACTCTTATTCCAGGTCCCACCACCTTCTCAAAAATCCCTGCTTAGTTCAGACTCAGCTTGGTTAGATTACTGAAAAAATATCACCTCTGGTTCACAGCTCTTCTCCCTGTTCCCTCAGCACTGGCACAGGCATCCAACCCAAAGCATGTGGAGTCAGTTTCCTGCACCCTGTGCAAAGCTGGCCCCAACTTCCTGAGACTGTCCCAGCTCCTCCAGTGCAGCAACCCTGCTTCACTGCAGGGGGAAGACTATCCATGGAGCAGGAAAAAGAAATCTCTCCTACAAGAAGTCGATGGGATGCTGTGGGACCATGAGGTACACCTTCAGAAAATGTGTGACTCCTTCACACTTCCTCAACAGAGTTTTCCTGTCACTAATTCTCCAACATGTCACTATCCTCCCAATTTCTATGTCAACCACAAAACTAAACAACAACCAAAAAAACCAAACAAAAACAAACACCCCACAAAAAACCAAAAAAACAAACAAACACTTCAAACAGCTCCACTGTCATGGATAAGTTTGGCAGAGGTTTTAATGTTCCAAGAGGCAGTTAGTTTTAGCAAGAGATGCTCACAATGCTTACATAGCGTTAAGGGCAAGCAGTGACATAAAAACCCAGTGAGAGAAAGGTCAGAAGGAAAGTTTGTCCCTACCTTGGTGTAACAAGGTAAACCTCCCCTACTGACCCTGAAAATCACTTACACCTACTGCTCAGCAGAAGCTGGATGAGTTGTGTCTCCCAGAGACATTAAGTAGAAGATGCATTAAGCAGTGCTAGTTTACAAAGATTTTTAGCCCAAAGGGATACCTGTTGCTGTTGAATCACACACATCTTCCTCAAACACTGACAAAGTCTAGAACAGCATCATGTTGGCCATGACGTGCTAAGCAAAATTACTGTAGGTATATTTAGAAAGTTTTATCCTTTGGGGCTTTGTGTTTACTTGGCTGTTTAGAAGGGACAAAAAAAAGCCACTCCACCCCCCCCCCCCCCCAAAAAAAAAAAAATAGACCACATCAGTCAACTGAGTGCTTTTCATATACTTCTTTTAAATCGATTTCCAACAATCAACCAATAAGTCCATTTATACATTGCTGGTGCAGAAAGCCAAGTGCATCTATCTGTATCACAAAGCCTTCTGATAAACTAGGTGGCACAGTACGAGCTCTCTAGGAAAAGCATTGTGTGCTCCTATGCTGTAGTATAGGACTGAGAAGAAATAAAAAACTACAGTGACTCTGCTGTGAGCCTACCTGTGAGTTGACCCACACACAGTCCTGCCTCCGTGAGCACCTACAAAAGTCAAGAGTGTCACTGGCACGAACCCTGGCGTTTAATGCTGGGGAGGCATGGGAGAAAGAACACATGCTGTGAAGCAAGAGAAAGGACCTCCCTGATCATCCCTGAGTAAATAGCTGCAAGTTTAGACAAAATACCTCACACGAAAGCCTGCCATCTGTTCAACTCGACTGGAGGATTTCTGAGGAGTGGAAGCAACTAGTTTTGTAACAGGCAAGATCGCCCTACGCCCTCCAAAAAAAAAAAAAAAAAAAGAAAAAGGAAACTGAAAAGAAAAAAAAAAAAAAAAAAAAAGAAAACGAAAAAGCAACAGCTGGCCGAGAGCCGCTCGATGCTTCGGGGCCGGCGGTCGGGAGGGCGATCGGGGCTCCGGGCGGCGCGGGGTCGGGCGGCCCCGGACAGCACTCGCCACCGCGGGGGCCGGGCCGCCCTAGGCAGAAAGGCGGGTTGCAGGCACTGCTGGGTGGCGCCGCGTACGGCGGCCCCGCACCTGCCGATCGGCTTACCTGTGGCGGACCCGGGCGCCTCGCCCTCCCCCGGCAGATTGGGCTTCTTGCTGGATCCTTTGCCTTTCCTCTCCTTCCTGCCGTTGCCGTCTTTTTTCTTCTCGGCCATCCCTGCTCCGGCCGTCCCCGCGCCTCCCGCCGCCGCCGTCGTCGCCGCGGCCGCCCCCTCCGCCGCCACTGTAGGCTCCCGGAGCGCCCGAGGCTCCAGCATCGCTCTTGCCCGCCGCCGCCTGGGACTTGGAGCAGCCAGTTCCCTGGAAGTTTTTGGAAACTCCTCTCCGGGCCTTTCCCCCCCCCCCCCCCCTTCACCCCCCTCTCTCCTCCTCCACCCCCTTTTTTTTTTTTTTTCCCGTTTTCTCTTTCTCTCGTAATAATAATAATAATAAACTCCAGCCCACGTACACACCCCCTCGGCACACGCCTTCCTAATGCCCGCCCTGGGCACCGCACGCTTGCTCTCGGGAGGAGCCTGTATGGCCCCGGGGTGTGGGGCGGCCCCAGCCCCTGTCCCGGCCCCGGCCGCCGCGGCCCCGGGGAGGGCGCAGGCACTGCAGCCCCGGCGGGGCGGGCTGGGGCGGCCAGGCCGGGGCGGGTGTTGCAGCTCGGTGCCGCCCTGCGGCTCGGAAGAGCCCTCTGCTCTTCACGGTGGCCGGTGGCTCCGCCGCTGGACGACCTGCGGGGAGTGTGCGAGGGTGTGCGCGGGCTCTCCCGGGGGCCGTGGGGTAGGGAGGAAGCGAGAGTCGGGTGCAGTGGCTCTTCAGGGTGCTTGCGTACGTCACCTTCTTCAGCTGCGGCTTCCCGGGGGGGTTGTCGGCAGTGCTGCCCCCGCTGTGGTGGACGATGCTGAGGGGAGGGGGCATCTGCAAGGCTGGCGTACATTCCTACATGTGGCGCTTCGATCCCGGAGGTCTGGCCCCCGGAAGGTCGCTCTCCCAGAACGTGCTCTCAGTCTGGGTCCGTTCCTACTTTGGTGCGCGCTTGCCGGTCTGATGCCAGAACCGCCGGTTCTCAGCACGGGGTTGGTCAGGTAAAGCCCTGATGCGGTTCACAGGTGAAACTGCACCCGGTACAGCCATGCCCGACACAGCTTTAATTCACTGCTAACAGTGTGAATTTACCAAGCTGAACTCCACCGTCATCCACTAAATAAAAGAATCTGTGTACATAGTTGCTCAGCTCACCTAAGCCACATTCACTGCTGGTGCAAACAGCAGTTATCGGTAGGAGACGCACTTACACCATGAGGTGGGAAACGCGATACCCTGAGAAGTCGCAGAAAAGATCTGCACAATCTACTTAATATCTCACAATGGGACGTTTTCCCTGGATGCTTGGAAAGGTCACGCAGCCTAGAAAAACAGATGATCAGCTCCTCAAACTAGGTTCACTGCTTCACACTTCTTGGAGATTCTTCCTTCTTTTGAGGAGACTATTTTGCATGTGCTTTAGGCTGAAAAAAACATTTACAATGACCACAATGCACAAAAGATGCTATAGAATTGTTTCTCAGTAATGCTCGATTGAAAACATTCAAAAAAATCTTCCTGAGCTAGGCCTGGAAAAGTCAACTCCCAACATATGCTTTTCCTTATCTTCTGTGACTGGGAGCTTTGGGGCTCAATTTTAGGGTTTCTTGTTTGGGTTTTTTTTTTTTTTTTTTCCCAAGATACTCTCTTGGAGCAAGGAATTTTTGACGAAAGCAGCGGCTAACCAACGCTACAGACTTTTCAGCATTTAGACTTTGAATCAAACAAAAAAAACCCTATGCTCATTTAAGTTCCATCTCTATGGTAAAGTAAAAGGAATGAACAGCAACGACTGAAAAATAATAATAATTTCAAAACTTAGACTTCCTAAGTGTCCTGGCAATACAGCATCAGTGAACAAATTGAACCATGGGGGAAAAAAAAAGAGAAGACTGGGGTACAATTCTTGACACTAAAAGTTACAGAAGATGCCTGCTGCAAGACGCACTTGAGTAACATTTTGTATTTCTCGATACACAGGATTATGACGTCCTTTCTCAAATGCGCTGAACTGAAAATGAGGAAATAAACCGCGGATGGTGCGGGGAGAGAAAGCGAATCTCACGGAAGAACAGCTGGAGATGGGGAGGTTGCTGGCGGCAGTAGCTGGGTTTTTCCTTAAGGGGTCACTACTCAGTAAGGAGGAAGGCTGCTCGGGCGACACAAGGGACTGTGTTGGGTAACAAAATGTACTTTTAAATAATTTCGGTATGACCTGGTTCTCTATACTCTGCAAAATCTGAACATTCAAGGTAAACATTACCTTCATGCCATGTGCATTAGTATTAGATTGTCATTGCAGGGAGTTATCAGCATTGACGTGCCTTGAGCAGGACATGGGATGGACTTCTAGCAAAGATTTTCTTTTTGAGGGCCCAATACTATGAGAAGATCCAAGGAACCTGAGGATGCACTAAAAATGAAAGCCGAAAAATGAAATGCCACATTCCCAACTCCTAAAAGATCTTGTGCGGGGCTTCCCTGACTTCTCTCTCAGAAATATGAGATTTCTTGGGAACATGTACCAGAAATCTGTCCCAGAAATAAGCCTTATTATTCCCAGAAAGAAGACTATCATTCATTATAGATCACAGGACTGCAGTGGAAGGGTGTGATTTACTCCTGTATACACCAGTGAGAATGAAGCAGGTATTGCTTTTAGCGTGTAAGACTGTCTCCTTCTTTGCTATGGCCAGCTGTGAGGTACTTTAACAGAGTGGATAGCAGCTGATCTGACACCTTGTGAAAACAGTTGTTTTACCCCTCAGTTGCAGTACTGTGGTAGAGAGTGGACTTCTCTTTTGAGCTGCTACAGCACAGTCCAATAGACTGATATCAAAGCACTGCATCATCTTGGACAACCAAATGCCATTTTGGACTTCTTGAAATAGAGGGATTTATGTACATCATTTTGGTGGAGTAGGGATCATAGCCCAGGCATGTTGCTCAGCTTCACAGAAATTACATGGTTACTTGGGGAACAGAAGTCAAACTTCCTGTGCATTAGTAGCACAGGTCATGGAGAGGTGACTGCTTGTCATGAACACACAGGTGGAGACTGTATATGAAGCTTTTACCCATTCATCTCCTTGCTCTCTCAGAGTCAGCTTCTTCAGTATAAAAATTGAGGTCTCCCTATGCTCAAGTTCATCCAGCTGTTGGTAGCCTGGCTACTCTGTATCTCTGCACTTTGTGCAATTATTTATGTCACACAAAGTAAATGAAGAATGCTACTAAGCCTAATTTTTCACTCATATAAACAGCTGTGCAAAATTTAGTGCATGGCAAAAGAGACAGATCAGAAAACAAAAATAAATAAAAAGTTCTCCAGAGTGATAAACAGCTGAATAAAGCTTCAACAATCTTTCTTTCTATTCCTTCTGGTTCATTTTTACAAATACTCTGACCATTCAAAACAGGCTTAATTACAAATACTTTGAGACTCCAAGGCCTTACCATGACAGTATAAACTCGTTTAAGACTTTCTTTTTTCCTTTTGACTCGCTTACATAAAATGTTCACATTTAGCAAATTCAGTTCCTGAATTTTTAAAGTTCATGGTTTAATCCTGTTCTCAGTCCTCTCTTAAACTGTGTACTGCCAGTTTATCTTTTTTCTCCATTTGATGCTCCTTTAAAACCCATGAAGACAAGTGGGAAGACAATCTGCACAAACATCATAACTGCTTATTGCCAGTCCATTGATAGCAAGAAAAGAGTAAGAAACATCAACATAAGCAGAATTGAATGGTAAAGATGGATCCTAATCATAAGTGTGAATAAAACACATTCTTAAGCTGGATTTGGAATTCTGTGAGCAGCTGAGCACCAAGACTTTGATATCTACTCAGCTGAGTCAGGACAACAGTAGCCTTTGTTCTTCTGGCATTTTGAAGATGCAAATCTTGATTATACAAAAGTATCCTCACAGTGGTTTAAAGGTCAAGTTGACAGACCAACATCTTTGGCAAGCAGCAGTTGTGACAGGTGATGACGTTGCATTAACGTCTCCTTTCAGGAAACGGCACATTTCAGAGTTGTTTGTAAATGTGTCTGTATATATGTTGCTACAAACAAGATCGGATAGCCTCCAATTTACCAACCATTTTTATGAACTCAGTTTGTGAAAGTTCAAGAAACTGTCACAACAAGAGAAATGGGTATTTTAACATTTGCTGTTTCAGAAGTCTTTAGATCATCTAATCACAACTTCTAGCCCCATTAATGTGCAAGATATTGGTGCTGTTCAGAATGGATTGAATGAAAAAATATTTTTGTTTAGCTAATGAGCATAAGCTTTACCTTTCTCTGAAATATATCAGACCAAAGTTTTTACAGGCTACTATCTCCTGAAAAACATCACTAGTTATAACCAAGGATAGGGTCTCTGAAATTATGTGAAGAAGAATAATTTTGACAGCCCCTGATTGAATCTAAACTCCTATGGTGCCAGCAGTACTGACAGCTCTCTTACTTCATTGGTTTGAGCCCACTGACTAGTGATCAATAGGATCATTGAGGATCCATATCCAAATTATTATTTTAAGACCATATTGAAACTTCAGGACTTAAAGAATCTGAAATTAAGAGCAATTCACTTAGTAGAATAAAATCTAATCACCTTAAAGGCACCTCTGATTAAAAAGGCCAAAACAGATTTTTATTGTGGTTTAACAGATTCACATTAAATTCATAGCTATTTTGGATCCAGATTGATTTTCCTCACTAAGTACAAAACTTTTGTGGCAAGCATGATAGCCCCAACCATCCTGGTGGCAGCAAGAGGCCTTCCAAATGGGACTGGTAAACTTGGGGTGTAAATCCATGATTAATCTGTGCCCCATTACAGCCAGCACCCATTCCTTATCTCTGTGGTGACAGATCTCAAAAGAGAACTTGGTCCCGAACTCTTTCAAATGTGCACCTACATGATCAGCAGACTCAAACTGCTTTCTGCTTGGTGGGTTTGGTAAAGTTATTTCTGTCTCTGAGCCATCAAGCCACATAGATAGGTCTATATCTTGTGTGGACTTTTCTATCATTGTGCATGCTGGAGTTGAGGCCTCTCTGATTCCATGTGACCCGTGTCCTCTGGAACAACAAGCTGTCTTGTCCTGCAATAAGCCAGATGGCAGAGAGCACAAGTAGCAAACTGCTCCTATCAGGGTACAATTAACCAAGGTTCCATTAACTGCATTATTATCCCAATATCCCTGACTAAATCACTTGGCTATTCTGACAGGTCCCCAAGGGCTCTGCTTCATGCTGGCTTTTCTCCACAGACTTTGTGAAGAATACAGCTGTTCTTTGGAATCAATCAGTGTAGTTCAAGGTTGCTACAGCCTTCACAAGATTATCTCAATGGTACTCAATCTTTGAGATATTTCATCTTCAAAACATCACTATGTGTGGCAAAGCTTCTAGCCTCTTTCTTTACAGAAGGGGAAAAGGAGTTAGAACTGAGAGGGATTTTAGACCCAACAGATCTCAGCTTTGTAGCTCCAAACTCTTCACAATTTAATCATCAAAAGATCATCCTGAATTAGACACACAGGGTCCACAGTCAGCCATCCACATTCAGCAGTGTTCAGTGGCCAATGATGGGATTTGCAACTGCTATGTCTGCTAAGCAAGAAACTATCCAGGTGTTAACATTAAGACATCTCATTGAAGCTTAGGAAGCTTTCAACTCCATACCAAAGAGAGGTGCATTCACAGTCCTCAAAGTGAAACAAAAACACCAGAAAAAAATAGGAAATTTTATTTGAAATCCGATTGTAACAAGGGTAGACTGTCTCCCTTCTGACTATGCCAACAGTCCAGTGTTGGAAAATATCCTTTCTCCAAGAGGGAGAAACTTGAGCTTGGTGCCTTCATCTGTCTGAAGAGATGCTTCTCTCAGGAGTTAGTCAGACTCTTACATATCTTGCCCAAAGATTTTGAATTGGTGAAATACTTATGAGAGTAAGAACTGGAACTGAGATCATCCTTTCTTCCACCCAAGTGCTCTGATTACTACCATGCTTTCTTTGTTTCTGGTCTGGTATATGGTGGAACAACTGGAGCTGGACTGAGTGTATCGTCTCTTGTTCAAGCACACCAATAGGTCTGGCCCCATAGACCAGACATGCAAATATGAAGTTTTTGGTTTTTTTTCAGCGTATCTCACTGCAAGCTCAGCTAAATGGCCTGCTGCTAATTGCAGAAAGTGTTGGGATCTATTTTGTCATTAATATAAGAAATTAAGGATGAGATTTCCCCTATGAACATACTTTCCCATGTATGTGTACACACACACACACACATTCACAGATAATTCAGAACGTTTGTGGTCCAAATGGAGCTTTTTCTTCCCATGAAAATCAACCAGACAACCAGCAGTAAACAAAAATACAAGTGAGGAGAGGACCCTCTCTCTTTGTAGGCTTTGTCTTTTCCATAACTGTTCTTAATTAAATCCTAAGCAAAAATGAATAAACACAGAGTTACAGAGGATGTACAGTCACTTCAGCTTTGTTTTAAGGTCTTTCATCCAACAAGATAATTACATTATGTCTAATTAAAAGCCCGAAACAGTGATAGGACTCCCTGCTGTGCCTTATCTGTGTAAGAAATATATATCTCTAGCTATCAAGTCTGTTTATCTCAGCCTGTAAAAAAATTATAAGGTTAATTGCAGTGTCCCTGGTTAATTCCCTGATTTAGCAGGCATCATATTAAGCACAGGAGTATTTCTATGGCAGCTTCTCTGCTTAAAGCCAGGCACAGACTTAGGTACCTTTCAGAAACAGAGTTTGGGAAACACTTTTCTTTCTGAAAGTTTTCATGCCCTCTCCTTTCTAAATGAGTGGAACTTTGGGCAAAACATGTCTAATATGCCATTTCTCCTATCAATGTTTCTCAGCTGCAGCTTTCACTGAGAATTCTCTATGAGTAATATGTTGTTTTCACTGAGTTGTTTCAGAAAGTTGCATGCACTTCCCACCACATCCAAGCAGAAGATAATTTTGGTAGGCTTGCCTCAAAAAGAGAAATATGGTGTGCACGGGTATCATTTCATGCAGTGAAATAAGTATTGAAGTGAAAGGTTAAATAGGAAGCTAGTCAAGTGTTAAATGAAAGCCTAGGGAAATCCAGTTATTTCAAGACTCAAAAAATAATGTTTTGAAATTGCATTAAATGCAGTGCACTGGTGGATAGGGTAAAAGTGGGGTGTGAAGATGGCCTGTGGACAGGCCAGAGCAAAAACTATCTGTCTGTTTTGAGCCCTGCCAACAGCTGAGGGTGGGAAAGGCATCCCAAATACAGGGTAACTGGCTTACAGGAGCTCAGAGCATAAATTCAGAAAATTGCTCTCTGTAGGCCCAGTTTTGGTAATCATCTCCTTTAGCAGCCTGCTCTTGGCTATTGTTAGAAAATGGATGTTAAGCTGGATTGTACTTTAGTTTGACCCACTATGACCAGTCTCTGCCCTTTTGCTTTGCACGCTATTTAACGAGTGCCTAAGATTTCCAGTCAGTGTGAGGCTTCACCATATTTCTCAAAGCAAGTGATGACTTCAGGAATCGGCATGTGAGCACTGGTTCAGAGCTGTTTATAGGAACTTGTTTCTTCTTCCCAGACTAATTACTTCCATGGCATGATGTCCTGTTGTGCTATCCTTTGGCCATATGTAGGATGAGTGGACCCTTGTGGTTGTTGTCTCCTACTTCCTCATTTTGGGGCATCAGAAATTACCAGGCTATACAGCTAGTAAAATATTGCCATGGGAAAAAAAGACATTTGGAAAAGATCTTATTTTTTCTCTTTGCAGCTTTGCAAAATCATGAATGAAGGTGTTATGGACTGCTCAGATCAGTGGGAAAATTGAATTCAGCATAAAATATCTGACAAAGGGCTAACTAAACTTCTTCGGCAAAAAGTGTGGTAAGGAAGATAGCAAACACAGTGTGAAAGTTGAAATAAAATCCAGAGGTCAAATTCCCAAGGGTAGAAAATTAGCATGGCCTCTATGAGGTGGTTTTTTTTCCTTTAAAAAAAAATTAGTGAAATATCCTTTAGACAGAAATCTCCCCAGATCATCAGGTCATATACACATGCACACACAAACAAAATACAACTCTGGAGGTGCTGTAGGTCCACACGGATCTCAGTAACACAGTACTCGAAGACCTAAATAGAGCATATTTAGGGTTCTTTTGGATCACTGAAAAATTCCTGCAAGCTGTGCCCTATCTGCCAAGCTTTGGTGCTTAAAAATACAAATAATTGGGATCTGGATGCTTCCCTATGGGGCAAAGTTTTTAAAAGCCTTCATTAATCCTACTGCTATGAAAACAATGTGAAACTTGATTGTCAGGAAAGAAAATGTGGTGCCTGTTGACCAGATTCTTTCAAGTGGTTTTAATTGACTCGTAAAACATTCAAAATTGACCCAAGACAGGAATCTTATTATCCTAAATGTATTAGTCCTATACAGATGGCTAGTAAAACATTGGAAGTTGTGGGAACACCTCACTGAGTAGAGAAAGAATGCATTTTTATGGCAATTCCTCCCAAAAGTTTATTCATGAGTTAAAATTGTCAATGAATGTGCTATTTGGCAATTTCAAACCTTTTTTCATTATTAACTCACAGAAAGACTGCAGATATGTTGATTATAACGGAGTATGTGAAGATGATATTTGATTGCTATGTGTAACAATGCTGGCCCATTATGCAAACCCATTTAATCCTAAAGTTTGCTCCGAAACTATTCACCACAGCTACTGCAGAGAATTTATTAATCTAGGGTTAGCATCTCAGCTCTGTGACTAGCCACCTAAATAACAAAGTTTCTGTTCTGAGATGGGAAGGTAACATTTATACCCAAAACTAGGGTCCAAACCTAATAGTGGAACTGGCAACAGCCACTATTTCCAGTTCATTGCTACATTATATTCTCTGTCAAGGGGTATTAACTATTCCTTCTTTTGCCAGGTTTCATTCTGCATCAGCTAAGTGATGGTCAACCTCCTATTATCATTCCTTAATGGCTGTCATTTTCATTGTGTGGTATCTCCAGAGAAGACTGAACTGTAAAAGCAAAGGCAGTACACTCAAACAGATCCTGATTATTTGGTAAGAACCTGACAGTAAAACCTGTGAAGGGTCAAAACTGCCATGAAATATTCTGGGGTACATTGGTAATAGATGTGTTTATACTGAGTCGTCATTCGACAGTGCTAGTGGTAAAAACATGTGCAGAGAAAACAAAGATAAGCTATTTTTGTCAAGTGTCTTCACAAGGTATCAGTTTTCATGGGACAAAAAACCCCCAAAAAACCATGACCAAAAAAACCCACAACTCCAAAGGACTTTTTGAGACTGAATAAGGAAGTCATACAAGAAAAGCATCCCTGGGAATGCACACTTCTAATATGGTACATTAAGACTTACCAAAACAACACTTGTAGTTGCCTTCTCTCAAACTTTGGAAAGTTACAGAAGCCGTCTCTTCCACTATTGCCAATATACTATTATTGGCAATATTTTCTATATCCCTTTAGCAGGCAGTGAAATAAAATATATCTGGAATGAAACTGATGCCATGTCACAGAGACCAAACACAGGGCAAATAAATTCAAGAAGACAATTGACTTCCTTGCAAATACTAAACTTAGCTGTATGGTTTTTGGTGATACAGGGTCATGCATAAAAAAACACCAAACTACAGGCAGTCTACTCTCAGCCCATACTGCAAGGAAATTGGAAAAGAAAATATTGCTGTGAATGCACACTCTGGGAGTGTGATAGAAAGCTGGATATTTTGATGAATTGTCTAATAAACCTACAGAATAACGCCCCAACCGGCTGACTTGTGGCAGACAAAAAGAAAGGAAAAATTAACAGAATAACAAAAATTCATGCAAATATCAGGTGATTACAGCAAGGATTTTTAGTTACATTTCATAAAAATGAGCAAGAAATGGAACATGAGCCAAAGGCAAGGAACAGGCAAGAAAACTGGCAGGAAAGGAGAAGAGCCCCAACAATTCCACACTGTGCTAGAGTCCTGAAAAGGTGGTCTGGCTGATGCCACTGCACTGTTTCAGATTTCCCATTTCCCTGTGTGCTGGGTGGCATGTGCAGCATGCCACCCTACTTTACAAGTTTCCCCATGTGCTCCTTTTAACTTCTAGATGCTGAACTAGAGCCCTTTGGAGTCAATGGGAGGTAAAAGGTTTTGCCCATGCTTCTGGAACACCTTGGGCTGGCCCTGGTCTGAAACCTCACTAGAACCTCTCTGTACAGACAGATACCATTTAACAAAGTGCAAAGTAATGGATAAAGAAATCTCTTGTGTGCGTGGGTTGAACTGCATTCTGCAACAGCAGATGGTCCGGCAGGTGCATGACTTGTCTGTAGCAACAGGATGCAAAAGATATTAAAGATTCTGATGAAGTGTCTGATGGTCAGGGACACCTTAAGAAAATAAAAAGTCATGTTGATACAGATCCCAGTGTTGTCGCAAAAATAAGTGTATGAGTGACTGCCCTGAGTAAAATGCTGAGAACTAGGGGACAAGCTGAACTAGTTTGGAGAGAAGGATTAGCTGGAAAATGTTGCTGTAGTAAAATTAAAATGGTTAAGGATAAGCAGAGCAACGAAATGCAAATGTTGTTCTCTGTGAACATCTTAGGAAGGCAGATCTAGTTTTTAAATGTCATTTTTTTCAAACTTATTGAAGATTCTTGAGTAAGGTAATGGCTTTGTCAGGCTGAGATGTGATGCAGGGAAAGAAACTCTGTGCTTTGACTTCACTTGGGGCAGCAAAGCGAGTGCCCTAGCACCCAGGCTGGCCCCACATACTACATCCTAAGCTGTCTGTGGATCTGGATGGGGTGGATGCAACGAGGAGATTGACCAAGGACACAATTCAGCAGCTCTAAAAATAAAAATCTGAAATGTTTGGAGAGGAAGTTTCAGTCTCCAGTGTACCTCTGGACTAATACTAAATTTTCTCATGAAGGCAAGAGCTTTCCTACTCCATGTGTTTATTGTCTTTCATTTATGTGTTTAGGATATTATTTTCAAACCTTTAACTTTCTACGTTTTGTACTGAAGGCCATGGCAAAACCTTCCTTTTGCCCCACTCCCTTATGCTCTTAAAGAGCCAGAATATTCCTCCAAGAAATGCTCACTCTTACATGTCTATTTCTTCTAGCTTGTCAGCTTGTGCCCTTGGCCTTAAAGCAAATGTTTTGTTATTCTTCATTCTGCCATTTCTCTTTCTGACAGGAAGTGCTCGTGGCTTGGGAACTGCTGAGCCAACCTTTCAGTCTCAGTCTGGAAGCTGCGCCCACTCACCCAACAGAAAATCTGACCCATCCTTGAGACTTTGCATGTAACATTTACAGGTTGTGGTTACATCTAAAGCAGTTTATCTTTGTTCTTACAAAATGAAAATGTGAAGAATTTACAGGCAAGTTTAAACAAAGAGGTGGGATCTGAGTCAGCTTCTTCAGTCATTGGTAGTTTTACACGGGTCAATTAATTAGTATTAGCTCTAACATACGTGAATGCTTTCTGGTAATATCCAAGAAAATGACAGTATTCATCTCCAAGAAATGTCATCATTTCCTGGAAAGATTGTGAGAAGCACCATTCCCTTGCTTTAATTGGATTAATTCCTAGCTTTTAGGGGGTCCGTGTATTGACTTGCTATTGTACAGAGGTGGAAACTCAAGAACAATGCAATGAAGAGATTTATTCAGGAGAACACATCAAAGCTGTGGCAGAACAATAAAGACTCTGGGTCTTGAAATCATTGTTTCAGCAACCTGTGGAGCACAAACATATCTGAAAAGCTGAAGTTTGGATATTTGGGGTAAACACGAGTTCCAAAGTGATCATTAGGGCTACAGAAAGATATATAGAGATGCCATAAAACTTTCAGTCCAATAGCAAAAACAAAAGTGCATTTTATTGGTGTATAGTCTCTACTGTGCCTTATTTTGTCATGGACAAAGAAGGGCATGAGTGCATTAGGCAGGGCTGAAAGGACATGGCAGCAGAAATTAACTACCCTGGTGGGGTATTCCTGAAAGCCAGCTTAGTTTAGCAGTTAGGACACTGGAGTGGAGGTAAAAAGGCTGGAAGATTAGAGAGGAAAAACTCTCCCTAACCTTTAGCAGAGCAGGGACCAGGGTTTCAGTGGGTTATGTGCACTCAGGATGAGATCCTGAGTTTCAAATAGCTGTGCACACAGCAGGACTGGTGCTTGACTGAAACAGCAAACTCCATGCTATGAACTTTTGAGAACAGAAAAGAGATGAAAACAGAACATCTTTCTGCCAAACTAAATTTGCAGTCACATTTTCTAAAAGGTCTTTGCAGTTCTTGCCCCTGTGCCTGGTCTGACTAAATTACAGAGATTAAAACAGATGGTTGAAAGCACACAGTCTGCTGAATGTGGACGAGTCCTCTGTGACCCATGTAAGTGGAACAGAGAATCACATAATCACACAGAACCACAGAATCTTAAGGGTTGGAAGGGATCTTGAAAGATCATCTAGTCCAACCACCATGAGTGATTAGGGAATTACTGAAGAAAGGTGCATCAGTAAAAGCAAAAAGTAGTAGTTTCAAACACAATGTGTATTATTTTAAAACATGAAAAGGAGTAGTGTTTTACACAACAGTTAGCTAATTACATTATAGTGTCCCTTACCAGAGGACATTGTGGATCATAAAGGTTTATATGGAGTTCAAAAACAATCTGAGCTAGGCAGTTCAACAGGATGCCCAGAGACGCTGTGCCTTCTTTGTCCTTGGAGGTTTTCAGGACTCAATGAAAAAGGCCCTTATAAAGTCCTGGGTAAAGTTGCTTGTGCAGAAGACTCTCCTTTCCCAGTGAGCCCTCTGGGCCCAATGATAATGTAAATACTAATGAAAAGCCATCGGTTCAGTGTGTAATTTCTCTTTACTTCTGAAATATATGTACGCAGGCCTTGGCATTTATACTCATGTGAAAACAGAGATTAACTTCAACTTCCTGCATAAAAATAATTACCATTAGACTACTCTGTCCCTGTCTGAAGAAAGAACAGTACATTAATTGCTGAAGACGCAGAGAACACATTTTCAGCTGGTGTAAGTCAATGCAGCATCACTGAAGGCAACAGCCTGCCCTGAGTTGTACCTGTAGTAGGTCTGCCCCTACACATTTGGGATATGGGTCCCTCACCTTCCACCCTGGCTTATATCAGCATCGCTACGCAGTTCGGAAGGCCACCTGGACACAGCACATCAGCAAACTGCCTGTGAGAGATTCTGGGCAGGGAAGATGCTCTGCCTCAACACAAGAGTGTGCTTGTGCTCTCAAAAAGAGGAGAGGACACACAGGGTGTGCAACCTCCCTCATGCCAAGTGGGATACCATCCAGACCTCTCACACCTACACATACAAGAGGAAGGGGGGCTACTTCCTCTTCCTCTTGCAGAGCTGACAAGGCCTCGTTTTCATTTTGGGAGTGCTGCTGAATGGGCATCAGGGTGCAGGCACAGGTCTATCAGTGTTTTGAGATCCTAAACAGCACACTACGGAGCTGTCTTCAAACTGCCAATAGGACACTGTCATGGTTGCACATATTCCCTTCTCTAGGGAACTTTCTGCCCACAGAAAAATGCTTTGTAAAGAGAAATGGCCCTCGCCTGGGATTTTCTCATTCCAGACATTGATCCTGCTTGGCACTGGAATGGCCAATACTAATGGGCTAGACTAATGCCTCCATTGACACAGAGGCAGTGTAATGCCAAATTTATCTGTTACGTAGTAATAACAAAAATCCTGCTTTCAGACTGGGCATTAAACTGACTTTGGTCTTTCTGGTGGGCCTGAAAGATGCTTGTGCTTACTTTAGAACTTATCAGCATCACCTTGCTTGTGGACTCTACTTGCTAGCCTATCCAAAACAAAGCATAACCTGACACAGGTTTTGCTTTCTATCATTTGCCAAAACAAAGTGAGGACATAGACAATGCAAGTGATAGAGCATTTAATTTGTGTTGTCTAGCTTTAACAGAAAAGGGGCAGTATTCTGGCTGTTAGCAGCAATTGTGCTCAGATGAAGAGCTGGAGCCTGCCCTCCATCAACAGGGTTGCAACAGCGAACAGGCTTCTGAATCCTCAAGCCAAATTTCTCCCAGCAGAAAGGAGTTCTCAGCTGTAAAACACTGTGACCCAGCAAAGCAATGTCATGGAGTGGATTTCTTAAGGACATTGTTTCCCTGTCCAGCTTTGTGATGCAGTTTCTCCCTTCTCCCCTTCCAAAAGTATCATTTTAAAATGCAGATATTGACCAATAGACACTGTAAGGTAATGAGAGATGTTTTTCCTCATTCCCAGCATAGACTTAAGCCAGGCAGGATGCATTGCCACAGAAGGACCTGTGAACACATGCACTGTCTGTTCATGCTGTTCAGGAACTGGGTGCACACACTCAGCAGAGAAGAATTTCCGTACGCCTTTTGGTTTCACACCTGTGTTCAATCTTCTAACTGCCACACTCATTGCTCACTTGAGTCACTCCATTTAAGTCAGCAGGACTACTCATTCAGGAGCTACTCATCAGGAGAAAGAGTTCTCCAGGCAGGCTGCAAATACCTGATCATGATTAGGTTTGTGCATGTCTGCTCCAGGCACAATTTAGATAACTTCACACCATCCCTTTAACAGCCACAAGCTTTTGGAAAGTCAGAGGAATGCAGGATTGACTGGGTGTTGTAAAAGGAAAAGTGTAGGCCAGGCAAACAAAAAGTACACAATCATTGCAAAGAAGGAAGAAGAAAGAAGCAGGAAAGTAAACCAATGTGGAATACATGATAGTTTTTGAGCTGGTCCCTCACTACCAGAGTATTCCGATTATCAGACATAATAGACTGCTTCAAAACTGTAGAAAATTTATGCTAAGTCATTCCATGCCCTATGTGCCTCACTTGCCATACATGTAAAATTGTTATTAAACAGGAAATGCTTTTTCTTTTTTCTATTTTTTCTTATACTAGAGAACAGGAAACTTTGGAGAAGAGGTGTTTTTAGTTCTCATATTTGAACAACAAAGCTGTCAGATGGAAGCTCTATGTTATGAATGCTGTT
Source organism: Colius striatus (assembly GCF_028858725.1). Lineage (NCBI taxonomy): Eukaryota > Metazoa > Chordata > Aves > Coliiformes > Coliidae > Colius > Colius striatus. The sequence goes on from NC_084790.1 coordinate 34,883,994, forward strand.
CTTTTGAATCATCACATATGCACCCCACTAATTTTTTCCTAGCGTGAAGCACACTTTTGCACTTTTGTAGCAGCCGTGCTGGAGGTTATGGAAACACATAGTCATACTGTCTGCTTTCTCTTCCACACACCTCCCTCTGCTAAACCTGCCTCTTGAAAAGATAACACCTTTGCTACAGAAACATGTGGAGGGAACTTGCAGGTGACTTTACTCATGTTCATACAAGTGGGAGAAGGATCCACAGATGTCATTGTGCTGACACTGCCCAAAGCTAAAGGAAACTCTTGGAACTGAAAATCAGCATGTTCAGACAAGCAGCACAGGGGTGATACTTCACTCCAGCAAGGATCTATCTGTATTAGCAGATGCAAGTGAGGTAGTATCAGCATGTGGGCGTCAAATGAAACCTAAAGTATACGGTGGATTTAGTGACTTTCAATTTGTTAGCTTTACAGACCTGAGTTTCCAAACAGTTTGGATAATTCTGTGACCGAAAAGAGAAGACAGATGTTTCCAGGCTTCACTTTCAATCACTTCCTCCTACTCTCTTAAAACAAGAAGGGGAAAAAAAGTACATTAAAAAAAAAAAAATCTCCTGCTTTCTGTCATCAGGGGCTCCAACCATCACTCTGTTTTGCTTGAAAAGGGCTGTGTCCTTCTTCCCCAGGGATCAAATGGCTACTGCCCAGCAGGGATGATTGCATGCTGCAGTAGAGATTTATGTTTTGATGTCTCAAAGATTCAAAGGGCTTACCCTTCCTAGCTCTTCGCTGGTGCCTGCCCCACCAGGAGCATCAGGTAAAACTCCTACTGATCTGCCTTAACAGGAGAACTTCCATCAGCTGCCATGGAGAATAAAGCTGAAGCAATCCAGCATCTAAACACGTACCAGTAGTTACAAATAAAAAACTGTGCAAATAGCACTGTTTTTTAATCTACTCTGGATCTCAAAGCTCTTTACAGGTTGTCCTCCCTACTTGTCTCAGAGACAGGTAAAGGCCTTTTCCACCATGCCATGTCTCCTGAATTGAAGATTTGGTTAAATAATTAAGGAGTACTGTGCATAAAGTGTAATTGTCAGGGTCTTGTGGGCCTGTTGTAACCATAGGGCATATCAAAGTGAAAGCAGAGAAAAGAGCCAGCAGGCTGAATTTTAAGACAGTGTCTAAAAAGGTACCCTCTATTTCAATAGGCCTGCTCTCTCATGTCTGTCTGCACCTCAGTGGATAGATCTCATGACTTCTTTTTGACATTGTAATGGGATGAATGTTTCTTGTCATGTGAATCTCAACTAAGAAGCCAGGGAACAAAGAATATGTTTGATCCATTCAGTGAGGAAACCTGCTTGGAAATGAACAGGACAGAAATAAGGTCTGTTGTAAGACCTAGACCACACTATCTGGATTTCTACCTAGCTTATTTCTGAATGCTAAATCACCTTCATCCAAAACCAAATGCAGCCCAGAATACTTTATAATCTTTTGGTTGTGTTGCTACCATATGGACAGTAATGAACTCTCAAGGCAGCTGTTTATTCTGCTGAGAAACCCTTTCACATCTCTCTGGCAAGGTATTATAGCTTTAGATTGGCTGCACATTATATTTAAACCCTCTTAGCACTCCTGCAGTAATGCAAAGAGGGCTTACAGAAATGAGACCCTACATGTTCTGCATCCTTTGGGCATGCAATATTCATCATAAACTTAACCACACAGAAAGCTGATGTGCCTCTGAATACACATTTTAACAGCATGCAAGGGAACCAGTGACTTTGACTGTTTTTTTAAAGAGATAGTAGTATAAAGGAGAATATTATTATACTCTCCTTAAAAGGTGGCTCTGTATCCTTCCACCATTTAGCAGCTTGTTGTAGGTGTACCCTGCTCTTCTTTAGGCACCAAGTGCTATGTTATCAATGCATTCAGCCAGTGACTGTTCAGACCCTAAGCTACGAAGGCTGCCCCTTAGGCCTCCATTTCCAACCTAATGTCTGTATGTACAACCAGCTTGGTATCTTGGTATCAAAAACCAACTAACATGTATCTAGGTAAACTGGTGAGTACAAGGTCACCTATGAATATGGTGCACCCAGCACATGGAAAGACCTTTCCCCTTCTAGGAAAGGCTGGTAACTGATTTCCCAAGCTGCACAAAAAGATGGGCAATGCTCTTTTCCTGTCAAACTGTTACATAAGTTGCAAGCTGCAGGAACACAAAGGGCTGTGGATGGTCTACTTGCCTGTCAAAATAAGAGCTTCACCTGATTCACAGTAATCTATCCCTCAGCCTTCATTGAGTTTCCTATGTATGAATTCTTCATCTCCTGTCTGCATCCATTGACTGCAAAAGGCCCGTTTTTCCTGCCTCTAAGGTGTAAAAGGCTATGTCAGAACTCAGTGTTTCCACAACAAAAGAGACACTTCTATGCTTCACTTCACCAGGAAAGAAAGGAAACACCATCAATCAGACTAGATACTGGAGTGTCCAATTGATTGCTAAGTCAGCTGTCCAACTGATTATTCTCTTGAAGTAGTTAACCACTTTTGTTAGAAAGAGGACCATATGCTTTCTTTGTGACATAAAGCTGAGAGATACTTATAAAAGCTTCAAGAGACTCTGGGGAAAACAATGTGGCCTTTTAAAATGCACCTTGAAAGCATAGCAAATCTGTGGAGAATTGGTTTTAAATTTAGTTCAAAAAGTGAAGGAAGGAAATGCAGTAGCGATTTGACAACTTTTAAAGAACACACATCCAATTCAATTGCATCTTAATTGTATCTTACTCAAAACAGTCTTGGGTTTTCCTCCAGATTCTTTCAACAGCCTCATAGTGAGGTGACTATGAATTTCCTGCACATCTGGAGCCACTTCAGTCACTCAAGTGTAACTGCTTTTCTCTGTGAATCTAGAGAGCTGAGCATATTTCTAGATGGACATTAAATGTCCCTTGAACTGAGGCACAGTAGCACTGCTCCTTTAATTACATTAAGTCTTGAAGGCCATTTCATACATGTAGAGTGTGATTGGAATATGAAGGCTTTGAATCATGAGCTATGGTGGAAAGGCTTCCAACCCACCCCTGATTAGCACTCTGAGGTAATACAGTGGTCTGTGGTATAGGGATGTGTGCATCTCTTACCTCACATTGGAAGTAGTATCTTCTAGCTAAGAAGCAGGGTAGACTGCTGGAAAGAGTAATAGCTTGATCTGATGCAAATAAAGATGTCAGGGCTCATGACTTGGGAGTGCTGAGTGTAAATCAGAATCAGCCCTATTCATTGTTCATCTCCAGGTTTTATGCCCAATTCTTTTACCTCATGTTATTTGAGGGCTCAGAGCCCTAGAAGATAACTGGATAAAAGAGAAGTCAATGAGCTCTTTATAGAGATGCTATTCAGGTAAATTTGTGAGTATTAGAAAGGCTGAAAGTACTATGGAGTCTACTACATTGTAGATCAGTATCTGCTCTAAGCTAAAACGTCTACATTGTAGGTCCATTATAACAGCAAATATTAGGACCAGGACAGAAAAAAATCAGTATAATATTTTCAAGGAATCAAATCAGTCTTCAAGGTTAGAGAATTTATTTTCTTGAATAAGAAGATACCAAATAGAACTTGGGCAGAAATGAGAGCAGACCACTGATGAGTCATGCTGTCTAAAGACAGTTGTGTACTGAAGCTGAATAGGTAGCAATATATCAGACTCTTCACTTCTCCTAGAGCAGGAATCATGGGTTCACAAACCAAGAACTCAGCAGCCCTCCCCAGTCTGTGGAATATCAGCTGGCCAGCAGGCCAGGTGTCTTTGGAGCATTTCTCTGTCAATGAGCTGTGGGTAGGACTACATGTGCACCTGTAGGAGATAGTTGGTGCAGATGGCTGGGTCTATGGTGTATGGGTCTGCTCCCTGACTGGGAATAAAATGATGTCTCAAATCATATGGAAACTGTCTGCCTTTGTTACCAAGGCTGGAATACACAGGGACTTAGAGCAACAGAAAAGCTTATGAGCTTTTTGAAAGAGCTCATGAAAGCTAGTTGTTGTGAAAGCATAATTTTCTTTTAAATTGTCTATTCAGAAAACATTTGTCATGTTTGATTCCTATTGATAATGGGGAGACTTTTTGATCTATGATCATTGTGCAGTCCCAAGTCCATAAGAGTAGATATATCTGGACACCCGGATAAAAGGTTTTTGAGAGAAAAGATAAATGTCACTTTGAAGCCACAATTTAGTAAATTTAAGGGAGTGGATGATTGCTGGTAGCCAAATTGTTTATGGACCTTCCATTCTTGTTTTGTAGCTGTATTTTGTTTTCCTGTTACATTACTTGAAATTACAGAGTGGGACATGCTGCCTGGCTTTCACTGAAACAGGTATTTTTTCTGGTGCCAGTGAAAACTCTACATCTATTCTGTTCCTCCAGTTTTGAATTTCTCAGGACGGAACTCTGAGAATTGCACAAAAATAGGCACACTTCTCTTTAAATTTTAGCTTTAACTGTTAAAAATCACCAAGAAATCCAAATAAAATAGAGGTGGGTGGGGATGAAAGTCAAAATCAGAACCACCTCATTCCATTCACTGACCTAATACTGTAGGTATAGCTTTGTGCTGGCTGTTTGACAGCAAGCCCTGATGCACACTAACTCAGTTCCTCTAACTAGTTCTCCTGCAGTCACCTCCCCATATCTTTTTGCAGGTTTCTGTGCTGTGCTTGTGAGACTGTTAGATTATGAAGTCCAACTGTACTCTATCAGTGTATTGTAGGCACAAGCTGTCGAACATCTGTCTCACCTCCATCCCTGGAAAGGTGATGGAACAACTTATCCTGGGTGCTGTCTCCAGGCATTTAAAGGACAAGAGGGTCATTGGGAGCAGTCAACGTGGCTTTAACAAGGACAGGGAGCTGCTGCAGAGAGTTCAGTGCAGGGCCACAGAGATGATGGAGTGGAGCATCTCCCTTATGATGAAAGGCTGAGGGAGCTGGGGCTCTTTAGCTTGAAGAAGAGGAGACTGAGGGGTGACCTCATTCATGTTTACAAACATGTAAAGAGCAGGTGTCAGGAGGATGGAGCCAGGCTGTTCTCAGTGATGTTCAGTGATAGGACAAGGAGCAATGGGTACAAGCTGGAACATAAGAGATTCCAAACAAACATAAAGAAAAACTTCTTCACTGTTCAGGTGAGGAAGCACTGGAACAGGCTGCCCAGATAGGTGGTCGAGTCTCATTCTCTGGAGACGTTCAAAACCCACCCAGATAAGTTCCTGTGTGACTTACTCTAGGTGGTCCTGCTCTGTCAGAGGGTTCACCTAGATGATCTTTCAAGGTCCCTTCTAATCACTTTCTGTGATTCTGTGATTCTGTGAATGGGAATTAGTATTATGAAGGAAGGATCCTGTCTATGACAGGGATGGGGAAAGATCTTACTAAAATCTCCTAGGAAACTCAGCTGCCCCATGAGAAGAAAAGGATACCACAGTCCCAAACCTGAAAAGGCTCCACTGTGGTTTCCAAATGTTTATAAAGCCATAAGGTCAGAATAAACAAAAAGTTAAAATGAAAGAAGGCTCTTCACTGTCTAAAGGGAGCCTTCATTTTCTTTACTCTTGTTTAATTGTCATATAGATTACTTTCTTCCTTGGTTGTTCTTCAACATTTTTAAGGTGCCAGTTTTGCTTGCACATTTTTCCAATTTGTAGCTTGAAGGTGAGGTGAAAGTGAGTCATTAACAGCAAGTCCAGAGGTGCTGGTGTCGTGCCTTACAGCTACAGACAGATTCTAATTCTGCACTGAGCTAAGCCAGATAATGATATTATCATGCTCAAGATGTTAATCACCACCTCAGGGAAAATCATCCATAAACTTAAATACATGGCTTGGGTTTGTGTTGTGCCAGCTGTTTTTACCTACAGTGTATTGGGGAAACACTGCCAGCACAATTGCACAGGTGACAGCTTTCATTGGGTTGATACTAACACCTTCACGTGCTCAGTTGGCTCAAAAGAAGATGCCTAAACCAAACAAATGATTAAGAGCATTTCTGATCCAGAATGTAAAGTCTAGATCTGCTATTCATGCACTTAATTCACCATGACAAATATCTCTGAGGATCTAAGTCTAAAGTCTCTTGCAGAGTAGGGCACTATTAATTCTATTTTTAGATTGAAAAAAACCCACTTTTTGTATATGTTCATAAATGGACAGTCAAAAGCACCTGAAATGGGGAATCAAATTTCTCTGAGAGTAACAATTCCAAGGTCTTGCTCTGTGCATAGTTTCTGTTCCCAGATCCCCATAATGCACAGATAACAGCTCCCAGATTTTTTTACTCTACGGGTGTTTTGTATGTCTAAACACCTCACATTTAGGCTTATCATGCTCTGAAAAATGTTATTGAATTGTCTTCCTTTTGTCTCACTCATTTCCCAGGTTTGTCTTGTGTTTCTCTGTCGCTCTGTTTAGGCTGCATAGGTGTTTCAGAGAAACAGTGCAGACAGAAGGCAAAGGAAACTATTAATTTTGACAAGACTTATCAAGTCAGATCACCGACTCATTTTGAGTAATTTCTTAAGGCTTTATCTCACTAAAGGACCAGTGTTTCAAGAGATGTAAACTAACCAAGCTGTGTCAGGTATATCTTCTATAGAGCAAAGCGTGACCAGTGCCACATACCTGCAGTAAGGCCATTCTGTACCATTTACCACCTCCCAAGTTGATTCTCTCAAATGATAAATCTTTGTCTCTCTTTTTTAATGTCCCTCTCAGGTTATCACCATTCCACAGAAAAAGTGGAAACTTCTAACAATTGCATATAGGGACCCAGCCAGGATATAAAAAGGATCCATTACAACATAACTTTAGGAAGCAGATATTTTGATGTTCATAGGATTTCAATTAACGAGCATTTTTACAGATCACATAACACATGCCTTTTAGCTTGATTTCTTCTGTCCACTGTAGATCTGAACAGCCTCTTGAATAAATTATGCCCTTAGATATTGGGTTGATGCAGCTCCTGTTTCTCCTAAATGAACCTTGATTTAGTTCTTTTTCACCTTTATTATGATGTTTAAATATAGTTCCTTATCTATTTGACCAAATCTTTCTAAATGCATTCTATTCAGGAATTCATTTATGTAATTTGCTCACTGTTCTCTAAAAGCTGCCAAACAAGAACATTGCCAAGTCTAAGTCATGGATATGGTTTCCAGTCAATCCAGACCTTTGTTGTTGGTTTTCAGAATCTAAGAAAAACTTTTAACAATGTTCAGGTACAATTCAGTTACATAAAAACAGTACCTCAACAAAACCATTCATGAGATTCCTTCCCTTTCTCAGCTTGTATGTCTGCTTTATTTATCAGAACAGTCCAGGATTTCCAGTGAAAACTACTTGTTTATTACAATTGCGTGAATAATTTACAATGAGTAACTTATTCCATGAGTTTTAACCACTCTGAACAGAATGCCTACTGGCACAACATGATTTCCACAGTGCACTTTATATTTTAATATATTTGATTATTCATAGCTGGTTGACCCATGACTAGTTTTATATTTCCAATGAACTTGATAAATATGATTAAACTGAACAGGAACTGAGGTGAGAGACTGTGATATAAGTTCTTATTAATAGATTTAGCAAAGCCCTTATAGACACGCATGCTTAAATCCAGGCACTTGCATCAGTTCTGTAGAAATCAAGAAGACTGAGAAAGTGTTAAGTGCCTTACTGAATCAGGATCCAGGTATCCAAATATGAACTCTCATTTTGAAATTTGGTCTGCTTGGTTTTAATGCTTGTCCATGATGGACGCTAAATGCTAAGGTACTTAAGACCATATTATGAGGATTTCCATTAGCAATATATGTTTAGAGAAAATCTGTGCTGAGTCATCCTTCTTTACTGAGGCAAGATTTCAGCATGATTACATCAAAGAAATTCACCAGAAGCTCAAACCAACCTCATATATCCTCCATAGGCATATGCCTCAGCTTCTGACTCTATTTAGAAATATCCCAAGTGTATTCTGCTTTCTTATTATAACACACAGTCCGAAACAGCTCAGAGCCTTCTTTCCTCTTCTTGCAGCATCAATGAAGTGCTGCTGAGGCAACTGTCTTTTTACAGGCTTTATTGGCAAGACAATGGAGAGAGCTCACAGGTAAAATCTCCTTATTATGAGGACCATGAGACCATTGCAACTGCTCATTCACAAAACAAAGTCTGCTTGTCTGTCCTTCCACTAGCTTACCACTGTACTGCCATATAGACAGCACTGTTGCAACATGAATCTTGGGGAGGTAACCTATGCAATTTCTCTCAGCATATGGCTACTATGGATAGCAGGGTGGTAGTGCAGCTGTACATGGATGTATGTATGTATAAAATACCTATATTTGTATGTATGTATATATATATAAGTACATACAAACATTTATTAGTATACACATATAAAAACACATGCATAAATTGACACATTTCTTTATAAAAAGTATGATTGTATAAAGTAGAATATGTTTTTAATTGACAGAATCAAATATATAAATGCCTGGTCAAATAGATCATTTTCATATTCTGAACTTTGAGAGAAGACAAGGGAAATAACAGTGAGATTAATGATTCCAGGTTATTTCCACTGAGAAAAATAAACCCCAAATTTCTTAGTGGTTTCAGATCTGGAATTAGCAAATAATAAACCATATTTCTCTCCAGGAACGAACAAAGGGCATTAGACACATGCAGCTATCTTCTGTATCAGTGATAATTAACTCAGTCTTTTTCTGTATAAAGAGGTATATTGTAATCCTGCTGAGCCTGTCAGTCCATAATGAATTGTCTTTTCCTTGCAAACATATTCTTATGGGCCCAGCAATCTGATCTTAGGGTGTGTGTGGGCCAGCATGAGCCTTCTGTACTCTAGGTTTATGTTAGGTATACATTTATAACTGGTCATACTGACAGTTCTCCCTCATCAGCTTACCAGATAACTTGAGCATGGCAACCTAAATACTCTCTATGGTACTACAACCCTTTAGCTAGGCTGGAGACAGAGACTTGGAAAGTAAAATCTGACTGCTCAAGCTAAATACCAGTCCAGGTACTATGGTTTTGAAGAATTACTTCTACATCAAGCCATTCAGGAAGACTAGAAAAGGACCAAAGAATAGTCCTCCCATGTGATAGGACTAAACCATATTTTTAATCAAAGATACTCCTCATGTAGGAAGCCCCATGTTATCCAGAAGACCTTTATTTAGCCAGCACTCTGAATCTGAGAGGAATTCCTCCAGGATCTTGGCAAAGTTTGTATCTACCTCAAACCTTTTGCACTGAAGTTGTCTTCCCCCTCCAGCTCACTAATGACATTTTTCTCCTTCCACTTTCCACAGGAGCTGCTCCATGGCATGGAGCAGGTTTTCATACATATTGCTTCAGTAACGGAGTGCTTGCAATACTGAGGATGTTCAACAGCTTGGATGCTGGGCAAAAGTCTGAGAAATAGCTCACGAAGATGTATATGAGACACAAGGACAAAGGAAGGATAAACTAGTGAAGGCTGCAGACTCTTCAGCTGTGCAAGCTGGAAAGACCTTAGCCATAAATACGGTAAGAGCACAACAAAACACTAGCTAGTAAAGGCTGACTTCAGAGCAGTGTGAAAGAGGCTACACCCAACTGCAATGGAAAAGTTACACAAAATGACATGGTCTCTTTTGAGTGACACATGCAGAAAAAGACAACTTAGTTTGTGAGTACATGGAGAACACAAGGATAAAAGGCAAAACCCATGAAATGAGATAAGGATCCTTGTCTTCTCTTTCGTCTTTGGTCTTCACTCTTTAAATTAAAGATTCTTCAAGGAGGCATGCCATTTGTTGCCACCTCAGTGCTCTACAGAGTCCACCATGGTCAGCCAGCCTTCTTGGTAACACCTAACAAAAAAGCAATCAGCTAAGAGTGTTAATACGGGAAAGAGAGAGCTCTCAGGTGAGGACAGCAGTGTTGTTTATATCTGTCCTGCTGTATTCGTTGCTAACGAGTACCAATGTCAGCCTGAAATCCACTCTTGGATCGCTCACTTTGACAAAGTAGCCAAAAACTCTTTTGTTGTTTTTAACGTCAGGCTGTCATGGTCATACCTATGGCAAGCTACATTTTTGTCCTTTTCCTCTGTATGGTCCCAAGATCAAAACTCTTCTTCACATAACTTCTGTTCCATGGAGTTTGGACAGAACTGTAGAGAACCCTTTCACCAAGGTGAGGGACTTTTTCCTTCTGACATCTTTCCCCACCTGTATTGGCAGCAGTAGCTTGGTTTCTTATTTGCCAATGTCATGTGTTTACAAAGCCTGAGTATGCGCCAAACCTCACAGGATGTTTAAAAAGGCCTTGGAACAGTGGCTGGAATCAAGGGCTTTGCTGTCCCATCCCAGTACCATATGATCTGGTTAGAAAGATATGCTCTCTTCCATTTAACTTCTAGTTTTGTTTGTAGAGTAAAACAGCTTTAACAGGATCAAAAATAACTTCAGACAAGAACACTTTCCTGGCCTCTTGGAGAACCTCTTGCTGCTGAGAATGAGTGGTTTAACTCCTCTCAAACAGAAGAAGAATTTGAGCTATGGACTACAAGGTCTTCTGGCAGACAAGTGGGAGGTGGGATTTCCAGTTCACAATCCCCAAGAGAACAGCACTGAGCTCACCCAAGGTTTTAGCCAGTAGCTTAGCTGCTGGAAAATCCCAATCAGTATTTTACTGGTCACCATGAAAACTGACACCTACCACCAAGCATCCTGAAACTAGGGCTTTATTTTAAGGCATTGACTTCTGCATCTTAATGACTCCAATAAAAACAGTAGGAATGGGGTGAGGAGCTGCATTGTTATTTTATGTGGGCAACTCTGAATTAGCTCTGTTTGAGGACGCAGTTTCTGGAGTTACCAGAAATGTTTTAGGTTGGCGTCATAGCACAATATCAACAGCAATGTTTTAAATGACAAACCACGTCTGCAAAGTGACCATGTTTCTCTGAATTTTAAGGCAAACACTTTATCTCAGATAAACCCTTAGTAGTCATGTGGTTTTGCCCATCTCCTCAGGAACATTTAAAGTACTCCTCTTCTTATAAACAGTTTAAAGTCATAACAGTAAACATACAGGCCTAAAGCTAAACTTCCATTCCTTACACTTGTGTTGGTTATTTGCAACAATAGCAGAAATGTTTACCAATCCACCAACACAGTTTACACTAAAATTCCCCACTGATTTACTGCTTGTGCCATGATTAATTGTTGGCTTAATCCAAAGAAAAGAGAGAAAAGAATACAGCTTACACACCAACTCAGATCTTCTGCTGACTGATGTCAATGTGGCTAAAAAATATTAAGACAGTGTTGTAGATTTCTCCTTGTTTTTCCAGTTACCTGCAGTGCTTTTACTATGTCTCTTAAGAGCCACTAAATCCCTGAAAAGACACAGCTAGTGGAAGAGCCAAATGCTCTGTGAGTGATAGCTCCTTCTGGGCAGGTAAGGCAGGTGAGATGCTGGATGGCAGGTTTCAAGAGCAGCACTGTGGTACACCTTAGAGCCTCCTCCCTGTTGCTGTTTATTATGTGATTCTGGGACTAAGTTGATGCCCATTATGCATGAGAACAGGTCACATCAAGATGTGCTCCAAAGGACATAATGGGCTGTGAAACACTGGAGATTATGAAAAGTTGCTATACCAACCGAAGAAAACTGCCTGTGCAAGATTCTTCTTGGCTCCTTGAACAGGATTTCAGATCTCTAACTTTCCAATTGAGGCTTTCCAGCACTAAGTACCAAATACAAAGGGAGTATGAAACAACAGTCAGCTAAAGTTATAATTATGATTCACCAAATAGCAAGGATGAAAGATAACCAGACCAGTGTTTCAGATAAACACAAAACTGGCACAGTTAGCAGAAGCAGGGTAGTACTGCTCTGCAGAAAAATTCCAAACTAACTGCAGAGCATAAGGACACAAGTTTCAAGTTCTAATTTAAACACTTTATCTTAATCTAGTTTTTCAGCAGCCTTGGCAAAAAAGATGAGCCTTGCTACAGACCCTACTGCTCAACAGTCTGGAGATATTTCACAGGATCAGAGCGTTCAATGTTTTTCTTTGAGCCCTTGATACAAAACATGAAACAAAGAAAGGTTTCCTGCAGTTGATTTGAATGAAGAAATATCTCTAAAAAACTGCCATTCAACAGCATTTTCACACAGTTGCTACTTTGAGAGGATGAGTGTAACTAGAGTAAGAAACAGATTTCAGAGGGAATCTGCTCAGATACACAGTCTGACAGAGATCTGGCTGTGCTTCCAGTAAGGCAAATGTTATAATCTCAGCTAAGATGCCACCAAGCAATGTATAGATGTCAGCAGCAAAAAGAGAGTTGTCTACCATGGGCTCGCTGGAGTTGGCTATGAGCTCTAGAGCTATTTTTTTACACTTTCCTTATAATTTATATAATATACATTCCTATAATCAGAAGTTTCAACTTAAGTTTACTGGTTGATATCTATATCTGTTAGATACCTCAGACTTCCTAATGTCTGATAATCAGTGTAGTGGAGTATTTTGGGTTTAGCCTTTGGCGATTTCCTTTATTTAACATTTGTTGCCTGTGACTGTGAAGAGTGCACATAACAGACAGAAATCTTGTGCCTCGAACAGAAGCCAGATTACAAAAGCTCCTGTATTGTTTTGTGGTTTTTTTTAAAGAAAAGAAAGAAATATCTTTCAATTTTCCAAGTGTCTACAATTAGCCCAGCTGCTCATATTTTCCAGAAGCTTTTGTATTTGGGATTTTTCAAATGTATCTTTTTTTCCCCAGAACTCACACACAGGAGTTCCACAATCTCTTCACTGCCCTTTAAGGCCATTATCATTTCTTTCCAAAATATCTCTGTTCTAGAGCACTCCCAAGGCATATCCTGGAGAGTTCATTTCCTCACATGTCATATACATCTTTTTGTCCTTGTGGTAATGAATTTTGAGCTCTAAACTGTATTTCTGTTAGAAAGCAGGCGATCTTCATTATTTTCTCCCTTCTTTTATAGTCTCTTTGCCTGCCTCCTAGAGCCCAACTGATCCATATTCTAATATACTTTATTGCTGCTGTATTATTTTGTATTTTTTATGATATACTTTAAAAATGTTTCATAAAGTCCTCTTAGAAGACCTGCACACAGAAATGTAGAAGTGCTGGAAAACCTCTGCCTTGCCTTTCTCAGTACTCTCACCTTTGGAAATAACATTGGTGTTGATTCAGAGGTCTGTGACAGGGATCTAGGTAGAGGATAGGGTCACATGAAGGCATCTTTTTGTGGGACACCATGGCTGTGTTAGTGGGTTCCTCTGCCCAAACTCCACTTATTTGGAGGTAAACATGCAAAAGGTGAGATGATCTTTGTGAAATGGACACAGCTACATCTAGTGATTCATGCAACAACAGTTTCCAGCCTTGTAAGGAAGAGAAAATATAATCTTTAAGAGATAGATCTAAATTATTAAATAACAAATATTAAAATTGTGTAATGTATGGTTACTATGGGAACAAGCACAATCTACACTCCTTATGTAAATAGTCCAAGGGACTTCCTCATCATGTAACAAGCTGTTTGGATGAAAGATACACAAACCTGAGAAAGGGGGAGAAAAACAAGCAAGAGGGATTAACTATGTTTGCAGCAGTGTTCAGTTTAAGGTAAAGCACAAACCTGAGAAAAGTGTGCATTTTTTGGTTGTACCCCTGCTGCTACATTGAATATGTAGCCATTCATTATGGAGAGACTGCGCTCAAGGATGGAAAATGCTTAATGATATGCTTACAAGCCATCTTGCTTGCACTCTGATCCATGTGAAGTAATAATCATGCATATGTACACAAAAGTACATACTGGAAAAATCAGGAAACAATCCTCCCAAAATGTATTTAACCCACACTTGCAAATGATTTGCACAATATTGTGAGTTTTTTTGATATAGTAAAAGTAGTCAAAGGCAATGTAGATCATTGTTACAGGAATTAACTGGGAATTAAATAAATTTTACAAACTCCTCCTCAATCCCTTGCCTCCAGAGGATGCCTCTTCTCTGGGGCATAAAAACCCCCTAGGTAAACTTCATATTGAAAGCTGTCACAACTTGCAGAGATGGAATGGTTATCTGCAGTAAGACAGACGTCAAAGAAGACAATAGTTTTCACAGTAAAAATTCCTCTTTGTTCAGGTTCCTGGTGAAAAAATTCTCGGTAACTATGATAGGGTCCTGAAAGCACATAGTTCAGTGGACTCATAGTGGTATCCATATGGAGGAAACCAGCATCTAGCTTAGATTTCTATCATGATAGATAAGGCATTAGGTAGCATTAGGTATCATGAGCAGCGAGATATTTCAGACTAATCTGCCTAAGGAACAAGCTGGTACTCGGCTAGGGCTGAGTCTCATTCTGGTTCATGCTTTCTCACTGCCTTCTCTCTAGCCAAGAGCAGAGTCTTCATTTTGCAGAAAGTGGAAGATGGTACATTTGTTTCCCAGGAGAGACTTTTCACACTGTGGAACAATTCTGAAACCACCTGTCCTCCCTTTTCTGTCCTCTTGATTACTCATGAGAGGATTTGGGCAGTTTGCCAGTGAGTGCTGTCTCATGTATTTTTCATGTACCTCATTTTTCATATTTTTTATGTATATAAAAGAATAAATAAAGTACTCTGAACTGCATGAAAGCGCACAAAGCTATATCCTGATATAGGTATATTACTTATGTGCAGCATTCAGATTTTTCCAGATGAACTGGGAATATTTCTCATATTTCCATCCAGCTCATCCTGAGAGAAAAATTACTCCAGTCCCACTGGTCCACATAGCCCATGCTCCTTTCTGAAGCCCATATAATATCTACACAAGCAATCTATTGCAAGGTTTCTCACAATTTGCTCTGGACAATGCTACTGGCCCAGCAAATCTTTTCAGTGTTTCTTTCCCATGCTTTCTACTTTTTGTTGACAAATTTATTAGCAGACACCTAGAAGGAGCTTCAGACTTCTTGAATGTCACGCATTCATGCCCACAGGGAGTAGGCTTTGTGTTGCATCATGCCAACCAATAAAAACAACCTTCCAAAAAAACAACGCAGAAACAATCCCTCCTCAAATCAAAGTAGAACAAGCAGCCTCTACCCCAATATAATCTTCCCAAGAAAGAGACGACAGGACACTGAGAAAACCCCCATGTCCCAGGCTAGTCTCAGTCTGTTGCAGAGCACACTGTGCTCTGAGCCATCCTGAGAAGCAAAGAGTGCCCACAGAGACCTACTGATTTTTTAAGCCACACTTCCATTAGTGGTAAACCGATGATTGAATTTTGGCAGGCATTTTGAACATAAATCCCTATGAGGCTTAGACAGAGCCACAGGCACAACATCCTGATGCACAGTTTGGTGTACTTACTCACACAGTGGAGGTGATGAGTCCTCAGGGCAGAGATGTGCTCTGAAATAAGTTGAATTGGAGAGGCGAGATGGTGGGAACTGGAAACAGTGGTATATGGAAACATGAGAGCTTGCACCAAGTTCACATGCAATTTGCTCTTCACTCTAAACTCAAAACGGAACCACACCACTGTGATAACTCCTTAGTTTCTACATATCCATAGGAAATAATGTCTTGTGTTTCCTAGTCACTACCATAGCACTTTCAAAGGCTAGCAAAGTTTCCTGAGAACTTCACAGATACTTTGCAGAAATACAATACCTGACTAGAGGATCTTCTAAAAATGTCTGAACTCATTTACCTCCACATTTCCATCACCTTCTGACATGGAAGAGCATGCTTTCAGTGAACCACAAAGGGACTTAGGATTTTCAGATCTAGTTAAGTATTATTCCTGTTGTTCTCTTCACTGCCCTCCTGTATTATACAATATATGGGAGTAACAAGAGAGACATCTTGCTGCAGGAAGCACTACAATGATCTAACAGGTAACAATACTACAGGGTTAGGGAGTGGAGAATCTCACCTTTTCCAAAGGTTTCAAGGAAGATGGAAACTTGATTTTTAACCAAGATGTGAACCAATGCACTAAAGTGAAAATGAAAATGAAAACCTGGCTTTTTTTCCACCAGCAAAATCTAAAATACTTGCATCAAGTTGTATCAAGAATGGGTTGGTAGCTGGGGATTTGCATGGATGGGTGTGTTTTCTTAGCACAGTGCTGCCTGTACTTCATGGACAGCTGGAGGGAAGGCTATCCTGAGGAGCAGAAAAGAAATTGGGCTCATGTGGCAAAGTTGCGGTAGTGATGTCTTTGAAATAATTAACGATTAGGAGGATGCTGTCTGTTATTCCACATGTGGAACAACAACAGATGGGCAGTGTTATATTTCTCTGATAATAAAATGACCTAATGCTCTATTTAGAAAACTAGAAATGTCTCTCCCTGACTGTTTACAAATTTTAGAAATATCATGATAAGCAAATCCAGACAGTTCAAAGCAATGATATAAAGGACAAGTGGATAAATAATGACCCAACTTCATTACGAAATGTAGTGGAACTGTTGTATTTTTAATATAAACACAGATGACCTTTATTTTTGCTCATTTTTTGTCCCTAGAACAGGAAACAGCAGATAATATTTATCAGCTAGTAGAATCTTCCACTTTGCTTATACTTGGGAGTTGTGGGACAGGTTATTGTACTGTGTTTAGGAGTATGACAACACTACTATCTTTTGCAAGCACATGCTGAACAACTGATATGGGTTTAAGACTAACACATGGCTTTGGATAACCCAAGGACTGTGCTAAGTACAGAAATAAGCACCCACTCCCATTGTTTGAGAGTGTGTGGAGGGGTGTGTGTGTGTGTCTAAATCCAACAGCACTGCAACCAATTCACACTTATGGGGTGCCTGTATAAAAATACCTAAGGAAAACAAATGGATTTTCTGTATCAGGAATTATTTATGTTCCCTGCTATGATGAAATTTAAAGTTTTTCTACTCATAAAGGTTGTAACTGATACACAGCAGTCTGTTCCTTGAAGAGGAACGTCTACTCTTGTCCTCATTCTCTTTCTTGTATTGACAGTAAGGGACAAGGGTATCATGTAACAGAAAACCAACCCTGAAAATCTGTGCTGTGAGACAACACTTAGTATTGTCTTAGTATTAAGGCAGATTGTCTCTCTGATCTGGCTGGTTGTATGTATACAGGGACTCAAACTGGTATAAGATGCCAATGCACAGTTGAGGATGGGGAGGTAAGGGTGGGGGCCATAGGACCACTCCTTTATATATATGGACCTTTATTGGCTTAAATAATTTCTGAAACTTGAGATCAATGACATATTATTTTTCACTACAAGTGTGAGGCCTTGACCAAAAATTGTGTTTCAATAATGCCATGAGCTGTTTAAAACCAAAACAAGTGTCAATCTATGTGCTAAAATACTGGTAAAAAATAACTAGAAGGGATGTAAAATTATCTCAGTTTTCAGGAGCAGGATGGTAGTTGGGATATCTGCATTGCTTCATGAATTTATTTTGATTACTGTTACCAAAGTAAACTAGCATAAATCCAGGATTTAACACAGTTTTTCATCACACGAGCCCAGTGCTTTAACATTAAATTTACTCAGTGCTCTATACAGAAGGAGCATACTTCTCTGGAAATACTTTTTCTCAGACTTGCATGGTGCCAGTGCAGCTCTTCTCTTAGGACCGAAGCCCTCCAACATAAGTCTGTAGCAAATAATTTTGTTTCCCAGTTTGACAGGACTATGCATTAGACAGGGCAACCCTCCTTCAGATGACCTTCAGAAATCCTAAAGCACAGTGAAACAGAGACAATGAACTCACTATACCACTCCAGTGCAGACTCCCACCAGTTCCCGTCTCCCACCAGGCAGGCCAGCAGAGGTAAAACAATCCTGCCCTTCTAGAGAAGCCAGATATCCTGGAGACACTCATGGTATCTGAGAAAAAGGCAAGTCTGTGAGTGAGACTAGGAACCACAACTATACAATAGTTGACATCTGTGACCCCTTTCTTTAGTCTCAGTTCAGTAAAGCAGATAACTACTTAATTTGGATGATCTAGTGAAACTTAAACTTCAGGTTTGTATTACCTGCTTATTACTAGAGGGACAGCTTCTTGGTCTACTGAGGACACAATGCAAGGGATAGGCACTGTGTGCCAGTCTCAGTACTGCCCAGGACCAAAAATAATGCTCTCTCTGGGGGTAGTAGTAGGAAGAGATGTATTCAAAAAGTGCAGGTACTGGCTTTGTCTTGATATAAGCAGCATTGCATTGATACCTCATCCTACTAGTGTTTCACAGAGCCTTTCTTTCCCCCCCTTGATTGAAAAGAGCTGGTTTCAAATTTGCCTGGGTGTCTAACAGGGCTTCTTTGGCAAGTCGATTTAACTTTGATGAAAAAATGCTGAATCGTAAGACAAAATAATTTCAATTATCTGGATAGCATACCAAGAAATCCTTGCTAGAACAAGGTCCAACAGAGTGGGTATCTGCTAAGCTATGAGTTGGATGTCACTTTAAAGTGAAAGAAAGCACTTGAAAATAAGAATTCTTGGAATAACAGTATGTACCAGTTTCCTAAGTTATATATGTTAGTAAATTTCCAGAAAAATAAACACAAACAGCTCAGAGATAAATAAGTTGTTGATGGAATGGAAAACAACCTCCATCAGTTGAATGTATCAGCTGTAGTGAAGCATGGCCTTACAGTCATACTAAGCAACCAGAACTACTGCCAGGACAGTAAAAATCCTCAAATAGGATTTTTTGCCAGTAAGGATTCTGACTTTCACAGGCAAGCAGTGTGTTTCTCTTACCATTTTCTGTATCACTAGGTAATGGGAAGCACAGAAAACAATAATGAAAATCTCACCCGAGTCTACAGGAAAATAAATTTCTTCACATATCTCACAATGTTCCTTCCCATTTGGTTGCTAAAGACCAAAATGTTCAGACTCATTCCCTGATTCCAGCAAAGCAAGTAGAAAACACCATTTTTCTTCCTTTTCAATGAACACGCCTCAGAGTGAGAATGAGGCAGTTTAAAAAATTGGAGTGTTTTGTTTTGCTGGTGGAGTAGGTGTTGCACTCTTTGGAAAACATGGGTTATTTCCTGTTTATTTATTTAATTTTTTTTAATATTGACATTAGTGAGAGTTCAAAATTAAAAAAACAAGTCAACTATTCCTTTGCCCATGTTCTTTAGCACCTTCTGCTTTGAAATCAGTTTGAGAAATCAAAAACCTATGAAATACTGATATTTTTTTAGTGGCGCTTTTTTTAACAGATTGTATTTTAAGTATTTTCTCCTAAATCACAGGTATGAGCCAATTCTTCCTTTGAGTCAGAACTAGGATCTGTACTTTACAAGAGGGCCATGGGATCTGGAGTTACAAGAAGAGGCATCATTTGCATTGGCTGCACTGCTGCTGCCATGCTGTGACACAGTTCTAGGTCATTTTGTAAGAATTTGTGTAAGAGCTATGCTAAAGATGCAGACTGGGGCAGGAGTGCTCTTTTTCTCTTTTTCTAGATTGGAATTCATTCAAGTTTGTGCGACATCCTTAGCTCTGTTAACAAAGATAAATGACTATCATTTTTATAGAGTATGCTCTTCATAGTTAACAACTCCTACAGGCTCTGCAAAGTTTTATTGTATTCGTGTCTTTTCTGGTTCCAGCTAGTGATCTTTTTCCTACTTTCAGAGCAAAATGGAAAAATAACAATATGGAAGATGAGAAAAATGGAAAAACAACAAACAGAACACGAGAACATGCTGCACCCATATATCACAAGCTTTGGATTTACAGAACTTTGGTTTGAAGGTGGGTTCTGCAGTGAGTGACTAGGTCTAATCCTATACCATCCTAATCAAGCCCAGCATGGGCATTTCATAGTGCTCTGGGGTAGCTGCTTGCTAGTGTATTGAAGCTGTATGTTCTACTCCTTTTGAACAAGACAGTAAACAAAACAGCTATTATTTTTTAAGCCACTTCTTAACTATAATGTGAGGTCAGCAAAACAACTGCATGTATTGTTCTCTGAGTAGCTAAATACTAACACTGAAGGAGGGGACCAAGTATTTTGCTAGCTCAGGAACAAAGATTCAGACAACCATGAGATTTTTGGGTCAAGTGCCTTGCCAGTAGACTTGCAAATTTGAAGTCAGTACTATGGAGATTTACATAAAAGCAGAGTTCAACCCTGAAAGACAGCCAGTGGAGTTCATGTGTAAAATTAAATAACTGTGTACCATGCTTATATGAGGAGCCTTTGTCTGTTCTTTTGTGATTTTTACAACTGAGTTTGAGCATAAAAATAATAGCGAGAAAATAACTACGCTTGAATTACTTGTAGTCCAGGCTGAGACACAGCAGGAACCTCTCCATTGTATTTTTTTCTTGTCCGTATTTGAGAAAAAATGTTTTCTTCATTCTGTTGCTTATTCATAGAATGATAGAATGATTCAGGTTGCAAGGGAGTCCAGTCTAACATCCCACTCAGAGCAGGGTCACCTATTGTTCAGAGCTTTGTAAAGGTCAGTGTTTGAAAACTACCACCAACAGAGAACCCACGGCCATTCTGGAACCAGTTCTGATGCATAATTATTCTTGTAGTGCTTTTCTCCATCCTGTATAACCAGTTAGAAAATCTCCTGCCTCAAATCATGACCACTATCTCTCCTTTTTCTGCACACACTACTAATTCCCTCCATTTAAGAATCAGGGTGCTGTCAGGTGCATAAAAGTTGTTCCCCCTCCAGGCTGAGCCAGATACATCCTGACAGTCTCTCCTCGCAGAGTGAGTATTTCAGCTCCACTATCTTGATGGGCTCCATTTAACATCTTCCAGACAAGACTTTCTTGTCACTCACTGTGAGTGTTTGAGTGAGTTTTGAGAGTTTGTTGGTCAAACACAAACCTGTCTGCTGTGGGGCAGGCTAGAATTTGTGACACTGCAGTGAGTGTCTATTACAGGCCATCTGATCAGGATGGAGAAGTTGGGATTACAGGCAGTGGGGAGCAGCCTCAAAATCACAGTGCCTGGTTCTCATGGGGGATTTCAACTACCCAGACATCTGCTGGAAGGCCTACACAATCCAGGAGGTCCCTTCAGTGCATCCATGGAAACGTCTTGATGCAAATGGTGGATGTGCCAACTAGGAAAGGAGCACTGCTGGATCTTGTACTCACGAGCAAGCAGGGTCTGATTGAAGTGGTAAAGGTTGAGGACAGCCTTGGCTGCAGTGATCATGAGATGGTGGAGTTCAGGATCTTATGTAGTAGGAACAGAATATCAAGCAGGATTGTAATCCTGGGTCAAAGTTAGCAGGGCCTTTTCAAGTGATTACTAGGGGCCATACAGTGGCACAGGGTACTAGAGGACAAAGAGGACCAAGATAGTTGGTCTCTATTCAGAGATCACTTTTTCCAGGCTCAGGATCAGAGTATCCCAATAGATAAGAAATCAAGAAAAGGAGACAGGAGACCTGCATAGTTAAACAGGGAGCTGTTGGGCAAACTCAAGGGAAAGAAGAGAGTCTATAGATCATGGCAGGAAGGGATGGGCACTTGGGAAGAATATAAGACTGTAGTCAGAGGATGGGAGGCAACTAGGAAAGCTAAATCCTCGTTTGCAGTTGTACCATGCAAGGGAGGTCAAGGACAGCAAGAAGGGCTTCTTCAAATACATTGCAGATAAAACTAATGCTAGAGGCAATGTAAGCCCACTGTTGAATGAGGGGAGTGCCCTGGTGACAAACAATACAGAGAAGGCAAAGTTACTGAGTGTCTTATTATACAGCCTGTCTCTATACTACTGGAGACTGTCCTCAGGAGCCCCAGACTCCAGTGGAAATCAGTTTTGTTTAGTTGATGAGGACTGGGTTAAGAATCAGTTGAGCAATCCGGATGTGCATAAATCCATGGACCCTGATGGGATGTGCCTGTGGGTGCTAAGGGAGCTGGTGGAAGTCATTGCTGCACCACTCTCCATCATCTTCAGTAAGTTGTCAAGAACAGGAGAGGTGCCTGAGGACTGAAGGAGAGTAAATGTCACTCCAGCCTTCAAAAAGGGCAAGAAGGAGGAGCCAAGGAACTACAAATTACCATCACCTCCATCTGTGAGAAGGTGATGGAACAATTTAGCCTGGGTGCTGTCTCCAGGCATTTAAAGGACGAGAGGAGCAGTCAACTTGGCTTTACCAAAGGGAAGTCATGTTTGACCAGCCAGATAGGCTTTGATGAAGATGTAACCAGGTGGATAGATGGCACTAGTGCACTGGATGTAGTTTATCTTGATATCAGTAAAATATTTGACACCATCTCCCACAGCATCCTCACAGCAAAACTGAGAGTGTATGGGCTGGATGATCAGGCAGTGATGTGGATTGTTGACTGGTTGAAGGGAAGAAGGCAGAGAGTTGTGATCAAAAGGGAAGGGTCTAGCTGGAGGCCTGTATCTAGTGGAGTCCTTCAGGGGTTGGTGCTGGGAATAGTACTGTTCAATATATTCATTAATGACCTTGATGAGGGAACAGAGGGCACTGTCAGCAAATCTGCTGATGATACTAAACTGGGCGGAGTAGCTGACACAGCAGAAGGCTGTGCTGCCATTCAATGGGATCTGGACAGGCTGGAGAGTTGGACAGGGAGAAATCTGATTAAATTCAACAAGGGCAAGTGTAAAGTCTTGCATCTGGGAAAGAATAACCCCATGTACCAGTACAGGTTGGGGAATGAACTGTTAGAGAGTAGTGTAGGGGAAAAGGACCTGCAGGTGCTGGTGGACAGCAGGATGAGGATGAGCCAGCAATGTGTCCTCACGGCCAAGAAGGCCAATGGCATCCTCGAGTGTATTAGAAAGGCTGTGGTCAAGAGACGTTCTCCTCCCCCTCTAGTCTGCCCTCATGAGATCGCATCTGGAATATGGTGTCCAGTTCTGGGCCCCTCAGTTCAAGAAAGACAGGGAGCTACTGGAGAGAGTTCAGTGCAGGGCCACAAAGATGATGAAAGGAGTGGAGCATCTTCCTTATGATGAAAAACTCAGGGACCTGGGGCAATTTAGCTTGGAGGAGACTGAGGGGTGACCTCATTCATATGTACAAATATGTAAAGGGTAAGTCCTTGCATACACTGTCTCAGAGAATTGAGACAGAATTTCACAACAGGATGTACTGAGGGTTGAATGGAGCCAGTATCCTGTTACTTTGTCGTGTGACAGAATGAGAGTTTCCCCAATATGTTCAGTGATGTACGGGGAAGCAGGAGATCTCTTTCACTTTGAAATTAATTTCCTAGAGATTCAGATGTAAACTACCACTGACTTCTAGAAGAGACACAATTTCTGGTGGAAAACTGTAAGTTCATTGAAAGATCCTGGTTAAAAGGTTTGTTCCTGAGTCTGTGCCATCAGACTCAGAGAAGATAAATGACCATCTGCAAATGAGCAAACAATTAAGTCTTTATCTTTATACCATTGCATGAGACTTCTGATCTATACCTATAATGCACGGCCCATGGCAGACCTCTGGGTGAGCTAATTGCTTATCACAGGAAGGTGTGGGTGGTACAAAGGAAAGGCAGTTCTTCTTTCCATTGCATTGCCCGTCAACCAAGAGGCAGTTGGGTGACTTACATAGCTCTTGTCTTCTCCCCACTGCCATTACAGTACCACACTCCCCTAAAAGGATAGAAATCCCATCTGTCACAGCTTTGGCCTTTTCAGCAGATGTGGTGGGATCATCAGCAAAGGATGTCTGAGATCTCAGGAACAGATGTTCCTCTCAGTAATACTCTTACTAAAATCTACCAGTGTTTGCTATGGGATTTTTTTTACTTTTTACTTAAATATAAGGAACATTCCTCAGGTTGCATAGGAACATATCCAGCTGGGTCTTGAAGACCTCCAAGGAAGGACACTCCACAACCCCTCTGGGCAGCCTGTGCCACTGCTCCGTCATCCTCACAGTAAAATAGCTTTTTCTTATGTTTAAGTGGAACTTTTTGTGTTCCAGCTTCATCTCATTACCCCTTGTCCTGTTTCTAGCTACTATAGAAAAAAGGGATGTCCCAGTGTCCTGACACCCACCCTTTAGATATTTATAAATGTTAATAAGATCTCCACTCAGTCTCCTCTTTTCTAAACTAAACAACCCTAATTCCCACAGTCTTTCCTCGTATGAAAGATATTTCAGTCTCCTGATCATCTTGCTGGCCATGCGCTTGACTCTCTCCAGAAGTTCTCTGTCCCTCTTGAGCTGAGGAGCCCAGAACTGGACACAGGACTCCAGATGAGGCCTCACCAGGGCAGAGTAGAGGGGGAGAAGAACCTTCCTTGACCTGCTGGCCACACTCTTGATTCATCCCAGAATGCCATCGGCCTTCTTGGCCACAAGGCACATTGCTGGCTCATTCAACCCCTACCATTCTATGATTCTACGATTCCCTAAGTACATGGATATATCATAAGTCCCTCTGTTGTAACCAGGAAGTCATAGGAATCACCATCATGTAGATTTTATACTAAAGTTTCAGTAGTTTGCTTATTTAGAGAAAATCAGTCTGGAACAAGAGAAACAGTTTTTGCAAGACACACATCTTCAGATCCGGAACAGAAATCTACCTAGGTAAAGAGCTTAGTTTCTTTTTGCATTCGACAAAATAAAGACAAATATCAAGAAGTTCTTTTTAGTTGAAAAATGGAGAAATGTACAGGCGTACATACCCTGGCTCCTGTCTTTAGGGTAAACATGCTTTAAAATCTGGAGGTTCATTAATTTGACTTCTCCGTTCATTTTTCTTTGCAATGAAACCCCTTCTGAGCTATTTTAAGAGCCATGACTTCTGTGTTCTACATATACCTCAGTACATCGTTTATCAGTGCTACCTCATTTGTGTGTGGAAAGCAGTACTTCATCTCTGACACATTTCTCCTATATTTCAATGAAAACCTGGTGGCCTTAGTGCCATGACAGAGAGCTACTGTTGCAGTATGCCTATGAAAAAGTGCTAACATAATTTCTTTCTTCTCCTCACTGACTGCCAGACTACTACTAGTAATGAAGAGCATTGCCTGTGTTAATGGTCAGGATGTCAAAAAGTCTCTTTTATAGCTCTGGATCAATGGTTTTCAAGCCCGTTCACTGCACTGAAAGTGCAAGGATCAACTTTTACAACTGACCAAAGACTGCCTGTTTGAAACGACAATGCTCTTGAACTCAATCACAGTACTGCTGCAAAGATGCTTAACACACTTTGCCACTCAGGCAAGCAGGAAGGTGCAGTGAAAGACCTGAATGGCTCAGTGGAGCTCAGCATTTTCATAGAATAGCAGGTCCAAAATAAAATTTGTTAAGTAGATATTCTGTGGCTCTCATTTTCACATCAAATGGAGCCCTTCAAAAAGTTTGTCACAGAACAAGAGCTGATGAGCAGATGCTGTGGGTCAGTGTCTCAAGTACAAATCAATGATGTGACAAATGAAAGAAGTGGTGTGGGGTGATGAATAATTTGCCACCATTCTTTATAAAGGAAAGCTTATATTAATTCTGAAGTGAGTGTTGTTGTCTGATGGATTGTTTTCAGGTGTTGGCTGCTGACATATCTCCCATAAAAGCAGATCAAGGAATTGTTAAACAGGGCTACCTCAGTTGCCAAACAGTATGATTTGTTATTGGGAAGCACAGCCAACAGAGACATGAAAGAGGAAGCAAGAGAATGAGCCATAAGAAATGATCTTTGGCAGGATTTAAGTATTTTACATTTTTCCCTATTTCCCATTTTTCTCTTTTTTACAGAACAGTTAATAAATAATCCACCAAAACCTGCAAATAGGACACTTTATCCCAAGAGACTGGACAAACTATGAAGTGAAACAGGAAGGCTATGAGAGCTTATTCTCCATACTTCACACACATCACCTGCTTTGGTCTTAGGAGTTCTCTAAGAGAACTTGAGAATTCACCTGCTAAGGCCATTAACATGTTGCAGTCCTCTATGGCAAACTTTGGTCATTTTTGCACAGCTATCTGAAATCTGTCTTTGACGCATCTAGTGCAGGGTGACATACAGCAGCTGGAAGGCAGTTGGGTCTAGGACTGTGGCCTGCCACCATCCCAGTGTGCTGTGGTCTGCTCCATCAGCAGGTAGTTGCTCCTACCTCCATTTTGATATCTTTGCAAGTGGTTTGTAGGTACTTAGGAGCCTGTCTTATGCTGTCAAGCAAAAAAATACAGTCTCATAAGCCTGTCATTTTCTAAATGTTGGTAATAACTCTTAAATCATCAAGATGATTTAAAAAGTTTTACTTCAGTTTGCTGGCTTTGTATGGTTCATGCAGTACCTCTTTCTTAGTGCTTGCACTTTTAGCACAGTGAATTTGGAAGTTCTTCTGGCAAACCTTTAATTAAAACAAATTACACACTTTTCACTACAGTATAGTTTTGAAAAGTCTCCTCTTTTTCTTCTTTATCTTTGCAAGTGGTTGTTCCTATTCATTCAAGTCCTTCATCCAGGTACAGCTCAGTAAAATTGCACGCTCACGTCAGTTCTGAAGAAAGTGCATTACAGTCCAGAGGAGCCACAATGGCTTGCTCTAACGCTAATGACTATGTTTGTCAGATGCAGACAAGAAGCACAGGTCATTCCTTTTAGTGACACTACATCATCAAAAACAAGTGAATGGGTCATACAGTGCTTCATCTGTCAATTTCAAACTAACCCTGAATACACGTTGAGAGCTTGCAACTGCCTTGTTAATACACAGCAATGCTGCCCTGTTTTTCTAGCCTCCACAAAATATACCTCACTTCAAGCTGGAGAAAAACAAGGAAATTAAAAACACATGTGGAATGTATTGGCTTTCCTTTCCAAGATTATGAGATGCTGGCTGGAGAAGCAGCCTAGGGAGAGAAGCTGGGACACAGGTGGAGCCTGTGGGGACTCATGCCACAAGAAAACTCCAACACAAGTGCATTGCACTGTACAGACCTTCTTCATTTTGCCCTGTTATAATCACTTCTTAGGACTATAAAGTGTTGGGGTAGGGTAGATTCATTGCCAACTGTCAGATATCCAGGGCAAACAATGGATAGCCCAGATAACTGGGGGGAAAAAGAATAGGACTCTACAAACCTACAAACAGTTTACACTGTAGGTAAATTAGGTTGACATTACATCTTATGCTTGTTTTTTGAAAAAGAAGATGTAGAAGGACTCATAAATGTGAAGAGAAAAAAATAAGTAGAGTTTATTTTATTTTTTAGTACAGCTTAGTTAATTTACAAAGGCTGTAATTGCACTCATGGGTAATGAATATTTGGCTGTAAATAAGAAATATGAAACATTGGGTTAGATATTTTGAAATACAGTTTTGAAGTGTTTATCACAACTACATTCTGATCTTTTGAAACCTGCTTTGGAGTGAATATGGTTTTATGAAATGTCATATCTGTATGACACATTCAGCAGTCTCAACTATGTTGAGTTCCACGAAGATGTGACATCAACCGTTTCTTTTTTGTCCCTGAAGGCAAGGAGCAGGAAGGTGTGTTCATCTGGACCAAGTTCAAAAAAAATACCTGAGCCTAACTTCTCCTGGTAGCAACTCCAGAGGGTTCTCTGCTCATTCCTTTAGTTAAAGACAGTGAATTACTTCCTCTTCAGCATCACTTCACTATCTCCATTCTCTTACAAAATCAAATGTAGTGTGATCTGGTCACTTATGATCAGACAGAAAAGCTGTTCTCTGGGTATTTATCTAACATGAGTCCTGGGTCCAAATATTATAAACCTTCAGCAATCAATCACTTGGAGAGAAGTCAGACTTAGGGGGAATCCAATAAGTAGGTACCAAGCCAGAACCTACTGAGTGGTGTGTTCTGTTGTTATATTTTGTTCTGGTTTTTTCCTACCAGCATATTAGGTTTGCATTTACTGAGGCCAACAACATTTAGTCTTGGTTTAGTGCTACTTCTTTGGACTTCAAAAGAAATCCTCACGTAGTCTGGAGCTAAAGAAGATTCTGTACTTAACCGCAGGCATAGAACTGAGTTGCATAAGTTTCCTCCTGTTATAAGGTTCCATTTATAAATAGTTTATAAAGCATTAATATATTATTAATAGACATTAACCAACAGTGATAAAGTTTGACAAGTTGTTTATAAACATTGGTTTAGAACTAGCTACATTACCTTCTCCTGCTGTGTTTATAGCCATTTACAGAATAGGCTGCCTATGTCTGTTAGAAGCTCAAAGCCTTTATTAATCACATGCTGCTGCTGTAAGAATGTAACTTTGAAATAAAGCCTGGCCAGTTCTCCCCTCATTCAGTTCAGCAAGTAAAGATGCTCCAGAAGTCAGAAGTTGGCTCCTGCACAACACAATGCTAAACTATAGGTAATGCATGGATTGAAATAGTTTTAAACTCAATTCTAAAAACTTCACAAGCCATACATTGGTCTTGCCAGCTTTGTTACCAGAATGGCTCATGGTAAATTTTGCAGATGACATAGGGGTATAGACGTCTATGTGAAACCGAGAAATACTCTTTGCATATCAAAGATTACACAAGAGTGAGCACTATGAAGACTTTTTCTTGGAAGAACGGAAGCTCAGCATATTTTATAGGCAAGAGTAAAACAAGAGTAAAGTTTGAGAGCTTCACTGAAGTGGTGCTTTTTCCAGCATCCCTCAGATTGCAGTAATCACAACAAGCGCATGTACTTCCTACAGCTGACATTCTAGGTCATGAGGGTCTATGAAGTATTTCTGAGAGATGTGCAAAGGGAACTAACTCAAAAACCTAGGCCTGTGAGTACTGCAAAACAACACAAACTTGTGACATTTATGGACCATCTTCTCAAGTATCAGGACAGTACTGAATTTTCCCTGAAGGTCAGCAGCAGGTACTATGCCAAAGCAATGCTTCTGAGACCAGTTCTATTTAATATATTCATTAATGACCTTGATGAGGGAACAGAGGGCATTATCAGCCAGGTTGCTGATGATACTAAACTGGGGGGAGTGGCTGACACAGCAGAAGGCTGTGCTGCCATTCAACAAGACCTGGACAGACTGGAGAGTTGGGCAGGGAGAAATCTAATGAAATTCAACAAGGGCAGGTGTAGAGTCTTGCATCTGGGAAAGAACAACCCCTTGTACCAGTACAGGTTGGGGAATGAACTCTTAGAGAGTAGTGTAGGGGAAAGGGACCTGGAGATCGTGGTGGGCAGCAGGATGAGCATGAGCCAGCAATGTGGCCTTGTGGCCAAGAAGGTCAATGGCATCTTGGGGTGTGGTTAGTAGGGTGTGGGTAGTAGGTTGGTGGTTAGGTGGTCAGTGGGGAGTGGTTAGTAGGTCAAGAGAGGTTCTCCTCCCCCTCTACTCTGCCCTTGTGAGAACACATCTGGAATATTGTGTCCAGTTCTGGGCCTCTCAGTTCAAGGACAGGGAGTTGTTGGAGAGAGTTCAGTGCAGAACCACAAAGATGATGAAGGGAGTGGAGCATCTTCCTTATGAGGAAGAGGAGACTGAGGGATGACCTCATTCATGTTTACAAATATGTAAAGGGTAGGTGTCAGGAGGATGGAGCCAGGCTATTCTCAGTGATGTCCAATGATAGGATAAGGTGCAATGGATACAAGCTAGAATATGAGAGGTTCCAAGGAAACATTTCTTCGCTGTAAGGGTGATGGACAACTGGAATGGGCTGCCCAGATGGGTGTTGAGTTTCCTTCTCTGGGGACATCCAGAACCCACTTGGGTAAGTTCCTGTGTGATCTGCTCTAGGTGGTCCTGCTCTGGCAGGGGTGTTGGACTAGATGATCTTTCTAGGTCCCTTCCAGTTCTTGACATTCTGTAATTCTGTGATTCTGCTATAGGAAACTAAGCATCGGAAAATTGGTGAATTTGGAAAATCAGGCTGGAGACTGCTGTTCCCAACAATAACAGCAGATAGATGCTTCTCTGAATTGTTATACCCTGAAGCCATGTACTTGAATCTATTCTTCCTCTAGTAGCACTGACCAGTATTGCCTGGCATCAGAAGTGTTGGCACAGGCAGCAAGGTCAGATATATGATGCATGTAGTCTTCAGCTATACATTGAAAACATGCACAGGGAGGCACAAACTGGCAAAAGAGTGTGAGATGTAGTTTTAAAAGCAGATATCTATCTGAAAGCATGACTGAGAAGAAAGAGAGTCACTGAATGACAGCCCAGGAGCTGCCATGTGTAGGTCTGCCCTGCTGGGTGACTCGAAGTCACCCACAGAGCTATGGGCGCCTTGCTCACTCGGCTACAGCTCTTGCTAGTCACGCCACCGCCTCTGCACGGCACCACATCTTGCTGGGCAGGCATAGTCTCTTTTTTACAAGGCATCATAAATATCACCAAGTGTCATGGTTTGACATGACAACTGTTTCTGCTAAGGGACTGTAAAGATGGCTCTTGTAAGAAGTTGCTCGCAACTCTCCCCAGCTCTAAGCCAGACCCACTTCTGGGGCTGAGCCAATTAGATACCTCCACGATCACTTTTTAAGAAGAAGCTGGAAGAGGAGGCTTCCTCCTGTTGCTTTCTGCTGTGCCTTCTTTCTCTTTGGCTGGTGGTGGTGGAAGGTAAAGAGAGAGAGAAAAGCAATTACGCAGACTTCAAGGTCAGTGAGGAAAGAGAGGAGGAGGTGTGCTGGAGCAGAGACTCCCCTCCATCCTATGGAGAGGATTGGTGAAGCACAGATTTGTTTGCATGTTGTTAAAGACCTTGCATCAAGGTCAGAGACTCATTTTGCTAAATAAGATCCTGTACCAGGGGCAGTGACTCATTGTGCTGAAGAAGACCCCATGCCAGGGGCAGTGATTCTCTTCATTAAAGACCCTTTGCCAGGGGCAGTGACTATGGCCAGAGGAGGCCCTGTCCTGTGGGAGGGACCCTGAATTTGAAGAAGCTGCAACTGTGGGGAAGAACCCATATCAGAGATATTCACTAAGGACTGTGTCCAGGGGGAGGAATCCCATATTGGAGCAGAGGAAGAATCCAAGGAGTTGTCCTCCTCTGAGAAGAGAGAAGCAGCAGAACCCATCTGTGAGAGACTGACCACACTCCCCATTCCCTCCCTCCCTGAACTATTTGAGGGGGGAGGAGGTAGAGATATTGGGAGTAGTGAGCTGGGCCTGGGAAGAAGGGAGGAATGGAGGAGGGAGATCTTAAAATGCTGGTTGTAATTTCCTCAATCATCCTACTCCCTTTTTGCTTTTGGTCTGTTCTCTTTCTTGTAGGTAGTAGAATAAACTTTCCTACTTTCCTCTCTAAGTCAAGTACTGGAGTCTGTTTTGCCTGCAACCGTAATTGGCAGCAAGCCCTCCCTGCCCTTGTCTCAATCCACAACAACCTTGGTTATCTTTTTCTTGTCCCATTTCACTGAGGCCTCTGCCACCCTAATGAAAGTGGAGGAGAATGGGGGGCACCAAGCGAGAGACTGGCATGGTGCTTCTTTGCTGGCTGGGCCAAACCATGACACCAAGACACACTAAAGAACAACAGCCTTAAATGTCCCTCTGAGAAAGCTACAAAGTAAATAAAATTGCTTTTGTTGATGTGGAGATATCAACTTATATTTTATAGGTAAATCCAGTGCTACTATTTTTCCTTTTCTGAGTTAGAGTATTGTTGCTACTTGCAGTGCAGCAAGTGCAAGAATTAGTGAAAGCCTTTGTATTTATTTAACCAGGGAAAGAACCCTTGAGATGTATACGTAGCAGATTAATCAAGCTGAACAGAACACTCTGAAAATTACTGCCTTTGAGATGTGTCCTTTGATTTCTTACTGATGAACTCTATGAAGGAGTTATCAATGAAATCAAGGAAATATTTTAAAAGTCACAATTGCTTGTAAAAAATTCTGGAAAAAGCTCCACTAAGTTAAGTGTTTTAGGAGAAGATTGTAATTTGACTTTCCAGGCACTATCACAAGACAGATTTACAATGACTCATAAAGTATTAATTTGATTATACATTGCTGTATTGTCTTCAGCATCTCAATCACACAAGAATTTGCTCTCTTCATGAGTGCTTTCAGATGCTTTTGAACTTGATGGCTTATTTGTTTGGGTTGTTTTAATGAACTGTTGCATTCTAGTAGCAACACAGCAGTTCACTAATAGTGGATGGAAGTTAAGAGACAGTTGCTATCTCTGTTCTAAAATATTTTTCTGAAGTTCAAAGCACATCAGAATTGAATTTGATATACAGGTCCAAACACATTTTTAACTTGCTGAAGTCCATTAACTAATTCCTGGAGAGACTATATATGAAACTACGAAATAACATTTTTTAAGACTTCTTCCTGCAGAATAACAGTCCAATTTTTCAGTCAACTCTTTGTGTGGATGGTTGCTTTCAGGAATTAGTAGGTAAATGCAAAAAGATAAATTATTTAACTTTCCAAAGTGGCTGATGTTAAGTTCAATGGTTGAACTGTGCAAGCATATGCTCACTGAAATTCAAGACAACAACAACAACAAGTAAACAGCAATTATTCCACAAATATTTGGTATTTTATGCATTTCTTACAAGAATGTTATGGTAATTTTAGGAGCTTTTCAGATATAAAATAGGATGCGCTTTTTAAAAAAGTACAAAAATAAGAGCTTTTTGGATGCAGTCTTGAGTTTCTAATTTCAAACCATTCAAGACAAAAAAACCCAAAACTAATTCTTCACTGGAGCTCAGAAGGACCAAAGTTTAAATTTAACAATAGTTTTTTCTACATGGAATTAAAATAATTGGTATTTTTTCTTTCTTGCTTAATGTCCCTGAAAATAAGCACTTGATAAACATACAGCCTAAGCTCTGTTTGGGCTAAACATTTACTAACCACTCCGGCTGGGTACACTTTGGATTCTTGTGAGGCAGCTGTCTATTGCTGGAGAAAACATGCCTTTCAGGTCAGAGCAGTGGTACTTGTTTGCAAAGTTGCCTTTATGTCTCAATGGCCTTCCTGCAGTATTGCCATCATTGTCCCTCAAAGCATGCTAGGCAGGACTGCTTTGTGTAGAGCAGGCAATTGCAAGGAAGGGACTTTCCTTTGTATATCCTCCTGTGCTTTCTGCTCTGCATAGCAAAACCACCTCTGTGACGGTTCCCTTGAAAGCTTCCAGGTATGCAGAAGGGCAATAATTTGTGCATTTGGATGTAGTGTCTCCACTTGGGGGTATGGAGACAGGTCTTCCACAGGCAAGACAAACTTCAGAGACAGCAAGAGGATGACTACTCTAATTTGAAGGTAGACAATAAGGAAAGCAGCCTTCTCCAGCAGAAGCTCTGCTATGGTGATGTTATTGTTCAGGCTGAGATGTTATTTGCATTCTAAATGCCATTTTTCAGTGGTATTTAGTTTCCAGTGAAGATTGCTTCCTGAAGAGACATTTTTCATGCTTGTCTCTGCACAATTTGTTTCAGCTGCAGGGCTGTTGCCAAAAAAACAGAAGAAAAGCTGTAACATGTTCAAATGTTAGGAAAAGCACCACCATTAAGTCCTGGCATTCTTGAAAACAGTGCTACCTACACCACCAGTCCATGCCACTTGGAAATCTGTGGTAAGGTTCTTGTTTACTCAAGAGGCCTCAAGAGATCTCTGCTGATGGAGTGATTAGTATTAGGTCATTTCAAAAACTATCTTTCCTCCCAAAACTTTACCTTCATGCTTGTGACAGAAACCTCTGGTGATAGTAGAGGCTAGCTATGTCCATGGTTCAGAAATATTGTTTATGGCAGCTTTGTCATAAATCAGTGCTGGTCATCTAAGACAGGTTAGTCTCTTCTATGTGTTATGGATTTGCTACCCACCCAGAGACTTCCTACAAGTGTAGCTTATACATCGCTCACCAGACTCCGTGAGTAATGGCAGATTTTCAATCTGTGATATGCTGCAACTAAGCCTGAATAATAGGTACATTTTCATATAAAGCTGAAGGCCAATACGTATAATTGGACAATTATTATTTCAGGCAAGCTGTAATAGTTTGGGATAAATTTACAAGGGTAAGGCTGTGAGTGAAAGAAATTGGAAGTAATACTGCATTGTTTGTCTATATTATGACAACAGTTTTTTATGTTAACCATATCTCCAACTGGGACTGTAACCCATACATGCCCACAGTGGCACACAAAATATATTTGCACATACAGTCTGGATAATGATATATATGTATTTTACTCTTCCAAGTTCTAGAACCTTCCTGTGGCATGGCACCTTAGAAGAGTTAAGGTAACTATTAAGGATCAGAATTTGTCAGTTATGAAACACGTGGCTAAGGGTGATGGGAAACAGTTTGATCACCAGCAAACTTTTGACAAATCCTTTGAAAAATTTGAAATAAATTGACATCATTTCAGAGATTCTGCCAGGAATCAGTAAACAGTTGGAAGACAAAGAACAAAAGGATATAATAGATGCTTACCTTTTGCAACAGAAAGTATTTGTGTAGTTCTGTGAAGTTCTGTGTTAGCACTATTGATATTCAATATATTTGTCAGTGATTGAGAAAAGGATGTGGAAATGGAGTGACAGATGAATCTGAAGCACTGTATGAGTGATAAAGGGAAAAGCTGCAATGGTGAAGGCTGATCCCAACTGAATGAAACTTGTACTTCCTTAAAGCTCAGGATCAGTGTGTCCTCACATGTAGGAAAGCAGGAAAAGGAGGCAGGAGGCCTCCATGAATGAATGAGTATCTGCTGGGACAACTCAGAGAGAAATCAGCCATCTCTGAGAGGTAGAAACAGGGCCTGACCACTTGGGACGAGTATAGGAACATTGCCAGAGCATGCAGGGGTGCAATTAGGATGCTAATGACCTTTTCAAATTAAACCTAGCCAGGAAAGTAAAGGAAAATGAGAAT
The DNA here is from genome assembly GCF_028858725.1 of Colius striatus. Taxonomy (NCBI): domain Eukaryota; kingdom Metazoa; phylum Chordata; class Aves; order Coliiformes; family Coliidae; genus Colius; species Colius striatus. The sequence continues at coordinate 34,918,965 of NC_084790.1, forward strand.
GATTTTTCAGGTACGACAGCAGCAAAAGGAAGATGAGGGGGAAAGTGGGCCCATTGCTGAACACAAAGGGTGCTACTGGTGACAGAGGATGCAGAGAGTGCTGAACTACTGAATGCCTTCTTTGCTTCAGTCTTTACAGACAAGGTTGTCCCTTGGGAAGCCCAGCCCAGTGGCCTGGACAGCAGAGGACTTACCCTGGGCGAAAGAGGGAGAGGTTAAAGACTTGTCGGCCAAGCTTAACACTCATAAGTCAATGGGTCCTGTTGGGATGCATCTGAGACTGCTGATGGAGCTGGCTGATGTGGTTGCTAAGCCTCTCTCCATCTTTTTTGAACAATCATGGAAGACAGGTGAGGTGCTTGAGGACTGAAGAAAGGCCAATGTCACTCCAGTCTTCAAAAAGGGCAGGAAGGACAACCCAGGAAACTACAGGCAGGTCAGTCTCACCTCCATCCCTGGAAAGGTGATGGAAAAACTCATTCTGAATGTAGTCACTAACCATATGAAAGAAAAGATGGTTATCAGGGGGAGTCAACATGGATTCACCAAGAGGAAATGTGAGGTGGTTCGAGAGTTGACTGAATGACAGAACCCAGAAGGTGGTGATAAATGGCACAGAATCAAGTTTGAAGCCTGTGGCCAGTGGAGTTCCACAGGGATCAGTTCTGGGACCAGTCTTGTTCAACATCTTCATCAATTACATAGATGAGATGACAGAGAGTACCCTCTTTGGCTTTTGACACCTTTGGCTGATGACACCAAACTGGGAGGACTGGCTGATTCCCCAGATGGCTGTGGTGCCGTTCAGAGGGATCTCAACTGGCTTGAGAGCTGGGTAGAGAGGAATCTCATGAGGTTCAACAAGGACAAGTGCAGAGTCCTGCATCTGGGAAGGAACAACCCCATGCACCAGTACAGGCTGAGGATTGACCTGCTGGAGAGCAGCTCTGTGCAGAGAGACCTGGGAGTGCTGGTTGATAATAAGCTAAATACGAGCCAGCAATGTGCTCTCGTTGCCAGAAAGGCCAATGGCATCCTGGATGCATCAGGAGTGTGGCCAGCAGGTCGAGGGAGGTTCTCCTCCCCGTCCACTCTGCCCTGGTGAGGCCTCATCTAGTCCTGTGTCCAGTTCTGGGCTCCTCAGCTCAAAAGCATCAGAGAACTTCTGGAGAGAGTCCAGTGCAGGGCCACAACATGATCAGGGGACTAGAAGATCTTCCTTATGAGGAAAGGCTTTGGGAACTGGGACTGAGGGGGGATCTCATTAGTATTTATAAGTATGTATCTAGCAACAGGACAAGGGGTAATGGGATGAAGCTTGAACATAAAAGGTTCAATTTAAACATAAGAAAAAACTATTTCAATGTGAGAGTGATGGAGCAGTGGCACAGGCTGCCCAGAGGGGTTGTGGAGTCTCCTTCCTTGGAGGTCCTCAAGACCTGCCTGGACATGTTCCTATGCGACCTGATCTAGGTTGACCTACTTCTGCAAGGGGTTTAAACTATATGATTTCTAAAAGTCCCGTCTATCTCCTACCATTCTATGATTCTGTGATTCTGAGTGTGTGCTAAATGTCACTGCAGGCAGGTAATAACATTTCTGACATTACAGACTCAAGAACAAGTGGAAACATCAGTTATTGCCATCTGGAAGAAAGATCTCAGGGTCATGGCAATATATGAAAATGTCATTCAAGAAGTTAAAATGAATCCAAGCATTTTAGGAAAATCTCAGGGAGTAAAATCAGCAAGCACTGCTGCCACAGTGTACAGTTATTCATGCCATTAAAAAACAGATCTAAACCTTGTGACGTGGACAACTTGTTCCACAGTAAGCACATCTACTTATTCTTGTGCAGATTACCTACTTTGTTCATCTCAGAATATTAGGGTTGTAAAGGAATACAAGGTAGACATGAGAAACTCAGTATATAAACTACCATGTACCTGTAGGATCTAGGTCAGTCAACACACAGTACCTGTACCTCTGACATTTAAACCTACTCTGTTAGCTGTTGCACAGGAGTCTACCAATTTCTAGTTTCAAAATTCACCCCTTCGAATTCCACTACCAATGGAGGGAAACCTCAGATAGAAGTCAAATTGGCTTTAGAGGTAAAGGGTAATAATAAAAGTTTCTATAAATCCATTAACAATAAAAGAAAGACCAGGGAGAGACTCCATCCCCTATTAGATGCAGAAGGAGATTTGGTAATAAAAGATGAAGGTAAGGCTGAGGTGCTCAATGTCTTTGTTGCCTCAGTCTTTAGTAACAGGAGCATTTCCAGTGGGGAAAGTCAGCTCCTCAAGCCAAGAGACAGGGATGAGGAGCAAAATATCCCCCCTACAATTCAGGAGGAGATGGTCAGTGATGCTGCTCCACATTGATGTGCACAAATCTATGGGGCTGGATGGGTACATCCTAGAGTGCTGAGGGAACTGGCAGGGTTGCTCACTAAACCACTGTCCATCACTTATCAGCAGTCCTGGCTGACTGGGGAGTTTCCATTTGATTGGAAGTCAGCCAGTGTAAAACCCATATATAAGAAGGGATGAAAGGATGATCCAGGAAATTACAGGCCTGTCAGTTTGACTTCAGTGCCCGGGAAGCTGATGGAGCAGATCATCCTAGGTTCTATTATGCAGCACACTTAGGACAACTAGGTGATTAGGCCCAGTCAGCATGGCATTATGAAAAGCAGATCCTGTTTAACAAACCTGATCTCCTGCTATAAGAGGATGATCAACTTGTTAGATGAAGGAAAGGCTGTGGATGTTGTCTACCTTGACTTTAGTAAGGCATTTGACACTGTGTCCTACAGCATTCTCTTAGAGAAATTGGCTGGTTTTGGCTTTGATGGGCATACACTTTCCTGGGTGAAAAGCTGGTTAGAGGATAGAGTCAAAGAGTCGTGGTCGATTGAGTTAAATCCTGTTGACGTCCAGTCACGAGCGGTGTCACCCAGTGCTCAATACTGGGGCCACTCCTGTGTAACATCTTTATTAATGATCTGGATGAGGGGATAGAGTGCACCCTTATTAAGTTTGCAGATGACACCAAGCTGGGTGGAAGTGTTGATCTACTTGAAGGTAGTGAAGATAGGCTGGATTACTAGGACAAGGCCAATTCTATGAGTTTCAACAAGGCCAAGTGCCAAGTCCTGCACTTGGGCCACAACAACTCCAGCAGCACTACAGGCTTGGGGAGGAGTGACTGGAAAGCTGCCAGGCAGGGAGGGATCTGGGAGCATTGGTTCACAGCAACTGAACATGAGCCCGTAGTGTGCCCAGGTGGCCAAGAAGACCGATGGGATCCTGGTCTTGATCAGGAAGTGTTGTCAGCAGGAGGAGGGAGGTGATCATTCCCCTGTACTCAGCTTTGGTGAGGCTGTATCTCTAATATTGTGTCCAGTTTTGAGTCTTTCTCTACAAGAAGGACATTGAGGTACTGGAGAGGATACAGAGGTGGGCTACCAAGCTAGTAAAGGATTTGGAGCATGTCTCATAATGAGGAATGGCTGAAGGATCTGGGGCTGTTTACCCTGGAGAAAAGGTGGGAGATCACATCACTTTCTACAACTACCTGAAAGGAAGTTGTAGCGAGGCAAGGGTCAGTCTGTTCTCCCTCGTAACAAGCAATAGAAGAAGAGGAAACGGCCTCAAGTTGCACCAGGGGAGGTTCAGGCTGGATATTAGGATGAATTTCTTTACTGGAAGGGTTGTCAGGCATTGGAACAGGCTGCCCAGGGAGGTGGTGGAGTCACCGTCCCTAGGGGTGTTTAAGAGTGGATGTTGCACTTGGGGAAATGGTGTAGTGGTTGATAGGGCTGAGACAAAGGCTGGGCTTGATGATCTTAGAGGTCTCTTTCAGCTGAAATAGTTCTATGATTCTATGAAATGTAGTTAGAGACAAGATTAAAATATGAAGAAACAGGACATAAGGTAACTTTTTTTTTTTAACTAATTTCTTAAAAATTAACCTCTTTCTTCATCTCAATTTTGTCAGTGGTGACATTGAGATGATCCAAATGTGAAACAGGATCTGCAGTATTTTGATAAAAATTTGAAATTCTATGCCAGTACTGGAATTTAAAATAATAGGAAATCTGTATGAAGTGATAGCTGCAGACAGTATATGGCAATGACATGCCTCAATGGGCCAAAACTCTGGGCCAAGAAGGCCAATGGCATCCTGGGGTGTATTGGAAGGGGTGTGAGCAGTAGGTCTAGAGAGGTTCTCCTCCCCCTCTACTCCACCCTCGTGAGACCATATCTGGAATATTGTGTCCACAAATGGCCAAACAGCAAATACCTAGAGAAGATAGGAAGGTATGAAGCAAGAGAAAAACAAGAAAGAAAATATGCACAGCAGTGTAAAAAACAAAGAGCAAAAATTGGTCAGGGGCAACCTCTTACTTTCTATCTTCTAAAGGTTGTGCTCCCGATGTTACTCTGAATAAGGGGAATATGATGTGCATGAAAAAATCCGGGGCACTGTCAAAAACACAGGTCTCATGATTTTGATTTCGTATATTCTCATAAATCTTGTCAGGAAAGAAAATAAAAAAGAAAAGAAACTGATTGCCTGAGTGTCTTTCTAGCTTGATGTGACAAGATTGAGCTAGAGGTAATTATTTATTTATGCAAACCCCCATAAAATTTGGCAATTGCTTGAGATTCTGATCTTGGCTCAGCAGCCTTGTAAACCCTGACTAGTAGGAAACCATAAATGGAGGCTGATACTGTGTCAGTGTAATTCAGCCCACTGAACGAAAGTCAAAGGAAATAGCTCTGTCTTCCAATTCTGACTTTTCTTTGGCCTTAACAAGGACTAGTATTATGAAAAATTAATATATTTGCTTTATAACACAGTCAGTAGTCCTCAATAACTACCACTACTCCTGTTTACAGGAAGTAGTTACAAGCTGCTGCTTATTTTTTTCTGTTCTGCCTGCATAGGAAATGGATGAGGAAGGGTTCTTTCCAGCACCTGCATTCAACAGTCATTCTGCATGGGAGGACCTGCTTCTGGGAATGTTATGATTAATAATTATGACAAAGAGCTCTTATGGTAAGAGGCTTCTGAACATCTCTGAGATATCTGAATCACAATGTTATTCATAATGTACGATCTCTCACTAGACAACTAAATATGGGGTTAAAGTCAACTTTCTGCAAAGCTTTGAAGGATGCTGTCCCACAAGACTGGAAGATTGTTTAGTTGTCAGCTAGCGATGAATAACCATTCTTAGTCACTATGCAATGACTCAGCCTGTAAAATCCCTTGAGGCTGTCACGTCTTCCATGGATATTTGTGAATAACCCTTCACATCTGGTAGACAGGAATTCTTTTAGGAGAGATGCTTTTTTTTTTTGAAGCAGACTTTGGATTCAGTGAAACAGTCTCTAATAGGTACAATGTGAGGTCATGGCAATATAGGGTACCCCTTATCTTAGTGATATAAGCTGTGCTGAGCACAGACTTGGAACAAGGACAAGGAAAGCTCAAAGAGCTCCAAAGCTCCACTGGGATCAGATACTTTCCCTGCCTCCTTCCCGCCCTGTTGCTAAACTAAGACTAGGAAATCTCAGTCAAAAAGTATTGCCCACTTTCTTGACCTCTTGCATGAAACTGTAAGATAAAAGAGAAACAACCCTTGCAGACAATTCAGTCAGCAAAACTTAGAAATGATGGGACTCCACATAGCCCACCTGTGGGAGGTCTATAGTGCTCAACCAGGACCAGCTGTGCTATCCAGGTCTTGCCACAATTTCAGCCAGGGTTGTGAAGGAGGACACATCCCACTGACAGAACGCCATGGATCTCCTCAGAAAAGAGATGATAGACTGGAAAAAGCCATGCTAGTTTGTACTGTTTGTAGCAATGAAAAGAAGAGTCTGAATCCTTGTGCTCTGATGCCAGTAAAATACTCTTGGTGTAGCTATAACGTGTGTCTTAAGCACTTTGGAACAGGAAGAGTGCTTCTTCCTGTGTTATTGTACATTCTGAAGCTGTATTTAAGACAATAACCAAGGACCTCATTTTCTAAAACTCTGCAGAGATCTTTCTTCTGATGATGCCAGAAATACCACAAAGGCTACTATTTACTGGATCATTTTGTTCTTGTGCTAGAAGAAGTAAAAGAACTAAGGACCACCAAGATGATCAGGGCCAGCAGGGCCACCAAGATGACCAGGGGACTGGAACATATTTTATACGAGGAAAGGCTGTGGGAACTGGGTCTATTTAGTCTGGAGAAGAGGAGATTGAGGGGAGACCTTATTATTATGCACCCACAAATATCTAAATGGTGGGTGTCAAGAGGTTGGAACATCTTTTTTTTCTATTGTAGCTAGCAACAGGACAAGAGGTAATGGGATGAAGGTGGAACACAAAAAGTTCCACTTAAACATAAGAAAAAACTATTTCACTGTGAGGGTGATGGAGTAGCGGAACAGGCTGCCCAGAGGGGTTGTGGAGTCTCCTTCCTTGGAGGTCTTCAAGACCCACCTGGACATGTTCCTGTGCAACCTGATCTAGGTGAACCTGCTTCTGCAGGGGGGTTGGACTACATGATCTCTAAAAGTCTCTTCCAACCTCTATCATTTTGTGATTCTACGATTATACGAGAGGATTTTTGGGTCCAGTCTAGTGAAAAAGACACTCTGGTCTATTCTTATTTCACTCACATTTATTCATATATGTGAATATGTTGAGGTATATGTGGATAGGTAGAGGTGACCAGCCCTAGGGTGCACATGGACAGCTCAGTAGGAAACATCTGGCATCTCATTATAAAGAAGGAAAGCATCTCTTTTTGAAGCCCTTGGTTTTGACTGGCTATGAACAGTGCTGGTGACAGTGAAGATTACATGCTGTACACCGTTGTGACCCATTTCAGTGCCTGGCAGGATGCAGGAAGCATTCAGCTTCCCCACAACGTGCCCTAAGGCACATTGCATGTCATGTGGAATATCCCTCGCCATTGCCTGCAAGACTTCTTGGTGCTTTTACCAGACATGATAGTTGAAGTCATCTCTGAATGGGAAGTGTGAATGTTAACCCAAGAAGGTAGATCTCCTTGTTTCTATATGCCTTGGAGATAAAAGCACAAAATGATCTCATTTGGTCTTGTAAGCAGGCAGACAGTCTCCTGATGCACAGATGGGATGGCATAGCTATAGCCCCTAACTTGTGGCCATCTTCCCTGCATGGTCTGCTGTGGGCAGGAGGGCAGGATCCAGCTCTGCAGTGCAGATTAGCAAAGACTGGCTTCTGTCATCCTTCAAAATAGCACACACAGGTAGACACAAACTCTTATACCTACTCAGTGCACCACATATCACTCAAAGGACAACTCTGAGCCTCTGCAGCTAAAGTCAGTAGACAGGACTACAGCTGTGAAACTACCATTAAATCGACACTCAGATTCACTTCACCAAACTCTCCACTTCCAGTTCTTGCAAGGTCCTCCTAGGAACATGTGGCTTAGAGATAAGGTATCTAGGGTTTTCATCTTGGGATTTCTATTACCACTAAAACTTCCTGACAGAATTACAACTTTACTAGTTACAAATACGAGATTATCAAGATCTATATATCAAAAGCTGAAAGGAGTGAGATTAAGCTCTTACTCTCTGTATATATTTTGTGTGGACAATTACACAAGAAGAACATTAAGTCTGCAATATTAAGCACTGAAATGTTAGATAAAGACTGAGTCTTCAGTTTGGTTGGGTTTTTTTTTGGATGGATTGTGATTCAGGTTTCAACAGGATGGACTCAAATTTACTTTGTGCTCAGGAGCTAAGTAATGTGGTTTTTGCAGTAAGAATGTGTGATGCCTCTCTTATTCCTCTGTTCTAATATTTCTACAGTTCCCTTTCTCCAGTTTTCCTTCATACTCCACTAGTTACTCAGAATTTAAAATCAGATGGAAATGAACAGCTATTAATTTCCTCAATTATTATGGCTTTCATTATTATATTACATGAAAGCTTCAGAAACATTCAGTTATCACCATGATGACATAAGAGGCTATTATCCTATTCTTGCAGTGGAGGATGAGAGGCACAGAAATAATAATACAATTCAGGTGTGCTGTTTGAGATAGGCTGGACCTGATGGGTTGCAGAAGTTAGTGTTACACGGAGCTGTGTGGTCCAAGCCCAGTACAGTGGCTTCTCCCCAGCACCCAACACACTGACCAACCAAACTACCAGCCCTCAAAATTGATGGTGTCCCCTGGGAAAGGGAAGGTGCAACCCGTTCCCTCCATGCCTCCCACCCCATTGGTAAACCAGGCAAGCATGGTCTCTTTCTGAGTTTGTTTTTTCATCCATTAGGGAGACAAATGTGAATCCCAGCTCTCACAGCTGACTCGGCCTTGGTCAATCCTTCTGGAGGTGTTTTTCCTTCACACTCAGTTTTACTTGGCATTTCGATGTTGCTTCCTGGGTTAGATGAGAGACTTCCTATAACTGAAGGGGGCCTAGGAAAAAGGGGAAACTCATGACATGGAATAGCAGTGCCACTGCCTCAATCTTCATTAGCTCATTAGATGAAACAGCGATGTTAGAGATAATTCATATCCATAAGGGTGATGCCACAATGAAGACTTCGAGACATGTAAGGGAGATAAACCACCTGAGTCCTCCTAATTTCTGTAAATGACAGATGCAAAAGGAAAGGGGAAAAAGAAATGAGCAGGACTCCAAAAACATTAACCTATTACCAGATCTTTGAGGATGTGTGCAGGATCAGCAGGTATAGACCTGCTGTGGAAACCTCACTTTGGGATATTGCTTTGGCTTTAATTCTGGGTGTGGTATGCAGAATATGTTACCATTTCTTTCAAGAAAACATTGTCACCCAAAGTAAAGCTGCTTGGCTCAATGGACCTTTGATCTGCCCATGTGTATCAGTAGTTGAGTTCAATTATGGGGAAAAGAAGGAATTCCAAAGCAGGGCTCATGAGATTGGAATTACTTGCATACCAAGTACTTATTGAGAAGAGAAACAAACCATGCAATGTCATGTTCTCATTGTGTTCCAAAGTGTTTGTAAGACTGGATAATTTTATATTTACTTTTGAAAGTTTCTCATGCTTTTGCCATTGCCTCAGCCTCATAGTAAGCATAATGTAGGCTGCATCAATGTAGAACTTTGTCTCAGCGTACAAATCTCTATGTGACAGACTTAGGAGAGGTAAACTCAGTAGCACCAGAAAGAATCTAGGGAGTAGTCCCAGAAACCCTGATAAAATTCATTAAAAAGGAGCATCCTCATTATTCCTTCAGAAATAGGTCTATCGAAACCACTGCATGCTGGTCGGAAGATGCTCAACATGGCCATAGCAGCCTGAACTGCAAGCAGCAGTATTAATCTGGTCTCTCAGGTCTGCCTGCCTTATATTGTGTTTCCACAGCTGGAGAAATATCAATTTCTTGTTAGCTGGCTTTAAGCTGGTTTGGTACCCCGCAATCTATGGAAGAAGTGTAGACATAGTCCTTGGGACGTACAGAGAAAAAAAATGGCTTAAACAAAAATCAGGAAAACAACCCTCACCTAACTGCTATCAGCAATCTTAACATTTTATAACCCTTTTATAACCCATTCAAAGAAGAATGCTTTTATTTCACATTCAGAGCTAGAGAACCATTGCACATTGGAAGGCACACAACAGTAGTTCATTGTTTTTCTAATAGAAATGGCAAATCTGTAATTTAATAAAAATTATTTATTTTCAACTGAGAAGCCTAGATAAAGAGAAGAGGATAACTGGAGATGTTGTGTGGTATGATCCCAATTTCCCCTAAAAATGCAGCCTTGGAGGATGATGGTTACATTAGGATGTAGCCAAACTTTATAACTGAACATTTTGTTTCTTATGCATTGTGACTGCAGCCTAACTGTCTGGTGGTTAACCAAAGTAAGCAATGTTTTCTCCATCCACACATTATTTTAAAAGCCTACAAATAAATCTCTTTATAGGTGAGGCTGGAGCCTTGTCTAAAGTCAGTAATTCATAGTGACTAAGAATTTAGGAAAAAGAATAAATTTGTGCCAGCAAGTTTCCAAGAAGACTCAAAGGATGGTGCCACAGTCTCCTTCATTTAAGCATGGCTTCAAGTTCATTATGGCAAACACTCATGTTCATGCGGCTGTTTGCATCAGATCATTTGCATGTAAACTATGAAGAATCCACTGGATCTCATTAACACAAGTATTTAAAAGGTGCGTGTCAAGAGGATGTTGTCTCCAGTGACAGGACTACAGGTAATGGACAAAAACTGGAACACAGAAAGTTTCACTTAAACATGAGGAGAGGAGATTGAGGAGGAGACTGAGAGGAGATCTTATTAACATTTATAAATATCTAAAGAGTGGGTGTCAGGAGGTTGGGACATCACTCTTTTCTATAGTAGACAGTAACAGGACAAGGGGTAATGGGATGAAGCTGGAATGCAAAAAGTTCCACTTAAACATAAGAAGAAACTATTTCACCGTGAGAGTAACAAAGCAGTGGCACAGGTTGCCCAGAGGGGTTGTGGAGTCTCCTTCCTTGGAAGTCTTCAAGACCTGCCTGGACATGTTCCTATGCGACCTGATCTAGGTGACCCTGCTTCTGCAGGGGGGTTGGACTAGATGATCTCTAAAGGTCTCTTCCAACTTCTACCAGTCTATGATTCTATGAACATAAAGAACATACCTCTGTATGGGTAATGGAGCAGTGGCACAGGCTGCCAAGAGAGGGTGTGGAGTCTTCTTCTCTGGAGGTTTCCAAAACCCAGCTGGACATGTTCCTGTGTGACCTGATTTAGGTGAACCTGCTTCTGGAGGGGGTTGGACTAGACGATCTCTAAAGGTCCCTTTCAACCCCTAAAATTCTATGATTCTATGATTTAACCACTTCCCAAAAGCCTCATAAGCCTTTATGACTTTGCTTTAACAGTGTTTACAATGGCTATGTCAACTTTAACTTTGCATCTTTGTTTCCATAATGCAAATACGTTGTTGACATTTGCTGTTGATTTTATTTCATTTATTGACTGGATGGTAAAGATTTTGAGGGAGACTCCATCCCAGCTGTAATGAGTTATGTCAGTGCTTCAGACAGTTTTTGCAGTGGTAACAGTTTGGGACAAATGAAGGACATGTTTCCCATGAGCTGCACTGATCAGTCCTTCTGCATTTGTATTTTCTCAAAAATTCAGGAAATCAACAAAGAAAACCTTTGTTATAATATAGTGAATCAACTACAAGTCTCATGGGTGTTTGTTTCATAAAAATGAACTGATATTTATTTGCAAAGTAATTTGCTTGTCTTCATAACCTCCCTTCCAGAGTGCCAATTACAAATAAGTATGAGGCATTGGCGATGGGGGACTTAGATGACCAAGCTTCAGAAATGGAAATCCCAGCAAAAAATTCACTATCAGCTACTCCACCAACAACAGATAAGGGGCACTGTAAAAAGAAGCAGCAGGTGCTGATAGTGGGTGACTAAGAGGCAATGAGAGACCCATCTGTTGATTGGATAAAGAGTCACATGAGCTGTGCTGCCTGCCAGGAGCCAAGATCCTCGTGTGGCTGAGAGAGTGCCACATCTCATCAGCAATGTGGGCTGCTATCCCCTACTCCTCTTCCATGTGGGGATGATTGTTATAATAAGACATGATATCTCCAGAATCAAAAAGGATTTTAAAACCTTGGGGGAGCAAGTGAAGGGTAGTAGGGGGATACAGGTTATTTTCGCTTCCATCCTGTCCATCAAAGGTAAAGATGAAGTCACCAATGCAAAATTCAGGCAAGTAAACTCCTGCCTAGAGGTTGATGCCAGCGGGAAGGTTTTGGATCCTTCTTTGAGGACTATAACTTGATAAGACAGAATGGAATTCATCTCTTTCATAAGGGCACAGTTACATTGGGAATAGACTAGCCAACTTGGTCAAGAGGATTTTAAACTAAAGGACTTGAGGGGTGAGGAGAGAAGTAACATAGAACAAGATATCCTGTCTAGCAGGGCAGGACAGGAAATGCAATGATAAATGCCTTTCATCCACACACCATGCTGAGATGCAGAAGACTGACCACCCTGAGGGAGAGCCAAAGATGCAGGGGAGGATCCTCCTGCATCTGTGCAGGGAAACCTGTGTGTTTGAGTAAGCCCCTGCGCTGCCTCTGCACCAATGCATGCAGCCTGGGGAATAAGCAGGAGGAACTGGAGATGTGGGTGGGGATGTGGGGCTACAACCTCATTGCAGTCACAGAGACGTGGTGGGACAGCTGCCATGACAGCTGCCATGGAGGGCTATGTATTGTTCAGGAAGGACAGGCTGACATGGTGAGGAGTTGCTTTCTATGTGAGGGAGCTATTAATGCGCATTGAACTCTACCTGGGTGAGGATAAGTGTTTGTGGGTGAGAATTAAGGGGCAAGGTAGGGTAGGTGACACTGTTGTAGGAGTTTGCTACAGGCCACCTGATCAGGAGAAGGAAGTGGATGAGGCCTTCTATCAACAGCTGAGAGCTGCCTCATGATCACAGTCCCTGGTCCTCATGGGAGATTTCAACCAGTCCACAAGGCTCCTACAGATTGTTGACAACAATTTCCTGTCAAAGGTGATTGAGGAACCAACGAGGAGGAGTGTGCTGCTGGACCTAGTGCTGACAAATAAGGAGGGCCTGGTTGGGGATGTGAAGGTTGGAGGCAACCTCGACTGCAGTGACCATGAGATGGTAGAGTTCAAGATGCTGTGTGGAAGAGGCAGGACACAAAGCAGGATTGTGACCCTGGATTTAAGGTGAGCTGACTTTGGCCTCTTCAAAGAACTGCTTGGATGGATCTCATGGGATAAGATCCTGGATGGTACAAGTGTCAAATAGAGCTGGTCAGTCCTCAAGCACCACTTCCTCCAAACCCAGGATCAGGGTGTCCCAACGCACAAGAAAGGAGGAAAAGGAGGTAGGAGGCCTCCATGGATGAGCAAGGATCTGCTGGGACAACTCAGACAGAAAGCAGCCATCTATGAGAGGTGGAAGCAGGGTCTGGCTTCTTGGGACGAGTATAGGAACATTGCCAGGGCATGCAGGGGTACAACTAGGAAGGCTAAAGCCCTTCTAGAATTAAACTTGGCCAGGAAAGTAAAGGAAAATAAGAAGGGACTTTTCAAGTAGATTGGCAGCAAAAGGAAGATAAGGGGGAAAGTAAGCCCATTGCTGAACACAAAGGGTGCCCCTGGTGACAGAGGATGCAGAGAATGCTGAACTACTGAATGCCTTCTTTGCTTCAGTCTTTACAGAAAGGGCTGGCCAGGGAAGCCCAGCCCAGTGGCCTGGACAGCAGAGGACTTGCCCTGGGTGAAAGAGGGAGAGGTTAAAGACTTGTTGGCCAAGCTTAACACTCATAAGTCAATGGGTCCTGTTGGGATGCATCTGAGAGTGCTGAGGGAGCTGGCTGATATGGTTGCTAAGCCTCTCTCCATCTTTTTTGAACAATCATGGAGGACAGGCGAGGTGCCTGAGGACTGGAGAAAGGCCAATGTCATGTAAGTCTTCAAAAAGGGCAAGTCTTCAAAAAGTCTTCAAATGTGGCATCCTCATCTGGCAGTGTGGCTTGGATGAGTGGACAGTCAGCTGGATCAGAGTGGGCTGAATGACATAGCCCAGAGGGTGGTGATTAGTGGCACAGAACCGTGTTGGAAGCCTGTGGCCAGTGGAGTTCCACAGGGATCAGTTCTGGGGCCAGTCTTGTTCAACATCTTCATCAACAACCTGGATGAGGGGACAGAGTGTACCCTCAGCAAGTTGGCTGATGACACCAAACTGGGAGAACTGGCTGATTCCCCAGATGGCTGTGCTGCCATTCAGTGGGATCTTGACTGGCTTGAGAGTTGGGTAGAGAGGAAGCTCATGAGGTTCAACAAGGACAAGTGCAGAGTCCTGCATCTGGGAAGGAACAACCCCATGCACCAGTACAGACTGAGGACTGACCTGCTGGAGAGCAGCTCTGTGCAGAGAGACCTGGGAGTGCTGGTTGATAATAAACTAAACATGAGTCAGCAATGTGCTCTTGTGGCCTGAAAGGCAAATGGCATCCTAGGGTGCATCTAGAAGACTGTGGCCAGCAGGTCGAGGGAGGTTCTTCTCCCCGTCTACTCTGCCCTGGTGAGGCCTCATCTGGAGTCCTGTGCTCTGGGTTCCCCAGCTCAAGAGCGACAGACAACAAGAGTCCAGTGCAGGGCCACCAAGATGATCAGGAGACTGGAGCATCTTCCTTATGAGGAAAGGCTGTGGGAACTGGGACTCTTTAGTCTGGAGAAGAGGATACTGAGGGGGGATCTTATTAATATTTATAAGTATATAAATGGTGGGTGTCAGGAGGTTGGGGCATCTCTTTTTTCTATTGTATCTAACAATAGGACAAGGAGTAATGGGATGAATCCTGAACACAAAAGTTCCATTTAAACATAAGAAAAAACTATTTCACTGTGAGAGTGAGGGAGCAGTGGCACAGGCTGCCCAGGGAGGCTGTGGAGTCTCCTTCCTTGGAAGTCTTCAAGACTTGCCTGGACATGTCCCTGTGGGACCTTTTCTAGGCAGACCTGCTTCTGCAGAGGGGTTGGGCTAGATGATCTCTAAAGGTCCCTTCCAACCCCTACTACTCTATGATTCTACAATTCTATGAAAAAGCACATAAATAGCTAGAAATGCAGAGACCCTGTCAGTCTCACCAGCACAGATACCTTCATCCCATGCTCTGATATTCTCCAAAGTGTACTACCCTTCTTTAAAATGCACTAAGATTTATGCAAATGTCTTGCAACTGCATCTCACTTTTTCACCACACAAAACGAGGCTTTATGATGTCTGCTCAGACTTCCCATACTTCCCAGGGTGAGGTAGGTACAGAAAATAGAGAGCGTTAACACTACCCCTGCTAGGGAAATGAACAGCGTAGCTGAGGCAGAAGAGAGGAAGACAGTTCCTGCAAAATGACAAGGTTAGTTCAAACTTCTTACCTTGATCAGAAGGAATCAAGAAACCTGTTTAAAGAAAAAAAAGTAGTCTGGGGAAGCACAGTGAAATCACTGCTTCTTGCATAATCGTTATAACAAAACCACAATCTAGGCAGAAATAGTACAGAGAGAATGTTAGCTTTTACTACCTCCTGACTTTCTCTCCTGGACTCTTTTGCATAGTCTTCTGGCCACACACCTTTATATTGTTCTCCCAGAAAGCTTCTTTGCTTAATTCTGCCACTGCTAACCTTAGGCTGTAGTCTTTTACAATGGACTTTTTGAAAATCCCTTTATATTACTCCTGATGATGAAAAGTATCAATAAAAAAACCTCAAAATCACAGAGCTAGAATGTGTTTATTCTGTTGCATTCAGTCACAATAAATGAGCCATCAAAAATACAGACATAAAGAGGAGAAAGGGAAGAGGCTATAAATATCAAAAAGCCACATCTTTCTAACAGTGAAAGGCTCCTGCCTTTAGCTCCCTTTATGCTCAACAGGGAGTCTCTGAGCTATCATTAAGGATTGTGGCATTTGATTCTCACAGCCTGAGAAGGTTTCCACTAAAGAGTGATGCATATGGGACATGAATTTAGGGGCATGATTCCCACTGTTGGGAACCTGTATGGAGCTGCAGGCTTTGTGATTTCAGGAGATTTTACCCTCAGTTAACAAATACATGAATTTACAGAAAGAAAGCGACAGTGAGGGAAACCAAGAGAGCAAGCATGAATGTACCAATCTAATGAAGCAGCTGATCCTTTAACTATCTTACCCTGAGGCCCATTACAATACTTGAACAGCATCCATAAACACTTCAGATCAATTCCCATCCCAAGTACGAGTCAGCCTTTCAGTCCTTTCATTTCAGCACACTTGAGAGCAATGATCAAAGGCAATGTTGGAGAAGACATGAGCTTCCAGGCGCTGAAATCCATTGACTCCAGAGGAACCAAAATACCCATGCACTTACAGTTACCTAGGCCCCCATATGCTCACTGCTGCCCTCCCTGCCTGCAGTACTACAATTCCTCATCCTGCCTCTGGACACGCAGAGAAGTCAGGGAAATGCTTTGGAAAATCTCTATCTTATAGACATTTTGAGAACCCTCCTTTACTGCTTAACGTTCACTTATTCTCTGAATTCATTGTGTACTGAGTAAAAAGAACAAATCATTTAATGTTAAAATTCTCTGACTGAACAAAACTACAAGCAAATATTTCTATAATTCTATACAAAAAAAAGTTTGACTTGGTCAATGAAAGAGCTACTGTTAAACACACTGTACACCTAAAGAGCCAGGCACTAGAAACTAGGAGCTCCTGAGTTCCAAAGCCTGGAGGTCCCTCCTGCTGCTGGTCAGATTCTGCTCTGCCTCAGATAAACGAGAAGTGTTGACTGGAGAAAGCCCTGATCTCCTGAGACTGGAGCACAAAGCAGTGCTGACAGCACTTCTGGTTCTGCAATAAGTCCCAAAGTGTTTCACATTTTTCCTTTTCACCCCAACTTTTGCAACTGCAACATTAAAGGAGAATTTCAGCTTTTCCTAAAAGCTCTTCTACTCCCTGTCTCCTCCTCCCATATTAACCTTCTGACTGCAATGAAAACGTACAGGGATGAACAGGCTACAGGCTCAAATGGATGGTTGTGGATGAGTACACTCCCTTTCCTCAACTTAATTACTTTGAAAACTTTGTTATTTAGGGGCTGCCTGAAGATCTCTGATGGGCTAGGAAAGGAGACTGAAGTTTATAGCTTCCACGGGGGTATGTTTTCTTGAGCAATTTCACTCCCCTGAACTTAGAACCAAAAACTCTGTGCTGACATCTGAGATATTGTTTGTGTTTGCATTTACATATATTCTCTGTTGGTTACTAGGCTCAGAATAGGAAGATAGTAAGTAAGTCAGGAAGAAAAAGTTGTAAGTCATTACACAACTTTATGAGAATTTCTTTTTACACATGTAAATATCCATAAACATAGAAACACATACACATATATCAAGATATCCAGCATAACTCTATGTGTGAACAGTGAGGAAAAAATTGGTCTCCTTTTTTTTTTTTTTTTTCCCCCCTTCCATGTGGCTATGTGTAAAAATTACAAGATTTTCCAAATATTTAACTCCCAAAGGATTTATTGCTTGGCATTAACAGATCTACAAGTGAATCTCTTCAAGGAGAATTTTAAAAGGCTTGGTCATATGCTTAAGAAATTAAGCTCTTCCTTTATTCAGCCATGTATTTTAGCATGTATCTTACTGTCAATGCATGCTTATATTGCAGAGTAGTCAGTGGAGTATAGACATATGTTCTGAGGAGATCGCAAGAAGCTTTGTGAGCTGGTGCCATTATAGACGTAGATATAGGAAGATGTAATAATGGGAAAAAAAGGCCATTCTGGGCTCCCAAAGTCATGACTGGAATTCCTCACAATCTTGGAATGAAAATGCAGCTTTCAAAAGTGTAAGAGTGCCTGGAAAGGATACATCCCACCAACATTAAAGGTCTTGTAGGTTTTTTTGGTGCCTAAGAAGATTAAACATTGTATCTTGTTTTGGTTTTTCATCTTACTGGTTATTTCTCAGACACACTTGTTAACCATTCTCGGTGAAACAGAGTTCAGTGTATTTCCGATATTAATCTCTACAGATGTCAGGAGCAGGCAGGACACAAAAGTCTTTTGCAGCCGCAGAAGCCCGGGAATACAGCTAATTATGTCGGCATGGCTCCCTCTGCTGCTGCAGGACAAAAAGAGCATTTTGCAGCCGGAAGCTTCAGTATCAGTGCGTTTCAACAGAATTCGTATCAAAACGTTTGCAGAAGAAAAGTTCATAGGTAAATTTTTATCTGTAGGTTTTTGACCAGAGGAAATCCACCTAAGAAATTCCTGCCTCTTCTGACTCTGTGTGTATGTAAAGCTTTACATACCAAAGCCGATTGAAACAGTTGTTTCAATCACCCTTTTGCTAAAAACATCTGATGCATTGTCTCCTTGTATTTCTCTATTATCCTTTTTCTTTCCCTCCTTTTCATCAGTCCAAGTCTTCAGACAAATCTTTTTGCAACACAATGCCATATTCACTACTGTTGTCTGAAATATTTTTTAAAAAGTTTTGGTTTAAGTTATTTTTTGTATTTTCATATTGTGCCTAAAGCTAAGCAGTCTTTAGCCTTTTACTGAACAGGTGCCATAGCAATATACACTGTGGAATATCATGCATATTTATTTCCCACTCTGTGTTTCAGTCCAGCTCTCTTCTAGTTATATCAAAGATTTTTTTAAAATCCTTTCTCATTTTTATGAGAGACAGAAAATAGTTTTTGTTATAGTGGTACATATTTTTTATTAACAAAAATGTGCCTCTAACAATGAAATATTTATTTCTTAATTTGATGAACTTTGATGTACAGTTCAAGTGAAACTTGTAAAAAAACTTGTGCAGCATTTCAGAGTTTCAGGTCCCTTAATTTCCTGCAATCATGTATATCCAAGGGGCTTGTGGTAGCCTGGTCACTAGCACTGGTGAGGAGCAGCTCACTATTAAATCCAGTTCCAAGTGCTGTGTGCAGGGGTTTCTGACTCTCTGCTGATAGCCTGAAGTGAATGAATTAATTTTCTTATCCCTTACTCCCTCTCCGACGTGATAAACAATTGAAAGTCAAATGTGTGCATTGAGCACAGTAATTTCATCAGTATTCAATATGTAGCTTGCCCCTGAGCTAATGTCTATACAAAATGAACAGGAATGGAGTAGAGTTTATGTGCTACTCCCTATGATCAAAGAAAATCTCCTTCACTACTTTAACCAAGCAGGAAAAACCTTTGAGAAACTGCTTACAGAGTGAGAATCAGCAGCAAGGAGCTCCTTGTCTTTCCCTCTGCCTCCTCACCTCCTGAGTTGAGGATGGGTGCTTTTGTTCATGAGTTGGGTGATTCACAAGGAAATCATCCTAGTTGGGCAGAAGAAAAACTGCCAGCCCACTTCTCTGGCACTGATTCTGCATGTCTCCCCATGACAATATTAAGTTAATGCCAACACATTCGTGGAGCAGAACTTGGGGGCAAAAAACCACCAAGAAAGTCAGTACACCTCTGCTTTAACTTGTCTGGACAAAGCCAAAGCACAGTTGTCATTTTTTTTTTCTTTTGGTCCGAAACAGAGTTTACTTGAAACTGCAGGTTTTAAGGTTTATTCGTAATGTAATATTGCAAATGAATAGGATTTTCAAGCTAGAAGGCACTGTTAGTTCTCTTTGATCAAAAGTACAACTAAAGTTGGTTATGTCTCAGCCTAACAACAGTGGCCTAGTCCTTAGTAGTATCATAAACAGAGAACATTCATCAATAGTTATGTACAAAATACTCTCCTGATGAGCTCTGACTTGGTTGAAATGACTCTTCCATAACACAGCAGAGCCCAAAAGTATGCAAAATAAGCACAATCAAATTGAAACCTTGTCAAGTACTTCTTAAAAAAAGCCAAGGAAGTCAAACTGTGGAACATATTTTGACAGGATTATCCCTGTAAAATACTGTATGAGTTACTAGTAATTGCATTATACTGCAGCACTTCAGATGTTACTGTACAAATGACATGAACGTATTGGCAAAATATGAACATCATTTCAACTTGCAATTATTTATTACTTTTGAGTTATGCCAACAATATGTGTCGAATTTCTTAAGAAGCACAGTTGTGTATTTTATAAGAATGTATCTTCCTTCCCCTTCTTCTGTAGGTAACTGAGAAAAGAACTTAGGTGACTAGGAACCCCTAGACTTTAAAAGTGTCCAGGTTTAGAGGGCTAACATTTTTTGTAAGTCTGAGCTGTTAATATATCTTTTATTAGACACTAAGAAATGAAGACATTACCTGCAACTGACCCTTGCTTAGTTTATACAAACAGGGCTAGTCTTTTACCCATTTCATTGGTAGCCTTTTCATTTTCTGGGCCTAGATCTCCAAGCTTCCCAGGAACATCATGAAATTTTGCAATTAGCTTAACTGAGTACATTGTAATGATGATGTAGTCTATCTCAGCACACAGCCAACCCACTGGAACCCATCAAACAAATACCAGACGCCATTCTTTTCAGAGTATTGAAATCCCTGTATCTGCAGAAACATGCAATAAAAAAGCTCCACATCAGATCCATTCACCAATGCCACTGAAATATATTTAAATGCATTTAAATGAATTAAGTTAAATTAATGAATTTAAATAACAAACTTTCTCTTGAGCAGTGCGTGGTAACAAATCCCACGTTTCCTGGATGTAAAAATGCTTTTTTATTCCTCCTATCCACTTATGGACCCTGATTTGGTGAAAAGCTTACCAACATATGCCTTGGGAGCTCTTTCCTTCTCTGGGCTGGGCCTGGAGGGGAAAAATTTGCCTGGAAAACAAAGTAGAGCAGCCAGGAGAGAAAAGTAAGAATATAGGATAGCAATTCCCCAGGCTGCAGAAGGGACATCTGGAGAACAGGAAGAGATGAGAGGTGAGGCTCTGACAATGAAATGTTGTGTCCTAACGTGTGCAAACCATAGAGATGAACTGGCCTTTCAAGGCATCCCTAATTCACCTGCTTCTTTCTTAACACTCTAATATCAACAGAGGACATATTGTGTGCTTTGCACCATGGTAGTATGGCTGGTGGCATCAACTGATGTGGGGTTGACCTTGGAGGGAGGTAGTATCTAGCCTTTGCCTTCTTGAGATGTCTAACTCAGTCTGAAGAAGGAAGGCTGAGCAGTCACTGCATAGAAGCATGGAACAGGGAGCAGGGCAGAAAGACTTTCCAGAGAAGGGTGAGCCCTTCCTTAGCAACCTGAAGAACATTGCTGTGCTGATTGAAGGAGTCACTTCCTCTCTACAGGTGATGTGCAAAAGCTTGGTAGGAAAATACATGTTCTCCAAATATCTGCTGCCTCTGGCAAGATCCCGGTGGATGCACACTGTGCTGCTCACAGAGGTTATTCACTACTGCACTTTCCTGGCAAATAACATAGAGCAGCAATGACTGTGTCATCAAAAGTAATTTTTATCAAATGAGAGTAAAAATGACTCCTAGCTATTTCAGGATAGATGATCCTGTAACAGGCTTGAGCTAAAAAGTAACTTACCAGAGCATTTTGTGGTTGAACCAGATGAAAATTACACACATGAAAGCCTCACAAATCTTTTGCTCTTCTGTTTTATGGTGGTGGTACTGCAATAGAAGCCAACCACAGTTACAAAGCCTGGACCAGGCTCTCCTCATGTCACCATTGATAAATGCTAAAGGCATGGTACACCTTCAAGCTCCCTAGACGCATCATTCCCCTGAAAAGTTTCAATTTCTAGCTATCACTCCAGCTCCAAAGAAAACAACATGCTTGTCAGTCCATGCTGGAAACAGGGAAGAATGTGGGTTTGCCCTCAAGCTGTTGTACACTGCAGAACTGTCACCCCTGCAAATACACAGCTCAGATACTTTGGCATTTTCTTGTGAAGAGAGATGTCTCTTGCACAACATCTCAGCCAAAGACTGTGTAACAAAACAAGCTCCCTCTCACTGGTGGTTGTGGGCTTTGACTGTCTGGAATATAAAGGATGAAAGGTCTGCTGCAAAGAGCAGCTGGGATGAAGACCACACAGAAAGTGGTCCACGATAACATCACACTTTCACTGGCCTTTTTGTTCTCCTGATTTCCCTTACTCATCCTTGCTGTCTCTGACTTAGCTGTCCCTTTCAAAAAATTTTAAAGTATCTTGTAAGAAGTAGCTGCCCATTCAGATGGGGCATTCAAATGTGAAATTAAGACCATAGTGTAGTTGAGTGAAGAGGGTGGTGATACTGTAGAGATAGAGCCAGTTCTCCAAGTCCCAGCTTGTGAGTTATTCCCTAAGGCCAACTATGGAAATAAACTTTTAAAACTCCCACTGTTTCTTTCCCCCTAATCCACTGACCTTAGCTTGTTCTTGACCTCCTGCTTTTCATCTGCTATCTGGAAATGAGTTCTGTGCCACCAGATACTGCTCTGGAGGATAGTCTCTGAACCTAGGGGAGTAATAGGCTGAACCTTGTCTTTCTCTCTCACAGACCTCAGATCTCTCATCTTTGCTCTTTTAACAATGGCAGATGTTGCACACAGGAAAAGGCAACTGAAAAAATATACAAAAATACATAACTATATTTTAAATTAAAACAAACCCAAACAAACAAGCAGGAAACCATACACAGAGAGGGTCCAGAACAATTTCTGAGTCTCTGACTCTCTCTGCTGTCATGCTGGCAGGTGCAAGCCAGTGCCTTCTGATGGACAGCAGGACTGTGAGGACAGGTCAGAGTTTCCCCAGCAGAAGATAGTTACAGAGGGTCTCTGCCTTCTCTTCTTCATAAGCTGTCGTACTGTCTGATCTTGGGGTTACATAGCCAACACTGGTCATCCAAAACCAGCAAAAACCCTAAGTGAACCTCGAAGCAGGACAAACAAAATGTGACTTTTATTAGAGAGACGTGAAACTTTGATTTCAAGATCCATCCCTCAGAACAAACATCCAAGCTGCTCTAAACATTTGCTTTGCCCAGAACTGGTCTTCAGGCTCACATACACTCTGACAGTACAGTGGTTTTGGGTGTATGAAGTTACTGTGAGACGCTAAAAAGGAAAATTGTTGGCCTCCTGCCACCTAGCTCACTGTGTAGTGAATTTTTTTCCTTGCATTATTATTGTTGGAACCTTTTGTATGTGTTCAATGCTGTAATTTAACACTGGAAAGTACTGCATTGGGAATAAAACAAGAAACCATTTTGTTATCCAACTCATATCCCAGATTTCCTAGCAGTACAACTTTGGTTATTTTATCAGAAATTAGAATGATTTTTCTGTAGAAACAGTCAGATCTGCATCTGGAAGTCTGGAAATAATTCTCACTTCATTCATTTCTTTATCATATCTTTGCAACTTTTTGCACCTTTGCAACTTGCCTTACTCTTGCTATTTATTCCTTCCAGAAGATAGGCTTTTACTACAATAACTCAGCAGAACATAGTAGATACCACATCTCACAATACTTGTGCTCAAGCTATAAATCTCATTCCTACACAAATGAATAAGTGGCTACCTAGCAATTAGTTGAAAGGGTGTAATGCTTACCACAATATTCCAGCACAAGTTATTCCTAAGGATCTAAGCACATAACAGAGATTATCTATTCTGATCTCATGTGTAGCCACTGAATTCCAGCAAATTTGAATGCAATTATACTGTTTTTTCATTTTTTTTTTTTAAAGCCTGCAAATATGGGAAAATCTGCCATGTTGTTCAGTGTGTTGTGACTCACTCTCTATAAACCTTTCCACTTTTGTTTCTGGTCTGAATTACTCCAGCCCTGGCTCCTAGCCATTGCCTTCTTCCCTCAGCTTGTTTTGCTACACAAAAGAAAGGTCTATGATCCCTTCTCTAGGAAACTCTCTAGAGAGTGACATCAAGTCAATTCTCTTGAACACATGAAATGGAGCACGCTTCTCAAATAACCTCACAGTAAAATGAGTTTTATTGACTTCAGGTGATTCTTGCTGTTTTTTTTAAAATTTCTTTGCAAATTTTTAACATCTTTTTTGATGCCCAATGCTGCACACAGCCACAACAGTCTCCCTGTTCCTAGTTTCCCACTCTACATGAAATAGGAGTTTTCAGTATTCTGATTGTCTTATGGCACTGCTTTGGAGGACCTAGCTCAATGAAATCTCTGTCATGATCCATTACCTCTACTGCAGTGCATATTAGGATACTGCCCTGGTTTTGGCTAGGATAGAGTTAACTTTGATGAGGAAGTAGGAAGGGGCACAGCATGGGCAGCTGACCTGGGCTGGCCAACAGGTATTCGATACCATACTGACATCATGCCCAGTACCTGTTGATGTATTTGCTTAACTGCTGTTGGCCCATAATTTGTCATATGCACTATGTATTCTCTCTGATAGTGTTTATGTCCTTTGGAAAAGGGACGAAAGCACTCGTTCTGATGTACTGGTTGTTACTGGCTTATGGTATGGTTGTATCACTGGGTATGGAGCTAGGCCAATACTTGTACATGACTGGGTTGGCATTTCTGCAACTTGGACATTTATTTTCAGAATGTAGTGACAGTAATGACACTCAGTTCATGGGAAAAATGGAGGGACGTAATTTTTCCATTTTTTCCATCCTCCCTTACTCATTCAAGTTAACTGCAATAGCTTTTGACAATTCAGAATGCACTTGGGATGTCCCAACCATTGTGGTTTTATTGCTCTGTCCTCTAGGTAGGGTGTTTTTCTTGGGTAGAGTTGTGAAATGTGTTTTCCAGACTGTTATGAGGTTGGGCAGCTATGGAGGGATTGATATACAGAAGAATATGAACAGGTATTGGAAGAGTTTTTTACTTGTACAGATTAGGAATGCCACCCTAGCAACCACTGTGGCTGTTCAAACTGAGGCAACTGATGCTGTTGCTGCCCTAACTCCAACAGCAGACACTGATCCTGAATCAGAGGATCAACCTGTGGCAGTGTCAGTTGCTCCTGTCCAGAAAAAGAAACACATAAAAAAATCAGTTCGCCTTGTGAGGGATGAAGATGAACCAGTGTCATCACAGGAACGGGAGGAAGAGTCAGAGCCAGAGCCAGAGCTAATCACCCGATCCTTGTCCCTGAGCGAACTGCGAGAAGTGCAAAAAGATTACAATCACCACCCAAGCGAGCACCTTGTTGCCTGGGTGCTCCGATGCTGGGAGAATGGGGCCCACAGCTTGGACTTGGAGGGCAGGGAAGCCAGGCAGCTGGGCTCTCTGTCCCGGGATGGCGGCATTGACAAGGCGATTGGAAGGAAGACAGAAGTCCTCAGCCTCTGGAGAAGACTTTTGTCTGGTGTGAGGGAAAGATACCCCTTCAAAGAAGATATCATATGCCACCCAGGCAAGTGGACCACAATGGACAAAGGTATCCAGTACCTGAGGGAGTTAGCTGTGCGGGAAATGATTTATAATGAGCAGTTACCAACAGACCCAGATGAGGTCCAGTGCACACAGTCTATGTGGCGAAGATTTCTGCAGAGTGCACCATCATCTTATGCTAATTCATTGGCAATCATCTCCTGGAAAGAAGGCGAGGGGAAAACAGTGGGGGAAATGGGTGTTCAACTTCGGCAATATGAAGAAAGTCTGTCTTCCTCCCTACAGGCTGTTGTCTCGGCTGTAGAAAAAATGTCAAAAGAGTTCCACCAATTCAAGGAAGATATGTCCCGCACTCCACCTGCCCGAGTCCATACTTCAGCTATTAGTAGATGTCCCTCTGTTCAAGAGAGGGAATATAGAGGGCAGACACCACGAGGTGCTTTGTGGTCTTACCTGCGGGACCAGGGAGAGAACATGAACAAGTGGCATGGGCAACCTACTTCGGCCTTAAGGGCACGGGCACGGCAGCTACGGGGAAAAACCGCTACAAGGAGCAATTTCTCTTGGAAAGATGCTGCTCCAGTTTCCAGTGAGCAACTCTCTAGACAGAATAGAAGGGTTGAGCTCTATTCTAGTCCCCTCAAGGGGACTTCTAGCTCTTTTCTACAAAAAGTATCCAATGACTGCCATGGCCAGTACTAGGGAGGCCCTGCCTCCAGCCAGGTGGAGGAGAGGGACAACCGAGTTTATTGGACAGTGTGGATCTGATGGCCTGGCACATCAAACCCACAAGAGTACAAGGCTTTAGTGGACACTGGAGCACAATGCACTCTGATGCCATCAAGTTGTAAAGGGACAGAATCTGTTTGTATTTCTGGAGTGACAGGGGGATCTCAACAGCTAACCTTGTTAGAAGCTGAAGTGAGTTTAACTGGAGATGAGTGGCACAAACACCGCATTGTAACAGGCCCAGAAGCCCCGTGTATCCTGGGCATAGACTACCTTAAGAGAGGGTATTTTAAGGACCCAAAAGGGTACCGGTGGGCCTTTGATGTGGCTGCAGTGGAGACAGAGGAAATTGAACAATTATCCAGCATGCCTGGCCTTTCAGAGGACTCTTCTGTTGTGGGTTTGCTGAAGGTTGAGGAGCAACAGGTACCAATTGCAACCACAACAGTGCACCGGCAGCAATATCGCACCAGCAGAGATTCAGTGATTCCCATTCATAAGTTGATTCGCCAACTGGAGAGCCAAGGGGTGATCAGCAAAACTCACTCACCCTTTAACAGTCCCATATGGCCAGTGCGAAAGTCTACTGGAGAGTGGAGACTGACAGTGGACTATCGTGGCCTGAATGAAGTCACGCCGCCGCTGAGCGCAGCTGTGCCGGACATGCTGGAACTCCAATATGAACTGGAGTCCAAGGCAGCCAAATGATATGCCACCATTGATATTGCCAATGCATTCTTCTCAATTCCTTTGGCAGTAGAGTGAGGGTCCCAGTTCGCTTTCACTTGGAGAGGGGTTCAGTATACCTGGAATCGACTGCCCCAGGGGTGGAAACACAGCCCCACCATCTGCCATGGACTGATCCAGGCCACGCTGGAGAAGGGCGAGGCCCCAGAACACCTGCAATACATTGATGACATTGTTGTGTGGGGTGACTCAGCAGAGGAAGTTCTTGAGAAGGGAAAGAAGATAATTCAAATTCTTCTGAAGGCTGGTTTTGCCATTAAACGAAGTAAGGTCAGAGGGCCTGCGCAGGAGATCCAGTTTTTAGGAGTAAAATGGCAGGATGGATGTCGCCATATCCCAATAGATGTGATCAACAAAATTGCAGCCATGTCTCCCCCAACTAGCAAAAAGGAAACACAAGCTTTCCTAGGTGTTGTGGGTTTTTGGAGGATGCATATTCCAAATTACAGTATGATTGTGCGCCCTCTCTACCACGTAACACGGAAGAAAAATGATTTTGAATGGGGTCCTGAACAGCAACAAAGTTTTGAACAAATGAAACAGGAGATTGTTCATGCAATGGCACTTGGGCCAGTCCGGACAGGACCAGATGTTAAAAATGTGCTCTACACCGCAGCTGGGGAGAATGGTCCTACTTGGAGTCTTTGGCAGAGAGCACCTGGGGAGGGTCGAGGCCGACCCCTTGGATTCTGGAGTTGGGGATACAGAGGATCCGAGGCCCGATACACTCCAACTGAGAAGGAGATACTGGCAGCATATGAAGGGGTTCAAGCTGCATCAGAAGTGATCAGCACAGAAACGCAACTTCTCCTAGCACCCCGACTGCCAGTGCTGGGCTGGATGTTCAAAGGGAGGGCCTCCTCCACACATCATGCAACTGATGCTACATGGAGTAAGTGATCAGGGTGATCTGTGGAAGTGCAGTGTTGTGGAGGTGGAATGCAGGAGAAAGTTCTTCAAAAAGCACCTATTTTCCTGCATGAACATTTCTCCAGGTATCATTTTCCAGAGTTGAAAATGCTCTCAGTCTCTAAAGCCTTGGGCTACGATCTGTTAAAGGCCCTTTAGGTGTACCTTTCAATGAATTTGAATTCAGCTCTGAGACATACTCAGTTATACCAACACATCCTTTACTCTTGTGAATGTTGTGGATCTTACTAACACACCTATTTTTCCTCACTCTGATTTTATCACACAGCCTTTTCTTCTGTTTCAGCAGCAGTCCATGTCTCTCACTTTCTCTTTTTGGTTAAGCAAATTATTTAGAAGGCATTTTAGCACAGAGTGGATGCCTGCACAGCTCTGAGTCACCTCTACAGGTCTCTATCAGGGTTAAGGCTGCAGCATGATACGCAGGCAAAGAGGCAGCTGGGATTCTCTGAGGCAGATAATGAGTTTGGTGTTGTCTACAAAATTGATAAACACAGCAATTGGTGCCCTTGGTGAGAAGGTTAAAATGTGCTATCTCACTAACCAGATAACCAGTGGGGAATGGGGCTGGAATGGCTCCCAGGCTCTCAAGTACCGTTCAATTCTTAGCCAGTATGTTTTTCCTTTAGCCTCTCCAGGGGCAGTTGGAGTGCAGTCCAGCCCCAAAGTGGCTTTCCACAGCATTTTCCACATAAAAAATGATTCTCCAAGGCCCACTAACCACTCTCAAGACTGACAGGCCACCAGCTGTGTTAAGACAACATGTATGTGTTTCTTAAACACAATGGAAAACAAACTAAAAAAAATCTTACTCGTTAAACCTTTCAGTTATCACAGGTAGCAACCAGTTTGCAAAACCAAAGTCCAGCCACTTGACCTCAGTCTTTGCTTCTGGGTTGGTGCTAGGTACTAACAAGATTAATGTGTAGGCACAGATTCAAAGGACTGCCTTTTGCGTGCAGCCCGACAACTTCAGCTCCTACACTGTACAAAATTCTGTAACTTTATAACATGCAGCTGCTCAAGCAATAATCCAAGAGGGTTTAGAAATGTTTTGTGACTCAGTCTTTGCACAGTGCTTTGCTGCTGCTGTGAGATTTAGCTCAGGCTGATGTCTGACAGGAGAGTTCAAGGAGCGGAAAGGCAATGGTTCAGATAGCTTTTAGAAACATAGCTATGTCCATCAGATTGCTTTGGCTCTATCATCATTATATAAAGGGAGCAGCAGAATGGACAAAGCTGCTGTAGTTCAACAAGTCAGTTGTTCTCTGCACATGCCTCACACAAAGCATCTCTTCCCAGCAACTGGGTACATGCAGAGGTGTGTGAGTTTATTCATCAGGCTATGGATACAACTCTGAGGTTTACCTCAGCTTCAACAGTCTCCTGACTTCTCCCTGACATGCCTATCTTTTGTATCTCTCAGTATGTGTTTGTACGACCCATTGCACTACAGGACTATGGATTTACAGTAATAAGCAACAAGAAGTATCCTAAACTAACGTCTACCAGGAGGCAGTGCCTTAGCTCTTTACATTAAATTCTGCTGTATGTGAATACCTGCCCTGGTGAGGCCTCATCTGGAGCACTGTGTCCAGTTCTGGGCTCCTCAAATCAAGAGGGACAGGTAACTGCTGGAGAGAGTCCAGCGCAGGGCCACCAAGATGATCAGGGGTATAGAACATGTTTCATAGGAGGAAAGACTGTGGGAACTGGGGCTGTTTAGTCTTGAGAAGAGGAGACGGAGGGGAGATCTTATTAACATTTATAAATATCTAAAGAGTGGGTGTCAGGAGGTTGGGACATCCCTCTTTTCTATAGTAGATAGTAACAGGACAAGGGGTAATGGGATGAAGCTGGAACGCAAAAAGTTCTACTTAAACATAAGAAAAAACTATTTCACTGTGAGAGTGACGGAGCAGTGGCACAGGCTGCCCAGGGAGGTTGTGGAGTCTCTTTCCTTGGAGGTCTTCAAGACCCGTCTGGACATGTTCCTATGCGACCTGATCTAGGTGAACCTGCTTCTGCAGGGGAGTTGGACTAGATGATCTCCAAAGGTCCCTTCCAACCTCTACCATTCTATGATTCTATGAATACCAGAAGCAAAGACTTTAGCTGTTTGTATTCCACAGCCATGATCTTTGTTCAGTGATATCTGCTTTGCCATTTATACACCATTACAGGTACTGCCATGAACTCTGGAACACAGAACAGAAGCAATTTCATAACATTTGGCCAGATAATGTGCAATTTTTCCAAAGCAAATGTGGTGCTGACAAGAATGTAAAGATTCTGCAATCAATAACTGACAAGGCATAGCCTCTACTTAAACATGCTTAGTGGTAACTTATGAAGTGTGCTTCATCAGCATCATGAAATACATTGCATCACTGCTCATGTCCTTGTCCCCATAACAGGAGTATTGCCAAGAATTAGAGGTGTAATGAGGCAAGAGTAATGGAGCTCACACTGGTCCTTAATCAAAATCAAAGTGAGTATAACCTCATTTTCCAAAGCAGAAGCTGAGTAACAACCTAGGCAGGCAGGAAATGTATTATCTCTGATGTAATGTTGGACAAGTAGATACAGTCTCAATAGTTCATTCCTTCCTCAGAAGCATACAGGATGTCTGGATAGCCTTTGTTGTGCAAAAATCTTGATGACACTCCTCTACTAGCCTTCCTTCCTTTTTCTGTAGTTCTACCTTGTCTGTTTTTCCCAGGGACTCTTCAGAACAGTCATGACTTTCTACCACTGCTCTTATCTGTCCTCTCTGCATCCTTGCCATGATCAAAGTCCCTAAATATGGTGGTAGTAGACACAAGCCAAGGGAAATGCAAGTAGGGTCTTGTCTACCTTACAAGAGGAAGAGGTGGCACTATATCATGAACACTCAAGGACACAATATTGTTTTGTTTCAGAGTGTTTTTGTAGCAGAGAATCACTTATAAATTCTCAGAGAGAGACTGCTCACACTTAGCTACTGTGATGAAACACAGACTAACTTCCCTGGACGCCCAGCAGACTGATTCTACATATGATACTTCCTTGTGGATACTTCCTGCCTGGCCAGAGAGAACCACCTTAGGATACCCACAGCAGCTGCTTACATAGGAAGTAAATCATAGACACAATGAGGCAAGCTCATAAACCAACCTAAGGATATTCTTGTTTATTAAGCAGTCTCCTGAGGTTCAATCCAGAGTCTCCTGAGCTCAGGATAGGCTAGCGTATTTAAGTCACAATTCTCTGCAGATATGAGAGCAATTACTCATTTCTTTTCATATGCAGTATTCAGAAAAGGTACTGCAGCCACTTTGTTGCTGTTTATGTTGGAATTAATGAACAGTAGAAAAACCACTGAGTGGACTGTGCAATGTCTTTCTTATTGCAGTGGTTTTCCCATATTTTTCTTGGAGAAGACACCGAATCCCTAGAGCTACAGTCCAGTCTGATCTCTTAAACACCCCAGCATGCATCTACTGGAGCCTGCAGTGCCCCAGTATTGGAAGCTTAACCTAGAGAAGAATAGGGTGAGTCTCACAGCCTGCAGAAGTATCCATAAATCACTCATCATACCATTGGCACTATGCAAATAATTCAGTTACCTTCCTTATTGTCAGTGGAATCTATGTGGTAAGGGTTGGCAAAGACTGACATTTTAACAGCTTCTTTGGTATTGCATCGTTGCCCTTCTCACAATTTTCTAAGAACCAGATGCATTTAAAGAGCTGATGTAGAGAATCAAATTAAGTCTTGGTGAGTAGCAAACACCATTTGAAAAGTATTTAGTTTTCTTTGTTTCACTGGTACATTTCTCCACTCCTGCTCTGACATCACCTTTAAAACAAAACAGCAGGCTCTATGTATACTGAATGTGTTGGAGTGCAACCTTCACTTTTGCAAGTTCAGGCAAAGAGGACAGACACACCTTGCTAGGAAGGTGCAAAGCATGACAATGAGGTCCCAATCTCCTTCATTGCTGCAAGTTTGGGCACAGAACTGTGAGTGGCTCTGACCTGACTGTTATGACATGCTTGGCTGCTGCTAGATAGTTTAATTCTGAAGTTCATGGGCTTATCCATGGCTTAGAGCCAAAATGAGGAAAAGGTACAGAAATAAAACACTGAGCCTTTCACTTCAGGCCTAGTGACCAACAGAGGCCTCAGGAAGACTAGAAGTGGGAGGAGATAAGATAAACTATTCACGAAACAAACTGAAAAAGCAAATCACTGTTGGTACAATGAAACACTGGGCCTGTAAGTAATTTGCTAAGAGGACTCTGTTGTCCATGTCTATATGAAATATGGCAGAGTCCAACACAAGAAAGATAATTTCTTTCTGCCAATGTTGCAAGGCACTGTTGGTTTCGAGTAAAATTTTCATAAAGAACACTGGGGAATACAAGGAAAAGAATATAAAATAATGTTTGAGATACAGAAAATTTGCTTCTCAGGAAGGCCTGAAGCAGGGTTCATAACTTAACAAAAAGAAAGGTTAGAGGCTGAACTAATTTTAAGTATGTCCACAGAAAGAAGATTATTGATAACTCTTTTCAGCAGGCAAGGATGTGGGACCATGCAGGCAATACATGTAGGTGCTGCTTTTCTTCCTGTTCTTTCTCCTACATCATCCCTTCAGTTGATTTGACTGTATACAGGGATGAAAGACCAAATCCTGCAAACCAAAACCTGAACTGATACAGTGTCTGACCCTAAACAACTGTCAGCCATTTTGAAGCAGGAAAGAGATGCAGAAACAGTGCTGAGAGCAGACTCAGCATGAAAAACTCAGTGAGCCAGTGTTGTTGCCACAGAAAAGGTACGAGCCACATATGAAGAGCTGAACTCAGATACTGCTTGGATACTGAAAGTACATTCAGACTAGAAAGAAGTTTCCTTTTCTAAATGATAGACAGAAATCTGAAACAATGAAGTTTGTAGCTAGTAATACTATCAAGCTGACAACTGCCAGTGGAAGCATAACAGCTTTCTGTAGACAGACCTAGTCATTAATATTTAGCTGATACATTGTCACTCTTTAGTTGATTGGTTTTACTTGGCAAGTTTACTGTATTAAATAAAATCTAAGTGTAGAAATATATAATCTGTTTATCTTCCTATTGATCCATCTCTTTACATTTATAGACTGTGATTCATGTGTGACCTTGCTTTAGCTGAAATGAAAAGCATACCTCATTCTCTCCAGGGCCAGGATTAACATCTTTTTGTTACCTGACCAGATCTGTACCATGTCTATCTTTACTGGTTCTAATGCTTAAATTTACTTTTTTAGCTTAGGAGTTTCCATTAAGTGTCTTCGCCAACCCACAAAGCTTTCACTAATAGTGACCTTTCCCCTAGCTCTGTAGGTAGTAGTATAGGTCTGGAAGCACATTCCTGTGATGAATTTGTGAGTCATCTCACATTTCCTATCAAAAATGACGGTATTGCACTACAAAGCAATTTGTTAACCCCCTCCCCCCCTGCCCCATCCTCCCTGCAATGAAGAGGAATCCCTCCAGGATGCTGTGGGTTTGCAATGCAGTTCTGAACAACAGTGTCTGAAAACTTCATGGGGAGTAGGATCCTGGCATGTAGGCAGCCTTGGCACTCAGAGTGAGTCACCTCTGGAGATGAGGAACATTGATGTTACAGGAAGAATTTTCCTGATCAAAACAGGTATTGACATAAGAGTTGAGAAAGCAATAGCCTCAAGGAAAAATGGAATATGAGGAAAACCACCCTGATGTCAGCAAAGCCAGACTTCTCTGTACCTCTCTTTGCCCAGGTGAGAATTGGTATTTCACAGACTTTTGTCCATTGGGGCTTAACTCTTGAAGAGCTGCTCTCAGGAGAACAAAATTTGTTACTCCATTTTTCCAAAGGAAATTTGATAAGTGCAAAATGATTTGTGGGAGGCTATGAGAAATGTCCTTCACCACTAAGCTTTCCTTCTGTTGCATGATACAGTGTGTACTCACCTTGGCTGCCTGCTGCCAGATGATGCTACCTTTGATCCTGCAAAGAGTGAATACGTCAGATGAGTCAGTCTGCCTCCCTGGCTGACCCTCTCCAACCTTGGGATGTGTGGAAACTGACCACTGGGCTCATGAAACAATTAATTTAGGGAGCAGTAGGTCAAAATCATGTCTTATGTTTCTCTGATGGCTGTGCCATGTGTAAGAATAAAAGAAACCAATTCTTAGTCTTTTTACACGTCTGAATATAACATTGAGGACTTTGTAGAGCAGCTCAGCAGTCTCAGGCAATGCATAACACTAAACTGTAATGAACATTTTAGTCCCATTAATCTGTTAAGAGAAAGATATTTACTATCTTGAAGGTCCTATCCCTATCTTCATCAATGCAAATAACTCAGATACTGAAAAAAGCTTCCTCCAACAATATTTCCAGAGCAGGTATTAAGGTGGCACTAGGACACTATACTTAGAATTTGTAGTCACTTTTGCAAAGTAGCTTTCAGAAAGCAAAAATTGTTTTATTTTGTTTTGTTTTGTTTTTTTTTTCAGGAGTGTCTTGGAGCTTCCGGCACAGAAGAGTTTTCAGAACCACAATGTAGCTCATGCTACAGTCATTGACATGCTATAGTCACTGAAGGAAACCTCTTTTTTCATCACCCCTGCTACCCAAAGGGTCCATAGTTGAAGAGGCTGATTCAGAGCGGACTAAACTTGATGTATAATTCACTCCAGCAAGTGCTAGATCTCTCCTGAACTATGTGGGCAGTCTGTCACTGGGGTTTGAGTGTAAAGGGAGATTTTTTGTAGAATGAGATGGTTAGGTGAGTCTACTAGATTATGTCTGGCTTGCACACCAGGAACAAAAAGACTGCACTAGCCCTGTACCTTAACGTAGTTGGGGGCAGGTTCTTATTTGTGGCTGGTGATAGTGTGGGTTTTTAACAAGACATTTTGTTCTGCATGTGTTTGCATTTCAACTCTTCTCTGCTAAGGTATTCTGATCTTTGATCATGTACACAGACAACTACGATTCAAACTGTATGTTCACTGGGAGAGTTAGCAACAGAAAACAGTTACTGCCTGTGACAAATTCCCAGTGAACTGGACTGTGGAAGACCAGACAAGGAGGTTTCCAATCAGTGTGACAATCTCTGAGTCTTCAAAGAAATATGTCAGAGAGACAAATCTATCTTACAGCTGCTTTTAGGCATTAAAACCTGTTATTTTGGTTTTTAAAGTGCTTAACAATTTAAATGGAACTTACCTTTTGCTCCACAGAGATAAAAATAATTTCCTTGCAGGAACAGAAAATGATTGAACAATCTTTAAATTGTACCTACAAGGTTCCAGTGCAATGTACTTTTTCATACCTCTCAAATCCAAATTTTGTACTGCTATTAACAGCACACTTCGCCATGCTCACAACATGGAAAAATCATGCTGACACTAGTTTCACTGTTTGAATGGTGAAGCATACAAGAAGGAAGCATGGCACACTCAGCTGTAATGTAAAAATTAACATGCTACAACTAGCTATAGAAGTACCACTCTTTTGTAATTTGAGGGCTACTTACAATATCACGACTATTTGTGTAATGTAAGACCTGTGTATTGAAAGCTACTTCATGCTTTTGTGAGTGGCACAGACAAGCTGTTCAGCATTCAAGGAACATCTTGCACATCCCACATGCCACACTATATAAAGGAATTAGAGGTTAAACTATATCCACCATATGGTAGACTAAAAAATATTCAAATATATAGCCATATAACTCCTCAGAAACAGCTTATTCACATTGCATCAACAGTGTTGTTGCTGAAATGGTCTAAGGCAGCAAACAGCAATTGTAGCTATGGTCCCCATTGGAAGATATCTTGGAGCTACAGGCCCTCTCCTGCCTGGCTTGCTGCATTTTGGGAGGCTCTGGGTAAGACCTATGACTGGGAAATATCTTTCCCAAAGGTGCAGCCTGTCTTTGCAGGTCCAACCTCAAACCTGTCACTTTAGTTGAGAAGCACCTGCTACCTCTTGAGTATTTGTGAACAGAATTGTTCTCCTGCAGTTGCAGCTACTGAAGCTGTGAACTACCATTCTCAGGAGAGAAACACCTATGGTTACCCAGTCAACCCCAAGTCATACTGATCTTTATGCAAATATTAAGGTGGTTCTAAAGTATTAATATATTTTATTAAGATTGCCAAGTTTATGAATAGATATAAAGCCTAGGAAATAAAATTAAATAAATGAAACACCACTCCCTACAGTAACTTCTGTTCTTTATCTAAAAGAGCAGGGAGTTTCTCCCTATTACAACAAAATCTTGCTAGGGCACTTACAAGACTCTCAAGATTAGGTCTTGCTCCACATGACCTCTTGTATGTTGGCGTGCCATCTCAGCCATAGCATGTATGATACTTATCTATCTCTGGTGAGGGTTCACTCAGATTTAAAGCCTCAAAAGGACTTTTTGTCATTTATGAACTTGATAGCTTACTAGGATAACAGTTTTTCATACTTACTAAAGACTTCCAGTGGTAGCCTGAGTTTTTGATACTGACGTTCTAAGGTATGGCCAGGGGAAGACTTCACAGAGCTAAACAGAAAACTAAGCTCTCCAGTGAATGGGAAAACAAGGCCTATGGACAAGCCTGGCTGCCAAGGCTGTGAACTCACCATCAATGGTACAATGCAAACTCTCAGGGCAGGATCCTGATCTACAGACAGTTGAAGATGAAAGTAACCTCACCATCTCACAAAAGTAGCCCAAAGGAAAATAGTTTCCCATTATTTCTCCCTGGCAAATGGACATGACAATAGCTAAACAGCTGTGAACTAACTGTAGGTTTGGCATAAAACCTCATTTGCTGTAATGGGTAAACATTGCTATTCTTCCAATGCACAGCAGAGAGCTGAAGTTAGATGACCGACGCAGCTGTTTCAGGAACAATCGTCTTGGTGAGAAAGCAATTTGTTACCAGTTTATTTCCATTCTGTGTGATGAATTTCTCCAGTGATGACTTCTACATCCTTTCCATGACTACACAATTACTAGTCCTACACCTGGTGCATCAGCAAACCACTCAAGCAGATTTTCTGATGGAAGCGACAAGCCTTCAACCAAAGTACTCTGTCACCAAAGTCCAGCGAGAACAGACATGGTAGGTCACAAAGGAGACACATATCCTCTCATGAAAATGAAAGCATCTCACAAAAAAAACTTTGTTCATCTCTCAGTCCCAGCCCTAAAGGAGATTTACAAATTACAAGCAACATATGAACCTTGGCAATGAAATAAACAGGGCTTCCAGTTCATAAAAATCCAGCTCCAATTTATGCAGTGAATCTCCACCAAACATTGCTAATCAGAAATGTTCCTAAATGGAGAGATTAGCAAAATTGAGTTACATTAAGAGCAATAATGCCTTACCCTTAAATAGTTTGAATATTGCCACATGTTGTTAAACTGAATGATGTCCTGAAGTTTTTTCTTGTTTTTCTTGGGTTTTTTGTAATGGAAATAGTGATCATAGAAGTGGTATTGCCTGTACTAAATACCTGTCTTGCAAACTTAGCAAATCATCCCACATTTCCTTTCAAAGGCACACTGAATTTGTTCTTTCAAGCAAGCCAGAGCTCAGTTCAGTGGATGTGTTCAACTCTTCAGACTGACAGTGAGTATTACATTACTAATATTTATTTTGTATGTCTCATACACCTCTTACCACTTACTGGTAATAAATCGAATGTAGGCTCACCGTTCCTGGAGCACATATGGTATGATATCACAATTTATACAACTTAATCGAAGTCTGAGTTCTGCTAGTGGCTAACATTCAAACATTCATGCTCCAGCTGAGCTTTTTTAAGCATTAAGAGGCTGTCTGTTATGCACTATACTAACATAATATGATGATGGTTTCCACAGTGATTAAAATACAACATTATTAAGGAATACACAAAACACCAGTATAAGACATGACATGTAAATGCAAAGCTAAATTGTTCCTTCTGGAACAGAAGTAAACAAGACCTCCAGTCTTCCTTGAAGAAAGAATGTTACTTATGATCACAGTTGTAGGGAAGTTCACTTCTGAGCATTTCTAGCACTTTTCTAACACATATCTAGCAACTGTTGAGCCATTAATTCTGTCTATGCCCTATAATATGTTGAGCTGTGGAATTTTCTTAATTAAAAACCAAACACACAAATAACAAAATCAATCAATTAAACCACAAAAAAGTGATTATGTCCTTTGGAGAACATAAATTACACAGAATATAAGGAAGAATTTGATTTTCCTATGTATGTATATTATATTAGTCAATCTAGACTAATCACACGAGGAGTTTGATGTCTGATTCAAAGGAAAAAAAAGAACTATATTGTTAGATATTTCTAAGAAAGAGCAAAACTGAAGAATTTGGTTATCTGAACTTTAGTTAATTCCCTAATAATAACAATTAGCATAAAATACATTGGCAAATCAATATATGGATTTTGAACAGCTAAAATAGAAAGGAAAAGACTGTAAGAATTCCAGACTAATTTAATAGGAAGAACTCTATTTCTAGATTGCATTTTGAGTAAGACCAAAATTCTGTTAAAGTGTATTCTGCCTAACAACAAATTTGGATTTACCCCTGCAGCTGCTATATTTTGTTTTTATTGAATGAGAACAATGGTTTAAGGTGGTTCTTTAAAAAAAATACAGAAGTTGAAGCAATGGCTAGAATACAGAGCTTTAATGAGCACAACAAACTTTTCTTATTATTTAAATGAAAAGTACAATTAGGACAAAATTAAGGCATTCATTTAAAAATAAATTATATCCATAGATCAAGGCAAAATTCAGTTCTCCTTTAAAATTCTTAATTAAATGTAATCCAGCCTTCAAATTTTTGTTATGGTAAATATTAGTACACACTTCAAGATTGATTCATCTGTTTCTTTGAGTTAATATTGGAGGGAGACAGACAAATTGAAACTTTCTGCATCAGTCTCAAGAAATAATTTCTGGTTGTAATGAAAGAGAGGAAAAGACACAACCTATTTCTCCCTCTGTCTTCAGCAAGTGAGGTTTCGTTTCAGCAGAGCTAGCTGGTGGCTAGCAATACTGTGGGATTTCTCCACATCTTTGTATTTGATCCAGAATAATGACAGGTGATTCTGGGAACATTTGTTGCTGTTAGGAATATTTTTTCTTCAGGCCTAAATCAATGAATGCAAAATTAATGTATCTCAGGTCCAAAGAGGATCTTGAGGGAAACAAGTATCCATTTTGTGTTTTATTTTCTCATATAGTATCATGGGGCCACAGCTTGCAGGTACTTTGACATCACAAAAATCTACATGTAAATGACAGGCAAACAAAAACATATCAATGTTCTTCTGTCACCTCTTTTGCTTGAGAAGAAATTGTAATCCTGGAGCATACCTTTGTATTAAGATGACCCACATGATGTGAGTTGGGCCCTTGGCAGCTTACCTGGGGTCTGGAGGATTTAAAAAATTTTCATTTGTTCCACATTTTGGAAGCTGCTAATGAGAAACAAAAGCCTTTAGCTACAGAGCAGGTGCCATCACTCAGTAGGGGTTTACATACACATTTTTTATGTTGGTTTTTTTCTTTTTCCTAAGAGAAATCTGCAGAAGGGAGTGATATCTGCAAAACAAAATAATGATGAAGAACTTGCTTTGTGCACAGTGGTGGTTCCTCTTCCTCCCGGATCTAGATTTCTTACTTGTCTGCTGGTCAAGACACTTTCTTTCTGCTTATCGATTCCCTGGGTGAGAAAGTGTCAATGATGTCATTGGGAACCACTTTCATCTCACTTCCATGGTTTGTGCATGGGAGGGCACTCACCCACTCCAATAGCAAAGGATTGCAAAGAAGGAGAGATGTAGGGGAGGGGAGAAGACAAGAAGTCTCAGGGAAACACTATAGCAGATGGCCTGGTCTGCTGATAAATAGTGACACATCTGCAGCTCAATCAGTGGGAAGGTTATTTTTGGAAATCACAGCTCTCCCTCTGGAAAGCTAGCTAATCTCTGACCCCCCTCTCCAAATCTCCTCCAAGTCACTTCACTTTTTAGAGGCTCCTTTGGCTAGGGGTGGAGGTGTTACAGCAGAGACTGAAAGTGTAGCATCTCTGGCAAGCCATGTTCAGAATTGATGCGCCATCCCCAACCCATGCTCACCACGACTTCCCTCATCCAATGACGCTCTCTGTCTAGACTGCTGGACTGCTGCTGAATTCAGTAAGGAGCGTTGCCAAGGGAACAAAAAAGCAGGCCTTTCCTCCTGCACTTACTTTGTCAGGCAAGGGATCAGCTTTGCACCCTTCAAATGTGATCTATCTGATAAGACTCAGCTATTCTTTTCTTACAAGGAGACATAAATTCCAAGCATACCTGTACTTCCTCAGAGCACAAATAAAAGCTGATTTTCCAGGCAATCAGTTGTTCATACAGCCATCCAGGGAATGCAAGGAACGGCCAGTACTGACGTCTCCTGCACTTCCCAGTGGCCTGAGTGTACCAAGTGTACTGATAGGCCTGGAAAGTGCCCCCAGTCACTCCGTGGACCATTCGACTGTCGAACAACAAATCTATCACACACCCATCTCAGAGAGAGTGAGCAGGGAATGGGCAGGAGCAAGAATCTGACTTGCTGCTCAACAGCTCTTTTCTTTAGCATTAGCCTCAGGGAACTAGTGAGCTACCTTCACAAACAGGTACCTGAAACACAGAGAAGGACCATGCTTTCAAAGTCCCTCCAAAGTGCGAGCAACAGAGCTGCACATCACCACTGCTAAAAGCCTTGTGGTAAAGCGTAGTACAGCTCTGATCAACTCCTAAGCCTATTTAGCAACCCTGAGCAGTCTCAAATGCTTTGCTTTCAAAGAACATGTTTATCTGCTCAGCTAAGCTCACTGAAAGACTTCTACCACCACAAGTCCATATGGTGGCAGTTCACTACCCTGTCATAATACATCCATAAGGATCCAAAATACCAAATCTGTCTCAGGTGCAGACACTACTCAAATTATATATAATTTAAATGGAAAAGATTTGCTAACATGAGGTATAGAACAGGAAGTTTGGTTTTACAAGCAACTAAATCAAAAGAACTGATTAGTTCCTCAAAATAATTAGCTTTCTAGTGTCCACTGTAACCAGGCCTTCAGTTTTTGTTGGCCTCAGCTGTCTAGGTGATGTGTTACTAAATGACATTTCAAGAGAGACAGGCAGAAGAAAGAGAAGTGTGGATGGTGAGTGAAGTGATGGGTCCATGTCCCTTCAATTCAGTGATGCACTCAGAAGCAAAGCAGGGAAAACCAGCACTGGGGCATACTTGTAAGTTGCAAGCAGGACCACAGAACAGCCAAGACCTTGTACTTACCGTTAACTATTGAATTACAACATATTAAACCCAATGAGACTTTTTAAATGTTTGAGCTCAGCAAAAACAAAGATGAACTCATGTTGTTTCAAAGCTTGGCCTTATTAAAAATGCTTTAACTGTGTTTAAAATCTGCAAAAATTTATCTGTTGGAAATCTTTCACCCTTGACTACCAAACATTTTCTTTTTTCTGGAGAGAGATGGAAAATAACTTTCAGTTTGTTACACCCATTACAATCCTAGTGTCTGCAAGACTTTTTTTTTTTTTGCATGTGTGCACAAATGCAGACTGCATCTGCAAAAAGACAGAAAATAATAGTTACATGCAGCTTGCATGTCTGCATTTTTGGGCAGAGGTACCAAGAGTTGCAGATGCATACTGTCATTACAGTATGGGATGCCATGTTCCAAAACTTCAAGCCAAAATATATACTCCTTTGTTGACAAAAATCTTTCTGGAAATACGCATTCAAATTTGCAAACTGAAAGGAAAGCCTGTTTTCACAGAAGAGCTTCTTGATGCAGAAAATGGAGGAATGATGTATATGTTACTAAAAATACTTTCCATGACTAATTCATGGCCATCGATCACTCCTTTTTTCTGCTTTCCAAAGGGCAGACTGTGCATGTTGGCTTGATAACGTACTGCTACATCCTGTGTTACACCTAAAGTGAAAATAAATTTGTGAATGCTCTGGTAGTCAGTGTAGCTCCTAATAAATAATAACATAAAGCTTTCCAGCACATACACCTACATGGAGACACTCATACATAAACACATAAGTATGTAGGGGGAGAGACAGAAAAGGAAGAAATCACAGCATATTCTCTATCTCTTATTGCTGTGATTTACTTTAAAACTGATTCAGATGAAATGTCTGGTAAGCAGTCAGAATAGACCAGCATTACTATGCCCTTTCACCAAAGCCTGGTGAAAACCAAACTAAGTTACTGTGATAAAAATCACCTTGAGTTTTCTCAGGCTTTTCAGTAAGTAAGTCACTGACACACAGGCTCTGCTTTTGCAAAAAGAAAGGAAGTCTGAAAGTGAAATTTGAGGCCACAGCACACAAAAGTGCATTGAACTCCCTGGACTCCAGGCAAGCTAACTATAGTCTTTTCAAAGACCTTCTTGGGAGAAGTACATGGGAAAGGATGTGAGATGGTAGAAGTGCCCAAGAAAGCTGGTCTGTCTTCCAGAACCACTTCCTCCAAGCCCAAGATCAGTGTGTCCCCACAAGTAGAAAATCAGGAAAAGGAGGCAAGAGGCCTGCATGGATGAAGAAAGAACTATTGGATCTACTCAGGTTGAAGAGAGCAAAATATATATGGTGAAGAAAAGGCATGGTTGGGAAGAGTATAGGAACATCACCAGAGTATGCAGGGACAAAACCAGGAAGGCTAAAGCTCTTTTGGAATTAAACCCGGCAAAGGAATTAAAGAAAAACAAGATGGGTTTTTTTTTTTCAAATGCAGTAGCAGCAAAAGGAGGATTAGGGAGAATGTGAGCCCACTGATGAGTGATGAACGTGCCCTGGTGACAGAGGATGCAGTGAAGGCAGAGCTACTGAATGCCATCTTTGCCTCACTCTTCACTACCAAGGCTAGGCCTCGGGAAGCCCAGTCCCTGGAGAATAGTGAGAGTCTGGAGAATAGAAGACTTTCCCTTGGTGGATGAGGATGGAGTTAGAGACCAGTTGGGTAAGCTTAATACCCATAAATCTGTGGATCTGACAGGATGCACCTGTGAGTGCTGAGCGGGCTGGCTGACATTACTGCTAAACCACACTCCATCATTTTTGAACAATCATGGAGGACAGGAAAAGTGCCTGAGGACTGGAGAAAGGTCAATGTCACTCCAGTTTTCAAAAAGGGTGACCCAGGAAAACTGGATTTCAATTAAAATGTGTTTTCTTGTGTAGCAATTTTGAGGTGAGAAAATTGCAAGCTGCTCTGAGGTCTTCTGTGTATAAAGCAAAGCACATGCCAAAATTTTACATACTTCAAAATATTCATATTGTGGATCTCTTATTCTGTTTGAGTTTTGATCTCTGATTAACAATTACATTTTTTAAAGAAATGATTGGAACGTATCACCACAATTAACTAAGAACTAAAGGCTAGAAAGGAATCCTAGCATTTGCAAATTATCATTAAGATGTAGTTGAAAAGAGCATCTTGAACTACTGTAGGGGAAGACTAATTATTTCATAGGTAAATGAGACAATTGACTGCATAAGCCCAGTCAATTCTCTTTGCACTTCCCAAAAGAGAATAGATAAAACAGTTTCCATTGCACTTCCGCTAAAATTTACCTTGCTTCTTAAAAGTGCTCTAAAAATGGAAATGTGAAAAGGAGAAACTGCAGATCAAATATCACCCTACAAGTCACATACTAGTACAATTCAGCAATTTCAAAAAAATATAAATATATAAAAATATATTCATTAATATTAAAAGAAAGAGGACATTATTTAAAAAAAAAGCTATAGAAAAAGTCAGTTATGATTTTGGTAATTATATTGCTCCCAAAATCATACTTACTGTAATTGCAGTCAAAACATGTTAACCTCTATCGTATATGTAGGGCCAAATTTTCCTTCTGTTTAGAAAACTGTGGTTGCACTGAGTTGACTGAAAAAATAATTTGGCACAACAACTCTCTCTCAGTCTCAGTTGGCATCTAGGGAAGGAAGATATCAGGATGACCAAGATAAGTCAAATAGCTAAAATGCTAAAAAGATTGTTAAATCCGAGGTTTGTGATGTTGGGAATGACCATATCAAATGCAAAGCAATGCAGAAGCAAATTCAAAATACTTGTAGTTTAATGGAATGAAGAGCACATACCCTGCATTTACACAAACACTACATTTTTCACTTTTTAGTCAATGATTCTAAGCTTCACTTTATCCTTCTGTGTGGTCCTGCAGCAATCTGAATAAGAATAAAAAACATTGGTTTTAGCAGTCAAACAGTGAATGACAAGAATGGGCTGACATGAATTCAGCAGCATATCTCTTGTACTTTAGTCATATTGCTCACACAAAATAATGCCTAGTTAAAAATTGGCTTATGCTGCCAAATAGTACAAGTATTCATTTGGACACCTGCTCTGACCAGACTGAAGAATCTAGTTATTTATTTCCTGATTGTTGATTTATTTTTGCTGTAAAAGAAAGTCTGTGGCAAATGCATGTTTACAGAGGGACTCCTGCTCTCCATTTTCAGGTGCTAACCTTAAAATGCCATAGATTTCCTTCTTCCTGTTTCTAAGTGTAAATGTAACTCTGCCTTTGTTTATTTATTTTTTAAAAACATTCAGCAATTTATTGATAAGAAATTTGCCTGAGGGATAGATATTTGACAGTAGATGATTTGTAAGAACATTATGTGAGCTGCCCTTACTCAGACCCTAGACCCATCTAGCCTGGCATTCTATCACTAACAGCTAACAGTCCTCCAGGTGCCATTTTTGACAAAGTCCTGTTCTCTACATATTCATCTTTTCCTGGATATCTTGTGATAATGAGCCTCATGATGTAATTATACTGAGGCTGGTGGAAGGAGGTTAAGTCTTCTACTAGGCCAAATAATACTGCTGGAAAAAAACCACATGAGCTTTTGTTTTTTTTTCCTCTTCAAGTATAAAACAGAAACAACACTCTTCAGAAACTGAGAATAATGATTTATATTTTTACCAGGCACAATA
Source organism: Colius striatus (assembly GCF_028858725.1). Classification (NCBI taxonomy): domain Eukaryota; kingdom Metazoa; phylum Chordata; class Aves; order Coliiformes; family Coliidae; genus Colius; species Colius striatus. The sequence goes on from NC_084790.1 coordinate 34,963,417, forward strand.
ATTAGTCAGACCATTTCAGACAAAAAGAGTATTTGGTTCTCATGGGGTCAAGTAAGGGTTTTAGCAGTGGGAGAAGTGGCGTTATGCCTAATGGTTAATAAAAATACTAATGTGCAATATAGGAATACAAGAAATACTTGTTTAGAGTGTATGATTTTCACTGCTTAACAGACAAGGAATTTGGTTTCTGGGCTTGTCCTATGAAGGTGTTTAGTGACCTCTTATTTGAGAATCCAAATAGAAAGTTACTAATAGAGTGAAAAATCTTTTGTAAAAAAATATTGCCCTGTTCTTGTCCTCTGCTGATTGTCTCCAAGCTCTGCATGGCAGGTGGTAGTTAATTAGTTCGAAGTTTGCATGAGGTAGCTTTGAAGTACTGAATAGTAACATCTGCTATTGCAAACACATGATAAAGGGACCTGATAGATTGTTGCACAAGGTGTCATGCTATAAGGGTGCTGAGAATGTGCTGGCTGAAGAGTGTTTGTCCATTTAGTTGTTGTACACATAAAAGCTGTCCCCAACTCCCAACTTGCCATCCCTCAGTTTACCTTTTTCCTGCACTAGTCTATACTTTCTGGGGTGCATGACAGTAATATTTCACAGTATTTGAAAGCCAGACACTGCATGCTTCAAAACAGTGACTACATTGTCCTGGAGACTGAGTCGTGACCACCTCTGAAGAGGAGCTCGGATGAGACAACTACCTCTGACCCTTTCAAAGGAAATTGAGCCTCCAACAGTAACAAGAGCCTGGAATCTAAAAGTAGCAATATAAGCTTGAAATAAGGTCCAAGAGATTTAATTGATTGTAGTGGCTAACAAGTCAAAGAAGTAGTAGAGTAAAAGCTGTGTCTGATCCTACTTGACTCATGGTGTTTCAGCTGCATATGATTAACTGTGTTAACCTAGTGTTCTACTCATACTGTATAAACTTTACACATGACACACTGGATGAACCCAGTCCCTTCATTGTGATAATAAGGCTATCTCATCATTACGGTCCTTTTTGGAACTGCTGGGACCCTACCTGCAGCCAGTTAACATGGAAATGGACTTGTCCTCCATTGAAAAGTCTGTCTTAGACTGTTACTTTTTCATCTCTTGTTAATCACTAAAGCAAAAAGCCACTCATGTGAATAGAACATGATGTGCTGTGAGTAGCTCACTTAGCTCTACCACAATACTGGCAATTTAAAAGATTTTGTTTTGTTTTGATTTCTTTAAGAATAATACATATTTTTTTTAATTTTAAAAATACACTTTAAAAAAAATACATATCCAGGTAAGCTGAGCTTTCTAACTGCAGAGTTTGTATCCTCAAAATCCTTTGATGTCCTGATGGACACTTGGATCCCTTTAAAGACATTACAAACTTATAACAAAGCACACAAATCAGAAATGTCATACCATATTTTAAATGGCAAGAATATGACTCATTTATGTTCCTTTCAGACAGTATGTATCTCAGGTTCATGTTAAAAACCATATTCTAATATTTCTAGTATGTAACATTTAATATTCATGTCTGCAAAAAACAGGAGTTTGTCAGAGGAAGAGCCTTCTTCATAACTTGAATAAATGCCACTAACACAAAATGTAATACTGACCTGCAGGATGATTTCTAGAAGTCTACAGCCAATAACATGCCAAAAATACTTCACTTGCCTTCCATGTTCACCTTGAATTTTATTAAATAACATCTTTCACATATAAAAGTGTAAATAGAGGTATTATTAACATCAATAATTTGATTTTTTTCACTGCAGTAGGCTTGTACGCATATTTCTTTCAGATGCAGTAAGGTCTTTCGTAATGTCCTAAAATAAGGCACGATAGCCCCTGCTCAGCTGTTGCTGTGAGCCCGATAGAACATTTTCTGTCTCATCAGAAGCTATGCATATTCTGAATCTTCTTTTTCTTGGAGATTTGGTACAGATAACTTTTTCCTATTGACTTTCAAAATATCTCATGCTATCATAAGCCAATCTCAGTTGACGTTGGGTAACTCTTACATTAAATTACATGAGCAATGAGTTTTATAAATTCTAAATTACAGCTATAAATGAATTAACTGTGAAAACTTCCAGGAGCTGGCTCAGCAAAATCCCAAACCCTTCTGTCCTAGTGACACATGCCCAAGTTTTTGCTGACTGCACTATCACACGCACAAACCTGATCTATTTGATTTGCACATGAATGCTGACATTTTTTAAGAATTGCAGCATTTATAGGTAGTGCCTACAATAGTTACTAACTGAATTAACTCCTTCTCTTTCTGTGCTTCTCAGATTCCATCAAATCAAGGTTTGGTTTTTTTTTTTTACCTTCTTTTTTCTATATGTATGCAATATAGACTCTGCATCCATGTGACCCTGTCTCCAGAAAGTGACAGGACTAAGGAGGGAGGGATTGTGCTCTTGTGAGAGGATGTGTGAGTTGTTTCCTCAGCCCTGGTTTGCAAAACACTAACTTTTCTCTGAGCTTAGCATGGTCCTCAATTGAAAGTGCACTGCAGAAGCCAACCCCAGCACCCATGCTACATGGCTGCTCTTGGTTATGCCCTTGGTTATGCCTACAATGGGGATACCTATAGGATAGTTATGGCCTTTACACACCTGGAACAAAGTCATCCAGTTGAATGCCTGTTTAGTGAATACCAGCTCACGTCTCTGCCCACAGATAAACTACTTATTTAATTCTCTATTTCAAACCTGAATAGAATCAGCTGAGCCCTCTATGAGTGGAACATACTGGCCTTCAGAGACATTTGAATCAGAACTATTGCAGTTGGTCACTCAAATGTGCCCAGAGCTTGATGTTTTGAAGGTGAAGGGTTGTAAGTTTAGTTGTTTACATTCTTTCTGATCTGGAAGGTAAATCAAACTAAAGAAAAGCAAAGTCTGTTTTCAAATACACATTCATGTGGGCATGATGGAGCAATGCTAATACTTGTTAATGACTTTTTTTAAGAATAAAAAACTCTGGCAACAAATATATCTTTCTTTACATCAGTCCGTATCACTTTCCACCACATAATGGTGCATTAGTTACACACACCTGAACTAATGCTGCTTTTATGAGAACCAGTAGAGCTAAAAGTTCTATTTTAAAGAATGCTACAGCATACACAATGTGGACAGGTGACGTGGAGAAAAGTGAGTATACTTTGTGTAATGTAAAGGCAGCCTTGTGAGAAGAATCTTGGCCTCAGAATATGGGATTCACAGCCTGGCTCTCACCACAGATCTCAGCATGACTGGCCAAGTTACTGAATCTCTCTCTGTATTTATAAACAAACAGCCTCTCTCACAAATACATAAACTCTGTGTGTGCATGTGTGATACTCATCAGGACTTTAAATGTTCTCTGTTAGAGTATTGATAAGATCATTTGGGCAACTGAATCTGAGGAGGTGATCAAGCTTTCCCTCACTTTTAGAAACCTTGTTCTAGTTTCTGCAGGAAAATCCACTTCACTTAAGTACTCTTGGATGAGATTCAACTACGCACCTCAAAACTGATGTCCACCCAAATTCTCTGGTATGCAAAATATTCTGCAGATAGCTTGTTCTGATAGCATTTTGGTGAAATTTATGTTTTTCAAATATTTAAGGATAAACATGCATACAATTGCTAAAGATGTGCAATATGGTATCCTATACACACACAAACATGTGAATACTCCAGTCATATGCTTCCTGTTTTGGCAAAAAAAGCCCACAGTGGATTCTATATACCTACTCAAAGCCCTTTGGGTGTAAAGGGTGCCCTGTAGCCTCCTTTTCTCGGTTGCAGATCTGGTCAGCTCATGTGCTCCGGCCAGAGAGCGTGATTCCAAAGCCACTGGAGCCAGCAGAAATCATGGCCTCCAGTAAGCCAGCTATTGGCACCCACACTGAACAGAATCAGCTCATTACCACAGATGATTTCTTCCACCTGAGGCCACGGGCTGCAACATTTACTTCTATTGGTCCTGTGACAATTTCCTCAAGGCACTGCAAATGTCTTAGAATTGTAGTAAACATTTTAAGTGAGTCTCTCAAGTATGGGCTAGTTAGCTGTAGTGAAGTTTTTGCCTCATTTTGTGGCAGTCTTTATTTTTGTTACAGACCTGCCTCAGCCTTTCTTTAATCAGGATCTCCTTCCTTCAGGGGATGCCTTCCCAATGCAACAAGTTTGGATGTTCACAGGGAATTGCTGAAACTTTCCATTGCCCTAGTGACAGGAATTTCCTCCAGCTGCATGAAGTGTACAGCATGGGATTTGTGATATGCTTCTCTGAAGGTGCAAAATCTAACTTTATGAACAAAAGGCAAGCAGTGGAATGCATCTGAGCATGACCAGGCTAGCACTAGCAATCTGATCCATACACATTAAGTGGCTTTTTTTGACAATACATTGGCAGTTTGTGGTAAACTAGTAGCAAGTGAGTGATCAGCAGACACATTTCAGTGGCAGCTGCAGCAGTGACCACCTGATCATGCTCTTGAGAACTGCTCTTAACAACCAGTTTTGGAATACTCTGTATGTTGTCAGGTGAATGTAAGGACGATAGACTGTTTTGAGGACAGTCACCAGTGCTGTGGAGAATTGCTTTAATTAGTAAGAGAATTGTTAAAAGATTCTTTGGTCTTTTGCATGAACATACTATAATATATAATAACAAATAATTTCAGTGAGCTGCTCAGCAGCCCAGAGAAAATGGTCCTCTGAAAAAAGAAAAATCCTTTTGAAGCTCCTGTCTTTGCAATTTGCCTTACTTCCTTACTTCTTTCATTGCTGCCAAAATCTGAATAAAATGGTCAAACCTAGATACCTAAAATTAGGCTCCTGAGCCAATCTTCAGAGAATTAAGTATAGTCACGTTTCTGTAACCTGACTCCCTGTAGGTAGATCCCTACACTCGGCCATGCAGCGTGTGATATGCACAGAAATTTGCAGAAATGATGACTTTCGCAAACAGAGGTGAACCTTTCAAAAGCACCATCAAGCAGCTTTCAACACAATTAATGCACAAAATGAAACATTTTATAGAGTTTTTAGAGATCTGACACCAAGAGAGTGACTTCTACCCCAATCCCACTGTTCAATGCCTAATTTAATGCACAATTGTGCCTTGCAAGAGATAAGCATCCTGAGCAGCATAGCAGGAGTTTATTTTTAGTTGTTTACACATTTCAGCTATTTTCCTGTGAGCTGGCCTATCCAGTCCTAAGTTGCAAGTCTGAATGCAAACCTTTATAGCACTAAAAGAACATGCCAGGAGTATTTCTAAATAGGCACTGATGAGTGTGTAGCCTTTATTGTATTTAAATTTTCTGCTTCATTTGGATAAAAGGAAAACAAAGACAGAGCTGCACTAATTCCTGTATTAGGCAGGTGGAGACCAGACCAACTCAGGATATATACTGCAATCCAGAGAGTGTCCATAGAGGCAAAACAGCCCCTCACTGTGGTTGCATTGGCTAGCCCTGTTCAAATAATATCTTTCTCCTATCAGAAGGGGATCCAGCCCCTCACTGTGGTTGCATTGGCTAGCCCTGTTCAAATAATATCTTTCTCCTATCAGAAGGGGATCCTTTGAAAATGCTGATCTATGTTTCCTACAAGAATTGCCAGTGGGACCCTTACCAAAGGTGACTACTGTCTCTCCCCAGGGCTCACTGAGAAAAACCTCCTTTCCGTTTCCTCCGTGATGCTATCAACTTACTTCCCTGCTGGCACAGGAGCTTATACCCCCCTGAATGAAAAAAATAAGGACTAAGTTATAATCACACAAAGGTAGTAATGTAAAGCATTATAGGCATGAGAGTTTTTTCCCTGAGGAAGCAAAGGGCAATCAGCTGGTTTTTATCAACGACTGGAAATTATCTCAAAGCAGTATGATGTCTATACCAACAATGAAGGTACCTAAGGTGCAGTTTTTGAGATGCTGGTCTTAAGTGAGTTTTCTGTATCATGAAGGGGAATGGTCTTAATGTCCAAAGGCTTGAGTAGCTTTGCTGGCTGCGTGATGGTAGCTACATGCAAGCTTTTGCCACTAGCTATCAATACTGACTTAGCTTAGTCACTCTCATTTCTGCAGCATGTTGTCTTGGGCAAAAACAAAGGTCTTACACAGCAAAATGAATATCAGAAAACTCAGATGTAATAAAAAAAGCTAATAACCCCCAAGCCTTGGGACTCTGTGGTGGTCTGGGAAAAAAAAATTGGAGGAGAATGGAGTTTTAAATTGTACAGCAAGTCTAAGGAAGTCATGATGAAAACTCTCTCCCCACGTAGAAGTGAATGAAAAGTGAAAGACTTCTTTAACTGATTTTTGTCAAAGAAAATTAGTCAGATTTACAGGTTCAATTCAGCAGTTGCCAGATGAAACTGTAGACTTAGTGGCTGGACAGTGAATCTTTATAACTTGGTATATATCACACAGACTCAACAGTTTCCATCTTGTTTCAAAGTTACACTGCAGTGTAGAAATATGCCTGCAAACTTGTGTGAGGGATCAAGAACCTTGAGAGGAATTGGTTACACGAATAAAAAAGATTACTCACCTCCTGTCTAACTCTGACTCTTGAGTAGAAAAGACTGGAGGAGAAATGGTTTTTACAATTACCTTTAAAGTAACTCACGTGTCTATTTTCTCTGGTTTGTTGTGAAGGTTTGTGAGACTGAGACAAAATGTCCTTATCCATGGCAAAGCAAGGAAATAAAAACAATCTTTCCTGGGTTTTTTCTGGAAAAATATTTGCTTCTTGATCTATGAGAGGGAATCCAACAAAAATTCCACACAAAATTTTCCTTAGGAGTTCCAGACCAGAGTTTCAAGAAAAAAAAAACTTAGAAAAAAACCCCAAAATATGAACTATAGGATTATTTTTTTGTTTTTTTGTTTGTGCAGTCTCCTTCTGAAAGGTAATGAATGGGATGACCTTCCACACCACAAAAAAAAGTGACAGGTTTTGAGAGTACAGTGCAGTTTGGTGCCAGTATCACTTTTTTTTCAGAAGTTCATTGGGCTCCCTGAACACTTATAACCCCTCACAGAATGAATGGGGTAACATAGCTCCCACAGGATCACTGCCTTCAGTCATGCTACAACCACTCTCAGTCCTCTACTCTTCTATTTGCATGCTACAGAGAACAGTCTTAGTTTTTAGCCCTGTTGAGTCTGTTAAATCGTGATCAATCTAATCCATCTATCAATCTAATTCCCTGATGGGCCAATCTGTAACATGCTCTGTCTGGAGCTGAAGACTGCACTTGCTTAGTTGAGGAATGTCTCTCCTTCACATTCAGTTTGAAGCACTGGCACTTTGTTTCCATTGACCATTCCAGTCTGATTTCAATTAACCTTCCAGGGTTGTGTTGAAGACATTTATTGACTCAAGATCTAGAAGCAGAAGTTGGAGGAGGATAAGAAATAATTTCTTGCAAGTTCTTTGTTTCTAAACCACTTTCTATGCATAAGGTTGTGTAAAGATTTCTGAAAACAAAAATGGAAAACATTACTTCAGGACAGGATTCACTGTTCTGAAAGGACTGGCTTTATGCTTGAGAGTCATCCTGTCATTTTGAGAGTTCTCCTGTACTTTTGACTAGGTTTTCCCTGGGCCAAGTTTTAGTAGCGATGAGTCTAGAGGGGTCGCTTCTTTGAGAGTCTAAAGGAGTGGCTTCTTTAAACAAAGATTTGCCAGAAGCATCCTCTGTATCTGTGACTGACATAATGCCTCTGTGATTAATGTATTGGAGAAGAAGTTGCTGCGTAGTTGCTCAACTGTAGTAGCAACAGGGAGTGAGAATGTGAAAACATTCCTGCAGCACAAGGTCATTGGAGAAAAAGGGGAAGGAGGGTGCTTAGGCACCGGAAGAAAGTTTGCAACGTGACCTGTGCTGAAGATCATGGTGAGGCAGCTGTGCCCCTGCAGTCTGTGGAGGACAACTGGGGAGCAGAGATCCACTCACAGCCCATGGAGGACCCCATGCCAGAGTGGGTGGATGCCTGAAGGAGGCTGTGACTCCATGAGAAGCCCACCCTGGAGCAAGGCAGGACCTGGAAGCCCATGAGGAGAGAGAAGCACACACCAGAGCAGGATTGCTGTCAGACTTGTGATCCTGTGAGGAACCCAGGCTGGAGCCGTCGGTACCTGAAGGATTGTTCTCCTGGTGGATGACCCATGTTGGGGCAGGGTGTGAGGAGCTGCCTCTGTGGGAGGCCACATGCTAGAGCAGTTCATGAGGAACTGTTGCCCATGGAAAGGACCCATGCTGGAGAATTTCATGGAGGACTATCTCCCATGGGATGGACCCCACATTGTAGCAGTGGGTAGTGTGATGAGGCCTCCATCTGATGAGAAGCAGCCGCAAAGTCCATCTGTAAAGAACTGACTGCAACCCCTATCCCCCATCCACTGTACTATTGGGGGTGGAAGGAAGGGAGAGCCTCAAGAAGAAGTGGGGGGTTGAGGGAGGTGTTTTAAGATTTGTTTTTATTTGTTATTTCCCTGCTCTGTTTGTATTGTTCATTAATGAATCAAATAATTTCTTCCCAAGTAGGGTCTGTTTTGCCTATGACTCTAATTGCTGAGCAATCTCCCTGTCCTCATCTGGACTCACAAACCTCTTGTTATATTACTCTCTCCCTGGTCCAGTTTAGGAGAGGTAGTGACTTGATGGACATCTGGCACCCAGTGGGGATAAACCACCACACTATGAACTAACACCGTAACCCCTAACACCCTTCTCATCAATAGGAACATGGTAATTTATAGGGCCTGTGAAGATGCTGAGAAATAATAATTTTTTAAAGACCAGAGATTTTTTTAAAAAAGAGGTTTTTACCTCCTATATGATTATTTGTAGCATACCACTCTCAAGTTTTGCAAAAAACTTTAGAAATACCAGATTGTTTGAATTTCAATATAGACTTTTAGAAAGAGGTTACACTGATGTATTCATCGAATCATAGAATCGTAAGGGTTGGAAAGGATCTTTAGAGATCATCTAGTCCAACCCCCCTGCAGAAGCAGGTTCACCTAGATCAGGTCGCATAGGAACATGTCCAGACAGGTCTTGAAGACCTCCAAGGAAGGAAACTCCACAACCCCTCTGGGCAGCCTGTGCCACTGCTCCATCACCCTCACAGTGAAATAGTTTTTTCTTATGTTTAAGTGGAACATTTTGTGTTCCAGCTTCATCCTATTACCCCTTGTCCAGTTGCTAGCTACTATAGAAAAAAGGGATGCCCCAACCTCCTGACACTCACCCTTTAGATATTTATAAATGTTAATAAGATCTTCTCTCAGTCTCCTCTTCTCTAGACTAAACAGCCCCAGTTCCCACAGCCTTTTCTTGTATGAAAGATGTTCCAGTCCCCTGATCATCTTGGTGGTCCTGTGCTGGACTTTCTCCAGCACTTCCATGTCCCTCTTGAGCTGAGGAGTTCAGAACTGGACACAGGACTCCAGATGAGGCCTCACCAGGGCAGAGTAGAGGGGGAGAAGAACCTCCCTTGGCCACACTCTTGATGCATCCCAGGATGCCATTGGCCTTCTTGGCCACGAGGGCACATTGTTGGCTCTTGGTTAGTTTATTATCAATCAGGACTCCCAGGTCTCTCTCTGCAGAGCTGCTCTTCAGCAGTTCGACCCTCAGCTTGTACTGGTGCAGGGGCTTGTTCCTTCCCAGACGCATTTGTCCTTGTTGAACCTCATGAAGTTCCTCTCTACCCAACTCTCAAGCCAGATATTGTGCTAGTGGCTGTAATTAATCCAATTCACCTAAGTTATTGAGATAAATAAATGATACTGATAATTGATACTCAAGGTCTCATAAAAGATCCTTCTGCAAAGTCAAAATTACTTTAAAAAAGTTCACCGCTTTATCTTGTACAAGAAAGAAGATGGATGAGTAGACAAGCAGTAACACACCTGGTGTGATTTAGGAATAGTTACTTAACTGTTAAGAGACAATCACCACGTGCACGGTGTTTCATGTGGCACAGGGGTATTTATCACAATGAAGACAGACAGATTGTGTCAGCACAGCATTCTAATACTCTCACCAGACACATGAGGCCTACCACCAGTGACTCAATGAAGACAGTTTGGCCAGAGCCCTGCAAGCACTGAAATCTCTCACTTCTGACCCAAACATGCAAAGCTCAAGACACTCAAGAGCTAACATCATCATACTATTTACCCTTTCTCCTTGCAGTTTCCTTGACTCCTATGCTTTACCTCTTCAGTAATACATAAATGCCTGGAATAAAGCTCCAAGTACCACAGCCTTTACTACCTTGCTTAATATTTTTCACTTCTTACCTCTATCATGTTGCCATTTCTGTTCACTTTCACAGAAAAAAATGGCTTTACAAAAACAAGACCTAAGAGTGATAACAAAGACGGACTGAAAATCCAAATCCATCCAGAATTACTGTACTGAAAAAACTAGACGTGTTTCCTAGAAATCCATGCCTAGCCAGCTTCTACTTTCCTATATCCTCTTGATAACAGGATTCAAAGGTTTAACAGTGCAATCAGGGAAATATACATAAGTACATTCCTCTGCAGATCTGTTGCAGCCTCAGACACATTCACAGTAAGAGCAAGGGGAAGTGTGGTGTGTACCTCAGCGCTGGGGCTCTCTCCAAGAACCAGGGTGTTGGGAGGGAACCTCCAGACCTGCTCATACATTTTAACACTCGGGAGGACAGTATCCAGAGGAATAGAGAGCTGTGTTTTACTTATAGTCTAGGTTCTCAATTCATCAGTCTTGTACTTCTGTGGAGGAGTTCTCTCCTGATGTAAAACAATGTAAGAATGAGTAGATAATAGGCCTGTTTTGGTTTGTCCTCAGAAAGTCACAGTAAGGACTGGTGTAAGAGCAGGCCTTGGGGCTGTGGGAAGAGAGATATTGTTCTCTTCATTCTTTTGAGTCAGGGAAACCAAACTCATGTTGGAGGCATGTGAACAGTTGACACTGTCAACAACATCATCGAAAAGCTGGTTGAGACACAGGCCTCCAGATTCAATTAGGGTAATCTCTGCCTTTTCTCTTCATGTCCTGTGACCTGCTCTTGCCCACTGGCAGATGTTAAGCAACAGTGAAGTCATCACTGTTTTGCCTCACCTGCCTTTTCTAGCCTTTTTTCACTGAAGTTCAACCACAACAAAAGAAATAAAATTTCAGGAACCTTTTTAAACCCTGCACTAAGGAAGATTTTCCACATCCAGGAGCCAAATGACCAGTTTTAGAGTCCATAAGCCAATGCAGGGTGAACACAACTAACTTTACAGTTTCTCTTATGCACTTTGGAAAATGGATGTCCCTACTGGTAAATTTGCAGCAGAAGGGTGTGACAGAGTGTGTATTTTGCTGTCAGTTCCCACAGCTGGGCAGTTCTCGGCTGCTCAGCAAGCTTTGAATCCAAAACTTCCACAAATGAAAACTTCAAGCCTATAATGCCTATGCCAAAGCCCCAAGCCCAGCAGATTCATTGAATTCGTACAAAGATTAGCCATTAGACAGTGACAAAATTCCCACAGCACAAATTGCAATTAATACTAGCAAACAGGACCTCCTTGTCATTAAGTATCTGTTTGCAGTCTATTTTCCAAAGAATGGAAATTGAAGGCATGGCTATGTGCTCTGAATTTAAGAACAGATGCAAACTGATGCATGCTGGGCATGAACATGCTGGAAACCTTCTGTATCAGAGAGGGAAATGAAACCAAATACAAATGGAATTAGCAAGAAGAGAAGTGAGGTATTTCTGTGCAAGGAAAACAAACCATTATACTTTCAATGGAAGGAGGACAGAAAAAGTCTTGTGGCTTGAGTCCTCACCTCATACCAATAGACTTAAGACATGATAGAAACCTCACAAACTTGACTTCTTCACTTACTCTAAACAAGAAGCATTTCCACTGGGAGGGAGTTGCCTTATGCTGGTGACAGAGAGGCAGAATACAGTGTACTCACTGTCATTATAGTGACTGTGCCAATAGCCCCATATTATCATTGGCATTGGAAAACAGTGGCAAAAAAGGACTTTGTAAACACTTTAGCAATGAAAACCACAAAACCTATAATTCATTTGAAATTGGAGAGAAAAACAAATAAGCAAACCCCTGATTTTGTCGAGAAAATCATTATGTCAGTTTCATAAGAGATTTGAATTTCTCTTTATTTGTTTCTCCTTCTTGAATTTATGTTGGCTCAATTAGATATAATTTTGTCACTTGCATGCCATTTTTGCCCTGGTGGGCCCTATGGACTTAGTCCTGATTTACATCAGTGAGAGGCAATCAAGACCTTGGCTACATCTGTGGGTTGGCCCAGAAAGACAGTTGCAGTCAGTGGCACACACACAGTTCCCTTAACATTACTGTAGGCTTAGTCAGAATGATGGCTGAAAGGCCATCACAAAAAGATGGCCTTACACAAAAAAGACTTTCTCATTGTAAGTGAACCACGTTAAGCATAACACGGGAAAACACACAGTAGTCTAATCAGTCTGTTCATTTCTAAGGCAATTTAATTCTTCAAAATCTTATCTAGACCAGTACCAAAAATCCTTGTGTAGTTCACACTAACTGCCCTACTTGCCCAACTGATGTGGAGAACATCTCCTCTTCCAGGCAGGCAACAGATCACAACACTTAGCCGTGCATGAATAAAGATAGACAGGCGGGAAAAAAGAAAGGTGGAGGGGGGGAAGCGTGAGGAAGAGATGTTTATGTCCCTGAGCTGCGATCCATGCCTCTGTTAAAAGTTCCACAACATGATCCATTTTATTTCACCAAATACAACCAGTTAAACTTTTGCAGTTTATTACATGCTGAGCCTTAATACTAACAGAAACTAACAAAACACATATATAGGGAGTATTTGAAATGTGCTTCTTAACTCATTATATTGCAATAATTCCATTCCACCTTCTAGATAAAAGGAAGTTAAGAGTGCTGAGGAAATCAGATGTTAAATTACTGCATACTTTTCCCTTCTGACTGCTTCTGACTGCTAATATGAGCTCTTCAGGGGCTAAATTCCTCATCCACGCTGAGACCAAAGAAGAACTGAGTTACTGCAACAGCAGTTCCTGTTGAAGGCAATGGAAAGGGAGATCCTAGAGATGCACAAAGGTGTATAAAGGCTTAGGCAGAAATACAGGCAGCAAAATGTGGCTCAAACTTTTGGTGCTTTGGCATGAAGTACTCCTTTCCCTTTCAGTTTCTTGTATTTTCTGGATATTAGGTGTTTACACAGGTACTCAGTGTGACATGCCTCTTACTCCCCTAGTGACTACTAACTTTGTCTTTTGTCCTTCGTTTTCCTGTTCACAATGAAGATGTCTATGAACAGGGATTGTCTAGGTCGCTGTGTGAAAGATTCATGTGAAATGACCTGTGCCATGACTCCTGAGTCTTGCTCCTTCTAATGTGGATGGAGATAGCTGCCGTCCAGAGTGGAAGAGTGGGATTCTGGGATGTAAGGTGATCCTGAGCAGCATGAACAAGATGAACAACTGAACATGAACAACACTATGGTGAACAGGAAGATTCTGAACATCTTTGGTGCTACTGAGGGATTTGAAGAGCCTCTTTGCAATGCTTCCCCTGTGAGTCATAGAAGGAGAGGGAGCAGCACTTTCTCCTGTTCTGTTCCCTGATGTCCACTGATTTCTTCACTGAGGAGGAAGTCTGGCGTATAATATGCGCAGCACACCTGGAGAGGGATGCTTTATTTGCAACTTTAAGGATCTTCCTAGCAAAGGCACCTGTTTGTTCTCACAGTTTGCTTTTTCACAGCACATTGCTAATAAGCTTAGACAATGTTCTTATGACAATACTGAACATTTGGAACTGCACATCTTGATCACTGTTTCCATGCTAGGCTGAGAGTTAAATCTACTCACTTGTTTCCTCTGTTATTTATAGCAATATTCCGACCCTAAGCACTTCTAGCTCAACATGAGTCTTTCTGCAGTTGCATTAAAAAGTCAGTTTCCTGACTCACTGTGAATCAATATGACCAGAATACATTACTCAACAGCAGCTGGACACCTGAAAGACTTAACTGAGCCACAATAATGATGAAGCAGTTCAAAAAAGGAAGCTAGGTCAAGTGACTCCCTGGATATTACCCAAGGTCTTCTAAATTTTATATCTCATAATGATCAACTCTAAATATTTCTCAGGTAATTTTCTTCCTACTGCAGCTTGCCTGTCTGGTATATAATCTCATCCTGACGGAGACTAGCATAATAATCAAAGCACAACATCTAATATCTTTTCTAGAATTTTTGTCATAATTAATTATTAGCTGTCTAGGTATTCTTGTAATTCATGTAACTTGCTAATGCATCTTTAAATTTATCTAAAATCTTGGCTTCCAAATCTTCCCATGGCAGTGCATTCCACAGTCTAATTATATGTTGTAAAGCTATCTTTAATTTATACCACTGCTCTGCCTCTGAATATTTACATTTTGAGGCAGAAGTGTCTATTCTTCTATGCTTCGATCACTTTGGTTTATATTTTCTGTCACCTCCTATTTGTCTTATTCACAAAAGAAACAGTCAGATGCAAGAGTAATGACTTAAAAAGCACAATGATTTGACTTGTGCACAAAGCAGGAGAAGTCAAAGAGTACTTTAACTTGACCTGAACAACAGGTGCTTCTGTAAACCTCTGCAGTTTACACTCTTTTCCTACATCGCAGAACATTCCCACTCTGTGTGGCTAACTACCTATTAAGGATGAATTTCTCCCCTACTGAACACCTGATTGAAATCACTGCATAATGCTCACTTCTAGTGGCTGGGCACCTGGTTTATAGTATTTTATTGCCACGAGCAACAAAAATTTATTTCCCAAAATTCAGATTAAGGCAAAATGTCCTTCTATCTATCTTCATTGCCTTTCATAAACAGCTTTTGAATTTAACTCTGTTTTAGCTTAGCTTAATTCTGAATAACAGTGCCCACACCAGGATCTGTGTAATAAATGCACTTCAAAAATTAATTAAGATCCTACAGCTTTTAGAATATCTATGAAGCAGCTCTGTGAAACACAAGATATAATATAAACAAAATATAACAAAACAAAAACAAGAAGAAAAAACAATTACTCTATACTTTTATTCTTTACATCCATAACCTGGAGACAATTATTGTTTAGAAAAATATCCCACAACCCCAAACATTTCACTACTTTAACACCTTAAAATATTTAAAGATGAAGCACTGCTCTTTCGAGACTCCACAAGTGCCTCTTCCTTTTTCTTCCCATCTTGAGCAATAAACACAATCTTCTTTTTGGGGCTCACCCTGCAGTGGTACTGACAATGCCGAGAGTCTTCCCAACTTGCCAGTCTCCCATCAAGCACTGGCATGTGATTTTGTCTGATCTCTGACATCATCTCTGCCTGCCCCTCTCACCTGGACAAGTAGACTTTTTGTGGTATTTTTTAGTGTTGTAGATAAGGAACCTGAGGGTGATAATCCAGAGCTAGCATGCGTCACCTCAGAATGAGATCAGTGATGTTGTGCTCCTGTCCTGTCACAAATTGACATTGCTCGGGTTCCTAAAATCCTATGTGTATTAGGAGCCTGTAGCTGCAAATAAGTGGTGTCTAGCCATCTTGCTGTCCTTAAAGTTGCTCCACATGATAAGAATCATTAGCCTTGTCTCTCTTGGTAGCTTGCAGACCACAGCATCAAAATCTATGACAGATATTTCTGGGCAGGTCCCATTAACTGGAACAAAACCAATCATTTGAAACTGGTGGCCATGATGGAATGAAGGCACAGCACAATTATTTCTTGCTAATGCTAAACTCGTGGGCAGGACACTCCTGTGGGAGACTTTACATTCAATTTGTATTATGCCAGACATGATTAGGATGCTGACAAAATCAAGGCATCATAGTATGTAAGTCAGAGCACAGAAAGTATAAGGGTTTCACTCTTGTGACAACAAAATCAGCTAGTAGCAGTGCAGTTAGTAACACTAATTTACTTTTTAAATTTTCCCTACAAACCCTGCCAGTAGAACTAGCAGTCATTAGCTGACTGCAGAAACCCTTTGCCATGTTGCTGGTAGTGATCTGTTTTGCTTTTTAGTGAATGATCATTAAAAACCAATGACATAGATAGCAAGAAAAAAACAGAAAACATTATCAATTCAATTAAAATCACTGGTTTTGTTGATATGATACTTATTGACAAACCCATTAAAATAAATAGCAGCCACCCAAGCAGCCTCAGTGGATTCTGACTAAGAATTTTAAAAAGCAATAACTGTCATGATTTTGCCAGGATTGGTGTTTGCTTGGTAACAGAGGAAGGGGGCTGCAATGCAGCCCCTGTAAAGAATTTTCGGACTTTCTCCCAGCTCTGAAGTTTGGACCCGCCTCCAGCCTGGCTGGACCAATCTGGCACCTCTGCAATCACTATTTAAGGTTGGGAATTTGAAGAAGATGTGTTGCAGATCATCCTCTCTCAAACCATGGGGATGTACGTATCTGAAGCTATTGCTTTTTTCTTTGCTTTTTTTCAGCTAGAACCTGGCAAAATGTAAGCCTTGTGTCATTGTTCAGATCCATTCATTGACTGCTAAAGACATCCTATGATTAGCCAAATATTAGACTGAACTTCCATAGTGCTCCTGTCTTTGGGATACTTAAAATTCTTTAAAATCACTTCCACCAGGCTAAACTACAGACCCAGGTCCCTCAGCTCTGTGCTGCAGTCTCACAATGTCTTCCTGTTGATTGCAAGGCTCATGTCCACATCTTCACTGACATGTGGAACTACTCACAGGATTGATACAGCTGCCTAAACATCTGATTTGATGCAGGATATCAACACACGTATGCAATAATTTACAGAAGTGTCTATCAGACTGTGAGACTTAAACCACCAGAAAACTAACAGGGGAAACAAATACAATATGACTCAGTCAAGGATTTGAGGCAATGAAGTATGGTAAGAAGAAACAACCAATTCTTTGCTTAGGAGTCACAGCTCAGTGAGACATTGCTCTGTGCCATAAATTTTCCATTGTTCACTGTGCAACATAAAATCAGATTACAGGACCATTTATGATAACATTATTACAGTTTGTGAGCAGGATTTTAAAATATATTCAAGTATATTAATAAAGAGCTGTATCCTTGTATATACACCAAAGACAGTGTTTAGTAGACTCATGGAAAAATGTTAGAATTACACTGAGGACAGCACTGCTAGTAAAAAAAGGTTTAATCCCATCACTGTGAAGTATTTTGTACCTGCTTTGTGCTATTTCTCAGTGAATGAGACACTAAAAATTATAAAGCTCTGGTGGTCAGTCTTGAATCAGTGACAGACAGGGTCTGTTCACTCAGTTTTTGCCAGAGAGTGCCCTTTTTACTACTGTCTTTGAAGTGGTGAGGTGAATTAAGGCTTCATCCAGATCTCAGACCAGACAGTTTTGATGTTCTCTGTGACATTTTCAGCCCTCAGACTACTGTCCCAAAGACCTATTAGAACTGCTTTCTCTGAATCTTTTCACTGTCACCTTTTTTTGCCTTCTGATGTCCTCTCCATTTCCCACCATCTCTTCTCATCTCCACTCATCCAGCTCATCCACTTGACCATTTCTTCTCTAACCCACTATCTCCTTCCGCAGCTACCTTCTTTATGATGCTCAGCAAACGCCTGTTGGTCCCGGGACAGTTACCAAGAGGAAAATACAGGATTTTAGTACCTTTTTTAAGAACAGTGAAAAGCAGGTGTAATTTTTAATTTACTCTAGGCAATAAAGTTTTGTTTCCCCTCCTGCAACCCCATAAAGAGTCTGTCTCCACAACATATATATCAGGGGAAGGGGCCACCAAGGACTGGGATCACAAGTGTTGGATAACATTCTGTGTGTGCATAATGAGAAAGAGCATATTATACCATGCAAGGGTTCATCTTCCCGTCACTCCAGGGAGCACTAGAGAATCTAATTGATAGCAGCTAAATTACCTCAAAATTGAAGCAAGGTCTTTTTACCTGTCCTAAACAGATCAGTGCACCCATACCAATCTGAGACTGGTAGCTCTTGTCTCCAGCTGAGAAAATAACCTTGTCTGTATGTGGCTTCCAGCCTCTTCTTCTCCCAGCTTTCTCTGAACAGGATCCATCTGCAAAAACCTACTCTGCTGATAAAATGCCTATCATTGACCTTCACATATCATGAAAAGCTACCTTTATCTAATGCTTTTAGTGGGGCATCAAAAACTTCCAGGCTACTCCAACCAGAGTAAGCCAAGGGTGACAAACCTACCCTCTCCCTCTTTTGGAAGCACTCTGCAGAGTTCTTACACCCTCCACATGCACATAAAACAACAGTATTTCAAGGAGGCCCCCAATTGCAAATTGACTCACTGTTGGAACTGCTCCTGACATCCGTCTCTGTTGGCACCAGGCTGTACTGAATTGACCCTTCAGAGCTGGCCCTTCCTGATACTAAATGGGAGAAGAGAAATGGGGAAGACAAGGGGAAGAGAAAGGGGAGAAAAAAAAAAGAATATTTAGATAAACTCACTGAACAGATCTTCAGACATCCTCCATTATTTTTTAACATAACTTCTGACTGTTAATTTCCTCCCCCTCCCAGCACACACACACACATATGCACACAAACACATCTCCCAGCAGAAATTTGGTTGCCTTAAGTCCTGCCAAAGGGTCTCATTTGCTTTGTCTGGGTGTTGCAGATACACAATTATTTTAGTTAACAACTTATCATCACAATAAGTAATCAAGCATTTGTTAATCAATTAGCTAAGCACTTCCAAATTACTCAAACACCTATTGATTAAGTATTCATTTGAATCACATATGGATCAAACTGCAAGAGTTACATACCACATCTGATAGGGACCTGTTACCTTAGCTACAAGACCCTGGTGAATGCATTCATTAGGTTACCTTTGCTGTTACCTTAGTTGTTACTAAAACAACTGATATTTTTTTTTTGACCAATCACTGTGATTTTGGAAATTTTGTGTTGGTTGGGAACAAATCAAGGTGAAGGGCTAAACTGATAGATGGATATTTTATGCATGCTTGTGTTGGCAAATGTGATTCTTTTGTTTGAGCTGTATAAAAACCCTGAAAATGGTAACTAACAATGAAGCACAGCAGTTTGAGCTGTGTTGTGTATGACACTGGAAATTTCTTGTGCTGAGTTCATTAAAGAGGGAGGAGGGAATGCAAGCTGTAGAATTGATGATGTCATTGCAACAGGTATTAGAGGGACTTCACTGACAGATAAGATCCTTGCAGATCAGGCTGTCAAGATTTTCAGCATCATGTTGAAAGATCAGGCTGTCTTTCAGCATTTCTTTAAGGACAGATGCACGTGATGAGACCTGAATGTTAAATTTGAGCATGACAGCCATGCTACCCTGTCCATTAACAGACATTGAACGCACCAGAAAGAATTGAGTGGTCGCATTTCTCATTACAAATAAATTTTCCTTCAGAAAAATGCAATCTAAATCCTCTTTGGCATGAAGGGTATGTTTTACATAAGTCGGCAAAAGCTATGTTATTAACATCATATGTATCTCTTTAGCTAACTGCACTTGTGAATTTGCTATAGAGGGAATAGTCCTGCTGCAGAAGGTGCAGAGTTATAAGCATCAGACTGCTCTGATGTTCTTCATTTGCAACATGCTGTTCTACAAATGAGGCACCAGAGATGCACTGACAGCCTCTCATCCGGAAAGCACTTGAGCTCACATATTTTAAAATTTGAGGTCGCTCTCACTATATTTCCAATCTAGTTCTCCTCTTTTTGGTCTTGCTGCCCTCTCATTTACACAAGGTCTGAGTATCAGATTTAGCTTACATGACTTCCCTTTACCCGCAGTGTTGATGGAAGACCCTCATATATGTGCTACACTGTGAGCAACCCAAGGAGTCTGAGACGTTAATGGAGCTTTTATTAAAAGTAGTTTCTGTGCTGCTGCTACAGAGAAAACAATGAATTAGTGAGTGCCAAAGGTACAAGGTCATGTAAACAGTAGGAGATTTTACCAGTGAGGAAGAAAGGAGCTTCCACCTGTTCTTCTTCTCAAAGTTTCGGCCTGACTACCACAGCAACAAGGAGTGAGTCTAAATACAATTCTATAAACATGTATTCTCTTTACTGAGCTCTTTTTTCTCTTTAAATGACCTCCCTTCCTGGCATGTTCTCACAGGATTTGATTGGGCTATAAGTACTGCTTAATAACAAAGACAGATGACAAAACAGCATTCATGTTAGTGATAGGATTTTTCACAGATGACATGCAGAATTAATTCTTCACTTGAGGAAGCACCAAAATGCACATAAATGCATCACATCATCTAGAAACCTCATTATGCTAACTAAAGAGCTGTTAATGTTGAGTTAGTGTCAACAAGTGGTTTCACCCATTCATACAAATGCAGAATAATACCAGTGACATCTGCGGAGTAATGTCACTTTTATAGTGTCTACCTTGCAGCAGGATCAACTAAAGCAAGATATAAGGGCATCCCTCCAAACCCTGACAGAGTACAAAGTTTTAAGATACTACTTAAGAGACGCCAGTCTCTTAAGGGCTTCTGAGTGTTTATTTGCACTCACATTTACTTTCAACATTTCACTAAAACTCAGCAATAGCCTGAGCACTTTCAGACTTTAGAACTGCCTAAAAGTATCAGCAGAAAAGGTAATTTAGTCATGAGGTCTTGTTCTTTTGCTGTTTCATATGTAACAAGGGCTCACAGGTTCTCTTGCTGAGAGGGAAGTGAAGCAAGTCATGAATTGGTGTATTACTGGTTTTTTAAACATTTTATTCAGAACAATTCTTTAATCTGTGCTATTTTCCTTGCTTTTCCAAAACAGCATGCTCAAATCTACTGAAAAGCATCATGCTACCTACTTAGGCTTTCACTTGCTTCCTCTCTATCAAAGAAACCATTTTTAAGGTGTTCTTATTGTTTATAAGGATTTTCCCAGAAAGTGCCCTCCTCTATTTCAAGTCCTTTTGATTCCCAGCCCCTAGTCATGCTGGTTTTTTTTGCACAATAGCTTTACTTCTCTAATTACATATTGGTTTAGAATTCACAGAATTTTTACCTCTCCTTCGCCTGCCTTGCTTTGCCTTTGCTTCCTTACCAAGGTACTTCAAGTGTCCAATATTTTTCAATGAGCCACTTCTGCTCTTATTATGTCTGTATTTCTTGAAACATTTCTTCATATGTCAAAATTGAAACTTCTTAAATGCAAGGCTTGTAGAAACCTCTCTGCTCCAATACGGACTTAACACATTTTACTACCCTATCTTTCTGTGAGTTTCTTGAAGGGTTGCATCTTTAAAGCAAGAAATAAGAAACAAAAAGAGGGTTTTATCTTATCTTATTGGTGCTCCTGAAGAATGCTTCTTACTAATCAATTGTCAACAACTGCTCTTTCAAGTTTGTGAACCTATTTTTTCTTTAACTAGAAGAAACTGCACACTCTTTCACAAGCAGTGAAGCAGTACTATGTATGAAAGCATTTTTATGTGCCTACAAACCCACTTTAAATTAGACATGAATTTTTAATTTTGGCAACTGTCACAATTTTCTTGCCTTTCTTTTAACACTTGTCTTATTTACAGTTTCAGCTCCCTGGAATAAAAGAAAACCAAAGAACCATGGCTCAATAAAAACAATGAAAAGTCCAGACAAAAAATAACAATGGCCTTTGTGGTTGTGCATAAAAGCCTGAAAAAAATGGATCCCTTCCTGCTCAAACCCCAAAACATTAAAGTGCTTAAAGTTTTATTTCTTTATAATGGGTAGTGATTTTCAAGACAGGCTTAAAAAGAGAAGACTAAAAGGGATCTTATTGCTGTCTTGGGAAGGGAGAGCAAAGATGGAGACAGATTGTTCACAGAGATGCCACAAGATTCAGCATAAGGCACTGACACGAGATAGTAGGAACTTTTTTTTTTTTCCTAAGGAGAAGGGTCTCCACTACCACCAGTCTGAAGGATATTAAGGGTTCTCCATTCTTGGAGGTAGTCAAAACATAGCTGGTCATGGTGCAGAACAATTTGATCTAGCTGGACAAGTGTTGAGGAGAGGCAAGCAGAAGTAACCTCCAGAAGTCCTTTCAACCTCCAATCAAATTTTACAACTTGTGACACAGGCATTTAGTAATTCTAAGTTTCAGTATTGACACACCACATATCTGAGTGATGCTTCCCCCTACCTCAAAAAAGAAAAAAAGAAAAAGAAAAAAATGGTCATCCATTATATTCTCTGCCTAGTTTCACATCAAGTGCCCTGTATAATTCAACCAGAGATAGCTGGAGTGAACAGTATGATCAAAATTCAAGATAGAATCACAGGGGAATCAAAACAGAAAAAAAAAAAAAGAAAAGAAAAAAGAAAGAAAAAAAAAAGATGCTGTGTTGGCAGATATAAATGACAAGAAAAATGGACATATACAGATACTGTAATCCCTAAAATCTCTTTGAGGGAATAGCCTTCTGCTCAAGAAACTAAGAAGCAGGAGTATACCTATATATTTCAATTTTTTAAAGACAGAAGTATGGTTTACATAGAACTAGATGAATATGATTCCATCTGCTGAAAGTCAGTGAATTGCTGAGTACCCTGGAAAAGTACATCCAGTACATCCAAGCTTCCTCAGCCCTCTTTGATGACAAGATAGAATTCAGTACTTTACATTGAATTTGCACCATCCCCAAGAGAGCAGATAGGGAAATAATGTGTTGCAATTAGCAAGGAGTGCCTTTCAGAGAAGAATCAAAGACCTTGCAGGATAAAATCCCACAACCAGCTGATTTCTTCTTAAAACTGACATTTTTTTTAAATGCACATTAGATGAAAGACAATGATTCCCAACAATTGTCCTAGTATTTCCCAGTGGAGAAATACATGTGTGTCTGAGGAAAGTCTGTGACCCCTAACATTCAAGGGAGCAAGTAGGAGCAAGTTTTGCTGGGAGGCTGGAGGAGCAAAGCCCTTCGCATCACTACAGCCTCAGCAGCACGGAGTCTTCAGCATTAACCATTCCAGCCATCTCCAGTCACAAGGGCTGTTGATGCAACCTCAGCTCTTTCTTTGAAATTGCTGTAAGAAACAGAGATGAAAGTCCTCCCAATGTTAGTTGCTTGAAATCTGACATTATTCTGAAGGGCCAGAATGCACTCTCAGATTATAAAGCACAGCCATGATGCTTCAGGAAAACAATATAATTATCTCAATAACACCTGGACACACCCTGATTTGTCTCAGATTTGTAAATATCAGGCAGATGCTTTCTAGAAAATTCCATGTAACTTTTTTTATTCTCACCCAAGCTGCTGCAATTAATTTTAGAAAACCAGGTCTATCCCTTTATATGTGATCACACCAATTTCTTGCACACCAATTTTAAAAGAGATCTGAATTACCTGTCTAGACACAGACCGACAGAACTAGAGACAACCTAAAATAGCAAACAACTCTGTAGTCAAAGATCAGCTGCACTGAGATTGGAAAGAAGGGCCCTGATTTATCTCACGTAAAAACAGGAACTTTAATCTGGACTTTGGACATTTTATGTTGCTGCCTTAATTACAGAATGTTAACTATTTTAATATGGACTGTACTCAGTTGCTTACAAGAGCTACAGAAGGAAATCCTTCTGCATCTTGGCTTTTACTTGGGATTCAGCAAATCAGATTTCAGCCCATGGTCAGCCTGATGCTGAGCAGGATGAATCCTAAAATGATTGACTTCCCTTCAGCTGTGGGACAGATCTCTCAAGTCGTGAAAGAACTGTCCCTCCTTGAAAAGCAAAAATCTCAGTTTTCCCCGAGAAACAGGATACTTGTTTTTCAGCTTGCTTTTCAGGTTTTAACCTCAACTGAAAACCAACAGTTTTCCTCTTGCAACACAAACACTGATTCAGTGCTGTCTTTAATACTATCCATTGCCCAAGCTGCCACTTTCACTCAAAAGACAAATCATACCTTCTCTTGGCAGGTATTATCCATTTCCATAATTTTGTCCCATTTCCCCGATCCTTCTCAGGGCAGGCACTCATTTAGTATATGAAGAAACTCCACTTGAAAGGCAGTGAAGCAGAGTGGCTCAGCACACACTTAAGGCTGTCAAAACCAAAGACCACATAGGCACAATCCTCATATTTCCAAAAACTGGACTACTCCATTTTGCAACTCTAATAATCTACTTTTAACATAGTTTGTGTGTGTAGTAAATAACTCCCTGGATCTACTTCACTACTTCATGATCATGGAGCTTTCCAGTATGAAGTATCAAGAATAATTGGATCTAGTGTAAAATGCTTCTGCAGGGGGGTTGAACTAGATGATCTCTGAAGGTCCCTTCCAACCCCTACCATTCTATGATTCTATGGCTTCAAGGCAACTCCACACAGAAACCAATACATCAAGTCAGAGTAGGCTTCCTCTATGAAAAGCTTCACAGTAGAGCTGGATTTTGCATGCTTTTGTTCTGTAAAGTGGCACTGGATGGAGCATTGTCTTGAAAAGCAGAAATAAAATATCAAAGTATCAGGAATGGGGACAGCTTCTTGGTTAACAGTAAGAAAGCAATGAGATAAATGATCCTTGGCACCTCCCAGGGATTTAATTGGTGACACCATCAAGCCCACATTTTATATGCATTTAATTTGAGGGAACATGTGCAGTCCAGTAACCCTGTATGCTGTGAAGACTTCTGGTTAGACCTAAGGAAGGAATTCTTTGCAAGAGTTTTCTTCCTGGTGTGAACTCTAAACAGTCAGAAACTCTCTTGCCTGTGACACACCTGTGAATCATCTTTACAGAGATGTGTGCATTCTAGTAAATGCCATCTCTTAAGGATAAAAAAAGTAAAAACAGCTGAGGAATTACATGATATAGGTCTATTAAACCATAAGAATCAGAAAGAAAATGATCAAGGATCATTTTTTCACCATCTCTTCTCATCCAAGAATTAAGAAGAGACAAATATAGCAGTTTCAAAATAAAAGAGTGATGCTTATTGATGAAACCTGTAGTTCAGCTTCAGAAATCCTACCTACAAATCACTAAATACCAAAAAAAAAAAAAAATAGCCCCCCTTCACTTCTGAAGCAACTGAACAAATCCAAATAATAAAGTCCTTGATGGGCTACTATGGACAAACACTCCACCATTATCTCAGGAGTCCCATTTTGTATAGGAATGCTGGTTTGGAGACGGGACATTTGGCTTAGTGGACACTGATCTGATCTCTTAAGACTATTTTTTATGTGACACACTCAGTAAAGTTCATTTATTTGATGGCTTTTAGGATCAGGGCAACTACACTTAGTCGTTTCAGACAAGAAAGAACTGGAAATTAATAAGTCACCTGTTTTGGCATGAGTAATCATCTGGGGAGCTTGAAGCTTTAAGGTATTCACTGTGGACAATGATATCTTATCTTTCTTCTTACTTGGGGAATGGACATGAACTCCAGAACAGATAGTGTGTAATCACCAGGGTCTGTTAGAAAGGAAGACAGCATCTACCAACTGCCTGGAGAGATAGGAGCCAAGAAACTAGAGTCAACTTGCAGGAAGCTAAAAACAAACCCAGCTTATTGACATAGCTGTGTTTGCTTCATGATTGTGTAGTAGAAAGATGAGACTGATCCATTGTGTCATGAAAAAACGTCAGTAGGCCACAGTCTCTCTGTGTCTCTGTTTAACGGCAAAAGGGCCAACCTGGGGAAAAACAATCAAATAGTGGCAAAGAACACTTACACAGTCACTACTCCATGTGAGAAAATGTATTTCTTTGAGTGCACTTGTCATAATGTTTATTATTAATTTTAGTATAGCTGGACATAGTTTTTCAAAGTAAATAGAGGCTGCACTGACTTTGGTGCTGGTAGAGAGACAGCCTGGGTTATTTGGAATTTGGTTTGCACAAAGGGTTAAGACCATGTATTTTGAAGAGTCACTAAGGCTTTTTTAAAATCTGGCTATAAGCATGCTTGAATACAAAGAAACCTGAACTCACAGCCCACCTGAAAAGGTGGCTTAGGCATCTTTTACATTTTGATTTCCTACAGATTTCTACATCCCAACCACCATCTGTGCTTTCAAAATAGCTGCTGTCCATGTCCTCAAAGAGACACTATCTGTGCCCTCATAATCCCTTTTATAATCTCTCCAAGTCTATGCTTCCATTGCACTGAAATGATCATGGTTACTTCTATTCATCTCTCTTCTCCTTTTGTTGTACAGACAAACCACATAAGTACATCCCCACTGCATAAGACTAATTTCTCAAAAAAGACTCCAGTCTGTAAACAGTGGAAAGTTTGTGTGAAGGTGAGTATTGATTGAGTTACATCTGGATGGCCCAAATAAGATAATACCATGGGTCAGCCTGTCCCAAGCCGTAGTATATTCATTACAGAAAGAGGTCTATGCCCTTTACCTCTGTTTAGCTTGCAAATGCCTTTCCTACAGTGGAGGTTTTTTAAATGTTTAAGGAAAAGCACTGGTTCCAAATCATTCTTTAAGCTTTAACTGCAAGACTGAAATGCAGAGTTCTCTCTGGATCTTCCCATACTCATCCCCATCACCGATAAATTCCATTTTCCTCTATTAAGGAAGTTTACGAGATTGCAACTCTTACAGTAATGTATCAGATGGAGATAAGGATTTGTAGTTTTAAGACAACTTGGAGATGGAGATTTGAACTGGATGACTCCTAGCTTAACATTTTTACATTAGCCTTTTCCCATCTGTCCATATCAGAAAATGACACTACATATGGCTGCCAAGCTGCAGGAACCAAGTACAATCTTCCTCACATTCTTTCTTTCTTAGCTGTTTCTCACTTTTGTGTGCCTCACATATTTTGGTTGCTGTCTTTACTTGTACATATAATCAGCAAAGTCTTTATTGTTCAGTGCAAACAACAACAACAACAAAAATCCCCAAATTCCAGCCTCCAAATTATTTAAAGGTCAGATAATACAGAACAACATACTCTTGCTCAATTGCTTCTTGTATGGTCAAATTATATTTCACTAGAAAACTGAGAAAAAGCCCTGTCTTTTACACAGAGGATATTGAAAAACAACATCAAAACCTTATTTTGAGGGGATTTTTCTCATCTTAATTGCAAAGTGGTGCTAAAGAGTTTGCACTTTGTGGCTGAAAACCATCTCAGAGCAGCTGTGCAGCTTGAGGAGGTTAGCTTAGCTTTTTAAGTATCAAAAAGTAGAATTAAATACTGCAAAGTAAATTTCTATCCACAGTATAGACAGACAAAAATACAACCCAAAGTCACATGAAACTGACTAAGAACATGAAATAACTCCAAAGCTGTGCCTTTTTCTCCACTGCTATCATGAGTTACACGCTGCTGAATAGCTTGTTGAAGCTTTTCCTTGCCTGGCTATAATGTGGACTGGGCTCAAAACAGTTGTACGGGGCACAGGGAACAGGTTACAGCAGCAGCCTCTTAACCTCAACCATTGGTAGAGGCACTTCAAACCCAGTTTTATACAGTTGCTTACCTTATTAAGAGGAGTTGAGCAGCTACCAGAATAAGAAAAAAGGAAAACTACAACAATTGTAAATAGTAATTTTTTTTATATCAGTAGATGAACACAGTTGAGCTTTCCTAATGTTGGAACAACAGACAGCTAAAAACTAAATCAGCTGTTTTCAGACAAGGACATAATTAAAGTCAATACACTAAATACAACAGTCATCCTAGGCTGTGCATCTCCATAAACACTTCCTGCCACAGAAACAGAGAAACATATGTAGCTTGGATGTTTTCCTCTGAAGTTTCTACAACGTGAGAATATTTTAAAATGCCTTTATACTAGTCAGAGTGTATAACATCGCTAGGTATGCAAGGAGAAAACATGGATTAGAGTTGACAGTCAGGCTTAATAATTTTAATCAGAATCAGTATTATAAAAATAGCCTTGAAATCCATAAAAGAAGGATTATAGCATTTAAAATAGCCCAGAATTTTCCCTATGATGTAGCAAGCGTCACTCATTCTCTTTTCACCTATATCAAAGTTGGGCTAATTTGAGCATACTGAGATTACTCACATTTTACCCTGATACTTAACAGTTCCTATCAGAGTAAGTTAACAAATGTTAATTGATTAAGTTCTAGAACTCTCTGAGAGGTATGAAGGCATGAGAATGCCAGTTATCTCAAAGACCAAAGAGTTAAGCCAACTGATGTATGGAATGAGAACGCAACCCAAGAGCTCATCTTCCTGGTCCCTTCACTGACACTCAATTTACTGTCCTTTCCAGATTTGCCAATACATGGATGGAAAAGGCGTGTTTCCTGGGAGAAGTCCAAGCTCTCCTTAAAGCCCTATTTCACCAGAGCCAAGCTCCTTTACCAGACATCAGCAGAAGTTTTTTCACCGATTGAAAGTGCAGGTTAAGAAGTGAATTGAGAGCTGCGTGAACGTCCCCGCACAGGAGCAAGTTAGGGGTTCAGTCTCACCAAGCATCTCCAAAAGCAGAGCAGAAGACAATTGGGCAGATGCAAAAAGGCTTCTTAGCAGTGACAGTAATTAGCTATGATTAATGGAGGTGGATGTATAGCAAATTCATTGACACTTCAATCAAAGTGAATGTCTTCCCTGCAGGCTTGTTCCACATGCACTATTGAATGCTGGCCTTGATAAGAACAGAGCAGTAATTCCTGCAGTGCTGGATTTGCCGAATGAAGCAAGGAGGATGCATTACAGTGAAGATTGAATGGGATAATCACAAGTCTCCCTTTCTGGATGTAAAATGGGTACATTTAAGATAATTGATTCCAAAGGGCAGCTAGGCATTTGAACTGAATACTAAGCATTTTTATTACATCTGGCCACTGTTTGCTAGGCACAAAGAAGCACTTTACTGTAAAGACTAAAATGTCTAGCTGATTGAATTGAGTGTCTCAGAATATCAGTGATGTACTCATGGACCGCTCTGAAATAACTCCTCCTGATGCCAACATTTAAATGCCTTTATGTATGGAAAGCGAGGCTGTAGAAAAGCTACTGCTGTAGCTTCTCTCCTTGCTTCTTTGTCTTAAGCTAACACAAGGTTCAATTCACTTCATTGTCTAAGCTATGAAACTTTCCAGGACAAAAGCAAAGACAAACTGAACAGACTCCTTTGTCTCTGCAATACTGCGTTTCCCCTGTAACTCTATGTATCTCTTCTCTAGATGAAGGAAGCCAAAGAAGGCATCTTCCTACGTATGTCAAGTTCCCAGAAGTAAGCTAATACACACCTTGGGTCTGACAGCTTCTGGATGCTGAAAAGCATGAAAGCTTTGCACTTTTCTTGGTGAGAATCTGGTTTCACTGCACACAGCAAGTAATCATTGTCATGTACATACATGCATTTTCTGAGCAGCCTTTGACTCACAGACTAGGTAGAGACTGCCATTTCAGTAACTTCTCCAACTCTGATATTAGTATTTAGTAACCTCCAGATCATCTCCTAACTTCTTTTCTTGCCTCAATAAAATGCAAATAAATCTAGAGCCATCTCCAAGCTTCAAGTAACCCTCAAAACACAGTTAATACACTGATTCCCTCAGCTCGTGAAGACCACACGGAAAACTCTGAACACTTTGCATTATTTACTTCAGTTTTAGCATGTTTGGCTAATGTATAAAAAGATTTAAAGGTTTTAGAATAGGATGTGTGATGTGTGACACAAGCAACCACATTAGTTTTCAATGTCTGCACAGGCAATTCCCCAGCAGTCAACCTTTTGGGGAACATCTGAGGCCAAAGTGTTGCTCCTGGCTGTACACATTGTTCTGAACGTATGAACAATTGCCCCCACCTGACACCAGTGCATGTAAAATACACAGAAAGAATGAAGATATAAGATAGCTGCTCTGCCTCTCTCATGTATGGACAAGGACAGACAGTTTTACTCCCCAACAACATTCTAGTGTGTTCCTAGGGTTTAATAGAATGATGCAGTCATCTTTGGTAGAGAAGACAAAACAGAATTGAAGACCAGCCAAATGAACATAGACTGAGATATCTGACTGCAGGAATGAGAGTTGCACTACACAAGGGTTTCCTAGCTAGATAAGCCACTACAGCTTAGGTTCAGCCATAATCACTCCTCATAACACTGCTCACACAACCTATTGGTGTTTTTTCATCTGCTGCTCCTCCCTCTCTGCATGCACCACGGCTAAACCACGTCCAAGTGGTACTTGAACTGAAGCACTCTTTCAGCCAGGTCCATAAGCTATGTAGTGCTACACAAATCCTTATTTCAAACCTTCAAAATGCAACCACTGACATGTGCAAAAGGTATTTGCATGGCAGAAAGGAAGCTTCTGGGTCAGAGCCAGCTGACACACATGACATCCTGCAAGAGGTGTATACTGGTGTACTTTGTTTACTGAATGCAGCTGTCTTACACTGAAAAGATTTATTTGTTTTCCCTGGTTCTATAACAATGTAGTAACCCACTTTTGCTTTTCACAATAGGTTTGAATAGATAAAGCTGTAATGGATTCCCATCTTAAAACTCCAAGTTTCTATAGAAACTGCATCTATAGAAAACAATTCAGGGAGCTCCCAGAAATCATCCTTCCAGAGACAACCATGTTATTTAGAAGACATCATCTTTTTTTCTTTTGCCCTTTGCCAATGTGCCCAGAAAGTAACTTTCCTCTTTTTGAGCAACCTTGTTTCTAGCATGTCTTTGCACATAGTGCTAGACACTCAATATGACCAGGTAGATTTTTCAAGCTTAAAATAAAGTACTTCTTTGATTTCGGTGACTAGATAAAATAAGCAAGGTTACAATTTAGAACTTAATTCAACAAAATACTCAAGTATGCAAACTACTTGTCAACAAAGTGATCAAAATGATTACATGCAGTAGTTAATATTCAAAGACTTTCTGATATCCTAGTCAAAGCTGAGAGACATTGCACACTGGAGGGCCAAAACTTACAGCTATAATTTGAAGTGCACTTGCAGAATAAAGGTAGAATCTGACTTGCAATGTCAGTACAAATCAGTACATGTGCAATGGTTTTCTACTACAAAGCTGTTTTGTGCTATAGTCAATGAAGGATAGTATATGGTCAGTTAGACACCAGGATAAACAATATCCATTCATTCACAAAACCCTAATGCAGCTACTACCCCTTTCAAAATATATGCCTGGGTAACAATAAAAAACATAGCTGCAATAAAAATCTATCACCTGCATTTATTAATAAGCTGTTCAAGTGCCAAATAGAAACCTCTCATCTGTAATGCTAAATAATGGGTTTCTAGTCTTTTTTTTACAAATGTTGGGCTCAAACTGTAGGTTGCAAGGTGCAGAAGAAGCTATGCTAATTCACATCAGCTCTCTAGAGACTGTAGATTATATGACAAAGCACTTCTAGCTGTATGAGAGCTCTACACCTTTTGTATGGGAACTGTAGCATTCTGCATAAGGCCAAGCAACTATCAGACACCAAATATAAGAGAAAGATCCAGCTTGTTAGTATATATCGTCCACTCAGGATCTGCAAGTCCAAAGTCTCAAGTTTCTCCAGTAAAAAAAATACTACTTTAGCAAAGTGCAGAATTACAGACTTTATTCTGTCTAGATTTCAGCACAATGTCATATGCCAAATAAGCACTCTCTGAAATTGGTGCTCATAATGTTTCTCTTCCTGAATTCCACAAAATTTGAGAAGGGCTGAGGTATACTGTACTATTTCCATACTTAAGAACCCTGTCATTGCCACTCAGCTGCCCATTTTCATGAAACCTGAAGAAAATAGAAAACTTGGGAGATTATAACCCTGCCCAGCCGTCAAATTTACCTTAACTTTATTAGCAGACTTAAATGTTACTTTGGAGACAAAGGAAAGAAGTGAGACTTGCTGCCTGAGGTACCCATCTCCACATAACGTTCTAATCTTCGTTTTCTTAGGAAACCAGAGTACAAACCCATCCTTGTAATACTCACAATTACCAGAGGGATCTTCAACATTTAAATAACCTTTTCCCAATTTAGTATAATCACAGCGGAGAATGTACCCTTTCCTCAAATCTCTTACTGCCTGAACAACACTGGCAGATAAATGGTGAAGCACTCACTAGAAAACCAAGTAGACCCAATGGTAAACATGCTCAGTCTGGCAATTTATATATCTTTGGTTTTTAAATGCATTTTTGTTTTGTCTCCCTCGGCTAGTGGTTTTTTTGCACTGCAATCTCTCCTATGGGCTAAAGGCCAGTAACTGCAGCTCAACTAGTGTGTGCTTAACTTACTTTACCATGATATTAATACTGAATCCCTCCTGCACTGGAGGCTATCAGGTACAGGGCCTCTGTGTGTGTGCAGGCAGCTTTTAGCACACCCATGACAACCAAACAATGCCGAACCTGGAAACCTGTGGGAAAAAAACAATTAAATCAGCAGCAAGATCAGAACTTCAATCTGTAAATCTCTCCTCTTTAGCGATCTGTTAGTTTCTTCCAGCCTAGGTATACAGGTGGCCCCTGAGCGGGCTTCTTGGGATTTGCCATAGGAGAAAAAAGGACAGGGAGGGAACACTTGGAGAACTATAAATCCAATACTGGTGCATGCTGTTGGCTGGTCTAATCCCAGATGAAGCAAAAAAGTGACTTTGTGTGGACTGCAACAAGCCATGTGTCAGACCCACTTGGACATGCTCATGAGAGCTAAGCTTTGTTCCACCTCTGCTTATCTTGAAGTCCCTAGGTGCTCTAGCATGAGTATGAGTGATAACAAAGCAATACTGAAATTCAGAACAGTTGCCTTGGGCTTCGATGGCATGATGGCAAGATGGACTTTGAGTGTATTTAACAACTCCTTCCTCCCCACTCTTCTCCTCGCCCCCCTCCCCCCACCCCCCCCCACCCCAGTCCTTTTTCTTGGCTCTGGCTTCTATTTATTAGTCTTTGAGGGTCTGAAATTAAATGCAATTGATCTGCAGGAGATGTGGAAACAATACAAAGTTTGTGGGACTAACTTTTGGTTAAACCTCCTGAATAATCAAGTTGTTGAAAAGGGTGGAAGAAGGGGGAGGGATATATAAGTGGACAGAGTTAGAAAGATTTTTTTTTCACTTTAGAGCTTAAAATTATAAAACCCAGAGACTTCAAGCATGAGGTAATTTTCCCCAACATCCTGCTTTCTAAAAATATCTGCTAGCTCTCTTCTTTCTCAACCTAATTAAAATCACTGATATCAGAGCCTTCAGTTATGTCAACAGCTGTCCTGCCTCCTCTTTCCTACCTGTGACAGCAGATGCCATGTTTCTGCAAAAAGCAGTCACGGGTCTGCACCAAGATCTTCACTTTGCCTGTGTTGGGGAACTGTGTGAGGAAGGAACTCTCCAATAGCGCAGTCAGGCAAAGGAAAAATAGCAGAAGGGAAATTGTGACCCAAAGCAAAACTTGTATTTTTCGATACATTTGCATCTCTAGTTTGTCTACACTGCCAGGCACCCAGTTTGTGGGATATTCTCAAAGACTACAAAGTCTAGAAGAGTGTTGATAATACAAATAACAGGTTGATCCTCTGTGGGGGCTGTGGCATAGTTTGGAGGTCTTCAGGGACTCCATTTCTCAATATGCATTTGTTGGTGTGAATTTTTACGTTTTGTAGCCACATAGCAGCCTCTTTGCTATATAAATTACTATGCATTCAGAGTCTCTTCCAGAATGTGTTTTGCAGAGCATAAGTCTGTCCTCACCAAAATACAGTGCTGAAAAACTAACTCACAAACAACGTGTAACTACTAAACACTTCATATGGTTCTCTGTGAGGTGTCAGGAGGACATTGTGATGAAAAACTGAACCTTAAAAATGAATAATGAAATGCATCTGCAACAGATTGTCTCCATATTTCACTCATAATTTTTGGAATCTGCATTTAAACAGATTCCAGGGATGTCTAATTTAGATACCAAGCATCTTTTCACTGATCCAGTGAAGATAAACCTTCTCTCTGTGTGTTCCTTTCTAAAAGAGGAAAATAGTGGATCTATGCCTGGAAAATATAAAGATGAACCTCAACAGATTATTTCTTTTCTTGAAGATATTGGAGAGGGATAATGATAGGAAAGACTAGCAGAAAATGTACCAAGGGGATTCCTTCCTTGTTTTGCATCATCATTCATATATGTTTTTTTATCCTCTGGTAACTACAAATCAAAAGACAATGCCCAAGTCATTACCATTAGCTTTTATAGCCTTTGGCTAGAAAGGGATTTGTTTAGTTTTAAAATTAATAAAATTCTAAAAAGGAAACAGTTATTTTACTGGCCCAAGAACTGAGGCAAGTTTCCAAAGACCAGTTCTTCCATGCAGCAAGTGAATCATCATTTCCAGGAAATTACAGAATCATAGAATCATTTAGGTTGGAAAAGGCCTTTAAGCTTATTGAGTTCAACCATTAACCTAGTGCTGACATGTACAAAACTAAAACATATCCCTAAGCACCACATCTACAGGTCTTTTAAATATCTCCAGGGTCAGTGACTCAACCACTTCCCTGGGCAGACTTTTCCAGTGCTTGACAACCCTTTTGGTGAAGAATTTACCCATAATGTCCCATATAAACCTTTCCTGGTGTATCTTTGGGCTATTTATCGCTTACCACTTATTACTTCAGAAAACAGATCAATGTTCACTTTGTTTCAAACTCTTTTCACATAGTTGTGGAGAACAACAAGGACTCTCCTCGGCCTCCTTTTTTCCAGGCTAAACAACCTCAGTTCCTTCAGCTGCTGCTCATAAGACTTTTTCTCCAGACCCTTCACTGCTTTTGTTGCCCTTCTTTGGACAAAACTCCTGCACTTCAACATCTTTCTTGGAACCCACAATCATCATCATTTGGAATCCACAGTCATCATCGTTAATATCAGACCGCTTGACATAGTGACATCCTGGCTCATGGAAGAAGCCACACACAGCTTACAAACCTAGGAGATAATAATGACTTAAAAAAAAAATCAGATGAAGGATAGAGACCTTGAAAAATGTACCCTTTAGCCCTTATCTTACGATGCAATTTATTTGTGATCTTTGGTTTATCCTCTCTCTTCATCCTTGTGGTCACATTCCACATGTGGTGGATGAAAAACTGAATATGAGTGAGCAATATGTGCTTGCAGCCCAGAAAGCCAACTATATCCTAGGCTGCATCAAAAGAAGTGTGGCCAGCAGGTCGAGGGAGGTGACTCTGCCCCTCTACTCTGCCCTGATGAAACCCCACTTGCAATGCCACGTCCAGTTCTGGGGTCCTCTGCATAAAGAGGTCACGGACTTGTTGGGAGTGAGTGCAGAGCGGGGCCATGAAGACAGTTAGAGGGCTGGAGCACCTCTCCTAGAGAGACAGGCTGAGAGAATTGGAGTTGTTCAGCCTTGAGAAGAGAAAGCTCTGTGGACACATTAGAGACACCTTCCAGTACCTAAAAGGGATCTACAAGAAAGCCAGATAGAGGATTTTTGCAAGGGCATGTAGTGATAGGACAAGAAGTGATGTATCCAACCTGAAGGAAGGTAGATTTAGATTAGATATTGGGAAGAAGTTCTTCAGTGTGAGACTCTAGATGCTCTGGAACAGGTTGCCCAAAGAGGCTGTGGGTGCACCATCCTTGAAAGTGTTCAAGGCCAGATTAGAAGGGGCTTTGAGAAACCTGATCTACTGGAAGCTGTCCCTGTCCATGGCATGGGGCCTGGACTAGATGATCTATAAGGTCCCTTCTAACACAAACCATTCCACAATTCCTATAAACTTTGTTTGACTCAGGTATTTAACTATAAGTTAAATTTGACTATTGTCAAAACTTAAATCTCCTTAAATGCCATCTGTACAGCTGCAGTCAGGGAGGACTTACCTGACCTTACACACAGCCTACAGGTATAACTAGTAATCAGTTAGTTGAAATCTAGAAGGTGACTGAAACATTAAGATTTCATATCCTATTGTCTTGCTGCCTTGCACCACATGTGAAGTCTTTCTACACACCACATTCCAATGTATTTGACCTTCTCCACAGAAATAACATTTAACTCATAGAAAATGGGGTTGAACACATTCATGAAAAGTTCTGTCTTTCTGAAAAGACTGCTTCTGAGCTCCTTTTCAAAGCCCTGAGGAAGAAGGAATGCCACATCCAAAACGTACACTCTGCTCTCATTCACAAGTGGTCACTCTGTGGGACTGGTCCATGACTTTACAGGTGTTTGCCCCATCAGTTCCTGGAACAGTTCATGAAGGTAGAAGTGAGCTTTTCCTTTCACTTGTGAAGGAATCAATATCATCATCATCACCACAACAAGAAGGCTCTCCCATAGCAAAGGAAAGAAATTTGTCACAAATTAACCTTCAGTTGTAACAGGCTAATCAATTGCAAACTTTTTGCCAGCACTAACTACTATGAGCACTTGGTATCTTCAGAGTCTGAGTAAAGGAGGCCTCTGAAAATTCTTCAATTCATTAGAACGGAAGTATAAATTACAAATCAACACATGACAAAATAATTGTAAGGATTTCTCCTCTCAACACTGCATTGCCCAATACCTAATTACATTGAGTTGCTACCTGCTAGCTCCATTTGAGTTAGGATCTGTCTGTAAGGACAAAACGACCTTGAAAAAAACAAGGCCTTTGACAAAACTGATGGCACCTGATCAAACGAGAAGGAAAAAATTTAAAGGAGAAGTCTCAGAGAGCTGAATGTTCCATCTGTTTGGAGAAAAGTAGAAAAGAAATGAAAACCAATGACACATGAAGAGTGAACTGAGCAACAATTTTGTTTAATTACTGAGCAAGAATGGAGAAACAAGGTACATTCCTAGTACTGAAAGGTTTTTCTTTGAAGTGGCATCTCCTAATATTCTAGATCCTAAATGAACAGAAGATATGTGCTGTGCTACTGTATCACCAAAATTATCTACTGCCAGTGAACTGAAGTAATTGGTTGTTCAGACCATTTACATCCAATTAAAATGCTGTGAAATCACTGACAAATCTTATATCTCTGGCAAGAGGTAGTATTAAAATTTACTCATATTACTAGTATTAACAGTTCTTAATTTGGTACTTAACAGATTCAAATAACATATGTCTTAATGCTTTTCTGTTGCAGATCTCTCTGGATGTATTCTACTATCACAGGAAAAGAAATTCTCTAAGGGGTGCACAATACCTAGAGCCCGATCTGCCTAACAGAGAGTATGAACTCTCTCTGTGTGGGCTCTGTCAAGAAAGATTTAACTTATTCTTGACACACTTGATGGTGAAATGATCATCCTAAAAATAGCAATTGACAAGTTTTAATACCAGATAAATTAGACAAATTCTTTCCTCTTTTGCTTTTTAAATGAACCTGTTTTGTTCCATAGTTTACCAAGGTATGAGAACTAATGGATAAAATCTTGTTGGCTCTAAGCCACTTAGCAACCTTGAGGGTGGAGTCCTTTGCAGAAAAAAAAAATCTGCTTTGCAGCAAAGACAAAACAAGGTAGAAATACATTTCCTGTAAAGTAATAATTATATGAAAGCAAGAAATGGCATTAGAAGTACTGAGTCACTTTAACTGGAATATCTGTTGATAAATACCACACAAAAATGTAAAGACCAAAAGGGACCATAAAGGTCTTCCTTCTTACCTCACTAACTGTCATGGACAAAAAACCATTTTGTTGTAGACAGGAATTGTTTAGTCTCAATGGAGGGTGCCTCTCTGATCTAAAAGCTCCTTTTTTTCAATGAAAATTTTATTGACAAGAAGTGTGCTGCATTTCCAAGGACATCATTAATTTAGGGTTAAAGGTGGCTCCAATCCCTCTTTAAAATGTCATCTCATTTCACTAACTGAAGAATATTGCTCTTGACAAGAAGTCAATACAGTCCCACTGAGGGCAAAGGTATAATTACTGGCAAAAGAAGGAAGAAATACAATATTGTTTTAGTTGTCTTCTCGAATAGGTGCATGTTCTTCTCAAAAAAATTCCCTAATTTGGGCCAAACAAGCAAAATGGTATATCACTCATCTGCTATTAAGCATTTCAGCAGCATTTGACAAATGCTTTTTTCAGAACTTTGTCCTCTGATGTTTAATTTCAGTGCCCATTCAGAGCTCGCCATTCTCAATCCAAGCACCAGAGCAGGAGGCCGTCACCTTATGGTGTTAAGCCTTTGGGAGCAGATTGTCTTATGCTCCACACATGAAATATTATTCACACAGTTGTGTGAGGCTGTGATTGTTAATTATTGTAAATAACAGTAAAAACCCAATATTTTTTGAGTTCATCTTCCACTTCATCTCTTCTTACCCTCTTTAAAATGCTGGGTGTCGTTAAGGGAAGGCAGCATGGCACAAACTCATGCTCAGGCTTTCTACTGTACCTTTACTCCAACACCAGCATCCAGTGTCAGCTCACAAGGAACATAGCATTTGGGTAAGGATGATCTGAAATGTTAGAAGACCTCTAGGCCTATGCTTCACTGATAGCTTTCTCCATAAAAAGACTACTCTAGTCATATTGCATATTTTTGGTACATTCTAAAATACCTGTACAGAGGCTAATATAGTCAAAGCAAATACTTTTAATAGCATATTAGTCATGCATGTAAGCACATTTCCAGGTGATTTTACACATAGCTATATGTAAATAACCAACTCATAACCACTCAAAAGACTGTTAATCTATAAACAGAACAGTGATCTGTAATACCACTAAGTCTGAATTAAATCTGATTCAGCTAAGAGTATTAATGCTCCTTTGCAGCTGCTCAGAGTGTCAATGATAAGTCCCAAAGCCATGCTATTTTCATCTTGCAATAAAATGCACCGGCCTAAAGTGTCCTACACACTTTGTCATGAACTTTCAAGATTTTAATTTGATTTAACACATTTATAAAGGATAAATCTGGACTTATGAATACCTGTTATGGATTTTCTTCTTCCTTCACCCTCTCTGGATGAAAAGAAAGAGTTATACTGTTCTGTAGTGGGAAACTAACAACAAATTAAGGACGCAGAGGGTAAATAAACCAGAGTGTCTTTAAATCTTCCTTTTAAGTAAAAAGGGAAAAAAAATATAAGTAAATGTCAAATTATAAATTGTGTCTAAATAGATCATACTGAGTTAAAGTCTAATAGATCATACTGAGTTCTCAAGTAGAATTTTTCCTGTCATCTATAGCCAGAAGTGTAACAAGCTCGGGAAAGAGATGGTTAGGGATTGGCATAATAATACAGTTTCAGTCCAGTTAAAGAGAGTTATCTAATATACTATATCTGTAAATATAGTACCATGTTAAAGGTTTCAAATAGCTGAAGACAAGAATAACTCATTTTTTAGGCAGAGCACTGGCTGCATCACGGGAAGGGCCATATATATCTCAATAGGCTGATGATCTCCATGGTGGAGAAGGCAGATGTCTCAAAAACACAGAGAGCTTTTCTACTGCAATGTGACGTGGCAGAGGCATAAAGTTCCCGTGAAGAAAAGAGAGTCATTGGACTGGACAGTTCAATCATGCTAAGTGGCAGAGATCCAGCAGTCTTCATTTCCAGAGTGTGGTAGTTTAACCACTGATAATTTATCATCAAAAGATGTAAGACTGTATAGGGGATAGGGCTTGGCAGCTAAGAGACTGAGCAGCATTTGTTATAGTCTAAATACTGATAATGTTTTAACTGCCTGAGATAGGAGTGATGTTACACTTTTTTAAATGGATTGGATATATCAGGACAACACCAAAAAAATATAGGCATGACAAGCCACATAATTGTCTTGCTGCAAAAGAGACTTGAAATTGTAATTTATTAAAATCATAGGCTTCCAGAAGAGCAACAGGGCACACTGTGATGTGAAGCAAAGTGTTCACATCATGATAGTTCAGTTGAAATTTGTAATATGATACTTCCTATCCCTTCCTCAAAGACATCCATGGAATCTCATCAAATTTCAGACATGATAATAAAAAATGCACTGAAGTTGGTGCAAACAAAAGACCAGTCCCAATCCTAATAAGAATCTTGAATTTTTCCATCTATTTTTTGTGTGAAGCAAATATACATAATATACAAATTTAAAAGGAGAACATCTCAGACAGCTGTAAAACTGTTGGACAAAAAAAAAAAAAGCTTTTACTTTAGTGAGCTAGATCTTCTAGACTAGTCTCTATCAGGAGGTCACAACTGTGTGGTCGGTTGTTGCTTTCTTTTAAGAGCATCTGCACAGACATGCAAACTTAATATTTTAAACATTTACAGAGTCCAGGCTGCAATTCTCTGTCTATCAGCAAGAATGGACATCAAAACAAGTATGCAACTGGGATTCTTATCTTCTTAGTGAAACACCACACAGAAGGCCCAAGCAGATAGAGGCTGCATGATGGAGACAGGACAAGAAGTGTGTCAGGGATTTGTATGGTATTTTCTGCAAAGACCATTGGGTTTTCCCAGTGAGGCTGCAGAACAGAGGAAATCAGAAGTAAATAGCCAAGGCAGAGGTTCTGACAGTCAGGACAAAAAGGACCATGAGCTAACAGCTCTGCTACATTTCATGCTTTTCAGTATAAACATCATTTAACTGTGTGCACTTCAGCACTTCTAGTGGGACTGTAGATGCACATAGGGTCTTCAACAGCTAAAGATAATGTGAAAAACAAGCCACAGGTTACACTTGTCATATAACTAGCCAGAGAAAAAATTTCCAGATCAACCAGTGCCATGCAGGTACACCTTGGGAAATCACCTATCAAGCACTATCTGTTGTGAGTTAAAGGTCAATCTGCCTTCCAGTACACTGTACACATAGAGAGAATGCTGTCAGTTTAATATGTTAATTGAAAATAGCTACTCTGCTTTTAATTCACATCCAGTTGCAGTCCAACGTAACTTTCTGATGTAGACGTGGATTCAGGAACCTCTAACAAAAGCTGAGAGCCAGCATGTTCTGGACTAGGTTTTTCCAAATGTTCAGAAGTATTTGTGCAACACATCAAGCTGACAGCTTCAAAATAAACACAAAAAATAAAATAAATTTAAGGATAATCCAAAACTACTGAGTTGCCTGTGGCAGTCTCAAAACTACTGACTGTCAAAAAAATCAACTTAAAATTGCAGCACTTATGATTTTATGATTGTATCTCAAACGCTGGCAAAACTGTAGGCCTTGGGCAAAGTCCCTCAGTGAGAAGTAAGTTTAATCTTCAATCAACATAATTTTAGCTGTGGAAAAACAACCTGAACTATGGCTTACAAAATTACCAAAAGCTAGTAATTACTAGCTTGGACTACTCATAAATAATAGCAGTTCGTCTTTTGGAAATGCTGCTAGAATATGTACTGCATCAGAAACAGGCAATTGATGTCCTTGAAGATAAGTATAATCTGGAAATAACTGCTATTACAACAGTAATACGACAAACAGAAAAGGATTCTCTATAGTAAAAATGCTGCATGACAGGGGGTCTGCAAAACACAGCTAACTGACAAACATTCACCATTTTCGTCAAGGAGAGTATGCAGTACACAATTGCTGACATCAGCCATCTGAATTTGCAGAAGCAGTTCAAAACGCCCAAATTCCATTTCTTTATATGAAAGATCATATTTATGGCAAAATCTTCTATTTGAGTCCACTGTTGATTGACAGACATGGTGGCCTACCAATGGACTCAAACGGGATTTTCTTAGCAATTTGAGGGGGAACTTAAATATCTTTAACCTGTACAACTAAAACACTAAGGTCAGCACTGGCTACTCACATGATTTTATTTTGATTCATATGATTTCAATTTCTAAAAAATATTGTTGCAGCTCCTAGAGTCATAGAACTCCACAGCATCTTCTTTTTTTCTTTTCCTTTTTAAATTTTTTTTTCCAGTAAATGTCTAGATCTTGCAGCTGTGGAGAAATTTGTGAAGAGGATCCCATAAAAGTTTACAGAAAAGGACCAGACTACAATCTGAGGGCTTATTTCTTTAAAAATATTATTGATATCTTTAAAATCCTACAACCCATCAAAAAATCAGATAGTCTAATGTTTTCATATCACAAATTGTAAAGGCTATAAGGTTGCAGAACAGAGGGATGCAGAGATTCGCTCCTCTCTTGTGTCAGCACATGCAAACTTTTAATTAGATCTGAAAAAAATGCCTGTCAAATCTGCCAAAGGGCCTGATGCTCTGTGACTTCTCAGAGGACAGAGTGGAATTTTGCAGAACAGGGGTGTCAGTGACATTGGCCTGCAGAGTTCAGGATGGATCACGCACTCCAGGCCTTATCTGTTTAGGAACTTTTTCTAGAATGGCCATTCTTCATTAGCTCTTCTAGGCAATGATGTATCAGAATGAATAGATTTTATTCTGAATTAACAAGGCTAAGATTAGTCTGAATAAAGAATCAACTATGTCAACTGCAAGGAACTACAACGTTTTAAATTCATACCCTATTTTAATCCTACTTCCTCCATCCTTTCCCTTCCACCAAGGAACCTGAGACTCAGAAACCAAAAATCCTTTCTAAGCTTTTCCATAGGAAAAAGAGAAACCTAAAAACACACAGTCGCAGCAGATTTACTATGTTAAAAAACCCAAAACACAAAATGCATCAGTTGGGTAGGAGACATTTTTACATAAATACATGCTAAACTGCACAGTACAATCTGTGTGACGTCACTTGAGTTATTAAAGGTGATGCTCAGTTTAGTGTGTAATACAGTGTGTTATGGTGTCTAATAGCACTTCAAGCTCAGTATGCTTCTGAGCTGCACCTAGCATCCTGAGAAAGTAACCAAGGAGAAGCCTCAGAATGTGGAACTTGCTGAAGCAAGAAGTTAACCTTTTGGTACGCACAGCAGAGTGGAGAATATGTTAAAGTTGATTTCCAAAACATGTTAAAATTCATTTTCAGATAAAGATATTAGCTAATTTTATGACCTTTTAAAATAATCTACAATGAGGTGCCTTAAGCATTATTTAATAACATTGTACTGCTGAGAGTTGAGTGTCAACTGCTATCAGCTATTTGCAGACTTGAGTGGACATCTTGGGACTCACATTTTGGAGAACTGGTGGGCCAACTGGAAAAAACCCAGGGTCAAGTAACAAAAATGCCTGGAAGTCAGGAAGACCATGATTGATTTGGAGTAAGAGGGGATAAAGTCACATTCTGTAAGGGGGAAAAGACATGAAATGATACTTCAGTTTCCAAAACTTTGAAGAGAGGCTAGAGTTAATAAGTCAATGGATCCTGATGGGATGCATCCTGGAGTGCTGAGAGAGCTGGCTGATGTGATTGCTAAGCCTCTCTCCATCATTTTTGAACAATCATGGAGGACAGGCAAGGTGCCTGAGGACTGGAGAAAGGCCAGTGTCACTCCAGTCTTCAAAAAGGGCAGGAAGGACAACTCAGGAAACTACAGGCTGGTCAGCCTCACCTCCATCCCTGAAAAAGTGATGGAAAAACTCATCCTGAATGCTGTCACTGAAAATATGAAGGAAAAGATGGTTATCAAGGGGAGTCAACATGGCTTCACCAAGGGGAAATCATGGTTGACCAACCCGATAGCTTTCTATGAGTGCAGCGATGTCATCTCCCTTGACTTCAGCAAGGCTTTTGACACTATCTCCCATAACATCCTCATCAGAAAGCTCAGGCAGTGTGGCTTGGATGAGTGGACAGTGAGGTGGATTGAGAGCTGGCTGAATACCAGAGCCCAGAGGGTGGTGATCAATGGCACAGTACTGAGCTGGAAGCCTGTGGCCAGTGGAGTTCCACAGGGATGGGTTCTGGGACCAGTCTTGTTCAACATCTTCATCAATTACATAGATGAGATGACAGAGTGTACCCTCAACATGTTGGCTGATGACACCAAACTGGGAGGACTGGCTGATTCCCCAGAAGGCTGTGCTGTCATTCAGTGGGATCTCGACTGGCTGGAGAATTGGGCAGAGAGGAACCTCATGAGGTTCAACAAGGACAAGTGCAGAATCCTGCATCTGGGAAGGAATAATCCCCTGCACCAGTACAGGCTGGGGATTGAACTGCTGGAGAGCAGCTCTGCAGAGAGAGACCTGGGAGTCCTGGTTGATAATAAACAGAACATGAGCCAGCAATGTGCCCTTGTGGCCAAGAAGGCCAATGGCATCCTGGGATGTATCAAGAAGAGTGTGGCCAGCAGGTCAAGGGAGGTTCTTCTCCCCCTCTACTCTGCCCTGGTGAGGCCTCATCTGGAGTCCTGTGTCCAGTTCTGGGCTCCTCAGCTCAAGAGGGACATGGAAGTGCTGGAGAGAGTCCAGCACAGGGTCACCAAGATGATCAAGGGTATGGAACATCTTTCTTACGAGGAAAGGCTGTGGGAACTGGGGCTGTTTGGTCTGGAGAAGAGGAAATTGAGGGGAGATCTTATTTATTAATTTATCTAATTTGAGGGGAGATTAACATTTATAAATATCTAAAGGGTGGGTGTCAGGAGGTTGGGACGTCCCTTTTTTTTCTGTAGTAGATAGTAGCAGGACAAGGAGCAATAGGATGAAGCTGGAACACAAAAAGTTCCACTTAAACATAAGAAAAAACTATTTCACTGTGAGGGTGATGGAGCAGTGGCACAGGCTGCCCAAAGGGGTTGTGGAGTCTCCTTCCCTGGAGGTCTTCAAGACCCGCCTGGACATGTTCCTATGTGACCTGATCTAGGTGACCCTACTTCTGCAGGGGGG
Organism: Colius striatus; assembly: GCF_028858725.1. Classification (NCBI taxonomy): domain Eukaryota; kingdom Metazoa; phylum Chordata; class Aves; order Coliiformes; family Coliidae; genus Colius; species Colius striatus. The sequence continues at coordinate 35,008,214 of NC_084790.1, forward strand.
TTGGACTAGATGATCTCTAAAGGTCCCTTCCAACCCCTACCATTTTATGATTCTATGAGAGGAGAGATGGAGCACTCTGTTCTCTGTGTCTGTAGCAAATGAGACAAGTGGCTATGTACCTAAGCAGCAGTGAGGTTAGTGAACATGAAAAGCTCTGCAGCAATGCAAGGGTTTCCTGGGGGCACTGTGGAGAGCCAGCCCAACACTGGAGACCCTTCATATGTGTTAGAAGAATGTGTTACCAAGTGACCTTTAGGTAAAGAAAAAGATGACTGATACCACCTTTCAATTCTGGGTGTATTTGACATGTGCTATGGCCAAGCAGCGGCAGAACTCCTGCTCACCAACTGGCTACATTAAACACTCAGTTTTACTGAGGATTCTCTGTACTATCTCCACTGCCAAAAAAATGAGACCAAACTGCTGCCAAAATACAGAAAATGGGTGAAGTTTGATCGTATGAGGCTATAAGGATCCATTCTCCCTTTACCTTAAAGCTTTCAGAGGCAGAGCCAGGGAGTGCAATCATGCTGTGGCACAGATTTCAGAAAAGACCTATGCACAGCTTTCTGCCATGAGAGCTCAATAGATCTAGCAGTTTCTGCTGCCATGCCTGTTTTGTGGAGGAGATCCTCCACTCTTTGCAGTTTTCATGTGCACTTCTCCCATAGACATCCCCCTGCGTTACACAGCTAGTGAGCTAGAAAATGCAATCCAAAACCACCTGTTTGTCTTTTGTTGCAAAGAAGGGTCACACTTTTCCACAAGCAAAGGAGCAAGATGGATGTGGTTTCAGCCACTCACTACCTCATTGTGCAGTGACCGCTCTCTCCTGAAACCCTCATCTTCCAGCACTTTTACCCTTCCATGCTCATGCTGATAACATCAACTCCTCTACCTTTCCTCCACCAGCTTGGAACATCAAAAGGCTGACTAGAAAATGTCAATGCAAATCTAGCTGCATGCTCTCTCTTTTCAAGAGAATGACATAAGCAAATATTTCATAGTCCAGGCCTGAATTACTTTACAAATAATTACACCTACCTCTGATACTTTTCTGGGATCAGTGCACTGAAATTTCTGCAGTTAACAGCTGCATTACCCTAAAGCATTCATTATAGAACCCTTTCTGCTACCAAGAAGCAGAAGCAAATAAATTTTCTCAAGATAGAACATGCATGCATTTCATTCCCATCATGCACTATCGAGAAGTCTCTGAGCAGCAGATGGGGCTTGCAGGCTTCTCCTTGTAGCGACTAGATTTTACATCACTAAATATAGTTATTTCCCCATCTGTTTCCCCTCTACCATCATCAGCTCCTGCTTAATCTCCACAGACTCAAAGTATAAAGGTGCAGTCTTGATTTTTCTTCACACAACCAACATATTTGCATCATTCCTAAGATTTTTGAACATATCTTCACTTTGTCTCTCTAAGTCAGCACTTTGCCAATGCTATAAAAGTTTGGAACAGCTATATTTGACACTGAACTCTACAGTTATAAACTGAACTAAGACTGTCACTATAAAGGAGATACAGAGTTACTCTAGCAGGTTTCTATAGGACAGATAACAATGCAGTGGAATGAGGATTGAAAGTACTTTTACATAGCACAAAGAAGCAGTAAAACATAGACCTAGGCAACCTACTCAGTTCCCTCAGCTTAACCAAAAGATGTGAGAAGAACAGACTCTACAAAGCAAATATCTTGGCAGATTCCAGGAAATTAATATGGAGACAACAGCATAAACTGAAGTGCATTCATTGTATTTACACACAAACACACAGATACTTTATATGTGTTTGAGTAAGCGCCTGCGCTGCCTCTACACCAATGCACACAGCCTGGGGAATAAGCAGAAGGAACTGGAGATGTGGGTGCGGATGTGGGGCTACAACCTCATTGTGGTCACAGAGATGTGGTAGGACAGCTGCCATGACTGGAGCACAGCCATGGAGAGTTATGTATTGTTCAGGAAGGACAGACTGACAAGGTGTGGAGGTGGAGTTGCTCTCTATGTGAGGGAGCAATTAATGTGTACTGAACTGTGCCTGGGTGGGGATGAGGAGAGAGTACAGTGCCTATGGGTAAAAATTATTGGGCAGGGCAAGGCAGGTGATATTGTTGTAGGAGTCTGCTACAGGCCACCTGATCAGGAGGAGGATGTGAATGAGGCTTTCTACAAACAGCTGAGAGCTGCCTCATGATCACAATCCCTGGTCCTCATGGGGGACTTCAACCACCCTGATACTTGCTGGGATAGCCACACAGCCAAGCACACGAAGTCCAGGAGGTTCCTATGGATTGCTGATGACAATCCTCAGCAAGTTCGCTGATGACACCAAACTGGGAGGACTGGCTGATGGAGCACTCTGCCATTCAGCAGCATCTTGACTGGCTTGAGAGCTGGGCCGAGAGGAACCTCATAAGATTCAACAAGGTCAAGTGCAGAATCCTGCATCTGGGAAGGAACAACCCCCTGCACCAGTACAGGCTGGGGGATTGAACTGCTGGAGAGCAGCTCTGCAGAGAGAGACCTGGGAGTCCTGATTGGTAACAAGCTAAATATGAGCCAGCAATGTGCCCTCGTGGCCAAGAAGGCCAATGGCATCCTGGGATGCATCAAGAAGAGTGTGGCCAGCAGGTCAAGGGAGGTTCTTCTCCCCCTCTACTCTGCCCTGGTGAGGCCTCATCTGGAGTCCTGTGTCCAGTTCTGGGCTCCTCAGCTCAAGAGGGACAGAGAACTTCTGGAGAGAGTCCAGTGCAGGGTCACCAAGATAGTTAGGGGACTGGAACATCTTTCATACAAGGAAAGGCTGTGGGAACTGGGGCTGTTTAGTCTAGAGGAGAGGGGGGATCTTGTTAATATTTACAAATATCTAATTGGTTGGTGTCAGGAGGTTGGGACATCCCTTTTTTCTATATTAGCTAGCAACAGGACAAGGGTTAATAGGATGAAGCTGGAACACAAAAAGTTCTACTTAAATATAAGAAAAAACCTATTACATTGTGAGGGTGACAGAGCAGTGAACAGGCTGCCCAGAGGGGTTGTGGAGTCTCCTTCCTTGGAGGTCTTCAAGACTTGTCTGGGTATGTTCCTATGCGACCTGATCTAGGTGAACCTGCTTCTGCAGGGAGGTTGGACTAGATGATCTGTAAAAGTCCCTTCCAACCCCTACCATTCTATGATTCTATGATTCCCAGCAAAAATAAGGGTGGTTGAAGTTCCCCATGAGGACGAGGGATTGTGATCGTGAGGCAGCTCTCAGCTGTTCATGGATGAGGCCTTCTATGAACCAACGAGGAGGTGTGTGCTGCTCTCATCAGTTCCACAGTATTTCCATTAAAATGCAAAAATATCTGACAACAATGACTTACAAAAAAAGGATGAGAACAATGGCTCACAAGAAAGGGTGATAGGGACCACTGTTGTACAGTATTTGGGCACTACTAGTTTAGTGGGATACTCATGAAGTTGGGTTAATGTTTTATGCATATATCCATACATATAATCACATGAATATCTTATAAAGGTGCTCATCCCCACTAAGTGTTGGGCACTCTTCTAGCTGCCTAAGACCATATGCCAGCTCCAGACAAGGATTTCTGAAGGCAAGCAACATCTGATAAGAGTGACAAGAGCTAGTTCTGAGAATTGTTTTGTTTCCTTGACAGTTCATATGTTACAGATTTTGTAAGGAGACACAATGCATGAGGCAAAGCTTAAACTCCAGAGATAACTTCTCCCATCCCTTGCATTTTTCAGCATGTCTTGGATAAAAACCACAAATGAACATAAATAAGTACAAAAGAATAACAAATCAAGAGAACACAAGTGTCTTTAAACCCCTGAAGACTACTGTAAAGTTTTAGTTCTTTCACACCATACTCTGGGCCCATTGCATTTTGCCTCAAGATACTCTGTGTCTCAGCTGTTGAAAGAAAAGCAGTTGCCAAAAGGCAAGAAAAGCAAGGGGAAAATGTCAGGCTGACGTTGTCTAGCTCAGAGAGCATTGACTTCAGTGCAGCACACTTCGACACTCTCTTCTATCTTTAACACTGGTTTCTGGGTGATGCCAGAAATATGGAGACCACCAAACAAACTTTGCCCCCTCCTGACAATTTTGTTAAGAAAGACGCTACAAAAATTTCACTCATAGCTATGGATCTCTGGTTTTTCACACACAATTATGCCTCTAATCACTCCTAATGCTGCATCTTATGCTTCACAGTTTATGCAACAGTAAGAGGGAGCAAGATAATAAGGCACCACCTCAAAAACTTGGCAGAAGAAAAAAAAAAGGTTTCTAATGCTTAATTATCTGCAACAGGTTGTTGCCTACTGCTTTTTTCAACTCCAGTCCCACTCAGTGCAAGTAATAGATGTCCTTTCTTCACCATTTATTCGGTCCTCTGGAAACGTTATAGCTCCTTTGACAACTGTAATCCACAAATTGCCCAGAAGAAACTGGCAGTATTGGGATCAACACAAAACTCAGATCTGAACAAATCTGATCTCACAAAGCTCAGATCAACATCTCTTTGCTTTTCCTTAGGTGTCAGACGCACAAGGAAGTTGGAGTAGATGCTGCTGCAGAATTTGTCACAGCTGACCCACAACATATCCATCCCTGTGCTGCTTACCCACCCTGTATGTCAGAGCAAGGAGGGAGTACATGGAGTCTGGAGTCCCTACCACATCACCTATTTACCATACTTGCCCATTCTCTCCACTTCTGTGCCAAAACCATGCTCATTACCTTTTGAAAGCTACCATATTTTAATACAAGAGGAAGACAGCCATATAGGAATTTCCATACCTGGCTTTTAATCCAGGGTCATTTGTACCTGATCCTATATATCACTTGAGCTGACAAGGAGCATCTTGTCACAGCTTCAGGGGAACTTCTGCTTGTCATTTTGAGGATAGGATACAATGAGCAAAGGCAGCAGTGCCAGGTATTACCTGTCTGCGGTCCCTGGCCTGGCACTGCTGACACCATGCTGGCATGCAATCAACCACCAGAAGTAAAGCTGAGCTCACAGAAGGGCAGGGCTTTCTGTTCCCTCCTGAAGACGCTGTGGTACTTAACACAATGCTTTATGTTTCTTTAATTATTCCACTACCAGTACAAGAGCTGGCTACAACTCACTTTGAGCTCCAGTGGCACTGGAGCAGTTCTGGCAAGGCACTAAAAAAGAGCATCAAGTTTTATCACCTGATTCATGCCAGAGAAAAACATCTACAGCTACAGTCTCTCTCCTCAGTAATTTTTTTTCCAGTTGTTTTCTCCTCCAGCTGTCACACAGCGAAACACAGCCCATGACATGATCCCTCCTGGTTGTATCCTCTCCCTGCCTGCACCAGAGATGGTGGCACTGCATGCTGGAATAGCCCACAATGGGAGAAGGTGGTTAACAGGTACATCATCACTGTTGGTTTGTTGTGGGTTTTAGGTTTTATTTTTTCTTCTCCCATGAAGCTCTTCCCAAGGAAGTAGCATTTGTTAAGGAGAGGGAAAATTGCACCTGTTTTGTGCAACACAACAAACACCAGTATTGCCTGGGAAGGTGTCGCAAGGGAAATAGTAGACCAGAAGGCAGCACAAGCTTTCATATATAGCACTTCTGCTTTTCTGCCAGTATTTTCACTGCCTTTCTCATGTTAAAGTGCCCCATGAAAGAGAATTCATAAAGGATTTCTCAGTACTGCATCAGAGGAGAAAAATATAACATTACACTCTCTGCATCTCTGTTTTTTGGAAGGTATGCTAAAAGGTAAACCTGCACAAAAAGTCTGTATCAATAACTTTCCTCTCTGTCAAGTGTTTCCTATACTTGCAGGAAGCAAAGCAGGCTTTTAAGAAAAGTGATTATTGCCCTGCAGTGGTTTGTGCTAACTTGGGGGATACAGGACTCACATGAATGGTCTGCTGAAAATGAGTTTGCTGCTTTCAGTTTGTTCCTTAAGGCCTGATGGGAAGTCCTCCTTGCCCACCTATCTGAGAAGAGTTGAAAACTCCTCCAAAGATAATGAGGGAAACAATAGGAAGCTGCATAGATGTGGCAAGACCCACAGCAAGTTACTTCATTGTAAGATCAACTATGTCAGGACACCCTACAGCGCTCTTGCTGTATTGTTGTCATGACTAGGTATTGACTGTCATCAGCTCTGTGTCAGCTCAATGCTGAATGCCTCTGAAGGCTTCTTCTGCCTATAAGCTAAAGCTTGCTGTGCTACTAACTGTTGCCAAGCATTTGTCTTGTTCTGTAAATCTGCATAGTCAACAATCCATTATTTGATGTATCAGTATTTAATGTACTAAAAGACAAAATAAACAAATATTTAAACTCCATGCAACAAAGAAATCCCTATAATGCTAAACATCACTGTAATATACATAAAATAATGGTAATTAATTTTTTTTGTTCCCCCACATATGTGATGACATTGAACATGGAACAGCAAATCCAGGTACCTCCTGCACTTGTGTCAGCACCAATTGCCATGATTATATTTTATGTAAGGATGACTAGTAAATTCCCAGAGTCACAGAAAACAAAGTGTTGAAAAGCAAATGTATAAGTTTGGAGGGACCAAAAGATGACTTAAGAACTATTACTTTACGCATTTCCTTTTTCTTCTTTTACGAGGAAGTGTGGTGATAATGCTGCTCATTAATATTGCAGAAGCACTGCTAGCAAAGAGGAAATAGAAATAGTTTCTTTATGAACTGTAAGACAGTCCTCATTCTGTCAGCACCTATTTCTCAATGAAAATGTGGGGGTGATAAATCCTTTGAAAATCTCTTCCCCAGAGAAGGAGGGTGGAAGCAGGACCCCTACTGCATTACTCTTCTACACGCATGCAATTTAACCACACTGGAGTGACGTTGGAATGGGAACACATTTTCTCCATCACGTCAAATCTGTCAAATGTATTTAGATGCAAACCCCTTTATAAACACTGGACTGTACCTTACTACCTTTGGAAGACTATCATGGGGCCTCTTAATTTGCAAACAAGAGGTACATCTTTTGGTTTAACCAGCCTTACACAGGAACCAGAACTTCAACAAGGAAGATAGAAGATTTCTCTGTAGGAGGTCTGAACACAGCTCCTACGTGCTCTCATGGCTCTCAACCTGTAGAGACAGCTTGTCAAATGATATATATATATTCAGTATAAAAATTCCCTTTAATTTTCTATGTAAAAACCAGATATCCTTCCTGTGCCACAAAGTACTGCAGTTAAAAGCCCTAGTGACTTATATCATCTTTGAGGATATTCAAATGTTAGACTTCATTGTTTCTGAGCAGTTCATTGTGCACACTCTGTTTCCACTGAGCCATTAACTGACTTCTTTTTCCCTCTCTGTAACTAGTCTCTTTACCAATTGGTCACCCTGATTATCAACTTAGGATGTTTTTCCCTTCTTTTTGGAGCCTGGGGAACGAGGGATGTAAGTAATGTGGGGAGTTTCACTTGCTCCTTCTCGTTGTCCTAAGGTCTCTGATGGCTTCCAGCAGTGCTGTACCTCCTGCTGTACTGGTGGACAGTTCTAGGACAGTAGCAGGGAAGCAGTCAGACCACATGTTTGGAAACAAAATACCTCCATCTCACCTCTGTCCATCACATCTAATCACAACTCTCCCTTCCCTCCTTACAGTCTTCACAGAAGCAACGGTTTCTCACTATCTACAGTGGCTGGCACAACACATACCCAGTCTCACACAGCCCCTGTAGATCTAATTAATCATTTTTTTCTCACTGAACTTCACATCAATATGAGTCTAATGTAGATCAAAAGAGAAAGTCAGCCTCCAAGAGGCCAAAATGAGAAATATCCCATTTTGTTGCTCAGGTGACATACAGCAGGCTAACATGGAAAAAGTGACGGTAAAAGTATGCACTGTAAAAATAAAACAAATACATACATAACATATACTCCATCTGCCAGGTTGAGAAAAGATACAGAGGGCCAGATATGTTGCAGCAATAAATGGATATGAATTTTTCAGCATTTGACGATGACTGGGCAGATGACATTCCTGTTTGCTGATTCCTGAATTTGGAACAATGACAGCCTCAGAGGGATTACCCCTGAAGTTTCCAGTAACAGAAAACTACAAACACTTTGCTGGACTATTTAGAACATGCAGCAACTAGACTAAATACCCAAATACAAAAAAAACCCCAAACCCAAATCCTGAAAAGTACAAAGTACTGGTTACTTGTAGGCCTAAGAGCCAGGGGCACGGGTGTCCCTGCATCCTTTTCAGTGAGAGGAAAAGTGAAATAGGGAACAGTACCAGCCCAGTTGCAGACTACATCTGATATGAGACAGAAGATGGAGAGGGACAGCAGGTGAGACATTCTAAAAAGCAGAGCAGCTTGCAAGCCTGTGTGCATTGAACGCTTCACCCAAAGGAACAAATTCCCTAGCCTTCATTTAATTCAACGAGGACATATTTAATTATTACAAGGCATTCTGGGGGGAGAAGGAGGAAGAGGGAGCAACATGAGCACATGCTCACAACTTGGAAGCCAGTATTTGTAATGCTAGCAATTAAATATATCAATGTCCAGAAATACCATGTTTGGATGGCAGTCATCATTAACAGGCACATTGGAATTATTGCTCAGTTCTAATTATCAACTGCTTTGGAAAAGATGAACATCAGTCTACCTAATAGAACTGATTTCACATGCATTATCACTAAGTACAGCAGAGATGTAAGCTTCTTGAGCCTTTTCCTTTGACAAATAGACATAATTTGACAATTTAGATTCAGTCCATACTTACCTGGGCTACGGTTCAACATGAAATCTTTTACTGTCTTTCGACTGTCTGAAACACCAGTTAACAAAAGGAATCTATTATGGGGTGTTGGAGGAAATGAAATCAGAAAGTCTTCTCTTGCTGAAGAGAGGTTCTGAATGCTCAGTGCTATCACTGAATTCACTCTGGGCCATATCAGTACCATAAGTTGGCAATTACATCAGCTTTTGTGATGACAGTCTTTTCAGATGAGAAATTCAAGAATAATAGTCGACCTAATTGTTTCTGTAAAACATTTATCTCCAGTAAATTTATTTTTTGTAATCTTAAGCATATAGCAACATCTGAAAGCAGATTTAGTCATTCATGAAAGACAAATCCAAAACAGTTTAGACCCCAAAAGTCCTTCACATGAGAGATTTTCCTCTAATGACTGTCAAGAAAAGAGGCACCTTTACTGTCCTCTCCTAAGTCACCTGAGGATGTGGATAGGGGAAGTTTATACTACTCCTGACAGCTTTAGTATTACCTAGAAAAGTCAGTCAGCAAAACTGTAAGATTGCTGTGGAAAAGAACATAATGAGGAAGGGGAGTGGACAGCCTGAAAAATCTCTGAAACATCTCTGACTAAATGAGAGATGGAGAAATGAGTACATGAGGGGAAAAAAGCATCATGAATGACTTTGCCAGGGAACAATATGACAACAGCAGCAAATGAGGCAGCTCTGCTAAGGAAAACAAGGCATCCCAAAAGCAAGGCAACCTGCTTGCTTCCCTTTTTTGTCCTTTTCTACCACCCCACTTATTTCAACTGAAAAGTAAACCCAGAAAATAGGCACTTAACTTGTCATGTGAATAAAACATCAGTCCAACTCTTTCAAGTATTCTGTGAACATTTTCAGGCCATTTGCTTATGCTGAACTATGCAAAACAGAGCTCTAAAGGCAAGCTGGGAGAGTCTTTGTGTTGTGAAATAGCATAGACTTATGAGGGCTTGCTATAAAACTGCATCCCAGTGCTGGCTGAGCAGCAAGGCGAGTAGCAAGGCAAGCAGCCTGTGACAAGCTGCTAGCTGACATGTTAGGAAGGCCTTGGCCTGGAGCTGCAGGCTGAAGCAAAGTCAGGTCTCTACAGGTCATCTCTGTGCAGATCTGCAAGCTTTGGATTTCCAGATTGGGTCACAGGATTACTCTGTAAGCTGAAAAGTGAGATACTCTTGTGTGCATGTTTCCCAGTGTGTTTGTAACCAGGGTGACTTTGGATGTTCAAACAGGGATGTCTTGTACACATTTTTAGGTGGAAGTGGCAAGAGTGAATGCTCAATACTGAAATACCACTTCTTTCAAAGTATCAAGGGGACACTCAGAGCTGAGACACTGCTTACAGCAGCCATGCCTGAAAACTTTCCTTTCTACAGTCCTTACCAGTGATTTGGGCTGAAACACAGAGGGGCTTTTGCCATTTCAGAATGTGAAAGTTGGTAAAACTCTAAAAATACAAATCTTCAGATTAGACCTGTGAGACCTCTTTGAGCTTTACAGCTGTAATACTTGGACAGGGATGACTCCATACTTTCTTTTCCTGCACTTTGCTTTGTTCCTTTGTACACAATTTTACTAATATGTAAAAGGCAAGATTCTTACAGCTTAAAAGGACAATCTTTAAATAAGTCTTATTTTGAGGGAGTAGAGAGGGTAACGTGAAGACAGTTTTGGGTACCATGCACTGCTCCAGGCCACCTCCTAACCTTTTTAAACACTCATTATTTTTTCCATAGCCTATTTCAGTAGTAAATTTCCTTCTTCTGGAATGGCACCCTGTGGGACTTGACAGGTTGCAGCAAGCCCTTCAGAGAGTCTCCTCCTGCCCTTGCATTCTCTCTGTACCCCAACACATTCCTGCCTTGGGGAAGTGCCTCTGACAGGCTATTAAAAGCTAGGATGTACTACAGGCCTAGAATATGTTAACATCCCCATATGCTTCCCCCCCATTATGTTTTTTTCTGTCTTTATCATTCACACCTCAGGACAGTCACCCGCTTCCTGTGGTTTCCACATTTTCCTCCTGACAATGAATAAAGGTAGAGAGTTTTCAGCTACAGGGCTAAGTCAAACCCTTGTCTTAAATACCTGCTCTTTTACTATATTTCAACAGGCAGCCCCTGTTCTCCGTATCATTATGTGAGAGAGATCCCAAAGGTAGGTTTGTCACTTCTCTATTGCTCTAAATCTGCAGTCAGTGCCCCATGACAGCCACCTTCGTTGCTTTCACGGAAGAAAATGCTTTTGGTTTTCTGAAGCTGATCCTCATCCATGCCACATTTCACATCTCAACTGGAGTTGACTCTTCCTTTCCCACCTATTCCCCTTCTCATGGCCATCACTGTTCCTCTCACCACAGTCACTGTGGCTCAGGGCTCTGCCTCTGACCTCCTCCATCCCTTATTGGCCACAGGCAATGCTTTGTAGCATTTTCATTCCCATACAAATCTTCTCACATGGATGAGTACTCTCCACACATAGCCATGTGGCACTTGTGGCCTTTACTCAAGATGGCTATGACTTTGCAGGTGGATCCGCTCACACTTGTAACTGTTGCCAGGCTTTCCTATGAGAAAGATCATATGGATGAAGCTGCCTCTGCCTTGCCAGATGTTCAAGGTTTTCTGTTTGTCTGGCTTCTTGTGCCCAGACAGCAAGTCCCCCAACCAAGTAGATTTCTGATACCAGAATGATCCAAGCATGCCTTATACCAAATTGAGAATGTGGCAATACAAAGCACTGCAAAAGAAAGCTTACATTTCTGTGTGGAAAACTGCAAGTTTACAGTCTTTCTCCCCTTCATAAAAGTGCTTGCACTCACACCTATCTGTAGTAAAAAATTCTGATGGCTCAGGTACATTTAAGTTCAGAAACATGTCAAGACATATGTAGTCTTGAAAAAGCTGCTGAACCCATACTACTGCAGTACTTGACACTTGGCAAGTAACTATGGAGAGAAGACCCAGCACTTAGATGGATAATTCAAGGTTATTGCAGCTTTGTTGCTCTGCTGCCAAAGTGGTGGAAAAGAGAAAAATTGAGCACAGAAGTGACCATTCAGTGTTGCTTGAGGTGAGAACAAACAAGAAAATGCTGTAATGTGTGATATATTATCAGTTTGTGCTCAGCTTTCTTCTGAATTGCAGTGTCCACCAGAATGATAATATATTGCACTGATACACCACTGGAGGACCACAAGGCATTTTGCAGCCAGTAAACTATGAAGTTATATGAATATGTTTTTTGTCAATTATCCCCTTCTCCAGGCAAAATTTGTTGTTGTTATCCTGCTGGGCTCTGTAGTGGTTTATGTATACAACAAATATGACCCTGGATTTATGTAAAGGAACCCAAGCAAGAACACAGAGTGGAAAAGTAAGAGTTCTGGGAATATAATTTCTAAGATTAGCTTTACTCTAAACAAATGTTGTGCCTGTGGGCCCATCCTTGCACCTCTCCTAGTTGTTTGCTGTTATAAATTATACTTTACACCACAGTACCTTTGGAATGTGAACTCAGTCCCCATGATTTCAGCAGAGGCATCAGGATGCTCCTGGTTGATCATCTGAGCCACTGTAGTGGGTCTGGGATCTTAGTGATTTTCCACAGCAGCTCTTGCTGTGCTGTGCTTACTGTTGGTATCAATATTATGACTACCGCTCGCACAGCATCAGGGCTGTCCCTCCAGCATTCCTTCCCCCACCTTCTGACCATGGCCAGAAGAGCTGACCCAGGCCGACCAAGGAGATATTCCATACCATATGACGTCAGCTCAGTAATATAAACTGGGGGAGAGGAGCAGGAAGGGGAGGCAAGATTCATTTCTGGCCTTCCCAAAGCAACCGCTACGCGTACTGAAGCCCTGCTTCTCGGGAGGTGGCCAGACATCGCTGCTGATGGGAAGTACAGAGTAACAGCTTATCTGCTTTTGCTTTGCTTCCCGCGCACACGGCTTTGCTGCTTATTTATTAAACTGCTTTTATCTCAACCCACGAGACTCCCATCTTATTTTCTCCCCTTCCCTGGCTTGCTGAGGAGGTGGGGGATAGAGCAGTGTTGGGCACCTCGCATCCAGCCAGGGTCAAATTACCACAGCCACACAGCTTGGTTACTTGGAGTAGCAGAGCATTGGGCTGATGATCAGTTCCTTCTTTGGTACATAAGTGAGAATGACAATGATCTTCTGGACATGAACACAATGCTGCTATTTATTACTATCATCTACTTGGTTTGCAAGCACACAGAGAAAGATCCAAATGTGATTTTTTTTTTAAACTTTATTTCCTTTCTCAGTGTGTAAAAGGTGAGACCCAGATCAAACCACATCAGCAGGGAATACCACAAGCAGCACACAAAAAGAGCATTCACGTACACCACAACTGCTGTTAACAATCCCTTAAAATAGTTGCAACATCTCTGAACCAAGATACAACCCCATTGGGAAGCACTTTCAGACAGTAAGGAGTTTTAAGTAAACCAACATTTTCACTTTCACTTTTAGTACAGCACATATAGCAGACTTTTCACTAAGGAGCACTCATCTTCTTCACCACTGTTCAAGCAATTCTCTTTTGTCCCTGCATAGCAGAAATGTCCATTTTCTATGTCAGCATCCCCGATTTAGCAACTCCATTTCTGTTTCCCAGTTAGGAAAAGAAAACTAATGTGCAGAAAACAGCTAAATGGATAAAATTCTCCAAACTGCCTGGTCTTTTAGGTCTCTTCCAGAGCTCTGAGATCTAAAAGGTTTAACATTACTCAGGTCAGGGTCCTAGAGTATGATTCAGTAAAGAAGGTGAGGGAGCTGAGCTTGTTTTGTCAGGCAGAAACAAATCTGGGGTGCTCTAGTAGCAGCTTATAAATATTTTAAAGGAATTACAAAGAACCTTTGCTATCAACTGTGGGTATTATAAGGGGCCAATGGCCATGCATTGTACCTTGGGGGATTCAGGCCAGACAAAAGGCAAACCTATGCAGAGGATGATGCAGCCCTGGATGGACTCACCAGGCAGGTTTTCAAGACTTATTTGAACAAAAGCAAGGCTGCCCTGATGTAGTGTTGGGACCAATCCTGCTCCAAGGGGAATGCCAGATTCAGTAATCCTTCTACAAGCCAAACTTTTCAAATCTTTCGGGGTTTCCTTACTGAAAAGCTCAAGTACTCCCAAGTACATCAGTGCTTTTTAAAACTCTACCCAGCAACTTAAACCAGCTTTTACTGTGGATCTTAATGAATGTCAGAAGAAAAACAAGAAACACGGACCAGCGCTGTTTATTGTACCAGCTACTGGCAACAATCTCACAGCAGATTTTTGCACCACAGAGCTGTTGAATCCAAGAAGATCAGGTCTAGGAGCAACTTCCTGAGAAGCCTAGCTTGATTTTCTTCTCCAAATACAATCATTTCTAAGATCAGTATCTGGTGAGCAAAATGGCATATGCTGCATGACAGAGGCATCCTGCTTCTGATCCTGGCTCCAGTCATTGCCTTTTTCAAAAAATATAGCCAGTGCCCCTGTCCACAAGGAAATAGCAGGCTGTCTTGTTGCCTGTCTGGATCTCAGATGTAAAATTCAGATTGACAGAAGCAGTGAAACTGTCTCAGAGGAAGCACAGAGCAAGGAAGAAAGGGAATCGGGGGGTAAGAAGGAAGCAACTGGTAGACTGTGAAGTGAGGAAGTTCGATTATGAAAGTAGGTTTCTTGATTCTTGTGATAAAAATCTGTTAGACTATTTCACAGAAGTATATCACTTGTCACAATGACAAACAAATGATATTGTCATCCCTTGAGGCCATTTGACTTCATCACACAGCTTGACAGCTATACGATTCTGAAGACAAAACTTGTCAATAGTCATCATTGTAATTCACAGGTAATTTCTCCAGAAATAGGAAAGAAATAGTTTAGTGAAAGTTCACAACAAAATTAGGAGACAGACACTACCACATATCCCTGTATTTCTGGTTATTATCTTAAATAATATCACAAACCAGTAATTAAACAGAATTTTGAAAATTATTTAAAATAAAATGAAGTAACAATTACCCTTCATTACTTTGATAAGTAAAAAAAAGAGTAGAAAAATTGTAAGAAATATTCATAGTTGTTGGTTTTGGGTTTTGGGTCTTTTTTCTTATCTTCTGGAAATTTAAATTCCCACTGTCACTGCCAGGAATTTCCCATATTCTGGGCTAAATTCAAGTGATCTGTAGTATGTTAAAATGGCATTTTCAGTCTTAAGGACAGAAAAAAGCCCTCATGTACCTTCAGATCACTGTACTTGAAGACAAACAACTTTGCAGTTCAGTACAATCTACTGTTTCTCATGTGTCTTCCATCAGCTATCATGGCCAGTCTTTCGTGTCTTCAAAGTAGCACATTCACAGTTTTTCCCAATGCCTGCAAGTAAGGTGATGTTGCTTTACATTTCTAGTTTTTATAATAACAAAATATCTCCTCAGAGCTATATTTTGACTTGGAACAATGGAGTAATCAAACTCTCCACAATCACACTGTTGATGTGTAGAAATTAATTTACACAGCAAGAAACAACACTGGAATTACTACTGTGAACTGGATCATAGGATGCTAGATGTAATATTGCTGGGATTTTTCAGTATTGTACCCCAAGGCCACCAATCTCCTTGCATTGTTTTATAGAATTCATACTTTGAAGTCAGAAATACCAATCTACTTGTTCTTGTTGGGTCAGAAAACTCCACTTGAAAACCTGGTCAGTCGTAACAGTTCATTGTCCAAAGCAATCTATTCCGTCAGACAGCATCAGTCTGCTGCTCTCAAAAGACAAAACACTAACTGTGGAGCAGGCATAGTCTGTTGAGACTATTCACATCATTCATGGCAATTTATATGCAGTAAGTATTAGGTAGTAGACAGAAAATTATAAGCCGTACTCCACCTGAGTAGCAAGACAGTGTGAAATCCAGTTACACCAAAGCAACATCTTAAGCCCGAGTACTTATTGTTTCAGATACACCAGGTAGTGGAATTCATTGTAATTGACCTATTCCAGAATTTCATATTGAGTAGCTGGGCAGAAAGTCTGACTTGATGTCAGTTGGGGGTATATGCTGTCATTACAGTATAAAATATCTGAAATTTTAAGATACTATTTTTCAGAATTACTTGAAATCCTCTTACTCTCCTTCATTCCCGTCTTTTGGGAGTTTATTCAATTAATTCATTTTGTATATTACAATTGCATCCAGGGCATCTTCCATCCTGATTACCGCGAGTATTCTTGCCACTTTACAGACATAGACTAAGACTGTATTCCAAATTTTTCACTGTTTTTCAGGGTTTTTTTAATCAGGAGTCAGTAGCTGATGTAATAATAGATGTTTCTGACATTCCTTTTCCTTAGCCTTTCATAAGTTAGGCAGTGGGAGACAGAGCATTCTGAGATCTGGGAGTTTTGGTGGTTAGTAAGGGGCAAGAGTGCTGTGGCAAGCAACAAAAAATTGCATGATCACTTAAAATCTTCCTGAGGGAGAGCAGATTTCCAGAGAAAAGCTGCTTGCTTGAAAAGACACACAGATGTTCAGGCTGAGATTATGGAGGCAATTTTTTTCCATGATTGCTTCTGTCCAGGGACCAGTGCATATAGCATAAATGAACAAGCTGTACATGTTAAAATGTTCACAGTCATGACCCAAAATTTCAAGCAGGAAGTTGAATTAACACCCAGTCCCTCACCTCCAGTATCCCTTCTGTACAGAAGCTTCTTCAGGAAAGCATTTATGGTTTTGGCTATTGATTCTGCATCTTTGTTATGAAACACATTTCAACTTCTACCCATCAAAATCCTAGTAGTGTAGAGAGGCTAGTTATCACACATTACAGATAGTCATACTAGAGACAAATGAGTATGCACTCTGTCAAGCTACTGTCTCATACTGTCTCACTTGGCCTCTCCAGACACACTAAAGATGTCTCTCAAAGTAGGGATGCTTTTATTATTGGGGATCCTAAGTAGAAGAAGAGGGGAGATATTTCACAAGGGAAAGAAGTTTATGCAAAATTGGATTCCTAGTAAAATAGCTAAAAAATTTATTAGCAAAAAAAAGGCCTAAAACTTCACCATTTAGTCTTTTATAGGGTTTCTTTTAAAACCCTTATAGAAGGTAGAGATTAATTTTTATGATAGTGTCAAGTTGCTCATTAAATGCTGCAGATTAACATCACAGTGAGTGAGATGAAAGACAGTGTTGGGCAATATCAGATGCTGTGTTTCTCAGTGTTGCATTTTCCAAAGTGTTGAACCTTTTTCTGGATATAAAAGCTATTTATCACTTCGTATATGGTAAAAATTAAAGAGCTGGAAACAGTGTTGTTTCTTTGATTATCCCCAATGCCTCATTAACAGGATGGCTCTGGGCAAGTGATTCACTTTTGGGCCATCTGCAACGCTATAATAAAAACACAGATAACATAGACACTTTTCCAGAACTGCAGCAGTCTCAGTCATGTGACAACTGAGATATTGCCCTTGATTTCATTGTGTACTCATGAGCTACACAGGAAGTTAATATCATGCACTGTCGCCTATTCCATGCTCTTTGTGAATAGCAGTTGAATGAACAGCATGCTCCACATGAAGGAAATTTCAGTCACACATGAAAAAGAAGCCTGCTATCTCAATGCACTTTAGATGCAATGTGGTTTAGGAGAAGTAATATGAAGCAGTAGTTCTCTATTGTCAAACAATGACATGGAGGTGCTACATGAAACTGAAGCAAATCTTCAGTTCTTCTACATGAAACTGCAAGTTGGAAAATCATAGTTTGCTTTAGGAACAAGAGAATTGTCACTTGAGTAAGAATCTGAAATTTGTTTCATGATGCAGTATAACTTCTGATGTCATTTGCAGGATGGAACAATTTAACAGTGTGAATGAATATGAAACAACATGAATATGAACTTCACATTGATTGCAGCTAGGTCATTCCTACAAACCTCAGTTGACAGTCATGCTAAAGGACTTTCAGACATCAGTCAATACTTAAATTAGTGCCTTTGAAAGCATCAGGATAGCAGTATTACCGATGTCTGTGATTTTACTGAGAATTTCACCATATTCTCTACAGGTTCTGAAGGTACATAAGTAGATGAGAAACTCAGTTTTCACAAAGAAGAAATAAAGCTAGACTTCCTAGCTATGTTAGAGAAGTGAAATACACAGAAGAGCTGCAAAACCAAAAGCTCTGAAAGTGGAGAGAAAACTGTGCTGTATGTTTTAAGGTATCCGGTGATTCTGTGGGCTCAGATGTTCTGGCAAGACTGAGAGTGAAAGGGAATTTTGAATGTGACAGTATGTGAAATAAGAACCAACAAAGAAGGACTCCACAATCTGGCTTAGATTCTCAGACCTCCAAAAGTCTCCTGGAGACATAAAAACCACTGTGAAAATCATCTGGCATGAAGCCTAGCATACTTTTGGAGGGGAAAACATTACAGTATAAAGCTGTAATAATGTGCTTTTGCTGGAACCTAAACCCACTGGGCTTGTGGTCTCCAATGCTGCTGATTTCATCCTGGGTGTTAGCTTAACTTGTTTACTTTGCAAGCAAAAGAAAATTCTCAGATTAAAAAAAATCCTATTTAAGGAAGTGACAACATCATCATTAAAAAAAAAAAAAAAACCCTTAACTGGATACTGTCTGGTTTGTCGTATAAAATATCCACTCAGAAATACACAGCTTAGAAAAACAGAGTTCTCTGAACTGACCACAATGTGAATGCTGCTAGGGTTGGTGTATAATATATCCAAGCTACCCACAATACTCCAGGTTGTCTTCTCCTTCTTGAGGCTGTCTCAAGGTTACTGTGCCTCACCTTACCACCAATTTAATTTTGTCATCCATCCATCTGCCTGAAGCAAAACTTCTCAGCTATTGGCTTCTCTATCATTCCTCATACTTGCCTCTGTCCCTATTTTTGGCCAAATAACAAGTGTATTTAGGATAGTATTCAAAACTGTGTGAGGAGACCAAGAGCTCCCTCATAGGGATAGAAAGCCAAATGACAGGGAAGCCAGATGGGCCAAGTATTCGAGGTGGAGAACATGATGTATTTATTTAATCTGGCATGCATGCCCCAGTACAACCCCTCAAGGTAAATTTATTGCTATGATGGGACTTGCATCACCCAATTTACTTTAATAGATTGACAGAAAGTAAGAATTTCAGGTTTTACTTCAAGAAGTTTCTTGGCCTTATATGTGTGCATAACTATAAACGTGGAGTACACCCAAAAGACTCAAATAAAATACAAAAGGACTAAAAACGTATACATAATTATATCATGGCACTTAGTGCTATTGCAAAGTTCTCTAGTCTAGAAAATCTCCATACATTCAAGAAATTCTAAATCATTGATTTAATTAAGTCACATCACAGTCAAGACTTTTGCCAAAGCACAACCTCCTTCATGAAGAACTTGGCTTGGCCTTTCTCTAGAGTGTATTAAAGAATACTCTCTTTTCCACCCACCACCTATTGCACAAGTCATGGATCAAATTTGTCCCTAGCGCAATCTTAGTAATGTGGGACAAAATCCACTTTGGAGGCACATGAAGGAAGGTAATCCATCTGTACTTTCTTTCACTAATATTGTAGTCTTACCTAATGTAACTATTTAATATACAAGTGATGCTTACACTAAGTACCTAATATGGCTGGCTTGTGCCTCTACCCCTGTAGGAAGCACTGAGGCATTATCCTGTAGATGGCAATATAGCCCACCGATCTCTACTCTTGCTGACAACAGTGAGTGTGTGAGAAGATATCTAAATTAGTACCCAGACTATGTCAGCGTGAAAACATGTAAGCTCTTGAAAATAGCTGACATGGTCAACCTATTAGTCCATGAAGCAGCAGAGGCAGAATTATTGCTGCTCCGTACTCTTGTCTCTATTTCTGCTTAAGTACATGTTGCAAACCCACCTGTGCAGAGACATCTTTACTTTTTATGTGAATAGTACACAGTGAGTGCAGTGAGTAGCTGGAGTGTGGTATAAGCTTCCAGGTACACAATATAACACTAAAAGCTCAGCCATATCACATAAAAGTCATCAAGAGATTGGAATTAATTATTAAATTATTAAATAAATGACTGGATAAGAAACATATGGATATTTATGCACTCATCTGCTTGTTTGAGTATATCTAAAAGCACTGAAAGTTAAAGATGAGCAAATCAACATGAACTTTGCAGTTAATGGAGTTCTGACAGCATGAGTAGGAGTCCTGATGCCTACTATGGAACAAAGAATGTGCTGAGGAATACAAAACCATGCAGTCAGGTAGCTTGTCTCATGATAGGAGTGAGGCAACCAGAATTGGTATGAGCTAATGGTACCAGACCTCTTTCTGAGATGATATCAGCCTTGGAAGTGTTACCTGGACCATAAAAGACTGTACCAGATGTATGGTGATGGACTGCTTACCAATCTTGTTCTTTGTTTAGTTATTCCTGAAGTGTACAGCATAGCTACCCACAGTCCTGTCAAATTTGCATGCTGATGCTTCTAGAAGTCATGACTATCCCAAAATGCCTGGAATGATGCACATGTGCCACCAAGGCTTAGGCTGAACACAGCACAACCAAGCAATGTCCCCAGCTTGGATCAGAAAACCCCTCCATACAACGTGCAGGCAGAAGAGCTGCCAGAAACCTGTTCATAGGGCACGGTGATGGCCCAGTCTGACTGGAGGCTAGAGTTAACCCACTGAACACATATGGGGTTTCAGGTTGTCAGCCCAAGGTAACCTGCAGAGCCTGTGCCATACTGCTGAGGCCATCTCCTGGCCAAATCATTAACTAGCCATGGTTTAGCGAAAAGGGTCTGGCAAGAAGTAGGTGTACACCTATCTCCTTCCTGTAGGCTTGGAAACCATGAGAAAGTTGGCCATGGGGAGCAACCAGCAAAAGACCAAAGTATGCACGTACAGAGACACTTCCTAGCCCCTCTCTATCTGCCCCATTAAAAGAGCTGAACAATGAAGCTTTGGAGAAATTTTGTTGTTGTTGTTCCTTTCTCAAATGGCCTTTTAATGTTCTTTTCTTACATATTCATCATAGATGTAGTCACAGGATGCAACTAGCCAGAAGTGAAGCTGTCCCATGTTGGAAAACAACGTACTGCCCCCTTCTCTCATTGACATCCAACACTCTTTGAAGGAGCTCTGAACTTGAGCGCTTCCTGTGGACAAAGAGAAATGCACAGTGCAACCAACCAGCGCTGTGACCTGGAGCCAGATGTTAGCGTACTGGCTCTCCCAGAGAGTAGAGAGCCAGACAGTGGATGAATTAACAGGGCAAACAAATCAGTGTGCACCTCTAAGTGTAGCTACTTAGTCAATGTAAAATCTAAATTACCAGACAATGAAGCACCCTGACAATGTGACAGAAGCTAAGAAAAGTCAAAGCATCTAAACATTCTGTTTTTAAGAGTTCATGTTGACGAGTCACTTACATTTCTCAGTCAGTTGTACTGAACAAAATTTTAAGATGTAGTCCATGCTGAAACCTGAAAAACAACAGAAGAGCTCCAGAAGAGTGGTACTACAGAGACAAATAAAAACAGGACTCAATTGATTTTGTCTATTCTAAATTCCATACTATAGCAGTAACAGTGCTGATGTGGTGATATAAGTCCTTACAGAAAGTAATATTCTCTTCCATTAGATGCAGAGTTCTAAGCAGATCATAGTGCTTAGGTTTTTTTGTTTACCATCTCCCCTCTGTAACCTTTTTCATGCTGTGTGATCACTTTTGCAGAGAGATAATCTGATATCTGAGACAAAGAAACTTTCCACACTGTTGCAGAAATGATGCCACAGCTGTAGTGGCCTCAGCTGGTACAATTTGTCCAAAGACAGTATTACCTCTCCCTACAACTCCAACCTCATTTTCACCCACAGATCTCTTTTTAGGAACTCCTAACTTCTTAGGAACAGCCTGAGCTCTCTAGTAGCACTGATGCTGCCTTGCCTGGGCCCCACAAACTTCTCACATGAAAATGAAACTGTAGGCACATATATTAGCTCCAAATATCTTCAGACCTGGTTCCTCAAGATAATGGCCAGTCTCTTACTGTGAACTATAAGATCTGTTACACTTAAACTAAAAATGGCTTGATTAAAGAAATGCTAGCAAAATCCTGGTAATTAATGAATAATATTGTAATCCAAATTTGCACTGCCTGCAGCTCACTAATTGCACCCTTCTGTCTATATTTTTTACTGAAGATGTTAGCTATATTCTATTACAAGTCCCTTTAGTCTTGCATGTCAGGTCCCTGTACAAACTTTAGTGTATTTTAATTATTCCTGAGACATCAAATTGCTGCAAACTATTTTTTCTCAGCCATTTTCCTTGCCACAATCACTGTAGTCCATGGACTTTGGCTGAAGGATTTGTGTCTATGGAGAGAAAATCAAGATGTGGTGGGAATGGCACAGAGCAAAGGAGGGAGCAGAGCTGGTTCTGAGATAGACTTCTGTCATGGCTTCAGGAGTAGTCCTACTTCCCTTCATGGTTGTCACATGCCTGCACTGGATCAGCTCTTACAAAACATTTGTAGATCATCATGTCCCTTGGAATCCCGACTGTCAGGAACATCACCATGTGAGTTTTTGTCAGGCAAATTGTACAATTATTTGCATTGCAATCTCCTGTGATATGATGGTACGTGAAGCAGTTCTTCACTGTATATCAATGTTACCATTGGACTTCAAACATTGCCAACTGATGGCTGTAAAATAAAACTTCCAATAATTTCAACATTATTGCATGTGAGATGTTAGCCAAATTAAGATGACTTAAAAGCAACAGTAGTAAGACATTTTACCACAGGAAATGACTTAACCTAACATTCTTGCAATCATGTTTGCTTTCATCATGCCTAGTGACTCTTGAGGTCTCTCCAACAAAAGTAAGTTTTACAAATGGCCAAAGAGAACATTGTCTTCTGACACAAAGTGTCCTGACCTGCAACTGTACTTTTAACAGGTAATTTCACAGAGCAGTCAGTGAAGCATAAAGAATCTACACTTCTAGAAATTAATATATTGGGTGCTTACATTGCAAGGTTCCAAGAATCACCTTCATGCCTCATGATCCAATGTACACAAAGGTTAAATGTACAATGGCTGCTAGACCACTCAGTGGAACTGTATCAGACAGAACTATTCATCACAGATAGCCCTGTTTCAAATTTTGCTTACAATCTCAGGTGAAGTTAACGGCAAAGCAAAGGCTGTCAAGTACTTTAAAGGCACTGCTATTTCTGTAGAGTGAGGCCCAGTTAGAGACTATGCAAGTTAGGTTTTATTTGGTGCTCAAATAGCCTCTGAATGAAGATGCTTCTTCCCCTTTTTTTGGAAACACAAAAAAAAAAAAGGAAAAAAAAAGAAGAAAAAAAGCATTGCTCTGTATTAATTCTTTTGCTTTTGAGCTATGATAGAATGATGTCTTATTCCAATTAATAACACAGATCTGAAAAGAAGAATAAGTTCAAAGCTGTGGTTTGAATAACCATTTCAACATCAACATCATTGTTTCTTTCCCAGACAGGCTCTTAGAAAATATGAAGAGCTAATGTGATATTAGCTTAGAAATAAAATGATCTGCTAAACTATTTCTGTAACAGACAATGAAAAATGACCACACACATTTTCTTTCATATAACTGCACAGGATTATAGATATGCCTTGGGTTTTAGAAGAGATTCCAAAGAAAATTAAGTTTACAGTGTCTGTGCTTTGTAGCAGCTTTTAAAACCACATTGGCTAACCTTATCTGAATTTTACTGCAGGGTAAGCTCTCAGTCACACTCAGTTCTAAAAGATTTGTGAAAAAGAGATGGAAATATAGAGCTGGCAGATATATATCTGTTCCAGGCTGGGCAAGCATGTTATTCAGTGACAGAGAACTTTAACAGGAAAAAGGCTTTAAGAATGCCCTAATAACAGGAAAAGGCTCAGGCCTTCTGAATTTTTAGACAATAATAATGCAGTCAGAAGCACAAAGACCTGCTGGAGCATATCCAGAGAAGCGTAATAAAGCTGGTGAAGAGTCTAGAGAACAAGTCCTAACAGGAGTGTCTGAGGGAACTGTGGTTGTTTACCCTGGAGAAGAGGAGGCTCAGGGGAGATATTACCACTGCCTACAACTACCTGAAAGGAGGTTGTGGCAAGCTGGGGATTGGTCTCTTCACCCAAGAGGGAAGTGATGAGGCAAGAAGAAACAGCCTCAAGTTGTGCCAGGGGAAATTTAGATTTAGGGGAAAATGTTTCACCAAAAGGTACCAGGTATTGCAACAGGCTGCCCAGGGAAGTGCTTGAGATATTCCTGGAGATATTTAGAAGATGTTTAGATGTGGTGCTGAGGAACATGGTTTGGTGGTGGACTTGGCAGTGTTGGGTTTATAGTTGGACTTAATGAATCTTTTCCAAACTAAATGATTCTGTGATCTTATGAAACTGGGCTGCTGTTTTTGAGGAAGATGTGAGCAGATCTGTGAGTCTTTGCTCTGTAGTTCATTGACAGTACATAGAGAGACCTGTTGATTTCATAGGGCAAAAGAATAAAAAATACACAGCTGAGACAAAAGAGCAATCACAGACAAAAGATTCATGATCTTCAGGGGAAAGAATAATGGAGAGAAGAGTCACCCTCAGTCTTGGCTTTCAAGACAAAGGACATGTGGTTTCCCAGAGCAGAAAATGATTGTTCAGTTGGGCTGGCATTCCTGCTGGACCTTAAACTCTCATAGCAAAAATGAGATAATCTCTTAAGATACTGCAGGTCTTTACTGTTGACTTCTACTGTCTGTGACCTTCATCATGCTGTGAACAAAACTCTACCTACACAAACTACCATTCTATTACTTATAGCATTTAGAGTCAGGAGAACTTTCTATTCTGTCATCTGATTCTGATCTAAATCTATGTATGCACAGTCCAATTTGTGGCAATATTTATTCCTGAAGACAATGGAAAAAAGGCATGTAGTGTAATTCTCAATCCAACAGAGCCCAAGGAACAAAAACTTCTCTCTGTTCTCTACTCAGTGTTATTGAGGTAAATTGATGACTCCCACACAATAATACAAGTCACCAGTGCAGTCAGCTTATCAGTAGTTAGCCCTGCTTAGACATAAAAAGAAAATTTAAAAGAAAATTAATTCCTCAGCTTTGAAGCTTCTGTCATGCTTTCTCAGAGAAAATTTGTCTGTACCATCATTTTGAAGTACAGCATGTGAGGATGTGTGTGACATACAGAGCCATCTCAGTGCTCAAGGAAGTTGAGACTTTCCTTGTACTTCACTGACTGTGGTAATAGCTGATTAATTGTTTAGGACAAAGGGAAACCCCAGGTTTACATTTCCAGATGGCCTGTGAAGCTCCTTTCATAAGTTTTCTGGATATAACACCTTGGTATTTGATAACTTCTTATTTCCTGACTCTCCTGTTGAATTGCAAAGGAACCTTGTATAAGTTACTTTAGCATACTGCCATTAGCTCACTTCACTCTGTAAAATGCAGATATTTACACTCACTTCATTTGGAAAATCCATTCTGATATTATAGGTTGTTGCAATTGGCATTTTCCCCATCACTAATAGAAGCCACACATACAAATACCAGTACTGCAGCTGGAAAATCAAACTACACATATGTATCAACAAAGAGGGTATAAATCCAGTGAACCAAAATACATCATGAGCATCTTCAGCTGAGGAGCAGGTTTGTGTAAAATAAACTTTCAGTGCCAGTTCTGAATACAACAAAACACACCTTAAGTTTAGAGTATAGTCAGCTACATGAAATTCATACCATCCAGCACTGCAAACCAAGTAAATTACTTCAGGCAAGGATTTGAAATGCAAAAATTTCTCCTTAAATTGTAACAGGAAGATTTCAGCCTCAGAGCCTCCATCTAACTTACTTCCCAAAGGCAGCTGGTAAATAAATTACCTACATGGGCAGCAAGTTTTTAGATTGGTAGGACTAGCTAGTAAAATTTCAACAACCACTCACAGTCTTTTCCATTTTGGAGGATGTGGCTTAGCTGACACCAGGATTATTCCAACAAGTCTCCAGGAGTCTTAATGCTTGAGAGAATTTGTGGGCTTTGGGCCCATATTTAGGGCTGTGCAGCTTATCCACCAATCACACTTCATCACTTTCCAATCCATTTGACTTCTGCTTGTGCAGCGTGGTGCCAAGAGTCATCTGGGTGACTATAGCAGGCAAGGTGATGCTCCCTCTGATGTTTTACATAAGCACTACAGTGGCAAGCAGAGACAACCAGTGTTTTCCAGGTGTATCTGCTAACCAAGTCATGTATGATGCTTCGGAGGACTCCCTCTCTGTTCATTGCCCCTTCCCCAAGTATTCACCTCTCCCAAAGGCTTTTCTGAACCCTGTAAAATCCTTGAGACCTATGTAGCCAACTGCTAAACCGATCTCTGTTCTATCTTATTTGATGCGGAAAGGCCATACTCCCCTTCTGCAACATTGTTCTACGAGACACATACCTCAGACTTTGTGAAATACTTATTAGAGTAGATTCAATTGTTCCCTACTAACTAGTAAAACAGTCAAGATTTTTTTAGAGCTGAGCATCCAAATACAGCTCCATGCTCCTTTACTGAGGAGCCCAAATGATTACAAGTTATCTTTAAAATTGCTTACCTATAAGCCTCAGGTCTAGTGCAGGCTGCAACTTGAGACACCACTGCATGTCTTTGGTTCCGAGAGGAGCTATGACTGGTGAGGAAACTTGTTTCTGTTATAACCAAACTTTATCCTAAAGATCACTTCAGAAATTAGTAAAGAAGACAATGGACCAAAGGCCAGGATACGAGACAAGACTGAGGGCAGTTAATCAGCTGCCAGTGCAAAGCATGTAGTCTGAAAACAGAGGAACCCAAACAGAGGAACCCATATTTGAGATCTTGCCTGTAGGTCCTAGGAGCCCAATGGCAACAGTGGAGGTATCACTATATGCAATACTGGCAGAAAGAGCAACTTCATCTCCCCTTCTGCTGACTCAAAAGAAAAGATATTTTAGCGAGGTGCACAACTTGTTTAACACTCATGAGGATGGTTATTTCAGCCATAGATACTTTACACAAATTTGTTCCTGACCGAATCTACCATTACAGGGGAGATATTTGAGGAACAATATAGGATGGGACATACAGTTTGCCTGTTTCAGATGCAAAGTTTGTAGAACTGTGGGACATTATCTGAGCAAAAGCCTCTCTGCTATCCACAGGCAGTTGAAACTATCACTGCTGACAACTTGAAATGACCCTCACAACCGATGAATACAGGACATTGAGAGATACCAACACCGAGAAATTATCTTATTGCAAGAAGTAAAAGGGCTGTTAGTCTCTCAGATTAGAGATTTCATCCTTGCTCATTCAGCATAGCTGTGAATAAGATCAGAGTATCAGATGCTGTCTAACATATTTTTCTTGGCCTTGCTTTGAAGCATTCAGTAAAGAAAAGCTCCCAAAACAGCCTATTTGACTGTGCTATTACATGTCCAAATCAAATCCAGCACCTGGTTTTCTACAGTATTTTGCCTCCCTCTACAAATGCAAAGACATGATCATCCCACCTTGTAATTGGCAAATGTAATGGCAGCCTAGCACTGAACAGGCAATCCTCGCATGTTTTAAAAGCATACTTATTACTAAGCTTATTAATGTCTCATACCATTTTAACTGTAGTTTGATATGAACACTCAACCCAGGAATACAGAGTGCAAAAACAGGTGATGCAGATTATGTTAAAAATCAAGCAAATGGAAGAGACTGCTTACTTGTGGATGCATAGGTGATTTTCAGTTATCATTACTATGCTTCAGTAAACCAAACCAATACTTCTTTAAAATGATATACTGGCACCTTTTTCAGCTGCATATGTGAGGCTTTCTGGCATATTTTCTCCCTCCACTTCATACCCTGATAGCAGAGAAAAGGTTACTCATTCAGCTCATGTTCAATTATGGATTCCACGACTGCAATGACATAGAAGTGTCTTCCAATATTATGACTTAAAATTGGACACCAAAGAAAATCTCTTCAGCTAAGGTTCACAACGTTTAAAAATCACTAGATGGCGATGTAAGAAGTAGCTTGACAAGTACTGACAATACTGGCAGTGCTTTCGGGATAGAAAATTGTTTCTATGTAAGGAAAGACAATTCATTCCAATTGGAAGAAGCAGTAACAGGTACAATGTAAGGAGAGAACGTTGTA
Source organism: Colius striatus (assembly GCF_028858725.1). Classification (NCBI taxonomy): domain Eukaryota; kingdom Metazoa; phylum Chordata; class Aves; order Coliiformes; family Coliidae; genus Colius; species Colius striatus. The sequence goes on from NC_084790.1 coordinate 35,036,344, forward strand.
TTTGGCTTCAAGCGAACTTAAGTAAAGGCATCATTTAGATGAAAAAAGTCAGTGGGGACTTTGAGTTAAAAGACCTCTCCAAAACCTGGATAAAAATATTATTTTTAATACAGATTCCATTTTTAATGGTCTTATGAAGGATCATAAAAAAATGCTGCCATTGTGACACAAGGACTTCCTGAAGCAGACTATGACATGTTGACTCTATTTACTTGTCTGTTCTTTGAAATAAATACATTTCAGAAGTATTCTACCTTCCAAAATTCCCTCAGAAACATGAGACAAAACCAAAATTAAATCCTGTACTCAAAAATACACAACCTTTTCTTCTTTCACTGCTAAAATTAGTACCATTGAAGTAATACTTTACTGAGGTTAGTGGGATAGCTCATGTGCACTCACCCTTGCCAATAAAGAAGGGTTAAGTGCTGACTTAAACAGCAAGTATTTGGCACCTATAAATTATCTGTGGGAAATTATGGGACATTAGCTGCTGCAAGTCTACATAAAACTGTGGAAACCTAAGACTGGGAAAGAAAAGAGAAGAAATGTGAATCCATTACATGGTGTAAAATGCATAATTGAAAATTATGACAGAAAATGCTACAAGAAGTTGAAGTAAAACAAAACAAAACAAAACAAAACAAAAACTTCAATATAACTATGATATCAGAGAAAATTCCAGACAGTTTAGTGTATGCAAGTTCTGGAAGTGAATACTGTGATCTTCCTCCTTTCCAAGTCTACTGTGGGCTTCTCTTCTGCGTCATCTACAAAGGCTGCATCAACTAGATTAGACAAAGATCTCTGTTGTTAGCCCAATGGCTTTGGTTACCACATCCCAAAGCAGTGGCTCCGCTTGTTGTGGTACTTCTGAGCGCAGTGCAGCCGCAAAGGGCTCTACAAGGAAGCTGGAAAGGGAAGCTCCCAGGGACAGAGAAAGGGATGGGGACACATTATCTTGTCAGCATCCACTACCACCACAAATAGAAGACATATGAGAAAGGCTGCTGCAGAAAGGATGAAGGAGTGTAAGTTAATGCACAAACTAGCTGGCTTTAGTGAAGAAGGGCTTCCTGAGATACAGATTCTCTCTTTTTCAAAAGCCTGATCAAACATTTGTTCCACAATATTTTTTAATTTTTAAAATAAATCCAAATGTACTATATATGATCTGATTTGCTGTATGTGTAGGCTTATGACCCACTCTTTCAACTGACACCATTCAAATAGAGCTTTGCCTCATAAAGATCATCTAGAAAATATGCATGAATAGAAGAAGTTCTCACAACCTCTTCGGTAGTGAGTGTTCAAATTTTACCCAGGAAAAATGATGCCAGCTTTTCATCTTTCTCAGATTGTCACTAGTAGAGTGTGAAAAAGAGCTCAAGACTCAATGATCAGCTTTATGACAACTAGTGCAGCTGAACTGGCAAGGGTTTCTTAAGAAGAACAACCAAATCTTTCTGCTAGAATTCAGCTGGTTACATAACATTTCATGCTTCATAGTCAAAAAGCTTTCAACCTGAGTTGGGCCAGTGCAGAAAATCAAAGCCATTATACTTTTCCAGTAGCTGAGGCTTCCAAAAGGCAAAAAAATTAAGGCAAATATTTCACCTGTGCATCAGTTTCAGTGTTTTGACCTGACAAGAGAGAGTAACACGGTAACATATTCATATTTTTTTCCACTTAGTCCCATGTGTGATTTATGCTAGAAGTTTAATAATCACTCCCCACTGCAGTATATTTAATCAGATATAGATGATACACAAGTCCACCATTTTGGAGCTACACAAAGCAAGTCATAAAATATCAATAAGGGAGGGTGCAGAGATACAGGATACAGACTGTCCGCAATCATTGTGTTTTGATATGCAGAATCTGCGCACCTCCTAAAATATTAGTACCCAAAAGCATCTGACACCATCCCTTCCCATTAATATCTTGTGAACAATGAGACATGGAAGCAGGGCAGTGCTGGGTAAAAGATGACAAGTAAGGTGAGAACAGAAACATGAGGGCTACTCCTGGGACAGACAGTTGGGAATTGCTTGTGCATATATAAGGCCACATGTCACCAAATCATACCTTCACTTGTGTTTTTTGATAACACATGGACAGGTGCTTGAAGGTGTATCAAAGCTGATAAAAAGTGATCCAGCTGAGCAGAAAACTTTGGGACCCCTCTAAGTCATCCTCTGGAAGTCATCCTCCATTACTGCAGAACCTGAGCACTTCATAATTTTCTCTCTCGTCAGTCTCTGATATCAGAACTCTTAGCTCTATTTTCACATTTTTTTTTCTGGGATGGAAAATCTGAAACCCTTTAAGGTATTTAAATGCTGCCTCTCACATACAGATTAGGCTAGAGATATGATCAATGCTAGTTCAAACCCTGAATAACCCTGAAGATCTGAGACGAGTGCACACAGAACTTGTCCAGGGCATGCACAAACGTTTGGAGCTGGAATAAAAAACAAACAAAAAACCAACAACAGGTTGTAAAGTATTTTTGTTCTTCAGATGATGTTTAAATACCACACACTGTGAGTACCGAGCTTTCCAGGACTGATTTCCACTAGTTCATCTTGCTCCTAGTCCAGGTTCCCAAGCTTTTCATGGTAAGTATATCCCATCAGATGAGATGAGAGTCCAGTGTACAGTCTCTGTGGACCTTGTTTTGTAAATTGACATAATCCACTTTCTGTAGATGCCTTTTTTATAAAGCAAACACTGTTTTTATTATCTCAGTGTACAGCTGATGCCTCTCAGTTCAGTGTGTTTTCATTTTTAGTACAGTTAGATCTGTCTGTCCTTTTTTTATGACAGAAACAAGAATGGAAGACATGGCACTTGCCCAGAAATCTGTAAAAACAAAAGAGAAGGCAGGCATCTCACCGACTTCTGTGCTGGAGAGGTCCCAAATTACTTAAGTAAATTAAGTATTGATCACTTTTAATGTGAACTGTTTGTAGCCTGAATAGGTGGCTTGGAGACAGAATTAGGATTGCAATTTTTCTCCCAATTTAACTAAATTGTTCAAATATCAATTTACTGGAGAAAGAGAACACAAGTTTTATACAATCTTTGAACTTTTGAGCTGGAAGCAAAACAGCAAGAGTAGGGAAAAAGAAAATCAACTGTATTGATTTAACATGTGGAGAATCATGTTTTGTGGAAGAAGCTAAATATTGCCGAAGATCCAGCAAACAAATACTCTCTCCCTACCAGAGATGGATATTGACACACAGTGTTCATAACACACACAGTGATAATTCTGCCTGAACACATTCCTATGCTACCCGATCTAGGTGGACCTGCTTCTGCAGGGGGCTTGGACTAGATAATCTCTAATGGTCCCTTTTCCAACCCCTACCATTCTATGATTCTATGATTCTTTCAGCTGCAAGATGTAATGAAACACACCAAAAAGTTGAGATTTATTTCAAATTAGCAGAGAAAAAATGTGTTGGCAATTAATTCCTCCTTAAATCATAAAATGATGGAATCATAGATTCTATCTAAATCACTAGTATAGACACATCAAGGCAGTTTTCAGATCTAGCAACACAGGAAAAAAAGCCATAGTCTACGTGGAAATCACTGTGGTCTTCTGGACACATTTGTGTTTCTGTTTTTGTATGGGACTCACAGATAGCAAATGCATGGAGGACACTACAAACACATACAGGATTTTCCAAAATGTGAGGAAAGTCTAAAGGCTGGATGATCACCTGCTAAAATTAAGAGACCTTGACATACTGTGGTGTGTTCAATGCCAGACTAATTACTGAAACTAAAATCGTTAACAACTACAGGCCACATGCCACTCACCACAACTTTTCCTTGTACATTATATGGGCCAGAACCAGCCTTAAGAGTCCCTAGCAATCTCTGACAACTCACAGGTAACAATTTAACCTCACAACAGCTGGAGTACATTAAAATAGAGACTATGTTCAGGTGTTCAGCTTCACACTAGAGTACTGAACAGCTGGAACTGATGTGGCATGACCGTAAGTCGTCATTAGATGTAGGCAATCTAGTTTCCCTACAGGGAAAGCAAGTTAGGAAAGGAATTGCACACAAAGGCAGAGGGTAACTAAACTTCTTTTTCTACCCTTTGTTTTTCTTCTTCCTTTTTTTTTTTTTTTTTTTTTAAATAGCATTACCTAGAGTTGGACCTTTGCAAGCCCTTCAAAATATGGCAATGCTGAATAGTGTTTAAATTTTTGGTGATAGCCTTTACTTGCACAGCACTGGACTAGCACTCCCGATAATTTTTTTGTCCTACATGCTTAAAAAAACATACTGAGAGACCAGGTATCAAAATTAACACCCTTTTCGCTTTGCTGCCTTGTTTACTGATTCTTGTTGGTTTTGTAGTGCAGCAGACTCATGCAAAGCCCTTCAAGACACACATTGTCATAATGGACTGACAGTCATCTACCAAATGAAGCCAAAATGAATTTGTGGGAAAGGTGACAGCTTCTCTGCCAGCTTGTACAGGAAGCTCATAAGTAATCCAGAAGGCTGGGAGTTAGTTAGTAGACAAAGCTAATCAAAATGTGCTTCATGCAGCACCAGGTAGCATGATTCACTGCCATTTATTCAAAGTCAACCTCCAGCAAACAACACAAGTGAGCAGGACAACTGCAGTATGCATACCTCTCAGTGCTCTCCAGTTGTTCCTTTGAAGCATTTATAGTGCCAAGCACATGGTACTCTTACTAGACCATTGATGACAAATGATCTGCTACGATGCAAAGTAGCCAATTAGAATTTTCTTTCAGGGTCTAACCTCTGATGTGATTTTCAAAAGCCTCTCATGCTTCTGAGTTAAACTGCCTTTTCCTAGTTATCTCTTACCACCAGAAAGGGATTAATCAGTGCTTTAAGAAAACAGAGCTCATTAAAGCTGACTAAAATTAAGAAACTTTGTTCACTAACTGCTTTGAAATTGTCCACATTGATTTCCATTTTTTAAAAATCAAATAGCAATCAAATAAACAATTTGAAATGTAGGGAATGGCATGAATCACATTACTTTTTTCTTTAACTGTGATGGGATAATTTCTGTCACCAAGCAACCAAGGAAACAAAAAATTTTATAATCAAGCGAGATCCTCTGAAATGAACTTTTCATGAATCTTGAAGTTCACAGTCCTCTTTTTTCCCGATTAGCATATCACAGTACGGCTATATACGCAGACAACAGAGGAAGGGAAAGCATGGGAGATTACCTGCACAGCTGAATCCCATTATATTTTTTTAATTTCAACATACCAATTTCCTACATTTTCCACTATAGCTTTGGCTTTTAAAGCCTAAAGCAAAAAAAAAAAAAACAAAAAAAAAAACCCCACAACCAAAAAAAAGACAGAGGACTAAGGCCATGCTCATCAACACATCAGAAATGTTGGCTGAGATTTCATTTTGTCTCCTTATTATACTCAGTTCTATTTGTAAGAAACGTGACATGTAATTTTTTATCTCATTATGAAAGAAAGACTTTTCTTTCTTTGATAAGCAATTCCTCCAACATCCCTGTAATGGTAAATTGAAAGTTTCAGCATGCTGCATTCTGTGTGCAATGTCAGCGACAGGGTTGAGAATGGAAGGTAGCTTTATATATCTTGGCACTCTCATACAGAGACATATCAGAACAGAAGCAGAGGTGTGCACTTTGTAGTCACAATATAGGCTCAGTAACCTCTCAGTGAAGTGACACATGGAACCTGGTCACTAAAAAACTCAAAAATTTAAAATCTCAGCTTTGCTGGTCCACAGGCAAAATTTCTCAGTGCCTGCCTCAGATGTGCAATGAAGTATACAGTTACTTGCTGTGTTGTGCTAACTTTTGTATCACTGGTGATGGCTTAGGTTAAGAGGAAATATTGCTAAGAAAGATATGGAGGCCTCAAAAAAACAGGAGAAGAATAATACAGCCTGGGAATATGAATACATGATCTGGACTTCAAAATACTCATAAGAAATTAGTAACTGTCAGCTAGAAAGACAAACTCTACTTAATGTTCTCTTTGCTGCTTCTGGGAGAAACAAGCATACTATAATAATAAATTCCCATTATGATCCTTAAAGATTGGCAATTGCAGGATTCTTAGCAGGAGATTTAAGGGCCACTGGAGAAGCATGTACAAAAGTGTCTCCTGTTGTATACTTTTCAGGATGAAGAAGGTCTGACCTCATTATCTGCTGTTGTAGTCACAGCAGACAGCTTTCTCATGGTATTTCCTATTGAGCTCCCTTGCCACCCGACCTCTGCAGTCCACCCAGGTCTCTCAGCTCAGGGCTGACAGCACATCCAGCTCCAGGGACCAGGTGGTTACAATGCCCATCACCATCTAAGGTCATGCCTTTAACCTCCTGTTCTCAATGCAGGGACAGAATTTCAGTCAAATTTCACAGTGAGTAGGGGGAATAGTTTAATTGAATGAGTCTAGAACATTTTTACTTTCCAGCAATAAAGCAAAGGCAATGTTGCCAGAATAATGGAGGGAAAAAAATCAGAAAAATGCCATTGTGGAGATGAAGAGAAGCAAGCCAAGCAGTGTATGCACCAATTTAATTTACATGCCTTTCTGGCCACCTGGGGAACCTAGATTTGGTTATCAACTCACCAATCTGGCATTCCTATGTGCATAACATGCCCAGTGCACATTTTTTTTTAAATATCAGGCATTAATCTAGCTCATATTCTACTACCAGAAACATTTTGAAACAGACTCAGGCCAGTCCTATTTCTGTAGTGAACATTAGTCCAAAATGTTCTTTTGAAACAGGATTTACAGAGCAAATGAACAGATTGGTCCTTTGCCTAAGTACAGAAAGGAAGGCAAATATACAAGCAGAGGCCAATAACCAGCACATACATCCAGTTTGCACCTTCTGCAACCACTAATGCGTGCCTGTGACACCATGAGAGGTCAGCTCAATTCCATCTGGAAAACCAATAGGAAGTGCCATCTCTGAACTACTGGAAACCCAGTTTTGCCTGTTTTGAATATCCGGATTTATCAGTATCTCTCAGAGAAGTAAAAATTCAGTCTTCCTGCCTCTTAGGGATTCCCACAGCTTTACAGATTTGATCTGTTTTGACCAGCCCCCAGGGAATTAGTATCTGCTGCTTGTAATTCCACAATGTCAAAGCATCCAATGAGAATGCCTCAGGTCCCACAGGCACTGGGCTTAAAAGCTGTTTCTCCCTGCCTCTTACTTTTAAGATATTTATCAGACCAAGTTCTGCATCACTTTATAACTCCATGTGTCCAGTCAGTGCTGCTGACATCTGATTTTGCCCAGCAAATGCCACACTTGGCAATGATGTGTGTTGCCTGCCAGCTCACTAAGCAGAGGCAGCAAGTGCTGCAAGTTGAAGCAGGAGACATGTAGTCCACTGAGCACTGACATTTTCCACATAGAGCATCTGCATAGATTTCTGGGGGGCAAGTTGTTGTTATGAATACATACCTCTTGCACTCATTTCTTCATCCTTTAGAGAAAGTGTAAGCTGGTCAGCAAAGGCAGTGTGCTATTCAGCATGGATGGCATCATAAGATGAGAAGATGTCACAGGACAGGACACAGGTCATTGTAAAGCATTCCTCAAGGGAACAGGAGAAGCCTAAATGTGTCTATAAATATTTAAAAAGGGATCTTTCATCTTATACAGTGAAGAGGAATATCCTAAAGAAATATTTTGAGGAAGGAGACTGCAAAATGTTCACAGTGTGCCCTTTCAAACTGATCATCCCAGTCCTGGAGAAATGTTGTGCTTTTTGTCTGAAGGCTGCTACTGTCTTCCTTATTCTACACAAAGTAGCGTCTCTTCAATGTCAGCAAGGACCTTAATTGAGTTCAGTGCTCAGTAGCTGCACAAATGAAACTTTAAAGGCAGATTCTGAACCTATCCTGATGGAAGCTATCAACAAAGCCATTCAGAAAGACTCAGATTGTTCTATTGGAAATTACACATGCTAATATGTGCAATCTCCTCTCTGCACTCTCAGAGAGCAACTCTGCATTCAGCATATATTTTAACCACCACTAACACCTCTTTTCCTGGGATTCACGGGAAAACAGTCAGGCTTCTTCATCGTAACATACATCTATTGCCTGGTAAAGGCATTGAGAGTCTTGGAAAACCAAATCTTTATGTTTCAAAAACAGACAAAAGATAACCTGAAAGTTTCAAAGGCCAGAGAGATACCATTTTATCTGTTCAAGCTCAGCCTTTGGGTTAAACTAGCACTGCTTGCCTTCACGAGCGTATTTCGAGTTGTGCACTTCCCACCTTGAATCTTTTACAGTTAGCCCCAGAGCACATGTGGAAAGCTGTGAGAGCCTTGCAAGTCAACTCTGTGAAATATTTACTGGCTATAGTTTTTGTACAGATGATGAAATCTCCCTACAACTGATGACTGGATCACCTAAAGGCTGTGGTTGGTGCTCCTTTGGGAACTGCACTATTTTGATGCAGATGATGTGTGTTTTCTTTCCAGCTCTGCCAAAGATTCTTTACAACACTTACCAGGGAACAATTCTATCACTTTGTTTCCTTTTTTTTCTGCTCGAGGTAAGGCAAGGTATGTTCTTTTATACCCAGATTCCCCAATAGCTAGGACAGACACATCTGCACTAGCAGGAAAGATGCAATAGCAGATTTTCAAGTATTCACCTGAGCAAACCACTTGCTGTGAACACTATTGTCTCTAAATCAGGTTACCTGCATAACAGTTTGTAATGGTAACAATGAAGACATATTTCTTCAGGTTGGTGAGGCTCCTATAACAGCTACCCCTTGATATGTCCTAAGAAGTTCTGACCATTAATTCATTCTAGTGCAACACCAGCCAGCATATATAGCTGTGCAGATTAGACTACTTCACCAGCAGTAGCAAATGGTTCTGGCCAAAAGTGTCCAAGATTGTCAGCACAGGTTACCATATCTGCAGGCTGAAGAGGAGGGGATCTGATCTTGGAGATGTGTGCCTCTTGGTCCACTGCACTACAACTTGTGTTCAACTATCTGTACAACATAGAAAACAATGGAGGCAGAGAGGAGATCTGGAAAGTGATATGTCTGTGTGTAAATGAAGGCTGTTTACATGAACGATCAGAGGAGATTGTCAGGAACTCAACAGAAACGTTAACAGAAAACAGATAGCTCTCTTTCACGCGCCAGTCCCCCCCAAAAAATGATAGAAACATATCCACTGACCCCTTCACACACATTTGGTTTTGCTGCATATGCATGTGTTTGTTTAATACATATATATTAATATATATATTTATGCATATTTATTTATACCTATAAATACATATATATTAAAGTGTGTGTGTGCTAGTGTGTGTGCATAGTTATAAAGTTTTTAGAGCAGCAGAAGAAATACAAAGAGATGAAAAATCAAGAAAGGTCCACTTGGATGCTGGCAAACTGAGATAACAACACTTCAAAAGCTGTTTAAGGTTTTATCTATGCACAGTACATATTACCAGTATCACCAATGTGAAAAACTAATCATAACCAGATACCTTTTAATCTATCCAGCACTTGTATGTAAGGCATTCAGTTGACCTAAAAGTGAATGTATAATTAAGAATCACCAGCTTTGGAGAAAAAGATCATGTGTCAATCATGTATTTTATCAGTCCAGTTCTGAGTGACATGCTTGCATTACATATACTCACCGTTAGAGCTGGTGCAAAATAGGAAAACCTCTTGAAAAGCTTGCTTTAGTAAAGCCTTTGACACCATTTCCTACAGTTTCTGAAGAAACTGTCTGTCCATGACTTGGATGGACATACCTTTTGTTGAGTGGAAAACTGTCTGAATATCCAAGCCCAGAGAGTGGTAGTGATGGAGTTAAATCCAGTTGGCAGCTAGTCACCAGTAGTGTGCCCCAGGGCTCGGTGCTGGGGACTGTTTTGTTTTCCATGTTTATTTTCAGGGCCTGATTTCTTGGGAAGAGTATAGGAACTTTGCCAGAGCATGCAGGAATGCAACCAGGAAGGCTAAATCCCTTTTAGAATGAAACCCAGCCACGGAAGTTAAGGAAAACATGAAGGGGTTTTTCAGGTACATCGGCAGCAAAAGGAAGACATGGGGGAATGTGGGCCTGCTACTAAACACAGAGGGTGCCCTCGTGACTGAGGACGCAGAGAAGGCCCAACTACTTAATGTCTTCTTTGCTTCAATCTTTAGAGCCAAGACTGGCTCTTGGAAAGCCCAGTGCAGCAAGGATAATAGGATGGCCTGGACAACAGATGACCTTCCCTTGCTGGATGAGGAAGAAGTTAAAGATTTATTGGGCAAGTTTAACACTCATAAGTCAATGGGTCCTGATGGGATGCATCCTAGAGTGCTGAGGGAGCTGGCTGATGTGGTTGCTAAGCCACTTTCCATCATTTTTGAACAATCATGGAGGACAGGTGAGGTGCCTGGGGACTGGAGAAAGGTCAATGCACTCCAGTCTTCAAAAAGGGTAGGAAGGAAACTACAGGCCAGTCAGCCTCACCTGACCCCTGGAAAGGTGATGGAACAACTCATCTTCAAAGTCATCAGTAAACATATGAAGGAAAAGATGGTTATCAGGAGCATTCAACATGGATTCACCAAGGGGAAATCCTGTTTGACCAACCTAATAGCCTTCTATGAGTGCATAACTGGCTGGCTAGATGAGGAGAGAGTAGTTGATGTCATCTACTTTGACTTCAGCAAGGCTTTTGACACTGTCTCCTATAATATCCTCATCAGAAAGCTCAGGCAGTGTGGCTTGGATGAGTGGACGGTGAGGTGGATCGAGAGCTGGCTGAATGACAGAGCCCACAGGGTGGTGATCAATGGCACAGAATCAAGTTGGAGGCCTGTGGCCAGTGGAGTTCCACAGGGATCAGTTCTGGGGCCAGTCGTGTTCAACATCTTCATCGACAACCTGGATGAGGGGACAGAGTGTACTCTCAGCAAGTTGGCTGATGACACCAAACTGGGAGGACTGGCTGATTCCCCAGAAGGCTGTGCTGTCATTCAGCGGGATCTCGACTGGCTGGAGAGTTGGGCAGAGAGGAACCTCATGAGGTTCAACAAGGACAAGTGCAGAGTCCTGCATCTGAGAAGGAACAATCCCATGCACCAGTACAGGCTGGGGATTGAACTGCTGAAGAGCAGCTCTGCAGAGAGAGACCTGGGAGTGCTGGTTGATAATAAACAGAACATGAGCCAGCAATGTGCCCTTGTGGCCAAGAAGGCCAATGGCATCCTGGGATGCATCAAGAAGAGTGTGGCCAGCAGGTTGAGGGAGGTTCTTCTCCCTGTCCACTCTGCCCTGGTGAGGCCTCATCTGGAGTAGTGTGTCCAGTTCTGGGCTCTTCAGCTCAAGAGGGACAGAGAACTTCTGGAGAGAGTCCAGCACAGGGCCACCAAGATAATCAGGGGACTGGAACATCTTCCTTTCCAACCCCTTCCATTTTATAATTCTGTGATTTAGGCAAGGGCCCAGCAGTAGTCATAAACACACCAGGGACTTCGAATATTTAAATTTATGTAGCAAGGGCGTGGGCATGTGGCTTGAATTTCTGCTCCAGTCAAGTGAGAGTAAACTTCTTTTCAATAGCTAGCTAGCAGGAACTCTAATGAATGTTTCCCTTAAAGATTGAAACTATCTGAGCTGGCACTGACTATGTAATACTTTCATGCTGTTCTCATTCCTTTGCTGCAATTGGCAGTCTGCTCTCAGTGCAGACCAGTTAGATGGTACGAGCGGGTAACCAGAAGCAACACTCGGAAGCAGCTAACCAGAATGTGTTGCCTGATGAGACTCTTAATAACATTGTAAAGCTCAGGTTGCTTTCTGTGATTAAGCCTCCATCCAAACGTAATTATTTTAATAGATTGAAATCAAGAACTGAAACCCAGATAATTTATGGTGAGCATAAGCTGGCCCATTTAAGTGTCACATGGGACCATTGTCTTATTTTATCACATAAATTTCATTAGAAAATGAAAACAAATGGCTCAAATCCATACCTGAAAATCTGAGAAACTCCAGACAGAGAAGGAGGTTGATGTCTCAGGGAACATTTTCTGCCTAGAGCAAGGGTTGTACTCAAGATGCTTGTTTACTAAAGTGTCTTGTGTGATTAGTGCAACCTTAGAAGTATGGACAGTCTTCGCAGACACCTCTCTGTACCAGCAGAGTCCAGGTGCTTTGTGCATGGATGATGCCTGCACAGACTTCTTTCCCCCTTCGGCCATAGCATACTGTAGTTTTTACATGGCAAAAGATTTCAGCAACAGCTTCACAGCCCAGCCTGTGGGTTTCTGTTCTGAACTGCCCAGATTTAGTGTGACAGCTTTTGGTAAGCATCTCCCTGTTCTCACAGCTACTGTGGCAGAGCAGTTCTTTTCCACATAAAATGTTTACAGTACAAGGCCATGAACGGTGATAAAGTAGTCAAGAAGCACTGCCCAAAATTGCAGAGGAGTAACTGAGCAAAAGGAAAGGGCAAAGGAGCTGTTCTACTGAGTAAAGATGTCTGTGTACTGCAATGCTGCCTGGGTGCAGAACATCACATTGAGGGCATGTTTTTTTGAAGTCACTTTCCTCAGTCCACCTCCTATTTGTCAATCTAGACATGAGTCATTTTATGAACTCATCAAAGCCCTCCATCCCCAGGCAAAAGCCCTCTAGCCCCATGGCAAAATACTGGCAAAGAAATTAATTTATAGCCCACCTACCCCTCTTCCAGAGTAGGAAACATTTTTTCCTTCATGTGTAGGTAAGCACCTGATTGGCATAAATGTCTGCATATATGAGCTCCCAAATGCTGTGAGTGGCAATTCATTCACTTTCTTCCCACGTTATCTCTTCTTGGTCAGCCTGGTGCTTGACTTTCAGGCCATGACAGCCCTGCATCTATGAAACAAGTACCTGAAGCACCATGGTACTTAGAGGAAACAAATTCTCTAATGGGAAATCATGCATGGCAGCAGCATGCAGGCGATTGTCTTCACAACAAACATCATTGCTTTTAAGACATATATGCAGCCCGTGACCGACTAAAATGGCTTTAAGCCACAAATAAAGACAAATAGAGGTATCAAAATTCCAAGCATAGTACGTCTATAACAAGTAACCTGAATTGACAGACCATTATATAGCTATTAATGACAGTATATTGCAAAAGTTCAGGAGTCAGAGAGAGACCTGTCCTACAGCAGTGTTTTGCAAGACAGTTCATTTAGCTTCCGAAGGCCACCACCTCCACGTGCACACACACCACACAAAAACACTCTCCAGGATGTGCAGGGCAGGTAACATTGAACCTGATGACTGCCTACAGTGTAGTGAAGAGAGAAAGGGACTTTGGTACTTGCCACAAGAGCATGGATAGGAAAATACCACAAAAGCCTGGCAGTCTGTTTTTTAAAAAATACTAGCAACTTAAGAGGTCACTTTTGCAAAGAGATTAGACATAGCAAGGCTCTTAATATCTTTAAATCTCTGAGTCCAGATCTTTACATCCCTTTACAGACAATGTTCTATATAAGTTTTTCAGCTGACATTGCTATCTTAACACTGCCCATGGTCTTATATTTCCCTTACTTCATTTGTTTTGCTCTGTAACAGCACAGTTGTTTAATTAGACAACAAAAGCTCTGCTGCTCTCCAGCATAACCCTTCATGCTTCTGCCAAGCATTCAAGGCTGTTTGGCTGCCAGTCAGCTAGTCACACTACAGTTTATGTGTACAATCCATTTATGAGCTCTGTGCTCTCAGGACCTATCAATACAGAGAATTTCTGGTTGAATAAACTCAGGTGTGAATTTAATGTGTCATTATTATACTTTCCTAACTCTTTGTGTGGGTTATCTAATTTCACAGAAAAATGGCCTCAAGCTATTCAACTTAACCCATTTTAGATGAGTGCAAATAGAGTATTGTAACAGCAATGTTTACAAAAATAGCTGGTGCTAAATCGCTTTTTTGCACCCTTACCATAAGCCAAGACAATTATTTGGTATGTGCAATCTGGAGAGCCTCTCATCTAATCCCAGCCCTAAACTAAAACGATGGATTGTATGGCCTACAGCATGCCAGGCTCACTTTTTGAAGGACTGTCTACATAGGTGAGATCAGCCAGGATTATTTAATGCTTTGAATTTCAAGAGGAATATCTATCCAAGATTAACTCCCTAATGCTATGCTCTTTACTCCAGACTGGTACCTGAACTGAGCCCCTTTCATCTGACTCCTCTCCCGATCTGGAATAGCCAGGTTAAAGTAACAGGAGAAGAATACAGATACTGAACAACTGCAAGGTTAGTAAATCTTGATTTTCCTAAATTTATGTGCAAGGTACTCATCCCTATAATGTTCTGCTAAGCTTGGGTCACATACCAACTTTCCCCATCTGCATTAGTGGAAAAATATAAACATATTTCTTTGTAGGGTTCAGAAACACCAGTGAACACCAGGGGTAATCTAGGATGGCTGCTCTTACATCATGGTGTAAGTATTTGTTCTCTTTCGATGTAACTGCTGATCTTCACTGCCTCTTGTTCTGTTTGAATCATAGTTTTATTATTTGATGACACCGTAGTCTGAATATATGGTGTGTGCTTTTGAATGATGTTGCAGTTTTTTTGGTAAGGCTGTTCAGTAAAATATTCAGATTTGTAAGAGCAGATGGTGTTTTTGAGGTAGTTTTTAAATCCAGGACAGGTTTGGCAGTTTGGGCACTGCCCACACCACCTCATAAATATGTTTCACTGTTTGCTCTCCTATTCTTTTCCATGCAGATGCCAGGTCAGGTTTGGTATGTGATCAGCATTTTCACTTGCAAAGCTCTGCAGTTACTGCTGATGGGTACGAGCTCTGCTTCTTTAAAAATTTTCTACACATCTCCTAAGTACATAGACAGTACCTTTCAGTCAGCATCAGAGAGCTTCAGAAAGAAGCCATGCTATCAGAATTGCATTCATACTTAGACCAATACTATTTTTGTTATTTTTACTGCTACTGCTATTAATCTATTTCATACTCGCCATTATGCTTATTTTTATCAGATTAATAAGACATACTTTTTGAAAATATGAAAACCTAAACTAGATAGGACTGGCTAATTATGGACCAGAACTCTTGCTCTACATCGTTGCTGCTTTTGAAACTTTTCCATCACCATTTCCATAATTGCATGTGATGCCAAGACTCAAAATGTTGAATGCACACCAATCATTTTTTAGTACAGAACACTTCAGGAGACCAGCTGTTAACGACTTTGCATGTACTTTGCACAGCATGTTAAATTAAATGATGGCTAATTCAATATACTATATTTTGAAACCTGCACTTCTTTTTCCATGATCAAATATGCAAGACAGAGAGACCACAGCTAGCTGGACAGTGCTTCTTGTAACATGAAGTATTGCAAAGAGAAAAGATATATACATTTCCCTGTAATACCAGCCTCCATGAAGTGTAGGGGGCTGCTGTTCAAGAAGACACTTTTGTGGATGCTTGCTGTAAGGTGCAGTACCTCCAATTAGGAACAGTCCACTGCCACTAGTAGGAATGGTGTCAGTATGTTGCAGCATTGATGATGGATGGTGTCAACTGTAATGTTTCCTGGACTATCCTCACGTAAGGCTACAGGTGTATTAACATTTTTTGTGTGAAACAGTGGTGCAGTTATGAACAGAAATCCACAATGATTCCCTCTTTCTGGGCATTGGTCCAGTATTCAAAATTTGGTTTTGGCTATGTGAAGTGGGTGGCTTTTGAAGAAAAATTGTTTAAAATCTCTGCTCTGGTGTACAATAAATGCTCTCCAGATCTTAATGGGGTCATAAGGGCTTGCAGCAATCACTTTTTGCTTGTAGCTGCTTTGATTCACAAGAGTCTAGATGCTTAATTCAAGGGAGAAGACTAAACCCAGCTTGAAATGAAGCCTGAATTGCATACAGTGTAGTTGTAATGATTGTAATGCCACAAACTTCAATCTGCTGGGCTGTTCTTTCTTTGACAAATTATTTGCTAATATAATCTGATCCCATAAACATCAATATGATCAATCTTTTTTTTCCCCCTCATTCTGCCGATGGTTCTTCTGTCACAAGACAAGAGTCAGGAATCACAAAAGATAGCATATTTTCAAGATATCTTGAAATACTGTGTCCAGTATTTCATGCAGCAGTATCCTATACTATGTCCCATACTGTGTCCAGTTCTGGGCTCCTCAGCTCAAGAGGGACAGAGAACTTCTGGAGAGAGTCCAGCACAGGACCATCAAGATGATCAGGGGACTGGAACATCTTTCATACAAGGAAAGGCTGTGGGAACTGGGGCTGTTTAGTCTAGAAAGGGAAGACTGAGGGGGAATCTCATTAATATTTATAAATATCTAAAAGGTGGGTGTCAGGAGGTTGGGGCATCCCTTTTTTTCTATTGTAGCTAGCAACAGGACAAAGGGTAATGGGGTGAAGCTGGAACACAAAAAGTTCCATTTAAATATAAGAAAAACCTACTTCACTGTTCATGGGAGGGAGCCCTGGCACAGGCTGACCAGGGAGGTTGTGGAGTCTCCTTCCTTGGAGGTTTTCAAGACCCACCTGGACATGTTCCTATGTGACCTGATCTAGGTTGACCTGCTTCTGCAGGGGGATTGGACTAGATGATCTGTAAAGGTCCCTTCCAACCCCTACCATTCTATGATTCTATGATTCTATGAAACGAATGAGTGCAACTACTCCAATCAGATTATCAGAGATTTAGTGTAGGGGACAAGCTTGACAACTGATCTCACCTCAGGAAAAACATCACTCTGTTTCTCCTTTATGAGATTGCCTCAATAAAAGCAAGAGGTATAAACAAAACCTCCAGGTGAAATCATGTCCTTTGGAAATAATGGCATTTTACGATGACCTGAATTATGGATGCCTGTAATGCAAATTGAGTAATATTCATTGCTAATGTGATGCTCTATATTTGGACCAAGTTCCCAAAACTGCAGGCACCGATGCAGAAAATTAATTCAGTCTTGCTTAAAGCCCTGAGTAATCCTGGGAAAAAATGAAATTAAGTAGATAGTTTGGGGAGGTTTACTTTAGAGATCTGTATAATAGCCATATAATTATCTACCATTGAGAGGAAAAGAGCACATGTAACCATGCATTATGAAAGCACAGGATGAGACCAGGATATCCACATCTCCTAACTGCCAGTCCAAGTGCCAGTTCATGATAACTCACAAATCTACTTCACCCAGCTCCCATATTCTACTGAAAAAACACTGCAGAAATACTTCATGGTCATTCCTTCATTCAGTCTTTCTTATAGCACCTTTAATTCTGTAGGGGGAAAAAAAAAATTAAAAAACCCGAAAAATTCCATGGATTGCACTGAGAGGTGCAAAGAAGCTGTCCTTACAACATGCACGTAACTATTTCAGGGCATCTGACATTCATGCTTCAAGTTGCTCTGGCTGTTTTCTGGTGGCTTCTGAAAACTGCAGCATCAGAAATCACATTGTGCTTCTAGGTTTTAACATGAGATTCAACAATTTTGAAAATATATGTCTAAAAATCAAATAGGTCATTGAGGTATCATCAACACCACCTAACTTATACTATGGCACAATATTTTCTCCCTTTTTGATTCCTTTGCATTATTATGCTGAATAGCTTCAACTTCTCAAACAGATTTTGTGTCTTAAAAGGCAGACCATGTTTTGATGGCTCAGACTTTTCTCTAGGACTCAGACGTCGTGGTTTTGCCCAGCCGGAGCAAAGGGGGGGAAAAAACCGCGACTTCTCCCCCTCCCGGCGGAATGCGGAGGGGATCGGAGAGGGAGAAAAAAAAGGTAAAAGAGCCCGCGTAAGTTGAAATATGAACAATTTACTGGGGAAAATTGAAGAGGAACAACTATAACAAAGACCAGGGGATATTACAAAGAAAACTGGTGAGTGATGCAGTTGCTCACCACCCGGGACCCGACGTGACCGACCGTCCGCGACCCCGGAAAAGAGCTTCTTCCGGCTATCCCGTACCTGTACCCTGGGCATGACTGTTAGGATGGTATCGAATACCTGCTGGCCAGCCTGGGTCCGCTGTTCACGCTGTGCCCTTTTCTGGTTCCTCACGGGAATTAACTCTATCCTGGCTCAAACCACGACATCAGAATATCCACTTCAGGTGTTAAGTGGTGTGGACTACTTGTTTCCCTTCTCTTTGTATTTCCAGAACTTTGCTGTCTTGCCTAGTAAAGCTTCAGGTGCTTTGAGACAGACATTGTGCCTTATAAATCTGAACAGCAGGTTCAGATTTATACACAGAAATACAAGGGAACTAACTGACTTTCAGAATCCCTGCTGAGGATTGTTATGTGCTGCTCTTACAGGAGACAAAACAATGATTCATTTCAGCTCTGGAGCAGGTAAATATTTTTCCTTTAATAGAGAACACGACATGGGACTCACAGCCTGATTGTTTCTGAAGGCACTAAAAGAGCATCCAAATATTTGTGAGTGTCGTACAATTATTAAATAGATTTCATGTTCTTTTCAGCTTCCCAAAGATTTCGAAGCAGAAATTCTTTTAACTTTTTGCATTTATACTGAAATAGACTTTCACTACTTTCACTACTTCAGCTACTACAGCTTCACTATTTCTTTGGGGCTTTTGCAGCTGCAATGAGATACAATTCTGACTTTCTGCTTCTGTCTCAAACAGCTGTTGCAAAAGGTTTGATTGACAGTATTCAATAAATGCTTTTCTTCTGTAACAACAGTAATCACAAGAGGAGAAATCTCTTACACTTTAAGATTGTGAAGGATGAAGAACAGGTAGCATTACAGAGGAAGTAAAATTTTACAGTGCTGCTTCAGCAAACCTTTTGTATATCCTCATTTATATTTTTAGCCATTTAGCCATTTACCTTTGAAAACATGTTGAGCAGACAGATTGGAATGAATGTATTCAGGCCAAGACAAGTGATTTTAGTTAGAAAATGACAGTGAGATGGGCTAATTGAATCATGTACCAAAACTAGCCTGCTTCAGAGGTACTGCTAGAGCTGCTTCTTACACAGAGTTTTTTCTTTCTGTCTCAAATAGTTGCTAAGAGGATGCACTGCCAGCTTCCCTTACCCTTTTCTTTATCAGCTACACAGTGAGCTGATGCTCATGGGTGTGAAACCAGCTCCTCAAGGTTACCCTGCAGAGAATCCATCTTGTGTTCCAGCCCACTGGCCCATGCCACTCTCTTTAAAACAGAGCAGTAAGCTGGGAGCACTGTAATTTCTCTGCTTCCAGCATCCATCAGAACACATTATAAGGAACAAAGGCAAAGGCTGAGCAAGGTTATTCACTTAAAATTGCAATAACTTCTGAGAAATAAGCATGCTGGATTAAATTCTTCTTATCTATGATGTGTAAATCACCATGGAATCCGAGACATTTTGCAGAAAATCAGTAGCATAGAAATCTGTGTGGTTTTTAACAGTAACTAATTTTTTTGTATTGGTCTTTGCAATCAGTTGTACATAATAGAGTAATTACAGGAGAAATCTCAGTGCAATGGATTCTGTGTATTTTATGTACTTCATATGTCCTATAATTTCTTAATACCAGAGCCTCTTCTCCTACTTATAGAAACTTCCTCCACCAGCAAGCTGCTGTGGCAATGTTGTGAGGGTCATCAAATAGCACACCACCATGCAATAGGACTCTTTTCTCCCCTCCCAGGAAGTTAATGTGTTTGTCCTTGCTTTGATTTACTATTCAATTTAGGGGTCCTTTGTGTATGCACACTCAGTAGAGGTCAAATTATTATTTGGTTCAAGTGAATAATTTCAGGAAGTAGATTTTTTGAGAGTCTCCAGAGCACTTTTACATGTAATTTTCACCCTCCCCACAGGAGGGAGCTGTCCCTCTTTCAGTGGGAGCAGAGATTCTGTAGCATTTTCAGAGAGAGTCGATATTGATGTGTAAGACCTACTTTCCAAAGGACATTCCCATCCAAAAATTATTTGCAAAATTTCATTATTTTCCAGTGCTGCCTGTGCTGTTCCCAGGAATTTAGACACAGTGTTTCCATATTACTACTAAAAAGGAGGGTGTTCAAGTCCTGAGTTACATTTTGAGCATGAGTGGACACACTGTCAGCAGTAAAGTTCCAGAATTCACACGTTGTTGCAGGCCCAACCTGTAAAGTCATGAGGCTATAATTTTGCAGTACAAATACGGCCAGCATTCCACCAGTGTTTTGTCACAAAGCATTAGACAGACAAAAATGAGTCGGAAGGAAGTGACTGAAGGCAAGAGGGAAAGGTGGAAGCAGTGCTCTCAGGAACAAAGAATACATTAAAAAAAACCTGTTGCAAAAAGATGGTAATGTGACCCATTCTCCCCAAAACCATTTAATTCTTTTTTCCATATTTTGCAGTATGCTGTTGTACATGCATATGCATACACACAATTTTCATACCTTTATCAGAATACTTTCATGTTTGTATTTTTATCAGTGCACTTGGCTCTATAAGCTATATTTTAAACTGTAAACTAATGATGCTTTTGTAACTTGTGATTTCCAAGTCATTAACATGTTATGAGACTCCTACCTGTTACTATCTTGAATTAATCATATGCACACTACATTTTCACCTAGGAGCATACTTGTCAGAAAAAGTGATAATTATATTAGCACTTAGAGGATGCTTGCTGTCTTCAAAGCATCTTACTAATATGAGATTAATTAATAAAATAAAAGTACAGCTTGCATGCTCCTAGGATGAGTGTAATAGACACAGAGTACATGAAGTAATATTTCTTTCTGAAATAAGGAAATGATCCCATGAAAAATATACGTAAAATGGGGGGAAGTGTATTTCATGTAAGAAATTAGGTCATACACATTTGAAATTACACTTTTGCTAAAAATCCACACACTACCTGTTCACAAGTTTTCTTATACCCCATCTTATTTTCTGTAGGGAAAAAAAAAAAAAAAAGTGAAAACTTGACCTCAAGTTACTTTATCAGCTGATTGACTAGTGACAAAATATTAAAATCCTGAAAAAAGGCATTCCTGTATTTTTCTGTTTAAAAAATGTGATGTTCTCTGCCCACCTCTGCCCCTACTCCCCTTTAACTTCTAAACTATCCACAAGATAGTAAATATTGTGAATAATTCCTAGATCCCAACTGGTAGCTACTGGGATGCATTTACTAAAGCCTTATGAGTTACAGGACCTAGCT
Source organism: Colius striatus (assembly GCF_028858725.1). Classification (NCBI taxonomy): domain Eukaryota; kingdom Metazoa; phylum Chordata; class Aves; order Coliiformes; family Coliidae; genus Colius; species Colius striatus. The sequence goes on from NC_084790.1 coordinate 35,057,617, forward strand.
CTGATCCAGTTTTCTGAATGGGAGTGTCTGTCTTAAGCTGTCTTTTAACCTTAGGCACTGGCACCACTAGATTTGTGAAATACTACCAATTTAGGAAGGAAGGATATATATTAAGAGAGCTGTCAGTGAAAGGCTTTATAGTTGCTAATATAACACAAGGCAACATGGAGGCTGCTTCAGTTTGATAATTTGATGTAACAAATGACAGTTAAAAAAAGAGGTCCCACAAACAGACAGGCATTGCATCCTTCAGTAACACCCTATTCAATGGCTCTAGCTCTCATTCTGAATCCCAAATAAAGTCTATATTCTGTGTACTTCATTGTTGGAATCTAAGAGGAGGTATCTGGCTCCTGGTATCTTTAGGAACTTTTATATATTAGTATGAGATAGTCACAGGACTCCAATCTGCATCTGTACCCACATGGAGACAAAATCATCAGCTGAGATGAGCATTCACGTGTCTGAGGAGATACTCATGCAAAACAGCTTGAAGCGCCTATTAGAAGACTCAAGGTGTGAGACCACCTTCTCTAGTTTAGCTCAGACTTGGTCTTGAGGTTTCATTGAATCAGTCTTTCACTACAACTGCAAGTTACTTAAGTTGCTACAACTCTGAGTTGTGCAGGGAAGCCCTGAGAACTACAAACTGGTGAGATAAGACTTTGAAGAGACCAGAAGCACTAGGTGCCTTTATTTGGGGATTTTCAACACACCAAAGAAGAGAGTACCTAGTGTGGTCACTTTCAAAAGGCCTCAGCAGGACTTGCACATCCGTGGCCTCCTCTAGTGCAGTAAGTTATTCAGCTATAATAACAACACTGAAAAGAATTCTGTTGCCCTTCCCAAAATGCCTCAGGAGGAAATACTGATCCCTTTTTTTTTCTTTTTTTCTTTTTTTTTTGTTTCAGGTCATAAATGTATCTACTTGCCAACCTCTTTTCCTTTGATTTGCAGTTTTCAGCATTTCCTTTCTCCCAATCTTCTACTAACCTACTAATTTTTTTTAAAGCATTTTCAGCAGTCAAGTACTAAGGACCCAAGAGTGGGGAACAAAAGGGTACTGAACTAAATACACCTTCCCAAAGGAGGCAAAGTTTTCTAGTGACAGAAATATAAGCCAGCACTACTGTTGCTGGAAGGCAATCATAGCACTCATAATAATACACATGGAACGGATGTTGCTAAGTAGTAAGAGGGTCAATCAAATCTATTTCTAAAAATGCGTCTTCACAAAGACACAAGTCTACCAGCAGTAAATCTGGTGTTTCCATTTGGAAAAGGTATCAGTAGGTTGGTCTGTTATATGCTTGGGCTATTAACAGTTGATCTGACCTCATCCAAGACAAAGAGAGATGATTCTTCATAGCATACCTGACGTGGAAACAAATAGCTTACTGCTAATGTGAAATATATCTGAAGTCAGTGGTTTACATCACAACAAATTTTTTAACAGTAAAGATAATACAATTGATCAATTTTTAGGTATGATTTTTCCAGGTATTTGTTCTCACAGAGAAGAGAGCTATTCAGCATTCAGTGTGTGAAGGTGTTGGAGCATGGCTTTTCAGGGAGAATGCTCTACAACTAGCTTCAGTTATCTTCAGTCAGCTGAAGACTCACAGGCTTTGAAAAAAGAGAGAAAGGGATTTTGACAGTGTCATGGTTTGACATGACAGCCTTTTCTGGTAAGGGGGAAGGGGCTGTAAAGATGGCTCCTGTCAGTAGCTGCTTGCAGCTCTCCCCAGCTCTGAGCCAGACACCTCCACAATCACTTTTTAAGAAGCCAGAAGAGGAAGCTTCTTCCTGTTTCTTCCTTCTTCTTCCTGTTTCTTCCTTCTGGCTGGTGGTGGTGCAAGGAGTAGGAACAGTGAGAGACACAACCATACGGACTCCAAGGGCAGTGATGAAAGAGAGGAGGAGGTGTGCTGGAACAGAGACTCCCCTGCATTCTACAGAGAGGACTGGTGAAGCTGAGATATATTTTCATTTCTTTAATAGCCCTGCATCAGTGGTAGAGACTCATTTTGATAATGACCCTGTATCAGGGGCATGGACTCATTTTGCTAAAGCTGGCCCTGGACCAGGGGCAGCGATTCACTTCATTAAAGGCCTCATGCCAGAGACAGTGACTATGGCTGGAGGAGGCTGTGTCCCATGGGAGGGACGCAATTACTTCTCTACAGACCCCAAGCCAGGGGCAGTGATTTCCTTATTTAAAACTGTAGCCAGAGGAGGCTGTATCCCTAGGAAGGAACCCAATATCCACAGCTGTAACTGTGGGGAGGAACCCACAACAAAGCAGCTCATTAAACTTATGCCCAGAGAGGTCTTGTCCCGAGAGAGGGACCCTGTAACTGCAGAAACTGCAACTGTGGCAAAGAATCCACGCCAGAGATATTCACCAAGGACTGTGTCCCGTGTGAGGGACCCTGTATCGGCAGAAGCCGCAGCTGTTGGGAACAACCCACACCAGAGAAGTTCGTTAAGGACTGTGTCTTGGGGGAGGAACCCCATGTTGGAGCAGGGGAAGAATGCCAGGAGTCATCCTCATCTGAGAAGAGAGAGGCGGAAGAGCCCATCTGTGAGAGACTGACCACATCCCCCATTCCCTGCCCCCCTGAGCCGTTGAGGGAGGAGGAGGTAGAGATATCGGGAGCAGTGAGGTGGGCCCGGGAAGAAAGGAGGGATGAGGGAGGGAGATCTTAAAGTGCTGGTTGTAATTTTCTCATCATCCTACTCCCTTTTTGCTTTTATTCCGTTCTGTTTCTTGTAGAATAAACTTTCCTACTTTCCTCTCTAAGTCGAATGCTGGAGTCTGTTTTGCCCAGAACTGTAATTGGCAGCGAGCCCTCGCTGCCCTTGTCCTAATCCACAACAATCTTGCTTATCTTTTTACTCCCATTTTGCTGGGGCCTCTGCCATTGTAACAAGGGTGGGGGTGATTGGGGGATACCGAGCAAGAGACTATCGTGGTGCTGCTGTGCTAGCTGGGCCAAACCACAACAGACAGTCAAACCTTGATCACTAAAACAGCAATCAAAATTCATTGCTGAGTAAGGTCTGGTTGGATGCTAGAGCTCTGCCCTTTTTTTCTCAGTCTTCTCATATAATATCGTTACTGCAGAGGACTATTAGAAACTAACATTTTGTGCAAGGCTGCCAGACTTGTCAAAATGTCATGGTTTTGCAAGGAGCCACTCTTGCTTGGTAACAGGGGAAGAGGGCTATAGTGCAGGCCTTATAAAGAGTTCTCAGACTTTCCCCCAGCTCTGAGGTTTAGACCCACCTCTGACCTGGCTGAGCCAATCTGGCACCTCTGTGATTACTATATAAGGACGGGAAGTTGAAGTGCATGGGAGTAGGTGTAGGAGTGGTAAAAGATGGAGATGACCATCCCCACAGTCAGAGAAGGAGAAAGGAAGGAGAAGCACCAGAATGGAGACTCCTCTGCAACCCATGGCAAGAACACAGGCTGTGCCCCTGCAACCCATGGAGGGCAATGGCAGGACTGAGAGCCACCAGCAGCTCTGTGTGAGTGAGCCTGGATGGGCGAGGGACTGTGTAAGGAGGCAGTCATGGCCCAGGCCGTGCTGATGAGCCTGTGCGCCGCAGAGCAGCCCCACACAAGAGGCAGAGAGGAGCTGCAGATCTCAGCATAAATGCACGTTGGAGTGGCCTGTGTAGGGCTGCCCGGCCTGTGAGAGACCCTGTGCTGGAGCACAAAGGGCTGGCAAGGAGCTCGCCTGCCCTGAAGAGAGACAAAAGGCAGAAGCCATTGGGAAAGGACTGATTGAAACCCATATTCCCTGCCCCCTGAGCCTTTCATGGAGAGAGAAGGTAAAGACACTGGGATGAGGGCTCTGAGTCTGGGAAGAGGAGAGAGGGGAAGGTGGTTTTACAGAGCTGGTTGTGCTCTTCATCATTGTACCACTGTTGCTTTCTGTTAGTTATGTTTTGGGGGTTTACGGTTATGTTTTAGTTGGTGGTGGATTATTTTCTGTTTTCTTCCCCAAGCCAAGTAGCCTGGTCTGTTTTGTCCAGGACCATAAGCGGCAATTAAGCTCTCCTTGTCCTTCAGGAATTCTTAGGTCTGTGGTACTTGAGTCTAATCATGGTCATTTGTCCCTGGATGGGCCTAAACCACAACACAAAATTTCAAGAAAATTCCATTACTGGAGTTTACTTTCTAAACTTAGTGTCAACCTGTTTTTCTTAGCACATTTCCTACCTCTCACTTCAATGGAAAAAAGAGAGGGTAAAAAGAAGTCAATAGTCTGAATATTTTCCCCCATCATGACTAGGTAATCTGCCTGCTAGATACAGAGTTCACACCAATCTGGGAAATTGGAGAAGACATTGAACACACATCAGACACCACAATGGAGAGGTCCTCTATGCTGTCCTGCAATATTAGCCAGCAAGCCATGTCAACTAATGGCTGACAATCACTGACAAATCTTTCTTCTAACTTCCTTACTCAAGGAAAGTACTAGCAACTATTAAGGACAGTACTAGTATGCATGTCAGACACTTCTCCTGTGTTCGATAGCAATGTGGGAGAGCTGTAACAATTGCAAGATGGACTACTAAACACAGGAACTATTTGATTCACCATAGGGGCAATTTGCATGGATCAAGCAATTGTGGTGGAGATATTTGATGTGCATTACTACAGGGGTCATCACCTTATTACATGATTATTCATCTTCAGATACAATAAGAACAATAACACCTACTTGAAATGGTTTTGTATTAGCCTTTTGATCTTTTTTTTTTTTTCAAAGACAGATGCTCAAGTAAAACTGAAGAACTGCACTGCTGCAAGTGCAGGAGACTGAAGGACTGAGTCATAGGTCAGCCTGCATAAGTCTTCCTTCTCAAGCAGCTGTACTGACAACCCTGGTCATCCCAAGGCCATCAGCTCTACTGGGGAGAAATTATCTGTGCCCAGATATTTGCCTGATCAGAGCCTCTCTTGCTCTTCATGATGTGAGTGGAGAACAAAAAGGAACGTAACTTAGAAAATGGATATCTTTCTTGACAACTGTAAAATTAAAAGCCTTATTGTTGTTTATAGCAATGCCACCAAATGTCACTGAGAGTTATGAAAACTGTTGCAGGACTACAACAGAAGGCAGGCAGATGACCTTCAAATCTTCTTTCCATGTAAAATACTTATTTCAGAAGTACTGACCAAAGAACTGTCTCTTTTAGTCAGATGCATTACTAAATCTATTTTAGTCTATAATAAAATACTTAACAAGCAGCACTCAATGTATACATCTCTGTTAAAACAACTCTCAGCATGTGTCTGAAGCAAACCAAGGCAAGAGATCCTAATTTTAAAATATGTAATGAAGCCAAAATTTGCATGATTTCTTTCCTTATAAATCAAAACCACCTTCTGAACAGGAAATGCTTGAAAGTTGATTTTTCATGATCTACACCAGGTGGCAGCTCTAAAATCTGAACAAAAAAAAATAGAGATGTATCCATTTAGAAATATGGAGACGCATAAAACAGCTCATGATTTAGGTTCACTAAAGACAAATGTAAGGTCTTGCACCGGGGAAAAAAAAATGCAGTAATGCATCACAGGCTGAGATCTACCCATCCAGGAAGCAGCTCTGCTCAAAGGGACATGAGGGTCCTGGTGGACAACAAGCTCATTAGGAGTGAAGAATGTTCTAAGATATCCATAAGGGTGCTGGATGGCATTGAGAAAGGCATCTCTGGCCAAGGTAAAGAAGTCATTATCTCACTCTACTCTACTCAGCACTTGTCAGGCCACACCTGGAATACTCTGATCAGTTTTGATCCCTGCTATACGAAAATGTGGACAAGCTAGAGAGAGTCCAGAGAAGGGTCACAAAGGTGATCAGTGGACTAGGAAGCCTGCCATATGGGAAAATGCTGAAAGAATTGGGTTTGTTCAGTCTTTTTTCCCAAAAAAAAAGGCTTGGGGCAAGTGTTATCACTATGTTCCAGTATTTAAATAGTGGCTGCAGAGAAAACGGAGGTTCCCTTCTTTTTACAAGCGCTTACATGGAAAAGACAAGGGTAATGAGCAGAAGTTCCTCCTGGGGAGATTACAATTGGACACCAGAGAAAGATTTTTCAAAATGAGAACAATCAGCCATTGGAATAATCTCTCCAAGGCAAGTGCTGGTTTCACCAACATTGGACGCTTTAAAGATTTGTCTGGATAAGGTATCTGGCCATCTTGTCTAGATTATGCTTTTGCCAAGAAAGATTCGATCAGATGATCCTTGAGGTCCCTTCCAATCTGGTATTCTATTATTCCAGAATACAATTAATGGTGTTCTGCAACACACTGCCCATACGCAGCAAAAGCAGATCTACTTTAACTCAGAAACATCCAACTTTATAACAGCAAGGCAAGATAATTTCTGAGAAAACCCACCGCATGGTTCAAAAGCAGGTAAAACCTCACCTTCTGCTCCCAGCTCTGTACTAGGATCTGAGCACAGAAGATTATACCCATTGATCCTAACACCATCAGGTATAAATACCTACGGATGGCAGTGAGAGCTAAGGGCTATCCTTTCTTTGCAATGCCCTGTCTTCACAACATCCCTTCAGAACAAGTCATTTGAGTTTCTCTAGAGAAACTGCCTGGCCACAAAGTCTGTAGGCACAGTGCGAATGAAGTTGTAACTTACCTCCACAGCCCCAGTCATTAGGTTAGTCATCATTGACCTTGGTGCTCTGCCTGGCATACTTCAAGGCAATGCAGAAATACATATTTTTCCTTCTGTTGAAGGCAACAGTTGGTATTCCCAGGCTGCTACTTCCTTGTGTGCATAAGTCAAAAGGGTTATTGCTTCTTCCCACTCCTCCACTCTCGAACAACTGTTGACACTCTTGTCCTGCTGTTGCAAGGTTTCTCGTCTTGCTCTTTGCCTCATTATTTTTCCCTGGTATAGAGAGATGCAGTTCTATGCTTGCCCTGTAAAGTGAATATAACGAAATTCATCCCGACTTTCTCAATTCCACAGTACAAATGCCTCTACGTGCAGGTTTATCCCAGGCATCCAGGCAGGCTGGAATTGCAAATATACCCCTGCACTCAATGTAAAGAAAGCCCTTCTTGCTTGAACTATGCATTCAAACCATCAGTTCCATAGCTTCCACCATCAGACAAAGCAGTACAGGCAAAACAGCACAAAGCAATGCAAAAATACATAGAATCATAGAATGGTAGGGGTTGGAAGGGACCCTTAGAGATCTAGTCCAATCCCTTTGCAGAAACAGGTCCACCTAGATCATGTCAAAGTAAAGACTGCAAGACAAGACTGGTAGGCCCACTAGAAAGGTCCTACCTGAGCTCTGATACCTTAGCCCGCTTAGAAATAACAGTGTGTTCAAAAAGCACTTGGTGTGAAAAAGAAATCCAGCCTCCAAGTAAAATAGTTTGGGAACTCAGTTCTCTGCCCTGTCTCCTCATACCACCAATGCTTTTTATTATCTTTTAAATATTTTATACTTGTATTAGCTTTTATTATCTTATTACATTATTATATATAATATTATACATGATATCATACATAATATATATAAAATATTATTTTATTAACTTTTAAAATCTTAATTTTTTACATTATAACATTTAAGGTTTTGTTCTCCTAGCCTAATGATGACAGATTTCAGTTTTATTGAGACTGCACTGCATTTTATTTATTTCTTATGTTGAGTACACTTTCTCAAAAACAAGTCCCTCCTCACCTCGAGGGCTGTCATGGATTCTGCAGTGTTGGTAGCCAGATGCTTACCTCAGACATCAATACAATACAAAAAAAAGCAAAACAATACAATCTCATACAGTACTATAAGCATTCTTTTAAAAATAATTTACAGTTATTCCTTTCTGCTACTTTATAAGGCAACATTGAGTCAAAGAAAATACTGGGCTGAGGACATGCAAGCAACTGCGAGTCTCATACAGACTTTTAAGGTTTTCCATGTTTCATTGTTCCTAGTGCTACCAGTGTCCTTGCAGCAGCACAGCACATTACCCTGGGCCTCTGATTTTCTTCCATCAAGAAAAGGAGAGGAGAAGCAGCGTTACGCTTTCTTATGCCTCTTTGAGGCACAGCCAACAACAAGTAAGTGGCTTCCTGAGACAATAGGTTCATTTCAGACTTTCAAATGCTATGCTTATATTTAGCCTGATTTCCAGATTCAGTGATATGTTACTCCTGCTAAGAATCCCAATATAAAAGAAAATCTTTGTAATTCAAGTGTTCAAGTACACTTATGACAAAACTCCTCTACGGAATTCTGAAGCATCAGCATGTGACAGCCTCAGAGTGCTGTAACTCACTGTTCCTTCTTTTATTCAAAATTTGGCCTTATTTCTTTACAAACTTGGCTGTACCTATACGCAACACTCATGAAAAACACAGGCACAAAAATATACACTCAAATCACTTGACAATTTAGTTTTGAACATCAAAAGCATTATCATAAGCACATGAACATTGTACATACTCCCTCTAAAAGGAATTTGATTGCCTTTGTAACAACATGGGACAGCTTTTTCTATGCCGAGAAAGAAAATTCCATCTCTGTTGGACTTTCAGTTTTTTCTTTCATCTTCCTTACAAAGGTCTGTATGTAAGCATTTAAGTTGGCTGTATGTTTCTATCCTCTTAATGTGTTAGTGACCATAGAGTGCAGTGATCAGAGGTGGAAATCAAATGGGTTGCAATGAGATAAGGTTATGTTGGGCCTACACTGGTGCATCTCCATCCAGCCATCTTAATAGATGGTAAAGATAATTCATTTCACCATAGTGACAGGCGTCTATAAGAGTTATCCACTGCTTTGTGGTGTATTTCTAAGAAAAATGTCCAGCCTCATGAATTAATTTATCTAATTTTCCTCTCCTCCAATCTCCCTTGGGTTTTTGCAGATCTAGAGCAAAACATGCAATTCTTTGATACTACTTTGCAGAAACTACGAGGTTAAGATTATGTCCCAAATCAGGCTACATCATCCATCTTTCAGCTTGGCAGCTAAATGATCCACACACTGACAACACTAAGCACCCTTCTGCAATTTCTCCTTAGGGAATGATAAACCCTGACAGGTGAGTGAGTGTCAAGGAAGCACCTATGGATAGCACTGTGAGCTACATAAAAACACATCAGGAACCTGGCAGTGTGCAGGAAGGATGTGTGAAAAGCATAGGCTAAGTCAACAGTACATGAGGCCTTGCGGACTCAACACTGCAATGCTCTCTCTGCAAAACTACGCCTGATCATGGTGGCAAGCATACAAGTGTGCATAACCACAGCTTCACCCCATGAGATAGCCAGCCATGACAAGTACTTGTAGACCTCACAACATATTGAGAAAAATAATGTGTCAGGAAAAAATGGTGCACCAGGGTGGATTTTAACACACAATTAAGGGTAGCACTACTCTCGCTAATAAAAGCACAGGAAAATTTAAGCTAAAATAAAATGAAGAAGGTAAGTTATGGATTTTTTTATAGAACTGATCACATATCTCTCTAAAAAGAAAGCACTGAAGCTTTCCTTTTCCTGTGTAGTTTGTTGATTTTTAGACAAAATCAAGAAGACCACAAAAATTACACAAAATCAGATTTCATTCTCTATCTGCATTAAACAAAACAGAAGTGCAAGGACTGCGAACCTATTTTCACATTGTTTGCTGACAAATACCCAATATTTCAAGAAAAAGAATTTTGCTTCTGCCCAATTTTTACACCCAATAATTTGAGTGTAATAATTTGAAAGACTGGATGCGCTAAGTAAAAGCAGAGTACCACTAAACCAAGTGTTGTGCACCCTAATCTGAAAGAGACAGAAAAAAAGGAAGTAAAAATCAAACATCTAACTGTTGACTTGGATAAAAATAAAGGGACTTCTCTTGTTACAGTGCTTCATGGATCTTTCTAACTTTTTTATTAAAATCATCTCATCTATCCTCCTACAGATGGAAGTCCAGGGAATTTTTTTTTCTGGCAGTCAGGCAGCTAATAGAACAAATGGGCCTTCCAAGCTTCTCTCACTTCAATTCTCACCTGCATTTCTTCATTTTCTACAGCAAATGTTTTCTCTTGAACACCAGAAAAATTAAAAATTTTATCTATTCCATTTACTGCAGCCTCTTACATGAGTTTCGAAGAATGTGTAAAAGTGGTAAAAAACTTCAGTAAAATTTCCTTAGGGATTTGAGCTGCATTTTGAAAAGGTGGTGGGAAATCCCATGTGTACTCAACAAGGCTTTGAGAGCCACCAGTGAATTACTGTATCTCACACTACAGACACTGTTAGAGACCCCAAATTATCGGAGCACTGTGTGACCTGGTACTGTTGGCTTCTCACATTCAGCAGAGACTGGCAGAGTCTTTCAAATGGTGATTAATCTGAGGACTGAAAACCTACCTCCATACATAAGTGAACTCTAAGGCACAGGCACCAAGATAGATTTTGGGCCATGCTCTTAGCTTTTCAAAATATTTGGCTTTACCTTCATCAGCGATAGCTAGTACATCTATCAGTCTGTCATACCCAAGTACAAGAAACGTTGTGACAAGAAGGAGGTGTATGTGTGACCTGCCACATCCTCATTTCTGTTTTCAATTGAAAGAATGATTTAGGAACCAGAAGCCCAGCCCACTCTGCAGACAGTACCATTAAAATATTCACAGAGACATTTGTAAACCTATTCCTGCACACTTCTGCTTTAGACATGACATAATTATTTGTACAGCTGTATCTTTGCTTGTCTATTTGAGAAAGTCACATCACGTCTTTCAACAACTCTGTCAGATCATCTTTTGTGAGCAGCATAATTGTATTTCTGGTCTCTGGGAGTGATCAGCATTTAGATAGCACTTCACATGTTCAGAAAAACTTGCAAGTGCAATAACATGCCATTCACCACAGAAAACAAATACAAACACCACATATTTTCTATACAATTTGCATTTTTTATTGTTTACTGTTCACTAAAGAGAATAAATTATTTAACTGTAGAGGCATAACTCCATTCCCCTAGAATGGGAATACTGCTATTACTGGCTTGGCATTTAAGTATTCATAAGTATATTTTTAGAAGTGTAAATTGTCATAGCAACACTTCTGCCATGAGATCTTAATCTCCTCCCCCTCTCTCCCTCTATGTCAGATAAATACACAGGCAGATTTTACCACATGTGCTAGAATTTTACACCCCACTGTTATACAATCATGGTGTATGACATTCACATTACTAGTTAAAGTGCAATGTTTTTTTCTGCAAAACTAGTAAATCTTTTTGATAAATGCAGCTTTACCAGGTTCCATGCTGCTTTCTAGGAAATTGTGGATGGGATCTGAACTAGGTCTTCTACACTCTCCAGTCATCTGCTATTGTAAGTTTTCACACTAGGCTAGGTAAGAGTAGGTCAACATCAGAGGACACTGTTATGACAGATTCTGAGCAAGATTCAATCTAGCTCCAGCACAATTTTGTGTATCTCCTTCAAAACCTGATCAGGACCTGGAAAGTCCCTCTGCATTGAATCCTACCCTGATGTTTCCCCCAGAAAAAAATAAACTAGTTGTAGTCACATTTTTCAGAGAAGTGTGTACATATTATTTGGTGGAGGTCTGACTGTAGTGGAGTATTTTTAATATTATGTCCAACGTGAACTGCTTTCCCCCTTGATATGAGGGAGTGAGGAATAGTATACGTTTCTTAATTTTCTTTCCTGTAATTACTGAAATCTTCATGATCTCCTCTGCAGTTACAATCAGCTACTGTAAGTTGAAATTACTTTAAGTTGAGGATGGTTAGCTTGCATTTTGATAGTAACCTCTAAATGTACCCTGTTAACTTACACTAAAATCCAAAAGAACCCTTCCATGTGAGGGTAATGACTTTCTACATTTGAATTGTACTGAATCAGTTGGTATTTAAAAAGTCTCCCAAAATACAAAAATGAGAGAAATTCCAAGTGAAGTCTTATTATTTTACATTACTTTTGAGAAATCTAGAAGGACACTTACTGACTATAAGCAGCAAGTTTCAAGTGGAAAGAAGTTTCCTTATATATGTGTATAGCTCACCAGGTAACATGGACAAGAACATACAAGAACAGACTATTTAGAAAATGTCTCCATGTACATCATCATACCAGAAGGACATGGGAACTGAGGATGATGACATCAGGCAGGCTGAGTGTGAAACAGGTACTGTGGTCAGAGCGAGAGAGGGAAGAGTCAGAAGATCAGGTGAGCTTTATTTTAAGAGATAATTATCCATCCTCTCCTTTACAGACCAGCCATTCACAAGTCTAGTGAAAAAAAATTGTCCTGTGAAAAAAAATTGTCCTGGTACTGAGGCAGCAATAGGAGGCTCACAGAGAGCAGGAGAGGTTAGGTCACCTTGTCTTATTCCACTCCTATTTGCAAACCCTTATAGCAAATCCAGAGTGTAGTCATGCATAGATTTCAAAACTGTTGTGCAATGATTTTGTGATTATCATGGAAAAGTATCCACCTCCAAAATCAGTGTGAACACCTGACTCCAAAGCCTCTACAGACAAGTGTAATCTGACTGAATTACAGTAGTGCATACTTCTTGCTGCTCTTCTGGCCTCTTTCTAAAAGGAATATAAAAGAGATTTTGATACTTATCTAGAGAACTGCATTCTCACTGCAATAAAAAAATAAGTCGAATGCTTGCTAAATTAAGCTATCCTCAGCAATTCTGAGCACTCATCAGGATGGTTAAGTAAAAGGATAGGGTGCCTACTAACTGTACTGCGTTTCTTGGCAAAAATGATTTTGCAATGCCAGATCAGATTCTGCCAGCTTATATGCCAAATAACTCCAGTAAAAGCATATAAAAAAGCATGGGCAAAATATGTCTTCTCATGCAGTGGATAAAATACTGATTATTATTTTCAAGATATAAAAAGGCAGCTACCTTAAAATTTCCCGTCATCTTCCCTTTCCTCTGTATGTTTCAGCTTTCTTTGCATGTTTGAGCTTTCCTACAGCAGTGTTACAGATCCAGTCTAGTGTGAAAGACAACAGCTATACAGTAACTAAGTATTCAGTGGAACAGAGAGGCTTGTTATTTGACCTGTGTTCACTGCTTTTGTGTGAAAGTCTCCAACATAGAAGGATAGAAGGTCTAGATGCATTTGCCTGTTATCTGATTTTTTAAATAGCCCAGCAGACTTTCTGGAAGGTCCTTTCATGACTGTATGCAAATGTTTGCTGGGCTTTTGACATAAGTGTAAATGACCTGAGAACTCAAAAGAATGTATCTTTGTGACAACTCAGCTATCACTATCACTAGAAAGGTGCCTTTGCTTTATAGCCTTGCCTGTGTGTTTCTCAACTTGAGAGCATGTAAGATTGAGAAACAGCCTTTAGTGATCTAACTAGACAGCTGGGACTGCAGCACTGCCACAGAAACACCTTAAAGTCAACAGGACTTCATGATGTTCTCCTCCCTGGACCAAAGCATCTCCATGGTTTTCCCCCATAGCAAGCACTGACATGTGACAACAGGAAAAACAGGTGACTGCAAGCTGAAATACTTTGATGTATGTTGTCAATTAACATCTATAAAATCAGTAATGCCACTAATTTTTAGGCATTTGACAGTTTTCTCCAAAGCCCATCACAAACAATAATGGGTCACAATCAGTACACAGCACAAAGCTTAACAAAAAAATTAACCTCAAAAGAATAACTGCATTGATTAGAGAATTTAACAGCAGGCTTACATAATTCCTTCCCCTCTCCAGCATCTTCTGTCCATCACAGAGGAACAGATACCAAATACAACTGTTCTGACACTCAGGACCAGCGGTCCAAATAATGCACACCAAGGAAATTGCACACCAAGGAAATTGCTGTGTTTCAATTGCATGGCTAAAGTACCTAAACACATGATAAAAAACTTACTGTGATCTAGGCTGTAGGAGAACAGTATATACCAGCATACAACTGAGGATCCTGCAGTGGCAGAGAGCTCACCCCTTCTCTTCTGGAGAAGCAAAGACTTCAACTTCAGGAATATAACAAGTTGAAACTGATGTTATGCTTCCTCCCTAGAGACACAATCACACTGCAGAAGGGGAAACACAACTGCAGTAGGTGTTCTGCAAGGAGCTTCTCTGGTAACCCAGGTGCTGCAAACAGAAGATTATGAAACAAATTCTGAAAGCAACACAGACTAAAAAGCACATGGGGAAAACCCCCACAATCTTCTGTTGTCACTCTATTAGTAGGTCTTGTAGTTCTGCCTACTGTACAGAGAGCAAGCCAGGAATATGGAGAATGGATGTACTTATTGTGGAATAGAGTGTCTATAGGTAACTCTGCAATGAACCTTTACTAGCTACTAATGCTTCTTAATCAAGAACCTACCATTTAAAAACTCTGTGTTATGTCATTTATATGTAAACAAAGCAAAAGAATCCAGCAACACATGTACACACACACATAGAAAGATGATATTCTTAGAAAGACTGTGAAATATTTGCATACCAAATAAGACTTTAAGACTACCATCTGGTGACTCTTGCAGTGAGAATAATAAGCATTTCATCTGAGGATCTCAAAGTGCTCATGCAAATTGAGTCCTTATAGTATTAACAAAGTAAATTTGTAATACAGAAAATGCATTCTAAATCTGAGCAACTGTATAGTCCTATACTTTGATAAATATAGGCAATAAGAAAGGCTATCTGAAGAGACCTTAGCAGCATGAACTTTCTCTGGTGAATTTCTCAACCTCTCCAGAAACCACAGTTTGGTATATATCTGAAGGCAACTCCCTGCTTGTTGTCCTCAGCAGCTGAATGAAATAATCTTCTTCAGATATAAAAACATATAATGTAAATTTTCTTATGGTTAGAAGTTTACAATGATAAAGTAAAAACCTAAATATGTTGGCCATATTAAAAACCCATCATTTCAGAAACCCAAGGATAACTGAGACAAGCTTTATTAGGCTGTTTGTGAGATGATGCTGACAACAATTATGATATTGTTATTATTGTTCTTGTTGTCACCATTAGTATTATTGTTGCTTTATTTATTACAAGTCTGGAAAACATAGTATTAACCCTTATAGAACATTGTTTTTACTACGAGAAGTGAGAACCAATTACATAGACACTTTCTTTAACCAGATTTGGAGGTTATTCAAGACAAAATTTGTCTTTGCCCTCATGAATGCATTAATTTCTAATTGGTTCCTTGTACATATTTGTGTGAGGTTCTCATAGTGACAGGCAATACTACAGCTTGGTTGCTGTTGGAGGATTTTGTTATGGTTTGCTTTGTTTTTCTCCAGAAAATGAACAGGAACATCTAGTTTTGGTTTGGGTTTTTTTTTCCTATCTGTGTTTGACGGAGTGGGAGTTCACACACCATTTCTGACCAAATCTTGAGCTTCTGAAGACAGCAGCCTTGCAGAGTCAGACTGCGTTTCCTGAGACTGTGAGATTATTCTATGATGTGAGAGTATTCTACTCTATGATTCTATTAATTTGTTACCTGGTTTGTTTAGGAGGATAATCCAGGAGGTTCACTATCAGTTCATAAATAATGAGAAGTTTGTTGTCCATTGTAAAGTGACACTGCTGCCAATATGTAAACATTGTTTCTTACCCTAACCTATTAAGCCCTTGGTGGAACTGGACATGCAATGGGGCTTGACAAGCGACATGTAAGCAAGAGATCTTGAGAAGATGACACCTACATGGCAAGATCCACATGGAAAGACACAACTAATATAAATCATCTCGCTGAGAGGATTTGGGAAAGCAGATAAGAGCATAGAAAAGAGATGAATAGGGAAAAAATGTTTGAAACAGCAAAAGGAGGTGAAAATTCAAGGTGACAAACAGCAGCAGGCTCCTCTTAAATCCCTGGGGAAACAGAGTATGAAGAGATTCTGTTTCACTTCAAGTCCTTTGCTTAAAACATCCCATCAATTCACTACATTAAAATATAACTGTAGCAGATTTGTTTAACTATAACAAATGTCTTTTCTGTGTCTTTCAACCTTGACCATGTTCTGCAAAGTTGCTGTGCCTCTGTATTGCATGCTGCATTCAGACTTCCCCCTCATTGGCCATATACAGGGACACTTTCAACTCCTGTGACACAGATAGCAATCAGAATATCTGGAGGCAATGGTTTTTGTAGTGAGATCTGTTTTGTTTTGCTTAAGTAGAGAGTTTAAGGTGCATACTATTAAGCTTACAATGCATATCATCAAGCTTTTCTGACAAAAACATATGGACAGAACTTTCCTGGGAAAAAAAAAAAAAAAGGAAAATAAAAGCAGTGAGGGACTCCAGGAGCTGAAAAGTGCAGATGATTAAAAGAAAAAGAAGAACCCATTCTTGTTCCTTGACTTTGACACAAAATCGATTTTCATCCATCACGTTCCTGATGTAATGCTTAAACAAAAGAATTTCAATGTACTTTGCTTCTTCTGTATGGTTTCAGACAGATATTACTTGGCTTCAAAGATAGGAAACCTTAAAAAAAAAATTCTCAACACCTAGCACCTGAACACTCTTGGTTTCACACCTGCTCAGCGAGAAAGTCAAACTATGGCTAAATGCAGTCTCAGGCTTTCTCCTTGACTTGAAATATAGATCACATTAGTCCACAATACACAAAAAAAGGTGGGGCACTGAAGGGATAAGCCTGGCATATTCCTGAGGTATGGTAGTTCCTGCTTTCAATTTACAGCTGAGATACAAATTCAGATATATACAAGCAGCTTATATACCAAGGCTTGACTCAAATTTAGCAGCAGTGATACAACTGTGGCTGCTGCTCCTCAATCTGTCTTTCTTCATACCTTTTCACTTATCTGCAGCATCTGCCTAACTTGAATTCTTCCTTTGCTCTCTTTTGAGAATGAACAGTTTGCAATGGAGGAGAAAAAACACATGACTGCCTGGAATTCATCTGGTATCAGCTGCACATTAATACACTACACTAAGACACTTAACAACTGCTTCTCCTACGGAGGGCAAATCATTTGCTAAAAGATTTATGGTACCCCAATGTCCTTTCATTTCATGCACATTATTTCTATTTTTTTAAATGTTTACTTTTTTATCAAAATACAACCCCAACTCTGTTATAACCAGGTTAAAAAAAAAAAAAAAAAGAAAAAGAAAAAAAAGAAAAGAAAAAACAACCTTTCAAGGTTTAAGGCAGAGTGAACCTATAGCTGAAATCTGAGTAATTATCTCTCAAAAGCATCAGTATTGCGATTCAGGAAGAGACCAGCTGAAGAGAAATGGTGAAGATCTACACGGTAGTAGTTGGGTTTTGTCCAGATCCAGTCTGCACAAAACTGAAGATAAAAAGGGCAGGTCTCATCACAGGGTGCATAAAACACTCCCTTTCCCTGCCCAGGAGCTTAGCCTACACCTCTTAGCATGAGCTTGAGGGCTCCTAAAATGCATGTGAGGTGAACCTGTCTTCAGAGTGGGCAGAGAAGACACATCAAGCACCATCCTAAAGTGACATGAAAAAAGTACTATGGGATGTCCTTTTTACTCTGAAACAGTAATGACTCCCAGATATGCAGGCTTGAAAGGATAAAACAGACAAACTAACAAGAAAAAGCAGAGAGTCAAGGCATATCTGATTTATTGCCCTGTGTTTAAGTTACTGCATTAATTAGTCATACCCTTTAATTTCACCTGTTCTGCCTCGGAATAGAAAATGATCACTAAACTGAAGACAGCAATCACCTAACCTGGGGAAGTGGTATGCTGTGGAAGAATCTAATTTTAGAAAGCAATGTAATTTTCTTGTTTATGTTAATAACAACACCCAAATGCTTACTTTGCAGTTTAAAATGCTTGGGAAAGATGATGAGTTACATAGAGACACTTTTACCATTTTGGTGGGAAATTAGATGATGCACCTGTCTTTTTCTCAGGAATCAAAAATGATAAGTTTCTTTAGTAACAATAGCATAAAACATTCACATATTTCTTTACAAATGTCCTTTTGGGCTCAAATGTGGTCTCCATCAGAGATACTGTATTCCAGATAGTTAAGTTACTGTAACTACCTATCTTGAAAAATACATCAACTACAATGAAACTAAGTCTGGTCACATCAAGTAGTCTTTGGCTGGAAAAACTGTTAGACAGAAGAAGGCCTGCTCTTTGATGAGGGGTAATGGGAAGGGGATAAATTCACATCATCTGAAGATGTAATCTCACAGCTTCTGCTGACTTCATTAAGGAATATAAAACATATCATCGTGGCAAAAAAATAAATTATGATGAGAAAAAAGATAATTTGGTTTGGGCTCCAAACCATGTCACTACAAATAGAGGGCAACTTGAATTTGTTTGGATTAGAAATTCCACAGGGTAGCTTCAAAATCTAAGCCCAATTGGAGAGTTGCCTGCAGTTGTACTCGATCTCTGACATCCTTCCTCTTTTTGACTTTATAATTTTCACTTATTAACACTTAGATGTAGGGATTTTTTTCTAAGGCAGTTACAATCCCCCCATAATACTCCCTTCCACATTTACAAAGCTCCATTATCAATGGACAGTGCTTAGAATTTCTTAAGAGTTAGTAAATACTGCATCGCTGTTTCATGTGAAGATGCTAGGCAATCAGCAGCCTACATGGTAAAAATATTTTTTTCCTTTATCTTTACTTAACTAACAATATTTCCACTTGGTTTTATGTTGTTCTCCCCCTCCCTATTTTTTTTTGACTGGTCTGATGGTAACCCAAAATGACTTATCAAAGAGAAATGTATACTGAGAGAACTGTGTTGTATCTATAGCATTATTATTTACAGGTACAAAGGGAGAGCTGATCCATAGTTCCTCAGGCGTCTGTATGAGCTGATCCTTATTTAGGAAACAGGTACAAAACTCTGTGGGTGTTCAGGTATTTTTTCATCATCTTTACAAGAAGCAAAAGAAGTAATTAGGTATTAGGAAGTATCTAATAATGTTAACCAAACTACATATTGTTATATTTGCCCAAAAAAATTTGGAAGAAAAGTCGGTGTTGGGCACACCAGTTCTTGCAGTTGTAAATAGACAACAGTGTAGCTGCCTTGGGATTTTCAGTTCTTTAGAGATTAAGGAAGGTAACCACCCTTGGAAGTTCATGATGGTCTGTGAGTTGAAGGAATTTGAAATTGCCCAAGAAGAACAGATGAGTCTTGGCACCATTTCTACAGCAACACATGTAAGAGCTAAAGTTGATCAGACAGAGTGTGTTTTCGTTTTGATCCTATTGGTCAGCTACAGGGGTATGCACTTAAGCTTTTATGTATTGTCAAAATAGCAAACATTTCTTCTTAATTATTACTCTGAGTATCTGATACTATAGTGTTGTTTTAAAGAGCATCCTTTAATGATGATAACAACAATTAAAAAAAAATTTTTGTGTATTTCAGAGACTCATTAAAAGAGATGAACAATTGGCATAAAACCTGGAATTTGCTGTAGAAAGCAATAACTCACTGCTCTCCAAATTAAGAAAATTAATTTCTCAGTAAAAGAGCAGAGTTATATAAGAACACAGAAAACAGGCAGAAAAACGTATGTAACTTAGGGCTAAATTAATCTTTCAGAGAGGTCAAAACAAAGACTTGTTCCTGAATCAGTTTCTTATCACTTCTCCCCTCAGCCCTATGATTTTTCTATTCCCTTAGTATACAGTATTTTTATTAAAAAAAAAATCTTTAACAGTAATTTAAGGCACACTGGGATCTTTAAAATAGTTAGACAGCATAGAATTATTTTTTCAGTTACTCTAACAGTACAAAGTGACATATTCAGATAGGTCTTATCCTTAATGCTCATCTCTTTAAACTCATAAATTTCTTTTGGTATCAGGAAGCACAGCAAGCCCATTAGGTAAAACAAGAAACTCCTACTTCTCTGATAAAAAACTGTTCATTTTAAAGATCTTAACTTTAAGCCCAAGCCTCTGAATCTTTTGGAAATGGTTCACTTCTTTCTTTTTTTCTAACTCCAACCTTTACCTGATTTCACAAGAGAGTTGCTTTAAAAAGAGCTCTTGCTGTCCATTAGGCTGGACTGGAGAGGACATATTTCCACCCTGGCAAATGGAGTGGGTTAAGGAAATTATTGCCAGGAATAGGAGGGTGGTCTTGCTTTCTGCATGAGGAAAAGGTGAGAAGCTGCTGGAAGAAAGCAGAGAGGAGGGGGAAGTGACTGCTTCAGCCAAGGAAGTCCTCGCAGCACCCAGACAGGCAAATGCATCTGTTACCTCTTATTCCCCGTTTTCCTTCCTGGTCATTTTAACCCAGGAAAACGTCTAGCCAGAAAGACAACACATGACCCTGTGTTGTGTTGCTGGATGAGATAGGCACATAGCTAGCCTGAGACTAGAAAAATAGAGCTATGATATTTCAGAAAGTGGAATGAGAATCTGAAAAGCACCATTTGCTTCTGCTGTTTCAAGAGAACCTTTAAGATTTTCCTGTAAGATGAGTGACAACTACAAGAAATAAAACTGTCTGTCTGCTCTGAGCTCGTATGATGTTCACTTGCCAGCACACAACTGACTCATCTGCAGAAGACTTTGAGATGCAGTGGTGAATAAAGTACTGTAGGAATGGAAAATGTCAATCTAATGCTACACAAAGACCTGCTAGGAGTAGTTTTTGCTGCTGAGGCATAGGTAGAATGGGAAAATAATGGACAGAAAAATAGCTGGTTACAAATCTGTGTGAAGATTTCAACTTTGAAAAGGTTACATGTTATTTTTTCCCAGTGTTTTAAACTCGACCTGTGGGCCAGCTCTGGCCTTCAGAATATTTTTTACTTTATTTGCTGGAAAATTAAGAGATTTGGATACAAACCCAAGCAATTTGTTTAATTGACAGTTCAGCCAAACTACTGTCAACCAATTGTAGAATGAATTCACAGTTTAATCTTTTGCTTAAGCACTTGTGCTCTAAGAAATAATTTTAAATAGCTGCCTTTTGTGAATGCCTGAAATAAGAAACAGCAATGCAGCACAAAGCATATGTCTGAAATGCAAATGGAAGGAGATGGGTCTGTATAGCACCTTAATCATTGTCCTGATTCTGAGGGAAGCTTTAAGCTGTCTCTTCAGTTCCCTTTGAGAATAGCTCTGAAGTGGGCTTTGTGTGTACATGGGAAAGTGAAGAAACCTTTGGAGCAGGCTGTGCTCAGAGGTGTTTGAGTCAGCAATGTGCCCTTGTGGCCAAGAAGGCCAATGGCATCCTGGGATGCATCAAGAAGAGTGTGGCCAGCAGGTCGAGGGAGGTTCTCCTCCTCCTCTAATCTGCCCTGGCGAGGCCTCATCTGGAGTCCTGTGTCCAGTTCTGGGCTCCCCAGCTCAAGAGGGACAGAGAACTTCTAGAGAGAGTCCAGCGCAGGGCCACCAAGATGATCAAGGGACCAGAGCATCTTCCTTATGAGGAAAGGCCATGGGAACTGGGGCTGTTCAATCTAGAGAAGAATATAAATGGTGGATGTCAGGAGGTTGGGACATCCCTTTTGTCTGTTGTATCTAGCAACAGTACAAGGGGTAATGGGATGAAGCTGGAACACAAAAAGTTCCACTTAAACATAAGAAAAACTATTTCACTGTGAGGGTGAAGGAGCAGTGGCACAGGCTGCCCAGAGGGGTTGTGGAGTCTCCTTCCTTGGAGGTTTTCAAGATCTGCTTGGACATGTTTTTATGCAACTTGATCTAGGTGAATCTGATTCTGTAGGGGGGTTGGACCAGATGATCTGTAAAGGTCCCTTCCAACCCTGCCATTCTAAGCCTGTTTTAAAAGCCTAGATGTTTTAACTTTTCTAAATGTTGCCCAAAGAGAGAGACTAGCATTTCCAGTGGACAATCCAGGCTTCAGAGGAGTGTGGAATCCTCTGGAGAGGCTTCTCTTTCTTTTGTCCATGGCGGAAGCCTAGGTATGACAGCTGCGCTTCCGATGTGGGCACTCCAACAAGGGGCCTAGCCTTTGATAAGGTGGAGGCTGCCCAGTTTAAGAGGTCTGCAGGGCACACGGTCAACCCCAGTGTAAGTGACAGAACTGATATTTGACTGTGCCCATCTCGTGCACCTCTGGTAACGCATAAAGGCAAGTGGAAGAACATGTGTACTCTTTGTTCCCATCTCCAACATCTTAACTGTTGTCGTTCATCTCAGAAGGCTACATGGTGTCCTGAGGAAGGCAGAAAATAGTAGGGCCGTGTGCTGTGCGGCAAGTTTGTCTGGAAGGAACAGACTAAAGCTATGTAATTACAGTGTGATAACTTACAAATAGTATTATTGTGTATGATAGCAAAGACATTGGAAGTAAAGACAAAAAACGAAGCGGCTCTGCACAAATAAATAAGAGTGATGTGCATAATTCACTTTATCCAGGCTATCTATCAGCACAGACATTAAATATACAGCTTAACTGTGGCTGCATCCTATCTACTAGAAAAGTAGATACTGTTATCAGCTCTGTAACAAGGAAAGATCACAGAAACATTACAGTTGGAAAAGACCTTTAAGATCCCCAATTCTAATCAATAACCTCACAGTGCCAGCCCATCATTAAACTAAATCATATCCCTCAGCAACTCATTTCTGCATCTTTTAAATATCTCAAGTGATGGTGACTTCACCATCTCCCTGGGCGACCTGTTACAATACTTAATAATCTTCTCAGTAAAAAAAGTTCTTCCTAATCTCCAATCTAAACCTCCCCTGGCACAACTTGAGCCCATTTCCTCTTATTCTATCATTCATGTCATATAACACAGCAGATAACACAGCAGTACTTCTATCACCATGACAACATACTGGATTCAAGACTTCTGGCACTAGAGCAATCCATAATGGCACTGAAGCCATCAGAGAAGAAAATCATAGATACCGGGACCATCTCAGCTTTCTAAGGTATCTGATCAACAGATTGGTCAGAAAATGAGTGCTTTTCTATTCCCCAGGAATCTCAGCAAATTTACTAGTGCTGCAAGGGCCCCATACATAGCTAGATAAGACCATGACTTGTAAGGGTGACCTGCTCTGGCAGGGGGGTTGGACTAGATGATCTTTCAAGGTCCCTCCCAACCCTTAAGATTCTGTGATTCTGTGATTTGTGGAACAAAGAGGGAACAAAATTGGCAATGTATGGTCCTGGGAAGCTACAATGAAAACATTAACCTGATGACACTCAATGGATACAAGCAACTTGAGGTGGTGAGAAAAACACACACGTGTCAATTGTTTCAGGTGCAAAATAAGTAGCTATGTTATTGCTTGTCTTTTTTTCTAGGACAGGTTTTGCACAGATCAAGGTACTGGTGAAGATTTTGTATGCTTTTGGATATTAACCCCAAGTCACTCTATGTGCATGTGCTGGAGGGGATTGTCCTGCACAACAGTATGTATCAAGGATAATAATAAGGATAAAGTCTTTTCAGACCAAGACTGTCTTTCCAGCACAAAAAATTCAGGAATCTCCTAGGTTACAGGCTCCAGGTAACACACTCAGGTGTTGGTAAAGCAAATTAGATATTTCTCCTGTCTCAACTGGAGGGACTACAAGAATCAGCAGACACTGAAAAACATTCTACCATTTCACTAGACAGTCTCTAAGGCATTTACCATTGCTGGCTTAATTACCTTTCAGTCAGAGACAACCAGAGGAGACCTGTATTCCCCTCTTGGTTCACGGATTCAGTAATCTAACATCTCACCAACATTTCTTTAAACGTCTAGTAAGATTTCTGTGAAAAAGAATAAGCTTTTCTAAAATAACAGACTAGCATACTGCTTGAAGATTGTTGTTTCAAGGGCATACAGCTAACCAAACTCACACTTCCACAAAGTCTGAATGCCATGCTCATGGAAGGCACCTCCACATAACACTAAAAACTCATTTTTGTTGTTAGGTGAATAGAAACCTTCTGTGCCAGGAGGCTGGCTTAAATAAGCTACTTCAAAAAACTGAGGTTAGCTCAGTTTTCAAGGTCATTGCCTCTGTCTGTGAAAACTATTTTTACACTCTAATGGGTAAAGAAAATTTAATTTCTTCAGGAGAAAACTCACATAACATAACTGACATATCTTATTCACTAATCTGAACAGTCATAAAAATAAGAACACTGTACATATGCAGTATTAATTTTTTCATTTTAGAAGTGTTATGTAGAAGGTTGTTTTGGATACAAAAATGTTCTCTATTGTTACTGAAGGAGTTTCTGATGACTGTAGTTGAAAAAAAAATGGATTATGCAGTGCTTTAGAGGATAAATTTGAAAATAGAACAACAGTTTTTTGCAGGGTTATTTTCTGGTAGGTTTATTTATGAAGAGAAAACAAATATATATTAACTCTTCTATCTTTCAACAAACATGTCAGATATGCTGGGACACATGAAAGAAAAATGTTTAATCAGATAAAGGTAGCTAAAGTTCTATCTATGGCAGGTCTCACACTTTTTCAGCTTTCAAAATAACAAAAAGGAGCTAGATAAGAAAGAGAGCAAACAATAATCCTGTTCATAACAGAAGTAAACCTGGAAAATATGTCATTCTGAAAGTCACAAACCAATCACTAGCCTATTTCAGCATCTGAGGTATTAAAAAGTATCGACTGTGATTTTTGAATTTGCAGATCTCAGATTTCCAGGTTTCAACCAGCTTAAAATATCAGGCAATATTCAGAAATGCAATTGATTAAAATTCAGCCATTTTGATAACGTTATGTTAATTTTAAAGGAGGGAGATCATGCCAAGAGATGAACTGGAGGTTTTCTACACGAGTGCTCCATAATATGCAGCTAAAACTAATCTATTATTAAGCTGAAAGCTTCCTCCTAACTTCTGTAAATCTTTCAGAGCAGAAGACAGCCATGTGAAAAGCAAAGTTCAGTAGACAGTATTCTTATCTATGCACAAAAATGCAAATGAGCTCATACCTTTGGTGGAATTGCTCTTATTTTTTCAAGGGTAAGCAAGAGCAAAGTTAACCTCTAACAGTTCTATAAAAGAGAGTAAAATTCAATATCTCAAATTAAAATGAGTAGGCTTTCCATCACAGGTAAACAAATAAATTGTTATGCCTATTATCTTTATGCATAACAGAATAAGTGTCAAGCATTGTATTGAATTATGATTCGCAGTTTTACTTACTCAAATTATGGTCTGCAATAACCAGTGTTAGAGGAATGATTATTGGATTACAAATTATTTCGGTATGCCAATAATGTATTTAACATCATAGCAATCTTTCTTTATAATCAAATTTCTTATTATTGATTTTAGGTATTACAATTATGATGCAAGAATTTTAGTTATTATTTAAAAATACAGTCACTCAAGACAGATATTTAATATTTGTCAGAGAATATTCATCCTTTTTCTTTCCCTGTTAGACTACAAACTTCATAGCTCATGAATAACTGATGGTTAAAGTAGCTGCTGCTTAATCCAGAGCCCTACACAGTGTCTTCGTTACCTGGGAGCTTATCATCACGGTTCACCATAAGAACTGTCCAATTGAGGTCCTTAATCTTTCCAGGCAGTATTCAAACCTCCTATGGCATCTGAGCTCAAAAACTTGACCAGCAATTCAGGCAGCCTGCAAAAACTGTAACGCCTTTAGTGGGTTTGTTAACCAAGCACTCAGGGTGGCTTGAATGCTGGTTGGCAGATTGCAAGACTTCCCATCTGGTAAGAAGTCCCATAGGAAAGCAGAGCTGTGAGAGGCTTTCATCACTTGTGCTGGAGTACCCCCTTAGTTGTAAAAACAGCTTTTGGTAGTCTATGTCTTTCCACAGTCACTCTGCAGTGGTGCAGAGCAACACCATGCATGTTGCCTGACAAGTCTGGGGACTAAGCTAAGACCAGTACTTGAAAGAGTAAAGACTTCCAAGTCAGGAAAACACCTGCAGTGTCTGGGAATACTGCCTCCAGATCTCTTGCAGCTAGAAATAAAAAAAAAAAACCAAAAAAAAAACCCCAGATGTTTAAAACTTCAAAAGACTCAGAGGAAAGCCACATAAACATCTCACCAGCCAGGCAGCATCCTTTTCAGGAGGGAAGAAAGAAGGATGATTTATCAGCTCACTGAAAAGAAAGCTGAGAAATGACAGCCTCTGTGAAGAAAAAGCTCTGTGCTACAACAACTTTCTCTCATTTCATCAGGTAAAGAGTCTGATGAGATCTAATGGCAGGGAGCTCAAGCTAGTCAAGTTCAAACCAGGACTCACAGAAGACAACAAAAACTGGAGAATAATTAACTGCTAGAGGAAGACAGCAGGGAAAGCAGCACAGTTTATATTTCTCTGAGTCTCACATGTGGAGGAGGAGTAGATGTCCTTGTAGAACAGCTGCTGCAGTTTACCTACACCTTATTTATGAAACCGCAGAAATCCTAGGCAATGTCACCTGACCTATGATATTCAGGAGGTCACCTAAATCTTCATCACATCACCCTTGACCCTTATAGCACAATGTGGCAACACCTAATGCCTGCTTGTACCAGTTGAGTTAAAACAGGGCTTGCTGTTGCTCAGCAGTTCTTCCCACCTCCACAGCAACAGATCCCAGAGAAAACCAAGGGTATCACAATGAATGTTGCTAATGATACAGGTTTTTATCCCTATATTATATAGATGTATAAATTTCATGGCTTATTGCAGCTATGGGCAGTCCCAGACATCTCAGCTCACAGTGACCACAGTACTGCCAAATTATTTGCTCCCATCTACATTTTTTATGTCCAGAATTGGTAGGAAGAGGGGCCAAGGAGGACGCAGAAGCTACTTCCATTCTGCCTTGGAAAAACACATTTTATCAAATGCAGTATCTATTGCTATGGAGATCTCTGGCTGTTCTGTGCCAGGATCTGACACTCTCTCACATGTCTTCCTACAGACACAGCAATGGCAGTTCTATGTAAATAAGCCAGCTTATGTGACATCTTCTTTAAAATCCCTCAGGTTAGCTGCATCCCAGTGGAGTTTTCTTCCACACCACTATAGGCAAGATTAGCTGCATTTTTTCTTTCTTTCTTTCTTTCTTTCTTTCTTTCTTTCTTTCTTTCTTTCTTTCTTTCTTTCTTTCTTTCTTTCTCTTTCTTTTCCTATTCTTCTCTTTTTTAAAAGAAGTAACAAAACAACTGGTATACTTCCTAATTTTCTGCTGAAACTGTCTTCTTCCCCTGGAGATCACCTTTTTCTCATTCCAGTACCTGGCAGTCTCTGGGAATACATGCCGTTCAGGAAAACAGATGGGTTGCAGCCTATTAAGTCATTCACTCGGTAAGAAATTGAATCTTTACATTGCCTTTTTTCTTTTTTTTCCTTGATGAAATACAGTTACATTGGGAATGTAAATATGACTCACAAAATACATTTTAAAACTGTTGGTTGCTCTCCAGCTTAGTTCAGATATTGCTCCATGTTAACCAATAGAAAATAAGTCTGTTATAGACTGACAGTATTGGCCAATTGTTGGATCGCAATCATTCTCAGGGAGGACCGAAGCACCTGCAATTTACTCCTAGATGCTTCCTTTTAAAGTCACTGTCACTAAGTATAAACATTCATCCCTTGAAGAAACTTCCTTCCTTTTTATTTTTTCTGCACATACCTAAGATAACTGCTTTGGGCACCCTTTCTTAACTCTCACTGAAAGCAGTATGCAACACACTGCACAAACAGAATAGTTTGTCTGCACAAAGGCAACATTTATTGACTTTCTAAAACCTCTGAGCACTGCCTCATTCCTCAGCGTCAGCCAGAGGTGATGTTGCGCATCCCACTACTTGAAAAAACATACAACATGGTTCTAAAGAGCTCTTAAACCAGCTTGTTCTGCCTCATAAGCAAGCAAGTATCAATGTTCTCAGCAAGACTGAATTCAGACACTTTTCTTTGGAAAACCTGGGCAATTCTAACTTCAAAAGAGACTCAACAAGGACCACTCACTATGGAAAACCTGAGCTTCACCTCTCCTGACAGAACAAAAAGGCAGTGGGCACAGGGGCATATTGAATACTCGGTGCTCTGGTGAGCAGGAACACAAAAGACCTTTTGATGGATCTGCCATAGTTTCATAAAGATGAAAGCTCAGATAAACCACAGTAGCGAACATTGACTCTTAATGGTTACATGTGCCTAGGATGGAAAGATGGCCAACTGCATGCTTGATCCAACCCAAACTCCTTGACTCACGTGATTATCCCACAATGAAAACACTTCTCCATTGGCTGCTGAAGGATAAAAGATACAGTGGATCAAATCACAAAAGAGTACATTTCTCCACTCTTTTGAATTAAAGCAAAGCATCCTCATAGAGATGAGTAATTTTTTTCTGTTTTCTCTTACAGATGGTACTTTTTCCCATTCTTGTACACATCAGCTACAGGAAAGCTAAAGGTGGCTGATGCTGGCTAAAGAAGCCAGCAACAGTACTCAAGAAATAACTCCACAGGCAGCATCAGTTACCATGAGCTCTTGGTCCTACAACCCACTATTATTGCAGCAACAGAGCACAAAGCTGTCCTAGATTCTTAAAGGATGAGATGCTCACACAAACTTTTGTCTCCTGTTCCCACAGCCTGCAAAAGAGCATGCCTGGTTACCCCTTCAAATAAGAGGATGCTAGAAGAAATGCAAGCTGGAGAGCTCTTTGCCCCTTGGGAACAAGATTGCCGAAGTCTCTCTGCCGAGAGTGCCCCAAACTGTGAAGTGTTGGATAATGTCTCATAGGATTTTTCAGACTTAGCAGTGGAACAAGTCTCATGAGCCTCCTTCACCCAGCCTACTGATGCCCTCAGGCATCACCTAGTCTTCAGAACATGGTCTATTCATACATCCCCTGCCTCATGTACAACATGAACTTCTTCTCTATGCCTTACTCCTTGAACAATGGAGGTAGTGCAGCAGAAAAGCTTATACATGTTGCCAAACCCAACCCATTAATTACAAATTGTTAAGTTCCCACTTGAATTGCCTTAATAATTTATTGTCTTTTATGGAGCTATAGAAGATCTGACATCTCTGGAGGCTCAACTACACTCTGAGCCAATTCCCACATAATCATAGCATGGTGGCTGTCAAACATGACACTTACTTGGAAGTAATCTGTCTCTTCTTCTTAACCCTCTGTCCCCAAACTAATGCCATCTAGATAAGACTAATTGCAACAAAACGTTACCAGAAACACTGTTGCTCAAATATATTCTCAGATTGGCCATTAGAAATAAATGTTATTTCCTCAAGGTTGTTAGTCAATATTTCTTGGCTGGTTTCAGATGACTCAGAGGCTGAATTCAAGTCTGTCTTTCATTTTGTTACAAATTATTGTCTCTCCCCACTGTTCTCAAGAGCTTTGCAGTCTAGCAGTACTGCAGATGCTTATATACTACCACTGCCTTTCTAATTGCTTCCTAATGTCTTTTTCTTGTGGTATGTATTTACAATCCAAATATCTACAATTATTGTGATAAGATTATGTCTACAAACCACCAATTACTGGCTGGCTAGAGATGCATCAACACAACACTATTTCCGAGCACAAAGGTTACAGTTTTCTGTTCTTAGACCACAAACAGGAAACTTAAGCCTTTCCCCATTTATCACTTCATCACTATAATTTGTAATTGGAAAAATAAGCGTCCTTGTGCTTGGGGGTAGACAGGGTGGAATAAATAATATTGTACAGTTTGGTACAAGGGCTTTAATCTACAACTCACTAGAAATTAGACTATACTCTGAATATTTACTTTGTAATTTCATCCCCTTTTCCTTTTGCTTGCTTACATGCATGTAACACGTGCCTCATTTTTTTTTTCATGCAGCTTCACATGCGGTTTCACAGAGTTTCTTTCCCAGTGCCTTACAGATACCCAGTGGCAGATGGAGACTGGCTTTACAGCTTTTAACACTTTAGAAGTGTCATTAAGATAACCTTGGGAAAACAAGACTAACATTGCTAAATATGCCTGTAGCAGACAGTAAAGTGCAGGGCAATAATACAATGAGAAACCCTTGAAAGAAGAGGTGGTATGGAGTATTTAGAGCATGGGGCAACATTAGGCTACCAGGGAAAGAAAATCAAGTCTTGCAAAATGTCAGAATTACCATATTTTGCCCTGAGGACATTGTCAAATGAGAAGATGCATTTCAGTTCAGATAAAAGTGTATTTTTATTTCTACTTTCTATGACTGCATTCTCCATTTGTTTCAACTGGTTTTTGGAAACTGTTTTGCTTAATTTCCTTTTTGGATTTTAAAACTATCTTTCTTCCTCCTGTTGTTGTCTTAAACAGTGTCTCAGAGGAGCAGGGAACTCTTTTCAGTATTTGATGGTAAAGTGATTGCACAATCTTACCTGATTCTGGCATAAGATGGTATAAATACAGTAGTTCAGAAAGATCTATGCATAGTGCAGAATTCAGACATACAGCATCTCCTCTGACGGAGTGATGGGAGAAGACCCAAGCAGTCAGATGGGAAGTGTAGGATCATTGTCCACATCTGTCCAAAATGTGGAAAGAATAGCATATTCCTTGAAGAACTAAGAACTGTCCCACCTCCATCTATTTGTTTCTTAAACTCTGCAAGTATTATGGCAGTGTGAATCTCCCATGAGTTTTGAAAGACAGGAAAGCTCCAAATGCAATTCTACACTACAGGTGAGAAATTTGAAATAAAAGCCTTGATGAGCTCCAAGGGCATCAAAGATGATGTTTACTGAACAGTTTGTAGAAGCAAGTTTCAGAACAAGACTATTTGGGGTTTTTTTCCACTACTACTTTCTCATGACGCAAAGTCATGTTAACTTTGTTTTAGAAAGAGTTTCATTCCTGCTAAATATCTGTCCTGTCTATGAATTAAAGATACTAATTTGTAAATTTGGCCGCAAGATAATCTAACCCATTAGAATTTTATTTGAGCTTCATTGTCAATGACACTGAAATCACTCAGAAAAAGATTTTCAAATTAATAATTAGCAATCCATGATGAGATTTTACAGTTGAGATGGATTTTTAAAAAGCAAATTCTTTACTATTTTACTTTTCAAAAAGATTTTTAGTTTGTTCTTTTCTCACAACACGAATAAAATAAAGTTAGAGACAACATTGCTCCCCTGCTCAAAAATGTCACAGAGAACTTCCACATGGAGAACTGTGTGAGGTAGCCACTTCCAACAGGTTCTCCTGCAGCTGTTACTTCTGTGCATAGATTGCAGCTGTGCTTATTCTCAGGCTCTTTTATCTTAATAATTCTCTGAATGTTAGTCATTTCAGAGGACCTTGTCCTTAGTTTTTTATATTCTTTAAAATGACGTCTTCATCTAAAACTTTTAACAAAAATATTCTGATAGAATCTGCCTTTCTTGACCTAGTCATAATTTTATAAAAAACAGTTTGCATAAGGAAATACAAGAATTCCATTGGAAAGACAAAAAATGCATTCTTGACTTCTAGTGAATAACAAGAAATACTGACAGATTTTGTCAATGAGAATACTGGGCTTTCTTAAGGAAAAAAGAGGGAGAAAATCTATTTTCTTCAAAAGGAAAACTGAAAACATAGCTTTCACAGTCTCATTTTTTGGCAAGTTGACCCCTAAACTGAAAAATATCTTGACAAAATTTGCACAAGTGTTTCCTAAAAACGTTTTCTAGAAAGAGAAATCACATTTAATGGGATAACATATATGCTAAAAAATGATAATCAGGTATACGCATAAATCCTTCACAAATGCGAGCTTAAGTTCTTCACCCAAAGCAACACAAGAAACATTTAGCAGACCTGTAGGTAAGACCAAAGACTCTTGTGTCCCAGGAGCAATAACCACAAAACCAGCCTTCCTTTGCAGAGCCCCAGATTCTTTAGTTTGTATTCACAGGTAAGAGTCACTGTACTGTATTTCCATACAAGAAGCTAAACGCCTGTTCTAGAAGGAGACATGAACAAACAAAATTCTTAAAGAAATATCTTTTAATTTCCTTTATAATAACAATTTGTCTTCTTTCATGTCATTTGTGTTTCAAATAGGACTGAATGACAAATTTAACCTAGTATGATCTCCGTAAACATTACTTTGCATTATTCAAACTAATTAAAAAAAAAAAAATCACATTGGAAGTCTGACACTCTAATTAGCTCGTAATATCACCATTTCTCATTTTGACCAATTTGTTCATTGCCTGGCTCAATATAAAAGCAGCACCAACAAAAACAATCTTTTTGTTGACTCTTACCTCATTGATATATACATAAATTTGATGAAGGAACAGTGTTTCAGGGCTGTGAGATATTTAACAGACTAGGATGTTAAATTATGTTGGCTCTTTACCAAAAGGAAAAGATATTGCACTGATTTGATGAATTCCTATTTATGCATAGAAATTTGTGAACTTCTATTTACAAAGAAATTTTGCATTTCTTTCTAAATTTTATAGGCAAGGAAACTACCAATAAACAGTTATATTATGGGTCAGTATAATCACTGAGCGGGAAGTGAATAGGATGGGTCTTCTGGAGAACATCTTAATGAAACAAAAAGCATCACACTCACGATGATTCTGTCTGTTTACACATCTTTACCACACTCTTTCTAACATGACCTCTATGTGCCAGCTGACCTGAGTTGTTTTCATGGTGTACACAAAGGGAATTCAGGCCAAGTGTCCACAAAACACTCAAGGAAATAATTGCCATGGAGTAGCTAGGCCTTGAGCCATACCACTTTAGAGGCTTGTTCTTATTCACCCATGTGACTCACAATTCCAAGCATAGTTTTTAAACCCATGGAGATTTCTGGAGAAGACACCTGAAGGTCAGCTGGTGTTGCAAGGATTGCTGAAGACTTTCTTACTGGAATGACTAAGCCACATCCATGCGATGTTCCTCTTCTATGTCAGATTGCCATATGCTTGGTGCCCAACCCAGCTGACTGCAACTCTCCCTTTCCTTTGTCTGACTCTTCTCTGCATGAGTTTTCACCAATGTAAAATTGATAACTGTGTCTGCTGAGAAGTAACTTCTTGGCAAGAAGTCAAGGTTGCAGTGTGACATCATAGCTAATTAAAAATGAGAAAGTTTGAAGCAGTGGGGACAGTGGCAAGGACCCAACAGTACCAACTTACTTGAAAAGTTTGAGTTGAAGAATTGCATTTTGCAATGTTTCTTCGTTTCTTCTTGTCAGATACTTTTCTTGGATGTGGACTTCAAGATAGATTTCACTTTTTGCTTCCTTCTGATCATTAAGCTGTGGGTCCCTCAGACACTAATAGCCTTTATTCCTTCTGGGGATAATAAATCAAAAGAGCTTGAAGGATTTAGCCTATATACTGGTTACAGCTTTTTCACCACCACAGTATTCTTGGGCATTCTCAGCACAAGCGCAAGGAGTATCACCTCCTCAAGATGCAGACACAGCTCTCCTATCGTGTCTTTGTGTGGCACTCTCTGGGAGTCGTGGTTGAGGACTCTGCAGCATGACTGCAGGAAAAGTAAGTACAAAAGTTCAGTTCTCTGGTAACATAATTAAGAGCAAATGCAAGGTGCACAAAGGTCACCAGTTCCCCCTGAAGCAGTCAAGGCTCACTTCTGCCTGCTAGACAGGTGAGTCCAGTCCTTGCACACTCCCAAGAACTGCCATCCACTATTCTGTCTCCACTAAAGCAGTTATCAATGCTGACATGAAACCTCTCAGCAACAGATTTCAAAAAAGTAAATAACAGTTAAGAGCAGCTGCAAATGGTACAAAAGGTATTGGACATCAGTTGTCTGTTGTGCCTAAAATTGACCATCTAAAATCCCTGTTTATAATACATCATCATCAACACATTGAATCTGTGAGATTTCAAAGCAAAAGCAGATTTTATTATTTAGTCATGCCCCTCACAGAGGATTATCCAGAAAACATCACCTAATGAGAGATCGTTCTATTACATACATCTAATGAGATAACAATCGCTGTAAAGAATTTTTGTCTGATACGGATCTTGGCAACTGAGGTGTGAACTCCAGCAAGGCCAAGTCATGCCTAGTAATTCACAGCAAATCGAAAAAGCTAGATTAAGGTAATCATCCTTCCTTTATTCTTTAATAAATAAGGAAAAGAGGCATACATCATTAATATATAGCAATCTTATTTGTTCAGTAACTTGGAATAAAGTTAATACTGAAATCTTCTGCAGAGAATGAACCTGGAGCGGGGAGGGGGGCGGGTGGTGTGAGGGAGTAGCTTTTCATCACAATGTATCATCACATTTTCTTCACAAAAAAGATTTCTAAAAATTCTAGGCTACCAGTTAGCTACTTTGGATTAACAAGTGCTGCAACATACATTCAAGATGTGAATGAACAACCTACTTTTCTTTCTTTGTCATATTTTTCTTTTTTTAAACATAATATGGAAGACACAAAAACTTGCACTTGATTTTCAATAACCTTAAAGAGGAAAGACTTACTGTACAGCTAAACTTAGCCAGATACAAACTAATCAAAGACAATACACCTGAAAGCCAGCTACTCAGTGTAAAGTGAATAAAGTAGCGAGAGACATCATTTCTTATACAAAATTGCTTACTCACATTAACTTCAGTATTTTTGTTGTCCGTGGGTCAATAGAATGCCCAGAGAGATACCAACCTTTTAACTTCATCAACCAAATACGGCAATAAAATCAGAATGTTTACTATTGATTATTTCTTATGAGGAAAGGCTGTGGGAATTGGAGCTAAACTGTTTAGTCAAGAGAAGAGAAAACTGAGAGGGGATCCCATTAATTTTTACAAATATCTATATGGTTGCTGAAGACGACGGGAGACAAGCCCACCCTGTAGTGCAACAAGTCTCAACTTTATTTGCAAAGATACAGCTCTTTTATAGCTCAGGCTCATACATATTGCAAAAGCTAAGCTCATCATTGGTTCCCAATTACGTACAACCCCCCCATTTCAACATACTTCGGATGCTTGTGGCTGCTCAACCCAAACCAGGCTCCTGTTTTTCTCATCCTGTTATCATGCAACTCTCTTGCTCTCACGGCCTTGAGCAGGAGTCCAGTAGCTTATCGCTTAGTGCTCACTGCCTAACCAGCTGTATTCTATGTCCTCTTTTCTCTAGCCAAGTCTCTACAAAACTCCCCACATATGGTGGATGTCAGGAGGTTGGGACATCCCTTTTTTCTATTGTATCTAGCAACAGGACAAGAGGTAATGAGATGAAGCTGGAACACAAAAAAGTTCCATTTAAACATAAGAAAAAACTATTTTACTGTGAGAGTGCGGGAGCAGTGGCACAGGCTGCCCAGGGAGAGTGTGGAATCTTCTTCCTTGGAGGTCTTCAAGACCTGCCTCTACATGTTCCTATGCAACCTGATCTAGGTGACCTGCTTCTGTGATGGGTTGGACTAGATGATATCTAAAGGTCCTTTCCAACCCTACCATTCTATGATTCTGGCAGCAGGCAGGCATTGGCATTCACAGAACAAGTTGAAGAATGAATTAGCCAACAGCAAAGCTTATTCACTCATTTTAAGTTAAATGGAACAAAGCGTTTTAATGCAGACAGAATGAATGTACTTTAAAAAGTTACTGCTATATCTCAGAAAGCACAAGTGTCATACAGCTCACACTGCACGTGCCTTATTGCAAGCCAGCTGTGCTCTCTTAATATCTCACAGCTGGTAAAAGCCAATTCTCTGAGAAGATGCTGCTGTCAGTGTTCATTGGTGAAAAGCACCCCAGAGCAATTTTCTTTACAAAAGCATCACGTCAGGTGACCTTCACGTCTATATATGAAATTATCCAAATATGATAAAATGCCATTGTCTCCTCTGCTGACCCATAAGTCCTTTTCAGTTTTTCTCACTGAGGTTCCTACAGTGGTTTAGTTTTTTTCTGTGTACCAAAGGGAGTTTAAGGTTCCCTGGGAAGACAAAAAATAGGGCTCCAATCGATTGACAATGAGACAAAAATTCCATCTGGATTTTAAGTGAACCTTAATTCAACTTCATGGTTGCAAAACATTTGTGCCGAACAACGCAACTCAGAAGTTTCCACCTCATTTTTTGAGACTGAAACTGGGCTTTCACATCTACATGGAGCTTCTAAAAATGCTACCTATCCTCAAAAAGAAAATACACTCACAATTACTGTATACAGTCAATGTGAGAAAAAACACACACATTTGTGTTTTGTACAGGCAGGACAGACACAAGAGCCTACAGGTTTCCACGTGTAGCCAGTAGCTTCCCAGTGTGTCTTGACTGTGGGCTGTCAGTTGCCCTTCTTCGTTTGGAAGGGTCTTTATCAGACAGCCTGGTTAATAAAAGGGTTCCCTCTGCCAAGGGAACCATTTTACACAAAAGTCACCATTTTAAAGTTGTGTCCTGCCTACCTTCACATTTCATCTATTGACCAGGACAGCAGTGAACTCAATGGACTCTTCAGAAATACTGCAAATGCTTGTACACGACATGTATTCTGATGACTAAAGGCCCCCTTTATTTATTACACCTCCTTTTGCAAACTCAGGTTTACCCAAGCAACTCAGTAGTGGAGCTCAAACAACCAGATCATGTGAAATGGCAAACCTGTAAGCTGTAGACGCAGACATGAAGCCTGCCAGGTGGAAAGCAAGGGGTAACCACCAAGACTTCGTGCTGCCTGACTCTGACTGGAGTTGCATTTTGAGAGCTCGTCCAGCTTGGCTTTATATAAGTAACAGGTCTTGTGTGGGTACAGTATCATACCTCTAAGAAGCAGAATTGCTGGGACATCCTGACGAAATTCCTGATGCAACATATCAAGGGCTGACCTTATGGCTATAAAATTAAGTAAGGCAGAATTAAGTGGCTAGCACATATTAAAATCAATACAATGGCCAGGGGCTGGGTGAGTCAACAAGATTTTTTTAAGTTCCTCACACAATACAGTCACTACCAATAATCTATATTAGAATTAGATCTCTGATAGGAGGTGGAAAAAAAGCAAAGCAAAACAGAATTAAACAAAAAATAAAATAAAATACAAAATAATAAAAAAACATCCCACAACCTAATATCTGGAAAAGATGCACTGTTTTTTTCTTTCCTTCATTGTATTTTTTATGTAGTGAGCATTCCGGGAAGCACGACAAGGGTGTGCTTTCATTGGGTCTGTTACACATTTGGGCAACCTTGGTTTCAGTTTTACTAAATTCAGTGAGATGGACATCACGGATGCACAGGTGGTTTCATCTATGATAATGTCATGCTTTGACATGAAGCTGTTTCTGGTAAGGGGGAAGGGGCTGTAAAGATGGCTCCTGTAAGAAGTTGCTCACAACTCTCCACAGCTCTGAGACAGACCCACTTCTGGGGCTGAGCCAATTAGACGCCTCCACAATCACTTTTAAAGAAGCTGGAAGAGGAGTGTTCCTCCTGTTCCTTCTTTCTTCTGTGCCTTCCTCTTTTCTGGCTAGTGATGGAGCAAGGAGTTGGGAGAAGAGTAGCAACCATGCGGACTTCAAAGTCAGTGAGGGAAGAGAGGAGGACCTGTGCTGGAGCAGAGACTTCCCTGCATCCTGTGGAGAGAACTGGTGAAGCTGAGATTTGTTTGCATTTTGTTAAAGACCCCACATTAGGGACAGTGACTCACTTCATTAAAGACCCTGTGCCAGGGGCAGTGACCATGGCCAGAGGCGGTCATGTCCCATGGGAGGGACCCAATATTCACAGAAGCTATAACTGTGGGGAAGAACCCACACCAGAGAAGTTTGTCAAGGACTGTATTCCAGGGGAGGAACCCCATGTTGGAGAAGGGGAAGAATGCCAGGAGTCATCCTCATCTGAGAAGAGAGGTGGCAGAGACCATTTGTGAGAGACTGACCACATCCCCCATCCCCTGCACCCCTGAGCTGTTGATGGGGGAGGAGGTAGAGATATTGGGAGCAGTGAGCTGAGCCTGGGAAGAAAGGAGGGATAGGGAAGGGAGTGCTGGTTGTAATTTTCTCATCGTCCCACACTCTTTTTGCTTTTAGTTCTGTTCTGTCTCTTGTAGGTAGTAGAATAAATTTTCCTTACTTTTCTCTTTAAGTAGAGTCATGGAGTCTGTTTTGCCTGGAACTGTGATTGTCAGGGAGCCCTCCCTGCCCTTGTCTCATCCTCCACTATCCTAACGAGGGTTGGGGGTGGATGAGGGGCACCAAACAAGAGACTGTCATGGTGCTTCATTGCTGGCTGGGCTAAACCACGACAGGCAAGCACCAGACCCAGCTTACAACAGATATGAACTCAGAGAAGTGACAGCTAATAATGTGATAGTGATTTACTCTTAGTAGGGTCACAAAAGGCTTTCCCACATGCTCTTTGTTCATCTGAATGTGTCACCGATGGTAAAAACCATGATTTAACCTCCTATCAACATGTCCCTAACCTTGGCTTCCCATTCTGAATGGGAAATTTAGGGTCTATTTGCAAATATTCAAAATCTCTGTTTGGCATGTGCTATGAGAGAAGTCGCATTTTCCCATTTATTCTTTGGGTTTTTGATTGGTTTCCCTTCAATTAATCAGTTTCTTCTCTGGTTGAACAATGAAGATGTTTAGCACTCATCTCAGTCTTTTTTTTGCAGACAAGACATTTCAGCAACCCAGAATACTGAACGCTAAACAGAAGGGTTTATTTTTAATCCTGCTTAACATTCAGTATTTTTTTTCTGATAACACAAGGTGGATGATTCAATGCAAGTGACAAATTAACAGGTGAGAGAACATATGAAGCTCTATCACGCTATATGGGAAAGTTGCAGCAAGATGGGATGACAGTAAATAAATTTGGTGTGATTCCAGCATATGGTAGGGCTGATGAAGGTTGACTAAATCTGAACAAAGAGACAGAATGATTTTGGTCAGTGGTCAAAGATTTCTGGCAATTTATTTTCAGAACTGCAGAAGACACTCTGACATTTCTTCTGCACAACTTTCTAAAGGGCTTAGGAGAGATTTTAAAAATCCATTTTTGCTGTTTCCTCAATATCTTTTTTGTATTCTTCCTTACAATCCCATTCTTCCAGTGGCACTACGTTAGTCTTTAACTCTTCTTGAACATGTATGAACAGGTCTTTACAAATCAGGCTCCCTTTCATTCTGTTTTGTGAAAGAAAGGAAATAAAACTATTGTAGTCCTTACAGTTATCATGAAATAAATAGTTGGAAAATTCAACTAGACTACACTCTGCAGACATTAAAAGATTACCAAAATCTTGGCATTTCTAAACTTTTTTTCACCTTGTCTTAATCTTCTAGTGTCTTAAAACTATTTTCATGATGGTTTTGCCATTTGATCCAGATCTGAAGATTTGAAATTTGACAGCATTAGGAAAAAATGCAGGGCTGGATTCAAATCAGTTCAACATCACATTTTTGCCCCAAACCCAGGAGTTTTTTACTACTCACATTCACCAATGTGCAGGTGTGTATATTAGCTTTTCATCAGCAGCCTAATCTGTATAGGAATGAAAAACAGACTGAAAATGCTGCAGGCATCTCTTGCACAGCTATGCTGTGTGACTGCAATTTATTGAATTGGTGAAATCTA
The DNA here is from genome assembly GCF_028858725.1 of Colius striatus. Lineage (NCBI taxonomy): Eukaryota > Metazoa > Chordata > Aves > Coliiformes > Coliidae > Colius > Colius striatus. The sequence goes on from NC_084790.1 coordinate 35,097,242, forward strand.
CCAATGCAATCAAACAATGTCATTCCCACTTCACCTCTCTGCATAGTGGCTATCCCTACCAATAATGCAGGTTATCAGCTACAGACACTGAGCCCTGGGCAAAGCACCTATTGTTTAATTCCAAGGAAGAGAAGAGCTGCCTGCTGCCATCAGCTGTATCCATCCCACCCTTCTGACTGCAGCGTGTGCTAGAGTGCTCTCTGCAACACACAGCTTTCCTACTCAGAAAGGATGCATCTGGAGCCATCCATGACCCATGAGGAAACCCAGCAAGGGCAATCAGACCAGTCTGTTCTGCTTCCACTGGTGAGAAAATGGCGTCAAATAAGGCAATATTTTCCCAGAACAATGATACTAAGAACAGGATGTTGTAGAAAAGGTTGTGAGCAGTATTTTAGTAAACATTAAGGAGAAGAGAGAGGAGATTACCCATGGAATGGAAATTTTGTTCCCTGTAACAGCTTTATAGCACAAACTAAAAGACAACAGAGTACCTCAACTGCATAGAAGTACACTCAAGGATAAATGTGAGCTTGTTCTTGGTTAAAAAACCCACATACTTAAGACTTAAGAGACAATACCAAGTACTACATTCCTAAAGGAAGATAGGATGCAAGAGGTGAAAGGAACCAGGTCTTATAGACAGTGTTAAACTCTTCCTTGCTCTGAACTTTTCTTGGTAACTCAATTCAGTGCAAAATGAAGGAAATGTTATTGTGCCTGCAAGACCACTTTGTAATGGTAGAAATAGCTTTGGGGCACTGATTAATCATAGAATCATAGAATGGTAGGGGTTGGAAGGGACCTTTAGAGATCACCTAGTCCAACCTCCCTGCCAAAGCAGGTCCACCTAGATCAAGGTCACACAGGAACATGTCCAGGTGAGTTTGAAGACCTCCAAGGAAGGAGACTCCACACCCTCCCTGGGCAGCCTGTGCCAGAGTTTCCTCACCTGAACAAGAAAGAAGTTTTTCCTTAAGTTTAAGTGGAACTTCTTGTATTCCAGCTTATTTCCATTACCCCTTCTTCTATCACTAGATAAAACAGAATAAAAGGGATGCCCCAACCCCCTGACATTCACCATTTAGTTATTTGTAAATATGAATGAGATTCCCCCCCTCAGTCTTGTCTTCTATAGATTAAACAGCCCCAGTTCCTGCAGCCTTTCCTTATAAAGATGCTCCAGTCTCCTGTTCATCTTGGTGGCTGCTTGCAGGGGAAGGTACAGAACGTGAAGCAGATTTGTCTGCAACCAGATATCCCTTGCTCAGAGGAAATCTGAAGCTTGGATTCTGCTTTTGATCTGAACAAGAGTAAAGTTTTGCAAAGTTCTTGTGATGTGGAAGTGTTGGAGAAACAACTGTAGTATAAGAGGGGCAGAGGTGGAGATCAACAGAGGCTTCCACAATCAGGTACAAGCCTCCAGTGAACGTGATATGCCTTGGACCCTGGTAACAAAAAAAGAGAAGGGCTCATCCTCAAAACTCTCCTTCCAGAGTACCAACTACAAATAACTATGAGGCACTGGCAACAAGGGACTTTAATGAGCAAGCTCCCAAAGAGGAAATCCCAGCAAACGATTCACCATTGGCTGCTCCACCAACAGGTAAGGGCATTGTAAAAGGACATGACAGGTGCTTTTTGTGGGTGACACATTGCTAAGAGGCACTGAGAGACTCATTTGTCCATCAGATAAGGAGTCAAGAGAGGTGTGCTGCCTGCCAGGAGTCAAAGTCTGTAATGTGACAGATCATCAGGGATGCAAGCAACTCACTGTAGCAGATTGACCAGGGAGGTTATGGAGTCTCCTTTCTTGGAGGTGTCATGGTTTGACATGACAGCCTTTTCTGGTAAGGGGGAAGGGGCTGTAAAGATGGCTCCTGTAAGAAGTTGCTCACAACTCTCCCCTGCTCTGAGCCAGACCCACTTCTGGGGTTGAGCCAATTAGACGCCTCCACGATCACTTTTTAAGAAGAAGCCGGAAGAGGAGGTTTCTTCCTCCATCTTCTTCCTTCTTCTCTGCCCCTTCTTTTTCTTCTGGCTAGTGGTGGTGCAAGGAGTAGGAACAGTGAGAGAAACAACCATGCAGACTCCAAGGTCAGTGATGAAAGAGAGGAGAAGGTGTGCTGGAGCAGAGACTCCCCTGCATTCTGTGGAGAGAACTGGTGAAGCTGAGATTTATTTTCATTTCTTTAAAGACCCCACATCAGCGGTAGAGACTCATTTTGATAATGAGCCCATGTCAGGGGCAGAGACTCATTTTGCTAAAGCTGGCCCCAGACCAGGGGCAGTGATTCACTTCATTGATGGCCTCATGCCAGAGACAGTGACTATGGCCAGAGGAGGCTGTGTCCTGTGGGAGGGACCTAATCAATTTACTGCAGACCCCAAGCCAGGGGCAGTGATTTTCTTCTTTAAAACTATTGTCATGTCCCAAGAGAGGGACTCAATATCCACAGCTGTAACTGTGGGGAGGAACCCACGACAAAGCAGCTCATTAAACTTATGCCCAGAAGGGGCCTTGTTCCGAGAGAGGGATCCTGTAACTGCAGAAACTGCAACCGTGGCAAAGAATCCATGCCAGAGATATTCACCAAGGACTGTGTCCCGTGTGAGGGAACCTGTATCGGCAGAAGCCACAGCTCTTGGGAACAACCCACACCAGAGAAGTTCATTAAGGACTGTGTCCTGGGGGAGGGACCTCCTATCAAAGGAGAGGAAGAATGCCAGGAGTCACTCTCATCTGAGAAGACAGAAGCGGCAGAGCCCATCTGTGAGAGACTGACCACATCCCTCATTCCCTGCCCCCCTGAGCTCTTGGGGGGGAGAAGGTAGAGATATTGGGAGCAATGAGCTGGGCCCGGGAAGAAAGGAGGGATGGGGGAGGGAGATCTTAAAGTGCTGGTTGTCATTTTCTCATCATCCTACTCCCTTTTTGCTTTTATTCCGTTCTGTTTCTTGTAGAATAAACTTTCCTACTTTCCTCTCTGAGTACTGGAGCCTGTTTTGCCCAGAACCGTAATTGGCAGCGAGCCCTCCCTGCCCTTGTCTTAATCCACAACAACCTTGCTTATCTTTTTACTCCCATTTTACTGGGCCTCCGCCATCCTAACGAGGGTGGGGGTGAATGGGGGCACCGAGCAAGAGACTGTCATGGTGCTGCTGTGCTAGTTGGGCCAAACCATGACAGGAGGTCTTCAAGACCTACCTGGATGTGTTCCTGTGTGACCTCATCTAGGTGGACCTGTTTCTGCAGGGGGCTTGGATTGGATGATTTCCAAAGGTCCCTTCCAACTTCTACCATTCTATGATCCTATGAACTACTTCAGGAGCATCAACACTTGTACTTCTAAATATCTCTAAGACGTCAGGAGCTTTTTTTTCATTTGAACATTTTGTAAGATGGCACTGGAAGCGCGAAAGCAGACCCTTGCAACTGACAGACTCAAAGTCCTAGGTGCTACTAAGTTATCATCATGGATCCCTTTGAATCTGGATCAGATAACAGTGCAGGTGATGGAGACCCCAAAATCCTGTGTGTTAGGGTACAGACCACACATGTGCAGGAAATGTGCACAGACCTGGAGACAACCCAACAAGATCAACAAGTAGTGATTTTTCCAGTTACGTCAGCTTTATGAGTTGGTTTCTGATCAGGAGAAGCAGCTTTCCCATGCAGACTCCGAATAGGAGTCTTACTAGGAACTCAGTTTTACAGAAACTTAATCTCCAGTAGCTTCCTGCTTTTAAAAAGCTCTCCATAAGCTCTGCATTTGTTCTATAGCTTACTGCAATACTTCCTTTTCATTTTTTAACATTATAATGTGGAGGTTTAGAGCAAAGACAGTTTTCTGTCACGATTTGTGTTTTCCTGTAGGGCATTTCATTTCTATTCAGGTCTTTGGAGACAAATAGGTCAAGGAAATGCAAGAGAACTGTTGTCTTGCTGTAAACTGATTGCCTCCTGAGTACCTAACCCCAATTTAATATGTTTGTTTTGACACAGGTCATCTGGAAAACATTTTAGAAAAGTCTTGCATTTGCATACTTTCAGGAAAAAAAATTCTTTGGTCCTTTTTTCCTTTGAAGGAAGGAAAAAAGGTTTGGCTTATACATTTGCAAGTGTTTTGATTTTATTTTTCCAGACTCAGGTGAAAAATCACTTTCTAATAAATGCATTAATCAGGAGGGGGGGAAAAAAGTATTATTGCACTGGTTTCAGCTCAAATAATTTTCTTCCCAGTAGCTAGTACAGTGCTGTGTTTGAGATTTAGTGTGAGAATAATTTAGATAAGACACTGATGGAGACTAAGTAGTGTTTATCCTAAGGGAAGAATTTTTCAGTTTTCTGTGCTCTGCCAGTGAGGAGGTGCACAAGAAGATGGGAGTGAGCATGGCCAAGAGAGCTGACCCAAACTAGCCAAAGGGCTACTCCATAGTACAGACCATCATAGCCAGTGTATAAACTGGGGGGAGCTGCTGGGAATGGGCTGTTGAGTCTCCTTCTCTGGAGACATTCAAAACTCACTTGGATGAGTTCCTGTGTGACCTACTCTAGGTGGCTTGCTCTGGCAGGAGGGTTGGACTGGATGATCTTTTGAGGCCCCTTCCAGCCCTTGAGATTCTGTGATTCTGTAATTGCAAGTATTTTTTCTACCACAAATGCCTAATGACATATCAAACTGCTTGCACATGTGTTGTGCCAGTGGTGAGGTATTGTGGCATCAAATCACTGTCTCCTAGAGCTCAGAAACACGTCTAGAACTCCAGCAGATATCTCCTGCAAGAGCCATGTGTCAAATAGTTCTCAGCAACACCTGAAACTTGTCAGGGACTGGGCCTAACGAGAGAGATGTGCTTGTTCATTCTGCAGCTATTATTTTCTCAGAATGGATTCTGACAAGCTTTTTGAGATTTGCCTTCGCCGTCACCGTCTGAAAAGCCCCAAGAATCTACATAGTGTGGTGGAAGCAGTTCTGTCTAAGCTTTTTATTTCTAGTGGCATGATCCTCAGAACCAGCTGGACCAGCTGCTGTCAATAATTTCCAGCTTGCATAAGAACACTGGTAGAACTAAAGTAACTAATCTCTTTTTTTCCTCCCCCTCTCCCCCTTTGAACTTTCATAGAAGGCTCTTTAGCCATAATGAAATCCAGGATATTCACAGAATCATAGAATGGTAGGGGTTGGAAGGGACCTTCTGAGATCATCTAGTCCAACCCCCCTGCAGAAGCAGGTTCACCTAGATCAGGTAGCATAGGGACATGTCCAGACAGGTCTTATTTTGCCAGTTGCTGATTTTTTTTGTAAGTTATAGTTCTATCCACAGCACTGAATCACAACCTAATGTTTCTTGCAGGGTACACATTTATTAGGTATTTCAAAAAGCCAAAAGTAGACTCCTAATAGCTTAAAACTCTTGAAAGTATAAAAGAGAGTAAGTTTAATACTACAAATCCACAGATTGGACATTTGACGCTCACAAATACCAGAACTCCAAACCTGGCAGACAGTCACGTGCTGTGTAAACTAAAGTACTGAGAGGAATGTGGATTTAAAGTCACGCACATCCATAGGCAGGACCAAGTCCACAGACTTGTAAATGTTAAGACTCTTGTACAAATAGCACAGTCTGACTGACTTTTATGAATTTGGAGCCATTTGATGATTGTTTACAGACTTCATGTGAGATAGATATCTTTACTAACATATGTGATAACACTCAGGAACTAGACATGCAGGGAATCAGATTTATTTTACAATTAAAAAGCTGATGACATTTACAGTTATTTAATTCATATAAACTCCATGTATAAACTAAGCAACATTAGGCAGACAATGTCATCTGGCATATATACCCAGTCACCGCCAACTCATAAGCCCCAAAATTAACTCATACAAGGCAGGAGCAGAAAAAAGGTCAGAGTTTAAGTCTGTGAATGTAAAAATAGGAAAAACAGCCAGCTAAGAAGCAAGCAGAGACCCATCACAATCAACAATGCAAGGTGACAGCAAGTAAAGCAAAACAGTATCTGTATACTATTACTCTTGGTTTTTAGTTTCATAATTTGCTGCATCATCATGGGAGCTCTGGCAATGGTGCTCCATAGTACAGTGTGCCTACTTTATCAGCAAGCTGTTAAAGTGTCATAACGGCAGAAAAGAAATTTTAAAAATTGATTATAGGCCACATTCTCTAAGCAACAGTATTCTTATTATAAAATATTTCTATGTATTAGAGCTCTATAGCATTGCTTTTGCATTTCAGATACATAAAGACTACAGGTATTCTCATCTTTTGATGGAAAATGGTATGTTGTGCAGGTACGAGTCTTAAAAATAGTAGCAGCAACTAACAAAAGATAGTTCTGGTTGTTACAAGGCAACTGAAACAGGTACGTTAGGAAGGTTATTTTGTTTTAATTTTCACATCCTTACTGCTAAACTGATGTTTTCTTTTTTGACTGAAGAGGGAAAAAAAAAAAAAGGTCACATGTTTTTCCCACCTCAGTCACTGTAGCTCTGCTCATCTGTGGAAATCTGGAAACTATAGCAGAATCAGGCTAACTGCATGTTTACCATGTTTCCACAGTGATTCCTCAGCATCTGCAGTTGGGTACTATTAAGCAGACCAGCATGTCTGCTCAGACATTGTAAACTACAGCTGTTCTTACGTCTTTTGTAAAACTCTACTTGGTTATACTATATGAAGTCCCTGCTCTTATATTCCTGGTATCTTCACACTGCTGTCATGATCTCAGTGAAATACTTACCTTACTTATGTACTACTTGTCTACTACTACTACTTAGATTAATCATTGCTTTGATGTGAAAAGACAGAAGGTGTCACAGAAGCTGTTGAGTTTCACTCTTCAGAGTGCCCTTACTTGGGATAATTGGGTTTTCAGTTAAGACGTAGCAGTAACAGGTTTTACAAAGTTTCCTTTGAAAAATCTCTGGTGGGATTTAGAACAATTTTACAAGGCTGGACATGAAACTGTCAATCAAATCCCTAAGACAGGTGTGAGATTCTCAAAACCATGTCCCTCCGTCTTGAATGGCAATACTATCTATAACTTAAAAGTCTTATAACACCCTCAGTACCAGCACACTTTCCAACGTGTTTCCATTTTCAGATATATAGTGGCAGTCACAAATGTTTTGCAGGCACATAGAGTAGTCACATCCAAAGATGTGTTCTGTAATCACTTGGTCATTATCTCTGAACAAGGCTTTGCATTTTCTCTCCTCAGAGAGAGCTGTATCTGCCTGCTACACTGAATACTGGGATTCTCAAGAGCCTTCAGGAGTTTTTGGATCTTTTCTCTTGCGAGTGCTCCACCTTTGCATTCAGCCACAGCTTCCTGTTATTATTTGTACACAACAGGCATTAAGCATGATGCTATTTGTACCCATCCTTTGAAACTAAAACAAACCTCTTTTAAATTTTGGCTTAAACAGAACTGTATTACAAATGTACACTTTACAAACGTATTACGTTTCATTCCAGCTGTTAGCAGAAGACATTCAGTAAGAGGTAGACTGAAAAAGCCGACACTCGTCATATAGAGCCTGGCCCCACCAACACTGATCCCCTTCTGCTTACACAGAAGATTGAGCAGTGGGGAAGTTCAGGAACAGGATTCTGCCTCTTGTCCACAGAGCTCTCTGGAGACATTTCACACCTCAGGACAATTCCCAGGAAAGACCCACAGTTCAATTTACAGCAGCCCTGAGCAGAGACAAAGGAAAATGCTAGAAGGCCTAGCCCTAAAACAGTTCATCATCACTTGCCTTTCCTTTGGACTCAATGCAAAAGAAGACATATTAGTGTAGAAAGAAAACCCAGTGCTCTGCCATTATTATTTTTGGCTGGACTCCTGCGCAGGGAGAGATAAATAAGTAAAAAGTTAATGGTTGGAACTGCAAATCTACATTTACATTTGGCCATTTACATGCGCAAACAAGAACATAACAATGGCCACAGCAGACTAAATTCAGGGCTGACTTAGGTCCTGTTCTCTTTCACTCAGCTTACCCAGCTGATGGGTCAGAGCACAGCTGTGTCCCTGACTCTTGGGAGCCCTGGCTGCTATCTCAGGTACCGAGAGCTGAACATAGGTCCCTTTTCCTTGACTGTCTAGGGAGAGACTAGGCTTAGTGTGAAAAGAAGGAATATCACACTTCCCACAGAGCTGAATGAAAGGAGAATCCACCCCTTTAATTGTACCAGATTGCAATAAGCTTTAAGGAATCATCTTGGTAAGAAATGTTAAAAGTAGTGCCAAGACATGGTGCCTGTGGAGAAAATAGGGCATGGGAAAAGTGACAACCTGTAAAGGGTTGTTAGGATACCTCTGGTATGACATGCTTCTCCATTACTTTGAAGCATAGTTTGAACTTGCCTTGAAAACAACTGAGAAACCTCCTCCAGGGCTGATGGTGTGGGACAACACCCACACCTCATGCACACAAGGAGTTTCCAAGCAAGGAAAGCATAGAGGCAATGGGGCTGATCTGCTTCAGTTAGTCTGCAGGAGCAATGAAATACAAATTAAACCAGCAGGCCTAATTTGGCTATCACGTCAGCCTATCTGGCCTTGAACTAATGCATGAGCCTAAGATGTCAAGATGCCAGCTTTGCAGGAATTTAGCTCTGAAGCTAAATGCTGCCTGCAACTTTTATGAGTGGAATGCAACAGCAGCCAGTTCTTCACACACAATTGATTTTACCACTGTGTATTCAAGCACACTTTTCTCCTCTTATCCCTTTTCTCTTGCCCTGGTGAGAAACTGAAGATGGTGCTTAACTTTAAATTCACATAGCAAGAACACAGAGGTATCTGAAAACAAAAGGACAATCAGAAACTGACATATAAAGAAGGATCAATAAATACAGCTTCAAATGAGACAAAGAGACCAATACCACATTGATTGTATATCTAGAAAGAAAGCATGCAGAAAAAACTTAAAATTAGGCTCAAAGAAACTTCAGCGCTCTAATAATGCGGTCATGAGGTTAAGTGAAGAAAATGGCTGAATGTGACCTAAGCACTTACACCTCAATTCAGAATTGTTCAATCCCTATGTTAATTATAATCAAGCCAAAACAAGGTTAGGGACAGCTGGAGAGAAATCATATTCCAGTAATTGAGAGGTTATCCACCAGTAAAAGACAAACAAAAAAAAAAGCCAAGATACAATGTTTATTTCAATTTTATACAGGCATATTTTATTTTCCTTCTGTGCAATCAGCCTCTCTTTATTTTTTTTGTACATGAGACAAGGATGTTGTACCCTAAGATGAAGTGCTAAACAGCTTTACCTCAAACACGGCTGTTATTCTGACATTACATTTTTCTGTTTGTTCCCACGATCTGACGCGCATTATTTCATTCTCACCAACTTGCATCCAAGAATGGAAAGTAACCTGGGGACATTTTTCTGTTGAGAACAAGATTGTATCTTATTTCCCACATGAAACTCAGCAAGTGTATACTGTTCTCTTCTAATCAAAGGATGGATTAAGTAGATTGAAGATCAATATTTTACTGGAGAAATCTCCTGATTATGTATAAACTAAGAAAAGCTGTATAAATGTTTGAGGCTACTCTTCATGGTTCCATAACAAAAAGTCTCCATTCCCATTACAAAAAGAGTAGCATTCACTTGGAACTTTAAAATTTTAAAAACATTCTGCAGGTAAAAAGAATTCAAGCTCTTAAAATATTTCCAGCTTATAGGACTATTTCCAACTTCAGAACTTTTCAGGATGTATTTTTTTTTTTTCTGTCTTATGAAAGAGACAAGAAGCTCAATAGTTGCAGTAGCTCATGTACCAATAAGATGTGGCAAATAACCAATAATTTGGGACATAAATACTTCTGTAAATCTTTTTCAATGCTGTTGCTCTGATGGTGGATCTTTTTCTGAAACAGTACATATTCAAACTGATCTCCATCTATTCAGGGCAATAGTAATACTGCTGCATATTCAAAGATGAGGTCAGTAAGGATGAGTCATTAAACAAATTACTCTTATATATGTGTATACTGAACACCCACGGGCCCAATTATACATAGGTAGCGAACCCATAACTTTTTCTAATTCAGTGTTACATATTAGTAGAAAAGAAAATGGCAGGTAGAAATATTTTATTGTGAAAACCAGCTTTTAAAGAATTGATGACAGGTGGCTATACCTATATTGAGTATTTAGAATTAAGTATTGAAATATGAATAACACAGCACTTCCACCTTTCCAAAGCAGTATATTCAGTACTTGACTAGAGCTAAACAAGTGTCTGTGAACATGTAAGTGAAAAAAACATGCTCTCTATTTATGCAGTCATAGAATGGTTTCGGTTGGAAGGGATCTTTAAAGCTCATCTAGTTCAATAACTCCTGCAAGGAGCAGAGACATCTTCAATTAGATAGGGTCCTGCCCAACACAACCTTGAATATTTCCAGGATGGGGCATCTGTCACATCTTTGGGCAACCTGTTATAGCGTTTTTTCACCCTCATTGTAAAGTTTCTTCCTTATATATAGTCTGAATCTATCCTCTTTTACTTTAAAACTATTATCCCTTACCTATTGCTACAGGCCTTACTAAAAATTCTGTCCCTGTCTTTCTTATAAGTTGCTTTTGAAGTATTAAAAGGTCACAATAAGGTCTCCTTGGACCCTTCTCCTATAATCCTCTCTCTATTCCTGCTATTCATACTCACAAAATCTGTTTTTGAGGAAGCAAACGTCTGACACAAACTCTGGTTGACTGTTTGTCTTTGCCTCCAAACTTCTCAGGACCTTTAAGATGTCTTTTATGTCACCTAATAAGTGATGTGCAAAGAGAAGCAATGAGTGCTTTGTCATGTACTTGCAGATGGAACTTTAATCAAGTCCATGCATGTGCAGAAGGGCAAAAGAAAGAAGACCAGAAACAGATATACACTCATATGAGAGTAGTTGAGACCAGAAAGGGTATGAGCAGTTGTTGTGCAAGTCACCATCCTTATCCAGGGTTCCTCTGCAGCAAAGCTTACCTGAAGGGAAACATCAAGAGACAGTCCAAGCACGGTGAACCATACTACACACATCAGAGTCAGTGCAAGGCTGTACCCAAGGAAGACCCTGAGCCTAAGGTCTACGTAGAAGATAAACACTGTATAGAGGCAGTGCATCTTCAGCCTCTCTCCAGCTGAAATAACTGTGCACAACATCTGGAACTGGTGAGATGGGCCATGCCAGAACTCTCAGCTTCAGAAATTGCCCATAGCAGAAAAGGAGGAGTTAGTGCTTTTCTTTCTCACTCTCCTGTAAACACAGAAGACTGATGCAGTCAGGATTAAACCACATACAATGCTTCACACATCAAAATGTTTTATCTGTCCCCCATGGAAAGCAGCAGTGACTGAAACACTATTAATAACATCAAGAAAATGGCACTGCACAAGGGTGCTGGTGAACTCCTGTGTTCAGCTCTCGGTAACAATTTCAAGGCAGGCTGAAATGAAAACTGGAAATATATATAGAAAAGGAATACAGTGATGCCTGCCCAAGCTAGGATGACTGAAGTATGGGAATTTTCATCTTTGCAAAGCAATGTCTGGAGAGGATATGTTTTCTACCTATAAATAGATTTGAGCTAAGCATCAGTGGAAGAACAGAATTATTTAGGCTACAGCAGAGCATTGGTACAAGAAGTGGTTCAAATAGGCTTTGAATATATTTAATCTGGAATTTAGAAAAGGTTTTACAACTACAGCTGTGAAGATCACTTAATTGGTGCAAGAAGCTTAAATTCAAGAAATGTCTTAAAATATCAGTTATTTAAGAGAGCAAGAAACTAAAACAAGAAGGGTGATGATCACTGTCTTCTTATTTACATTACTTGTCAAGTTTCCATGTAAGCCATTATCCAGTGTTGAGTGGTAGAGTTTGCTCAAGTTCCTACTTACTTACAGCTACTTAGTGCATGAAGACACAAAATTGCCATAAGCAAAGGCCAGTGTGATGGACACAGCAGTGTTAGATCCAAACTCCTGAAAGATCAGACAGACACACTATTTATAAACAGTCACCGGAAATACAAAGAATACAACTTTCTTACCTGGATACTCTATACTTACTTAAATATATTTGTGTCAGAAAGGGGTCAGTGAACAAGAAGATGTACTAATTCTTTAAGTGTTCTGATTTTCATATTTAACAGTTATCCATCCACAGGTCTGGCTGTGGTTTTTTCCCCTTTTTAGGAAAAATGCATTTCATCTTTTATTGCTTTTACCAGCACATCTGTTACTCTGTTATAATTGACAGTATGCTCTAAAAGTCAGGAAAAGTCATAATTTCAGTAGGCAGGTAGGTATGCCAAAGTCCTAATGAAATCACTGTACAAATATTTGAGCCTGTGATCTTATGAAAAAAAAAAAAAAAGATGAGTCTCAGAACTGTTGCAAAGGAAGTGGAAGAGAAAATAACATCAGCTATGAGCTGGAGAAAGGAAATGTGTCTTAAAATGTCATTTTTGATGACACAAAATACTCAAAAAGAATCCTCAGTCCCTAACCTTTACCCAACACCAGACAGAGAGATCTCAGTTTTTCTGGTTTTAAATGTTTGCAATGAGCTAGGTGAGTTGCGAAGTCAAACAGTATGCTGTAACAAAAGCTCTTTTGACAGGCAGAACTCAATAGTAGTTCATCAGTACTCTGTATTCCAGTTAACACTTGCAAGTTTCAGCACTTCACTCTATGCTGAACAAAGGATCCAGCTATGAAACATGTCAGAACCAGCGCCACCCTCAAGAGCAGCAGATGTTCCAGTCTGGATGATTCACATGTGATTGCCTGACCCAATTTCAAGCCCACAACTGCTTGCGAGGACATTGCAGGAAGGATGGAGACAATCTGCAGCATGTTCCCATCAACTACTGTTCCCCATGGATGCAAAAGCAAGGGCAGATGAAACACATCTCCTGTGAAACTCAATTGTCCTAGAGGAGAGCATCAGCTGAAACTAGGTTCAGTGAATGCATCCTGCAAGTCTGAAAATCTTTCCTTTATCTGTGTGCCAAAATGCATTTGTCCTAACCATGGCACAACAATGGGACAGCTTAAATCTGCAGCATTGAACTGAAAATTCTCCCAGGGAAATGTGGGCTTCTTCCCAGCTTGTGTGAGTCATGGTCATAGAAGATAACACACACCAAGGATTTGAGGACATCTGTCACTTAGGTAACAGGCTGGTTGAAAGTAGTTTACACAACTGGTGCTTATGTGAGCCAGAAATATACTAAATCCCATGGTCTTTGGGGAGCACCGATACCATAGTATTGCTGACATAGCTCTCATTGGAAGATTACTTCAGAGTTTCTGAACTGCAGTACTTACTGAAAGGCTTGTCTAAAATATTTTGTTCCTGTTTATACTTAGTAATTCAAAATTATTTTTAATTCTAATTACCAAGCTCTTGAGGAGACTGCTAGATTTTCCTTGAAAGGGTTAGTCCTGGGCAAGTTGGAGAGCATACAGGAAACATGCGTGGAAAACAAACCCAGAAGATTTTCACTGTAAGTGTCTTCTTTCCTAGGAACATAAAAACATTAAATCAAAAGAATCTTCAAACTGGGAAAAAACTTCAACAACAAAAAAAAAAACAAACCAAAAAGCCAGGCAGAAATGTGTAAGTTTTTAATACCTTTTTTATTTTCACAAAACAAGAAGTGAAATGCTATTAAAATAAAACATTTTTTAAAACCCAACCAAGTGAAAAGTAGGAGGGAAGTTCTGGAGAGTAAAGAGTACCAGATTTGTAATATGCCAAAAACTTCAACCAGCCCTAACCCATATGACATGACACAAAGTAGTACTATAAAACCACACTCAGGAAATCAGGGTAGAAATCTATCTTTCTGGCAATGAAGATCTCTGCCATAAGCAGCCCGATCTATACTAAGACACCAGTGGCTGGGTTCTCCCTGGGTGTAAGATATCTGCAAAATGCAGAGTCCTCTGCTAGCTCAATGACACTAGCTTAGAGGAGTACAAATTCTTTCAATATGTCAATAACCTTCCTTCTTAACAGCATTCAAAGATTTTGAAATGCTTTCAGTCATGAATTTATCAAGAAGAACTGACAGTAATTTCAATGGGACATATCATTCACCTAAAAAAATGTTTCTGAAAGTCAAAAACCAGGCAAAAGCCTTGACTAAAGCTAAGTACACTTGAGAGGCTACAGAAATCCCACCCAGATTGCATCATGAATTTAAGATTGTAGGCACTTTTGAAGTCTGAGAATAGGCAAAGTACATAGCCCTCCGTAGCTCAACTTTTAACATGTTATTAATCAGTGATTTTGTAAACACTGTAAAAATATGGGTAAAATGTTTTCACAAAGACCAGAGAAAGGCTCATTATCACAGGGCAAACCCCACACCCACATCTGGTCTTTTCTTCCTACAAAGCACTTTGAAATTAGGTAGTCTTTTCTATTTCCACGACGACAGATGCCTGGTATATGATTTTAATCTCTCTTTGCAAGAAGAGAGCACCTCATTCCTTCTGGCCACAGTTCCAGCAGTCTCACTCATTCTTTGATCCCAAACTCTTCCTCCAGCCCATCCTCGTCTCTCTCTGATCTGACTTTCATGTGTGTCCTTCTGGCTCACCTCAGACACTTGTCTCTCCTCTGTGTCTCAAATGTGCTCAGACCTCCTCCAGCAGGCTCTCTTGTATTTCAAGCAGTGTCAGCCTCTGCTCTTCCCCCTGGCCAAGCAGCCTGGCCTTTCTTCCTTGCTCCTGAATCTACAGTTTTGTGCTGCCTCAAGGCACAACTGTTTACAGTTTCATACCTTTCCTCACCACTCAGCTCCCCATGACACCTACAGTAACCTGCCCCCTGTTTAGCAGTAAGGTAAACGTGATGTGTCTGTTCCTACTCCCCTTCTTGCTCTGCTGTCTTCTACCACAACACCTTCCACCACTTCTTTCAACTCATCTGCAACAGCCCTGAAAAGAAATCTCATCCTGAACACAGAGATGCCTTTGGTGTGTGTTGACACACATTTGCAGGCCAAATACTAAGTGATTTACTCTTCTCAGAATAAGGTCTCCTCAGCTTTTAGTGTTTTCTTCCAAGCATTAAACCTAATCTCTCTCAAGCGCAGCATTATTCTTGTACTGCTAACTCTTTGTTGACAGCCTGATACATACCTAGAAAGCCTGGAAAAACAGGAAAGAAACAAGTTCATTGGCAGATCTGGTATTAAATATTAATTGTAAGTAAAATAATCAGGAATGTGCAGATGAAAGAGAAATTTATGAGACCTTCTTTAAAGCTTTAATCTAAATTTTACAAAGCTAATTTCAGTAATAGGTATCAAAGCATACTGTGATTATATATGGACCAAAAGCATATCTCAGCTTTACGTTAACTTCAAACTGTAAAACTATCTTCCACCCTTTCTCAGTAATTTAGCTGTCATTTACAAGACCAGCTGACAGTTTAGCCAGTTTGGTGGTACCATTATCCTACAGAGACAACTAAAATCCAGGGTTTTTTATTTCTTCATATTTTATTTTACTGCTAGCTTTGGCACTAAGTCTTAATTCTGCCTCTGCCTGCATCTGAAAAACCTTGCACCAGCATGCCAACCATTGAATCCAGTCTGGGGACCAAGTGCAGTAACCAGCAACATATTTCACCAATCACTTCGAAGGAGGACTCAGGCCTTTGCTGTAAGTGGGTAACAATGTTGCAGATGAACATGCCATTGCTCAGGCTGTCAAGACTAAATGTATAACATGCAGGCTACAGCATTTCTTTCTATGCTTTTTTTCTGCTGAAGACAGCATCAGGTCAGGTCAGCCTAAAGATCTTTATGTTGTTTCTAACAGACCTTCAGCTGTATTCACTGTGGCCCTTGCTGAATAAATGAGGGCACGGAGAAGGATATGTTTTGCCTTAGCATCACCCAGATCATGTTTGTAGCCAGGAAAAAATATTGCTGTGCTTTAAAGCCATAGCAGAAGAGATGCCTGGGAATAGGCATGCACCTAACATGTGCTCAAACACCAGTCCACAGAGAGCTAATCTGGTTCTGTTAGTCAAACTGATAACTGGTTTTACTTTTGCACCCACAAGTCAGCCTTGGCATGAGAGCAGTATGGGATGAAAAGTTGGACATGAGGCAGCAATGTGCACTTGCAGCCCAGAAGACCAATTGTATCCCGGGCTGCATCAAAAGAAGTGTAGCCAGCAGGTCAAGGGAGCGGATTCTGCCCCTCTACTCCACTATGGTGAGACCCTACCTGCAGTGCTGCATCCAGCTATGGGGTCCTCAGCACCAGGAAGACATTAACCTGTTGGAGTGAGTCCAGAGGAGGATGTAACACCCTGAAGACAGGGTGAGAGAGCTGGGGTTCTTCAGCCTGAAGAAAACAAGGGAGACCTTGTTGCAGCCTTTCAGTACTTGAGGGAGGCTAATTAGAAAAATAGGGACAGATTTTTTTACCAGGGCCTGTTGTGATACGATAAGAGGTACCTAATAAGGGTGGTGAAACACTGGAACACATTGCCCAGAGAGCTGGCAGATGCCCCATCACTGGAAACATTCATGGTCAGGTTTGACAGAGCTCTGGGAAACCTATCTTCTTGAAGTAGTCCCTGATCATTGCAGGGAGGTTTGGACTTACATGACATTTAAAGGTCCTTTTCAGTATGAACCACTCTATGATACCATGATTCTACGATCATAAATAAGTGTAATTCTGCAAAAGGAAAAGACTAAGATCAGCTAGACTGTTGGGGTTATTAAATGAGGGAAGGTGGCAGTCAATTCACCAGCTCTAGTATAAGAGAAGGATACCTGCACATTCCCATTACACTAGTAGTCACCTTGTAGTCAACTCACTGCTAACTCGGAGGGATCAGGACCATAGTTCTGGGACAGAAAATCAGCAATCTGCAGTATAGCCAAAATTGTTTCCAGAATTTCTCCTCAGAGCAAATTCTATCCCTGCATCTCCACTCAGTTCTCACGTGCAGTCCCACCAGAGTTCTTTACAGTAAAGGTGGCACGGGGTAGTTCCTTGCTTAAGAGTATGGGCCCTGCACAAACACACTAAATAAGTAGGTCGCACAGAGTTATATTTTAAAAAGATGTTAGTAAAATACAGAATCCAAATGACTAGCCAGCAAAAAATTACTTTTTTTGACTATAAAAGTCATCAACAAAGGTCAGTGAACAGGACAAATTCAATATCACAAATGTCTGTTCTTTAACAACATGAACAATGTGCACTTCTACCCTCAGACATGAAGGAGGAGATTGTTATCCTTGTTTTAGCTGAGACAATTAAAATATAATTAGTACTTGTAAACATTTCTGTCATTTTTTTTATTCGAGACACATTTGACCTGATTATAATAGACCATAAATTTCCCATTTTCATGATGTGCTTCATGAAGCTACATTTTTTTAAACTCTAATCTACATTTATAGCCATTAACATAATCACCTCCTCAAAGTTTTCTGTTATATTTTTTGGTATGGAGGGTTTGCCCAATTTTCACAAGAACCTTCAAAAAGTATCAGTAGCCTCCAAAGAGTCTCACTTTGTCCTATTTTACAGAGAGGCAACTGAGTGACTCTGATATCAATGCATAAATATGAGACCCAAGTTACATACTGCTCATTACCAGAATTAAACAATTGAACTTTTAAGCACCTTCTCTTGTAGGGGCTATCTTGTTTATCATCTTAGCTCTTACAGGGCAAGTAACTGAATGCATCACCTTGATTTTTGCAACAGGTATCAAATGGCATGGCACTTCTAAAGAGGGTGGACGAGTATTCTGTATAGGATTAAGTAACATTTTCTTTCAAGTCCATCTTGAAACTAAGAGGCATTGAAGATTTTTTCTTGAGGTTTCAAACAGCACAATGAGAAAATAGCTTTAACCAGTTGCCCATGCATCTTTCTCCAGAAGGCCACTCAAACCCCATCAATATATTTAAAGAATGAGGCAATTTATGGCATACTTTCTAAGGTAAACTGCTGCCACGCCTTTAAGGCTACCTAGATTTCTCAGATCCTTTTGGATTAATAATGATCACAAATGGTGAGACTTCAGCACAGTTTTTACGGAGGCTATCTCTTCTCTTCATTAAATCATCAAATGTGACACACACTATAATCTCCAGAATACATTATCTACTTTCCAGCTTGAGAGGCAATTTGCCTTTTTTTTGCTAGCTACCACTAACCAAACTCAGGTTTATAAGAAGAATATCACTAAACTTGATTCCTCAAGGCTCTTCCACAACCAGAGGCTGTCTAACTCTGGGCAGAGCTGCCGAAACAAGAACGTTACCAAACAAAAACCCATGAAGAGTACTTCAGAGACCTCAGCACTAAACTGTTTCCTTTGACTCTTCTCCAAGTGCACAACTGCTAACAAGTCTAAGACAGACAGATGGGTTTTCAAAACTGTGCTGGAATTATTTTATAATAATTTAACAACTATACTTTTGTTTGGGAGAGCCAGCTGCAGGATTCAGGTCAGCATTTCTTTCCCCAAAGCATAAATTATTTCTGCACGTTTCATTTGATTTGCAATTTTGCCACACTTGCAACACACCACGAGCTAAATTTTCATGTTAAAAATGGCTGCTTTGGGCCTAAGCATCCTCCTTTTGCTGCTTCATTAACACAAATATTGAAGAAGTGCTGGGATTGTCAACTGAATTACATATCACACTTCAAGGGAACAGGACACTGATTTAAGAACCACAAACTGTTCATTTTGCTCTGTATGCATGTATGCACACTAAGTTTCACCCACCAACCTCCTACGTTTAAAGAACGTTAAGCCTGCAAATTCAAGTGCTCAGAGGCAGAGTTAGTAAGGAATAAAAGATGCCTATTAGCTATAATTCAGCTCTCTGACATGTATGAAAAAAAAAATCTCATTCCTGGTGAAGTGCCTTCATTTTCAAGACAGATGATGAAATTTTCAGATAATGTCAAAAGAAAAGCAGAAGACTTTTTAATTTTTTTTATGGCTCTGGAAAAGCTGTAAGGAAGAAAGTGTGTTTCATTCTTCCTTTTCTGCTTATGATAAAACTGCTTTCCCTTAATACTGCTGGTTAGAGAATCCATAAATAGATATCCAAATATTTCACAGGTTCTGGAAAGCCTATGATTCACATTCAGCAGTGCAAGGAGTTCCATGGTGTAACAGGATCAGGTTCAGAAAGTTCAGACAGATACTGCAATGCTGAAAAACTAGTCTTCTTATAAATGCTGTGTGATAGCAGCAGCAATAAACCAATCAGGGCAAGAAACATGCACCTTGTGGAAAGGTTTGACAGTTCCAGTAAATGGTGATAAGTTCCTTTAAAAGATAAGCATTTAATGACCATATTCCTTGTGCTTTCTTCTTTGAGAAATTTTCCTGGAATGCTGCTTTGAGAAGTATAAAAAATGAAGCATTCATGTTATTAAAAGTGAGAATAGAAATTAATTCAGCTATTAATATACTAACTTCTGGGTGGAATTTATGTAAGCGACTTCTAGGATTCCAAAACATGGGAGGATATGATCTTTAGAAAGTCATACAGTCAGAAAAGCACTTTATTGACATCATGTTCCAAAACGTCTTGGGTAGAAGCTGTGTTTGCCAAAGCTCTCCGCAGTACTGTATGCAGCTCACCCACACTGAGATGAAGAAAGGGGCAAAAGAACCTATGCTTTGCTCTCATAACCCTGTTCCTTTTCCTTAAAGTAATATCTTTTCATATTTATCAAGACCCATGGGGATCTTCAGGAGATGGAATATGTCACCTTAATATGCAGCCATGCGAGCAGTTCACATGGACTAGGATGCACCAGCAACTAAGCATATTTTGTAAAATTCAGGAGACACAGTACCTTCTCCTCCTAGTCCTGACTTTAGATAGTTAAATGAGATCTCCCTCATTTCCATCATCACTGGCAGATACCGTGTTATCTGTAAAGACCTAATACAGCGAGACTCAGATCTTATCTGGGATACACAGAAGCAGTATGGTGAACATGGGTGAAAATTGCAAACAAAAAGTGTCATCAGTGGGATACTCTATGTCACTTGCATTTGAGTTTCTAGATTTTACTCAGAACCCATGTAACAGAAAATTTGTGTAACTGAAGCACCCAAATAACATGTCATTCTTACAACAAGTAAACACACAAGCCCTCCTTCTTTTCTAACATTGTTTCAGGAGGCCAGCACTCTAACAGAGAGATTACAGAATGCATCTCAATTTTAGAAGGTTCAGAAGGAAGTGAACTCAAAAAATATTTTACCAATCCTAACCATTTTTTGCTTGGCAGTTGCATCATAGAGTTATGACTTGGAGTTGCAAAGATGGAAAAAATGTATTTTCTGGCACAGCTCAAAAGAGCCTTGCATTGCTATGTTCACCTGAAGTATTTTTCTCCTTCAGTGTGTGTCTGAGTCCCCTTACACAGAAAAAGTCCTCCAAGCATGAAACCATTTGGTTATTACTCCAACATCAGTGCCTTCTTCAAATTTCAGTATAGCATCTTCTTCACATTACAGCAAGGAAATGCCAGTGTGTCTGACAGCTGCAAAATGGTGTCAGGGGCATCATGGTCTCCATAGGAGATGAGGCGGGCACCTGGGAGGCAAAGCTGCTTCTTCCCTTGTTAGCTTTCATTGCACACAAAAGAAATCCCAACAAGGCTGCCAAATGGCATGACTGGGAAATAACACACCATCTGTGAGGAAGCAGTTTGTGCTCAGAGAGCTCTGGTTGGTGCCCAGGTACGATGTGTAAGAGCAGTATTTGTCCTTGCAGGGTGCTAACTGCCCCACTCATCTGTGTACTTGCTGCCAGTGTTACAAAAGTCAGTCAACCTCATTATCTCTGTCTTCACACAAAATAGGTGACATAGATAAATGAGAAGCCAGATCCCTCTGACTCCCTTTCTTTTTAACCAAATTCTGCTTTTGCCTAGCTGAGCAAACCAATTTAGGACAATGCATTTTCAGTGTAATTGGCTAGTGCTATAACAGATCTTGTCTTTCAGAAAGACAATAATAGCTGCTGCTGCTGCCAACACTGAAAAGATGAGCCTGCATAACCACTTTGTCATTTTAACATACTCTCCTCTTGATTTCCTCTATGCTCTCCAGGAGAAGAAGGAGAAAAAATAGATCTTTCTACTGACACAGAGACAGCAAGCCTTCCCAGAATCCTCATTCACAAATAAAAGAAGAGGTTTTTCCCTTTGCAGCAATAGCAAAAAGATATTCTTGCAGACATTTTTACATCCCTGTGATCGAAAAGTATCTTACCATACAGTCCACTCTAACAAAAAGCCATCCCATCTGCATATTGAACTTACATGTTGTATACATAAGAATGCATAATACGTTCCTGAGCAAAGGGAAGTAATTTGGATTTGCTTCCATGAAACAAGTCTCTGGTGGACAAAAAAAATGAAGAATTTAGGTTGCTACACTATACTGTTAAAAGGCATGCTAGTTTTCCAGGCAGATCTGAAAAATATGTAATATCCTTTTATATTACTATTTTCTCTAAGAAATCCATTTATCATTGCCTTCTGAAAGGAACTACTATAGTCAGCCAAAATAAAGATCTGAGACTCTTAAAAAATGCTTAAAATCCAAAGGCAATTTTTATACCTGTGCTCATCATTTTGAAAAAGTAATTGATGTTTCTGCTATTAGTATTTGATAAAAATGAAACTCAGTCCATATTTTATCATATTGTTAAAGTTCAGTAGTGGTTTGAGTCCTCACAAAAACCTGATAGTATCTTAAATTTCATGCCAGTGGAAAAATTAGTCCGGTTTCAAATGATCTCACGATTTGTGTCAAGCACGTCTGGCCACGGTATGTATGAGAAATTTCACCATTTTTGTGCAAAATATGGGAGGCAGATGGAAGGCAGAGACGGAATGGATGCATAGTAATTGGTCTTTTTGATCTTCTTATCCACCAATTCAAGGATTGCATCTTTGAATTAGAAATCATGAAGAAATTGCCTTTGGTGACTTCCATGTTCAGTAGGTCTGGTCAGTCTGCGAAGGACGCATACATATGCCCTTGACTGTTGTATGCCCTGCTGGAAAACAGGGCAGACTGTCACACATTTTGCTTGCTCAAAGTTGATGTTGTACCTTAGGGTTTTGTAAATTTGTTCTGTGGAGGACTTCTTGTTGCCATTGTCCTGCATCAGGTAATATCAGTTCTGCAGGGAGGCAGCTCAGATGCCACTTCTGCAGATAAATTGCAAACCTTACTCTCATATAAAGTTTCCCTAGATATTGCCTATTGGGAAGGAGGTTTGCATACTGTAATTATAAAGCCTGCACTCTCACCCTCTAGAGTCTGGCACATAATCCTTTGTATTTTTCTGAGACCATCAGGAGAAAACCATGGCATATCAAAACTGCAAGCAAACGAAACATGGAGGTGAGGAAGACCATTAAGGTGAGAGTTTCATGACAAGAGGGTCACCCACTGGTATACAGTGCATAGGAATCAGATAAATCCCAGTCAGACTGGAGGTGCTATGGACTGGACTACACAGAGAAGCAACCCTTTCCTTACTAAGCTTATCTGCCCCCTTCACTCTGTCTCTCTTTATCATGACACACAATTCTTGCAACTTCCCTTTCCACAAAACAGAGAAAAGATATCAACTCTTTCTGGTCATGTAGGTATACCAAAACACTCATGCTTACACTTAGTTATAGGTAAATTGTGGCCAGCAGGATTACTCTGAGAAACAAAGACTTAATTTGGGCATTTAGACACAAACTGAAACATAGGAGGTTCATCCTAAACATGGAAAAACATTATTTTAAGTGAGGATGACTAAGCACTGGCATAGGTTGCCCAGAGAGGTTGTGGAAAATCCACCCTTGCATATACTAGACATAGTCCTTGGCAGCTGGCTCTAGGCGGTCTTGCATGAACAGGGAGGGTTGGACTAGATGACCTTTGCAGGTCCCTTCCAACTTCAGGCCTTCTGTCACTCTATGAATGTGGTTGTGCTAGAACAGTGATCCGGCTTACTAACTGAGAACCTCTTCTGTTTGACTAGTATGACCTTGGGCATGTCTGCATATCTCAGTAAAGACAGTTCTTTTATTTGCCATTGTAAACCACTTCCAGCTGCAAACAGAGAATCTCCATAAATAGATTTCTTTAAAGCATCTGCTTGACACAGCAAAAGCAATCAACTATTATGAAAGAAGGTCAGAAAAATCATGATTAAGCAAAGATATGGATGTAATTGCTCTTTTTCAGGGTGTCTTCTGTGTCCTGCTTCTCCTTTGTTGTCAGGACAAGAGCAAGTGAGGGATGACTGGAGAGAATAACAGTGCTCTTTCCAGTGAATGTTAAAGCAGTGGTGCCTGGGCTCTGCAACAGTGAGAGCTTCCTATGCATGTGGTGGCTTCCCATCACTCATCTTACTAGAAGACAAGACAGATTGCTTTTTTCGTCTTCCCAAAGAACTGGCCCGGGTGTTAGCAAAGGTTTGTTTTTAAAAAAGGTGTTTCTCACAACTGCATAGGATCAGCCATAATCCTTAGAGAGGATTCATTTGAGTAATGAAAAGCAAGAGAGAGTAACTTTTCTCAGGTACCTGGGTCTGCCTGCTTCACATCCTTTAGCAGACCAAATACAATCCTGATTTTGGAGCTGGTTGTTGAAGCTACTGTGAAGATCCCTCCCCAGTCTTCAGAGGCACAACTGGACTAATCCAGATTTCCTTTGTCTAGGTAGGACTGTGGATATGAGCTTGTTCATCTGCCCCTCTTCCTCAGAGCTCACAAAAGTACTAAGAGGGACTGATGGGAATGAGAGCTAAAGAGTCAGACTGAAGTCCTGTCCTGCCACAGTCATCTGTGCCTCACTGTCTAGGTACTGTACCAGGAACAATTTGATTTTCATCCCTGATAACAACTCAAGGCACTTCTTGGCCTTCTAAGAGGAAATGGGGAATGTCAGACTCTCCCAGAGCATTGCCATTGAGCTCTTCAATTCAACTACCTCCTTCCTTAGCTGAAGCTGCAAAGGCAAGAATACCCTTTGTGTGTATCACTCCATTCCCCTGCTTTTTTTAGCAGAAGCTGCCAAAGAGCTACAATGGCCTTTGTTTTCTCTGTCTTAGACTTCATTTCAGCAGCTCTCTTGCTCAATACAAAGTCTAGTCCACCAGTGTCATCTTCACTCAGTTATTTGGATCCTTGAGAAGCAGCAGAACAGATTTTAAAGATGGGAAACAGGTTGGGACAGCAATGAGTCAGACTGAGATTTGGTGCCTCCAGGAAAACATCTGGATAGCAAAACTTCATCAGCTATGGGAAAGGTACAACTTTGACATTATGATGGGTAGATGTGTAGCATCCATATCAGTTTCCAAAGACGTCTGGGAGGGAAAATATATTTAAGTTGACAGTCACCTACCTCTCCTGTTATCATTTGGTATAAAGCAAGGTTTCTTCCCCTTTGTGCTCCTAACAAATGAGGAGAAGATACAGTCTTTGCTAGCATAAGGCTGTTTATAACATCTCTTCCACTTTGCACTTTGGAAGCAACAGGCAGAAATTAGTTCTGTTATTTGTTTATTTTCAGTTTAATTTTTCTTGCAAGCTGAAGAATTTCGTGACAGAAAAACACTTAGGGTAGTGGACAAAAAGAAAAAGCATCCCTAGAAGGTGAGGAACCCATGAGTTTATCTGGGATAACTTTTAGTTAACTGAACTTTTAGTTCAGCCACAATCTCTCAAACTGTCTGTAGGAAACACTCTGCCAGACCCACTGACTGAGAGGCACCAAATAAAACAGAAACCCTTCTGTCTTGAGTCTTTCACTCAACTGAAATGGAGTTACTTCAAAAGCTGCTTGTTTCCCTTTTGGGATTGCTTTCTCTGGATACTGGAACATTTGGTTTTATTGCTGCTAATACTTACAAACAGTGAGTATCAGAGCCTTGTGAACAGTTCATGGAAATGGATGCACAGCACAAATAAATTTACAAAGATATATTTAACTCTGCAGATTGATTGAAAGTGATTTTCAGCAGGACCTCTGTAGCTAGAATTCATCAGGGCCGGGAGGTAAGGGCTTCACTGCAATTTAAGTGTGACATAGCTGACCCAGATTTTTCACACTGGAAATGCTAATACATATAGCCATCGTGGGACAGTAGTTATGCTTACAGAAAGACTATCTGTTTACCACGTGAAAGAGTGGAAACTAGGCGAAAGCAAAGAAGTGAAAGCAGTGCCTCCACAAAAAAACCCCTAAACAGCTGTCATGTCAAAGTGTTATCTAGTGAACACACCATACTCAAAAACTCAGAGGGGTTGACTTTTATTCAGTTCACACAGTTAGTAATTATGGCAAGCATGAGGAATATATACAAAAGAAAACAAGAGGACAAACTAAGTTAATTAGTCCCCGTGAATTATTTATTTGGCTCAAAAAATAGCCACTGTTTTTGCTGCACAAGGAGAAATTTCAAAGTCATTACATAAAAGCTGTTTACAAAATCCTCACTGAAGATAGAGCTTATAGTGAGAGGACAGAAAGCAGAGCCTGAGCAGACTGCTTTAGATAGTTTAGGTGAAGTACTGACTTAAGTGAGTTTTGCAATCAACTTCAGAGGCATTATTTCACCTGCAGCTCAACAGTGATCGTAGCTGTCTAATAAATAGCATTCGGATATTGCAGGAAAACACATCAATTTTTGTAAAAGACTTTTCAAAGCCAAAGCTGATAGCTTCACACAGCTGCCTGTACATACGTGCCTTCTGTGTGACAGTAATACTCTCTGCAAAATGTACTTGTGCACTAGAATCAGATTATTTAAATGTGTGCTTACATTTCTGCATCAAAGTTGCCAACAAGGAGTGAGTATTTAAGTATTTAGTTGGACCACAGTGAAAAGCTCGCTGCTTTGTAAGATAAGTTCTGACACAACATGTATTTTAACCGGCAGAGCAACACTTTTGCCATAGTTTTGAAACAACTGGAGCAAAGCTTTGAAGTACCCTAGGATAAATAAACATAAGGGGTTTCATTTGGTTTGGGCTTTTATAAGCAGAAAGCAGGAATTATTCCAACAGACAGTTTAGATGACATGCCAGAAACATGGAGTAATGATGATATACACTGTAAGGTTAAAAAAAAAAAAAAATTCAACCTTGTTATTCAGTCTTCCCATTTCAAAAATTACTTGCACACGCTCATCTGCCAGACTGAAGTTGATATCACTCGAATAGTATAAAATTAAAGTAAACAGTGTTGTTGCTGTAGTTATGATTGTAATTAATATTCTAAATAATAAAGCACTTTTTATAACTATAGACCATGAGACAGGATGAGGCATCATGTTGCTGGATCAGCTTGATAAGAAGCCCAATTTCTCCCTTTGCTTTGAAGACAAAATAGCAAAAAGCTAAAACCAGAAAGCAAACATATGGAAATTCACTTCTTAAGGACAGATAGACTCTATGCCTGGGGTCTGCTTCCACCGCATTGTTTACGTGAGGAAAACTTTACCCAACTTACCAAAGTACCCTAAGTCATCACGTTTATTTTCTTTAACAAGAAAATAAGCCCTGAAGTGACCGACCAAGTACCTAGACTGAAACGGGGTTGTATTTTGCAGGTGTTTATTACTTTAGCCCTTTTCAGGAGAAATAATGCCCTAATTTTAGCAGAAATCTAACCTTCCTCTTCTGATTGTCTTTTTGGACTCTCTTGAACAAGGAATGAGTTTCGACAACTCTCTTGTCTTACTGTGATTGCCATAAATTATAGTCTATTTGCTTTAATTGATCAGGCCTTGTGATTATGGAATTATATTAGAACCTCAACTTTTCTTTTAACTAAAATGTCTTCAAAACAATCACGAAAACACAGTCTAGGGAAGTTCAAAAATAGAAGATAGTTGCAAATAAATATGTTTGCACTGAGTCTGAAAGTGGAATTTTTCTTCCTGGGAATTAACAATCTTTGAACATCTGCGGTTGAGATGTATGTCAAACAGAAGAACTGCATTTGGCCAAGGAAGCTTATGAGTAGTGTCTTGAACACGAAACCCCGCACAAGGTCTGTCATTGGTGGGCTTACTGGACATCATTACAGTTGGGTAGAACAGTAGGAAATGGGCCTGCAGCTTGGGCATCTGCTCAGATTTTGATGCAGTGATCTAAGATATTACCACTATTAAGCATTCTACTTCTCTTCTACAAAGATTACCAAAAATTGCATGTCCCAGTCCCAGCATGTTAGAGTTTATCACTAGTGAAGAATTAAATCCCCCACCCTGTGCAGCATCTGAACAATATAACATGGTTGTCCAAAGGCTAGTCAACTATTATGCAGTGATCAAATTCTGATGTGACAGAAAACTACTCTACAGATTAGCATCATTGAGTTTTCTTTACAATTAAGATGATTGCTGCTAAGAAGAGTGCTGAAAGTGCACTTTATTACTCCTGAGTTTGCAAGAAATTTTCTTTGGTCCTTTAAAAAGCAACAGTATCATGTTATCAGAAGTGCCGTTGTCTTATAAGTTTAATAAATTCTCTTCTATATGTAGACATTTCTCAGTTTTAGGACAGTGTTAGAACCAGTGAAGTAAACCGTAATTTACTACTTATTATAGCCTTCAAAGGCTTCTCTGTAAAACACAGGGACATTTGCTTGCTAGAAGCATGTCTTTCATTAACTATCTCTTAGCTGCACCTTCAACACCAAGCTATGAATTACAGACTGAAAAGATGTGGCTCCAAACTGAACAAATTGTTAAGAAAATGCCTGCAGGTATATAGCAACTACTGAGGAAAAGATTTAGCTATTGCTCTTCATGGTATTCCACTGCATTGTAACCCAATTGTAGAGCAAATAAACAGAATTAAACAAAAGGGAACAATAGGTCATATTAAAATACCATATTAAGCAGTTACAGCAGGGGAATTACAGAAACTAACAATGCATTAGTCATGCATAGTCATTTGCAACAAAAAAATTGAGTTGCCATGGAAGAAGCTGATGCTTTTAAAATCTAAGGAAGTGAGAGTGTGATGGGGTGTGTGTATCTCTGTTGAGAGTTATTGGTGGTGAAAAGATACGTCAAGGATGAGGCAGGCCTGATCTCGCATCTCTGTTATTTACAAATCATCCTTTTGCTATCAATGCTGTTAAGGCCTATATGACACAATACATTCATGGACAATGTTAGAATTCAGATTTACATAGTTGAAAAAAACATGTTAGGAGAAGAAGAGCTTGAAAGACTTCTCTATATTGATGCAAAGGGCTTGTATTGCAAGGTTGCAGCAGTGGTGCTAACTACTAACAAACCAATACAAAGAAAGGGAATTTACACGAAGACTCTTTTCCATATCTCTGGTTTATTCATTATTTTTCCACTCATCAGAAAAATCACTCAGCAAAGAGAGATGCCAGTATTAGTAGTTCAATTTCTTCTCCTCGAATAAGAGCAATAACATTCCTCAGTTGCTTCCTAGCACAACATAAAACAGTGCAACGGGCTGAAGTATAGCAAAGTAAGAGAGCTGCCCTGGGTAGCTGAGGGAAGAGAGGGCTAGGAATGACTAGTCAACACCCCTGCAGATCAAGAAGCTATTTTAGTAACACAGGGACATGTTAATTCCTAGACTCTCTGATGCTCACTATTACAGATGGATGTTTATCCTTGCTACTTTAGCTATTCTGACAGCACCATGATGCTTCATCCAACGTGAGGCTGGAAGTCACCCTTCAAGGTGAGATGAGGTTCACAACTAGTGCACTCAAGAGTCTAGTTCAGAAGTTTTTACTGCCACAAAGATTTATGTCTGTATGTGTTTCTTACCATTACAGCCAAGCACTTCATAAAGACAAATGAAAGCACTACTGTTAGTTCTGCTCTTCTAAATAGTAATAACTGACTTGTTCAGGAAAACAAGGGGAAGTTGCAGTGCAGACACATGTATGTTGAGTCTCCAGCTAGCTGGATTCAACAGCTGGGCCACACCACTGCTCAATGGCTTTTCCTCTTTTTCCAGGCACTTCATGTCTGTCTTGAACACTAATGTCCTGTTTCAAACTTTTGATGGGCATTTTTTGTCATAACTGATTTGCACGGGTTCTCCAGCATGTTTAAAAATTTGAGTTTCCTGTTATGTATTTTGGAAAACAAAATCTAACCTTTCATTACCTTTTCCTTATGACTCTCTGTATGACTCAAGTCAAAGTACCACTCTCCTGGGCCAGGCACAACTTCAAGGGTTTCATAAACCTCCAAACAACTTCAAAATTCAGGAAAAAAGACCAGATTAATTTTAATGGCCAGCATGCACCTGGGAAAATGCCCTTGCAGTAGCTGTAACCTCAAAGCATAATAACAACTTCTTTTTGCTGGTGTCCACTAAAACATTATCCCCACCAAGCCCTCCATATTTCATTGGGTTTCAGAATGATTGAAAAAAAGGATGACAGCAACCACAGAAAAATGGCAGGAAACAAATATCACTAGACTTTGCTGTCGTGGATAAGGCAAAAGAAGATGATGATCTGTCTCTATAGAGTCCTTCATAAAGGGTCTAGAGAAATCCTTTATGTCACTCAAGTGTCAGGGAGGATGTGAACAAAAAAAAACACACCTTGACAAACTAGAAATGCAAAAAGAAAACCAGGAGTCATTTTAGACTGTCTGTTTATTTCTCTTCCTGAGATCACAGCTACATCAATTATAGAATATCTCAAGTTGAAAGGGCCCCACAAGGATCAATGAGTCCAACTCCCTGCTCTTTGCAGGACTACCTAAAACCAAATCATGATTAAAAGCATCATCCAGATGGTCCTTGAACTCTGTTAGGCTTGGTGCCATGATCACTTCCCTGGGGAGCTTGTTCCGGTGACTGACTGCCCTCTCAGTGAAGAACCTTTTCCTAATGTCCAACCTGAACTTCTGACACAGATTCATTCCATTTCCTCATGTCCTATCACTGGTCACCAGAGATAGAACAGCACCTACTGGCTTTTTTGGTCAACAAGATGTGTGAGCTTGTCAAAAAAGAAAATTAAGTTAATTTAGCAGGAATTCCCATCATGAACCCATGCTGGCTATTACCACTGACTGCATCATCTCTCCAGTATTTTTCCATAACTGCCAGAATAACCTACTCCAAAATTTGCTAGGCACTGAAGTGAGACAGGCCTGTATATTTATGTGCATTCAGCTAGAGTAGCAAGTCTCAAACAAGTTCAGAGTCACCTGGAAGTTTATTATCCCCAAATTGATGGTCTTCCAACATGGTCTTCTAGAGCCCACCATCAGTGTTGAAGACAGAGGTGAAGAAGGTATTAAAAGTGTCTGCTTTGTTTACATCCCTTTTTGTGAGATGACTGATGTCATCAAGCAATGCTACCTCTGATCCTCCTTTTGCTGTTAACATATTTTAAAAAGCTTTTTTTTTTTTTTGTCCTTCATAGTGCTGGTCAGCTTGAATTATAATTGAGCTTTTGCCAGCAAATTTTCTCCCTACAGTAGCAAACAGCATCTAGTCTGAAGATGCTACTACACAGCCAGTCTCTAAGCCTCCTCCTGGAGATTTCAGGGTGTGTAGTAATTGTGATAGAAACATAGATCATAAAAAGTCTTGCTTGTATATCTTCAAGTGATGTCTTCCTCTAACAGTCCTTCAGTTGGGTTTATAGCTCTTCTCTGAAGTCTTTTATATTGTCTAATTTTCTAGTGTTCATACAAAAACTAGACATGTGAAAGATGAAAGTACATGATGTTTCTTGGATAAAGAGCCCCAAGATACCAGTAGATTTTCAAAAGAATGTCCTTTTTGTTCCTGCATCAGAGCAGAACCTGTATTTGCAATCTATGATTTCTTTCCACAGATGCTGTTTCCTGACAACTCCAAATCCTGCTTCTGTCAAACGATACAGTCCTTGCTTCAAAAGCTATGGCTTGAATATGACTGTATAAATAGATTGTTTAGATGCAACCAACTTGATCTAAAAGATCAAGGCCATTCTTTACCAATAACCTCATCCTGTCCTTAACAGTCTGCCATGTTTTTTATAGTTTCTTCCAGATGAGTGTTTCAAAACACTTAGACAATAAACAGCTATTCTTTGATTCTACAAAGCCTGGCATCCTCCTTCCTGTACATTTCTAGAATTCTTTGATATCACATTTTCTGTTTCATAGCATGTAGGTAATACAGACTGCATGGGTATGAAAGCAAAATCAGTATCCTTCACTTTCAAACCAGACCAGATTCTCATCAACATCTCCAGTATGATTTCTGTGTGCAAACTGTTTGCATACACTTTGTCCACTTTTCTCTCAATTTGCAATTGAACTGCATATAATTTTAAAAAGTAACCAAACTTATGTACCTGTACACACATTTCCATCATCAATGCAACTTCAAAAAAAGAAAGTCCAGTTGTTGAGGATGATGAAGGCCAACAGACAATAGCCTGCTCAGTTTCAGGGACCATGAAGACTTTAGCTTAGTAAAGTAAAAGGCTTTTCTGATCCAGACTTGAGGAAACAATGTAATATAGTACAAAAGGTCCCTTCCAACCCTACCATTCTATGATTCTATTATTCTATGATTCTCCTTAAGAAAAAGATCAAAACTATGGATTCAGAGGAAAACAACAGGCTGGCACAAAATATAAGAAAGGCAATTCAAATACATTTCAGGAAAATGTACCTAAAAGCAATTTGAAAATTGCAACCTGAAAGAAACAAGGCAACAAAAAAATTGCAGTTTTGACCTTAAGTTACATATAAATTGTCCTATATATGTAAAGAGAGACTAATCTTCCCAAACATCTGCCTACATAGTACCTACTCCAGTGACCAATCAATATTATTCTTCTGCATAAATAAAAAGCATCTGTTTCTTCTTCTTCTATACTCGTATGTTACTGTTTCAGGAAATGCATCATATTTGAATAAACTAGTATTGTTTGCCTATATTTTGCCTGTGCTAAATAACATTCACCAGCTAAATAACTTGTTTCAATCTTTTCCATAGTTCTCCGTATGTTTCACGGATTGTTGCAATTATCTGCTGGTCAGGTTATTAAACATTATACGGCATTTGGAAAAATAAAATGCCACAAACATTGCAGTAAATATTGGAAATAAAAAGACATTTAAGGCTTGAATATTTTTCCATTGAAAAAAACCCCCAAATATGAAAAAGTCCATCTGAAAGAAATATGCCTTTACATAATGGGAATATGATCCTTTCTGTTACAGTCACACTGAGAAAAACGAAAGTGAAAAGTAGCGGAGATGTGTTATCACTTTAACGTTCATCTGCCATTAAACCACTAGGGCACATTAATTTGTTGAGAGAAACTGTAAAGACAGAAAGCTTTAATTAAGAGAGACAAAAGGTGGTCACACATTGGAGCACAGCCAGGAAAGCCTTCCTAGTGTCCAGGGTAGATAGGTTAATTTTAAAGGGATTTATGAAATCACTACTACAATACAGCACTCAGTAGCTATTCTGTGTTAAGTCAAATGCTAAACTTCTTGAGAGATGCAGAAATATGCTTCTGAACAATAGAGTTAAAATACTTCAAAAAGTATTGTCATTATTTTTTAATAATTATATTTTTCCTTTTATAAACATCTATTGAAAGTAACTATCTTACAATGTCAGTTTAAGAAACAATGGCAACTCTGAGGCATGGAAGAAACTTCTTCTAAACTCCCAGTGACAACATCAGGGTTTTTTTTATCTAGGAGGTCTCCTAGGACCCAGAGTTAGTAAAGCATGCACAGTTAAGACGGCATTAGACCATTTGTCATACACATTTAAATCTTGAAGTCAGTGGATCTAATCAGAAGCATTAGTGTTCAAAATGACTATTGCAAACCATCAGCACGAGCAAAAGTATTCATAGTGTCTGCACCTGCAAGAAAATTACTCATCAATGCATGCCTGGACAACATCTTCAGAAGCAAGTACAAAATTAACCTCCTAGAATAGGAATTATACATGAAAAGAGGTCATAATTTAAAATGAAAAGCATAGCCAGTTACAGTTAAAAATCTGAAAAAAGTTTAAATTTAATTTGCATTCGTAAATGGACTACTGCTCTTCCCTTGGTTCTGCTGCTATTCATCTTCTGAAGATGTCTCTGAATATGAACCTAACTGAATGTTTCTCTTGACCTTCATAATTTGTCAATAAAGTAAGACATATTCACAGACATAGCAGAACATCCTGTCCTGCCAGAAGAAAATCCCAAATAAATTAAATATTGAAAATCTGGCTTCATGCCAGAGACAAAACCCTCATTTACCAGAACTGGACAAAAACTCACTCCAGCTGAATAGGGATATTCAACATCCATCAAGCCATTGCATGCTTTTTTCGTGTATCAGAAAGAAGAGAATGTTAAGATATCCTTGAGGTTTTATGTCTTTTCTGGTGATAGTGAAGGTATATCCACAATTGCTGAGGGGTGGGGAGAAAGAGGTTTGTGTCTTACAGGGTCCTCCATGACACAGCAAGTCTTGGTGAAGAAAGGAGAATGTCTTAAGTCTGGTACCAGTTACTCTCCAGGAAGCTATGTGAATCATACAATATAATAAATTATCTGAAAATCAAAGTTCTCATAATATCTTTATGGTGCACAGCCAGTGGGTCTGCAGACTGCTCCTGATTTTTCTTCCTTTAGCAAAAAAAAGCAGATTTTCAAAGATGCCTAATAACTCCTTACCCAATTTCTCCTTCTTAATAGGAAACTGGACAAACTAAAAGATACCCATACTCTTTCAGCAGTTCTGAAGTCCCCAGCAAAAATGTCTGGAAAAGAGACCTGGAAAAGCTATTCGTTTCTTCTGTGTTTTATGTTTAGGATAGATCTCTTTTTCTGTTGAAAGTTGATAATTTCTCTAAGATTTATACTTACTTAAATTTGGCCACAGAATCTTTTGAAATATGTATTTACCAGTTGGAAACCAATGCCCTCATTTTCAGCAACAGATCCAATCATTTCTTGGAAGGGTATTATCTTTCTTACCTAATTGTGGGTTTTGAAAAAAATGTTAACAACCCGAGAGTTTACGTCAACCTTATAAAAGATTTTCTCTCCATCTGGAAAACACTCCTGAAATCATAAAATCATAGAATGGTAGGGGTTGGAAGGGACCTTTAGAGATCATCTAGTCCAACCCCCCTGCAGAAGCAGGTTCACCTAGATCAGGTCACATAGGAACATGTCCAGGCAGGTCTTGAAGACCTTCAAGGAAGGAGACTCCACAACCCCTCTGGGCAGCCTGTGCCACTGCTCCCTCACCCTCACAGTGAAATAGTTTTTTCTTATGTTTAAGTGGAACTTTTTGTGTTCCAGCTTCATCCCATTACCCCTTGTACTGTTGCTAGCTACAATAGAAAAAAGGGATATCCCAGCATCCTGACACCCACCCTTTAGATATTTGTAAATGTTAATAAGATCCCCCCTCAGTCTTCTCCTTTCTAGACTAAACAGCCCCAGTTCCCGCAGCCTTTCCTCGTATTAAAGATGTTCCAGTCTCCTGATCATCTTGGTGGCCCTGTGGTGGACTGTCTCCAGAAGTTCTCTGTCCCTCTTGAGCTGAGGAGCCCAGAACTGGACACAGGACTCCAGATGAGGCTTCGCCAGGGCAGAGTAGAGGGGGGAGAAGAACCTCCCTTGACCTGCTGGACACAGGATGCATCCCAGGATGCCATAGGCCTTCTTGGCCATGAGGGCACATTGCTGGCTCATATTTAGCTTATTATTAATCAGGACTCCCAGGTCTCTCTCTGCACAGCTGCTCTTCAGCAGTTCGACCCCCAGCTGTACTGGTGCACGGGGCTGTTGCTCACCAGATGCAAGACTCTGCACTTGTACTTGTTGAACCTCATGAGGTTCCTCTCTGCCCAGCTCTTAAGCCATTATTCCATCTTATTTTAGTTTGGTTTAAATTCAAACTGTATAATAAAAGGAATCTGAAACAGGTTTACCAACTACAATAATTTCCACTGTAATCTTCAGCTCACTGTTAGGAGGAAGGTATCACATCTCTAATAAAAACAACTTGCATGTCATTAATATTCTATCTTATCTTGACTAGTCTATTACAGCATTTCTCCTCTTCAGAAGGATGCATATTGAAATGTACATGAAAAAAAAATATCTAGTTTAAAAGCAAATGCAGAATGTTGTCCATTAGAGGACGCACACATACTGAAACTTTCAGCTACGCAATTTACCAGCTGTCAAGGAAGAAATATTATTTCAGAATATTCACTGGAATATGCCAAAGTGCCAACAGTTGTTGTAGCGTGGACTACAATGACAGCTTCAGGGGCTGTTTTTGTGTTGGTGAAAGTCAGTGCAACTTTTGACACTGACTTCAGTACAGAGACACATTCTAATATGAATTGCATGTTTGGATACTTCCAAAAACCTCTCAGACTACTAATTTTGTCCAAAATGTTTAGGATCAACTTGCTTGTGGTGATTTTAGTTTCTGACACAGGTCAATCAATGCATCTTATAGAAAACATCAGTTAAAACTTCCCTAACCACAAGTAGGACTCAGTAAAACACTTAGGTAAGGTGAAAAAGAAAGGGCACAAATTCTCTCTAAGTTTAAATATGTATGACCTGTAGGAGACCACTGGCAACAACCAGTTGTCATAAATTTCTTCTCTCAGCCAGTGATGCATGGAGACTGGATCTGGCCTAAGGTCCCCAGGGGCCCTCCCTTGCTGCCAGCTGAAGCAGCTATGGCAAAGTTTTTTATCTCAGCATTGCAGATCAAACAACAGGCACTGCAGTGTTAATCTCCATCATCTCCAGGAAAGCATTTATTGAAAAGTAGCAATAATGTGGTACTGCTATTATTCTCCCACCAACAGCAGAAATAAAACTCATTATTATGAAACAATGAATTAATTATGAAACATTATGAACTCATCATTATGAAACAATGTCTGTTCAACAGCACAATTCCTCTCTGCACTGCTTGCTCTCCTGCAACACAAAAAAGACCCACAAAAAGTGTCAGTAATGCAGAAAGAGGTTCGAAGAGGCCAGCAGAAACTGAAGATGGTCCACTTTAATATACAAAGTGGAAGAAGCCAGTTGCTTCTAGGATGAAGGAAGCAGCATGTCAGACACACCACTGGAACCACAAGGTTTATTTTATACCAATTGTTTCTTCTCCAAAAATGCAATATTGGATTCTGAACTACCAATGCTCCAGAGCAGCTGATCATAAAACTCTGCATTTCAAAATAATTCACCATCCCCCCCAAAAAAAATCACTATAAACATACTCACAGCTTTTAAAATACAATACTGAAAAATTCTAACTGCCACCTGATTCTGTGAAAATGTGTTGGATGGCAGATGATGTTCACCAATGGAAGAATGAAAAACGTATTTGCTGCCTGGGGTTGGCAGGCTTTCCATGGCTACACATCTTCCAATAGAGGAGGAGTACAGTAGATTTAACTGTTCCCCATCAGCGTCATAGAATGAACTGGTGGACATAAAAGTTGAGAACATACAGTTACCAGCTAGAAAACTGACAACTGTTCTCATCAGAAAGAAGATTTCGCGTTTTTATTTCTTTGGGAATTTAGCTTGGTTAAATGCCTGAGAGGCTCAGAGTATGCATAGAAGCAGACATCTCTTTGTCAGAGTTTGACATTTCCCATGTTTCTTAGGTAGCCCTGAAGTAGCTACTTCTTCCTTGCAAGTGAGAAAATCCTTTTGAAACATGAAGGTACCACAGCATTCCACAGATGCAATACTTCCCAAATTCCTTCTGACTCACCTGCTGATATCTCCTGCATGGATATGTATGATGTGGGGCTGTCAGTTTGTATAGTTTTGACGTACTCTTTCATTTCCCAGGGCAGATTTATATTTTTCAAGATAGCACATGAAAGTTTTTCTGAGTCATAAATTGCTACTTAGTTTGGATGCTGGCTTTGGAGCAATTTGTGTTATCAGTTGCCACTTTTTCTCAATAGCTACAGGAACATGACATACATAGTTAACTACAAGGCAGCTTTTCTGTCTGCCCTCCCGATGAAATTGGTATGTTCAATTAACAGCCTCATTTCAAATTTAAAACTTTGTTAAGTCAGAATAGAAATTACAATAGTTGGACATTTATAGTTTTTGTTAAAACTTGTTGACGAAGTACATCATGCAAGCATGCTTAAAATGCTTATTAGTGAGCTCATGTACAAAGTGCTAAATTAAGCAGAGCTTCAAGAAAGATGCTGGAGAATATTTGTACAGCAACAGATTTATCTTCCATGGTGTGCTCTAGCCATAGGTATACTGATATACGAGTTTATGGAACTATTTTAAGAATGGAAGTGCTGGTGTGCATGACTCACATTTTATTAAGTTAATGACCATGATGCATTCTATTTAGATATGTATCTCATTTCTGAAGATGATCTTGCCATGAGAGCAGCAATGTAACTATGCTATTACAGAGCATTACATAATCATAGGAGAGATATCTATTTGTGGACAAAATAAATGCTTGCAATCATATAAATAATTATGACTGCCACCAGAATGCAATCAAAACACATGACTAATAAGTGCTACAGTGCAACCTCTATGCGAATGCTAGATATGCACATGCCTAAATCCGTAAACGAGGGGAATGGTTTCCATGTTGTCTGAAAATAATTATTTAATTCACGTTTCTTGATTTTCTTTCCCCTGCAAAGACTTAAATCATCCCACTTCATATTTATTACAAATCACATCCTACATAGCAAGTACTCTGATGCGGTTGATCACCTATACTACTTTGGAAAAAGGTCGTGCATACTTGCAATTGCTGCTGCTGCTGGCAATGCACATGGAAGAACTTGGGCAGACAAAAAACAGAGACAAGTTCTGCTCATTTTCCTCACTGGAGTCATCCCTGTCAAAACACCAAATATAGAAGCACGTGTGTGTTTGAATGCATGGAGAAGGGAAGGTCATTTCTAGCATGTAAATTGAAACTGTAATGCCTTAAGGGGAGTGGGGGCGGGGGTGGGGCAAAGCTGCACTTTCCTGTTGGTGCAAGGTCCCTGTCACAGAAGACCCTACAGGCACCAAGGCAAAAGTAAAGCTCTCATCTGTATCAAAGATACAGGATTGGGCCTCAGGCAAGCTGAAAATGTGAGTGCTGCACTTTGAAGAAGTACTTTAGTACTTCAAAAATTTGTCTGTTAGGATGAGTCTCTCTGTCTTACAAGAATGACTGATGGGCAGACTGGGAAAGCTGCAAAATTCAGCTTGCAGAAGCAAGGTAAGAACACTACCCTGTGACTTGGTAGACTGAGCTAATGACAGGCAGTTAAATCCCTGCAAGCAAATGGGAGGAAAAGAATTCCTAACTGTAGTGGACTGCTTTCAGATTACAAAACCAGAACCCCCTTGTAAACATGGAAAATAACACAGTATTCTGAAGAGATTCAGCCTATACAGCTTCAGTTCAACAGAGCATGCAGACCACACAAACTCTAAATATGTATTTCCAGATAGTAGCACATCTTCTCTTTTAAAGAGATATATTAGTCAATTTCAGCCAGCCCAAAATTGATGTTTATGGATAAAACCATTTAAAATGAACTATTGCTGCAATTTATTTTCAGAAGTCCTGGGAAAAGCTACAAACCTTTAGTACAAAGTAGAGTCTAGTATTTAAAGGAGAATTCAAGTTTGCTCCTTTCCTTGAATTTCCAAGCAGCTGTGAAAGTGACTGTTACTCAAAAAGTAAGCTGACAACATGTTTAAGGTCTAGAATAAACTTTCTTGTTCCTTCCCTACCCACTTACCTAGAAACATCTGCATGTCAGGGAGAAACCTGACTCTTTAGACAGGGATGCTAACCAAACCAAAATGATTTAGCACACAAATCCACGGGCTCAATTGCTACAGAGGAGGCTTGTAACATCCCCCAGAACTGCCTGTATGCAAACTACTGAATAAAAACAAAAATAGACTCCTTGGTGCAGGCAAACTGCAAGTCAACTATTTTTAACTCAGGTCTTCAAATGCATTTTGAAGTTGCTTACAAGCAATCCCTTAAGCACCTACAGGCAGTCTGACTTATGAATAGGCATGAAAAATACTGTTCACATGCTCTGCATATCACACGCATATTATATAAAAATAAAATCTAATTACTCATTAGATTAAATGGGTTTTAGGCACCCTGGTAAATACATTTAAATAGATCTTCATTAGTACAAACATATTTTTGCAAAACAGATTTGTGCCTACATAAACACAATTAAACTGTCACTAGTCTCATGATACCACTTTGTGGCAAACTCAAGAAATGAAAAAATAGTTAAAAGTGCCTGCCTGTGGTGTACACACACAACACACCCACATCCTGGCTTGCCAACCAGTCACATTTTCAACCATGTAAGGAAACAGCCATCTGTAAAACTGGCATCCATGACTGCAAAGCTGACCCATTCAAATACACTGGATACTTAACTCTGCCCATTTTAACTGCCATTTGAAGATAGCAAAACACGCTGCAACAAGGAATGAAGTACTTGTAATAAGAACATCTAGCAGCACAGAAGGCATGACTGAACAGGTTATACAGCTACTTCTTTTATCAGAGCCCACTTCTGACAGCTGTGGGTCAGCTCCTCTGCAGCTGCAGCATGTGAAGCATTTTTCAGCCCTGCAGAATTATGGGAGGACACAGGGGTCTCGCATGAGCAACAAGTAGCCTTAGGTTGAGTGCTCCACTTTGTCTTCCACTCATAGGTAAGGAAAGCCAGCTCAATGACAAAAGATCATCTCTTCTGAGGCTCTGTCTGCCCATCAATCTGCTTCTATGGATTTCTACATTGTGTATTTCTTCTCATCAGTACATGAGCAGTACAGTGTGGAAGCCCCCAGGATTATTTAACGTGGTTAATTATGTCAGCAGAGCACCTACAAACTAAGCTTTCATAAATGATAGCTCTCTGTTTTTCAGTTGAGAAAATTTATGTCCACAGTGAGGTTTGTTTAAAGCCAGCAGAAACACTTCCACAAGCAGAAAAAACAAGGAAGGAAACGTTACAAATGTGAGGCACCTCACAACTTTCTTCAATTGCTCTTTTTCTGTCTTAGAGTCTCAAGAGAAGCAACCAACACCTCAGTGAGTACAGAAGCAATATTCTCTTCAAAATAACTCACATAAAATTATCTATTCTGATGTCAGAAATTTATATATTAGTATAATTATTCAGAAAAGCAGAGGCTGAAGTCCATAAGCATGAGATATTACTTACAAACTGGGACACATCAGCAAGTGAAACATTAATCCCACTGAACCACAAAGGAGTTTGAGCAGGTACTGCAGGGAGTCTACATTTTACTAGCTGTGCCTCCACCAAACTCAAGATATTAGACAGGCCTGAAAGCCCGTGCCAGCTTTCACGTTGTAGATAGAACTCTCACCTTTATAAACACTTTTTGCCAGCTTCCATGCAGCAGAGAAATTGTCCTTGCCCATGGCTAACTTGTCTGATTATACAATAGCCTCATGACCATACATTTTAACTCCTCTCAGCCTTTGCCTGGCAACGCCTGTGGTAAACAGTAGATTACTTTTTAAACAGCCAGACTCCTTTCTACTTCAGGAATAAAACACTGTTTCAAGTGCCATATATTTACAATCAAATGCCTGCAGAGTTTAGTTCCCACCAAATCCACAGAGTATCTAGGAGCTAAGACCTGTAGATAACAGTGCGAAAGCATGGCTCCCTCACACCTACACACAGCTGCTCAGAGAAAGGATTTTTTCTTTTGAAGATTCAAAGATGAACACAGTATCAAAAATGCAACACTGCAGTTCATTATCTATGGAAATGGAGGACGCTTGTTATAAGAAATGATGCAGAATAACAAAGGAGAAGAGTGTTTAGTTCCTGTAGAAAAGATAAGCTGAACACTGGCTGCAAGAAGAAAAAGCTTGAAGAGTACAGGTACTACTTCTTTTACATTAAGAGAAGTTTTCACCCTAAGAAATGTATTTACTCCTAGGAAGAAGGACGTTTTGTTCCCTAACAATCACCATTAGTCACGATGTGACTTGAGACTAAGAAAATCTACAAATAATGAAGCTCGGCTTCAGCTGACCTCAAATTTATTTAAGCCAACACACAGCAAAACCAGAGTCTACGTTCTCATTTGCAGAGCTGCAGGGTGCCACGGAGCTACTTTATCTTGTCCGTGGCACGTAGATGCTGAGCAGATCTTGTCTAGAAATGCAAACGGAAAACCCCAGCCGATTCTGGACGCGTAGCCTGGCTTGCGTTCGTGTCACCCCACGTTCTCGTCGATTACTCATGGTCTCATCTGCCGGCCGCCTTCTGCCACGGCCACATCGCAGACTCTGCGGGCAGACCGAGCACGGCTCGCCCAGACACTGTCACTCCGAGCCCGGCGACCACGCTGCTCCCGCCGAGACGGCATCATTGCCGCCCGGTGGGGCAGGAGCCGGGGCAGGAAGCCCTCGCTCGCTCGCTCGCCCGCCCGCCCGCTCGCTCCCCGCGCCTCCTGGCCCGCCGCGCCTCCAGGCCCGCCACGGAGCGCCCGCGCTCAGTACCGCGGACAGCGGCCCGCCGGGACCGGGTGTCGTCGGCTCTATGACCGGCCGGCGCGGGGCCGGGGGTGCGGCCTGTCCCGCCGGGCGCGCGCCCAGACCGACCGCGATGCCGTCGTCACTCACCACATCCCCCGCAGAGCGCCCCGGCGCCGCCGCCGCCCACCGCCCCCGGCGCCGCGTACGCCCCCCGCAGAACGGCGGCGGTGGCGCCGGGAGGCCGCGGCTCCATGCGGAGGGCAGCGGCGGCGGCTCGCCTGCCCCTGCCGCCCCGCGGACGACGACGACGACGACGCCGCCGCCGCCGCCGCCGCCGCCGCCCCCCGCGCAGAGCCGGAGCGGGAGGGCGGGGACCCGCGGCCGCATGGTGCTGCCCGCCGCCCCGCCCGCTGCCCGCCCGCTGCGCGTTGCACCGCCCCCCGCGGACTCCCTGTGGCCTCGGCTCTGCGGGGCCAGGCAGTCTGCACCCCGGCCCTTCGGGCGGCTTAACGAGAATCTCATCCCTTCGCCAGCTACTTTGTTGCGTCTCCCCGGAGTTCTCTCTCTTCCCTGTTCTCTGCCCCGCAAGCCCCATGCTCCTAATAAATTAAGGTAGATTGCGGTGCTCAAGGGTGGTCTGCAATGGTATATCCAGAGGGAGTTGGCATGCTTCCTAACAAGTTCCTCACTGAGAAAACCTCTGCCGACCCTGCGCTGTGCTCGTCTGTGGCTGAGGCGCCTTCGAGCAGGGCTCTCATGCCCCTAATTACATTACATGGAACATACACGGGGTAAGAACTCCAGTCCCTGGGTAGCTTTTAGTGTAAAGGGGCACTGTAGCCAAACGACAGTAAAACCACAGAAAGAGAGATTCAGCTCTTCCAGAAGAGCTGACTAAAGAACCCAAATTTCTCATTTCTAAATGAAACCTCCCATCTACTGGTTCATAGATTCCTCCCAGCCTCACAGGTGGGACAAACTAACACTTTGATTTCCCTGTCAAGTCCAATCAAATTGGGTAAAAGCCTGAGAGTGTTTTTCACCAGCAGCCTCCCTGCCCAGGTGCTGAGCACTCTTCCAGGGAAGAAAGGTATTTGACAATCTCTTGTGATTGCCTGACATTGCAGTGAGCATCTTCTACCTTTGGAGCACCTCTGAGAAAAGTCTGCTCTGTTATCACCGTGCCCTGACGAGAAGAAGCTGATGCCAGCCAAAAGAGATCCCTTTCACCCTCTTGTTCCTAAGCTAAACAAGAACACTTCTTGTCACCTCTCCTGCCATGTGCAGTGCTCCAGTCCCCTCTGCATCTTAGTAGCCTCCACTGGTCTTGCTCCATGGGGTCTCTGTCTGTCTTAAGATGACCTGAGAAGCCCAAACCTAACCTCGCATTTGTTGATGCTGAAGTCCAGGAGGTTCCCATCAGCCCATTTCTCTTGCTTGTCAAGGTCCCTCTGAGGAGCAGCCCTCCTCTCCAGCACATCCACTATTGGCCTCAGTCTGCAAGCATCTGCAAACTTGCCTAGAATACACTTGTCCCATCATCCAAGTAAAGACCTTGGCATCAACATAAGTATTTCAGAGGGACATTACCAGTAATGAGCCACAAGCTGGACTTTGCATAGCTGATTAAAACACTTTAACCCCATGCTCTACACCATGTTCCATCCATCTTTTAATCCACTCACTCAGTGCATATCTCTCCAATATCCCTACCCACTTGCCAGTTTTCACTGTATCTAAAGGCAAATCTAAAACCTGCAGTGTATGTGGACATCTTTGACCAGTGGTACGCTGTCACTGGTTATCTGAGTACAAGAAGGAACCTTCTGCGTCCTCCCCAGCACATGCACTTCAGCACCAGCCTCCTTAGCAGTGAATATGAAGGGGGGGGTAAAAAAAAAAGAAAGAATATTTTTCTTTTTTTTTTTTTTCAGAGAATACTGATTACTTCAATGAATTGCTAATTTGAGCAGAGCCTGACAAAGAGGTCTGATTTCCACTGAAATCTGTGATTGGAACTCAGATATTTCTAGACAGCACAGCTTGCCAAAAGTTTCTGGCTTTCTGAAAAGCAACGGCTTCCCTTTGTGTTATGTAGCCTCTTTCCTAACAAGCAGGCTAACTGATTACAGGCCAATGACTTAAATCCACCCTTGCTGTATTATCTGACACTTTG
Organism: Colius striatus; assembly: GCF_028858725.1. Lineage (NCBI taxonomy): Eukaryota > Metazoa > Chordata > Aves > Coliiformes > Coliidae > Colius > Colius striatus. The sequence continues at coordinate 35,141,120 of NC_084790.1, forward strand.
GTTTTAATACCAAACTTATTTGAGATTCCCAGGTCTCACCCTTTCTTTAAAACATTGAACAATCTAGCAGTGACCCCATTGTCTAAGAAAGTGATCTCTTTTTTTTTTTTTTCTGTTTCTTTTCAGATGTATTTGCATTTTAAAAATAAAATAATGAACAATTTCTCCTCTTAATGCCAGCGTAGGTTCTGTAATTCAATCCAGAGCATCACTAAGCTGGTGTTACAGTCACCATCTAAGTAATTAATGTACTGGGTAAAAGTCTCAGTTTAGGAAAGCATTTCAGCACATGTTTATAAACACGTGCTTACACCTGCAGCTATTCAAAATGTACCACATGTGCTTAGACACCTTGCTGACTCTGGGCTTTAGTCTGCAGCAAAAAAACCTCAACTTACGTTCAATCTTGTAGGCATACAAAACAAAAATATCCAGTAAGAATGACAGATATAGTCCCATTTGTTGCATGATTACAAAGTGTCTTGGTTTTGGATGGGATAAAGTTAATTTCCTTCCTATGCTATGCTTTGGATTGAGTTTTAGAATAATGCTGATAACACGCTGATGTTTTAGTTGTTGCAAAGTAGCACTTATGCTAAGGGAAGGATTTTTCAATTTTCTATGCTCTGTCAGTGAGGAGGTTCACAAGAAGCTGGGAGGGAGCACAGCCAGAACAGCTGACCTAAACTAGCCAGAGGGCTACTCCATAGCACAGACCATCATGGCCAGTGTATAAACTGTGGGGAGCCAGTGGGGAGGGGTAGATCATTGCTTGAGCATTGGTCAGCAGGTTGTGAACAATGGCATTGGATGTTACTTGGATTCTTCTTGGGGTTTAGTTCTCTCTTTTTGTTATATTCTTTTTCATTATAATTACTACAATTTGTGTTATTATTGTTATTATATTTTGGTGTATTTTAGTTATTAACTCTTCTTATCTCAACCCAAGGGTATTACTATTTTTTTCCTATTCTTTTCCCCAAGTCACTGGGAGGAGGAGCAACAAGCAAGGATGCATGGTGCTTAGCTGCTGGCTGGGGTTAAACCACGTGCACAGAGTGAATTCAATGACCCCAGCATATCTGTGTAGTAAGAAATACAGATCACGTAAGTGGATATTCCTGTGGCTTTTACAAAATGCCTGTACAACTTTGTGCAGACAGCAAAATCAAATGCTTAGTACAACTTCCAAAGTGTCAGTACATGTACCTTTCAATCTCTAGTTGACAAGGAAGCCACAGCTTTTGTGTCAGCTCCAGCAGTACAACTCAGCAAGCCATTTGCTTGATTAGCTATGCTAGGCAGATAACAAGAAAAAGATCCTGACAAAGCCTCTTGCATCTCAAAGGATTTATGAACAGTTGTCAAGACTCCTGCACCATTAAGTAGACCTACACTCAAACGCTCAGAACAAGTCTGAAACTTCAAAGCCCCATGTAACTCATGTGTGCTGACAATGTGGATCAGACAAACTCTGGAGAAGCATATACATCAAACTACTCTCCTGCTTCCGTTTCTAGACATCAGGCCTGCTGCAGAGAGCTGTCTCTCTGTTTTATGAGTAGCTCTTTGTAGTTCATGTCAACCATGAGCAAAGAGTGCCCAGCCCCCTCACAATGAGCTGTGTCAACATAGATAGAGTGCAGGACTTTCATTCCTTTTGCCCTTTTGTAGGATCTGTTGATGACATGCATAGGAGCAACACGGAAAGAGCGGAGGTTGAGCAAGGACTGACTATCTGTCTCTAGGAACCAACACTTAGTGGTGGTAGCTCTGGATGTTCTGCAACAACAGCAGCAGCAGTGGGAATTTTCATTACTCTATATCCTGACTCAGAGAAGCTGCCTAGCCTTTCTGCATGGCTGCTTTGAGTCTAAGGGGAAAATATGCTGATTCTTACACATGCTCTGTGTCTGAAAGAGAGTATCAAGTATTCTTCAGGCTGAAACTTTTCCATCTCCTCATCAGCAGACCTAGAGAATATTGAAGTCTCTAAGACTTGTCTGTTTTTGCAGCTACAGAGTATTCACTGTCGTCTTCATCAGATGATTTGGCTCTCTGTGTTATTTGAATGTGATGGCATTCAAGAGCAGGAATACTTCACACTTTAAAAAAGAGAAAGCAAGCTGAAGCCTAGTATCAACAATGTGTGATTAATGGCAGGGAGTGTTGGGAGCCAAAATATCTTTGGCAAAAACTCTGGGGTTTTTTTCATCTGCTTTCATAAGATTAAGAAGCCACATCAGTTATCAAATACAACAAAGGCTGAAAGCAGCACAAAAGCAGGGGCTTCTTTAGGTTATAAGAGAGAGTGGCCAGGGTCCATTTACAGCACACATATGCCATGCTTTCATAGTTTTAGGTGAGAACATAAAAGCAAACATAGAAGTTTATGCATGTAGAAAAAAAAAAAAAAGGGAAGAGATGGGAAGAATGAGGGTGCGACTGGGACAAGACAACAAAAACAGACTGAGTGAAAAAAGCAGAAGCATCTAGTTTTCCAAAAAGAAATATAAGTATTGACATAATGTCACATCAAGCCCTGGTGTTGCAGAGTGATGAAGCAAGAAGTGCATTCTGCTTTATTAACTCTTTTCCTGCAGCAGAATGACAGGACCAGAGATGGCCACACTACATGAGGGAATATCTGGGGGGGAGGCTGAAGACCAGCATTGCATGGAGGGACTTTGAATTGCTTTTACTCATTTTTCAGCATATTTTCTAGTAAGAGACTTGGACCAAGGTGTTTTGTAGAAAAACAGGTGATAAGGAGTGGTCCCCTGTGTGCTTGGGCAGCCATGTTAAGATAATATTTTTTAATAATCATTCCAAGCTCTATTTAAACAGTAGCTTTGGATGATTTGTCTAAATGTTTCCTTTGGAAGTGTGTTGCACAATCTTATTTCTCTACCAGTAAAGGATTTTTCTGACTTTCAGCCTAAATACATACTTGGCAAAAGAACAGCAACTGTAATCTGGCTAATGCTGTTCTTTAACTGATAAAACTCTGTTCTCCCCTCTTCCTACTCCCCAGTGCTTATGAGTAATTCCTTGCTGTGGCACAAAGAAAAATATTTCAACCCCTCTTCTAACAAGGATCATCCATCCTTTCTGATAATTGCTCTTCAAACTTTCCCCACTTTGGTCCAGTACAAGTCTGAATGGTTTTTAGGACACACACTATTCCAACCCCAGTGGCTGCAGCCAAGAGCCCTCTGTGGCTAGTTGTTGGCATTGAGACCCCACTCACTATGGTAGCTGATGTCACAGGCCTGAGGCACCCAAACCCTTGATCTGAATCCAATTGTTGGCATCAAATCCACGGGAAGCGTTCCCTTTTTGAATAGCAAGATTAGGAAGGAGGCAAACATGGGAAAGGCCTCAGGAGTGAAAAGACTTACAATTTTGATTATTGAGACGTCCTGTTTCCAGGAAAATTGTCAAAATAGTTCAGCATTTATAAAACACATACACTTTGTCACAATTTTGCTATATTTTTTCATTCTGATCCAGAACATAAATCTACATGTTTACTGACAATAGTGGCTTGAGTTTTCCAAACAGTTCCTGTTACTTCACTACAATGAATAACTATACTATATCTTAATTTTTTATAACATCTTTGGCAATAGTAATGTCATCAAAAAGGAAAAGAAAAAGAGTAAGAAGACAAAGAATATCCCTGTAGATTAAAAATCTAACAAAGAATTTGTCTGAATCATCTTAGCAGCAGCTCACAAAGTGTTCTTGTCTGTATTCTTGCTTTTGAAGTATTATTGTTTAGAGTGGAGAATTAATTTGGAATGTTCACTGGAGTTTTTTTCTAAAACATGGATTTCCTGCAATACCTTCGAAGAAAAACACCCAGCAGGCTGCACTTCATTAGAACTATTTCCAAAAGCACTATGTAACGAAGATATTAGCAGAAACACTTCTTTGGATGTCATTGTGAGACACAGTAGAGCAGTAACAGTATAAAATAAATTATGCATCCACAGCACAGAACCACACTTGTGAACTTGTTCAACAAGCTACATACACCTGTTCCAAGAAACACGGACAGGCATTTTGGTTTTGTCTGTTTGTTTTGTTTTTTTTTTTTTTTCCCTTGGATTACCTGCCTATGACAAAGCTAAAATGGTAACATTCATCGATTGCATGTGACAGTGGCAGAGTGATGTTTCTGTTTGCCACAACAGTTAGTCTGACCTAATATAAGCTGTATGATGGCAGTGTGGATGCTTACAGATCTGTCTTTAGGAGGTCTGAGGTGACTTAGTTGAAGATGTGTGGGCCTTATCTCCATCCAGTGGCTCAATGGCAAGCTGTTAGTCGGCTGCTCCCTATGGCAGAGGCTACCTATCTGTTCAGTGAACCTCACTGTGTATATTCACAAACACAAAGGGTTCAACCCCAATGGTGACTTTGTCTTGGGCATTTTGGTTGGTACTGGAGGGTTTTGCCTTCTTGGAGCTGCATGTCTTAGGATTGGTCCCTTCCACAGCAAACAGCATTCTCACCCCGATTTCCATGTCCTCTCTAGGAGTCCTCCGTGGAAAAAAATCCTGGGAACCTCTGGCTCAAAAATTGTGCATTTGTGGGGCCTCAGCCCAAGGATTACTCCTTGCATTGGCAAAGAAACCTTATTTACTGTATACAAGATAAAAGGGCTGTTAGTCTAACAGATAAGAGAAGAAAATGCAACACTGAGAATAATTTCTCCTTAGCATATTAATTGTGCTTGTTTTCCCATAGCAGACAGAGAAGAGTGCTTTTCAAATACAACATTTTATGCTGCTTACAGGAACAACCTGATAGTATTTTTGGGTTTGTAATAGAGAAACACATACACTCTCCGTTGATCGCTACTGCGAAACAAATGTTCAGCAGTGAGGATCTAAATTCATCTCCACCTTTCCTGTGTACTGGTACCTGTGTAAGAACATTGTGTTGTAGAGAGGCAGTTTCCAAAGTATCTCTTCTTGTTTTGAAGTCTCAAAATACTTTGGATATGCTCATTGCTTTGCAAAGGGGTTGGTGTGGAAATAGGCAAACACGGAAACTCCTGTTCTCATGAAGTCTCAGTCAGAATGTGATGCCAGGGGTAGAGCACAATCTTCCAAAGGTGGCTTCCAGCATACAGGGTATGTTATAATGACACTAAATTAAAATATGTTCTTCTCATTAATTTTACTAGAGACCAAAATCTATGCACCTCACCAAACAATGAACACAAGAGACTGCAAAAAGAGTCTCCTTCTCAAATTATGGCAGTGATGTATATTTTCTTCTCCCTTTGCAACTGAGTTTAGCTAGAGATGATTGCCTTGTTTATTTTCCTATGAGAAGAGGAAAAGAAGTGGTTTCACATCTTTAACCCATACCTAGGAGCTGCTCATATATTATATATGTTGTTAGCACTGAATTGAACTAAGGATGATTCCTTAAAAAACCCAACAAACCTCTGCAGACTGCTAAGCCTACTATTTTGATTTCTCAGTGAGCATTTTCAGCAAGAGAAGAGGCAGAAGGAAGACTCTTCTAAGAAATTTCTACCAGTTTCAGCAACAGCAGACATTTCCTGTGACTAGGCAACACAGAAAGGAAGGAAACATACTTAACTTGGGTTATTAGGAAACTGGGGGAACAACTGGAAAGGGCAACCTGTCATGCTTGTTCCTATGTTGGCTATAAAACAGTTACAGAAAGCAAAAACTGGATCTTTTCTGGCTGAATATAGTACTTAAGTGCCCACATTTTGAGAAAATCTGTTCTATTTACTTGTGTTTAGATCAGCTGACACAGGTTATAAAAGATTGTTAGTGGTGGGGGGATCTTCCCCTAAAACCTTTTTGGTAATTACAATCTGTGTAGCTTTCTATACATCAGGATTGGCACTGCCTGTCAATATGAACATTTGACTACAAAGCAGTTTCCCTCTGACTGCCTTCAAGCAGAAACATGCATCCGTGCACTTAGCTTTTACGTTGTTGTTGTTGTATTCACTATTTTTTTCATTCATAAATAGTGTAAATTTAAATAAAAGTGCTGAGAAACAAATAAGAACTATTTTTCAGTTACACTAAAAACCCTCAATGCAGGGAAAATATAGAAACATTCTCCTCTAAATGAGGATCATGCACATACTTTGAATAATTCACAGCTGAGCAAAGTCCTTGCATGCATCAGCAAAGGCTTGCATCAGACCCCTAAGGACTCAAGTGGGATTGTGTTAGAGACACATACACATATGGTTCAGTGCAGAACTCTGAATTTGATACAATTCTTGACAATACTTCTTGAAAAAAATGTATTTTACAGTGGTCAAAGATCTGTGTCAGGTGTGACTGTCGTGTATTTCAGGTCCTGTTTCTGTATCAATTGCATATGTTCACATGTTGCCTATGTGACTCTCATCCTGTTTGTCTAAAAAATTTTTAGTCTCAACTACTCATAGAATGATTTCTGTTGGATAAGTTCTTTAAGATTATCAAGTCCCACCACTAACCTAACACTGCCAAGCTCACCACTAAACCATGTCCCTCACCACCTCATCTACCTGTCTTTTAAGTATCTCTAGGGATGGGGACTCCACCATCTCACTGGACAGCCTGTTCCAAAGTCTAACAACCCTCTCAATGAAAAAGTTCATATTAATATCCAATCTAAACCTCTCCTGGCACAACTTGAGCCCAGTTCCTTGTGTCCTATCACTCGTCACTTGGGAGAGGAGACTGACTTCACCTCACTACAAGCTCCTGTCAGGCAATAGTAGAGAGCATTAAGGTCTCTCCTCAGTCTCCTCCTCTCCAGGTCAAAAAAGCCCAGTTCTTTCAGCTGCTCCTCGTCACACTTGTTCTCCAGATCCTTCACCAGCTTCATTGTTCATCTCTGGATATGCTCCAGCACCTCAATATCCTTCTTGTAGTAAGGAGCCTAGAAATGAATACAGTATTTGAGGTGCAGCCTCTCCAGTGCCCGTTACAGGCACACTATTTCAGATACAAGCCAGGATTCCATTGGCCACCTGGGCACACTGCTGGCTGACACTCAGCCATCTGTCAATTAACAGCCCCATGTCCTTTTTTACTGGATGTCTTTCCAGCCACACCTTTCTTAGCCTGTAGTGTTATATGAGGTTGTTGTGGTCTAGGTACAGGACCCAGGACTTGACTTTATTAAACCTCATACAATTGGCTTCAGCCCATCAATCCAGCCTGTCCAGATCCCTCTGAAGAGCCACTGGTGACGGACTGCCAACTGGATTTAACTCCATTCACCATCACTCTCTGATCTTGGCCATCTAGACAGTTTTCCATCTAACAAAGAGTAGGTCCAAGCAAGCCATAGGCAGACAGTTTCTCCAGGAGGATGCTGTGGGAGATAGTGTCAAAAGCTTTACTAAAGTCCAGAGGAATAATATTCATGGCCTTTCCCTCCTCCACTAAGTGAGTAATCATAGAAGAAGACCAAGTTAGTCAAGCAGGACCTGCCCTGGCTGGACCTGAACCCTTGGTTGTCCTGTATGTGCCTCACAATGGTGCTCAGGATGAGCTGCTCCATAACCTTCCCAGGCACTGAAGTCAGGCTGACAGGCCTAAAGTTCCCAGAATCCTCCTTCTGGCCCTTATTATAAATAGCTGTTACGTTTGCCAATCTCCAGTCTGCTGGGACTTCCCTGGTGAGCAAGGACTGCTGGTAGATGATGGAGTGGTTTAGTGAATACTTCCATCAACTCCCTCCGCATAAGCAGAAAAGTAAGAGAGGTGCCCAATGCTTCTTTTTTTTCCCAGGCTGAGTGACCTCTTTTTGAGGTCTAGAGATGTGAACTTCCAAGTGCTGCTTCTGTTCCTTGTGCTTGTCCTCTATTAGAAGATGAATACAATAATGATAGTAAGAGAGGTATAGCTTCTTTATCATCGTGGTACATGAATCAGCTATTTAATATCTGAAAAGCACTTTTAGCCATTTAAAAGTAAAAAAGATTCTGATTTGTGTGTATTCTTCTTTTTGTCTAAATAAGAATACTAAGTGTCATTTCTACGGAGCACAAGAATGTGTGCTTGAGTTGGTCAAAAACAATCATGTAGGCTAATCAGCCTATCAGTATGCACAAATGGCACATGGCTGAAACTTGACTGTTGGTACTATATCATGAAAATATACATGAATTTACATACCTTTTAAAAAAATTGATTAATTGAAATGTTAGGTGCTAACAAAAAGTGTCTGCTAAACAGAAGTCCGAATGAATAAAAGTCAGCTGAAATATTTTGCTTCTCTAGCAGGTCCTAGTTTAGTGGGATATCTCATGGTGTACTTCAAGATAAACATGGTCTTACTGAAGTCAAAAGGTATGGAGTTAAATGCATTGAATTGTGCACAGTATACACAGTTAAATGCTGTGAAGGGCAAAGTGGGCAGCTGCCGTGTAGAACCACCCTACACATAGAACTCTTCCTTGGCCCTTGACATATCCTGGGTGGGCTAAGCCAACCCAGCCCTGTACTGAGATGAGGCACTACCTTCCTTCTATCCTCCCCTGTGTTCCCATGGTGGTCATAGAAACTTCAATGGGGAACAGTGGAGAACAGCATTGAACCAAAGGTTTAAATCTCAGGCAGCTGGTGAGAAAGGAGGCAAAGAAGGGACATGGGATGAGCAGGTGAGTATTGATGCCTTTTCTTTTCTTTTCTTTTCTTTTCTTTTCTTTTCTTTTCTTTTCTTTTCTTTTCTTTTCTTTTCTTTTCTTTTCTTTTCTTTTCTTTTCTTTTCTTTTCTTTTCTTTTCTTTTCTTTTCTTTTCTTTTCTTTTCTTTTCTTTTCTTTTCTTTTCTTTTCTTTTCTTTTCTTTTCTTTTCTTTTCTTTTCTTTTCTTTTCTTTTCTCTTCTCCTCTCTTCTCCTCTCTTCTCCTCTCTTCTCCTCTCTTCTCCTCTCTTCTCCTCTCTTCTCCTCTCTTCTCTTCTCTTCTCTTCTCTTCTCTTCTCTTCTCTTCTCTTCTCTTCTCTTCTCTTCTCTTCTCTTCTCTTCTCTTCTCTTCTCTTCTCTTCTCTTCTCTTCTCTTCTCTTCTCTTCTCTTCTCTTCTCTTCTCTTCTCCTCTCTTCTCTTCTCCTCTCCTCTCCTCTCCTCTCCTCTCCTCTCCTCTCCTCTCCTCTCCTCTCCTCTCCTCTCCTCTCCTCTCCTCTCCTCTCCTCTCCTCTCCTCTCCTCTCCTCTCCTCTCCTCTCCTCTCCTCTCCTCTCCTCTCCTCTCCTCTCCTCAGAAGGATCTGTGAAAAAGTGTCAACTTTTAGAGAAAGTTGGGATGAGAAAGTAGGAAACCATATATTTCCACACTTTTAAAGAACTGTGCTTTTACAGTAGCTAGTGGAAGGAAAACTGTGCAAAGCTACAAAGTTCCCTTGGCAGCACACCTGCAAATCAATGTGGGGGTTTTTTTTCTGAACATGAGGCAGTTTGTACCATATACTGGATTTAGAGCTCTGCCACACTGCAAATCTGCGCCACAGCTATGTTGCACTGACCAGTAACCTCCATTTGTACTCATGCTGCCTGCTGTTAACCAGCAGCAACGGATATTTGGCTTCAGGTTTGTGTTGAAATTAGAGTTCCTAATAAAAACAACATTTTGGCTATTGCTGGATGGTGCTTGCCCATCATCTCTATTTCTCCCTCTTCCCTCTCCCAGGGAGTAGCCTGGGTATCACTAAGACCTTGGAAGGGCAGAGCTAGGAGAAATTGACAAAGGAGAAATTCCATACCATGTAACACCATGCTCAGCCATAAAACTAGCAGAGAGGATTTTGGCATTAGGTAGCTGTTAACTTGGAGATAGACTGGGTATCAGTCTACTGTTAAGAGGAGGTGAGCAATTGTCTTTGCATCATTTGTTCCCCTCTCCCCCCCCCCTTTTTTTTTTTTCCTTTTCTTACTCAACTACTTCCCCATCCCATGGGAGGTTGGAATGAATGAGTAACTGGGAGGGAGCTTAGCTGCTGACTGAAATCAATGCATCATTCCACAAAAGCAGGCCAGGGATGAGTATTCATTCAGTGAATCTCAGCAGGACTTTTGTTTGTCCAGGTAGGTGCTTGGAGATGAGTTGCATCATATTCAGTCGCTTTTTCATTTTGTCTTTTATTCACTGTTTCTTTACTTCACAGCTATGCTTATTCTTCCAGCTGATAAGACTCATCTTCAGTCAGGTCGTAAAGGGCTTCTTCAGCTCCTCTGTTGTAACCAGGCTTCCAGTGAATCTCTTCCTGGTTAGAATTTATAGTTTTTTTCAAATAAATTTTCAAAAAGCTGTCCCAATGATGACAGCTTTTCATCACAGCAGACACATTGTAGCTGTTAAACAAGACCAGCCTGAAAGTGTTACCCAGGCTCAAAACCATTGTTGACAGATAAATCCAGACAAAAGACAGTTTTGAAGATAGAAAGTAAGCACACTCAGTGAAACAACTCACCTGCTTTCTTCATTTCCAGCACTCTACTGAGATATACAGAGGTTTTAAAAGTGAAAATCAGGCTTTCATAGCATCCTTATCAAGCCAAGTTGGCAGTCAAGAATAAACTACAGATGTCACAGAATTGGTCTGCAGAAGTCACATCTTGCTTGATTTAGAAAACTAATTAATAAGGTACTAAGCATAATTGTATTTACTTCAACTGAAAATCTCTTCCCATGGAAACAGTAGCAAGAAAGCTATACATAATGAAATGCAGCATTTAGGCAAAAATCTCCAACATTAATCATTCATCATCATGCTGTGTTCAAGTATACAGCTTATCTCCTGTGCAGTGATTTGTTTTGCCCTTTAATATTATGAATAGGTAAAGTACTTACCTAATAAGAAACCATTTATGAGAAACGCCATTACTTTGAAAGAATTCTTTCTGAACAAAATTTTTTGTGTCTGCTTTCTCCCTTTCTGGTTTCTTTGATTTTCTCATCTGACAAAATATTGGTGTTCAGCCAACAGATTTCTTGGCAGAAGTGAACTGACCTGATTGTCTCTCTGTGTAGGTGTGGGCCATGACCAAGAGTACTTACTCCAATCCTGTGCATCCCAGGGAGTGAAGGGTGCCACCAGTTACTGCAAATCTACCCATGTCCCTGAGGTGATGCATTACAGGGGAGATGCAAAAAACATTCCATCCAGAGATCACTTGCTGATGACCTGGGAAACACAAAGGTTGTGGTAGGTTACTGGTTCTGTTTCTACAATATACTGGTTATTGCTAAGTGGCATGCAAACACTCCTCTGGAAGAAGAGAAACAAGACATTATCAAGCCAATGCCTGTGTCCCACCACACTGTAGCTGGGGATCTGTGTCAAAAGCCTTTCATTAGAAGATACAGATAGAAATTCTTGTCATTACAGCAGTCACAGTAGCAGAAGTAACAGCAATGTTTACACTTCCACCACTGAGACACATGAAAGTCCTGCAAACACAGCAGAAGGGACATTTTAATTCTACAGTAACACAGGAGAACTTTAGGATTCTAAACGTGATCTCAACACATGCAAAGAAATGGGAAGAAAAAATGTGTAGATGTGGCACTTAGGTACATAGTTTAGTAGTGGACTTGGCAGTATTAGGTTTATGGTTGGACACAATGATCTCACAGGTCTTTTCCAACCTAAATTATGCTGTAATTCTAAGAGAAAACATTCAGTAGCAAATGAGAGCAAGTCCTTGACCAACGTGCTTACTTTTCCCTAGGTAAATGACAATCTTTCTCCTGTGATGAAACTTGTGACTTCCGCTTGAAGAGCCCAATATGAAAGCTTTCAGTTTTCAGGGAAGATACCTCAATGCAAAGGCAGAGTGTTGGTTTCTCAGTTGCTTTCAGGAAACACAAAGTTGTCCCCTTCCTGAAAAGGTCAGCAGTTTGTCTTAGAACAATTGAAGAAGAGACAGATAAACAAGACTTGGTCACAAATACTTGACTTTAAGGTGACTGACAGAGCTAAGACTGTTTGTTTGAACAGAGGAAAAGCTTTTTCCCCCCAGTTCACCCCAACTTTTCAAGTTTAACTTCAAATCTCTAGTGAGATTTAGGTAGGATACTCCTATCAGGCAGATCTTTTGAAAAAAAGCTGATTAACCTGTAGCTTGTACTAGATGATCAATGTAGCAAACAGTACTAATGGAGAATATAGCCATATAATACATTAAAGGAGAACATTGGTCACAAACAATATAGTTTTCTGAGAGATGAAAAAGAGGTGTTTTTCCCCAACTTTTGTGGGAGAGAGAAAAAAAAGAACTTTATCCGAATGAGATGGAATTGGCTTATTTTTTACTTTTGTGAATTTAGTCCTTTTTTTGAAGAGTGTTACATCCCAAGGCCTCAGTCCTTTACATTAAATAGATTTAGTGCTTGAAGTCCATATAATTTTAGCATTTTCTGAATTGCACTGATGACAAAAATCGCCATGGTTGGTTGACAGAAGGTGCACCAAATAGCCCTAAATTATTGCTTTTAGAGACTGCCATTAGAAAGAAAGGAAGTTCCTCTGTTGTACTTAGTGACTTATTCCTTAGTGACTATAAAAGCTTATGTCCCAAAGCCTGAAAGGTTTATGAAAGGACATCATTTATAACAAAGCCATTGGATTGCAGCCCTATACCATGATCTCTGACCATCTCACTCTGAACAACCAGAACCACTAACTCAATATTATCTGTTAAAAGTTCAGTACCCATCCATGCCCACATCATATTCAGGTGGATGTTGCTCAACACCTGCAGGCCCTTTTCCAATGGACAGCTTTCCAGTCACTCTTCCTCAAGCCTGTAGCATTGCCTGAGGCTGTAGTGACTCAAGTGCAGGATCCAGCACTTGGTCTTGTTCGATAAGTGTATTAGATATAATGAACAGAAATATGGCTAGCTTTACAGAATTAGGACCTTAGAGGGGAGCTCATAAGGCCACAAAAGTGGTCAGAGGCATGGAACGTGCCTCCTAAGAAGAAAGGCTGAAAGAACTGAGGTTGTCTGGCCTGGAGAAGAGAAGGCTCCAGAGACAACTTATTGCAGCCTTTTTGACAGAATTTTTAGTAGGACTTACTGCGATTAGACAAGGAGCAATGGATTAAACTAAAAGAGGGTAGATTCAGACGAGATATAAGGAAGAATTTTTGTATGGTAATGGTGGTGAAATACAGGAGGTTTGCCCGAAGAGGTGGTAGGTGCCCCATCCCTGGAAGCATTCCAGGTCAGGTTGACTAGGGCTCTGAGCAACCTGATCCAGTTGAAGATGTCCCTGCTCATTTCAAAGGTGTTGGAATAGATGACCTTTAAATGCCTTTTCTAACCCAAAACATTCTATGATCCTTTTGTTTCTGTTGGACATGAAGAAATTGCAAACATGGTCTATTTGTCTCTGATAGTATTACAGCAACTGGGACCAAGACTTGAACATTTCTTCCATTGTTTGCTTTTAAGCAAATCATAGATCTGAGTCTCTGATATGTTGAAACATTTTCTCACAAAGGTTGAGCATTAGAATATATGGGGAAAAAAATCCCACCCCAAAACTTGTGAAATCCTCTTTTCTCCTATCAGACCTATAGAGCAGGCCCAGCTAGGGGAAGTGGTTTCATCTTTCAGTGAGTTAGCCAGCATCAGAGTCCCTCTAACAGAAGGGAGCAATTAACTGTTATGTCTGAGTGGTCCTCTGTAGAAACAGAGCAAGAGAATAGAAGCATGCACCACAAAGGACTGAGCTACTTCGTCACAGATGCAGGAGGACATCTGGGGAGGGACATAGAACTGCAGTTCTTCACTTCTTAATACTTCACCAAGTGGTTATCATGCATGTGGTGCAGCGTGTAACGTGCTGTGTATATACTAAAAGGCTTAACTGTGCGTCAGCTACCTAAAGCTCTGCTGACATCTGGTGCTGAACAGAAAATTAGGTTTTCAATGCAATTAAATTCTCAAACATGAAACAGTATCTTACGGGACAAAAGCTGCATTTCTTCAGTCCATTTCCAAAAGCAGGAGATTCTACACAGCCTGCCTTGCATGTATAAGTGTATAGTGAGTCTCAGTTCAGACAGATTGTTTTTAGGAATATTTGGAGTGAATAAAGACTGACAACTGAATGTCATATATTAATCAACAGGAGTATTTGATTCTTGTGAAGATTTTAATTCCTTATATAGCATGCAGCTTATTTTGTAATTGAAGATAATCTGAATTAGGATACATTGTGTGCATAGTAATATACTTCATAAGAGAACTGATCGAAACACAAAAATTATTTATTTGTTTCCTCCTCTAAATCTAGTGTGCTTTAACCATCAGAGTACTTTAAAAAATGAGTCTAAATTTGAGTAGGGTAACTTTTGCAGATCTCAAAGCCTAAAATTTCTATCCAAGTTTGGGATCTTAATTTCTTTTCTTTTCTTTTTTTTTTGTTAATTTTATCTTCTTTACTGTGAAACCTGCTCTGGTAGTATTAAAAGATTTGCCCCAACAAAAACAGAACACTCAGTAATGCAAGGTCTTTGTGTAGGAAACATCATATTGACAAGAACTGTTTATTAAAGAGATTTCTTTTAGGCTTGACCCTATTCTTCAAGCATTTAAAAGCAGTAAAGGAGACTTTTTTTCCCTTTTGTCTCTTGCAACTAATTCATTGTCATTTGTATTGAATAACATAATACTTCATTTACCGGACAGACAATGATCCATCAAGTATCTTTTTTCCAGCATCTAGTAGCAGATGCTTTGAAAAAACAAAAAAAAAACCAAAAAAAAACCTGTCATAGAATGACATTTCCCTTAGTAGCTACTCTCAAATTCAAGCTATCAATGGACTAATTCTTAACTTTAAAAAAATGTTCCTCTTTCCTCAGTAGGTCTAATAGCCCCACTAATTCAATCTATTCATTTTTTAACTCTTTTTCCATATTTGACCAATGTGATGACCAATAAGGAGTTGCATAGTTTGTCTCTATATACTTATCTCTCAGAAGAATAAGAGAGATTCTAAGAGTTATTACCTGTTTTCATAGCCATAACATTCTCCCCTCCAATGGCTAGGGCTTGGGTAAGGGTTTCTAGGTAACATTATGCACATATAATATTTTAATTTTGCCAGTGAGTTAGACAGAACTTACACTTCTCTTTCAACTTTGATACTCTAGCGATTTCTGTTGGTCTAAATACAGCAGTTTCCAGGAACAGAAAAGATGATTTGTAAATATTTATTTTTTTACATTCCATTTCTGTAAGGCAATCTCAGAATAAAATTAATTTCAGGAGAGCTCTTAATTTGTACTTCTCCTGTAAACTTTGGAAGGAATGAAATTGATCGAAGACGTCATTTAACCAAAAAAGCATTTCTTGAAATGTTTTCATGCTCCCAGAAAACTGACCTTTTTCTCCTTTCTAAAAAAACCTTCAGGTTGTTGAAGCTCTTGTATTTTTTTAATAAAATCACAAAATTTAATGCAAAACAGCCTGAAATAAAAGCCAGTGCCATTTCCAGGTATTAAACTTGTGACACATACTAGAAACATGTTAAGTAGGCTGGATGGTTATAATTTGTCTGGATTTTAAAGTGCTTGTGAGGGCTTTCCATGGAAAAACCTCTGAGGAAAATGCATAGGCACAGAATAGAAAGGGGAAATGCTGTGACAGATAAAACTAGTCAGGAGAAGCCATGAGAATGAACAGCCAGCTTTCAACATGGCAAAGTGTATGGTGTATAGTTTGAATCATGAAAAGGTTAGTTAGGACATAACAATTAAGGCTGAACAAAGTCTGAATCTTTTGCTTTGAAGTGCAAATGGAGCATTGTGTGTAGGGGAAAATATGTTCTCACCTAAATGAGACCGCTATTGCTTTAGCAATGGTTTACAAATAAAACTACAGTTTGATTTATGAAATCTAGTCTTAAAACTGGATCTTTTCTCTTTGTGCCAAGTTTTTGTCCCCACTTACCTCAGTAACGGAATATCTCAGACTCTTCCAATTTAAATTCACTGAAGTCTTGTTCATAGGCTACTGCTGAAACATTTCTCCCATTTCTGTACGTTTCTAACTGAAAGATTCCTTAATTACAGAAACAGATGCAAAATGTCCTAGTAACTTCATGAATAACCATAGACTCAAAATGCTTGGCATTTCTCATTCCTAAGGAGAAAAGAAAAGAAAAAAAAAAAGCTATGAACAAGGAGTGCAATTAACCTCCAGACTATCCCTATTTCTGCAGTGAATGTCTGCCTGTCTCCAGTGTGGGCTCTTGTCTTCCCTGAGCACAGCTGAGTTTCCCTCTAGGAGCAGAGAAATCCATAGCAGCTCAGAGAGGAGGTTCTGCAGCACAGCCCCAGGCTGTAACCACAGGGCCAGAGAGTCCCTTCTCAAATATTGAAGTTCTTTGAACTCCTTGTCAAAAGGAAAAATGTTATGGACACCAACACAAAGAAGTGTTATTTCCAAAGCAGTCATTCCTCCCAAACATTTCAAGATATACATCAGGGCCTGCATCAGTTCACAAACGAGGACAAAAGTGGGTTACATAGGTGAAGGATAGAGTCAAAAAAACCCCATGAACAGGGAATAGGGTTCACTGGGATCAGAGAGCAACTCTAAACCCTGATGGCTGGCCCAATGCACAGTATCTGCTCTGAATACATTTGTATGGCAGGAATCACACAGAATCACAGAATCTTAAGGGTTGGAAGGGACCTAGAAAGATCATCTAGTCCAACCCCCCTCCCAGAGCATGATCACCTAGAGCAGGTCACAGAGGAACTCGTCCAAGTGGGTTTTGAATGTCTCCAGGAAATTGCCATTCCCTGGAGTATGCAAATTTGGTGTAAGCTATCACAAGAGCAAGGATGCAAAATGTTAACCATCCCAAACAGAAAAGTTTCAATGAATCTAAAGACAAAAGATGTGAATGCAGCAGAACAGGTCCTTGATTACAGCTGTTAGGTATTGATACAAAATACAGCTGTCTTTGAAAAGTGCATGTAAGGAAAAGAAACATAACAGTAGTGCTTTTCAAATGAGATTAAGAGGTAGAATTTACTCATATCCATCTTGTTAAAATGAAATCTACAGTAAAGGAAGAAGGAAACTTTTTCAATAATAGAAGGGTATATTTTTGCTAAGACACTTATCTTCACAATTGCAAATGAGTTGTTTGTGTGGAAATAGTAGCTTGGAAGAACAACTTTGTTTCATAACAACCCTTCTGATTGTGATGAGTTGGTGAAAGCTCTCATTTTCACATCTTCCTTCTGACACCAAAAAAACCCAACTTTGTTTTCAGATTGCTGGAATGCTGCAGCAAACTCCAGAATTTGCTAATGTTGTTGGTGGGTATAAATGGAATCCTTTTTTGTCTGTGCAACAAGGAATCTGCAGCTGCTTGCTGAATACAAACAGAAAGCAAACTAAGTTAACTCAGAGGATTCTGCACTGTCCGTAAAACTCAAGCAAGATGCATAATCTCAAAGTCTATCAGAGCAGCAGTAAGCAAGCTCCCATAACCTTCTCAACTTGATAGCTTATTGTGGCTCCAACCAGGCACGAGATTTTAGCCTCAAAAGAGGGGGAAGGTGAGTGGATCATGAATCCTATGAGCTCCCACAACCGGAAATCTCCTGCTAGTGAAGAAGGGCTGTGGGGTGTAAAAGGGTTCCAGCAATGGTGAAGAGTGATGCTCTTCTGCAACATATCAGTCCAAACCTCCTCAAGAAAAAACACAATACCATCAGGGAAGCTGGACAGATTTTAGAGTTATTTATAGGCAACCATTAACATATATATTTTGGTTTGTTGCCAAGAACAAACATGGGTTGTAAACTATTTGGAGTATAGAGTAATTCTTTGTGACTTTTAGGCTATATTCTGATGACCTTCTCTTTTCACCAAAACAAACATAGGACTCAGGAAAAGTGCAGTGTACAAGCAAGAAGTACCTTGCCTGTGTCTCAGCTGCTACTCCTGAGAAAAATCTCAACTATTTCGCTCAAAAGCATTTGCATACATTTGAGCTGTTAAAGAGAATAATTTTGTTTAATAAAAAACAACATGTGCAGCAGCACAAGTCTTGCTTTCATTCACAAAGCATTAATTCCAACATTTAGGGGTTTTCTCTCCTTGGTCAAGATTAAACCCATGCACAGTCTGACACCACAGTGGCCGTTTTACTCAGTATAGAATTAGCACTTTTCTGGTTGAAGTTTTAAAACTGAGGAAGACAGATCCAGAAACAGCAGCCTAGACACCCAGCATTTTGTTTCTGTATCAGCCATCATCAGAAGTTTGACCCTGAGATTACAGCTTTACTGTGTCTAGGCTTCTTGGCAACAGAATGACTTAGAACAATGGAGCTGGAGCTCAGAAGGGAATTCCATGCACCTTTGTAAATTTCTACACATTATTTTGCTGGAGACTCCAGAGTCACCTTGTCTCATAATAGTAATCACAGAACTATAAAATCAAATTCCCATTATTGCACAGAGATGAGGTGCAAGAGTTCCAAGCACATTGGAATCATAGAATCATTTTGATTGGAAAAGACTTTTAAGATCATTGAGTTCAACCACTAACCTCACATTGCCAAGCCTACCACTAAACTATGTCCCTAAAGGTTTTGTTCTCAGCTCTTACAAACAATAACAAGACAAGGTTGTAGCCTCAAGCTGCTAGAGAAAGTCCCTCAAAAGCACACACACATTTCACTAGGACTTTGCTTTGTATTAGAAAGGGTAAGAAAAAGTCCCACAGTACTGTAATGAGGCCTATATGTTCCTATTTTTGTGTGCAGTAATTGTTTTTTCTGATTTGCATTTTGACCTAGACTATCTAGCTGTTGATAGGTGACCCAGTTAGTCCTCTCCAATTGTGTCTGTCATTCACATACAATTGTTAATACAAACATAGATGCATTTTAACAGTCACAAGACAAATACAAAGCAAGCTTATAGCAAGGCAGATCTTCAAGCAATGAGTGTCTGGAGAAGCCGAATAATCTCTGAACACTTCTTTCTTCCTTCACTTAACAGAGAACTTAAAGCTCAAACATTACCTACAAGCCTCTTCTGTGTTGCTAGAGAGATCCCTTCCAGAGATCACTCTGGATTTTGCAAAGAGCCAGAACTAGTTATCTCAGTTACACGAGGAAAAAGTGAGAGAAACAGAGTATACTCTGAGGGGAACAGAACATACATTTTGGACCTCAAGACAGGGCAGGACTCCTGCCTGAGCACATCCAGGTAGTATTATGAAGCTGTGATGTTGTTAAGCCTTACAGCTTGATACCGGGTTTTCAGAGCAGAAGTAGGTAAGGTCAGGACATTATAATCAGGCAGTTGGTAAGTAAGCCTGAGACATCAGGCTAATTTCATGCACCTTGCCTTTTTAATATTAAGACTCAGGCACGATGTTAAGCTCTGCTGGGTGAGTTTTCTCAGTTAATTGGTGTTGTTTATAAATTTTATTTCTGCTTGTGCATAATAGATGCAAGCCACATGGTTGAAGGCAAATTTATTTTGGAGTGGAGCTCTTCTGATAGGTGCATGACCAGACTAGCTGCAGAGCTATGTGGGCACAGGAGCTCTGGAAGAAAGTAGTGACATCTGTACAACCAGTACAGGCTGATCATCCCAAATATTTAATGTAAATAAATCCCACGTTTGTAGGCTTAAAACGTCTGTCATATTTCCCTACCTTTGAACCACTTCCCTTTGTTTTATGGGCCTAGAAGTGATCATAGAATCATAGAATTGTTGTGGTTGGAAAAGACCTTTAAGATCATGAAGTCCAACCACTAACCTCACACTGCCCGGCCCATCACTAAACTAAACCATATCCCTCAGCACTTTGTCTATGTGTTTTTTTTAATATCTCTAGGGATAGTGACTGCACCACCTCCCTGGGAAGCCCGTTTAATAACCCTCTCAGTGAAAAAGTTCTTCCTAATGTCCAATCTAAACCTCCCCTGGTGCAACTTAAATCTATTTCCTCATGTTCTATTATTTGTTACTGGAGAGAATGGATCGACTCCCACCTCAGTGCAACTCCCCTTCAGTTAGTTGTAGAGAGTGATCATGTCTCTTCTTAGCCTCCTGCAGGCTAAACCATCCCCAGTGCCCTCAGCCTGTCCTCTTAAAGCCTGTTTTCTATACCCTTCACCATCTTTGTTGTTTGTCTCTGGGAATGTTCCAACACCTACATGTTCTTCTTCTAGTGAGAGGCCCAGAAATTTACAGCAACAGAAATCTGTCTTTATGAGGTTTTGCATGATTGTGAGGTTTTGCTTACTCTCTGTCATGTGGAATTGCTGTGCACTGGACTTCTGTATTGTAACAGTCCAGAGAAAAAATTATTGCAAGGAAGCCAGATATTAACTCCTACTTCCCAGCTTCATCCCAAGCTTGACACCTATTGATTCTGCCTCATACTGAATAAAACACTTCAATGAATAGTTCTAGAAAGCATTATATGGCCAGAGCTAGGAGGAGAAGTTGTCTGGCTGGACAAACCCACCTAATGCTCATTCAACATGTCAAGAATTAGTGACAGAGGTATGACAGATGTGGATGAAGCAGTACTTGGAGAAACTGGGCAGAGTAATTATCTGGAGGGAAGAAAACCAGAGAAAACCACTATCCACCAGCATCTTAATGTAATTGTAAATAGGCTTGAAGGTAAATGTTTTGTGCTTGTTAATGGAAGGTGAGGTGAGTACCATATGCACATGGAAATGAACCCAGAACTTCTGGTCCTGAAACCATGTGTTTCAGAGGAATAAAATCAATGCCTCAACCTACACTGCAGCACATCACTGATGTTCACAGAAGTTTGATTTGAAAAATAACAAATGAGGCCCACTGAAGTCAGAAAGGAAGACAAGACTTCCCCAGTTTGATGGTCCCCCTGCAGAAAAGAGTTAAAAAGTTGTCTCCAACTATTTTATTTCAAGTCTCTTTATTTCTAATATCATTACACTAGTCTAATTTCCTGTGAAGCAACAATCATAAGGACAAAACTTGTTGGCTGCAGAAGAGGAATCAGGTTCTATGATTCATGCAGGTCTCTACAGGGCTCTGCCCAGAAGGCCACCACTCTAAAAGGCCACATAGGAGATGATTTCCTCTGCCTATTCATAAAGTGTAAAAACAGCAAAAGGAACCAAAACTGTCCACAGTAGATCTGAATGAACGTAGCTCTCATACATCTTGCTACAAACTAGGAGGTGAAAGGGAAGGTATAAGTTGCGCTTGGTATGAAAAAAAAGGCTGAAGACAGGGATAAAAACACCTCCTGCCTCTAGGTGAGATAAACATTTAGTAAGACATTGCCATCATACTGTTCACTTGCAGATGGAGCATTTTCTTATGCACAACTATAAGACTGTATTTCCTCATGCCCCATATCTATTTGGTAACTTGCCAGAGTTGGGGACAAAATTTTCTCTTCCAGGTCACTTTATGATAGAAGGCTCCCTTCTGGCATGAAAATCCAGCATACTACCAGAAGGCAGACAGTTCTACCCTGATAATCCTTCTAAGTCACTTTACCCATGGGACACATTAGAGCAATAGTCTTTCAGAAAGCATCTCCTTGTTCTGTAAGTTCTATACTTTTTGTGCTTTCCTGCAGAAAGATTGTTCTCTAGAGTGATCACAAGACTTGCAGGAGCCCATGACTCTAGAAAACAATTTAAAGGGACATCAGATCACTGTGCCAGTGATCGCTAAGGCTTCCCAGGGAGAACAAAGGAATGTACAGTGAAAAGACATGGTAAAATAAAGTCCTTAATGAATAGTACAGGGACAGCAACAGACAAAACTGGGGAGACATCAGGTGTGCTAGCATTCATGTTACCCCCTTGCACATCTCAGTTGCACTCATCCACTTATAGTGTGACTTCACCTGTAGAAAGTTCTTATAAGCTTCTATTTGTGATGTCCTATCTGGTAGAGCAGCAGGATGATGCCTCATGCTGCTGTGGCAGAGCTCTCAGACATGGCAGAGACCTCAGATTGAGTGACTCATTGAATGAGTCTTGGCAAACAACCACCTTCCAAGATTTTTCCTAGCAGCTTGTTACTGCCTTAAGAGATGCTGGGCAGGCACCTTAGCCATTCCAAAGCACTCTTCCCTTTCTCTATTTTAGAATTATCACTAATATTGTCACAGTGAAAGACTATTATTTATTACTGTTGGTTTAAATTAGCTCCTTCATGAATCCCTTAGCAAAGTCAGTTAATCACACTTGGATGAGGATACATACTTGCGTCAAGTAATTAGATTGCCTGCTTGTCCCAGGAGCCAGAATTATCAGACTAATTACAGATAACTCAGAGCTGCTGTGGCGTGTGAGCCACTGTCTTGAGTACAAGGATGCATTGCTCTGGATGACCTGGAATTTTAAATCTTAGCTCTATCAAATGCACATGCCTCTCAGACATGTTTAGTGGGTTGAATGGGTTTGGTGGCCTGCTCTGGCAGGGGGAGTTGGACTAGACGATCTTTCAAGGTCCCTTCTAACCCTTAAGGTTCTGTGATCCCAATGCCCTAGCTTTTTTTTCACAGTGGAAACAGAGCTCCTTGGAAAGTGGTGCCTGAAGTGTCAAGTTTCCCTATTTAGAGGCAAAAAGCTGTCAGGCTGATTCAAATTGTAAGCATATTTACTCAGACCTTTACCATTTTTAATGCAAGCAAACACTGATCTGTGGCCTACAAATTTCAGGAAAGTTTGTGATGCAGAGAATCAAAATTCAGTGTTTGGAAAATCAAAAGTTGTTTCCAGCCCAGAGTTCTAGCACAGGTTTCCAGTCATCCAACACTTCCACTTCAGTGAATGAGTCCAACTCTGCAGATTGCTAATCTTTGTGATTGCAGACAGGCTTTGTTTTCTGCCAGCTCACTTGTCCCAGAAAGAAGGAGTTGTGCAGAACCTCAAACCATACTTTTCCCAAGGAAATTAACTCCAAGCAGAACTTGAACTTTATGATGTCAGCAAATAAATATGGTCCACTGAACTCAAAGGACTGCATAGAAGGAAGAATTGAAGTCTGTTCTTGTTGTACAATTCACAGAACTCACCACATGAGATATGTATTTTAGAGCCACTCTGTATTGTATATTTTTAAAGCAAGGTCTTTCTTTAAGGGACCTGAGTTTGAGGACAGCTGGGCTGAGTGTTGTTTTGCAATGCAGGTTAACCTTTTCCTGAACTCAGCTAAAATGTTGCCTCTTTTCTGCCCATTGAGTTCTTCCCCACTGCTGTCCTCATGAACATTCTGTGATTAATTTCTAGAGTCAGCAGTTGCTGTATGGTGGCTTCTTGAAGACAAAACAGTGGACCAAGTCTCTGTTCTACTACAGCGTTTTACTGCTTCTTTGTTTCTTTGCAGCCTCCCACAAAATCATCACTGTTCTGCTAAGTTTTCCTCCTGTCCGAGGGAAATGACTTTGCCTGGAACACTAGATTTTGGAGCTCCACAACACCTTGTAAGAGTACTTCAACAATAGCTTTTACAGACTCTTTTTTCCCTGGTGTGTTTAGAGTCTGACTTTAGAGTTCAAATGTCTTTGATCTCAAATGTGCCACAACAACATGGAGAAAAGTGAAGAATTACAAAGTGAATGGTAGAAGTGCCAATGAGAGCTGGTCAATGTTCAAGCACCACTTCCTCCAAGCCCAAGATCAGTGTGCCCCAATGTGCAAGAAAGGAGGAAAAGGAGGTAGGAGGCCTCCATAGATGAGCAAGGATCTGCTGGGACAACTCAGGCAGAAAGCAGCCATCTATGAGAGGTGGAAACAAGGGGCTGGCTTCTTGGGAAGAGTATAGGAACATTGCCAGGGCATGCAGGGGTGCAACTAGGAAGGCTAGAGCCCTTCTAGAATTAAATTTAGTCAGGGAAGTTAAGGACAGCAATAAGGCATTTTTCAAGTACAGCAGCAGCAGAAGTATGGTGAGGGGTAATGTGTGCCACTGCTAAATGCTGAGAGTGCCCTGGTGTCTGAGGGATGCAGAGAAGGCCAAGTACTGAATGCCTTCTTTGCTTCAGTCTTTACTGCCAAGGCTAACCCTTGAGAACCCCAGTCCAGCAAGGATAGTAGGATGGCCAGGACAGCAGAGGACTTGCCCTGGGTGGAAAAGGAAGAGGTTAAAGACTTGTTGGCCAAGCTTAAGGCTCATAAGTCAATGGGTCTTGATGGGATGCATCCTAGAGTTCTGAGAGAGCTGGCTGATGTGATTGTTAAGCCTCTCTCTATCATTTTCAAAGACTCATGGAGGACAGGCAAGGTGCCTGAGCACTGGAGAAAAGCCAATGTCACGCCAGTCTTCAAGAAGGGCAGGAAAGATGACCCAGGAAACTACAGGCCAGTCAGCCTCACCTCCATCCCTGGAAAAATGATGGAACAACTCATCCTGAATGTTATCACTGAACATAGGAAGGATAAGATGGTTATCAGGGGGAGTCAACATGGCTTCACCAAGAAGAAATCCTGTTTGACCAACCTGATAGCCTTCTATGAGTGCATAACTGGCTGGCTAGATGAAGGGATAGCAGTGGATGTCATCATCCTTGACTTCAGCACTGTCTCCCATAACATCCTCATCAGAAAGCTCAGGCAGTGTGGCTTGGATGAGTGGACAGTGAGGTGGATCAAGAGCTGGCTGAATGATGGAGCCCACAGGGTGGTGATCAATGGCAGAGTTGAGTTGGAGGCCTGTGGCCAGTGGAGTTCCACAGGGATCGATTCTGGGGCCAGTCTTGTTCAACATCTTTATCAACCACCTGGATGAGGAGACAGAGTGTACCCTCAACATGTTGGCTGATGACACCAAACTGGGAGCACTGGCTGATTCCCCAGATGGCTGTGCTGCCATTCAGAGGGATCTCGACTGGCTTGAGAGTTGGGCAGAGAGGAACCTCATGAGGTTCAACAAGGGCAAGTGCAGAGTCCTGCATCTGGGAAGGAACAACCCCACACACCAGTACAGGCTGGGGACTGACTTGCTGGAGATCAGCTCTGCAGAGAGACACCTGGGAGTCCTGATTGATAATAAACGAAACAGAAGCCAGCAATGTGCGCTCGTGGCCAAGAAGGCCAATGGCATCCTGGGGTACATCAAGAAGAGTGTGGCCAGCAGGTCAAGGGAGGTTCTTCTCCCCCTCTACTCTGCCCTGGTGAGGCCTCATCTGGAGTCCTGTGTCCAGTTCTGGGCTCCTCAGCTCAAGAGGGACAGGGAACTGCTGGCAAGAGTCCAGTGCAGGGCCACTAAGATGACCAAGGTTATGGAACATCTTTCATACAAGGAAAGGCTGTGGGAACTGGGGCTGTTTAGTCTGGAGAAGAGGAGATTGAGGGGTAATCTTATTAATATTTATAAATATCTGAAGGGTAAGTGTCAGGAGGTTGGGACATCCCTCTTTTCTACAGTAGATAGTAACAGGACAAGGGGTAATGGGATGAAGTTGGAACACAAAAAGTTCCACTTAAACATAAGAAAAAACTATTTCACCGTGAGGGAGCAGTGGCACAGGCTGCCCAGAGGGGTTGTGGAGTCTCCTTCCTTGGTGGTCTTCAAGACCCACCTGGACATGTTCCTATGCAACCTGATCTAGGTGAACCTGCTTCTGCAGGGGGGTTGGACTAGATGATCTCTAAAGGTCCCTTCTAACCCCTACCATTCTATGATTCTATGATTCTATGTATGACCCTGAAAAACAGATGGAGGAGGCAGTTTAGCTTGACCAGAATAGATGAACAAACTCTGACAGTGATCTAGGTAAACAGCAAAATCACTCCATTTGGCTTCCTTATGGGTGTGTCAGAGAACGTAATCAAACTCTTATTTCTACAATTCTTCTCCTTTGTAATCTGCTCTTGTCTGAAACAGTTTGCTCTGTTACATTTGAGAATCATACACCCAGCAGTGTCTATAGATGTGATTCTAGCCCCACAAAAAACCTGAGCCTGTACTCAAACTATGCAATTATGCAAAGCAACCATCAGGATTCAGAGGTGACAGAAGGGGTTTTAGTAACCAACATACTTCTGCACAATGAAAACACTATACACAGATGGACAGAAGCAAATTTGCCCAGGCAGCCCTGGGGCAGAGACAATTGTACTCAGCTTATCTATTTTTGCTTCCTCTGGCACAGAAGCTTCAAGCTTTCTATTTTATAGTTTAGCTTTCTTTTTACTCAGGCAAAAAAAAAAAACCTTATGAGTTTAAAAGGCTCTCAGTCTTTCTGGAGAGATTGCTACAGAAAGGGCTCTTTGGATACTGGCCCACATCAGGGTCAACAGCAGCATTCCTTGTCTTTCTAAGTTTTGAAAGAAGTTGTGGCATTAAAGGCAGGTTGAAATTGCAAAGCCAGCCTTGCTTTTTTTTTTTTTTCTTTGCAATGTTAGTATCACTGCTTCATTTCCAGCTTCAGACAGTAACTATCTTTATGTGACTTTCCACATAATTCAGATGACAATATTTCACCTAGTAAACCCTGCTCCATTGACTGCCACAGGTTTTATTCTTTCCATTACACTATTGTGGAATACTAAAAAAATAGCCCTTGGGTTATTGAGTACCTTTACCATGAGTCTGGCTCACACAGCTGCAAGGAAAGTGAGCATGCAGGAGTCAGAAATGCTGTGTAGAGTGTTGTGTAGGGTTCTGATGGTGTGCAGCAATGGGCTTTAGCAATGTGAGGGCTGTTGAGCTGACAGTGACAAGGTTCATTTGAACTAGAAAAGGTTACAGGTCAGCTTCACTCACAGGACCAGAGAATCAGAACCTGGAGTGACAAGATATTCCAAATAATTACCTCATGAATAGCAGAAGCTGGGAAAAATAAGGTAAAAGACAAGCTTTAGTAAACATTTTAGCTTCAAATGGGCTTCCTGGAGATCTGGCTAATTTGCTAGTGTGTAAATGCAGCAGAAAATGTAACTGTTTCTACCCAGAGGCTCTGCTAACCCTGTATTGTCCCAAGGGCATAGTCCTGTGTAGGTACAGTAGCCCACTCACAGTGGTCCCCATTTAGGCTACTCTTGGTCTAGTTCATGTTTATCTTCATTCCAGGACAGACACAGCTCAAGCCAAACAGTCAGACAAATGACAGTTTTGGGGAATGAGACAGGAATGTAAGAGACTATATAAACACAGAGGTTGTGACAAGAGATTGTTTATCTGACACAAACAATTTCCTAATACCTGATGAGCCTACTAGACAAAAGCTGAAGTAGAAAGTTGTGTTGAGAACAGGTTGACACATACATTAAATGATGCTTCCTTGGCACCAAGGAATTAAAAGGACACTTTCCAGTCCTTAATATTTGGCAAAGCATGGGATACTTGCCCATGTAAGAAAGGGAACAGTCCCAAGGCTGTCTCTTGGGGATACAGCTCCACATGTTGCTCCATATGTTGCGAAAGTGAAGGATGCTTATCATGAACAGTTCAAATCCTTATTTGAGAGGTATTCAAAACTGTGAAGAGCACATAAACAGTGATAAAGGTGACATAGACAAAGAATTTGCATATTGGGATAGGTTTCTGGTAGCTAAGGGCTGGCTAGTAAAGGAAACTTCTTGAAAGGCTGAGCACTCAAAAGGTGAGGGAACTTCTCATCCAGGCTCAAGCTGAAGCTAATGATCCTTTTTATATTAGGTGGCACTTCGAAGTCAAATCAGAGTCCTATTCTAAGCATCATTTTCTTTGCATATGTGAAGAATTCTAGTGTCAGATCACATCCTGTGAAAATTTGCCATAGACTAAGTACAACTTTCAGGAACTGCCACATTAGCCATTCCTGGTGTTAATACAATGATCTATCTTCATATATAAAAAATCTATTCCAGTTGCTGCCACAATTTGATTTATGAATGCTAATATGGGTGAAATGAACATAGAGCTAGGCCCACAGTCCTTCTTTACTGACAGTCCTTTATATTCCTGTTCAGAAGAATGTCAGGCCATAAAAAGTTGCTGGTGAGCCACTGAACTCTTTTTGCCTTTGTTTCCAAAGATCACATTCTGATAGCAACAGTATGACCTTCCTTTTCCACTTATAAAATAGAAAGCCGAGCTAACATATCATAGTATAATCAGGTGCTGACTACACAGACAAAGGGATCCATAAATCATGAAGACACAGCTTGAGAGGCTATTGGATACCTTGCCTGGTATCTGGACATTAGCTTTGCAGGACTGAAATACAAAACTGGCATGCTTTTTGCAAGAAGGTTTCTCTATTAAAAAAGCATCGGAAACTGAGCAGCTTCACAAAGGCATTTTGAAGAGTTTTTCCTGATCCATTGAAATTGCCTTCTGTTTTTTTGGTTGAACTGTTAATGTATTGTGGTATTGCTTTTACTTCAGAAAGCCTGCAAAGTTTGCCAAACACTATGCACAGTCCTCCTGATGTATTTATGGAAAGGAATCCAGGCTTTGCAATACATGACTACTTAATGCTGCAAGTAGTGAAACAGAACATTCCATCTTTCCATGAACCCCTACCTAGGCTGTGACTGTGCTGAACTAGCTCTAGCCTTAAATCATTTTCATTTCCATGGCTCAGTGCAACTGCTACTACTTACCTGAAGAGCTAAGCAGCAAGTAGCCAAACAGACACCCAGGGTATTATTTACTGCAATGCATTGCCCTTTAAGTGAGAAAATTTCAGGCAAATTAATTTTTAAAGTATCACTTCACTACATGAAGCAGTTGAGCTTTTCTGGGAACAGGTTTCCATTCAAATTCAGTCTTGGAAGGAGAAGCTTTCCTGTCTTAATGACTACATTCAGAGACACCTGAAAAGCATGCACTGAGTGAAGACAGTGAGAAACATCCAGATTAGTTCATCCCATAGTTTTAATTTTCTTCTGTTTCACCCCTTCAATCTATTTAGGCAATCATGAATATTGAAATCATAGATGGTCTTAATTTTAGTTTACACAAAGGGATATTAAGCATTCCCACTGAACCAATGAGAAGAGGGCTAAAGTAGCCTTCACATGTTTGAAAGTTAGGCTCAGATGGGACCGTTGATTTTGGGGAATACTTGAATGATTTGACCCAAATTGAAGAGCCATTTCTTCAGAATGGATTCAGCACCTATGCTCTAAAAATCAGCTTAGTAAACCCTGTAAAATGCACACAGGACTTGCTTAACATCATGAAAAACAAGATTACTGAAATTTCACTAAAAGTCAAGAATTGAATGAAGCAGCATTCCCAGCACTTCTGAGGAACAAGCAGTGAACTTCTGCCACTCTCAAACCCTGTCCTTGTTCTCTAACAAGATGCTAGTTAGAATCTGGCTGGCTCATTTATATATATATAAGCTAAAATCAAGATGATGCAAAAATTTTCTGTGTGCCAGTAGCCCAAGCCAGGTTGCTTATGGACAAGGAGGAGAAGGGATAAAAATGCCTCCAGTCCAATGGGGAACTTAAGAGAGTACTATCTTCTTCACTGAAGAATTAAGGGATTATTTAATTAGGAACTGTCAGATTCAAAAGTGTTAAGTAGCCAATGTGGTAATTTTCCTTATTAATCTTTTATACATCATCTGTTTGTTGGACAAAACAGAAGCTACTGGGTTTAGCATAGGAGTCATGAAATATTTTTAAAACATTGCTTCTCCTTTGGGAAACCAGAGTAATTCTTGCAGAATATCTCCTGCAGCTTTCCCATAGGACAGCTCTTATTGTTTTAGACAGCTGGTATTTGTTTCATGTTAGCTATGTGGTATGACAAATGGCTTGCTGCTGCTTTGCCAGTGATTTGTAAGGCAGAAATCCACCACTGTCAGTGCATCACAGAAGTGAATAAATTTAAACACATCAATAATTACAGTGAAGACATTCTCTGGTCAGAGTCATTTGTTTTCCTAACACAAAAGGATGCACTCTGAAATTCATTGCAATACATAGTTAAAACCAGGTTTCTAGAAAAGCTACCACCTTACAGGAATCAATCAAGTTACAGTCAAATCTATTAGGAATTGCACAAGCAGTACGTTCTTGCAGTTTTATTTGTTATGTTGAGAGGAGATTTGCAGGATATATTCTGCATTTCCCTATACAGGCTGTGTTGCTGCAGTCAACTCTGTTCACTGCACTAGCCCTGGTTTGGCTTCCCACTGTGCCCATGCAGTTGGAACCCTAAAAAATGAGGCTGTTTCTTCAACAGACCTCCTCAATTCTTTGAAGGGCCTATAAAGTTGCCATAGAAAACAGAAGACTCT
The DNA here is from genome assembly GCF_028858725.1 of Colius striatus. Lineage (NCBI taxonomy): Eukaryota > Metazoa > Chordata > Aves > Coliiformes > Coliidae > Colius > Colius striatus. The sequence continues at coordinate 35,171,377 of NC_084790.1, forward strand.
CAGCTCTGCTTGCTTCTAAGGACTAGTACCACATCATCTTTTTTAAAATCCTTGAAAAGAGAGTGACCAGCAAGGAAGATGTTCCTTGAAAAAGTTTGCACTTTGTGCAGCTTTTCCAGAAATCCATAGCTACATCAGTGTAATGCTCAACTCCTATAAAGAGCTTGCAGGAGTAAGTTGCTTTCCTGTGTCATGTCTTAACTGCTGTTAAGTCTCCTTTGGCACATCTTACTTTTCAGATGCAAGTTCCCCTCACTCTTCATTGAATAAGCTACATAAGCTCTTTAAGAAAGATTTCTGTGTAGCAGTCAACTGTATTGTCTCCTGGTGACTACCTCATATCACATTATTTCTGCTGTGAGTCTGAAGTTGAAGCTCTACATAATAGGCAACAACTGCAAAAAGAATAGTAATGTCTGCTCTGCCAATACAACAGCTCTCCAGAAAATGCCAGGACACTCTGCTCCTATGGGCACACCCTTCTTTACTGGGGTATTTCACCATCTGTGATACCTTCAGCCTCACCTCTCCTACACCCATAGAAGACTAAGCACGGAAGTACTATGAAAAGTCAACTTTGATGTAGAAAAAGATCACGCATAGCCTTGGTTAGCTGAATTAATTACAATTGCTTTTCATGTGAAGTCTAAGCCTTAGGATACTAACTGTCCCTGCTAACATGAACAATGGGTATTTTTCACACTGAATGTCAGAAGCAAACAGCTCAGAGGAAGACACAGAACAGCCACTCGCTGCCAGCAGGACTACAGCAAGTCCTTTCTGGAAGCTGAAGCCGTAAGACTCATCCAAATAGTCATGTTTCAATAATACACTTGGTATCTACTTCACTTAATTCATTTATTTCTGTTATGATTCAATATATCAAAGTTTTATCATGATAGATCTCTGTATCAAGTGTCCCAAAGCTGTCATACATACTTACAGAAACATAGTTTTGTATAGAAGTGTAAATGCTTTTGCTTTGCCAGTTTACAGATGGCCATACTGGTGAAACATTGCCATATTTTGCAATAAAAAATGCATTACCTGTTAAACCCAATGAAGTTGATACTACTTACTTGAAATTATTTCCCAGAGAATTATTCAAATTCACATAACTGAACTACTTCTTGCTCAATAGCACAAAAACACTTTGACCACCATGAAGGTGAGTTATTTGTTTCCAATCCACAGTAAAGGAAATGCTACTTGGAATTAAGCCTTATAAACCCTTACCTAAGCTTTGGTAGGACTGGAATCTGAAGCAGCTCTCTCTTTGGATGGCAAAGCTGATGCTGGATCGAGGAGAAACAGACCAGCACTTTGTGAGGGGCAGCTTCCTGATGTGGAAGCAGGAATCCAGACAATCAGAGAAGGCTTCTTTCTCTTCTTGATGAACAGGCAGAGACACATGCACATGAGCACACACACACACGTGATTACAACATACAGGGATTTCATGTTCACGGCAGTAACAGATCTGGGTGTCCAGGGCAGCTTTAACTCCACCTCAACTCTGGCAACCAGGAAGACTCTGCATAGCAATTTTAGCAGAAACATGAAACATCTTCTCCTAACCAGCTTTTCTTTTGCTTGCCTACACTTAGCATTTTGGCCATGAAAATAAGCCCACATGCTAAGCAAATAGATACCTTTTCATTTGGGTTTCAGGTCTGTCCTTTAAATCTTTTATTCCTGATGCAAATGATCCTATTGCATAAATAATTCACAGCTTCTTATCAAAATTGGGATAGCTGGACACAAAAAGTGATGACTGATAATCTGCAAGTCTGAGTAACTTCTAAGGTTACAACAAGGAAGTATTAAGAATATCTTCCATTCCTGAGCTGGATCACACACTCAAAGAATCACTCCTGCTGATAAAAGACAGGAGTTGTGTGGCTCCATACACAATAAACCTCCCTTCACTAATAAGCTTTCACATAGGCTATGAAGCAAAATACACAGTATCACTAATTTCAGGCTTCACATCAACAAATTCAGTTTTAGGAAACTGAAGTTAAGCACTTAAAATATACTGACAGCTTTGAATTAAAAACTTAATTTCCTGAGTACTCTTGGTTTCCATTGATTTTATTTTATTTTTATTGTTGCTAGCCCACAGTTCCCAAGAAAATGTCAGTACATCCAGTTCCAAGGAAAACCGGAAACTTTCATAAAGCTGATGAGTGAAGAGCATCCATTTAAAAAAAAAGGTTTAGAAGCCATCTTAGCCTGACTTCTGCTATTCTTCCCCTTAAAGCAGCCTCCGGGAAGCATTTTGAGGAGAATTTTAGGAAGTATCGACTGGATATGGGTAACTTCATATTTACTCAGTATTTGACTGGTTTTCATTGTTATTGCCTATTTATCTTATCATCTTGCTCATTAATAGTATCAAGGCATTTGTTTCCTACCTAAGAACATCTTAAAGTGGTCTCCAATGATTACTAAGTACATTTTCAACTCAAGTTAGTTCAAAAAAAAATGCAAAGTATGGATAGAAAAGTAAGGAACATAAAGTATGAAAAAAAATCCCAGTATGGATTGAAGCTCGTACCCATCTCTGGATTGCATCTACATGTGTAGGAATTCTGATAGAGTGCAGAGAGACTGTACAGTACATACACTGATTTCATTGCACTAACAACCACACTGCAGTAAAAGCAAGAGGAGTTTAGGAGCTCCCGGGTCTTAGTGCCTCTTTACCCTCAAAAGGGAGTTACTAGCTTTACGCATTACAAGCCTATAGTTCAGTACTGTCCCCACAAGACAGAATTTGGTCTTGCTTTTTTTGACAGTTTGCTCTTAAAACAGCTCTTTCAGGAAGAGGTTTGTAGGCAAAGTGCTCGCCACAACTCCAGAGATTAAAATCAATGATAGAGAGATGAGCTCAATCACAGTAGTAGCATCTTCAAAGAGAGATTGACTTCTGATTGCTCAGTTTGGTACCACTGGCCTGTGTATGAGAAAAGGTTTCAGATAAAAAACTGCCTGTAGCTATTCCTGTTTGTCTTACAATCCCTTGTGTGCCAACTGGTGCAAAATCTGATCAAGTCTGACAACATGGTGGCCATGTGCCTACAACACTGCGACAGAATTTTGTCATCTGGTTTGGATAATAGTGGCACACTAATCCTAGGAGAATTTTAACCATTACCTACTTGCTTAGCTTGTCATCCAACTACTGCTTCTCTTGAACACTGAAAATGCAAAAGCACCATAAAGATTCAGCTAAATGAAGAAATTACTTGTTTTAACATTGAAAAAAATATTTTCACAGTCAAAACCAGAACCACACTTGCTTCATCTAACTAATGAATTTGGGGAATTTATACTTTGGTATTTAATATCATTAGTTAATTCCAAAATTGTCATATATTTTCCAGTTGTTGAATGACAGTTAAATGAAATTTTCAGACTCTCACTATAACAAGCATCCTACAGGATTGCTCAGCTAAACACAAGACAGAGACCTGACCATCATTATTTGGTTAACAACAAGGTTTTGTTCCTGTTAGAAGGACTATGTTAGGTTTTTTCCTTCTGCAGTAGAAGGAACTCAGTCCACCCCAAATCCAGTGGAGAGAAAATTCTTGAACAGTGGTAAGCTTGTCCAGAAATGTTATGTTTCACAAAGATCCAACATACGGATTCAGCTTGTAAGCAGAGTACCCAAAAGACACTGGCTTCAGATTTGTAAAGTCAACAACTATGGAAACCCAGTACTCATGCACTGTCAGAAACAACAGAGTTGGTTTTGTTGTGTTTTCAGAAAGTAATTCCAACTGAGAATCTGATGGCTTACAAACACTCATTTCCTAAAGGAGACTTTTAACAACAGTTGGACAGCTCTTTTTGCAGTAGAATGATCAACATGATCCAGGCAATCTTCCATTTTCACAAGCCTTCCTTTCAACTTCCCTACTTGTGCCACTCAGGGAATCTGAAATCAGAAATCCCTTCTTCATACACTGTAACTGTGGTAGTCTGTTCCTGAAAAACTGAATGTTTAAGGTACAGTTCCAAGACAAAAGTTGCCCTGGGGTATTTTTATTAGTCCAGGAGCCAGAAAAAAGGATGGACTCGCTCCTCAGGCAGCAAGGATTCCCTGTCTACAGTCTTTCAATGTTTCTGTCACTTCAACATCTAACAAATGATTTCCAAAAGCTAAAATACGTCATTTTCCCCAGACCCTGCTAGACAGCCTGTGCTCTGAGTTGCTCAGAGAAAAAGTACTCTAAGCAAACAGAGTGAAGAGCTGCTAGTGCATCCTCCATGTAGTTCATAATTCTGACCTTCTAACGTTTCACTCAGGTATACAACAAACAAATCCATGGGATGTGTCATTTGCAATGCTCCTGGCAACAAGAAATTCAAATTGCTCCTCAAAGAGCACATTTCATTCCTCTCTAGTTCAGACATCTTCCTCTATCCCACCACTAAATGCACAGTGAAGTTACTATATAGACATTTGGTCTAAAGGCTGCCTTCCTGGAGGTGTTAAAATCCATTAGATGATGTAAGATGTTGTACACAAACCCTGGGGAATTAAAAGTCAATTTATCTCCCATCTGGCACTGAAGGAGACAGGGTAGTGAGAGCAAGTGAAATGTGTCAGCTTATTTTCCTTTGCTCCTACTTAGCCAATCAGCATATAACTGGTTTGGTAGAAAAGAGGCAGGTCTGAAGGAAAGGAGCAGAGCAGGAAACAGCAACAGAAGAAGAGAGAGAACTGTTAACTGCTAACTAGCTAGGTACTAGGCTTTGTACACTGCATGACCAAGCACACAACAAATACACATTTGTGGAAGTGGAGCCATAGAAGATAACAGGGTTACACTTCAAGTATACCAACATTATCATCATCTGAATGACCAGGGCAAGAAAATGGAGATGTGCAGCCCTCCGGCAAATAAACTACTGTTTGGGTATCATTATGCCAAGTGATGACCTGTGTAATGGCTCCTGGTGGTGAGCTAGTACTGTAAAAGTCTGGCTCTAGAAAGTCTGGAATTTCCTTTGAGTCTACACCTTGCTCCTGTTTGTGAGTTTTTAGTCAGAAGTGTAGCATCTCAAAACCTGTGAGAGGAGAATGGAGGGTCAGGGTCTGTAACTTCCTCAAACCAAAGTGTGAGCAAACCTGCCCTCAAAATCCGATTCAAAAATCTAATTTGGCTCTGCAGTTTTCACAGCTGAGAGTAGACTCCTCATATAAGCATGGGTCAAATCTCAGAGGACTGAGCTATTTTGTTATAGAAGATACATACACGCATGTTTTCAAGTGAAATATCCTGGGTGATCAACACATCTCCATTTTCAGACACAGTCATTCAGATAAAGACCACCGCCACCATGTTTCCAGTGTTCAGTTCATTGAACTACCAAGAAGCAGAGTTAATCCAGTTTTAGACTTGGGTTAATACCTGGTTAGCTTAGGAATGTACTTTTTACCATGCTATTTAAGTTCACAACAACTTTTTGCTTCTTAACAGTGATCTGTTGCAGTAGTTGTTCAAAAATGCTCTAGGCAAAGATAACATTATTTGACTGAAACATGGGATTTTCCCATAGAAGACCTTCACTGAGATTTTTCCACTAATTCTTGTGACTTCTCTTTATTTCTTCTAGCACATGTCATCTCCTACCTGCTCTGCTCCAAGAGCTGTATTTCATAGGATCTCCAAAACACTCCTTCATTGGAGCCCATTTTTTCCCCGAATCAAGAGACTTCTGCAGGTGTCTTCTTATTGTTTGCAGGTTTCCGCGAGAATGAAATCACTGCTGGAATTATAAAAGCTAGGCAATATAAACTGTCCTTTACCTCTGGCTATAGAGAATCTTCATTCATGTGGGGATCTGTCATGCTCTGACATCTCCACAAGTAGAAAGGTAGTAAAGCAGTCCTACTTCAAAAATATCAAGGGTAACAACCACAGCTGACACCAGTATCTTTCAGGCTCTGTCTGAGTGAATAGAACTAGGTCTTCTAACAGTAGTGTTTAGAAATAAGCAATAGCTTCCAAAGGCAATCAGGAGTTAATCCCAAACCTGTTTGTTAAGTCCAAGTAAGTCACTCAGACCCTGATGCAGGGCTTTGTAGACAGTTATGTGTATGAAGTACCAATGTCTGCCTTCAAAGTGAAGTCCTTGGGACAGTCTTGTTACACCAAAAGTAAGGTAGGTGCCAAAATATAAAGAAAATTGAGTTTTCATTTCAACTTACTCAGTCTAGGGTTTTACAAAGTTTCCCAAGTGCTGATGCTGTGTTAGACTCAGACTCATCTCATCACCAGAGTTTGCAGCATCACTCTGTGGAGAGTAGCTATTTTTTGTAGTTTTCTCCCAGGTAAGAGCTTTTATAGAAGTGCCTTAAGAAGACACTTGTTCTTTGAATTTCTTATTAACTTTAACTCAACAATTTACCCTGAGCCTACAAAGTATCATCAATTCCTAAGACGCAAGAGCCAGGAAGATTGCATTTCATGTGCTTCATTATGCTTCATTGACAGAGGATTGAGAAGCTATTTAAAGGGACCCTGTGGGATCTGTAATATTTAAAGCTTTTTAAAGGGACTCTCAGAGTCATGTCAGAGGAACATGGTTAGTATTGTAAGCCTGGACAGTCGACCAGTGAGGTGTGGGCAGTTGAGTTTCATCAGACAGTCAGCTTGGACTAAATACATTTAGCTGTAAACTACCTTTCCTCTGTTTAATTGGAAGCTCTACCAATTTGCACACACACTATATTTCTAGCAGTGTGTGCCTATCAGATTACCTGATAGCTTCAGGCAGACCTTTTTATTTTGCAGGGCATGGTGTGTTTGTAACATATTCTTGGATGTTTTGTGAATCACTAAATCATTAAAGGCAGACATCATCTGATTAGGACTATAAACTGCATCCAGCTCAAAATTGCTTTGTTTCACTAATTAATGTCACTGGTTAATGTAAATGTTTGTTACTAAATGAGCACTTTATGTATCTATTACAGAAGGCTGCATGTCAGCAGGAATTTAATGCTTGAAAGTTCTGATGCCTCCGGTTGTAACAGTGTTCATGCATTGCTGTGACTACTGCTAAACAAGTGAGAACTGACATTTGCAAAATATGTGTCTCACTACTTGTGTATTCAAATTACTGGTGGAATGAGACTGTTTGTCTGCTTCATTTGTCATTAATACTGATAATATTCCTGGTGCTATAGTCTGAAAGAGTTTGTCAAAAGCTTTAGGTAACTCCTTCATCAGAAGGATCTCACATCTTACTTTTTGCCTGCACATCTCCATCCATGATGGGATGAGTATCAGAGGTATCCATCCTACATTAATAGGATGATATCAGGATTAATCCTACTGTTAAATAGAGACAGTTCATGTCCCAGCTCTGAAGCCTCCCTCACCAGAGGCACTCTCCAAATGACAACCAAGTCTTCTGGACAGTGCTACGGGAGGAGAAGAGACCATAAACAGTGATGGAAGAACAATGGAGTAAATCAGGATTGACCTGGCTGCACCTGTATGGCAAGCAGACACAAATACAGGGAAACCAGGAGTTAAGGAAGAATCTTCTTTCCCCTCATACATCCTTCAAAATCAAATCTGGTTTTGAAAATCAAAATTGAATCAAAAGTTTGATCTGCTGATATCTCTAAGCAACATCTCTTATACTGCTTAGGCTTCTATCCTTATTCAAAGGATACATACATCAAAGGACAGACTTGACAGAGTGGAGTGGTGGAGTTGTGTGTACAAACTGCATGAGTTGTTAACTCCATTTCTCATATCTAACTATTAAAACATGTGCTTCCCAGAAGGAAAAAAAAGCCAGTCCAGATACTTCCTGAGTTAACTTTGTAACAAACTCTGATTCACCTAGGCCACTTTACACAATCAGTTTGTCCAATTTTGGCATATGAGGAAAGATTTGGTAGTTGGATGCAGGGATGTGTTTACTTCATGATCTTCTGCTTTAATTATCTTTTAGCCAAGACATCTACTGGTCTCTGAAATCCACAGCTCAGTCATCAGTTTCCTGGATTTGAGCATCTACTTAAATGAAAGGACTGCTATCTGCAGATGGAGCTAATAGGTTTATTGCTCAGAGAGAAGGAAAAGTACGTAGCTCTGAGCTTATACATTAGAATTTCAAGGGAAAGAATCTGAGAAGCACAGTAGTTTTATTTTGTTATAGCTGATTTTACTCAAGGTGGTGCGAATTTCCCAATTAGATGAAACATTATTGAGATTACAGATCATAAGATATAGTTTACAAGAGAAGAGATGGCATTGTTGATGCATCTTCTAAAATGTCCTTCTCAGACCTTGCCTAAGAATTGCCCAGTGCTATTGTGAGAGGCACAAAGTTTTATTTTTATATGAGTATATTTTGATAATGCAAGGTATTAGTGATACTGTCAACAGATTTACAGGAGGTTCAGCAATGGAGGAGCTGAGTTCGTAGCAGTCAAACTTTTAGATTCTGTGAACAATACCACAAGATAAAGCTGTCCAGTAAAATGCAAGAAGATTGTATGTCATACTAAAGTTCTGCTGTGCATCCATCTGTGAGAAACTCCATGACTGCACTTCAGTACAGCAGTGGTCAGTATTTGAAGGCTAGCTTTATATCTGATACAGAGGCTCAGTAATCAGTCTCCTCCCCACATGATCTTTCAGGTTGCAAATTTGAGCCAATAGCTCTTCATGCAATTCCTTTACACAGGAATGAAGATCAGATACTAGTGGACTTAACCTCATCCTTGCCAAGTAACTGGATCTCAGTTCATGCTGAGGTTGCAAGAGTAAGAAACTTCATAGGCTTCAGTCATGGAAAATACTTGCTTCCCTTAGCGAGGGCTTATCCTCCTGAACTCTCTTACCCTTGGCTCCCAAGCAGAGCTTTGCACTCCTAGTAAGAAAGGCAGGCCTGTCAAACAAGCATTTCCAAAGCTTAAGGTTGACCCCCTCCCTGTTCCTCCCTGGCTGCAGATGCCAGTGGTGGGCTCACTGTGGGAGGGACCTCATTAGCCTCCTGCAGGAGCTTTGCTCCCCAGCCCCTCACAGACAGCTCCAGTGTTACCTTGTCTCTTCAGGAACGGGCTGGCCCCCTCAGATCCTGCTTTTCCCACTGCCAATGGCTCTGTGGACATGCAGCATTACAGGGGTGCTCTCCTGGGTAATGCTCTCCATCCCCTCTTCCTCCCCAGAATCAGCACAGGGGGGGCCTTGCCCATGGAAGGGCATTGGGATCCCCCCATCCCCATAATTGAGCATCCTGGATGTGTCCCCATCACAGCCTACCTGAGGGTGCTACTGGGCTGGAACCAGGAGCAGGGCCAGCAATGGCTCGTGGGGGTGGCCATGGGCCTTGGGCAGAGTTGGTTCTCTTCAGATCTGCAAGAAGAGAGCAGAAGTGTTTCAGGTCATGGGGCTTTGCCTGTGTTGTGGAGGGATTTCAGCCCAAACTACAATCAGAAGTTTTACAGAGAGGGAACTGGGAGACTGGAACATGTGTGTGAGGAGGAAAGGCTGCAGATTCTGAGGCTGTTCAGCCTGGAGAAGAAAAGGCTAAGGGGGGACCTTATCAATGTTGATCAATCCCTAAAGGGTGAGTGGCAGTATGTTGGGGCCAGTCTTTGTTCTGTGGTGTCCATTGACAGGACAAGGGGTAATGGGGATAAGCTGGAACACAAATAGTTGCACTTAAACACAAGGAGAAACTCCTTTGGTGCTGAGGTGAGGGAGCTCTGGCCCAGGCTGCCCAGGGAAGGTCAGAATCTTCATCCTCTACACTTGATCATGTCTGGCTCTACCCTAAAGAAAGAGCTCCAGGTGAAAATTAAGCTTAGAGCTGGCTGAACTAAAACCCCACAATATAAATCAGGAGGAAGGAGAGATAGAAAGATTGGTAAGGAGTAGGTCCATTATGGTTCAAAGGAAGCATTTGTAACCATGTGATCAGTAGGAACAATTGAATGCAGTGGCATTATGCACACTTCTTGCTTGCTATAGTGATTTCACAGCCTAGAAATGGACAAGGAGATCAGAAAAATGGCTTGCTTCAACCTACTTTCTCCTTTACTTTGAAAGTTGTCTGTGTGAGGTGAGCACTGCCCTCTGCTCTGACTACCATGGGTGCTAGAGGAACAAACCTAACCAAGAGCTGACAGTGTCTAGTCCTTATTGTGAAGGTGAAGGCCCTGGAAAAGACCGTAAGAACACTCACACAAATATCCAAACATTTGTGGACATTTGTTTCACTGGTGTCCAGCAACTCTACCAGAAGGAAGTAGGCACTGAAGGCTGGAAGTTGTTATAATGTTGTAGCTGCACTGCTGTAAGGTCAAGCGAGTTCCTAAAATGTGTAGGGAGGATTCATGTCTCTCTTTTCAAGTATTAGCTGAACAGTGTATACCTCTGCCCACAACACCAGAGCTCTAAAATACTGCAATGGTCTCCATGGAAATAGACAATATCAGGCTGGTCTATTGGTGTCAATGTTTTTAGTCAATTTTTTTAGTAAGTTTACTTTTGAGATGTACAGGCACCTTGGAATCAAACTATGTTACCTTTAATTCTTCCCAGTCTCTTGCACATGGAAATAGGTATGGCAGCTGTCCACAATCCCTTTGCTCCCTTCTCCCTTTCTTCCTTCTTCAAACAGAAAATCATGATCAAAGTGCTGGCAGTTACAACATCTTGCTGCTGAGAAATTTTTTAAATAAGTAATTTTAAACTTTACACCTGTTGGGATTTCTTACAGTATGGAAATTTTGTATTCTTAGGTGCTTCTGAAAAGAGACACTGGTATCCCGATCACAAGTTAATGCATAATGAATAAAATCCTTGCTTTTACCAATTTCGACCGCATTTTTTTTTTGTGATTGATCTCCTTGAAGGAAATGTAGAGAAACTGGTGAACTTCATTCAGGAAATCGCAGAGGCACTTCTCCCCAGCCCATCCTTGCCTGAAAGGGAGGTTATGGATAAGAATCACAGAACGGTAGGGTTGGAAGGGACCTTTAGAGATCATCCAGTCCAACCCCCAGCTCAAGTGGGTTCACCTCAATCAGGTCACACAGGAACATGTCTAGGTGGGTCTTGAAGACCTCCAAGGAAGGAGACTCCACAGCCTCCCTGGGCAGCCTGTGCCAGGGCTCCATCACTCTCACAGTAAAGTAGTTTTCCTCATATTTCAGAGGAACTTTCTGTGTTTTATCTGATAGTGATCTTTCATCTGGTCTAGTGGATTAAGTCAGTAATTTTATGTCTTAGCATTAAAAAATGCATCACTCAAGTGACAGGAATTGGGATGCATGTGCACTTCCTGGGGAGCCAGCAGGACTGTAGTAGTGAGATGAACACATTCATGAACTTCCCTATCTGAAATATCCCAATGACCAGTGTAAATTCAGAGTCACTATAAGTGGCATAACAGGTTTGTTTCTGTCTTCTTTGGTATGAAGTGTCAAACCAGCTGAAAATGCAGCTATCCATCACATGATTGCAGCAGCTAACCATCACATGGTTGCAGCAGCTGTTCCCCGCCTCCTATGGTTCAATGCCATTTTATATACAGCAACTAGGAATGCTGCTCTACATATTGGCAATATCAATATTCCTGATCCAACATTTCAGATGAGAAGAAATCAGCAGTAAAATGAAAAGGGACAGAATCTGTCTTCCAAGTCTGAATGATCCAGTTTTTATCTGGAGACTTCTCTTTATTTTTGGTTTGTCAAGCAAATAAGGGGTAAAGCTTCAGTGACTAAGAACCTCTCCTTTTAAGTCAAGTTTGAAATAATCATTTACCTACTGCAGTCAATTTTTCTGGCTTTGACAATATAACCCAATGGTAGGAGCATTGGGGGTATTACATTTTCTTTTAAACTTTCTCTTTTTTTTTACTTTTTTCAAACATCTCTGACTGTTGCAATGGAAAAAAAAAGAAAAAAAAGTCACCCTTGTTTTTTGAACCTTGCCAATTCTTGCAGTAGGCTGTCTCTCAGAAAAATGGAAATTGGTGATCTGAGTCTGAATGCATTGCAGCTCTTGAGGAACCAAGTGGAAGGGAAGGATTTTCTACACCTTTTTAAGTACCGATTGCTGTTTTCTTCTGGGGAATCAACATACAATCTGTAGTAAGGACCAAAATTAAAACTTTAAGAGTCTCCTCACATTAGTCTGCTCAATTTTCTCCATAGAAATGCTGGATTTTTCTTTCCTCTATCCATTGTAAGGCACTAAATTTCTCTCCAGGGTCTTCCTTACTGTTTTCAGTGCCATCATTTCTGGGTTTGAGGAAGAATCCAACAAGATGAGGTCAGGGTGACTAGGAAAATCTGCATTTTGGAGCACATCAGATTGAGAACTGCAAAGATGTTTCAGTCTTCAGAAGGAAAATGTGTTTCAGATCCAGCTCTATTTACCATTGCCTTTTCTCCCAAGGCAAAGATGAAAGGTAAATCAATTGTTCTGTCTTTTGGTACAAAACTGCATGAACTAAGAAGAGAAAGTGTGGCCTTAGTTGCCTAAGTACTTCTGAGAAGCACCTGCACACAGAGGAGGAAAAACTGGCAGCTGTCTACAAAGACAAAAACCCCATGTAATCCAGTGTCCTGTCTGATAGCAGTAGCACGTAGGGAAAGACCACATGAACACAGGAAGCAGTTTGCATTCCTTCTCCCATTGAGTCTCAGCTTCTGGAAGTCAAGGGCCCAGACCTCCTCAACAGGAGAAAATGTCTTCCTACATGATGGTCCTTAGATTTTTTTGTCTCTGAATATGTCTAGCAGTTCTTTTAAAAGGTCCGAAGTACTCTGTGACAATGATTTTAACTCAATCAAACTACCCTTCTTATGGTCAGAAGCTGGTCCTGACTGCCTTCAGCACCATGCACCATGCTGAAGCCTATTACTGTCTTTATGTAAGTGCTTGCCTTTGAATTCAAAATTGAATTTATGTTTTACCCTTTTTGAGCAAAGCTGTGCACTGAGATCAACAAACATCTCAGTAGTTTTGGCCCTCACAGTTGCTATAAATCTGCTTTTGGCAATCACTCATGCATCAGCTGCAGTTATGGAGTGACATTTTGCCAGTACCCACAGAGACAGCTGTTTTCCAGTTTCTCAGTAGATACTGGCTTCATGTCTACCCACACAGAACTCAGAAAAAGGAAGGATGAGATGCATGTTTTCAAACAACTGAAGATTTAGCTTAATTATTCTGAGCTCACCAGGAACCCACTGTAAACACCACCAAGACAAAAAGGACTTGAGCCAATGCCAAAGGCTTTGGCAATGAAGACTTAGGCAGAGCTGAGGCAGAGCCTATTCCCTAGTTGCTGCAGTTTGCTACACCATCTCCTCTTCTGAGCAGATCACAGTAGTGAGTAGTAAGATGAAAAGTACTACCAAGTCCACTTCTTGGGTAATACTGCAACAAAGTAGTAAAAAGCAATTTTGCATATTTGGCTGCCTGACATAGACAAAAATGCCATACACGTGTAAAGATCAAGTCCCAGTTGCCTCACAAAAAATAAGTGAGCTGGACACAAGGCAGAATCAGCACAAAGAGTTTGCCAGCCTTTTTATTAGATCACCAGTCCTAATGGTATATGAGTCTCACCAGCGACAGCTCTTGTAGGCTAGACATGTCATGAGGGGAAAGGCACTAACAGCAATCTCTGCTTTGGGGCAGGAAGTGGAGGTGGTGGGACACTCTTTACCCTGCTAGATGGAAAGGCTTGTCTGTGCGGAGATAAGCTTTATATTAATGACAATAAATTAAAATCCTTATCCCCTGGTACATACTTAATATATTGTGTTTTGAAAATGGATCTAGTTTTTAATTGGAGTATCAGGAATTTAAAGTTGCTTTGCTGTCAGTGGAGTCAAGCAGCTGTCTCTCTCAAGAAAAAAAAGGAACTAAAGAAAATGGTCCTAGCTTTGTCACAGAAATAACAAGCGTCCACAGTTCTTCAAATGCCTTCTCTGAGAAGCAAGTGATATAAAGCAGTATGACGTTCTTGTAGCTGACCTTGAATAGTTCTCAAATGGTTGAGGGCTTTGAAGCAGGATGAAATGTCTTCTGATAAACCAAAGACATCAACAGAATGGCACTTGGCATAACTTTAAACAATGAGGCTTAGGTTCAACCAGCTCATGTGGACACAGGAAAATTAGGTCCTGGTTGCTTTCCCATAGTTGCCACATAACCAAAAGAGTTGTCCCCTTCCCTGCTTCAGGTTCCTCATCTGTTGATATTAGTCCTAGTCAGTCACTAGCCTTTCAGACCAAGAATCATGGTCTTTTCCTACAGTAATCTCTTAGAGTGATATTTTTAGGGTACTCTGAATGGCTTCAATTCTGCCTTGCTGTAGTCAGTCAGTGTTTCACTGGTAGAAATTTTAGCAGTTAGACAATTGGGAATTGGATTGCAGCTGTCAAGGAGTATAGTTGGGCCAGTGCTGGGAAGGTCTGGAAATGCAAATTTCATCATTAAGGAAAGAAAAAAGGGGGGAAAAAACAAAGCAAACAAGAAATCCACCCACATATCTGCTGTCCTATATGGACCTTATCACATTGGCAGCAGTAAAATAGTTGAGTTGATTTTGTGTATTTCACCATCAGGAATAGGATTTATATGACAGATTCATTAATAGGCCTCAACACTTCCTCACTTCTCTTTCCTGTTCTGAGTTCCTGACGTATGTAAGTGCTGCTGTTAGAAGACCTGTTTTCAAGCTACAGTTTCTGACCATTGTAAGGCCCCTGGAAGATGGTGAGAGTCACATCTGCTACCACTTGCCAACAAGCAAAAAGTTTTGTTAGTTAAAACAGACCTCCTCTCTAATTCTTCCCTCTCCTTGGTGTTACAACCTGATTTTTGAGATCAGCAGTCACCACTTCCATGTTGCTGCCCAGATTAGATGAATCTGCCCTGGATCAGGAGCAGCTGTGGATCTATGAGCAAGACTTACGCTGTGGCACTATTGTATCTGTACTGAGACATCCTCACAGCACTCACCTCACATGAGTCTGCTTTCACTGGCTGCTCCAGTGAAAGCAGAGCTCTTTGCAAGCTGCCTCCAGCCCTGAACAGCACAGAATGTACATATTGAGAGTTCAGGATTTAAACTGAACAAAAGCAAGGGTGGAAAGAGGAGTAATAGGTCTTTTAAAGGGAAATGTATACAAGAGCCTGCTGTTGAATCTGCTTCTGGAGGTGTGTCTCAGTCCTGCTGGCATTTAGCATTGTGCTAGCTTCTTCCACAGCTTCAGCTTTGTAACTCTTCAAGTCCGCAGGTGCTAGAAATCTGTTCTGACACAGAGTCACACCTTGGTCAGTCAGAAAAGATCGTAGAAGCTCTAGAGGGGGACCAAGAACAAGAAATATGGTCTAACAGGTCTGGAATTCTACTTTTTAAATGCTTACCTAAGCTCTGGCCCCTCAGCTAAGCCAGGTCCCTCCCTGGTCTGACATGTTTGGCATCCAAAGTGCAGGCAGCGCATCTGGAAGTGTGTTTTCCCTCACTTCTATGCACAGAAAGTGTTGTTGTACCCCAGACAGATACTGGAAACGTATCTCTTTTTAAATGAAGTTGATGTGAAGCTGTAGTTCAGTTTCTCTGCACTGGACTAAGAACTTGGGACTTTTCAGGCTACTGAACTGCTGGCATTTTGCATTTTAAGCTAATTCAACCATTCAGAAACTTACATTTCTTATTTTATATGTGAATGTTAAATGTAAAACAAAGGTTTTCCTGTAAAATGCCTTATTGCTCTCTGAAGCAGAGAACAAAATTTTCACTCTAAGAAGCAAAATGACTTGGTGTTTTATTTAATGGATTGCCTTTTGCATTTACATTGAAATAGGTGATGTGAAGAAAAGCTTTGCCGAAACAGTTCAAGATCCACCTGTTAGAAGAGCTCTACAAACTACTTCATGAATTGATGGGCCACTCAGTCTGATTCATTGCGCTTGCATCATCTTTTAGCTCTTCACCATCTGCATCATGCAAAAGCACTGTGCACAAAATAAAGTATGAACATAGACCTACACAGTAAGCTGCCTAAAATTTTATTCAAGTGCCCCCTCCTGTGGATGCAAAGCTGAGTGAAGTCAGACACAGCTTCACAGAGGCAATAGTATTACTTGGAGTTAATCTAATGAGGAAGAAGTATCAGAAGTATTTTTAATGCTTTGAATGGCTAAGAAATAGACACTATAAACAGACTTTGTTCTTGTATATACTCCATATAGCTAGAAGTCTTGAAAATCAGTTTGTAGAAGTGGTTCTGAAAATTCAGTCAGATTCTTCACAAACTATCTTTATTCATGTACAAAGAACACACTGACGGCAGTTGCCACCCAGGAGCCCTCAGACCAGGCTGAGGTGAGGCAGGGAAAAGGCTGTGCCTTTTCCCCAGAGCCTGTACTGAGGGCTCATGGCAGACTGTTGGGCGCTGTTTAACCACTATAGCTCTGCAGCCCCTCTCTGGCCAAGGGGCATTGGGAACTGAACACAAAAACTCTGTGGAGAAGTGATCGTCTCCTAAGGGAGTTCCCATGGTGTGGGAGGGCTGCAACCACTCCCAGGCAAATGGACATCTGCAGCTTGGAGCTGGAGGCATTGGTGGGATGGCCCCACAAGTTGGAGGAAATCCCTATGTTATAGAGGAATCAGCCTCTAAAGCTTTCTTAACCAAACAGAATTTTATTAAACCAATTGTAGCAAGCGATAAAAGGGCAAACAGCGCTGGGTGACCGGGGGAAGTCCAACAGTTCCGCCACGGCACACCCGTGCAACCTTTCGTATGTCCTTATATATGTTATCCCCCCCTTCATGGGCTGGGACACTTGGACGAATCGGCCCCTGGTTGGTCAGTTGACAGTGTCCACTCGTCCTTGCTCATCTACCAGCTCCAGATTGGTGAAAAATGTTGCTGGGTGTTCCTGCCTTTGAAGTTTCGCTATTTTGTTGCACCATCCCAGCGCTGACCAGGTGTTGGCTTAACCACTTAACTACTATTACAAGGTTCCATAAAACATAATCAAACTTACACAAACACAGTCATTGCTTACAACAATATGCACAATACAACTGAATCCCACTCGATTTGCTCAACAATAACAATTTTGACCATCACCCATTACAATTCCCCCCTTTCCTTTTCACTCATTTATTTGTTGATCAAATCAAGTTACTACATCTCGGGCTAATAAGGCCATTTTGGCTTCTTCATTAGTACCACGTTTCTGTAGCAGCATAAGGTGAGCCTGCTCTATGCGACTTTTAATTAGTTCAATAAATCGATTTAGGATACAGGGTCCAAAAGTTAGGGTAAGTAATAATATTATCAAAGGTCCAGCTATTGTGGATAGCAATGTAGTTAACCACGGGAACTGAGTAAACCAAGACTCATACCACCCTTTTGCAGCTTCCCTTTCTCTTTTTCTCTGTTTCAGTCTCTCTCTTAATTTTGCCATTGAGTCTTGGACCACCCCTGTGTGATCAGCATAAAAACAACATTCTCCTTTCAAGGCTGCACATAATCCCCCTTGCTGTAAGAAGAGGAGATCCATCCCTCTCCTGTTTTGTAACACCACTTCAGATAGTGATGTTAGAGATCTCTCTAAGGCAGTTATGGAGTTCTCAATCCTCTCTAGGTCCTCATCTATTGCAGTCCTCAAGGAGTTGAATCCTTGATTCTGTTGAACAAGTGAAGCTATCCCTGTTCCTGCGCCAGCTGCTCCTAACCCTAACAATGTGGCTATGGTAATAGCCGTAATGGGTTTCCGCTTGGTATGAGGGATCCCTGTTTCCCAAATATTATACATCACATCTTCCGGATGATACAATATCTTTGGAATAATGGTAACTGACATGCAATACTCTCGGGAACTATTAAACACTTTCAAAGATACACATGGAGTAAGTCCCGTCCTGGAACACATCCATTTTGTTCCATTTGGGGGAATAATATATCCTGTGGTTTCATTAAGGCTTGGTATGATATTCCCACAAAGTGACCTCTTGGAATTTGGTACTTTACCTATACAAGTTCCTATCCCAACTACATGTTGCATAGTTATTCCCCTTTTTTGCTTTTCCCAGAGACATTGATTAGGCACAGATTCTTTGCTTATGGTATACAGACGACTGTCCCCTATAGCTTCATAAAAGGGTGGATTAACGTTATAACACAACCAACAACCAGTGTTTAGGTTGGGTCAAGTATAATTTAGGGTTTGATAAGTAGCCTGAATAATTTCCCATAAAGGATTTAAAGATTCCGAGACTTCAGTATTTAGAGATTTCAGGACTTCAGTGACAGTTTCCTCTCTTACTATTATATTCTCTTTTTCTACTGCCTTTGTATCCTTACTCAGAGGGGAAGAGGATTTCACCACTGGATTGGGACCTATCGCTCGAGGGGTCAATTTAATTTCTTCTTTCTTTATGATGAACATGCCTCCCCTATCATCTCCCGGTTCATAATACCGCATTCCCCAGGTTTTTCCAACAAGCCACCCACTATGCTCAGGATCTGTTACATTAAGGAATATATATTCACAGTTGCCGTCCTTTTCTCGCTCGTTTTGCTTGCAAGCATGACGGTGACACCGACTCCAGACTCGTGTAGGGGGAATGCATCCTGGAGGTCCCCATCCGACCCTTAAAAACTTATCAGTATTTGCTGAAGGAACTGGCCAGTTTGAGGCAATTGTTTCACACCCCCAATAAGCGCAATAATAGTGTCCTGGGGCATTACAGTATGAGGGCCCTGTACTGGGACACATATAACACCCTATTTTGTTAAGGCATGGCTTAATCCGAACTAATTGGCATAAGGTTGAAGTAAAAGAGGGTGACCCTGATGTGGTCTGTTGTTGTATTATCGTTTGGTCTTCCCAACGATAGAGGGTCCATTTAAAAGGTTGGTGGGAACTCCCCTGATTTATTGCTATTATTACTGGTAAGGTAAGGAGGATTAGGGAGAGCGACCCAGCCCCTGGTTGGCTGAAAGTCTGCCAGCGAAGGCTCATTTTGTTGAAGGTTGTTCTTATTTAAAGGAGCTACTTTATTTTAGAAGTTCTCGGAGGCACTTGCTAATCCCCACAAGGATACCCCTCTGCCTTACCCTGGGCCTATGCCGTTGCTTCAGAATAGCCAGGTGAGTTATCTTCTCGGCAGCAGTTGTAGTCTTCAGGGGATTGCCTCCTAAATTCTCTCCTTGTTCTGCCACAATCCACTTTCCAATATTCAACCCAATAGGGCTATTTTCGAATACAAAGGCTTAGCCATTGTCCCGAATCCCCACAAAGTTTGGAATGTTCCCTGTATCGCTTCTTACACTTTCTCTTGGTTATCTCCCAAATGCCTGAACTTACAGTCCAGAGGGTACCTAAATAGTTTGCTACACTCTATATCCCTAGTTACAAATTCCTCCTCTAATTGTGGAACCGTTTTGTACCGACCTCCTCTACAGTATTCATTAAGGTTTCAAACTTTTTCACTGCTGTATCCTGCACCCGTTACACACGTGACATACCCACAAATTGCATTGCTTACATACATGACATGCGATGTGCGACTTATATGATTCTTTACAATTGTCCATAAGAAGCCTAGTATCCAGGGCTATGCGTCGCATCTCTGTTTCCTCTTGAGGGTCAGCTTCAAATCGTCCGGTTTCCCAGCGACCTCCCAGTCTGTGTGCAGGACAGGACCCTTTATCCGACTAGCGTGTGTCCAACCTCTTTCCGTGGTGCGGACTGCGGTATCTGTGGTAAGTAAAACAAGGAAAGGTCCCTCCCAGCGAGGGGTTAATGATAATTCCTTCCATGTCTTTATGAGTACCTGATCTCCTGGTTTAAAACTATGTATTGCTATATCTAAAGGTGGTCTCTGAACCACCAGGCCTCGCTTTAACAGTTCTTGCCTCCTTTTCATGAGCTCTATAAAGTATTCTTGTAACACCTTTTCTTCCACTTTAGGATGTTCTATTGGTTTTTCCAAATCATAGGGCACTCCATATAACATTTCAAAGGAGGAAAGCCCTGTATCAGCCCTCGGTTGTGTCCTTATGTTCAAGAGGGCTAAGGGGAGACACTTCACCCAACTCATTTTGGTCTCTATCATTAATTTGGTTAGGTGCTTTTTAATTTCCCCGTTCATCCTTTCAACTTTCCCTGAGCTTTGGGGGTGCCAAGGAGTCTGATACTCCCATTTGGTTCCCAGAGCTTCTAACGTTTCTCTAATTATTTTGGAAGTAAAATGGGGCCCTCTGTCCGAATCGATAACTGACATGACTCCATATCTAGGTATGATATGTTCTAATAATATTTTTACTACCGTCCTTGCAGTGGCCCGAGCTACCGGGAAAGCCTCTACAAAGTGAGTTAGATGATCTGCAAAGACTAGGAGATACTTATATCTGCCTACCTTCGGTAACTCCATGAAGTCTACCTGAATCCTTTCGAATGGCTTCTTGGCTAGTTGCCTCCCCCCAGGGACTCTTTCCCTAAGGTGCTGTTTATTTATCCTTTGACATGTTAAACATTCTCCAACAATTCTTTTTGCTAGATCATACACCCCCAGGGTCATATATTTATTGGCAAATTGGTCTACTAGAGCCTGAACTCCCCAATGGGTTTGCCTATGAAATTCTCTCAAAACTCGCCAAGCTACTCCTTTCGGGACTATTTCTCTCTCATCAGGTAACCACCACTTTCCTTCTCGTTCAACTACTCCCATTTGCTCCAATTTTCCTTTTTCCTGATTTGTGAATTTCATAGCATACTTAGTTTGTACAGGATCTTGTTCAATTGCTTTTATCACCAGTAACGCAGCTTTCTTAGCTTCCTCATCTGCTAAATTGTTCCCTCTTATTCGTGTGGAGGTTCCCTTTCGACGGCCCTTTACATAAACTACCGCAATTTGTTTCGGCTCTCTTAATGCCTCCAAAGTTTGCTTTATTAAGGTCTCATGTATTAATCCCTTACCTTGAGAATTCATTAGGCCCCTCTCTTCCCAAATTTTTCCGAACGTGTGAACTACCCCAAATGCATATTTAGAATCCGTAAATATTGTTCCTCTCTTATCTTTTAACAACTGTAATGCCCTCAATACTGCGAATAGTTCACAGGCTTGTGCTGACCAACTTATATTAAGGGGGGCTGATTCTTTAATTGTCCAACTGCTCCTGTCTATTATAGCGTATCCTGACTTCCTTTTCCCGTTCACTATCCGAGAGGATCCATCTACGAACAATTTCTCTCCACATAACAACTCTTCTTCCTCTAAATCCTCCCTTATCTTGGTTTGATATTCTATTACCCTGATACAATCATGGGAAAGAGATTCGCTCGGTTCGCCATACAAAAATTCAGCTGGATTTTGCAAATTAGTTGTTTCAAGCTCTAACTTGGGAGAGTGCAATGAGATCCCTTCATATTTCAGTAACCTGGCATCCGTAATCCATTTATCAGCTTTCTGCTGTAATACCCCTCGTATATTATGAGGGGTGTATACCTTTAATTCTCCTCCCATCGTTATTTTCCCAGCTTCTTCGACTAAGAGGGCAGTAGCAACTATGGCCAACCACGACTAACTGGATCTAATAACTTGGAATAATACCCCACGGGTTTCTTTTTACCTGCCCATTCCTGCGTTAGGACCCCGAAGGCCGTTCCACCCTCCGTGTTAACAAATAGATAGAAAGGCCTCCAGGTATCCACCAGACTCAATACTGGGGCATTTAAATCCTCTAATTGCTCGTCATCCTCTGTATTCCACTTCATCAAACCTTCCCCCACTAACTTCTGATATAAGAACTTAACCTTGTTGCTGTAATTTTCAATCCATTGCCTACAGTAGCCCAAAAGACCTAAAAGTTGTCGCACTTGCCTTTTATTCTTGGGAGGCTGGAGGGACAGAATAGCATTTACTCGCTCTGGATCTAGTCTCTTAGTCCCTTTACTCAGCCAGTGCCCTAGATATTTTACTTCTTCCTCGGTAAATTGCAGTTTAGATTTTGATACCTTTAAACCTTTTAGACTCAAAAAATTCAATAACTTAATGCTGGTACTTCGCACATTATCTTGATCTTTCCCTGCTATTAATAGGTCATCTACATATTGTACCACAATTACTCCAGGTTCCGGTTCAAAATCCTCCAGGACTTGTTCCAGAGCCTGTCCAAAGAGGGTTGGTGATTCAGTAAATCCCTGTGGAAGAACCGTCCATCTAAGTTGTTGTTTCCGATGGGTATCAGGGTTCTCCCACTCAAAGGCGAAATAGTCACGACACTCCACCCTCAATGGACAGGCCCAGAAGGCATCCTTTAGGTCAATTACACTATACCAGGATAATTCTGGGGACAACTGGAGCAGTAGCATGCTGGCATTATATGCTGTGCAAATGCACCCAGATCACTACCATGTCCGTATGGATTCACTCACCACTCTCCCTGTGTGTTCTTCTGGGTCCATGCCTCAGATCTCACTCCATTTTTGTGACTGGAGTCTTCTTTGCACTAAGATACACCACTGATGGAGTACTTGCTAGCTCTGACTTGCCCCTCAAAGGCAGAGCAAACTACCTTGCATTAGCAGCTTGAAGGATGATCTCCATGAAAAGCCGCTTAGATTACAAAATCAAGCACAATCTAGAGTTTAAGCTAAGTGTTTTTACTTGTTCAAGGCATCTAGCAGTTGAAGAGGGGCCAGGACGACAAATGGACGCAAAATCCTGGTGGCTCAGTGCTACATAGCTTAGAGCAGAATCTTTAAATATTTATTTCTCCTTCAGCTATTGAGGTTGTGTGCCATCTCATGTTCCAAGTGTACTCCTACAAGGTCTACATCAAGTAGATCAAGAACACATATAATCTACTTGTTTTGTATTTGGAGTTCAAGCCTTCAGCTGACATAACACAAAGGGATTAGCAGCAATTAAACTTGAAACAAATCTGAGTGCCTCACCAGAGCTCATGCTCAGAGAGATATGCTTTGAGGCCAGAGATCTGCAAATACTTTGAGACACTGGGTGTTTCAGTTTCTGAAAGTTCTGTGCTATAGTTTTGTCCCATGTATATTTTCAGCATGGGAAAGCTTTGGAAGTCATGGGCATTAGGATGACTGGATAACAAGTAAACAGCACCCATCATGCTGCCAGGCATCTGAGGGCAATGGTATCCTAGCAGTGCTTTTGCAGATACTTTGAAATTACTCTGTAGACAGTTACTAGGGATATGTTTTAGGGAATAATATAAGAACCAACATTATGTAGCATCTTTTTTACCCATGGTAGCGATGGGATGACATGCACTCTTAGTACATTTGAGGATCCATACACAATTGTGTAGAGAGTTACAGAACACATTTACTGTTAGCAGAGGCCAAAGTGTGAAGGCATAAGGAGGCTGGAGTTCATGTGAGGGGAGAAACATTGCTTGAACTGCAAATACTGAGGAATCAACTTTACACTTGTCCAAACAAAGAACTCAAATTCAGTGCCCCTAAAATAGAAGTGTGAGGCTTATTAGAATACGCATTTGTGAGCAGGACAGTGACCTTAGTGCCATCCATAGTGGTTGCTAGATATCAGAAAAGAGGAAAACCACACAAAGCCCATCTATTTTCCATCTATGTTCCAGTTTCCCAGTTGCTTATCAAAGCATAGAAAAGGCAGTCTACCTGTGACAGAGCTAAACATCCTGAATGTTATTACCGAATATATGAAGAATAAGATGGTTATCAGGAGGAGTCAACATGGCTTCACCAAGAAGAAATCCTGTTTGACCAACCTGATATCCTTCTATGAGTGCACAACCACCTGGCTGTGGATGTGGGAAAGCAGTGGATGTCATCTACCTTGACTTCAGCAAGGCTATTGACACCGTCTCCCATAACATCCTCATCAGAAAGATGTGGCATCCTCATCAGGCAGTGTGGCTTGGATGAGTGGACAGTGACGTGGATCGAGAGCTGGCTGAATGACAGAGCCCACAGGGTGGTGATCAATGGCACAGAGTCGAGTTGGAGGCCTGTGGCCAGTGGAGTTCCACTGGGATCGATTCTGGGGCCAGTCTTGTTCAACATCTTCATGAACAACCTGGATGACGGGACAGAGTGTACCCTCAGCAAGTTCCCTGATGCCACCAAACTGGTGATTCCCCAGAAGGCTGTGCTGCCATTCAGTGGGATCTCGACTGGCTTGAGAGTTCTGGGCTCCTCAGCTCAAGAGGGACAGGGAAGTGCTGGAGAGAGTTCAGCGCAGGACCACCAAGATGATAAGAGGACTGGAACATCTTTCATATGAGGAAAGACTGCAGGAACTGGGGCTGTTTAATCTGGAGGAGATTGAGGGGTGATCTTATTAATATTTATAAATATCTAAAGGGTGGGTGTCAGGAGGTTGGGACATCCCTTTTTTCTATAGTAGATAGTAACAGGACAAGGGGTAATGGGATGACGCTGGAACACAAAAAGTTCCACTTAAACATAAGAAAAAATTATTTTGCTGTGAGGGTGAGGGAGCAGTGGCACAGGCTGCCCAGAGGGGTTGTGCAGTCTCCTTCCTTGGAGGTCTTCAAGACTCACCTGGACATTTTCCTATGCAACCTGATCTAGGTGAACGTGCTTTTGCAGGGGGATTGGACTAGACCATCTCTAAAGGTCCGTCCAACCCCTACCATTCTATGATTCTATGATTCTATGAAACTGTCGTGGTTTTGCCCAGCCGGGAACAAAGAGCCACGAGGGGGCTCGCTCACTCCTCCCCTCCCGGTGGAGTGGGAAGGGGAACCAGAGAAAAAGGGGAAAAACCCGTGTAGGTTGAAATAAGAGCGGTTTAATAGAACAACAATAAGAATGAACAGGTTCAGGGGGAAAAAGGAACAGTTTTAACAGTACACGAGGGGAATATACAAAAGGAATGGCGCGTGCCGTGGCTGCTCACCACCCGGGACCCGACGCGACTCACCCTCCGACGGGCAGCCCCGCCTGTGCTCCCGAAGCCCCGCCCCCGACTAGCTCCCTGCCTCTAGGTACTGGGCATGATGTCAGTATGGTATGGAATACCTGTTGGCCAGCCCAGGTCAGCTGCCCATGCTGTGCCCCTTCCTACTTCCTCATCAAAGTTAACTCTATCCTAGCCAAAACCAGGACATTCCAGCCCTTATTCTATACCATCTACATCATGCCTAGTTTCACAATATACAACATCTGAGCACCACATTTCCTCTCCCTGAAAAAATAGGGGCACACACAGAGAAGTATATCATTCCCTCAGTTTATAGGCCACCCCCCTAACATTCCCGTTAAGTCCATTTAGCCGTTTAGTCCATAACGTCAGGTCTTATTCATCATAAATCTTTCATAGCAGGGCAGATGGGGTGTGTGTGGGGGATAGGTCACTGCATGCAGTATCAGGATTTTGCAGTTGGTCTATTAGGTGTGTCTTATCTGTTAGTTGAAAGCACTGATCTTGAGGACGTCACTGGGCACCAATTCACATTCTGCTATTCTGTATCTTGCTCGTCCATGTCCATCTTTCGGTGATCTGGGTGCTCCTTACTGTAGTGTCAGTGATATCACAGAGAGCAACTATGGTAATGACGACATACAACAAGAAGGTTATTTAACAACTAACATAATACAATTTGATTCAACGAATTCACAGGCTATTCTCACCCAAAATCAATTTTCCTTGAGGTACACACTGGGTTTTCCCATCCTTGCACATCACCCACCAAGTGTACCCAGGTCCCTGAGCAAAAACAATCCCACGAATGGGTTTACCTTTACCCAAGGTAGGACTCACCCATACTGCTTTTCCTAACAGATCTTTTACGTGCACTACAGGGACTTTATCCCCTTCTACAGTATGTAAAAGTTCCGATTGGGATGGGCCAGCTCTGTTCACAGATCCTCTGGAGTTGACTAGCCAGATGGCCTTTTCTAAATTTGTGTCCCAATGTTTGAATGTTCCACCCCCCATTGCTCTCAGTGTGGTCTTCAATAGCCCATTGTGTCGCTCAACTTTTCCTGAGGCTGGTGCATGATAGGGGATGTGATAATCCCATCCAATGCCATGCTCTTTGGCCCAGGCATCTATGAGGTTGTTCCTGAAGTGCGTCCCATTGTCTGACTCAATTCTTTCTGGGGTGCCATGTCACCAGAGGACTTTCTTTTCAAGGCCCTGGATGGTGCTCCGGGCGGTGGCATGAGACACAGGATACGTTTCCAACCAGCCGGTGGTTGCCTCCACCATTGTGAGCACATGACGTTTGCCTTGGTGAGTCTGTGGCAGTGTGATATAATCAATCTGCCAGGCCTCTCCATATTTATATTTCTGCCATCGTCCTCCATACCATATGGGCTTCCACCGTTTGGCTTGTCTGATTGTAGCACACCTCTCACACTCATGGACAACCTGTGCAATGGCATCCAAGGTTAAATCCACCCCTCGATCACGAGTCCATTTATAGATGGCATCTCTGCCATGATGACCTGAGGTGTCATGGGCCCACCGAGCTAAAAATAACTCCCCCTTGCGTTGCCAGTCTAAATCTATCTGAGCTGCTCCAATCTTTGCAGCCTTGTCCACTTGCTGGTTATGCAGATGTTCTTCAGTGGCCCTGTTCTTAGGTATATGGGCATCTACATGGCGCACTTTCACAACCAGCTTCTCCAGCCGAGCAGCAATGTCTTGCCATATTGGGGCAGCCCAGATGGGTTTGCCCCGTCGTTGCCAGTTGTTCTGCTTCCATTGCTGTAACCACCCCCACACAGCATTTGCTGCCATCCACGAGTCAGTGTAGAGATAAAGCCTTGGCCAGTTTTCTCATTCAGCAATGTCTAAAGCTAACTGGATGGCTCTTACCTCTGCAAACTGGCTCGATTCACCCTCTCCTTCTGCAGCTTCTGAAACTTTGCGTAGAGGGCTCCACACAGCTGCCTTCCACCTCCGATGCTTCCCCACAAGACGACAGGACCCATCGGTGAACAGGGCATACCGCTTCTCATCTCCTGGAAGTTCCTCATATGATGGGGCCTCTTCAGCACGGGTTGCCTCCTTTTCTGGTGATATTTCACTGTCTTCACACTCTGGCCAGTTCGTGATCAGTTCCAGAATTCCAGGGCGGCTAGAACTTCCTACACGAGCTCGTTGTGTGATCAATGCGATCCACTTACTCCATGTAGCATCAGTTGCATGATGTGTGGAGGAGGCCCTCCCTTTGAACATCCAGCCCAGCACTGGCAGTTGGGGTGCTAGGAGAAGTTGTGTTTCTGTGCCGATCACTTCTGACGCAGCTTGAACCCCTTCATATGCTGCCAGTATCTTCTTCTCAGTTGGAGTGTATCGGGCCTCGGATCCTCTGTATCCCCGACTCCAGAATCCAAGGGGTTGGCCTCGACCCTCCCCAGGTGCTCTCTGCCAAAGACTCCAAGTAGGGCCATTCTCCCCAGCTGCGGTGTAGAGCACATTTTTAACATCTGGTCCTGTCCGGACTGGCCCAAGCGCCATTGCATGAACAATCTCCTGTTTCATTTGTTCAAAACTTTGTTGCTGTTCAGGACCCCATTCAAAATCATTTTTCTTCCGTGTCACGTGGTAGAGAGGGCGCACAATCATACTGTAATTTGCAATATGCATCCTCCAAAAACCCACAACACCTAGGAAAGCTTGTGTTTCCTTTTTGCTAGTTGGGGGAGACATGGCTGCAATTTTGTTGATCACATCTATTGGGATATGGCGACGTCCATCCTGCCATTTTACTCCTAAAAACTGGATCTCCTGCGCAGGCCCTCTGACCTTACTTCGTTTAATGGCAAAACCAGCCTTCAGAAGAATTTGAATTATCTTCTTTCCCTTCTCAAGAACTTCCTCTGCTGAGTCACCCCACACAACGTCACCAATGTATTGCAGGTGTTCTGGGGCCTCGTCCTTCTCCAGCGTGGCCTGGATCAGTCCGTGGCAGATGGTGGGGCTGTGTTTCCACCCCTGGGGCAGTCGATTCCAGGTATACTGAACCCCTCTCCAAGTGAAAGCGAACTGGGACCTGCACTCTACTGCCAAAGGAATTGAGAAGAATGCATTGTTGATGTCAATGGTGGCATACCATTTGGCTGCCTTGGACTCCAGTTCATATTGGAGTTCCAGCATGTCTGGCACAGCTGCGCTCAGCGGCGGCGTGACTTCATTCAGGCCACGATAGTCCACTGTCATCCTTCACTCTCCACTAGACTTTCACACTGGCCATATGGGACTGTTAAAGGGTGAGTGAGTTTTGCTGATCACCCCTTGGCTCTCCAGTTGGCGAATCAACTTATGAATGGGAATCACTGAATCTCTGCTGGTGCGATATTGCCGCTGGTGCACTGTTGTGGTTGCAATTGGTACCTGTTGCTTCTCAACCTTCAGCAAACCCACAACAGAAGAGTCCTCTGAAAGGCCAGGCATGCTGGATAGTTGTTCAGTTTCCTCTGTCTCCACTGCAGCCACACCAAAGGCCCACTGGTACCCTTTTGGGTCCTTAAAATACCCTCTCTTAAGGTAGTCTATGCCCAGGATACACGGGGCTTCTGGGCTTGTCACAATGGGGTGTTTGTGCCACTCATCTCCAGTTAAACTCACTTCAGCTTCTAACAAGGTTAGCTGTTGAGATCCCCCTGTCACTCCAGAAATACAAACAGATTCTGTCCCTTTACAACTTGATGGCATCAGAGTGCACTGTGCTCCAGTATCCACTAAAGCCTTGTACTCTTGTGGGTTTGATGTGCCAGGCCATCTCCTCCACCTGGCTGGAGGCAGGGCCTCCCTAGTACTGGCCATGGCAGTCATTGGATACTTTTTGTAGAAAAGAGCTAGAAGTCCCCTCGAGGGGACTAGAATAGAGCTCAACCCTTCTATTCTGTCTAGGGAGTTGCTCACTGGAAACTGGAGCAGCATCTTTCCAAGAGAAATTGCTCCTTGTAGCAGTTTTTCCCCGTAGCTGCCGTGCCCGTGCCCTTAAGGCCGAAGTAGGTTGCCCATGCCACTTGTTCATGTTCTCTCCCTGGTCCCGCAGGTAAGACCACAAAGCACCTCGTGGTGTCTGCCCTCTATATTCCCTCTCTTGAACAGAGGGACATCTACTAATAGCTGAAGTATGGACTCGGGCAGGTGGAGTGCGGGACATATCTTCTTTGAATTGGTGGAACTCTTTTGACATTTTATCTACAGCCGAGACAACAGCCTGTAGGGAGGAAGACAGACTTTCTTCATATTGCCGAAGTTGAACACCCATTTCCCCCACTGTTTTCCCCTCGCCTTCTTTCCAGGAGATGATTGCCAATGAATTAGCATAAGATGATGGTGCACTTTGCAGAAATCTTCGCCACATAGACTGTGTGCACTGGACCTCATCTGGGTCTGTTGGTAACTGCTCATTATAAATCATTTCCCACACAGCTAACTCCCTCAGGTACTGGATACCTTTGTCCATTGTGGTCCACTTGCCTGGGTGGCATATGATATCTTCTTTGAAGGGGTATCTTTCCCTCACACCAGACAAAAGTCTTCTCCAGAGGCTGAGGACTTCTGTCTTCCTTCCAATCGCCTTGTCAATGCCGCCATCCCGGGACAGAGAGCCCAGCTGCCTGGCTTCCCTGCCCTCCAAGTCCAAGCTGTGGGCCCCATTCTCCCAGCATCGGAGCACCCAGGCAACAAGGTGCTCGCTTGGGTGGCGACTGCAATCTTTTCGCACTTCTCGCAGTTCGCTCAGGGACAAGGATCGGGTGATTAGCTCTGGCTCTGGCTCTGACTCTTCCTCCCGTTCCCGTGATGACACTGGTTCATCTTCATCCCTCACAAGGCGAACTGATTTTTTTATGTGTTTCTTTTTCTGGACAGGAGCAACTGACACTGCCACTGGTTGATCCTCTGATTCAGGATCAGTGTCTGCTGTTGGAGTTAGGGCAGCAACAGCATCAGTTGCCTCAGTTTGAACAGCCACAGTGGTTGCTAGGGTGGCATTCCTAATCTGTACAAGTAAAAAACTCTTCCAATACCTGTTCATATTCTTCTGTATATCAATCCCTCCATAGCTGCCCAACCTCATAACAGTCTGGAAAACACATTTCACAACTCTACCCAAGAAAAACACCCTACCTAGAGGACAGAGCAATAAAACCACAATGGCTGGGACATCCCAAGTGCATTCTGAATTGTCAAAAGCTATTGCAGTTAACTTGAATGAGTAAGGGAGGATGGAAAAAATGGAAAAATTACGTCCCTCCATTTTTCCCATGAACTGAGTGTCATTACTGTCACTACATTCTGAAAATAAATGTCCAAGTTGCAGAAATGCCAACCCAGTCATGTACAAGTATTGGCCTAGCTCCATACCCAGTGATACAACCATACCATGAGACAGTAACAACCAGTACATCAGAACGAGTGCTTTGGTCCCTTTTCCAAAGGACATAAACACTATCAGAGAGAATACATAGTGCATATGACAAATTATGGGCCAACAGCAGTTAAGCAAATACATCAACATTGTGACCATTGTTTCAGCCTACTGTGTCTTATTTCAACCCTGCGGGCCCCACGTTGGGCGCCAAATGTGTCGTGGTTTTGCCCAGCCGGGAACAAAGAGCCACGAGGGTGCTCGCTCACTCCTCCCCTCCCGGTGGAGTGGGAAGGGGAACCAGAGAAAAAGGGGGAAGACCCGCGTAGGTTGAAATAAGAGCGGTTTAATAGAACAACAATAAGAATGAACAGGTTCAGGGGGAAAAAGGAACAGTTTTAACAGTACACGAGGGGAATATACAAAAGGAATGGCGCGTGCCGCGGCTGCTCACCACCCGGGACCCGACGCGACCCCTTCCGACCGGCAGCCCCGCCTGTGCTCCCGAAGCCCCGCCCCCGACTAGCTCCCTGCCTCTAGGTACTGGGCATGATGTCAGTATGGTATGGAATACCTGTTGGCCAGCCCGGGTCAGCTGCCCATGCTGTGCCCCTTCCTACTTCCTCATCAAAGTTAACTCTATCCTAGCCAAAACCAGGACAGAAGCAGAACTGCCATTCCCTAATGCCAGCATAAGACTTTCACGGGATTAGTGGGGATTACTGCTGAAGTCCTCTACATACTACATTCATCATTTTTTCAGCAGTCATTAGCACTTGTAAAACAGCATTTGGAATCTGACTTAATGAGTGTGAACAGCAGGAGCCTGGTTTCAGTTGCAGCTTTTCTGGGCTACAAAAGATGCTGCCCAAACATAAGTAGTTTATTTTAATCTGGTTAATCAAGCATGAGCTCAGATTTCTGGCCAGTCTTACCCAAATATTCACCTTCAGTGCTCAGGGCTATTTCTATTTTGAATGTGGCCACCACAGAGCTTTGGCAACCATGATGGCTGTTTCCAAAATAAAACTCTGAGGGAAGGAGGAGAAATAATTTATCTGCTTGCAAACAAAGAATTTAGTAAGATGCATTTTCTCGAATGAATCAGACAAAAGACATAATTCAGAAATTGAGTTTGCCTTACAGTTGGAGGATTAACAAAGTGTTCACCTTGAAGCTGCTTGTCCATGGGAGTGCCATGACAGGTCAAACCATCCCGTCTGTCCTCCAGTGCAAGGGAGGGGTGCCAGTAAGTTCCCTGCTCCCTGTACTACAGGATGGGCTGCAAAGAGAGGTTACCAAAAAGCACACTGTGTCAGTAGCTCACCGGCAGGCTTCATTCAACATACTCCCCCAGGATGGCCGCTTGAGCACTAGGACAAAACCAGAAGAGACTTGACAACATCATGCAACTCGCAGGTCTGAAAAGTGTGTTTTAACATATTATATTCTCGTTTGTGGCTTCCCGACTCTTCTGGAGTAGAAGACTGCATTAATAATGCTTGATTTTACAGAATATGCTTTACTGTGGTTTCAGTTATGCTATTTCACGTTATTTAGCATTATTTATTGCATCAAAAGAAAGTGAACAATGGACAAAGTGGCATTTCATTTTTGCTTTGTCACAGTTTCTTGATGGTCTCAACACTTTGCAATTCCTAAGTATGAGATGGCCAATTTGCAACTCAAAAAACTATTTTTATCTATATATATCAGGGAACAATTGCAGAGGAAGGACAAAAACTTTGCCTCCAATTTTATGCCACAGCACTTGCATAACTAAATCAGGCACTACTGGCAATTGTTAACTTCCAACTTCAGGAATCATATAGCTGATAGTTACATGAACTGATGAAGTACAATTGGAGTAACCTTGATTACCAGCAGCCTGATTTAGATTATACTGGTGTCCAGCTGTTGAAGAAAAGCATTTTATGTGACTTCAGACTCTTCTGCAGCTTGAACTGATCACATATCCTAGTAACACCATTTGACATCAGACTTAACGAGGAGCCAAAGAGACATTTTCCTGATGTGAGTAGATTTAAAAAGTCTTTCAGACCTAAAAATACATAGCAGTATGCAAGAACGAGGCATAAGGGCTCTAAAATGCTGTGTGTGGGTTTTTTTAATAGAGGCCCTACCATCAATTTTGCTTTTTAGCTTCATAGAAAGAATCATAGAACCATAGAATGTTAAGGGTTGGAAAGAACCTTTAGAGATCATCCAGTCCAAGCCCCCTGCAGAACCAGGTTCACCTAGATCAGGTCTCACAGAAACGTGCCCAGGTGGGTCTTAAAGACATCTAAGGAAGAAGACTCCACAACCTCCCTGGGCAGCCTGTGCCAGTGCTCCCTTGCCCTCACAGTAGAATCATTTTTCTTATGTTTAAATGGAGCTTTTTGTGTTCCAGCTTCATCCAATTACCCCTTATACTGTTGCTAACTATAATAGAAAAAAAGAGATGTCTCAGCCTCCTGATATCCACCATTTAGATATTTGTAAACATTAATGAGATCCCCCCTCAGTCTCCTCTAGACCAAACACTCCCAGTTCCTGCAGCCTTTTCTGTATAAGGAAGATATTCCAGTGGTCCTCCACTGGACTCTCTCCAGAAGTTCTCTTTCCCTCTTGAGCTAGGGAGCTCAGAACTGGACATAGGCGTCCAGATGAGGCCTCACCAGGGCACAGTAAAGGGGGAGAAGAATCTCCCTCAACCTGCTGGCCACACTTCTTGATGCACAAAATGCAGAAAATACGTGTTTGAATCAGTGGCGGTGGGAGAGTCAGTTGTGGCTTTCAAAACTTCAGAGTTGTAAAAATCTATTTGCTGCTTGTAAAATTGAATGACATATTTCCAACAAGAAAACTTAGGAAACAATGCATGCATTCTTTAGGATAGGTGTGAACTTCCATCTGTTGAATTTTTGCTTCCTCCTCAAGGTAAAGAAGACCCAGAGATCTACGAACCCTACCCACAACAATGCCTGTTTCTTTGGATTTCAGAGAGAGGGCTGATTGGCTTCTTTGTAGTTCTGTAGCCAAAAATCCTGTATATAAAAGTAGTAATCTTCCTTTTTTTTTCTTTTCTTTTTATAAAAAATTATCTAGGTCCTCCACCTTCTCTTAGAATCATAGAATGGTAGGGGTTGGAAGAGACCTTTAGAGATCATCTAGTCCAATCTCCCTGCAGAAGCAGGGTCACCTAGATCAGGTCGCACAGGAACATGTCCAGGCGGGTCTTGAAGACCTCCAAGGAAGGAGACTCCACAACCCCTCTGGACAGCCTGTGCCACTGCTCCCTCACCCTCACAGTGAAATAGTTTTTTCTTATATTTAAGTGGAACTTTTTGTGTTCCAGCTTCACCCTCACAAGAAAGAAGTTTCTCCTCACATTGAAATGGAACTTCCTGCGTTCCAGCATGTGCCCTTTATCCCTTGTCCTGTCACTGGGCACCACAGAAAAAGAAACACTTGCCCCATCCTCTTCACATCTGTCCTTTAGGTATTTGTAAAGCTGAAAAGCTCTAGATCCCGCAGTCTTTCCTCATATGAAAGATATTCTAGTCCCCTGATCATCTTGGTGGCCCTGCACTGAACTCTCTCCAGCACTTCCCTGTCCCTCTTGAGCTGAGGAGCCCAGAACTGGACACAGGACTCCAGATGAGGCCTCACCAGGGCAGAGTAGAGGGGGAGAAGAACCTCCCTTGACCTGCTGGCCACACTCTTTTTGATGTACCCCAGGATACCATTGGCCTTCTTGGCCACAAGCGCACATTGCTGGCTTGTGTTTAGTTTATTATCAATCAGGACTCCCAGCTCTCTGTCTGCAGAGCTGCTCTCCAGCAGGTCAATCCCCAGCCTGTCCTGGTGCATGGGATTGTTCCTTCCCAGATGCAGGACTCTGCACTTGTCCTTGTTGAACCTCATGAGGTTCCTCTCTACCCAACTCTCAAGCCAGTTGAGATCCCACTGAATGGCAGAACAGCCTTCTGGGGAATCAGCCAGTCCTCCCAGTTTGGTGGAATTCCACTGGCCATAGGCCTCCAACTCAACTCCATGCCATTGATCACCACCCTCTAGGCTCTGTCATTCAGCCAGCTCTCAATCCACCTCACTGTCCACTCATCCAAGCCACACTGCTTGAGCTTTCTGATGAGTATGTTGTGGGAGACAGTGTCAATAGCTTTGCTGAAGTCAAGGTAGATGCCATCCACTTCTCTCCTCTCATCTAGCCAGGTGGTTGTGCACTCATAGAAGGATATCAGGTTAGTCAAACAGGATTTCTTCTTGGTGAAGGCATGTTGACTCCCCCTGATAATCATCTTTTCCTTCATATGTTCAGTGATAACATTCAGGATGAGTTGTTCCATCATTTTTCCAGGGATGGAGGTGAGGCTGACCTGCCTGTAGTTTCCTGGGTCGTCCTTCCTGCCCTTTTTGGTGTGACATTGGCCTTTCTCTTAAAAGACTTTACATTCAAAGTGTATGTTTTTTCCTGCTGTGCTCTGAAAAATAAGGACCTACACAGCTGGGAAGACAGTCAGTGCTTCTACCACAACAGACAAGCAGTTTATATCTCTCTGTGAAGTATCCCTGGCTCAGATTGGCTCTGAGGACAAGGGAGAGCTGGGAAGCTGAAAGCAGCAAAGGAAAAGAAATGTTTGTCTACCCATCTGGCTAAGTGCTGCTCAAGCCCAAGGTGTCTCCTCCCTCTGGCAGTGATCCCTCTGTTCTCCAGCTCTCAAATCAGTCCCTGGGCTGGACTACTTTCAGAGGACTGGCAGTCTCCGTGTTTCTCCTTCTCTCACAAACTGTCTTCCTTAGAGTTTATTGTCATTTTGCCCAGACGAAAAAGCAGTTCAGAAGGAAACAGACATTAAAACTACAAGGTGGGTATTCCTAACTCTTGCCTTCTCAGCTGACACTTTAGTATCCCTCAGAGGGATCCTGGCAAGTCTAAGCGTCCTATAGACTTGTCAGGTTTGGGTTGTACCTGTTTCATCCACTTACAAATATAGTTGACTAGCTGTTTTGAGAATGGCCTTGAGTCCAGCTCAGATTTTTTGTTCTGCATTCATGTAGGATAAATCAGATTGCAATTGCTCACATTAATTTGATCAGTTAACTCACAGCATCAAAAAATAACCATATATCTAATCTGTATGGAAAGGAACAGGCATAAGAACTTCAGTTTTGGCTGATATATGCTGAAAACCTCCCCAGCATTAATGTTTTTTGATGTAAAATAAGATGGTGTGATATTCATCAGCACAGTTTCAGTGTCCAGCAAAAAGGTTGCTGGGATCCTTGTGGGGATCCGCCAAGTGGTTTGGGTGGAGGAAAGGGAG
The DNA here is from genome assembly GCF_028858725.1 of Colius striatus. Lineage (NCBI taxonomy): Eukaryota > Metazoa > Chordata > Aves > Coliiformes > Coliidae > Colius > Colius striatus. The sequence goes on from NC_084790.1 coordinate 35,207,134, forward strand.
ATATAACAGCAGATAATCACCAAAAGAAATGTAAGGAAAATAATTTGGGTTTGTTTTCTTTCCTATACTTTGCCAGACAGCTTTGGAATATGAGTGCCACTTATACTCTAAATAGAAACTAAGTTGTGTTTATCTGCTGCATTATTTCACTGTGCTCTCTGGTTTCCAGGTGAGTGGGTGAATGGCAGAAGGGAAATGAAGCACTTTCTGTATCACCTACCTTCAGGAACATCATAACTCATATGTGGAAGACCTGTTGCTCTGATAGTATAAAAGGTTCATGCAACTTTCAATGACTCACAGTCCAGTCTGTTCCTTTCTGCAGAGAAACAGCTTACAGAGCTATGGAATAAAGGACCGCTTCCTCCTACTGATACAGCATACTCCTAATTTTGAGACTTTTCCTCCTTTCTACTCAATTAACCAGTCAATGCTTCTGTTCTCATCTCTCCTCCTGGAAACTGAGGGTCACATAAAGTCCTCCACCAAGGTTTATCAGAAGGAGGATTCAAATGGTGCATACGCATAAGAAATTTTGTAGGACTTGCAAGGCAAGGTAGAGTTTGGTTGTCTGTCGCTGGAACAAACTACTGATCAGAGTCCTAAAGCCCTCCAGTGTTGTGTTAAATTGCATGTGGCATGTGGGGGTGTAGCATTCAACGGTGACAGCTCTGCTTATCAGTTCTGGCAGACATGGAACATGGTCCTCCTGCCACACGTGCACTGAAGTTAGTATCATGCAAAGTGAGACAGAAGATCATAAGACAAGCATCTGCTGACCTAAGTGTCACTGAGTATCTGTATGAGGTCTACTCTCCATGCTGCATCATGCCACCCCCTACCTCTCAGTCCACAGGGACATGTGACAAGAAAAGACACCTTTGGCTATAATGAGGAACTCCCTCAAATGTAGGGTGGGATCCATCTGACTGCCTGGCTGTGCTTCAGCAGATCTGTTACATGTGTCTCTGACCTTCCTGTCCAGGAGAAGCAATTGAATCAGTGCATCACTTCATGAAAGCAAAGATATGCTGTAGCTAATCACAGAATCATAGGGGTAGGAAGAGACCTCTAGATATCATCTAGTACAATCTTCATGCCAAAGCAGATCCAACTAGATCAGGTCGCACAGGAATGCTTTCAGGCAGGTTTTGAAAACCTCCAGAGAAGGAGACTCCACTCACCCTCTGTCGTGGTTTGGCCCAGCTAGCACAGAAGCACCATGACAGTCTCTTGCTCTGTGCCCCCCATTCACCCCCACCCTTGTTACAATGGCAGACACCCCAGCAAAATGGGAGTAAAAAGATAAGCAAGGCTGTTGTGGATTAAGACAAGGACAGGGAGGGCTCGCTGCCAACTATGGTTCTGGGCAAAACAGACTCCAGCACTCAACTTAGAGAGGAAAGTAAGAAAGTTTATTCTACACAAAACAGAATGGAATAAAAGCAAAAAAGGGAGTAGGATGATGAGAAAATGACAACCAGCACTTTAAGATCTCCCTCCCCCATCCCTTCTTTCTTCCCGGGCCCAGCTCACTGCTCCCAATATCTCTACCTCCTTCCCCATCAACGGCTCAGGGGGGCAGGGAATGGGGGATGTGGTCAGTCTCTCACAGATGGGCTCTGCCGCTTCTGTCTTCTCAGATGAGGACGACTCCTGGCATTCTTCCCCTGCTTTGATTCTTTCCCCTCCTTAACGAACTTCTCTGGTGTGGGTTGCTCCCAACAGCTGCAGCTTCTGCAGATACAGGTTCCCTCTCACGGGTCACAGTCCCTGGTGAATATCTCTGGCGTGGATTCTTCACCATGGTTGCAGTTTCTGCAGACACAAGGTCCCTCGCTTGGCCTCTTCTGGGCATAAGTTTAATGAGTTTCTTTGTTGTTGGTTCCCCTCCACAGTTACAGCTTCTGTGAATATTGAGTCCCTTCCTCGGGACATGGCCTTCTCCGGCCATAGTCACTGGCCCTGGCACGGAGCCTTTAACGAAGTGAATCACTGCCCCTGGCTCAGTGTTCCTAGTAAAATGAGTCACTGCCCCTGGCTTGGGGTCATTATCAAAATAAGTCTCTGCCACAAATGCAGGGTCTTCAGCAAGATACAAACAAATCTCAGCTTCACCAGTCCTCTCCACAGGATTCAGGGGAGTCTCTGTTCCAGCACACCCCCTCCTCATTTTCCTCACTGTCCTTGGAGTCCGTATGGTTGTTTCTCTCACTCTTCCGACTCCCTGCACCACCAGTAGCCGGGAAAAAGGGAGGAGGGACAGAAGAAAGGAAACAGAAAGAACCCTTCCCTTCTGGCTTCTTCTTAAAAAGTGATCGTGGAGGTGTCTAATTGGCTCAGCTCAAGAAGTGGGTCTGGCTCAGAGCTGGGGAGAGTTTCAAACAACTCCTTGCAGAAGCCATCTTTACAGCCCTTTTTCCCATACCAGAAAAGGCTGTCATGCCAAGCCATGACAACCTCATGGGAAAGAAGCTTTTCCTTATATTTAAGCTTTTGTCTGTTATCCCTAGTCCTACCACTGGACATTACAGAAAATAAGACTTGCCCCATCCTCTTGACAAACACCTTTTGAATACTTCTAAGTATTAATGAGGACCCCCTCCATCTCCTCCGGGCTGAATAGTCCCAGATACCACAGCCTTTCCTCATAAGAAAGAACCTCCAGTCCCCTGATCATCTTAGTGACCCTGCACTGGACTCTCTCCAGAAGTTCTCTGTCCCTCTTGAGCTGAGGAGACCAGAACTGGACATAGGACTCCAGAATAGGCCTCATGAGGGAAGAGTAAAGGGGGAGAAGAACCTCCCTTGACCTGCTGGCCACACTCTTCTTGATGTATCCCAGGATGTCATTGGCCTTCTTGGCCATGAGGGCACATTGCTGGCTCATGGTTACTTTATTATCAACCAGGACGCCCAGGTCTCTGTACAGAGCTGCTCTCCAGCAAGTCAGTCCCCAGCCTGTACTGGTGTGTGGGGTTGTTCCTTCCCAGATGCAGGACTCTGCACTTGTCCTTGTTGAACCTCATGAGGTTCCTCTCTGCCCAGCTCTCAAGCCAGTCGAGATCCCGCTGAATGGCAGCACAGCCTTCTGGGGAATCAGCCAGTGCTCCCAGTTTGGTGTCATCAGCCAACATGTTGAGGGTACACTCTGTCCCTTCAGCCAGGTGGTTGATGAAGATGTTGAACAAGACTGGCCCCAGAATCAATCCCTGTGGAACTCCACTGGCCTCCAACTCGACTCTGTGCCATTGATCACCACACTCTGGGCTCTGTCATTCAGCCAGGTCTCAATCCACCTCACTGTCCACTCATCCAAGCCACACTGCCTGAGCTTTCTGATGAGGATGTTATGGGAGACAGTGTCAAAAGCCTTGCTGAAGTCAAGGATGATGACATCCACTGCTTTCCCCTCATCTAGCCAGCCAGTTAGACTGTCATAAAAGGCTATCGAATTGGTCAAACAGGATTTCCCCTTGGTAAATCCATGTTTACTCCCCTTCATAACCATCTTTTCCTTTGTGTGTTTAGAGATGAGAAAGATATTGTCATTTTTCAGAAATCCCTTGTGACTGCAACACTAATTTTAAGAAACAGGCTTGAATAAAAAGGTTTTGCACTAGAGATATATTGACAGAAGTAGCAACAGGTGGAAATATCAGAGACATATAAGTTGTTTGTGTTTTGGTTTGTTGATGTTGGTAGTTATGCTACAAACCAACCAAATCACAAGTACACCCATGCACTATGAACAACACTGTTTGTCACTAGACAGATTACATAAGTGGTGCTAGTATGCCAAGCTGTAGAACTGAACACAAGAAGAAGCACTCGTTTCCCTGGAAGAGCTTCAGTTTTTAATGCAGCAGGTGTTCAGAGGTTTTGTTTTGCTCTTTCACCTGAGACACCTAAACTGAAGTCAAAGGTTAGACAAGAGCATCCTTGCAATGTCAAGCTCATAGAGTCAACCCAACATCCCACAAAAAAACCTCTATAAAAAAACCACAGATGATTTCCAATCGTGCATGCTATTGCTCAGTGTTGGGGTTGTGGTCTGTCGTGCTGCTCTCTAAGTAGCTATGTTTGTACATCAATAGACCACTTATACAGCCAACTTCCTAGCCATGTAAGAGTTCAGTTTGGAAGTTTGGTCACAGAAACAAGCCAGTAGTTTTCACATCAGCGCTTTTTGCAGTGATGAACTCTTTCTCTGATAGTACAAGGTCAAAGAGTTGTGCCTCAAACTTTTACTGATAGAAGGGACTAGTTCAGCACAGGGGGTTTCTTTGCCCCCCATGCTGGAGACAGTGGGGTAGCTGTTGGGATGACTGCAGATGGAGGTGAGTTTTGCCTTACTGCTGAGGCTGGAACAAATGGTCTAGACCTCACGTAAGGGAACACAGAAAACTTCTAGATACCAGCCTCCTTCCCACCACACTTTTCTGTTTGCAGCCTGTGCAAACTACCCCAAGACAGCCAGGTAGTGACTGATTACCCAGCTAAACAGAAGACAAAGGAATGACAAAACGTCCTTTGAATGGCTTAACAAATCTGTCATCCACCCAAGTCATATGCTTCACTTTTACATACATATTATTTCCTTTTGGTGAGACAATAAAAAGAAAGTCCTGAGCACATCCTGGCATGAAAGAACAGGCCACTGTGATTTCAGGTAGATATGTCCTTTCACACAAAGCTGCTATCAATGGTTTACAAGATTAGCTGCACCAATGCATTTAGAAATGGCAGGAAACATTATATAAAGTAGGATTCACTCATGCCAAAAACCATCAGACTAAAACAATTATGGGACCTATGTGCCTTTTGGGCAGATGCTGTTTCTTGTGCACACTGTCTTTTCTTGTCAATTCCTAATGATACTAAGAATTGCAGAATAACTTATGTGTGCACTGAATTAGCTCCTTGGCCCATCTTCTCTTTGCCTACTATTTTAGAGACAGACACTAGTTTTGCACTAGTTTTACACAAGTCGGGCTGCTTGTTTCTGGATTATTTGTCATGTCTCGTGCTAGAGACACAAAGGAGAATGAAAGTTCTTTGTTGGAGGTATCAGGGCTTAGATACCTGAGCAGTATCTCAGTCACAGATGAAACATTCTCTCAGCAAACAGAGGTCTGTAGAAACCCGTTCTTGCTTCTTGTCACCAGATGGTGCTCCAGTGCTGGACAAGTGCTGCTTCTATCACCTGCTGAAGCATCCGGTTCTCTTGAGCTTTGGACTCACTGTTCCCCTAACAGATTAATTTACTTAATCTGATTTGCATTTCTGATTGCCTTTGGATCAGGCCTTTCTTTGAAAAGTGGAGGGAGTCCTCAGCCTGCTTCTTAGGAGCAATTTTCTCATTGAATTGGTTACGTTATAGGACTAGTGCATAATACCAGGTGGTGTGACTGTCACTTCTTATATTGCACGTACAACAGGCATTTCTAGTTGGATTTGACCATGCTTCAGGCCTCTTCTGCTCAACAGAACTCTTTTTTTGAGCATGAGACACTTCTACCATGATTATTTCTTCTTCACTAAAGATACTAAAACATTCTCCTGGCCTAGATTTTTGTTAAAGCACCTCCAGCTAGACTGAAAATCACTTAGGTAGATGACATGCTTGACATGCTTGGAATGACTGCCTTCAGGATGACTTTGCTCCCATGTGGAAGATTTTAATTTGGGGGGAAATCAGGCAATCCCACATCATTGTCATTCCCTGCATAACACACTAGCCTGGGGAAAAATAGCTGGATGAACTCAAGCCTGAAAATAGGATAACTCCACATGGGGAGTCCAGCATTCCTGGTACTCTGGTTTTCCTCTGAACTCTCTTGAGCATCCTTTGGGCTGGGAATATTTTTTGTCACAGTGGAAAGACTGATGCTCTGCTCCTGGGATGGTCCCACAGCATATTTTTATGTGTTTTGCTGAAAAGTGATTGAAATTTTGAGGCAATCTGTTTCCTGATAGCAAAAGTTTCCTAGTGTGGTGATACTCTGCCCTTAGAATAACACAGATTATTTCCCAAAGGCTTAGTAATGGGCTTGCCATAGGATGATCCTCCAGGTCTCATGGAACATCTCATCATAGAGGATGCTTCGTTTGTTTCATGGGTTATCTGTTGTGCATTGGAAATAGACCTCCTGCCTAGGTGGATTATTAGGGACGTATTGGAGATTTTCACACTGTCTGGTTGGGCTAAGCTCAGGATCTGATGAAAACTCTGGACATCCATGCTATTTGTCCAGAAACGGATAAAACAGAATGCACTAGGTCATTTTCACAAAAAAGATTCCCCTGCCTGACCCACATCAGGAGGGTAGAAGGGTTTTCTGCAAAGCCCTCATGGGCTCAGAAGAAAAGCCCTCTGAACCTAGGGATCTCTGGATGGTGACTAAGTGATGGGTTTAATTAATGCAGTAAGTCCCCAGTGCCATGGTGCCTGCCCTGCTTTGAAATATGTGGTATTTTACTGCTTGTCACAGGCTGCACATCCTGGAGAAGTAAGGTGTTGACTTTTAGAGTGCAAAGGGCTGGTGTCTGGGTTCTCACAGTCATATGAGTCATTCTGCCTCAGATGGTTGGCTCCTGGCTTTTAGCAACAATCCTTTGTGCCTTGGTGAGAAGGTTGCCTGTGTCCTGGATTTGGATACCAACCAACATTGTACCTTGGGAAATGTACTATTTCCTTTTGTTCTCTGGATTTCAAATGAAGGCCTGGTTAACTGGTTTTGGGAAGGAAGCTGCTTTGTTTGTGGATAGTGTTATTGTCTCTGTAGGACAGTGTGCATTTCCAGTAACCATCAGGAAAAGAGTTTCTGTCTTTCCAGCCTGATGGTTTCTCCTCTAACTGCTGAAATCTCTCTTCTCTCCCGGACAGGATGTAGCTGCTCCCTGGGGACACCACTTTCACGATGAAAGCTCCCTCCTGATCTGGATGGAATGAGGGATTTTTTTCTATATCTCTAGCTCTATGATATGGTGAGCATTGTGGATGCCTTAACAGGTTATTGAGAGGTGATTTGCCTCACACTTTCTTTTCAGGGCTGGCTTCTGGAGCCACAGATGTATTGTCTGTGGCCAGGCCAGGTCCTGAAGTCTCTTACAGGAAAGCTGTGGGAAACTTCAAGATTTTGCCTGTTGCTTTAGAGAACAGCATGTCTGAGTGGTGCTGCACCCTTAACAGACTCCCCTTGGGTGGCGACATTTGATGTGGGAGCCATCATGCCTTTAACAAGCAGTTTGTTCATCCTGTAGGGATCAAACTCAGGCTTTGTGGTGATCTCTAGGTGCCTCCCACTGCTTGTGCTTAATGTAATATTAGGGTCGGAAGCATTTGTAGCAGATCTGTGCAGGGATTTCTCCTCCTGGTTCCTCTTTCTCAGGCTTGCGAGGGTCATATTTATTTTCAAATTATGTGTCAGGATAATATAGGGCCCTTTGACCCAGAGGAAGTCTTGATAGTTTACCAGGTTGTGCATCAAAGGCACTGCAGCTCATTGAGGGCACACTAAATGGAATCAGCTGTGTTTTGACTAGATGGCAGCTGAAGTTCCTCAAGTCACACTTAAGAACAGTAGGAACTGAACTCCACTCAGTCGTGAAGTTTCCACACCCCAGCCCTGTTCACCGAATCACATAGAATCACAGAATGGTAGGGGTTGGAAGGGGCCTCTATCACTAGAAGGGAAATCTCTCCTGCACATACCAAGACTAATGGGAACAGCCCAGTCCCAAAGAGCTTTGAGAAACCTGCCTTCTAAGCAAATGTCTCAGCAAATGACATCATCAAAGCTTTGGCACCTGAATGTGGCTTTGTCTACGTCTTGTGACGTGACCAGACCATATTATGAAGGGGCTTTTCTGCCTGTCTACTTTTAAATTTCAAAACATGCATCTTCGAACAGCTCCCACATGGGGACAGCATCATGACATTTGTAGTTTTTTAGGGAAAAAAGAAAGAAAAATGTCCCCTGCCTTCAGGTGGCCAGTGCCTAGTTAGTTGTCTCAGAGGCATGATATTGTTGTTCACATCCTTGAATTTCATTAGAGCAGACTCACTCTCCAAAAGTTAGTGTTTCAACATCTCAGACACCTACTTTGCTGCTTGGTCCAGGAATTTGACCTGAGAACTAAGATTTATTTCCAATAGAAGGTTTTGGTGAACAACAGCAAACTCACTAGTAAAAATATACTACCTTTGAAATTCTTGACAAGCCTTGTTCATGTATTATATTGCCTCCAAGTTAGTAGGTCAGCTAAAAGAGGCACATTGTTTTACAACTAACAGCACAAAGACAAACATCACAGGAAATTTCTGAAAAGCAGACTACTTTAGGATTTGCACTGTGGGTCAGAAAAAGCATGCAGCCTATTTTTAGCCTTTTTCAGATGTTTGTCTCAGGTCTTATTTTTCAACAAGTCTATTACTCTAGTCTAGTTGCCTTAGGTCACACAGCAAGGTGTGTCTCTGGATGCCTAATAATGCCTAAGTGAGAGCACTTTGTTCTCAGTTCAAGAAGGAATATTTCACAGAGCTCCTCTGTCAAAAACACAAAAGGCCCATGGTGGTCTTGTGCATAGGCAATAGTTGTGGTCTATCTTGACAAGCATAATGTCTATCTAGAAAGGTCAGGGTTGGCTGTGTTCTCACATCCCAAACTGATTTAGTAGCCGATGTTATTCAGATGGTCAGAAACTAAGGGAGTTACAGAGAATCACAGAATCTTAGCAATTAGATAGGACCTTTGCAGAGAGTTTGAGCAGGACTGCACAGGCAGTTCAAGTAGAAGGTTTAGTCACTGTGAAAAAGGAAAAGCAGAAACATTGAAAAGACAAACTTCTTTAAAATGTTAAGCTCAGAAAAGAGTGTTGACTGAACTGCATCATCTGTGAGAAATAGATCACCATCATTCATGGGATAACTGAAGATTCTGCGTACTAAATACCAGCCAACTCTGGTTTATACTCCCACAAGTCATGCTGTTAGGCTGTAGTGTTTGACAGCATGGTTAAACATCTTGCTATGAAGGTAATTTCTTTCTCTGACTTATTTGTGAGTAGGATGCTGTTGGAAGTGTCAAGATGTCTGCCCCTGCCTGCAGAAAACCTGAAAGCATAGCTGACTTCAGTGAGAACCACTCTGTTCTTAAAGGTGTACTGATTCAGATGTCCTTTTTTATGACTGCCTACCAACCCAACTCAAGTACAGCTATGCTGAGAGAATTAAACATCATCGTATTTGAACACAGAAATTTCAATTAAAATTCAGAAAGTGCAGAATATAAAAAGTTACTTTTCATATAGGCAGTATTTGTTTGAATTGGAAGGCTTTTTGTCTCTGTGCATCTGATTCAAAGCTTACTGATGTCTATGAAAAGAGTATCATAAATACAGCTTGAAAACTGACTAAAAAAAGGAAAGAATAAAGAAGAAAATTTCTTTGTCTCCTCGGGTTTTCTTCCAAATCCAGCTTTTCAGAGTTGGCATGGCTAAGAAAAAAAGCAACTGTAATAAGACAGATAATTTACATTGGATAAAACAATAATTGCAACTGCTGCATCATCAGAAAATCTAAATCAATGTTTGTTTAGATTCCACTGTGAAATATATATTTTGTAGTAATCTTCTAGTCAGAAAGAAAATTTCTTGTTGCACTTTTTCCATGTAATAAAATCATATCCACCAGCTTTTTGTCGCTTCTTTCTGAATGAAGGAAAATCTAAGGAAGATGGAAACAAAATACAACAAAATGAAAGAAGGGATGGCATTTGGTTTTAGTAAGGGTCTTTCTGGAGTAAGAGTTTTCTTAGAAAAAAGAAAACTTTGAGGAAATAGGGCTATTGTGATGTATATTTTATAATCTGTTAGGAGGTAATATTTGATAATAGATTTGTGAGGGTTTTAACTTTGTTTTACTATTGGTAAGACAGTAGTAAACAACAAATCAACAGGAAACAGCAAATAGCAATTGAAACTTCCCAATGGTATCTATGTTTAAGAAAGACATGAGTATGCTAAGTAGAGATGCTGAAACTCACTGACATTGTCCAGAACATCCCAAGAAGGGATGTAGGGCAATGAGAGTTGTGAGCTGCTCAGACACCATGAAAGTCAAGAATGGCCAAATTTACTGTTAGCCCAGGATATTGATTAAACTCATGATATACAGATGGTTCTAGCAGCTGATTCTTGGTACTAAAACCCAGAAAGGTACAAAAAGGTACTAAAACCCCATAAATCTCTGACACTTTGTCTAGAAGAAATCTCTTTACTGCCCCATGGGAATCAGATGGATTAACCTTGCATACTTGGGCAAAGGAGACAACAGAAGGACTCATTTCTGTGCACTCACACTAATTGTCAAGATACCAACTCTAGGGTTTTTCTTCCATTTTGTGTTGTATTTATAAAAGAAATAACATTGTTTCTGGGTTTGAGTCTGTCCCTCCCTCCCACTCGCCTAATCCTTCCAGGTGCCAGGTGCGCTACCTGGATAAACTTTGAAAAGGATCTATAGATCTAACTGAAAAGTTAAAGCTATGGTACGGTCCCAGGGCCAGATAGGCGTGTCGTGCTGGTCTTACTCAACAAGGACAGGATGATTCAGGAAAGCTTAGGCTGCATGCAGCCTGCAGCAGGAGTGCTGAGCTGGCTGAAGGATTCCTGCAGGAGTGCCTTAGCTCCATGTTATGCCACACAGACATAATAGGAACATGAGTGCTTTCTACGAAGCAGGCCAACATCGTCAGGGTCTTGATGAGTCACTGTGCTTTGTCTTGTGCACTGCAGGTTTGCTTGGGAGATATCTGATGACAACCATATGTCTCTTCATAAGTCATGTGACCTAAACGGCAAGAGTGGAAAGAGTAGGGCTGTGTTTCTTGCAGGCAATGCACAAAAATAAGCTTCTTGTAGGTAGACTTCCCTGAATGAATGAAGAGACTCTTATAGCCTCCTGAGACAACAGGAACAAGCAATGATTTCAAATTCTAGCAATGCCAATTCAACAGTAAGAGGAGGATTTCATGGTGTCTCCATTGAAGGAAGTCATTAAGAATGAGCATCTGTGCAAAATGACATAGGTACCACTACAATGCAGAAGACAGGGCAGAAAATAGATAGAGGAGATGATTTTGCAACTGCTTTCTAGCCTTATTTTTGACAGCACTTTGATTACAGTCATCTGAAACCCAGGAGCAGATCAGAGATATGCTCCAAACAGGCTGTTTGTTAGTGCTAGTATTATGACAGTCCATTTGAAGTGCTGATGCTCTCTTCTGGTGTTCTGTTACCTAGAAAATCACAACAGCTAGTGTGCTTCAGCAGCCCATCTCCTATCAGCAGTGTTCTCACTGTCTGTCCTCATGATTCATTGCAGATGGATGAAATTCCAGAAAATCATAAAAATTGGTCTGAAGTATCTAAAGGCAATGTATACACAGATGAATCACACTGAATTACTTTATCCAGAGATTATTATAAAAACTTACACCTATATATGTTTGTTCACTTCCAAATCAAAGCAGTTACTCTGGAACTTGCCAACAATCAGGATGCAGCGCTACAGGCTTGGGGCAGAGTGGCTGGAAAGCTGTCCAGAGGAAAAAGACCTGAGAGTGTTAGTCAACAGCTGGCTGAATATGAGCCAACAGTGTGCCCAGGTGGACAAGAAGGCCAGAGGCATCCTAGCTTGTATCAGAAATAGTGTGACCAGAAGGACCAGGGCAGAGATTTTGTCCTTGTACTCAGCACTGGTGAGATCGCACCTCAAATACTCTGTTCAGTTCTGAGCCCCTCACTGCAAGAAGGACACTGAGGTGTTGGAGTGTGTCCAGAGATGGGCAACAAAGCTAGTGAAGGGTCTGGAGAACAAATCTGATGAGGAGCAGCTGAGGTCTGTTTAGAATGGAGAAGAGAAGGTTGAGAGGAGATTCATGAGCTTACATAGCCATCATGCATGAGCAAGGCAATGAACAAGTTCTTTCAGGAGAAGGACTTGGGTATCCAGACAGCTGCTAACCAGGCAGAATATGCTGAAACCAGCCAGGGAATTACCTAATAAAGGTATCTAGCACCTGTGAAAAGATGGATTATCCTGCCTGTTCCCTGTAAGTTGGACTAGAAGATAATAAATTATGTGAGTTGCTCCATTTTTTCTTTCATGATCTGGAGATGATATGCCAAAAGAGAAATCTGGAAGAGAAAAAGGTCAGGAGCAATGAGAAAACCAGAACAGGGAAATATATGTAGATGTGGTGTTTTAACTTTGCCTACAGCTGAGCAGGCAACATTAGTTGTGCTGTCTAACAAAAAGTGTGGTTGAGTGACTGTGCTGAGAGATCTTTACAAGCAGGGTAGGTACAATTGCTTGCAACTATTATGATTCCATGAAGTGTGGGCTCAGAAAGCTCAAATGTTCACAGGCTCTGGGAAAGGCTATGCTTGACCTCCAGCCCAGACTAAAGGTTAACAGTCCCCTAAAGATATAGTGCAGTTGATGGAGAGTATCTGCAAGAGGAGAAGGGAGAAAATCTGTTCAGTGAATGTGAATGTGAAATTCTCTGCAATAGTGGGAGGGAGGTTGTGCTATAATAAGACAAATTTACAGATCTAACAGATTGATGTGCAAATCCAGCAGCTGAAATCATGACAAGCTGCAGCATCACCAGGGACTGTGGTATGTTCCAGCAGGTACTTTGAAAGCTCTTCTGCCACTCAAATCCAAGGAAACAAGTGGCAAGGAAAATGTAAGGAAATGCTTAATAGAGACAAAGACCAATGATGAGGCAGATCACAGAGACTACATCTGATAGAAGGCTGTAAAGAGCAAATTAGTGCACTGACTTGTGCAAAGTGGTGCTGTCTGTGTCTTTAAAGCTGCTGTAATAAGCTGTCTTGTTTTATACTGCACTTTGGCAGAAGCATGATGCATTCATTTTTACACCCCCTCTTGAGTGCTTTTTAAGTTCTGTTTACCTCCTCTGCTACTCTGTTCCTTCTGAAAAAACTCTTATTGTTGTCTGTTCTGACAAATTTGATCCTTTCTGTTCTCTCCATAAAGAACTGTTTTTCAGGGCCTTGCTTTAACTCAGATCCTCTCTGGGAAACCTTCAATGCAATAAATGATCCAAACCAAATCTCAGACTTCCCATCTCATTCCCCAAATTTGTTGAACATTCCTAATCATGGAAGGGCTCTAACAAAGATCAATAAATCTTAACTTCCAAAAGCAGTGTAGGCTGATGACCTTGCAGGATTCAGCTCCCAGGAAATGGAAGTCTGTTAAAACTTCATATTCCCTCTACAGTTTCCCCTAGTGGCTCTTCATCTCTCTGAAACTGGGTAGAGAAAGATAATTACATATTGGAAGTATATTCCTTCTTTCCAGAACATGACCAAAGATATTTAGAACATCATCTGTGGGGTAAAGCCTGAAGTTCACACACTTGTTTCTTTTCATTTTCCTTGGTTTTTATTGTTTACCTGAAAGCTCTTGAGCAAGTCTCTTTGCATTTTGATTTGGACACCCATAACAAGAGGATAAAAGAGCTCCCCTGTGATTAATGTGTATGATAACCAGACTGATGTAAGACTGCCCAAAGCTCTGGAAAGTGTTACATCAGAAGAAATACCCAAGAGAGAGGCTCATATTACACAATTGTTACATATTTTTTGATTGATCCATTGCATTTGGTTTAGAAATGCTTTAATGACATTCAAATAGATTATGAAAGCTGCATAAGTGCAAAGTCCTTGTACAAACACAGCCTACTAAGACCATTGTTTACTACTATCTAGCTCCCAGTAGTAGCTCCCTAGTAGCTCCCTATAACAGAAACAGAGCTGCTGGTGTTGTTTACATTCAATACATCAATAATTACCTTTTCTAACACTATCCAGGGGCAGATGCAGCTGAGCCTTCTTCTGTTATTTTCAGCCAGGCTGAAGAGGACTTCTCTAACACTGCCTGCAGATGAGAAAGGTTTGATTGGGGTGGAAAAATTGTGCCTGCTCTCTTTATCCCTCTTTGCTTTACTTACTAGAAAATTCCTCACGTTAGACTACCATTGCTGGTGTGGTTACCTTCCTCTTCCTCCTTCCACTTTCTCCTCCTCAGTATCTCTGCAAATCTCAGTCCTCAGCCTCTCCCAGTCTCACTCATATCACAGAATCATAGACACACAGAATGGTTGGGGTTGGAAGGAACTTCTAGGGATCACCTAGTCCAACACCTGTGCTAAAGCAGGTTCACCTTGATCAGAACATGAAATATATCCAGACGGGTTTTGAAAACCTCCAGAGAGGAGATGCCACACCCTCCCTCGGCAGCCTGTAAGAGAGCTCCCTCACCCTCAGAAGAAAGAAGTTTCTCCTCACGTTGAAATGGAACTTCCTGCGTTCCAGCATGTGCCCTTTATCCCTTGTCCTGTCACTGGGCACCATAGAAAATAAGACTCACCCCATCCTCCTGACATCTGTCCTTTAGGTATTTGTAAAGCTGAAAAGCTCTAGATCCTGCAGCCTTTCCTCATAAGGAAGATGCTCCAGTCCCTTGATCATCTTGGTGGCCCTCTGCTGGACTCTCTGCAGCACTTCCCTGTCCCTCTTGAGCTGAGGAGACCAGAACTGGACACAGGACTCCAGATGAGACCTCACCAGGGCAGAGTAGAGGAGGAGCAGAACCTCCCTCGACCTGCTGGCCACACATCCATTCCAGGATGCCCATGTGCATCTGCTCCCTCTGCTGTGCAGAAATTCACAGTAAGCCATTGTGCATTTCTGATTGTCACTGGAGCACTTGTCCCATAACCAAGAGACACGTGTCTCCACATACCCTAAATGGCAGTGGGCTGAAAAACCCTGACACATATGACATAAGAAAGTCTGTAGAGTCATGAGGAATAGAGATGCTTGAGATAGATTTGTTTACTGAGAAAGGAGGATATCTCTCTAATGTCCCACAGAAGTCTCTAGAATTCAGAAAACCACTGCTATTTACCTCCAGTATTGTGACAGAGACAGCAGCTATGAGTCATATAAGTAACTTGTGTTGCTGGGACCTGAAAATATTCTCCCCAGGTGTAAATATATATTACTAGTGCTCCTCCCTCATCTGGCATTTCCGTATAAGACATGCTTCAGCTCTCCATCTCATTTCAGTTTTGATGCAAACTGCTCTGAAAAGATGGAATGCATGTAGTAGATTAAAATTCACATTTGCAATACCACTCAAGTTGCTGTCTCTCTCTCTCTCTCTCTGCTTGAAGCAGCTGTGACAGAAACTTCACCCTGATACTCTGCATGTGTGCACAACAAGCTGCCGCAGATGCTATGCCTGCACAGCTCCCCTCTCAGGCTGGACAGGCCTCTGACAATTTAGAGGTCAAAAGTCTGGTATAGATCTATTTGAGTAAAGACTGTGCTGAAGATTTGACTGTGTGTTATCAAAAGCAAAGGCAGCATTTCTAGGATCTTTTGGAACAGCACCTCATGTCTTCCATCTAATGTACTCACATTTAGGATTTCAATTAGTTTGGAATTACTGGTTGTTTGGTGGGTTTTTTTTCAAAAATGAGCAGCAAAATGCATGATGGGATAAATCTTTATTACTTAAGCAGTACTGTGATCTCAGATAATACCTTGCACCATCCATGGTGAGACACAAGTCTCCCAGTACAAAAAGATGTCACAAAAGCATTTGTCATTTAAGATGCACTTCCGCTTGTTACCAAGGAGACATTTAACAGGAACAGTTGAGTACATAGCACCCTACATGTGCACATACAGCAGCATAAAGAGGGAATTTACAGCAACTCACTGCAGTAACAAAATTCAGTGTTAATAACATTTTCCTCCCTCTCCCAATTAGTACAGAATGAAAAACCTTTGCACTAGAGTTTCCATAGCTGTATGCATTACTTAGTACAATTAATGTTTTATAGCAAGCCCCAGCAAAAGACATTATTAGAGCTCCTTTGTCAATGCATCATGCAGAAAGAAAGCACACATATGGTAGAAATGCAGGATACTTTAAGATTCTTGGAAAAGCTTTATACCCCACATCATCAGTAACTGCTGGGCTTCATTTCCTACTTGGGGTGCATGCAGAGCATCAGAGTATAAGGCAGGTGATACCTACTCCTTTCTTTATGAAACTCCACAGGGTTTTAGATTAAAAAATTAAGGTTACAAGGCTGCTAGGGGGAAATCAAGTTCTTTCTGCTCTGACAGCAGTGTGCATAGAATAAACTGACACCTTGCTTTTGGCACATATCACAGGCTCACTGTGGCCCACCAGCATCCCATCTGGAAGACGGACATTGCTTCCCCATTCTGATGGGAAAGCCCTAGGAGGTGAAGAATCTCACTGCCTCTGATTGACACTTCTGTGCAATAGCTGTTTTTGTCCTGAGGCTGGTAAGTCTCTCTGGAGGGCTGGGTTTTTGGAGCTCCTTCCTAATCCACTGAACATGGGAAGCATGGTGCCGGAGGCCATTGTACTCACTGTGCCTCTATGAAGAAAAAACAAATTGAAAAGAGAATGGGGCAGGGTCTAGTTGGTGGCCTGTGTCTAGTGGAGTCCCTCAGGGGTCGCTGCTGAGACTAGTACAGTTCAATCCATTAATGACCTTAATGAGGGAACAGAGGGCACTGTCAGCAAGTTTGCTGATGACACTAAACTGGGGGGAGTAGCTGACACAGCAGAAGGCTGTGCTGCCATTCAATGAGGCCTGGACAGGCTGGAGAGTTGAGCAGGGAGAAATCTAATGAAATTCAACAAGGGCAAGTGGAGAGTCTTGTATCTGGGAAAGAATAACCCCATGTACCAGCACAGGTTGGGGAATGAACTGTCAGAGAGTAGTGTAGGGGAAAGGGACCTGGGGGTCGTGATGGAGAGCAGAATGAGCATGAGCCAGTAATGTGCCCTCATGGCCAAGAAGGCCAATGGCATCCTGGGATGTGTTAGAAGGGGAGTGGTTAGCAGGTTGAGAGAGGTTCTCCTCTCCCTCTACTCTGCCCTCTTGAGACCGCATCTGAAATATTGTGTCCAGTTCAGGGACCCCTTACGATGAAGGGCTGAGAGAGCTGGGGCTCTTTACCTTGGAGGAGACAGGGGGGTGATCTCATCAATGTTTACAAACATTTTAAGGGTGGATGTCAGGAGGTTGGAGCCAGGCTCTTCTCAATGATGACCAAAGATAGGATAAGGGGCAATGGGTACAAGCTGGAACACAAGAGGTTCCAAAGAAACACAAGGAAGAATTTCTTCACTGTGAGGGTGTTGGAGCACTAGAACAGGCTGCCCAGATGGGTTGTTGTAGTGGTTTAGCCCTGGCTGAACAACAACCAAACCACATCATTACTCCTCCCCACCTTAGCAGGATGGGGAGGAGAATCAAGAGAGTTCTATAACTTTGTGGGTTGAGATAAGGACAATTTAAAAGAACATCACAAAGAGTAGGTAGTTACAATGATAGCCAAAGGACATAGAAAAATGAGCAATGCCTGGTGTACCTGCTTACTGACCGCAGCCCAACAGTAGAGCCCCACTTCCCCCATTTGCCACAGCACCACGGTGGCCTGGCAGCTGAGTGTGATGAGTCACATGGGATGGAATAGCCTGGTCAGCCTCCCTGTGAAAAAGAATTAGGAGTCGATTAAGCTGATGCAGCTGAGTTTAAGCAGAAAGAATTGGAGAGTAAGACATGGGAAATAAATAACTGGTTGTTACAGGGTCTCTTGTTCTTCCCTGTGCTGGACTAATTGATATGCAGTTAAGTATATTAAAAGCAAAAAGAAAAGAACAGTTTAATGGTGTTAGGAAGTGTTCAATGCCATGGAAGGGCGACAGAATGACCAGGACACTACTTCAGGAGCACAGACAAGCGTAGATGGTTATATCTGCTTCACTTTTGTGCTCTGCAGACTGCAGGCCAGAGCTGTTTAAACCCACTATCTCAGAGTTACATGTATGCTGAAAATAACTCTGCAGCCCCTACGAGAGAGATGGTTTGTGTCTTGCCATCAGCAAGGGCAAATACAGCAAAGTTCTATTTTTGTACACTGTTCCTGTAGGTAAAGCTGACAACAGCTTTGAGAAGCACTTGAAGAGAAATTGGGGCTTATCTTTACAAATAGATTTTTTTAATGCAGATGGTTATTTTTTGACTTGTTGTTTCTGCAAAAAAATGACATTTCCTCATCTCATTGTTAGTTCTGACTGAGATTACGACAATTTAGTCCAACCAAGTGTTATCACAAAACTTTGATATAAATGTAATTGTGTTACATTATCTAAGAAGACTATACATTGAAATCTACACTCACCTTAATACTTAAATGCTCTGAGCATTTCAGTGCTGGTAAAGGCATTAGTTTAGAAAAAAAAACCAGTCATTGTACATGCTTGTAAAAGACCAAGATTTGCTGAACAGAGAGAGAGATTTGCTGAACAGAGAAAGAGCATAAATATTAAATGACATACTGTGTCACAGGAATGTATTGGGTGTGAATAAAGAACATATTTGTATGAAGTGAGCACCTTCACTACCTCATCTTCCTTCAAATAATCTCCTGGTGTTTTTTGTACATATTCAGTAACAACAAAAAATGGTTTACAGAAAAAAAAAGTAATATCTGTTACTAGAGCAACTGATAAATCTAGAAAAAGACACAAACTTTCAAGCATTCTAGGTCTTCTTTAGTATTTGCATTCTTTTATTTCCTGAATAAACCCATGTGGTAACAGAGTTTATTTCAAATCTGATAGCACAAAGATGAAATTGTGCTATGACATTGTTTCTGAAGTACCATCCTCTATAGGCAAAAATCTCAGACATCACAGGGAAGGAGGTATTGCAGATCAGCCTCCATCTGTAGGATATAGGTCTGGTCTTGTACTGGACAAGAAGCAAACCTACATAGCTCTCAAAGCTGTCAGTGTGTTTCTGTTAAATAAGGCAGTCTGAGAATCAATTGATATTCATCTTGGCGAGACAATTTTCTGGGTCTAACAACCACAAGTTACTCTGGTTAAAGTTCTCAGAGGATATATTCTGGCCTGACTCACATGATGATCATCACCAGTAAAAATATTCCCGTATTTCAACTGACATTTTATTACGCTTTCTTTAGACTGGATTGGCACTGTAACAGATAAAGATGCCATTGGGCTTGCTCAGCCTTGAGAAGAGAAGGCTACTGGGGCGACCTTATATCTACTTTCCAGTACCTGAATGAGGCCTGGAAGAAAGCTGGAGAGAGACTTTTTACAAGTAATAGGACAAGGGGTAATGGCTTTAAACTGAAAGAAGGTAGATTTAGATTAGATATCAGGAAGAACTTCAAACTTCACTATGAGAGTGGAGAGGCATTGAAACAAGTTGGCCAGAGAGGATGAGGTTATCTCATCCCTGGAAGTGTTCAAGGCCAGGCTGGATGGGACTTTAGACAACATGGTCTAGTGGAATATGTCCCTTCCATGGCAGTGGGGATTGCAATTAGATGGTTTTGAAAGTCTCTTCTAACACATATCATTCTATGATTCTGTGACATGGTGGCATTCACTGGAAGCCTCATTCATATGAGACTCTCCATATGAGAGCATGGGGCTTGCTTCTTGTGTCAGCAACCTTGTCTCTATTGATGACTAACCTCTGACTTCCAAAGCAGGAAGAGATTGTCCCAGAATAAACGCCTCTTTCTTGAGCCATATGTGACTCATGAGTCATGGTTTGAATGAAAGGGAGTAGAGAAATAGCTTACCTCTTGGGTTTCATATTCCTATGGCATTTACTCAGCCACAGATACGAAGAATGCAGTGCAGTCAGATAGAGTTAAATGGCTTCCCACAGTCATAGTGGTCATACTATAAGAATAATATTCCAACTAGTACTCTGCATCTTTCAATATCATTGCATGACAGTATCATAGCATCTCATGGAAGATGTTTGGAAAATTATCTCTCATAAGACCCAAAAATGAAGACAGAGATTATTTGCATTTTCAAAGGGAACTGAAGGGACACTAAGTGTCCTGGTCAAGTTTGAGGTCAAGTAGGAGTTTTAACTATCTCAATTGTGAGTCAGATCCTGAAACACATGGATAAATTTTTATTAACAGATTTGCCTTCCTAAGGTCTGCTATGTAAAATTTAAAATTTTAGGGTTTGTTTTGTTTTCTGAATATCTAAAGGCATTATGTTGATGACTCTATCAAGGCATAAGATGTTGTTTTGCATGGTGGTCTGTTTTCAAGAATGTCTATCATCAGCTACTAAGGGTAGCAACTAAGGGTCACTATTCTGCTAAGAATTATTAGAATGAAAAGCTAGCACATCCACAGAGAAAGACTGATTTTTTATCTATGTGGTATTGAAAACACATAAGAAAATAGAACTCAAACCAGTACTTTGAATCTCTAGGCTTCTTTATTTATAAATATGCACATATGACAAATAATGTGTTGTTTGAAAACAGAAGTGTTAACATGTTTGTATTCTGCCTTACATATTGTCCCATCTTCTGAGAAACAAACAAAAATTACTACAAACTGCTTATTTCTTTCATATCTTACCCTCATTCCATTACTGTAGCACCTTCACTATTCATCTAAACGTTAATGTTGTCATCTGGTTTTGGCATATTGCAAGCCTCCTCTGTTTGAAAAACAAGAAAGCCTACTCTCTTGGATTTTTTAAATGCTTCTACCTGAATTGTGATCTTAGACTGCTCAGCATCATGGAAATAATGTTGGAGATCATCTCATACAGTGAATTCTGCAAGCTTGTCTCATTGCAAGATTTTCAATGAGAGCAAAGGTTTCCTTAAGAACAAGGAGAAAATGTTTATCTTGAGGGAGGGGGAAAGTGGAGGGGTTGTTTAAGAAAAGCTTTACCTGAAAGGTTTTGAAAGGAAGCTTGAAATGTACACATATGTAGCCTTGCTCAGGACAAAAATAAAGAAAAACAGTTTGACATGTCCTTATCTTTCCACCATCTTTGACCATTATCATCACCACTTTCATTTGAGCAATTCAGGGATCATGGCCTAAATTAATATGCTTGTCAGTTATTCACAGCATTTGCTTTCTGAACAAGTCATTGTTTAAAACATCCTGAGACTTGCGATCTGTTCTCTTAGGTATATGACATTAGAGTCAGCTAGAGTGTGTACTTTTTGCCTGTTTCGATTTTTGTGGCAATTAGACATTCTCCTAGTGCACAGTTGCTGTTTTGAGTAGCCTCGCTGACTGCTGGGCTCCAACTGAAGTGAGTGGGAACACTAAGAGAAACTTGCTTTCATTTAGCTCTACTGTGACAGCTCTACAGTACATATGCTTCAGCTAATGGAAGCTTGAGCTGACATTGATTAAAAAAAGTGCAGCCAAAGAACTGCTGCAAGGAAATTAAGGATAAATCTAGCATCTCATTTTACACAACTACCATCAGTAAAGATTGGGACATCTTCAAAACAACATTATTGGTAACCTATCTGCATATCACTAGGGCTATTATTAGCTGCTTCCATTTTAACTGAGCAAGTTGGGAAGTTAAGGTGGCAAGAGTGAGCTACACCTCAAGAACAATTTCTTTCTGGTTTACCCTGTTGAAAAGTTTAAATAACAGGTTTGGTTCTGGTGACCTTTTTTCACTTATTATACGCTTGTATGCCATGACTTGGCTCATTGTGTTGAACAAAGGTCTATGGCACTGTGTCTTATTGTCAATATTGTCTTCATGAAGTATATAGACCACAGCAAGACCTGTCAGGAAACAACTAATTCTACTTTCTTGAGCTACAGACATTAGATTTTATGTCAAAGATTGCCAGGTAATTAATCTGGAAGCAAGTGGGCTATTCTGACATAAGGGACTACAAAGGGCTATTAGGAGTAGACGGAATATGAAAATAGAAAAAGAAACAAAACTTTCTATGGGGGAAATGAAAATTTAACTTTCCTCAAATTTTGGAGTTACAGCTTAATCCACAAATTCTTTTCTCCCAGATGAATCGCATTTCAGATTATTATGTGGTTTGTTCACAGGAAATTGTTGCCCTGCTATTCTCCACCCATTTTTCTGACAGTTAAAGAAGTATTGAAATATTTGAATAGTGGTCAAAATTCTGATCAGCCCCACTTCTGGGGATTCACTCTGCATTTTAAGGACTTCATCATCTAGACACATGGTAGGAGAGAAGCAGCAGGTCATAGTAGGGGGGATATTATCTCCTACAATACTTACCTTTTTTTTTCATTTGCACCTTTTGTTCAAGAGGTGATCATGCATAGCTGGAAGGTGAGTATATACACTTCAAAGCTTATACCTGTCATTGCCTATGGTCCGTCATGCTGACAGCACATTGGCAACCAGACCAAAGAGGTCTGATGTTCACAGACACATGGACAAAACAGTTTTGGTGAAGCCCAGCTTGTGGTATAGCCCAAAGTTGTCATATGAACTGATATACTACCAACTTCAATACACTATCAAGAATGCTGATTTATCCTCCTATCCTCTACATTTCTCTTGTAAGACTGAGTTTGTGAAAGGAGTCCTGCTGTTGTCACAGCATAAACAATCCCAGCTGTACAGATTTCTTAGAGTTTATTGATCTGTCTTTGTGGCATCACCTTTGAATGGACACCACAGTTACAGATGTACACCTGAGACTCGGGTATAATACCCAACCTGTGGGAAATCAATAGTGTATTTTACAAGAAATTAAGATTTCTACTTCACTCACTAAGTCTGCATGCACAAAATCCAGAAGATCAAGGAGTTGAGGTGAAGTGATTATTAGCACCTCTTTCAGCAGCAGCTCATCATTAGGTGAGCTTGGCTCAAGCCATGCTTTTCAGTTATGGGCAAACCCCCTCTTACTATAGAATCCAAAATATAATTAACTGATTTTGCCTTGCTGACCAGAACTTTTGATATGCTGTAGTTATACATTCAGCTCTCTTACCTCTGTGGTGCAAAGTCAGTATCTTCTGCTATGTATAATTAACACTCTTGCTAAAGACAGCAGTATGTTTGCTTGCATTCTAGGAAACTGTTGACTGTCCTGAAGGCTTCTGCTGATTTTTGCAACTGCACTCTTCAACTGTCTACTTCATTTCAATATATGAAGAGTGCTTTTCACTGGAAATACTTCTGACATTTGAAATTTTTCTTCATCAAATCATTAACTTATCTCAGATTGGCTAACCTGACAGACACAAAGACAACTTATCTTCTCCAGCCTCAGTAGACTGGGAAGGGAAAATAGGTATATTGGCAAGACTGGAGTTCAGGCTGTAAAAACATGTGCACAAAACCAAGGCAGCTGAGTAGATTGTCACATACCTTAAATAAACAAGAAGTTTAGGCTGATATGCAGGTGTACCATTTACAGGCAAAGCAACGCTTGTGCCAAAGAGACATAAAATCAGCATGGTCATAGTTGCAAGAACTTCCTGGGATAAAACTGTGTTGTGAGAAACTTGAGATTAGTGTCTATACTAGTATTAATAGCAGTCCTCTGTCATGGTTTAGGCACATCCAGGGACAAAGGATCAGATCAGCTATTCATTTGCTCCTCTCCCTCCTACAAGGACAGGAAGAGAAAAGTACCAAGGATCTTTGGAACACCCAAAGGACGGGGCAGGCTCACTCACCATTTAGGGTCCCGAGCAAAACAGATCAGACTACTCAACGTGGGGAAGAAAATGAAACTTAATCTAATCTTCTACCAACCAAAACCACAACAAACAGAAATATCCAATCAAAACCAATACAAAGTAGAAAAATAATGAAAAGTACTTCCAGCCCCTTTAAGATCTCCTTGCCCCTCCCCATTCCTTCTTCCTGGGCTCAGGCACATGATCCCAGTGTCTTCATCTCCTCCCTCCCTGAGAGCTCGAGGGGGCAGGGAACGAGGTTTTCAGTCAGTCTTTTTCTGATGGCTCCTGCTATTTGTCTCTCCTCAAGGCAGTCAGTCTCCCCATTGGCCCTCCCTGCTCCAGTACAGGGTCAGTCACAGGGCAGGCAGCCGTGCATGGGCCCCTCTGAAGTGCATTCATCCCGAGAGCTGCAGCTCTGCTCTGCATCCTCTAGATCAGGATTTGCAAAACTCACTTCTTCTGGCATGAGGTCTCCAAAACTCACCCCTTCAGGCATGGAGTTCTCCCAGAGCTGCTGGCAACCATTAATCTTGCCATTGCCCTCCACGGGTTGCAGAGGCACAGCTACTCTCTTTGTTATTGAGGAATCAGCCTCTAAAGCTTTCTTAACCAAACAAAATTTTATTAAACCAATTGTAGCAAGCGATAAAAGGGCAAACAGCGCTGGGTGACCGGGGGAAGTCCAGCAGTTCCGCCACGGCACACACATTCATCCTTTCGTATGTACTTATATATGTTATCCCCGCCCTTCATGGGCTGGGACACTCCAACGAATCAGCCCCTGGTTGGTCAGTCGACAGTGTCCACGCGCCGTCCTCACTCATCTACCAGCTCCAGATTGGTGAAAAATGTTGCTGGGTGTTCCTGCCTCTGAAGTTCCGCTACTTTGTTGCACCATCCCAGCGCTGACCAGGTGTTGGCCCAACCACCACCACAAGGTTCCACAAAACATAATCAAACTTACACAAACACAGTCATTGCTTACAACAATATGCACAATATAACTGAATCCTACTCGATTTGTTCAACAATAACAATTTTGACCATCACCCATTACACTCTTGTCATGGGTTCCAGGGGAATCTTCAGTCTGAAGTTCCTCATCCCTTCCTCCTTCTCTAAATGGAGTTCTTTGTGGTTGCTTTCATCTTATACCACTCTTCCACTTCCTCCTACACAACACTAATTTTCCTTCTTAATCAGTGATGACAGAGGAACCAAATTGTCCTGACTGGTCTAGAGGTGAGTCCAAACTCAGAGCTGGGGGAAATTTCAGGACCTGTTTATGAGGTCAGCACTGCACCCTCTCCTGCTGTTACAAGTACAAGTAGAAGTGGCTCCACACAAACCCATCACATTCTCTTTTGATAATCCATCTTAATTTTCATCAGGAATAAATGTACTATGTATATTTTCTAATATTCACACAGGAAACAAACAGGATGAACTGAAAGTGTTGATCCATTCCAAGAGCTACGCTATTGTTGGTATTCATGACACTTGGTGGAACAAGTTCTTCAGCTGGACTGCTGGGATGGATGGCTACAGGTTGTTTACGAGGGATAGGCAGGCGAGGCAAGGTGAAGATGTCTCACCATATGTAAGTCAGAGGTTTGATTATACACCCCTTACAGTTAGTGGTGATGTGGTTGTGGTGAGGATTATGGGGATGGAAAACAAAGGAGACATTGTAGTGGGTGTCTACTACTGATCACCCAGACAGAATGTAAACACTGATGCATTATTCCATAGGCAATTAGGAGAAATTTCTGGATTGCCAACCCGTGTCCTCATGGGAGACAGGCATCAACTGGGAATATCATACTGCTGTGATAATGGGGTACTAGAAATTCTTGAGGTTTGTAGGAGAGAATTTCTTGTCACAATTACTAAGTGAGACAGTAGGAAAGATGCCCTCCTAGATTTCCTATTTGTGAATAGAAAAGGACTTGTGGTGGATGTTAAGGCAGGTGGCTATCACCTTTCAGAAACACAGGAACAGGTAATTCCACTGTGTCAGAAGACAGGCAAGCAGAAGACAAACTTGATTGAACAGGGAACTCCTCATAGAGCTGAAGACTAAAAAGTAATTGTATGGTTTCTGGAAACAAAGCTGGGCTTCACAGGAATGTTGTAGAGTTACAGTTCCTATATGCAGGGAGAAGACATGAAAGGCCAAAGCTCAGTTACAGCTGAAACTGGTCAGTTCTGTGTCATATAGCAAGAGGATGTCTAACAAAAAACATTAGACTGATACTTCTTGAAGATGGTCATCTGACTAACAAAGATGAAGAAAAAGTGGAGGCATTCAATGTTTTTGGTTTTTTTTTTTGCCTCAGCTTTCAATAACATTGATGTGGGCTGCCCAGCACGCTAAGTAGGAGGAGTATGAGAGTGGGAATAGTGACTTTACGTTTGTGGGCACTGAAATTGTAAGGGATTGACTGTACCAACTGAATGTTCAGAAGCCCACGAGGCCTGATGGGATACACCTTGGAGCACTGAAGGAGCTAGTAGATGTGACAGCAGGACTTCTCTTGATCACCTAACAAAGATCTTGGGAGTCTGAGGAGGTCTCTACTGACTGAAAGCTTGCCAGCTTTACTCCATTTTGTAAGAAAGGCATGAGGGAAGGTCCAGGGAACTACAGACCTGTTAGTCTAACTTGGTTCCTGGAAAAATTATGGAGAATATCCTACTGGATATTTGAAAGACATTTACAGAATAATGCAATCACCAGGCACAGTCAACAGGGGTTCACAAAGGGAAAGTCCTTTTTAACTAATTTGATATCCCTCCATGATAAGGTCACTCAGCAATGGACAATGGGAAGGTGGTGGATGTAGTTTTTCTTAATTTTAGTAATGCTTTTGATACTTTCTCTCACAGTATCCTTCAGGACAAGTTGTCCAGCTGTACAACAAGTGGAGTCATGGTGTGCTGTGTGAAGAACTGGCTGAAATTCAGAGCCCAAGAGGTTACAGTGAATAAGTCTGCTTCTTGTTGGTGACCAATCATCAGCAGCATTTCTTAGGGTTCAGTTCTACAGCCAGATCTGTTTATCAACAATCTGAATGAAGGAGTTGAATACACAATTAGCAAGTTTGCCAATGATACCAAACTGGGAGGTGCTGTTGACTCTCCTGAGGGACGACAGGCCTTGCAGAGGGATCTAGACAGATTGGAGGTTTGTGCAACAATTAGTGGGATGAAATTTAAAAAGTACAAATGCTGAATTCTTCACCTGGGACAAAGGAAAGCCAGACACAAGTATAAACTGGAAGAGGAGTGGCTGGAGAACTGCCCAGCAGAAAAGGATCTGAGGGTGCTGATTATCACTAAGCTCAATACCAGCCAGCAATGTGCCCTGACAGCCAAGACTGCAAACTGACTCCTGGAGTGCATCAAACACAGAGATAATGACCCTGCTGTATTCATCATTGGTGCAGCCTCATCTTGATTACTATGTGCAGTTCTGGGCCTCACAATTGAAGAAGGATGGGAAGGTTCTTGAATGCATCCAGAAGGCGGCAGTAAAGTTGGTAGAAGTACTGAAAGGAATGTTTTATCAGGAGTGGCTTTACAGTGAGAAGATGCATGGGAAGAGTTCAAAACTGTTCCAGGAGGAGGCTCAGA
This sequence comes from Colius striatus, assembly GCF_028858725.1. Lineage (NCBI taxonomy): Eukaryota > Metazoa > Chordata > Aves > Coliiformes > Coliidae > Colius > Colius striatus. Next base: position 35,234,446 of record NC_084790.1, read on the forward strand.
TGGGACATTTCTTTACCAAGAGGGTGGTCAAACCCTGAAACAGGCTTGCTAGATGATCAATGCCACAAGCCTGTCAGTGTTGAACAGGCATTTGGACAACACACTTAATAAGATGCTTTAGCTTTTGGTAAGCCCTGAATTGGTAAGGCAGCTGGACTAGATGACCATTGTATATCTCTTCCAACTGAAAATATTCTATTCTGAGTTCTCATCTTTATGTGGACAATGTTTTATCAATTCTGCAAGGAAGGGAGTAGAGGGAATTCAGAACTCCACTTCCAGAAAGGAAAACATTAATTCTTTCTCTGTGTCTTGGTAGTCTCTGCGTATTATTGAAATGCGTGAAGAACCAGCAAATGGTTTTGGTCCCAAAGCATGCTACAAATACTCAAGTTGCTCAAAACATTAGAGGCTGTTAAGTACAAGAAATTACTCTTTGCTAGTCCTTTTGGCAGCACCAAGGTGCAGAGCAATGTTTGCTATATTTGTAAGGATACAGATCTGCATGATGATTTTCTAATCATGCATTACAGAAGAGCATTTCAGACATCTGGGCTTGGGCACACAGAGACTGTTGCTACCTTGCTGGGTGCTGGATTTGAGGGCTTTCTGAGAGGCAAAATGTTGTTTCCTCGTGTTCCTAGATTGGTACAAAGATCCAGAGGGAGATGTAGGGCAAAAGCTTATGTGCACTCAGCAATAAGCCCTACTGAACACAAAGCCATCCTGCAGTGTTCTTCCAGCTTTTGTTTCGTGTCAAAGCTGGCTGATCACACTTGCAAGAGGCCCTCACTCTTCAAAACGATAGTGAGAGTGTTTGCAGCCTGACTGAAGGAGCTCAGCACAAGCTACTTAGAGATATAGAGAATGTGCCAAGGACCAAGGCTGTTGCTCCAAGATTCTGCTGTACTCAGAAGACCTTCACTATCCTAAGGGGTCATTATCTGCTCAGGTGAAATACAGGTATCTGTGACAAGTGTCAGTCTGAGCCTAGGCCTCTTCTTCTCATTCACAGCTATTTCAGTGTCCCTGCATGACCATTTCAACATGATCTCAACACTGCTTCATGGGCTTTCTCCAGTGGCAAAGGTCATTGTTTCTCATGAGCTGTGTATCTCTTTCAGGTGAAGGTAGTACTAGTACCCACAATAGCCTCGGTTAGCCTTGTAGTTTCATGTTTTAAATACTTCCTCCCTGTGGCAGGTGAATGAGTATCAAGCACCGTGCATTTCCTATCTGACCCCCACCTTTTCTTAATTGTAAAGAGGTTGTGGTGATAAAATTAGTATGTAGTATCAAAATCCAAGACATACATGAGTGAAATGCTGTGATAACCAGGCAGCATTAAGATTACTCATTCTGAGAGTCTAACATATGCTTAGCTCATCAGATGATGTCAGTACTGTGATACAAGATTGGGGCAAGAGTGTCTGCTCAAATTGTACATTGCTGTGAAATTTTGCCCCCTTAAAGTCTTCTGAAGGAGTAACTCTGTTCTGCAGAACAAAGCTGGCTATGAAAATTAGTTCTAACTAATTTTCCTTGAGAAAACAGTTTTGTTGCAAACTCAATAGATATCCTAATCACTAGACTTTTGTATGCATTCTCCAAGATAGTAATTTCTAAAAGAGGGAAAGAGAACTTTCTCCAGTCACACTACTAACTCTCTAATGTCTCTAGTCTCATCAGAGGATGATATAAGAAGTAAGCTCATGCTTATTGTTATCATCTATTTTTAAGCTGAACTCATTGGAAACAAACTCTCCCTTCTTCTTGTTTTTAGATAGATGTGAAATATAAATGGGACATGTGTGGGAATTAATGGCTTTTCATCATTTCTGTTTCTGCTCCCTCTAAAAGAGGAATTATAAGATTGTCATGGTTTAGCAAGGAGTCATTTTTGTTTGGTAACAGGAGGAGCGGGTTGCAGTGAAGACCCAGTAAAGAGTTCTCAGACTTTCCCCTGGTTATGGGTTCAGACCCACCTCTGGCCTGTGGGCCAATCTGGCACCTCTGAGATCACTATTTAAGGACAGGAATTTGAATTGCTTGAGAGGAGGTGTAAGAGTGATACAAGATGGAGGCGACCACGTGGACCCCACAGTCAGAGAAAAAGGAAGGAGGAGCACTAGATCAGAGACCCCTCTGCAAGCTGTGGTGAGTACACAGGCTGTGCCCCTGCAACCCATGGAGGGCAATGGCAGGACTGAGATCCACTAGCAGCTCTGTGTGACTGCACCCGGATGGGTGAAAGACTGTGTGAGGAGGCGACTATGGCCCAGGCCGTGCTGGAGAGCCTGCGCGCCACAGAGCAGCCGCACACGAGAGGCAGAGAGGAGCTGCAGCCTGTGGGATAAATGCACATCGGAGCAGCCCGTGCAGGGCTGCCGTGTGTGTGAGGTACACCATGGAGGTGTAGGGAGGACTGGTGCAGGACTGGTTGGGAGGACTGGTGCAGGACTGGTTATGTTTTAGTTAGTGTTGGATTAAATTATTTTCTGTTTTCTCCCCGAAGCCAAGTAGCCTGGTCTGTTTTGTCCTGGACCATAAGCCCTATTTAAGCCCTCCCTGCCCTTTGGCAATTCTCAGGTCTTTGGTACTTGAGGCTAACCGTGGTCTTTGGATCCCTGATGGGCCTACACCACAACAAATATTCACAGATTTTAAATGAATAAATAGATACTAGACAAACAACGGCTTACAAATATAAGGGAAGGTTTCCTTCAGGAATAAACCTATCCCTGAACTATTTCACATCTCATCAAATTCTTTTCATCCAGCAATAGTTGTTTTACCTACTTTTACAAGAGAAAAATACATGCTATGTGAAAGATGAGTCGGAAAACCTGAAGGAACCTTTGAATAGATGGATAATGTCATAAGATATCTCTTTAGACTGGAAAAGCCTCATTTGCTTCATTTAAAAAAAAAAGCAATAAGGGGAAAAATTGATTTTTTAAAAATTAAGAATCAGTTATGGAAAAACTAAGGCCTATAAGTTCCAACTCAAGTAATATATTACAACTCTCTAGCTTACAAACATCACAAAGGCAGCATAAGGGTAGCAGCAGTACTTACTTACTTACCCCAGGATATAAAACACAGAAAGACACTATACCTTGATTCAGTTTCAGCAACAGCTGTACATAAAAACATAGGAGTTGTTATTCCATATCATCCTGCTCCCCTGCAAAAAAAAAAAAAAAAGCTACAGCTGGGATGGAATCAAATGGATTATTGCTTGCAATTGATAGCAAACATCTTGCTGAAACAAATGAGCCTATTTCTGCTTAGAATAAGAAATTACTGTGCCTGAAATACAGCTCTCAGGTAGAGCCCAGACAACAGGCAGAGAAAATGCAAACGGTCTCTGCTATCTGCAGTCAGGTGTTTTTTCTCTTTTCTGTGCATATGCTAGGTGACAGAAGGGCTGTGTGGGGAAAGGAAAGGAAAAATGTGTGTCTTGAAACATCAGTCATTTTGTTGTCTGGTCTGGAGCAAAATTGCAAGCCTAAGTCTGACTGTAAGTGCATGCAGAGTTAAATCCTGGCTCTGCTTATTTGATGTACACCTTTATACATGGGCAGATCCCACATTTCTCCATGCTGCTGTTGCCTCAAACCACTCAGTAGGGCCCTCACTTTGTCACATTCAGCTCCAAAACAGAGTCAGGCTCCAAAACCATTAGAGGGAAAAGATAATTTACCCTAATGTGCTGGCATCACTCTTTCCTAATGCAACCCAGAGTACCTCTAACCTTCTTTATCACAATATCACGTTGCTGGTTCAAGGTCAACTTACTGTCCACCAAGACCACCAGGTCCTTCTCTATCAAGCTGCTTTCCAGCTGGTTGGGACCCCACATCTACTGATGTAAGAAGTTACTCCTCCCAAAGTGCAAAACTCTCTGTTCCTTTATTGATCTTCTTGAGACTCCTCTTTGCCCATTTCTCTGACCTGTCACGGCCTCTCTGAACAGCAGCATAGGAAACAGCTGCATTAATCTCTCTTCCCAGTTATGTATCACCTACAAATTTGCCCTATCATCCAGGCCATTAATGAAGATGTTAAGCAATATTGGACTGAATATCTACTCCTGTGGTATACCATTAGTACAAGACAGGCTTTCTGACAGAAATCGTAATGCTATAGCTGAGACTGTTCAGCCAGTTTTCAGTCAACCTCACTGTCAACTAACAAGTACTTTGTCAGCTTGCCTACATGGATGTTACAGGATATGATGTCAACAACCATACTAAGTTGAGGTAGAAAGCATCTTCTACCTTCTTTTTCCCAGATCCCTTATTCACTATTTACCCAGTGATCTCATTCTGCAAAGATTATGGTGGTTAAGCTTGATTTATCCTTTGTAAATCCATGCTGACTTCTGTTTAAATGCTTTCTAATCCTTGTTCCAGACTTTTCCTCTGGTCTCAGAAGCCCCGGATTGCTGAAGGCCAGTCTTAACAGTAAGGACAAAGACAAAGGAAGCATTGAATACACTGCCCTGTATCATGTCCTCTGTCACCAGGACCACTGCCCCGTTTAGCAGTGGGCCCAAGTTTTTCCTGGCCTTTCTTTTGCTCATGATGTACCTATGGAATTATTTCTAACTGACCTTCACTGCCTTTGCCCGATTTAACTCCAGGTTGCCTTTGGCTCAAACAATGAGATCTTGATTCTAAATGGCTGGTGCCCAGCTACAGTACTGACAAAGCATTAGTATGAGCCTAGCAAATATGCATTTAGGCACAATTTGCAAAAAAAACCCGCATTACTTACCTGTGCTCATGCTCCTCTTGAGGAGTTTCATCCGAGCATGCCTTACCAGAAGCCAATGCTGCTATGCTGCTCCAGTCTCAGAGTGAATCCTTGTTGAAGCTGTCATAGCTCAGCAGCAAGGTTCTGCCATCTGCTCAAGATTTCCCTGCTGGAGTTGTAATTTTAGGTGGCAAGGACAGAGGAGACAAGAAAAGAACATAAATAGAACCAGCCAAACAACCTCAGATATGCTTTATGTAAAGTACTCCTCTCCTCTTTTGAAATGCTCCACCTTTCCAACAAGCAAATCCAAGCCATTGGACCACTTTTCATTATGGAGAAAGTAAGTTAGAGTCCAGTTCTGAACCTTAGTGCCTGATTAGCCTCTATCAGTGTTCTATGCAAGTCCCTTCACTATGGAATAAAAACCACAAAATCTTTTTATTCTTTGTCTTTTACTTTTTTTTTTTTTTAATTAAGAGGTAGTGCCTGAGTCTACTTTCACATTTTGACCCTGACTTGAACACCTTCAAGGGCAAGATGGTCTGCTTGCTGACAGAGAGAGAGGCTGTTACCCAAAGGAGATAATTGAATGTCAGCAACATTTCTCCAACTGAAGTTATGTCCAGACTTTAACTCCAATATCATTAAAACGTTAATTACAAATGTCATAGTTGAATTTAAAGAACCTTAAGTGAAGATGAAAATGAAGTATCATTTTTTCCCTCTGCCATTCCGTGTTCATCTGCATAAGGCTGTGTGTGTATGTACAATGGATATATTTGCCTTTTCATCAGTGTAAAGAATTCACAAATATGAATGTTATGTTTATGTTGGAACAAAAGAGTTTGCAGTAGAGTCTCTGCTGATGTAACTCAGCAGCTAACAGGAGTCAGCAAAACAACGAATTTGCAGTTCTCTTGAAAGCAACTGCTCCTTCAGACAAGGTGACTTAGTGGAATCAGACCTGAATCGAATAAGTACAGCATATGTTGATGCTGTCAAGGTCTGATAATGTTCAATAATAAAGCATCTAAGGACTACAGTATTTGGCCCAGGATCCCAGGGATCTCTGATGTGCCCAAGGCTCATTAATCTGAATGGGAACTACATATTTAAGTACCTTTGAACATCTGGACCTTGAACACCAACCAGTCTCAACTGTACTATGTTGTTGCAATTGTTCAGTCAGAGAGAGATGGCTGCATTTCTGTGAATCATGTTCTCCGGAGGCTTACAGGGCTTGTTGTATCAATTTCACAACTAATCACACTACTTTTTTCACTTTGATAACATTCATACTCCATTCAGTTCCTGTACATCAAAACCCATGTATTTGAAGCTGAGACTGGTTGGACACCATTTGCACAGCCCCTCAAAGCAGCAGTTTGGCTTCTTTGTTATGTACAGGAGGAAGATCTAACTTCGTCAGGTTTCTGACAGCAGTTCATCACCAGCAGCCCATTTCTTAAGCACTTCAACAAGCCGTTGGAGAATTGCATAACCATCAGCCCTTTGGATAAGGCAAATGAAGTAGTAGGGCCTTTTCTTATTCTCTTCAAGAGACTGGACAAGCATTTCTGACAGTACTGACTTCTCTCAAAGGGAGAGTCAGCTTGAGATCCATTCCAAGGGTACCTGAAAGAGTTCACCACACCTTCTCTTGGAAGAGAAGCTGATGGTGCATGATTGTCGTTTGAATACAGAAGCCTGAAAAGGAGAGGTTCATTAAAATCATGGTCTGTGAAAAGGTGAACAGAAAGAGCCTGGACTGCTACACTGACAGCTTCAGGAACACCATTCTCATCCTGCCAACCCTTCTGGATGCTGGCAGGAAGGGCTGGACCAAATTCTCTAATAGTGCGATCAAGGTTTGATAGCTGGCCTGCTGGTAGTACAACCTCCTCATGACTCCAGAGGGACCCAGGCTGACTGTGTAAGAACAACATTCTTTGCAATCCAGATATAACTTCTACAGCAAGGATCTAGAAAGCCAGCTGCTAGAAACAAAGACATAATTGCTAAGTGGAGAGTCTGAGGTTCAGGTAAAACTGTACTGCTGCTGTTCGGTAACCTATACGCTACCTGAGCTGTCAAAAAGGAATAGTTTGCATTCATGATGTGCAAAAATAGAGCTAAAATAACCCAAAAGGCGGTACACATGTTGCAGGCTAAGAGGACATGTTCATCCCTTCACTAGCCTGGCCTAGTGGTTATTGTGCTGGTTTTGGTTATGTAAATTTACACCACTGTAGATCTGAGCTCTTGGGAGCACAGCTGCCTTCAGATAGATTTGCCACTGAGCAAGTTCCCTTTGTTAAAGATACACTATTATTTTAGTTAACAACTTAACATTACAATAACTAGTTAAGCACTTGATAAGTACTTGTTAAGCACTTGGTAATAGTTTAATCAATTAGCTAAGCACTTAATCAATAGGTGATTGAGTTATTTGCAAGTATCCATTCGAATCACATAAGGATCAAACTGCAAGAGTTACATACCATACCTGATAAGGACCTGTTGACAAGACCCTGGGACCTGTTCAGACAAGACCCTGGTATATATATTTGTTAGGTTACCTTAGCTGTTACTAAAACAAAGGGACTGATATCTTTTTTTAAACAATCGCTATGATATTGGAAATATTATAATAGTTAGGAACCAATCAAGGTAAAGGGCAAATTAAGAGATGGACATTTCACGCATTCTTTTGTTGGCTGCATAATAAAGTGCCTGCTTATCTGCATTCCTGTGTAGATAAATTTTTCGAGATTGTGGATCCATTCAGGTTTTGGCGACCCAGAGTGAGACTGGATGGGATCGGATGCTGATCGAACTCCAGCATGCAGCAAGGGATTCTCAGGGAGGACCATTGCCCTCGAACCTTACAGCTTGCAACGTTCCCTGGAGTGGTAAGGTGTAATGGAAAAGGTCATGTTCATTAATCAAATCATGAAAGAATAGTTGTGCAAGGAACCATTTAAAGTCATTGTAAAAGTCTTGTAAAACTTTAACTGTTAAGTTTCTACAATGTGCACAGGTGCAGTTGGCTGAGATGCTTATAGGAGGTACAACAGGTTGTGCATGAGATATTAAGAGCCAAGAGAAGAGTTCATGAGCGGGCCACTAGAGGAAGACTACTGACTTCATCCCAGCGACCACCCTACGACCACCAGGAGGCAGAAGACGACCCCCTAGTAGCAAGATGGGCACATGCGCAGAGTACCCGACCGATAAGGACTGTATAAAAGGACTCTGATACGGGGGGGGGGGATCGCGCGCTGTTGGTGGAGCAGAGTCTCCCGGCCGCCCCACTCTTATTTGCCTCTTGCTTAATAAATTTGATCTATGAGTCACGTAAATTGGCTAGTGAACTTTATCACAGCAATCTATAGCAAAGGCACTTCTAATTGGTTGAGGGCGGAACCTGGTGAACTAGCCTGTAAGTCGTGATGTTGGAGACCCTGCTTGGTTGGGCTCAGGAAAAGCCCAGGGAGCCTGCCGGTAAGAGAGAGCGAAAGTTCCACTTGGTTGGGCTGGAGGATCCGCACAAAGTGAGTGCGGAGCTTTGATCTGCTGTTCTGTGATCCCGCGAGGGGTGCAGCCGGAGATAAGTGAAGGCGAAAGAGCGAAACAACTGTTGAGAAAGTATTTGTGGCTAAAAAGATTTTGAAATGGCAAACAAAGTACCTGAGAATTCACTCCTTGGGGGTCTGTTAGCACACTGGAAGGAATTTAAGGGTGATTTTCATAAAGATCAACTTACAGAGTACTGTAATCATGTTTGATTGTTATATGATTTGGATAGTGGGGAAAAGTGGCCCTTAAATGGGACTTTGAATTATAATACAATCTTGAAATTAATGTTATTTGGTAAGAGGGAAAGAAAATGAGATGAGGTCTCATACGTAGATCCTTTCTTTTACCTTAGAGAAAAACCAGATTAGCAAAAGAAATGTGAACTAGATAAACAGGCATGTAATCAAATGCCATTAACAGTAAAAAAGATGAAGGCTAAAAGGAATTGTTCTGCCTGTACCCTTACTAAAACTAAATTTGGCTACGAAATAAAAGGAAAAAGAGCGTGATAATACAGAGTCGGAATTTGACACAGCTGCATCTGCCTCCATAGCTCCTATTCCGTTATATCCCCCTTTTCCATCATCATCTGATTCTGAGGCTGATAGCCCAGCCGGGCGGCTGGCACTAGGACCTGATAATTTAGGTCCCCACCCAAATAGTAGTAGATCGAGAGAGGAGGAGAGATTAGATTTGGATTTGTCTCCACCCATATCCAGGAGAACGAGACAGCTATCATTTGATAGCTCCCTTAAAAACAAGGGAAAAGGAGACGGTCAATAGACGGTCAACACTGATCCAAGAAGCAAGAAAGCTGACCTTGGAAAGGACTGTTACAGTCTATGTCCCACATATGGTAACCACAGTCTTGGAACAAAAGTGTGGACAGTGGTTATCCCTGAGCCGAATGATGAAATACCAGGTAATTCTCACTGAGCAGGATGATGTAGTGCTGAAAACAACTAACCTTCTAAATCCTGCAGTGTTTCTGAGTACTTCACAGGAAGAGCAACAACTGGAACACAACTGCATTACAATCATTGAACATACATATTCCAGCAGAGAGGACCTGAAGGATGATCCTGTTGAAAACCCTGAATGGGAACTGTTCACAGATGGCAGCAGCTTGGTCATGAATGGAACTCACCACGCAGCGTATGTGGTAACAACCGAAAACATGGTAATAGAAGCAAATGCATTGCCAAGTACAACTTCTGCGCAGAAGGCAGAACTGATTGCATTGACACGTGCTTTGGAATTAAGGAGAGGAAAATGAGTTAATATTTGGACTGATTCAAAATATGCTTTTGGAGTAGTCCTTGTCCATGGAGCCCTGTGGAAAGAAAGAGGACTACTGTCTTCCCAGGGAACAAACATTAAGCATCAAAAGGAAATCTTGCAACTGCTAGCGGCAGTGCAGGAACCAGTTCAAGTGGCAATCATGCATTGTAAAGCACATTAGACAGGGAACTCAAAGATAATTGATGTAAACAGATTAGCAGATCAAGACTGCTAGGAAAACAGCACAACACACAGTCTCACAAATGGCAATCATCCCCATCAGAACAGTAGCGCTTCCTAAGGAGCCACCAAAATATTCAGGGGAGGATGAGAAATTGGCTAAGTTACTAAATGCAGAGAAAAATTCAGAAGGACGGTGGATGACAAATACAGGTCAGGTAATATTGCCTCCCTTAACTACAAGAGAGATTTTTCAAACAAAGCGTAGGGAGTGTCACTGGGGTGCAGAAGCTATGACTCAACTTCTGAAAAGAGATATAATATCAGTACGAATGCTGGAAATGGCCAAATCAGTAACAGTGAAATGTGAAATTTGTTTAAAGAACAATCGAATAGTACAAAAGAGGGTACAGATGGGCAAAATTAAAAACTGGAGTAGAAGCAGGAGGTTTTTGGCAAATTGATTGTACAGAACTACCCAAGTGCAATGGATATAAATATGTGTTGGTTGGGGTTGGCACCTTTTCGGTATGACCAGAAGCCTTTCCCTGTCACACCAATCAGTCTAAGAAAATAGTTAAATGGCTCCTGCAAGAAATTATTCCAAGGTTTGGAGTTCCATTTGGAATATCCTCAGACAGAGGACCACATTCCTTGGCCAATGTGGTACAATAGGCAAGCAAAGTCCTAGGAATTTCCTGGGATTTACACACCCCTTGGAGACAGCAATCAAGTGGAAAAGTGGAAAGAATAAAAAGACAAATTAGCAACATTTGTCAGGAGGCTAAACTAAAATGGCCTCAGGCACTTCCCCTCACATTGCTACGAATCAGAGTGAAACCTCTAAGCAGAATGTCAGTCCTTATGAAATAATGTATGGAAACCCCTATGAGGTTCCTGAACCCAATCTAAACATGCATGTGATGGGAAAACAAGATGTGTATAACTATTTGCTTTCTCTTGGAAAAACTCTAAACAGGCTCTGAAGTGCAGTAGTGTGGAATCGACCTCTGACTTTGGAAAATCCAGTACACAACATACTGCCTGGAGATTATGTCTACATAAAGACCTGGAACAAAGAACCTCTGCAAGGAAGGTGGAAGAGACCATACCAGGTGTTGCTGACCACCTTCACTGCAATGAAGATTGCCGAATCAGATGCTTGGATCCACTACACTCGAGTGATGATGAAGCAGCTGAAAAGCAAGGAGCTTCTGGAGTCAGAGACTTATCCTCATGGAGGTAGAGTCAATGCCCCAAAAAAATCCTTTATTTGTAATACATACAGATATTTATACAATAGTACAGAATTCAGGTGATAGTAACATAACGTTAATTGGTTGGAATTGGATGGAAGGGAAGGGGCGGGCGGGGAGTCTGGCTCACTCCGTGCAGTCCCCAGCGATGCAGTCGGTATTACTCTCTCCTGCGTTTTCTTTTTCTTTGTCTCCTCTCGTGGTCCAGATGGTGCCCAGTCTAACACAGGGTCGTGCCTCTGGACTCTTCCCTGATCATCCTGTGGTGCACCCCCGCCCGACTCCACCCGCTCAGCATTCCCCGTTCACGTCCTCTGCAACTCGACCCAGGGGTAACCCGGTGGATGGGGCTAGGCTGGGAAGCAGCTCTTGCGCAGGGACTCTGCTCTGGGCCCTTTCGCCTCCTTGACTTTGTAGAAACTCTTGTGTAGAGGAGAAAGGTTTTTTGAGGTTTTTTTTTTTTTTCCTCCTAGCACGCCCCACTCAGCGACGGGCCACGCACCGGGCTGGCTTTCCGCGGCAATGAGCTGTGTCTCTATGGTCTCTAGTCACCCCAATTTGTTTAATACTTCCTGCAGGAGTTTGTCCGTTCCCCTGTCTCTTTCGGCTTCGGTGTAGCAGCTAACACCTGGGCTGCAGCCATAGCCACACGCTGTTCTGTTTGCATTTCTTTTAAAGTATTTATCATGTCTCTCCAAACGAAACCTAGATCTCTACTGATCTTACTATTGTCCTTATCACCACTAATAGTGGCTTCCCAGAGAAAGTTTCCAATTTCTGGCCACTCTGATATACAAAATAGGAGTTGCAATTCCTTTAAATGTCCTTTATCTTTTGCCCACCGGCACAGCTCATGGAGCTTTTTCGTGCTCACACTGACTTCTCGCCTAGCGAGAATCGTTTCAGGCAGTGTGAGTGCTGCTTCCCAATCCATGTTATAATATAAGCAGTCTTACCAAAGCAGGTGCGGTTCGTGCACTAACTGGGTCAGCCTGTCCTCCCTTCTTCTCCTTTCAGACGCCATCTGCCTTCTTCACAAAATGTCCATGCTGGGATGCAGTTTCAGGAGTCTTTCCACGTTTAAGCGCTATCTGAAAGTGTCCCTGTCCCTGCTCGGGCACCAATTGAAGCAAATTAAAAGCACGGGAGCTTCTGGAGTCAGAGACATATCCTCAAGGAGGTAGAGTCAATGCCCAAAAACCCCCTTTATTAGTAATAGATACGGATATTTATACAATAGTACAGAATTCAGGTGATAGTAACATAACATTAATTGATTACATCTGCAAAGCAATATGCTACTTGGCACAAGCTAATTGGTTAATTAGGTTAATTGGTTAATATAAAACTAAAATATAAAACATTGATCTCAGCCAGCATCAAGCAGTGTCAGAAAACCCTGGAGTCTCATATTTTATCTTTTAATGGCAATCAACAGGAAGTCTGCAAAAAATATGAAATCAATTCAAAAAATGAAAGAATGTGTCTAATTCTAGAGTGAAGCAACTGGCTGCAAAACTGTAATTTGTTGGCTGCAGCACAACAGCATAGGCTTTGAAGACAAAAACATGGCAACAGCAAAACAGATGTCACTTCATTAGTTTGTACTGACTTGCAGAGCGAAAGGGATTTACGAGCTTGCATATGACTGTAATGATAGTCTTCACAATGGTGACACGTTCAACAAGTAAAGAAATCAGACTCCCTTCTTTGTAAGCCATGCTGTATGTGAGATAAACTCATCTTCTGAGCCAAAGGGTAGTGAGAAAATATAACCTGAATAGCTTTAAATAATAAAGGCAGAGAACCACCAGCTTTACCTGGTTCTGCAGATGCAGATTTACTTCTCCTGCACTTTCCAGGTGGGAACTGGGGCTATTTAGTCTAGAGGAGAGAAGACTGAGGGGAAATCTCACTAATATTTACAAGTATATAAATGGTGGATGTCAGGATGTTGGGGCATCCCTTCTTTCTATTGTTACCTAGGGTAAGAAAGGGTAATCGTATGAAGCTGGAACACAAAAAGTTCCATTTAAATATAAGAACAAACTATTTTACTGTGAGGGTGAGGGAGCCCTGGCACAGGCTGCCCAGGGAGGGTGTGGAATCTCCTTCCTTGAAAGTCTTCAGGGCCCACCTGGACACATTCCTATGCAACCTGATCTAGGTTGACCTGCTTCTGCAGATGGGTTGGACTAGATGATCTCTAAAGATACCTTCCAACTCCTACCATTCGATGTTTCCATGATTCTATGATTCTGTCTGGTTTCAAGCAGGTATAAGTGCCGTGCACAGATATAACTGCTGCAGACAGCTTCCTGGGTGCTCCAACTTGTCCCTGACTGGCCTCAAGGCAAGACAGACCCTTCACTATGAGAAGCAGTGATTTTTAGCTAACCTGTCCTCAGCATAAATCAAAAGCTTCATACAGAACCCGACAAAGCCACCAAGTCATGAAGCTGTATCCTTTTGTATAGTTTCAGCCTGAGGTTAGATGGCAATCCTTCACACACTAAGCATGTCCTTTAAATACAGCAGTAGTTGCTGCTCAAAAGGTTTCTACACAGTCACTTCAACCCCATGGAAATCCATGTGACCTCTAAGTGAGGTAGTCCCATCTCACACTGCAGCCTATTGCAATTAAGTTATGCTTTCCTTGTGCTAGCTGAAGAATACATGACATTTTACAACAGCTCATCTGACATTGTAAATTTTTTCTTTTAAGGATACTTTTCAGCTGATCTGTTCATAGACCTGGATGACTGTTCAGTTGCATAAACACTTATGCCAGTGCAAGCAGAGAAGAGTGAACTGGAATGCTAAGGTGGGGAGAGAGTGGAACTTTCCCTTTGAGCATCAATATAGGCATAAAAAAAGTTTAAAGTTACCAGAGAATTGCAGATTTTTTATGGAAAGCAGTACCTAGAAAAGAAAACATCTTGTTTGTACATAACTGTCCTGGTTTAGGCCCATCAGGGAACAAAAGATCACGATTAGCCTCAAGTACCAAATACCTGAGGATTGCCAAAGGGCAGGGAGAGCTTAATTGCCGCTTAAGGTTCAGGACAAAACAGACCAGGCCACTCGGCTTGGGGAAGAAAACAGAAAATAGTTTCATGCAACACCAACTAAAGCATAACCATAAAACCCCAAAACACAACCAAAATAAAACAACATAGGATGGTACAAAAATGAAGAGTCCGACCAGCCCTTTAAGAACACCTTCTCCCCACTCCTCCCCTCTTCCTGGGCTCAGAGCCCTGATTTTTACCTCCTCTCTCCATGAAAGGCTCAGGGGGTAGGGAATACGGGTTTCAATCAGTCCTTTCCGAATGGCTTCTGCCGTTTGTCTCTCCTCAGGGCAGGTGGGCTCTGCACCAGTCCTCCCTGCACCTTCACGGGGTAACTCACACACATGGCAGCCCTGCAGAGGCGGCTCCGATGTGCATTTATCCCAAAGGCTGCAGCTCCTCTCTGCCTCTCGTGTGGGGCTGCTCTGCGGCGCGCAGGCTCTCCAGCACGGCCTGTGCCATGGCCGCTTCCCCACACAGTCCCTCACCCATCCGGATGCACTCACACGAAGCTGCTGGTGGCTCTCAGTCCTGCCGTGGCCCTGCATGGGTTGCAGGGGCACAGCCTGCATTCTCACCACAACTTGCAGAGAGGTCTCTGGTCTATTGCTTCTCCTTCCTTCCTCCTTCTGACTGTGGGGTCCGTGTGGTCGCCTCCATCTTGTACCACTCTTACACCTCCTGCCAGCACTTCAAATTCCTGTCCCCTAAATAGTGATCGCAGAGGTGCCAGATTGGCCCAGCCAGGCCAGAGGTGGGTCTGAACACAAGAGTCGGGGGAGAGTCCAGAAACTCTTTACCAGGTCTTCACTGCAACCCCTTCCCCCTGTTACCATGCAAAAGCTGCTCCTTGCTAAACCATGACAATAACTTTGAAAATCAGACCATATCCCAGAGGTTCCTAAATATATTCAAAGTTCTTTAGAAAAACACTTCCCTGCTCATTGGAAAACAATTTCCCTTTTCTGTCCATTTCCCCTCCCTCTAATAAGCTTAACAACTCAAAAAAAACCCCACTAAATAAAAGCTGAGTCCTTTACAGTTAGATGATGTTATAACACAAACCTGACTAATACAGATTAGAGTTTCGTAATCTCTAGGACTGTGATCTTGGTTTGAGGGTTAAGCACCTGAATGCCAAATTTTGGGGGCTTGAAATATAAACACTGAAGTACAGTAAAGAGGTTAAAATGCAGCAAGAGAGAGATGTTCTGAGAGAAAGCTTAGTGGAAGAGATTTTCATGAGTTAGCAGAATTTAGAAAAATTATTCCTACCCCTCCTGAAAATATGTTTATATAAATAGACAATCTTTCTGCACCTCTATCTGTCAAAGATTGCCAGGACAACTCAGCTGAGATTTGACTGCCTAAGGGAAAGAAATCTTTCTTTCTCCCTTAGCTAATTGCAGACTCTGGCTCCTTTCTGGAATATGCTAACATGACTTTGCAGGCTGACTCTCCCCCAGAGACTTAAGCAGAAATCTGAATACGTTTCCCTATGATTATGTGAGCAGATGCTGCTGGCAATGGAGCCTGTGTATGTTCTCAACAAAAAGTTCATTAACTGCTTTTTACAACAGAGAAGAATTAATGGACTGGGATGCCAGAGGTGACTACAGATTTGAGAGTCTCCGCATTTAGCAAAATCTTCCTCTGAAATATGTTCTCTCCCTCAGCTTTCTCTTTGGGTCACATCCAGATTTTCAGAGCAGAAGAAAGTGATCATACATACTTGTGTCTGTTATTCGTCAATTCCCTGTAAACCTCAGCTTAATCTTTTACTAGAGAACCAGTCTAGTTTCGCTTTTCCAGAAAGCTTTATCTATCAGTGAATGCCAAAGCAACCCTCTGCAGATCCCTACCTCCTCAGTGAGAAACAGATCCAAATCCACTTACTAATATAGGATTACACTCAGTTTCTTAACTGTGTTTGATACAGTCAGAAAACACTACAAAAGGGGAAAAAAAAAATCTTCTGAAACACAGAGAATATATGTCAATGCAGCTATAGATCTTCCTTCCCTTTTCGTGGCCAGCACACATTCTGGATAAAACCTACAGGACTATGTTGTATCACATGAATATAAGCACACTAGACTTTTCCAGGTTTTACGTGGATTATTTCCAGGATCCCAGAGTGTTACCATTGTATTTAATGTATGAGCTCTGGACACTCCAGAGACAGTAAAGAATAATCAGGTTTTCATCCACCTCAACAAATATCCAAACACTATCAGCAGACAGCTTTCGATCATCAGTAACATCCTTGAGTTAAGGCTTGGCCATCTCAATAGCTGATGACAGAAATCTGCAGATCAATGAGAGCACAAGCCATCACAATATAGATACAAATAACTTACTGAGTCCATATTGCTTTCTTGAACTATCTTGGACACTGGCTTATCAATTCTGGGGAAGCTGAGATTCATCATGAGAGGATTTTGTCTCATTATAAGATGGGCATGTCTAAAGATTGCCTTCCCCATTTCCAGATATTTCTGGATTCATTCAATTGAGTTGTCCTGGTCTTGTGTATACATATGAGAAAATAATTTTCCAGCCTTTTTAATTGTCAAGATCTGTTTACGTATTCTGTAATACTGCTATGAGAGCTGACATGCTCTGAATGCTGCCAGACATAGGAATTTGTCTATATATTAACCAGCTTCCAGGAGGGACAGGACAAATTCTCTTCCTTGACTTTGTCCCATATCCTTTTGAATCCATGCAAGATCAAGTCCATAATATTTGGGGCTCATCTTTATATTATGTAAAGAGCCACATATTTTCCTTTGTTTTGAGTATGCTACCTTTTGGTCTCATTTGCGGTCCTTTTTTTCTTTTACTGTGAGAGACAAGAATCTCCTTATTTACTCTCTCCATTGCTCCCTGCTCCGTTCTGTCAACTCTTTTCCTGCTTATAGCATCCTTGTCTGCTTAAGCATCCCTGTTTAGCTTCCCATCTTCAAAATCCCCATGCTATGTATATACAAAGCACCTCAGTGCCCTATTACCAGTTGGAGACCCTGAAAGCTACTGTAGCACAAATAATAACAAATATGAAAACTGCAAATCCAAATGTAACATTATCCAAATATTATTTTTAAAGTAACTAGAGGGAACAAAATCTACCTGAGTATCCATTTTTACAACCTTTCTTCCAGTGCAAAGGTCACAGCAGTTTCCCTTTGCATTTCAACCAAGCTTACTTTCAGAGACATATGTGAGTAGGGCTGCAAACCAGAGAAAACACTAATGTTTTACTGCTTTATCAAAAATTTTGGTCATTGTGTCAATCACTTACATACAGCTGAGCATCAGTAGCATTTGCTATCTGAAGTCTTGATCCACTTTTCCCCTGGTAAACTATGTATCTGGGTTTTGAGACACTTCAGAAACAGCAAAAAGTGAATCTTATTAACCATAAAATCCTCTTAGGACTGGACTGACAGCTACTATGCGAAATGTCAGCCACAAGTGACACAGGCACAGAGAAAAAGCTTATAATGGAAAAGCTGCCTTATCTGTAACTAGAATATCATGAATTAGAGGCAATAATTGTCTCTACAAGCAGAGAATAGTGTCACTATTATTCTTACAACTTGTCACTTTAAATCTTGGTATGAGATGATGGCTCTAAGATGTTCTCAGCTAAAAATTTCTGGTTTCTGTGTGTGGGAACACGCTATTCTCTATTTGAAGTGAAGGCTGCAAATAACCTTCTCTGTTGACCACCATCTTTTTACCACTGCATCATTTCAGTGCATAAAACTGGCTTGCTTTGGATATGGCTAGCCTTGCTATGAAGCCAAGAAGGATTTCTGTGCATGATGAGTTATTGAGCTTTAAAAGAATTATGACCTTCATTTTCAAGTTAGATTTTTGTGTACTGAGAACAGGCTCTATTAACTGGAACAAAATAAATCTGTTACACCCTCATATAAAATTTTCTTTGTACAAGAACAACACTGTAAATATCTCAAATTATAAATACAAAGAAAAGAAAAATTAAAAAGTGTTTCAGTCGAAGTTTGCTAGCATCTCCAGGATTTCTGCTATGAGAAGGCTCCTTAATCTGTTGCACCTGACCTGCTCCAAACTTTGTAAAGTAAAATTAAAAAAAAAAAACAAAAAAACACATGTTAGTTTTAAGTTACAAGTTCTTAAAGGGAAAGTTATCCAGAGTACACATTTCATCTTGCTTTGAGTTCTACACTCTGATTTGGTGCAGCAAAGACTTCAGCTTTGACAGGAAACACCAGAAAATATACAGAGCAAACAGCAAGACCCCCAGAGTCGATATCCCTCACTTCGGCAGAAAATGCTCTAAGCTCCTGATAATAACCAAGAACTTGTCTACAGAAGCCACACAAATGTTCGTCTGTTGTACAGTACTGGACTTTAACCAAGCATCATCATCACTTTGAAAAAAAATTTCTAAACTCTCTGTGGATGCCTCTCAAATAATTTTTGTTTGGTGTAGCTTCTCATGACATTGCATCTGGACAATCTAGTCAAATAAAAGTGTTCTTCCTGAGAAGAATCTGAATACATAGTTAGTAGCAGGATTTGTCTGATTTGTCTGCAAAAACCATACTGCCTAAAACCTTAATCTGACCAGGACAACTGAAAAGTAATTTATATGGTCAGGACTAGAATATCACTTACCAAATGTTCGCTGTGATGCTAGAATGATACCTTTATTTGTCCAGTGGACACCAACTTTGTACTTCCGTCCCTCTCACCACCTCTTGTTTGATCTGGCCCAAATTACTTCAGTGCTGGGTTGCTGAGTTTTCTCCCTTAGCACTTTCCTGTCCTTCTGGATTTGGAGCACTTTGGAAGCAGATGTTACCTCTTACTAAGTGAAGCTTGTCTATCATCTTCTTTAGGCATCTAATGCAAGGGATATGAATCATGTGCTTTCTCTGGAATTGCCAGGTACAGATGAGATGGAGTACACCAAACTTTCTTTGAACCACTTGAACTACATTGTGAATTTTCATCCCAACACTATGGGGAATATTTTCACACCCTCTAGATTCACTAGTCAACTGATAATAAATTGAGATAACATAGGAAGGTATCTCCCACATTCATCTGATAGTATACCTCCTTTTTCCTGCCAGACAATAATACCCCTTTTCACCAAACGGATTTTTTTTTCATTCTACACTCTTAAGTACAGCTGAGGTTTTCCTGCCTCCTGAACTAGGCCAAACAGTACCTGCCTTCAAATTAAGTGGTGCCTTTTTCAGTAGGTGAAATCCAAGCAATACTGCACACAAGGAACTTGAGATGTAATGTGAAAGTAGAAGAGGGTATTTAAAAGCACTCAGTATCACAACTACCAAAGAATTATTTCCTCTATGATCACATGAAAGATAGGGAATCAAAATTGAATTTATCTAACTTCCTTAATAGTACTTGTCATTGTTTTCCTCCCAGAAAAAGGAAAATGTGTTGCTTCAAAGTCCAGAGTTATCACTTAATCAAAAAGTAAAAGCAAAGACTTCTGACTAGCATTAAAGGGAATTCCATTAAAATCAAAGCAAGACAGAGATGCATCGCACTGGGAGGAAACATTGTTTCAAAACAGGACTCTGGGCTAGCTGATAAACACTGCAGTTAATAGGTTTCAGTTAACATCATTGACTGAGCAGAGCAGCTAAAGCAATGTAATAGGAGACAGTGTCAAGACACGCAGCATCATGGTACCTCAGCCTGCTCCACCTTGTGACTTGTCTCAAGCACCTTGCAAAACACTGGCTTAAATCAACAGCACATCTTGCAATTCTGCTAATTTGAGTAGGCATGGTTAAGATTGAAATTAATTATTAGACTTTGAAATAAAGCACATGGAGAGAGAAGAGACACTTGTAGTTTAGCAGTGAGATAAGATATTGGATCTAAGAACAAGGGAAATGCCTCAGTTTTTAAGAAATAAATACAATTGGTGTGCAGTCCTAGAAAAGAAACAAAAATATATAGAGAAGTTACATTTGTGATTGTGTTTCATCATACCTGAACAGTGTCTACATTGGGTCAGACACTATCTGAATCAGGTCTTCCACCATATAATCTTTCTTTCCCTCTGGGATAAGGTGAGAGTTGAAGTATCCAATTCACTTAGGTTCCCGTGGAAACCAAGACTGTCAAACCTTAATGCTGAAGAAACTCCCAAGACAGCATTGTTATCTATATAATTAAAAGAATAATTTCTCCCATTTCCAAAAGGCCTGAATTTTAAGATTATATAGCCACAAACTGGCAAAATAGATCCCTTTCCCAGATGAAAAGGCACTTGTCAAATTCCTTACCGGAAGTATATTTTACAGTCAAGGGTAAATATTACTAGAATCAGAGAAAGAAACAGATCTGGGAGGTCTAACCCTGAAAACAATACAAAAATGTTTTACTCAACCAGTAATGAAGCACCACAACAGTCTCTCACTTGGTGCCCCCCATTCACCCCCACTTTCATTAGGATAGCAGAAGCCCCAGCGAGATGGGAGGAAAAAAGATAATCAAGGTTGTTGTGGATTGAGACAAGGGCAGGGAGGGCTCGCTGCCCATTACAGTTCCAGGGAAAACAGACTCCAGTATTCAACTTAGAGAGGAAAGTAGGAAAGTTTATTCTACTATCTACTAGAAAGAGAATAGAACAAAAAGCAAAAAGGGAGTAGGATGATTGAGAAAACTACAACCAGCACTTTAAGATCTCCCTCCCCCATCCCTCCTTTCTTCCCGGGCCCAGCTCACTGCTCCCAATATCTCTACCTCCTCCCGCCTCAATGGCTCAGGGGGGCAGGGAATGAGGGATGTGGTCAGTCTCTCACAGATGGGCTCTGCTGCTTCTGTCTTCTCAGATGAGGACAATTCCTGGCATTCTTCCCCTGCTCCAATACAGAGTCCCTGCCCCAGGACACAGTCCTTAATGAACTTCTCTGGTGTGAGTTGTTCCCAGCAGCTGCGGCTTCTGCAGATACAGGGTCCTTCCCACAGGACTTGGTCTCTTCTGGCCATAATTTTAATGAACTTCTTTGGTGTGGATTCTTCCCCACAGTTATAGCCTCTGTGAATATGGAGTCCCCCCCATGGGACATGGCCTTCTCTGGCCGCAGCCACTGCCCCTGGCATGGGGTCTTTAATGAAGTGAGTCACTGCCCCTGATGCAGGGTCTTTAAGGAATCAAGAAAAATGCCAAATACAAAACTGCCTCTGATTCTTAATGAGACAGCCCACCTGGAGAAAAACTATTTGTGATGGCCTTGGGCATAATGTAAAGAAACTGGTACATACATTCACCATGTGAGTTAAATGTGTCCATGCACAGATGGATTGCCCCAGTTCAACACTAGAGGAGTTTCCCTCTCTAATGTTTTAGTGCCTGTTTTCCGTACCTAAAAAAGTTCCTCCCAGGATAACAGGCCAGCAGGTAAAGGAGATGCCTTTTATGACTGTTTTTACATTAATCTGCTTTGCTGATACTGAAAAAGACTGAGGCCATTCTGCTGCAATGCCCTTTTTTTGCAAGTGTTATGGGAAATCTGACTATGGACAGAAGAGGCTTGTGGAAAAGAGAGCTCCTTTGCTAGCCTTCTTGAAAAAAATCCCTGAGAATTTGAAAAAAATTTGAAAAGAATCCCTGAGAAAAGTCACTGAGAATAGTTTACCCTTCTTTTCACCTTCATCTGCGGATTCTCATCTCTTTTAAATGCTAAGTATCAGTTGTCTGGCTTTTCTTACAAAGACCTCTTAGTACCTGCTTGTGTCCTAATTTCTCCTCATGGAATACCTTGGGAACCATAGCAGCCTCTCAGGGCCCCTGCAAACTTCACTGCAGCACAATTTATCAGGATTGTTAAGACCAAGGCTAGTTAAATAAGATCATTTGTCCTGTCTTCAGTGATTAACATCTGCATAACTACCACATTGTTCTTCTCAGCCTTTAGGAACATTCCCTCTTGCTGAGACACCTCCCAAGCTGAGCTGCAAGGATAACACAACAAGCTAATCAATGTTGTCTCCTTGTTGTGTGTGTTGTTCTGGCTCTGCACATCTGTCCTTTTGTGCTTAATCCTTAAACTGGATGTCCTCTGGAGTGGGAGACAGCCTGTATACTTTGTTTTGGACTGTCCATAGTAAACAAGAGAGCAGCAACATGAGTAAGGTTATTCAAAACAATATCAGGCAACTTTATAATAACAGCTCTTAATTTTACCATAGAATCATAGAACTGCATACTACTTATAAAAAGTAGTTTGCTCAAGTGCTTCCTTTTCTTGCCTTTTCATAGAATCAAATGTAGTTAGTGGTAAGTCTGATTCCCTTCAATCCTGAGATGGTATTTGGAAATGTGTATCAAGAGTTCTTGATAAAGAACTCCACCCAAGGGAGAGGATGGCATGACAACGCCTTGGAGGATACTTTGCCACAGAGAGCCTTCAGGGATGCTTGGGATGAGCCTCTGATGGCCAGAGCCATCATGTTCAGCACCCTGCTCCTCCCAACTGCTAAGAGCTCTGCTCCTGTCTACACAGAAAGGTGAAAGAGATAACTGCTTTTATCTGACTTTGAAGTGTTCTTTGCATTATTAGTTACTCCTTCACACAACCATCAAACACTCAAACTCCTTCTCATGAATCTGATACCATAATCGACGTGTGCTTAGTCTGTCATTAAGTTCCAAACATCAGGAATAACACTATTGTATGGATCTGCAAACAAAAATCATCAAAATCCTGTCTCTTGTGTACTATAATCAAAATTGTGCCACTGTATGGAACTGTATCAACTGTATGAGCCTGCCCAATGTCATAATTTCTAACATGTTTTTCATAACATTTATAATTTCTGGCATTTTTTTGTGTTTTTAAAGTACATGGCCTCAACTTTGTATCCAAGAGGTGTGCAAAGGTGTCTGTGGATAAGTATTAACAACCATATCTCATAACTGAAGATATGAAGGCATAGTTTATTCACATTATTTGCCCAAGGTCACAAAGATGATCTGGAAACTGATGGCAAGTGTCCTGGAACACTGGGCTTGTCCCTTAGGCTCTTTTCTGAACCCTCTTTTTATCACTTGCTTTATATTCCACTTTCTTGCAGTGAATTGTTTCATGAAACTGTGTCACAAAACTAATCTAGATGGGGCAGGATCTGTCACTACTCTAACATCTTGTCTCAGCTTGAGGATTATTTATCACAACTTAACTGTCAGAGCCACAATAGATAAGAGACATCAAATCTATTCTGACCTTTTGAGGCCTTCATGTTTTACAAAGCAGCTAGCATGCAGACAGACTATTACGGCTTTCGTATCTATTATTGTTTTACTTGTCTTGGAATAGTATCTAAATGTTCTTCACATACTTGGAAAGGCCACTCAGATCATGTCAACCTCTCATCTTCTGTTCACTAGATGTTTTTAACTTTCTCAGGCCACTTTGTTCCATGACTCATTGCACATGTAAAAGATATTGGTGCAAGGTAGTTTATGAGTAGCTCTCTGTGTGTGCATATGTATGCTGACAGATAGGCCTTAATTCAGTATTACAAAATCTATCCCCCCAAAAAACGAACAGTTTTCTTGCAGTCTCCTGTTTTGCACTTATTCGCCACTTTCTGGGCATGTGTAACAAATAAGCAGAATGTAATCTGTATCCTGCTGCAGTTAAGCTGTTTGACTTTGGACCTTTACCCTGAGTGAGCTTATTTGTGTAGGCTGTGTCTGAGCCATAGTTTGCACATAATCTCTAGCTATGGGTGTCTCTGTGCTGCTTTTCTATGGGACCTGGGCTAGACACTGGGAGCTGTTTACCCTTACCAGTGCAGGCATTTGCCTTGTTTGTCTCTGTCCTCATGTATAAATGACACGTCTTCACAGATGCTTTTGAAAGAATCTCATTCCCTCAGGATGAAAAGTATCTGGTAAATGCTTAAATCCACCTAGAGAGAAGGTTGAAGCATAACATGCACTTACTGCAGCTGAGAGTTTCAGAGGATTGTAAGTGGGAGCTGTATGCCTATCTCCTCTGGTCTTGTTTGAAGACTTCAGCCTACAGAATTCTGAGTAAATCAGTCTGTCATAATACAAATTCCTTCTCAGAATATCTCTTCTTTTCCCAGCTAGGCATTTCTGTCTTCTTTCCCACTGCAAGAGAGCTGATCTCTTCTGCCATCTTATCTGTTTGATTTGGAACTTAATCCCAGAACTTTTCCCATTGAGATTTCTGAACAGTTATTGCAAAGACAAGAAATGCTAATTCTTCACAGGTGATACATTAGGCTATGTGTCTTCCTATTGTGTACAGACTCCCAAATAAAAGAGCAAACAAAGTTAAATCTTGTTTATACAGCTGAGAAGCTTTTTCATAATGCTGCACGCTTCTTAAAAATAGAAACGATCTTGCAATATTCAAAGGGTATGGGACAAAGGCATTTCTAAAACTGAGCTCCTCTAGAGCAATATTATTGAAGAAAAAAGAGTAAGTAATGTGTCTTGAGGACACAATGACTCCATACAAGTAAGTTCTGTTCATTTGAACGCCTTTCTGTGTGACCTTGACCACAGTCTAATCCCCTTCCTGTGCCGTGACTTCCTTTTCTCTCTCCTATTTACCTGCTGAGCCCTTCAAGGAAGAGATACACAACATATAGCACAATAGAGTCATGATTGCTGTGAGGGATTCTCACGGTTTTTGCAATAGTAGTATTTCTTCCTTTCTAGTGGCAGAATTATGTTAAACTCTGTTTAGATTATGCTAGAAGCTCCATGGGGTTTTTTCCTCTTCTGCTATTGATGATCCTTGGTACGCCCTGTTGGCTTTTTGCCATGTAGATGATGCTGTTTTGGTTGTATTGCTTGGGCATTTATAAGTGGGTTTGTGCCATTGTCAGGCAATGCCTGTAGAGAAAATGGAGGTCTGCATCTAGCAGACTGTGAAAAAATATGTACATTATTGCTTCATTCCTCTAGAGGGAACTCTTACCACGTTTTAAATCTCTCCATGCATTTCTCTGTAAATAGGTCTCTGCAGACTGGTCAAGATGCAGGAACAACCTCTTTTGCCAGAATGAAACTTTGCAGAATCTCACTCATTGGAAACAGCAGACCTTGTCTTCAGGTGAGAATGAATTCCAGGTTTGCCAGAGTTCCTTTCTTAACATTGCCTGGCATTTCCATCCCTAAGAAACATGCAGGACATAGTGGTAAATATACCCCAGTGAGATGGAGAATTTAGATCTCCAGTCTTGCTGCTGTGTGTACTAAATCAGGCCACCAACCTGATGAGTGAAGCTTGAGTTCTTCTGTTTTTGTATTGCCATCAGACGACAGAAAGCTTTGTCCTGAGGGATTTGTGCAAAAGACTGTCTGAAGGGTTGGGGGAAGGATTGAGGAGAAGTGTGAAGAACAGCAATGGCACTACAGACACTTCTAACCCAACACCATGCATCTGCAGAGCTACTGTGCTAGTTGTAAAGGCTGATGCTCATTTCCCCCGAGGATCCTCCACTAGTTTCCATATGCCTTCCTGTGGTGAGGACTGCTACTTAACTCAGTACTGTCACTTCCAGGCCCGAGTAGGTTTCATGGTTCATGGGTGGCACACAAGAGAGAAGAGAACCTCTCCATGGGAGGTGCAACTTCAGCTTTCAGAGGAGTGTGGACAGCAGTCTTCATGGATATCATTGGGGTCTCTGTTTTGGGCTGAGCTGGTCTCATAGTAGATGAGTGTCGCTCTGTCACAAGACTTCAGTGGAATGACTGAGTAATAGTGAAGACTCCTTCCCACTCTCCTCTCCAGTTCTGTGCCCTTCCTGTAGACCTCTGTCAGTTTGCCAGCTTCTCTGATTTACCCTTATATGGAAAAGTAATAAATTGCCACTTCTGTTCATACTACTTTGGTGTAGTGCCAGCCTTCCTACACTCCACAGATGTCTTTATAGGGAATAAGCTGTGACAGGGTGCAGATGTAAACCCAGTGGTGCAACATTTGACTAACTTACTACTGGGAAAAGGGACAGCCATGAATACACAACAAATTCAGTCTGAGTTAGCATCTTCATCAGGAACAATATGGAAATTGCAACAAAGAAGATGGACAAAAAGGGATAGCTAAGTCTGTTGCAATTGCATACCTCCTCTGCCTTATGCAGAATTCTTGGGTCAACTAACTTGGTCCTCTGGTGTGAACTGCTTCCAAAATCATTCAAGAAACAATGAGTATCCCTGCTCATACCTGAAGTTTTGAGCAATCTTAAGTTCCCTGACTCATCTGGATAGATCAAGTGATCAGAAGAAAAGCAATAATAAAACCACAGCTTTTTGTTCTTTGATTTTCTAGATGAGCAAATGTCCATCATAGGTAGGGATTTCTGATGAATCAGCTCTGCTGTGGGAGGGAAAGGCATCAAATAGTCATCATATAAGAGAAATATGACAGATCATCCTTATTTGTAGGTAGCTGTGTGTGAAGATTGCCTTGTATTAGTGCTGCCAAGAGGCCTAGGTATGTGGTATAGTCAATTGTAACAACAAAAGTAATCACAGAATTCCATGCTGGTAAGGCCTCATTTGGAGTCTTGTGTCCAGTTCTGGGCTCCACAGCTCAAGAGGGACAGAGAACTTCTGGAGAGAGTCCAATGGAGGGCCACCAAGATGATCAGGGGACTGGAACATCTTTCATATGAGGAAAAGCTGAAGGACCTGGGGCTGTTTAGTCTAGAAAGGAGAAGACTGAGGGGGGATCTTATTAATATTTACAAATACCTAAATGGTGAGTGTCAGGAGGCTGGGACATCCCTTTTTTTTATAGTAGCTAGCAACAGGACAAGGGGTAATGGGATGATGCTGGAGCATAAGAAGTTCCACTTAAATATTAGAAAAAACTACTTCACTGTAAGAGTGACAGAGCAGTGGAACAGGCTTCCCAGAGGGGTTGTGGAATCTCCTTCCTTGGAGGTCTTCAGGACCTGCCTGGGTATGTTCCTATGCAACCTGATCTACGTTGACCTGCTTCTGCAGGGGGGCTGGATTAGATGATCGCTAAAGGTCCCTTCCAACCCCTACCATTCTATGATTCTATGAACTCTTTTACTGGATAAAGTGAGTGATTGAGGAGTGGATATGGGGTCTACTACGTGGCATTCATACCACACTTAAAAGCTCAATTATTCTACCTCCTGATTCACAGATTCTGTCTCATTTGTTTCTGTTATATGTCTGACCTGAAGAATTTGTTTGTGTACCACAGCATGCCTAGTTGTCTCTTAGTGTTAAACCCAGGAAGCATTGTTCTGCTCTCTTCATCACTCTGAGAGTAGTCACAAGAGGTATATGCCAGTGGAGCACGCTCTTCTCAAGAAGCAAGAGTGAATTAACAGAGCAGAGGTGTATTAGAAACTTGCTGGTCCAGGGAAAAAGCTGTTTGATTACCTCCCTTGAACTGACTTTGTTCATACTGCCTTTACAAACAAGGATAGGACATGAACCCAAAATCAGTTCCTAACCGGTGTAGACTCAGTACTTTTCCATGTGGAATTGTTTGATCCACACTATATATCATGACTCCTCCGGACATAACAAGTGATCACTTTATTGTTTGAACTGTATTTGTTCTGGGGCAGTAATTTCTTTTCTCTAGCAAGAAGATTCTTTTCAGAGACAACTAGGACAATGACATGCTGCTAGGTGTGTACATTGAATGGTGTATGTCTTGAGGGGATTGAAAGAGAGATTTGAGCATGCAAGTTCTGTCAACACAGTGCTGAAGGACTCTCATGTATGTGCAACATGGAACAACTCAGCCCTGACAATCAGCCAGCTCAGACCAAACAGTGCTCACAACATCTACTTTTTCAGAGGGAAGCCCAAGAACTACACTCGTGTGTGTGTGACATGGTCAACAAGAGGCCTTGAGCCCAGGAGAAAAATGGGGTCTGAGCCAGTTGAGCAGTTGAATGCATACTGCCAAAGAGGCAGTAGTGTGTACTTGCTTTTCTATCTCAGAGGACAGCTGGCTTAGCTTTTTGCAGTTGCAGTTTCTCCGGAAAGCCTTGCAGAATCAAGTGGCATTATAAAGGACATATTTTGCCGCAGTGTAGACAGCAGTCATTCTTGCCACTTCTGGTTCAATGGAAGGATCCCAGTTGTGCATGTGCTCATGCTATGTACTCTCCTCAATTTCACAGCCCATCTCTCTTCATAGTCATTAATAAGGGCTCCTGGTCATAAGCATGTTTGGCTGTGCACTTTGCCTATTTGAGAGAGAAACAAAGGGTGGAAAGTCACATCACTCTGGGCAACCTCATAGTATAACTCACAGTGAGAGAAATTCACATTCTTATAACTTCTGTTTCTCTGACACAATCACACACCCATCACCAAAGCATCTTCTTTCTCTACCATGAGACAAAGTAACAAAAAAGAACCAGAATAATCTATGGAAACAAAAGGAAATAGAAAAATGCTGACTTGTGAAAACTAAGTCATCATGTGGTCTGCAATTGGGCTACTGGGCTACTATTATCCTTCATTTTTTCCCATATCTTCACAGAGCACAGCACCTCTGCCTTCTGCAACTAGAGGAGAAGAAGATATCTTTCCCATGATAGCATACGTCACTTGGCACTAGGGATGTCTATATATACAGCTTTTGGAACATAATGATTCCAGACTTCCAGAAATAAGTTATCTTTGCCTCAGAAGCAACATTCCCTTAGCATGGAACAAATGAGAAATGTTTTCTCATGAGCTGAGAAATCACTCAACCAAAACCCACTGAGTGTAAAGACATTCGTAATCTGTTAATTAACCTCTCTCTGTCACCTCACTATCCTGGGGTGTGGGAATCTTTTAACACTTATTTTCCCAGTGAGACACCTGGGCTGTGTCTATGCTATGAAACAGAGTGTGTCTCACAGCGGATCTAGG
This sequence comes from Colius striatus, assembly GCF_028858725.1. Lineage (NCBI taxonomy): Eukaryota > Metazoa > Chordata > Aves > Coliiformes > Coliidae > Colius > Colius striatus. The sequence continues at coordinate 35,263,518 of NC_084790.1, forward strand.
AACACTGAGCCACAGTATGGGACAAAAATAGAGAAAACCAGCAAAGACCCATTGCAAAACCTCAGCATAAAGTCTAACTCATTCAACATGTTAACAAATGAACATTCGAGGACTGCGTATCTTGGGCTTCAGAATAAACACTTTAGCAATAGTGTTCTTTTACACACTGTACACCTGCATGCAGCTGGTATACAGCTGGATATAAAAACTTTACTTCTCTGCTAGACTTCTCAGGCCTCCACTTTGTAAACTGAAATCCTCATTGTTACTACTGGGTATTTTTAATCTCCATTATGGCACAAAGTATTAAACTACTTGGAATAGAAAATCAAAGATATTAGTTGTCCATCTACATCTGGGAAGTGTCACATTTTCAGGTTACCCACAGACAAAGAAAAAAAAAAAGGGGCTATCTCCAGCCCTTTTCTAAGTCCAGTGAGCAGATAGAACCTTGTACATCTACAGTTGTTTTTAACGAGCCCTTTAAGGTAACCCTAAAAATGAAGACATTTAAATAAACCTCGTGTAAGTGTAGGAGAACTGCTCTGCTTTGAAAGTGAATAACCAGTAAACAGGACTATAGGCTAGAATATCAGAGAATCGCTGGACCAAGTTACAGGTTTTGTGGCTTGCAATCCTCTGACAGCAGTTAATAGCAAATACTTGCAGAACAGAGCAAAAGTAGCCAAGTTGCTCCAAGATACTTTCCCAGCCTCCAGTCATTTGAGATCCAGAGACTTCCAGTACTACATGCAGAACTGCTGTGACGGCCTTAGATAGGCCTTTCTTCCATGTACATGTCTGATCAGTTCTGAACCACATGATCTTTTGGCCCATAAAATACTTGTGTAATGGTGTCTCACCTTTAAACTACCTGTTCTGTGAATAAATCCTTTCTTTTACCTTGAGATTAAGGATGTGTCATAAATACAGTGCTGTCACCATCTAGATTGGAGGTGTGAGGAGCCAAAGTTCCTACAAATCTCATCATACCAGGGATATCCCAGGCTATGTCTTGGGTGAACTTGCTAGGTTTGTTGGCTACAGAACATGGATTTTGTGTGTTGTTAGACATCAAATAGGGTCAAAACAATAAATTCTCCTCTCTTGAGAATGTTCTGAAAGATTTTCCAGACAAGAAGAGCACCTCACATAGAAGCAGCATGACTGAAAGTGCCAGTCTGTGCAAAGACACACATAGAGCAATTGCAGATTCCTTCCCCTAGTTCATAGGGCTGCTGTGATGGCCTGGGCAAAACAGGATCCATTTTGACCAGAAGGATGACTGTGACCTGCTAGTCCTGAGGTACAAGGTCAAACTGCAAAGTTATTTGCCTACAACAGTGGGGCAAGCAGCGGAAAGAAAGGGGAAGAAGACCCACTGTCTAATAGAGAGAAAGCCAAAGCACCTTCCCCAGAGTGATGCTTAAGCTTCATGCAGAAATTACCTGAGGACACTACAGAAATGCTCTGCCTTTGCTCCTCTGCACAGCAGGGTTCCCCTTTCAGACTCAATGACTGTGATGGTGAATGGCTTCTTGAAATGATGGAATGACCCTGGATCAGAAATGTGAAAGAAAGGCTGGTCAAATATGGATGTTGCTCTGTTCCCTTTGCTTTCTTAGGGCTTGACTTGCTCTTGAAAGAGATCTTGAATTGGTTTTTGCCATTTTTAACACACTGCAACCTGAAGTGACTGGAAAATTGTTTTCTACTCATAACTGTGTTCAAAGTATCTAGCAGAAAAGACACTGATGAAAGCATTTTTATGAGCTCTGGGAGACTTGCTTTCGATTGTCCAACCATCTATGATCTCTGTAGGTGAGTCATTCAATCTACCTCACTATCTCTTCTGCATTTCTTAAATAGACTCTAATGAGAATAAAACTCATTAATGATTGTTGGATAGGCAAACTGTAGGAAGGTGTGAGCCCACAAATACCTAGATAACAAAGTAGGGGGAAGAAAAAAAAAAAAAAGGGAAGTAATATGCCTGTTCAAACCTATGCTCATCAACTTTATCCTGGAAAACAAACAAACAAACAAACAAACCACAAAAACCCACCAAAAAAGCCCAAACAAACAAAACAAAAACAAACAAACAAACAGTCTTTAAGCTCTGTCTACAATTATTCTTCAGATTGCCTGTGCCCATAGCCAAAACAACCCTTTTGGACACGATATTTCCAAAGTCAATTGCTCAAAACAGCCTGGCATCTTCCCTCAGCACCAGAAAGCTTGTGTTCACCCCTGCACAAGCAGCAGTCACAGGCAAATAGTCATCCTGCCACTTCAGCAGAAATTTGCCCAAATAATACTGCTCCTGAAGCAGCAGTATTATTTCCCTCCTTATGGCAGTCTCATGGTGGCCTGCTTTATGGTGGCTGTCAGGAAGCAGCTATCCAAGTGAAAAGTTGAGCAAGAAAAGGAGCTTTAAGCAGTCAGTATGAAAACATGTATATAATCCATCTATAAATATGTACATATATATATATATATACACAGTGTTTTTAGAGAGTGGTGGGACTGAAGCCTGCTGATCTTAGAGAACTCAAGCCTTACTCTCCCCTGAAAGCAAGGAAAGTTTTATTTCCACAGTGGAAGTCACTGGTGTGGGCTCCTTCACAAACATTTCTACACCTTTCTCTGCTTGTCTCTGATTTTCCCACATGTGCCTCATCCTGGGAAAGCTTCTGCAGAAAACAAATAGCCAGCCTGAAGATATAAGAGGGTCAGATTATGATCAGAGAGGAGAGGGAGTTCAGGAAAGCACTGGAAAGAGCCATGTCCCTGAGCGTTCATCTGTAAGGTAGAAGCAGGGGAGACAAAATATACTTAGGAAGGCACATAGTGTGACAGGGAAACAGTGAGTAATTTCTCACTGCCTGCTCATGCCATTTGCACACCATTTCTTCCTAGTCTGTATTGTTTTCAGATTGCTTCCTCTTCCAAAGCCAGTGGCTCCCCTTTTGCCTGCTGGTGCTGCCTCCTCCATGCCTACCCACGCCAGAAGGCAAAGGGCATATCTGCAGAGGTTGTGGTTTTCATAGACCTTGTGAGGTTTAGCTCATCACTACTACTGTTAAAAAGAGCAACAGGCACTTTAGTTCTCAGACAGCTTAAGGCTCTTAGACAGCTCTAGGCCCTTTCATCAATACCACCACCCGTCTTCTAACTGAGCCCTCTCGTCCTCTTGACAACTTATCTCCTCACCATGGGGCCTCTGAGGGAGACAAACAAGTCTCCCAGGAACTGATAATGTGTACGAGCCATTTTCAACATGTGGTCAGAGGGAAACGTGAAGTCTGCCCACAGCTCTGTGAAAACACCCCAGGTTCAGGGCCTCTTTTCTGCCTATGAAAAGCATTAAAAGGAGGTGTGTTTTCAGAGAGCAATAGTCAAGGGTTGGTCTGTCCAGGAGATGCAATGATTCATAAACTTGTCCAGCTCATTCTACCCTTTACCAAGGGAGCAGAGCAGGTCTCTCAGAGTAGCTGAAGCAGCCCACAAGCTGCTCTGTACAACACAAAGAGCTTGTGCATGGCTGATAGAAGTATTATTTGCCATGGGCTGGGAGCAAAATTTTAAATGTGTGTGCATGTATGCACATAGTGTATAGTACATTGTAGTACATTGAGCAGAGGTGTGATGGATAAGCCTAGCAAAGGAGACTGGTAGTCCATTTTTCTTTTATCAGCAGGACCTCAAACATCCACAGGGAGAGTACAGTGCCGGACCACTGGCCCTCCTGCAAGGCTGCCATTGTTCATATATTCCTGGAAGCATATTTCATAGTGCTGTAAAAGGTTTTACTCTGAGATATTTTTCAGTCAAAGCAGAAAAATTTCTGAGCCTAGAAACTCTGCCTCTCAGTTGTAATTTGTGAACACAAAAAAGAGGAAAGGATGAGATTCCTGAGTTTACTGTTACATCACCTAAGCCTTTAAGGAAAATGAGTTGTTCTCATGCTGCCTGGAGAATAAGAGGAAGATCTGAGGTCAGTAACAACCAAAGACAACATATCTGGTAAGGGACATCATAAAAAACTGAGGAGCTCAGGCCTAGCTGTGCTGTGACTAAGAAGGACACAGCTTGCTAACTGCTGCAACTTCATAGGACTGGAGGTTGAGTACGCATGGTATCCCAGCACTGCACAGCAGTGACTAGCTTATCTTCAGCATTCAGTCTTCAGAGTACTGAGTTACTAGGAAAGGGGTTTTTTTTCCCCTCTCACTCTTTTCCTCATTGGTTTTAAACTTAAACAAATGTGAAAGGTGCTGATAAATGCTGCAAGTGAATGATATAGCATTCACTCACTCATACTCTCTGCAGTTTGTGAATTTATTTGTCTCAGCATTGTGAAATACAAAAGTTTTTCTTACATTACCTTGCTTTTTCACATCTGGGCTGAAGCTCAGATATTGATTACTGTCTTCTCCTCCTCTGCATCAATGCTTGTTGCTTACAGTTGCTCAGGATCTTTCTCTCTGGAAAAGTTATTTTCAGCCTCGTACTCTGGTAAGAGGAATACAGCCATGTTTCTTGTCAGGTGGCTTGTACTAAAGACCTGTGTATCTGCCTACTCTTCTTTATAACATTTGACATGTCTGTGCATACTGACAGCAATATTGACAGCTCTCCTCTCACAGGAGGGGATGGCACAGAATCAAAGTTACCAAATGAATGAAAGTGCTTTGATACAGGCAACAGTAATATTGCTGAGAGAAGCTGCCTTGGTCAATTCTGCAAACTGTTCACCTGTGTCAATCTTTAACAAAAAAGATGTACTCTACTCTTGGTCCTGGATCCAGAATATTCTTGTTTAAGCTTTGTATACACTATCTGTTTTCTGGCATTGTTCCTGTCCTAGTGCAGATGGCTTTCCCTAGAGAGCTGTGTGATGCTTCTCCCAAAGTATCAACACTTGAAATCCCCATCTTCACAGCTGCAACAGTGATTTAAGTGTTTCCACAGGTCAAGATGTTTCCATTGCTCATGACATACATTTATCAAGAGATAGAAGTATGCAGTTTTAGTGTCTCTGCAGTAATGTGATGGCTTTTCAATACTTGGCTGTATTGATTCTTTCAAAGATGTAACAATGTAGAGTAAAAAATACTTGTATCATAGGAAAAAAAGTTTGGGAAACTGGTTACTGCAGTTTTATTAGGCTCAAATGTACTACTTACCAAGTTTGACCTGTACGGAGCAGACAAATAATCCTCTTCTCGTAGAATTAAACTGATTTTAGTATAGTTATAGGGATTCATCAAATCCCTGTTCCAAACCTTCAACCATGTCTTCCACAAACAGGTGAAATATCAGTTTACATAATGTAAGTCTAATCTGGCACAGTGGTAGCAGAGACCTGAACTTAGTGCAGTGTTTAGTCTATGGATAGTCCACCCTTCAGTCCACTATAGAGTGTGCTTCTTAAGTTAATGACAAAAGTCTTTCTCTTCAAGGATTTAATATCCTGTCCTATCTGTAACAACATTAAATATGAGACTCAACTCTAAAAAAATATACCTTTGAGGTTTTTTTGATACTGATACTAGGCAGGCATGTAAAGTTCAGTCCTCCCAGCTACATACGTACAAGATCTTGTAGGGAGGAATGTGTTCCTGCTCAACAATGCTGCAGGTACATCAGCAATGAATACTGTAGAAAATGGGACATGGAAAGGATCTTGTCTCCAGAATCTTCAAAAGGCAAGTTGCAGAGAAGTGTCATCAACAGACAATAGTTTCACAGGTAGGTCCTCTTAATCTAATATGGTGATCAACTCATGGATTGCTTGGAAACACTCATCTTGTTATCTCAGTATGATGCCTTTCTCTTCCCATCCATAGCAGCTTTTACACAAAAAGATGAGGTTAAACGGAATTTCACAGGTATAGAAAAAAAGAATAGTTACAGATCCTTAGAGAAGTAGCTGATGTAGGCCAGGCTTGGGATGCTAGCTGGCTGGATAGAAGATAGTCTTGGAAAGGGTAACACACAGGCTTCTATGAGGCCAAGGGACAGGGAGCACATGGGTATTGATAGGAGGAAGGATGCAAAATTCTGCAAACTTGGTCAAAAGAGAAATGAAAGAAACAGAAAACAGTATTCAGCAGCAAGCTAGCATAATTCTGGGGAGAAAGTCATAGAGGCTTAGTCATACATACGCAAAGGTGTCCAAGCACCCGGTCCAAGCTTAGTAAGGAATACAAGCTCTCATCTCTGGTTACTTCAAAGTTACTTTTCAGATTTCTTTGCCAGCTTGATTATACTCTGTCTGTAAGTGAATGCTCCCATGTAAACACAGTTAATCATTACCCTTAAGGTGCCCAAGGAAGTCTTGAAGGCAATGGGACTACTTCCTTGACAGCTAACAAGGTACCATCATGGAGATGTTGATGACAGAATGGTAGGGGTTGGAAGGGATCTTTACAGATCATCTAGCCCAATCCCCCTGCAGAAGCAGGTCAACCTAGATCAGGTTGCATAGGAACATACCCAGGCAGGTCTTGAAGATCTCTAAGGAAGGAGACTCCACAACCCCTCTGGGCAGCCTCTGCCACTGCTCTGTCACCTTCACAGTGAAATAGTTTTTTCTTATATTTAAATGGAACTTTTTGTATTCCAGCTTCATCCCATTACCCCTTGTCCTGTTGCTAGCTACTATAGAAAAAAAAAGAATGCCTCAACCTCCTGACACCCACCCTTTAGATATTTGTAAATACTAATAAGATCACCCCTCAGTCTCCTCGTTTCTAGACTAAACAGCCCCAGTTCCTGCAGCCTTTCCTTATATGAAAGATGTTCCAGTGCCCTGATTATCTTGGTTGCCCTCCACTGGAGTCTCTCCAGAAGTTCTCTGTCCCACTTCAGCTGTGGAGGCCAGAACTGGACACATGACTCCAGATGAGGCCTCACCAGGGCAGAGTAGAGGGAGAGAAGATCCTCCCTTGACCTTCTGGCCACACTCTTCTTGATGCATCCCAGGATGCCATTGGCCTTCTTGGCCACAAGGGCACATTGCTGGCACATGCTTAGTTTATTATCAGTCAAGACTCCCAGGTCTCTCTCTGCAGAGCTGCTCTTCAGCAGTTCAACCCCCAGCCTGGACTGGTGCATGGGGTTGTTCCTTCCCAGATGCAGGACTCTGCACTTGTCCTTGTTGAACCTCATGAGGTTCCTCTCTGCCCAACTCTCAAGCCAGTTGAGATCCCGCTGAATGGCAGCACAGCCTTCTGGGGAATCAGCCCGTGCTCCCAGTTTGGTGCCATCAGGGAATTTGCTGAGGGTACACTCTGTCCCCTCATCCAGGGTGTTGATGAAGATGTTGAACGAGACTGGCCCCAGATCTGATCCCAGTGGAACTCCACTGGCCACAGGCCTCCAACTCAATTCTGTGCCACTGATCACCACCCTGTGGGCTCTGTCATTCAGCCAGCTCTCGATCCACCTCACTGTCCACTCATCCAAGCCACACTGCCTGAGCTTTCTGATGAGGATGTTGTGGGAGACAGTGTCAAAAGCCTTGCTGAAGTCAAGGCAGATGACATCCGCTGCTCTCCCCTCATCTAACCAGCCAGTTATGCCCTCACAGCAGACTATCAGGTTGGTCAAACAGGATTTCCCCTTGGTCAATCCATGTTGATAACCTTGATAACCATCCTTTCCTTCATATGTTTAGTGACAACATTCAGGATGAGTTATTCCATCACCTCTCCAGGGATGGAGGTGAGGCTGACTGGCCTGTAGTTTCCTGGGTCATTCTTCTTGCCCTTTTTGAAGACTGGAGTGACATTGGCCTTTCTCCAGTCCTCAGGCACCTCACCTGTTCTCCATGATTGTTCAAAAATGATGGAGAGAGGCTTAGCAATAACATCAGCCAGCTACCTCAGCACTCTAGGATGCATCCCATCAGGACCCATTGACTTATGACTGTTAAGCTTGAAATTACTAAAACCAAACAAGTTGACAGTTAGACACAAGGCACTCCAAAGAGAAGTAACTGAAATGTCTCAGAGAGGGCTGCCTGAGCACTGACAAAAAGTCTCAAATAAACCTTACATGGAAGGTTTGTCCTCCTGCCCTCCTTCCACAGAAATTCAGAACGATACTTTCAAATGCAGAGGGGTAAAATTACACTCAATTTTGAGTGCAATTTGGAGTTTAAGTCTTCCGTTAAAAAATATCCATCAACAAAAATGCCATTGTTTTACGCTCCAAATTTAAATCTACATCCATTGAGTAAGGGAGCAAAGTTACTGTCAAAAGAATGTTCCCCACCATTTCCCTGATTTCTCCCCAGGGTCTTTAAACTCACCGATGTTAAAAGAAAAACAAAGAACTACAGCAAAGCAGATGAACACAGCTCTATAAATAAAATGTTTTGTTTGGGTTTTTTTTGAAAAAAAAAAAAGAAACAAACCTCTTTCATTTCCTGAATCGGCCATTGTGTAGGCATTTGCTTACTTTATCACTGCTCTGTGCTCAGGACATTAGGAAAAGACTGATATTGGAAGCAGTCTTTTTTTTTGCACTAAGTCTGTCTGTCTATCTAAGGCCTGGGAAAAAAAATCAAACAGATTAAGATTTACATTTTACCCTTGTACTGAAAACTCTTGCAAGTAAATGGCAAAATTTTGCCAAGATAAACAACAAAATTTGGCTTAATTTTGTGTCTGGGTTATAAATACATTGAAAAGGGGAAAAAAATAGTCAGATATAAATAATATCTCAATTACATTCAAGAATATGTAGGTGGGTGTTCTGAGTGGAATAATTTGCCAAGGCAGAGCTCTTCTTGCTTTTCCATTTCCTCTTGATTTATTCTTCTGGATGAATATGTGTTTCTTATTTTCAACCTTTATTTATAACTTTCCATTCATTCTGTAATCTGAGTGATCTTTCTGTAATGGGTCTTTACACACTTTTTTTTAGGATTTGTTTGTTATGGACGAAATAAGCATCATCATAGTGTAAAGCACTCAAATGCACACCTAACCTCAAGTACACACTTCCATTTTCATGGTATCCTGTGGGACAATGCATATTTAAAATCAGAGGGATGTTTAACAGCTTTACGCTGCTATTCTTGATATGGCAGATTTCACTACATTACAGTACTGTACTGTACAAAGTGCTGCAACACCAAAGACTCCCTCTTCTTGGACATTTCTGCTCCTTTTTTTTGCCTTCTGTTTTGTTTTCATTTGATTTCTGTCAACATTGACACTGAGATGTAGCATAATGCTCCAAAATTTAGGCTTCTGTCATATCTCCTGATTGCTGAACCTCCCTGCTACAGACCAAGAAACCATCTGCTCTAGCTATGCAGTTGCTTATTTCACAGCTAGGCAGCAGCGAGGAGATTAAGAATCAGTTTGACCATGTCTGGCTTCAGAGCAAGACCCAGTAAGGGTCTAGAAGGAGCACACCACCTGGGACATGGGGTTAGTGTACCACAGAGAGCAGTGACCTGGAGTTACGTGAGAGCATCCCTGAGATGGCTCCCATTGCCCATGGGAATTCCTGATCTGCCAGCCAAGAAGGCAAACAGTGGGGTTTGCTTGGGATTGTCTTAGTCTCATACCACACTATAGGAGACCTTAGATGTTAAACGAGGTATTATGTACCACCTCTCTCTTTTTAATTTCTTTTCTTTTTAATTTTTATTGGGTCCTATTTACATCACTGCAATTATGTTGTTTGTTCTGGCATCCTGCAGACAAGCAAGTCTGTACCAACCAAGAGATGCTGGGAATATCTCTGAGAAGTCATCCAGAGTTGGTATTTAACCTAGTGCTGGAGCAGATCACGACCTGACATTGTATGTACTCAGTTGTTTGGTAACAATGCAGAAGAGGAGCAAAAGCAGGAAAGCTTGAGCTTTGATTTTAAATCTGGGATATCATGCCAGGTGTTGGGAAACCACTCAGAAGCCCACAATGTCAACAAAAAGACCAGCCCCAGTGGGGTTTGTATTAGGCCTCAGAGCATGAGGGCAAAGTCAGCCTTTTGACCAGGAGCACAAGGCTGGTAGCCCTTTCCTAACATCCACAGTCAGCCATGGGAGAGGTCTGTAACTTCAAGGTTAAAAGGAGGCTTGTGCAGTAGCAAACTCCCAGGCTGCAGGAGGAAACCTCAAAAGCTCCTGAATGCAGCATGCCCCTGGAAGGTAGCAAGGGCCTCACCAAAGCCTGAGGAGGCTGGCAAGGCACCACCAGCTGGCAAGGAAACCTTTGGAAGCTTTTTTTTTTTTTAATGCTTCTTTCGAAAAAGCATTGCTATTCTTAGTGTCTTTTCAACCTGTTCTAGCATGGGAATCTGCTCTCATTGCTCCTACTTTCCATGGAGCACTTGTGCATATGAACAAGCAAGGCTGCACTGACAGTTCTCTCTGTTTGGGAGTGTCCTTGTTTCACTACTTTGAAGATCCCAGGTTTATAGCCAATCATGGGTAAAAAAACACCCTTTGCTAGGTGGAGCAACACAAGAATGTCTTCACTTCCTGGCACTTTTGAGGAGTGACACATGGCCAGCTGGGCTGTCCAACTGCTCACCGAGTAGTAGTACGACATGCTGGGGTGATGAACAGTAATAGAGACTCTCCAGAGTCATTGGCAAGATGCAAAACTAACAATACCTAGTTACTTCCCACAGGAAGGGCCTACAATGAAGAACATGGTGTTTATCTGACATGAATGGTTGGGAGATTACATCATCAGACATACAGTGCAGCCACACACTAACATCTGCTACACCCAAAATGGCCCATCTGCTTTTCTGATGTGGATGCATTGTTCTGGCTGAGCTAATTTGAAGTGATTTAGGGAAGCATCCTGAGCATTGGTGAGCTGAGATAGCACCACACATGGATATAAAGGCGTTGTTAAGAATAGATCTACCTGGGATGTTCTGCCAAACTGTTCCCTTCCCTTCCTCTTCCCATTTCCTTGTTCTTCAGTCACTGGAGAATGCTAATCCCTTTATTTATGTGTAAAGCAGTAACTTTCCAGACCTGCTACAAAAAAACATCTGAGTGGAAGAATTTTCTCGAATGAGGCAGCAAGGGAAGCCTGAAATTTGAATGCTGACCTGGTGGCAGTTGATTTGGTCCCCTTGGGCCTGAGGATTTTAATATTGCTATGGTTGGATTGATAGAATCAGAAAGCAGACAGCCCTACACTGATAGCTGTAAACAAAATGGAAAATGCTACAGATACTTTCATTCTCCCCTTTTATTGAAAATTTATTTTGAAGATGTGGTTATGACCAGCTTTAGAAACAAGCCATTTGCAATGTCTTGCTCATTCAAAGCAGCAAGCTTCTGACATTTTGTTCACAACACACAGAATAAAGCAGACACACAACTATCATCTGAAGGGAGAAAAGCATTTTCCATAGCTAGTCATCACAATCTGTGAAGGAAAAAATAGCATTGGTATACAAAGATCTGGGATTTATACAGGCCTTCATGATTTCAAGGCTCGTGGAAATCAACCCCCTGCTTTACAGATGAGAAAAGAGGAATAGTTTGCTCACTGCTGAATCAATTGAGTGTTTCTTCAGAGGAAATACAGAGGAACAATTGAGTGCTTTTTCATCTTTTACAGAGGAACTAATCTTGGACTTTAGATGATAAGCTATTATTCTTACCCCCTGCAATCCAACAAAGTACATGCCTCGTGATGTGAAACCAGGTGCCATGTTTCAGGCATGTATGAAGAATACAGTGCCTCAGTAGAGCAAAGTCAAATCAACTAACTACCAAACTGCTAATTGAGTACAGAGACACCTACAGACAGCACATTCATTGCCGCTTCCAAAAATCTGTCAAAAGGAATATGTAGGAATAAAAATTAGGTACTACATACTTGAGTCAGGAGTTGCTTACCTTGCAGGTACATTAGCTGAATCCTTTACTTCCTTCTTTTCAGTCAAGAGTAGCTCTTCTTGCTTATTCAAGCTGTTGGTTAACCGCGGGACAATCTATCCCCCTCCAAAGCCCTTTACAGAGACAGCTGGCAGGGTGAGCAGGATTCATCCCCTTTCCTGATGTAGCTGGGCACTGCAGAGCAAGATGGAAGAGTAAGGGCGCCAGGGATAGCTCTTAAGGCTCATAGTAGAAACCTGGGTTCTTGACCCTGCACCAAAAATCTTCTTTTCTGTTTTACCTAATAGTGTGCTTAGCATAGTGAGACTGCTGTGGCTTAAAAATAGTAATATTTCATCATGCTTTTAGGAAATGTGGCCACAGGTCTGCTCTTGTACAACTGTAGTTCTTCCACTCCCCAGTTCAAGCAACTGACAAAGGGAAAGCCAGTGTCCTTAGAACATCTACTGCTAGCATTTCCACGTATCCCCTCTCAAAAGGTTGGGTTCCTCTGTCTTCCCTCTCCCCTTCATTAGCCAAGGGTAGTTCCTACTCCCCTTGCCTTTCATGCCTCTCACTCCACTCATCCTTCATCTTTGTGCCTGTGTCTTCTGTTGCATACCTCCCCTCTTTCAACAGGTGCAAAGATTTGCACCTGTCCAAGGGCACCCTCTTTGACCAGGAGTGTTGGAGGCAGAGTCTCCCACACCAACTCAGAGCTGCTCTAAATTCTCCTAATAATGTACGTATATTGGTGACATCACAACTGTCCTTAATTGTGGTGCTACCCTTCCCAGGGCCTCAGCAGAAGCGTGCTGTGCATCACAGTAAATGCAACTACTCTTCAGCTCAGCTTATGCTCACATCAAAGTGATTTGTTTTCCCTGTTACTTCCTTAAGTGGTACTGGTGCTTGCTTCATCCACCCATGGGGTCAGAACACCCCTATTTTGTTAGAGTGTGCAGCACCACAGTTCTAACATTTGCCAGAAGAGAGAAAATTAGCCTTCTGAAGTAAGAGTTGTTAAAAGGGCATGAAACTTTAAAACCAAAAAATGCAGGTGATCAGTTATATCCCTTGTGATGGGGATAGCTGCTGGCAGATAGTGATTCCTTCATGTCTCAATACATGATGACATTTCCACAGGTAACAGGAAAATGGGGGGAAAAAAAGAATTCACATATTGCTTTAAAAAGAAAAAAAAGTGTCTTACTTCATCTTTTCAACCCAAGAATCTAAGCAAAAGGCTGTGGTCTTCACATAAAAGAGACAGCAGACCGTTTACCAAAAGGAGACTAACGACTTTGACTTGAGTTTGAGAATTTTATTAAAATCATAAGTTCCCATTCTGTATAAAAATGAGGAGCTTTTTTTTTTTAAAGAAAAAGTATAACCACACAGGAAATAATGCAACGTTAAGTGTTTTGTTGATAAAAATCTGAAAGCTACATACAGATTAACACCACACGACTGTATTAATGTAGAGACTGTCAGCAACTTTAGCAATATATACAAACTATCTTTACACACATAAATATCTTATTTACAGCTAATAAATAACAACCAAAGCTCAATCATGCATCCTCATGTACAAGAGCCTTCACTATTTTGTATCCAGGTTCTGTATGTGTATGTTTTCAATTCTGTATTAGGAGCATACCTGTTCAGACATTTCCAACTAAGAGAAAACTGCAACAAAATGTGAAGTCTAAAGGGAATAAATCACTGTATTTATTTTTAGAGGTCTCAAATGTAACGGCTCAATACTCAATCCCACCCTCAGTGACTCATCCTATCTCCGCTGCAGTTTAAGGGTTAGAAAATCAAATGTGAGCTATTTCAGAGTTATTAATATTCCAACATATTGCACTGTTTAAGACATTTATCCCCAAATATATTAGCAGCCATGGCTGGAAAAAAACAAGCTGTGCACACAAATGCATACATGTTGGTTCTGCTTTCAAGATGGGATGATATTGGACAAATCACCACCTCCACACTGTCTTGCACATGCAGAAAAAGACTACACAAGCCAGCATCAACACCTCACATAACACTTTTCCAAGTGCCTACCTTCAAGGCCTTCTGCCTTCCCAGAACTTTATCTTTTAGGAAGTTAACTGAGGGCTATAGAAGCCTTCAGAGCACTAGGAAAAATTTCACGTTACTTAGGAAGCAGAATTCTTTCAACATATATATATTTGGCAACTTGCAGCATATCCAACTAAAGTGTTTGCCAGAGCATTCATTCTTGTGCATCACGCAATCAGGCTCATTTTAAGTGTCAGAGCTCCTGCTCCTTGCTGAATTCTACCTCATGTCAGAAAACCAAGCCGCTCCTAGGATCTAGTACAGTATCACAGCCAAGCAACAAATTGAGGTGGGTCACCAGCAGTCATAATTCCAGTGCAGGGAAGCAAAAGCGTGCTTGCTACCTGTCAAGTGGACTCACTTGTACTGAAGACTGTATACAGTAGCCACGCAGCCGCATGACTGATGTCTGGTGTCAAAGAGCAGAGGAAATTTGTCACAGTTTTGGTACAGGGATGTAAGTGTTGGGGGTGGTGGCGAGTACAGGGGAAAGAAGGAAAACCTGAACTGTTTCCTGCAGTTTTTGCTAGTTCAATCCCTTTGCAGTTCCTTATTTACAAAGTGTTGGAGGCTAGATGGTTTCATTTTCAAGCAATGAAAGCACACATGAGAAGTTGAATGTCTGCATAGGACACATACTGCTGTCTTCTCCTACAACTGCTATTCATTCCAGGGTAAGCTGTATAGAAGTCTATAGCTCAACAGATCATATCTATCACTAAGCAGCACTGGACCTACCTCCAGCAAAACACATTCATAACCACAAACGAGAAATTCATCCCCACATTAAATCAGTCCCTGACATCTTTTAGTAATACACACAGTAAAGGTGCTTTTTCACATGAGAAACTTACTCATTTTCTAAAACACACACTTGAAGACAATGAACTCCAAGCCACTGAACTGCCTCAAAATTTAGTTAGCCAAGACAGTAAAACTTGTCTAGTTTCAGAATTCTGAAAGAAAAGCCACATACAGGGCTTTGCTTCAACAAATACTAGAAAATTGCTATGGAGTATATGATGTCAAGAAACCTTGTCACAAGGCATCATGATTAACCAAAATTACCTATTCCTTCCCAGCACTCAAGCCTTTGGCAAGTTCTTCTGCAGGTTTCTTTAACTATTTGGATAATGTATATTTATTGTTAGTAACTTTTTATGCTGAGACTTCCTTACAAGAAGTCTCCTAAAATAGCTAGAAATAGCAGGCAAAAAGCCAGCAGTGGATAAATATTTCTATATATTTGGTTCTGAACATCCAGTCCATGGGGATGAACTGACTCTGCTCCTCCCCAGTGTGGTGAAAAATAAAAATAGTCTTCATTCTTGTCACTTAAGCAGACTCCAGAGCAGAATTTTCTTTAGAGGCTTTCTTGACACTGTGGGGAAGAAAAAGGTTATAAAGAAGATAGACGACACTTGTTCCTTTCTGTCATATTTTTGAGACTTGAAGATTAAAATATTACCTAATGAGAAAATTAATTTATGTACTTGGGCTTTTCCTGGCTGCTGCTTCATTTTACACAGGTCAGATACATGTGCAGAACTCAAGGCCTCCCCAGATCACTGCCCTGGAGTGAAGGTCAGCACAACTGCCTTTTTATGCAGACCTAGAACTCAGCCCAGAAGTGTCCTCATGGTACCTTTCACAAACCAATAGCACTAAAACAAATACAACTATTTCTCCATCTCAAACTTTAGTGGATAAAGTCCAAATACCCCATATTTGAAACTTCACTCTGCATCAGAAAAATTATCGATCAAACAAATGAAAGTGCACCAAGAGCTATTAAGCACAAAGGCTCTGTCTCTAATACGAATCGGAGATGCAAATATCAGCAAGTCACTCACGTGAGATTTGCCAGCAGAAAGCACTGTGCCAGAGAGAGCATGTGCATATGCCTGCTCTGTACCAGCCTCCAAATCTGCTGCTGGCCAGTGATGGGGAGGGCTCTGATGTGTGTCAGCATGTACTTTTGGATGCTCCTCAATTAAAAAGTACATGTAGAGCATCTTCAGGTAAGAGGCATGTTGTCCTCTTTCAGTGCCTTGTCTTTAAACCTTAACAGTCATTTATAGCTGGCCACCATGTGAGTGTGAGAGGCAGTGACTTGTACTTGCTTTTCAGACATGCTAACAACCACACAAGAAGGTGGTTAGCAGAAACAAATTGGGAGGGAGGGGTTAAGTTGCCATAAGGAAATCTGAGGTTAGCTGAGTTGTGATGCTTCTGACTCCTTGAGAAGACTAATGTCCAAGTCAACTAAAAGTTTTATCAGATACTCCTGCTCAAGCTTCCCCTCAACCCCAAAACATAAAGATTGCTCATACCCTCCTCTCTTCCTGTTGACAGGTTGCTCCAAGCATTTCACAAATATTGCTGCTTCTTCTCCCCTGCTGAGATGTGAGGTGCCATCCCGAGAGCAGAACACTCCCCTGAAAAACAAACATTGGACAAACATCTCAGCCAGACATCTCTTTTCAACCAGGGACCAGGACTGGTGCTTGGAAGCAGTCTTTATACTTCAACATGGGGTGCAGTATTACTTTACATGCCTGTCAGACAATCATTATTTTAAAATAAATAATTTTGTGACAAACAAAACACTGTGTAAGAAACGCTGCTAAAAACATATGCATGGACCTCAATGTGTAGCCACTACTTTGGCTGGTCCTTTGCATAAAATCTTCTGATGGCTAAAACAGTAGAAGCTCTGTCTCAAAGTCCCTTGGATCTTTATTCATATCAGTCCTTGTGTCACTTTGAGGTGAATGATCCTGGGAAACAAGCCTTACTCCCTCAAATGTCTGCAAACAAAGTAGGTTGCCAATTCCAGCAAACTAAGCAGTTGCTTTTCTATTTATCGGTACTTTCCCCACCCCTATATTTGTTCAGCTCTGGTAACTGCTCTTTGATCAAGTGACTGCCTTGTTTATTCAAGGAGGAACATATTATTCACAATACTACACACACAACACACGCTGTTCTGGGTCCATTTTCTGCTAACACACCTCACGTCACAAAATCACAGAACGGTAGGGGTTGGAAGAGATCCTTTAGAGATCATCTAGCCCAATCAGTGAAAACGTACTTAAAGATTCGGGTCAAAGTAGTTCTGTTCAGACTTGCTGGTTCAACATTCACACATTAGCAATGTCCTCCCAACAACCACATGTTTCAGTTTTCTCCCTATCATTCAAGTAGGGTGAAAACTCCCAAGACAATCCAGCTTAAAGCAATGACTCCTTTTGAAAACACATTTTTTGGGTAAGGGTTTCTAAAAATCTCCTTTCAGCATGTTCTTCACAAGAAAACCTATGCAAATGTCCAGCAAGAAAAACAAGGAGACCAGCTGCAAATACAGAGATGTTGGCTCACATCTGTATCCTCTCCTGCATATTGTAACTAAGCCAAGACATACAGTATCTGCAAGCAAATAACCTACGTGGGACTAAAACTACAAATTGTAGATCCAAATGGATGCAAACAACTGAACACGGATGAACAAAACCACCAGTTTGGTGCCACTGGAGCCCTCGCTATCAGTGCTGCACCCATTTATAACTGCTTTCCATGTTTTGTCCCACCCTGTGGGATATCAAGCATCAGGAAACACTGCCAATTAACATACTACTACAGCTTATGACAATCAGAACAAGTTACTTTTTCTGAGTTTCTCCTGACTTCACTCTGACTCTCTGGATGTCAAACGTAAAAGGAGTCCACCAGTCTGACCAACTGAAGAAGGTGTCTTTCTCCCACTGCAGCTTCAGCATAAGCAGGTCACCAATGTCCACTTCTGTGTAAATCAGGAAGGAGAATGTCTTGTTTGAGGAGACTTCAGGCCTGTGGGGAGGAGAAGAAACAAGAAATAGAAGAAGTAATGATTGCTGTTGGACAGAAACAAAATGAAGTGGAATCAGAACCAAGACTGTATGTATTTCAGAAAAGGAAGCAACCTTTAAGCTTCTGTACAATCACAAGGAAAAGCCTTCTGCAGCAAGGCTGATAAAAATCCTAGGACAAACTGTCAGACAAGGAGTATCTTCTCCAGTGCTGATGGCTCTCAAATAAGATAGACAAGCACAAGCCAGGAACAGTTTAGGTTCCTTGGAGTATAGTTCCTTCAACTTTTGTGCTTTTCAGCCCCATTCCCTGTCAGTTTACATGCAGGGATGCAATCACAGATTTTGGCTTATTTGCAGAGCTGTGGAAGCAATTCCCATGTATCCCTTAGCTTCTGCACAGAGGCCTACAGACTAAAGACAATTAACTTCCAACTTGCAGTTTGATTTTAAGGAGCTGGAACACAACAACAATACTGAAAAGGTAAGAAAATAAGAAACCTAACACACCAGAAAAAAAGTCTTACTAGGCTCAGCCACAGATCAGACTTCTAATGTCTGTATTTCAGAACTTTAATCAAGAACAGCTCCTACAGAGCTCAGATCTCTAGCTTCAGCAGTGGATGCATCCCCCTGATCAAGGGCACCTTGACACTCTGTAAGATGCTTGAGCTAGAGCAAGAACAAAGCTCTTCAGATGGGCCTTTAATAGGCTCAATGGTACATTGCAGTTAGTTCCATAGCTACTCACAGTGTGAAAGCTATGTTCTCACTCTCATCTAGAGTTCCATAGAGAGAGATCAGGAATGGCTGGCTTGTCTTGGTCACATTAGTCTTTCCAAAGAAATGGATCTTGACCTGGTAATGAAAGACTGAAAGAACAGAAAAGGCCATTAGAAAAAAAAAGTCAACCTCCAAAGAGACTGCTGGTGACAAAGTGACCCCAAAACTCTCAGACAAATTCTGTGCTGGAATATGCCCACAATACTAAATTGAGGAACACAGTTATTTTTACAAGCAGGTAAAGATTAGGATTCAAGGGCATCACAATTAGAACACTCCTTTGCAGTGCATTTATGTTAAACCCAGAGTGTGCAGTACCACATTCAAATTTATTATAGATATGTAAGACTTGCTGAGCTTGATATCAATCAAGTCATATGTGCTCTCCTCGTATCAGAGTCTTGGTTAAAAAAGTTCCTACCCACTGACACTGCAGATTAAGCAGCAAATGCCAACAGAACACTAGTCTTGCAGCTATTCTAATGCTACAGGAATGTACCCTCCGATTTCTGGTCCATCACACAATGAGCACATCATGTGGTAACAGTCAAAGCTAGGACACGAAAAAAAAACAAAGTAGCGAAATCCAATTCAGAAGCTACTTCCCTAGCTGAAAGCCCTCGAGTTTTTTTTCTGACAGTGTCTATCTCAGTGCCACCACTGTGGCAACAGAAATCAAGAAGTGCTGTGATATTTCAACAAAGCCTGGTGCTCCCCTGGCAAAGGCACAACTCTGCCATTTGCACATCTTTTAGCAAGTTGCCCATCAAGCTGAGCTCTGCTGATTGTTTTCCCATCAGTAAGAAAAATTTGTTTGGATGAAAAACACTGAAATAATTTTGAAGGCTCACTTGTTCCAAGTGACTGGGACAAAGCAGAGATTTTCCTAATTTTGCCACTTAGGAAGTTGTTGCAAAATACCTTCATTTTTGCATTATACCCCAACACCTCCACACCATAAGGCAAGCTTTATCCCTGCACCCCAGGGGCACCAAAGCAGCAACACTGTCATCTGCAGCATACACCTACACTGACACACAGCTGAGCAAAAGCACTAGTCTTGCTCACCTGTAAGCCAGCAGGACCTACCTTTGTAGGGCATCTGAGCACGGGTCTTCAAGTACATTTTAGTGTTTCTCTTTGTTCTCACTCTGTTGACCTTGTAGCCCAAGTTGTTGCAACGGTTCTTCCGGCAGCTCAGGCAGAGACCCTTTTCAAAGGCCTCCTTAGTGTTGCAGCGGTAGGCCATGCTGGGCTTTTCTTCATAGAGGAGGGAGTCAATGAAGAGGTGGATGGATCGTTCATGGGAGCACTTCACCAGCTGATCCATATCTTGAAAGAATGAAAATGTCTAATATGTACACATACATGCATATCATGACATAAAACCCTAAGCAACACTGCTGATAGGCACTGTCTACTATGCCAGAGCTTGGCTTTATTAGGTGATTTCTTTTAAAAGCACTTAAAAGTTCCTGTGTCTTTCAGAGATCTTTGCTTTCAAGAAAACCTCCGGGCTACTGAAGACTTCCCTTTGGATGTTACACTGCTCATTTTGGAGCAGACTCACCTGCAAAGCCTTTTTCAGCAATCAGCCGGAGTGCTTCTCCCAAGTTGCACCCTGGCTGGAAACCTCCACCATTAGGATAAATATCAATGTGTCCAACAGGCTTCTGGATCCCAATGCTGCGGTCTGGAGAGCCTCGAGTGTAGGTGTGTAGGACATCCACAAAGTCAGCATCATCCGGGGAGAGGCGAGTAGGGGCATCAGCATACTCAAAGGTAGGACCAGCTGGATCCAGCCCTTTATGGGGCAAGCCACAGAGAAAAACTGAAATTAACATCTGCCAAAGGCACTGACAGTAGTAAAAAATGCCAAACTCAGCTACTGCATGGGGCTGGAATATTGCACACTGTGCTGGTGCCAGTGCAGACGTTACAGGAGGATCATTCAAGCAGCATTCACATATAGAGGAGAACCAAACACACTACCCTGAAGTGCTGTCACTGTTTAAAAAAAATAAGGTGTATGTAAATATGTGTAGGGAAACCCAGGTAGCTTCCTTACAGATATGGCATTTCCAGAGGACGGAAGAAACAAGTAGGTAAATATTTTCTTGATGTCCTCCTCTCTTGTCAAGAATTGCAAGATTTCTACCTGCCAAGCATGAAGTCTGGAAAATGTTTTGCTGTTAACTCCCTGCCTAGGAACAACTGGGAATCAAATGAGTTTCACCATTTACCTGCCTAAGGGGAAGGGGATTATTATAGCAAACTGTCAAGCTGCAGCAACACTGACATGAAAAAACACACAGAACTACTCTGCCAGTGAACAAGCACCATCTCTTGAATCCACATAACTACTTGAGAGACTGCTGAAGGCAGAGCTGAATGGCTTCTGCTGGTGACAGGCACCTGGGTTGCCCACTCACAGCCTCATTCAGACTGAGCTGCCTCCCCTTCTGCTGTGAGGGCTTCAAGGGACCACATCTCATCACTCCCTGTGCGGCTTCCACAGTGAAAGGTTCATCCTGGGCACTGTGGAGGCATAACAGGACTACTGGTATTTGAGTGATCTGGCAGCTCCAGTGAAAACAACAAAACTGAAGCCAAGAGAATAGAAGAGAGACTAGTGCTTCAACCTCCTGGTTTTAACCCATCACCTCTCAAGAGTTAGCCTTTCCTAATGTGACTGCTGCCTAGCCCAACCCTCCGTACACCTGTAGATCTGGAATTACAGCCAGACCTGGGAAGGGCAAAGAGTGCCAGGAGGAAAGGAGCGAGCCTCCCATTTGAATGCTCCTCCCAAGCTCTCTCAGCAGCAAAGACATCACAGATGAGTGCTCTTAGCCTCGTTTTCTAATATTGGTACTTCCTTCGTCACCGATATCAGTGCTAGTGGCCCAGCTCTCCAGGTGCTGGGCTGCAAACCACCTCTAGTGGCTATGCACTCTGCCTTGTCTAGTATATTTATTTAAAAAAAAAAAAAAATCAAAGTTACCTTAAGTAGACATTCAAGAACGCACGGTAACAGAGCAAGCATATGTATACTTCCCTCCCCTTCCTCACACTTTCCCAATAGTATTTCTAGTTTGGAATATTACTTAAAAACTTGATCCTGATAGGAACAAGTAACCCATAGTTGATCTAATCTGATTATCTGTCCAGTCTCTCTTTGAGCTTGTGTAAGCTTCTTGCATCCACAGCATCCCACAGCAAAGACTTCTGCAGGTACTACACTCACTGCAGGAGGATCTATCCCATGACCTTTTTGAAGGGCTCTCACCAGCTGCAAGGGATGACTGCCTGGATGAAGACAACCAGCTTGTATTTTTGTGCTGCAAGAGGTGCTGAGACCTCCTTCAAGCCATGGATTTGGACAGTCTCGACCATATCACCCCCAAACAGTCTCTCTTCATAGCCAATGAATCCCTGCCTACTCACTCATTTCTTGTGCAGAAGCAGATCAAAGCTTCCCACCCACTAGTTTTGTTGTTCTTTTCTGAAACTTTTCCAGTTCTTCTGCAGAAATATCAGTCCTGCAGATTCAATAAGCCATGAACACATAACCAAAGTATACCAATAAGGAACAGTTATTCTGGTGATTTTCCAGAGCAACATAGTACTTCAGCACGGAAGAGAGAAGACTCTCCACTTTAAAACCACAGGTTTTCTTACCAGTAATTCTGTTCACCTTCTTCTTGGTCAGGCTCCCAGCAATTCCAGCAGCATGAGCACCTAGACTGTAGCCCAGCAAGTGGACATTGTTGAGAGGATAATTGAATTTCTCCTGCAGAAGACAGATTTGTTTAAAGCCATATGGGAAAACAGACATAAGGGAATATGTTTTGGAAATGCTGGGATTTCTCTTTGAACCATGAATAACAGAAGAAACACTTCATAAAATTAACATAACTTTGTGCATTATTAGGTCACTCTAGTTAACTAGGTTCAGGTAAAATTTAAGCAGCCAGGAATGCAGAATGAAGGACAGAACACTGGGCACTGTACCATATCAAAGGCTTTTGGCCACTCCAACCCACAAGCTTCTGGATCTCCTAAGTATTCCCTAAAGGCAGGGCAGACTTGTTTTTCCCAAGGGCTGGCTGCTGCACAATACATAGGAACTTGTCTTTCATAGCAACCTCTCAGAGC
This sequence comes from Colius striatus, assembly GCF_028858725.1. Lineage (NCBI taxonomy): Eukaryota > Metazoa > Chordata > Aves > Coliiformes > Coliidae > Colius > Colius striatus. Next base: position 35,286,267 of record NC_084790.1, read on the forward strand.
CTTTAGAAATACTGCGGGCTCCACAGACCACAAGGTGAAGTTTCCAGCAAGCACTATAAAAGGCCTCCCCATGTAAGAGATAACCATTAAAGTTGAGATTTTGAATACAGCAAAAGTACTGTCTGCAACAGGTGAACCACATCTACCCCACAGGAGATGATTAACAGCTGCATCATTGTACATAATGTCCTAGGAGATAAAGAAACAATGTGAGACATGTGACTACATGTCTTACCTCCATCCAGTCAATAAACATGGCAACATCCTTTCCCACCAGCTTTGTGTATGCAGCAGACACTGGGTAGTGCTGCTGAGCTCGAACCAGCCAGTCCACCACAATGACATTTGAGTCAGGTTCCCTCTTGTACAGAGCATCCACCAGCTTCGGGACCCAGCTTTCATACATTCCAGTCACCTGTTGGGTTTTTAATTTAAAAAGGTAGTATCTTAATACTATCTGAGGTGTACCAACACTTCAGCTAAAAAAAAAAACAGTCCTGATGAACTGTGCTAGGTAAAAGGGAGACTCCTCCCCTTTCTTCTTACCGTCCACCCATGGATCACCACAAAGGTTTTACTGGTATGGTTGAAGTTGCAGCGTGCCAGGCTGTCCACCTGCCCAGGAACCAGGTAGCAGACATCCTCAACGGGCTCTGCAGGTGTCCGTAAGGAAAACTTGCTCTCAATTCCCTCAAAATTGTTCTCAGCTTCTGCTATGCGAGAGCACAAGAAAAACATAACTGCTTTAGAATACTCAGACAAACAGTTCAGAAGTCACAGGTACAATATATTGTATTGGGTACGGTATAGGGAACAGAAAAAAGTGGGATACACAATTTTAGCTTCCTACAGCGTTCCTTTTGTGCCACAATGGCCACATAAAGAGAAAATCAAAGAGTGAAAATTGCACCTCTCTCCAAGGTCCTGCTAAAATAGTGCAATCTGGCCGGCTGTCAGGGAGGTACAAATTCCTTTTAAGAGTCAGTATTTTTCCCATTACCTTAACCAGAAACCTGTGAATTACCACAGCAGTGGCACAGGACAATCATACGCAGTACACTCAGGAAAGCAGCAAGTTCCTACTGTACAATTACATATTTTGGTGGTGCATCTTCCACATCATTTCATCAATAATCTAACTAACAAGAACTAACAAGGTTCTAAATAGCACCCAGCAGTTGCAGCATGTTAGAAATAAGAGCTGCAAAGTCATCACAGTTCTACAAAGTGCTAGCTTTAACTTTTTACCAACAGAGAAAAACAGCAGGTGAAAAGTCCAGACATGCATTAAGAAAAATGAACTAGCAAAGTAGAATCCTCTATTTTGAAGGTAGTATTTTTTCAAATCATCTGACAAGCAACACGACTAGAAAAAGTCCTCCTTTGCCTGAAGCTACTTTGAATCAGAGGCTGGGGAGCAGGTGAAGATCATGTACCAATGACAAAGCATGTGATGGCCTGAAAAGATCACTTCTCAGAGAACTCCCTCCAGCTTCAAAACATAAGTTTTCCTTTTGTTCCTGCCAAGGCAGAGAAGTGACTTTATGCCTCATGCTCACAACTTCCTTTGTCTGGGAGGAAACTTAAGTGTTGAATTAGACATAAAAGGAGCGGTCATTTAAGTACTTCTGTACCCAGCAGACCCTGTAATTAACTGTGGACTTAAATGCCAATGCTTTTCAAAAACCAAGCCCTAGTTGGACAACTCACATTCAACAAATACAGATTGCCTGTTTTCCAAGAACAGCTAAACTTGGGCCAGGTCAATGTTGCTGTGCTTCCTGGCAGCACGACCACCAAGCTCTCACGAACTCCTAAACAAATATTAATGAATGGCTGCAAGCCACCATAGGAAACACAAATGGACAAGGCGAGGGCCTCACACCATACACACAAAACAGGCTTCCACTCCACTTTTTCCCCATTGCAGACAGTTTTTGATGATAAATGATAGATTTGTATTTCTCCATAAAGTTGTGCTGCATCACTTAGAAGCAATGAGGTTTTTTTGGTCTCCTTGTTCAAGCTACCATACTCAGCACAACAGTGACTTAGCATAAGCTCACACAACCCTCAGGCAGTTGTACAAAGCCAAGAGTGCTTCGTGCTCTGCTTGGATGGCCACTGAAATCATGGTCTAACCTTTTGTGTTAGGGGTAAAACCAGTACAAATGCTGGCAACAAATGCTCAAGTACAAGCGTCAGAGAGACTGTCATCTTTACATCACTCAAGTTCACCAAGACTTCTCATCTGCGAAAAAGCAAAGCATGCCCAGGGAAGTGACAAGAACTGTTCACTGAACTGAGGCAGTGCTCAGCTTTAGGTTCCAACCTTGACTGTGCTAGGCTTGCTACCTAATGCAGGATAACTACACTGATGGCCCCCTTCCTTCCTCTTTCCCCCTAAAGGGATAAGTTTATGAAAAACACCTTTCTCCAAACCAGTAGAAGGATTCACATAAGGGTGAAAAGAAGACTTTACCTACTAAAAGAAAAAATGACCAAACTAATCAAATCCTGATCTTACTCAGAAGTTTACCCTTTCTTACATTTCTGCACATTAAAAAAAAAATCTCACACAGTACAAAATCCTTTTGTGAAAGAAGTCTTTAGACTTATGTTATTTATCTCTTAGCCAGAAAAAGTGACAAAGACCAATTGGTTAAACATCAACTATAATTTTTAACTCAGCAGCAAATCAGTAAAACCTGGAAAGGACCAAGAATAGATTTCAACTGTCCACAAAATGCAAGGATTTTCAATTATGTCTATTCCTTCCCAGCACAGGAAGGTGAACAAGCACAGTCCACCTGCTTACTAGTTAATAGTGCCTCCTTTCATACTTAGATGTCATTTCCCTTCTGAATTAAACCTGATAATCATCCAAAATCTAAATTAAATTGATATTATGTCTTGCAGTGTGTTTTCAATTACAAGCACATGCTACAATTTGCATGTAAGTTTAGACCATATGTCTTTTGGAAATAAGCTTGTAATAAACTAAATTTACAAATCTAAGTGTACCATACTTAAAGTGCACCAAACTTAAGACTGCTGTACAGTGGCAGCTACCACTTAAGATGTGCCAACTGCTTCACAAATACTCATGTGATTCACCCTAAAAGTCTTTGGGTAGCATTTAAGAACACAGGAGCACTGAGATAGTCCCTTTCACCAGGAATGCAGCAGCTGCAAAGCAACAGTCCATGAGTTAAGGAAATGGCAGAAGACCATTCTGCTCATTTAGCCATGCTGTATCAGGAATTAGGAAGTCAGAAGAAATAATTGTTAGCATCTTTTACACTCACAATGTCACGTTCTCCAGTGCCCACATACATTCAGTTCCCAGCAGCAAGATATCCTTTGGATATAGTACTGATTTATGTAAGACTACACACACATGCACCACATATACTGACATCTCAACATACCATGCTTTAAACTGCAATAGAGAAGCTAAAAAAGCATATGCCTTCTGAAAACTAGCATTTCCCCTTTCTACTTTCATACCTCAAACTCACTTTGGTCTATTTAGCAAAATGACTCAGAACTAAACTTTGTCATACACAGACTTCTGTCAAAGACCTTTCCTCATAGATTTGAAGTGAGAGGTCTCCTAGAATTATGTCCTAACTACACTAGTCAAAACAGTTGGGTCTCATTCTTCCAGCCTTACACAAAGCCAAAGAAAAACAGAGACAGTCAACACCCACACTCACCAGTGGATAATGTGTTTTAACTCAAATTAAACCAGGAAAAATCCTGAAATGGGGAGTCTTCAGCATGTTTCTAAAATAGATACCATCTATTAGATGGAAGATCAAAATAGATGTAGAAACTGGAGATGAATCATGCATCAGTATGTGCACATGCATCAGTATGTGCACATTGAGACACAAAAGTTTTTAGTTACAAGAATGCAAGTCAATTTCTAAACTAGACCTGGAAGAGAGGCAGGCTTGAAGGTAAAAAATGTACAGTTGAAACAAATCCATGTTTGTGCTAAAACCCAAGCTTTCCCAGGCTCAGGTCAGCACAGGTATGAAGACACATGTTCTGCATTGCAAAGGCTTCCAGGCTCGTAGTTGCAAACACAAGCCCCTGTTAGAAAATAAATTTTCCGGATACTGCTTTTTGGTTAGTTAATAAGGTGATCTGCAAAGGGATTATATAGGGAACTGGAAAAGGGATCTGAATTAAGCCACCAATTTCAGACCCAAGCTGGCTTTTCCAACAGCCTACAGGATGCGCTGTCAAACTCCACCATTTTATCATGCTCTGAGAACTTTCTGATGTTTCTTTTACACCTCTATTTACATAATCTGTTTTCACATTTTTAAAAAGCTGCTCCATACATTGAATTATAAATAATAATGTTGAACTCAGAAGAATAATTTAAAAAGCTTAAAAACTAGGGAAAGTCAGCAGTTTAATTTTCCTGTTCAAGCCTTATGACACTTTGGATTGCAATTTATGAAACTCCGTTCAGTTACGGAATCCTATCAATTCTGAAAGCATCCCACTGACTTCAAGCATCTGACACCATACAAATGGGAGCTGACATACTAATCAAAAGAACTCAGCTTCTTGTTTCCTTTGTGGGAAGCCCAACATGATTTAGAGACTGATTTTGATGAAGAAAATTGTTCACCATTGTCAGCTGGGTTGAGAATACGAGTTTTAGGGAAGTGACTGCATCTGGAATATTAATCAAAAGTTAAACTGCCCACACCAGACACAGGATGTCAAATAAGGTAACAATGTATTTGCCAGTCAGTGCACCTGAACTATCATTTTGAAAAGGGAATCTTTCATAAACAATAATTTCCTAGCATTAGGCACGCAGAAATGGAAATACTATTAGCTGGGTGCAAAGACGATTAGGACTTATCCTGCTGGACTGTAAACTCAAGCCCAGAGAGACATGTACACACACAACAGCAAACATCACGTAACACCAAACATTTACATAACCAGCTGCAGTTAACTGGAGTAACTCCTCCCTCAGATGATAAGTAGCATTAGGATCATCCATCCATCAGTCACATTGAATTCCTAAATGAAGCAAGCTCACGTCAGCTGTAATAAGGGGGCTCTATCACAGCTACTCTTGTGGTTTAATTTATCTACACTATAAACTGAAAGCAGACTATTGTGCACTACAACCCCATGAAATCTACCCCACAAGTCAGGTTATTTTTTCAATTTCTTGTAAAAAAATGCAACTTTATTTATGTTTCCTTAATGGCACAGCCCTAGAGAGTATCTTCTCTGTCACTTCCCAGCCAGAGGCAACGGTACAAGCAACACCTCTGAAAAGCACCTGGGCTTGAAACCAGGTACTGAGCAGGGACCTCCAAGCTCAAATCCTACTAATGGCAGAACAAGGGCAAACTGTTCTTCTTGCACTGTGCGCACAGGTGCTCGCCCCTCTCGCAGGCACTCCCTGTCAAATAGTTTCTTCCTTGGCTGCAGCTGCGAGACTCAGAACTCAATCCAGCAGAGCTCTTGCCATCCTTCAGTCCCTCTGGGATCTCTGGAATTAGCCAAAGACAATAAAATGCAATCACTGTCTGAGACTTTGCAGTAATACGGATGGAAGGATGCATGAGAAAGCTATACCTAGCAAGTAACTTCCTGCACAGAAGAGATTCCAGCCAACTTCTAGGAGTGCAAGTGCTCACACTATTCTTCAGCACACTCACGATGCCTGACATCCTAACCTCTGTACCTTCTCTGAAATGCACTGTTTCTGGAAAAGCCATGCCACGCTGCCCTTACTAAGTCCAATGCAAACACAGCCATAGCAAAAGGCAGTATCACACAACACTGTAGTCCCTGACTCTGTACTTACACTGGTAAAAATAGAGATCAGAACATTTTCCTTGTCATGGTTTTATCTTTTCCTGGAACACCAATGTTATCTTTACCTAGAACTCTTTTTTTAAAGCTGCTTATTAAATACTCCAGATTCCTGGAGGGCTGGATCATGGATTTTCCATGGCTTACAATCTTTTTACTGTGGAGTGCAAGACATAGTGTGGGACTGAAGATTTGGACAGCTTTCTGATGGTGGCTCAACCTGTTTTCATATAACTTTTCCTAGGAAGACATAATGTAATCATTAACATGTCCGTAGTAACTGAGTTCTGACAGGGATCAAAGCTTGCTCTGAGAAGACTGTTTTTTATGGTAAGAAACTTGGATGCTGTGATGAAAACTGCTTTTGATTGTCCCTGATGGCACAAGACTGGACTTAAAGTAAGAACACATTCCTTTGGCTGTGCCCTAGCACCCCATCCTCTTACTTTTGAATGCTTCCTTGTATACAAGGGAAATAATAAAGGCACCATTGGTGGGAAAAAAAGAAGCAGCTTCCATATTCCGTTTTGGTATCACCTCTAAGAGCTATAGTTACATTTTCTTCTAAGGCCAGAAACTTTTAAGGATACACATTTAAGTAGGACTGTGACAAGGTACAGCTAACCGGAGGAGCAGCAGTCTCCCAAAACTAGTCTCTTCGCTCATTAAAGCCGCCATTGCGCAATTGTGTCGCGATTTGCCGAGAGAGCATTAGCGAACATCTAGTAGTCAGCACAGGCACATGCACCCCTTCCTCCTGCCCCGCAGGTGCACAAACGCAGGCGCAACAGCTGCCTTGTAAGTGAAACCGTATCTCTGTATACGGACACACATCCCAGTGATACCATATCCCTGGGGATTCAGCTGCTTTGAAGGCCTTAACTACGACCCAAAAACATTACCATGACAGGGACGAAACTCAGCTTTGCCGTAGACAACTTGGACCCTGAGCCCTGGGAAGCTGGGGCGCTGGGCTCCCGCGGGACGGGGAGAGCACCATGCACAGCCGAGGGACCCAGCGCGGTGCTAACGCTGTGCCAATTGGCCTCCAGTAAGGGACTCTCGGAAGGCACATTGCTCCTAGGGGTGGAAAAAAACCACACACACCTCTCAATCCTCCGCAGCCTCCCTCGTCAGCCCGGCAGAACTCTGCCTGTGCTGCGGACAGGGTATCAGCTCGAGGTGTCTCCAGCCAGGCCGTCCGTTCTCCCCAGCATCACTCTCCAGAGGTCACCCCACGTCACACAGGTCTCGCAGCACCCCTGGCACCCCGGGAGAGCCTCGCAAAGCCAAGTTGCAAACTCTCCTTTCCTGCCACACCAGCAATACTTCTACACACCTCCGTCTCCAAAACGCAATTGCCATGACCCGGAGCCACCCTACATCCACACTTTCCCCCTCCCCGCGTCTGGGACTTACCGCCGCCGGCGGCCGGAGCAACCACCCACCACAGGCAGAGAGCGGCCAGGAACGCCTTCCTCTCCATCGCGCCTCCTCTCTCCCTGCGCTCTGACGCCGCAGAAAAGTTTCGGAGAAAGAGAGGGGGGAAAAGAAAAAAAACAAGCAAACAGCAACAACAAAAAACTCCCACACAAACAAATTAAGAAAAACAATTGCAAATCAAGTTCGTGCGCTTTTGGGAGCGCACGAAAACACACACCCCGCACTCCCGCGGCGGCCTCACTGCCCACGCCGCCCCTCCCGCGCCGCACTTATGTCCCCGCCGAGAGGCCGGTATGCAAATATACCTGCACCCATTGGGCGCGGTGCAGCGCCGCGGGGCGTGGCCGGGCTGGGCGGGGGACAAGCTGCTCCCGCGGGGGCCATGCGACCCGGGCCGGGCTGGGCCGGGCTAGGCTGGGGATGTGGCTGTTGCCGTTGGTGTGGCGTGGGAAGCGACGCGGCATGGCCACTGCCAGCGCCACGGCGTGGCCAGCGCAACCGCACGGCCACCCTCCGCCGCACGGCATGCCCCGACCCAGGAGCTCAGGCGCCAGCTTGCGCGGTCCCCTAGGGCCAGGCTGCAGCTGCCCGCCCGTGTCCGCCCCGGTGCTGCCCGCTGCGCCGTGCCTGAGCAACCGCGGTCTTTTGGGCCTTCTTCCTTCCCTCCGCTCTGCCTCTGATAAGGTCCTCCTTCACACCCATGCTTTTGCACCGGGAACCTACCGCAAGCTGCGGTCTCATCCCAGAGATTGTGAGGGGCCTTCTTCTGTTCACTTGAAAAAACTTTGCCAAAGGCATGTTTTGCCAGAGAACACAAGTTTGTAAATTAATTCTCTGGAGATTGCATCTGTGCTCTGGAGAAATGTAGAGTTGCCTCTTTGTGCTCTTCATCCCTCTCCCCCCTCATCTCAGCGGTGTGGCTTGCAAGCAGCTTTGTGTTGATGGCCACTGGGTGAAAGATGAGTTATGTAAGGTCATGCAGTAGAGAAATACTACATTAATAACAACACTTTTCATTTAGTTGTGCAGCGTGCTGTCAAAGGCACAGCTTTGTGAACAAGCGTATGGCACCTACAGAGAACAAGGGCTGCCTGGATTTCGCCAAGTGAAGCAAACGAGGGCTTCCCAGGGTTTTGCAATGTGAAGCTAATGGGTTCACTTTGAGACTAACCAATTCTTTTCGAACCAGGTACCCTAGGAAATTAAAATACACTTGATTCGTATAAGCAAGGCTGTTCAGTAAAAGCTTGCTCAAGTGCAGCAGAACTGTGTCACCTTTGCAATGTTAGATTCCATCAATAGACCAACAGACCTGTAAGTGAGAATACATCTCCCATAGGACACAATTTGAAGTTCCTCTACCAAGAACCCCTATTTATATCCAAAAGGCATTGGAAGACTTCTATGAAGTTGCAAACTGATTGTGCTGAGACTTCCTTTACAACTGAGACAACCAGAGCTGCTGGGTCAGGAAGGGAGGTTAAAGCAGCAGATGAGGCAGTGGGAGAGAGGGAGATTCAGAAGCAGGGGACAGGTAGGGGACAGGAGGCTGAGGGTAAGGAGAGAGACGAGCATGGTGGCGATGTAAGCAGGGAAAAATACAGTTCATGCTACAGCCTGGTAGGTATTGGGCATATCCTCTGCCTGGTGTTTGAGACCATCTCATCAAGAGAATAGCAAGAATTTTTTACTGTCTTTATTTTTTCCCCTAAATGTGAACTAGACAATGCCTTTTCTCTTGATCTAATTTCGTTGAAACTTTATAGTATAATTTCCTCCCTAGAAGCCAGCCTGACTCTATCTAGGTACAGAGATCCTTCCTAAAAAAATCCAGTCCCTGTAGGCAACATCTAGAAAACTACAAGAACAAACGATTTAAAGCAAGCTCCTGTAACAGATTGTCAGGCCACTTTAACCACAGGTGATGATACCAACCCAGTCAGAGTGAAACAGAGTGAAGACTCCTGCTTTGCATAGCAACCACCACGGCTACTGCAGCAAAAACCTTACTTTATGATGTGACTGTGGGAAGATAGTGTAGTTTTACCTACTGATACAATTGGATTGAGCAGGTAGAGAAGAGCAGTGGCAGTGCTTGGCAGGCCAGCCCTGAGTGGACTGCTGGCCTCCACTAACCTCTGCTAATCCACACGCTGTAACCAGACTTCCAGTTCATTCCCAGTAGTGATTGTGAAACATACCAATAGCAAGGGCAGCCAACAGATATAAAAACTACTGAGGATAAAATCTGATTGATTACACTGGAAATGCTTGTTTACATGATGTTTTGTTGCTTCTTCTGTCCATGCCTCATTTTAAGACATAAACTGGAAGAGTTATGAAAAGTCTTTACTTAAACCAAAGAAAGTAAATGAAAAATGAAATTCTAAAAGAAAACTTTATTTTCAACTGAGGAAAGATGAGTGCAGAAGGAGGGGGTAATTCTCAGATTTTAAGCAAGTTGCCTGAGTTGGTTGTAAACCTGGCTGCAAAATAGTCAGAAATAGAAGTGAACCTCACAAAGGCATAATCTGTCTCTAAACACTAAATTATGTGCAGTTGCACTAGTCTGACACAGCACATTTTCCAGCATTTAAAAACGTTCTTTCACATGCAGAATAATCATGGTCGAATGGAGAAGAAGCTTCATAGCATCAACTCAACGTGCTTCATTGCAGTCATTAACTGGATTGGAGTTTTTGCTTCCTCTGTAAAACATATAAGCCTATAGGGGAAAGCAATTCTCTATCTGAGCCTGGTTTATAGTACTCAGCAATTCCAAAGTGGGTGGAAGGTAATGGAGTGAGAGCTAAAATACATTTTTTTTCTAACAAGGACAGGGCGAGGGGGAAGTGTGGAGAAATGGAGACAGGGGTTGCATAACTAGGCTGGTGCTTGCACCCACAGACCATGTGGAAGGTTAAAGTCAAAACAATCCCACAAGTGTCTCCAGCACAACGTGAGCTGCATTGGTTTGTGTGGTGCAGCTGTGCTAAACCCCAAGCAAATTCACTCACCTCACACCACACCAAGCAAGGGGAGGATCGACTCCAAAATTTTATTTCCACAGCAAAGCTCCAAAGAGAACTCAAAACACAGGGTGAAAGGGAAGGAGGAGAAAAAAGAGAGAGAAACTAATGCTGCTTTTGAAAATTCCTGTGATGCATTAATAATAATTAAAAAAAATGAAACCAGAGTGTAAGAGGTCTTCCAACTAAAGTATCTCTTAGAAACAAGCAAAAATCATGTTTGTCTCACCTTCTGTCCAGGAAATGCTACTAAGTCGTTTTTTCTCCCTATAAATATTTACATTTTCTCTTCCTTCCCCCAGAAAAGAAAAAGTGAAATTATATCCAAAGAGTCAGAGTGAGCTTTCAGGTGATTTCTGTGCTAACAAGTTCAAACAAATAACACCACCAACAAAATGCATATTATTTTTCTCCTGCTTTATTCAAATATATCAATGCAATTTTTCATAAATCTCTTTTTGAAAAACAAAATCCACCAAAACAAAGAACCCTGCCATTTTTAATGAAACTCTAATTTGTGGATAAAAATATGACCTGCTTGTGTCTAATGACTAACCGGGCTACAGCAGCAGATTCAATATGCAGCAGAGGTCACGGCATCAAGAGGCTTGAGGATGACCTGTAGCAAGCCTGTATCACCAACACTGATCTACCAGCGTTTTTTGTGGAACAGTGTTGTCTGCCTTTCCACACTACCAGTGAGCATGGAGTGCAGATATCTGTCTCTAGGGGCAAGGGCAGTGACAAGCAGGTGTGCAGGCAGGTGAGAGCTGTGGATGCAGGGGTGTCTGCATGTCGTGGTTGTCTCAAATTTTCCTAAACATGCAGCAGTGGGAAAGGTGTCAGCAGGAACCACCTGGCTATCTCTTTGGAGAACAATCCATGCAACTTCACTCTTGTTTGTACCTGGAAGAGCTCAGCTGAAGGCACAGAAATATAGAGACATTTGCAGCAGCTGCAGCTCTGACTACAATCAGCAAGGCACCTGTTCCTCCTGCTCACTCTTCTAGTTTGCAGAGAGGCTCCTTCAGTCTTCCATGCCACACAGGCAACTGGAGGAGGAGATCCTCCTTGTCTGAAATAACATTTATCTGTCTCGCCTTGGTTATCCTTCGTGTTGCTGTGGTATGACTTGCTGTTCTGTTCCCAGGTTGCCTTATCATGCAGACAAGGTCCTCTCACTGATTAGCACAAGGATTCATTCCTCTTCATCCCACTGTCTTATTTTCAGTGCAAAATGCAAGCTGCCTACTCCTTCAAATAAAGAGACACGGGCTAGAGCAGGATGTCCCACTCTGCTAGTGAGTTGTGGGTCTGGCTGCAGAGTAAGCTTGCATTACAGCTTTCTCAACTGTGCTTTAATTAATTATCACGGTGCTGGTAGTGCCTGCCAAAGTCAGTTAGCTGTCTCGCCAGACACATCTTTCAAAATGCAATTCCAGGGGAGAGACATTCCTGCAGCCTTTTTGGGGTGGTGGGTAGGGGAGTGTAGTCCAGCTCCCCACCCATTGGCCACGGTGTGGGTGTGCTGATCCAGTGTGATCACCCTCGCTGTCCCTCACATGGCTCCTAAGCCCTGCCTGCAGTAGGTTAAAGATGACGTCTGAAACTTTGGAAAGGTTACGAAAATGTGCAAGGGCAGGGGGGAGAAGGACAGAGAACAGCTCTCGCCTGACTGAAAGCTCTTAATCCCAACTGCGCTCAGGCACCCGTAAGGACAGGAGCAAGGCTCTGCATCTTGCCAGCCAAGTGCTTGGCAGAGAGGCTTCAGCCTCCTCCCCTGTTCTCTCTTGTTCTTTTGCTAAACTCATCTCCCTGACCATGGGGAGAGAGCCTTCTCACTCAGGTCCAGTCCTGGCAGACCGCATTCCTGCTTGCCAAGGGGAGAGTGAATAGGACAGGAGAGCAATGCACAGCATTGCCAGTGTGGGAAAATGAACATGTCATTTCCGTCTCGAAAAGTGTATTGCAGAAGAGCCATTTCTCTGGCCTCTAGGCTCTCCAGTGAGGGAAAAGATAATCACACACTTTCTGTTTTTCCTTTATTTTGCTCTGCAAGGCTGACAGATGGTGTGTGGTGCAGCCAGGGCTGGAATCCAACTTGTATCTCCTTTGGTCGCTTGCAACTTACCGAGAACAGATTCCTCCTTGGGCTGACATTTCCATCTCATCCCAAAGGGGATTTGTTTTAATTTTCATTTAAAGTTTGGGCTGAGTTAGCATTGCTGCTCTGGGATTTCGCAACTGGTAAGTAAAAACTCCCTTCTGGCCCAACACTCCTGCCATGGACATCCAACCCAAATGGTCGTGGAGCAAGGGATGTGCTCCCAAAGGACTGCATGCAGTCTAAGCACAGTGTCTCCAGGAACATCCTGCACTGGTTTTGTACTCTTAACTTCTATGTATGTGCATCAGTTCTCAGGTCTCACGGAGATTTAAAAGATTCTGAGCTTGGTTCTTGGGCTTGGTTAATGATCTGTCTTCAAACTATGAACAGTTAACCAATAAGTGGTATTTATTTCCACTCCCTTCTTTTGTCACATTGCTTCACTATCTTGACATGTATGCTGACACTTTGTAGGAACATATACAGCTTGCAGTCCCTGTCCCAGAGGTACTCCTGCCAAAATTAAGACATGGCAACAAAGAGGAGAAATAAACAAGAAGGGAAGTGGGGAGAGGAAGGTCAGGGGCTGCAGCAACAAGATCTCATCATTGGTCAATCCACTCTGATTACCATGCAATCTACAGGAAGAGCTTGAAAAATGGTATCCCTGATTCCTTGGTCCTGGAGGGCTTCAGGTCCCATAGACATGATTCTCCAAGTTGGAAAATGGCCTTTTCCATGGGAGCCCTTCATTCAGAGAGGACCTGTGAGAAAAGTACATCAACTTGTCCTTCAGGACATCAAATGATGCCATCATTGTCATCTGCCCAAGGCAGCCACACATCTGTGGAAGCTTGCTTTCCTGATTTTTAAAGTCCCAAACTCAGCCTGGCACTTTTAATGTGAATGGCACATGCCTGTCACTAGAGGCATTGCCTCGTGATACACCAGAGAAGAGGCATGTTCCAGCTCCCGCTAAAGTCCAGGGGCACCAGCCTTGGGTGTCAAGGGCAGCCCCAGAAGCAGAAAATACAGAAAATCCACACTGAGGTCCTCCCCACCAGCCAGAGCACACATAGAGCAGGTGGAAATTTGTCTGGTTTTGTAGTCACTGATGCCAACTGCCTTCTGACTCAGCCTTGCTGTGCCCTGGTGCTTGTCTGGAGCCATAGCAGACATCAGTGAGACTTCATTGCTGCTCCAGAGGAAACCAGTCCCTGCAGCTTCTAGGGCCATTTGTAAGCACTTTGTGGAGAGAGTAGGAAACCAAAGGCACCAAAGATTGAAATGGCCGTAGGCTGTGTACAGAGTCAAGAGCACAAAGAGATCTAGAGTGCCTTTGGCAGGGCAGGCCAAAGACCACCATCTGGTGGTCTTCCTAAGGGGTATAAGACCAGAATAAATACATCAAGAATGGGAAAAATATTTGCTGCCTCCATGTCCTCTAGATGCCAATGATAGCAGGCTGCACCTGTCCCTTTGCCTTCTGCACATTCACGACTTGCAGCATGTCCTTGAAGTCATTTGGGGAATTCTTGGTTTTGTGTCTAGTGGTGAAAAAGTATTAATGTGTGTTTATACACAAGTCTGCAGTTGTGTACGTAGTAGGATGCCAAATAAAAATTACTATTCTTATAAACCCTACTGTTTCCTTACTATGGCAGCTACCTCAGTAAATGTCCCTGTGTTTAAAGTTATAAAGAGGCCATTCAAGGGATCACTAAAAGGCTTAGAAATCTCTGAGGATCACACTCCAGGCATGAAATAGGTAATGGTCATATTAGCATAGCCTGTTTTTCCGAAGCAGTTGATAACATTGTAACTAACCAAACTATGACATAAATTTGCCCAAGGAAACAGGCAAAACATCTGTGTGGGTTGTTTCAAATTACTTATACTGTGGGAATTTTAAGAATTCATGTTAAATAATTAGGGACATGTGAATTTGATTTCCAGTCAGTTGGATGCCATGAGAACTCAGAGAATGCAGCTTTTTTAAGGAATATTGTTCTTTTTGTTGTTGAGTGAACTACTTCTTCAAATTTTTCTCGGGTCACAATGTTTAGAGTCATTCACATCCTTGGGTATTATTTTAAATAGACTGAGAATTGAGGCGTCCAGGCCCTTGCATGTAGGAACATTAAAAAAAAAAAGGGGGGGGGGGTTGACCCAAGAAAAATGTAGAAGGGCTTTTTTTCACCTCAAACTGTTGGGAAAATAAAACCCACCAGAAAAACTCCTAGTGCATACAGCACTGTGGACTCACATAGCTGGGGTAAGGATGTGGATGCAGTAAGAACTCCCTCCAACATGCAGGAAAGTCCCAGGAATGCTTCTGCTTTGCTGGCAGCAGCAGAGCTTCACACCAGCCCCCTGCCAGACCCTTGCCACCCTCTGACTGCAGGATGGGCTGAGCTTTCTGGGCTGGGCACACCAGTGACTGTGTGCCACCTCTGACACCTACCGAGGCTGCTGCTGAAGCTTGGCATTTTCTTCTCCAGAGGAGAAAAAAAAAAAAAAAAGTAAATAGAGCAATTACAGACTCTCCACTGCTGTTTTACATTTTCTTCCAAGCACTGAGGCTTTCCTGAGGCCATTTGAATGTAAACCTGACAAAAATGGCACAAAAGGTTGCACAGACCACTAAAGGGGCTCAGTCTTCTTGGCACTTGGCCTTGCCACTCCGCTTCTCCTGGATGCCTCAACTTGCCTCCAGTCCAGCAGTACACAGCACCTTCCCATCTAGCTGCTGTAGCACAGGCTGCTATGCAAAAAGGCAGTTTCTGTCTCTTCCACAAGCTCAGCCTGTTCTCCACAGAAATGGCATCTTCTAAGGACATCTGTATTTACCAGCCATAGTCTCCTTCTGGAGATGCTTGGCTGCATGAGGCTTAGGCACTCTGGAGGACAAAATGCAGGACTCTCTTGAGCAGCAGTCCTGACCTAGACATGACTTTGCATTTAGGTCTTAGAAAAACACCACTTAAATCTGTGGTAAGTGCCACTGCAGAAAGTGTGCGGAGATGCTGGGAATGAGATGACACTTCCCTTCCCCACAGGAGGGGTGGGCTGTTCGTGAACTGAGCCACGTGCCTACCTGTTCCACTGCATAGAGAAGCAGAGGTGCATCCAGTTGCATATGTATGCTTTAACCTTGTGATTTCCTACAAACGTTGGGGTTGAGGTACAGAATTGAACTGACGGGACTGAGAAGAAGCTGTAGAAAATACACAGCAGCAGAAAGAATGAACACGACTCAGTCTGGCTTAAAAACTGCTGGGCTTTCTTTGCTTTGTTTCAAAAGACAAATGCTAGGGTGTTTTTAATTTGTCTTTGAGTTTTAACATTCTCATTGTCAAACTCTTCTCTGTGGCCATGAAGGCTAAATATTGACTCTTCCGTAAGAGTTGCAAGCTGAGTCGAAGCTAATTGCAGGACTGGAAGATCAGTCTTACATAAACTACCTGCTTCTGCAAAACTTGTTCTCATTCCTGAGAGCTTCATCCTCTTTTAGGTTTAGTGAACAATTCAAAAACTGACTTTGGTTCTCTCTTGGTTGTTAATCTCCAATCAGATTTACTGAATAATTATGTTATCATTTAGTTACATTTGGCAGCAAATAGAAATAAAAATGGAAGAAGTGGAAGGTCACTCCCTAACTCCTTTAGTGGTTCATATCTGGACATAGTGTTTTGTCATCTCAGACAAGCAAGGATTTTTTTTCTTGTTGGTTTCACCTGTAGACTTCTTTTCCTTAGCAGCCTGGAGAGAAGAAGAATTGTAAGAGAAAGAGAGAGCCTCAACAGAGCTTCCACCTGTGGACATGGGAAAAGGGGTTCCTGTATAAGAGTTTTCCTTTCACAAAGGAGATCTAAAAGAGTCCTTGTGTTTTAGAGACATTGCGGGATCCTAATTAGAGGGGACAATCACCCTGTGAGTTGCTTTGCAGGCAATTGGAGAGGGCAGTTACTGCCCTGTTTGGTCCTGTGCTGTCACCTTTATTCCTTCTCAAGATAAAGCAGAGACAGACAACAGAGCAAACAGAGTTGATGGATTAAGGCAAATTTGGGGCTGATTAGGCATGGTAAAGGACTGAGTCAGTGCTCCATGGATAATTCACTATGAAACAGCTGCAGGCTTGTCTTTCAAGGCAGAAGTAGGGCTGAGTATTTTCAACCTAAATAGTTCTTGGCTTTGAAAACTTACATTATGACTCAATTGCAGTATTTTGCAGTTTTGTGATGAATTAACTAAATTGCTCAAGATAAAAAATAATGCCACCCAAACTTTTTGTTTTGAAGCTTTTTAAAGCAAAACACTGCTTTTATAAAGTTTCTGGATTGGTATCTTCTTTCAAATTTGATTTTAAAAAGTAGAAAAGGAAATGACCACCCAGGTCCTGAAATCAAATTTGAATATTGAACACTTTTTTAAATTTAATGAGTAGTTATTGATCATTGACAGTTTTAACAAGTAGCTGTGTTTGTCCTTGGACAGGTATTTCATCTGTAAGTTTTTTGTTTAATTGAATCTGCTCCTGCATATGACTACTTTCCGTTCAAAGATCACACGTAAATCCACAAGGACTGGTTCAGCTGCTCTGTACAAGCGCCAATCTCAGAGGTGCTAAGCAGCTAAAACTCCGTCCAGCTGTCAGAGTAAGACGTATATCTCCTCTCCTTTTGCTGGAACTGTACAAACCAGAGAAGTATACTGCAAACATGCCAGCTTCCCTGATCCTGGCAGAAAAATAGCACTCTTAATGGTAACCCACTGCCATACTTCTCTGCCTGTGTTTTTGAGATCTCTGCAAAAGGTCACAGGGAAACTCAGTATCACAAATGTCATTAATCAGACATGATGCCGGGTACCTGGGACTTGCTGAAGCTAGAACACATTGAGTCTGTTGCTTTTGGACATGCCCACAATGTCAGGTCTCTACGTACAGATCTATACATGTAAGTATAGCTCTCATTTAGGCTCTGAATGAGTGCTGCAGGACCAGCCCTTCCAATTTGTCTAGTGTGTTAGAACAAAAAGTATTCTGTTGTCCCTATAGAGTAAGGCAAGAACAGGTCTGTAGGTATATGGTATGTTTAGTCTTAGCTTTGCCTGGACATTTTAAATTTCTGCCTCTGAGCTTCCAATTTCCTTTCTTTTTTTTTTTTCTTTAAAAAACCCCAAACAACCAAACATAGGTTTGGTTTGGTTTTTTTATATGAAACATTTCTATCCCCAAAAAGTGGTTTCCAGAGCTTCATAATAATTCATAAATTAAAAAATCTGGAAACTGGGGATGAAAATGCAACTACATGAAAAACATAGATACCTTTTTGTAATTTGGCATCTCTGCAATTGTCAGATTTTCTCTGCCTGGAAACGTACCTTCTTCTGGAATAATATACTAGATACATTAAATCAGCACTAACCAGTAACTTTGCAAGAGCCAGCAGTGACGTCTAAGGTTTCCTTATGGTGAAACAGGACTTTTTACTAGATGACTTTTTTCCTTGTCAGATGACTCTCCTTCTGCAATTAAGGACGTACACATGTGGAAAAAAAATCTGGTACCTCTTCAAAGAGGAGAATCACTGCATGTCCCAATAGGGTTTGCAAACGAACTGGCTCATTCCTCCCAGCCCAACCTGTCAGTAATTTTTAAACCTGTTGAAGCACAAGGCTGGGAGCAGTGATTGACTTGAGCAGGGGGAAGTATTAGTTTCCTACAAGGGGCCTGCTGAAATATGTCAGGGTGTAGTTACTCCTTCTGCTGTTCTCTCTGACACTCAGTGAGAAATCCCCTTCCCGAAAGTTTTTACCATGGTTGGATGCTGGCATGGAGAGTGAGAGACTTACAGCAATGATATATTATTACCTTACCACCTGTCATGGCAACGATCACAGTGCACATCGCAAAAGCTAAGTTTCCAAAATCTCTATAGGCTGGGTTGCCCCAGGCATTGGAAAAGGAAACTGTTTGGAGGAAGAGGAAACTTGCATCCCAAATCCACATGTGAAATTTACAGACAAACCCCTAGGAATGCTCCTAGGCATCCAGGAACATGTGAAGTGTGTAACAGCTGATGAATCCTATACATGGTGCCTCAAGGCATATACTCCTTTGTGTCAACCAATCAACTGGCCTTAGTCTTATACACTGGTGTATCTGCTAGCCTTCTCTTAAGCACCTGTTACTGAGGCAAAATTTTGGGCTGGATAGACAGAGGTGTAGCCTGGTCCATCCATCGGTCCATCCATCAATTGCTTCTAGCTCTCCTGTAACATCTAACCCAAAATTCAAAGTACCAAGGTGTATATACCGGCCCTTGTGAAAAGCATGGTGGAAACAGATTCTTAATGTCTGGTAACTCCAGGTTCCCACCAGCTCTGCAAAAACACTGCGGATTCATGCAGAAGTTTGCTACTTTCTGTGACAAATAAGTCTTGCACAAAGAATGCCTCCCATCTCCCTGACACGAATTCAAGTAGGATCAGTTCACTAGTTTTGTGTGTTATGACTGCACAAGCTGGAAAGACTTCTGGACATTCAAAAGGTTCAGGATATGTGGTCAAACCAAGAGACAGTGTTTTCATGAAAAAATCTTTCTTTCCTGCTGAAATGAAAAACCCTGCTGAGAATGAAAGTGCATGAATTGTCATTTCAATTATTAATTTCCTTTTCTTTCTTTTTTTTTTTTTTTTTTTTTTGTTATCTATTCATTCTTACACTGCCACCCAACCTACCAAACAAAACTGGCAAAATGTGGAGCTGAAGTAGATGCTAATACACTTCTCCTGGTAAGGTTCTGTGTGAGAAGCACCCTTCTTTCAGCTGCTCTCATACAGGTCTATATTGCATGAATACACTGGCTTTCTAAATATTTTTCTTGTGTTGATCACTTTTCTGCCTAGTTCTCACATGAGAATATGTCTTTCCCTTCCAATCTGCTGAATTCAGACTTGAGCTTAAGGGTTCATGCGCTTGGGTAAATGATCTCAGTAAATAACTGCTGAACAATTCAAGAGGAGAATCACGTCTGTTACCCTCTAACCTCAAACTTGCTTAAACCCCAGCCTTATGGTTTGTTCCAAGAGCTTGCACCATCCTTTCTCTCTCTACACCCACACTCATGGGAAAATTATCCTCTTCCCCAAGGATAGAGAAGGGCAATGTAAATCGCTTGGGAGCCCACCCATGACCTTTTGAAAATCAGAGTCCTTTCCTGTCTGATACAATGCCCTAGAGGGAGTACACAGCTGAAACTGCATGAACCGAGCCTGCTTTGCAACCAGCCCAGTCAAGTGATTGCTAAATGCAACTCAGCAGATATGTACCACCTGCAAACACTATCACTCTGTGGGAAATCTGGGGGGTGGTGCAACTTTGGAGGCAGGTATTTCCTGCAAGGTTGACATGCATGCTGAGAACTGGAAACATTCTGTTGTAAAACTACTTGAATATAGCTGTTGCACGTCCTCATGACCTTCTGAAAGTTCACATTCCTTAATCGGATTTCTGCATTTTGGTTGTATCAAGTGTTTGTACCTGTTTCCATATATGAAAATACAAAGGAAAGAAGGTATTATGCTGGGAACAAACTTGATTCACTGATACCTTCAGTGTGAAACTTTGTCATGGACTTGAAGCAGGGCCTCCAAGGTACATTAAGCCCTTACACAGAAATGCCCCGATGCAGTACAGAGTTAGCACATTGAAGCATTTAGGTGCACCCTAACTGTAAACACATCACCGGCATAAAACTACAGTTGACTGAAGACTCAACAACTCAGACTGTGAGGTCTGCTGAGAAATAAGCAGAAAAAGAGAGCCCAAGTATCATGTCTTGCACGTTTTGTCCCCTCTCCTGTGGTAAAGGGTCAGCAGTTACACCTGCAAGCACTTTCAAGCCCCAGAGAGCTGTGTCAAGAAAATCTGCTCTTTCCCACTGATATGTTCAGCCCTGTAAACCCCCAGAGAATAAAATGGAACAACTCTTTGGGACAAAGATGATGCTGTTGCTGTCCCTCCACCTACTCAAGTCCCTATCACCAACTTTTGGCAGCCACTTCCTACATTTTTCCCTTGCTCCTCATCCCTTAAAAATACAATTCAGCTCTGAGAAAGCCAAACACAAGAGGTCTAAGAGTTGTTCAGTTGATTCAGCCAAAGGAAAGTTCCAGTTGTTTTTCTCAGATGACATACAATTTGATAAACAAGAAACCAAATCAGTTTTAGGGCCTGAGCCAACTCAGAGAGTGCTCCTACTGCATGCTGTTTGAAAAGGGATGTCAAGGCACAGATCATATGTTGTGGCCAAGGGTTTTCAAAGTTTCTCATAGTAGCACTTGATACTTATTTAATTCTAAACTGGGCTTTCAAATCCATAAGCTATTCTGGAAGAACTCAGTGTTACTATATAGTATCAAAACCAGACAACAAGCCATTACAGAAGGAACCGCCTGCAGGAGAAGAATGGGAATTCCTACATGTTCCAGGTTGGGTCTTCAGACAGCAGAGTTAAAAACACACACAGTTCTGGAAGATCCATCAATGGGATTTTGTGCCTTTGGCAAGGAGGCCAAGGACATTTCTGGTGCATCAGGTGCAGGGAGATGAAAGACTGAAAAAGGTAAAAATAATTTGCAGCTCCAATGTGTGCATAATTAGATAGAAAAGACAAAAGAGAGGCTACTGACAAGACAGAGAAGTTAAAGATAGGGAGGGTTGGGGGTATTCCCATAAACCTATATCACAAAAAGTGAAATACAAAAGAAGGAACAAAAATCTCTGGACAGAAGATCATCATTGTGCTACATAAATATACAAACTGTTGTGAAAAATCGTGAAAGAATAGCATGAATTGGTTAGTTATGCAATAGGACATAAACTCCTACCATTCATCCCTAGTGTACAGTTAGGAAAAGGATAGTATTACGCAAATTATGAGATGTATTGCTAGTCCTGAGCTATTTCAAATTTTCTTCATTATTTGTTGAAATTAAATGCAATTTGAGAAGTTCATAAATATTTCTTAATGTGCTTTTGCCTCAGGAAAGGTCACACTGAATAAAAATTTGTTCCAATGAGGATAATCAATACCTTTAACCTGCAGCTCTCTTTGAGCCATCAGGTTCTCACCATCAGCAAATTGACCATAGAAAAAAATAGCTTATTACACCATAGATAAAACACAGTTTAAGTCTTAAAGATATTTGAAGCAAGCAATCTCACTCATAAAGCAAGTAATCCCCATTCCTACCTTCAGTTCAGATATCATGATCAATATTGAGTCTGTAAAACTATCTGGAGTAACTTTGTCTCATTCCTTTTCACAGATGCATCCCCTGTAGGCCTCAGGCATGGGCATTTCAGGTCTCCAGACAGTAACAGATGTGGCCTAAGAGTCAAAACTTTTTTTGTAGTGAGCTGTTAAAGAAATTGTGATCTTCAAGGTCTGAAACACAATTATGCAGTCCTAAAAAGGTGCTAAAAGACCATTTGACATGATCCCTGGAAGGAGAAAGGAAGGCATAGGGCAAATATGAATTTCAAATTTATCTTGAAAGACATCACTCAAAACCTTGGCATATGGAGGTCAACTAATGTTTGTCATGGACAAAAGATCTCATGACAGTTTCTTCCTCTCCGGGACCACAAACACCATGAAAAGATCCTGAACACTTTGCTATGCCTATTTCCTCCCTTGGGTCTTTGATCTGCCAAACACTGTGGGAGACATGTTGAGGTCCACAGCAGTACTCTGCTGACAGTCTTGGTCCATCGGTATTTCAGCTCCACTCTGAAAGTGAGCAGCTCCTTGCCAAACACAACTATGGCAATTCTTTACCAGTAACTGATACAGCCTTGGAAGGACTTGCTCCTGAATTAGAGGAGAAAATCCCTGAAACCAAGTTCAAATGTGCTCATGGAGCATTTTCATAAGAAGCTGAGTGTCTGTTAGCTGGTTTTGTGCTCAAGTAACATAGCTCTCATGGAGGCCAAAAGATTTACATCATGCACCTGGAATACATGGAAGTCCTAGAAAGCAGGATCCTGGTCTCAGACAGCACCTCCAAGTCAGAGAGGAAAAAGAGCTAAACCTGCAAGGAAACAAAAGGCCATGCCATCTGTGGCATGTTCTGACCAATTTATTACTCTATCTCCTTGTTAATGAAGAGGTATTAATTGGCTGCTAATCCAATAGTCATGCAGCCTTTTAGGGGCACAGGCCAACGTTAGAACAATTTCAAATTTTACACCTTTGTGTGCTTCTTGGTGGTTTGTTTAGCTTTCAGCTGCATATCCTGGGCACATCCTCCCCTTCTTGATGGGGCTTTGTAGGCCCTACAAACACTCAGAAGCAAATAAAGACCCTGACAACAGCTTACATACCTTCTCATTCCCTCTGGATGCCCATACTACAGGGAAGTGCCAACACGTCTCTCTAGCACTGTCAGAGGCTTTGCATTGCCACTTCCTCCATTTTGTCCCTTCTTTTCCAGAGAGGAGCATGCTCCATCCATATCAGTGAAAGCATCCAAAGCCTCTCAAAAGCTTCTGGATAGGTGATCTTGGCTACCACAGCAATGCCACAATATAGACCCAAGTAGGTTGCCTCAGGGTTAATTTGGTCCCAGATGAGCAGATATCATGGCATTGACAGTATATCCTGCAAGACAAAAAGAAGAGTTGAGGAAGGGCTGCCAACAGCAAGACAGGGCCCCTGCCAGGTCTTAGGTAGAGACAGCATGTGTTTTGTGCTGCTGCTGACTCTGGAGTACTCCCTCAATAGAAGGAACAGGCCAAATCCAGGTCAGGCTAACCTATGAAATTTGCAGCTAAGGCCATTTTGGCCACAGGTGGAGGAGTGGGATTTCCTTACTGCAGAATAAAAGAAAGCAGAGGCATCTCTTACAAAAAAAGAAAAAAAAAAAAAAAGAAAAGAAAAAAAAATCGCTCTGCTGAAGCATGGACTGCTTTCCACTTGGCTCTCAGCTCCTCAATTGCACAAGAGAAGGAGAGGCATATCTAATTTCTTATTGTCAAAGTGGACAAGCTGTACACTTCACTGGTTTATTTTAAGCCATGATTTCCTCTTATAGAAGCCCTTCCTTTTCTCTTTTCCCTTTCTTATGCAAGCCCATTCTGGCTAAGATGTTCTGGGTTATGGCATAGAATAAGTAAGCAGAATCTGAGTTGACTGCTGACTTGCCCAAGAGGCTAATTTCCCCATAACTCCCTCTGTATTAACAGAACACCACTATTTTTCCATTGACACATGAGTATGCAAGGAACAATCTACAGTGCATAACAAAGGTGTAAGCTACTAAAGCTGTATCTTGCAATCAATAGTCTGTGGGCCCACCGGTGCCACATCAAATCTGCCCATTCTGCATGGAGTGTTTAGACACCCCTGGAATGTCTAAAATGATGCTATGTATGTGAGTTTAAGAACCTGAATCACCCTGATATTTTCTGTTAGAGTCTGCAAACAAAAATGGTAAAGTCACTATGTGAGAAGACAAACTGACTTCACCCAAGAAGACACCTCACAGCTTGTCATACATCACTTCCCAAGAAGGATAAGCTCCCATGTTTTGCCACAATTTAAAAATAAATCATGAAAGTGTAATCTAAGTAGGCTCCACAGAATGAATATATAGTAAATACATATTAATACACAATACATCAAATTAATATACAATGGAATTGAATGTCTTTTCATCCACAATGAACACTATCTGGTGCTAAATATATTTTTCATTCAGGAGTCTTCAGTGTGGGACAAAGGAATATTATGATATAATCTGAAAGGTATGTAATAAGGGTCATCTGATAAAGAGATGTGCTCTCCAGGCTTTGCTCTTGCTGCATAGCTGTTATTCAGGGCCAAAATCATGGCCTCTGGTCGGAAGTTTGAGGCAGGAGGCAGAACATAAAACCTTTCAGGCATGGGTGAGGAGGGAAAGGGCCTGAAGTCACTCTGTGTCCTGAGGTCTTGCTGATGGAGCGTCTTCCATATGGCTCAAGTTCCTTTGTCAGATGAGCCCCACTCCTACTCTATCAAGGCCTAGGGTGACATCTCAATGCTGTAGATCAAGGAGGTAAGCTGTGCAGGAGACACCATGCCTAATCCATTAGGACTGTTTCAACTCCTGAAAGAACAGATGTGCACTCCAACAAGCCTTTTCCAATCAGAAGGTAGAAATACCACATGGTAGAGGAAAATCAGTACAGAGCCAAGAGCAGCTTGTTTGCCTTTGCCATGGGCAGCTTGTGTGATGCCTCACGTGTTTCTGTCAGGTGCCATGTGTAGCTCAGAAAATAGTGGTCTATCTGCTGTGCCAAGAAAGGCAGTCACCCTGGGTACTGGAGCTAGAGCACTGGCACATGTGTTTTATCGTCCTGACAGCAAGAAGCAGATTGACCTGACAGAGGACAAAACAAAAACAGCTTGTAAAACTTTCCTCATGCTCCACAGTTGTGCCATGCAGTGGTCCAGGGCTGACTTGGACCTAGTTCTCCTTCTGCTCAACCTTTGTGTACAGGCTGTGCTCTGTGCAGAGTAGCTCTGCACAGGAAGCAGGTGAAACCTGCAGTCTCTCATCATGCTCAAAGTGTACCACATTAGCTGTTGCAACGAGACACTTTGTGCTGCTGATGTGGGATGTGATCACACAGAGATGGTTGGATAAAAAGTTGTGCTTTGACCTTCACTTCCTCGACTCAATGGTTATCCCCTTGCTCCAGAGACAAGTATCCAGGATGATCTTGCGCATGTCACATGGTGTATCCTGTCCATTTCCGCAGTTCCCTCATGAGTGGACCAAGGCTATGTCTTTTGCTTATGTCTAACCAGTGGTGCTGAGTGCTGGGGAGAGTCCTCCAGGAGATTCCTTGCCTGCAAAAAGTCAAGAGGCTGTGAGGTTTTCTCTGGAGTGATGTACGTGCCTGTATATTTTTTCCTGGATGCAAGACAACACTGGGAAGGCGTTCACCACTTAGGCTTCCAATTGCCTTTGTGCTTCTTGCCTTTTTCCTCATACGCCTCTTCTCTCCCAGTAGCCTGTAGACAGTTGTCTACTGTGATGGCACCATAGCCTGCCAAGTTCCCTTTCCTGGAGTGCTGATGCTCAGCAAAGTTGCATTTGCAGTGCCAAATGCAGGAGATTTCAACATCCATTTGGAAAAATCTCTCCGTTCTTTTGTTTCCAGAAAAGGAAATGACTATTCGTTGGGAAAAGAGATGGCACAGCCACATCTTTGTGAGTCTGTGCTACAGAGTGACAAAACAGGATTGCAACCATAGGAGAAGGTAGTAATATTGTAATTTCCAGTGGCCCAGCTCCATTGAGCAGACAGCATTAGCACAGCACTGTAGAATGTACAAGGTGATGGACTGCAGTCCTTTATTATCACAGGTAACCACACCATGCAACCCTGTTCACAAGTGTATCGTGAGAGTATAACACTCCCAGTTTGTTTTTTTTCTGTAATTCCAGCAGGGAATTCCTCTGGTAGTTAGGAACCAGACTAATTTCCAGCTTAAATTCAGATACTGGGTTTGGATGCCGTTGTTGCATTGGGAAAGGTTGTGATGCTTTCCAACAGGGTACCTCTAAAGGCAAGGCCAAATATTTTGCTTAGCTTTCAGGCATTTAAGAGAGTAAGCAATGCCACCTACTGGCACCCAAATGAAAGATTTAACTACTCCAGTGGGCTGGTAACACAAGGGAGAAGGCTGTCACTGGTCTTCAGATGGTCTTTTGCAGCTGAAAGTGAGGTGGAAGGAAACAGGAGCTTTTCTCCTCACAGGTGTTACTTGGTTGAACTCTGTAGAAAACACTCAGCAGCTGACTCAACTGCTTTCACCACTTGAGAATGAATAGTGAAGAAAACAGAAACTAGACCTGAATATCCTCAGAAGGTGAACATGCAATGGTTAGGTGAAATTACACTCTTTTCTAGCCATATTTGTGGATGGGTGCAAAAAGAGTGTTGGAAAAGCCTCTGAGGAAGGCAAGAATCTCATGCAGCTTCAGTGTCTGAAGGTTCAGAGCTTCATTTCAGATGGAGAAGTCATAAATGCAAATTTAAGGCTATGCCTCAAATATTGGATGGCTTGTCAGATAGGCATCTGGGTAATTCCACTCTCATAATAACACATGGATGCAGAAACATTTGCAAATAATAAGCTGAAAACACACAAAGAGAAATAACAAAGCCTATAACTAAACTAGGCAAGTCCCTAGGCCAGGATATCGTTGAGGCAGCTACCACTCTTTGTATGCACTCCCCATCCTGTCTCCAGAGGTTGAGTTCACTGAGGTAAGCACTTACTCATGAGTTAATGCATCAGTGGAGAACATTTCCAGGGTGCTGATTATTTCCCAGCCCTGCTCCATCTGAACTCAGGAGTGGTATATAAGGTGCCACAGCATGTACCTGCAAAGTTTCCTCCTGCTTCAGAGAGTATGCTGACCTCCAAGGAGCATGG
The DNA here is from genome assembly GCF_028858725.1 of Colius striatus. Taxonomy (NCBI): domain Eukaryota; kingdom Metazoa; phylum Chordata; class Aves; order Coliiformes; family Coliidae; genus Colius; species Colius striatus. Next base: position 35,313,206 of record NC_084790.1, read on the forward strand.
AAAGAAAAATGTTGACAGAACACTGCCAGAAGCCAAGGCAGAGAAGGTCAGAAGGGTCCCCTGGCAGGTCAAAGGAGGATGCCAGAGGTGCCATTGCACCAAAAACCCTGAGAGGCCAGACTCCCTGCTTTTCCTTCAGCAGCTGCCAGCCTGCCTTTCCCTATGACAGGTGTGCCCCAGGCATCTACTCGAGAGAGACCCATGTCCCTGGGTGTCTCCTTGGTTCATCACATTTTGCTTTCCTGACCTCCTTTGTGCCCCAGTGCAGGAATAGCAGAGTTGTAGCAGTTGTGTGAGGGCATGGAACCAGGATGGGCCCTGCTGAAGGTGCTGGCAATCACACTTGCTGCACAAGCTAAATAAGACAAATTTTTAGTGCCTCTGCTGCGCTCCTGGGCTTCTCTGGACAAGTGCTACAGGAAAGAAGGGGTTTTTCTGGTGGCAGCAGAAGTGTAGCACAGCCCAAGGCCAGCCTTACAGACTCCAGTAATTTCTGACCCAGCCTAAAACTACTGGAGGATTCTTACTCCTTCCTCTGCAGCACTCACTCCTTATTGCAGATGTAGTCAGACATAAGGCCCAGTATACTGTGGGTCTTGGCCAGCTCCTGCATTCCTATCTCTGGCAACGTGGCTGGGTGAAAGCATACAGATATCTGCCCCATACTTTAGTGCAAGAAAATAAGTGTCAGGTCTAGAAAGGGGCCTTCTTCCTTGTCTGTTTCACATCTCCTGGGAGACGTTGATCTCTGACACTGTATTCAGTGTCATCACAGACTGAGGCTTTCCGCAGGTGGATTAAAACAAGAGATATTTGTGCTGCCCAGCCATACCCTCTGTCCCTGCTCCAGGCTCAATCAGAGGCAGTTAGCACCATGAAGCTTACAAAATCCAGACAGCTAGATGCAGATAGAGAAAGGGGCTGCGGTGGCTCCCAGGGCTGTGACCAGCCTGTTGCAGGGGTGGACACAGAGGAGTGCCTGCCAGCTCCCAAGAGGACTGGGAGCTTTGCCTTTGCCTCTCTCAGGCAGAGGTTCACCAGCACTAGCCACAGCATGCCAGATTTCCTTACTCCCAATGAGCCCCTTGCATGGATGCCTTCCAGTGCCTCATGATCCCATTGCCTTTTGCCTCTCTCAACAGCAGGAGTACATTGTTAGAGACATATAAAAGAGTTGGACTAAAGCATTAGCCAAAGGTAATGTACTACCACCACCAGGTATGGAACCTTGCTTCCTAAAACCTGAGGTTTCCTTATGGTGAGCATTGAGAGCTCACAGCCTGGATGGCACTGCTGGTGAAACATATGATCATAGATCTTTAGGGCTACTGCTTCTTCCCCTCAAACCCTCCTTGCCCCATTTTTATGGGCTAGCCAATTGTACAGCTAGAAAAATTAGTAAAGGTGCTATATGGTCCTTGGAAAATCCTTCCTGTTGCATTTAAGACAGATATACAAAAGAAACAGGTTTACAGCATCTTGCTAAGAGTTGCTGGCATCTGTATGTGGCAGGAAAAAAAACTGAGCTGTTGCAAGGAGGGAGTTCAGAAAGACATACAGCAGAGAAAGATGCTGAGGAGTGGCAAAGAGGCAGTACCAGAGGAAGAGCAGAGCAGCAGGTGGTGCATGAGACCCTACCAGCTGATGTCAGTCTGCACAGATGGAGTGGGCATCTGACTGCAGGTCATCCTTCTGACCCTTTTACTGCAAAATTAGCGATGCAAAATTAGACACCGGTGGTTCATAGTTACAGGTTTTCCTCCTTCAGTGCTCCAAGTGGATCCTGTCCTGTCCTTCTCCATGATTTTTCTGCCTCTCTCTAATAGGTGAAACCAAGACATGAGCCATGAAGTAAAAATGATCCCCAAGAACAACAGAGAAGTACTGAGAGTATCCAGCAACTATAAATGCAGAGTACAAATGGTGAGGTTGCATCAGTTTATACAGTGGAGTATCTTTATATTGAACTGTCATTACAATTTAATAGGCTGAACATTCAATTAAATGCAGACAGATCATTTGTTGCTGTTAATTCCCTGTCCAGCTCTTACTAATATTTTGTGATACCAGATTCTGCACAAGTTAATAAATTATAAGAGATTACAACTAATTGCTGTTTAAATGGGTGAGATTGAACATGTCTGAATTGATGCACTCACCCTCTCCCCTGCCACCTGTTCCTGAAATAATTAGTTGCACAAGAGAAATAAAAAAATTAACAAAGACTAAAAAAACCCCATAAAACCTGAAAGAGTACAATTCATAGCTTTGCTAAGATTGTTACATTTCATGCCAGCCTCTGTCCAAAATGCATTTAGCACAGGCCTTACACAGTTTTAGCTTTGGCGCCTTGAGGCAAAAGAAGCTAAAGTTATTCAGAATCTGTGCAGCCAAAGCTTTGTAAATAAAACGTTTTCTTCAAGATAGAAAGTGGATTTAGAGAGTGGTTTGAAAGAGACTCATTCATTGTCTTTCTCTGCTACATTATTTCCTGCACAATCTAACACTTTGGCCTCCTCAGCTCCAGCAGGACAGGGAACTTCTGGAGAGAGTCCAGCACAGGGCCACCAAGATGATCAAGGGACTGGAACATCTTTCATATGAGGAAAGGCTGTGGGAACTGGGGCTGTTTAGTCTGGAGAAGAGGAGACTGAGAGGGGATCTTATTAACATTTACAAATATCTAAAGGGTGGGTGTCAAGAGGTTGGGACATCCCTTTTTTCTATTGTATCTGGCAATAGGACAAGGGGTAATGGGATGAAGCTGGAACATAAAAAGTTCCATTTAAATATAAGAAAAAACTATTTTACTGTGAGGGTGACGGAGTTTCTCAGGCTTCTCAGGGAGGTTGTGAAGTCTCCTTCTTTTGGAGGTCTTCAAGTCCTGCCTGGAAGCGTTCCTATGTGACCTAATCTAGGTGAACCTGCTTCTGCAGGGGGGTTGGACTAGATGATCTCTAAAGGTCCCTTCCAACCCCTACCATTCTATGATTCTATGATAATAAAATGTATACCTAATAGTCTAATTGTTGTAATGCAACTTCAGGTGCATTTGTGGTGCAAGCTGAACCATTCTCAGGTGAAATGTGGATATACTGCTTCCTTTCAGGTCCAGTAACACCTTTTCAAGAGCTGGACTGGGCATCTAACTACAAGGAATGTCTTAAGTCAGCTAAACCAAAGCGAAATCCATGTCCTACAGAGAGCACAGGTCAGCAAGGTGTTTGCAACTTGCCAGAATGAAAACTAAGAACACAATCCCTGGTCCTCATGGCCAACTTCAAGCACCCTGCTGGCAAAGCCACTCAGCCAAGCACACACAGTCCAGGAGGTTCCTACAGGTTGTTGATGTCACCATCACAGGTGGTTAAGGAGCCATCAAGGAGAGGCATGCTGCTGAACCTTGTGATGACAAATAAATGTCTGGTTGGGGATGTGAAGGTTAGAGGCAACCTTGGCTGCAGTCACCATGAGATGGTGGAGTTCAAGATTCCGTGTGGAAGAAGCAGGAAACCAAACAGGACTGTGACCCTAGATTTCAGGCGAGCCGACTTTGGCCTCTTCAAAGATCTGCTTGGAAGAATCTCATAGGCTAGGATTCTAGATGGTACGGGTGCCCAAGAAAGCTGGTCAATCTTCAAGAACCACTTCCTCCAAGATCAGAACTATTGGAACTACTCAAGGAGAAGAATGAACTCTATGGAAGGTGGAAAAAGGGCCTGGTTGCTTGGGAAACGTATAGGAACAACACCAGAGTATGCAGGGACAAAACCAGAAAGGCCGAAGCCCTTTTGGAATTAAACCTGTCAAGGGAAGTAAAGGAAAACAATGCTTCTTCGAGTGCATCAGCAACAAAAGAAAGATTAGGGTAAAACGTGAGCCCACTGACAAACGAGGAGGGTGCCCTGGTGACAGAGGATGCAGAGAAGGTGGAATGAATGCCACCTTTGCTTCACTCTTCACAGCCAAGGCTGGCCCTCAGGAAGCCTAGTCCAGCAAGGATAGTAGGACAGTCTGGAGAATGGAGGACTTTTCCTTGGTGGAGGAAGGTTGGGTTAGAGACCTCTTAGGCAAGCAGGACACCCATGAATATATGGGACCTGATGGGATGCACCCACAAGAGCTGAGGGAGCTGGCTGGTGTTATTGCTAAGCCACTATACATCATTTTCGATCAATCATGGAGGACAGGCAAGGTGCCTGAGGACTGGAGAAAGGCCAGTGTCACTCCAGACTTCAAAAAAGGCAAGAAGGACAACCCATGAAACTACAGCCTGGTCAGCCTCACCTTCATCCCTGGAAAAGTGATGGAACAACTCATCCTGAATGTTGTTAGTAAACACATGAAGGATAAGATGGTTATCAGGGAATTCAACACGGATTCACCAAGGCGAAATCCTGTGTGACCAACTTGATAGCTATCCATGATGGCATGACTGGCTGGCTAGATGAGGGAAGAGCAGTGGATGTCATCTGTCTTGACTTCAGCAAGGCTTTTGACACTGTCTCACACAACATCCTCATCAGAAAGCTCAGGCAATGTGGCTTGGATGAGTGGACAGTGAGGTGGATCGAGAGCTGGCTGAATGACAGAGCCCACAGGGTGGTGATCAGTGGCACAGAATTGAGTTGGAGGCCTGTGGCCAGTGGAGTTCCACAGGGATCAGATCTGGGGCCAGCCTTGTTCAACATCTTCATCAATGGCCTGGCTGAGGGGACAGAGTGTACCCTCAGCAAGTTGGCTGATGACACCAAACTGGGAGGACTGGCTGATTCCCCAGAAGGCTGTGCTGCCATTCAGCAGGATCTCGACTGGCTTGAGAGTTGGGCAGAGAGGAACCTCATGAGGTTCAACAAGGACAAGTGCAGAGTCCTGCAGCTGGGAAGGAACAACCCCATGCACCAGTCCAGGTTGGGGGTCGAACTGCTGAAGAGCAGCTCTGCAGAGACCTGAGAGCCCTCGTTGATAACAAACTAAACACAAGCCAGCAATGTGCCCTCGTGGCCAAGAAGGTCAATGTCATCCTGGGATGCATCAAGAAGAGTGTGGCCAGCAGGTCAAGGGAGGTTCTTCTCCCTGTCCACTCTGCCCTGGTGAGGCCTGGAGAAGCAGAGACTGAGTTGGGACCTCAGTAATAATTAAAGTGTATGTCAAGGTGATGGGGCAACAGTTTTTTCTGTAATGTCCAGTGACAGGACTAGGGGCAATGTACAAAAGCTGTAACACAAAAAGTTCCACTTAAGGAAAAACTTCTTTCCTGTGAGGGTGAGGAAGCCCTGGCACAGGCTTCTCAGGGAGAGTGTGGAGTCTCCTTCTCTGGAGGTTTTCAAAATCTGCCTAGATGCTTTCCTGTGTGACCTGATCTAGGTGGACCTGCCTCTGCAGTGAGGTTGGACTAGATGATCTCTAAAGGTCCCTTCCAACCCCTGCTGTTCTGTGATTCTATGTGATTCTGTGATTCTTTAAGGTAGTACAATACAAAAGGACCCTCAGAGACCACGATATCCATGGGCAGTGGAGGCAGCATTATATCTTTGAAAGAGACGAAAGCTCACCCTGGATGCAGGGTGAAGAGGAACAGAAAGAAGTACGTCCCCTTTTCACTGCCCACATGGCCACCCAGCAGGACTGTTGCTCACCTGAGCTGCAGCAGAACCCTCCACCCAGAGTCACCATTCAGGCCCAGGGGCAATCCACTTGCCAAGAGCCCCTCCCCAAGGTCAGGCAAGTGACTCTTCAGCATTTAGCCACAAGCTGCAGACATTGAAGCACTTTATGCTTCATTTTAGCATTATGAGGATGAAAACCTGGGACATCCCTCCAGATATTACCTCCTCCCAGCTGATGTACTCAACAGCATATGAACTCCTGCCAACCTGTGAGGCTTTCCAGTATGCTATCTTGTTAGGTTGATGACGTCTTGTTAGGTGGGTGCACTGTGCTGCCAACAGACCAACCACAGCACCTACTGCAATCCTCTGCAGCCCCACCCTTTCAGGAACTTGCCATTGATCCAGTAACACCTGGTCAATTCCAGGTAGGTGATGGAATAAACTGCAAGCCATCAATAGTACATAGCCCACATTGAGGCTCAAAAGCACACGTGTGGAGATCTCTCCAGGCACAACCAGCAAGGTGCCTCTTATCCAGCCTTTACAAACAGCCAAGCAAGGGCTCATATGGATCATCTCACCACCATGCACTTTTTGTGAGTATGGGGGAAGGTTTCAGTTGTACTGCGAGAATGCAATTTGCATACCTCAGTTCTTTGGGGAAAACAATGAACAACTAGTTCAACATGCTGCCAACAGAAATAACATCACCACCTATTTTCATAGTTGAGAGTAAAAAAAAAGGTCAGGGAGATTAAAACCCAAAGGTCATCCACCCTGAGCAAATTCCCCCAGAGACTACCATGGAGCTCAGAAAAAATGCCATGCTCTGTTCTAGCTATCAGCACCGGGCACTATGAGCAGTGCCTCTGCATGATCTCTACAGAGGGGCAAGCGGCAGGACAAGAAGTGTGGTTGTGTTTCTGTATCCCATGTGAAGGAAATCAGAGGTGTAACACTGTATTTGAGCACACTGTTCTGTAATGGTACTTGAAATGCTCATGAGTAGGGACATTGAGAAAACTAGAATGGGTGTTAGAGGCTAGGATCAGAGCAGAGGCCCAGTACTGAGAGAAGCAGAGAGCTCAATCTGTTTAGCTCTTCAAAATGAACTAAATAGGCCATGATTGCAGTGCTAAAGCACCTCCAGAGGAGAGAAAACTCTGGATCCTGAAAGCCTGTTTAGTCAAGCAGAGAAAGGTACAATGTGAACCAATGGCTGGAAATCGGTGTTAGATATTCACAATGACTTTAAGAATAGCTATAAAATTGAGGAACTAACCATTTGGTGTGAGGTATCAAGGACAAACATCTTTAGATCCCTTCTGGGAGAGCAAAGATTGGCTTTTCCATGCAGTGGCATACATGCTATCAGGGCAATGCAGGGAAGTTTCCACTCTGACGTGCCCTTCTCACCTTGGATTTCCTTCCCATTACACTCTATGGGAAATGACTGAGGCTAGGCTGCTCAGGAGCACTGCTAGCAAGCCTCTGGCCATTGCAGCCCATTGGAGGAATTTTCCGTTATACCAGATCATATCCTTCGGGGGAATTTTTTTGTTTCATTTTTTTCTCCTCCTTTCTTTTTAAAAAAAGGAAAAAGCATCTCCTGAAGCCCTGAAATCTTAGCCATGTTGGTCTTTTCCTCATGGTTCTTGCTATGTTTTCCACACTTCTGCTCTTAGGAGAGCAAACCTCCATTCCTGGTTCAGACCTGTAGTGTGAGAGAAGGACACCTTCAGCTAATTTACATCTAAGTGAGCATTTGTCAGAGTAAAGACTAATGGTCTTACTGTGCAAAATGGCTCCCGTGGCAGTACTAATCAATACTGGTTTGACGGATTGCCTGCCAGGAGTCTTTGAGGCACATTAGCTGCTAGACTTTCTGCTTGCTCACTGCTTAACAAAATAAATACAGATGAATCATGGTATTTAACATAAAACTCCAACTCAGAATCAAAGCTGTTTAAAATGCACAGTGGTTTGCCCCACTCTATCCTTGCTTTGCCTTTGCTCAGGAAGAATGTTTAGTCCTGGTTCTTCTGGAACAGGCATAAGGTTTGAATGATAACCATTCCACCAAGGACTGCCCCTTCCTCTGCAACCTGTGGTTACATTCCTGACATAGCACTCTATTCCTCATTGCCCCCCCAAAGCAGGAGCCAGTGGAGGAAGAAAGAATTGAGATGCATGCCTGAGTGGATGATGGGAGGGTGATATTTCACATATGCCTTTCTTAGCTGCTGTGATGCAAACGTACAAACTGTTCCCTCTGCTTCTGTGCCTATTGTGCTACTAATCTGTGTGAGAGCTCCTACAGCTGAACTGTCTCCACCTGCAACTGCATCTGACTTGAAACTAAAAGAAGCAACAGAGAGACATATTTTGCAGAAGTACTTGGCTTCTCAGTGATCAAAAATAGGTGTTTGGCTCCCTAGAAATTTGTATTTCTATTCAGAAACATAGTTGATTGCTGACTTTTTTTTATCTGGCTTTTAAATGGATAACACTTTTCTTGAAACTCTATATGCCTACACCCCACTAATAGCCTTGGAAAGGGTGAATAATCATAGCAGCAACTTTTCTTGGCCAAAGAGGAACATCAAGCTCCATCTAGCAAATTCTGCCCCCTCTCTTATCTTGTCAACCCCATCACCACCCTGCAGCACAACTCAGACGATTGGGTGGGAAGCTTGAAGCAATGCAGAATCCATTTCTGGGCTCTGAGCAATGATTCACAATTTGCTGACACTGAAACCAGCAAAAGGCCTAGAGGCCAAGGCCTGGGACAAAGGATGGAGATGCCAGTGTTCCTCTCATGCATCCCCTGGTTGCCACTGCACTCTTCATGAGCTTTCCCTCATGCCTGCTGCCTTGTCCTGGGAGCCGGGAGCACTTGCCAGGCTCCTCTGAGCCATACTCCAACACAGCACCAAGTTTCTAGTCCATTCTTCTTCCTCTGAGCCATACTTCTTCACAGCACTGAGTTTCTAGCCTTTCAAACCCATTCTGCATTTCAAGACACCCCTGTGGCAGATTTCCCTTGCCTCTCCTAGACTATCATCTCTTGGGCTGTGACAGGCTGTGACACACCTTGGCAGCACATTTTGGGTTCTCCTCTGTTGTGTTTCTGGGGCTCCTGCCTTTTCCTCTCCCTCCTCAAGGGCATCTGTGGCCACAGCCACTGATTCCTCATCCCTGTCATGCCAGACAGGCCAGTGCAGCCACCCAGACTGGACATGAGGCTGTCCCCTGCCGCTGGAGAGCATTGCTCACAGCTGCTGTGACTCCTCTGACTCCTCCAGCAATGCAGCCCAGGCAAGGGCCTGGCAGGGGACTTGCTGTGGTCTCTGTCCCTGCCTTCTTGGCAAAGTATGGAAGAGGTTTCCCAGTAGCCCTACACAGGGTGCTGCTAGTGGGAGAGCTTACAGGGAAAAATTTAAGGACTGGCTGGAGAATGGAGAAGGCTGTACCCCAATAAGCTGGGCTCAGATGAGACCAGACAACATCTTGGCTAGAGGGCACTGTAGAGAGAGCCCAGGTACTGGTAGAGAGAGACCAGGTGGCCACAGAAAACCATCAGGCAAACAGTGAGGTCTGGCAGCTAAGAGGGGCTGCACCTTGTTGCAGCTCAGGGTTTCGGAGCAGAGCACTGTATACTGTGGGGCAGCAGCAGGACACAGAACCTGGCTGTTCTGGAGGGCACGCATGCACAGAGCAGGGGGGGCAGTGGCATCTTGGAAGCAGTCAGAGAAGAAATCTGACTTGGAAAAGGGAAGCTTCAGACACAGCTCAGCTCCACAAAGGAGTAAGGGAGACTTTCAGCTTGAAAATTCTCCCTCCTCACCCCCTGCCTCACTGCCGTCTGGGGATGCACATGGAAAGTGGATAGCACTGGGAGAGATCAGAACTACACAATTATTGCTGTGGTTGTTGGGAGTTCTTGAGGCTTTGACAGCACCACAAATACCTTAGGACTACAATGCACATGTCAGGAACACAACATCACGGCAAGCATGGCGTGTTGTTTTTTCAAGTGAACACTAGTTTACATAGGCACCAGGTCGATCTCTTGAAATCTTTCCATCAAGGCTTTCCTACTTCAAATGTATGGGAACCACAGGGTGACACTTCCTGGCACCCTTTGCAAAGGCTGGGACTTACCACATGAGAGCACATAGCACAGTCAGGCAACTCGTCTGGTGTGATGACTGTTTGGTGCCAATAATAATAACTCCATTCACTGCTTTGCAGGCTGAGCTGCGTTGACCTAGCACATTATGAACAAGGTCATTTCTGGCCTTTAAAACTGGGGACTATTTTTTGTTTTCATTACCCAAGGAAAAATCTTGCGCTCACAATACTTCCTTACAGTTTTGGTAAATCCTTCCATTTTCAGTATCATTGTCCCTCCTTTTTAGCTTTGCTATAATCTAACATATCCATGTTTAATAATTTCTGTGTTAGCAAATTCTTCAAATTATACATAGAAAATTAAATAACAGAGAATAACTTGAATATTTCATATTAAAACTAAATGTTTTATGAATGCTTACAGAATCAAATTAATAAGGAGACTTGGACAGTGCTATATGATTCATGCAGTGCTTAAGTAGGAAAACGGGCTAGTGCTTAGGGTTGTTTGAAGTTGTGCTTTCCTTTTCTTACCTGGCAGAGTGGAGGCCACTGCCAGGGCAGAGCTAACCTCCACCCTCAATCACAGAAGACTCTCTTTTTGTTTATCATGCATAGCAGCAGTTTAAGAACAACTAACAGCAACAACGTTCTGACCATGGGCAAATGGCCATAGTGTGCCTCTGTCTTTGTCTTTGTTTATCTGTTTTCCCTAACTATTTTGTCTGCTAATCTTCATGCTCTGCAGCCAGCCATTGCATTCTGACCCTATTAGCATTTAACGGCAAAATTTTCAATAAACTTCTTGCCTCTGAATTTTAGCTTGGGTATAGACCTTTGGACCAAAGCCACAGTCTGTAGGCTTGAGAAGCTTACATATTACTTAGCACAGTAGCACTCCAAACTCAGGAGGTGACTGTAGCACAGGTAACTACATCTGTCCAGCTCTACTGCTTGGTCTGAAATGGGTTCTATACTGAGCTAAGACAGCAACATATGTATGCTATAGCTCTTGGTCATAATTGCAGAGGTTCAGCCAGTTGCAAAATTGTCTCTAATGGCAATTCAGAACTAAACAAGCTGAGAGCGAAAGTGAAGGAAGATACCTAGAAGGGGTGATCTTCATAAAGGAGGTGAGGCTGTCAGAGTACTCAGCTAAAAATGGAGCATAGCACAAAACAATACATTGCCTTTTCTGGGAGAGGGGAATTCATCTTCCATGTGGGCTCAAAAACTCCTGGGTGACCGCATTACTTTGACTATACATGCTTAATTTTCCACGTAGAAGACAATGGCTTGGGGAGAGGATACATATGATGTGATCAGCTGGCACAACAATAAAGACACTGAGGGGCACAGGTAACCATGGTACTCCAATGAGACAATGCTACCAGTAGTACCAGTAGCCAAAGAAATGTGGTGTTTTCTCACACCAAAAGAGATAAGAGAGGTGTTTCATCACAGACAAAAGAGGGACAGAAATAACTGTAGGTGCATTTTGTCATTCAAGGTGGGACGGTGCAAGGACTGCAGAAACTCCACAGGCCTCAAAGCATACCTGCTGAGGAAAGATGGAATAAAAATTGTACTTTCAACAGGAGGTATGTGAATGGACAAAGAGGGGTATGGGTTTTGTTTTTCTTTCTCATTTTAATGTCCTTCATCAAAGGAATGGAATGGAATGTGAAACCTTGAAAACCCATCACACAGGGGTAGATTTCATTCTCTTTACTTTTTTGGTTTTTTAAAGCCATTTAGATGAGCGATGGATCAGTGCAAATTTACAAGGGAAGTTTTCTAGATTTGCCACTGCAGCAAATCTACAGTTCATTGCCCAAAAAAACTCATTTGTCAGCTGACGAAAGCCAGTAGATACCTCTTGCTGTAGCACCTGAGTGATCTTTCCTTAACTCTGCTGGAGCTGCTATCAGTTACCTATACCATGGTTTCACATCCAGAATTTCTCAACTCAAACTTCTCATGCTGGAATCAAGTGGTTATTTAAACACCTCAGATTCAAGTAATCAGCCTTGGTGAGTCAGGGGGAAAAGACCGATTGATCACATCTGTGACTCAAAGCCAAGTGCACATTTTAACAAGCTAAACTGTCCCTAGGGCTCATAAAACACCTTGCCAGGCCTTTTGTGATTTGCATTAAAGTCATAGCAGTCTCTGTAAGCAAATCAGTTTGCAAATCATAAAGGTTAATATTTATTACTATTGAACATACACAGCTGAATCCCATGCCCTGGAGTGTTTAAATACTATAGGCAAAATAGGACACATGCAGCTCTTGCCTTAGTCATCTCCTGGAGAAGCTGAGACTGAAATCTCCCGGCACCCTGGACACAGAGGCAGATCATGGCCAGTTCATGCTAGAGCTGGCACCAGAAGGTAGCTCCTACCCAGAGGTCCAGACCCTTCTCAGTAATCATGAGAGGCTGAGACCCAGCCTGGATTTTCAGCACAGGAGAGCCCCTCTGCATGACTTCTAAAGCTCCTAATGCTTGGCTAGGAGGCCCTGCCAATCAGGCTGCACACTGAGCTAAATATCAAGACACATCTGATGAACCAGAAGCCCAGCGAGAGTCCAGAGGGCTACAAAATAACTCTAGGAATTCATTTACACCAGATTTTATAGAGAGTTTAAGAAGAATTAGCTAAAGATGTGAAATAAATTGTTGAGGGTTTCAGCTTGCATGTTCATATTTAGAAAAGAGATTTGGCTTGCCTCACTCCAGAAGCTATGCTTCTGAGTCGAGATGCCCACACAAAATGTTCAGCACAGTGCTCCTCTCCTATTCTAAAGCAGTTACCTTGCTTGAGGTGTAGCTATCCAGTCAAGCCCTTTGTGGTGGCATCAGCTCCTGTGGAAGTGGAATAACCTTGAGTCACAGCAGAGATCAGCCATTTTTCTCCTGAAAAGTGTCCCCACCCCATGCGTGCTGCAACTTCCAAAAGGCTGGTCAGCTCATCTTGCCTTCCTGGCTGTGTGCTGCCAAGCCCTAAGGAAATGATGAGAGACAAAATGAAAAGTTGGTGAACACACAAGTCAGTATAAACCAATGGTGTCCACCATGACAAGTAGGCACATATCCTGGCAATGATGCAACAGTCCCCAGCATTCACAAAGAAGGCAGCAGAAGTGCTGCAGCTGTAAGTCTCAAGCAGCAGGTTGACTTAGAAAGCCAGTGTCCCACACTCCCCAGCTCCAGTGGAGCCCAATGCTCCAGGTTGGAGAAGGGCAGTATAGCAAGGCTACGCTTCTCAGAGGAGCTGTTGCAGATGGAGCTGCTGGTAAGGCAGAAGTGGGACCAAGAGCACGTACCTTGTTGGCTGTCTGGGCCCTTCACATGAGAGGGTTTTCTATCCACCTGCAAAAATTCCCTTTGCATTGTTGTAGCGCAACATTTTTTGTCTCACCAGTACCTTCACTCCACTCAGAGGATTACATGCTTACCTGCAGGTGAACAAGAGGTTATGTACCATGAGTAACTGCCTCTCTGGCTTTACAGTTCTTCCCAAAGTTGGAGGTTCATGAAACAAATCGAACGGGGGATGGTCAAAAAACTAGCCTGCCAGGAGTTTGGAGAGAACAAGAATGCAGCAGCAAAGGAAAACAAAGCTCTCCAAGGTCTCAGTGTACTGGGTCCCCATCATCTGCCTACATTTTGCCCACATACGGTTTAATCAGCGTAAAAAGGAGCCTGGCTCCCTGCCAGTGAGAATGTGTATTCTGACAAATTGTCTACAGTGCAGTCAGAAACTGCAGCTAAACAGAAAGAGCACTTCTTTTTTTGGTTAGGTTTGTGTGTGTGTGTGTATGTGTGTTTGTGTGTATGAGCTTTTTTTTTCCTCTTTGAAGTAATTACAACCTCTAACTGCCACCCACATCTCAGTTGCCTGAGAAACGCAGCGTGGGTATGGCTGTGGTAATGGGGACCTGGGTTTTATACCATACTTGCTATCATTGGCTAGCTGCAAGGCCCCCACAAAACAGTCCCAGCAGGATGTTTTAGCCCAGACACGGAGAACACTCTGGCCATAGGCACAGCCCACTGCAAGTTCCTGCCATGGTGTGCATCTCTATAGAGGAAGCCAAGGGTGCAGTAATCACTATCTTTATTACTCCAGTAATAAAGCTGGTAATGGCCCTGGCTCCAACCACCCTAATCTCAATACTTACGGGATGTCACCGGTCAGGTGGGAAAGGAAGTAATGTGCACCAAGAGCTGGGTATCACAGTCACACTTTTGGTTTGACAGGAGCATTCTCTACACCAATCTGTACAGCAGCATACCGATCATCACCTTCACAGAATCACAGAATCTTAAGGGTTGGAAAGGACTTTGAGAGATCACTTGATCAAAAACTCTTTTTCATATATCTGCTGAAGACTGTACCCACAAACATCTTGCTTAACAAGTCCTGATTGGAACTACCCTGGAAGGAGAAAGTGTGCCTTTTTACACTGGAAACCTAGGCAGAGAGGATAAGGTTGCTTAAGCTGACTAAAAATATTAACCTTCCCAAAGAGGTGACAGAGCACCTCTGCTGCACGCTTCTAAGCTCAGCATGAACAGGTGAGGCAGATCGGAAACTTATTTCTGGCTGAAAACAGACATTTTCTTGTAGCTGGGAAGAAAACAACCATGCACCCACCCTCCAAAACCCAGGCATTTTGAACAATCTTTGTATAGTGGCGAGGGAAAAATGGGCTTCAAGCTGGTTTTGAGGATTTTTTTCCTGCCCTTTCCAGCAAAGCCACTATGCATCCAGCAGACAGCACAGAGACACAGGGATGCTGCTTTCAAGCTACAAAGCATAGGAAGGAATATTTATCTTGGCTAACTCTGAGCAGTTTTTTTCCTGAAGTCCAGCACACAGCATGACTCCCCTAAGCTATAGAAGCCCTGATAGTGTTCAAAGTGCCTCTGCAAACACTGGGAGAATGAGAACTTTTCACCTAAAGAGCACTTGGACAAAGGGAGGAGTTTGGCAACCTTCACAGGTGGCTACTCCTTTCTTAATAATGGATAGCCTTTTCCAAGTAGTAAATGAATCTGTCGACTCTTCAGTTTCCTCCCATCCTTTTTCCTTATAGTCTTGTTCAGTTTTCTTCTTGCCTCCAGCTTTCAAAAAATTCCTTGTTGCTCTCCTCTTGGGCAAATCCTTCTTGCCATCTTCTTTTCCACAGGCTTTTCAGTCCCTGGTGCTATATTCTGCTTTCTTCTCCAGTTTTCTAGCCATCTGTACAATACAGTACATTTCACCTACATTTCTGCACAGATAAGGGCCCACCCGTGCCTTTACATACGCAGAACAAGTAGTACTTGTTCTTTGAGAAAGCATGATGCTTGTACCTTATAAAAGCCTGCCCCTGAGATTCTAGTTCAGAGACTTTGCCTTCCTGATAGGTCCTTCCTACTGTCACTTCTGCATTCTCAAGACTTATCCTTTTTAGCTTGTATCTTGTGGTCACTGGCAGAGCTCCTACATAATTCAAATATTTTCAAGTATTCCTACAAATATACTTGCAGTTATCTAAGTCATTAAACTTGTGGCTGAAGCAAGTTAAGATGAGGCAGGAACTGTGCCAGGGCCTTTCTCCTCATCTAAATGTTATTTCAGGAAGCAACTCCTTCCATTTAGATTGCAAGGTCAAGATATGATTGATTTAGGAAACTACAGTGGTGATTAAGTGACACATTTCTAAGAAACTAGTCCATCTATTAAGTAATCAATATACAGATTATCAAGCAAACACACCACTGCTGCAAATCTGCAATTGCACTTTTTTCCCCTCTGTTACACACAATTACAAAGGTGTTAATCAAACACTCTTAAATCCTATTACACACATCTACAGGGCAAGGGGTAATGGGATGAAGCTGGAACAAAAAAAGTTCCATTTAAATATAAGAAAAAACTATTTCACTGTGAGGGTGAGGGAGCAGTGGCACAGGCTGCCCAGAGGGGTTGTGAAGTCTCCTTCCTTGAAGGTCTTCAAGACCCGCTTGGACATGTTCCTATGTGACCTGATCTAGGTGACCCTGCTTCTGCATGGGAGTTGGACTAGATGATCTCTAAAGGTCCCTTCCATCCCCTACCATTCTATGATTCTACTATTCACTTACAAATCCACCACTTTTCTCTCCCTACATGAGTGACACCAGGGTGGAAATCTATCCTTCTGCAGTAGACACTCTCATATCAAGTTTTTCATACACTGACCTGATGTCAAGGCCAACAGGGAGTCCTTCCAGTTCGGATCTGCAAGTCAGAGTCACTGTCATATGTAGGCACCTGCACTCTCCCTTTCAGAAGAGTTCCCATTGCTTCTACTTCTGGAACAATCATTTTGCCACTCTCAGACCTCCCTTTTTTCTGGCCAAGCTCCTCTCTAAGACACAACACATCCTTTTTTACTTTTTCCTCACTGGTACAATTAATCAATCAATTTTACCTGAATTGTCTGGTCTTTCCAAAGTTGCTATGGGCAAGACAATCTTGGCCTTCCACAGTATTACTGACATACCCTGCCTGGGTACACAAGACCAAAACTTTCCCCAAAATTTCCACTTCATAATAGCAATACATTACCTCACACGTTCTCTGAAGCAAATTAGCCCACTTAGCCTTGATTCCTCCACCTCATTCTAGTTTTTGCATCTTGTTGGAAAGAGTGGCTCAGCAAGACAAAGGCCCACTTCATCTACATACTCAATATACCCAAAAACTGTGGAATGGACCATAAGAGATGCTGCCCTAAAATGAACATGAACATGACAGCAAGCCCAATGGCTAGCTGTTGTGCAGTGGTTCATGTTTGCTAGGCCCTTTTTTATTTCTGGCAGAAGCAGCTAGTATAGCGTCTGGCATAACTTCTTTTGAGAAACATCAATTTAGCAACAAACATGGAAAGAAAGAGACAGAATATGCAATGGCTTGACAGATGAAAACCTGAGTCATCATCATAACATTCCTCTTCAAGCTCTACCTCAAAAGCTACTGAGTATTTATGCCCTTTCCTTGCCATTTAGGAAGCTCCTGCAGCACATCATGCTCTGCTGGTAAGAACTTTCTTCTCATTTCTGATCTAGAGGCAGACATGACAATTTCAGACCTAGTTGTACTTTAATTCTGGGCTAAGTCACTCTCTCATGCTACATTATTCATAAATAGCCAAAGAGATGTGTAAGTTCTGTAGACTGTGGAGATTTCACATGCGTACACAAGCTAGGTGTTTCAAGCTCCCTTGATAATTACATTCTGTACTTGGTAACATGGATGGAAAATGGACAATGAAGAGAATATAAATGCATCTGTCTTTTACTTTGCACCTGTCCTGTCATTTTGTTCTAGTTTAATGCCTTGCAAGCAACGTGATGTGACTAATGATTCCAAGCAGAAAATCAACAGAAAGTGCTCAGAGTTGACATTGCCAGCTAGGAAGAGAGAAATAGGAAAAGATGTGGTGAGCAGGACTGACATTAACATTCACACACAGTTAAAAGATTCATCCGGGCTTAGAGAAGGCATTTAATACATCTTTGTAAAACACTCCTCAGTCATCCTTGCCAGCACTTTGTTTAGCATTTTCAAAAAACATGTACTAATCCGGGAGCCAAAATCTTGGAACCAAAACCTCTGAGTGCTTTAAGTAACCAGGATGGAACAGCAACGAAAAAAATCTGACATTCCATGGCATAGTGTGCAAAAAATAAAGGGTATCACTTTCTTCGGTGCTGGATGTTTTGCTGTTCATCTAAAGGCAACTTGGTAAGTCTCTGGGAGGAAAAAATATATAGAAGCAATTATCTCAAGGTAGTCAAACATTCATGGAGGTCTTGGTATGAAAAAAGCTGTCTTCTTTACTGCTGTCTCCAAACTCCCAGCCCTGCTGTAAAGCTTCCAGCCCTGTTGTAAAGCTTCTCCATGCCTCACCTGGTATTGGACACACGTTCCTCTTCATTTGTCCTATTTCTGACTCCCCACACAGTAGCCTATCTTCCCACCTTGATCCATGTAAAAAATAAGAACTGCAAGCACAAGGCTGTTTACTCTCTGTGTGTTGTACAGCCTGTTTCCTTTCACTTTGGATACCCATCGTTTCTAACCTGCTCCCACCTCTTTCTGCCTTACCCCTTTCTCTTCAGCACCCACCTTTCCTGCCTCTCATGGGTCCTTGCTTGCCATCCACCAGGCCAACAGCAACTGCCAGCCTACCTCATAAAAAATTTAAGGTCAATTCCCAATCATTTCTGGCCTGCTGCTTGCTGCAGCCTCCCTGTTCCAACCCATGTGCTGGTAAACCCATTTTTAACTCATTCATTCTCTTCCTGGTGCCTCTTCACAGCTAAGTCAGGGTAACTCTTCAGGTTGCATACCCTGCAGCAGCCTGGAAGGGAAGCCACCTCTTGTAGAGGTGTGTAAGGAGGAGAGACATGCTCCAGCTGCTGTGAGCTGGTGGGCCTGCAGAACCGCTGGCCTCTACACTTACTCCAGCCACACGCCTCCCTGCACTGCCTTCTGTAGGAAGTGTTTGCTACGTATCCGTGTGGGGCCATGCTGGCCTCTGCCCTGGCAGAGGTACTTGGGCTCAGGCTGTGTTTCTATAAGGTACACAGTACACGTGCCCTCCCATTCATGAATTGAGCTTAATTGGTCTGTAGCTTCCCTTGAGCAGGACACCCAGATGCTGCTGTGGGAGCTCGCAAAGCCACCTGCACGTTCTTAATCATAGGAAGCAATGGTACAGGCTCCAATAAAAAAGAAACAAAACACCAAACGACATTAAACTGCAGAAGATGAAATACATTTGGTTTATTTCTTTCTAAATTTTGTACATATACATATATCATTATACATATGTGAGATCCTTCACTAGGGTTACTTGATTTCAATTACAGAAAAAATTACTGGGAAGCTTGCAGGCTCTCTGTTGCCCGTAAGCAACATTTATTCTAACTTATAAAAACACAGAGGAACAGAGTTATAGTCAAGAACATGGACACAAGAGATAAGTCTACTTTATATCTCACAGTTTCAATACATCAAAGGCAAATTATTTGTCTGTATACCATAGGCTTACTTTATCAGCAATGATAAAATAGAGGAAAATATTTATATACAGTCACCTCAAGTGAAAAATAAAGCAATGTAAACTTAAAATTCCAAAATATTATTTTAAATGATATAACAATATCCCCAAAAGTCCTTCTTCCAAGGGGAAGAGGACGGATTAAGTGCCTTCATTTATCAGGAAATGAGCATTCTAGTACCAGTTACATGAAGCAGAATAAGGGAGGGCATCCTGTGGTACCTGTAGAAAGGAGTGACAACTCTGCTTCAGGAAAGCATCTCTGTGTAAGGAAGTACATGTTTAAGTCCTTGTCGACATCAGCAGCACGTGGAATCATCTTTCTTGAACCAGGGCTTGACTCAAGTCTGTTCGCTCTGACTCTGACAACTGAGGAGCACACTTTTCTGGCTGTGTGTGTTCCCAGGGATGAAACAGTGTGCCCTGGCGGTAAGACAGCCTCAAACCTGAGGCAATGACCACCCCAAGAGCCAGAGCAGCAAGTTTCACACTGCTGGAAAAGACTTAGTGATTACCTTAATGCTGCTTCACAGCAGAACAAGGAGGTACCACAAGGCAGTGAGACCAGGATGGTGCTTCTAGTGCACTGCATGAAAAACACTCTAGCGACTCAGTGATAATAGTAAACTGAGACCAAGGTCATCAGAAAGAAGGTTCTTACACTTGGAAAATGGCATAGGAGGCCACCTGAAGGAAAAGTCTTGCAAGGACTGCTGTCAGGCCCTATAAGGTTAGGTCTCCACATAAGATGCCACCACTAACAAGAGTTACTCTTCCCACACAGGTACCACGCAACAATGGCTGAAACTTCTCGGCCTACGGGAGAGCAACACTGCAAGAGTTCAGGTGGGAAGCAAACAGCCCTTCCTAACTTCAGATGCCACAGTGCTTACCCTGATCTTTGCACTACATTGCCATGGGAGGCAGGTAACCCAGGGAAAAGCTCAGCGCCTCAACAAAGATGGTGGCTCACCTGCAGCAAGGCAATGGGGATGGCCCTCTTTGCTTCATCCTGAGCTGCAAGACACAGGCTTCACTGAGGCTGCTCAAATGCTTCAAGGTGGCTGTGTAGTAAGAGTTTTGTGACATCAGCTAAGAATCCCACTCTCAGGTGACACTCTCCCTTTCTGGGGATAACGCAGATAATGGTAGTGTTGCCCTGACTAGAGCGCACTAGGAAAACCCACTGGGTTTCCTTATGTCTTTTCATGTACACCAGTAACTTGTTAAAAGGTTCAAGCGTCCCAAGAGAAACCTTTGGGAGGCATACAAAATGCCCAAGAGAGATATTTCAGCCCTGTTGCTCTTCTTTCTCTGCTGATGAGACAGACACTCTTCTAGAAATCTGTACAGCTGCAGAAAGAAACCCTCACTACTGCTGTATGGCTGCTATCAGCAGGAGACATCACAGATGCCTGTCCTGCTTGGACACTTTTGGACATGATGTCCCCTTGCTGAATTTCCAGAGTGAGGTCAACATTTTGAGAAGTAAAGCTGTATTTTAGATCCCCAGAGTGTGATTTTCAGAAGTCAGCACAGATGCTCCTGGTGCAGGCATTGGCCAACAACAACAGAGAGAGTGTTAGCCCAGAATTAAGCTAGCAGAAAATCCCACCCCGTGATCCCGATACATGCCTTGGCTTTTGACATGCAGAACAACAGGCAGCTCCCAGCAGACAATACATGGAGATCAAGGCAGCTTGAGGGATACTCTAAACCTGCAAAAGCTCTGATGACTGTTTAACCTAATTTGAGAACAAGTAGAACAACAAGCCTCCTAACAAAGTTTGTAGCTGCTGAAGTGCTTTGATCAAATTAAGTCTCATAAAAGAAGAGCAGGCTTTGGAGAGTTGAGCCACAGAAGCCATACTATACCTTATGAAATACACACACATCTACAGGCATCACTTAAACATATCCACCAAGTAATGTACGCCTCAGATTGTACCTCATGTGAAGAGCAATGATTTTGAAGTTTTCAAACCACCAAAAAACTGTCTTATTTTAGCCAAGCTGTAATCCCAACCTTGAGCAGGAGGACACCGTAGTTGGCATGAATATGTACAACTCCTTTATAAAAAAAAAAAACCGACACAGACCACCCCTGTTCTCATCCTACGAGCTCTCAGAACTTGACAGCACTGAGCATGAGGTTTTTGTAAGTGTGTAAGTGGTTTAAGACTTGTTACCACCAACAGAGTTTGCCCTGTGCAGTGACATAGACTGGATCTCCCTTCTTTCATCACGAGGCCTAGGGCAGTCAGAGGGTTTTGCACCAAACAAGTCTCCATAGCAGCTCAGTTATCGCTGCTCTCTGGTTACACCAGGATATTTGCCTGGCCCAAGATGAAGCTGAAACCTTGTGTTTTGGTTGCATTTAGGCGAGTTACACATTAAAGTCCCTTCTAACTCTTACCATTCTACGATTCTATGACCCCTTCTACAGGCTGGCTACTAATTACACTGATTTGTGAGAGAAAAGTCCTGCCCTTGTAGTCTGTAGCAATGCAGTGAAAGGAATAAGTGATGTACTGTTTCTCGGTCCAAACAGACCACTGGCCTGTACCCGTCTGATACCTGGCACAGATTTCACAGCAGATGCCACGGCAGTTCGCTCATCACTTAAACATTTATAGTTTTTATGGAGTAGTTCATTGCTCAAAGGGAAGGACAGATGATGTTTGGGCTGACCTACATTTGCTCCTTCTGACCACGGGAGGAAAGTCAGGTCAATAAGCAGGATCTTTGGAAAAGCTGCTGCCTGCATTTGGCAAAGGAAATTTTCTAATAACTGACCAAAATGCAGCCTCAATGCAGCTAGCAAAAGGGATAAGCAAAGTACCTTCTCTCAGGAAGTGCTGCGCCTGCCTTCTTTCACCATTCAACTGGACACTGCCCACAGGAGAGCAGATGGCATCCCGACATATTTCCCTGGGACCTGTCCTCCTTGCTCTTATTTCAACCAGCCTCCTAACAACAGCACTGCAGCACCCTTGGATAAGGATGCTGCGTCACAAGGGAGAAGAGCAGCAGGTGGCAGGGAAGCTTTCTCCAGGAGCCGAGTGTGGGTGGGAAAAAGAAGACAGCACTTCTAGTTACCCCCAGCACTGAGGGCAATGCTTGACCATGCCATCTCCAACAGCTGGCCGGCCATGGAGGGTGGCACTGTCCTTCTTACTGTCCTCCTACAGTATCTTTTCCCTGTGTGATGGTGCTCAGCTTAGGTGAGGTATCTTTTCGCTGGAAGCTGAAAAAGACTCTTTCTGCTGGAGCAAACCTTCATTTCCCACAGGGTGAAGCTCCTTACTATACTACACTGGTGCTGTCAGGACAGATGAGAGGAGAAACTGGGCATACTAAAAATATCCTCTAAAAAGCACAACATGGAGACCAGCTCTTTCAAACAAATTTCTGAGACAGCTGCTTTGGCTCACCTCCCTAGGCAGCCTAGATACCAGGTGCTGGGAATGAACACTGAAGAGCTATGACTGTGCCCAGTGGAGAACACAACTGCCCTCTCAGAGTAGATGTGACATCCCAGAGCTTGGGAAGAGCAACACTGGGGAAAGCTTCAATGCAAGCTGGAAGATGCAAGCTTGAAAAAAGGTGTATGTACCGCCTCTGACTCTGCAAAAGCAGATGGTGTTGCCAACAACCAGAATGCCACCCCTCTGTGCTTGGGTGACATTGGTTGAAACCATCAATTTATTTATTTTTATAATTGTTTTTTTTCCATGCAGCTGCCAAAAATGCTGCAAAATGTATGACCTGATTTAGAAAGTACTCAATTCCTCACAAAACAGTGTCTCAAAACTTGTCCACAAAGCATGGTTTGCTTCTACCTCGAGACTTTTTTTTGGAAAGGAGACTAGGAATGTCACAAGTGTCTGGTTGGAGTGTGGGAGTGAAGACCCCACATTCCTGCCACACTACACTAGAGGATCACGGTAGCCTGATCTTCTCTGTCTTGCACCTCCCAGATATAACTGTGGCTGGAAGCGCAGGCTACCAATGAGCAGAATGAAAAAGCTGTTTACAGGGTTATCCACTCAACGCAGCACTGCTTCAGATAGGTGTTTTCAAGGCAAGACGGGACAGTCAAATTTTCTGGTTTTCTACAAGCACGGAAAGAAAAGACCTGTTATACAGAAGCAGCTGAGGTGCTAAGATGACAGACAGGAGCAGCTTGACAGAAAAGGAGGAGGAGCTGTCAAACTAACTGCGATATGGCCAAAATTTATTTGGGGATGGGGAATGCAGACATGGTAAGTGGTACACTGCCTGCAGAGAAAAGCCTTTCCCACTCTAAAGAACATGGCCAGCAACAACCCCACCACCTTTGACTTTCTCCACCACCACAACCACCTCCTCACTGAAGGGAATGCTCAGATTAAGCAAAAACCTCGCTCCCATGCTGGAAAAAGGCAAACATTTTGGCTGACTCAAACCAGAAGAACAACTAGTCTTGTTAACAGGAGGCAATGGAGCTGTGTAAAGTCACTGAATTATTCTGGTCTCTGAAGGTCTACCTAGTCCAAACTCCTGCTCGAGACAGGGCTGTGCTGAGCACTGCTCTCCAGGAGAGCCCCCAAATGTAGGCAGACCTCACCCTGGGAACAGACAGGATCAGAGGGAAAGCACTTCAGGGATGAGCTGTTACAAGCCCTCAGAAAGCTTCTGGTAACCATTTACAAGTCGCTGGCTACAGATGAAAAGCTGTCTGAGTTGGTGTTGCAGCTGAACAGCGTTCCCCCACAGCTCCGCTGCATTAATCACTCTGCTGGCTGACTTATCTCCCTACATTAATTAAAGACACAATATAAATACAGGATTTAAAAACTGCAGTTGTGTTCACTGGTCCATGCGTGATTTATCTGCCAGGCGCACACAAACACACAGTGGGCCCAGGGAGTCTCTTCCGCAGCCGCTGCTGAAGGAAAGCTGCCTCAAACCAGAGCCCTGAGTCCTGCTGACTCATGGAAGAGGGTGCAGGGTTGGCTTCAGCCCAGCATTTCACCTGCTTTGGCTGCTGAGTGAGGAGAGGGGGAGGCAATTGCGTCCTTCTCCCTCACCTCTCTGCTATTAGGTGTGGACCCAGCGAGGTCCTCTCCTGCCTCTCCTCCTGCAGCCAGAGAGAGACGGTCCAGCTCCTGAAGGGTGAGCAAACAGCAATGCTACAGAGCAGGACGGGTCCCTCCAGCACCTCTGTCAGCATCTTGAGAGGGAGGATGTGAGGAGTCACTGGCCACACCCTGCTCCTCTCCTTGCATCTCCATGCAGGCAGAGGCTTTGCCTGAGTGACACTTGCACTCTGCAGCAAGGAGGCTGATGGGGAAGGATTAACACCCCCCTGCATCACCAACGCAGAGGCTGGCATGCATACACACACGTTCACGTCTGCCTGCCAGCAACTCCTGCTTGCACTGAGCACTCCCAGAGAGCTGCTTCACTGAACTGAGTTCAGGTGCACAGCATGTCCCAGAGGAGGGCTGAAAACCAGCAGAGCATCCTTGCACGTTGCAACGGGAGCCCCCAGGTTGCTGAGGTCAAGTGCTGATCTCTGCTAGAGGCAAACATTTCAGCAAATAAAGGCAGAGTACTGCACAAAGCTGTCTGGAAGACTCAGCAGTGCCATCCTATGCTTTTACCATAGCATCAGTCGGAGAGGGGGAAAGCAAATTACAGTACTGCTTAGTAGATGATCCTAGACCCAAAAGGAGTCCAGGAGCCTTAGGTATTCACAACAAGACCACCTCTTTCTCTTGGCCTCTGAAATGTGCATTTCACATGAGTGTCTGGGATGCCTAGAATTTGTAAAGAAACAGAGCAAAATGACATTAGTTAAAACTTGAGCAGAACCTGAAAAATCCTCAGTGAACTACTCTGCACACCTCAGCAGTCTCAGCAAGAGTTCAACAAATGTTTAATGATTGAAAAACTGCATTTCCTAAGCCCAGATGAGACTTAGAAAAATATACTCTAATCCATTTACAAGTATATATGGAAATGGAGAATGAATAAGTAAATAAAAAAACCCCACACCTTTTTTTGCAGTTCACTTTTTGACTTTTCCTATTGCTTCAAACCATCTCTCCTCTGCCATGACTTTGAAGAGGAATTATCCAGTTTCAGCATCAAAGCTGGGAAATGCATTTTACAGGAATAATTTCTTTTTGAGCTCAGCAATTTAACTGCAGTCTACAGCAACCAGAATATTTTAAAAGGAGGGGGGAGTCGGGTGGTGAAAAAGTGAAATGTCACCTCTTTGCCTTTTAAAGCACTGCACTCCATAATCAGAAGAGATTTTAAAGAGGCCCTCTAAAATCTCATCTAGACAATCCTGTCCTGACAGCCAAGCAGGGCCCATTTTACAAATTTGCATTTTTTTTTTTGTTTGGTTTCTGCTGCATGCTTCCTAACACTATTTATGTACAACAGGACAAGTTTTCTTCACAGATGTGCATTTGGCATTCCCCAAGAGAATTTTTTCTTCCGTCTCTTCTGCTTGTTTGTTTTAAACCACCAGAGCATGATAAACAGCTGTAGGGATCTCCTGGCTTTGTTTCCTATCCACAAGCTGTTGATCTACCGCAGCTGATTAATTCAAACAATCCCTCCCAATGAGCACCACCACGAAGCTGTCTACACTGAGTCTCCTAACACAGCATGCTGCACCATGTCACTTTGGCCTTCACAGCAGAAGGCATGTCTCTTCTTCAGGAAGAGGACTGAACATTTGCTCTTGTAGCAAGCACGCACAGCTTCTAAAGCCTCAGCACTTGGGAAGTGCTGGGGGTTTCTGTCCAGGGCTTTGCAGTTTTCAGTGACATTGCCAGTGTTATAGGGTGAAGCTCCTGACTCGTAGCACAGAGTGGTCAGTCTCAGTCACAGGTATCAGAGGCCTGTGTGCCCCAGCAGCACAGCACACGTGGAAACGGTCCCATCTGGTTTTGCTGCTGGGCTGTGAATGCAGCCATCGATTTGCTCTAACACCTCCTGGCACCTGAGAGCGCAATGTCCTCGTTCCAGCTGGCGGTGAGCATGACACCGGGGAAGATGCTGTGCTGTGGTCCTTGGTCCTCAGCGGAGGCAAGTCACACAGTGCTTGCTAAGGTCTCCTCTCTGATTGCTCCCTGTCCTGCCCACTGAACTGGTAGTTCAGTATGTTAGGTTAATTGACTTGGGCCTCTTGAGACATCTAGCAGACCATAAATCCACTCAGGTGGTAATTTTTTTGATGTGTGGCCCTTTGGCTGCTTGGGCTGGAAACACCAGCACATCTCTAAAGAGTGCTTGTCTTGAACTTGATGTTTCTTTACGCATTAAGAATCAAATCCATCGGGAAGGCCATCCTGTACCAGCCACAAGAAACGGTAACAACAAGCAATTTTCAACTGGCCCTCAACATCGCCTCCTGAGGTGCTCCACAGGACAGGACCATTCCGTTACACTACTCTGTACGGGGAAGAGTGAGGCAAAACAGGAGAGACCCATCCAAGCTTGTCCAGTGGGCCAGTATCAAACATGAACTTAAAACCCAGGGTGTTAAGCACCATGTGAGCCAGCACTCTACACAGCCACAGTGCCACTCAAGTGAGAGGGGCTGGGAAGCAGCAGAAGGTATTTCTACATCATCTTTCTACTCCCTGTGCGTGAAGACTGCTGGCCACCCCAAGGGCCTGTGACACAAAAAGGAGGCTTTCGGTACAGAAAAGCTCTCCCCACAGTGGTCTCTCCCTGTTCCACACTCCCCTCTGAAAGCCTGGTGTGGGGTATGCAGGAGCTACAAGGCAGGCTGGGGGCCTGTGGGTGGAGGGTAGGATCTGCCACAGCTGAGGCTGCCTTGTGCTAACCTCCAGGCATAGAGCGACTAGGGCAGCATCAAACCTGGCCTGCAGTGAGGACACCTCTGCCCCCTTCTCCGATCTGCACCAGCCTCTTCCACCTATATGTCAGCCAAAGCAGGAAAACAGAGATGAGAAGAATCCTTTCCTGAAGAGAAAAGGCAAAGTGCTTTGTCACTAGCAGAGAAAACGTGAACACCTATCTGCACACCAACAAGGAAATTCCTGGAAAGGGGAGCATCAGGACACAATATATCATAAGGCTCTATATAGCAGCTAAGTGAGAGCGTATAGTTATAAACTACACAGAGGCCTTTCGTCTTTAAAATACAATGCTAATGGCTGACACCCACAGCAGCCTCTTCCACAAAGAAATCTGAAGCCCAGGTAGTCCCTCTGACTGGGTAATCCTTCATCTCCCTGGCTGCAGAGGCAGCATGGGTTTGGATACCCCTCAGCCTGCTAAACTCAGGAGAAGGCTCTTTGCTTGGCAGAAAGCAAACAAATTGTTCCAATGCTGCTACCCCAACATCGCCAGAGGTTTCCATTCCTTTACACTCACAGGTCCAGGGTCAACACAGTAACAACAAGCAACAGTGAGTACTTACTGTAACACCCGCTGCTAAAGTACTGGTACCAACACACTCTGCATCATCAGGAAACCAGTGTTCCCAGCACCCGAGGCTCTCACTAGCCTTCGGCACCTGCCTGCTCACACAGCTCTTCTCACAGCTACAGCTTGCATTCATAACACTGCAGCATTTGTCCAGTTACTTTTCTCACCCACCATGTAAATAAAGTGACAAGTGACTTGAGAGATGAAAGCCACGTGTCAATGGGAGGAGATAAACGGGGAAGAGACAGAATATACGTCACAGCGCTCTACCCCTCCCCCAGCTCCTTTAGAAACAGAACAACACAAAAAAAGTCCCGATGCTTCATTGCTAAATGATAAATTAAGAAAGCAAAGCAAAGCAGGAGCAAAGACATCTCCCACAATCTGCACAGAAACAGCAAAATATACAATAGAAAATGTCACTAACACCCCATTCAGGCAGATGCACTTATTTTTTGTGAATGACAGGTTATTAAATGAAAAAAATTTTGACCACCGGTACTTTGCTGCATGGCTGTTCCCCTAGTTGTCGATTCCACCCTAAGTGACCTTCTGCTTAATGCTGGGTGTTTCTGGCCTGTAGTCCTTCCTCTCCGAGACATTGCGTTTCACCTTGGCACTAACTGGAGACTCCTGATTCAATGAGGGACTCGAGTGAGATTTCTTCAGCCCTGGCACATCATTCTCTCCTCCACTCAGCAGCTCCTTCACTCCTTCTTTCAGGAGACCAACGTAAATCTCATAGCGATTTTTCTGGAAAATGAAAAGAAAGGTCCAAATCAGCCTGAAAGAAATTCTTCAGAAGCACCTGAGAGACCATCTGGGTAACTGAATGGTTTCTGCTGGCCTTGAAAGCCAAGAGCCTAATACAGACACAAATAATGGTGCCTGATGTGGACATGAACAATGGTGGCTAATGTGAACTACATTGTTACAAAAGGATTTCAGGCAAGCTGAGCCCAGGGCTGCTGTGCCATTAGGAACACTCAGCACATGAGTCCAGGTGCTCTGCTTGCAGTGGCTCCCAGCTCGTTGGAGCATGTGGTGATTTTCAAGTGACACCACCAAGGGAGAGCTTGCTGACCTTAGTCAAGACAAGTCACATTGGGTGCTCACACATACTGAGACAGCACAGGCATGTAGTGCAGTGAACCAAGGGGAGAGTAAAAATCCTGCTCTGTTTGGCTACAGCTCTCCCCAGCGATCCTCTACTCCTGCCAGTGGGTCCTGCTCTCCTTGCCTCAGCCCATGGGGAAGAAACCAAAGCAGGCTGAGTCCCATGAAGCCTGATCACCAGTGAGCCCCCAAGAGGATGCTCCACAAGCCAAAGGAGCAGATGAGAAGGCTACAAAAACAGCACAGTCTGTTCACCTGACAGGGCCGCTCATTGCAAATGATCAAGGCTCCTCTCTGTTCAGCCACTGGTATTTCTCAACTGGAAAAAAGCCATTTTACTGCGCCCCATGCCCTCTTGTTCTGTTCCTTGTCCAAAGCAGAGCTCTCCCTCCCCAAACGGAAGATTTTGCTGTGTGCCACAATAACATCTTTTCTGTGCAGAACACCCTGGCAGCCAACCAAATGAGGGTACATTAACAGAAGATCCCCACAGAGCCTCAAAAAACAGAAGCTGGGGCAGGAGGTTCTGAGAACGAAGCAATCTGCCTCCTGGGATTTGTTGAATAACCTGCCCCTGACATATCCAAGTAAGATGTGGTGCAGGCATTGCAATTAAGGCGATCTCAATGGGCTGGGGCCAGGGAAGGAGGATGTAAACATCCATAGTGACTGTTAATTTATATTTCAAAAATTGGTAACAGCTGCCAAACTATTATGCTCCTGACAGAGGAAAAAGTGTTTAAGAAAAATTCTTCCAATTTATAATAAAATAATAAAATTCTGGTAATAACACTTATTTGAGGGTAGGATGTCAAAAAGCTTGGTCACTGCTTTGAAGTGTGGCATATAAAGGAGATCTTTAAAAAGGAGAGAATGTGACTGGATTTCCAAAGAGCCTTTTAAATAAACAAGATCTCATAGAGAAGGATCATAACATAATCCACCTAAAAAATAAATTAAAAAGCATTCTTATCAATGCTGTATCTGGGAGGAGCTCCAGCTCCACAATGCAAAAGAAACATGTGAAGTAGGTAGGACGTGTCGTTCAGAATAAAAGGAAAAGGAGAAGCAGCAAGCAGAACCCTGATGACTATACACTAGGCTGATCAATGACTCATTACACAAGTGGGACATCTCTGCAAAAGAGAAGGTAAGACAGTGCTCTAAGCCTGGGATCAGTATAGGACTCATGCAGGGAGAAAGGGCTTAGCTGCCATACAGATTTTTGCTGTTTTTTGTTGGGTCTGGTAAACACCAATGGGGTCACAAAGACTGAGCAATCAGAATGGAAACTCAGGACCAGATTCTGCCCTGTGTGTCTGCCAATGCCAGTTTTGCTCTAGAATCTTGTGGGCCCATGATTTCTATTGCAATGACATGATGCATTTGAAAGTTTCTATTTTGATTCCAACTGCAACAAATACGTTCTTTTAGCAATCTGACATTTCATGCTAGGTATTAAAGTTGGCAGAAGATTTTCCTTAAAAGAAATTAATCTGGAAACTTGTCAATAAAGTAAAAACACAAAAGTTCAAAGCATTCAAAGCTTCTGCAACATAATCTCTGATGACTGGATGCACATTTATACACAGGAGATGAGGTAGCCACGCATAAAATTTCTAGCTTCACCTCTCACCTGACAGCACTCAAAAGATATCTCTCAAACCACAAATATTCTGCAAAGAGGAACCATCATCTGAAGCAGTATTTCCTCAAAGACAGCAAGCAAAGAAAAATGTTCTTTCCTTTTAGTGTCTAAATGTAAAGACACTAGCAAGAAAACAATGCTCCCGGCTGCAACCCTGAACAAGGATCAAGCACCTTCTGGTTCACCTCCTGTCAGACGGAAACATGATCTCACTTGCCTTGCGTCAGGAACAAGAGGGAAAGGAGTGCCAGTAGGTAAAGAAAAAATGTATTATGAGGGCCTACAGAAAAAGAACCTGGCTTCCTACTTCCTAATGACACTATGCTGCTTCCTTGGAGACTCACAAGCCTCTTTGGTATGCTTCTGGAAATGCAACAGCACAGCCCTTTGTTACACAGATGCAAGGTCTCATCTGCAGTTTCAGTCCAAAAAGCCAAGTATAAAATAATGCCCCACATGCCTCCTGCCTTTTTTTGACTCTGTGCAGCGAGGTCCCTTACCAGTTCCTGCCTGACCCTGAACAGGACTTTTTTTTTCTGAAGGGAAGGTGAAGAAACCCCAAAACCAGGGGCGAAAAAAGTCTTCACTGAGGATCCTGCGATGCTGATCATCTATCTGAAATGCACAGGTCAATTGCTGTTTAAGGCTCTTACAAGGGAAAAAGGCACCTTTTGTTGCCTGGGCTGTACTGGTTGTGCTCTGTACTGAAGTACCCGAGAAATATTCCTCTAAAGACCACCATGACAAAATTGACAGAAAACACAGGCCCCACAGCCATCACCTTTTTCATCAATCTTTCCAAAATCACAAACACTCCAGCCTACATTTCATCTTAACTCATCATAGGAAGTGATGGAAAATAAGCTTTCTGTTACAAACACAAAGCCAGTCTCAAGTTGCTGTCTCACAATGCTGTCTCAAGTTGCATCAGACCTCCTACAGAGTGAAAGTGTGTGGCTTGCTCTGTATGCCAAGTGCTGTGTTCAAAACTGACATTGTGCCACAGATCACAACCCTTGGATTTTGACTGTTTAGCCAGTTTCCAAATCCCCTTAGTGTCAACTTCCTAGTCCACACTTTTATCAGCTTGCCTAAAAGAATGTTAGAGGAGAAACCATTAAAATCCTTGTTAAGTCAAGAACAAACAACATTCACTGCTCTTCCTTTATCCATTACACCAGACATCTCATTGTATAAAGACATCATGTTGGTCAGGTTCAATGTCACCTTCATAAAGCCATGCTGGTTATTCACATTCACCTTCTTGTCTTCAATATGTTTGGAAGTGACTTCCAGAAGAACTTACTGCATCACCTTCCCATGGATGGAGATGCAGCTGACCAGCTTGTAGTTCCCTGGACCTTCCTCCTCCTTGAAGACAGGAATGACATCTGCTTTCCTTCAGTCCTCACGGTCCTCCCCAGTCACCATGACCTTTCAGTGGTATTTGAGAGTGGCCTTGCAATGACATCATCCATCTCCCTCAGCACTCATGAATGCATCCCATCGGATGCCCCTGGACTTGTGTATATTGAGTTGAAATACGTTCTAACTAGAACATCTTTCATCAAGGCTAAATCTTCCTTGCTCCAGATCTTCCCACTGGGCTCAGCTATTTATGTCTGCTGAAGGCTAGTCTTATCAGGAGAGACCCAAAGAAGACACGGAGTGCCCCAGCCTTTTCCTGTTCATTGTGACCAGGTCCCCTGCCCCATTATTGGCCCCACCTAGGGCCCATGTCTTCCCCAGCCACCCTACTGTTAACACAACGGTAGAAAGCTTTCTCCTTGCCCTGCAAATCTTTTGCTAAATTCAACTCTACGTGGGCTTTGGCTTTTCTAACTGCAATCTTACATTCTTGGACAGTATCCCTACTCCTCACTGGCCACCTCTTCTATCTCCTGCGCACTTTCTTCTTACACTAGAGTTTTTCCCAGGAGAAACGTGCTCACTCATGAAGGCCATTATCCACCTTTGCTTGCTTTCTTGCATTTCAGGGTGAACCACTCCTGAGATTAAAGGAGATAATCCTTGAGAAATAACCAGCTCTCCCAAAGTCCTCTTCCACCACAAGGCTCCATCGAATGAGATTCTCCCAAGCAGTTCCCCGAACAGCCCAAAGTCAACTCTCCTGAAGCCCAGGATTGTGATCCTACTTTTTACTTTGAGTCCTACTTTAAGGATCCCGCAGTCCAACATCTAGTTGTCACTGCTGCCATGGTTGCCCTTGACTTTCACATCCCCAACCAGTTCTTTCTAGTTTATGAGTGAGAGACTCAGCAAAGTGCCTCTCCTTGTCTGCTCCTCAGTTGTCTGTACTAGGAAGTTGTTGTCAGTGGACTCCAGAAATGTTCTGGATTGCTTGTGCCCACCTGTGTTGCCCTTCCAGCAGACAGGGGAGTGGCTGGAGTTCCCCATGAGGACATGGGCTTGCAAACACAAAGTGCCTTCTGGTTTGTTTTTTTTAAATCACCACATCCCCCCTAATCCTGACCTACAGACTCACAGCTGGCTCATCACCTTTCCTTAGGCAAAGTTTCACATATGCCTACTACTTACTCAAATAAAGGGTTACTCCCCCTCATTGCCATCCCTGTCTGTCCTTTTTAAAAAGCCTGTATCCACTCATGACAGCACTCCAGCCATATGAGCTATCCCATCACCTCACCTCATCCCTATCAGCTATCCCATCACCTCACCTCATTGCCTACGTAGTCTCTCCTGTTCAGGCAATTTTGGACCCTTTGCTTGCCACTCCTGTCCACCACCTCCTCATTTGATTGTTGATCAGATAATTTCAGGCACGTGAGACGTGGAAGAACAAGCTGGCCAGTTGTGTTCCCTATACAAAACAGTAGCAAAATGTCTATACGTAACATCTCAACCTCATCATGTACAATGCAAGCTCAGAGCTACATTAAAGTCAAACTAAAGACAGCAGTTAACAACCTCCTGCAAAAGTAAAATTACACAACCAGTCAAGCTCAAGCACAGAAAGAGCTCCACCAAAAGAAACTTATGTAATGCATGGCAGGAGGCTTACTTCAGTTCTGGAGGCTTGTGTTGCCTCCAGCATCTCCTTTGCTTGTCTCTCTGACTTTTGTGTTATCTGTTCTTTCTCCAGTCAATGGATTTTCCTTGCCAAGCACTGTCTATCTTAGAGCAGGATCCTTTCAGACCTAAGGCAACACTGACTTGCAGTTCTAGGGAGAAAGAGCTCAAAGGTGCAGCCATGAATAACACCAGGCACATGCTGGGTTGCTGACCCTCTACAATATGGCAGACACTACGATCGATAAAAGCTGCTGTCAGATACTCAGAACAATCTCCTACCACAGCTGCCTAAGTTGCATCACCCAATACTATGATCTTTTAATTCTAGTCTTTTCAAACTTGTTCTGACACCCAGCTCACTGGTACACCACACAAATGGCTCCGATGAGGCATGCCTATGACATTAACTATAGAAGGGCAATTCCTTCAGAATATATTAAGGGAAGACAAGCATCATGAGCTGCATTACTGCAGAAAGTAGCCATTCTGTAAAGATGGAGGTGCCAACTTGCCAGACAGCAGTTTCCTGCCTGAAGATGATATCTCTTCAAATCATCAGGCAAGATTGGAGGGTCAAAAATTACCCTCAATTTTACAGATGAGAATCTAAATTTATGGCCTAGGTCACAGGATCACAGAATCACAGAATGGTAGGGGATGGAAGGGACCTTTAGAGATCATCTAGTCCAACCCCTCTGCTAAAGCAGGTTCACCTAGATCAGGTCTCACAGGAATATGTCCAGGTGGGTTCTGAGGAGACTCCACATCCTCCCTGGGCAGTCTGTTCCACTGCTCCATCACCCTCACAATAAAATAGTTTTTCCTTATGTTTAAATGAAACTTTTTGTGTTCCAGCTTCTTCCCATTACCCCTTGTCCTGTCACTAGATACAACAACAAAAAAGTCATGTCCCAACCTTGTTTATGCTTAAGGATCTGCTTAAGGATGCCCTTGGCAGAAAGAGGAGCCACATCCCAGCTTCTGGGATTGCTGTGACATATCTGTCACAGATATCTGTCACAGTACAAGAACATAGTGCTTGATGAAGTAAGATGAAAAATGCAGAACTTTAGGACAGTATGTCAAGTATAAGACCAGCTGCCCCATCCACACCCCACAACATAAAAGTAATGATGCTTCCCATTCATACCTCAAACTCCAGATAGTGGTCCTTCAGTTTGTAATCATCTACTTCCTTGCCTTTTAGCTTCTTATCAGGAGGATAGGAGCGATGTTCAGCAAGCTCAGTGGAGATTTGCTTCAGTTTAGCTTCATGGGACTTCAGTTGTTCATCCTTCAGAAACACATTAGGTATTTGAGTGACAGAATCCAAAATACTCAACAAGCAAACTAAAATGCAGAGATTGCTGCTCAATAGTACCAAGTAGTTTCTTTCTCTTTCTCTCTCTCTCTTCTTCTCCTTCTTTCCTTTAACTGCCTTAATGAGATGGATAAGGTCTGTTAACCCAAAGCCCTGCCCTCAACAGCTCTCTCAAAGGCATCCAAGCAAAGTGGTGCAGAAAAACTCAGTAGCTAGCAGATGCCACCGGGAAGGACAGCAAACCTGTCATCCTTCACCTTGTTGACAGCAATGGAAGAAGCTTGCTGCAGAGCATTACTGACAACATGACACTTCTGCTTTAATACATTGTTTAGCAAATTAATTAAAGCTGTTCTGTATGCAGTCAGACCAAGGGCAGCATGAGACAAATGAAGACCCTGCCTCAGGTCTTCGCAATGCAAAAGTAGTAAATTCCAGGACAAAAAGAACAAGGAGTCACATCCTTTTCTGCACTCAAAGTGCTCTCTGGTCTGCGGTTTCCATTTGTTCAGAATCCTACAGTGCATCTACAAGAGGATGAGTTGTCCAGTCTCTGACAGGTATCTTGTTTTGCTAAGCTGCTATCAGGTTTTATCCCACTGTGCAGCTGGAGAAAGTGAGGAGCTGCTATTCCCCTTTTCTAGGCAGTTTTCTTTATCATAATCCCAGGCCCACTCATTTCTTCCAGTCCATCTGTCAGTTAACCTTCCCTCAGCTCAGAAGGTTTCCAGCTCCTGCAGCATGGCCTTCTGGCCACTTTTAGGCTTGGATCTGAAATCATGTTTGAATTAGGTAAATCCAAAATACATGCACAATCAGGCAGATCTCAGCAACTCAGACAGAGCCATAATAGCAGGTAGCATGAAGCTCAGCTCCCTCAGAGGAGGGGGCAGATAGCTGCCAGCAGCTGTCCCCCTCGGTGGCATGGCTGCGCATCTTGATGCTTCTGTGAGTCACACCAGGACTGAGCCTCTGGGCTCGCTGAGATGGAGCTGCAGGAAAACTTCTAGAGAGATGAGAGTTGAGCCCCAGCTCATCTTGTGTTTCAACTCTCTTGCAAGAGAACTGAAGAAAGAAACGTGGGATAATTTGCTTCTGTCTATGCATGGTGGGGCTCAAACCACTTGCTATTGGCTGCCAAAAATTCTTGTTGCTCTTAGATCCCATGATCTGCTTGCTCTGTTAGTACCCAATCACTCTTTACATTGTGCTGAATTACTGGTCACAGCGACATCCTGTTGCTGTGAGTTCTACAGCTTTATAATAGGAGGTCTTTATGCAACTACTAACTTGGCACTTGTAACTTCCAGGCCAGCTTTTGTGTGTGCATGCACATTCTTGGGAGAAAAAATAAAAAAAAAAAAGGGAAAACAAAAGCCCTGGCAGATCTTTTCTGACTGGTTGTTCCTTTATAAATAATTTTGTCACATTCCTCTTTGGTTGGACTAACCAAGATCAGACACTGCTCTGCTTTTGAAAACAAACTTGGTACAATGATCTTGCAGAACCTGTCATATGCAACTTCTCTCCCTTGTCCATGTCAGGTTCTCACTGCATCCCAACTTCTGCCTGACCAAGAACAGGGCCTTTGATAAAGTACTGTCCATCATGATTTGGCCCACAAAATCCTAACCAGCAACCACAGGGATTTGACAATTCTTTTTTCTTTTTGCCTGCCAAATGAAAAGCAGTCTGCTGGCAGCTTTTCCACACTGACAGATAAAAGCAGACAGGCTTCTGCTTGCCTTTGAATTTATCTGCTTTGAACACTTGACATTCTTCTGCCTTTAGCTAAAACAGCTTCTTATTCCACTTTTTGTGTCTCCCCTTCTTCAACAGGTCTGCATTCTATTCTTTTCCTTTCTAGATTAAATGGAAACAATGAGACTAGGAAACAATATCCTAAATGGAACAATCATGTAGAACAACAATGAGAAAAAAAGAAAATCCATCTTTTGGTGACTAGGGGTAAATAACTGAAGCTCCATGTAGTATCTTTAAAAGGGTATGCATGAGCACAAGGTAAAATCACAAGCCTGGGACAAGTTCGTATTAGTCTGTGTGAGACATGTTTTATATTTTAACCCAGAATAGAATATGGAAAGTTGGTCACTGCATTGTAAGAAGAAATGCTACTGCTACAGGGAAAAAAAAGCAGGGGCAACATAAAAAAATCCAGCCCCTTAGAGAAATGCAGGTTATGAGATAGTGGTTTCTAAGGAGCGTTGCTAAGATGATGGCACAAAACACATCCCCCCGCATTTAAGAAGCAATCCAGCACAGGCGGATGATTTCAAAAGCTACACCTGGGATTGCGATCTGTCACCTCTGTCACCCTTGTCAGCCTGATCAACACAATCAATACCACATTCCTGCAAGTGCAGGCAGAACTGCAGGCATGCATCATAGCTCTTGAAGTACACAGAGCTATGGGCACCAGCACCAGACGCAGCCAGCCTGAAACAAGCAGAAGTAGGTGTTTTTACAGGCAAGAAGTAGCAGAGCTGCAAAACTCCTTGCCACAGGATGTTGTGGAAGCTAAAAGCTTATGTGTTAAGAAGGGGAGGCCAAAGACATTAATTTAAGAGAGAGATTATAAATATACACTAAACAGGAAATCCCTGAGCTGGTAAGAGCTGGAGCCTGGAAAAGTAGTATAGGAGAAATATAATCAATGCTTGCCTGATGCATCAGCTTTCACCTTTCATCAGCCCAATAAGCCAAAGACCAGGAGTATGCCTATTTCTTCTGAAACGAGTGCTAATAAACACTCAAACAAAAACACCAGTCAGTGTTTTAAATTTCCTCTGCAGAGCCAAAACCACTGCGCAAAAATTCTGTATCTGGTACTAGGAACACTGTTTGCTTCTTCTCTTCAAATATACAACACAGCTATATTCAAATCTGCACCACCTTTCCCTCCACTTCAAATCTTGCATCAGGAAACAATCAGAGATTTACACTGCAAGCCTCCTTCTGCTGGTGGCAACAGCCACAAAATGATGCCAAAGACCATCATCCAGTCTCCAGCCAGAGAAATGGACATCACTTGCTCTCTGTGTAAGAGCTGCTCACCTGAGATAGCTTAGTTGTGGTGGCTGGCAGGAGCGGGCGACTGAACTTCTTCTGAGAACCAATTGCTGCTGGAAATGGTGGTGCAGAGAAGACGGCAGCCACACGGTTAATCTTGTTGATCCAAGCCTGCATTTCTTCTTGGCTCCTGGGAAAGAAACACATATTAAGCACCTGTTGACTTGGACTCCTCTACCTCTTTTCTACTCCTCCTTCAATGGCATTTTTGAAGTGAAAATAACAAGAACTGGACAAATCTCAGAGTCCACCCAGTCTTCTGGTATCTCAGTGACAGGCTGGCTTGCAGTTAGGTCCATAACTCACCCTAGCACACATCTTTTCCTAATCCAACCCAAATGACACAAGTGACAGAGGCAACCAAAGCCCTGCTTCAGACTAAGGTCTAAGGTCCTAAGGTCTCAGCTGTGCTGGACACCTCAAATCTCCTGCAAGTTTCACAGACAGATCTCAGTAGAAAAGAGCTGATGTGCAGGACTGATGCATGGCTTTTTAATGTCAGAAGCAAAAGGCTGTTCATCTGTTCTGCCGGGATATCACAGCCTTGTGAACTTAATGAAATTATTTTTGTATTAAGTAGTAACTTTGTTTCTGACTGAAGTGTATCTTCTAGAAAGACGTCTGGCTAGGACCTGATGACATCAGGAGACAGACAATCCAAGACTGCCTTCAGTCATTTGTTTCAAAGATTAATCACCCTGCCTGTTAAAAGTTTATGCCTTGTTTCCAAATTGAATTTCCTATGGCTTCAGCTTCCAGCTGCTGCATCTTGTTATGCATTTCTCAGCTAGATTAAAAAGCCTCTTAAAACCTGATGTTTCTTTCTCATGAACTGCTTGTGCACGCTAATCAAATCAATACTTAATCTTATTTCTGATCAAATAAACGGACCAGATCTCTTAAGCTTCTGCTTTGACCTGTCCAAGCATGAATTTACATCTCCTTCAGCACTTTCTTTCCTCAACGACTGGCACAAATCAGAAGAGAGCACTTACTGGGCTTGGAAAAGCAGGACTCTCCAATCTGCTGTTTTAAGCTTGAGCACATTGGGTTTCTTCTCATAGTCTGTTGCCTTGGATGCCAGTGCATGATGCACACTAACTGCATTCTTCAGATCTTCCTCTGACAAAGCCTTTTCTGGCTTATATTCATCCTGCAGGAGTTGAGGGGAGATTATTTATTTCTCATTTCTTCACGATACTCCTTTTTGGAAAAACTTTGTTCCATAGTCATGAAAGGTATTACAAGTATATAAACTGAATGTGACCTGACTTGAGCACTAACGGTTTCTACTACTATCTTCAATATCTTTTCCTTTTTCTTTCTTTCTTTCCTTTTTTTTATTTTATCTCTTAGCAAGGAAGAAAAGTAGTTTCACCACCTGCTTGACAGGTAAACAGGGAGTATTTGACTGGCACAACAGTGTTAACTATTTGTCTCCATTCAAGAATCCTTCATGGCTTAGCTTCCTACTTCCACCTGCTCCTGTGGGCTCTCAGCCTCTACTGCTCAGTTTTTATATCTCTCAGCTACCTTTGCGTGTCCTCCTAGGCAGGCCCTCCCACAGCAGAGGAACCTCCTAATCAGCCACCATTAAGCAAACACAGCAACCTCCTTTAAAATTTCTCTGCTCAGGGTCTGCAAATGGCAAGCACAGCACCATGCATGTATTTGACACAACAACAGTACAACTCCTAACACAAAATGACAAAAGCAAAGACTCAAGCTCCTCCTCCACAATCATGGTGGAGCACCAAGTTCTGTTTGAAGTCCATCTGTCTCTAAATGTCCCTGGAAAACCAGGAGATTTTTCAAGGAAAGTCTGTTGCCAGCAATGCTGCATACACAAAGTTTCTGGAGGAGAGGCCAAAATAGCCTACAACTGACTTAATTTCTCAGCCTTGTTAGTACATCACAGAAATCAGTCTTACCCAAAACATCCTCCTGCTAAGAGACAGGGTGCGATGGGCTGCAAAACAGAGGAGCAGTTCCCTGCCAGTGTGATAACTATTGATCCCTCCTCTTGAACACAATAATTATGAGATGGGGTTTGGCAGGCAACTCAGTGCAGGACACAGAGAATGTGCAGGGACAACACTGGCTTAGACAGCTAGCGAGGCAGACACCTCAGAGAAGAGTTGGCTAACATGCATGAATTGGATTACAGGGCTTATCTAGCAGCACACAGACCAAGCTTGCAGCCAGAAGCAGCTATATCGCTGCAAAAGGCATAGAATCATAGAGGCATAGAATGGTAGGGGTTGGAAGGGACCTTTAGAGATCATCTAGTCCAACTCCCCTGCAGAAGCAGGTTCACCTAGATCTGGTCGCATAGGAACATGTCCAGGTGGGTCTTAAAGACCTCCAAGGAAGGAGACTCCACAACCCCTCTGGGCAGCCTGTGCCACTGCTCCCTCACCCTCACAGTAAAATAGTTTTTTCTCATATTTAATTGGAACTTTTTGTGTTCCAGCTTCATCCCATTACCCCTTGTCCTGTTGCTAGATACAATAGAAGAAAGGGATGTCCCAACCTCCTGACACCCACCATTTAGGTATTTGTAAATGTTAATAAGATCTCCCCTCAGTCTCCTCTTCTCCAGACTAAACAGCCCCAGTTCTCGCAGCCTGTCCTTGTATGAAAGATGTTCCAGTCCCCTGATCATCTTGGTGGCCCTGCGCTGGACTCTCTCCAGCACTTCCCTGTCCCTCTTGAGCTGAGGAGCCCAGAACTGGACACAGGACTCCAGATGAGGCCTCATCAGGGCAGAGGAGAGGGGGAGAAGAGCCTCCTTGACCTGCTGGCCACATTCTTCTTGATGCATCCCAGGATGCCATTGGTCTCCTTGGCCACAAGGGCACATTGCTGGCTCATGGTTAGTTCGTTATCAGTCAGGAATCCCAGGTCTCTCTCTGCAGAGCTGCTCTCTAGCAGTTCGACCCCAAGCCTGTACTGGTGTGTGGGGTTGTTCCATCTTTGCTGTCAGGCAGCTGGGTTTGGTTGGGGACAATCAAACCAGGACAAGTTTCAATGGATGAGGAGTCATCATCTGTGGTCACCACCTGTCAGAACTGAGGGAAAAGCATACTGCTCCTTTGCCCTGTCTCATCCTTCCTCACAGAGGTACAGCTAGTGCAGGCCAAGAACATGCTGCTCCTCAAGACACTTCACTGAAGGAGACAGGTAAACAACAATCTTGTGGCAACACCACATCCACTTGGGGCTGGACAAGGGCACAACCCATCACAGATTTGGAAAGCCCAGCAGAAAGGCAGAGTACTGCTGCCTCTCTCATAGCTTGCGTCTCAGCAAGCTTCAAAGGGATTTCCATATAATTACGGACTTTGCCTACTCCTGCTCAGGGTACTCTCTATCCTCCAAGGAAAATTTAGGAAACTCCTTAGCCAAAGGACAAGACTCAGAAGAATGTCCTGGTTTGAGCTAGGATAGAGCTAATTCCCATGAGGAACCAGGAACGATTACAGCATGAGCAGCTGACCCAGGCTGGCCAGCAGGTATTCGATACCACACTCACGTCACGCCCAGTATATAGGTAGGAGCTAGCCAGAAGGAGTTCTCTTCCGAGGTCGTGATTTTTCAGTCACCAGTTCAGAGTGGTCGCTTAAGTTGGGTCCCAGGTGGTGAGCAACTGTGTTACTCACTAGTTTTCTTTGTAACATCCCCTTATTTTTGTTATTGTTGTTCCTTTTCAACTTTCCCCGAGTAAATTGTTCTTATTTCAACTTACATGGGCTCTTTTCCTTTCTTCCGTATCTGTTCCATGTTCCACCGGGAGAGGGAGGAGTCATGGGGTTTTTTTTCCTCCCCTTTTGTCCCGACGGGGCAAAACCACAACAAGGAGACTGTCCAGCGTCTGGCCCAGCCCCATCTTGAAGATGAAGGAAGCAAGCCCTCAGGTCAGATCTCTTCCTTCACAGATTCAAAAGCTGATTTGGTAGTAGTTTGGGGGGAAATGACTGGCTCCACTGTCCAAGGACACTGGAAGAACTTCAGGGCCAGGAAAGTAATTTGGACAGACCTCAGCAACATGATATTCTGCCTTTCCTCACGTTACTGTCTGGAGACAGTGTCACCTATCACCTTTGACTGTTGCTCTCCAGCTTCCTCTGTGAGATGCATTCAACATTCACAACCCACTCTGCTGTCCAAATCTGTTTCAGAACAACTCCACACTTGGGCAGTCCCAGCAGCAGTCCTGGACAAGAACCCTTCCTTACCAATAGAGAATGTTCACAATAATCCTTGCTAATCCTACCGGATCAGCTGGCTGCAATCCACCTTGACAGCTGGGACTCTGCCAGCTTCTCCAAAGGCACTGACCAGCATACCGGAAATGTCTCTGAGAAAGCTGGAAGGACGTGAACGTGCTGTCAAAATTCCTCTTCTGAGGCCTTCAACTCTTCTTCTGGCTGGGAATGCTAAGGGAGTGGGAATATCCGTATCTCCTATGCCAACAAGGACATCACATGCTCTAATGTGCTGGTGTCAGCTTGGAGGCTGAGCTGAAATGGAAGGCAGCTCGCTGAAGTCAGACCAAGAAAGTGGCAAAAAATATATGAGGAGCCAGAAAGGAACTGTGACCTCTCTGTCAGCTGAAGGCTGACGTGAGTGTTGCACACAACACAACGATATGCTGAATTCACCTTTTTCAGGCCTCTGCAAAATGACTTTCCCACATCCTGCCGACCGGGAGTCAGCAAGTTTCTAAATCCATCTTTGATAGATGAGAGAATAGCATTTGGCTTTTTATCAGTGAGTGTACCATGGGTGGATGTCTCCACTCAGTTGCATGGGACAGTGACAGAATTCTCTTTCAGAAAGTCTTGTCACCAAGCACTTCACATAATTTTGGCCTTTCTCTCTCTCTCTCTTTTAAGATATTTTAATAGAGGAAACATATTTGAGAAAAGTTATAAAAATACCTGAAAGCCCTCAAGAATATAAAGTGTCACATCAGAGAGTGAAGATGTTGTAAACCTCACAGAAGAGTCCCAACAAAACACAAAGCTCCATGTCCTGCACTGCTTGCCCAGAAGCAATTTCTAGCAAGGACGAAAGGTCAGCCTCATGTTCTCTCCTTCTAAACCTCTCCTCTGTATGCACATCACATCCCATGTCAGTCTAGTAAATAGCCATTCTATCAAATCCCTACTTTGCAATTTCCTCTTGCTTTGAACAGAGGGCAGGAAATTAACCTTGGCCTGAGGATGCCCAGAGACAGGGTCAACATACCAAACACATCCAGCCTCTCATTTTATATAACACTGTGCAGGCATATTTAGCTGGCTAATTGTGAACATTTCCAGCGAGCCTCTCCAGTGGCCTCTGTGCTCACTAATGCAGAAAGCATCTCCCTTAAATCACTCATTTAAAAAAAAACCAATATGCAGCACAGGAATTAGCACTGGAAAAGTTCCAATGGAAAAAAAAAATAAATAAAAAGAAAGAAAATATGAGTATAAGAGACAAGACTGCCCAGATAAACTCCCCAGTAATTCTCAGGTGACCTCCATTTACAAGCCACTCTCATGCATGGAGTCTGACAGCAAAACAAGGAGAACTGGACTGCTATGCAGATAGAATCACAGCAGAATTAGGATCACACTGCCCACTGGGAGAATCACAGCCACTGCAAACAATATTTATATTAGAGTTGTATTGAGGGAATGGCTGAGTTACAGGTTAACACAGAGAGAAATAGTGCAGAGATTTGTACACAGGTTTGGGTGTATGCAGCACCTAGAACAGTGAGATTTCTCACTCCTCTGCTTGAGCAGCGTTCAGTGCAATAAAATCATCACAGCAGATGTTACCTTCAGAGATATATAGGTAACATATAGATGACGAGAGAAAGAGAGAAAACGTGTGTGTGAGTATGTGAATGCCCCCTGCCCGATAGTACTCCATTATCAGAAGAGAAGGCAAACAGAGGCAAGGAAGTCCTTTGCCCATGATTACTGTCAAACCCATGCATTTCTACAAATAAAATGTTCTAAAATACTCCTGAACTTTCTGAAATTAGGATAATTTCAGTCTCCTGGTATACTGCAAAAGGAAACAACAGTTCAGCAACTTTTACTATAATGCCTTGATCTACTTGTATA
This sequence comes from Colius striatus, assembly GCF_028858725.1. Lineage (NCBI taxonomy): Eukaryota > Metazoa > Chordata > Aves > Coliiformes > Coliidae > Colius > Colius striatus. The sequence continues at coordinate 35,356,869 of NC_084790.1, forward strand.
TTTTAAAACCCTGGCATCCTCAACTTCTGTGACACCACATCCCTAGCAGGGCAGAGTTTATTTCAGGGCTAAAGCAAAGCCCTGCTGGAACCTCTTGGCGCTGAAGAGAAATCAGATGATGTTCCTCAGCTGCAGCATGAGGTACTACAGCTGAGCAGGGGCCAGAGGCACCCTAGGGAGGCTCATAGCTGCCCATTATTCTAGGAATGAGTTATTTTCCATCAGGCCATTCTGCCAACAGCACTGAAATAAAAGCCTTGCTGCCCTAAAGTAAGAAGGCTTCAATGCAAGTGTCTTCAGAGCCAAGAGGGAGAGTGCGGCTCAGCAGAGTAACCACCCTATAATTACTGAGCTCAAGTGCTGTGACAGAGGCAAGACACACAAATAAAAAACAAATAAGAACTCCAGCAATGAATTTCATTCTGCAAAAATGCAGATGTGAAATTACTCTCTTGCTCTCTAAGGGACAGAGTGTGAGAGTGGGGAGAGCACCATTTGCATGCTACATCAGCATCTCTACATTTTGTCAAACAGAAAGCATTTTAAACTAATATGCCAGTGATACTCATAAAAGTACTTAATTAAGCCTCTAAAGTAGACACCATCTCTGTTTCTTGCTCTTGAAAGTTTATTAATCCCCCCTTAGAGACAAGATAAGAGATTAATTAGTGTGTTATGGACAAGGAGCCTTCTTCTTAGGGAACAATGCAGCCTTTTCAGGTGAACACTAAAGATGCCTTATTTCAGAAATCAAAGCACATGACTTCATTTCACCCAGGAAAGGGCACATACCATGAAGGCCACTTTAGTAAAATCTAAACCTACTGCCAGCAAGGGAACCAGAGGGAACACTCAGCTGCAATTCAGCAGGCTTGGTTCTTGTCTCTTGCATGACTTGGAGCATGTCATATCCAACTTTCAGCCCAAACCTTCCATCCTGAATGCAGACTGTTTTGCCAGTTCCAGGATTTCAGCCTTCTCAAAGAGGTACTGCACCCAGAGCACCGACTTTGTAAACATCATGCTGCAAAAACTGCATCCAAAACAACCTTCTTTCTTCTGAGAGACTATCCAGGTTGGCTCCAATGAAACAAACAACTTCAGAAAGCCACAGCTTGGGAGGAGGAAACTGCAGTATGCACTTGAACGTGCACTCCTGATAGTTGTAAAATACAGTGGAAATGTGAAAAAGGCTTTCAAAGGAGTATACTTCTGCAATACAGGGCAGTCTGGACAAACATTAACTATTTCATGAATATTTCACCTACATGGGGGTAAAAAGCCTTAACAGTCTACTTAGCTGCTACCATTTATTTGACTTGGACAGTTCTCAATCAGATGTTGCATTTCATGTTCCAAGAGTATAATTAAAACTGTACTACAATATACTTAATTTTGCACCAAATAACTTGAAGAGTTTTGTCTGACTTTTTTTTTTCAGACTTACTGCTGTCATGACAGCAGAGTTTGTTCCAAACCAGTGTCTCATCTTGCTTTGGGGAAAAAAAAAAAAAAATAATAATAAAAAGCAGCATCCTTTCATCTTTCAGTTTTCTTGGGGAGCAGAAGCTGCAGATTCCTCACCAGGGCCAAACTGCCATTCAGTTGTTTTGCAGCTGGTCTTGTAGGTATTACAGAAAAGTATACCATGAAGAGATGGGAAAGGAGGACAGCCTTTCAAGAGGGGAAGGCATATGTATGGAATCCAATGTTAAAAGCATCCTAGTGGAACACTTATAAAACACAGAGATGCTGCCGTCTGTGCTTGTAGCCATGAGTGACAGCGGTGGCATAAACTGAATTGATAGGGTGCACAGGTGGACTGGCACAACAGAACTGAATGCGAAAGTGCAAAAAGGGTAACGGTGTCAGTGAAAGGATTCATGCCTCAATGTGTATGTGAAGGGAGAAGGGGAGCACATAGAGAGCAGCTACACTCTGTGTCAGAGGCAAAGGAGCCTGGAAGTGGGCTGTGAGAGCAGCTTTATTCCTCTTTAATTAGTTTCCAAAGACAGTGATTTCCCCTACCTTCTGCAAGTACAGGACTGTTCCCTTCAGCACAGCATAAAAGGTTTTCCAGCCTCGCTTTCCCCGAGGAGCTGCAAAGAAAACAAATGAAAACCCATTTAACTTGGATCCATTTTTACACTTTATCTAGGCAACAGGAGAGCTAGATTAGCCCTGTGCTAAACCTCCTTTGTACTCTGCTTTTCAAAGGACAATGCAACTCTGCACAGTGCCTGCACATAACTGCTGTGCAAGAACGTAATAAGACAACCCTGATGACAGCCCTGGACTGGATCAGAAGGAAACAGTAGTAATGCGGAAAGCAGGCCAGAGAGATCGAAGCTTTGTGTTCTTGCAGGTAGGTGGACACTGCCCCTACACAGTTAGGTTTGAGCTCTGCACCGTGGCAGTCTTCAGAAGGAAATATCCTTTCTCCATGCCACAACAGGCTGTCAGGCACTGCTCAAGACCAGTGGGACACTGCCCAGAAAGCAGTGCCTCACAAGGGCATCCTTCCCTCTGCCCTCTGCTGCACACACAAGTCAGCACCAAGAGGTCAAGATGGCTTCTTGGTCCTTTCCCCTCTTCCTGCAGCCACAGGGGAAGCCAACAAAGAGAAAGGAGAGGGGTACTAAACCAAATCCTAAGAGAGAGAAAAAAAATAAAATCACCCCTGAAGAAACCTGAAATCACTTAGACGTTGAAGAATAACAGAGGTAATGTATCCACCCCACAAATTTTTAGAAACAAGTCAGGGTTGTGGGTCAGTGGGGTGCAGGATTCAGCATGAAGACTCCAGTTTGAAATTCAGCTGCAACATAGAGAGACTCTGTACAGTCATAGTGCTGGAGACTAGAAACCTGCATCTAAGCTCAATTTCCCCCAAGCATGTACCACTGACCAGCATCCATTTGCCTCTGTACTGAAATTAATAGCCTCTGCATGACTAAAGCATCACCCCCAGAAAGGTATTCCATCCTAATATGAAGACAGAGAGTGATGATGAAAAGATTATTAGTCCCATGCTCCAGAGGTTAATCATTCCCATCTCATATGACAGGCCTTATTTCTAACTGGCATTTCAGTCCAGATTCCAACCATTGGCTCATGTTATATCCTCTTCCTCTAAACTACCTAAGTGCTTTAGCTTTCTGTATTCCCTTCCTGAGAAAATACATACAGCATGCTAGCACATCACTTCATCTGCAATCCCATACAAGCTTACCTCTGCCCTGCAACAGCTCCATTAGGAAATAAAATATAGAAAGGTCTAACCAACTTAAAAAAAAAAAAAAAGAGTTTCATTTTATTTGCAAGTGGAAAGTCAGAATGCAACTTTTTCAAGAGGTGTGTGACAATGAGAAACAAATATCTGAGATGTACAGGAACTTCTGAAAACAACATCTGAAAACATGGCCCCAGATACATTGCTTATAAAGGAATTACCCCCAGAATGCCAGCATCCAGTGTGCTGAATAATGAGCAATTCTGATTACTTAAAATTAAAGAAATAATTTAATAAAGGCATCTACATACAACTAGTTATTAAGGTTAAATAAACATAAGTTTAATAAAGAGGAACCTACTCAGAGCATCAAGTTATCACAAAGAATGAGGTCAGCTTGATTTTGACATGTTGTTTTGGATTTAGCTGCTCAGCTGTCAGCCCCCAGCTTCAAAACACCAACCTCCAACTGTACCTTCTGAAACATACTAGCAAAACATACAACACCAAAGAGCTTAGTCCAGCTAGGAGAGTGTTGCAGCTCCTGGAAACTCATCACAAAGTCAGACTTTGCCTTCAGGATTCAGCCCAACAGTGCCAGCTCTAAGTAGGTGATCATCAACAACAATCAGGGAAAATATAGATGCTCTGAGTAGCCTCTGCTGTTTCCAGAAATCACGAGAAAATAAACAAGTTCAGATACCCAACAACAAAATACACACAAGTGGATCAGAGGTCTTCAATAATTAGTGCACCACAAACAGAAGTAGAACAAGAAGGAAAGAGAATAATTACAGTAAGAGTCACATCCAGATTATTACAAAAAAGGGGCAGGGAGGAATTGTATGGCATAAATATGGCTGTCGCCAGAAGCTGATTAACTTCACTGGGCATGTCACCCAAGACTGGGAAAGCAGGGAAAGGAACAGTTACAGTATCTTCCAAGTAGAGGTAAAGAACAGCTTTTCTTCAAAGACAGAGAGAGAGGGGAGGAGGGATTTGAAACAATCTGCTGTCACAAGGAAAAAGAGAATTACAAAACTACTACAGATCAGGTAGTGCAATTCACTCAAAATTGTCTTCTTCTGTAAACCATGAGATTCATTTTTAGCGCAAAAGACTCACATTGCTTTGCTGTATCACATTACTCATTATGCTCTTGCATTAGAGCTGCTGCAAATGGGACCGAACATTGTAAATCCTGGCTTAATAGTGGAAGTGTGATAATCCAATTGCTGTGTTGTTTGTTACTGCTACAATTTCCCTAAAGAAGCAGCACTATTTGTCTTGAGAAGCACACAAGCCTATTGTAAGGAAATGAGGCATTAAGAGTGAAAGATACTCACTTTTCTTTCCATCCATATCCGCATGGATTTTCCGAGACAGAAATCCAGTTTTATACACAGCAGCATTTGGATCATGAGGGATGTCCAGGAATGGGTTATTTGAGTTGCCAATTCGACTGACAGCCTTCGTCTGGCTCCCATTATCCTTTTCATCTGTACCATCTGAGTGAGGCTTTTTTTTCTCTTCTTCATCCCTTAAAAAATAATGAAAATCAAGCATGAACGAGTGACTGACCAGCAAAGTAACTCATGCATGCCCTCTGTCAAAATATACCTCTCTCTCTCTCTCTCTATAGGAGACTTATTTAGAGAGAAACCTAGATGTATACCAAAATACAGTCAGATTATAGCAAATCTTCAGTTCATCTTTGTCATCAGCACAGGACATAGTGGTCAGATTAAAATGCCCAAGTTGCCCTTCAGCAGTCTCAAAAGGCAGGACTTGAAGAGTGTTCTGTGTCCTCCCATTTCACCTATTTTTACTTTCACTTATTTGATGCTAAAATGGGAAATACTTGCCTGCTGGGTTCTTCTGAAAAAAATCTCCATTTTTTTCATGAGTTCACATTTAGATGAAAAGAATTAGATTACTACAGATCACAGTGGCTTACCCCTTAACTTAGCATATGAAACACAGACTCTACCTCTGTTTCTTTATTTTTTCCCCTGCAGACTGGCATAAAAGTAGTAATTTAAAAATAAACACTACACTAGGTGAATTAAGTTATCTGTATTTTAGAAACAAAATGCTGCTCAAAATGTTACTTATTAGGGCAATGTATTCAACACAGCTCTTGGGGACAACAATGCAAACCCATTTCAGCAAATCATAAGCACTGCCTGACAAAAATGCTATTTTGCTCGTCATAGCCAAAGGCAAAAAAGGACCAAGCAACCCAGAAAAGAAAGAGTGTTCACCACAAGAGCAGGATGGTGGTTTTCAGAGAAAGATGGGCCACTGAACCTGGGTGGATGATGTATGTGGAGCAACCACAGTCAGTATCAGTTTACAAAGCAGCCCTGTGAAGTCCCCACACATTCCCCTCTAAGTGACTGGGAAAGGTGTGTCAGGGGACATGAAGCCTGTCATTAGAAAGTCACGGTAGCAATGCTTCTCCTGAGACCAGCACAAGATTAAAAAAAACCAAAAACCAAATAACATTATTACTTGAGTGTAATGATGGCTAATGTAGAGGTAGGTTGTTGCATCTAGTTGGACGTAGACGATCAGCAGAGACACTAAGCTCAGACAGACCTTCCCATCACATGCAAGAAGATGTCTATTAGAAGAGGATCAGCAAAGTGTATGTCAGTCCAAAATCCTTTTGGGGCACACTGCAACCATGTCTGCTTATGCCAATGACCATCCAAAGAACGTCCTCCAAGACATGCAGTGACAAGCTGTGTTATCCTGATCTCTGCTGAAATGGTCTTCTTGGGAATAACTTTGAGGAGATACAAGGATAACAGTCTGGTTTGACAACAAGAAAAACAAATCCAGAAACGCAAAGGCTACATCAGTTAATTCAGACATGCCAGGGAGTGTTCCCAGCTTTGTGCGTGGTATGGTCTCAGGCCAGCACATTCTCAAACAATTCCCAGACACAATTTAGGAATCATCAGAGTCAAGGGCCACCTCAACAGGCAATACAGACACAAGAATCTTGTTTTGGAGGATAAGACTTTTCAACAGGATGGACACAGATACTACATATGGGCATTCACACTGAGAGTCACACAGAGATACAGCCATAGCATTGTCTGGCAAGGTCTCCTAATTAAGAAGAACAAACTTCTATCCGAAGGCCTGATTCCTGGAAGGGAGTGCAGTCCTTGCATTTTTCAGCCTACTGGTAAGTGTTTTCCCATTCCAGAACAAGAGAGGTCTGCAAAAAACTCTTTGTTGGCCAAATTAATAAGGATTTCCTTATATATGCTTTGGGGTTTTTTCCCAATAAAAAAAATGGTAGGAATTTCTGACAATTTGATTATCCCACCTTTCTTGTGTCTGCTGCACCTGCTGACAAGCCTGGACCATTGTGTGACATGTGTGTCTATTCCAGGAGCAAATTCTCTCACTGCAAGTCTGTGGTACCTAATCCAGATTAAAATCTCTCACAGGGCACAAGCACTCAGGCTGATTTGTCACACAAGTGCCTGGTAAATTCTGGGATCTCAGCCAAGGACACTGTGCATTTCTCCTTGTCAGCAGAGACCTACTGCAGTAAATGGCTTATCTATTAAAAAAAAAACAAAACAAAACAAAATGAGAAAGAGGGGAGCTATCTTCTTCGGAGCTATGGGAGCAAATTACCTCACACTGCTCAGGTCTCCCGTGGGAATGTACCAATGCCCTTATCCAAGCAGCCACAGGAGCTGTGATAGGCAATCACAAGGATTCTGGACACTACTAGTGCTGGAGGCTGTGATCTCAGACTCAGTATCTCTGGGGCAGCTACTCAACAGGAGTTCTTCAAAAGGTATCTTGGAGAACAAAATGGCATCTGCTGTCCTGACTGCTGGTAGCACTGAATAAGGCTTTAACTGGTTCTTTAATTTATCATTGAAAAGGGTACATCTTTACGACTGTCATGGGTTTGTATGGAGCCACTCTTTCCATGGTAACAGGGGGAGGGAGTCATAGTGTTGGTCCCTGTAAAGCAGTTCTCAAAACACCCCCCAGCTCTGAGAGGTAGACCCACCTCCAGCCTGGGCAGGCCAATCTGGCGCCTCTGCCATCACTATATAAGAAGGGAAATTTGCAGTGGAAGAGGACGTGGAGGAGTGGGACAAGATAGAGGCAACTATGAGGACCCTACAGTCAGAGAAGGAGAAAGGAAGGAGGAATGCTGGACCAGAGACCCCTCTGCAGCCCAGCAGCTCCAGGTGAGTGCACCCAGACAGGCAGCAGACTGTGAGGAAGAGGCCATGGTGCAGGCCGTGCTGGAGAGCCTGCAGGCCACAGAGACCCACAAAGGAGGCAGAGAGGAGCCTCCTTTGGGATGAACACTCATCAGAACAGGCCTTGCAGGGCTGCCCAGTCTGTGAGGGACCCTGTGCTGGACCGCTGAGGAGCCCACCTGCCCTAAGGAGAGACAAATGGCAGGAGCCATCACGAACAGACTGACTGAAACCTCCATTCCCTGCCCCCCTGGGCTGTTCCATTGTGGGGGAGGTGAAGACACCGGGATTGGGACCCTGAGCCCAGGCAGAGGGGAGGGATGGGAGGAAGTGGTCTTAAAAGAGTTGGTTGGGCTCTTTATCATTGCAGCTGTGTTGTTTTCTCTTTGCTATATTTTGAGGTTTTATGGTTTTGGCTGGTGACGGATTACATTATTTTTTTTTCCTTCCCCAAGCTGAGTAGTCCTGTCTATTTTGCCTGGGACCATAATGGGCCCTTACTGTCCTTAGGGGGTTCAAAAGGCCCTTCGTACTTATGGCTGATCTTGATCCTTTGTTCCCAGATGGGCCTAAACCAGGATGAAGACTCAAAAGCCTCAGGCACTTGAGCACTACAAAATGCATGAGATCAAGATGCATGGGGCAGTCTGTAAGATGCATTGAAGAGAACCAGAGTGTCAATGGGCACTCATTATAGAGGATGAGAAATGGAAGAACAGCTGAGAAAATAGAACTAAAAGGAGCCTCTGTCTCCCTCTGATCTTGAATATGAAACACCAGTGGAAATAAAACCAAAGGATCTGTGACTGAAATCATCAAATACTCCACGCTGCTTCAGTAGTAAAACATAAGAAGTGAGCAGGATCATTAGGAGGAGTTTCAAAGCAGCAAAACAGTTCAGGTATTAGGCTTTGCTTACATACTATCCAAAGCTGGCTGAACAGATAGGTCCTTGACAAGTTTTATCAAGGATGTAATAATTTGAGCTTACTCCTTACCAGCCTTTCAGGTACAGTTGCAAGAAGGAAGAGCTGCAGAAAATTCAGCTGGCCTCTAGATCCGTGCACGTGAAAGCTGATCTTCGTTTGAAAACCTAGTCTGTGGTGGATGCAACTACTTCTTCATCCCCAGATGGCTCTAAGAAATTGAGTCCCACAACACCTCCACCAGCTTGAAGGCCTCCAGTGATAAAAAGGTATGAATCAGTAGGTTGGGTCTCTGTGCAGGTATATTTAGAGTCATCAATCTAGTGTCACACAGCAGAGCTCAGGTCTTTGTCAGGGGCAGGTCAGTGCCTCACCTTTCCATTTGGTATAGGAAATAGCACAGTCCTTGTGCCTGTGGGGAAAAACACCCCGTTGATTCCAATACACCTTTCAGTAGCAAAACATCATCACAAGGGTCCACTTAGAAGTCTTGAAAGATTTTAAAGCCTTTGATCATTCCTGGCTTCAAGTCTGAAAGCAATTCTTCTGGTGACCTCTCTCTAATGACTGGAAGGGGCTGATGGCTGTAAACCCTCTTGTCTCCACTCTGCAGAGTACTGGTGTCAGGAAAAGGCTACTACCTGTACAGCTTCTCCAACACTCTGCTTATGGTCTGTGGTATCTGCAAAGTTTCCCAAAACAAGGAGCCTCAGTTTCACTTCCCTTAGCTTGTGTCTTTGGATAAGGACCTGCAGACAAGAGTATCAACCAAAGCGCTGGCTGCCCATGAGAACCAGCACACCAAAGCCCAGAACTCCTTACTCTATCACTTGAAGACATAGCACTGAAACAGTAATGTTTTCCTTCACAAATCCATTATCACTGACAACCAGAAAGAGTTTGCCTCTTAAACACACATACTTCAAACACATGCAAAAAATGAAGCTGTTCCTGTTTTGGTGAATAAATATATTTTTATCTCTCCCCAAAAAGATCCTATACAAGAAAGCCTCATTTTTGTCTTTCAGGAAAAAAGTACCATTTGGTTCTCAGTAACAAAATCATCTGTGTACACTCCATGGTTTAATCTGAGGCTCTGCCTTGGAAAAGTCTGAAGTCACTAAGCCGGAAAGACAGGCTTAAGCCCTTCATTTTTAAAAATCTGTTTTTTCTCTGCATTTATTCACTTAGAAAAAACCTATATGATATGCCAAAAGACTAGCTTTATCCATTTAAAAAAAATATTCAGATTTGTAACATATAATCACATGAATCTTTGGAACCTACTTGAAAGGAAGCTGTAGCGAAGCAGGGGCTGCTCTGTTCCCCCTAGTAACAAGCAACAGAACAAGAGGAAACAGCCTCAAGTTGTGCTAGGGGAGGTTCAGGCTGGATATGAGGAGGAATTTCTTTACTGAAAGGGTTGTCAGGCATTGGAACAGACTGCCCAGGGAGGTGGTGGAGTAACTATCCCTGGAGGTGTCTAAGAGACAGTTGGATGTTGCACTTAGGGAAATGGTCTAGTGGTTGATAGGGCTGGGACAAAGGCTGGGCTTGATGATCTTAAAGGTCTCTTCCAGCTGAAACAATTCTATGATTCTATAACTGGTAGCATTTATATTAGGAAATTAACTTGAGAAACCAATGGAGAGAAGTTTTAGCAGCTTTCCCAAAGAGAAGAAAGGAATGACAAGCTGATTTCCACCTGACTTCTTTACAAACTCAATCACAAAGTTGCAAACACGAAACATCCTACAATTTGGGAGACAAAGAGTTAGTTATAACGCAGAGAGACTTCTCAGTTTGACCTAGAAAAAGGTGAGCTTCAGCACAGACATCTTTATAACCATCCCAGTCTCAGCATCACAGTTTGCCACAGGAAACACAGAAAGCATTTCCCATCATCATTGTCTCAAAGACCTATTTTTGTTTGGCTGGGAGGAGAGGACTTTTCAGTCAATCCAGAAAAACAAATAAGAATATATCACGGTCCATGTCTAAAATTCTCTTGAAAGAAAACTGTCTCATCAACTAGTCAAAAATTGAATGATTCTCCTGAAAACTACACTTTCCTGTTGATAGAACGTTTTCAGGATATAAATGGCCCAAATGCAGCCATGTGTTTCTTGCAGTAAGGCACCATTCAGCCTATTTCAAGATGATAGTTCTATTATTCCTATCATCTTCAACAGGAGGTAGACATAATATTAGAACCAATGGGGAACAATGATGTTCACCCCCACAATTATGTGTAGACATCATGCAAACAAGCATATTTAACTCTGCTGCCTTTGAAATCAAATTCTTTTTTTTCTTTGACTTCAAGCTGACAATGATATGTGCAAAAGTCAAAGAATGAGAAACATCTACAAAACCTGGGCCATAATATTATAGATAATGAGGGTGAAGGGACAAGAGGCCAGCTAATCCACCTCTTTACATCTAAGGCTGGACCTACTCTTCCTAACCCACTCTGGACAGAATACCCAGTTCACAGAAACCTTCAGCAAAGGCATTTCAACAACTTTTCCAGGCAAACCTACGCCCTGGTTTAAAAGGCTAACTGAACCCAAACTTCCTTTGTGTCAAATCTCAGTCCATCTACAATGAGTGTAAAAAACAACTCACAACTTCACCTCTGTGACAGTCTTTACATGCTGAAAATAATACGTTATGGTCCCTCTCCTCAGTGCTTCCTTTTCTAACTAAGAAACCTTTACTCTTTTAATTGCACCACTCACGTTCACAGGATCTTAAATTCATTTCATCTTACAGGTGAAGTCAGGGTTGAAGAACAAGAGTTCACCATTTAAGCATGAAAAAAGATCTCATGGGAATATCAAGTCCATCAGGAAAACTGAGGCAGCACGAGAAATCACAACATAACTACTGGGGCTACATGGACTCCTGAGGTAGTTCGAATAACCTCAGCACAAGGGAAACAGGATGTGTTGGACTAACTCAATGAAACAGTACATGACTTCACTAAAGTCAGTAGGAACTTTGCTCCAATACCTTCAGTGAGGTCTGATCACTACTTAGTGCTTCCCTTGCAGTTCAAAGAAATGAACTGCAACTCAACAGACAGGAGACATCTAGCGAGGAAATATGGAATGGGATAAAAGACAGAATAACCATATTTCTGACTGTTACCTTTCCCGTTGTTGTGGTTTGGCCCAGCTAGCACAGAAGCACGACAACAGTCTCTTGCTCCGTGCCCCCATTCACCCCCACCCTCATTAGGATGGCAGAGGCCCCATTGAAATGGGAGTAAAAAGATAAGCAAGGTTGTTGTGGATTGAGACAAGGGCAGGGAGGGCTCGCTGCCAATTACGGTTCAAGGCAAAACAGACTCCAGTACTCGACTTAGAGAGGAAAGTAGGAAAATTTATTCTACAAGAAACAGAACGGAATAAAAGCAAAAAGGGAGTAGGATGATGAGAAAATTACAACCAGCACTTTAAGATCTCCCTCCCCCATCCCTCCTTTCTTCCCGAGCCCAGCTCACTGCTCCCAATATCTCTACCTCCTTCCCCCCCAACGGCTCAGGGGGGCAGGGAATGGGGGATGTGGTCAGTCTCTCACAGATGGGCTCTGCCGCTTCTGTCTTCTCAGATGAGGATGACTCCTGGCATTCTTCCCCTGCTACAACACGGGGTTCCTCCCCCAGGACACAGTCCTTAAACTTCTCTGGTGTGGGTTGTTCCCAAGAGCTGCGGCTTCTGCCGATACAGGTTCCTTCACACGGGACACAGTCCTTGGTGAATAACTCTGGCGTGGATTCTTTGCCACAGTTGCAGTTTCTGCAGATACAGGGTCCCTCTCTCAGGACAAGGCCTCTTCTGGGCATAAGTTTAATGAGCTGCTTTGTTGTGGATTCCTTCCCACAGTTACAGCTGTGGATATTGGGTCCATTCCCTGGGACACGGCCTGCTCCGGCCATAGTTTTAAAGAAGAAAATCACTGCCCCTAGCTCAGGGTCTGTAGTGAAGTGGTTGGGTCCCTCCCATGGAACACAGCCTCCTCCAGCCATAGTCACTGTCCCTGGCTTGGGACCTTCAATGAAGTGAATCACTGCCCTCAGTCCGGGGCCAGCTTTAGCAAAATGAGTCTCTGCCCCTGATACGGGCTCATTATCAAAATGAGTCTCTACCGCTGATGTGGGGTCTTTAAAGAAATGAAAATATATCTCAGCTTCACCAGTTCTCTCCACAGAATGCAGGGGAGTCTCTGCTACAGCACACCTCCTCCTCTCTTTCATCACTGACCTTGGAGTCTGCATGGTTGTTTCTCTCACTGTTCCTACTCCTTGCACCACCAACAGCCAGAAGAAGAAGGCACAAAAGAAGGAAGAAACAGGAAGAAGAAGGAGAAAGAAGCCTCCTCTTCCAGCTGCTTCTTAAAAAGAGATCATGTAGGTGTCTAATTGGCTCAACCCCAGAAGTGGGTGTGGCTCAGAGCTCGGGAGAGTTTCGAGCAACTGCTAACAGGAGTCATCTTTACAGCCCCTTCCCCATTACCAGAAAAGGCTGCCATGACAAACTATGACACCCATACTGCTTTTCTCTCTTCTCCGAGGACCCTCTGAACAAGAAGGTAGGCAAAGGGAAATGGCAAACTAAGTAAATGGTAGAATGTTTTATAGCAGTTCTACTGGGAAAAATACCAAAATGGAGGATGCAGTGCAGAGTAGGAGAGTGCATTCAAGATCCCACATTCACCAGTTCAGGATAAATTCCAGGTCAAACCAGTCTATTTTACAGATCATGGTATGTGATTAGCTTTTAACCTTTCAGAGAACTTGAACCTGAAACTATTGCAGAAAGAGAGCTGTAATTCAATTCTCTCTTCCAGAGCTGTACTCACGCTTCCCTCTTTATAAAGGATAAATGAATACTCCTACTGAAAGCCTCTGGGGCACATCTGCTGAACAAGGTGCCACTTCTCTTGACTACAAAATTACAGTCAATGGTAGTCTTTTCTTTCTGTGGGCTTTGGATTGGACTGTAATTCTACTGGAAATGCTCAGCAAACCATTTAGGACGATGATACACCTAGTTCACAAGCAGCAAGACAAAGATCATGTACCAGTCTTCCCTCATCTTACGCATCCCTGTTACTCTCTCCTGATGATGGACTCATTGCCAGTAATTATTCCAGCAAATAATGTATTGCCAGAGCAGCCCTTAAAGCATTGCTTAGCTCCTAAGAGAGTGTCTTAGATCTTCAGAGGGATTCTGGCTGGAGGAAAGACATTCATTCAACATGCCAGCATCAAAAGGGACCTTACATTGAGTTTTGCAGTCCAATTTCTTTCTTTGCCTTACCTCCCACTTCTTCCTTTGCCAACTGCATCAGGGAAGAAAAGGGATATTCTTTGGAGAAGAAAAAGCATCTTCCTCAGCCCCATCACAGCAAAATCATGCCCCTTTCCTATCTACCTTTCTCTGTAGATCACGACAGCAGAGCAAGACAATGACTTGCGTCCTCCCTCTAGCTCGGGCTGTCACAGGGCTCCTTAGGATTATTGTTTTAACCAGCCACACCTCTGTAAAAGTAAGGAGTGACATCTTCATACTCCCTCATCCAGCCAGGACTCTCAGCCCTAAAGACAACCACTTTGAATATGTCCAGAATGTTTCTCAGAATGTAAAGTAATTGTCTCAGCAACCTGAGTTTCAGATTGGAATGGACAATTGGCCCCTTTGAGCATTCTGCTGGGAGAAGCTGACTCTACATCCACATCCCAAAACCTTATTTAAGGAAGGTTCTGGTTCCTCCCTTGCCCAGCTTGCTTGCAATTTTTGCCCAAACAATTCATTAGCAAGGGACATGGACTGGACTACATAAATGCTAGCTATCTTATAAATCACCTTGACTGAAGCTCATGGGAGCAGAGCCAGGCATGAGTCAGTCTGTGCCTGGAGGCTGCCTAAGTGTATTAGATACAGCATGGTCTCTTGGCAAGAGCTGGAAGAAAATTCTGGTATCAAGAAAGTCATATAGTAGATGCCAGTGAGCTTAAAGTACCTGTGGGAGAGTGTCCTGTGTGTGTATAGCTCTGCTGCTGTGTGACATGTGAGAGTCACACTGTTTCAGGTGCAAGACACAGTCTGGGAAAATGTCTCCCACCATGTCTTACAAGGCTCAACAGAGATGGTACTTCTTGGTGACTCCCCTTAGCAGTACACCTTTCACACTACTCTGACATTATCTAACACATTTCTGAACTGGAATTGCAATCCCAGTTGGGACCAGCAGCCCTGTGAGTGAGGTTGCACACCCTGACAAATTTATTTGCAGACAAACTTACAACAGGGAAGACTGGAAGCCAATGGACCTGCAATGTCGGGACTTCTTTCACAAAAGGTGAAGAAGCATCTTAGATACACATTGTTCTCAAGAAGGCAAGGTTCAACACATGTAAATTCACACAGGTAAACATCTTGTACAGAACAAACTATATAAAAGACAACTCTTTTACACCAAAATCTACTGATCTTTCAGTGGCAAAATCTAAAGCAGACCTTTTTACACTCTGATGGCATACCTAGACCACATGAAACCTAAGCACAGAGAAATGTCAATTTAACATGATCAGAAATCTAAGCTCGTTCTTGCCTGCAGTATTTCTGTAGTTAACAAGTGTTAGCCTGTCAAAAGCAGCTAAGGATAGGCGGCATTATCAGACCTTTGTCCAGTTTATCATCTTTCATATTAGGCTGTTGTCAAGTTATCCATAGTTAATCAGGAGACAAGCCAAGACAATAAACCAACAGCAGGAAACTCAATCCAAGATGTGTGCTTCTATTCAGTGGTTCTGACACAATGTACCAAATGATAAAGGGAAAGGTCAACTTGTGTTTTATTTATGTGGTCATGAAACACAAGAGGATTTAATTTCTCCCTTTACAGGCTGAAGTTTCCTCCTAAATGAAATGTCCTCTTTCCTTACAAATGCAGTTGGCTCCTATCATTAGCAACTCCACTCTCTGGACAAATAGATGAAGCAGTATTGCCAGGTCATTCATTAACAATAAAGCAAACTCATTATGTACAACTGGCTATCTTCTACAGGCTTTGGAGTCCACTCAGACAGTGACATCGGATGTATAAACAGATCACTACATGGGTACTATTTTTAAACCCCCAATTTCCACACAGTATACTTACACTGCCCACTCCAGCTTCTCATTCTTGATTGAATTGTAGAGGGCCTGCAAAGGGAGAGAAATGAGATGGGATTACTGTTTGACCCCTACCACATATACATTAATATGTGAAGGAAAATTACCTAATACCAGCAAGAGATCAGGGAAGTACCACATCTGCTCACAGTAACGCAAAAGCCTTGAGCAGAAATCTCATCTAACGGAAAAAATACCGTAATGGAAGGTTTGAGATTAAGGTAATTTTCTCAAGTAGGTTTTGGGGTTTTGTGGTTTGGGTTAGTTTTGGGGCTTTTATTAATCCTGTTAAGTTTGAAAAAGCCACAGCACTACAGCCCTGAAATTCAAGGTCCAATTGAATTTCTGATAATCAACAAGATGTTGCCACTGACTTTAATGGGGCCAAGATTTTACCATATGGGCTTACCTTTAAAACTATGCCAGAATAGCTGTCCAAAGCCCCTGAACCTCACAGACACCCTAAATGCTTTCCCAGTCAAACACACAAACACATTCAGTTTCTAAGTGCAAAACATAAAGTGAATGATAAGCAGCCTCCGTGCTTGAAGATCCATGTGTTGCACTGCTGCCTGCTACCTTCATTAGTCCTTCAGCTCACAGGAAAGATGCCAACAGGTTCAAGACCTAAAGTCACAATTCTGTTGTTGATACCAGGCTGCAGAGAAGAAGGGTCTGGAGGCTGACTTCAGCCTGGGTAGGCATCAGGAAGCTGGGATGGACTTGTTTAGAGAGGGAGTGGGTACATCACTTTGATAAGCATTCCTGACTCCATCCCTCCGGCAGCTGATGCATACAATGGATAGATGCTTGCTATTACTAAAAGCTAATGGCATCCTTCAAATAGGCCACTTGATTCAAGTAAGTATTTTGGTATGGAATGTCCCTGATTCTCACACTTTTAATCTACATTTGTAATTTACCTTATATACATGGATAGATTTACAGTCTCTGGCACATAACTCCTACACAGCCTCAAAATATGTTAATGTATAGAAGAACTGTTGATGCACATGATTATCAAAAAGTAGCACATCAAGTATGAACAAGCCTGAGAATCACATACTATAATAGCTATGACACATTCAACAGAAACATTAACATTTAAATCGCCTTAACTGTGACTTAAAATAAAAATAGTTTGGAAGACTAAAGAGCTGAAACTAGTCTTGTGCATATGCCACAGCTGAACTTGCAATGAGAATCCCATCAGCGTATCCCACTGCTCATCCTGTGATCCACTGGCTCCTTTCCAAATCTTGCACAGTCTATTTGAAGAACCTTAATATTCAGCTCTGTGAAAATCTAGCTCAATTGAACGACACACAAGGAGGTCAAACACACCGGTACAACTCTCCTCATTCTGATGCTACACATGCTGCAACTTTTAGCCACAGTGTACCACAAAAATATGTATCTCAGAGAAACAGAAGAGATCAGGAGGAATCATTCCACATCCTACTTAGAGTTGGCAGGGAGAGCAACAGCAATATGGTAAAATATTTCCTAGTCTGGAAGTTTTCACTGTGTATTTCTACATATGATATCTTCTCCAAACTTGTATACCAAGCTCTGATCCAATGGCAAACAGCCAAAGGTTACAGAAAGGGCATTGCTGTCAGCCTGTAGACACTTTTCATAACTTTGAGGTGAGAATTATCAAGAGATTTTTAAGACCACTCTGCAGGAAGAAAGCAAATGAAAGGCCTAACATGTCTCCTATCATGCAGTCAGCAGTTCAGCAGAACTAGATGAGTCTCTATTTTTCTGCACAAACTGATGCTCGATACTGACTTCCTAGGATCACCCTGTATTTTTTCAGAAGCCGCTATGTTTCTAATGGTTTGGCCAAAGTCCCCCTCTTATTCTTTGACTTGTCCTTTTCCTCCTACTATGATTAAAACACTCCCTTACATTTCGTACCAGAAAACTGCTTCCAAATATAAGGCAAATTATTTCTGTATTATTTCCTAGAGTTGTCTCCTCATTTTTTAAGGAGCACTTTTTTTCCTAGCTGGTTGGATGAGCTTTTCAAAATGTAGCAAAAACCTGGCCTGGGGTATCAGAAATGTGTTTTGCTGCTCTCTGGCCCAACAAGCTCGTGTCACGATCTCTAAAAATGAACACCTGCCCTGTGCAGTACTGCTTTTTGTGACATTTTACTGCTAAGGAAGTCTCTAGGGACCACTACAGCCAAAGAGCAGGACACAGAAAAGCAGCACTCCAGATTGGTGTGGGAACAACAAATGCCCCAGGCTTTTGCCTTGTGGAAAGTGACATGTGTTTGTCCTGATCTTTACTAATGAAACAGACTCCATCCTCTCTCTTTGGGGAGTAACAGACACTGATCCAGTCATATGGCATACATCTGATGAAGGACACAGTGTCCTCCATAAAGCGTCAAATACAGCCTCTCAGAAAGTCTCTGCTATTTGCAGAAATGTAAGAGACTTCTCTAAGAACATCTACAGCCCAGTCAGCTTCAGCAAGTCTGACAAGCTTTTTCAGTGAGCAGACCTCTTAAGGGATGGAGGTACACAAGTTCCCACGCCTGCCCTCTGACCCACCTCTTTGGCAGAGAGTGCTGCCAGGCTGCACACTCACCAGTGGACTCACCACCCTCTACCTGCTGTTTTACTTCCCTTCTCCCATGCATTTTTCACTTTAATATTTTTTCTTCTGTCTACTTGGCTCACACATTATCTGGAGACAAAAAATTTCCTCTTCCCATATTTTGCAACCAGTAGCGGACAGGTACATCCCAGCACCTGCTCTATCATTTATTTTGTGGCTGTTTCCCAAGGCCCTGATTTAGGCAGCAGCTCCAGAGTATGACTAAATCAAACAAACTTGGAGACAGGCACTTAAATGCTCCACTGTATTGCAACAAAGCTGATCAGAGATTATGGTGCAGACATGACTTTCACTGTACTGAACTAGCTGTAAGGACAGTTTCTATTAACTCATGTTTTCTCTCCAGGAACTCGGGGGGGGGGCAGGGGCGGGGAGGGAAGCAAACTCTAGTTTCAAGCACTCACAGTTTGACAACAATCACAGCTTCTTACCTGGTTAGCCTGGGAAGTGTTTGGCAAATCTGAGCCAGAAAACTGGAGGCTGGACCAGAGTAGGGTATGCCTGAATGAATACTACATGGATCTCATCTTCCAAGCTGGACTGAGACCACTTGGAAAGGGCAGAGGTTTTCTCTCTCTTTTGTCATCCAAGGTCACTGTCAGCAGGATTCAAACCCCCAGCTACCAACTACTGAGTAGTGTCTGACTTCACTGCTTCAACTTTTAAGCTCTATTGCCCAGACTGCAAAAACCTGCTCCTTACAGCTTTCCCCTTCCTGAGAATTGCTGATCCCTGAGTCCATTATTGCTCTAAGCTCCCTGGAGGAACAAATGCAGTTTTGAAGTGAAAACAAAAAAAAATATCAGCTACTGCATAAAAGAGAATAGCAGGCAAGATGCTATACACCTTCCTTATTTCAACTCCAATGCTGTTTCCCATGGGTATATTTCAATCTCTAGTAGACTGCAGTGTAAAAAAACCCAAACCAATGGGATCTGTTATGTGTTTCTGGGATTTGGTTGTATTTGTTCATAAAATAAGAAAGAAGGTTCCTTGCCTAAACAGAAGCCTGTAGCTCTGTAAGAAGTTGATGAACTCCACCCCCATTCTCCCTGTGGTAAGCAGGTAGATCAACTAAAAGTCCAGATTTTCACAGCTTCTCACCAGCTGGTACTTTCATACCAACTGGAAAGAGAAGCAAAACTATGCAGGGAGTGCTTCTGAAAACTTCAGTTTATTTTACAAGGCTTACAAGAAAAAAGGTAACTCTCCATCCTCACCTCCTTCAAAATATCATCACACACAGGAACCGTTGGACCCTTTTAAACAAGTGACTCTCGGCACCTGCCAACTGCTGGCTGTGCTGTGCTGCATGCAGCAGCAGCCAGCAAAAGAAAGGCACAACCAGGTATGCACACAGGGACAAAGAAATTATTTACCCAGAGACCTAGGTGATGTACTGAGAGGAGTAACAAGTAGGTGGAAGGTCTCCAAAGCCTGGCCAGCAGGGCACAAGGTGTTGAAGAAGTCCTGGGGGACTGGGAGAGCCCTGCTCTCAAAAGGCAACATAAGGCTGGCTCTTCAAGCAGACTACTGACTTTCTGTACACAATACCCCCTGCAGAAAAGCCTAACAAGAGGGAAAGGAACACACTGCAGGTATTTCTTAGACCTGTTTCATGCACAAAAGAGGAGAAGGAGCCTGCTGTCAGCAGATGAACAGGCAAAATCAAAACTGAATTCAGAGAGCCAGGAAGGACAACTCAGATTGTCTTCTCCAGTTTTTGCTTCCAAGGTTCTCTGCTTATCACCACGTCCACCTCAATTTCTGCAGTAGCTGTGGAGGAACAACCTTCTGACCATTACAGGAGATAGCCCAGATGGCTTTTGCAGCCTCCAGGACAGGGATGCACATGAGCTCTCTGACTCAGGTCCCCGCCACCTTCCTTTACAGCCACTGACAAAAGAAGCCCTGCCTAGAGACATTTCTTCACCTGAACTGGCAGCAGTATGGTTGATCTCAGGTAGCCAAGAAAACTCCAGTCACACTTCTGAGTAAAGGTGTGCTTAGCCTTTGCAGTCAGGAGTGCTCAGTCAACAGTCCAGCATCTCACACAGCCATTCAGTGCCAGTCCATTGGCTCTGCCTCTAGAACCGCAACAGTCAGCCTGGCACCAGCCTTGGCTCCCACCATATGTGGTTTACTGGGGGAAGGAGACACAATAAAAACAGCAGAACCTTACAAAAATAAAATGGGCTACAGAGGCAACAGATGCCAGACATCGCAGGTGTCTGCATGCAGTTCTGACAGGCATTAACATGACCATCCTTTGGACTAGAGTGTGTGATTGCCTTCTGCCAGGTCTGGATGGGGTGCAACTCATTGTTATTTACCACTCCTGGTTTGCTGTTCAGGCAACAAAGGCTGACCCTTCCCCAGAACTGTTGCTTGCATACAGATTCACACTACTTCACCACCTCCTATGTGCCACTCTCCCCTAAAATCCAGATCTCGAAGTTTCCTACTGTCCTCATGCACAGATCTGTAACACCTGGCAAGGCAAGGGTAAGTGCTCTGGTCACTGAGTCCCTTTAGCTCCTTATCAGGATCAAAGGACATATGCCCCTGATGTCCCCTTTCTCACAAGGGAGCAGCACAAATGCCAGAGTAGTACCCCAAGAAGCCCGTGAGGTTAGTGCACAGCATGGTATGTCTGCTGGTATCACTCTCAATTTTAAATTCCACTGGTTTGTACAACAAACGTTCTTCTAACAAGTCAGCATACATTATTCATAAAACAGCACAGAGCTGTTCAGCAGCATATGGAACTGATGAATGTTGTTTTGGTGTGGGTGGAGATAGGGTTGATAGGAATGTTTTAGGGGGAAGGAAAGGAGATTGTTTCACCCAGGGAATTTCAAGTGCGTCACCAACTGGAGAACGTTTCTGAGAGAAACTCCTCTGTTAAAAATCTGGTTTGTATGAAGACAGCAGAGGGGGAGGGAGAGAAAGAAAGAAAAAGGGAAGGGAAGATTGTGCCAGATATACCACTACCAAACAGAAAATGACAGTGAGCTGGGGCTCTTGAGAGCCAAGAAATCTATGGCTCAAAAGAAATACATCCTCTGTATAATTGATACATGGGGGTCGCTAGAAAATCTTTGTTCTCTACTTGCTGGAGAGTTTCATTGGTGTTATTGGCAAGGGCAGCATACTGAATTATTATGAGTAAACAGAGAAAAGGCCAGAGAAGTGCTTCTCTGATAGTGGATAGTGGAGCACCTATACGCAGGCTATTTCAGAAATTGTTCTGTTGGCCCCATGCATTTGCAGGCAGGACAGGCAGAGTGACTCTGCAATCCAGTCCATGGCTGTGGGAAAGCAGAGTCTGTCAGGAGGAGAGACTGCCAAGCTGGCTGGATCACATGGGCAAGCCTAAGGTCCTCTGATTCACCTTGCTTGCAGTCTGGGTTTGAGCCTCCTCTCCAGAGCACAACAGTAGATGAATTCATAGTATCCTTCTTGCAGGTTCTCCTGCTGTCCTGGGGCTGTAACACCTGCCTGTAACACACACTCAGTACGCATGCCTAGGTATGCCTGCATATATGTATGCACATAGGCACACACACACTTGACATTCTTCAAGAAGACAAAAGGTCCTCGGGCTACTTAGCTTCTTTGATGCTGGTGGCAGACGAACCTCACATGCAGGCACCATGTTGGTGCTTTGTTCGTATTGGCTGGAGGGTGAGGATATGCAATACTCTCTAGTCCAGTAAAATAGGCTGAGTCACATGCAAAGTATCTGAGGAGTATGTTTCTGAACCACAAATGGGTTAAATCCACCTCCTGCCCTAAGTCAGCTGAAGCTGTCACAGAAACAGTTCTTGAGCATTTTAATTACTTTCTATGTGAAGCAGATAAAATACAGGGCAGTCCAGACATAAAGGGAGAAACACACTCACAGAAATACGGAAGAGAACAAGTCTACAAATCTAGACCTGCTTGAGGCTGAGAGTATCTACATGGCACCACTGTCCAGAAAGTACAGCCTAGAATGAAAGGAATTTCATCAGAGGTGATGTACAAGCACACACACACAGACTTATGCCAATAAAAAGACCTTGCCATCTGACACATTGCCAAAAGCTTCCACATCTCTTCCATCAACACAACAGTACAGTAAAGATAAAGCTCAAATATAAATCAGTTCTTTAAATCACTGATATCTTAGCAAAATAGATGGGTAGACAAAGAGTAGAAGGGGGAACAGACATATGGAAAGAAGAGGGTTGCCCAAAATCATAAGACCAAACGGTCGCAGAGCCTCTTCTCAACTAGACAAGAATCAATAATGGGCATGCAGGGATCTTCTCAGCCCTCTGTACCATACCTTTCACAGGTCTTAGATGCTCCACAGATACAAATTCTTTTGTATGAAATAAGGAAACAGAACTACACATAAAACCAAAGCTCCAGTATGCTTCCCAACTTATCAAGGTAGGCAGGCGAAATGGGTATCACACAACAACCTACATCACTCAGGAGGCAGAAATGTAAATACCACAGAGAGATGAACACAGATCACCGGTAACTGTGTCAGACACTATCCCTGGAAGAAAGTCCTTGCCCTATGGACATTACACCATACATACACAGTGTACAAAAAGCCAGGGAGAGAGAATAGAGGTACTGAGATTAAGTAACTAAATCCAGTGTTAAAAAGACTCAAGTGTTCACTGTATGCAGAGACTTCTGGTACATAAATCCTCCCACTGAATACTGTGCAATTATTCCCATGCTAGCTAGGGTGAAAGCGATCACAAGGGCAGGCTTCCAGAGCACCTGCAAGATGCAGGCTTTTCTTTGGCATTTGCTGGAGTAGTAGATGCTGCAACAGAAACAACCTGAGAATGATGGACCTGGTATTTCTTTGCCACAACCTTACCAGTACACTATTTCTTTGTTATGGTCAATAAAAGCCTCGAAAGGGAGGTTCCTGAAATTGGAATGAATAAAATACTTCACTAATTCTTATTTGCATTGCTCTGTGATTAAAGCTTTGCAGCTGAAGCTCAGAAACACGATACAACCTGTAAGCTGGCAAAGAGTGATCTACAAGGAACTACTGAGCAGCACTGGGATCTTTTCACCATACCAGAAGAGGTGTCGCTCAGGACGAATATAAGGTTTAGGGAAGGGACAGTATAGGGAGATTCATGCATGTGCTTGCTTGTCTGCATGCACACAGATACAATATATGGTTAAATGCATTTAGCTGATGCTCTGACATTTTTCAGCCTCTTTCAACATAGCTTTGCAAATGATCCCAAGGCAGAACCAGTTTGCAGCAAGAATGAAATTAGAGGACTATTCACTCTCTGCATAAAGTTTATCCAACCCTTGGAGACACAAAGCATCTTTGGGAGGGAGACAGTTATTAAAGCTCTTGCCAGGGGTTCCCAGGTGCCCCTCAGTTATTGAGCAGGAGTGAGAAATGAGGAAAGAGGAGATCAGGCATGGAGCGGAGCTTGCTTGCCTAGGAATCAAGCAATGAGGCTGGGCTGGGTAAGGAGATGCTGCACACAGCCACTGTAGCAGCTAGGTATAGCCTGTGCTACTGACAGCTATGATACACTGGTGTACTCTTATAAATGCACAAATATAAACACTTGATAGCAATACTTCATCATATGTGCAGGTAAGAGGAGATTTTTACCTAGCATCCACTCCCTATTAAGCTACAGAGCTGTAGAAAAGCAGTGAAAAATATTTTTTTCTACATAAAACCATTCCCATTGTACAGAATCCCAAGGACATCACTTGGCAACTCCGACACTTTTCCCAAGAGCAGAGCACCAATTAGCATTCTCAATAGCAAGTTTTCCCTGTTTACTATTGCAACAAGCTCAGTGACAGGGCATTCCTGTAAGACACAATCACAATCACATACCAGACCTTTTCGAGCTTCAAGTGTCTCCTCAAACCCAGAGATTCTTTTTCTGACCTGACTGCAATTCTGCGATCACTGCAGATCATTCAGAGCCCTTAATTCCTGCAGTGCGTAACCTTTTCAACACCACCACTTCCACTCCTAGCCAAGAGAAACACAGTGAATGTTTAGTTATTTACCTTGCCTTCTTTAGTAGAAAACTCAGAGGAGTTAGAGATTTTCATGGATTTTGACCGATGGGACTGCCGCCAGAGAGATTCTTCTCGGGTGTATTTCACCGAACCTGTGGCTCTCACCCGGACTTTGCTGGTGCTCTGAACACTGTTAACTCCGATCATTTCCAGAAGTGAACGTATGGGATAGGGAAGAAGAAAGCTAACAGCACTTCCCAATCCCCTGCAGAGGAATTAGAAAAGGCTACGTCTGGAGAGCCCAGGCTCAAGCAACCAATGTTTGCTTAAAGCACACTAGGCTGTTTTCTCCAGCATCTTCAGGCACACTGTTTGGAGCCAGCCTGATTGTTCCAGGCATTGCTCACGTCACTGGACAGGAGAAAAAAAAAAAAATGAAAAAAAAAGCAAGAAAAAGAAAAAAAGGCTGGTATAAACTCCTCCCCTGTTCTACTCCCCTATCCAGCATCGACTCCCCCTTCGCACACACACCAACAGGGAAAGGGAGAGAGGCGGAGAGAGAGATGCTGGAACAAACGCCAGTAGATCAAGAAAGAGATTAATTTTCAGTTCACAGGGCCATACTTCCCTGCCTGCAACAGCTTGCCACGCTCATTACTGCCTGCAATAACAAAGGATACCGTAAAAAGAGTCTTCAATCCCCTGCTAGCCACAGGCTTCTGGATGCGAGAAATACCAATGGATTCCCAAAGCACTAGTGAATGCCCACAGCCCCTTTACAAAGTTCTAGCAAGCCCCAAAGAGATGCCCCAGCAAATTCCAACAATTCAAGCACTTTCGTTAGCCAGCACCCTTGCAGTGCCTTCCCAGGGGGCAAAGGAGAGCAAGACCACTTTCAGGCTCTGAGAGGCACTTAGCAGAAAAGAGATGACTTTCCCAAGATGACCACGCTCATACCAGTGGCAGAGTGTGAGCAAGCAGCTGGAGAACTGCCTGTGCATCACCATCCAGGCAAAGCTGTAGCTGTACTTCTTAGCCCCAGCATCCAACCACATCCCCGAGAGAGTGGCATCCTGTTCCTCCCCTGTGGTAAACCCACACAGCCCTGACAAAAGAGGGCCACTGCCACGACCCACACATGCTGGAGGCCCGCTCCAACCCACAAGAACCCACCTCCGTGGGTCAGGCATGATACTGGCACCTGCACAGAAGGTGAGGGGAAATTGGTGGCAATAGCAGCCAATGCTCTTACCAGGGGAATATGCACTATACAAGGGAAAAGAGAGATGTTTACCTCAATGTTGCAAAAGCACCATCATTTCAGGCTCCTGGAGACCCAGAGCACAGCAGACTGTGCATTGCCATGGCAACCTGCTCCAATAGAGAGAGAGATCTCTGTGATGAGAAAGAGAGACAGATCTCTATGATGAGAGAGATCTCTGCTCTGCTTAGCACAGTATTGTGGCAGCCAGGGCAAGTGGAGCAGCTCGGACAACCACTAAGGAGGTGCTTGTCCCCCTGTACTTGGTCCTGGTGAGGCTACACCTTAAATACTGTGTCCAATTCTTAGCCCCTCACCACAAGAACGACACTGAGGTGCTGGAGCATGTCCAGAGATGGGCAACAAAGCTGGTGAAGGGTCTGGAGAACAAGTCTTATGAGAAGCAGCTGAGGGAGCTGGGGATGTTTAGTCTAGAGAAGAGGAGGCTGAGGGGAGACATGGCAGGGATTGGTCCCTTTTCTCAAGTAATGAGTGATAAGACTCATGAGGAAAATGGGCTCAATTTGTGCCAGAGGAGGAGGTTTAGATTGGACAGTAGGAAGAACCTTTCTACTGAGCGGGTTATTAAACATTGGAACAGGTTGCCCAGGGTCACGATGGAGTAACCATCCCTGAAGGTATTTAAAAGATGCATACATGAGGTGCTGAGTGCTATGGATCAGTGGAGGACTTGACAGAGGTTAGTGCTTGGACTTGATTATCTTAAAGATGTTTTCCAACCTAAACAATTCTATTATTCCACCTGGAGTTCAGAAGATGCTAACAGCTTGTGCAGAGGGAGTACAAGGAGACAGAAGACTGCACGGGACAGGGACCTCAGCATAGGCTAATACCAGGTCCAACAGACTGCAGCAGGCTGCCAGCCCAGCAGCTTTAGGGGCACAGGCTGGGAGGACATCACAGCCTATTGTCCCACTCCCACCATGATGCACCGGGAGCTGCAAGGCTGGGTGAGGGGTCACTGTGTTGACACACTGATGCAAACATCCCCTACTGAAACACATCAAGCCAAGCACCAGCTGAAGAAGCTCCAGCCCCTGGTCCTGCTCAAGTCCTGTTTAGTATCAGGTGAGATACGTTAAGGCAGAACCACAGTTTGTTCCCCCTACATCACGTGCACAGCAGCACCCAGAAGTAGGTAAGAAGCAGATGAATCAAGTGAGCCTTTCCCTGGTTACATCTTCCCAGCCTCTTGCAACCAGCGATTTATATCCTTAGCTAGCAACTGGCTAGACACGGCCACATAAAGGTCTTAGATGCATTACTGCTCTTAAAAGACACTGCTGCTTTCCCAGTATGCAGCAAAACTTCAGTTCAGCAGTCACCCTTTGGTCATGTTGCCCTCAATGATGCTACTTGTGCAATTCCATCCCAAAGACAGCAGTAGGTGTGGACCATGCTGAAAGACAGTAGTCAGTGGAACAGGGAATAACAAACCTAACCATCTACATAAAAACTGCTCCTAGGTCGAGAAACTCTGATCCCCCACAGATATCATCTGTGTCCTGTTTGAGGTACAGACTTCTTCCCACCTGGAAACCAGCAAAATGCCTTTTCATTTCCTTAACAATCAGGTGTAGCAAGCACACCCCTGCCCCATTCATTAAGATCAAATCTCAGCTGTGCTCCAGCCTTATAGACACAAACTCATCATTGCTAAGGGATATCTGAAGGAACAGAGGACTCTTCTGTCTGGCAACATGCAACTGCATTCTCTAAGTTACTTGTGCCCCTTCCTAGAAAAGGTTTTATGTTACTTAACCCATCTGAAATGATCCACTGCTAGTGGAAAAGCTTTTCAAATAAAATCTCTTTAGAGAAAATGTTCACTGCAATCAAACGCTAAGCTACAAGTCCCAACAGGTGCTACGTAAATGGCCAAAATTCACCCCTTATCCTAGCAGCACCCTGCCTAGCAGATTATTCTTGTTCTTAGATTTTTAAGGCCATCTCCCCAAGCATCTCAACACATCTGAAATAATTATATTCCCTAAATATCACACACAGATCTAGGCCAACATGAAATGTACAGAGCAGTTTTGTTATTGAACACAAGTCAGACTGAATCACAGCAGTATTTCTCTTAGGTTGCCCGCAGTACAGTACCATTGTCTCTGCCTAAGTGAAGCAGTTCTCCACCTTAGCATCCTCTGAGCTGACATTAGCAGATCCCCAGGCCCGACAGGAACCTTAGTTCACAAGGAAACAGGTCTGGTTCAGTTATAACCAAGCAGCAGTTCAAAATGTCAAGGGTGTCAGGCTGCATCTTGTTCAATGTTTATTTTTTTCCCCAACGGGGTACGGAAAACACTTCTCAGCTCTTCTTCTCTGCAAGAGAGTGAATCCTGAGATCTTGCCTTTGAAGCCTTAAATGTCTTCAACTCAGGAATTCATCTCAGATTTCATCAGTGCCCTTGGTTTTCATCTGCAAGTGATAATAAAATCCTGTACTTTTTGACTGGGCCAGCAGCCCTTTGTACACAGTGACTGTTGCCTTCTGGGGTAAGGTCACTCTTCAACATTAGAGAAGTATCACCATCTTCATCAACGACCTGGATGAGGGGACAGAGTGTAGCCTCAGCAAGTTAAATGATGACACCAAGCTGGGAGAACTGGCTGATTCCCCAGAAGACTGTGCTGCCATTCAGTGGGATCTCGACTGGCTTGAGAGTTGGGCAGAGAGGAACCTCAACAAGGACAAGTGCAGAGTCCTGCATCTGGGAAGGAACAAGCCCACACACCAGTACAGGCTGCGGGTCGAATTGCTGAAGAGCAGCTCTGCAGAGAGAGACCTGGGAGTCCTGATTGATAATAAGCTAAATATGAGCCAGCAATGTGCCCTCATGGCCAAGAAGGCCAATGGCATCCTGGGATGCATCAAGAAGAGTGTGGCCAGCAGGTCAAGGGAGGTTCTTCTCCCTCTCTACTCTGCCCTGGTGAGGCCTCATCTGGAGTTCTGTGTCCAGTTCTGGGCTCCTCAGCTCAAGAGGGACAGGGAAGTGCTGGAGCGAGTCCAGTGCAGGGCCACCAAGATGATCAGGGGACTGGAACATCTTTCATACAAGGAAAGGCTGAGGCAACTGGGGCTGTTTAGTCTGGAGAAGAGGAGATTGAGGGGACATCTTATTAACATTTACAAATACCTAAATGGTGGGTGTCAGGAGGTTGGGACATCCCTTTTTTCTGTTGTATCTAGCAACAGGACAAGGGGTAATGGGATGAAGCTGGAAAACAAAAAGTTCCACTTAAATGCAAGAAAAAACTATTTCACTGTGAGGGTGAGGGAGCAGTGGCACAGGCTGCCCAGAGGGGTTGTGGAGTCTCCTTCCTTGAAGGTCTTCAAGACCCATCTGGACATGTTCCTATGCGACCAGATCTAGGTGAACCTGCTTCTGCAGGGGAGCTGGACTAGATGATCTCTAAAGGTCCCTTCCAACCCCTACCTGCTATGATTTTAGAAATTTGTATGCACACAGGATTGATTTCTGTCTGTAACTGAGCAACAGGGATTTCTAAGGGAGAAGTGGGTTGTTAATAAAAATAGAGGAATTGGTTTGTGGTTGATTTTTTTTGTACAGACGGCCTGAAATGGCTGTGCAATACTGGAAAAATCAAAGCTGGCCACATGCAAAGCAAACCTTTAGGTGTGCCAAGAAGCCATGATCTTCCCCTCAACCAGAAGCCAGTAAAGAGGTGGTAGAAAAGTGGCAGAATGTAGATTCAGTCTGTTTAGTCTGAATAGCCCAGTGACACCACTGGCGTTGACCAAAGCCCAAGTGACCCCACTTACAGCCTTGCCCTACCAGCACCTCTATAGGAGATAGTCACAAACCAGCAGCAGCACTGGAAACTTTGGGCTAAAACAGATGGAGCAGGGGTAAAATCAACCTCTCTACTATTCCCTCCATTTCCTGTCATAGGCACTATGGCAGACTACATCACCAACAGAGGAAACAAGGCAGCTGTTCCAACTTGCCGTGCAATAAGCTCCTTCCCACCTCTTCCTCCCACCAGTCCAGTTTCCCAGGGAGGCCAAATGCACTCAGTCCTTACTTGGTCCTCCTAATGCCATTCAGTAAGTCAATTACACAAGAAGAAAATCTGTGGAATTCAAAGTGAAATTCAACACTGGCTTTTAGGGCCTAAACCCAAGGACTACATTGTCGTGTCTGAAGAACTCCACTGTCCTCACACAAAGCCACAAGAATCCATTAGCATAATTTAAGCCTGATCCCAGTGACAAAAATACCAACAACAAAAGTCAACAAAACACATAAACACACACATACATCAATTATCTAAAATACATTCTCATGAGCCAGCAGCACATTTGCGTAGCACAGAAAAGCAGCACTATTTAACATTGCTATAAAATAAACAACACTAAACCTTTCGTAAGATTATTTTCCTTCTTTCTTCCTCCATCCTTGTTTTCTTCTTCTTCCCAAAATGGACAGGGAGGGAAAAGTTAACTCTGCTGGATAAGCTGCTTGTACATGATGACTACAAAACAGAGCTCAATAACTGATCAACAGTACATTACTGAACTCACATTCCTGTGATATTACGATAATGATTTCTCAGGTCTACTGATGAGGAGGAGCTGACAATCAAGATTAAATCTAAATGTCTCAAAGTTCCATCCCTGTAAACAGCAGAAATACCAGAGAAACTGCCTCATTTCTACATATATAAGCAACCAGGTCACCAGGAACCCTCACAGAGTGACAGCAGGTACTGTGGGAGAGTGAGAGATATTGACAGAAAATTTCAAAATGATGAGACAAAATTACCCACCTAGCTTTCCCCATGAGAGACTCCTACTCTCCATCATTATGGAGTACATTATGACCAGACATTTAAGGAGATGCTGAGTTTTATCCCAACCAGAATTTGCCAGGAAAAGTATCTGTTGATGACCTCGAGAAAGAACTTTTCATTTTCTTGGAGGTTATATCATAGCGCACACACACCTGTGCTACAGGCTCTGAAGGTATCCCAGGGGAGGATTTCTCATACAAAACAATCCTTTCAAGTGAAAAACAGTCAAATCACCAGAGCCCAGAAAGCTGTCCTATGTTAACTCAGCCACCATAGCTGCATAAGCATATACTTTCAGACCACCCCAAACCATGAAGCAAAGCACATCTACTCACAGAACCAGGAACACACAAGCATTGCTCCTATGACCCCAAGGCCATCTTAAGCCTGTATGTTTCACTTGACATGAGAGGAAGGCTAGAAGAACATCCAAACCAGCTCACAGGTTCACAGGCACAAGGCTTCACTGCTGACTTTTTACATCACTAAGCTCCTAAATGTGAATAGAGTGAAAAAACCATATTTGGCTGCTGGAGGAGCAAACCAACCCTGATATTGCTGTACCTCTCTGGCGAGAGGAGGTGAAGGAAAGGAAGAGGGGAATGGTGTAGGAAAGGAAAAAAAGAAGGGAGGGAAGGAAGGGAGGAAGGGAGGCCACTCTGTGACCCACACAGGTTTCATGTGGGTGTTGCCTGTACTTGGAAGCTTTGCACCATGGAAGAAGCAGCTCCATGGGTGAAAACAGACATGGCCTTTGTCACTCCTTCACTCCACAAATGCATGACCTTGGAAAGAAATGAAATGTTCCACTCTAACATCACAGGAAAGGAGGGGAAAAAAAAAAGTAATCAAATTTTAAGGAGTAACCTAGAGCTCTTGCTTGCAAGAAAACAGTGTAACTGGGTCAGAGAGAGAACAGCCTTATGTCACTTGAAAAGAACGGTAGCAAACTGCAGGAAGGAATACCAAAGATGTACAAAGCAATAATTCTAAAACTGGTGGAAGCAATACTTTCTCCTCTTCTTTTTTTTTTTTTTTTTTTAAATATGGTATAAATTATATTCCTACTCCTCCTTCCCTCAAGTTGCAGCACAGAACTTAAATTTCAAGCAGATCAGGGGGTGGAAGATCAAAGAATGTTTTTCAGAATTTGTTTTCTACCTACATGGAGGTGGGAGTAATATGTCACAAGGACCAAAACGTATGTGTGACATTGTATTAGAGATTTCCCAGCTCAAAAAGAGCCCAGAATTCCTCCTTTAAAGTGGCAGAATGTATCACTCCTGGAGCCTAACGAGCCTGTATCCTCCACACTGACCGCACAAGAACAGGGAGGCTCTGAATGGTGACATTCATCCTCAGGAGCTGCTAAGTATCTCAGCTAAGCCAGGGAATGACAGACAGCCCTAGCTATTTGACAGTCTGGAGAAGCTCAACATCAAATGGTTCACTTGCTGGATCAACTTGGGCAAGACACTACAAGCCCATGCCTCCAAGGATGAAAGCAAAACCCTTCAAACATTCATTAGGAACCTGGTATCAAGCCATGTCACTGCAGCTAGTAGTAATGGAAATTCTTAGCTGACTCTGCTTGGGTTTCACTCCTTGCTGACACAAAAGCCTGGTGGGCTAGGTGAGGTCTTTTGAATAATAATAGGAACACAAAGAGATGACAGGTTGGAGGAGCTAAAAACGAAACACAGATCATGAAAACAGAAACAAGCCCATTCAAAAATGCCTGCTTCCTAGCAAAACATACAGTCCCTAGTACCAGCCCTAGACCACACAGAGGAATTCTTATTCCTGGATTGTTACTACAAAATCTTATGGTTTGAGCCTTTTCTGAAGTTCTGCTTTCCTGGTTCAGGGACAGAGCTGATAGAGAGCACTGGGCTCTCTCAACACTGCTCTCCTCAACACAATACCTGGGCTTATTACTGGTTATTGTACTGACATGTTGGACAAATGACAACACCCAGAGAAAAAATTAAAGCCAGAAGCCAAAGGAAACAAAGTTACTGAAGCAGGAAAGTCCTGGCTGAGGATGGAGTGGAGCAAAGACAAGCTGTGTGTTTCCATCAGTCACTATGGCTCTGTGGCTCTTCAGAGAGGTAAAGAAAAGCATGCTATTGCAAACAACTGTTTAAGACAAGGATTAATGGCTTTATCCCACACTCTCTGACTTCTGAACTGCCAGATTAGACTCGTCTCCTAGAAGTTGAAAAGGACCTCCGGATCTTTCACTTCAAACAGATTAGAAATGGCTGTCCCAGAAACATTATTCCAACAGAAATACTTTTAAACTGGAAAGACTTAATTTTGGAGGCAAAACAAGGAGGAGAGCTGTCTAACTGAGCAAAGCTCTGGCTTCTTTAGTGCAGCAGAGACACTTGGTCCCCTCCAGCCCTCTCCTCTGCCCAGGGCAGTAGGTTGCTCCAACAGCCAACGGGGCCCTTCCCTCCCGCTGCTGCGAGCTCCCATTCCCTTCTGCCCTGCCTCAAGTTCCTCAGCTCCTGATTTCAGCCAGCAGCAGCAGAGAGGTGGACATTCCTTGCCAAAAAGCCTCAGTCATTAAATGGAAGGAGTATGGAGATTGCAAGAGAGATCAATTAGGGTGTACACAGCAGCCTAATTAGTTTGATTTCCTCTGCATAAATGAGGGCATGGGGGGAGGAGGTTATCTACCTGTTCCTCACTCTTCCCTTTGTTAAACACGTGAAATGATTGGAATGGATGAAATGAGATGCCAGTAATTCTGTTTAAATTGAGTGTTTGCCTTGGAAGGTTTTTAAAGGCAGAAATTTAAAAAAAAAAAAAGTGCAATGAAGCAGCAAGACAGTGGCAAAAAAAAAAAAAAAAAAAATCCTTATTTATAAGTGCAGGGAACTGAGAGCAAAATGAAATATATCCTACCTTGCAGCTTCTATAGGAAATTGCAAGTCACAGCAATCCTGATCAAGAGTTCAGATCATTTAGGAAACTGAGGACTAGTCCTCAGAAGAGTTCAGCACCAGCAACTCTCACTTAATTTGTTCATTACAGTGCTTCTCCAGGAGATATAACGTAGTCAAACACTAGCCTTTGACAAAAAGCACATCATTTAGGCAGGACTGGCATCCAGGACAGTGTGAATGGCACTGCATCAGCACTTCATTCATGGGCCCACACTGGCTGCAGGAAATGAAGCAAGTGTGCATGACCAAAGCCAGGCTCTTTATCATCCCAGACAACCTTGTGAAGCCCACCTTGGAAGAAGGCTATGGTCGTGTAATGCAAACTTAGAGTATGACAGTATCCCTGCACCAGATTAAAGCTGGTACAAGCACAGAAGAAAGGAGCTGGCCCGCAGATAAACTCCTATGCTGTGGTCTTGAGGTTCCTGACATTGCCCCAGACTGATTTTGTTTCCCTTCCAAGTAGGGACACCCCAGCCATGGCATCCTTTTCTACAGGAATAAATAAACAGTGGTCTTGATTGAGGCTAACGACCTACAGGTGGGACTTAGTTGTTTAAACTGCTGGTGATTTATTCAGCACCCTCTCTCACTTGCGGTGGTGCTGCATCTCTTCTCCAGCTTCCCCTGACACCCAAAGCAGCTAATCTGGGCTATCAGGTATACCTGTTCTGAGGGGAGAAGTGCTGTAGCTGGGTCCTTGTGCCTCTCGCAGTAAACCTGTTGCACATCTTCCACCTGTAAGTGCTGGTAACCATGCAATTTACCATCAGCCTATGGTGTGAGTGCTGAGCTCATCCACAGTGGAGTACTGCTGCACTGACTAGAACATGGGCAGTCACAGCTCCTGGTGTGTAGCACCTCTTCCAGGGCTTCAACTCCACACCAGGACAAAGGGACAACTTACCCTGGGTGCTGTTTCCAGACATTTAAAGGACAAGAGGGTCATTGGGAGCAGTCAACATGGCTTTACCAAAGAGAAGTCATGTTTCACCAACCTGATAGCCCTTGATGAAGATATAACCAGGTGGATAGATGACGGTAGTGCAGTGCACGTGGTTTATCTTGATATCAGTAAAGCATTTTACATCATCTCCCACAGCATCCTCACAGCAAAACTGAGAGTGTGGGCTGGATGATCAGGTAGTGAGGTGGATTGTTAACTGCTTGAAGGAAAGAAGGCAGAGAGTTGTGATCAATGGGGTAGGTCTAGTTGGAGGCCTGTGTCTAGTGGAGCCCCTCAGGAGTCGTTGCTGGGACCAATACTGCTCAGTGTACTCTTTAACGACCTTGAGGGAACAGAGGACACTGTCAGCAAGTTTGCTGATGACACTAAACTGGAGGGAGTGACTGACACACCAGAAGGCTGTGCTGCCATTCAACGGGACCTGGACAGGCTGGAAGATAGGGTAAAGAGAAATCTAAGGAAATTCAACAAGGGAAAGTGTAAAGCCTTACATCTGGAAAAGAATAACCCCATGTACCAGTAAAGGTTGGGGAATGAACTCTGAAGAGTAGTGCAGGGGACAGCAGGATGGCCATAAGCCAGCAACATGCCCTTGTGGCCAAGAAGGCCAATAGCATCCTGGGGTATATTAGAAGGGCTGTGGTTAGTAGGTCAAGAGAAGTTCTCCTCCCCCTCTGCTCTGCCCTCATAAGACTGCATCTGGAATACTGTGTCCAGTTCTGGGCCCCTCAGTTCAAGAAGGACAGTGAGCTGATGGAGAGAGTTCAAGACAAGTCCACAAAGATGATGGAGTGGAGCATTTGCCTTATGATGACAGGCTGAGGGAGCTGGTGCTCTTTAGCTTGGAGGAGACTGAGGGGTGACCTCATTCATGTTTACAAATACATAAAGGGCAGGTGTCAGGAGGATGAAGCCAGGCTCTTCTCAGTGATGTTCAATGACACAACTAGGGGCAAAAGGTACAAGCTGGAACACAAGAGGTTCCAAAGAAATGTAAGGAAAAACTTCTTCACTGTAAGGGTGATGGAGCACTGGAACAGGCTGCCCAGATGGGTTGTGGAGTCTCCTTCACTGGAGACATTCAAAACCAACCTGGATGAGTTCCTGTGTGACCTACTCTAGGAGGTCCTGCTTGCCAGGGGGGTTGGACTAGAGGATCCCTTCCAACCCTTAAGATTCTGTGATAAGATCAAGGCTGAAATTCAGGATCAATTTGCTCCTGACCACAGCTTGACGTAATATAAAATTACTTGTGTGCCGAGTGAGACAGCTCAAAGGTCAAGAATTTCAAATATTTTTTCTTTCTTTTAAAATGTTCACTTCCAATAACTTAAATCTCCCTGCACTTAACAGACCTGACTCACCTTCTACACCAGACAGACTCACAGAGGTAGAGGCTCCTGATTTACATCACAGAACAGAATTACAGCTTGGGATGCTAGTTCCCATCTACTAGGAATTTGTTCCATCTTGAAGGCATATAGGAACCCTGCAGTAAGTTAATCAACAGCTGGCTGAACATGAGCCAGCAGTGTGTCAAGGTGGCCAAGAAAGCCAATGGACTAGTGTGTCCAGGAGGACCAAGGAGGTGATTGTCCTCTTGTACTCAGCATTGGTGAGGCTGCACCTCAAATACTGTGTCCAGTTCTGGGCCACTCACTACAAGAAAGACATTGAGGTGCTGGAGCTT
The DNA here is from genome assembly GCF_028858725.1 of Colius striatus. NCBI lineage: Eukaryota > Metazoa > Chordata > Aves > Coliiformes > Coliidae > Colius > Colius striatus. The sequence goes on from NC_084790.1 coordinate 35,392,833, forward strand.
GTCCAGAGATGGGCAACAAAGCTGGTGAAGGATCTGGAGAACAAGTCTGATGAGGAGCAGATAAGGGAGCTGAAGATGTTTAGCCTGCAGAAGACGAAGCTGAGAGGAGATATGATCACTCTCTACAGCTACCTGAAAGAGGCAGGAATCGGTCTCTTCTCTCCAGTTATGAATGATAGGACAAGAGGAAATGGGTTCAAGTTGTGCCGGGGAGGTTTAGATTGGGCATTAGAAAGAACTCTTTTCACTGAAAGGGTTATTAAGCATTGGAACGGGCTGCCCAGGCAGGTGGTGCAGTCACCATCCCTGGAGATATTTAAAAGACACATAGATGAGGTGCTGAGGGATATTGATGAGCTTAGTGACAGGATTATCAGTGTTGACTTGATGATCTTAAAGGTGTTTTCCAACCTAAATGATTCTGAGTATAAACTACCATTCTCAGGTCAGCATGCTCTGGCAAAGCACAACTGGAAATTGGGCTTCTGTCTCTATGCCTGGTCTTTACTAGCAGCTGATGGCAGATTAATGGGATATGTGACAGGCGGCTGAATTGGACTGAAGATGGAATAAAGGGGAAGGTACATATATCTGCCTGCCTGGCAAAGTACTGAATATATGAATTCTGCAAAGAGATCCCATGGGAAGAACCACACTTTTCATCGCAGTTTGGTACATTTGCCTTTATGGGCCCCAACTTTAAAAGCAACTTCATATCTGACAAAAGGAACAAGGTAAAAGGAGATACATCTTTGCACAGATGAGTGCACAAAGGTGAAACTCTTTCCAGTATTAATGAAGAGACAGAAAGACACAAGGCGAGCAAGATCATATTAGCATTTCCTATTTCCATCTCTAGCCAGAGGAAAATCTTTGTTCTCAAAGCACTATCAGGGACACACTGAGAATTGCATCCCGAAGGCCTTCTGGTGTTTACCAAAGCATCCCTATTATTGGGGGAAAAAAAAATTATTAAACAAAGAAATGGCTCCCTTATGGGAGTGCAAAGAGGAAGGGAAGTCTTCTGAGGCTGATCACAAAGAAGACAGAAGCTGATGTCTGCCCCTTGAAAGGATAGTTTCCTACCCAGACAAAACCAATGCTCAAGTCCACAATGCTCAAGTAGCACCAATGGGAGCGACTGCAGGCAATACTGGACTTCTGTCAGTCGATTCTCCTGGGTAGCCCAAGCAGCATTTGCACCCATGACTCTGTGAGCTGGGTCCACAGTGAATGCTGCAGAGAGCTTCCCAAGCCCTGGGTTAACACTATCTGCAAAAAATTAAGCACTTACTAAGCCCTCCTCACTCTTCCTTTCCCTCCAGCAATACTCATCTTTGCTCCAGCGCTCAGCAGAGCTGCAAAGCTTTGTGCAGGGGTGCAGTAGAGACAGGAGGGGAAGGCAGGAACGTGTGAGAGGCAGAAAAACTCACTTGCTTCCTCAGGAGCATGCATTAGTAGCCTGTGAGTGCCCAGGACCTGGCTCCCACGGGGACACAGTGCCACCCCGTGGAAACGGTCCTGCCTCTCCCAGGTGGGTGATGGGGAGAGGGCTCCCACGCTCATCTTATGCTGCTGTCGAGACATCAGCAAGCCACACACAGTGCTGAAGCAGGGCTCAGAAAATTTAATGTTTTGAGACTAATGCAAATCTAATTTCTCCTAAGTCTTTCTAATCACATATCTAGTGGCAATGCAGCTGCTGTGGACATAGTAATGTAGCTACTGATATCATCACTGACACTCGCTCCCCTTCACTGATAAATTAAAACAACAAAGGGCAGTTCAGACCAGCCAGATGAGAGAGAGAAAGGCAGGGTGACGCTTCTGTCCCCAAAACATCAGAGCTGCAGGCAGAAAAGGGCAGAAAGCCACAATCGAGGCAGGACCTTGACACCAGGTTTCTTCCATCCTGCTGCTGCTGCATCCATAAAAATCGTGAACCCAGGTCTTTGCTTTTCATGGGCTGGTGAAGAGCCAGGCAGCCTTAGCATTAGCAGGTCAGAGCTAAACGCCAAGATACAGCTCTGACTGTGTAATTCTGTCGGCAGGAAAACAAACAGCAGGTGAGCACCAGTGAAAGTCTCTCCTTGGTACACTCAGAAGGTTATTTAAACACAGTCTGGAGACTTATTTATACAATAAGGGCTATAATTATCCTGAAAATTAATCTCAGCACATCTATGGCAGACTGAAAAATTATATTCCTTGCTGGGGGGGGGGGGGGGGAAGTGTTCCTGCTGCCAGATTAATACTCTGTATTCAGATTTTAAAAAGTAAAAGACATTCAATCTGAAAACAAGGGGGTTGATTTTATATTCTTAACTCCTTTGTAAGAGCTGAGGCAGGAGGGCTGAACAAAAAGCCCTCCAAAGAGGATGGAGAAAGTGAAGGAACTACCAATACTAGAAAACAAAGCCTGCCACTTGTAACTATGCAGGTACATCCGCACTTCACAATTGGCCTGAGACAAAACCCACAGAACAGACAGCAATTCTTTTGAATTTGGGTCAGCTCTCAGATGCAACAGCCTCTCATTTTTATTTCCATTACCAAAAAAAAAAATTATCAACTCTTAGCATATGCACTCCTCTCTTCATTCAAAGAGACTGCTGTTTCATTCCAACAATCAAGACAAAAGACAAATGAAACATTCTCATTATCATTGACAATGAAACAAGATTCATCCTGCTCAGTTTCTTTCCCTGCTCTTCAGATTTAACTCCTGGCACAAACTTAATGAACAAAACCTGAAGCAAAGCAGCCTGTGCCAGACAACACATTCTAATCTGAAATTACATCTCCTACTCTAATGCAAAAAGCCGAAAGCACCTTTGATGAAAAAACCCACATGCTTTCCAGATAGGCAGAGCTCAGGATTAGCCCTTACGTATTCAATAGCCAGAACCAAGTGGCTGCTTCTGTCCACTTCAACAGTGGGAGACTGCTCGGGCACAACATGACTGCATGAACTTACAAGACCCACAGCTCTGGAGCTGGTCCTACTGGAGTGCAGTCTCACCTGTCTGTGCTGCAGAGAGCCTCTATCACAATCAAGTGAAGGAAAGAGGAAAAAGCAAGAGAATAAACACTGTATATATTATGTGTGTTCCAGGAGGAGAAACATGCCCATTGTGTTATCCTGTTTGACAATCAAAATTCAGGCAAAGTTTTCTGTTTTGGACCACTCCTCACTAAACACAAAATCTGAGTTCTGCAGTTCATTCCTTACCTTCAATAGCCCTTTCGGGAAATCTTTGCCATCATTCATCCCCTGGAGGTTAGCAATGAACTCTTGGCAGGTCATCTTTTTCCCGATGTTCTGGAAGGGATGGCAGAGAAACGTAGCATCATATTCACACTGCTTTCCAAAGCGACATGAATAAGCAATATCAAGGAGATGCAATTCATTTGCTTTCATTTAAGCCCAAGGCAGGCAACACTAAGAAAACATTCCCAAGATTACTCCAAAACAATCACCCCTGCGTGAATATAGTTAGAACAGGGAAAGTGCATTAGGACCCTAAGTCTCACACACTCATCTGAAAAGAAAAAACTACTAAATACTACTGGAGGATAAAAAGGAAGGTAATGATGAAGTTCCCTCATATCTGCATGGTGCCTTACAACCCCCTGCATCTACAGACACTCCACTAGACTATGATGGAAAACGTCTGCTTACTTGGGACATATGAACATAGCTGACTGAGGCCCTTCCCAGACCTTCCTCTTAGGATTTCCAATGCTCCCTTACAGCAGCAAGTGCCCTCAGTTGAGGTAAGATGCCCAGGAGCAGCCACTACTTTTTCTGATTCACAGGCTAAGACTGCCTTAATATTTCCACAGGATTTCTCTCCTCTCTCCTCCTGTCTAAGTCTCAGACTGAAAGTTGTTCAACTGAACCTTAAACAGAATAGGAACATCTATGTTCATATCAGACTCAAATCACCCCATTTGGAGGCTTAAGGCTGTCCTAAACTGCTCTTGGATCCCAGCCTCCATCATCTCTCAGGGAAGCTGTCTTGTGTTCAGTCCCCCAGGTGCCCCAGCTGCTAGAAGTCTCACACTTGGCAGGGAGGGAGCCTTATGACAACAACATGACATGCATGTTGTCATGAGGGGCATGACAACAACATGAGTGAGATGACAACACTGAGTTGATAAAAAAGGAATCCAGAGAGATCTGAGGAAAGGAAAGCAGCCTGGGATGAGCTATGGAACATGCTAACAGGAAAACAGGACCCCATGATGACCACAGTATGTTTGGGGATGCCACTGCTGTCAGTTAGAAGTGGGTGCAGTTGACCTCTCCATGGTCAAGGTATGCCTTGGCCACAGAAATAAAGCAGGTGAGCTTTGTGAGCTGGGGTTAAAAGCAAGAGCCTGAATTACATAGAAGTGGAGCCCCAAGAAGGGTGCCAGTCGCTACCATGGATCAGTGTTACAGTTACAGGATGGCTTGGGTGCAAATCCCGTTTCCGTAACTTATCAACAGGGAGACATGGAAAACCAGCAAACCTTGACCGTCAGCTTCATCCTGTCACAGAGGAAGATCCCACTGCCTGTGGCCAGCAAGGACCAGCAGAAAGAAGGCAGACAGGAACACTGGAATGTTGCACTGCTTCCCACATCAGGAATGCTCCTGACAACGGAGTCTGGCTGTAACTTTAGCTCTCTGGTTGCTAAGCTTGCAGAGCACAGCTCATAACTGCAGTCTTTGGGCTCAGGCTGAAGCTGCTCTAGTAGACTTGCAAATGCGTTCCTTTCTCCCTGCAACAGACTTTCAGCCTGCTTGCTTATTTCCTCCATGCAGCAGTTTGCAGCTTCCCCATGCTGTCCAAAACCAACAGCCATGTGGCTCATTTCACCCACGGAGATAACTGGCATTGCAGGAGAATGGCTGGTTTGCCCCATGACCAAAGCTAACGCCTCCACACAGCACACACAGGTTCCAGAAGACATGGCTGGCAGTCTAGAGACAGCTTAAAAGTTTCTAGCATCACAGTCTGGGTGATGACCTCCCTGTGGAGAAGCAAGCATGAACCTCCAAGACACAGTTAGCAAAAAAATATTTTGTTAGAAATGTGGCAAGACAAGAATAAATGAAGGGTTAAGCAAGAGTTTATCTACAAGAGTTACAGGAAAGCGTGAACTGAAGGCAGAGCAACTCCACTACAGCCCTATAGTTGAGCAGTTGAGCTCACTGTGAAATAAAAATGTCTGTACTTGTGATCAGTATGTCAGCAACAAATGGAGCTCGGTGTAGACAAGCCCTGTGACTCATTTGTTTCCTGCTCTAACAGAATCACGGTAAGGATGGGGCAGAGCATTATCTTTGCTGGGAAACGGGCAATTAGCATGTATCTGAAAAGGGCTGCATTCCAAATAAAAAATGCCCAACTTACCATCTATGTAGAAAAATGAAATGCAGTGAGAGGAAGACCAAAATTACAGGAAATCAGAGAATGAGAGAGAGAAAGAGAGAAGACACATGCAGGAGTCTGGCAAACATCAGAGCTTTGTACATATAACAACACAGTAACGACTGTAGTAGGATAAGTTACATACTGCAACAGCCAGAGTCATCGTGGCTTCAGCTGCACATCACCAGCAGCAGCAACAATGGGTCAGAGACAGGCCATTTACTCCAGTACTTAATGAAGACAGTAGGGCCCACTACAGCATCACAAGGAGTGACAGGAAACACTACCAGGCTGACATACAGCTGTTTGCCTCTGGACTACAAGGCTAGGTAAGCTGGAGAGCAGGTGCTCCAGGCTGCTCATGGCTCTGGGGAGCAGAATACCTGTGCTGGCAGCCTCAGGAGTTCTCAGGAGAAGTGGTGTAAGCTGAGGCACACTGGGGCACTCACCCTCCCACATGGCTGACATGCTGCTCAGCCAGGAGAGGATCGGCCTTCAGAGGAAAAAAAAAGAACCTCTTCACAACTCCCTTCCCTCTCCTGATTCTATAATTTTCAAAGGCATTCATTTAAAAAGAGGCAGGCGTCACAGCCTCTGGGGAAGGACATACAAGTCATGGCTTCATTACCTGCACCACTGTAGAGCTGCACCCACAGGGGCCAAGCAGCCCTTGCAGACAGAGCCAGGGTACCTCCATCTCCCACTGTCCTATCCATCACCCTTGCTGCCTACAGGCTACCAACAAAGCGCCTCCTGGAAGAGCCCTTGGCAGTGCAGGGAAAAGACTCAAAGCCATCTGTCTGAAGCCACCAGTCTTGCACTCTGTTATTGCCATCCTCCCTGTTTTTACCCCTCTCCATCCTGACTGAGGGACAGAGGAAGCCTCCTGTCAGCATGGGAATGCCACGCATAGCAGATGTATTGCACTGGGTGCTGAAATACACATCCTGGGGCTACTGGCATGCTGTACTAAGAGGACTAAGTGGAATACTATCTCCTCCTGGCAGGCAGTAGAGAGACATGTGCAGTAGTGGAGCTCTAGGGACAGCCGTCAATACCTGGCTTGAGCAGAACTCTGGTTCCACCACATACCCCTGCTGCACAAATGGCCATCCGTTGGAGGTGTTTAAGAGACACCTTAAGGAAATGGTGTAATGGTTGATAGGGCTAGGACAAAGGCTAGGCTCGATGATCTTAAAGGTCTCTTCCAGCCAACACAATTCTATGAATCTGTGATTCCCCTTCTCATTTTTCCAGTACCTCTTTGCCTCCCTTCTTTCTTCTGCTTTCCCAAATATTATTATATACCGGAAAGGGGAAGCCAATCTCAACCACAGCTTCCTGGCCAGGCCCAACTGCTGTAGCCAGGGAAGGATGGGACGCATAGCTGGAAGACAGTGGCCTGAGGAAAATGGGCATGTTCACACATTGTGAAGAAGCCAGGCACAATACCAGCTTATAGATGAATCATCTCGGCATGCTGGAAAGCCCTGCCTAGGACAACAGTCTTGGGAGTACAGCTTTCTTACTGGCTGATGTCTGCAGGGACACTTTAGAAGCAGGCCACCAGCAAGGAGAATCTGCTGCTTGCCAGAAGACCATCCTCTACAAGCACTGTGTTGATAGGAACAGTCTATATAAAAGCTGTGCATACTCACGTGGCCATGTAGATCTGTGTTCAGCAGCATCATGGCACACGTGAGACAGTGAACTCCATCTGCAGAAAGACACACAATCAAAGTCACATGCAAACCCATGACTGGACCTTGAAGAACAGCTGAAGCTGAGCCTTATAGCCTAAGTGAGTTTGTTCTCCTGATGAGAATCTGTTTTATCAAGAAATACACATAATTAAATAAATGAAGAGTAAGGTCATCCCCCAGCTGCCAAGCCAGAACAGCCTTTTTTAATCTTTTAATGACTGTTAAAACTATCTTGCTGCATCCATGGATGAGGTGAACTAGACAGCCTTTGTTTGCTAATGTCAATACCACAGCCTGAATCAACTCTTTCTTCATTTATTCTGGGCAAAAAGGGAAAAGTAAAACATACCCACTCATGCGTGCAGAGTGGCTACAACACAGTATCCTGTTCTCCTCCTCCTCTGGCTCCCTACTCATCAGGGCTCATGTTTGGAGAACTTCAGTCAGCTATTTATTTTTTGCCTTAGCTCCATATTGGCTAGATAGTGCTCCAGCTATTTCTAAAGTGATCATGTAGCAAATGCCCTCAAAAATGAGCCAGAAGAGACAGACTGTATCCGTACCTCCATCCCTAGAGCCACAGTGGCAGACTTGGGAAAGTCAGTGTGAACTGCGATTTGCAAAAGCAAATACCAATTTCATAGTCCTCATTTTCCAGCCACCCCTTTAAGAAAACAAAAGTGTATTGGCTGTGCACAAATCCAGACACAGGTAAATGGTGTCATTTATCACCTCTGAAAATCAAAATTACTCAAGCCAGCTTCTAAACTTCAGCAACATATTAGGGAAAATATTTTATCCATTCTCTTGTTCATAAACTCACAGTGTCACCTTCTCTCTCTCACAGAAGTGTCACAAAGACATTCAGTCATTGATGACACATGCACACACTGCAGAGAGAACTATGTAAAACCTTTACAGCTGAGTCCAGATAATGGCTATGCATAAGTCCTTCTGTGCTGTGTAGGAAAAGGAAATGAGGATAGATATATCTCACACTTGGCTGGACTATCGTAGGCTATAAATCCATGCAAGATGAAGCCATTATGTAAAAGACATTCCCCAAGACAAGGGCTACACTTTCTTAACCATGTTCGTACAGGCCTCTGTACTCAAGCAATGTGGTCGAACTGTAGCAGAGCATGAAATAAGTATTATTACTAGCAGCAAGAAGTCTGAAGCAGCTTGGATCTGGGGCTGTGGTGCTCCAGTTCAGGTCTACGTATTTCTCTATGGCAGCCCATCCTCTCCTTTCCAAACTGCAAAACACATCCAGAGGATGGAAAAGAGAAAAACAGAAATGCAAATGCAATTCTGGATTTGCACTGAAAAAAATCCAAACATCATGTTTTTGCACTGTAGCACTCCACTACTGACAGTACAAACAGAGCATCAAAATGATGTAGAACCCTGGGCAATGACCGTAGAATTCACTTTTGTCTAAATGCTTACTCAGGCTCAGAAATGACAATGTCTCTCTTCCACCCTAGACTAGAGCAAGGCTGCCAAATCAATGTGAAAACCATTATTTCAGTCTGAACACGATACGTCTATCCTACCTGACTGCCTGCAGAGCAGAAGCAGAAAGGCATTAGGAAGAGGACAAAGATAGCACGGGAGCAGATCCTATCTTACTGCTACCTATTCCACTCCTCAACGTGCCAGCCAGTAAAGCTGAACAGGCACAAAGCAGATAAACACCACCTCACTGCAACAGGGCATAAGGAAGTGTGGTGGTACTTCCAAAGAGAGCAGCTCCTTCTTACTTACACTTGAAACTAAAGGCACAGCTTGGTCCACACTTATTTCCTCTCTCACCTTCCTCAGGGTGCTATCAGCCTGCACTGCAATCTCTGGGCCACAGGCCTCTGTCAGCATGGCTGCCTTGGAAGCAGCAGCTGTGCCAGCGGACACTTTGTCCTATCTTCCAATGCCAGACGTCTCAAGTTTGATCCCTGTGCTTGTTTGTTTCCCCCACCCATTTCCAAAATGACTGAAAACATTGGCAAGGAGGCAGAACTCTGACTGATGTTAGCTAGTCAAGATGAAACCATGCCAGGTTTGGAGACAGTACCCAAAATTCACCCCCACAACTGGTAAGAGCTGGCATGCCTGTTGCCAGTGCAAGCAGAGACACGGGTACTAAATGGAGCACAGAAAGCTATGAGCTTCTCCTCCACCTGAGACGAAACCTATTCTCATCCATGGAAGCATAAGCTAGATTACAGGTATTCGCACATACTAGAAGTCAGCAACACTAGAAATCACATCCAAGGATATTTAAATCTGGAGACACCATGACTGAGGATTTTATACTTGGAAGCCCTAAATGCCTTTCCGGACTGGGAGATAAATTCAGATTTTTTACTGTCTTACCACAACCACGTGTGGAGAACATGGAGGGTTTCAACACTCACCATAGGCAATCTCTAAAGTGTGGCATGGCAATTACAGAGATCCCAGGCACACACCACACATGCTGTTGAAGGTGAAAATGAAGGAAGAGGAAGACAATTAAAGACCTTAGCATCAAAAACATAGTTACCTTGAGAAGAAATGCTGTTGGGGTTGCACTGGTAATATCTGCTGGAGAAGTGGATTAAAACTCTCTCTCGTTCCTGAGTTTCTCCAATAAGCGAAAAGGCATTAAAGAAACTCCTAAAAGAACAGCAGAAAAAGGTGAAATTGAAGTCATAAATCTCTTTTTGCCTCACACAAAACACAGAACCAAGTACACTTCATAGCAAGAATGACAACAGCTCCAAGAAGACTTTCTAGGAAAATGGGCTATTATCGAGTGTGCAGCTAACTCCAACATTATAGTAAATGATGCAGGAGTTAAATTACCACGGTCTCGGCCATACAAAGTAATATGCAATTACACCATTTTAAAGAGCTGTTCTTATTCTTGGTACTTCTCTTTTTCTTTGTGGAAGAAACTGGAGCAGGTTCTGTTCAGGCATGACAGACATCCAGGCTGTTCTCTGCCCTTTCCTAATCATCTGTCACCCCTGCACCTTTTAACTTTATGCTTATTAGTACTCCTATCAAAACCAGAGGAGCTACTCCAGTCAGTGAAGTCGAGCAGGGGCACTGCAGACTGAGAGCCAGCACCAAGCCTATGATTCTCTTTCTGGAGGATCACTGATCAGAGTGGCCAGGACCACACCAGTCATGTTGCAGAGGGCAGTGTGACTACCTGAGCTGCAGCAAACACACCTGGGGAAGAGGGCAGGAGAGTCACAATGTCACTCACTGAGCTTCAACTGCAGGAGGAGGAACCTGGCCCTCTCAGTTTCCAGCTCATGGTAGTTCAGGGCACAGGGCTGGTGTACACTGAGGCATACTCATTAGACAGTGAGGACACACCTGCATCTTCCACTCTTCACCTGACACTTAACCTCTTAATCACAAGGCTACTCTTCCCCACTAGAAAAAAACTTGCCTCATAGCCAAAGAAGAGCTTCTGCACTTCACAAAACCTCCACATCCTGAAGCCAAGAGACTACCTCAGTCATATCAGCCTACACTCATTTGTCAGGACACTTCTAAGAAAAGCCTGCAAACGCAAACCTTTGGGGTTCAAAACAAGACAGCACAAAAAATGGACAGGGTATAATTGACAGTTTTTAAACATCCAACGAGACTGAAACTAACATGATCTGAGAGGGGTGGAATAAGTTGCTTGAACATTCACATCTGTATCTAGTCTGGACAAATAAACGTTAAATTTTCTCTTTCATGGAAGGTCAGGGATGGGCTGTATTCAGCAATGATCTCACACCCATACGGAGTGTGATCTGCCTGGTAATAACTTAATTTCACACATAATGTATTTAAAATAACCCAATTCACATGTAGATACAACTGAGTTTTCACAAGGTTCCGCTTCCTTTCCTAATTCATTTCCCTATGTGACATTTTGACAACTAAGCCACTTTCCCCCTCCTTCTCCAGCTTGGGCTCTTTCCAGCAACACTCCCTCCTCCCCACACTAGGCACCACCCTGACCTACACTGTTTTCTCCTCTTCAGCACCTTTTAACCCCCTGGAAGCCACCTGGGAGAGGCAATAGATGAAAAAACATTTGGCAAATAAACAAGGTAGGTTCCTTGCTCTCATACCACAATGATGTGGCTGAGGGTCACTAATGTGAGTTGTGGGCTACTGAGGTGAGTTTCTGCCCATTGGTAGGACCAGGATGGACTCACAGCAATCCTACCTCCTCCCCTCCTGCAGTCCTGCTGAGAGAGGTGTACTTGGGAGATGCATGGGTGACATGGGTCCAGTGTGTAGAATCAGACCAGGACTGCAAAGCAACAGCCCTTCCCATGTCCCAGGCTCACCACCAACAGTGATATGTTCTGAACAACGGTCTCCCACAGCCTGGGGTTGCGCAGGTTCAGACTGCGCCTGTGAGCAACACAACGCTTAAACCACAGCTTGTCAGGGCACTGGCAGCAGCAGGGCAGCTACCCCTCACTCCCCACAAGCATGAGGCAGTACATCCCATCTACCCCAGGGCCCCAGGATGACGCCCTGTTCCCAGCTTCAGCTGTGTGCTCAGGGAATGCAGCCAGCACTCACTGAAGCTGCACCTGAAACCTCAGCACACCCCTGGCATGGTCAAGTCATAAGCCAGGGCATATTTCACAGAAGGTCATGACTATTAATACTAATAGGAGATCTACCGGGAGCAGAGACCTCTGAAATATGTGCCACAAAGCAATTAGGTGTTGGATTTCACAATTTAAAAAGACAATGGTATATTTAGCGCTGTGTTCCAGGGCTGCTGAAACCTGTAACGCACAGCAGACCTCCCACCACCCCAGCTGCCGTGCTGAGTGGGTGCTGCAGCTCGGCCCTGCCTGCCCCCACCACAGGAGCAGATGGTTCACTCTTCCACAGCTGCCTTTTCCTTTCCACTACCTCCAGCAGGCAAGATATTGTGCTTTCCTTGGGGGCTGCCACAGTCTCCAGCAGTCAGCCCCCTGGAAATGCATTTGCAAACACCTGCAGACCCTGTATTTGTGTAATTAGGAAAAAGAAAAAAATAATAACCCATTTGAGTAACCTTGGCCAGATGATTTACACTCACTTTAAATCAGGCCGCTACTACACAAGCTTGATGTTTTGCTTCCTCAGAAAGAAAAAGTACTGAAACCAAACATCGCTGAGGCCTAATTCCAGTGTAAAAAGGAAAGAAAAGTGTAGGGCTGGGTTTTCAAACACCCACGCTAGCAGCCACCAGCTCTCAACAGCATTTTCCACATGGAAGCTTTTGCTGCTCTGCACATTTTTGGGTGCCTCAAAGGAATGCGGAAAGGAGGGCTTGCCCAGCCACATCAAACCCTTGCCCTGGCTTTGTGCACTGAAGCCAGGCACAGTACCAGCCAAAAAGTCCGTGTGTGCGGCTCAACTCCATATGTGAGCAACACTTTCATTCCCCAGCAGTACCTGGCAGACTACAAGTCCCCTGTTTACCACGCAACTGTTTATTTTCCTCCATCTCATCCCACTTCAAGGACCACCTCTAAGCAGGTCCACTCAAAGTTTCCCAGGAAATGCTACTGCTCCAATAGCATACTGGAGTACAGCAGCACACTGAGACAAACAGAAAAGAAAAGCTCCATCTCAAAAACACAGCCCCTCCCTCCCACCTCTTAAATCCCCAGAGGGCAACTGCTTCCATCAGGACAACACAGCTAACAACACTGTTACTAAAACAGGAATGTGAGGTTTGCAAACCGCCACGTACCTGAGTGAGCAGTCCAGTGTCATGCCTGTGAAGTCAAAAAACTTGAGGTATTCCTCAGCCACAAGCTTGCTGAATTCATTGCTTTAAATGACAAAAATAAGGAAGAAAAGGTTACCATTTGAGACTGAACCCCTCCAGAACCAGCAGGAACACCAACGCAGCCAAAGGCCTCACTCATATCAACAACGTACTTTTTACCCAAATGCTTTGCCACATCTGAGCGTTTGAACCTGTCCAGATGGAAGAGACGCTTAGCCAGGCGTCTGGCTGCTTCCAAACTGCTGCTGCTGCTGCCATTACTGAGATCATGACCAAGGGCTCCAGTGGCATCTTTCTCCTGCTGTTCATTGCTCCCCATGGCAGCACTGGAGTCTAACACCACGTTCTGCAGTTGAATATTGCTACAAGGTAGAAGAAGTACAATGACATTATGTTTTCAAGGAGGATTTCATTTCTCTTAGAATAGAAAGCAATTAATGGTAGAGAGGCAAGATTATGCAATAGAGTAAATTTCACTGAATTGAAGGAGCTCTGTAGAACAGCGACATTTACTTAGCAGTCATCGGACACTAAGAGAGTTAAACACAGAGACCCAGATACGGGCTTTCCAGCCCAGAAACACATTCTGTCCTGCACTCACCTTCTGAGTGTGCTGGGTCTCCACAACTTGTGCTCATTTCACAGACAGCTGTTTTCTGCTATCAGCCTACAACTGCACCTGACAACACCAGCTCCTCATTTGCTTCTTGCACTAGTATTTTTTAACCCAATGCGCTTGCTTGGCTTGAAGAGGTCCTTTTAAAAGTAGGCCACCAGCCATTTTCGAGGGAAAAAGGCAGCAAGCAAGTCAGTCTGTTCAGTAGCTCGGAGCTGACTCAGCACAAGTCCCTTCCTCATTCTTCCCTAGTTGTCCTGGAAACAATACAACTCCCCAGATCTAAAATAACATCCGAAAAAGTCTCAGCAGTTTTCGTGCCGTTCATGAGCTGCAGGCACCCCAAAAGGAGGACTGCTAGAAAAAGCAGGGCTTGGAGCAAGGAACCCAGTCTGAGAGACACAAGCCACCCAGGCCAGGCTGGAGAACTTTTGCCTTCCTCCTGCTCCCCTCATGGTGGCAATAATTTCCCTCACCAGCTGCTCAAAGTCAGGATGTTCAGCATGGCAATCCCAGGGCACCTTACATAATCATGCATTTATAGATTCCTCCCACCTCTACTACAGTAGGAAAGCTCTGGCTGAGCTGTGTGTCTGCTTTGCATCTCCCCCCAATGAGGCAAGAGCCCTCCACACCAGAAAGCACTCCCCCATGCACACATCTCCCTGCACACAGGAAGGTTTTTCACTTTGAAAAAGCTTTTCTCTGTCACTGGCATGAAAATTCTTGCAAAACCTCAGCTCTGTGCATGTGTGTGAGAGTTCTTTTATTAAAAAAAAAATTATATAGAAATTCTTTCCACCGAATTCTTGTGTACACAGGGCTAATGAACAATCTGCAGGGGTCGTGCACAGGGCAGACATGAGTGGAATGAGTTAAAGATGATTTTAAACACAACACTTCAACATACCAAGGCTTCACACACCACTGTAATCTTTGGGCTTGACAAGCCACAGAAGAACCAATTGCTGCATTCTATTTCTGGCCATTTTCTGAAATGTCTGCTAGCCACTTCTTAGCCCTTTAAAGATGAGACTTTCATATACAACGTCAGTTTAAAATACAGAGCTTCGCTTTTCTGTGTGATCGTTTCACAGCAATCTTCACCCATGCCCTACCACTCTTCCCACACATGCCTTAGGAGACAGATATGTGCAGTGCTCATATCAGGAGATTCGCCTATTTTACCTCTGTCCCTGCCTTCCTAGTGCTGCTAGAACATCAAAATTATCACACATCCACAGAGTGGGTACAACCTTTTTTTTAATCAAGTATTTGGGAATTTGACAGGCATCTAACCTGCTTCCACAAGTACTGGGGATTTGATGCTGCCACTTCAGTAAAAAACACGGTGCTGTACCGAAAGTAGCTCAGTCTCAGTGCCATAGTAGGGAATTAATACTGTAAATAAAACTCCAATAGCATTAACATCACTGACCACCAGTTACCCTGGAAGACAAAAAAAAAAAACCAACAAACAAACAAAAAAACCCCTACCATTGACAGCATTGTTATGGGAAGTGCCTCTTCAACCCTTTCCAAAAGCACTAGTCAATGGCCAAAGCTCTCTAAATTTGGTCTGTTCCAAACTTGTGAAGAAAGGAAATTCCAGAGTCTTCTGAAACACACCCCAAGTGACACCTTATCCATTGAAATCAGGCATGACTGGTTTGAAACCCCCAGCTCAAACAATTGACAAGAGCATAGGATAACCAGGTGAGCTAACACATGTACAGCGCCTTCCATGTACTAATACTGCTTCATAAGCAATGCCACCTTGCAGAGCCTCGCTCATAAATCACAGCCCTGTTTCACCACCGCTCTTCTTAAAGGCAATATTTACAGCCTTGAAAGATGGCCAAAGCTGACAAGAAACATCTGCACCCTGCTAGGAACCAGCACACTATGAGAGTCAATGTTACCACAAACCACTGTAAATTTAGAAAGGAAGTGCCAGCATCTGCCACTTAGTGAAATATATACTATGGCAGCTCTCAGCTTCTGTTTCACCTCTAGGAGCAGTGGCTGGGATGTGAAGAAGGAACATCCAGCTCTTTCCCATGCTTATCATTCATTAAGTACAAAGCAGCAATCAAATCAACGATATAGGTTGTCTGTAACATAAGTGTCCTGTTCAGGGCAAATGCAAGGTTGTTAACATTAAAGTGAGTCTTCAGTTCCCAAGTTTTTTAGGTGGCAAGAAGACTTAGTGCCCACATCACTGCAGGCTTAGGAAATGCAGATGTCCTGTGCATGATTACTGCACACTGCCTTCTGGGCAAGTCATTTTAGCAGGGCCCAGGGAGAGTTTCTTGGGAAAAAAAGCTGGCATCATTTCTTACCTCCAAGTCTCCACGGGTGCACCATTTTCCTTCCATGCCTCAGTTTCCCCAGACGCTGAACACAGATAGTAGTACTTGCCTATCTCTGTAAAGTACTTATAACAGACTCTGATGAAGGGCTAGGGGCTACCAAGGCTGCCAATCAGTTTGTCTCCTGCAGCCTACCGTTTCTATGTATTAAGAGTACACAGCAGCATTACCAGTTGAACAGAGGCAATGAAGGGCTTTGTGCTGCAGAGCACAACTGGACATGGATTTCTCATGCAGCTTTACTCCTTATCACATTAAAAAAAAAAAAAAAAAAAAAAAGAGAAAGCTCCACTGACAGAAGTAGGCTGAAAATGTAATAGATTATATTCCCCCTAATCCCAGATTCAAGGCCAAAAGAAACTGCAATGATACAACTGGTAATTGCATGTACAGTGATGGCTGCTTATTTCCACCCAAAGACTCTTAATCTCTGCTGTTAGAAAACACAGAAAACAAAAACATAATTTAAAAAAAAAAACACAAAAAAAAGCCCCAGATCCATTTGTTCTCACAGTGTTTGAACTGTGTCCAGAAATCAGGTCCTCAGACATCCTGACTTCTCTCCCCATCAATGCACTCCTGACACGTCCTCCCTCTTTCTGCCAAAGCATCCCTGGGTTTGCAGTTGAATGCACAGAGGCTGTGATCAACACCACCAGCAGAAACTACAGCAATTCTATAAACAGTAGCTGTGATAAACTCAATACTTTTTAACAGCAACAGCCAGCTCTCCACGCTCACAAACAAAACACAGGCAGAATGTAACATCTGTAAAGCTGTTTCCCGTACCATTTTCTCCACTTAACTCCATTACTGAGCAGGTCTACAGTGATTTAGCTTCCAGTGCTAAGGTATCTCAAGTGTCATGCTCTGCACTTACCAAATCTGTTTGAAAATATTGTACATTCACTGATTCCCCCGTCCTCCTGGGTTTTAGTTTCACCAAAACTGAAACCCCCCACAGCAAGATGTAGTTGGGGAATGGCTGCAACTTAAGATAAAAACCGAGCAGGGCCAGTAACATAATGGTAAGCACAGAGGCATCTCAAATCTCAATGGTCTACTAGGCTGCAACTAGAAATCTCAGTATGAATACCTACAGTTTTGAGTGCCTTAAAGGTTGGGATGCTCTCAATTCTTTTTTTTTCCAAATCCACCAGGAAAAAAATTATCTGTTTTGTCCCAAGGAAGAAAAGCATGTTGGCATTTTGCTTTGCAGGAGAAGAGCTCAGACCCATCCTGGAGCAGCTGTGCCAGCCACTAACGAGATGTTTAGAATGACATTGAGTGACAACTCAACCCAAATCCTGTCCTCAGTCCAGCCATGTCTGTGATCCCAGCTTGCCATTGCCCACAGCTCTTGCCGGATGGAATACAATCTGTACGGGACCCTTCCTCGCAGAACACTAATCCATCTGGAGTGCACATCCAGAGGGAGGGCACTGCATGCACCCATTTCAGGAGAAGCTTGGATGAGTCAAGGCTGGGACTATCCTAAGTTTTTCTGGAAAGAGAGGAAGAGAAAACAGGAGGAAAATCAACTTTTTCTCAAGTAAATCTGCACTCCTTTAACACTAGTTTTACTTCAAGGCAGGTTAAGTCAGGCATTTGACAAAGTCCCTCAGAGCAAAACACAGCAATGATTAAAAATAAGGAAGGGTGGAGAGATGTTCCAGTGTGCTAAACCTAGGGTCAGAACAAATGTTGCTTTCAGCAGGGCCACTCTGCGGCTGATAATCATCCTCTGCAGCACTGTGCTGGCCCTTTTGTTTTAAATGCCTTCACTCCAAGCCTTCTTCTCCTTCTGGTTCTTGAACAGGGGACACCATTCTCAATCATAACCATCAATGCCGGCTGTGAAAAGCATGCTGTAGCTCCTGTTCAACAGTCTCTCAGCAGCGGCTCTCACTTTGCAGCATGGCAGGGACGTCAAAAAGTAGAACCACTAGGATGACCCTGACACCCTCCTGGACTGCAAAAAGTCCTGCCCTGAGGGAACAAATCCCTGCCCTACAGCCCTTTGGACAGAAGTGCATGCTGAACCATTCTGCACTTCAAAGCCAAACAACTGGCAACACAGGCTGAATTTAGTTTCGAGAGAGATGAAAAGCTGTGCCTGAACAGCCTGGCTCTGAGAACACTAGCCCCACCAGAGAAAGCAAAGAAATCCCAGCAGCAGTGGGATATGATGAGTCAGTTCCTGCTACAAATGGTGGACCACACATATGGACTGGGAACAGCTCCGCTGCTAGCTCCGAACAGGCTTCTTCAGGGCCAGAAGAGAGCAAGGACAAAATCACATCAGGGCAACTATTTACCTTGCCAGTTACCTCCAGCTCCAGGGCTCTTCCAAGATACAACGGTAGGAATGAGAGAAAAATAATAAAAATAATGTTCTTTCCTAGCAGATGACTCACTGTGCTATTTTACTCTGAATGGTTTAACTGGCTTTGAAGTCCTACATATGGATTCTCTTCAAAGACATGTTTTGAAGTAGATCCCTCTTTGAGAACTGGTACAGCTGCACTTTGCTGCAACTCAGTTCAGTGGGTGTTCCACAAGCACAGCATCAGGCAGGACACATGAAGGGAGGATAGTTTCTACAACCCAGAGTACTCACTCCATTAAAAAGTACCTCAGCCTTGTCACGTCACACAGAGATGAGCAAAGTAAATAATAAACAGGTCCTGCAGTCTCTTATTCGCTATCAATAAAATGCATATGCAAAGTTAATTTTAAGGGTTGAAATGCATGCTGCTGCTTAAAAATAATCTCTCACTCCCTGCAACCACCTGCCTTTTTTTTTTATTAAAAGAACTCCCACTGATCATAAGAAGGGAGCTAACAGCTAAAGTGTTCAGAGAATGCCATTTCCGGTAGGCTCACATCACAGCAAATGCAAACACTACCATTAGGGGATCATAGCATTAAGACAAGAAGTCCTACCACACGCAGGAACAGGACTACTGCCCTTCTGAGAGACAGGACATCCTTCATTACACACGCGTTGGCCCGTTGCCACCTGAAGTATAAATGTTTTGCTAAAAATACTCCAGGTTTGACTCCCTTTCCTCCTCAGACTCCTTACATGCCTGTAGCAGGTGCTAGTGATTGCAAAGGGACTCTCAACACATCACTGCCTCCACGTCTGGAAAGAGAAAACCTAGCACTCGTCGCAGATAGTGTCCAAGGGCTCTCCCCAAAACGGATGTTGCAGACAGATGCACTGACGTATAGACCAGTGTCTTGGATATAACACGACAGTCTCATGCTCAGGATCCAGCCCATCCGCCCCCAGACATGAGCAAAAACCAGACGCTAAGAATGCAGTGCTCATCTGTAAACTTGTTCAGGAAACACTTAGCCCCTGTATGTTCCAGAAGCCACTCAAGCCTTCTCTACCAAGCCCCACATGTGCTGTGGATTTCAAGAGCTGTCCTCGTGCTCAGCACCAGCACGACATTTCTCTGAGAGCCTCCTGAAAGGTCCTGCAGAACAGTAGCAAAACTGGGAAGCCAACCAAGTACTTCACCCCCTCAGGCTCAGTTTAACTGTTTGGACACTAGTTCAGCGATTGCATATTAAAGAGGACAGCCACTGCAGCTGGTCCTCTCGGGCAGAGAGGAAAATAAATGCACTAAAAATATATGTGTTCACGCTTTTTGGTTAGACGTATGGATGGAGTATTTCAGCTCTGGCAGTAGTGCTACATGGGAGCTTTTACCTTGCAACCATGCAGTGAAACAAACCACCTGTCCTCAAAAAGAATGGTTAGCAATAAGAAAACACAGACTTCCACAATAAAGGAAAAACAACCAGTAACCAACCCACAGCTCACCCAGCTATGCTAAGCAAGGAGTCTGCATGTTACATGCCCTATTCTTCTCAGCCGCTGCTCCCGTATCACATCCAAAGCTCTCCGTGCCTCTGTGCCGCCCTGCCAGCTGCCACACTCTGCCTCTCCATCCCAGCAAACAGTGGATGAGGGAAGAAGAGAGCTAACTGGCAGTAACATGGAGCAGGGCTGCACTGGCAGCCAGTCGTGGCTAATGGATGAGATGACACGCTACACTTCGGGATAGATGCAGAGCTGGCAGAGGCGCTTCAGTTTTGGTGAATGAATGTTTCCTGACCTAAATGGCTTTGACTTTAACGAAGATATGCCAACAGATGCCAGCTTAGAAGCCAAGTCGCTGACAGCTTTATACTGAGGCGCTGTACTGAGGTGTACTGAGCTGATCACCTCCTCTGCTTTTTCTTTTTTCCCTTTTCTGTCTCTGTCAGCTCCTGGATTTTTGTTTTGTTTGTTTTATTTTCAGAGGAGGCTTGGAACTGAGAAAGCAAAAAGTCAGCAACACTTTTTTTCCCTAAAACAACAGTTTATTTAGGAACTAGAAGAAGCTTTATAAATTCTCACTAAACTGGTGTTGAAAGCACTTCATTAGCCAGAGCACAAGCAAACTTGTCCACTGTTACTTCCAAAGCCTTGAGAAAGTGATGCCACCTTCCCACAGGAAATACCAAGGTGATCAGTGTGGCTTAACATTTTTGAAGTTACTAAGCTATGCAATAAAGGGGTAAATCCTCAGCTATCAAAATACCACTGTTTTCAGAAATTTACCTCTGCGGACTGCACCACTTCATCTTTACCTGGATCTAACATACCCATGCCAGCATATTGTGCTTACTAGTAGCTCAACAACTGGCAGATGCAGTAGCTCACATGCAGAAAAACAGGCTCTGGCATGTGTCTGCTTGGTCTCCAGCTGAAGATGCATTTGACCATTCTCTCTTCCAGGACAACAACCACTGGCATTACCCTGAACAGCTTTCCTTATCCTGTGCTCACAGATCACAGCAAATATGAAGCACCACCTTCTGACAGCCCTAGATCTCCTAGGTCCTGGATTTTGTCATGAGCTGAGGCCAAAGGCCAGCTCATGTCCAGAGGCCAAAAACCATCCACTTAGGAACACAGAGATCTTGGCAGATTTCACACTAAGATAACTCTTCACAGGCGAAAAGAAGTTCTACCAGACCACTCTTGGACAGACTAATAAAATGAATGAATGAATCAAGGTTATGGGTTGAATATTTAAAAAACAAGCCTCATATCTACATTTAAATTCAAATACCTTGAACAAAATTACCAGAGTGCAAACCTGAAAACTGCAACTAGTATGCAAGACACTAATAAACTCAGAGAAGGCTTGGAGAATCAGCCTGAAGAAAAGAGATCAAAACTATGCTTAGCTGTCAAAATTCCTCATCTCAAAGAAGGAATAAGCAGAATGCCAACTAAGATACTGTGCAAATTACCCAGACACAGAAAAAAAAAAAAAAAAACCAACTATGGGAACTACTATGAGGCCCAAACCTGGCAGCCCTTGGGAACTGCAGACTATGATCCTGTGCATTTACTCTAAGAACCACTGGACTGCTTGAGAGAGCTAGTTTCCTCCCCTCAAATTACAAAAGAATACATATGTGACTATATTTGTGTTTGCATCTCCAGAAAAAACAAACAACAAAAAAAAAACAACAGACCAAAAACAATAGGACTTACACAATTTGCTGACTATCAACAATTCTTTGAAGATGATGTCAGGTGGCAAATACTTAACATTTTGGGGAATTGGGTGCTGCAATATGGATTTTTTTCTTTTCCCTCCGTATTTAGAAAAATCTTGGGCGTGTCCTACCAACAGAGACCACACCTTCCAAGACAACTCAGAAAAACTGACAGAAGTTTTTTAGGTTTTTTTCTCAATTTTTTGTTCTGACTGTAGCATACAAGGGAAGAGGGAACCAGAAGTCTACTATACAGAATACAGAAACGAAAAAAAAAAGTTAAAAGAAATTCTGAGTTTTAAGTTTGAAAGTGAAAAAGAGAATATCACTGAGAGAAATTCATGCTTCATTTCTAGACACTCATCCTCTGCTGCTTACTGTATAGACAGTAAAGCTAACTCACTTTTCCCTCAGGTATATCTCACTGCTTTGAAAATATGTCCCCTCCCTCTCACTCTGATTTTATGCAAATGATAACACTTAATTCAGATGATGCAAACTCAGGTTTGACGTCTGGGTAACACCTTTCAGTCCTTCCTATTGCCTCAATCTGACTAAACTCTCATATATCAAGGCTGAGCCTCGCTCTGTCTTAACACAAACCACTGTCAGGAGAAGGGAGAAATATAGTACATGGGACACAGGTCTGATGATGTGGACTGCACACCTCTGCAGCAGTAACACAGAGCAGAGGGGGCCAAACACTGCCCACATGGAATACCTCTATTGCCACTGCAAAGCTTCACTGCCTGGTGGCTCAACACATCTCACAGGAACACCCTGGTGCCCTGGTACACAGCAAGGCTGACTTCAGCTCATACGTTCCCCCTTCTCCCCCAGTTCTCCCACACATACCCTGCCTCACACTCACCCCCACCCCAGGAAAACTTAAGGCTACTTCAGCTGTAGAAGCTTAGTTTTCCCCCAAAGGGATGATCATTACACACTGAGGAACAAGACTAAGCCCCCCGAAAAATCCCCACCATGAGCTGGAACCGTTCCTGAACAAAGGCAATCTGCACAGCCTTCTCCCCCAAGCACCCCTCCTCTCCACTGGCCAGACACAAAAGGCACAAAGCAGTGCTCAGCAACAATGACTTGCAAAAGCAAGACATGGGACCACCTGCCACCCCCCTCCCCATTGAAGCACAGCAGGCGGCTGTCAGGGCAGGGTGGCTGTCCGCACAGGCACAGCACACAGCTCTCGACAGGACTTACTGCATTTAACCACGGCCAGCAGCTGACAGGGATGAAGGACAGCAGGGATGGAACTTCCAGACACCCAGGAGCCCAGAGGCACTCACAGCCCGCCTGCAAGCCTCTACACTTTTTGTATTTTTTTCCTCTTCCTCCACCCCCCAATTCTGAAAGCATGTGACTGGCCAGCACATACCAGAGCTGACCCCTCCCAGAGCCAGCAGTTTCCTAAGAGCTGAGAAGGATGTTACTCTCCCGCCTATTCATGACAGGACTGGGCTTCTTTGGCGTTGTGCGCTGAAGCCTCACACCATCTAGGGCCCACGTGTCGACGGCGCTCGGGATCCTTCTAGAGAAAGGAGAAGGTGCTGGGTGGCTGCTAAGATACCTGCTCTCAAGAGGGCTAGGGCACGGCCATTTCTTATTTGACGAACGGCCTTCCATTCCCACGTGTAAACCATTAACTCTTTGCTCTCACACCCGCCCTCCCTCTCTGTCCTGGACCCTGAAGAAGTGCTAGCACGGCACACTGTTACCCCACAAATTTGCACAGGTGCTCTCCCTCCACGCGCCTTCACACGCTTTTTGTTTTTTTACACGTCACGGAAACACCACAACTCGGGGAGCTGCTGAGGTTTTGGTTTTTGCTACCTCGGGCTGGCAGCAAGGTTTCTGGAAGGGGCCGGGGGGGTGACACTTCTCCTGGTGCCGCAGTGTAACGTTGCATTGCTGTCCTCCCGAGCCCCTCACCCGCGCATCCCCAAATCCCACACTAAGCCCTCCCGCCCGCCTCCGTCCCTCATTCGGGGAGGGGGGACGTCCTCCAACCGCTCTCTTGCCTGCACACACGTCCCCCTCCAGCGACTTCCCTTCCGCGGGCGGTGGGAGGGAGTGTTGGCAGCTCTGCAGCGGGCAGAGACCTCCGGTGGCTCCGCAAAATATGGCAGGCGAGCGGCGATGGATGGCGAGCCCGAGGAGCTGGCCTTCCCTACCACAGCCTCCGGGGGCATGGACCCCTTCAGTGGATACCCACGATGCGCCCAGCACGGCCCCCAAGCACCCGCGGGTTCGCGGCACCGCAGGACACCAGGGCCGACGGCAGAAGGCACAGCGGTGCCCCAGAGGCTACCTCACAAGCATCATACATATGCACGAGTCTGGCATTGCTTCCGGCAACCCGACCATGCGTGCAAAGTCTTACAAGTAGTACCCATGGCTCAGGCAACTATTTCTGGTTCACCTGAGCAATGGCAGTGACACACCATTTTCACATCTCTTCGAATCAATCCCATGCACCTACCCCCCGCCCCCTCCAGTGCTCCCAGCCCACACGCTGCAATGCTCTGATTCATCACTGGCTACGGCACACACGATCTGTCAGTCACCTGTATACTCTGGTGTGATAAAACATGGTATTAAGAACATCACCGTGTGCAGTGGTTCATCAGGTTATTGTCTGGAGGCTTACCCTGTCTGTTGGGCACATCCCCAGTTGGCTGTACTGCTGCAGTGTGCTGTGCTCTGTTGGCACACACCTTATCAGAGAGGGTCCTCAGGGCTCATCACTAACAGAGCCCTTCTGCTTGTTCTTTTAAGAGTGTACTGTATTCTAATTCACAAAGTTAGCAAAACTACTTCTGCCGAAAAAACCTTTTTCAAGCTAGCACAAAAGGAATATAAAACAAATGACCTCCCACCACTGGCTCCCAGGAAAGGTCAGACTAGACTAGTCTCACTTAAGGGACCAGATAATGTCCTGTCCCTGAAGGATGTACAACAAAGGCATCTTTGTCACTCGCAAGAGCTCTAACCCCTCCGCATGTTACCACTTCTGGCCTGACACCCCATTTTGCCTGTTGCTGCCCTTCACCCTCCTTAATCTCTTTGATGACACATTACAAAATTTTGCTCATAGAATCAGTATCTACAATTACATGGTATTTTCTGACCCGTTAGCCTAGTTTTTGCTTCACACATTACTCTTAACAGGTTTTCTTATCTCTCCCTTCACTTAAATGGAAATTATTAACATATTTGTAACCCTCCCTTCTCTCTCAATCAGTAACTAGTGCACAAACAAAAGAAGCAGCTGACAGTCTCTAATCTCATGAATGTGGTGGGAGCAAAACCTCCTCTCAGATGAACAAACTGTCAAAACTCCCACTCACCTCAAGAGAGGGAAAGCGACACACCTGTAATGAACTGCATTTGGACAACTTGTTCATATGCACAGCATGTTACTGCTCCTAAAAGAGCTGAAGAAGGTTTCTCTGTAATGGGTAACTAAATCCTAACTACTTAAGTACTCTGGGACAAGTCCAGAGATGCGACAGTAGTACAGTACTGTCCATCCAGCCTTTTACCGACACAAGTGGCACCTACAAAACCTTCATAAACTTGCTCTTTTCTAATCAATGTCAGGTTTGGTCAGCCTACTTCTCTCCTGCAGCCCACTCTGTTACCCTAGAAATTACTCCGTAGAAAACATGCAGTGTTGAAAGAGGCAAAACTATACTCTGCAACAGTTCACTGAAGCAAACGGACATTGGGAAAAAATAATCAGATACGTGGAAAGCACACCCAACTTTTACCTTTCCAAACGAGGGACTTCTGTGACATCTCCTCTGAAGAGTGTTTCACCTGCATCCCTTAGGCCATTGGCAATGCCTTCTCTGCAGCCCTTCACCTCCCTGTCAGGGGAAAGGTGCAGGACATCTGGCTGTCCCGAAGCTGATGTCCGATCTAAGAACTGGCCACCCTCCTTCATGCGCTGCTGGATCATGGGAGTGAGTGGCATCTCAAAGCTAAAGTAGCTATCAGGCTCTGAGTACAACGTCTCCAGTGACTCCGCGCTGTAGTACAAAGATGCATTGTCCAGAATGTTTTCGAACTGTGAGCTGTACAGATCAGTGGAGATGTCAGGGTGCCTCTGCCCAAGGACATCTTCATATACTACCGTGGCTGCTTCCCCCTCCTCCACCATCCTGGAAATTAATCAGAAACAGCTTGTTTCAGCTTGAGGGCAAGGTTAGACCTCTGGGTGAATGTCCTCACCTTCCACCTGTGTGAACAGAAAGGTCAACATGGCTTCACGCTGGAGAGGACACTGTGTTAAAATGTGAGTTTCTTCTTGCACCATTTCTGTTGATGACTGGCACTATCTCCCCCTCTGGGGACATAAAAAGAAAGAATCTTCTGGGTAAAAGAGAGAAGCAGGGAGAAAGCCTTGTATTGCCTGACAGATAACATCAGCTGCTCATGCACAATGGCAAAGAGCACTCACAAATGCTAAGGTCTCCAGTAGCACCACTGCCATGCTGGAGGATGCACAGGTCAGAGATGTGCACCCACATGGGGCCTCTGCTCCTGGAAGACAGTTTGCTAGCTTTGCGGTACTAGGGCTGGGGACTTTGGCTAAAGGCTGGAGGAAATCTCTCCAAAACACAAAGGAAAGCAAATGCAATTAAAAACCTGGAGCCAGGAGAATCAGATTTGAAGGGGACGAGTCAGTCTTGCTTGAGGATGCAGAGAGAAGGTGCAGCCTTTCCCTGTGGAGGGTTGTCTCCTGTGCTGCATCAAATACTGAGGGACTCCACGTGGCACATGCCAGGCATGTGTCAGGCTGCCCGCCCAAGGAACCCCACACACTAGCCAAGGGAAAACTCCAAAACATCCTGAGGTGCAGAGGCAGGAACTCCTGCCTGGCTGAGATCCTGTTTCAGCAGCAAACAGCCCACCAGGTTGAAGCAGGCATGGTTTGCTCCAAGGACACTCTTGGGACCCTCTGCTTTGTTACAGATGTGCATCAGGAAAATGAGCAAATCAGGATGCTCTTGTAAAAAGCAGCACGCAATTTTTGCAACATGTATATAGCTCAAATTATATATATGCAGGTAGATAATGTAGAAATCATGTCACAGCATTTACCCTCTTATACAAGGCCCTGAGTAAAACATCTTTATTATCAGACCTCTCAGAGGTGCTCGCGCTGTTCTTGCACAAATTCTGCCTGAAACCAAAAACCTGTACAGACGCATGGGGCCAGGCCTGCATGCTGCCTCTGCTTAATTATGTGCTATGTTCCAGATCCCAACTACACCTGCTACAGATACTTCATCATACACACAGACAATATCCTGGCAAACGGCAAGAGATATCTTTAAGTTTCCAAACCTGAGGTGGACTTCAAACTCTAGCCAAGTGGTGCAGACAAGGTTCAGTCCCAACTTCATGCACTAGTCACACTGGGCCTGAACCACTACCCCTGCCACCACACTGCAAACAACAGACAAAAGTTCATTGTTTGTCACTGCCTCCTAAAGGGATAGGCACTCCACACATTGCTGAGACAATAGAAACCTGGCCTGCCCTCTGCACCCCCCTCAAGTTCCGTCTCACCTGCCCTGGCCTCTCATTTGCACAGCCATGTCTTTCTTGCCACGGTTCTTCTGGTCCTTCACAAAAACTTCATCCTCGCCACCTTCATCAAGCAGTGCTAGAGGAGCAGCTCCAGAGGCAGCAGGCCCCATCCTTGGCTCCTCACAGGCCTTGCTCCAAGTGCTGTCCGGAGAGGAGGCCAAGCCTGGGGAGACCATCAGTGGCATGGGGTGGCTGCATGTTTTGGGGAATGCCTTCTGCTCCACAGACACAGTCTCCAGCAGCGACTGCTTCTTTCTTCTCTGCTCCTCAGCTTTTTGCAGCCATAAAATCTCCACCCCTCGAAATTCTACATGTTTGCTCACAGCTGCCTCTTTAGGGAGCCTCCTGTCAGGTCCCATTTGCATTTTGCCTTGACTGTATGCTGAAAACTCCTCAAAATGCGCCCACCCCTCCACTCTGCTGGCTGCTTCCAGGTTTGTCACAGATGGTCTATGACAGCTTGTCTTCTGCACTGCATGGACCTCCTCATCTTTCTTACTGATGGCTTGCAAGGACTCAGACTGCTTTTCTCCAGTCCGTGTTGCAGCCAGATCTTTCTCTATCATCAAATGCATTTTTTCCTCAGCTGTTCGTTCAGATAGAACAGGCATGTCTGAGGGTTTTTCTTGGCCTGCTGGAACTGGTTCTCTTGCTGCCTGCACATTTTGGCTGCCAGTAACACTCTTTTTTTCCATTAGCGTCTCTGAATCAAGAGAAGTATTTGCTCTCTCTTGCACCTTTGTTGCTTCCAGCCACTGAGAGATTTTCATGCTCTCTAGCAGGTTACCCACAGGTTGCAAACCTCCTTCCCCTGGGGCGCAGAGCTCCACTGGCCCAGTGTCAGGTCTCAAACTGTCTGCAGGAGCTGCACACTGAGGAAGGGACCTGCCAGGTACCTGGTGGTGACCGTCCCATCTTTCTGGGCTGTGTGTCACAGGCTCTGCCTGGCGCAGCAAAGAAGCCTTCAGCACGTCTCCACTTGGCTCTACAGTGCCATACTCTGGAAACTCATTGATGATGGTATGAGGGAGCAAAGTGCTGCTTCCATGGCCACTACCTGCAAAGAAAAAAAGAGAGTGTGGGTTTATCTACCATGTGCATACAGAAAAAAAACCAACCTCCATTTCCAGCGCTTCCCTAACAGAGTAACTGTGCTCTCCCCTCCAGGGAATATATCATTTGGTGTAACTCATTTCTGCACACTTTTCACACTGCAGTTATCTAGAGCTGGTCCTTTAATACAGGAGTTTTTGGGCAGCCCTACTTTGGGAACGTGCACTGCTGAGGAAGGAATGCCAGAAATGTCTGTTACACTTCAGAAAGAGTCCCAGTGGTTCATAAAGACTCTGAGGCCACAGGCCAAGCACAAAGGCTGAAGAAAGCAGATATTCAGAGGCCTGACATCCATCCATAGCATGCACAATCCACGTAAGTTTTATTTTAAAATATGATTTTAGGTAATTTTCACTTGTAAAGATAAAACACTGGGAAGATAATCAGCCACACTCTACCCCATATATTGCACAGCTTTGACAAACCAATTAGCTAAGTTACAGAGCAACTTATGGGCAATTCAACTTTCTGCTAGCAATACCCTCTTCCTTTAACAACTCTGGTAACTGAAGGTTGTGTTGCAGTGATGTACACATACCACACAGGTCAGATTTTCTGTTGCATCAAACTCATCACTGCACAAAAGAACTTGCTACCTCTCCCCTCCTTGTGCTGCTTTTCCAACTGATGTAAACTAAGCAGGAGCAAAAACGGATGGTCACATTTTCCAAACACCTAGCACCCAGTGGCTCCCATTGTTGAGGGCTAACAGAGAACCAGCTATCCTCAGAGGGACCCCGTGGATGACACAATGACAAATACATTATGGCCCAAGGAGGAACTGAGCTTTCAGGAAACAAAACAAAGTAGCAACAGCTGCATTGGCTGCACCCTTCTGGAAAAAAATGTCCTGCAGTATAAAAGTGCTTTAAAACAAAGCAAGAGACAGATCCAAACACAGAATCATAGAATGATTTAGTTTAAGATCATGAAGTCCAAGCACTAACCTCACAGTGCCAAGCCTATCACTAAACCATGACCTTCAGCACCTTATTTATGCATATTTTAAATATCTCCAGGAATGGTAACTCCATCACCTCCATGGGCAGCTCATAGCAATGCTTAACAACCCTCTTGGTGAAAAGGTTCTTGCTAATGTCCAATCTAAACCTCCCCTGGCGTAATTTGAACCCATTTCCTTGTGTCCTATCAGTCATTTCTGGAGAGGAGAGACCAACTTTGCTACAACTGTTTCAGGGAGCTGTAGAGAGTAATCATGCCTTCCCTCAGCCTCCTCCAGGCAACACCTACTTGGAAAAATATCAGAGGTGACAGCTCTGAAACCAGACACCAACTTGCATTTGGATGCTTTGTCCAGATCAAGGTACATCTCTAGGTGCTGTGTTGCAAAATGATCCCCACCTCCGCTCAGAGCAGGCTGGCCACAACCAATTTCTGAGGCTTATGATGGGCTGAGTTTAAGGTGAAAGGGAGAATAATTTAATATGAGCTCAGCATCCCATCTATCTGTCAGTGGATTGTAAAGATGAGCAGCAGCTCACACCTGGCAGCTCACTATCCAGTATGTCTAGCCACAGGGTAAATACCGTACACTGTGTGTGGTGCAGGATCAAAGCAACTGACTTGGATCATGCCAAACCACAGCCTCCTCCCCAGTAGGCTCTCCATAGTGTTGATTTAATCACTCCACAGTAAAACATTGGTGGGTTGGGTTTCACCTAGATGACTTGATTGCTGGCAAGGACCAGGACTGGACAAAGTAGGGACCTTGTCTCTGCTGCAAGGCCTCAGGGAGCTGTGAGGAGCACAGGTACCCTGTCCACTCCTGCATCACCAGCCTGCCTTCACAGCAGGGTTTCCAACATATAATTGTGGGTGCACTGGGAACGTCTGAAGAAGAGTGTGAGGTCCCTCTCCCTACATGAGCATATCCAGGCATGGTGCTTTTTCTAAGTGCCTGAAGCCTCAGAGAACACAGTCCGCTTTGCATGCAATTCAGCCACGCGATGCTTGGGTGCATCCCAAGCCCACCCACTTCCACCACACTGGGATGGACTCACAGATGAGAAGGGTGCTGCGTGGCTGCAACATCCGTACAGAATGTACTAGGATCACCCCAAGCCACCAAAAGGCCACCACTCCCCACCCCACAGCCCTGGTCTGCTCTAATGCATCAACGTTTGTCCTTGCTGTTTTTCCAGCACATGTCCAGAGATGGGACTGCTTACAATACAAGAACTGCTGATAGTGAGCCTGTCACTATAGATGCTAATGCAGATCTTTCTCAGTGGACACAGTTCCACCTATGGCAACTCTCAGCTTGCAGATCTGCGAGTGGGAGGTGTCCCAGTTGAGATCGTCCCATGCTCCCAGTACAAGGGACACCTTGGCCACAACACTGCCTGGGCCGCATGCTCTAGCCACACCTTGAAAGAAGGTAATGTACACCCCAGGAGCCAGGTTACCCCCGCACTTCCCTCCAGCCCATGTATCCCTCCTCATGGAAAGAAGCCTGGAGCATCAACCTGTCTGGCCCCTTACGGGGCTGGGATGCAGCCAAAGTGCACTGGAGACTGAGCACTGACAAGGCACTGCACACAGACCCTGCCAAGGGGCCAGGCTTGTCCCTGCTGATTGCCATCAGCTTCTGAACCCACACCAGAAAAACAGAGGCGATCTTATTTCTGGCAGTGAATGCTAAACACACTCCTGCATGTCCCCATCTGGTGCCAGCAGCTGCTGCTGATGGCTGTAAGCAGTCCCAAGCAAGTTTCTAATTTACCTCTTAACTTCATCCCAAGCAAACTTTATCCTCTGGCAAGCCCAGTGAACTCCAGAAGACATACAGGTACAGAGCACATGCATGCATATATGGGCAGGGAGAGACGTGCAGGACAGAGCATGGACACAGGTACCCTTTTCTGCCAGGCTGGCAAGCTCTGCTTCACCTGGACAGGAAAGGAGCATTTTCACAGCAGAAATTTAAGACCCTTTCTACAGTGAGGCACCAGCAGCCGTGCTCTGTAAGGACTGCTGCTGCTGCCATACACAAGCACAACTCAGTGAGATTCTTGCCTTCATGGCATCCTGCAGGAATACTAACTGATTAAACAAACAAAAAAATTACATATGGCACCAAAGCAGCAGTCTGTCCCCATTACATTTGGCACTACCATGCCATGGCTGATGAGGTCTCCGCTCCTTTCAGTAAACCACCACCAATTGCCCCTTGCTCCTGAAAGGTGCAATACCTTTCCTCTTCCTCAGAGAGCTATTTCAGATATCAGAGCTGAATGGAGCTTGAGCTCTTTAAGGGAAACTCCTCCCTTATTCCCATCCACCACCACAGCATCATGTCTTGTTGCAGCTACAGGCATATCCTGTCCAACCCCATCCCCCAATATGAATGCATTACAAACAAGGCTAGAAAGGCAACAACAAAATTTAAGGACTGCACTGAAGATGAGCAGGGAAAAAAAATACCCATCACCAAACAAACAAAGAAAGGACACACACTCTCAGGTAACACCAGTTTCTACTTTAAATTGAAGGTGGCTTCTTTCAACAAAGAAAAAAAGAAAAGGAAAAAAAATTAAATGGAAAGAGAAAAAGCTAAAATAGAAAGGGGGTGAGTGGCTAGAAAACTGAGACCGGGCAAATATAATCTAACAGCAGTTGGCAGCCTTTCTTATGACTAGATGTTGAAAGAATTCATTACTTAAATCAGGCATAGATATGATATTTCATAGGTAAATAACCATTCCATGTCAAGCAAGCTTGTCTACAGCATAACAGAAGGAAATTCTAGGAAGCAAAACACAAGTTACAAGCATAGACAGACATTTTGTTTACAGGTACATTTTACAAAAGAATGGTGTGAGTGTCTCTATGCAGTATATATATATATGTATATATATATATATATATATATATATTAGGTAGCTCGATAAATTAGATATATTTGCTTGAACAGTCTCCTTACTCACAGAGGTTACTGTAGCTCCAGCAGTTACCCATTGGTCAAAGAAATAAAATGCACAGATTATCAGTTTATCTATAGCGATACCAGCTAATTCAATTGCTGCTGTTCTAGTCAACTGGAAACAAAATAGTTTCAAATTTCCTGGCAGCTGCTGCCCTGCACTGCACACAATGATGTAAATGGATGCTTTCTGAGTATTATGAAACTGATGGGGGAACTGCAGTCTCATTCAGTCTATCGCAGGAGCTAAGGAGTCCACCTTGGCAGCTTGCAGAGGGGAAAAAAAAACTTCCTCCAGCAAGGCTGCCTGACGGTATGCCAGGGAGACGTCTGTGCTTAGCTGCCGGTGGTTATAACTGCGTCCATAACGGAAGAAAGGGGCAGGATGGCGATGCTGAGAGTCGTGTGCAGGTTTCAGAGTGCAGAGCGCCTGACTGACAGCGCTTCAGCAGAAGCCAGAAGGTTTCACAAAGCAGCCCAGTCATCTTGTCTTGTGTTTCTCCGCAGCTCCCTGCACCGATCAGAAGCAGCACGTGGGTGAGCCTGCATGCAGCATCATGCCAGCTTATGCTTTCTTGGTACTGGCATTTCTTGCAGTTATTTATAAAAGGCAAATGAGGGCAACTGAAAAACAATGCATGCATCAAGAGGAAATTAATCTCTGGGTGACACAGCTTAACAAACAAATCACAGGATTTATGGCATTATATTGCAGCCTGCTGGAGGGGGTGGGGGGAGGGGGCACATTGTCACACATCTCCCTGTACTGTGCTCCTTCAAGTTGAAACTTCTGTGGTAACTATAATTATTCTGATTTAGAAAGCAGTGCCTGCACATGCTGAGATGGAGCAGCCTTCCTCTACAAGAGGGGAGGGATGCTGCACAATCTCTGGCAGCCTTGCATAGCAGCCCTTTTTCCAAATGATGTAATTCTCGGTGCTGAAATAGGTCCTGCCTGGCTGGCGGAGATCCTTCGTTAGCCAAAGCTGGGGATCAGCATAATGCAAGCAACCGTGCTTTTGTAACTGGACTGCAAACATCCATGCCACACTGGGCACAAGGTTTTCTGCAGCTTGCAGCTACTCCAGGCTTTTGGGCAGTTTGCCTCTCTAAGGAAGCTGAGCCAGGCCTTCATCCCTGCAAAGTTATACTGGCATCATCCAAAAACAAGTTGGTGGAGAAACGGGGAAGCTAAGTGAGGATGGGGAAAAGGGGTACAGAGCCAAGGGAAGAAGTAGAGGAGAGTCACCAGAAAATAAGCCCTGGTTAAATTGTGCCTGCTGCCATAGCAAAGAAGGTGGATGGGACCAGGGATACTGCAGAGCCAAAAAATGTTGGCTGAGATCCCTCACACCAAAAACAGCTGACTAGAGCAGGGGTCTATGCTGCTGTCAGCAGGAGGTTTGACACAGACCCAATAGCATGCACAGGCTGCCCATGCCCGTGCCATGTGGCGGCTGGCAGCCCAGGTTACCCAGAAATTAAACTGACTGTTTTAGGGAAGAATATAATCCCCCTTGCAAGCACCCAGGGGCAGCATGTCACTCACTCCAGAAATCACCTACCCACAGCCTGCTGCACACTGGAAGGTTATCAGATGAGTACTGCTTGCTGCTGCTCTTGCTTCATTCTGAGGAGTTTGGTCAACTGGAGGCTTTGTTATGTGAATGTTAATTTGCTAAAGGACACTCATGCCCACTCTAGGCAAATTCTCTCTGCTAGCCAAGTCCCAGCACCTGGACCCAGGTAGTGATGGGATGCCCAAGCTGTCACAGTTTAAAAAAAAGAGCGAGAAAAGCTGGTAGGTTGAGAATGTAAAACAAGTCCATTAAGAAAGCAACGACCAAAACAGCCTGTAAAATAGACAGGTCACTGTGTGTTTGAGTGTGTTTAACTGCAAACCTTCTAACCTTATCCAATGGAGAGACTTAG
The DNA here is from genome assembly GCF_028858725.1 of Colius striatus. NCBI lineage: Eukaryota > Metazoa > Chordata > Aves > Coliiformes > Coliidae > Colius > Colius striatus. The sequence goes on from NC_084790.1 coordinate 35,426,919, forward strand.
GCAAGAACTGCTGATGCAATTGCATGTGGGTTTTTTTCCCCATGAAAGATTTTAACTATTTCCCAGTGGTAAACAGGGTTTGGGAGCACTTGTGTAACCCCAACTACACTGAACTGAGATTTCTCCAGGGACCCCACATGGTTCCCCCCAGCACCTTGCCGCAGCAGTTCACAGGCCTACAGTGAGCTCACAACAGGACAAAGTCCAAAACTAATATGCAGCACGTGCTGGGAGGGTTTAGTGTGAGGGATTACCCACTACAAATTGCTGTGTGGGCCACAGATGGTGAGGGAGATAGCTCAGTCCCGAGAGTCATTACCCTGGAAAGCAAAAGGTAGAGTGAAAACAGCTGCTAGTGTGAGCAGGAAGAGGAGGGAATACAAAGGGAGTATCTGTTATGCTCTCTGTTATGCTCCCTAGTATCTGTTCCTTATTCTGATGTAGAAGTGTGGGTGAGTCTTAATATAGTCAATGCACTTTTCTTCTTTAAATCCCCAGGTCATGGGGTAATGTGGCTGAAAGAATTCTCAAGTCTTAAACCAAAAATTCCAAAGACAAATCCAAAAAGATTCCAAATTTTCCTGTTTTCCACTGTTGTGATTTAGAAAGTAAGCAGCTAACTGGTGATTTCTTAAGTGTAGCTAAACACACCAAGCAAGTATTACTTTAAAAGCTCCCTAAGAGCCTTCAGCTGAAAGAGCAAATTTCTGCAGCAGTGACAGCCCACAGCTGCTTTGATGCTTGCAACATCTACAAAGACTTTACAACCTCTCTGAATCAACTTGTATTTAACGTTACATTGTGTAAAATATTGCAAATTTAAGTAATATTTTTATTTAAAAGTCTGACAAATAGGAAAAAAAATTAGAATTTTTATTCCCAGATTAGAAAAATGTATCACTACACTTTGTGCAAGCAACAATGGCTTAAAAAAACACCACAGTACTACTCAAGATCTTAGAAAGTCTGTATCTGTGCAGCAGCCACTGAAGGAACTAGGCATATCCACATAAAAGGTGATCCTTTACTGCAATGTTTGGGACCAATTACCCAGGTAAGAGAAAGCTTACTGAGCAGTCCTCAGAGCACCTCAGATATTGAGTTATCCACACAGCTACAACAAAAGTAGGGCACCAAACGACATGTGCATCTCCCAGGCTCCATGTATCTGCTCAGGCACAGCAGGACATTGCATGGTAACTTTTCAGCAAAGTCATACTGTGAACCATATTTCTTTCTTCAGAAAGCTGGACAGTTAAATAAACAACATGAGGGTCCAAAGCAGAAGCACTTGTTAGAGCAATGAACTGCAAACAAGAAAAATAACCTATGTTGCACTTTTTCAGTCCAAAACGGCATCTACTCACATAATTTTAATTAAACATCTTCTCTGTGTTCATTACTAAGCCATTTTCAGCAGCAGGATAACATACATCTTTTCCTTCAGAAAGCGTCAGAGATTAATTGAGGCTACAGCATGATGGGGGGCTGGTGGTGTGTGCTGCCTCACTCGCCAGGTGATGGGCTGAAGCCAAGGAGAGGAGAGGACCTCACAGTGACAACAAGGTAAAATGCAGTTGTGCCCCACTGTACTTGCCTACAGTCAGCTGGCTGAGCATCTCCTGTTGTGCCCGCTGACCTGGATGGATTGCTTTCTGTCTGCCCGATGGAAAGGAAGGGCTCAACTGCCTCTGGGAAAGTGTTTCTGAGCTCTGACAGCATCAGTTGAGCTCAGCCTGTGCCACTTGTGCTCACAGTATCTGAAGGGGCCATCCATCACCAACCACCGACGGGCTGACAGCATCACCGGGCCCCCAAATATTTGTGTGCTCGCATCAGCGTGGCTCTCAGCCTTAGCCAACAGCCTACAAACAGGGAGGTAGTTACTGCCTTAACTCTGGCATTTCCTAACTTCTGAATGCTTAATTCTGCTCCTTTGAAAATCAGTAAACAGCCCATGTCTTAATGATTATTTGTACTAAACCCTTGGCCTTCAAACAACCTTGTTGTTTGCCAAGTCGAGGATGTGGTAGTCTCCTCCCTGCAGCTGTAGGTTATGGTACCTTGAACTACCCAGCTTTCAAATGCAGGTCACAAGACATCCAATTTCCTCCTGCAGAGCAAGGAACTTAGAATTAACATCTCACATCCCCTGAGTTCTCTTTTCTTTGGGACTGGAACCACAGACATTCACCTCACCACACAACACCACACACACCACACCACACCACACCACACCACACCACACCTGACGGCTCCAGTTTCACCCATCCCCAGGAAGTAGAACTGAGAAATTCAAAGACAGCAAGCCAAGTCCACCTCACACAACCAAGATACAGAGCACAGTGCAACCTGTCCTCCTTCCCATGTGCGCAGTCAGATGTGCACTTCTGACAGCACTGGAAGAGCTTACTACACCTCAGAGCATCCAAGCAGTAGTTCAAAATCAGATGGTTTACACCACATTGGAGTGAAAGAGGAACACGCAGCACAGCTGGTCAGCACTCCAGTGCCTTCTTAGAGTGCACAAACTCAACCGGAAAAAACCTCTTTAATACACTACCTCTACAGATTTAAATAGGTAACCTCTTTGCATCATTTCCAACTAGCAACACCAAAGATGGGGTATCTACAAGAAAACGTATCAACTACACACTACTATTGTAAAAGTCCTGCAAGTCTTCAGTGTGTCAGAAAATGCAGTGGGACACTAGGAACAGCAATGAAAAAAGCAAGTACACATAACAGGAGAATGGAATTTTAATTGTGTAGGGGTGCCAGAGCTTTGAGATTTCCAGATTCCAGCCTTGCCTGTGCCCCTAGTAAATGCACACTCTTAAGTGCGCATCTGATGTACCAATCCACACGGGCTCTGTCCACCATAATTAAACAACACAAATGTGAAAATCAGGCAGCCCTTCAGCCCTCAGAAGATAAAGTTTTCCACCTTTTCAGGAAAGCAGAGCTGCAGAAGACAATACCAGACCAGAAAGTGAAGATGAGGAAGGTGCTACATTCATGCAATGCAAGGAGGATGCAGCAGAGCTTGACACACATGACTTGAAGTGACACAGAGAAAGCAAGTGAGGCAGAGGAGCAGCAAAGCACAGACTAGTAAGTTAGTGGTAACTAATTTTACAGGAGGTTACTGGGGTAAGGCTGTTTAAATCAGCATCACAGGACCATTAAAAAGTCCTCATGTCCAAGAAGGCCAATGGCATCCTGGGATGCATCAAGAAGAGCGTGGCCAGCAGGTCAAGGGAGGTTCTTCTCCCCCTCTCTATTCTGCCCTGGTGAGGTCTCATGTGGAGTCCTGTGTCCAGTTCTGGGCTCTCCAGCTCAAGAGGGACAGAGAACTTCTGGAGGGAGTCTGGCACAGGGCCACCAAGATGATCAGGGGATTGGAACATCTTTCATACGAGGAAAGGCTGAGGGAACTGGGGCTGTTTAGTCTGGAGAAGAGAAGATTGAGGGGAGATCTTATTAAAATTTACAAATATCTAAAGGGTGGGTGTCAGGAGGTTGGGACATCCCTTTCTTCTATTGTATCTAGCAACAGGACAGGGGGTAATGGGATGAAGCTGGAACACAAGAAGTTCCATTTAATCATAAGAAAAATCTATTTTACTGTGAGGGTGAGGGAGCCTTGGCACAGGCTGCCCAGGGAGGTTGTGGAGTCTCCTTCTCTGGAGGTCTTCAAAACCCACCTGGACACGTTCCTGTGTGACCTGATCTAGGTGAACCTGCTTCTGCAGGGGGGTTTGGACGAGACGATCTCTAAAGGTTCCTTCCAACCCCTACCATTCTATGATTCTACGATTAAGTACTTTCTTTGCTCTCAGAAGAAGTTAAAATAAATTCTACAGCAAAAGCAATCATTTCTGTGATATGGGCTCAGGAATGGGTGTGTGGCAAGTATGTCTTGTATCGTATTTTATGTGTCAGCTCTGGCACTGTTTGACCCCTTGCAGAGGTGATTTGGTGCGTGCTGCCAGGAGAAAGTTGACCTTTAGAACTGTTTTTTTGGCATTGTTTGGGGGCTTTTGTTATTCAGTTTTTGCAGGCTTGAGTTTGCTAAGCATGAGACAATTGGTGGCAGCCTGCAGCTGGGACCATCTCTTTTGGCAGAGGCGAGCTTTTAAATGAGCTCACTTGCCTCAGGATACCTCACTGTACACAAAACAGCAAGTGAGAGGCTTTCCAGAAAGCTATTTGTTTCACGGGGAATTCAAAAATAAGCTTCTTCCAGCAGCTGTTGGGAAAAAACAGATTTGTATAGCAATCCAGGGACTATTTGTACAGGCTTATTTGTGAAAGATGACATGAAATCCTGTGTTACACACCAGGGGTGAAAACTTTCTCCTCCTAGAAGCACCAGAGAAAAGACTATTCATAAGTCTTAAGAAACTATTTTCTTCCTAACAACTGTCCAGCAACTGTGTTGGATTTATTTTCTCATACAACAGAAATTACAAGGTACTTGGCTTTCATGTTTACTTAAGCAATGATTTCTTAGCACCCCCGTCTTTTTTCCCCAAGGAAGCACCTTTTAGGACCAAGACATTTTTTCTTTTTGGTATTTAAATGTATTAACTGAAAAAAAAAAAAAAGGCCTAAAGATAAAGCTGCTCCACAGAGATCACTGTTCCCACTGCCAGATCCAGAAGAGGGTATGTTTCCACATACAACAAGTACCCTTTATTTCAATGATGCTGAGAAGGCTTCTTGTCCAATTCCAGCCAAATTCAGTTTTTAAAAAACATTTTCTTTTGCTGGAAGGCAGAAGGCTGGGGTTTCTCCAAGGAAGGCAGCCAGGCAGCACAAGGGCATGTTGTCATGTATGATGCACCCTCCCTGGTCGTACAGCAGCAAGGACAGAAGCTCCCACGAGCTGCATGGAGACATGTAACAGCGGTCTCTGGGGTCTGGACCTGTTTCTGCTCTAAGTGATGCATCTGGGGTGGGAAGACAGGCAGTTGATAAAGAGAGGAGGAATCACACAGTTGCAATGAGTATGTCAGAGGTCACAAATATCCCAGATAAAACCAGACTGAGTGCAGCAAAGGAGGGAAATAAGAACTGTTTTTAATGTGGTAGTTTTCTTAGCATTTGAGTATCATCGATGAATATTGTATGTCATTAATGTCCCACAGAGAGGGACCTGGGAGTTCTGGTGGGCAGCAAACTAAATATAAGCCAGTAACGTGCCCTCGTGGCCAAGAAGGCCAATGGCATCCTGGGATGCATCAAGAAGTGTGGCCAGCAGGTCAAGGGAGGTTCTCCTCCCCCTCTCCTGTGCTCTGGTAAGGCCTCATCTGGAGTCCTGTGTCCAGTCTGGGCTCCCCAGCTTGAGGGACAGAGAACTTCCAGAGAGTCCAGCACAGGGCCACGCATATGATAGAGGACTGGAGCATTTTTCTTAGGAGGAAAGGCTGCAAGAACTGGGGCTGTTTAGCCTGGAGAAGGCCCTCAACACTTATAAATTCCAGAACTCCCAGGTCCCTCTCTGCAGGCAATCAATGATGAGCATTTATGAATACCTAAAAAGTGGGTGTCAAGAGGATGGGCTGAGTCTTTTCCTGTGGTGCCCAGTGACAGGACAAGGGATAATGGTCAAAAGCTGGAACACGGGAAGTTCCACTTGAACATGAGGAAAAACTACTTTCCTGTGAGGGAGAGGGAGCCCTGGCACAGGCTTCCCAGGTTGGGTATGGCGTCTCCTTCTCTGGAGGTTTTCAAAACCCACCTGGACGCATTCCTGTGTGACCTGATCTAGGTGAACCTGCTTTAGCAGGGGGGTTGGATTGGATGATGTTTAGAGGTCCCATCCAATGCCAACCATTCTGTGAGTCTGTGAAGCCCCTCTTCTACAGGCACCTAGCTTTTTTTCCCCCCCTCCTCTCACCTGTGAAAATGACCATAAGCTTCAACCTGGAAGGCAAGAATCAGTATGGTGGTTTACTAACAAAGTCTGCCATCTCCAGTGAAGGCAAACAGAGTGTTTGCAACAGTCACCTCCAATCATTCTTCCTTGTCAGTTGGCTTGTCCAATCCAAGTATTTTAGTACCCAATGAAAAAAAAATATACCCTCAACAGCATCCAGCAGGGCTTCAGTAATGTGGTTGTGGCTGAAAGGGAAAGAATAAACTGCAAGGCAGAAGTAATTAAGCTGTTCTTAATTCTTCTGGCCTTATCCCCATCACTGGTTTGCTTGAAATCTTTCATAGTTTGCCCCATGAAAAGTATACCTTCAGTTGTTTTAAAGACAACTGTGGAAAGCAGCGGGTTTGTTTAGATTTTTGGTGGTATTTTTTCCCTCCTCAACTTACACAGAGAAGGACAGAGAGACTTTGAGGCATACCTGCTTCCTCCTAAAATGTGTGTCATGATATATTCAATGTATGTCAAATCAACTGAAGCCAGGACTTGATGCTCAGAACCCGGCTTTGTACTACTGTGCCCTCAGTCGCCCTGTCCTCCAGTTATTAAGCAGTTAAAACCTACTTACTTGAAGAAAAAGAAGCAGAAAGGGCAGCGCCACTCTCATTTATCCATTACTGTCAGACACCTTCCTGGAGGAGGAGGATGCATTTGCCTATGTCAGTGTGAAGCCAGTCTGGGTAGGCAGAATGTCACCCAGTTTTAGGGTACAATTCACAAATGTTACACATTAACCACTGTTAAATATTTGTAAACTCTCCCTTGAAGTCACTCCTGTTTCACTAACTGCTCGCCCCTAATGGTAGTTTCTGATTAATAAAAGAACAGAAGGAGATTCAGAAACAAGGCATGAAGCAGCACAGGAGAACCAGAAAAGTACACACATAAGCCAGTATATCTGAGTTATTCTGTGCTATATTTTATTTTAGGGCTCAGTACTCACTCAGATGAGAATACCCATCACATTTGATAACTCTTTTGCTTAGTGAAAACAATAGATTCACTTGGATTTATTAGACACAGCACACTTTATTTAATGCCAGACTCCAGAAATGTACTAATGCCTGCTGACAATGCACTCACACCATGTCTCTCCAAACAAGAAATGAAGTTATCATGATTCACATGAAAGTACAGTACACATTTTCTGGCAATTTGTAAAAGTTTTTAGAATTCCTAAACGAGGACATTTGGGTTGTTTTGGTTTTTTCACCTCAGCTCTTAGGATTTCCCAAGTGAAAGGCCAAAACTTTATAAAATCCAGGGAGAAACCTTTTACTCATTTTCCAGACTTCAAAATGCTGCACTTCTCTGGCAAGAAGGGAGTCTTCTTTAATTAAAAGTGACATTCCAGAAAGTTTCCAATTAGAAGAGATCAAGGTACAAAGAGAGCAGCCTAAGGAAATGCTTCTGCAAAGAGAGCTGGGATTTTTGATAACTGCAACAAGGCAACAAAAAAGGTATAGTTAGCTACATTTCTTCTAAGCTTGTGCTGCAAAAAGGTAGGAAATGCTCTGTACAAGAAAAGAACCAAAAGAAGATCAGTCATTAGATACTGCACCTGGATTTCTTGATTTCCTAACTGCAGAAGACAGAGCAGTTCGGGTACCACCTCAGGTATTTGAATTAAAACTTTATTTGCCTCTAGCTGTAGAAAGAGCATCATGAAGGCCATGAAGGGCATTCCTGGAAGGACCTCCAGGGAGAGATGGTTGTGTTTCAGCATGTGCAATTACAGAATGCATGGCTGAAACGACTCTGCTGCAGAGGAGTCTGGGATTCCCTCCACTAGCATGTCTCCAGCACTTGAGACCCTGTTGTCACATCAAGGTGGTCCAAGCAAGCCAAAGAGAAAAGGAGGTGGGGAGGGGCTGTAAGACAGGGAACTCCAGTCATTTTCTGGGGCAAAACCAGCAGGTTCCTTTGTGTCTGGTACAATAATCCAGCATAGCACAGCGAGTGACCACTCATAGGGTCATTAGGAGCAGCTTCTGGAAAACTTTCTTGAGTGGCTTAAGAGAATCTTTTGGGGTTGGCTTTTTTGAGTTGGGGTGGGGTTTTTTTTTCAGACCATAGTAATAAATAGCACTTACCCATTTCTGAAGACTTCTCTTCTTCCGAGACAAATAAAAATTCATATTTGGCCTTGGCAACAGCCTGGGCATGAGCTGATACATCATTATCCCACACAAATGCTTCTGCCTGTAGAGTCAAAATAAACAAAGCTTATCTACCTTTTAGTGAAAAAACAACAGCAAGAGCATGAAATCACTTCAGGTGGACTGTCTGGTAGGATTTTCAAAGTGTTTCATTTAACTGTATCACCACAAAGATCAACACCAGAGTAAGCATGGGCTAACTCAGAGCACCAGAGTGCTCTGAGAAGAACTCACCTCTATGTCTCATAACCCAAGCATTTCACTAACGTACTAAGCTGTGATGTTAGAGCACTCAGTCCCTCACACTTTTAGCCAGCTTACCCACTTGAAAGGCCAGCAGCGCTGGGCACCCACCTCAGTAATACCAGGCAGGGTTAAAAATGTCTAGGGAATGGCATCAAGAATAGCAAATTTGGATGTAGCAAAACTATGACCCATGGAAAAATCATAAATGGGGAAGTCTTGTTCCTTTGGAAGGAGCAAGAGCAGTGCAAGAACTACAACAAGGATGATCAGAAATGGGAAAAACTTTAAGGTACATAAATGTACCTTAATGTACCTAAATGTACTTCAAGCAAGTGCTGCTTGAAGGTCCCCATTGGGCAGCCCATGCCTGACCACTGCCATCTGGATCAGCACAATAGCCTAACCTGGTTTTATGACCAAACCACACAAGTCAAACCTCCCTCTGCAGCGAAGAGGTGGTCTCACTGGCTAGCAGTGGAGCACCTGGGGGAAGGGATGGACAGACAGATTGAGCACCTCAGTGCCACCAGCCCCCTTCTCACTGCTTCCTGCTTTTAAGAGGCAGTTTGACACTGCAAAGGTCCAGTTTCTCAAGACAAAGGCTGCAGGACTAAGATTAAAATTTTTCTAATCAGGTGGGGGATAAATCATACCTCCAAGATAAAGGACACATCAGCAATAAACTGTAGTGCAAAAATGCAGTCAGCATTAAGTTTCTCCCCAGCTGGGGAAGATGGAGCCCGTAATTCTTTCTGAAGTGACAGATGAAATAAATCACTAACTCTATAAATTCTTCAGTGACCTTTACATTAATACCCTGTGTTTCAGGCAGCCAGACGTTGCAGCATAGCAAGTCTTTGCATGGTTCACACTGGCAGAGGTCTTGGCTTACAAAAATACTCTTCAAAAATAAAAGAAACCAGATGGAACACATTCTGCCCCCCAGGACAATAATAACTTTTATGGACTTCCACAAAATACCTTATAGTAAGCATGAGCTACAAACAGAAATTCAAAGTACAGGAGACATGTAATTCACAGGTACGCATGGTCAAGGCTCTTTAATCAGAGATGGATGTATGGACAAATCTAAACATTTCTTCAAGGCCAGCCCTCCAACAACTACATTTTCTTCAAAGAGCATATTGACAAAGAGCTATCTTGCCCCATGCTCTAGAACTTTCTTGCTCTGGGTTTTCCTGGCCTTTTACCCCCATTTTTTCTCCCACTTTTCTGGACTGCACCAGTTCTCCAGGATTTAGTCCAACACACCTCTTTAATAAATGGCCAGTAGCTCTTACACAGGAGTATTAGATATGTGTATCTACTATTCAATGGTCCAACTGTTCATCACTAGGGCTTCAAAAGGCATTGTGATAGATCTGCTAACATTAGCCTACCAAATTCATTGGGGAAAATGTGATGAGACAGAAAAGGGCTTTCTAGCCCAAAGATGATTGTCAAGAGCATGACAAAACAAGCTTGGAAGAAGCCTTCACGTCTCCCCTGCTTTTATAAGGCTGCATTAATTTGCATGAAGGGGAGCCGGAAGGGCTAGAAAAGGAACAGCCAGACCCAGAAGCACAGAGGAGGAGACTGTCAGCCTGTAATAGCCTGGACGGGAGTAGCGTATAGAGCCAGACTATAAGTCAGCCCACCCCAATGGATGCGAAGGGATGTAACAATTAAAAAACTAGCCAGTGCCAAATCCCACTCACAGATGAAGGAAATGGAAAATAAAATGGATAGAACAGTCTTAGTTCCTGAGCAGCCAGGAATTTCTGATCTACACACCTGTGGGACACAGCATCTCCATCCCTCGGCCGTGCTCCTTGAGGTTTCACAGACATCTGCTGCACTGAGCTTCCCTGCCAGCAAACATGTTTTCCAAGGGTCTGTATTTGCCTGTACCTTACATAAAGCAATGAAAAAGAGTCCAATTCACAGCATCCTCTGCATCATCCAATAGCAGGCAGAAATTAATGGCTAAATTATTTTTTTTTCAGTTTGTGGGGCAGCTTTTATCAGAGTTGGGTGCCTATGGACTGCAAGACCTATCTTGGAGTCTGAAAGGGTAACTTGATTTTCAGAAGTGCTCAGCACTGCTGATGAGAATTACAGGTACTGGCTTGTGCATGGAAACAGCTGAACATAACGTCTATTTAGGTTGTCAGAGTATTGTAAGGATGTGTAAAGATGAAGCAGTTCAGAGCCTCCAGATCCAGGCTCAAGGATAAGTTTATGATCTTTCAAACAAGATATAACAAAAAGAGAAAGGAAGAGGGGGAGAAAGTGAGGATGCTGTGAGGTTAGAGCTGGCTTTTGAGACTATTGCTTTACTGTTTGTTGTCCTTCCTTAGAAACAGAAAACAAACAGGAAAAATATAACAACACAGAAAATCAAGAGAAAACACGTGCTCTCCTCTTTTTCTTACAGTATGCCACTCACCCAAACCGTGCATTAGTTATCATGCCCCAAAACCAGGAGCCTAGACAAGGGACGGACAAACATTTACTGCATTTTCCAAGCTGCATTAGCAAGGATTAAGTACAAGCAAGATTGGAAGGGATATAAAACTCTTGCTTAAGCTTTCTCCCTCAGCTCAAGAGAAATTAAATTTGCATCCAGGTCAGCTTCTCTCAGAGGGCTTTAACCACCACCTTTGATGGATCTGATGTTTGTCACTCCTAGAGAGGGTGACGGTTTGCTCAAAGCATCAATCCCCTTAAATCAGCCCAGCTGTACATACATTTCTCATGAGCCGCACACACAGAGGTTTTTCAGTGCAATCACGCTCTGGGCAGAGCAGCAGCAAGTTCCTGCTCATTCGTTCACCCCTCTCCCAGTGCTTTCAGCCTGTTTAGACATGTTTGATCAAGCCTGCTTCTCTGGGCCATGGTTCTTGGTCAGGAGCAGTGGAAACTCCTCCCAGTATAATGTTCGTGAAGCTGTGTTAGCTTGGACATGGCAGTCACTACCCCTCAGAGCTCTTGGCAACACACTGGACCAGTTTCTGTTGACCTCACATATGGCTTTGGTATGAGTGAACAGAGGTCCTTATCTCGCTGGCCATTTGTCCCTTGCTGAGGGAGTAGAGATTGTTTAGGATGCATCTACAGCACTCACAATCATTTCAGGGCAGCACAGGAAACAAAGGTGCTGAATCTGTGTCCCGGCAGTGAGCTGAGCAACACGAGGATGCTAGGGTCCCAGGGATTCTACTTTTCCAGTGGGAGCTGCCAAGCACAGGTAAGTTAGCCCTGCACAAAGCATGCACACTGCCTCTGCTCCTCTCTGCTCTCTGAAGATGCAAACTGGAGCAACGGGTTAATAGCTCCAAGGAGGAACCATTGCCACAATTCACCCCCCAGAAGTGGTTTTAGTTGAGAGTTGTCTGCCATCTGTCTCTAGGTTTCAACTCCACTTGTGAGCTCCCCTCAAACTGCCCCTCCAAAATCCCAGTGGTTTTTAGACAAGGCATGGTGACTCATCGAAGCCTGAAGAAAATGATTCTCCTTGCTACAGGAAGGACCTGAGGGCACTGGAGCATGTCCAGAGACAGGCAACAAAGCTGGTGAAGGGTCTAGAGAAAAAGTCTGATGAGGAGCAGCTGAGGGAGCTGGGATTGTTTAGTCTGGAGGAGGCTGAGGGGAGACATGATCACTCCTACAACTCCCTGAAAAGAGGCTGTAGAGGGATGAGGGTCAGTCTCTTCTCCCAAATAATGAGTGATAGGAAAAGAGGAAATGGCCTCAAGTTGCACCAGGGGTGATTTATATTGTAAATCGGGAAGAACTTTTTAACTGAGAGGGTTGTAAAACACTGGCACAGGCTGCCCAGGGGGGTGGTGGAATCAGCATCCCTGCAGATATTTAAAAGCTCTGTAGATGAGGGATGGGCTTGGCAGTGTGAGATTAGTGGCTGGACTCAACGATCTTAAAGGTCTTTTCCATCCAAAATAATTCTATGATTCTGTGATTCCTTTCTCTATGGAAGAAAAGCCCCAAAGCATCTTCTTTTGAAATCAGCTGAGGTTCTAGTTGGGGCCTTTTTGACGACAGATCATTTTCTTCTTGAGGATTTGTTGTTTTGTTTTTTTTTTAAAACCTACATCTCAGAGAGGATTGAGAAATATTCAAATCTGGTTCTCTCAATACCATTTGCATCTGAGCAGACAGAAGAGCTGGGCTCCACCTCTCTCATTCTCAGTGGAAAAGGATGACCTTATCCATAGCCGCTGGGACAAGGAGAAGGAATGGGTCAGTCTGAGCACAAAGAGCTGGTATGAACCTATATCTCTTGAAAGACTCACGCTTAAGATTTTCTTTAAAAACGTCTTATAAGGAAGTGTTTAAAGGAGCAGATAATTAACTGGCAAATGTCAGTCTGGAGTTTCTCAGACCCCTTGAGAGGACAGATGCTGTTCAACAGACTGACTCCTCACAGCAGACCTGGGAAAATGGTTCCTGGGAAAAAAAACAGAATAGGATAGGTGCCCAATCTTGAGCCTTCAGGAAGCAAGAGTCAGCCAAAATGCTTGGACAGTGGGAGACCAGTCATGCTAAAGAAAAACATCAGCAGGAAGGGGTCTAAGGACCTTTCACAAAGGGCTGCAAGCCAGAACAGAGAGGTCAAAGCATCCTCAGGGCAACCCCTGCAAACTTTCTTAATCAAACTCAGCCACTCTACCTCCAGAAAGAAATGCTACTCCAGTTCTTCCAGGCTTACTGGAAAACCTGGAAGGAACTGGCTTGTTGAGGTGTGGGTCTCCACAGCTAAGCCATGCTATGAGGCAGCCTTAGGGGAGCCCCAGTTTTGCACACGCATGCTTTTGCACATCCCAGAGCTGACTGCCTTTCCCCTCAGCCCGGTGGCTGATGGGTGCCAGCTGCCTGCAGGCAGGTGGTAGCCCCTGTGACAGTGGCACAGGACCTGCTGGCAGCTCCGCAGAGCGAAGTGGGGAGATGCCATGGTGGCCACAACAGAACTGTCAGCACTACTGCAGGGAAGCAGGGAGAAGCAAGGAGAAGCAGGGAGCAGCAGTCCCGTGCTGTAAAAGCACGGCCAGCTGCAGAGGACTTCAGAGCCACATCTGCTGTGCTTGTTCTCACTGCTTAACCAGCATCCTTAGCAGCAAAGGACCTGGATTCCTCTCAGGGGCCTATCAAATGCCCTGAAACAGTGAGCTTATGCTTTGAGGACAAGTGTAAACATCTAGCTTCATATTTCCTTCTGTACCCCAAGAGTTTCCCCAGAGACTGGCAGAAATACAGGAACTGGTAACAGAGCTAGCTTCAAAAAAAATACACAAATGAAAGAAAGGCAGGAAAGATGTTTCCACAGCTTTACAGCCTTCTCCATCAAGTTCACAGCAGAGCAAAAGTGCCGTGTGAGACAAGCTGCAATGCCACAGTCAAGTCTACAGAATCACACATTGAGAGCTCTACCTCTGCTGTCAGAGTTGGACAATGGCCACAGCAGCCTGGTACACTAGTAGCCAGCCCTGTTTAAGGACTATTACCATTTCTATGGGAGTGTGAGCTTTTGACAGGTCATACCAATTGTTTTGAAAAGACTTCTGTTGAGCTTTTCTGATGTCACTTGCTGAAGTAATGGATGAAATGCAGAATGCTGGAGTTAAAATAAACAAGCTAGCTGGTGAAGGTTAGTGCACTGGCAGCAGAGAGAGAGCAAAGAGAGTGCTGCTGCTTACAAAAAGGCGGCTAACAAGGTATGTATTTTTTACTTCCACGTGACATACACCATGTTCGTGTTTTGCTCACACAAACATCTCCATGTTACTAGACACATTTTGAATTCTTAAAGCATTAGTAAAACACATTCCAACTCAAAAAAAAAAAAAACCAACCAAAACAAACCAGGAGTTTTGCATGACAAAATCTCAGCTGGAGTTGACAGAAGTTAATGCTAGCAAAAGATCTGGAAGAGAAGAAATAGAAGCTTGGGTTTTAAACATTCCTAACTACCAGAAAAGGTAGCAGCGAGAGAGCCAGAAGGCGAGCAAGGGAAGAAAAGGGCTTGTGTGAGGGCACTGCATGAAGCTGTTGTTCAGCAGAGAAGTCTGGATTACAGAAAGGGATAACCAACTCAGCTAGGGCTTTTCAGCTGAAGGAAAGAGGCAGCTGTGGAACACACGGCAGAGATGTACACAGTCAATAAGGGGTCTGAAAAAGGCAAAGTGCAATCAGTGATTCACCACCTCTTTTAATACAACAGCCAGAGGACATCAAAGGAAGGTATTAGGAGTCGGCACCACATCAAACAAGAGATGATGCCTCACATAGTTTGCAGTCAAAACCAGAGACCTCTCTGCAAAGCAATGTCATGGAAACCAAAATCCTATGGGAGCTGAAAAGGAAGGCAAACAAGGTCAAGGGATACAAATCCACAACATGCATAGATATCACATCCTTCTCATGAAGCTCCAAGCTGAATTCCTTCCAAGCTCTGCTGACATCCACAACCACGTACATGCTCCTGGGCTAACCTGACCTTGGGTCCAAGCCAGCGCAGCCAGCCACTCTTAACCTGTTTACCAGGCTTTGGCACAGCCCTGGGCCAGGCACATCTTCAGGCTTGGTACTACCCAGCCAGCTCCACACCTCAGCCCTCACTGCCATGCACTCCACACCTTCACACCAGGGAGGGGTTCAACAGAAAGGCAGCGACTGACCAGGGCACAGCAGGCTGCCCATGATGCTCCCTGTGTCACGGGAGGTGTTTGCCAGGAGCAGGCTGGAAATGGCAAAACTGAAAGAAAAATGCAGATACCATCGGAGCTGATCTCTCAGCTCAAAGGCAGACTTCACAAAAGTTCAGTGTCTGACAAGAGGCTCAATTCAGGAATGAAGCACGGGAGTCACCACTTAGAAAAAGGCACAGGAACAGTGACAAACAAGGGATACGCTTTTTTTGTGGTTTCAGTCAAGCAGCTGCAAGTAAAATTTGGTTTTGGTCTGGTTTACACCTGCTCTTGGGTTTTCTCCCCTTAAGGAAATGTTTGCTTGGTTGTTTGGTGGAAGCTGTTAGGAAGTAGTCAGCTGCTGTACTGAATTAACCACTTTTTATTATGCAAAAGTTGGCACTGTCTGAGCTGTAACTGCATGAATGTGAACAGTACATTAATTCAAAGTCTGTATGATTACACTTTATCATTAAATATCGCTCAGCATTTCACATTTGCCATGCCAGTGATTTCTGACGTGTGCCACCTGGACCTCTGGATGCCTGTGCATTATTTCTCATGTATGTGCAAGAACCAAAGAAAGCCCATCGAGGGGCAGGCTTCAGCTCACTGCTCAAACCAACATGTTCTTACATAAAAAAGGTAAAGACAGTAAAAAAAGATCCAAAACTTCTAATAAAGTCACAGTGCAACTATTTGTCCAGAGTTAAACAACATTGGGATGGGGGCCTGATTTGAGTAAAAAACACAAAAGACAGGATCTTTTACTCAGATAATGCAGTGGCACATGTGCTGGACATCTTGCATTTACTTTTGTCTGTCCAGTCTGTTCTGAGTATATTTAACAAACTGACAGACTTTATCTTTTCGGCAAGTAATGCACGTCCATCATCTTTAGGTGTCTCAGATGGCAGAACGAATTTTAGACAGGCATGCCCTGAATGGATTACAGCTCCATGGAAGTTAAAATTTGTTGGATATGCCTAAGTGCCTTATGCACCAACCAGAAACTACCTCTGTATGTTTAAGTGACTAAATTCTTTCTAAAACTCAAGACAATATCTGCTGAGCCTTGAGAACTTGCCAGGTGCATTCTCGTCCATGCACTGTGCATTCTCTATGTCTGGCTAAGTAAGTGCTGATTTTACGGATAGAAGTAAAGGACAGGATACCAGGACAGCTTATCTTCCTGCATCTAAATAAATATTTTAAACATGGTTTGAAGACAGTATCCCAAAGTGACTAAAGCATTCTTTGCACTTCAATTTCAGTGAACAGTAAAAAGAACACCAAAAATTTATATTTGCAAAGGTGTAAAAACCTGCATTTCCTCTGTGGCAAGGGCAAACTGTAGAGCCACCACACAGCAACAGAGCATGCAAAAAGTGGTATGTAACTTAGACATGGATCATTGACCCCACATGATTATTTCATATCATCTTTTTAAATCAGCTTTAGAGACTTCACCTAAATTGTTCTTTCACAGAGTCTTAACTAGATTTAACTTAAGTTTTTCAGATCAGAAATTTTACTGAAGTTTGATCTGAACCGTCTTCTCCTTGGCACAATCGAGGCAAAAGCTAGAAGTCACACCAGCAAATTTCACATATGCCTCCTGCTGTGCAAGTACTGGGGGAATGAAAAGATGTTGTTGCAAAAGGAGACTGTTTGCTCGAAAAGAAAGTGTGAGTAAAGGAGTGCCAGCACCAGCATCCTCGGGCAGCTGTGGCCCCGCAAATGGTCAGGAGCCACCAGGCAGTTTCAGATGCAGCAGGAGACACCAAAGGTGATGATAATATCCCCCACACACAGCACAGTGTAGGCCAGCTGGCACTCCTGTCACACTGGCAAAGAAGTTCATACTTCCTTTTTCCTCATGAGACCACAGTTTGTCCACAGAAGACTAAGCTAACAAAAACCAGAACTTGCTGGTAATAGAATTTCTTTTCTTTTGAGAAAATGGCTTTCTTGGTAAGGGCTCTTCCCTTAAAGCTGAAATGCAGCCATATCTCAGGCTTAAGTGTATCTTGCCATCACACTTGGCATCTGTTCAGCCCGGGAGATGTAGTTATTAACCCAATGACACTTCCT
The DNA here is from genome assembly GCF_028858725.1 of Colius striatus. NCBI lineage: Eukaryota > Metazoa > Chordata > Aves > Coliiformes > Coliidae > Colius > Colius striatus. Next base: position 35,444,063 of record NC_084790.1, read on the forward strand.
GTTTGAAAACTGTTGTAAAAACATGAGTACACTTTGGAGATAAGCCACCTCTTCCACCATGCCATTTCACACTAAGAGAAAGAGACATTCATTCATTGCTTCTGCAAAAAGGCTTACGCTGTTTAATCTGTGCTGTCTGGGTTATCTTCTTCCTGCTTTCAGACTGCCGTATCATGGACTCAAGATGATGCCCTCTTGCACAGTCCTTTGACCACATGCCAAAAAAATTGCAGTGGCTGCAATGCGAAGCCCTTAGCAGCTCCAGCCAGGCTTAGCCCAGCAGTCACAGCACTGAAAGTCTATTGGTACAGTTAGCAGAGCAAGCCATGGCAAATGCCATATGCTTTCCACACACAGAGTCAGCAGCGGCTGAGGCACTCGGCAGAGGCAGAAACAGAGCTCCTGCTCTGACAGACAGTTTGACTCCCAACCAACAGTTTGATCTGGTGCCCCAGCAGGTCTTTTTGCTTACGGCACCCAGAAGTACAGTCAATCCAGGAGCAATTCAGATTTCAAAGGTCAGATAATGCTTGAGCTCCTCTGATTCCTGATTCAATTCTGTAGCAACCTAGCCTGTCCTCACCCTACCCTGCTTTTAAGCCCCATTCACAACTTGCCTTGCATATCTCCGTAGTGGGGAATAAACACTCAGCTGCATTAGCAACCCAAGGAGCCTGTGGTCTCAAACTGGAGCTGGCACAACAGCAAGATGAATCTTAGGGCAAGGAGAGGCTGTGCTCAGACAAAGCACCTGGAAACATCTTGCAGAAGCATACTTCAAATAGTTCTGTTCATGAGAGGAATGGGACACTCACAGTCAAATCAAAAGTGTCAGACAGACACCTAGAGCTAGTCTCAAGGAGCTTTTTCATCCCATAGCATAGAATTTCTGCTTCTTGCAACCTCATCTCAACAGCAAACAGGAAAAAAGGACTGGAAACAGCCTTTGTTACCATGGGTGCTGGGGGACAGGATTCCCTTTAGAAAGAGATGCAGACATTCAAGACACAAGTTTCTGAAGAGCTAATTTGTCCATCTGCAGCCCCACTTCTCCTCATGGCAACTATCTGGACGAGCAATTTTTCACATGTACCTCCTCTCAGCCATGCTTCCAAAGGGAAGAATCCACCCAGTAGGATGCAACGAACCTCCCCAGGCCACGGAGCGGGTCTGGATGGGAGAGCCAGACCATGAAATATCTGCACCTACAGAAGCTTTTTCTATCAGGAGAGAGTCATGAGGATATGGCCCTTCCTGGAGAATTGGTGGTGCGTGTGGCTTACTAGGGACACTGCTCCCACCCCTTCCCATAAACCTCGCACCAACCAATTCTACCAGCAGCCTCATCCCAGAGCTGACATGCAACGGGATACTCTGGCTAGTGCCTGACTAGTCTGACCTTTGAGTCTTGGCAGCAGTTCATGGGTTTGCCGGCCTCTGATGGGGCACAGTAGCTTGGCAGATGGCTCGCTGGCACTCTGAGGACACATCAAATCCTACTCTCCAGACACTACCCCCTCGCTCTCTTCCTTGGGCTCCCTTCCCCTAAACCACTATGTTGTGCTACCTCTAAATTATCTTTAAGCCAGCACCCAGCAGTACCCCAGGCTCTTGCTGGCTCTCAGAATCCTTGCAACTAAGCAGAGAAACTCCAAAAAAGAAACCCACACAACACCTCAGAAAAAATAACCCTGGCTCCCAAGTCTGCCAGCCTATCTCTCCATGGAGCAGAGATCATTTCAAGCAACAGCTCTGCTGCATGCACAAGGACGGTTTATCAGTCATGGCCAAAGCATCCTTCCTCTACACCAACGGCTGCATGTGGGGTTTGACTTGTGCCACCTCGATCACCCAAATGCAAAAGCTCCTAGTATTGGCTCACAGTATGCCCATGGAGACCATCATCTCCAGCGATGCATCATGGCACTGGTCCACAGTACTGTCACAGACAGACAGCTTCTTCATCCTGCAGGAATCAAACCCCTAACCATCTCTTAAAATGCAAAATTTCCCTGGTAAAATGGGCAAGAATGGAAAGGACTGTTCTGGGGAGGAGGTGGGGAGGGTAGATACTCTGAACAACATCCAGATCTTTCAGTTGTGCAGCTTGACAATTCCAAAGAAATTCTTGCTGAAATAAAGACCACAAGCATGTTCATTAGGATCCTCACTGCTCTCTTTCCCCTTAATTTGATGGCATAGAAACAGAAAGAGTAACTCAGATAATCTGCTCAAGCACCAATAACACATGAATTTTCTTTATGCATCAAGCTTTTTGTTGTTGTTGTACTGACTTTTGAAGAGAGCAGCATGTAAGTTTCTTAGAATTATTTTTAACATCACCTCTACCGCAAACGATTTTTTTATACTCTCCTGCAATTAATCAAGGCTATAGTTGAAGCGGAACAATTGCACAAGGACTCCTGCATGGTTTAACCTCACCTTCTCTCCCACCAAAGGCATACCCCAAAACCAACATCTCTACAGCCAACCTCTCAGTCTGTGTAAACCAACAGAGCTAGGTCAGACCCACAGCTAACAAACTGGTAACATCAGCTGAAACACATCAACTAAAGATGCAACTGACAAAAAAAGCATTTGGAGGAAGAAGAGGTTTCTTTCTACTAGCTAAAACAGAAAGGCTTGGATGATTCTCAACAGCCTATTACAGTTGCTTCAAACACTGGGTGTACAACCACTAGTTTCATTAGAAACACTGCATTTGACTTTCGCTCTCTGTTTTAATGGCCCAACGCAAAGACAGAATTAAAAGCATGACTGGAGCTGCAACAGTAGTAATTGTAGGTGCCTATTACGCACCCAAATCATTTCCATAACACATAGATGTGCTCTGTCTGACAACATACTAATCTGGCACCCTGTGGGAGCCAGGTAATTGTTGTTTATGGCAGGGAAATACTGCATCTCTATGAGAATTTAGCATCTTCAGTGAGTTTGTGTAAAGTTCAAGCTCTATGTTTATGTTTCCATTTACAGCATAGCTCCAGTCCACAGCAGCAAGAATGAAGATGGTAACACAACTGCACAGGGGTGATCCCATGTACATTTAGTGTTCTAAAACTTTTGACCTGTGGTTAATTCATCTCAACCCCACTCCTCATCAAAGAGCACAAAGCTACTACTCAGCCAAAGACACTGGCTTTCTCACAACATCTCACTCAATTCAAGAACGGGACTGGAACATCTTTCATATACAAGGAAAGGCTGTGGGAAACTGGGGCTGTTTAGTCTAGAAAAGAGAAGACTGGGGGGAGATCTTATTAACCATTTACAAATATCTAAATGGTGGATGTCAGGAGGTTGGGACATCCCTTTTTTCTATGGCATCTAGCAACAGGACAAAGGGTAATGGGATGAAGCTTGAACACAAAAAGCTCCACTGAAACATAAAACTATTTCACTGTGAGGGTGAGGGAGCAGTGGCACAGGCTGCCCAGAGGGGTTGTGGAGTCTCTTTCATTGGAGGGCTTCAAGACCCGCCTGGACATGTTCCTATGTGACCTGATCTAGGTGATCCTGCTTCTGCAGGGGGGTTGGACTAGATGATCTCTAAAGGTCCCTTCCAACCCCTACCATTCTATGATTCTGTGATTAAGAGAGCTTGCCCGCACAGCAACAGTGCTGATTTGTTACACAGACAGGTTACATGGAGGCAGGAGCAAAATCAACTGTACAGGATGCAGGTTGGAGGGTCCTATCTCTGGGGTGGAGGTCCCAGTGCAGCCTCCCTGCTGCAGTTGCTGTCTCTGGACATCTAGCAGTAATAAGCAGAGAAGCAGGCTCTGAGGGTTGGGTCTTTTTTCCCTTAGTAAAGTGTAAAAAGGAGAGGAGGAAAAGGAAACTAAGAAGATGGGAGAGGGAGAGGGAGAGGGAGAGGGAGAGGGAGAGGGAGAGGGAGAGGGAGAGGGAGAGGGAGAGGGAGAGGGAGAGGAGAGGAGAGGAGAGGAGAGGAGAGGAGAGGAGAGGAGAGGAGAGGAGAGGAGAGGAGAGGAGAGGAGAGGAGAGGAGAGGAGAGGAGAGGAGAGGAGAGGAGAGGAGAGGAGAGGAGAGGAGAGGAGAGGAGAGGAGAGGAGAGGAGAGGAAGAAAAAATAAAACAGGAAAATGGAAAGAAGGAAAACAGAAAAGGCGATGGAAGTAAGGAAGAAGGAAAAAAGAAAAATATGGGAGGAAAAAGGGAAAGGGAAACCAGTGGAAGTAAATGAAAGGGAAAAAAGTTCTCCTGTCCGAGTCCGCCCCCCGCGCCCTCACGGGCATAGGCGCCCCTTACCCTTACCGCACCGCCAGCTCCTTCCATCTCCCATCGCCGTCCGCGGTGGATCGCAGCCGCCTTCCCTTCGGCCGTACCGTGCCGTACCCTACCGTACCGGGCCGTGCCGTGCCGGGCCGGGCCCTGTCGCACCGCCGGCCGGCAGCGCGGCGGGCGGCACCGGCGCGGTGGGCGCGGCGAGAGCGGCGCGGACCGGGCGGCGGGGCCGGGCCGAGCCCGGCGGGGCGGGGCGGGAGCGAGCGACCCGCGGGCCGGGGGGAGGCCCGGGGGGAGAAGGGAGGCAGGCGGGGGGCAGGATGGAGGGGAGGGGGGGGCGGAGCACCACATGCTGCTCGAGAATTTTTTTTTTTCTTTTTTTTGAAAAAGTAGTATTTCAGGATTAGTAAATGAGCAGAGTGAAAAACACAACCCACAACGCGTGCCCGCAGCAAGGACGCTGAGGAGAAACACGTCCAAAGCCCACAGGGGCCAGGGCGTACTGTACTCAGCTCCTAAATCCCTCCACTGCTGCTCGCAGTTGCTGGAGGAAAGAACCAAAAACAACAACAAAAAAGCATCCACCCAAAAATGTCTTCCAGCCCCAAGCTTTCCTTCCCTGCCTGACTTCAAAAAGCAGGAGAGCACAAATGACTTCAGAGTAATCCCATCTGAAGGTTCAAAAATTGTTTTTCAGTTGTTGGGGCTTTTTTCACAGTTCACTAGAAGTTCTCTTGCCTTGCCAGGTTTCCAAGCATGCAGTCACATTGTTAGGATTTCTGTAACCAGAAACTCTGCAAGTTGTCCTTTTTAATAAAAAGTGGTGTTTCCCTGTCAGAAGCTATGCTCCAGAAAACACCCTACAGTCCCTGGGTCCCAGTTACTGGAGTTAGCTACACAAGTAGCTGACAGACTGGAGAGAGAATGTTAGTTCCTGTAGTTTCAGCATGGATTTTTTGCATTTTACCTGGACACGGTCAAAAGCTTTAATTTCTTAACTCACCGAAATTGCAGATGGGCTTTCTGGGGGAACTTGGAGTGAGGACCTAGGGCTTGCAAAACACATGCTGTTTGCTCCTTGCCTGGCAGTGCAGAGCAAAGCTGCACATGAGGCGGAAGGCAGGGCTGTTCCCAGGGCTTTGCTGCCAGCAGAGGCCTCTTGCGGTCCCAGGGGCAGAGTGCATCACCGTGAGGTCACTGCCACCAAGTTGCTCACTGCACCCCTGCACAGCAGCGTCTCTGCCACCCAGGAGAAAGTATAGGCCTGGTTTATTCCCTTTGGGCGTCCTGGCTCCCTGCCAGAGACACACTCTCTGCCAGCACAGACAGCTCTCTAGCACCATTGAAAAACAAAACACACAAAAAAAATGCAAACACCAGCAACAGCAAAACCCAAATCTGTTTCTACATAAGATAAAGGTAACTCAGGGCATTAATCATGATGCATGTTGGCCTGGAACTTTCCCTGTTTGGTAGTAAGACATAGGTGGAAGCACCATCCCTGGGCTCTTTCAGCTTGTCTGGAGGCTCTGTTCAGCAGCATCTCCCCCATGTTCTTCCCAACACGGCTGTAGCACACAGAGCTCATGCTGCTCCTCCTAACCCTAACTCCCTTTTTCTCACCACCTCCAGCTCCAGACTTGCCCAAGCAATGCTGCTTCTGCTTTCCACCCATGCCACTCTGCAGGAGACTGCACTGCCTCCATCATCTGGCTTCCTCAGGCCTGGTGTAACCTGTATCTCAGAAGGCATCCTACTAATTCCCTACAATTTCCCTTCTCCCCATTCCAAGACTCCCACCAGCTCACCAGCATCACAGACTGTGCTTACCCACATATTCCAGGAGCAGTACAGGATCTGCCTCCTGCCCTGCTCAGCAGCTCCTCAGTTTGGTCATTTTTGTCCCTATGGAACTGTTGGATGAAAATCTGGCTTTCCATCCCCTAAAATGGCTGTCACAGGTCCCATAGAGGTCCATGGGCTGGCCCACAGGCACCGCTTCATCCTCCTCTGCCCCGTGTGCCAGCACTGAGCCCAGCACCCACAGGCACTGCATGTCCCTGTGATGCTGCCCCATGCCCATCCACTCATGATTGACACTTGCCATGGGCCTCGATGCCCCCACAGGGCAGGGTGATGCGCTGAAGGCCTTCACCCCTTTCCCTCAGCCTGGGCTGCAATGCCAGGCACATTCTCGACCCAGTAGGGTTTTGCCTCCTCTGTTTCAGGTGCCCCTGAGGCCCCAGGAGCTGATGCGAGGGCACAGGCTTCAGAGTCCCCATCTGTGCCACATCTAAGCTGGCTAATGCAGTGGAAAAAGAAACCACCCTATGCCTGGGTCTTAGGAGATGATGTGATGTACTCTGCCTTCCTCCTCCCCAGTAGGGCTGAGGTAATGCCGCTTGGGGCTAGTATGCAGCTGAGAACCAAAGTCAGGCTTGAGAGGAGGGAGAGCTGGTGCTGCCCTTGCACGACAGCTGCCCATCACCCTACCCTGGGCACCTAGGTGGCAGCTGTGGCTGCTGTGCTCCAGTTTAGGGTGGGGGGGATCCACTATTAGTGTTGAGAAGAATTTCACCTTTTCTCTCCAATCCAGGCATCTGGCCTGAGTCACTCAGACATTTAGGCTGCCAGGAATATGCTCTGTGCTATAGAACTGGGAGAGGAGAGCATTTTCTAGGCTAAAGGAGGATGATCCTACCAGCCTCTCTCATGCTGGCATCTAGCTGTTGGTTTGTTCACTACAAAGGAGGGTGACAGGATTTGGCACCACCTGCCCTGAAACTTGCACAAGGGAAGGTGGCACTTCTTGCACCATCGATGAGCATTTTCTGCACAGAGTCTGTAGTACTAAATCCCAAAATATTGCTGTGAACAGGCAGTCACCAAAGAAATAAAATTAGCTTAGTGCATTTATGAAGGAAAATACATATTTTTTGTCCAAAGTCTTGGTTTTAGTTTCCAGTTAGTTACATCAAAAAATTATTGTGGCAAAGGCTGACACAAAAACTAACAGCTTGCTAAGTAGTTACGAAGGCTTGTCTCAGCTACAAATACCACATGGACCAAACCTGCACCTGGTCACAACATGGGGCAGCACCTAGGTGGATTTATAGACTGAGCATCATGGCATTGCTGTGTCAGTGCCTGTTACAGGCAGCCTGCACCAGCCTCCTCCTACCACTTACTACGACAAACATTAATTACTTGGATCAAAAATTCATGGTGAAGATACCTTGTCTTACCACCACCACTTGCCCCCACCTCAGTGAAAATAAAATAAAAAAGAGTATATCACAATCAGTGGTCTGTAAAGAATAAACATTGCATAAACTGTAATCTTTTGCCTGTAACGGTGCTCTCTTGGTCATTGTTCTCCTCTCACAGGGATGCGTGAGGACCACAGGAAACTCACTTCCGATTTACTCCTTCAAAAGGCAGAAAATCACACGTAAGCCATCATCCAAGCACTTGCAAGAATGCAACTCAGGGCACTGCATTTCGAATCGAATAGAAAGTCTCTCATGAGGGAGAAGAAAGCTAGCACTAAAAAAAAAAAAAAAAAACCAAAAAATAAGCAGAAACACCATCATCCACAGATGGAAAGACTAAGTTAATAATTCATTGGATTTTCTTCTATGTGTCTGGATTTATCTGGACACAGCTGGGAAAAAATAAAAAATCTTGTTTACTCAGAAGAGAAACAGTCACCATCATAACCCTGCCTTTCTGAATGAAGAATGTAAAAGTACTTGCAACAAGACAGGTGAAACAGCAGATTTGGAAATAAGATGTAGACTAGGAAACAGTGGGTCATATGTAAAGAGGGTAAGCTTTCTGTTATTTCTTAAGAAGAGCCAGATAGCACTAATGAATCATTATAGGAATTCCCAGGATGACAGCCACAGCAGGGAATGTCTTAGTGCACACAAGCCATGCCAATAGTACCGCTGTTCACGGGGCTTTTTCCTTGCAGGTAGTCAGGCTGGGTTGGCCTCACACTCAAAGTTCTTGGAAACTTCCCTTTCAGGGGTTAAGTGACTCTTGTCTTGTTCCTTCTCCCACTGACAATTCTCTAGAGTCTTACCATACCCAGGACTCCAGGAAACATAATTATTTCAGACCCTTCTGTCTCTAATCTCCAGAGGTTTCACATCACTCTCTCTTTCATCTGACATGGGAGGAAAGGAAATGACCATCATTCCCTGCCTGGGAGCCCTGTAGCTGGCCAGAATTAGAGAATTTGATGGGAAATCTCAGAGACTTCTTATTCCTCTTGTCAGACTTTGAAATTTATCTCCAAAATCAGGGACTTTACAGCACAGGCACCTCCCCTGCTGGGTGAATCTTTCAAATGCCCTGGTCAGCCCAAGACAAAATGAAGGACAAAAAAACCCTTCTGAACGTCTCTGCTTTGTCAGGTTCATGGTTTCCTCCCAGGTCAATGCTGTCACCCTTCCTAATCTTAACCTTTGCTTTTCCCCATCTCTAGTAAATCTTTCTCCTTGCACCTAGCACCTAGCCATATGCTCATCAAGTCAACAGTTGAAATTGGAATAATCAAACAAAGGCAATCTCGAAGCAAGTCTGTGAAATCTCTGCCTCAGCATAGTTACTCCCAGGGATCTTCCCCTCGAAGTCCCATTTGCTCTAGAGTCCATGATTCCTCTGCCATCCCTGCCTTGCTCTTGGGTGCAGAAACCAAACATTCACTAGCAGAGGAGCCACAAGAAGAGAGTGTTCGGGGTGAACATCAGCAGAGGTGTTCAAAACTGCACTCAATCAAACCTGCAAGTGAAAGGAGCACTCTGTATTTGAGCAGAACAGAAATGATCGAGGTGATCTTTTGCCCTCCTGAATAACTTATGTGATTGTATGAAATCACATAAGTGATTATGTGATGTACGGAATGGTATCCTTTCTATGGAAACATAGCCACAGTCTGACATAAACCATTCTGATCTTGACTTTGAAAAAGAGATGCTAAATACTGCAACTGCACAGTATACTATGATCTAGGGAAACATGTATTTCAAGCCACGATACTGTGGCTTTATGTTTTTGGTTCACTTAGACACTGGCATCCTCCTGTAAAGTCCCACTATACAGTTTTCTCTTTTTCTTGTATGTCTTCTTTCTCCTGCTACAGAAAGCTCGGACTGGACTGAGACTGAATACCAGTCACCAAGCCAGTGAGAGGTGAGGGGAAAGGAATATTTCTTCAGTGTCCTTTTTTTTTTTGGTAGGGTAAATAGCAGCTTTTTACAGCTCTACCAGTGTCTGGAAAACCTGGGTCAGGGAAGGGCTGCTGCAGCTACAACTACAGCTGCACTGACATGCAACAAGCAGCCTTCAGTCAGGTAAGTGTAAGGCACATCACCCCACTCTCCTCTCAAAAATGAGACCATTATGGCCCATAACTGTGGCATGTTCTTACAGCAGCCCCTGCCTGAAGTGCTTCAGCCAAAGAGACGAATCAACACCACTGAGAAGATATGTACTAACACAATCTGGTTCGTCTGCTTATACAACAGGTGTCGATATCAAACAGCTGGAAATGGCCAGGTACATCCATATCCTCCCCCAGCGCTCCCCAGGCAGTGAGCACATGTCAGTCACAAATGAGGGGTTGAAGGTTAAATGGGACATTTAAACACGTTTCACTGGGACAGAGGAAGCCCAGCCAACACTAACAGATCAATACTAGCTTTGATCAGAAGTGGAAGCTCTCTGCGGGCGGGTCTCATGGGAGAGAATGGAAGACACTGTTAGCTCTTACAGAAGAGAACAGGAGCTAAAGCTGCAAAAGGCTAGAGCTGAAGGTATTGTGTGTCTAGCTGGAGCGTGACAGAAGAGACAGCCACTCTTCTGTACAGCACCACAGTAACAACCATGGTTTGCAATGCAGAGGGTTGTATCACCAGGCATGGAGGGTATGGTGTTTTCTCCTTCTGTAGTCAGTTTCCTGGGGCAGGCAGCCACACGAGGCCTCCTGGGCTGTCATCAGTCTTGAAGGGTCATCTGAAGAGATGGAAAGCTCTAGGGGAGCAAGACCCCCGAGGTGCACAGGATGGCAGAGCAAGAAGGGAGGCATAGCTTTGCATAAGATGACAGGGAGCATATGCCTGGCATTACCCACTGAAGCTGTTGGTTGAAAACAGGCTACATGGGGAAGATTCCTCCCTTCTCACAGAATATAGAATCATTTTTAGGTTGGTGAAGAACTTTAAAATCATCATCAGATATGCCTCCTAGAGTTTCCTGCTCCTCTCCAAAGCAGGACCCCAGACCTCCTTTTGAATTCCTCCTCTCTCTCTTTTCTCCCCAGTTTTTCCATATATCAGCCTCAGCAAGCATCCTCTAATTTTACATCCTCTCATGTACTACCTTACCTCCTCACGGCCGTCCCCATCTCTTGCTCCTCCTACAGCACCAGCCTCCTCTAGCACTGAAACTCAGACCACAACACAGGGAGCTCTACGTGCTTCTGCTCTCCTGCTATATACAGCTGCAGACCCCTCAGGGCAGTACGTTCCCAATCTCATTGCTCCCTACCTCCCTATCAATCACGCGTCTTACTGTACTTTCCCCATCTAATTGTACATTCCTATCCTGCCCCTGGCCAAGGACCACCCTTCCATTGACCCTGGATTTCAGGCAAGCTGACTTTGGCTTCTTCAAAGACCTGCTTGGACAGATCTCATGGGATATGACTCTAGAAGACAGAAGTGACCAAGATTTCTGGTCAGTCTTCAAGCACCACTTCCTCCAAGCCCAACATTCAAGAAAGAAGGAAAAGGAGGTAGGAAGCCTCCATGGATGAGCAGGGATCTGATGAGACAACTCAGACAGAAAGTAGCCATCTATGAAAGGTGGAAACAGGGGCTGGCTTCTTGGGAAGAGTATAGGAACATTGCCAGGGCATGCAGGGGTGCAACTAGGAAGGCTAGAGCCCTTCTAGAATTAAGCCAAGGATGTTAAGGACAGTAATAAGGCATTTTTCAAGTACATCAGCAGCAGAAGGAAGATGAGGGGGATGTGGGCCCACTGCTGAGCACAGAGTGACTGAGGTGACCAAGGATGCAGAGAAGGCTGAACTACTGAATGCCTTCTTTGCTTCAGTCTTTACAGCCAAGGCCGGCCCTCGGGATGCCCAGTCCAGCAAGGCTAATAAAATGGCCAGGTCTGCAGAGGACTTGACCTGGGCAGAAGAGGAAGAAGTTAAAGACTTGTTGGCCAAGCTTAAGGCTCGTAAGTCAATGAGTCCTGATGGGATGCATCCTAGAGTGCTGAAGAAGCTGGCTGATGTGATTGCTAAGCCTCTCTCCATCATTTTTGAACATTCATGGAGGACAGGTGAGGTGCCTGAGGACTGGAGAAAAGCCAATGTCATGCCAGTTTTCAAAAAGGGCAGGAAGGATGACCCAGGAAACTACAGGCCAGTCAGCCTCACCTCCATCCCTGGAAAGGTGATGGAACAGCTCATCCTGAATGTTATCACTGAACATATGAAGGATAAGATGGTTATCAAGGGGAGTCAACATGGATTCACCAAGGGGAAAATCCTATTTGACCAACCTGATAGACTTCTGTGAGTGCATAACTGGCTGGCTAGATGAGGGGGGAGCAGCGGATGTCATCTGTCTTGACTTCAGCAAGGCTTTTGACACTGTCTCCCATAACATCCTCATCAGAAAGCTCAGGTAGTGTGGGTTGGATGAGTGGACAGTGAGGTGGATCAAGAGCTGGCTGAATGATGGAGCCCAGAGGGTGGTGATCAATGGCACAGAATCGAGTTGGAGGCCTGTGGCCAGTGGAGTTCCACAGGGATCAGTTCTGGGGCCAGTCGTGTTCAACATCTTCATCAACGATCTGGCTGAGGGGACAGAGTGTACCCTCAGCACGTTGGCTGATGACAACAAACTGGAAGCACTGGCTGTTTCCTCAGAAGGCTGTGCTGCCATTCACAGAAGACCTGAGGGGGGATCTTATTAATATTTACAAATATCTAAATGGTGGGTGTCAAGAGGGTGGGACATCCTTTTTTTCTATAGTAGCTAGTAACAGGATGTTGTGGTTTGGCCCAGCTAGCACAGCAGCACCACAACAATCTCTCGCTCAGTGCCCCCATTTACCCCCACCCTCGTTAGGATGGCGGAGGACCCAGCAAAATGGGAGTAAAAAGATAAGCAAGGTTGTTGTGGATTGAGACAAGGGCAGCGAGGGCTCGCTGCCAATTACGGTTCCAGGCAAAACAGACTCCAGTACTCGACTTAGAGAGGAAAGTAGGAAAGTTTATTCTACAAGAAACAGAACGGAATGAAAGCAAAAAGGGAGTAGGATGATGAGAAAATTACAACCAGCACTTTAAGATCTCCCTCCCCCATCCCTCCTTTCTTCCCGGGCCCAGCTCACTGCTCCCAATATCTCTACCTCCTTCCCCATCAACAGCTCAGGGGAGCAGGGAATGAGGGATGTGGTCAGTCTCTCACAGATGGGCTCTGCCGCTTCTGTGTTCTCAGATGAGGACGACTCCTGGCATCCTTCCTCTGCTCCAACACGGGGTTCCTCCCATAGGACACAGTCCTCAATGAACTTCTCTGGTGTGGGTTGTTCACAGCAGCTGCGGTTTCTGCCGATACAGGGTCCCTCACACGGGACACAGTCCTTTGTGAATATCTCTGGAGTGGATTCTTTGCCACAGTTGCAGTTTCTGCAGATACATGGTCTGTCCCTTGGGACTTGGTCTGTTCTGGGCATAAGTTTAATGAGCTGCTTTGTTGTGGGTTCTTCTCCACAGTTACAGCTTCTGTGAATATTAGGTCCCTCCGTCAGGACACAGCCTCTTCTGGCCATAGTTTTAAAGAAGAAAATCACTGCCCCTGGCTCAGGGTCTGTAGTGAAGTGGTTGGGTCCCTCCCGTGGGACACGGCCTCCTCTGGCCATAGTCACTGTCCCTGGCTCAGGGCCTTTAATGAAGTGAATCGCTGCCCCTGGTCCGGGGCCAGCTTTAGCAAAATGAGTCTCTGCCCCTGATACGGGCTCATTATCAAAATGAGTCTCTACTGCTGGTGCGGGGTCTTTAAAGAAATGAAAATAAATCTCAGCATCACCAGTTCTCTCCACAGAATGCAGGGGAGTCCTACTCTCTTTCATCACTGACCTTGGAGTCTGCATGGTTGTTTCTCTCACTGTTCCTGCTCCTTGCACCACCACCAGCCAGAGGATAAAGAAGGGACGGAAGAAGGAAGGAATAGGAAGAAGAGGGAGGAACAATCTTCCTCTTCCTGCTTCTTCTTAAAAAGTGATTGTGGAGGCATCTAATTTGCTCAGCCCCAGAAGTGGGTCTGGCTCAGAGCTGGGGAGAATTTTGAGCAACTACTTACAGGAGCCATCTTTACAGCCCCTTCCCCGTTACCAGAAAAGGCTGCCATGACAAACCATAACACAGGACAAGGGGTAATGGGATAAAACTGTATCACAAAAGGTTCCATTTAAACACAAGAAAAACCTATTTCACTGTGAGGGTGACAGAGAGGTTGTGCAGTCTCCTTCCTCAGAGGTCTTACAAGACCCACCTGGACATGTTCCTATGCGACCTGATCTAGGTGAACCTGCTTCTGCAGGGGGGTTGGACTAGATGATCTCTAAAGGTCCCTTCCAACCCCTACCATTCTATATGATCCTTATTCATGTAATTATAAGAGTGCTTCAGTAGAGAAAGGTGTAATCTCTTCTCTCTGTCCCTGACAGATAAGATAAAACCAGCAGACTGAAATTACAGGAAAGGAAATTTAAATTAGATGTTTTCCACTTGTTAAGACAATTGAAAGTTTGAAAAAAAATCCCGGGACTAAGTAGGATATCTAGGCCTAGAAATAATAGGGTAATAGTAATTAAAATGCTGTATGTTACATGCCTTCACACTAGCTGGTATGGGCTGGTTTGGCATTTGAAACCTTGGAATATGGACCACAGAGAAACAGCCCATGAGACATACAAGGCCAATGCAACATGCAAGGGCAATGGGAAAACAATCTAAAGAAATTCCTCAGTCCTCTGCTAGGAGGGATGTAAAATATCTTTGTCTTCTGCTCTGAGGGATTATTTGACATGCTGGGGCAAAATCAGTAAAAATACCATTTGATCAAATGCTGAGCAATGTACTCATGAATTATTACCTCTTCTAATCTCCATCAAATTCTGAAATGCCCGATGGCTGGTAGCCTTTTGTTTGCCAAATAAAGAAGGTTAAGCCATTTTTTACTACCTGACTACACAAAATAAAATCAAGCCAAGGGTTCTCCCAAGACATCTTGTGTAAGATAATGTCAATTTCCAAGAGAAAGTAACTTGTATTTACACCTTGAGATTTTTTACAGTGCCTTGGTAACAAGCAGCTACTGCCAAGAGCTAGTCCTTTATCACAGAAAACCCACAAGAGCCTCCTTCATTTTGAGCAAGCACCAAAACAACCAGGGATGACTCAGGATTAAACATTGCAGTGCAGCTCTGCCACCAGTATGCCACAAGTTCTTGTGAGGATTGACAGAGACTCGGGACAGGGTGGTCAATGGTGAATTTCATGCCATAACTTGGTTCAGTTCTTTTCTTCATAATTCTTCCTGTGATTTTGAGGTAGCAACCTACACAATTACCTAAGAGTGGCCCTTTGGTAATGAGAAGCTCTTCCCTCCGCCGGAAAGAAAGCAAAGGAATCCTCCAGTTAGCTCCAGCGGAATTTCAAAGGGGCCAGCTGTGTTGTTGGTGTTGAATCACCAAGAAAATGATGGCCTTATTTGCCTGCTAGCTGGGCACATGAAGCACATGGAACTTCTAACAATGGTAACAATAAGTACAAAGTTTTGTGAAGTCTCCATTACTGAGGCTTCACTCTTTTGGCCTGACCTAATGCATTCATATCAGTGTTTCACATCTCCCATGTGTGTCCTGATGGATACCACTCACAGGCTAAAGAACTGCCAATACTGTTGCTGCCCAAAAGGATGCGCTTCTCCCTGTCTTTCCCTTGGAACAAGAACTAATGAAGTGCTGATTTCTGTTAAGCTAATTCTCCCTGAGAGCTGTCCTACTTTTGTTTGATATTAGCCAACCAGTTCAAAAGATATGGGAAGCAGAGAGTTGAACAAACAGATAACAGGTAGCCTAACTCCATAAGCTCTTATTTTCTTAGAAAATCAGTCCGAAACAATTGTTGCTTAGCCAAATTTTAGTTGCATGTGAGCTGGTGAAGTCAGGCACTCAGGAGAAAGCCTGCACCTCAAAAACTGGGGAGCCAAATCCAGCAGACTCCCAGTGGACACACACTGAACACAAAATCCCTGCCCAGCCCAGTCCAATTGAATCCTCATGGATCCATTGTTCATAATTGCTCTCACCACTGCTTCAGCAGACTGCAGGCATGGGAAACGAAGATACCTTTGCGGCTGAAGGACAAGAATGGGTTCAGAAGGACTGGGTTTGGTCCCCATATGTGATGGTTCCTTCTATTGTGACTAGAGGGGAAAGCTAAGGCGATGGGTTGAAGGATATGGCAAGGGGGGAACCATACAATCTTGGTACAAAATATTTCCTTCCAGGACACTCTGATTAACCTCTTTGTCATGTGAGTCATAGCAAAACGTTGGCTTTCTGTCATGGTTTTGCCCATTGGGGGACAAAAGACCACAATTAGCCTCAAGTACCAAAGACCTGAGAACTGCCAAAGGGCAGGGAGAGCTTAATTGCTGCTTAAGGTCCAGGACAAAACAGACCAGGCTACTCGGCTTGGGGAAGAAAACAGAAAATAATTTAATGCAACATCAACTAAAACATACCCCCAAAACCCAAAACATAACCAAAATAAAACAACACAGAGTGGTACAACGATGAAGAGTCCGACCAGCCCTTTAAGAACACCTTCTCCCCACTCCTCCCCTCTTCCCGGGCTAAGAGCCTTGATCCCAGTGTCTTTATCTCCAACAACCCCCCCCCCCCCCCCAAATGGCTCAGGGGGGCAGGGAGTGGGGGTTTCAGTCAGTCTATTCCTGATGAGTCCTGCTGTTTGTCTCTCCTCAGGGCAGGTGGGCTCCGCACCAGTCCTCCCTGCGCCTTCACGGGGTACCTCACACACACAGCAGCCCTGCACGGGCCCCTCCAACGTCCATTTATTCCAAAGGCTGCAGCTCCTCTCTGCCTCTCGTGTGGGGCTGCTCTGCGGCCCGCAGGCTCTCCAACACGGCCTGGGCCATGGCCGTCTCCCCACACAGTCCCTCGCCCGTCCGGGCTCACTCACATGGAGCTACTGGTGGCTCTCAGTCCTGCCATGGCACTGCATGGATTGTAGGGGCACAGTCTGCATTCTCATGGGTTGCAGAGGGGTCTCTGGTCTGGCGCTTCTCCTTCCTTCCTCCTTCTCTGACTGCAGGGTCTGTGTGGTCATCCCCATCTTATATCACTCTTACACCTCCTCCCAAGCACTTCAAATTCTTGTCCTTAAATGATGATGACAGAGGAGCCAGATTGGCCCAGCCAGGCCAGAGGTGGGTCTGAACCCAAGAGCTGGGAGAGAGTCCGAGAACTTTATACCCCCTCCCTCTGTTACCAAGCAAAAGCAACTCCTCGCTAAACCATGACACTTCTAAAAAACATCACTCGTATTGAACTGGGAACTTTGTGTGTAAGGAGTGATGCTTAGAAAGCTTTCAGCACTCTTTGGTCTCTCCATAGGGTAAAGAGTAGCTACATTAATAGTTTTAAGTCATCTGTACTGTATCTCATTTGGTGCAAAAGACTGTGGTCTTTGAAAGCATTGCACTGTGTTCATCTTCAGGATGGCTTTAATTGTCCAATCCACTCCATCTGAGTTTTCCCCATAACTGTCCAGTCTGTCACTGAAATATCACTTGAATTACATAGTGCCATACCCTGTGGGTGATTTCAGTCCATGAGGGGAGTTTCTGCTTGGTGGCTTGTCTTTAGAGAAGAACTTGATAGCTTGAGATCCATTAGTCATAGACAACAGATTATGCGATGTGCACACTGCCACTTCCCAAACCTTCTGTGGGCCCTGATGTATAGGTAACCCTTTGCTCATGGTGGTCACTAAGATACATGATACTGATCTGTTCACTTCCACTACATTTCTCTAATAAACCTCGACACACACATTGGCCAAATTTCTGAAACCTATGCTCAGCCCCTGTCAATTCTTGTAAAGCATCCTTTGAATCCTAGAGATCTTCTGGCTTTACTAAATTCAAATATAGCTTACTAAAGAGAAAGAAGAAAGGATCTTTAGCAATCCCTTCTTGCCAGGTTATCTCAGTGCTTTCTTCTGGGCATTTGCATGCTTATATCCAGAAGAGACTTGGTGAGAAACCGCATCAAGTGCAGTTGTATGGCTTCAGGTCCATAGCCTTGATACAAAGATTGCCTTTGCAATGTGAACATTACATTCAAAAAATGCATTCTCTGCAGAAAATGCAAGGAGGATGCAGGACATGCAGAATGAATTCCTGTAATTCCACCAGATTATATGGTAGTTTTGTGTCATCATAAGCCTGCAGTATTTGTTTTCTTTGGAGATCAAAGCCATTATTTAAGCAAGTTATTTTAGCAACAACCACACATTCCCCTTATGGGAAGTAGAAGTGTTTTGCATTGTTCTCTTGGCTGTTGCTAACCTCCAGTGAAAATCTGTCTGCCTTCCATAGCTGTGTCTAAAGAACTGCTGCAAGAGGATTTTTTCAGAAAATCTGGACCTTTATATTTTGCCTGCAGAAAACAGTGATCTTTTGTTGGTATCAAGGGACCTACTAACACATTGACAAAGGGGAAAAAATCTCCCAACTAACTCAGATAATCCCCTCAAACTCAAATCCAAGATGTGTGTCAAGTTTTTTCATTGGAGGTCATTGATTGGGAGATGTTGTCCATCCAAGTAGGATGAAGGAGTGACAGACTAGAGTGCCTCAGAATATCATTATCTTCTTATTCCACCCAGTTCTGACAGGTCAAGATCAGGCAACTTGGAGAAATTCAGGCACTCCTTGAAAGCTCAGTCGAGTGCTGGCTGTCTATTTTGTGGCCTCTCTTGATGTGGTAAATGCACTAGAGTTCGTGCTTCAGCATTGTGCTTGACCAGCATCTAAAAATATGAACATGAATCTAAGATATTTGGGTCCCAGTTTTACAAAACAGTTGTGTGCCTTCTTAGTTCATGTATGTGACTGTTGTTAGTGAGACTGAACCATGTGTTTAGCAGGGACTGAGAGGCGCCAGGCTGAAACACATCTGGCTTATTGCCATGCAAAGAGCAGCCTTTTCATGCTGACTGTAACACTCAATTGCATCTGTGGTTTGATCATGTCATTTAACTTCTCTGCTTCAGTTGTTTCATCTGAGAAGTCAGATTGCTAGGGTTTGCCTTTTTGGCAGGTGACGTATGAGGATTAATTCATGAGTGTGCACCCTGGACTTCAGAGAAGTCTGGCAGTATGAAAATCTGTAATTAAGAACTGTTTGTCCTGCACTTGAAAACACTTGCACAGCAGCCTTATCCTGAGCACAGCTGACACAGTTTGCCACTTCTACTCAAAGCTGTAAGGGTTGAACGTGCTCAGCAGGATCAGAATCAAACAGAAAAATTTACTTTTGAGACAACCATTGGGAAATCCAAAGTTTTGGAGGACCTAAAACTGTAGAACCAAGGAAGCCCAAAGGCCTAAGCAGTCAGTGACAGCTTTCTACTCATTCCAACAGGCTTTGAACCAAGTTTTTATCCCACAGCCTTCACAGATAATTATCAATTCATCCACATTCATATCTCTTTAACTTCTGCTTCTCTTGCAAAACAAGAATCCAGCAAGCTCTTCAAGCCAGGAAGAAAAAATGAATCCAGCAAGCTCTTCAAGCTAGAAGACAAGTGTTTTTAACATTAAGGAAAGGGAAGAAGACAGTGCGCTGCTTCTGTACCAGCTGTCAGAAATCTAGCATCCTAATTTGAAAATATAATGGAAGAGAATCACAAAGGATTGGACCATGTGCTTGTGGGATTGAGTGGCTTTTTCCCTTGAGCTGAATTTGGACTTGAATTTGATCTTGAGAAAGCTATGGAGTTGTAAAGCTGGTTTGATGGAGTTGTAAAAATTCACTATGGTGCTCAAGAAAAAAAATCAAGCTTTTGGAAACAGAATACAGAAGGACTTTTGCATTTGAGGGAGTCAGGAGGAGCATATCTCTTTCACCTGTAGATGCTGGATCTGCATGGAGATGGTGAGTGACTGTAAAGGTGTGGGAAAAACAGGCAATACCCACTAACACCCTCAGTTGTTCAGATAAAACCTGCTTTCCAGAAGATTGGATCTCCATGCTAGAAGATTGCAATGTCCATTTCATTCCTTCTGCATTCCTGGTGAGGATTTCCTGGAAGTAAGAGGAAGAAATAGACAGATGCTGTATAGCCTGCTGGCCTGGCTTTTAGTGCAGTTATCTGGGGTATGGAGGAAGATGTATGGAAACAGTGAAAACTAATGCTGAGGGCTATGGCACAGGAGCAAGTAGAAGCTCCTTTTACCCAGCTGCTGAGGTAAAGAGTGAAGCAAAGGCAGGGGGAGCAAAGGTGATACCAGCAACTCATTTGGTAGAAATGTGGAAAAAAAACTCAAATGGAAAACAATGCTTCTAGGATACAGCATGCTGTATCAAAGGGTGCACCTGGCTAGATGTGGCATTTGGCACAACTGCCAGATGGTGTGCAGGAAAGAGAGTGGGATGACTGGGAACAGCCTACAAATTTCCTGCTGATTCAAGTGAAGTTGAATGTCAACTCTGTGTGCTGATGGTATCATAGAATGGTAGGGGTTGGAAGGGATCTTTAGACATCATCTAGTCCAACACCCCTGCAGAAGCAGGTTCACCTAGATCAGGTCGCATAGGAACATGTCCAGGTGGGTCTTGAAGACCTCCAAGGAAGGAGACTCCACAACCTCTCTGGGCAGCCTGTGCCACTGCTCCCTCACCCTCACAGTAAAATAGTTTTTTCCTATATTTAAATTGAACTTTTTCAGTTCCAGCTTCATCTCATTACCCCTTGTCCTGTTGCTAGCTACTATAGAAGAAAGGGATGTCCCAACCTCCTGACACCCACCCTTTAGATATTTATAAATGTTAATAAGATCTCCCCTCAGTCTCCTCTTCTCCAGACTAAACAGCCCCAGTTCCCGCAGCCTTTCCTCATATGAAAGATGTTCCATTCTGTCGTGGTTTTGCCCAACCGGAGCAAAGGGGAAGAAAACCGCGACTTCTCCCCCTCTTGACGGAATGCGGAGGGGATCGGAGAGGGAGAAAAAAAAAGTAAAAGAGCCCACGCAAGTTGAAATAAGAATAGTTTACTGGGGAAAATTGAAGAGTAACAACTATAACAAAGACAAGGGGATATTACAAAGAAAACTGGTGAGTGATGCAGTTGCTCACCACCCGGGACCCGACTTGAGCGACCGCTCCGGACCGGCAACCGACGGTCCGCACCCCCGGAAGAACTTATTCTGGCCAGCCCCCACCTATACCCTGTTAGGATGACTGTTAGGATGGTATCAAATACCTGCTGGCCAGCCTGGGTCAGCCGTTCAGGCTATGCCCTTTCCTGGTTTCTCAAGAGAATTAACTCTATCCTGGCTCAAACCAGGACATTCCACCCCTTATTCTATACCATCTACACATCATGTCTAGGTTTACACATCATAATCACCTACACATACATAACGTAGAGCAACTATAGGAATCAGGACATTCAACAGCTATCATTATACAATTTAATTCACGGGTTATTCTCATCCAGAATCAAATTCCCTTGAGGCACACATTGGGTCTTCCCATCCTTACACATCACCCACCAAGTACACCCAGGTCCCTGAGCAAAAATAATCCCACGGATGGGTTTGCCTTTACCTGAGGCAGGACACACCCAGACTGCTTTCCGTAACATGTCTTTTATATGTACCACAGGGACTTTGTCCCCTTCTACAATAGGTAAGGCTTCTGATTGGGCAGGGCCAGCTCGATTGACAGATCCTCTGGAGTTGACTAACCAGGTGGCCTTTTCCAAGTGTGTATCCCAATGCTTGAAAGTTCCACCTCCCATTTCTTTCAGTGTGGTTTTCAATAACCCATTGTATCTCTCAACTTTTCCTGAGGCTGGTGCATGATAGGGAATATGATAAACCCATTCAATGCCGTGCTCTTTGGCCCAGGCATCTATGAGGTTGTTCCTGAAGTGTGTCCCATTGTCTGACTCAATTCTTTCTGGGGTGCCATGTCACCAGAGGACTTTTCTTTCAAGGCCCTGAATAGTGTTCCGGGTGGTGGCATGAGGCACAGGATATGTTTCCAACCATCCCGTGCTTTCCTCCACCATTGTGAGCACATGGCGAGTCTGTGGGAGTGTGATGTAATCAATCTGCCAGGCCTCTCTGTATTTGTATTTCTGCCATCGTCCTCCATACCATATGGGCTTCAATCGTTTTGCTTGTTTAATTGTAGCACATGTCTCACACTCATGAATAACCAGTGCAATAGTGTCCAAGGTTAAGTCCACCCCTTGATCGTGAGCCCATTTATAGGTAGCATCTCTGCCTTGATGACCTGAGGTATCATGGGCCCATCGAGCTAAAAATAACTCCCCCTTATGTTGCCAATCCAGATCTATCTGAGAAATCTTAGCAGCCTTGTCAACTTGCTGGTTATGCAGATGTTCTTCTGCGGCCCACTTTTTGGGTACATGAGCATCTACATGGCGCACCTTCACAACTAGTTTCTCCATTCGAGCAGCAATGTCCTGCCATGGTGGAGCAGCCCAGACGGGTTTGCCCCATCGTTGCCAGTTGTTCTGTCTCCATTGCTGTAGCCATCCCCATAGAGCGTTTGCCACCATCCACGAATCAGTGTAGAGGTAGATCCTTGGCCATTTTTCCTGTTCAGCAATGTCTAAAGCCAACTGGATGGCTTTTACCTCTGCAAACTGGCTGGATTCACCCTCTCCTTCTACAGCTTCTGAAATTTTGTGTAGGGGACTCCATACAGCTGCCTTCCATCTCCGATGCCTTCCCACAAGGCAACAGGACCCATCAGTAAATAGGGCATACCGCTTCTCATCTTCTGACAGTTCATTATACGATGGGGCCTCGTCAACACGTGTCACCTTCTCTGGTGATATTTCACCATCTTCACACTCTGGCCAGTTTGTGATCACCTCCAGGATCCCAGGGCGACTAGGCTTCCCTATGCGAGCTCGTTGTGTGATCGGTGCGATCCACTTACTCCATGTAGCATCAGTTGCATGATGCGTAGGGAATGCCTTCTCCTTGAACATCCAGTCCAGCACTAGCAGTCGAGGTGCCAGGAAGAGTTGTGTTTCTGTGCCAATCACTTCTGATGCAGCTTGAACTCCTTCATATGCTGCCAGTATCTCCTTCTCAGTTGGAGTGTATTGGGCCTCGGATCCTCTGTATCCCCGACTCCAACCTGAGAACCTGAGGGGTCGGCCTCGAGTCTCCCCAGGTGCTCTCTGTCAAAGACTCCAAGTAGGGCCATTCTCCCCAGCTGCAGTGTAGAGCACATTTTTCACATCTGGTCCTGTCTGGACTGGCCCAAGCGCCATCACATGAACAATCTCCTGTTTAATTTGTTCAAAACTTTGTTGCTGCTCAGGACCCCATTCAAAATCATTCTTCTTCCGTGTCACACGGTAGAGGGGGCGCACAATCATACTATAATTTGGAATATGCATTCTCCAAAAACCCACAACACCTAGGAAAGCTTGTGTTTCCTTTTTGCTAGTTGGGGGAGACATGGCTGCAATTTTGTTGATCACATCTATTGGAATATGGTGACATCCATCCTGCCATTTTACTCCTAAAAACTGGATCTCCTGTGCAGGTCCTTTGACTTTACTGCGTTTAATGGCAATGCCAGCCTTTAGAAGAATTTTAATTATCTTCTTCCCTTTATCAAGGACTTCCACTGCTGAGTCACCCCACACCACAATATCATCAATGTATTGCAGATGTTCTGGGGCCTCACCCTCCTCCAGCGTGGCCTGGATCAGTCCGTGGCAGATGGTGGGGCTGTGTTTCCAACCCTGGGGCAGTCGATTCCAAGTATACTGCACCCCTCTCCAAGTGAAAGCAAACTGAGGCCTGCACTCTTTTGCTAAAGAGATTGAGAAGAATGCATTGGCAATATCAATGGTGGCATACCATTTGGCTGCCTTGGACTCCAAATCGTATTGGAGTTCCAACACATCTGGCACAGCTGCGCCCAGTGGCAGCATGACTTCATTCAGGCCACGATAGTCCACTGTCAGTCTCCACTCTCCAGTAGACTTTTGTACCAGCCATATAGGGCTGTTAAAGGGTGAGTTTTGCTGATCACCCCTTGGCTCTCCAGTTGGCGAATCAACTTATGAATGGGAATCACAGAGTCTCTGTTGGTGCGATATTGCCGCCGGTGCACTGTTGTGGTTGCAATTGGTACCTGTTGCTCCTCAACCTTCAGCAAACCCACAACAGAAGAGTCCTCTGAAAGGCCAGGCATGCTGGATAATTGTTCAATCTCTTCTGCCTCCACTGCAGCCACACCAAAGGCCCACCTGTATCCTTTTGGGTCCTTAAAATACCCTCTCTTAAGATAATCTATACCTAAGATGCATGGAGCTTTGGGGCCTGTCGCAATAGGATGCTTGTGCCAATTTGTGCCAGTTAGACTCACTTCAGCTTCTAATACAGATAGCTGTTGAGATCCCCCTGTCACTCCAGAAATACAAATGGATTCTGTTCCTTTAAAATTTGATGGCATCAGAGTACATTGTGCACCGGTGTCCACTAAAGCCTTATATTCTTGTGGATTTGATGTGCCAGGCCAACGAATCCACACAGTCCAATAAACCTGATTATCCCTTTCCTCCACCTGGCTGGAGGCAGGGCCCCCCTAATACTGGTCATCGCAGTCATCATTTACTGTTTCCCAGGAAACACCAGAGGTCCCCTCGAGGGAATCAGAATTGAAATCAACCCTCCTATCTTGTCTAGGGGGTTGCTCACTGAAAACTGGAGTGACATTCCTCCAAGGAGAGTTACTTCTTTTAACCCTTCCTTTACACAACTCCTGTGCCTGTGCTCTTGGAGTAGATGGGGTAGGTGGCCTATCCCACTTGATCATATTCTCTCCTTGGTCCTGTGGATGGGACCGTGAAACATCCTGAGGTGTATACTCCTTATGTTCCTGCTCTTGAGCACGGGGACACTTATTCTTAAAAGCTGGAGTACTGGCAGGTGGAGAGCAAGAAACGAATTGGTCAAACTTCCGTGACATTTTCTCTACAGCTGAAACAACAGCCTGTAGGGGAGAAGACACATTTTCTTCATATTGCCGAAGTTGAGCAGCTAGTTGTTCCACCGTTTGCTTCTCATCTTCTTTCCAGGAGACAACTGCCAACGAACTGGCATAGTTTGGTGGTGCACTTCGTAGGAACTTTCGCCACATAACTCGTGTGCAATGAACTTCATCTGGGTCTGTGGGTGCATAGTCATTATAAATAATCTCCAGCACAGCTAACTCCCTCAAATATTGAATGCCTTTCTCCATGGTGGTCCACTTACTTGGGGAGCTTGTAATATCTTCCTTGAAGGGGTATCTTTCCTTCACGCCCAATAAAAGTCACCTCCAGAGGCTGAGGGTCTGTGATGGTCTTCCCATAGCCTTATCAATGCCCCCATCCCGGGACAAGGAGCCCAATTGCCTGGCTTCTTTGCCCTCTAAGTCCAAACTGTGGGCTCCATTTTCCCAGCATCGGAGCATCCAGGTGATAATGTGCTCACCTGGGTGACGGCTGTAATCTTTCTGCACATCTCGCAGTTCACTCAGGGACAAAGACCGGCTGATTATCTCTGGCTCCAACTCTTCTTCCCTCTGTGATATCCCTTGTTCATCTTCATCCTTAGTGCTGCGAACTGGTTTTTTTTTTGTGTATTTCTTTTTCTGTACAGGGGCAACTGATACTGGCACAGATTGATACCCTGATTCAACAGCAATGGTATCAGTTGTCTCAGTTTGAGTGGCCGCAGTTGTAGCAGCAACAGTCTGGGTTTGAGCATCCACAGTTGTAGCAGCAGTCTGAGTGGACATAACAACGATATTCACAGTCTGAGTATGAGTGTCCACAGTGGTAACAGCAACGGTGTCAGCAGTCTGGGTATGAGTGTTCACAGCTGCAACTGCAACATCCACTGCTGGAGTCAGAACAGCAACTGGTTCTGGCACAGCTGAGTTGACTGCAACATCCACTGCTGAAGTTGGAACAGCAACTGGTTCTGGCACAGCTGAGTTAGGAATGGGTTCCTGTGTTCTCCAAATCTTTACAGGTAAAAAGCTCCCTGGACACCTGTCCATATTCTGTATGCCTCTCCTCACAGCTCTCAAAAAAAATTTTACAATCCCAGCCGAGGTAAAAACATGGGAAAATAATTAAAACATGGTAATTAGAACATTCCAAGTATTATTGTTAGAATCCATTAGAAGCACCTTGAAGAAATGAGGGTAAGTGACATAGTGAGAGGAATTACACGTCAGCTTTTCCCATAAATTGAGTGACATTATTAAGTTCTAGGAGAAAATGTGGAAGAGACAGAAAAGCCATGTACACATTCCAACCAAACTTAATAACCCATGACAAAATCATATCATAAGCCAATCCCATCCAGTGCAGTCGCATGAGAATTTTTATACATTTTCCACCGACGAGAAACACTATCAAAGGACATACCTGATGCAGATATGAGGACATGTAATACCACCATACGAGCATATCAACCAACATTGTGATCAGCAATCAGTTAGTGTCAGGAGCGTACACAAGGATTTTGTTTAAAACCACTCTGTTCTATTTCAACCTTGCGGGCCCCACGGGCGCCAATTAATGTCATGGTTTTGCCCAGCCGGAGCAAAGGGGAAGAAAACCACGACTTCTCCCCCTCTTGACGGAATGTGGAGGGGATCAAAGAGGGAGAGAAAAAAAACTAAAAGAGCCCGTGTAAGTTGAAATAAGAACAGTTTACTGGGGAAAATTGAAGAGTAACAACTATAACAAAGACAAGGGGATATTACAAAGAAAACTGGTGAGTGATGCAGTTGCTCACCACCCGGGACCCGACGTGAGCGACTGCTCCGGACCGGCGACCGACAGTCCGCACCCCCGGAAGAACTTATTCTGGCCAGCCCCCACCTATACCCTGGGCATGACTGTTAGGATGGTATCGAATACCTGCTGGCCAGCCTGGGTCAGCTCTTCAGGCTGTGCCCTTTCCTGGTTCCTAAAGGGAATTAACTCTATCCTGGCTCAAACCAGGACATTCCACCCCTTATTCTATACCATCTACACGTCATGTCTAGCTTTACACATCATAATCACCTACACATACATAACGTAGAGCAACTATAGGAATCAGGACATTCAACAGCTATCATTATACAATTTAATTCTATCCTGGCTCAAACCAGGACACATTCCCATGATCATCTTAGTGGCCCTGCACCGGACTCTCTCCAGAAGTTTTCTGTCCCTCTTGAGCTGAGGAGCCCAGAACTGGACACAGGACTCCAGATGAGGTCTCACCAGGGCAGAGTAGAGGGGGAGAAGAACCTCCCGTGACCTGCTGGCCACACTCTTCTTGATGCATCCCAGGATGCCATTGGCCTTCTTGGCCATGAGGGCACATTGCTGGCTCATATTTAGCTTATTATCAATCAGGACTCCCAGGTCTCTCTCTGCAGAGCTGCTCTTCAGCAGGTCAATCCCCAGCCTGTACTGGTGCACTGGGTTGTTCCTTCCCAGATGCAGGACTCTGTACCTTGTTGAACCTCATGAGGTTCCTCTCTGCCCAACTCTCAAGCCAGTCGAGATCCCACTGAATGGCAGCACAGCCTTCTGGGGAATCAGCCAGTTCTCCCAATTTGGTGTCATCAGGGAACTTGCTGAGGGTACACTCTGTCCCCTCAGCCAGATCGTTGATGAAGATGTTGAACACGACTGGCCCCAGAACTGATCCCTGTGGAACTCCACTGGCCACAGGCCTCCAACTCGATTCTGTGCCATTGATCACCACCCTCTGGGCTCCATCATTCAGCCAGCTCTTGATCCACCTCACCATCCACTAATCCACTCTGCCTGAGCTCTCTGATGAGGATGTTATGGGAGACAGTGTCAAAAGCCTTGCTGAAATCAAGGCAGATGACATCCGCTGCTCTCCCCTCATTTACCCAGCCAGTTATGCATTCATAGAAGGCTATCAGGTTGGTCAAACAGGATTTTCCCTTTGGTTAATCCATGTTGACTCCCCCTGATAACCATCTTATCCTTCATATGTTCAGTGATAACATTCAGAATGAGTTGTTCCATCACCTTTCCAGGGATGGAGGTGAGGCTGACTGGCCTGTAGTTTCCTGGGTCATCCTTCCTGCCCTTTTTGAAGACTGGCATGACATTGGCCTTTCTCCAGTCCTCAGGCACCTCGCCTGTCCTCCATGAATGTTCAAAAATGATGGAGAGAGGCTTAGCAATCACATCAGCCAGCTTCCTCAGCACTCTAGGATGCATCTCATCAGGACCCATTGACTTACAAGCCTTAAGCTTGGCCAACAAGTCTTTAACTTCTTCCTCTTCTGCCCAGGTCAAGTCCTCTGCAGACCTGGCCATCTTATTACCCTTGCTGGGCTGGGCTTCCTGAGGGATGGCCTTGGCTGTAAAGACTGAAGCAAAGAAGGCATTCAGTACTTCGGCCTTCTCTGCATCCTCAGACACCAGGGCACCCTGTCTTCAGCAGCAGGCCCACACTCCCCCTCATCTTCCTTCTGCTGCTGATGTACTTGAAAAATGGCTTATTGCTGTCCTTAACTTCCCTGGCTAAATTTAATTCTAGAAGGGCTCTAACCTTCCTAGTTGCACCCCTGCATGCCCTGGCAATGTTCCTGTACTCTTCCCAAGAAGCCAGCCCCTGTTTCCACCTCTCATAGATGGCTGCTTTCTGCCTGCGTTGTCTCATCAGATCCTTGCTCATCCATGGAGGCCTCCTACCTCCTTTTCCACCTTTCTTGTGTGTTAGGACACACTGATCTTGGGCTTCAAGGAAGTGGTGCTTGAAGATTGACCACAATCTTGGGCACTTCTGTCTTCTAGAATCATATCCCATGAGATCTACCTAAGCAAGTCTGAAAAGGCCAAAGTTTGCTCGCCTGAAATCCAGGGTCACAGTCCTGCTTTGTGTTCTGCCCCTTCCACACAGGATTTTGAACTCTACCATCTCATGGTTGCTGCAGCCAAGGTTGCCTCCAACCTTCACATCCCCAAACAGACCCTCATTTGTAAGTACTAGGTCCAGCAGCACACCCCTCCTTGTTGATTCCTCAATCACCTGTGACCCCTGAGTCACCGCTTCTCTAGATTAAAACAACCCTGGCTTTTGTTCAGCCTTCCTTGTAAGTCCTGCTGCCATACTTGTTTGTATGAAGACAGGCCAACCTGTTGGACAAAGCAAAAGTGTGATGGCCTACCTTCTCATTAGAGCTGAGCAGTGATTACAGCAGCTACCTGTCACCAGCCATGAAGAAAGTGTTCTGGGCTTATAGACCTATACATTTTTTGGACCTGGAGCTAGAAACATCTAGATTCAAACCTAAGTTTTGCTGCTGCCAGTCTATTCCTAGGCAAATTCAATCCCAGTTCACAGTTCCTTCACTTGACAGACAGGTCTAGAAATAACAATTTGCTTACCTTAACATAGCATGAGCGAATTAATATAAAGTTGGAAATTGTAGAGATGTTGTAAAGCTTGGTGGAAGAGCTCACTGTTATGGCAGATCTCCACAGGGATAGGTTTTCTCTCTTCAAGGTCATTTTTTTTTTTCTGAAATAGTACAGGTTTCTTTAAAAATCAAAGTTCTTCAAGAGTGACTTCATCAAACTGTTGGGAAATCAGCAGCTTCCATGAAAATATGGGGAAGTGCAGGACTTTAGAGCACCTGGAATCTCATGGGTAAGTATTGATATTTGAAGCCCTCCAAGTGAATGATCAAACCAATTTGCCTCACATTGTTGCAATTCATGGCTTTCCTAGTACCAAGCTGCCTTAGCCTGCTGGGAAGATTATCTCCACAGTAGGTGTATTCGTCCTCCCTAGAAGATGATTGTGAGTATCAGAATGCTTTCTGGTTCAGTCTGGTCTTTTTGTTTTTGTAGCACTGCAGGAGACATCCACATGCAATCACTCAAATGCTTACTGATAAGGCTTTCTCTCCAGACTGGAACTTTCTACACAATCACCTTTCTTTAGTTGTCCTGGACATGAGACTCCATATCAAAGCTTTGTACGGAGACTTATAGTCCTCTTAAATTAAAAACAGGAAGGTTTGTGTTGTTCTGGTTTAAATACATTAAATGATGGAGGGCACCATTTCAGAGTGTTTTCTGAAACAGTGTGGGCATACTAAAAGACATCAATGTTGCTTGCTTTTACTCTTTAATGAAGAATGAATCCCGCATGGGTAGATATAGGCAAGCAAAAAGCAGCCTGTATTATTTTTTTTGTAAAAGAGCACTGTCTGTGTTACAGTCTCCAGTTAAGCCAAGACCATTTGCAAACATTCTTTGCATTGCACATCCATGTGATTCATGCCTATCTACCTGGAGTTTGCTTAAGCACTACAGTTGCTCTTGTGTGCTAGCAGGAGTGCTGAGGTGTATCTCACAGCTCTTGCTGCCTGGTACTGCTCTAGGGACAGCTTTGAGGAGGGCAGTGGTATAACCTGTCTGTTCTACTCCCAACCTCCATCTTCTTAGCCCACTGGTTAATTCAACTGAGCTACACCCTGTTCAGCACACATGACCTGTGTTAACAATAGCTTATTCACAGGTAGGTGGAGTAGTCCAGCCTTAGCTGTGCTCAATGCATCAGGATTCAGAATGGAAGGAGAGAGACAGTGACAACACCATGCCAGACAGATGTGGAGGCAGCCGACAAGTAGTGCTGCAGATTTCCCTTGTGTGAGTCACACAGTCTTGCATTTCATTACTCTAAAGAACAGCAGTGCCTCCTGAGTTTTAGCAAGAGACATTATATAACAGGGGAACTTCTCATCTCACAGTACCAAGAAAAACAAGTTTTCTAGGGCTTGAGGGAAGATCAACCAAGGCAGGAACGCAGGCCTATTATTGGTGCTTATTTAAATGCAACTCCAGGCAAAGGAAGCCTTGAAAGAGGTTATTCATGGAGACTGGAGGAAGCAACTTTTCCAGGCAGATTGTTTTTCTACAGGAAAGAGATGTTTATCTATGCAATGCATCAGTGACTAGGAGAGGTGAGTTAGTAGAGCTGATAGCTCAGCCTTGCTTAGAAATCTCATTATTTTGGGCTTTCATTGATGAAAATCTTCCAGGACTTAATCCCAGGCTCAGGAATTGAATTAGGGCAGAGGAGCTTACTGACAACAAAGGAGCCAGAGGACTTGCTGCCTCTGACCCCAAGCAGGCCAAGCAGGGCCATCACGTCTTTCCTTTCATTAACACATCTACTGGGACTTTTGCTGAAGGCTGTGTGGGTCAATGGCATGAGTAGTATTACTGGTATTGCAGTGGGTCACAGGTAAAGAGATAAAGAACAAAAGGCCTAGAAATTACATGCTCTACTCTGTGTCAGCATTGGTGGTTCTCCACCCAGGTTAAGGAGTAGCAAACCAGCAATGCTCTCCTTCCAAACTGGACATTGCAGGAGTCAGGTTCAGCAGTGCAGCATGGGGTCACTGGTCAATTAAGCCTTACCATAGGGCACATGCACAGCAACAAGGCGAGATAGGGGATGCACTTGTCCAAGATGGACCTGCTTGCAGTCATCCTGGATCCACAGTAGGAAGAGGTGAAAGAAATCACCCAAGAAAGGGAAAAGGTCCCTATTAGCTTTCCTTCCAATCTTATGCCTGTCCAGGACCATGTCTTTGCTCCACCTATGGGCTGGGCCTGGCACAAGTAGCTGTAGTCCAGGCAGTGCTGGACTCTGTCTTCATACAGATCTGATGCAATGGGTACTTTTGCTTGCCTCCTCTGGCACATAAGGCCTCTGACAGTTTAGGAGGTTAGGAGGCACAGTACTGTTTCATCCTCAGCTGAAATCATCCTGGATTTCTTGAACTTAAACATGTCCAGGTCTGTGTGTAGTAGACCCAGAAAATAACTTGTACAAGGAGTGGTGGACCAACGGCTACCAGGCTTTACCTGCTTTCATACCAGAGAAGCTGGAGTCTGCCTTCAAGCCATACTTAGCTCCCATCTTATACAAACTTCTCTGCAAGCAAGCAAGCCTGGGTTCAGAACACAAGTACAAACTTGGCTAAATCCTAGAGAAAGTCTTACTCTGCACCTCCAGAAGGGAGCATATTGTATATAAAAAAGAGAAGCAAATAAGAGAGGGCTGCAGAAAATTCTAATTTAATTTCATTGGGGAAAATGTTAATTGAGCTAGTTAGTACCTGTGTAGTGAAAAGTCAATGCAGATAGGTCTACCTTACTTAAGCTTTCACCTGCACACTCATGTCATCCCCTTTCCATGCTCTTTGTAGCACAGACTTCCCAGTTCTCAGCTGCATTGTGCTTGAAATACTCTCAGTGGCAGAAGCTACCATATGCCATGCCATCTGTGAAAGCATGCAAGCAGAGGATTCCTTTTTTTTTTCCCAATTAACTAAAAAGAGGTTGACTAAAAGGAATACTTCCGATTTGAAAAATATAATTTAAAGAACCTAAGTAGGTATTCTGAGAGGAACAGCTGCAACTACAGTGGCCAAGTAATAAGCACAAGCAATTAGTACAGTCTTTATATACTTTAAACATAGTACTTAGGGCCTTTTGATAGGACTTATTTATTTAACATCAGAGGTTGGGAATAAAACCATTTTACTATACAAAAACAATCAGAGGTTTTAAGTGTGTGCATCACCTTTAACAAGTCCCTTCTTTTAGAATCATTAATCCATTACAGATTTCCCAGGAAAAAAAAAAAAAAAGCAAACCAGAAAATCTACTCACTAGCTTCTAAGAAACATATCTTCTAAAAAGGAACAGAGAACAGATCTGAGTGTTTTCCTTTGAACTCAGTTCAAACAGACATAGCAGCCTGCCACCCAGTTTGTGCATACAGCTACTTGTAGGATGAGTGGAGAACATTTTGAGACAGTAAATTTTATGTCCTCCTCGTGCTGATATAAACGATGACACAAGGCATCATGACGTCAAACATAAGGTCTAAATGTTTTCTGAAATTGAGCTGTATGAAGTAGCTCTGCCATTCCCTTCCAAATAGCTGTGAGCATCTGCTTTGCCCTTCATGTTCCTGCTGTGCAGCTCTGACTGGCTGCAGTCTCTCAGCCAGGCCAAGAGAGCTGATGGACTCCATAGACCTGCTTCATGGAGAGATAAAGTGCTACGTTACTCTCTCATTGCCTTCTCCAGAAAAGCAGAATCATGAAACCAATATCCTCAATGCTTGTTCACTGCCTGGTAGTGAGCACCTGAATGTGACTGCTTCAAGCATGTCCTCATGACCCGGGTACAAAGAACACTAATGTGACTCTTACCACTGGTAAATGCAGAGATGACACTAGTTCTTGTAGGTATTCTCATCAGTCCCACCCAGTAAATATTTATGTATGGTGCAAGTTGGTTTCATGAGATGAGGAACGCAAACTGGCTAGGAAAAACAGGAAAGTAAAGAACAAGTTTGTTAAGATGCTACTCAGATTTTCATACGGAACAGCTGAGAGAATGGAAACCAGAGGATATTTACATGTTATGACCTACTGGAAACATGAGGCTGCATTACACTTAGGAATGCTGCCTTGTGTGCAAACCAGGAAACCACTCCTCACTTGCTCACCTAGCAGCAGAACTAGAGAGTGGAAAGGCAGCACCCAGCACAGGAGAATTGTGAAAACACAACAGGAAACCCTGTGTGCCACACTTGCACTAAACAAGCACGTTGCACACCTTTCTTGGGACTGTGAATGGCACTGCACTGGAAACTCCGCTGCCATTGAAAATGAGTGATGAACTATATCCTTCTCTGCTTTTGAAAATTGCCTTTCTGATGGAGGAATTTAATAAGCTGAAGGACTTCTGGAGAAAGAGAAGGAAATTTCCTTGGTTTATCCTTCATGCTTTAGTAAAAAGTAAGCTGTGAGTCAGAAATGGGAACACCTTCCCTAGCAAAGGAACAGATACTGTGCTTTTTTGTTTTCCAAAACTCTGAGTCACTTTTTCTGTGTTTAAGTAAACATCACAAATGAAGTTTAAGCTGCTCCTGAAATCATTAAGTCTTTTGGTACAGATGATTACCTTTCTTTCATTATCACCATTATTACTTGGAGTAAAAAGGAAATAAAAAATTCCTATCCACTGCTTGGTCACGTTTACAAGCCACATACAGATCAGATTAAAAGTGATTTTTTTCTTCCAAGGGAAAATGAAAATGGATCAAAATGTTGCATGTAGGGAGTACTACAGGTAAATGCACTAGTGCATACAAATCGCCCTCTCGCATTTTGTCTCCATGGAGCTTTGGCATCCATCTGTAACAAAAGTTTTTAATAAACCATTTCAATTCAGGAAGCTCTGGCAGTCACAGCTACATAAATCGAAAATGTCATTTGGTCCATCAATTCAGTACCAAAATTAAAGTTTTCCATCAAAAAGCATTTGCCAAAGACACTATCCATTATCATTTCTTCTACAAGATCAATGCTGCCATTCTCAAATATGTCATACTGTCTGTGAGCTGTGAGGTTTATGTTTGTGAAGCACAACTCCTGTTGACCATTCTGTATGTTGGTAGGCAGACCTATGAGTGGCAGGCAAGAGCTGCCACTCACTTCACAACTGAGTCTGCCATATCCACATGGAATCCATCCATCCATCCATCCATCCATCCATCCATCCACCCACTGCCCCTGCTCCCCTCCCCAGTCTATCCATGGAGTGACAGATACACCTCTGGACTTCAGAAAAGCATGAATGAGAAAATACCAGAGAGTATGGTGAACTCAATTTCCAGTCAAAAATGCAGAGCTGATGAAACAGCCTCTCAACAAATCTTATCTTAGACAATTATTTAGCTGTATTTATAGACAATTTTCTCAAATTTATTTGCTATATAAAACCATTTGCTGCATCATTTCAGGGAATTATTTCAGTGAGTTCCAGTGCAGTTTGCTGTAAATTTTAGCTCTGTGCTGTGTTGCACTATTCTGCTCCAGTATAAAACTTACCTTAGCCTTTCTATTCCCTGACTATACAACATAAAATCAAGCTGCTTCTTAACTATTCAGCTTAGCAAGAACCAAACCTACTTTTAATCATGACTACTCAATTCAGATCGTGGCTTGTATGATCATTCCTGGTGAGAAAGCAAACACAGGAAAAGCTGAAACCATATAAGAACCAGCTACTAAAAATGTGAAGAAATATTCCAACATAATTTGGCTACAAACATTACTTTGTCCATATAATATGACAAACAAAGGAGAACCTTCAATATTTCAGAGTTTGCTATCTCATTCCCTGCCTTCAGCTAAAATACAATTTGTTCAAAAAGCCCTACATGTTAAAGCAATCCTGAACCAGCAATAACTGCATGAGTAATCACATTTCATGTGTGGTCCTCCTGTACAAACTGAAAAATACTCATGGCACTTTGCAAAACCATTTTAGCATGTGCCACAGAATCACAGAATCAATGGTAGCGGTTGGAAGGGACCTCTAGAGTTCATCCAGTCAGCCCCTCTCACAATGCTCTGTTCTCCTGATATAAAAAATGTGAGCAGGAATATCACTCGGAAATGAATGTGTAACACATACGCAGTGCAGACTTTTCATTCTACATCACTCTCTGAATGTGTTTGTCAGAACTACTATTTCGATCTCATTTTTAACAGTCTTCTTCCGGGGTTGGTCTTTAACAAAGAGAAAAGTTGCTCATAATTGTGAGAAAAAAACCCATGAAAGCTCCATAAGCACAAATCGATCATTTCTCTCTTCACCTTAATTCCAGGTGAAGGCCCTCAAAATCAATTACTCAGAGTAGAGGAGGGAATGTTGTGCCCTTATTAAGAGGAATCACAAGAGACATTGCCTTGTTAATTTAGGTAGTCTTCCAGGAGCTGATTTGTCTCCCATGGGTAAAACACTGGCTGTGCCAAAGCCAGTGAAAATTTTACTTTTACAGTTGTTTTGGTCAACGTTTAATTCCACAAAGGTATAACCATCTCAGCCACCACAAAATCCTGTCCCTCAGTAACCATGTGCTGTG
This sequence comes from Colius striatus, assembly GCF_028858725.1. Taxonomy (NCBI): domain Eukaryota; kingdom Metazoa; phylum Chordata; class Aves; order Coliiformes; family Coliidae; genus Colius; species Colius striatus. The sequence continues at coordinate 35,479,728 of NC_084790.1, forward strand.
CACTGGACATATGGTTATCAAGGGGCGACAGCATTCAGCACCATACTGCCCTGGCACAAAGGCTGGATGTACCCAAAAGAACGCTACAGGGAAAAAAAAAAAAAAACAAAAAACAAACCTACAAAAAACAAGAAGAAAGACTTCCCTTCCCAGCTGGGGAGAAGGCAGAAACTCAGGAAGAAGGGAGGGCTGGGGGGAGGCGTTTTAAGATTCAGTTTTTGTTTCTCATTTCCCTGCTCTGTTGTATTGTTCATTAATAAATCAAACCATTTCTCCCCAAGCTGAGTCTGTTTTGCCCGTGATCCTAATTGCTAAGCGATCTCCCTGTCCTTATCTTGACTGACGAGTCCTTTATATTTTTCTCTCCCCTGTCCGGTTTAGGAGGGGGAGTGATAGAATGATTTGGTGGGCACTTGGCACCCAACCAGGCCTACACCACCACAGCCTTTTCTTCTGCGCGGCTTTCTTTAGGAGCAGCACACGGCGTGGAGGGTTTGCATCCCTACAATTTGAAGTTCCATCCTGCAAATGCTGGAGGGCTTGTATTTTTGCCGAGTGATTTGGAGCAACCTGGGATAACCTGTGAGGGACTGAGTTTCCCAGGCCATCGGGATACTTTTTAGCTGCGCCTCAGGTAGAGACAGGGATACCACATTGCAGGCACCGAGGCCACTGCATTTCAGGCACTGAAGCCTGGTAACTTGGAAGAGCATTTCTTCCCAGCTATGCGCTCATCTTCCGTCCACTCCATCGGGATAATCCCCAAGCTTCCGCCATCCTCCGCTGCAGCCCAGCTGGCTGCGGGCCCAAGCGGCGGGTAGGCCCCCGGGGCCGCCCCCTTCCCGCCCCGCCGCCTGAGGAGGGGCCGCCCCCTTCCCGCCCCGCCGCCTGAGGAGGGGCCGCCCGCCATCCCGCCCTCCCTCCTGCGTAACGCACGGAGAGCCCGTACTTTCGGCCTGCAGCCGGCCCGCTGCTCGCCATGGTGGCCCCAGGGCTGCTCCGCCGGCCGCTCGCCGCCGCCGCTTCCCGCCTGGCCAGGGCCTGCGCCAGCCCTCAGGTACCGGCTGCTTGGTCGCGGCGGGGGACGCAAGATGCGGCGGGCGGGAACGGGCTCGGCCGCGGCAAGGGCTTTGGTTAGGCGAGGCGGGGCTTGGCCCCTGGGGGCGCGGCTTGGAGCGGCGCCCGCCGGTCGCGCCCGTGACTCTCCGCAGGCGCCGGGGCAGGAGCTGTCGTTGTCGCGACGTCCTCTCGTGCCTTCTCCAGGGCGGCGTCACGTGCTCTTTGGACAGGAGGGATGGTCCGGCGGCCGGCCGTCCGGTGTTTGCTCGAGTGGCAGGGAACGTCTAGGCTCCCCTGCACCACAGGAATTCAGCGTCGGATGGGTCTCTCGCTCGGAGTTACTGCTCGTTTCAGAGTCCTGTGAGGATTTTCAAATCGTGCATGTTAAAAAATAGCTGTGACAGATGGCAACCAGAACTAGACATGAGATGCTCCAGGGGTTCCTCAGGAAACAAGGCTGTCAGGTTCGGCCATCTGCTTGTGGTGGCACATGCTGTTCAGTGCAAATGCCTGTCGGTGCTCGTGAAATACCCCAAACCCATCCTGACAACACCTCTGTGCCAATACAGGCTAAGCCCAAAGGTTTGCTTTGGTCCTCATTTTTATAGTTTTGATTGTGAGGCGAGCAAGCATGTTGCAGGTTATTGAGGGAGCTGCAAAAGTAAGGGTGGTCTGGGACAAGGATTCTGAGAATAGGAAAGGATTGTATGAATAACGAAACTGTTCTAGACCAGCCTCTGGAAAGCAACCAGTGGACGGCAAGTTTGCAGACTTTATCAGCTGTGTGCTGGAAGGTATCAGCCTTTACCTAAGCTCTTGTATGTTTTCCTTTCTTTTGCCAACAATATGTAGTTGTTAATACTGATGTAAGATTGTAATTAGGAAACCTATTGCAGCAGTGTGAGTTGGTTGCGTAAGGGCAACGCAGGCAGATGCTGATGTTGGCTCTGCTTCAGTGGCAGCAGCAGCCTCTCCTTTGAATGACATATTTATCCGACTCTTAATTGCTTTGACTTTTTGCATCCTGCTTCTGGTGTCCTCAGGAAGGGTTATGAGAAAAGGAAAACCCTGCTTTGTTATGAGTGAATAATTAAACAACTGAGTGTGATAAATAAAAGACACATCATGGTCCGTTGCACTGCTAAGAGGAGTCGCAGCAAATAGTGAACATGGGAACTGCTTCCGAAGAAAAAGGTCACAAGATACTTTGTAGTGGAGATCACAAAGTACCCAGTAAAAAACTCCATTTACAGCATCTCACTGCTTTTAAAAAAGTCTAGAAAGTAGAGAGGAGATGGTTTTTCTGACTTCAGAATTTGTTTTAGTTTTTTCTCTTCATACTTCCTCTCAGGTATCCCTTGCTACAGGTCCCAGACAAAATAACAGCATTTTCTATGAAATTCGTACATACGATATTAAGCCGTCAAAGATGAAGGAGTTTGTGGAAATGAGCAACAAGTACTTTCACCTTCGCATGGCTCACTCGGAGCTGGTGGGATTTTGGTCTGCAGAGCTGGGAGCAATGAATAAGGTTGTCCACGTTTGGAAGTACGGTATGCTCAGCATCTCCTTGTGCTGCTCTGCTCTATCTGTACTCCCTGTTTCCTAGCTATGAAGGTGAGGAGACACTTATCTGGCTTTTATTTCTTGCTTTTACTGTAAGGAAGTGTCCAAAAAAACCCCTCATTCCTATACTGATTACAGAAAAGAGTGCTTCAGGAACAGTTTTGACGTATTGGAGTGAGAGAGTTACAGCTGCTTTTAAACAGTGATTTCTGCTCAAAGCAGGTATAATAGGGGAACCAGGACAGAGAGCTTTGTTCATGGTAAATGTTTTTAACTTGGGGCCAGTTCCTGAACCACAGACATCTTCAGAGTTTCAAAATGGATGGAAGAAAGGTTGGGACCTCCTTAATAAGATAATACGTATAAATCCAAACAGTCTGTATGCAGTCCATATCTCTGTGCACATACAACTGTTTTCAAATTCTAGTTCGGCATGACAGTCGCTCCGCTGTAACAGTGAGCAGCAATTTGTGTGCTCAAGCTCCTTCTGCAGCTGGAGGGGGGAATCCACTCTGACAGCTCTCAATTCTCAAGTGCACAAAGCATTTCGTTGCTGCTCCAGCCTTGCTGGTAACAGGCTTTTCACATTATAATCAACTTTTTATGTTGTTGGAGTCAGTGCTGACCTGGAAGATGCTGGTGAGCCAAGAAGAGCTACAGTTATGTGAGAAACTAGCTGTGCTCGCTGTGCTCTTTGTGGAGCCCAAGGGATCTTGATACTTGGGTTATGGAGAGATGGGAAGCAACACTGTTGCCATTTCTTTGTATACTTGGTGTAGTCCAGGGCATATCTGTATGCTGAGATGGAGAGTTCTGTTTCTGACATCCTCAGACTGCTTGTTTAAATCTAGTGTGTTCACAGTACCTATTTAGAATTGAGTCAATTCTTTTGTCCTGGAGTGGTGAAGAGATCAGCTGACTGTCAATTACGAGTTTACCTGCATCTGTGGCTGACATCATCCCGCTTCTCAGAACTTTTTAGATTTGTCTATTGTTTCTTTCTTTGGAAAAAAAACCATCCAATTTTTAATAATCTGTGTGAAACTTTTAAAATGCAAAACTAAGGAAAACCATCTGGTTTTTATTTGTTTCCTAATGATGTTTAAAACCATTTGTTTCCTAATGGTGTAAGTTACAACATCCTTTCTCCTTGATTCATCAGATAACTGTTTATATCGGTGGATAGTTAAAGCAAACTTTCTCTTAGTCCCAAGATACTGGTATTTGTCAAGATTCTTCCCATCCTCAGATGCTGAATTTTTCTCTTGTGTTATTGAAAGCTGTCTGCATAAACATGCTGCTTAAGATGACACTGCAGCCTAATCAATTGAAATTCGGACACTCTTACTTCAGTGGGTTTGGTTTTAATTAAGAAGAAAAAAAGGAAGAAGTTGGATTTGAGATATTGATAACTATTTTATGTAGCTGAACAATAAACGTTACTTGTCGCCAAAATTATTGGTTTTCTTAGTTTTCTCTTGGTAGGCTAATGTTGCTTCTGAATTTTCTTTTCTACTTCACTTCCTTATCCACTTGTGCTTTCACCAGCTCTCCTTGTCCTTAGTATCTGTTGTCACATCCAGTAGTTCCTGAGAATGCCATTATATGAGTCCTCCTTAACAGTAACGTCACTTAACCCATTTTAACTTTTCTATAAACTTTCTTGGAAAATTTGGTTTGACATGAAACCTTTTAAATCAAGGCAAAGATTCTTGCAGAATTCAAACAAAATGTACCACACCTGCTTCAAGCTAATACGCTCTTTAAAAATCAATTTCAAGCTTATATAAGTGCAGCTTTCCTCCTTGTAATTACACATTTGGATTGAATCTTGTGTGACATCAAGTGCATTTTTATATAGATTTTATTTTTTCCTTTTCTCTTTTTTTTTTCCTCCCCTCTCCTACAGATAATTTTGCCCACAGAACAGCAGTCCGGCAGGCACTAGCAAAAGACAAAGACTGGCAAGGAAAATTCCTCTCCCCAGTCCTCCCCTTGATTGAAAAGCAGCACAATGAGGTTGCTTATCTGGTACCCTGGTGTCAGCTTGGGAAGCCTCCAAAAGAAGGGGGTGAGCTTATCTTCTCATTTACTGATTAAAGTTATTGATGCTGATGGACTAACAAAAAATGGCTTAAAGTTTAAACCAGGTGTTATGTGGTTTTATAACCCTTTATGTAACAAGCATGTGTACATACACCCACGTGAAGCAGATGACATAAAACAGTTGTGGGATAAAGTAAGTTTTTAAGGATTTTTATGCTAACTTGCATCAATAACTGACTAGAACCCTGATAAGGTCAAAAAGAGGTGTGTGAGAGACAAGGGAGGTTCTCATCCTCCTCTACTCTGCCCTGGTGAGGCCTCATCTGTGTCCAGTTCTGGGCTCCCCAGCTCAAGAGGGACAGGGAACTTCTGGAGAAAGTCCAGCACAGGGCCACTAAGATGATCAGGGAACTGCAACATCTCACTTATGAGGAAAGGTTGCAGGATATAAGGCTGTTTAGAGGAGACTGAAGAGGAATCTCATTAGTATTTACAAATATCTAAATGGTGGATGTCAGGAGGTTGGGGCATCAATTGTTTCTGTTGTATCTAGTGACAGGACAAAGGTAATGGAAATAATCTGGAACACAAAAACTTTCATTTAAACATAAGGAAAAGCTATTTTACTGTGAGGGTGAGGGAGCCCTGGCACAGGCTGCCCAGGGAAGATGTGGAGTCTCCTTCTCTGGAGGTCTTCAAAACCCGCTTGGACATGACCTAATCTAGGTCGACCTGCTTTAGCACAGGGGATTGGACTGAATGATCTCTAAAGGTCCCTTCCAACCCTACCATTCTGTGATTCTACACAAAGTACCAATGGTCATAGTAGTGGTCAGAGCAAGTAATTCCAGGCTTGCTTTATCTGTCCACCGGTGAGAGGGCATTTCCTGGAGATGCCGAGCCCAGTGATTTTTCTCTTTCACAGAGGTTTTTAACTTTTGTTAATTTGCTTTGGTGTTACTGCTTCTTCAGCATAAAGGTATTAATAATAATAATAAAAATCACCGCTTTGTAATGATACATGCAAGTCAAGCATACTTTGTAACAGACACAGATTAGATCTAGACATTGTAACAATCACAGATTAAGTGTAGACATTCTGTCCTTAGGTATTTTACTTCTCTCTGTAGCAAATGTGGTACTAATAGTATTGACTGTTCCCTGACTTATGAAAAGTAATTTGCTGACTTTGTTACCTGGAGTGACATAAAACAGGCTTTGCTTTAGCCCTCAGCATGTGCACATCTACAGTAATCTTTGTTCTTTATTGCCTTGTGATTCTCAATTTTATGCTGTTACAATTGAATTCAAAAACAGCCCAGTTTTCTCTTTGAACTCCAGAGCTGACTTTTCAGATACGTTGTTCCCACTTTAGTTTATCTACAGTCCCTTGCTGGGGAGTGAGACCAGACATAAATTGCTATTAAAGCGTCAGCAGTTGTGATCAAGAGTAACTACCTGAACAGAGAGGAGGTGGATAACGTGTCTTGTAGCAGAACTGGAGTTTTCAGCAAATCATGCCATTCATCTGCAAACGAGGGAGACTGGCAGAGTAAAGATGCTAAGCTCATCCTGGTCAGTTGGTTCTGCCTGCTTGCTGTGACCAATTGCCAGGAGTCAAAGGGATTTTTAATATCATAAGCCACTTCAATACCAGAAAACTTTGCTGGGTTTTGGAGGGTCCACCTTGCATTTTTCACTCAGCCCTCTAAATCCCATCAACATACATGAGTATTTGTGATTCCCACAGCATAGTGTGAATCTCCCTAAACTCCCAAGCAACACTGAAAATTGCTAAGTTGGGCTTTGTGTGAGGCCTGTGGTTCCTCAGGATTTACATTTGACCTAACTCCACTCAGCTGTTCTCCTGTGAGCCCCTGGAAGCTGTCAGATGTTGTGCATGCTGGGATGAAGGGGCAATTCCATACCCTGGTGGCCCCAAGTGGCAGGGAATTGCAGTACAGGCTTCACAATAAATATGTCACAGCCATGATGCAGAGTTTGAGAGTTAGCACAGTTAATTTGTGTTTCCCTCCTGAGGTCGCCTTTGCCTTTTCTTCCAGGAGTGTATGAATGGGTTACTTTCCAGATGAAGCCCGGTGGGCCAGCATTGTGGGGTGAAGTGTTTCGAGCCGCAATCAGTGCTCACATCAACACAGGCTACACCAAGCTGATTGGTGTTTTCCACACAGAGTATGGATTACTTAACACAGGTACCACTCAGTTTCTGATACAGACTTTGGCATGGGAAGGGACAGAGGGAGAGGGGCAAGCCTTTGTCCTGGATCAGGATTGGCTGGCTTGATGAAAAAGCAGATGTGGATCATCAAAGTCCTGTAAACAGTCCTTGAACCCAAGTCTGTGTATTGGGTTAGAGGTGTAAGCCAGCTGAATCTTAAAATCCTCTCCTATCTGGTGGTAGTCAAACCTTTCACAGGCTCAGTAAAGGATCATCCTGCCGCTTAGTTGCCAGAATAATTGTTTCTGCTAACTCCAAGACATAGGAGGTGAAGGCAAACTGCTAGGATGTACAGTACATGTTGTATTGCAGCATAACAGTATTCAGATGACATTATTTGTTCATAGTCCATGTCATTTGGTGGAATGAGAGCCCAGATCATCGGGCAGCAGGAAGGCACAAGGCCCATGAAGATGCCAGAGTGGTAGCAGCTGGTAAGAGATGATGGATCCAGAGAACCCACTGGTGTTACCTGCATGTGTGCTGAAAAAAGTGTTCTTTCTCATTGGGTTACCGACTTAGTTAAATATGTATTTAATTTCAGTGCGGGACAGCGTCAGATTCTTGGAGTCCCAGCAAAACATGCTCCTGATTCCTCTGCAGTGCTCGCCACTGAAGTAAACTTCTTCTCAAGAATGTAACTGATGGAAGAAAGGACAAGATTGAAGTGCCATCAGCAAGTGCCATCGTGTGGATTGTCATACCCTCATGAGCTGAGCTATTCTTCAGTTCACAATAAATGGATGCAAGATGCTGATCACCAGAAATTTAAATCAGTAAAACTTTGCACCCTTGTCACCCTTTGCAGTTTCTGAACAGGAGTTTATGGTGATGTTTCTACATCCTCAGGAAAAAGAGCTTAAGCTGTATCACTTATGGTATGAACCACACTTCAGCTATATTCTATTTTAACCTTTCAGTTCACACATATCTGCATAGCTAGACCACTTACCAAACCTGGTGAAAAGTCCTCTTTTCCAACAGCATGGCTCAGGGCTGGTATCATTTTTATAATTTACTTTGATGATTTTCATAATCACATCTCAGATGTTGCATAGTGTAGCCATTATCCAGTTATATTTTAATCAGATTTATCATTGGGATGCTTTGTATTAATTCTGAGTAATATAAAACATCTATGTGGCAGGAATTGCACCTAGGAAGTGTGCACTGCAGTGACACTGGTCAGGTAGTGTGTCCTGATGAATTCTGCCACAAGTTATTCACTACTTTGTTGTAGTTCACTTCAGCCCTTTCCTTTTTTCTTCAGTAAACACTCAAAACTACGGGTTGCACGCATAATGATTTGCCTTAGGTTTAGGGCGCTTTAGAGAACTGATTAGCCCTTCCCATTCAACTGTGTAGTCAAACTCAACTGATCTACACCTGATTACATTCTTTGAAATACTTTTTGCCAGGCTGATAAAAGCCAAATAAATTTTAATAAAGTGTGGCTTTTTAGAGTTTGCAGCTCAAGCTCTTACTCTGTTTCAACTGTGAAATGACAAACCCTGTTCTCCAAGTACATCATATTGCAAGGTCTTGCATTCTGGTCAAAGGCAGTCTTAGTAATGGTTGCTTTGGGGCCAGTGAGCTAGAGTGAATAGCAGCAGGGTAGAAGGCACATGGACTGAGGAGTCAAACTTGCCTTTTGTGTACAGTGGTGCAGAATACTCTCTTCTGCAATTTAAAAGGTCACTAACTGGCAGTGCGCTCCGCAGAGTGTTCCACATGTTAATCACTGACCTGCACTGAGCAACTGATTTCACTTCTGCACAGAAGTATCTTTGTGCAGTCTGACTAATGATTATTGCTTCTGCACTAAGATCTCATGGAAAGCACTTAAAAAAAACACTGTAGACTTTATTATGCTTATGTCCAAGGTGGAAGGATAGGGTCCAGCTGCTGGAAAGGGAATATAACAGCTCTGATACACAAGTCTTCATGATCTCCTCCCTCCAACAAAGCCATCATTAGTATTCTCAAGGTAGAACAAGCACTACTCCAGGAACCCCCATCTTTATTTTACAAATCAACATTTTAAGATACCAGTGACTGACAAACTGTCATTACCAAGTTGATGCAAAACGCAAAGGACGGGTTGTTTTTTTTTTTTTTTTTTACATAACCAAAACACAGGCTGAAAAATGGGACAGGGAATTAATAGGCCTATTTTTTCCCCATATGAATGCAAAAATTATTGCTTACTGGAGTAAAAAGTAGAGAGGTATACTATAAACAGCATGGGGTTTGGTGGGTTTTTTTTTTGTAAAACTATTTTCCTTGTCACCAGCATTGATAGCAAAGAATATTCAGATTGTCAGAGGTGTGCTTTATTCCAAAATTCATTGTTTTCAGAAAAGAGGTTGATTAGTCAAACACATTACCCAAAGCAGTAGCTGGGTTACAGAAAACTCAGGAAATTTTAATTGGCTTTTCATCTCAGGATGACTTTTCTTGATAAGCATAACTTCAAGAATTAAGGAAGATTATAAAACCTTGGGAGAACAAGTGAAGGGAAGTGGGCCTAAGTTATCTTTTTGTGCATCTTGCCTGTCAGAGGAAAGAGGGCATTAACACAGAGAATTAACACAGTTGAACTCCTGGCTCAAAGGTTGGAACCAATGAGAAAGTCTTCGTTTTTATGACAAGGAGACCTTCTTTGACAACTGTAATCTGATAGGACAGGATGGAACACACCTATCTCACAAGGGCATTGGAATCTTTGTGAATAGGCCAGGCAGCTTGGATAAGAGGTCTTGAAACTGAAGGACCCAGGGTGCAAAATGGCAAAGCATGTGCCATCCCATCCAACTGTGAAACAGCTCAGGGCAGGAAAAGCAATGGTGAATGCTCCTCAGCTGCACACCAACACCAGATGCAGAAGGCTAAACGCTCTGAGGGAGTGTCCAACTCTTGCACTCATCCAGGGAAACCTGTGTGCTCAAGCAAGCCCCTGTGTGGCCCTATACCAATGCATGCGGTCTGGGGAATGAGCAGGAGGAACTGGAGATGTGGTTGTAAATGCAGGATGATGCAATTACAGAGACATGGTGGGAACAGATCCCATGACTGGAGCACAGCCATGAAAGGCTATGTGCTGTTTAGGAAAGACAGGCCAATGAGGCAAGGGGATGGAGTTGCTCTCTATGTGAGAGAGCAACTATAGTGTGTTGAGCTCTTCTTCGGCTGGGATGAGGAGTGAATTGAATGTTTATGGGTGAGAATTCAGAAGCAGGGTAATGGGGGTGATAGTGTTGTGGGAGTTTACTACAGGCAACCTGATCAGAAAGAGGAAGTGAATGAGGCTGTGTCCAAACAGCTGAGAGCTGCCTCACAATTGCAATCCCTGGTCCTCGGGGGGAACTTCATCCACCCTGGTATTTTCTGTCAAAGCCACACAACTGAGCACATGCAGTCCATGTGGTACCTGCAGGGTGCTGATGACAATTTCCTGTCACAAGTGGTCAAGGAACCAACAAGGAGGGGTATGTTGCTGGACCTAGCGCTGACAAATAAAGAAGGTCTGGTTGGGGATGTGACATTTGGAGGCAACCTTGGCTGCAGTGACCAGGAGATGATAGTGTTCAAGATCCTGTGTAGACGAGGCAGGACACAAAGCAGGACCGTGAGCCTGGATTTTAGGTGAGCTGTCTTTGGCCTCTTCATAGAATCACAGAATGGTAGGGTTGGAAGGGACCTTTAGAGATCATCTAGTCCAATCTCCCTGCAGAAGCAGGGTCACCTGGATCAAGTTGCATAGGAACGTGTCCAGGCAGGTCTTGAAGACCTCCAAGGAAGGAGACTCCACAACCCCTCTGGGCAGCCTGTGCCACTGCTCCCTCATCCTCACAGTGAAATAGTTTTTTCTTATGTTTCAGTGGAGCTTTTTGTGTTTCAGCTTCATCCCATTACCCCTTGTCCTGTTGCTAGATATAATGGAAAAAAGGGATGCCCCAACCTACTGACACTCCCCATTTAGGTATTTGTAAATACTAATAAAATCCCTACTCAGTCTCTTCTTTTCTAAACAGCCCCAGTTCCCACAGCCTTTCCCCGTATGAAAAATGGTGGCCCTGCACCGGACTCTCTCCAGAAGTTCCCTGTCCCTCTTGAGCTGAGGAGCCCAGAACTGGACACAGGACGCCAGATGAGGTCTCACTAGGGCAGAGGAGAGGGGAAGAAGAACCTTCCTTGACCTGCTGGCCACTCTCTTCTTGATGCATCCCAGGATGCCATTGGCCTTCTTGGCCATGAGGGCACATGGCTGGCTCATGGTTCGTTTATTATCAACCAGCACTCCCAGGTCTCTCTCTGCAGAGCTGCTCTCCAGCAGGTCAATCCCCAGCCTGTACTGGTGCACTGGGTTGTTCCTTCCCAGATGCAGGACTCTGCAGTTGCTCTTGTTGAACCTCGTGAGGTTGCTCTCTGCTCAACTCTCTTGACTTTTCTTTAAAACTTAAACTCTTCGAAGACTTGCTTGGATGAATCTCATTGAATAGGATTGTAGATGATAGAGGTGCTCAAGAAAGCTGGTCAGTCTTCAATTGACTTGCAAGCCCAAGATCAGTGTATCTCCACAAGCAGAACATCAGGAAAAGGAGACAAGAGGCCTACATGGATAAACAAAGAGCTACTGGAGTGACTCAAGGAGAAGAACGAACTTTTATGGAAGGTACAAAAAGGGCCTGGTTGCTTGGAAAGAGTATAGGAATGTTTCCAGAGCATGTAGGGATGAAACCAGGAAGGCCAAAGCCCTTTTGGAATTAAACCTGCAAGGGAAGTAAAGGACAAGTAGAGCTTCTTCAGTACATCAGCAGCAAAAGGAAGATTAGGGAAAATGTAAGCTGAAGGAGGAGGGTGTCCTGGTGACAGAAGATGCAGAGAAGGCAGAACTACTGAATGCCTTCTTTGCCTCACTCTTCCCAGCCAAGGCCAGCCCTCAAGAAGCCCAGTCCCTAGAGGACAGTGAGAGAGTCTGTAGAAGACAGTCCTTTAGTGGATGGAGTTAGAGACCTGTTAGGCAAGCTGGACACCCACAAACCCTTGGAGCTCAATAGGATGCACCCACAAGTACTGAGGGAGCTGGCTGATGTGATTGCTAAGACTCTATACATAATTTTTGAATGATTGTGGATCACAGTTGAGGTGCCGGAGGACTGGAGGAAGGCCATTGTGACTCCACTCTTCATAAAGGGCAAGAAGGAGGACCCAGGATACATCCTGGATGCTATCTCTAAACACATGAATAAAAGATGGTTATCAGGGGTATCAACATGGATCCACCAAGGGGAAATCCTGTTTGACCAACCTAATAGCCTGCTATGAGTGCATAACTGGCTGGCAAGATGAGAAGAGAGCAGTGGATGTCACCTACCTTGACTTCAGCAAGGCTTTTGACACTGTCTCCCACAACATCCTCATCAGAAAGCTCAGGCAGTGTGGGTTGGATGAGTGGACACTGAGGTGGAACGAGAGCTGGCTGAATGAGAGAGCCCAGAGGGTGGTGATCAATGGCACAGAATTGAGTTGGAGGCCTGTGGCCAGTGGAGTTCCCCAGAGATGGATTCTGGGGCCAGTCTTGTTCAACATCTTCATCAACGACCTGGCTCAGGGGACAGAGTGTACCCTCAGCAAGTTGGCTGATAACACCAAACTGGGAGGACTGGCTGATTCCCCAGAAGGCTGTGCTGCCATTCAGTGGGATCTCGACCAGCTTGAGAGTTGGGCAGAGAGGAAGCTCATGAGGTTCAACAAGGACAAGTGCAGAGTCCTGCATCTGGGGAGGAACAACCCCCTGCACCAGTACAGGCTGGGAATTGACCTGCTGGACTTTTATCTGTCACACTAATTGCTTTTTTTCCAGGACATGCTGGACACCTTTTTATTTACTAACTTTAGAAGCTTGAATTATCATTTGCCTTTCAAATCTTGCATCACCTCACGTGCCTGAAAATACTATGTGCCCCATGCTCATTTGTAGAGATACTGCAACTCGCTTGTACATTATATATCAAGTTCACAAACAAATCTGGGAAAAACACGAGCTTCTAGTATCACTCCTTGAACAGACATATGAAAAAATGACACTTTGAAGACCAGTGGTGCTGTAACAGCTTTATTTTTTACTTAATATAAGGCAATGAGAATGCCTTTTAATACTTCACATAACAGTTATTAGTAAAGAGATTTTTTTGTTTGCTTTTAAATGAAAATGTCCATTTAAGGATTTAACATAGAAATTTCAGTTGTGAAATCTCTCTAGATTTTTGCAAAGTTAACAGATATTCCAGTGCAAAAATAGATCCCATTACAGATAGCATAAAGTGCTTGGAATGAAGGACCAACTATAATTCAGAAGGGAAGGATAAGCATAAAATGGTGGTTTAACCATGGGGGAAAATACAACAACTCCTTACTGAAATACAAATGTACTACAAAGAAGGATGCAACATGTCAATAGTAATGAAGTTTAAAATAAGTTAACACCTCAGTGCAGTTTCATTCTCAAGAGTGGTTCATGTATTGTATGTGACTCTGAAGTGATTATTCCTCAACACTTGAAAAAGAAAATGAGTGGCTGTCTTGAACTTACTCCATGACAAATCTTCACACAAGAGTTGCATTACACTGTTGAGTACAAAGGGACAGATGAGAGCTGTTTGGTTGGTATCTGTATTTACTGTAACCTTTTGTCACAGACAGCAGACTGTGACACAGTGCACTTGCACAACAGTGACAAGGCAACAGGAATCAATAATCTCTTTTTGATGGGCTAGGGAAAGAGCACTTATGATGTAACTTGTTTCTTGCTGAATGAATCACTTAGATGAGCAGTTACAGAGAGCAAAGCACAGCCCTTTCAGGAACAAATCGGAATCCTCCTAGAACTCATTCTAGTTCTACCTGCACCACTTTGCTGCAGTGCAGAACATTAAGCCCTTCAGTTCAGTGACTTAATGCTGATTTGCAATAGTGATTTTTAGCAGTGTTAAGCCTTCAGTACTTGCTACTTGTTTCAATGATACTGTAATGTACCCGCAGCCTGTTACAGAGAAGGCATGGCTGTAAGCTCAGCTGTTTAGTAAATCTTCTGCACCTGTAAGTCTGGTGTATTCATCACCCTTTAACTCATCCCCATAGGGCGATGATGCCATGAAGGTAATACAAAACCATGTTTTAAGTGAGGTATACCAATCCCCATTATACTCCTTTCTCAATCCCCTTAGCAATGTATTACACAGATTAAAAAAAATAAAATAGTATGAAAAAGGCACTTCAGAGCACATAGTAAGCCCTAACTTTACTCCAAGACAGGACACACAGCAGGGGCTGGGAACCTGTACTAAATATTTAACTGTGTTTTAAAAATGCTGAATTGGTCAGTGTTACCAAGTATTATGCCTGGAAATACATAATCAACCTTCTTTGGGCTCATCCAGCCTCTTGACTGTTTCCTGGGCTGTGCTGGGCATTCACAGAAGAATCAAGCACTAGTGCAGAACCTGTATGGGTATTTAGGGAGAAGGCCTGACATATAGGAATAGACCAGGAACTGCACTCGGGTTCAAACCACATTACTGAACTTATGTCTGAATGTAAAGCAAGACAGAGGGGCCCGCCAGTATGTTCATGAAAGCATGCTCTCTGCCATGACTTGTTCAATGTGAACAAGAATGTGTGGTTCCTGCTATATACTATTCCCTCTAATATTATTCTGGCTTTGTAAAACTTAAAAAAATATTGACTGATGTAACTGTGGCACTACAGTTTTGAGAACATCTTTTTCTTCAAGGGGATTTTTACTGGTTTGTCACATGTGTAATAAGGGTGCATTCTCCACTTAGGGATCACCTAATGACTGAAACTACACTGCACAACAGAAGCAGAAACTTTACACATTAATCTAACGTTATACCAGTTTCCAAACAGGACAGTTTTAGGCCAACAACTTGCAGTAATTGCAGACAGCATCTGATTGTGAGACTCTGGAACATGGTCAGATCACGACATGTAGCTACTGCTGACAGAACAGGCAGAACGAGAGCATAGCACTGCAGGCATCATGTAAAGAAATACTGCGGCTACAAAGATCAACTGAAAGCACTTTTAATCCCTAATTATGCTACCTACCTATTTAAAGTCATAAATAATACTGTTTAAAAAAAAATCTACATCTCATTTCTAGTTTTATCTGGCAAAGCCAGAAATGGCAACATGCTTGTGCTAAGCAATAACTTCAGATGATGGGTACCTTCCTGGGGCAAAGCAGGGGTTAAAGAGCAGATATTACATATCTCAGTGACATCTCATGATTTAGAATTTGCTCTTGGCATTAGCAGCTTGTACAACTACTGAGTTTTGCTGCTGTGGTCCAAACCCTAGGTCTGCTTCTCACCCACTTGCTACTAGCTAGGTGGCCATGCAGCTGCTGCAGTATCTCAAAGGAGCAGGAGAGTACTCAGCTACACAAAAATCTAGTCAGAGTAAGCTGCCAGCTGTGATGCTGGTGGGACAATTCTGTGCATTTGCAGGGTTTGCAGTTCTGCGTTGTCACCGCTCACTGATGGAGACAGATGGATACAATGGCCTGTCTCTTGCCATCCCATCTGCACAGCACTTCTTTGTGGCCCAAGACTCATCACCTACACCAGTCTAGAAAAAAGAGCTGGTCAGGTAAGTTTTCACAGCCTCAGGCTACAACTCCAGTGGTGACTCTTCTTGCCACTGACTGTTGTGGTGCACTCATTGCCAGCAATGGATATAGCACCAGGAAATTCCCACTCCTGACATAAATGTTTTAAGTACTAAAACATGCATGCCTAAAATATCTATAAATAACCACTGGCCATGATTCCTCAATGAACTATTTTTGCAACCCTAGTAAAAACATACTGTACAGGTCAAGATACAGTATGGTTGAAAGCCCGCAGCATCTGGTGGGTGCTTTAACACAGCTTCAGAGTTATACTGTAATGAGCTAAGTGTTCAAGTCTTTCACTTGAGAAACAGTACAAGATGACTCCAGGAGGCACTGCCCTGGTAAAAGGAATTTTGTCTTCATTGCATTGAATTGCATTGCATTGACTGGTTATCAGTAGAGTGTCCAGTTTCTCTTCCTCTAGCTGCTTCTTTGGGAGTATCCTATCCCAGGAAAAAAAAGTTTGCATTCTGCTCATCATTTCATTGCTGACATTGGCTCACACACAACTTTCTTTTACCTTCTCATCTTGCAGGAAGGAATTAAGAATTGCAATGTCTACCACAGTCTGGTTTTTGTGCAATGACAGGTCCTTAGTGTGGTCATCGTCGCTTTGGTCCTTAGCGAAGTTTACAAATACCTACAAGAAAAAATAGCCCATAGAATCACAGAATGGTAGGAGTTGGGAGGGACATCTAAAGATCATGTCACACATCACCCTGGATTTTCATTAATTCACGGCATTTTATACACTGGTCTTGCTGAACTAGTCTTGGGGCTCAGTATCCTAACTCTGCTGAAATGCCTTGCAAAGAAAGGCCCATGAGGCAGGTGGATTTATTCACACCTCTGCTCAAAGAAGCTGTTGGCAGACAGGCTGCTGCAAACTTACTTGGTCAAGTGTAGTCTGAGAAACGGAGTAGTCTTCTATATGGAGTCTCTTCTTGTTCTGGGAGAGAATACTAAATATTCTGGCCAGGGAGGATGGTGAAGAAGGAAGCTGGTACTGCAGCATGTTCCGATGCTTTTCCTTCAGGACACTTCCAGGGAAGGCATGCCCAAAGAACTCCTCAACAGGCTTCAGGTCTGGGTTTGCCCCTGCAATTCTCACCACTATGGTGTAGCCATCTCCAAACCTATGAACAGGAGGGCCAGCAGAGGAGTTAAGTGCCTTTGAAACACAAGTGCCACTTAAAATCCAGCAGCATGCCTCACAGCCCAAAAAGCAATGGGAATGCTGTGTAAGAAATTAAGTTGAACTATCTCCCCAGAAACACAGACAAACTGTGTGGTGTAAGTGAAGAGAAAGTGGCTACCTGTTCTTGAGATGCTGGACGCTGCCCAGACACCTGAATCGCCCGTTGACCATGATCGCCATTCGGGTGCACAGAGCCTCGCACTCCTCCATGCTGTGGGCAGAGGCAACTTCATCAGCACCACAGGCTGCAGCAGCCAGGGGCAGAGCAGCCACAGAGGGCTGGGCCCAGCACACAGTCCCCCTCCAGACAAAAGCCAGGACATAGCACAGTCAAGCTCCTACTTGCCTGTGAGATGTCAGCACCACTGATCTGCCCTCTTTGATTACACTCAGGGCACAGTTCCACAGGAAGCGACGTGCTTTAGGATCCATCCCTGTTGTTGGTTCATCCTGCAACGTACATACAAAAAACAGGTTGTCCTGCTACACATTCTACTGACAAACACCTTATCTTTGAAGTGACCCATCTGTTCTGCTCACACATACTGAAAATGTTGAAAATACGCAAGTTTGATTCACTTTTCCAAAATGTGAAAATAATGTACGCTCCAACTTTTGAACTAGCAAATATCTTTTTCAGAATTGAGAAGTAGTGCTTATTCTGCAATTACAACATGCTGAAATAACCAGTTCTAAACCAAATTAAAGACGACTAGCTTGTTTAAATAGAGCACTAGACTATTTTCTCCTGTGCTATGAACTTTAGTAATCCTAAAACTTGTCCTCAATTTTAACCCAAAGAATGCCAACATATTTATTTCCAATTTTCATTAAATTATTAAAAACATGGGTCTGATTCTCCTTCATGGTAAGAACTGCTTGTGCCCAACAGGAAAGCTAGGGGTTTTTTTGTAGGTATAGAAACCTTTTCAGCAGTACTATGGTTATGAAGATGTTACAAACCTGGCAGTTTGGCACTGTGTTTGAGATCCCACATATTCATCATTTCTCAGAAAGAGAAGCCTGGAGGCACATAATAGCTTGCACTCAAATTTCAATAGGGAATCTTTATTTCCATGTGTTCTTTACTCATGTTTAAGTGAGTAATGATGTATTTAGATGGCTGTGAAATATCTAGTCTTCACTTGAACAGATTTTTCTGTTTCCCAAGGAATAAAAACGTTGATGAGTGGAGGCTGCGGACTCACCAGAAACACCACAGGTGGCCCTCCGATGAGGGCGATGGCTGTGGAGAGCTTGCGCCTGTTCCCTCCACTGTAGTTCCCAGCATATTTTTCTCCATATTTCACGAGGCCCAGTTTCCGAATTGCCCACTCGCCAACCTGCATGAGACAGCATGCCACCACTTTGAGCTGAGCACAGCTACATCTAAGCAAGGAGGCTCTCCTTAGGAGCTTTGGCTTTAAGGATGCTTTTTTTTTTTGAAGGGCCACCCATCTGAGGATTTTGTGCGGTGTGAGTGTGGGTTTTGAAACACTCCTTCACCTCCAACCTGGATATACGCAGTGCTGTCCCTGGGAGGCCAGAAAATCAAATGGCTGCAGCTTACTGGCCAGGGAGTACGGGCTCAACATCAGTTAAGCCCTGTTAACCACCAGCAGCGTGCTCTAGGCAGCACTGTCTTTAGCTGTGGGCTTGCAGCAACAACACCATCACGGCTGACAGGCAGCAACTCCATTGTGGTGCATGTTTGCCCTTCAGACAGGTGCACAGGATCTCATTTGTTATTCAGTAGTGTTATCATTGCTGCTGATGAGCAGGAATTATTGTCCTGGAGACTAAAATGTGTTGGGAAGAACTAAGGTTTGGCTAGTGCTTCACTGTACCTAGAGTTGGGTTTCTTTTTTTATATGAAGCTGGTGGGAACATTACACAGAGGAACTCACCAGCATCCTTCAAAGGAGCTTAGGAGGTTTCTCTACTTCTCAAAGGCTGATTCAAGCTACTCAAACATACCCTAGGCACCCGATCTGTCCCTATCCAAAGCAGTAGGTACAGATGTCATCTTCCTACCTACTGCAAGTTCCTGTTCTGCATGACACAGTGAAAACTGCTGTTAACTCAAGGAATCAGCACTAAAAAGGCTGCTCTATGATATTGGCAGCTGCCATTAATTGCCTGAAGACTCTTACATGAGTCCAACCCCATGCCCAAGTGCTGAAATGACAGCACTTGAATTATGCTGCATGATCAATTGGAAAGATGTACCAGCCAGTGTGAGGGTTCTGCTACACTGCTTGCTTCCTGGGGCTTTGAAGAATTAACTCCCAATAGTAGGTGAGGTTCTGCATGACCTGCAGCTCCACAGCCCGTCAACTCGTAAATGGAAGTCATTCAGCAGAGAAGCACATTCGCTATGAGAATGCAGGACCCAAACTATCTGCCCTTCCATTTGGCACACTTTTCTAGGCAGCACCAAAAAAACACAGCAACTATGGTTTGCCCTGGAAGGAAAAGGGGGGCAGATTTCACCATGCAGTATCTTCAGCAGCTTCACATCACGGTATTGCAAATGTTGCAGGGAAGGTACACGCACGCAGGAACGGCTGGTCCCTGGGGTAGGTCCTGTGGTGCTTTGCTTACCTTGCAGACTTCCTTCTCTGGAACACCTCTCAGAAGCGCAAAGAACTCCAAGTGCTCTCTCCCTGTCAGCAGCTCATTAATAGCATCAAACTGTGGGCAGTAGCCCATGTTCTGATGGACTTCTTGGATGTTGGACAAGATACTGTAAAAGAAAAAGCTCTCTGTTAGGACTTCCCAAGTACACGCTCCTATTTTAACTTGTTAAAAGGAGGAAAGCCAAACACTGTTTCAGAGTCACTAAACTCACAAAAATACAAGATCCTAGAAGCCTATCTTGGACATCTTTTTTTCTTTCTCCCTGTCCCTCCCTCCTTTTTTTATATATGACATTTGAACATGAAAGGGCAGGTATTCAGAAGCGATCATGAGACTAAACCAATTTTTGCAAGCCACTGAAGGACTTTCACAGACTTGACAAAGGGCTGATAAGAGATGACAGGAGTCAAAAAAGGGAAAACTGGGGCAGGCTTTAGATGTGCTGGAAGTAGAACAAAGGCTGTGAAAGCTGGAGGAAAAGACAGCAAAGGATCTGCTTTGACACCAAGTAGAAGAAAGATGCATAGTCTTTCACCTGTATCCTTTGAGGAAAGCTTCTCCTCCTGTCACATCTGTATCACCAGTTAGCATCTTAAAAGTGGATGACTTGCCAGCACCATTTACTCCCAGGAGTCCAAAGCACTGGGGATACAAAAGAGCAGATGAGCATAGTGTGTTTGAGAGTAAGATTCAGCTGTATAATTTTCAGCACTGAGAAGAAGGGAAGGAGCAAACTTGACCATTAGGACAGCTGGAGGGAGTTTTCAGTACGTTTTCAGAAAATGAACCCAACTTCCAGACTTTCATGTTAAGTATAAATCTTCAGGCTGGGAAAATGAACAAACTGTGGTGTCTTCTTGGTGCAGTGCCACCACAGCATATCTGTGCCAGACCTTGCAGGGTACTAGAGCTTAGCCTCTGGTCCCAGACACTTGAGAATCCAATATCCTCTTCAAAGGCAGAGACACAGAAACAGAAACTGCTTCAACTTCCAGGCAATTTCCTTTGATGTAATTTGAACATCATCTGTTTCTGATCTAACCTTACCCTTTGCTGTCTGTGCTCTTAAATACTGCAGTAATAGCAAAGCAATGAATTTGACAGATAAGCTTACCTCTCCAGGGGGAATTCCAACACAGATCCTATCAACTGCTGGCTTCCGCTTCATTCTGTAAATCTGAAACCACAAAAAAAAGGAATGAAAAGGACAATGTAAAAGAACTGTAAGTAGAGCCATACATATTCAACACTCCAAACATGCCCTGGATTTGACCCCACTAAATTCCTCTGTATGAGGCTTCTGGTGAGCTGCATGGGTTTGTGTCAACAAACCCAAGGAATGCAGAACTCTTCTGTCACCTTGGTTAGCTCCTTGATTTCCAAGATGTCACTCTGTCCCCCTCCACTAGTTATCCTCTGTCTCTCTCTGGTTACATCCTCATCTTCATCATTCAGAGGAGGCAGCTTGGCGTAAACAGGCCTAGAGAGAGCAACACGATAAAGCCTTTAGCAGAAGACAACTTCACCTGCCTGCAAAGGTGAAGCAGAGCAAAAAAACCTACCTAGGTTTGATGAAGAATCTGTACTGGATGAGCACTGTGATGAGAAAGAAGACAACACCCTCTACTGCCATGGCAAAAAGATTCCTTCCCACCAGGTCCCATGACAGAGGGGACACAAAACGATTCTCTCCTGCCAAAATAAGATGAAGAGCATAGTCACTGTTCCAGAGCAATGGGAGCAGGCCATGGTTTCCTCCTGCAGAGCTCACAAAGTTGGGCTCTGCAGCAACCAGAGGGTAGCCAGTGAAAAGAAACAGCAGACCACACAAGGGGCCAGTTGTGGCTGCAAGCACATTTCTTACTGCAGCAATGTTGTGACCCAGAGAATTCAGTCTGCCAAAGAAGGGCTGTCACACCTTCAGAAAAGGTTAGTGAAGCACAGAAATACTGTGACTTCTGCATCCCAGAAAGAAAAATAACCACACAGCTTTACAGAATCTCAGCCACTACTTTCACTTGGCCTAATGATCCTTGCCATACAGTTGAGTTGGCTATACTTTTTTTTTACTTAATGCCCTTAACAACTCAAAAACTCTGGGGATCTATTGTCAGGCTCCCTTGGGTTTTTAAAACATCCTAAGGAGGACACCTGCCAACTTTGATCAGATTTGTGCTGCAAATTGTGCACTTTCAGTTCCTGAAAAGTCAGGAGCAAAGGGTGGTCATCTGGAGTGGACTTGAGCTCTCCTCATTCAGTTCAGGCCACCGTCCCTGTGATACACAATTTCACTTACCAAACCTCTCCAGAGCATCGGCCATGGCTTGGTTTTTGACCATGTCAATGAGTCCCCGCCCCAAGCAGAAGTGGGGGAAGATGAGGAAGACAGACTTCAGGATATCATTAATGTTGTTCAGATTCTGTCAAGACAAAACCAAGTGTCAGTGAGACAGCTGACTGGAAAGCAGCCACCACCTGCCCAGTATGATCCACGTTGTGATCGACCCCTCCCTCCCCTGACACGACTCCACAAAAATCCAAGGGTGAGATATACTCTCCCAAGAGCCAGTGCCGTGGACAGAGTTGCTATGTTGCTCAGGATGCTATTAATACAACCAAACCACACCAAAAGAGAGATTCCAACAAATGCTCACAGTCTAAAAGGCAGTGTCTGCAAATAACAATGTGCAGAAAGGCTACAGGCTGACAAGACAGGAAAGTTGTGCTTGGACAGACTAGTTATTTCCAGTGGCTGTGTGTAGCCCCTCGTTATCCCACCTTGAAGGTTCTAACCCTTTTCCTTTGTTTTCTTCTGGTTGGCTTAGCCCTTGGGTTAAGCAGCCTGAGGAGAGGTTCCTGTTCTGCCAGCCAATTATCTTCAAGCGTGTATATGTTTACTGAGCTGAAACAGGCCCAGGAACAAATGGGACCATCATCCAGCACTGCCTCCTTATGCCCACAGGCAGAGGTACAGTCAACAGGTAACTAAGTCCCACAGGGTCTCCTTCGAACTCCACTCACGAGGATCCCTTCACACCAGTGCGAGTCATATGAGGCTTGCTAAGATGTCTTGTGTTGAATGCAGGCATGAGAGGAACTAGCATGTTCTCCTGTAGGCATCAGGCTTTGGAACTGAGGTGTGGGTGTTCCAAATACAGTTAAGAGAGGTACCTACCACAGCAGGCAACACTGAGGGCATCTAAACATTTGAGTGCTTGAAATGGCCTGGTGTACACAAGCTTCCCCTTGCTAAGAATCCAGGAAACTCCACGTCAACATAAGAAATTTTTTTTTTTTTTTTTTTTTTTTTTTACCCTATGGGTGACTGAGAAGTGCAAGAGAGACTGTGGAGTCTTCATCCCTGGAAATGTTTGAAATCTGATGGCCCTGAGCCATCAATCTACTCTACCTGATCCTGATGAGAAGTTGGCCTCTAACCCATTTCCATCAGAACCTGTGTTTAAATCACTGCAGTAGGTCATTGGTACAGGCTGAGGCCTCCTAAAGGCAATGTGGCACAGACATGGAACCAGATCATAACAATACAAGACAGTGAGAAGCTTCTGGGGGAACGTACATTGTTGGTGAAGAGCTCCAGGACAAAAGTGGCCACACTACCATTGATGCCAATAAAGAGGTTCACGCTGGTTAGCACGACATATGCTGTACTGGGGATTTTGAACACGAAGGAAGCTGGATACATGAGAGGGGTGATGGACCACCTGGCAAGAGGAAAGGCAACAACATCAGCTAAGACCTTCTAAGCCTAAGATCCTTCCCAGTCATCCTTCTGATGAGAAAGCTCTTACCCATAGAGAAACAGAAGGAGAGCCAGTACGGGCAAGTTGGATGATGATACATAGGACTTTTGCTGGAAGCAGATGAAGATGATGATGACTAATGTGGCTGGAACAATGTAGTTGCACTGGAAGGTGAAAAATATGGCTTTAGATTGGTTTTCTGATGACAAAAGGAAAAAATGAAAGGTGTCTTTCTGCTCTGAAACAATGGTTTTCAACATTCTTCAGTGTTCCCAAAGCTGTTTCCAATGGGAGGCTCTTAGGAATGTCACATATGTGAACTACAATGTAGTACACATACATTTACATTTCTCAGTCCCTCTAGAAGCTGTCAGTAGTCTCTCCGAAGTACTGGACACCACTGGTTGAAAAAATTTGCTTTGAACAGAGCAGAACAAGGCTCTATACAAGCAAAGATTTGGGGGCAGGTATTCTAACGTGACATAATAAATGCTGATAACTGAGCTCATGGTTGCCCTTCCATCCTCTGTTCTGTGCTCCTGGTCCCATTGAGGTGAACCACTGCTCCAAAAGAGTAAACACAAAAGTCATAGGCACAGTTGTTAGGCCACTGAATTAACGTGGTGCCCACTAGTCCAAAGAGCACTTTGCATTTCAGTGCAATGGACAGTCTGCAAACACACAATGGAGGACATTTTAGCACGGTCACAAAGCCCTTACCATATCCCAGACAAAGTTGGCCAGCCAGTAGATCACAGGCTTCACACCACTGATGAACTGCAAGTGCTTAGCCTTGCTGACACGTTCCTGGATAAGGAAGACCACAAAGCTGGCAGGAACAAAGGACATGGCAAAGATCACACAGATGGAGACTAGGACATCCACAGAGGTGGTCATCCTGGACACAAAACATAAAAAGAAAGCCAAGAATTTGTATGCTGGTGCTGGCTCCTTTGAGATGAAATGGGGCAGCTCAAGCAGGGCAGAAACCATTCCTCCTTCTATTGTCCTTGTTTTGTAAGGTTAAGGACAACCACATCAGGATGTGTTAACTGCACATTTTTTCCCCATCCATATAACAAAAGGAACATACACAGCTTGCTGGCACCTCAAGGACAGCACCACAACCTGGCGTTCAGACAGACTGCTTTCTGGCTCCTCTCTGACCACCACTTTGTTTCCCACTCAATGCATTTCTTGGGGCTGTTGCTGGTTTGTCTGCTCTTTTGTGTTATTTTGACGTTCAGAAGTATCTGCCACTGTTTTGAGATTTGAAGGATGTATCTCCAGACAGCTTATGAGTCCTGACTCTGGTTGTGGTAGTAGTGGATGAAGTCAATGCCTCAGGGCAGTAAGCCCTGCACATTTCTTTGTGCTCTCCAGGTTGTGACTGAGAGCAAAACTAACAGGATCTGTCAATAGTTCCTAGATACACAGTGGCACCTTAGGACAGAAGAAGGACCACATTCATGGCAAGCTGCCTTTCTGAATATGGTGAGGAACTTCCCCAGTGGCAGAAGGTCTTTAAGATTACACTCACTCTTAGTAACTGTAGCTTCCAGGGACTCAGACAAAGTTTGCACAGTAGCACTGCTCAACAGCAAGTGCTTAACAAATAGCACATGTTGCCACCTCCCCAGACCGCAGAAAAAGGCAGCCAGCACATTACAGCCTAAATGCCACTGGCAACTGAATGTCCACTGGTGAGGCTAGAACCTCCCATGCGGCCTCTTTCCAGTAATCAGCAGCAGATGAGCCCAAAGCCATCCACATTCACACCAGGACTTACAGAGCGACTTCAGAGAGCTGTTGCTTGGTGAGGTTGAGAGGGTGATTGAAGGCAGTGATCCCGTAAGCACTGGGGTTTTTGCCCTGCTGCAGGTTGGCCCGAAGGATGGCATTGTTCATCACATTCAGGAAGGAGGCGATGGCATGCCAGCCCTTGTTGTTGAACCACACCTGTGGGAGACCACATCAGCATCAGACAGGCACTGCATATATCAGCAACCCAACAGGTTCCCAATCCCTGCAAAACATCCCTTAGCCTATCAAGGACATGTAATTTCTTTCTAAATTGCTCTAGCTCAAGAATAGAACATACAGTTCAATCAATAACCACAAGAGGCAGTGGGAAGCTAGCATTGCTCCAGCACTGAACTTTGTCTGGGCCTCAGGCCTAGACTCCAAAGAAGAAAGAGATTTTGGGGAAGCTCACACAAAAATACAAGCTTTGTATGCCTCATTAGCAAATATAGACAACTCTGCTCTGCCTAGTTGTCCAAGATAAACTGCTGAGACTTTGCTAACTAAAAATAACTCCAGATTACCAGAGCTTCAAACAGCAGGTATAGCAGTGAGGATTGGCTAACTTACCTTTACATTGTTCTTTGTATCCAGGCCTTCCATGAAATTTGACAAGCTGTTGAGAAACCGATCTCCAGAACTGCCCTGCAAACAGTGAAGAGAGAGGGTTACTTCCCCTCCAAGAGTATCTTTACTCATGTCCTGGAGTCCAGCAGGGGTCACACTATTCTTTTCACAGCTCTGACAGTTTTCTTTCCATTCTGCAGCCGGCATCCACCAAGCTAGGTGGTAAGAAGGAAGAGGTCAGCAATAGGCCTGTTTCTTTCCCATCAGTAAGCATTAACCAAGGTTGCAGGCAATCCTCAGAGACATTGCAGCCCACACATTGTCTCAGAAGGAAGTGGTGGCCCAAATTCTCTTCTAAGCCAAATCAGACTCAGCACTCGAGGGCTCAACTGAGGTTTTGAAGGAAGTGGCAAACACCTGTTAACTCCTTGAGACAGTCCACTCTGTCATGCTACAAAATACTCAGACATGTCTGTAATCCCCACAGGCCTGCACAGGCCTGGTGTTGGGCAAAACCCACATCAGCAATGTGAGCTGTGTAGCCTCAGCTGAGTTCATGCCCAAACCTTCTGCTGCTTCAATACACTGTCTTGGGAGACCCCATCTCAGAGGCAGTGGGGAGAAGCCACAGGACACAGACACCATACACATGCATCTCACTTTATAGCTTCGAAGTCCTTTTCCAAGTAACACAACTCTAACATTAGTGCATCCTGGGTTCATGGGAGACAGTTACTCACCTGTGCTAGCTCCAAGATTTTCTTCACCTGTTTAATGGCATCGGTGACTTCATGGCTTGGAGGAAGCATGAGGGAACTGCTAGCTCCTAAGGAAAAGCCGCCATACCTGAAAGTTCAGACAGACAGTGATGGTAAGATCTGACTACTAACTGACCTCCAGAAAAAGCCACTCCTCCTCTGTCCCTAGATGTGTCCTCTTCCTCTACTATATCCAAGACAAGTTTCTTCACTCTCACATGAAGGGATTACTTGGATATTCCTACATTGCTGCTTAGCTATGACATCTCCTACTCCTTGTTTCTGGAGTTAAATACCAATCTTATAACTGCTCAGTGTGCTCTTCTGTTTTGCAAATGCAGTTATGTTCTACTGTCAGTGCAGGCAAAGCGGGACATCTCCCTGCTTCCCTCACTCGGAAGAACAGCACCTCCCGGGATGGAATATCACTAGGCTGGTCTTGCAAATCTTCATGCCAATAAGGCAGACATGCTTTCCAGCAACATGCTCTGGAGTTATCCCAGTTTAACCTTAAGCACGCTCCCTCAACATTTGAGGGATATAAACAATCTGAGAGATACCAACAACTGAGTTGAAATACAACAGACTGTGAACTGTGGTGGATCCTGCTTAATACAGAGTTGAAGGGTTAGTGGACAAGCTTGAGAAAAGGTAGTAACATACCTGAACTCATTCACCCAGATCTTATTCTTCAAGCTGTAAAGACAGAAAATAAAGACAATGTATAATACATGCAACAAGAGCAGATATGCATCTACCACTGCTGCAGGCACATGGCCAGGGAAAAGAGAGCAACAGCCTCTCACACCTGGCACATGTGCCACCAATCCTCTTCAGTGTAATCTTGAGGGCTGGTGCCCAGACTTTCCCCTGCTGAGGGGGAAGGAGACAGAGATGCCTACAAGGCTCAGGACAACCCCCTCAGAGCTGCCAGAGTTCACTAATAAAAGCAGAAATATACGTGAGCTGTGGTTCAGGACAGCCTAAGGAGCTGAGTGGGTCTGGCCCGCTGCTGAAGAGCTTGGGTTGCCCAGGCCCCTGTTTGGCTGGTCTGTGCAGCATTCCCCATATAGCATGTAGCATTCGGTAGGGAGAGAAGGGAGAGAGCATGTTACACAGATACCTTTTCCCAATGATCTGCGCGTATGTCTTCACTAAATAGTCTGATATATTGCGTCCTGTCAGGTTCTGGAGAATATCAGCAGTGTCTTGCTCACGCTGGCACCAATGGGGAACACACAGATAAACATCCGTCAGAAAACACAATAACACTATGTGCAGCACTGCACACAAGAATCACAGCCCGACACTCTGCTCTTCCTCATCACAGTACCACAGACCTTTCTCCTACCTGTGGGGGTGGCAGCCCACCTGCACCAGGGGGGCACACAGGCAGCATCTTCTTGATCTTCTCATTGCTGCACTCGCAAGATGGGGAAGGGTTCTCCATGCTCCAGTTGCCTTTCAACATGATTTCCTGGACTGAGTCTGGGACTGATGTGGTGGTCCATTCCATCTGCCCCACAGTGCAAGGAGTGTCTCTGCCCAGGAATAAGTTAGGCAAATCCAGTTTTTAAAACAACTATGGCAGTATTTGCTTACAAGCCTTATAAATAACAGACACCACAGTCCCCAGAAGAGGCAGGCCACTTTTTCCAAGGAGTCTGACCTCACTCAGACAAAAGGCTCAGATCAACAGACCAAGTTCTGCAGGTTCTAACAGATCCCAGCATCACAGAGACTGAGGCTGGCCAACACTGAGCAGCACCCAACACTCCCATCCTCTCACTCACTCTGCAGTATGTGAGTACTTTACTTCAGTCAGTCCCAGCACACACAAAGCATCTAGAGTTCAAGAAGTGCCTGGACAATGCTCTTAGTCATGTGGTTTACTTCTAAAGTACTTCTAAAGAACTACTTTTAAGTAGTTCTGCCAGGAGCTGGGACTCAATGACCCTACAGGTCTCTTCCAACACCAGGTTTTCTCTGATTCTAAGATCATAGCAGACAAACATTTCTGCCTTAGGGGTACCACAATGCTGCTCTTCCCCAGGGCAGCATCAGTGGGCAGCCTCCTCTCCATGCCCCATCAGTGGAGTAACTCAGCTTCTGCATCTGTTTGCAGGATACAATTTACTTTCCACCACTAGTCAGCACATAGGGTTGCCCCACTTCCAGTCATCCAGTGAACATAAGTTGCAGCTCTTCCAGGCTAAAGACACACAATCCCAGAATCTGTACTTTCTGCACTCACAGCCTGTATCTTCACTGATTTACCCAAGGCCATGCAGCAAGTCAGTGGCAGAGCTAGGAAACAACACCAATGCTGTCTGTCTCTCCACTCTTTCTGCTGGCATTTGCAGAGGTGCTAAGGTAGATTTCCATTGCAGCTAGAAATAGGTGATTGTGGAATGTGAATAGCTACAATTAGTGACATACAGCAACATGACTAGGTCCTTGCCCTTGCTCAGGACCAAACAGCAATGTGAGGGACTATCTCCTTTCCATCTCTGTCAGTAAGGACTTCCACTCAAGTCTCACTTTCACTTGCCACGCTGAGGGCTGGTAACTTTCCAAAGGGTCCTGAGCAGAAAAACTGAATGCAATTGAAACTCCTCTGGCTTAAGTCCTACTCTGGCCATGCATGACGACTATTCCCTAAAGCCAGCTAAATCTACCAGGTGACCAGAAGCTGGGGTTGGATTTCCTCTCCCTAGTCCAGAGTTCTACTTACAGGATGGAGTATCCCTGCATACAGCGTGTCCCAAAACCAGGCTTATTGAGAAGGGCATCCAAAAGCACCTGAGTGCCTGCATCTTCTGGAGCATCATTGCTATGGACACAGCAGAGAAACATTATCAGTTCACTGGGTAAGAGGCACGCAGCAAAAGTAGCAACAGAGCAAGACTGAGAGCAGTGAAAGAGCTTAGGAAAAGGTGGAGATTCATCTCCAAAGAACACTTAATCTAGGAGCATACACAGACTCCTGGTCTTTGTGCATAGCATTAAGTAGTCACAGCACCACTCAGAAATGGATATATATGGCCTTGCCAGTAGTGAGAGTCGTCATAGAAATGTCCAAAAAGAAAATACCAGGACTCTATTAAAATATAATTCTGAGCTAAACACAGAAAGCAAATCTAAACAACCTGGTAAGCAACTTGGTAACTCACATTTGCAGAGAAAAACAGAGTTGTTAGGTTTAGCATCATTTCTAGGCCACAAAAAACCCATACCTGATGAAAGTGTACTGCTCATCATACATCCAGGGCTGTAACTCCAGGCTGGGATACTTCCCAAAGGGAGGAACAATCAAGCTGAACATGAGAGCAATACATACAAAAACAGCTGGTAGCACAATCTGAAATGGCAAGGAAAGAGCAAGTCTTTTTTAAAGTCACTGTTCCCAGAGGCAACAGGAGTTAGATATCAATCACTTAACAGATAAAAACTTTTTTGAAGTTCCCCAGGAAGATCCTTCCTATTTACACCAAGGCATTTCTAGACATGAATATAAGATCTATCCTGGCATTCAGTCAAGACACTCACTTGGGATGCAGAGGATTCAACCTGTAAGTGCTGCTCTCAAGGCCAAATTTGGATTTGAACCTCAGCTGCACCACTGCTGTGCAGGCATACTGTAACCACTTGGTTATCACGTAACTCCTTTCACTTGCACAGGGCATATTTTGCTCAGATATGCAGACCTGTTTTGGTGATCTGATTCCTTTGAGGTTTTCTGCCCACGTTCATCTCTGAATGCAATGCACAGTCCAGAGCTTTCTCTGCTGAGGGATCATATCATGCTGGGTGCTCTCACCTGAGCAAAGAAACCCTTCCGACTTCTCTTGGCAATAAGCAGTCTCTTCCACAACAGAGCCATGAACTGCTGCTGGGTGAGCTTCCAGCCCTTCATCTGGTAGGAGCCTTTCCCATCCATGCCACTGAGAACGTCTGTCTCTCTGGATTCTGCTAGCAAGAAGAAATGACCCTCATTCAAAAGCTCTATGTAGAGATGCTGGAAACACAAGGTGACAGCTGGAGTAGTTACCCTTACTCCTCAAAATAAGAGGCAGCAGTGAACAGAAATAGCAATAGAAATTCACATGAACACACTTTCACCCTTATGTCTCTGGTCTTGACGGGAGAACTGAGTAGGCTGTGGATACTGCATTGACCACTATTCCTAAAGATAAATCACCACTCCTTTGGCAGCCTCAGCCTTATGACATGCAGTATTTGTAATATGAAAGAGAGTCTGCAAAAAGAAAGCAGGTCTGAGCCCCAGTAATACCTGGATCTATGTCTGAATCATTAGGATCAAACGCATCATCTTCTGTAAATGGACGAAGGCAGCTCTGTCTGTCTCCAAACACACGTCTGTTCCTTCTGGCTGGCAATGTCCCATCTTAAAATAACGCAGTTATGATTAGCTGAACTGATCTCCAGTTAGCCCCAGAAAAAAACAAAAGCAGAATAATTTTCCTTTTACTTGTCTTTCATTTGCAAACTGAGACACTGATCTAGAACAACCCCAGTGCAGGTAAAACTACACCCAAGGCTGCCACCCTGTCACATGTTTTATGCACCATTTTTTTGTGTGCTGTCCTAGAAGTTTCTGTCAGTGCACTGCACACTTTTTTCATTCAGCCATGGAAATGGAAGATTGCTCTCACCATAGGAAAATTCTCACCTCACGTGGATATGACTCCAAGTGCAGTTTGCTAGCACTAAATCATAAGGAAATGCTGGCACAAGCATTTAGTGCTGTGAGCTGCTCACAGTGTCTTTTGGTCCCTACTTGTCATCTGATCCTGTCAAGAGATCTTTCTGTTCTTCTGAGTAGACATAAATGTCAGTCAAGTAACTCACAATACACTCAAACACCAGAAACTCACTACTATTATGAAATAAGGATGCTACCACTGAGTCAACAGAGGCAAAGCATGCATTAATTTTACTAAGCACGGCTATTTTTGGTCATTAAGAATACCACTACAGAGTTCCACTTCAGTCTAAAACAGTGCCTTGTCTCACTTTGTCATGTGTCACTGTATGACTGAATATGCTGCCACACAAAAAAGTCACCTGCCTGCCCAACACTGGTGAGACCAGGAATGCTCATCTCAGATACTCACTAGACTCTTCATATTGCCTTGGGAGTTAAGTCCTGCACTGTGATTTTACTCCTGAAATACTGAGGCTCAGCCAGCCTTGTGCTTAAATAGCACAAATGCCACATGAAAGTCCACTCTTCCTGAAGTTCCCTTCAACACTGTAGGAGACAATTGCACCCACCTGAGGTTTCTGCATCCACACCACTATCATCAGCCACTTTCAGGAAGATCTGAAAAGCAGTAAGTGCCCATAAAAATTAGGAGAGGAAAGATATTGCGGGGACTGCTTCAGGAGATGCCTTGAGAGAGAACAAGACTGACAGATGTGGCTTGAGAAGAGAGGGTACAGAGTTTAGTCCCTGTGTGATGGGTTTTGTGGCTTCTCTCCTCCTTCTAGGAGGCAGCCTGTACCCACAGATCAGACATTTTCTGTTTCCAATGTCAGTTTGTAGTACATCTCAAACAAGTTCTCAGGTAACGACCTAGTTACTAAATTTGAGGAATTCCATCTTCCTCATTATCTGACAGTGCTGACATTCCTGTTCCTGCTTGAACAGGCACCTTTGTGGAGCCTTGTTCTACAGACTCTCTTAAGCCAGAAAAGAATCCACTCTTTTCAAACTGCAGATAGCAGCTAAGGTTTTCACAGCTGCAGGAGGACCTAGAGGGCAAGCTCCAAAAGCAGTGGCAGCACCACCACTTCAGTTTCCTTGGAGTTTTTTAAAAAAAAACAAACCCAATCATAAACAGAGGATAAAGTGTATGACATTTCTGTGGTAACAGGAGACACTTGTCAGAACATAGCCACAGGGAACAAACCCTAAAAACATTCCTGATGAGGCCACAGGTCTAAGTAGTTTCTGTAAAGTATGGTCTCCAGTACTGAAATGTATGTTTTCTTCTCAGTGCAGCACAAAGCATCCCTAAAATACCACAGAGGTGTTTACACAGTCATTAGAAGCAAAGTTGGAGGCCAGCTTTTACATGGCATCTCAGCAAAGTGCAACTGAGTACAAAGGACATGCCTATGCTTGCCTCTACTACATTTCAGTTTTTAACGCATGCTTCTGCAAACACACGCTGAAACAGGGCAGAAGACAATCCATTCTGGAGAGGAACACAAAGCTATCTGTTACACAAGAAATGCTTACATGGAGAGATGGGATTCCATCTTGCCCTTATTTCTGCTGTGATTCATTTTGCCTACTTTAAGCCAAAAGAGAAGCTTCATCTCACTCACCTCCTCCAGTGTGGTTTCAGAGATGCCATAGCTGGAAATGCCAAGATCAGAGAGACGGTCATCAATCTCATGGAACAGCTCTACGAAAGCTCCCTCTTTAGCAGCCTTGTATGGCAAGACATAGGTTAATTCATGGCCAATGTCCTCCACTAGTCTGGCCTCTGAAACATGTTTTGTAATGAGATTTGAAATTGCAGAGACATCTAGAAGAAAAGGAAAAGATGATGTTGATCTTGTTATTGCTCATTACATGGAAAGAAGAGCTTAGTCTGGAAAACCTTGCTGTAAGGAAAGGAGGGAAAATGAGACATCCCTGGAAAAAAATTCATTTCTACGGGAAGTCTGTTCTCATCAAAACCTGCACAACAGCCTGGCCCCAATCCTGGCTATTCTTTTTATTTGCAGATTCTGGGAGAGCTTTTACTGGCATGTAAAATCCTACAAGCCATTGACATACAGTTTGCTAGCAAATGTTACATATTGCTAACAGTCTTAGCAATTACATAATCCCTAGTTATTAAATCTCAGTACAGCTTGAACTCAAAATGGCTCAATAAAAAAAATGTTCCAATATTTATGGATTTTAAAATACCACCTCTGTGAATTTAATAACTATCTGAAGACTGTAGCTACACAGTCCTGCTACACAGGAGCACAAGGTTAAGGCAATTATTGGAGGCAGAGCAGTACTAGTAACTGAATCTTAATTCTTATCCCAAGCCTTACCTATCATCAGTGTGTCACTTTCATGGTCACTGCCAAGGCCAGCGTCAGAGCTGCTCTGGGAGACACTGTCATCCTAGTCACAAAAGAGAAGATAATCATTGTTTCCTGCTGTTTAATCAAAAAAGGGTCCACTAGATGCTATGTGCTAGGTAACTCCAACAAGATGCTGCAACATGCTGGATACTCCACAAAGAAGTCAGAAAGTAATGGTGACATACCAATGGCAGAGCTAAAACAGAAGGGGTCACGGTTATAGATATGAGTGTTACAAAAGTGTGCAATTCATCTATTCTGTACCTCTCTGATCAGCTTTGGACTACTGGCATTGAAAAAAACTGTATGGAGATATACACATGCAACAATTTAAATGAATATGATCTGGCATAGTACCTACAAAACCAAGAAACTCTTCTTTGATTTCTCTTTGAGACACACTGCCATGTAAAATCTTAGCTGCTGTTTCTCATAAGCTTAAGATGCAATGAAGCAAGAACAAGAAATGAGCAGGAAGGGTCAGCTGTACCTTTTTCAGATAGGACACTGTGCTGCTGCTGTTTCGGCAGGAACTCAAAGAGGAATCCACATCCTTCTTGACCAGGGTCAGATAATAGCCTGTTCCCAGTTGGTTCTTCAAGAAGAGAGAAGAGCCAACACAGCAGAGCTTGCCATGGGAGATGATGGCAATCCGGTCCCCCAGAATGTCTGCCTCATCCATGTGGTGGGTGGAGAGAATGATAGTGCGACCTTGAAGAAAGCAGGGGAAGACACCACTGGTAAGTCAATCATACTCATGTTTCCAAGCCAAAGCCACAGCCACAATCATCTGGATCTTGCCATGAAGCTGGGTGGGAGGTTGATGCCACAAGTCCATGTTCCTTTGAACAAGGCTTGCAGCATGAAAAAGATTCACATGGGTTTTCTCTCCACACTCTCTGCAGGGCCTTGTCAAGCTCAGCAAAGACAGGTTAATTTTGTGCAAGCAAGGTTGGTTTCACAGAGAACGAGATGCTGCTGCACACCCAGGGAGAATTTCCAGTTTTAACTGCCCTCAGAAGCCAGTGAGGAACATTTTTCATGAGCTATGACATGAATAGGATGAAAAAGGAAGACAGATGAAAGATGATAGTTGTCCCACGTGTTCTTTGTTCCTCCCTCAGTGCAGGCAACAAAAGATTTGCAAAGAAAAGACACATTGCTATTGTGAGAACAGTTGTTAATCACATCAGTTTTCTTTTGCTTTCCATGACATGTTCATTAGGAGAAAAAGACCATATACCTTGCCGATACTTCAGGAGCAATTCCCAAATCCCTCTGCGAGAATAAGGATCCACTCCAGCTGTCGGCTCATCCAGAATGACAACTTTAGAGCCACCAACAAAGGCTAAAGCAACTGAGAGCTTCCTCTGCATGCCACCTGACGGTCACATGAAGAAAGAAGTGATTAGACTGATGCAGAGATGAGGGGAATAAGAATAGCTGCAGCACAGTGGATAATGAACTCTCCAAGAAAAAGTAGATTTGCGTACTAAGAAGATCAAGCACTGTCACTGTTTCAGGATAATGTAGCTGGCT
The DNA here is from genome assembly GCF_028858725.1 of Colius striatus. Taxonomy (NCBI): domain Eukaryota; kingdom Metazoa; phylum Chordata; class Aves; order Coliiformes; family Coliidae; genus Colius; species Colius striatus. Next base: position 35,514,721 of record NC_084790.1, read on the forward strand.
GGTCCTCCCTGAGTGGACTCCAACTCTCTTCCCACTGCAGTTCACCATACCTTGCAAGCCCTTCCATAGGCAACTCTAAACATCTGACAGTAGCAAGTCACCAGCTTGGAGGCCTAACCGTATTTGAAGATCTGGAGCACAGGTTCGCAGAGCCTGAGCAGCAGAATTAAGTCCCTGAGAGCTAACAGAAATAAGTCCCTGAGAGCCATCTCTCCTGCTGAAGAGTCCCAGAGGCAGCAGTAAGAAATTATTTTACACACTTCAAATTAAAGCCAACCTGCAACCATCTGTTCTCCCTTCCCAAGGCCAAATGTACAGTTTGTGCTGATAGTTGAGTCAGAGGCAAAGGAGACTCAGTCCTTCAACTATCTGGTGCCAAGTGATACAGGAATTCTGCCACTCCTGAACAAACGGGAGGAAACACCAGGATGCCAACTGAAGAAGCAGAAATTGGCCTAAGAAATGTACACACAGTTCACAAAGAGGAACAGACTTGGAGATCATGATCTCAGCCACTCTCACCTAAACTTGTAAAACGCAGACATACTAGTAAGCATTTGGAGAACACATCTCACATAGCTGGACTATGTAGTGCTGGAAACAGTAGGAAGTACACAAACAAAGCAAGTGACCTGTTACAACCACTAGATAGTGTAAAATTGTGTAAGATTGTTAAGTTTGGTAAGATACACTGATTAGGTACTTAATAAATAACTGATTCCCTTAAGTGTTTACTTGTGTGGTAGTCTCTATTTAATTGGAGGGTTCAAGCAATGTCCATAATGTAGCCTCTGTGAAAACCCAGGAGAGTCTTTCTGGGGCTAAGGAAGCAGATGAAAAATGTAAAAGCAGATTAACCTACCAGAGAGTTTGCTTGTCCTGGCTTTCAGTTTGTGAGGCAAACCAACATCCACTGCCATCTGCTCCATCTCCTCTTTCACTTTGTTTTCTGATAGCCCTTTGAGACGAGCATAGAACCAGATGTGCTCCTCGACAGTCAACCTAAGGAAGAGAAGCAGGCTCAGGGCACAGCTAAAAGCACCATGCTGCGATTCATCCCTTGCATTAGTGTTACAGTAGGCATGTTTGTTTGCTCAGGAAAAAATCTTCTAAGGCGGAAGTTTCAGGATGTAGCAACAGACTCTGTGTGCTCAGCTTGGGCCTGATTTCAGGGTCTGGCTATTCAGCACCAATGCTTCCTTTCAGGGTGCTTGACAGGGTGCTTTGACTCAAACAACCCAAATCACTATGCACAGGGGAAAACATTTGGCTTAGTAAAGTTTAATGGATTAGACTTCTTTAAAGATGAAAGTATAGACTCTTGCTAATAATTCACAGGCACATAAGACACATGCTAATACAAGAATGTCCATGTCTCAACCTCGCAACACCCCACTGCTTCGCACCATGCACCCAGATAAAGACAGGACTGTCCTAGCTGAAAGCACAGGTCTGTCTCCTGAAGAACCCAAATGTCTGTTGGATAACACCAGCTATGCATTTCACAGATGATACTCACAAGTCAAACAGCACATTGTGTTGTGGACAGACACCTAGGTTCTGCCTAATAGTGCTGAGCTCAGAGCGGATATCTTTGCCCAGGATGAAGGCTGTACCCGAGGTTGGGGGGAACAGGCCCGTCAAGATAGACCTGAAGGACAAATACAACAGGTAAGCAATTTCCACCACTAGAAACAGCTGCTGCATTCACCAGGATAGATGAATTAAACCCTCAGTGGAAGCCCTCGGGAACTCCCACATCATCAGTCTGAGAAACACCTCACTAACAGATTGAAAAAAGGCCATCTCCAATGCTTTTATCAGCGATCAAAGCATATCCATGTGACTCTGCCTGCAGGATTTTTTTTTTTCCTCCAAAAGGTTCTTGTCCTTTTAGGCCCAATGAATTTGCTTACACCAGTAAATCAGAAACGCAAACATGATTATTGAAAAATGCTGCCAGTAGATTCATTTGGCACAGCCTTAACCTGAACTACCTCCAGTTTCAGTCCCATCCCCTGTATCTGTGCATCTTCTGAGGCAGCTGCACAACTAGGGTAGATCAGCAGAGTTCCACTGAAACCAGTAGAGCACTCCAGTCTGCACATTGCAGTTATACAGCCACTTCTGCCACATTGATAGGAACTGCAGCATTCAGAGTTGCTTTTCCCACTGTCTTAAAAACTTGATTTTTCTCTTACATAGTAGTAGTTTTCCCTGCTCCATTATGTCCCAGAAAGGAGGTGATTTGTCCTTCATAGAAGTTCAGTGTAAGTCCATCTACAGCAATTTTCTTGCCATCACGATAAACCTTGACCAAGTTCTGTATGGAAACACCAAGGCTCAGATGCATAGGCTCTTCCTCCTTGCAGACTGGAAGAAAACAAGGGCAAAACAGGGAAAGACACACTAAGTATCACCATGTGGGAGTTCTAACAAATGCCACATTCCTTCAAGTCTGTGGAGATCCAAGGAGAAACGAGCTGTATGAAGAACTGACCACATTTCTTCCCCAGGGACAGAAAGTTGATTTTAGCTCTTTTCTCCTGAATCACTAGGGTCATCAAAAATGGGAGGAATTCTCAACTCCATGAGTCTGGAGTATCCACCTGCACTCAAGTGGGTAAAATATTTTCATTTATCTGGATGCACGTACCTGTTCGGCATATCCAAACTCTGCTAACAAAGACATTATCAATTTCATAACCATACCAGTTCTGCTGTCCTTGGACTCTCCTTTCAAAAAGGCAGATCACAACACTTCACTGCAGAAAGGCTTTGTGTTCAGCACTTACCTTCTGAAGGCCCCTTCTGGTCAGGATGAGAGTGCTGCCTGTCCTGTGGTTTCTCGCCAAACCAATAGGACTTTGTGAAAGGAAAGTACCACGGCCTGGGAATCCCATACTGGCCTAAGGAGAAAAACATTACGTGAGTCAGATAACATCTGTCTCTTTTCTTATATTAGTGTTCAGGATGAGAAGGGAATTACCCTGCCCTCAGTAAGCCTCCTAGTCAGAGAGGACTAAGAAAAGATCCCTCTTGATGAAGGTACCGCCAGACTTTGGGAGTAAGAGACACCTCTTTCCCCAAACTTGACCATAAGGTTAAGAGCCTTGTGCTGAAATGTGCTAAGCAGTCACATGTGGCATTGACACTCTCAAATCCTACCCTGCAGCAGGGTCTGCAGACTTCAAAGTTCAGAGAAGGGAACAACTGAAGTGCAGCAAAGCTTCTGGGACTCAGAAGCTCAGCTACTGCCACAACAGGGCAGTCTCTGTGCTGGGCAACAGTCACTGCTAATAGTAGCAACAGTTTTACTGTGATGATCTGTGGTTTTCTTCCACAACTGTTCTGCAGGTCTACTTAATAATGGGCCCAACTTCCACCTTGGTAAATGAATATGGTAAAAATAATCTTTTTGAAAGGGTGAAGACATGATCCTCCCTCAGAAGCAGACCTCACCTGGGAAAACGGACTCGATGTACCAGGTCATGACCCCATATAGGAAGGTGTCAAACAACATCATAACAGCAGATGTGGTGATGCTAAAGCCATCTTCTTCTAATGGGCTTTCAAAGAAGTTGTCCCACTGAACACCAACTCCCTGCTCCTCAAACAGCGCAAAGTACTCACAACCAAAGCCAAAGGCTACTGGAGACAGTAAGCTCTGCAAACAGGAGGCACAAACACACATTCATTTTTTTGTAACTACTCTACAATGGGCAGCTCAGCTGCAGTGTAAAGCTAAGAGACATGGTTCAGAAGCCTTATAGAAAAAGGTCAAAAGTCCAAGGAGTGTGACTGTATTTGCAGAGAAGGAGTGACATACTCCCTCTTGGTTCTAGCAAGCAAGCAGGGTCTGAAGTCTCTGCTGGACCACCTTTCCCTTGCTCTTCAGACTTCTATGTGAGGGAAGAGATCACTAACAGCCACTCTCTCTAAACAGGTAAGAAGTGCTGTGCAGAGGGAAGACAGCTGGTTCCTCCAGCCTGCATATCTGACAGTAAAGCATCACAACATACAGGTAACTAAGGAAGTTTAGTCTGGCCAAATCAGCTCTACCATTAAGGCCAATGAAACCCTCTCAGCAGCTCCTAGTATGTTCAGTCAATCTCTTCACCAAGCCCAGCCCAAACAGTCTTTAACTGGAAAATTATCTTCCCATTGCCACCTCCCCCTGCTTGTTATCAGTGTCTGGCCAGACTGCTGCTGAGTGCCATACTGGGGGAGGCCCAATACCCAGGACAGTTTCACCAAGACTCACCGCAAGGATCTTGAGTGAGAAGCTGACATAGTCCTGCCAGGCAACACACAGCACATAAGGCAGATACAGTGTGAAATAGACAATGCCCCCACAGGCAGCTGCCAGGTTAGCCCTGGAGAACACGGTGCTGATGAGGAAGCACTGAAGGATGGTCACAACACCAAAGATTGAGAGGAAAACAAACACCACACTAGGGTCACTGTAAGGCAGCAGATTCCCCATCTGTCAGGAGAAAAACAGGTGCATCAGGCTTTGAGAAGGCTCTTCAAGGTGGCTCTAGTATGAGCATGTCTGCAGAGCTGCTGCTCAGGGTAGGCTGGGCTCTTGCAGAGGTGCCTCTAGTACTGCCCTGCTTCTGGGAAGGCTGTTGTGCAAATTACAACTTGCACAACAGCCCTCCCATAAGCAGGGCAGTAGTAGAGGCACCTTTGCAAGAGCACTAAATCTACCACAGCCTCTGCTGCCATTTTCAGCCACTCAGCCCTGTTTTGTTCCAAAAAGCTGCTCCCAAAAAGTTGCTGGTCATCCCACTCATTCATTCCTCCCCAGTGTGCCAGTGCAGAAATCCGCTTAGCAGGCTTTCAAGGCTCTAGGATTCTACTCCCACTGACCAAACCAGTCAACTTACCTTAAGGATCAGCACCAGCAGGCCTGCACTCATCAGGAGAGGGATGAGGCTGCTAATGAACCAGCTTAGCCAAAGGATGCCATTGTCAAGCCCCATAATCCTCATAGTCTCCTTCAGACGGGCTTCCTTCTCATACACAATGCCCTTAATTATCACGGCCACTGAGTAGATCCAGGCTAGAGTCATGAAGAGAGGCATGGAGCGGCTCATGACACGCAGAAATCTGAGAAAAGATAGTAAAGGGGCCAGGAGAACAAAGAAAGGGAAACATCACTACAACTTCAGGTACTACTCAAGGGCTGATAGAGCATGGTGACAACAAACGCAAATGTAGAGTCTTGGATCTGGGAAAGAATACAACAGCAGGTGTAGAGTCTTACATCTGAGAAAGAATAACCCCACATACCAGTACAGGCTAGGGAATGAACTGTTAGAGAGTAGTGTAGGGGAAAGGGACTTGGGGGTCCTGGTGGACAGCAGGACGAGCATGAGCCAGCAATGTGCCCTCAAGGCCAAGAAGGCCAAGGGCATCCTGGGGTGTATTAGGAGGACTGTGGGTAGTAGATCGAGAGAGATTCTCCTCCCCTCTACTCTGCCCTCATGATGCCACGTCTGGAATATGGTGTCCAGTTCTGAGCCCCTCAGTTCAAGAAGGACAGGGAGCTGCTGGAGACAGTTCAGTGCAGAACCACAAAGATGATGAAGGGAGTGGAGTATCTCCCTTATGATGAAAGGCTGAGGGAGTTGGGGCTCTTTAGCTTGGAGGAGACTGAGGGGTGACCTCATAATGTTTACAAATACATAAAGGGCAGGTGTCAGGAGGATGGAGCCAGGCTGTTCTCAGTGATGTCCAATGACAGGACAAGGGCCACTGCGTACAAGCTGGAACGTAAGAGGTTCCAAAGAAACAAGGAAAAACTTCTTCACTGTGAGGGTAACAGGGTACTGGAACAGGCTGTTCAGATGGGTTGCAGAGTCTCCTTCTCTGGAGACATTCAAAACCCATGTGGACGAGTGCCTGTGTGACCTACTCTAGGTGGCCCTGCTCTGGCAGAGGGGTTGGACTAGATGATCTTTCAAGGTCTTCACTGCATAAAGTAGCTCACATACAGAGCACGACACAGTATCAGTGTCTCTCTGTGAGGTGAAGCTAACAGTTCTAGAGCATGTTGCCAGCCTAGAGTGCGAGCTGGAGTTGCAGCCATTGCTTAGTGAAAGAGTGGGTACAAAGACCTGCCTTTCTAGAGGACTGCTCTCAGCTATACTCTTTCCATTGTCCTGTGCCTAGACTTCTGCTTTTTCCCTCAGTGCTATTTTTGCCTGTTGTTGGGGATACAGTCACATCTCAGAAAAGTACCCTGTAAGTGGAAATCCTGTATAAACAGTCCTTCTCCTGGGAAGGACTCTCCAAGTGACTACATATTCTAAATTCTCCATGCAGGTGCCCTAATTCCAGGGATTAGGAATACTAAGGAGATTGTCCCTGACAGTAGGGACATCAACCATGCCTGAGTAGTGACAAAAGCCCCTGCCACCCAAGCTACAGTCCTCCTGGGATTGTGAAACCCTTTCTGAAGCAGCCTGCATACATACATGTCATCCACATAACATGGGTAGGGCATCTGCTGCACATAAACTCCCATCTTCTTCTCTGTGCCAGTCTGCACCCTGATGATGGCCTGTTCCACCACATCTTGCAGGTAGGTGAAGCCTCCCCAGACATAACGCATGTCCTCAAAGGGGTCAGCACGGGGACCAGGATCCCAGTATCTGCATCAAAGGCACAAGACCTTTCTGTCAGAAATCCTCCCCACTGCATGCCCCAAAACAAAATTGTTCATGCAGCAGGATGTCAGGACTCACCCATCCTTGATCTTGTTGGTCCTTTCCACATTATCAATGTCCATCCGTATCTTGTATTTCACGTGTTGAGGGAGCTCTACACTGTTCGGAGCTACTTCAGTGAAGACTATGCCAGCCCAGAACCTCCTTTCATCCAGAAGCTCCAAGGACTTGTTTATAAGCCGGATCTCTGTGGCCACAGGTTCCAGTTTGTCCAAGTTAACACACTAGACAGGGACAGATTTGGAAGTGTTTACGGGATAAGTTACCAAACCAGAAAGAACTTTGTTTATCTTTGGAAGAAAAAAGTCCCAAAATGATAACTCTGCAATGGTAATGCCCAAGAAAGGACTGCAGCACTGGACTACTTGGCAGTGGCTCATGGTAGCCCACTAAGTTGGTAGAGATATGTAATTTTTTTCCTCATTGATGGTCACCTGCCAGTTCAACATAAATCACTAAGAAATACCCTGGCAAAGGTATTTTCTGGACAAAAACTTAGGTAATATTGCCATACTAGGTCTATAAGATCCCACCCACACATTGATTTCATCAGATAGCCTGTTGCAAATAAACTAGGTCTGATTCAAAGTCTCTAAAAATCAGTGGAGACATACAAAGGCTTTGAAGAACCAAGTCTCTGACAGCTCAAGGCTGCTTTCTGTTTGCACTTATTTGCCAAGGTGATCAAGTAACAAGTAGAACAAATTTCATTATTTGTTATGTCTTCCCTAGCTTAACGCAGCTGCTAGCTTCACCTCAGCCCCCGGCTAAAACAGCATATCAAAATATGACCTGAGGCAAGCAGCAGCGCTCAGTCACCCCGTAACAGCAGATGTGGAAACCATATGCAAAGGCCAAAGCAAGAGCTTCAAGAACAAGGCCTACAGTTAGGCTCCCACATCTATATTTAGGCACCTGAATAAATGGTGTTTTCTAACATGATGCACACTCAGCACTACTAAATCCTGGTCATTTAAAGAAGACAGCTCCTTGCCCACACTAGCAGTATCTCACCTCCATGAAGCGGGAAATGGTCTGGATAGCCCTGTCTGTCTCATTGAAGGCATCCACCCAGGTATACACTGAGCTGTTTGCTGTCTCTAAATCCTCCGGACTGTTTGACAGGAAACGAGCAACATCCTCCACTGTCCAGTTGGAAGCTGGCAAGTGCAGGTCCCAGAGAGCATTGCTTTTCAGCAGAGTCTGCAGGTATTTTGTTTTCAAAAGAGAAACAGTTAGGAGAATTAATGTTAGCTTTCTCCTCTCTCACCATGAGAACACTGAGGGTACACAAGTACTGCTGGGGAAAACATCTTTTCAAAAGGTTCTGCAAGAGAGAACCTCTCTGCCATATTGGGATAAGCATGGTGCATTCCTTCCTCCTACCCTCCACTGCAAAAGACACGCCTCCCTTGGTGTGACTACACCATCGAGTGTGCTTTCCAAGCTGGCTGGCTTCCTCCATGTCCTGCCACCCCGCTGCCAAACAGAGGGCAGCAGAGAGCCACGCACAGGTCCACATCCTACTCACACACACCAGGTCTTGGACCGACAAAATAGGGAAGAGGGAGAAGCTCACAAGAAAACACATTGGGCTGGCAGTAGTTACCAAGTTCTGTTCACGTCTCCTGAACAAACCTATGCACCCTGCTGGGACGGAAAGAGGCTGTGCCATAGCTGGAGGCTGAACTGTCACTGTGCTGTGGCACCAGAGGCCAGGTGGCTTTTATTACGCATTATACTATTGTGCCATCAGGGCTGAAGCAGCCCTGTATTGCCAGGATGTCCTGCTTCTCTGTTCTCCCATCGGGGACAGTACTTTTTTCAACTGGTTTAACTTTGGTTCAGCTTTCTGAGGACAGGCTATTGCCCCCCTACATCCAAGCACAACACCCTGTACAAGTGCAGCCTACGTAGAAGCCCTTAGTACTGACGCAGAAACCAGTGCTCTTGGCAGACAATATATGGGCAGGTTGCAGGGGAGCACTAATTGTAAGGGACACAAATTAAGTAGGAAGGAGAAACCTGTAAAAATCCTAACCAATACAAACAGGAAACAGATTGTCTGCCAGAACAAAGAATGAAGCAGAGAGGTGGGGAGCTTCCCCATGCTCTGCTGTTACCAGCAAAGCAGAAAGTAATGGGTTATACAGTTACAAAAACAGTATCACAAACTGAAAACAGAACACGCCAAGCTGGCAAAAGAGAACAGGCAAATGGTAAACTGATGCAAATGGGGATCGCCTGCACTGCGCTCTTCTCATTTGGTCTCCCAAGTTTGGCTCAGGCCACTGTCCACAGAGGGAAGGGCATGATACCTGCAGGGAAGGGCTCAGCTTCATCACATTTGATGGCAATATTAAAGCTCCTTAACTACACACACACACGTTGTTCTCCCTGAAGTTAGCAGACGCATTAGCATCAAGCTGGAAGTGCCTGATCTTTCCTCCCCTTCAGCAGAAAGCAATGCACCAAACAGATTGCACAACCCAGAAAGTTAAGAGATGATGACTGGTTACTCTGCAACATGGCACCTTCAATGGCTAGCAAACAGCAAAGGACTGACCTCTCCCTTGAAACCAGCCACAAAGAGACAACTCTATGTATCAGCCTATTAATGTTGAAGTGACCTGTGCTGTAATTCCCAAACCGACTGGGATGCTGCCTAGGAGTTGCCCAGGCACTGACAGCAAAGTACTCTTTCCTGCTTGTGTGAACTGCCACAGCTGACATCAAATGAACCCTTGCCATGGTGCCAACACACTAGAGAAGACCAGACTGCTGGGAAGATCAAGATTTAATCATCAGAGCTAGCAAGGCTAGCAAGAAGCACAAAATACAAAACCAGAAAAGTCCAGAGGTCATTAAAAAAACCCCCAAAACAAAAAAAGATAAGAAGCGCAGCAACACTCACTTTTCCAATGACAGAACTACAAACTAATACCCAAATTGTGACTTTCTGTCTGTCCCTCTTTGCTGCAAATAGTTCAATTTACAGTTGATGACTCTGATTGTCTCCTCCTTGATGCCAAAAGCCACACAATTAACTTTCATAAACCTGACAGAGGCATGGGAGTGATGAAAACAATGTCTCTTACCCTCTAGTATGTGATGTTGATAGGGAAGTGCAACAGGGCAGGTCAGATTCTATTCAGCACAACGTTACATTGGAGTAAACAAGAAATGAACCTGAAAGCTTAAAAGACCTGGGGAACAATTTGTGTAACAGCTGCACTATGTCACCCAGACAGCTGACCTGCTGAAACAGCAGGAAAAGCTCCTCTACAACTGTTTCTCTGATGAGTGTTTCCAGTTTTGCATCACTGTTTCCAAAGACATCAGCACAGAGTGTGGAGATTCACCTCTCAGTGTTGCACCTGAGGCAAGCAATAGTGAAATAAGCCACTTAAGCAGATAACACCCCAGTAATGCCACTCTGGCACACCTGGCACAATGCTCCAAGGAGCCAACAGAAAGCATGCTGAATCCAATCATGAGTCCCAGCCCATTCTTCATGGTCTAGTATACAACATGTTACGAAATGACCAGCCGCAAGGTAATGTTTGCTCTTCTCCCATGAGCATCCTCGTATTACTAAATTAAGTGTACCACACAACAGCAAATTAAGTTTTTACAAGACTGGTGCCAGATTACTCCCAGGCATCTATGTTCAGCTCTAGCATCATAACCATTCAATTTCTACTGTACACAGTAGGCCCAAGGCCATGTGGCACCTTACAGGATCTGACCTAGGTCCACTACCCCTTTGCTGCTGTCATGACAGCACTGCTGTGGAGGAGTACACAGCGCAGGGAGCCAAACAGATCACCAGACCAAAATAAGCCAGATAATCAGACCACATTAGGAGAACACTGTAGGAAAACCAGCACATTTTCCCACAGAGGCAGATTAAAAATGGATGTCCAACACACAGTATTTCTGTTTGCAGCAGGTTGCCACACAAAGGAAAAAATGCGAAGCATAATGTGACATCAGTACATCACAACATGTTTCAAGAAGGGGTCCCATCCTACGATTTATCTGCTCAGCTCAGCACTGAAGTACGATCTGAAATAAATGTTTCACCACTTATTGCAGAAGATAACACTGGTGTTTCTGGCAAGGACAGCAACACTGACCCGAATGAGATCCATTTCCTGACTGCTTTCCATAAACGTCCAAATCTTTGGGCTTATCTCCTCCCACATCCCCCCGAGGTCACGAAACACACCCAGGTCCTGGAACGTCCTGTTCACCTGTCGGCAAGAGGAGAGGAAGGTTATTTCCAAAAGCTGGCAGAGATCCACTGTGGGTTCAGAGGGTGTATTGACCTGTTAAATACTGAATGTTGCTCAGCTTCTGCAAGGACCAGAACAGGGAAAATCAAGTGCACTTGAAAGGAAAAGAGCAACAGGGAGTGTGGATGCCTGTGGCTGAGCACTGCCTTTCAGGGCTTGGTGGAGAATGACTGCCTCAAGAGGCACACAGAAATGGCCCCTTATCTTATAGCAGAATAGTCTTGCTGAGGGACCTTGGAGAATCAGGGAGCACCTTAGGTAAACCACAATTGGAAATGATGAGGGATCCACTGACCAGCCTGCAGTGGAAGAGAAGAAGGACACCTGAAGGCTTATCAAGGTCTTCCCCAGCCCCCTATCCCACATCAGAGATGCAAAGCCTGTGGATAAATGAAAAACACCAGGAGGAAAGCTTCCAGACAAGTCTAGAAAAGAGAGATCAGTTTGGCCTTTTCTCCTTGAGCCTTCAATAGCAAGTGTATGGGAGCTGAGAGACTAGGGAGGCTGTGCTTAGCAGGCAATCCTTTACAGGCTTGTGTTTGGGCCTAATTTAATACAGAGCAGTTAAGCTGCCCAGCCAGAAGATGTACCTCATTCTACATATCAGAGGACAGGGCTAGAGTTACCTCAGTCATGACCTTCCTTATGGCTGGCGTGTCTGGAGTGTACAAGATCTTCCCAATCAGCAAAGGTTTCAAAGCCTTCCAGATAATCCTGGAAAGCGGGCTGGATTCCAGGTTCTTCATCAGCTCATTGCAGTAGGGTGCTGAGGAGAACAGGACAAGGATGAGTGGCTGAAAAGTATGGTGACAACCGCAGAAAGCATATGCTCCACGTTTGTGGGCCTCAAGGATAGTCATAGCTTGAAAGCATAGGATTTGTCAGGCAACAAAACCCCTCCCCTCGTGCAAAGCTCTACAAAAGGCCCACCCAGGTAACCTCCAGCACTAAGAGCCACACAGCTAGTTCTGTACTGCTCCCACGACCTCACTGCATGGCACGAGTGAAATTTGCCCAGAAAAGGCCAGATTTCCAAAGGCTTCATGTGGCTGTGCTCCTTCTCACCCTGAAGGAGGTGGATTGCACAGCCTCTGTGGACCCCTACACAAAGCCCTTGGAAATCTCTTGCACCCTGCTATCCTCGCTGGCCTTCAGGGCACATGCAGGAGACAGCACGTGCATGCCTTTCTGAAACAGCAGAAGGTATGCTGTTCTTTGGGATCATCTGCTTTCAACCCAGAAGTTTGGGAGACACTAGCAATGACAACCATGGAGTGGATGGGACCTTAGGCCATGCCAGGGTGCACTTACTTGTGGAGTTATCATAGAAGTTAGTTACATCATCTTCAGTGCTGTTGCCTCCAAACAGTGCTTTGTAATTGTTATCCTCATACCAGTTAAGAGATTTAATTTTGAGCCCTCCACCTTCGGGATGGCCACACACAATGCGTGACACAGCCTGGTAGATCTGTGTAGAGGAGCTGGAGGCATTCACATTTGTCAGGAATTTCACCTCTTGTCTCATGTCACTCCAGCTGTTCATGCTCAGCAACTGCAGGGGGAGGTGGGAGAAGTGAGTGGAAGCAGGAATAGGAACTGGATTAGCAATAGGAGATAACCTTGCCGCTCTCTTTTGAATCACACATCTTTTTCTGAACACAACACCAAGAGCAAAGACCAGAGAAAGCACTTCTCCTCTCCCACAGGGAGGGGAGTATTTTCTGTCCATACACAAGGAATGTGTCCTTGGCCAGCTCTTTACTCTGAAGTTTTCTCCTCCAGTGCTGTGAGTGGTTCCTGCCCTTCCTGCTCTCTCAGGTGGAAGACACTTGTGCTCCCAGTTGCACAACAGCTCAAATTCCAGTGGAGCCCCCTCATGCCAAGTGGGGTGTGGGTGCATCAAGTCAGAAGAGGGAGTGAGGAACAACACAGAATGAGTACAGCTCATGGGACACAGGCTGTACAAGCTGCAGGCCCCACTGTCACCTGGCACAATTTCACTGTGCTCAGCAAACCTCCACTGATTTACACCAGGCAGCCAGTTTGACCTCCTAGATCAGCATGGCTTGCCCCTGCCCCAGCACCTCCTCACCTGTCATCAGCAGCAGCACTCCCAGAAAACCCTTCAAAACAGGCTCAGCTGCGCCCCGGAGCCTGACTACAGCATGAGTTGTGCACACAGCCAGACACAGCAAGGAGTCTTCTCCTGCTCAGCCAGCCTGACACCAGGCTGGAGGTGACAATGCATAACTGGCCAGGAGAACTGGTACTTCCAGACTCATTTGTCCAGCATGAGCATCTTATCTGCAATATGTCACAGAAAAAGGCACCAGGCACTCAGTCTGAGACATTTACTACGTGAACACTACCATACTCAGAGGCATGTCCATGCCCACCACAACGCAAAGAGCAATGCACCTCTGTGAGGACTAGTCTCACTCTACACTCAAACATTGCTCTCAGACTCCTTGTCTGGAGACATAAGAACATCAGGAGAAGTGTGTCCATACAGAGTACAATTCTGTTTATCTCAGTAAACCTCTGTGCTGGTAACAATAAGTGGATGTTGGGAAAAAAAACAAGGCAAAGGCAAGTGTGTAGGATGCTTCCCCCATGTAACCTTCCAGTTCCATTTTCAGCTCAAGGAACTTCTATTTCCTAATCCTCAATGAATTTCTTCCATGGTAAACTCCCAACAGCTGTGAATATCCACAAGCATATAACAGTCAACACATCACTGGAAAGAACTCCTCTTCCTTCTCCTTAGCTTGGCTATAGTTAGCTCCATTTGGTGCCATGTATTTTTTTTTTGCACTGGAAGAGATAGTGTACAATCAATCCCCATGTCTTTTTTACCTGGCCTACTCAACTCTATAGACCACTTTCATATTCCTACCTCATCTCTCTTCCAAATTGAGAAGTCCTAGCTTACTCCTTTGTTCCCTGTGTCAAAGTCATTTCACTTCTACATGTCCCAGTTGCCCTTCTCTGACATTCTCCTACTCTTTTTTTTTTTGTAGAACAAAGGCCTAGATCTGCATTCTACATAAAACAGGAGGGCAATCTAGAGTTTTTGAAGAGTCATGGTAACATCTCACAGCTGTTTCTGTATCTCTTTTCAAATATTTTCTTAGCATTTTATCTTACTTCTTGAATGCTATGGAAGTATCAGGTGACATTAACTCAGATGTTTTTCTGTGCTGCTCAGAACAGCAACATGTACTAATAAGGGCAAGCAGAGCTGCTGAGACATCTATTTGTAACTGCTCATCAGAAACAACTTCAGATGTTGCGGCCCAACTGTCCTATTTTCAGTGACAATAACAGAATCTTTCAAAGACCATCTGCCAGTTTTTCTCCCTGTGTACTGGTTTTGTCACTTCTGTTGAAATAAAATGCAGACAATCAAAGACTAGGGCAGCTGTCAAAGCCAGCCACCAACAACTCAGAGAGCAACGGTGTGCTGGAAAAATTCAATCCAATTTCACCTGAAAGAAAGCACACCCAGCTTCTGTAACCTTACACTGGGAGGCAAACCTGACTGGCTGTCTTCATCTGTTGCGCTGTGCATGCTTCAGATGTGCCAACATCTGGACAAAAATTCTTGATACCAAACAACAGCTACTATGTATCACATACACAGGGAAACTGTATTTTTAGCTGCTTGAAAACACATGGCAGGTTGATAACATAGACAACAGTTGTGAGAACAGCTAAAGCCCAAGGAACCAGTACAGAACCAGTACGTGTACCCAGAGTGACCGCTTCAAGCCTACTTTCATTTCCTCATTGCTCACTGCTGCCTTTGTCTGTACCCTGGTGTCATTCAATCTGGCTGCACAGGCTCAAGGGGACTGGCAGCACACCAGCCATCATGGGATATGAATGAAAAAACCCTGTCACGTATCAGCTTTTGTTGGTTATACATGCTCATATGTATTTTTGGATTTGACGAGCCCTTACCCAAAAGTCCAAGGCTGCATTACAGGTGTGACACTTCAAATGGACCCTAGGACTGTTTCTAGTCCTTAGGTAAAACAGGTGATTGTTTCTCAGAAAAAAAGCTGCTTTAGCTGAATTACCATAAAACCCCTAACATGAGCAAAGGTACACAAGAAAGTGCAGGTAATTCCCATGAATGTATGAGACGTTAACCATCTTCCACAGGAGCTGCATTAGCAAATACATTTTTTAACATAATCTTTAAACAGTTTGAGCAAGGAACTTGCTGTTCACATCACTGGATTCAAGCATCTCTCACAACTGTGAAAGATTAGTGAGCTATTTCTTCTCTCAGGCATCAGATCTGGCTCTCTAAGCGTTTCTGCCCTCTTGGGTTGATTTAAGGAGCCTGGGGACACAGATCCCATCAATCTCTATACTCAGAAACGAATATTTTGTTCAGATCATTCTCAGTTAAAATTCCTTGCTAGAAAGGCTCCTAGACATGGCAAAAGCAACAGTCCTCTCCACTCCCTCAAGTGCTGCCCTTGGAAACAAGGGAGCAAGTCCCTCCTTTTGACACAGAAATCAGCCTGCCAGACAATAAGTAACTTTCGGTCAAGCCATCTGGAGCAGCTCACGTTGTATGCAGAGGAAAAAGCTGCCTTTGTTTGCACAGCAATAGGGCAAGAATAAAAGGTAGCCCTATTCAAAACAGCTGCCATGCAAAAGGCACATTAGCCTGAGAGGTTTTCAGCCACATCAGCAAACTAAATGTCACATGGTTTCAATTATTTTTATCCCCGACAAGAAGAAAAAGCACGTTTCACTGACGTAACGGGAAACAGCTGTAATCAAACTCCGAAGGGCAGCCTCCCTGCCCCACTCGCAGCGAAGGCTCTGCTGCAGCTCTCACTGAGCCCGGTCCTGGAAGCCTCTTTGTTTCCCAGCAGAATGGGAGCGGGAGGCAGGCTGCGGGGGTCAGGCAGGGCCGCGTGCCAGGGCCTGTTGGCTGGCACGACTCGGCTCGGCACGATGCCGCCTCCCGGCAGCTGCCACTCCGTGGGAGAGGAGCCCGCGCTAACCTCAAGTGACCCGCTCTTGTGCGCACTCGCAGAGGTTACTACCGTTCACGGCGCTCGGCTCCCTCGCCTCTGCTAGGCGGAAGACAAGGGAGGAGGAGGAGGCGGAAGCATTGTTTAGTTTAGTGATTGCGATTTCTGCTTCGAGGAGAGAATGTTTTTGCCTAGTAGCAGCACTTCAAAGCCAGAGCCAGTTAAAAAGCAACTAAATTTAAGTTTCTGGATCAAAAAAAACTCTACCCCACCAGTTTTCTGACTCATGCTAGGCAATGCAGGGCTTTTTCTCAATTTGTTGTTTCACCTGTAGAAACAAATACTTGCAGTCTCTGTAATGTCATTTCTTTCCTGCAATCACCGTTTGTTTTTTGCCAGAGCCTTTTTTCGGTTGGTGGTGTGATGCCATCACACCGAGTGCCCTGCAAGGACCAGAAAACAATCTCTGCTGCCAAACCCCAATTAGACAAAGAGCAAACAATTTAGATTATAACAGATGAAACATCTATTCCACATGCCATACCCCAACTGCACCTAGAGACAACCAAGTAACAACCCTGACATTGCTGGCAATTGGGTGAAAAAACATAGAAAGGCACAAACCTCCATAATGCTGTTTGCAAGGCACTGCTAGGCTCCAGATGTACTGCAAGCCCAACACTTGTGCCACTACTGAGAAGACAAACCCCACAGAAAATGTCTTGATTCCTGCATGTCCCGTGAAGTCCCAGACTGATCCTATAGCTACACATCTGATAAACTCCTCTGTTATGTATGTGACTTGAGGTACCAAGTGGTTGCAAAGTGTGTGCTGTCTCTGACACAGGGAGATCAGCTATAAGACGGGAGGAAGTTTCTAAACAATCCAGGGATTTGACTTGGGAGTTGCACAAAGGATGCTTAGGCTTCTTAAGCTCTATTGCAGGCTAAACAGCAATCACAGTGATGTGTTCTGAGAAAAAGGTGCATCTTACCTCTTTAACAAGCTTCCCAAGGCTCTCTCTCAAAGCTTCCACAGTTTCTGACAGATCCTGCAAGGAGGTATTTAAAGAAAGTCGACCCTGCAGTGAAAAAGAAACTAGACATCACTGAAGGCACAAACTCTTGCAAACATTCTTGTAAAGAAGTGATAAAAACTGTTTACAAGGCAAAGTGCTTGAGGGGGGAAAAGTGAGCTGTTTTTCTGTGCAAACTTGAGCTTAATATACCCTGGGCTTCAGTGCGCCACAATGCAGTTCCCGACAGGAACTGCAATTCCTTCCTGACAGGTTAGATACGTAGATGCCATAACCAGAACCATCCCAATAAAATGGTAAATGCACATGTAAGAGTTCCAGGTCACAAAACAAGCACAGCCTACAGGACAGCATGTGGACAGACGTGAAATCCTGCAAGCCAGTGCCAAGAAGGGGATGCAAAATTTATACAAGAGATGAAAAGACCAGTTGGTACACGCAATCTTTTAGTAAAACTCCACAGATACCAGTTCAGATATGGAGAATTCCTGCTGCAATGTACATAATCTTCATCACTCAAGTCTTCCCATCAGGCCTCAATGTTTTTTATCTAAACCAAGGATGTATTTTAAAGCAGCCAGCTTTCATGAAATAGGTGACACTCACCACCATCATGTAAGAAACACTGACAGGTTTCTAGAGGTGAAGGCACAACTTTCAGGAAACTATTTTCCCTAGCAGTGAATCACATGGAAGACAACTCCTTGTTTCCAGTTGCTATACATGTAACTGGTGGGTCCAGGATTTGGTTTGTGGGATTATTTTTCTCTTTTGTTCACATATCTGGATTATTTTGCATGGGAAACATTTGGACACAATCGTTTTTTTCAAGGGAATGAAGATTAAAATAATTTCCTAAGATTTCACACTAGCAGCTACATGTTACAGCATCTAAAAGCATGCTAAAGTTACAGCATTGTAACATGCAGAAATGAATAAGGCCCTTAAATTTACCACACATCTTTTGGCCTGAAGTGTTCCATTTTCCTATCTTTCCTGGGGCCACTGCTGAAGCAAAATCTGGAAGGTTTCGCTTGCTCTAGATGACTTGCTAGCAGGTGATAAGGCTGCTCAGCGTCAGCTGCTGTAAATGGGCAGTGTTCCAGTGAGCTGCTGGGGCACTTTAGAATCAGCTAGCTTTTGTAGTTAGTGAGTGTGTAGTTAGCGACTGCTATGAAGCCTGTTGCAAATTCGGGGGGGGGGGTCTGTCTAACCTTGATGGATTTCTAATAACCACAGTCCTTAAAGTTCAGATAAATGAAAACACATCATCAGAGCTAAAAGAAAAGCAATTCAAACTCCTCATAGCCAGAGATCTTCAAGACCTACTTAAAGAAATAGTCAACAAATACCAAAGCCACATAGCTGCACTGCCACTGTAGTAAAAAGACAAGGCAGAAAGTCTCAGGTTCATGCATGCCTGTAAACGTGCTTGTTTAGCTCCATACACCTCATCAAGCTCTACACAGATTTCTGTTGTTCTCTGTATTCAGAGGCAATTCAGGGTCATCAGGAATTGTTTTCTGATTATACTAATTGGTTCAGAACAGTGAAAAATCAAAAGTCATTTGCAAAGGATTAGTGAAAGGCTTCATGCTGATACACTCTTATAAGTGCCAGATGAAATTCAGTGCTGTGAAGTAAGGTCCATAGGAAGAAGACAGTCCTACCTTAAGATAACATTTGATGGCTCTGAAAGTGAGATCTTAGAATTGCTGTGATAAGACAGTTCAAGATCCAATAAAAACACATGGTGCTATCCAGTTCTTAAGTACCATGTGCAATTTTGGGTCCTCTATCTCTGGAGTAACATTAGTATAGAAAAAGCCACAAGTATGATTCAGGATAAGAATGCCTTCTGAAGGAAAAGCAATAAACCACAGTTCTTCCAATAGGACTGGTAATGACAAACATTGGTCGTGACTGAGATTTGCAGAATTACCAGTGGGATGGAGAGTGGGAACAGGAGATGATTCTATAATTGTTCACTGCACCTCATCATAGAGGACTGGAGAGCTTCCAGTGAAAAGATTACTTTAAAACAAACTAAAAGAGCTACTGCATATCTGACATAGTCAAGATGGAGAAATTCAGCAGCTACTATGCAATGCTGAAGGTACTAAAAGTTTTTGTGAGTTTGAGAGAGGTTTAGAAGAACTCATTACAGAAAAAAAAAAAAGGCTTATGAAGGGCTAATAAATACCAAGATCCTGGCAGGAGCTGAGAAAGTCTCAGTTGCGAACTACTCAAGAATGGGACACCACAATGATAAAATGTTACTATGTACTTGCCCCGTGGCTACATTCTTTCCCATGCTTCCATCATGAGCCACTGCTGGACTAGCACTCACGGAACAGTGAGCTGAACCGGACTTTGGTCTGACCCAGTATGCAAGCCTTAAGCAATTCAAGGAGCTTGAAAACCTTACTGTGAAATGTGAGGAGAACCCATCCATCCCTTCACACCTCACCACTCTAGCCTTTCTTGGCTAACAAATTCACAGCACTAAGCTCTTTTCTCACCAGAACTTGCAATAATGCCGTTGCTATGGAGGGAATTTTGCTTTTTCCCACCCTTTGCACTCTAAAGCCCATTCAGGGAGCCTCTGGTCTCTAGAGACAATTACAAGAATCAATCACAATTGGCCAGTCATCTTTGTACAAATGTCATGAATTACCCTGGAAAAAACCTTTTTGCAGTGGTTCATTATGTAGTTCATTACATTGTTAAGTGGCCTCTAAATTCAAGGCAGCTTCAGTAAGATTGGTCCCACTATAAGAGTATCTTTAGTAAGTGTCTCCATTACATCTCAGAGGGGAACAATGACTCATTTTCTGGTGACATGCTGCAAAAACATCACCTGTCCTTTCTAGGCATACTGTGGAAGACAAGGGTCAAGCAGGTTTTGAACAGAGCTGTCTTGTAGAATTACTGCGTTAGTGGCTGGCAAGTCACGCCTTCATCTCATGGCTTATTTTCTGGGGCAGCGATCATCATCATAATTTTGGGGTACAGATTCATCAAGTGGACTCAGTGTGTGTGCTCACATGTGCATGCTACAAGATGTGAATACTTGAGATGACTAGAGTTGGCTGCGTGGTCAGTAAGTCCACTTGACAGCTCCCGTTGGAAGCTATGGACAGCTTGGTTTCTTTAACATGCAGAGAAATGTCTATGAAGTGCTGGGAGGTTGTAACACAAGTCAGCCACTATCTGCATCATAGAGCTAACTGTTTCTGCTTATTAAGACCACTCTGCCACGTTTGTTTTGAAAGAGAGATTACAACCTTATACTGATCTTAGCAGAAACTTTATATTGAACTTTGCAGAGAAATCATGTGCTTCTGCTTTTGTCTCTTGGAAGTCTTAAAGTGCAGCTGCTTAAAAGCATGATATCACTGATGAAAACACTCCCAAAAGAGCAAGGAAAGTCACAAGTTCAACTGATGCATGTATTTACATTAAGACATTTTCTAAAGTCATTTTTTCTACCAGAACACATTTATTATTCAACGCTTAGTTCATGCTAACCATATGATAAAGTACCACACATATAACAAAGGGAGGAAAAACAATCAGATTTTCATGTGCTTACCCATACTCCTTCGATGATTGCTATAGTACACAAGCCACAACATAGTTATGGTTTATTACAGACCCACACCACTGGAAATTAGTGTGGCAAAGCCCTTTGCAGGCAGAGCCACAAAGATGAAATCCCACAGTTTGAATTGTCTTTGTCATCTAGCCTTCCCCCCATTTCATTTTCAAAACTGGGGAGATTTGCAGAGGAAAAAGCTGTTTCACAGACAGGTATTTTTGTAAGATAGTCCTCACTAGTCACAACAGCTCAGTGAGACATCTCTGACTTGCTGCCATTGCTCTTGCTAACCAGGGGTGCCTGTGACCTTTTCTGGACTGCATAGCTATTCCCTGGGACAACTGCTGGCCTAGCACAGGGAGAAAGCCAAAAGTGAAATTTGTGTGCATGCAAATACAGGTACTATTTCGCTGGTTGCAAACCAGCCTCTCCTGCCTCAGTTTCACTGCCTACACCCAATGCACAGCAAACCTCCAGAAGAAAAAGATGTGTTCACAAGAAGCTTGTACAAGATGCCCTTTACCCCTTACATATATACTTGGACAAAAGGCTTCAGAGAATGAATGAACATGCAGTTCCTGGAAAGAGGGATCTGATGTTTTTTAAAACTTGTTGCTTCTAGTGGAGTGAATACTAAGTCAAGAAGGGAAGCTGATCCTCTGGGATCACTCCCATGTACTCTGATGGATTTTGAACTCACCCCAACTAGGTTCTTGCAAAGACAATATGAGGAGAAGCACTTTAACCTTCCTACCATGCCTCTGCATTTGGCTCTGTTTTATCATTCTACAGAGTATGCTAAATCCAAGTCATGCAAAGGATCAGAGGTGCTGCTAGGAATCCTTATTAGAAGTCTTTCTTTATCTTAACTGTACTATTGCACTTTGGACAATGCTCAAACTGTTCTGGATAGAACTGATGAGTAGGTATGTAAAGAAAAGTCTTTATTTTTTGCCTTTCTTTATAACAATACCATCTTTAACAGTGCTGACATTTAGAGCTCATGGATTTCACCATGCTCGTATATTTAATTTCCTTTTTAAAACTATCATAATTTGCTAATAATTAGTGTTTTGTCCTGAGTTACCAAGATCATTTATAGTTTCCCCTCAGGCCACAAATGGACACAAACACTTTAAAGCCAGTAGAAGCAGGTGTTGATGTCAGGGTCTCAGCCCACACACACAACCCTCCACTGAACACCAGATTCTCAACCTTGCACCCTTGCCTTCACGTTTCAGCAGCAAGGTTTGTGTAAGCACATAATCAGGTCAGACACTTTTAAACCAGATCAATTCCATGAACTAGAGAGATTGCAGAGAGAAAAACAATGCACAAGAATAGAAACAAGCAGTTGGATGCTGTCTGAGGCTTCTGAATTAAGAGAATTCAAGAAACAATAGTCACTCTACTGCTTAGACACCTGAGTGGCAAAAGCTCTAATTTTACTTTCCAAGGCCTTGGTGCTGCCATTTCCCCAGTTCTTGTGCACAGCTGCATGTCCTTTTGGCCCCAATTGTATTGACCTAATCATGTTAAGATGTTGCTGCTTTGTAAACCACAACCAGTGGAGCCAGATCCCATTACATTAGCCAAAAATCTGTCTCTGAATTGCTGTTGTACCTGCATTTGATTTGGTCCTTACTGAAGGCCATGCTGTGAAGTACATTAAGAGGATCAGGCATAAGAAAAAAAAAGGAAAAGAAACCTCTGGGCAAATTGTTGGCATTGGTTTACGGGCTCCATGGTAGATATAGCACTGAATGCTGTCTTCAGTGTGCACGTCCAAGATTTGACCCACAGTGCCTTTAATGATAATCTATGTCAAAAGCCTCCTTTGTTCATGAGTAGAAAGTTCCCTCTTTGTTCAAAGATGTTACTGCAGTTCAAGGCATTTCTTAGCCTTTAAAGACATTACACTTCAAACATGTTGATCACGATCCTAGAGTTAATGTATTCATTTTGCCTGGTGACACTGAAGCCAGATGGTTATTTCATTCACTGATGCATTACAGCAGTAATACACACAGTAGCCTGTGACATTTTTCTGAGGAACACTGTGGACCTTTACAAGACAGTGCACAACATACAGCAGGTTTCTGGCTTCTGGACTCAAGCTTTTTTTCCCCTTTGAAGCCAAAATCATGAGCCAGTTTCTCACAAGTACCCCAAAATGACCCATAATGTCTTAATCTACTTTTGCTGTTTCCAAATGGCTCAGAGTTACTTATGAGAAGTTTTTTTTCACACATTCAAACAACACAGATGTAACTAACACACATTTAGTACCTGCTTCTGTTAGCTATGTTGTAGAGCCTTACAGAAAAGAGAAAAGCAAGTCTGAGTCTTCAGAGACCCTAGAAGACTTATACCAACTTCTACTATAGCTGGCTATTTTGATCCCCTCCAGTTCCCAAAATTCTAACGTCTTTAAATGACTGAAAGTAAATGCATGCATATAGATCAAAGTGAAGACAAGAAACTGCTTATAGACAGACAGCCATTCCTTTTCAAACAGCCCATCTTTGTTATGGGGACAATTTTAATGCTGTTATCTCATCTCTTAATGCTTATTATTATTTTGCTCTTCCAGCAAGAAAAGAAAATGCAGATGGAGGACATGTGGAAGACAGAAGATGAGCTATGGAGAGAAGTAACTGACCACTACATACTATGTAGAAGAGTAATATGTTTCCAGCACTTGATAATGACCCTCTTTGACTGGGGACAAAGCCAAGGAAGCGGTACATGACTTTTGGTCCTGAAAGGTTCATAAAATCTGGAAATTAACACGGTCCAAGTGTTTATTTCTTCCACAGCAGACAACAGAGTGTTTGTTTTAGTGGGTAACAGAGTGGGTTCTATGGCCCCTTCTTCTCTCTACTGATATTTCCAGAACTAACTTCTTCAAACTGTTGTATTTTACCAGACATTGTGTACCTATAATAAAGCATCACTGGGGCTTCCTAGATAAATGGCTAGGTCTGCTCCACTCTCTATTCAGCCCTTAAACACTGTATTTTCCTGAAGTTTAATGAATTCTTGCTTCAAAAACCATCCAGTCGGTCCATCTTTAAAATTCACTCTTCTTTGTATGAATTAATTACCCACTCAAATGTTGTGGCTTGCCACTGGCTAGAAATTTCAGCACTCAAGTGACCTCGTAAGTGTAGAAGGTGATCGTTTTAGCACTCAGCACAGGTCAGCTTAACATCTGGGCTCATTCCAGCTGAGAGACAACACTTGACCAAAACACAGGGTCAAGCAAGAGTCTGTTTGCTTCTACACTTCGTAAATATTTTTCTCTTGACAAACTGAACTGCAGACCACACACATTTATGCTCAGCAAGCACCACACTGCAACAGGAAGGGTAAAAATGACAGGAAGAAGCAAAGTTGTTCATGCTTCAATGATAAAGAACATCTTTCTTCTTTCTTACTGGCAGTTAACAGTTCACTACAGAAATGCATGGAGAAGTTTCTAGACTGAAAGTCACAGAAAATATTACTATGTCAAGCATAGCTTCTCACAGGTGGACCCTGTGGACTCACCTGAAGAGGCTTCAAAGGATTCAGGTTAGCATGGAATGCTTGGCCTACTGTGTGGAGTCTTTTCTTTGGCAAGGTGCAAAGGAAGGCTTCAGTGTCCATAGCAACCATCCAATTTTTGATTGTGAGAAATTTAGACAGTGTGGAGCTATTGCAGAGATCTTGCAATTGGATTCGATAACCAGACACAATGACCTGGGAAAGGGAGAAAAGCACATAAAGTTATCCTTGTGTAAGATTCACAGCACAAAACTGTTTATCATCTAGACAAAACCAACCATTCACAACATTTTCAGATAGAGGTAAGAAGGCATTCTTCTCTACAGGTTGCTCAGCCCCGACCCAGCACATCTCAGTTCCAAGAAAAAGATGTTTCCCTGCTGAGTACATAGGGGAGAAGTCCTGGGGGAGGCAGGTCTCTCTGCGCTTCTCCACAAACATGCACAGAGTAGCAGTGATATTGTCCTCCACAGTAGCCATTTTCTCCAACCAAGGTTACACCTATTGCCTAATCTTCAGTCTTCTGGGAACTAAGCTACAGAGACAAAACAAGGCTTGTGACCAGATTTAAGTCTGGCAAATGTATGTGAAGGGCAAAAGGCCTATATCCCAAATGCCTTAGATGAATCTGCCAGCCATATTTTCTGTGCTGTTCTAGATTGAATTCACCTTCTACTTTAGCTTTGACGTATCTGCTTACTAACTGCTGAATTTGTTGTTTTTTGCAGCAGAAAGTGTATTGTGTCTGCAACAAACAAGAGATAAGATCCTAGAGTCTTCTTTCGCTAGAATGCTTTACTTAAGGAGATTGGTTCCTTGTCAGTAATGTTTCCTAAGACACCAACAGTCACTATAATGAAAGAAACGCATAAAATCCTCTCCAAATTACCACCAGTCCCTTTCAGAATTGACAGCCTAGCTTCTTTTAATAAGTTCAGCTACAGGATTTAGGTCTGCTGAACAACAAACAGGTATATGTTGAACAGGTGCACACTCCATAAAGGTGACAAATACAAGGAAAATCCAGTCTTCCATTAGAAGGAGCTTTTTGCTTGTATTGGGGCTGGAGAGAAACATTTTATTTCAAATGCACAGGTAATAGCAGCTTTACACTTCACTTCTTTGTTCTGCCCTTCTGTTATACTCAGCGCCCATTGCCCAACTCAAGCAACAACTGAAGGTTGATCTATATCCCAGAAGAGTTAACAGTTCCTGAATCACACTAGTAAGTCTGAAAATTTTCCTGTATTTCAAAACCAAAAGAGCATCAACAATTTGGGGGGGGGGGGGGGGGGGGTGGAGGCAGCGAGGAATGTACAGTGTTCAGAAAACAAGCAGATGGAACTGAGAAAAGAGAGATTTATAATGCAATACTTGTGCAAACCTTTAACTTTAGTCTGCATCCATATGCCAAAAATAGGACGTTTCCACGCTGCACACTCAGCATTCTACAATTGAGATAGCTCTAACATCAAAAAGGTTGCCCTTTTGAAAAAGTCTGGGTGGTTCTTTTGCCAGCAGAGATACTACCGCTACCATAGTCATGCTGAGAAGGGGATATTCCTGTGGCACTGGAATGACACTCAGCAGACCTGGGATAAGTCTAAAGCAGATTTCCTGGGTGAATATACAGGAAAACAGTGTCTCCAAGTGCCTCAGTGCTCATTCAAAAAATTCAAGGTGAACAATTCTTCCACCATCCCCTGTGTGTGTTCACCTTTTCAATTGGGTTTTAAGCTATTTTGGGGAAAAGCTGCCCCTCCTTTCCAAAGACATGACCCTAGAATAAAAACCCTGCTTACCACTCTCAAACTAAAACCAGGCCAATTCTCTGAAACCATTTCAAGTCATTTGAAGCCACGATGTCTTCAACGGGCAAACATATTCTAACTGATACATTAAGTCCTCCAAGGGCTTTCAAAATGCCAGATTCATGTCTGACAGCAGTCACAGGTCACTGTTTTCTGCTCAAGAGTCACATTGTTCTGAGACTGACCCTGCTGTATGAAACAGGGAGATTTGTTCCAGACAATTACTATTTGTCCCTTGCCATTACTATTTATTTTTCTCTGCCCTGGCATAGTACCTTCTTGTGCTCCTGCCACCTTCTCACAGGGATAGGACCTACTCCTGCCATCCAAGCCACGTCAAAGTTGTCTGGCCACATCTGGACAATGGCAGTATACTAGACTTGATTAGCCTGTCCACTGTTGATCCAGGCTCCTTCCAAACCCCATGTCCTTCTGAACACATCTGCCACTGATGGAGAAACATATGATTTAAGATCAAGACAAGGCTTTGGCCAATTTTATGTATTTGCACTGTATTCAGTATGCTGGACACATGACCCTGCTTGGTGTGCTAGAGTGCTGTCACTGTAGTAACACCAGTGAACAACAGTCCCAGCTCTTTGGTCGTTTAAGTTCCTGACTTGCTTGCAAATCATAACTTCTGGGCTTCCTGAACAACTACAGAACACTGACAGCCTACAAACTGTGTTTGCTGTGAGAGGTTTGCATATTCTGAATAGACCCTTCTATATGACCTTGTGAATAAGCTATGACCCACTCATACACTGAAAGACCAGACAACTATTGCCTATTAATACTGCAGTCAGTATGCATCTCAGTAGTGAGGTCAGATCTCCATCCCAGATATCCAGCAAAATCAAAGGGGTCCATTTTGTGAGTCAGATAAAGTCATCCTGCAGGAAGAGAAAGCTCTGTCTCTAGGTTGTTACCTGTATCAGAAAAGCACTCTAAGACAGATTTGGTGGGCTGCTGCTCTCTGCAGCTCAGTGCCCTGTTGGTTTGATATTCTCCTCTTGCCATCCCAGACCACAAACCACTGTTTAGACTAAACAATGTTACTCCCAGTGTCCCGGCAGAATCAGTCTAAGAATTCCACAAAGAACAACAAAGCTTAAAACATTAAACAATAAACTAGGCAATGAGTTACTCCATCACCCCTCAGTTACATTATGTAAATAAAAGCTAAGCTTTTCTTCTCCTTAAATGACTTTGCCACATACACCTCCTATGTCAGTCCTATGACAGAAGGTCAGAGATAGCTTTTTTGCCTCTGAAAACCTTACTGCCTTTCCATCAACTATGTTCTTGTTGCTAAGTATTATGGTTACCCCTGCAGAATCATCCATAGCATGATTCTGTTTCAATTTAGCATGAATTTCAGGCAAATTAATTTAAAGCAGAACAACACTTGCAGTCTAAAGAGAGTAATTTGGTTTGGGTTTTTTCCCACTCAGCTTTTTTTAGTAGAAGATCTTTAACTTGCAGGATTAGTTATCAAACTGCATTAAAACAGATGGCTTGATAGACTGCACTGAAGAAAGAGAAAATGTGTGCAAAGGCCGACAGCATCTGTAACTATATGTGTTGTGGTTTGGCCCAGCTAGCACAGCAGCACCATGACAGTCTCTTGCTCTGTGCCCCATTCACCCCCACCCTCATTAGGATGGCAGAGGCCCCAGCAAAATGGGAGTAAAAAGATAAGATAAGCAAGGTTGTTGTGGATTGAGACAAGGGCAGGGAGGGTTCGCTGCCAATTACAGTTCTGGGCAAAACAGACTCCAGTACTCAACGTAGAGAGCAAAGTAGGAAAGTTTATTCTACAAGAAACAGAATGAGATAAAAGCAAAAAGGGAGTAGGATGATGAGAAAATTACAACCAGCACTTTAAGATCTCCCTCCCCCATCCCTCCTTTCTTCCCGGGCCCAGCTCACTGCTCCCAATATCTCTACCTCCTCCCCAACGGCTCAGGGGGGCAGGGAATGGGGGATGTGATCAGTCTCTCACAGATGGGCTCTGCCGCTTCTGTCTTCTCAGATGAAGATGACTCCTGGCATTCTTCCCCTGCTCCAACATGGGGTTCCTCCCCCAGGACACAGTCCTTAAACTTCTCTGGTGTGGGTTATTCCCAAGAGCTGCAGCTTCTGCCGATACAGGTTCCCTCACACGGGACGCAGTCCTTGGTGAATATCTCTGGCGTGGATTCTGTGCCACAGTTGCATTTTCTGTGGATACGGGGTCCCTCTCTCGGGACAAGGCCTCTTCTGGGCATAAGTTTAATGAGCTGCTTTGTCATGGGTTCCTCCCGACAGTTACAGCTGTGGATATTGGGTCCCTTCCTCGGGACACAGCCTGCTCCGGCCGTAGTGATACAGGGTCCTCCTTCGGGACACAACCTCTTTGGGCCATAGTTTTAAAGAAGAAAATCACTGCCCCTGGCTCAGGGTCTGCAGTGAAGTGGTTGGGTCACCCCCATGGGACACAGCCTCCTCTGGCCACAGTCACTGTCCCTGGCTCGGGGCCTTTAATGAAGTGAATCGCTGCCCTTGGTCCAGGGCCAGCTTTAGCAAAATGAGTCTCTGCCCCTGATGCGGGCTCATTATCAAAATGAGTCTCTACCGCTGATGTGGGGTCTTTAAAGACATGAAAATAAATCTCAGCTTCACCAGTTCTCTCCACAGAATGCAGGGGAGTCTCTGCTCCAGCACACCTCCTCCTCTCTTTCATCACTGACCTTGGAGTCTGCATGGTTGTTTCTCTCACTGTTCCTGCTCCTTGCACCACCACCAGCCAGAAGGAAAAAGAAGGGGCAGAAGATGGAAAGAAGATGGAGGAAGAAACCTCCTCTTCCAGCTTCTTCTTAAAAAGTGAGCATGGAGGTGTCTAATTGGCTCAGCCCCAGCAGTGGGTCTGGCTCAGAACTGGGGAGAGTTGCGAGTAACTTCTTACAGAAGCCATCTTTACAGCCCTTTCCCCCTTACCAGAAAAAGCTGTCATGTCAAACCATGACATGAAAGCAAATTCTGAAAGGATTGTTATACTCCACTTCAAATAAAAGATCTGATCTGGAGTTACGAAATTGGATGGATTTCCTCCTCCCTTCCCCCATTGCTTTTTGCACTACCTTAGGAGAACAGTCTGAAGCAACCAGTTGTGACTTCTGCATTAGAAAAGGAGGATGGTGGACCAATACATCCAGCCTAGCAAAACACATGTTCTAAGTTTGACAATGGCAGACAGCGATCCCAGGATACAGACTCCACCCAATGCCACCACTATGTTTTTGAAGCACGGGAGCACTCAGGAGTTTCATCTGAGGTCATGACTCTCTTGCACTATGTAGCATGCAAGCTTACTGTCTGTGCTGAAAAGCTGGCCACAAATTGGAACACATACAACCTTCTGCTACACAGGAATTTAAGGCAGAGCAATACACAGGAACTCTGGTCCAGCCTGCACTGACTGATCAAACAACTGCTCCATTTTTAATCAAAGTAAGAAAGTTCAAACAGCATTGATGTTTTACTTGTGTGAAACAAAACCAAACCAACACACCACCAAAAATAGGAAAGAAGAAATTCAACTTAGCCTGAAGGACATTTCCTTATGCAAATCAAAACATTTGGGTCTCAGTATCCTCTTAAAACCCAGTAAGATAGTAAACTAAGGGCAAGACGGAAGAGAGAAGCAAGGATTACATTTTCCTCTGTGTTTGTACACCACCTAGCACAGAAGTGATCCTGCACTGTGGATCTTGGCACTATGGTTAAGTAAACAACAGACAAGCATTATGGTAGTGGTTTAAAGTGCTCTTTACCTGCTGGAGGTTGACCTCTGCATCCAGCAGCTCCTCTACTGCAGATGAAGGCATGGACACATTATGAAGAAGGAAATCTGAGAATGTCTCGTTGTCAACCAGGAAATTCCGAAGTTTCAAGTCTGGAAAGTGACAAAACAAGCAACATTCTGGTCAGGACAAAGCCAAAAGGAAACTCATGTGAGAACTCCAAGCAGGAAAAGCTAAACTGACAAATGCAGGAGGGGGAATTACATAAAACACAGCACAACAGGAAAAGAGGAGCTACTTGCAAAACGTTCTGAAACTTAACACCTTTCATTAATGTCAATGTCTTGATTGTGGAAAAAATAAAGAACCTTTTGTTCTGGTTTAGCAAGGAGCAGCTTTTGGCTTAGTAACGGGGGGAGCGGGTTGCAGTGAAGACCCAATAAAGAGTTTGCGGACTCTCCCCCAGCTCCTGGGTTCACACCCACCTCCGGCCCGGCTGGGCCAATCTGGCACCTCTGCCATCACTATTTAGGGGACGGGAATTCGGAATGCGAGTCAGGAGGTGTATGAGTGATACAAGATGGAGGCGACCACGTGGACCCTTCAGCCAAAGGAGGAGGAAGGAAGGAGAAGCAATAGACCAGAGACCCTTCTGCAAGCCGTGGCGAGAATGCAAGCTGTGCCCCTGCAACCTATGGAGATCCATGGCAGGACCGAGAGTTACCAGCAGCTCCATGTGAGTGAGCCCGGACGGGCGAGGGACTGTGTGGGGAGACGGCCATGGCCCAGGCCGTGTTGGAGAGCCTGCAGGCCGCAGAGCAGCCCCACACGAGAGGCAGAGAGGAGCTGCAGCCTTTGGAATAAGTGCACGTCGGAGCAGCCCGTGCAGGGCTGCCATGCGTGTGAGTTACCCCACGGACTCGCAGGGAGGACTGGTGTGGAGTCACCCGTCCTGAGGAGGGACAAACGGCAGAAGCTATGGGAACAGACTAACTGAAACCCCCACTGCCTGCCCCCCTGAACCGTTCAGGTGGGGGCAGGGTAAAAACACCGAGATCAGGGCTCTGAGCCCGGGAAGAGGGGAGGTGTGGCAAGAAGGTGTTCTTCAAAAGGCTGGTTGGACTCTTCATTGATGTATTACTCTGTGTTGTTTCGTTTTGGTTATGTTTTGGGTTTTTGGGGTATGTTTTAGTTGATGTTGCATTAATTTTTTTTTTTTTTCCCTGTTTTCTTCCCCAAACCGAGTAGCCTGGTCTGTTTTGTCCTGAACCTTAAGCGGCAATTAAGCCCTCCCTGCCCTTGAGCAATTCTCAGCCTCTTCGGTACTCGAGGCTAATCGTGGTCTTTGGTCCCTGATGGGCCTAAACCACGACACCTTTAAAAACAACTCCCTTTAATATCATTACTTCAGCTCAACTTGGTCATACGCAGAAGCAGCAGAGCACATGCAGCCTGTCTCCTGGACTAGGGTGAAACTTACTCCAGCATTAACCCTTACAAAAGATTTGGCTTCACTTAATCCCTCTGCTGTTAATGTATATAAAACAGAGCTGGTGCATGGACACCGAGATACTTACTAACCTGTGCTTAGTTGTGTTAATAGTAGATGTACTCTACCATAAATTTCAACATCTGACATATACACTCACATAGATGTGACATGGGTCTATGAAGCAGTCTTAACCACTCTGCAAAATTTGTGCAAATACTTTAAAATTCTATTTTCTTTCTGAAAAACTTCAACTTCTGAAGCTACTGGTGTTTCAGCTCTTGGCTTTGGAACAATGCCTGTCAGGGCAGAGGAGAACCACCTGGAAATTGTAATCCGTGCATACTATTCAGGTTCACAAACCTAGAGTTTAAGCAGCTGACCCACACACTGTCTTGGGCTATTTTGTTTTGTTTTTTTCAAAGAGAGAGGGGACAATTCAATCTTTACTATGCTTAAATAAGCAGCGATGAGGAAAGCAGCTAGGCCAAGAGGAGCTGAGAGAGGAAGTCTCATCGGATTTACTGGGGTGAAGATTTTCAGGTTAAGCAAAGTCACACACCTGGGTATCATGCTTATTTTTCTACTCAAGAAAGGATGCCATAGCCCACAGCAAACAGGGGAAAACAAAGATTTCTCAAGCGAACATAATAAAAGGAAGCCCCAGGAACTTGTATCTTACCCCTTCTATAGGGAACAGCTGTAGCAGAACATTTTTTTCCCCTCTTCCACATTTTTTGCTTAGCTCAGCATGTGATACCCTCAGGAAAGCCCACCCCTCAGGAAAAAGCACACAACCTATCACAGGCAGTAGCAGGGAGGCTCTTAATCTGGTTCCACTTCTGCTTCGCTGTGCCTCAGCTTGGCAGCACAGGCAGCAGAGGGGAGGAAGCCACGTGCTCTGCTCTTGCGGCAGGAAGCACGCGGTGGGGTGGGGGAGGGTACTAACGGTCATTGCTCTCATCTACATATCCAGTTACAAATTCCCTCTTGCTTTTTTGTTCCACGAGAAAAAGTAAATTATCCCCCTTTGCTGAGGCGATGTGGAGGTTACTTTGGGATGAAAGCTTCTCCCTCACCCTCCTCTCCACCCCAGCAGGACTCCTCTGCCATGTAAATGTTCCACTGTGTTTTGTCACCAAAATCAGCCACCATCTCTTCCAGCCTGGAGAAGGACTGGGAAGAGAGACTGCTCCTCTGTAACATAGAACCTTCCTTTTCTTTCCATCAGAGGCTAAAGCACCCTGCTTCACCACTTAAATGGACAAAGGGGTAGCTGGCAGATGTTAGCAAGATTTTTTGTTTAACCTGTCCCCATTTAAAAATATTTTTTTAAGCTCCTCTTAAAGGGCTACACACCTTTTAAAAAATGTAACCAAGCAATAAATCTCTCACTTTTCTGTTTCCTCATTGCTGTTTTGCTTTTGGATTTGCCTAGGCTTTTTTTGTTTGTCTGTTTCTGGGTTTGGTTTGGGTGTCCTTTGCCATACAGAAGCAGAGTTTTCTTGGTCAGGGACATATAGATTCTGTAGGTAATCACAGGAAAACACTGGAATTCCTGCTGGCCAGTTGGTAAATGTGTGATGGAGAGCAACAAAGAGCTTGCTTCCAGGGCTATAATTAACCAGCCCAACATGAACAGGTTATTTCTCCCCTGCCTTTTTGTCATGACAAGCATTTTCTGACTTGGCTCAACACTGGAATTTGCTGAGAGTCAATGCTGCCTTCAAAGGCAACTCCTACGAACATCTGAAGGAGTTTTCATCATCATTTGGAGGAAAGCACTAGGGAACAGAACATAAAGTTACCAAAACTGCTTGTGGGACAACACTTGGTTTCCAGCCACAGGCCATGAACCCGTGTTTACTGGTCATAACCTTTGCCTGCCCAAGACCACACATGGAAGCTATGTGAGACCAAGCAATTGAACCCCAACACCACTGTCCTGCTGCAGTGCCCTAAGCAAATAGCCTTTTTACCACGCCTTTTCTCCTCCACTGCATCTGGTCCTACTTCTAGCACTTGTGGCTTGGTGTCTTACGCAATCTGTCTCTGTCATAGAGGCATGCGTAATGACTTGCACATGAAACCACAGGCAAGCACTGAACAGCACAATCACCCTGGATACTTCAAAAAGCCAAAGGTTAATAGAGGTTTCCTCTTGAAAACAGCCATCCTCCTGTAAGATCACTTGCCCAGTAGAGCCTAAGGAAACAAAAGAGCAGTCCTCCAAAAATAGAAAACAAAAGAAACAGGCAAGTCTTTTGAAGGCTAATATCAAGCTTACCTAATGATGCAAACATTCCGAATGGAAGAATACAATTTACAACCAGAGCCTTACTACTCCAATCTTTTCCTGCCATAAAAGCTCAGACACACTAATAAGTTACTTAGAAAACATGAGGCAAAATATGTCACCTCTAACATGATTTAACTCATGAATATTCACTCATGCTTGAGAATGACCAAGAGCACTGGTACAATCAGCTATCGCAAGACAGCTGGCTCAGACCAATACTGCTACACCAGACAGTACATCAGAGAGAATTCTCTCCTCATACTTTTTTTGATGCAGACCTGCAACTTCTCCTTCCCTTTTCCCCTTCATCTTCAACAGAAAGCCAGGGGAATGGCACTCCTGCATGTTCCTCTCACCATCACCACCACAGGGTATGGTCTCCTAGTTGAAACCTCAGATCATAGGCCCCTGAGCCTGAAATGCTTTTGTTCTGCCTAGCACCAGCTCAGGCACTGTATAGCAAAGAAGGAAACAGTCCTCATCCACACAAAACGAGCAGAAGAAGATAAATCCATTTCCCATGAAGGGCAGAAAAAAAGGTCCTCCCTACGGTCACATAAGGAAGCCTCCAGCAGAACAGAGAGATCCCAGAGCTGAAGGTCTTGTGCCTTAACCACAAAACCACCCTTCCTCTCTGAAGTCACAGGTCATTAATAGACAATAGCACATGGCAGCATTTCACAGATAGTAACCTCATGAAAGTCACAGCCATCCTTCATTTCCACACAGTTTAAATGAACCTTGGCAGCTGAAATCTGGGCATGGAAACCAGAAAACCATAATTTCCAGATTGCAGAGCATCTCCTACAGGACTGGCACACTGTTTTAAATCTTTTTTAATATTTACACTTTTCTGAAGTTCAGTTTTTTCCACCACTTTCATGACTGAGCACAGAGCTAGGCTAGTCATTACTTGCTTGAGATTCAAACATTTTTGACAATAAAAACCCTAATTCATACAGGAACTCGAGACATCCACATGAATCAGCAAAGAGAAACTGAACCTGCATGCTTGCTACATTATTGGTCAAACTGAACAGCAAAACAAAAAATGTTCATTATAAAAAATAGCAAGTCAGTGCTACATGGGGGTCTCCATTCCACGCAGAACAAAACTGAAGCACTGTTTGTGCTTGTACATGGCCCATATATACTTCACAGACAGAGAGTTTTACTGTCTTCTTTCTAGAAACAAATCCCTGGTCATGCTTAAGAGGAGACTCAATGCAGAAAAGAGCAAGGAGAAATCAGAGCTGAGAACCAGTTTTAATTTGCAGAGCTTACTACAAGTGTGACCATGACAGGTTTCACAGTAAGCAGTAACCGTTTCCAGTACTATTAAGAAGATCCACAGACAAACAGGACAAAAAAAGCCTATGGGGATAGGTTACAGAGACAGACTGCTCTCCTCAAACTTGTCTCTCATTCTTTCTTGCTTCACTTGGAAACAGGAGGCTCGTATCTTCCTCCAGAAACTCATGAGTGCAATGCCTTTTAAAATGAAATGAAATGTATAAGAAC
This sequence comes from Colius striatus, assembly GCF_028858725.1. NCBI lineage: Eukaryota > Metazoa > Chordata > Aves > Coliiformes > Coliidae > Colius > Colius striatus. The sequence goes on from NC_084790.1 coordinate 35,549,845, forward strand.
AAAACCCTACAGAAACTGTGGCTACAGTTCTCATATTCAGAATGCTGCCTTCTAAAAGGCACACAAGTAGTATTTCAACATATCTCAATCCATCATAGAGTACAAAGCTCATCAGGTCTGACTTCAGTCTGTGGATATTTTTCCCAATGGGTTTGTGCTCATAATCTACAATAAAACAAGTTTTCAGATAGTTTAAATCTAATAGGCTCAGTAATAACATCACAGCAGTTGTATTCACTGTTTACTTCCCAGCTTCATGTGCTGTAAATCCCTATGAGGAACTGAGTGAAGGAAGGGGGAGAACTCATGCCACGACTTGGATATGCCAGAAGCTAAGAGGAAGGCAGGACAGTGTGTCCCATCTACAAACATGGCTATTTATCTGCAGGGGATTTCACTCCCTACTGACAGAACATGCAAGGCAGAAAATAATTACATTCTTTTCAGTATATCTATTGTGGTTGGTGGATTTACTAGCATTTGGCTAAGCCTATATTCCTCACAGCCAAGCACCAAGACAACACAGAAGCCTGTGCTAAATTATAGCCCTTTACTTCTCAGAGACTGCTCACAGTGCAGCCCAACATAGCAGCATTAAGGCATCACAGCAAGATGAAATATTGAAATGGGATGAGGCATAAGAAGCTTTAGCTTCTTTCTTTAGAATTAGCAGGTTTCTAGAGGTGCCAGAAAAAGACAAGACAGACAAGTGGGTTCCCAGCACAACACAGTCCGAGGCATCAGTCTGACCAGTTAACAGGTGAAAAGCAAGGAAGAGTGGTAAGTGAGCATATAAGGCATTTTCTTCTCTGTGCTCAATGAATGCAGATTCACAGATCATAGCTCCATACTGAGATAAAACCATCCTTGTGCCACAGAGTTCTCACATGAGGGCAATCACCCAGACACTCACACCAGCAGGCTTGCACAGGATTGCTGTGCAGCCTGTGCAACACTGCTCCACAGCACCCAGGCACAACTGGAAGACAAGGGCACAAGGCTCTATGGTTACACAGGCCTGGTCCACCCAGGGCATTGTTTGTTCACCCATCATAATCCCAGCAACAGGAGTTCTTGCAAGACACAGCCACATGAAGAAGCTAAAGCTGAGACCAAGAGCCAGAGCTCCAGCAGATGAAAGCATTTACTGGTAGTGCATGTGACCACTGCAAGTACTCTAGCTAGAAACATGCCTTAGCAAACCCTCACACAGTGAGAAGAGCTGGACAGGCAAACCACGTGCTCCCACAAAATTTGCTTATACACTGGAATTTTGTATTACTTTCAGTGGCATATTTGGGAAGTATTCCTAAGGAACTCATGACAGGTGCACTTGAACAACCTCAGCTGACTTTCACACTCATAACCCATCACCGTGCTTTATAGACAAAAGATGTCTGAAGATATTTTCCATACAAATAAATATGGGCTTTCAAATAAGTTCAACAGTGGAAGGAAAAGAGTGAGTGACTTGTGAATTGACAATCATCCAGAGGACAACAGCAACCTCCTAATGCTGAAGCTTGTTAGAGTATTATATCCTACTGAGCCAAGGACCCCGATGAACACTGTGAAAAGCAAACCTTTCAGATGGGACAGTGCTGGGCTTGGCAAAGCAGCAAATTCCCATCTGCTCTCATTATACTCCTAACTTTGGATGACACACCCAGAAAGCATGATAAAATAACATTTTCTAAGTTGCTAAGGTTTTTTAAAGCAATTACTGTACTTTCCTTTTCCTACAAGACACAATTCCCCCTCTGTGGTGGGAACTGCTCTTAGAGCTGCCTGTATCCCTCTTCATACTGGCAGGAGTTAAAGCTGTCCTCAGAACAAGCTCGACAGCCATGTATTCTGATTTGCTGACAAGAAATGAAGCAGCTCAGCAGGCCTGTTGTGCAGGATTGTCTAGTGCGAAAATACAAGCCTAATTGCTAGCAGTCAAAGTGCTGTTCCTTCTGCAGACGTGGCTTGACCTGTTTTTATGGCAGGCTACAGCTCTCTGCTTTGGGTCCATCAGAGATGTAACTGCACTGTCTCTGCAGACATTAGATAATACTCAAATGAGCAGCCACTTAACCAGAGCCCATCTTCTTCATGTGTTTGCCATGCCAAACAGTGATGTCAATAGAAAAGGCAGCCTGCCATCCATCTCCAGCAGTTACAGGATCATTCCAGGGAGAAAGACAAATGTATGACAGGTTCAGACCTTCTCTCTCATCTTAGGACTGTAGACACTGGGACCATCTCAGTTCCTCTACAAGTCACCATTTTCTAATAGAAGGGCTTTAAAAACAGTGACCAGCCCAAGCATTCTGGCAGAAGAGCACAGCTGACATGGTGAGCTGGTGCATGCACAAGAGATCAGTCCTTGGTTAACCTTCACAATGGGTATGTTGGCTTTCAGAATGCAGAGCCCATTGAAGCCAGCTGAGATCCCATCTCCAACCCATGTGGAAAGTCATCAGCAAACAGAAGGCGCATACCTCTCTTTGGGTCGAACTTTAAGTCTCAAATGCCATCAGGTCCCCTTACAGTAAACCACACAGGACAACAGAAAGACTGTATTGAAAAGCAGACACAAGGCACAAAAGCAAAAGCCACAGGCTGCTCACCAGCAGCCTTGCCAGGAAACACAGCCTGCAGACTTTCTATGAAGTAACACACCCAAACATCTCCCTAGGTGCTAGACAACAGCACAGAAGAGATACTCTTGCTTTTTCCCCTGCTGCAAGCCAAATTTTGGTATCAACATAGATAACTGACATGCAGCTTGCCAATTAAAAAAATAGGAAAAAAACCCCCTCAGGCTTGTAATGGGCTGAAAGATGAAGAAAGTATCTTCACTATATTGTTTTAAGAAGCAAATCCCTAACAGAGCTCCAAATTACATGGCAGTTAAAACTGCTTTAAACTTCTGCTAATTTTCACAAAATAATGAAAAACCACAAATTTCTCCTCTGAATTGGCTTGTTGGACACTGAAATGAAACTCAGATCTGATCAGACACAATACTTCATTATCACAACAATACTTTCAGGATTGGTACAGAGAGCACATTTAGGACTGGTACAGGCTATGGAGCAGGTCTCCAAAGGTCAAATGCAGCTCAAAGAAGTGCTTCTAAAGAAACATAAAGTAAGGGTGTGCTGTTAAGACTGGATTTTGACTGTACTAGGAACATTATGTCCTAGACAATACATAGATTTTAGACATTTCAAAACATGAACTCAAACATAGTAAAATAACAGAATAATTTTTGAGGAACCCAACTTGATATCTCACTTCTTTTATGGTGGACACAATATCAAGTCTGCAGTCAGCAGATCATAGCAGCTCATTTCCTCTACATTGAAGAAGGCTGTCACAACTGGATTTAGTGTCAAGACCCAATGCTCCTCATCTAGCACACAGCAGAAGGCACCTCCAGAGCAAAAGGTCAAACCAATCCAAGAGATAGCTAACAATGCTAAGCAAGGATATGCCGATGACTATAGTCTGATTAGTTCAAGAGTAAACACTGTCTACTTACACTAAAAACATACGTACATCTAAATTATGTCAACATTCCATGATTGCTCTCTCTGTTTCAATTTATTTGGTCATTAGAACTCAAGTTCCAAGGAGAGAACTTCTCCCAAAAGATTGTGAGGGGGGCAGAAATCAAGCTTCAGCACTAAAACAAGGCAAAGATTGTTTTCTCTGGCTAGTTTAGGGCAATCTTCACAATGCATTCAGCCTCTTCTCTAGTATAGAACAGACTGTTGAACAACAGTGCTTAAAAAAAAAAAAAAAAATCACAGAACTTTCTCAACCTAGGGGAAAGATTGAAAAGCAGATGCATAGCAGATATGGACGGCCCAAATTCACATTAAGTCTTGGCTAGATATAATATCTCTTATATCTTAAGTGGAACACTATACTGCTGTTCATACCATCATGCTCCCAACAGATTGTGTATTGGTAGTCTGAGGAGCTCATTCTTCAGACTGGTGTTCTGCTGGACTGTCAATACACTAATACACTACTAGTTCCTTCCCTTAACTTGCTGTCTGAAAATACACCTTGGAGTACTTGCATCAGTATCAATGTCACTGTGTTTTGCACAGAGGACAGGAACACTACTATTAGACATAGAAACTAAACAGTGCCTCTGTTCTTTTAGAAATCTCATCCTTTGGACTTCAGAGTCAAAATGCAGTGCAGTTAACCTGAAAAAAAATAAGAGGGTTTACTGCTGGAGAGGTTTTCTGCATTATTTATATGGATGCATTGGTAAAATTCTTTGTACTTCAAGTAGCAGCAAGAGGTAATAGGAAAAGGAAGGAAAGGGAAGAGACAGGTAAAGATACTTGTGGTCTTTAGAGGCTACTCCATTCTTCTCTGGCTTTACAGCACACTTTTCCACACCTGCTGGGCAGTGGGCAAGTATGTGAACATAGCAGGGTAGTAACAGTTACGCAGGAATATCTGATGGCTGCTGACCACATTGTCAAGAGCTGTGCTTTTGCTACAAGGAAAGCTGTTGGGACACTGCACTTTCATGTCCACATCCTGTCTCAAGTGGCAAAGTACTGTTTTTTTCCTGCTCTTCTGAAGTACCACTTAGATAGGTAACAGCTGCTGCTTTCCTAAGCTGGTTGGCAAAGTCTGAACAAGCACTCATATTTGAAATATTGCTATCTTTACCAGAAGCTGTCTTTGTCTCATCAGCAAATCCCCTTCTGGCATGTATGTACACCCAAGTCACCCTCAGATATGCCTCATTTATGTTTCAGCTACACTTGCTAAAACAGATGGAGAACTAAAAAGAAGGAGCCTCCTGAGATGTAATAGTTGATGCTTATTAAGTTCTGCCAGTGTCAACGAAAAATATATCTAAGGACTAATTTGGGTAGTATTTACCTCCAAGAAAGATTCAGTGTGGGTGGAGCAGGGAAAAACCAAACCACTTACACCAATGAAAGACAACCCAAAGAAAAGTGTCTTTACTTAAAATCCCTTGAAAGAATGTTTTATTGCACCATCCTTAAAACAAAAAATAATTTAGAAAGGGAAGGAAGTTTTAGCTCTTTACAGAGGACACGTGTCACATCTGCCTGAATTTCTTCCACATATAGCTTACTGCTGCCTGGTCTGCATAAAAAAAAAAACAGAGAAAGATCTTCAGCTAATACATGAGTTACAGCCCACTGATTTTTCATAGCTACACAATTTTTATCAGCTAAAGCTTTTATGCCACATAGGTATAAGCAACATATAGTTTTAACAAACTCAGTTACTAACACTTAGTCCACAAAAATATGTTGATTTTTTTTTTTTTTTTTTTTTTTTACTCTGCAGATTTTGCATTTGATTTCAAAGGATTTTTCCACAATTTTTGAAACATATGCAAAGTATTTAAAAATCCACCTGGATGAGTTCCTGTGTGACCTACTCTGGGAGGTCCTGTTCTGGCAGAGGGGTTGGACTAGATGATCTGTCAAGATCCCTTCCAACCCTTAATATTCTGTAATTCTGTATGATACAAGCATAAACCCCATAGCCTGAACTAAAAAAAAAAATGCATCTCAAACAAGACACAACCATTACTTGACGAAAACACAGCAACATCAAAAAACCCCTAGGGCAGCACGGGAAGAATGCTTCAGTTTGTCAAAGCTGCAAAGAAATTCAGCAACAGGTGGCTGAATATATTGTTTGATTTTAGCCAGGATCCTGGCACTAACACTCACTTATTTTATGACCAAAAATATTTAAAGAGAGCAGCATCTGTTTCTCATGAAAAAGGCTGCCTACAAAAAAAACCCCAAACAAACAACAAAAAAAAATATCAAACTGCCTTGGATTTTCAAAAAATTTAGTGAAGCAGTGCTCTATCCTCTAGCCTAGGTAAAAGTGAACTTTGATTCAGCATCAACAATATTTCAAAGCCATCACATTTTACTGTAGCCTGATTACACTGAAAACTACCACATCCTACTGTGTTTCACCATGAGAGCTCCAGTTCCTTGGCAGGTGTTTATTTATTTAGCTCACAGGAATGCTGCAAAAAATAGGCACTAGGTATTTGTAAGGCACAATGAAGATGAAATATATTACTACTAAAGAAAGCTCCAAAGCTGAATATTAACTTGAGGTAACAGGATATCAGATCAAAATTAGGCACTCCACTCTCCGTATCAAGTTGGCCACAGAAGCGGATAGGGCTTTTTCCAGCTGTAGCAATTTCATAATCACTGCTCTCGTGAGAGCTTGCTCTCTTGGAAACTCCCCGAGAAAGCTGAACTTTTCACCAGATGACAGCAGTATAGATTTCCTCAGGGACTACTAACAGCAAGCTCAGTGTAAAAAGTCTGTTTCACTCTCTCAACCAATCTCAAGCTGTAGTTTAAATTAAATTCAGCCTTCCACAAATCAGGCAATTTATTGAGACTCTGAGACTAGGAGGTCACTGAGAACAAATCCAGAAAATCATGTCAGAGTGAAAAATATAGAAAATGAATGCAAGCTGACGTCAACACTGAGCCTACGTTTTTGGCAACATAATGCTGGTATTAGCAAGCTGTAGTGATAAGGTTGCAGAAAAAGGGGGAAATAAAAGAAGAACCTGAAAGGTGTAATTGTTTACTTAACACTCTCCATTTCACTTGCTGGTTCAAATTAAAAGTCAGTGTTGGCAGACTAGGCTGAAGAGTTTCAGCAGACTAAAGAAAGCTTTCGGAACTTTTTAATATCGTCCTGCTTCAGCAGCACATGCTGATATTTATTACCTGTGCTGTTACAAGCACAGTGAGCAATTCTTGGTTTTTTTATCTTCGCGTCTTTATCTAGACAAATTAACAGCAAGATTAAGATGGTGCCTTTAAGGTACAGTGATTTGATATCTGTTGGAATAGCTCTGTTGCTAATTGTTGATATGGGCATTGTTGGCTTCCCGGCATGCAACCAGACCTTTAGCTGTCACGGTCAAGTTAGCTGATCTTACATAATCAAATTGCCAGAGCAGCCCTTTACCAGCACAGACCGATGCTGACCTGCTTGTGATCCTCCTCATGCATATAACAGAGTCCATGCTGTCTTCCGTGACAGGATTCTCAGACATGTTTTTCCTCAAGCTCCTGTCACCTAGTATGGTGCAGACAGTACAGCAAGGACAGATTTAGCAGAACACTACATGAGTTTCTTTCAATTCCACTTCCAAAGGGATTTCAGTTTTTTCGCTCCCAGATCCATACATGCCTACCTAGAATCCAACGTGGCATAATTCTAAACATCTCACTTCAAAAGCATTTCAGCAAACAGGAAGTTCAGGCCAAAACCAGACACCAAAGTAAAGTTCTGCGGAATCCGAAGACAGCAATGCATGTTATGCTGTATCTGTTTACCCATCGCAACCTCTAAGCAAAGTCATGTAATAATAATGCCAGTACAAAGAAACCTCTGAAAGTTCATGGCCGTATGGGAAACAAGTATGATTCTCCTGGTAACAGATTTAATGCTGCTGCAGACCTTTGTGCCTAAACTTCTTCCAACATAATTTTATTACTTTAATCTCATCTTTAGATTCAAAATGTTAAGGAAAGCACAAGTAGACTGTAATGAAAGTGGTAACTGTGCATATGTGTAATTCAGCACATGTCACCTCACCAGCAACAGCTGCACAGCTAACTGCCCAACACACAACCTGGGACCCACACTATGATAAGAAGTCTTTGCTCTCTTCTCGTACCTCTTGACCGCCAGCCTCACAGTTTCAGTTTAGGACAGAAAAAACACACAGATCCATTGGATTCACTTAGAGACCCCATTGACTAATTGTAGTAAGGGACTTAAAGTGCCTTTCCAAGGAATGTTTTGGAAAGGGTTTTACAGAAGATCTGCAGTTCCTGCACAACTTCCATTGACCTAAAAATTTAAGGACACTCAAGCCACTGCCTGCTCAACAACTCGGGTGATTTTATGAAAAAAAAATAATTAGATCAATGTGGAAAAACTGACATGTGTGCCTGAATCTCCTACCTACCAAACCAATATGGCATACTTACAAAATCTTTTGTGCAATGCCAGTTTCCAGTGCCAGTAGCTTGTTCTACTTGCTCAGTCCCAACAGACTGCATCTGACCAAAGCAGACATCACACTGGTTCCCCCACAGCTCCAGGTTCCCCTTCCCAGCTGGATGATCTACACTGGGAAGCAGAAGCAGCCAGGAACACCCTGGGGAATTCTCACACAAAGTAACCCAAACTGGAAAGACAAAAGTAAAGAAGCCTTCCTACCCAACCCTACGACTCAAGATCTCTACTGATACCACAGGGCTGCATTTTTGGCAACATTCTCCCCAGCTTAAAGGAAAAGCAAGGACCTATGGAGTACAGTATCACAGAGCCCAGGTGTGTATTCACATGCAAACATGACAGGAATGCCACCCTGACATCCTGTCTGCAGGTGCTTACAGGGATGAAGGCCACCTGGACATATGGTTTGTTGGTCCTTATTCTAGCCTGGCTGGTTTTTGCTAGGATCCTTTCCAAAGGAAGTCAGAGAGGAAACCAGCTTAATTAGGGTGAGGTAGGCAGGCATAAGAATCTATTTGAATGTTTACCTTGAAGGCAGGAGGTCAATTTTGTTAGGGAGGAGACACTAAGGAAGGTGTTATCAATCACCTTAATGTCATCTATCAGGTAATACACAACATCCTATTTCCCTGAGCACCACAATAATCAGACAGCAGAACACACAGGACCAGAAAGCCGCTCCCAAGGTTGCTCTTCATACCAAGCCCTTCATCATCCATTACCTGTTAAATAAATTAGTACTATTAACACTGAACAGACAGGCTGCCAAATCTTTCAGTCCCAACATCTGTCTGTGCAGTAGGGTGCAACATCAGCACAGGATGCCACCCAACTGATGTTTCTCCACCAATAGTAATCCAGTAAACAACTAGGATAAGCAATGCACATGCAGAGTAACAGCCTGAAATCTGATGCAATTTTTCAGGCGAAGTTCATTTCCCTCTGCTAATATTTAATTGCTCTCTTTTTGTTTAGTTGGGTTGATTTCAAGAAAAATAGAAACATGCCCTCAGGGATCACTGAAAACTAAGAGAAGTAAGGCAAATATCAGCTAAACTGGCTTATATGTGCAACCGTTAGCAACAACCAAAGAAGGTGACTTTAATTTTACCTGTTGATTTATTACCCCATGGCACTGCAGAACAATGTGTTTGAGATCCCTGTAGAGAAAAGGAAAAAATAAAGAAAGTGTACCTCAGAGACAACAGCAAGCTGTATCTCCACCTTTCAAAACAGAAGGAAAACTTACTTCTTACTAACACTTTATCCTCTGCTAAAATGGCATTAAGGCCAGTTGCAAATCTGGGCCTGTAAGTAGTGAGACAAACCTACTGAGATGGCAATCCCAGCAACCACATGATGCTCTTGGAAGTGCTGTCACCAAGGTCTTTGACTCTCTGTTCCAATTTGCACTCTGCCTTATCATGAGTGCTGAAGACCTTGGTGACATTGCTGGACAGAGATGTAAGAAAAGGACACCTGGCATCTGCCTGCAGAATTTATTATATTAAGGTATGCATGTGCCTGCATGTAGATTTCCCTGTTTGGGGCTTGCTGAAAGCAGCCCTAGAACTGTGATGACCATAGGGCATGATAGCTGCTTGTGCTGAACTCCCTTCACACCACAGGACAGTTACTTCATCCTGGACAGAAAATGTGCTTCAGGAAGCAAGAGTGGGCTGTTCCCCACTGGTAACACCTTCCTCACTCTGCTGGAGCTCAGAGCAGCAGAGAAAATCCTCAAAATCCTGGTCAAACAGCCCTGTAATGAGGCATGACCTTCCATCTCATCAAAAAATGACTGAGATACAAAGCCTGCTGGCATGAACACACAGCACTGCCTGAACAAAATCTTAGTGTCCTGCCTTGTCTTTAACCAAGACACTGACTTACAGGCATCCATGTAAGCACCCTGCCATCTTCCCCAGGGATCAGCATATACCCAATTTCAGATCTGATAACGCAAACAGTCACACCTTGAAGATTAGTTTATGAGGGTAGTTTTAAAGAAGCTTGAAGTGAAAGGACTTTGGCGAATGCTCTCAAAACAGGTTCAAACACCTGAAGCCACATACAGACATGCACATTCTACATGACTACCATTTGAACAAAGTCTATACTGCAGGTCCGATTTGTATGCTCATAATGGAAGACCACATCCTGAAGCCTGTTTAAGTCATCAGGCAGCAGTAAGAAGCCTGTTGGGAAGCAGCACATCACACAACTGTGACAGAGGATGAGGGAGTTGCAGAGACTGCAGCAGAGAACACAGAACAGGGAGCACACAGTCCCTCCCACTGGAAGTACTGTACAAGCTGCAATTCCCACAAGCTGCAAAGCTGCATCTGCACCACTGACCCACATGGCTTCACATCCAGGCCAGAGCTAAAAAAGAAGCAGTATTACAAATGTTTCCAAATTATTAGCTATGAAGTAATTAGACCTCTTGCTAAAAGGGGAAATACACATATGAAAGCAGTGCTTTCAGGTTTGGAGGCATGCTTACATCTGACATCCACTCTTGCTCTTCTTTGGTTCCCAGTCACTGCAGTAAATGCCCCAGAGAGGAAAGGATTTAAGCATCTCTCACCTCACTGTCAACAGCAGCTGATGGGCTGATCTGTAGTTCCTTTCCTTGCCTCAGAAGCATTGCTAATCACAAATGCACAAGTATTTATAAGACCAGTGGATGTTACTTTATGCATGCCATCAGAGAGTGAACCAGGCAGTCGAAGAGTAGGTTGCAGGGACCTCTAAGTTGGAGGCTTCGTAAATGAGCATATCAAGAGAAGGACAAACAGGCTTTGTTCCCCATAAGCCTTACCAACAAAGGGCCATCTGTCATTCTAATGACACAGAGATTTTATTTTTTTAATTACACTTCTGAAATATTTTATTATATAAATACAATCTTTGATGGCTGGTCTGAGGCTTATTTTTACAGTCAGTCTGCTGGTCTTTGTAGTATAGAGAAACATGAGCCATATGACTTTTGACTTTATACAATACTCCTTATGCAAAATGTTTCTTGGAATCACTCCTCTCCCCCATACTTTCCCAGAAATTAGAACTTCAGCTTATAGCTTTGATAGTTTTAATGTAAATGCCCGTATCTGATGTTCACTGCATGCTTCAATGTAGTACACCAATACCTAGTCTGTGGAAGAACTAACTTGCAGCTACTACTTCAGGCATGAAGTGTAAAATCCAGTAACAACAACAGCCATCATTCTGATAGAAAGCTTGTTCCTACAAGACCACCAAGTCAAACCAAGGGTTTGAAGAGGTCCATGAGAAACACAGAAAATAGTCATAGTAGCTCATTTTGGCTGTGTTCATTCAGCTGCGTGGCCCCCAGCATGAGAAGGACATCGACCTGCTGGCCTGCAAGAAAGAGGGTCAAACTGAAAGAGGGTCCCATTCCTGGAAGTGTTCAAGGCCAGTTTGGATGGGGCTTTGAGCAACCTGGTCTAGTGGAAAGTGTCCCCACCCATGGCAAGAGCATTGGAAACAGATGATCTTTCAGGTCCTTTCCAACACAAAGCATTCCATGATTCTCAGAGTAAAGAGGAGAGCCAGGCAGTACAGATTTTGAGCCCAGCAAGAAAAAGTGTCTAAGGTGTCAACTAATGCTCAAAGAGTCAGTAGACCACAGTATCACCTGAAGATTTGATCACATTAGGATTCTACACAGTCTTGAAAAAGAGAGGGTTATATATCCAAGACAAATCCCTTGCACAGTTCATGTCTGCCCCCCTGGGCCATTCAGGGGGGGAAGAGGTAGAAACACGGGGATCAGGGCTCTGAGCTCAGGAAGAGGGGAGGAGTGGGGAAAAGATGGTCTTAAAGGACTGGTCGGACTCTTCATCCTTGCACCACTCTATGTTGTTTATTTTTGGTTATGTTTGGAGGTTTTATGGTTATGTTTTAGTTGATATTGCATTAAATTATTTTCTGTTTTCTTCCCCAAGCCAAGTAGCCTGGTCTGTTTTGTCCTGAACCTTAAGTGGCAATTAAGTTCTCCCTGCCCTTTGGCAATCCTCAGGTCTTTGGTACTTGAGGCTAATCATGGTCTTTTGTTCCCTGATGGGCCTAAATCAGGACATTACTAAACTGTTACTTACCATCACTTCCAACAGACACATGCAGCACTAACACAGCAGCAAAGAGAACTAATATTTCAGAGAAGACTACCCCAAAAGAACTCTAAAAAGTTGCCACGTCAGAGAGACCTGGCAATAACAAGAGACCCCACATTTCCCAAGACTAGGCAAAGCTGTTTCATGTCCCAGCTCTACTGCGAGTTTCCTGTGTGATCTCATACCAGTCATCTGCACATGACAGGAAAGCACACTAGACTTTCCCGGACAAGCTAAAAATGGAAAGATTCTCATTTTTTTCAGAGCAAATGGGGCAGTGTGTGCCCCTAAGACAAAACATTTTGTTTTGAACCCTGCCATCAAAATCCTGCCAGACAATAACAGAGAATGAAGTATCCTACACCAACAGGGAACACCCCCCCCCAAAAAAAAAAAAAAAAACCCACACTGCAAGGGAAATGGAGACTTCACTGTCAGATAATAATCAGCTTTACATTTCTAAAGGGAAGGCCGACACCAGATTTTCCTGATTTCCATTCTTCCTGTGTGCTTCCCCTTGCAGCTCAGTGGGTAGAGTGCTGAATTGTAGCTATGTTACATTCACTGCTTCACTGACAAAACAGCAAAATAACTAAACACAACACACTATTTGGACTCTTTGAGAAAGCCAGCTTGAGAAACCTCACTTCAGTGGGATGAAGATCATAATTTCACATCCCAAACAGCAGCTATTCTTGGCATTACAGACCATCCTTTTTCTTTTCCACTGAAGATGCTAAAGAGCACACAAAGCTCTGACACTGGAGAGGCTTAAGGTCCTTCTGCAGGACTGAAAAGGGTTTGATGAGCTGTACATTATAACCATGGAGATTCTAGAAATTTACACACTGGTGTAATTAACCAGACCGGAAATGCCACATGTAGGATGCTCCTTCTACTGTGTTGTTACCTGACCCAGAGAAGTTTCCCAGCTTGCGCAGTTTTCCAAGGACCTTCTGGACATCCCTAATGCTTGTGTCCTGTTGGCTGTACAAAAGTAACCTCTTGGCATCTGTGAGTAGGCGGGAAACACTGGTGATGGGAAAACACAAAAAGAACCAACAGATGTCAGCTCTGTGAGCCAGCATCCACAGACAGTTTGACATCCCAATTCTAAACCTCAGTCCCTCCTTTCAGTCATGCCACTGCCTTCTCCAGTACAATAATAATTCTCTTCAGTGACCGTTCTGGGACAATCCAAGAAGTCTAATACAAGAGGGCTGCCAATGCAAGGTCAAACTAAGTTACAGTGGGAAGCTCCATGCATTTGAAAGCATTTGAGAGGGAGTGAGCCTCCTCCTGCCTATAAACAACTTCCTCTTAGAAGTACAGTAATTTCAGTACATTCTTTGTCCTTTCAAATACTTCTCCAGGTTGCAAACATATTTTACCCTGCATTAAGCCTAACTGGCCTGATGGCATGAAAGCAACAAGCTGGACAAGGTATAAGGAAGCTGGTGATAAATTGAGCTTTCTGCAACACATTACCCAGTATTAACTGACAAACTTAAGGGAGTATCCCCCAGTAACTGCCTCTCCCTCCACACTGTCCATCTCAAAGGTTCATTAACCACAGAAAGAGGATCTTTGAAAAATGAGCCTATGCTTAGCCTTTTATGGGCCAAATTCTGAGCAACCAATAAGAGAATGGACTCAGTCTTCATCCAGGCAGATCTCTTCACTCACCAAGGGTGCTTGGACTCAGGCATATTGCATACCTATCAGCTTCCTTCTAGCCCCTCTGACCTTGGTAGCTGAAGAGCTTTGTACCTTCTCAGTGCCAGCAGAAATGGCAACACCCTTGACAGCACACTTATGCGGCCAGCTGGCAACTTCCAGGTATCCCTTTTCCACATGTTCCCCTAAGAAGAGAGATGAAGAAAAAAAGCAGGCATACTCACATGGAGGCATTGAAATTTCCAACAATACCAGGGGATTCCCCAGGAGTTGGGTAGCGGAAACAAGGGTTGTTGGCATTGCAGATGATCCCCTGTATCCACGGCAAGGTTCCCGCTGAAGGCATAGCTTTGTTTGGGAAGTGACCTGGAACAGAAACGCACAAGTTGGGAAACAGAAACACAGGACACAAGGCACTACTCCACAGCACTGCACCTCAAGGGAGATACTAATCTTTGCTGGTTAATGACCCAAATTGATTATGAGAGAGTAGAATAGCCCACACCATGAAGGGCTGAAGCTCCCCACACAGTTCTGGCCTTTTCCACTGAAAAAGCACACCTTGCTAAGTATGGAGGAGAAACACTTTGCTACTCTCATCTTTGCAGCAGTTTTTGGCCATGCTGACAGTACTTCTTGCTCAGGAATGCCCAGCAGCAGGCAACCCCAAAGCCTGACAGTGGTGGGCATGTGCATACACATGCTTTCTAACCAGCTGTACTTCTATGGATTTGCATGCTTAACTAACACAAGGATTTGGCTCAAAACTACACAGACAGTCCTGGTACTTCACATCTGGGTTCTGAAGACCCATGATGTTTCTACTCACTCCTTTTGGTTTTGAAAACGCACTCACCTCAGTTACATTGTAAACGTCAAGCAAAGGGTCAGCAGTTGTGGGGTAGGTACCTGCATTGCTTTCCCCTAAGTATGTCATCGCTGTCCCATATTGGCTTGATTTCCAGACAGTTTTAGAACTTTGGAGTTCTTTAAAACACTTTAACACCTGCCTGTCACATTTCAAATCTTTTTAAAGTCTTGTTACTAAGCACATGCTTAAGTCACTGCCCTGAGTTTAGGTGCTGTTTAAATTCTGCACTCTGGTCAATGGTTAAAGCAACAACAAACACTAGTACACCCCCCAGGCACTTTTAAATGCCTTACCCTCCAAGGACATAAGCTGGCACCTTAAACTAGTCATCAGGCTGCTTTCTGCAAACTCACTTCCCCCCACCCACAGCACGGAGGGGAGGACAGAGGCAGGTTATGGCCCTTCCTCAGGTTCTTAGCACTACTCAAAGCAGCTGCTCCAAGCTGCCTTGACCATGAGATAGATGCACATATGAGATGCACACACTCCCACCCTAGTAAACACCTTTACCTTTGCAGCATGCCTGCAATCACAGGGGCGCTGGCTCCCTACCTGCACAGCCATAAGGGAGGTACCAAAACCCCAGGAGGAAAAAGAGGTCAAAGCTGCTGAATTACAGCAAGGCTGAAGGAAGATGGGGAGCTTATCAGCCCTCCCTGGAGAAAGCCACAGACTCTGTCCATCCAGGAGAAAGGTAAAGGAACTGAAGGTTCATTGTTTCTAGCACCCAGGGAATCGTTTGTTGCCAGTTCTATGTTTAAAATAGAAAAGCTATTTACCTGAGCTCTCTGACTTTTGTTTGGGGGGTGAGGGGGAAGAAGAAAAATGCAAATACTTTCAGATTTGTTTCTTAAGGTTTCCCAGAGAATGATCTTCTCTTTCCTCCAAGCCTTTTACTTTACATGGCTAAGAACGCAAATAAATTATTAAAAGTGATCTGAAAAGAGGAAGAGTGAACAAGAATTTGTGATGACTTTTTACATATGGTGATGCACGTAACAGCAGTTTCTCAAAGGTTAATGCAGGACTCCGCCAGTTTTAAATCAGATGAGTTACACAGAAAACATAGTGCAACATCATCACATCATTTTTAATGACATTGTTGTGAACAGCTAGCTTTTCGGTGGAGATTAAAGTAACATTTTTTTCCCCCAAGTGATGTGTGTTTTGAGTAACTCTAAGGGCCACTGGAACACAAAAGAAAAGTCAAGCTCTAAGACACAAGTCAGCAATCTTGCTCAATAGCAACCTAAGATGTCTCATCCAGCTGGTCTGGTCAACAACATGTAGCTATCACGTAACAGCTAGCAAAATTTTCCTCCGTGTTTTCAGAAGAAGGTTCTTCACACTTGGCCAAATGTGCTAGAAACTAAAAATCCTGACTGGAAAATCTGACTACAGAAGCAGCCCAATCCTTAGTTCTTCTTCTCTTCAAACAGGAAAATAGAACTGAAAATCTTATCTGTTTGTTGAAAAAAGCATACTATTAAAATACTAAGGCTATCTGGAGACTACAAAGCACATGCATGTAGCTCTGTTACTGCTATCATCAGGCATTAACCTAAAGTGATTTCTTAACAGCATACAGCACTGACAATACAGATAAATCCTGTTTTCCTTATGGCATCCACAGGGTTGCCACTGAGTTCACCATAAACTGAAGTTTTCCTTCTATCTCTGCTCCCAGTTCAGCAAAAAATCTTCCACCATGTAACACAAGTCAGCATACAAGTGAGTATTTGACAAAAACAATCTGGACTTTAATGAAATTAATTTACCTTCCTGTTCTCAGAAGCTTTTAGAAAAAATGAGAGGAGTTAACCATAAAAACTGAATTAAAAAGTTACCAGATGCCCCACACCCTGCAATTCCTGTCAGCAACACAGGGAGAAGGCGGACAAGCAACATCAGCCCGTATAGATGGGAAGGAAAAAGGGTTGAAGGTGAAAGATTCAAAACTGTTGAAAGACTAATTCTGTAACATACAATCAACACTGAGGAATAAACTCTGCTTGTGACACCACGGTGCCAGAGCAAACAATTTACAGGAGGTTAACAACTCTGAAAATCAGCTTTGTGAATAGCAGTTCTTGTCAGGTTTGAGTTTATGTACAGCACTGCCACAGATGAGATGAATTACCATTGAGGCTGCTGGTTACTTATACCAGCCAAGGAGACTGCTTTTTGCTTCTTTGCTTTCTTCACTTCTTGTCCACATTATACATATCTGTTCTAATGCCAGTCTAACATTCGGTCAGACAATTCAAATCCTATGCAGTAAAGTATGAGATTTAATTTAGGAAGCTTCCGTTACCCTGCCAAGCACTGTAGAAACCGAGTTACAAAATATGTGAGACTACCACTGTCCAAGTATAATCGAAACTGCAAACATTAACACTTCATCTTTGAAAGGATCCTTGCTAGTTTGAAAGCTCAGCAGGCAACATAAAAGACCCCAGCTGCTGCAAAAAAAACCCACAAAGTGCTGCAAGAGCAACCTCTTTACCCATTTTAAGAGTGAAACACTTCAGAGTGCCCTCCAGAATCATGTTGTGCTGACCTTTAAACCCTACCTTGCAGTAATCAGCCAAAGGAAAGATAAATGAAGAACTCTTCCACAGCCAGCTAATTGCAGTATGAGGCTGTCACCAATTGCAGTAAGACTAAGCACGTTGCTTACAAACAAGTCATGCTTCCTAAATCAAATGGCAACTAACACAGAGGCTTAAAGATTCTCATTTACAGAGCAAGAAAAAGCCTCCTTTGAAAGAAAACCAGAAATGTGTGCATTTAGGATGTAAAGAGAAAAGTAGAATAGCTTTTCCCCACAAATGTATGATGGCTGAGTCTACTGAACACAGAGATGACAGTCTAATGATTAAAAGGAACTGAATTGCTCTTGTGCTTTAATGCGATATGTTAACCCATATTACTGCCTGAAAATGAGATTGCTTTCTTATAGATCTGAGCACTGCTTTTTTTTTATGCTACAGCACTTTCTTTTTATGCTAAGTCACATACAATCAACGAGGAATAAACTAGGCTTCTTTCTGTGTGGGTTTTGTAGACTTTGTCACAGTTCTACAATAGATTCTTGTCTACTGCATTATAAATGAAAGAAAGCCAAAAAACGAAACAGCAAGAAAACCAGCAACAACATACAGTGCTGGAGCAATAGTGTGTCAGAACACTCTGTAGTTCCCCAGGTGGAAGGAAGGGAAGCTTCCCTGAAGACTTCTGATTGAAGTATGCAACTATTGTCCCTGCTCTTTGTGTCTTGCCAGCAGCATTATTACCTTCTAGCCATGAAACAACCACTGCCATTCTGGATGCAGCTGCTGTGTTTGGTACTTACATTCATGCTGCTCATAGGGTGGATATGAAAGTCTTACGGAGATCAGGATGAAGAAGATAAACAGAGGCCAGGCAACTTCGATCAGCAGCTGGAACTGGAAACAACAAAGACAAAAATATTAAGAAATGATATTCAAAATACAGGACAGAACAGAATTTCCAGGACAATCCACTGGTAAGCCAGGACAGTTTTGCAAGCACTGTCTTTCTTCACTTTGCCTATTCATTCCCAGACCAAGATGTTTGCTCCTCTAACTTCAGAGGATAATCTGCAAAGAATTACAGACTTCTCATCAGTATGTGCCAGATACTGGACTAAACTGGGTGTGCCTTAGGGCTACTTTTGGCTTCTTTTTATAGGGTTTTTTTTTTTTGTCCCCTGACTGAAACAAACTTCCCAATGAATCTTCTCAGCAACAAGCTGCACTTTTTGCCTTATATTTTAGAGGTAGCAAGAAGTACTTGCATCCCATTCTCACAGTAAACCATTGAGCTTCTACCCTAAGACATCGGACATGGAGATTGAGCTGGTGCACAGCTATGCCTAATCTTTCCATTTCAGTGCTGCAGACATATTGGTACCAGGAAAGCAGAGCTACTAAGATTAAGCTCATATCTAGGTATTGTTTTGTTCTAATGTACATTGTTCCCAGAAGTAGATGCCTACTGGTCCAAGGTATCTACAGAAAAGCAGTGAATGTCAAGTAAAGATATAAAGAACTCAGTTATTTAGAGGTACTAGGAAAGAATATAATAAAAAACCTTCATTCACACATGGAACATATTTTAGACTGGAAATCAAAACAACAAAAAAATTAGTGACATGTCATGTTCCACAGAAGCATGTAGACAAAGCAACACTTCAGCCTACAGCTCCTGAGACAAAAGCTGAGGTTTTTCATGCTTGAACATAACCAATCACACTCCTCTTTTCCCAGACCTCAAAAGCTGCCTAAACATGGATTTTAGGTGAGCCATGAGACACATAAAAACTGAAAGCTTTCTATGCTGCTGCTGCTTCTTATGTTTTTCCTTCTTTGGAAGCGGAAAACCACTGTGTTTCCTCAGTCAAGTCAAGAGAAATGTTTTCCCCTTCTTTCCTGGAAAACCTTTTCTTTTCTTGTAAGATGTCTACATCTCTCTTATCACAATCCAGGTAGGATAGGCCCTGCACTCCATTGGAAAAGAGAATCATCACAGGCCCGTGTTTTCCCATATTACACCATTAACAGCTAAAATTAGTATTTTTCCATAGAGTACAAGGCATATCATGCAAACCTTGATGTGAGACTTTCTGCAAAAACAGCACATGGAACTAAATGCCACTTGATTCAACAGGGGAAGTCATCTAGGACAGCTCTTCACAGATACCCTTAATGCCTGATGTCCATCCAAATGGCATCCCTACCCAAACACAAAAAATGAGCACTGGTAACAGTGCCAGGCTCTGCAGGATGAGTCTGGGATAATCAGTGTTTTCACACACACAGACTACTGGATAGAAAACACCACTGACACCTAGCTAAAAAAAAAAAAAATATGCCAGGATGATGCCTTAGTATGTTTTCTGAAAAAAAAGACCAAAGAACACAGCAGGATTGTGCTGCCATTCAGCGGGATCTCAACTGGCTTGAGAGCTGGGCAGAGAGGAACCTCATGAGGTTCAACAAGGACAAGTGCAGAGTCCTGCAGCTGGGAAGGAACAACCCCCTGCACCAGTCCAGGCTGGGGATTGACCTGCTGAAGAGCAGCTCTGCAGAGAGAGACCTGGGAGTCCTGATTGATAATAAACTAAATATGAGCCAGCAATGTGCCCTCGTGGCCAAGAAGGCCAATGGCATCCTGGGATGCATCAAGAAGAGTGTGGCCAGCAGGTCAAGGAGGTTCTTCTCCCCCTCTACTCTGCCCTGATGAGGCCTCATCTGGAGTCTTGTGTCCAGTTCTGGGCTCCTCAGCAAAAGAGGGACAGGGAAGTGCTGGAGAGAGTCCAGCGCAGGGCCACCAAGATGATGTTCCAGTCCCCTGATCTTTCATACAAGAAAAGGCTGCAGGAACTGGGGCTGTTTAGTCTGGAGAAGAGGAGACTGAGGGGAGATCTTATTAACATTTACAAATATCTAAATGGTGGGTGTCAGGAGGTTGGGACATCCCTTTTTTCTATTGTATCTAGCAACAGGACAAAGGGTAATGGGATGAAACGGGAACACAAAAAGTTCCACTTAAACATAAGAAAAAACTATTTCACTGTGAGGGTGAGGGAGCAGTGGCACAGGCTGCCCAAAGGGGTTGTGGAGTCTCCTTCCTTGGAGGTCTTCAAGACCCGCCTGGACATGTTCCTATGTGACCTGATCTAGGTGAGCCTGCTTCCGCAGGGGTGTTGGACTAGATGATCTCTAAAGGTCCCTTCCAACCCCTACCATTCTATGATTCTAGGAATATACTGGCAGCACACACACAGCCATTAACAGTGACAGTCTGCTTCCTGCTGCATTATACAGTGGTCTGACTCCCAGGGGTGCTCAGTGCTAGGATTCTGACAGCTTGTCTACTCCTTCCCTTTGCAGGATCCCCTCACAGCTGCTGTTGCTATGGTGGCATAGCTGGACTTCTCCTCTTGACAGAAACGTGGCTGTGTGATCAGGACAGTTCATTCCCTTGATCAGGACAGTTCATTCCCTCCGCCAGCATCAATGGCCACACTCTGAGACACATCACAGTCCTCTGCTACAACTGGCTGTAAGCAAGGAGCTTGTACCCCAAGCAACTCTCTCACCATTAGAGGAACAGGGGCATCAGTTGGACAGAGGAGGCTTCTTGGGGTGAGCAAGGTGACCAGACAGCCTCTCACAGCCCTGTGATCGCTGCAGAACCAGCAAGATCAAGCCCTAACCTACTCTGAGAGATATCAGCCCCAGCCACAGCATGCTAGGGTGGACAGTAGCACCTTAATGACTCTGTTTTATGGAGGGAGAACCTGGCCACCTGCTCATCTTTTGAATGCTTTGTTACTATTCACTGCATGGTGATGAAGCCACATGTGGATTGCATGCACACTGTTGTATGCCTCTGTATACACAACAGGTTGAACTTCACAGATTGACAGCCTCAGAGAGAACAGAGAAAAGAGGGATGCAGCTTGGGCTGACCAAGTTGCACCTTTGCAGCTGAAGACTGCTGCATCATGGAAGCCACTGAAATGCTGCTTGGTGAGAGACAGATGGCAGTTGCTGCACCAGAGGCTTGCATGGAGTCAAGCTCAGTGTATAAACAGCATTTCAGTAGAGAGTTTGGACTCCCTGGACAGACTCTTGTGCTGTTCCAACAAGAACTGAATTATTTTCCTTTTGCTCCCAAGGCCATTAAGTTCCTTCTCCTACTGCTTGATCTTCCTGTGATACTGCTTTCCATCCCCTGAAGCCTTTGAAGAGAACACACAGATATTATAGGGGATGTGTCTTGCCCAGCTTCATACTAAGTAGATACTGAAAAATCAAGACACTTCCCCTACTTCTGCGCTGCAAGTGCTAGATCAGTCTGGTATATAGTGAAACGGCTATTCCTATCCTTTTGCCACCCCTGCTTCATCTGCAGTTGTAGGAGAAGCATGCCATTTGCACACAGCAGGTGAACTCAAAATCAGCACTTGGCCAAGAAAACCTGCTCCTAATTTTACTGAGGCTAGCCCCTGAAGCATGCCCAATTTATACCAGTTGACTGATGAAGCAGGATATCATTAAATAATGATATCTACAGTGTGTCAACTGGAAATTTGTTGAGCAAGAGCTAATCAAACTATCGCCCCAAACCACTGTCAGCCATCCTCCCCACTTTTATGGTCTAGGTTCAACACAGGGAGCTACCACTAGCTGACCAGTCTCCCCAGGCAAGTTTGAGGTGTCTCCCCATTCACAAGATAGTAGAGAAAGAAATGTTGGGTTTTTTGGTTTTTTTGTTTTTTTGTTTTTTTTTTTTTTTTACAGTGACCCCTGAACATGGTCTTTCTTTCTTCCTCCTCTCCCTG
Source organism: Colius striatus (assembly GCF_028858725.1). Lineage (NCBI taxonomy): Eukaryota > Metazoa > Chordata > Aves > Coliiformes > Coliidae > Colius > Colius striatus. The sequence goes on from NC_084790.1 coordinate 35,571,986, forward strand.
TGAACTCCTTCCCCAGCTCTGGTGCTGTTGGAAGTTATCCAGTCCAAAGTAATGCTTGAATTGCACACGTCAAGCTGAGCTTTGAACCCAGCTTTCGCAATGTAGCCCCAACTTACAGCAGCCAAGGGAAGGCTTTGGTGGGAAGCAAAGGCTAGCCCACATTTCTTGTGAGAATAAGGGCAAGGAGCAAATTATTTCTGGGCTACATCTTCAGTAAGTACACACAGAAGAGAGCTGTCCCCAGCACACGCAGCTCAAGGACACTGGACTGCTAACATAAAAGCAAATACATGAATGACTGTGTGGCCTGACAGCATGGTCAGTTTTCTGCTACTTTTCTGACATTTTAAATGGCCTTCCCCTCCTGACACCTTCAAGTAAAGCCCAAATCAGAAAAACTAATGAAAAAAACCCTGCAGATACAGGAACCTCACAAAACCAAGTGAGGTCTCAGGTCTCCATTGTGAATTGACTAATAATATCAGTGTGGAACAGAGACTATGAGCAGTTTCATGCCCTTTGGCCTACTTTATGAAAAACCAATACAGAAGGTACAAGAAGTAGCTGAGCAGATCAAAGATGATGATCAAACAACAAGCATGAGGGGTTTAGTCTACTGCAGTTTTCTGGTATGGATAGAGGTTCCAACTGCACATCTGCTGCCCAGCAAGCCAAGCTACAGCTGCCCTGACAGGACATGCATGCCAGACTCAGACCTCTGTAAATCACCTTCATGAGACATTATTTTCAGAAGACCCTGAGAAAAAAAGCCATCACTCTCAGGGCAAAACTCAACTGCTCTGAAACGTTTAAACCAGTTGAAGCATCACTAATATCAATATATTCATCAACATCACAGAGTTACCCTATTTGCTAAAGCCAATTTGTGAGGGGCTAAGAGTAAGATCTCTAGCAGCAAGGAAGGAATATATTGTTTTCAGCTCTAGGAGTCACATGGGCAATATCCAAGAGCTGCCTATCTTTTTCAGACCTGTAGTCAGTTTTGCAACTCCCTTCTCCAGCTCCATTGCAACATTCTTCTAAATTATAAGCGCTGTTCACAAGGTCAAGATGCTGGCCCAGACATCCGGAGAGCAAAGAGCCTCACTCCTTACAGGTGACATAGCCCACTGCCTCTCAGATGGGCAGTCCTGTCCTAGGACATCAAGTCTCCTGGGATAAGGCAGAAATTCCTGCCACCACTGGCAGCTCTTTAATCATAGACATACACAGAAAAAAAGTCAAAGATGCCACAAGCCCCTTTTGTCTGGTTGTAACAATGGACTAATTCTATCTTTGAATTAACTGGGCACAAGCCCCTCTAAGACACCTTAGCAAAGACTTCAGAAACTGTCTCCATCTCCAGTGAAGAATACTATAGCCTATCATCCCTTATGATTCCCATGTTTCTAAAACAACCTACTCCCAACCAGCTGGCAAGCACCCTAACATTTGCAGAGTTCAGACAGCTTATCAGAGACCACTTTCCACTCACCACCTTAGTAACTCTTTCCCTTCACATTCCCTACTCATACCTCCTCAAAGTCAGATTTAGCAGCACAGACCTGTTGTAGAGGAAGGACATTCCCTTGTCCATCACAGTTATCCCTAAATCTCTGGAGAAGAAATAGCACATTTTCTCTAGCTTTTAGCCATCTGTAGGAGTTACAGCATTCTGTAAAGCCTCACTCATGTAAAGGCAGAAGACTCTGAAGAACACCCCACTGGATTTGTGCTCCTATGCCTTTGTCACCATAAGAAGAAACTCTTGCTGCCTATCGTCTACCTGAACAGGTACACTCCCAAACTGCTAACAGATGCACTTTTAACTACTCAGAGTGCATTTTGGTAGAAACACATGAGTTGCCTGGATTTGCCTGCATGCCAATGTAAGAGCATATCTCACAACAGTCACTTAAACTATAACCCCTGTTGTGGAAGTTACACAAGAGGTTTCTCTCCGTGACCAGAGACTGAAGATGCCTGCTATTGCCTCCATTCCTTCTGCTGTTACACGTGGCAGAATTTTGTTGCCTTTGCTGCTGTTTGCAACTTTCAAAAGCTTTTAGGCTGAAGCACACACCCCTGCAGTCCAGCAGTAGCCCACGCGCAGAGCCATGAAGGTTTTCACTTCACGGTCATCCCTGCTGATCACTGCAGCTGTGCACTTTCTGCCTGCTCCAACACAATTATTTCAGTACTCCATCACTGTCTCACACTCTGATTCAGGACAGAAGTCTTGAGCACCTTTAAACACTCTGGTTTCTCTCCACTCACCACTCTCTCCAATTTGAATTGTGTCTTTCCAAAGCGAGACCACTTGCTCAGCCAGAGACCACTAGAGACAAAACTTAAGACACAGGACATTTCTCCACTTTACATAAAGAATAAGCTACACGCCTACAAAACCCTCTTTGACTAACACTTACAGTCTGTCTTCTTCTGTAGGTAAAGTTCTTCCATAGCAGCAATCCTAGCTGTGCCCAGAAAGTCATCTTCCTTCAGCAAAGCCTTGGAGCCTCCTTTGCACAGCAGCAGTGGCAGTACACAGCAGAGATGTTGTGACTGGGCATTAACTACAGGGGAAAAACAAAAAAAAAAAAAACACACCACAAATGACCCAACAGTTGAAAGGGAATAGCTGTGTCAGTCAAAACAGAAAAGGTGACAAGACAGGCAGAGGGTGCCCTCTTACCTCATAAAACCCTGCAGTCCCCCATAGCACTTTCTGTCCCTGCTTTCTTGCCCCACACACTCCAAGTCTCACGAGTTTTAGTAAGTTCCAGTAAGTTCAGGTTTAGATTCACTGTCTCGTACCTCAGAGCTCTGAGGCACAGATTAACGCAACATCCAAAGGACAACAATTTTCTTCCTTCCTACCCAAAAATTCCAAAAGCAAGAACATCTCAGAGAGGGAAAAAAAATCATAGGCTTTGAAAGCTGACTTAGAAACCTCTCCAAATGAGACTAAACTGTACAATTAAAACCCCTTTTTTTAAAAACCTTCTTTCCATGTTTACTTTTACAATGGTGGAAAGCCTATTATCAAATTAGAAAATCTGTTTTGAAGTCCAGTCAACACCACCACTTACAGGAGAAAATGCTATACACTTAACAAGCAAGAGACACATTCCTTTCCTTGAAGGACTAAGTAAGTGACTAAGAATGATCCCGCAGCCATTCATATTTGGATAAAGTGGATGGAAAATTGCCATTGAGTCAGCATTCAGGTCTTGCAATCACCTGGCCTTCACTACTGTTGTGAATTGGGTGTATTCAATATGCACCTTGCAAGACCATGAGAAAGTATAAAGACTTGAAAACCACATTCATCTCTTTGGTGGTTATTAATAACACAAAGGTACAGGCTTGGGTACACAGAGACTTCCAGGAAGGCTCGATCAAATGGAAAGGTGAGCTTATAGTGCCTTCCCTAAACTTATTAAACCTTTTTCTCCCCAGAATTAATTTGGTATAGCTTAATTTAACTGTTGAGTTTAATGCCACTTCAGATTAAGAGCAGTTTCATTCTGAGTAAGTATCCACATGGGAATTTAGTTAATCCACATCAATTTAATTCTGATTTATGTACTTTAATACACTCTGTTGACAGGCTCAGTGTTAATAAATGGACAGTTCACAGCCAATCCAAACACATAGCAAGAGAACCACGCCCTCCAACATCTACAAACACATATGCTTTTGATTCTAGTGTCCCACATACCAGTACTCTAGCCCTCTGACTCAGGGTTTCAATACAGAAAACTGTATTGAAAAGGTTCCCAAAGTCCATACATGTGCTAGGAATATAAATTTTCCTCAGGAAATACTCTGACCAGTCCCAGAATGGAGTAAGACAGATTTACAAATGTGGATGTGAGCATTGAGTTAATGAACACTTCTGGCCTTTAAGGTTCATCCAAAAGTAAACTCCGTTATTACGATGACTTGCATATTAAAAAACTTGTCTCCAATAATATGAGCCTGTCACAAAAAAAAAAATCCCTAACAACAAGAATTAAACCCAATTATGCCAAGTGCTAGAGATAATTACACTGTAGTATCACAATAGGGCAACAGTGCATAACACCAGTACAGAGAAGCAAAGAACAATAACAGACACCTACAAAACCCTACAAATTGAAGCTTACTATCACCATGCAGCTGGCTGAGTGTACAGTCAGCATGGGCTTATTAAACTTCTACTAGGTAGTGCTGCAATTCCCTGACATGACCTCTACAGATGCTCCTTCAGAGAGATGGCTCAACTGATCTGAGGACCTTCCTCCCCTGCCCTTCCTGCTGGCTGGAGTACCCCAACACCAGCATTTCAGCTGTACACACATCTGGCTGGTATAATGATTCCCAGACATGCTCTGGGTGAGGCACTTGTAAGGTTGATAGCAACATACACAGCAGGCAAGAAACCTTCTGTAGACAATCTCAGAGGATAGACTCCAGCTGCTGAGGTCTGTAGACATCTGCTCATGGACCCAAAGCATACCTTTGGATACACAGGGCTCTGAGACACCTCCTCCGCCTGTCAGTATTATACACTGAAAGCTGCAGTTAACATATAACTCTGATATAAAATAAGGTAAGGAATGTTATCATCCTTCTTTTGTACCCCCTCCACTGACTCCTTTCTGCTCAGGGACCAGGGGACTGGGCAACAAGGCTTTTACCAGCCCTACTGAGAAACCTGTATTTCCACTCACTGAGTGCACAGTTGCTCCATGAACACTGACTTGGTGCAAAAGTCTTTCGTGAGCAACAGGAGAACTGCTTTTTTCACACATTTCTCTGCAAGAATACTGGTCTGTAGGTCACAGATCTCCATTTCCTCTGCTGTATTCTCCAGCATGTCACAGATGTAAGCCTTTTTGCTTGAGTCCAATCTTGCAGTCACCAGATAAGTTTGGCACACAGGAGAGTACAGGAAGGGGCTGCATAACCATCTACAATCACCGGTAGTTATGCAACAGACTTTATCTTCAGAAGGGCACTCAGGGTATCCACTCTGTAGTCCTCCCTCTACAATACTGTCAGCTCTCTGCAACAAACTACTTTCCAATGGTTTCCAGCAGTTACAGCTAAATAACAAAACCCGTGAGTACAAAGTGCCACTGGAAAAGTGCAGGAAGGATCCGAGGGAGAACCAGAGAGAGCTTTGGCCTTCTCATCAGTGGAAATACACCTAACTCCTGTGCCTTAATATGGAGGCAGAATAAAATTTTAAGCTGTGTGTAAGATGTCTGAGCTAATCACAGGGTAGCTAGTTCAACTCATATCTGTTAAAATCCAGACACTGTCCCCTCGCAATTGCGGTCAGTCTGCAGGATCCAGAACACAGAAATATTCCTTTATGGAGGTTGCAGGGTTCACATTGCACTAGTGAACTGTAGTGAGATAGGACAAATATTTGATCATTTAACAGCTATCTCTGTTCTTCTGATCAGCAGAAACCTGTATAGCCAGGAAGCTGTGTCTGTCTGCCTTGACTCCACCTCTCTAGAATTCAGTTAGGCTTTACTGGGAACAAAGCAAATTTTCTGGGCTTCAGATAAGTCCAGTTTGCTCAGATACAAGTTACAAACAAAACAAAAATACTATTTCTGAGGACTGTGCCTGAAGATTGGTGCAAATGTAGGTACCACCAGCTAAATCCCTAAGTTAAACTAGGGGACAAGGACTAACACTGGACTAATGACTAAGAGCACAAAACCTGAACTGTACCCAGTTCTTCCAGCCATGCTTGGGTGACAGCTTCAAAGACATACTCCGCCCCAGTATCTGTAACAGACTAGGTGACACAGGTTTGCTGACATCTAGAGCAGCCTCTGATTTTCATCTGTAGAGGCTGACATATTTAGTTCACTGCTGATACAAGTTAACTAGGTCCACTTGGATTACATTAGAAATGCTCTGTAAACAAAGAATCCCAGAGAAAAACAGGTTAGCACCCCTTCAGATGTTCTTCCAGTTGATAATATGCAAGAATTGTAAGCCAGAGATGCAGAAAATAGATAGATCAAATACTCCCAGCTCAGTTGGAGCTGAAGTCCCTGTGTGTCCCAGCTTCAGCCCAGTCTGGTAAGTTCAGAACAAGTTGGAAATACAACTTGCCATTTAGTCCTGCAGTGCCAAAACACACACAAATACCAACAAGTTTCCAATGCAGGCTTTTGTGTCTCACCTCAGTAAAATTTTAAGCCAACAGTAAGTACCAGTGATCACTCCTGACACTTATCCAGAATTGTAAAACGCCAATACTGTTTCTGGTTAGAATAAGAAGAGCTGTATGAATTCACCACCATGAGTTTTCCGTGATGTAAAGCATCACATCACTGCTGAATAGAATGGGAATTTATACCTGCCATCCTTCCCAACTGTAATACCTTGCTTTCATAAATCACTTTCTCTGTGAAAACAGAAATAATTCCGTCAACTGCAACAAACACTGCAACTTAGCTGTGGAGAGGTCTTTGTGCAAGACATTCAGTTTTCACATCCAACCTTTTCATTGTGTGAATGAAACCTCTCCACTGACACGTAAAAAAACACAGCTTCAGAACTTAGAGCACACCAAGGGAGATTCAAATGGCTTACAACTTTGGGGTGAACCTGACAGTTGTCCAGAAACTCCCATGTAAACTCAAACTGCCACCTTACCGTAAGTAAACAGATCTCATCAGAAGGAGCTATTTGATAATAGAAACAGGTTATATGTGTTTGGAAGAACATTCTGAATTCGGGCAGGTGCTGCTCTATACAAGAACCATTCTTTTAACCAGACAGCCAGTAAAAACTTAGGATTAAGACAACACTGTATTTATCCAGCAAATATGTGGTGGGGATCTCTTACACAGAGGTCTCTGCATGCTCTACCAACATGCTACTCTGACTTGTGCACACTCCACATGCTATTTGTCAGGTGTCTCAAGTTTTCCAGATTCCAGACAAGAAAAAACTAAAAAAAAAAAAAAAAAAAAAAAAAAATCACAGGAAGGATCGAGTAAAAGACATCTGGATGCTTTCCCAGATCTTTTGGTAGAGTTTCTCCCAGTCTCTTCACAGACAAACGTTTGCCCTTAAAATTACAAAAGAGTTTGTTGAGTCTAATGATAATCAGTGGACATCAGAGGACAGGCAGGAGGTACAGAGCAACCTGCACATACCTTCTGGTCTCATCTAGAGGTTCCTGCTTTGCTCTTAGCCAAATTCTGCCATCAGGTCAGGACCTTCTCTATTCACCCAGACCAGCAGCCACAACACCCACCAGTACAATTAAAAGTACAGAGTCTACACACTAGTCCCATAGTCTGCTTTGGCAGAAGTGCCCCTGCACATGACATTTACCCCTGCTGCAGAAACCCTGCACAGCCTCCAGACCCACATGGCTGCAATTTCACCTCAGTGTGCAATTCATAAAAGTCACTCGCAAGAGAAAGTCGGGCTACAGATCAACTTCTCAAAGTGCTGACTATGAAACATACATTGACCAATCTTTTCTTTCTAGATCAGTTCTCCCCACTACTTGGCTGTTGAAAAGTCCATTATCTCATATGCCAAGAATCTCCAGATCCAATCCATCTTAAATACAAAACAATGTATTTTTGTAGCTGTAGATTTAAAGAAAAAAGCTCAAGTGGCAGAGAGTCAATTCCCAACCCCCAAGCCTGTTGTCTGTACTAAGTAAACACAAAATAGCCTTCAAAAGCAGCTTTCTGCAAACAATGCAGCTGTTTGCTTTCTTTTGGGGGCAAAAGAACCTTTCCCCAAGAGAAGAAATCATTATTCAGAAAGAGAACAAAGTGAACTTATCAAACCTTATGAGACCGGAATATTTCAAGATTCTGGCAAGAGGCTGTATACCCTTTATATCTCCAGCAATGACTTAAACCCAGCCCAGCAGAGCTAAAAAGCTTTTACTAGTCAATGAAGGTTCAGTGGCCTCCACAAAATCAGTTAACAGCCTTTGTCTCATTCTCTCAGTCAGCTTTTCCACATCATAAAAGCTACCACTACCATCAGCTCTCCACAGACCAGACAGCTGTGGAGAGTTCCAATCTAATATCCAGAGATGATGACCTTATGAAGGACAAAAAAAAAACATTATTTGCTAGACACAGCACAGTTTGAGCTGCAAGAGCCATCACTGTTCTTCCACAAGCACACATCGTATAGCACTTCAAGGTTTCAGCTTCAGCTGAAAAGTTGTGCAGGTGTTTAACACCAATAGCTTTTGCCTATGAATATATCAAGTAAAAAATGAGATCCACTTTTGAAGAAAAAGGGCAACTGAAGCACTAACAGCAGATTTCAGCAGACATACAGTACTATTTGTGAACACTGAGAAATGTCTCCCCATTTTATTTCCTTCAGGCAGTGTCACGCTGCATTTTGTCGAGCAAGCAATATCATGAGCCATGTCAACTCTCTGAAGCCCAGATCCAAGGCCAAAGTCTCCTAGTGCTTCATAAGCCATCAGGTGAGAGCAGGTGCCTGTGAGGTCTATGAACACCAAGGCAGGACAGAACTGCCTCATGAACTGACATTTTGACTCAAACAAGACAAATCAGAGAACTAGTGGCCTGAATGGGCTTAATCTGCACCTGTTATCCAAATGCCAAGAGAGTCCAGAATTAAATCCACATCTCTCAAACAACTGTCTAGAGTCTTGGTCAATTCTCTGCAGAGCACCAGGATTTTGCTTCTTCAAGCACAGTAGCTACAACCAAGAGACTCACTGTTCCACAATTACATCCACTTTGTACAATCTAGGACTGTGCAAAGGCCATCAGAATCTCTCAAGACAAAAAGTTGTTTAAAGGACATCTTTACCATGATTTCTACAATTCTCAGAAAACAAAAAGCATTTCGCATCTACATAGCTTCAAGCATGACTAAAGGAGGAAAAATAGCATTAATTTGAATTCTGATGAGATTAGGCTAAATAAAGAGCAGCTGTGGACAAAAGCAAGCAATTACTTTTTTTATCCTGCTGGTAGATATCTAAACAGAGAGAATACCCTCAGCAGAAACAGACAGTGCATACACAATCAGAAGTAATGTCCATTCTGGGATCAAAATAACTCACGCAAAGCTTGCAAATACCTTAGGAGAAAAATCTGACATTCCCAATGTTGAAAAATTTCAAGAAGCCCAATAGTGTAGGACATACGCTGGAGCTCTAGGAAAAAGGGGAAACTGCTACCCAATGATCACTTTATAGGAGTATTGCTCTTAAAGTAATCTTTTACCCTGAAGCACTTGAACTAATTTACGAACAGGTGCCATGAAAAGTGTTAGCAGAACAGAGTCCAAGCACTCACCTGAGGCCACAAGCAAAAAAAAAAAAAAAAAGCAGAGACCCCAGAATGCACCTGTCTGTCTCCTGGTTTAAGCACTGCCAGAGTCTGTAGCAATCACAAGCAATGCAGGATCAGCAGTGGAGGTATGAGCTTTGAACTTACAGCCTGCTGCCTGGAACACAGGATCATTATCAGTGGAGCCACACAAACACTAAAAGCTAGTCTTTCATAATTTCCCCACAGAGGACATCTCCCTTCCATGTGTCAAATATCAGACATCAAGTTTCCTATCCCATCTAAGGAGTCACTCAGGGCCAACTGCCTTCTGCTTCGGGGGAAAAAAAAAAAAAAAAAAAACAAACCCGGCTCACATCACAGGGTTTACAACTCCTTTTTGCCAGGGTTGTCATTGGAGAGCTTCTGGGTCAGCAGGCAAGAATTTAATTAGGACCACAAACAACAATATTTGGGTGGCAATTCTTGGCAAGAATCTCTTCGCATTTACATCACTTACACACACCAACTACCTGCCCTTAAGTTAGCTAGCGAACAGGTTCCGGCCTTGTTCTCCAGTGATTACTAATACTGAAAACAACTAGCACATTGCTTTCAACGTGGCCATCCATTTGCCCAAATAACACTGATCTATTTGTATGACAGACACACTTTAAGGTACATCTTCAAGATAATCCACAACGAGTTTAACTCATTTTATCCTCCTTGAGAAACATCTCAAATTTTGTAAAACTTAGTATTAAAGGACAGTGCCAAAACTTCAGTAAGATGATGAAACAGTCTCATGGAAACCCTCTAGCCATGTGGCACCTGTGTTCCAGACGAAACAAAGACATATACCATCTCACTCAACCACAGCATCCTTAAGGCAGCACACACAGAGCTACAAAACACTGAATAAATGATTTCCCTTTGTTATCTAGGTGGGCCCAACCTCACTGAAGACTGGAGACAAACAGAAAAGGACGACTCCTTTTAGCACAGGTTGACAATAAAATACGTATTCAGAACCTGCTTTAACTGCTGCTATCAAAACAACTAATAACACAACCTAAGCTCAATACTAGGCTCTGTGTGCTGCCCTAGGTACTACAGAGAAGGAGTGTGGATCTTGCTGGGTCAAGAGCTGGAACTAGTATCATGCCACTTTAGGACCAGAAACCTGGCTTCTCAATTATTTTGGCAAAATGTCAAGGAGTTCCTATAGGTATTTAGCTTTGGTGCTAGGACTGAGCTAAATGAGTGTTCCAAGTCGGTATACAATATACTCAGCCTTTCTGAATGTTCCACTATAAAGAGCTGAGCAGCCAATAATTTTTAAATATCTAGCCCAGAACTAACACAATTAGTACTGAAATTCCTGGCCCTAAACTCTTCAGAGCTTCTTTCTTCCCTCTTCTGTCAAAGTCAAACTCCAAACATGTACTTCTGGGCCACAGCTGGGCCCATCCCTGCCAATCAGAAATGATCATAGGGGACAGTTTCCTGAAGAGTCAAGCACAAACTTTACAAGGTACTCTTTAACACAAATTTGACTACATTTTCCCAAAATCCTCAGTGCCTTCTTATACACTTGCACAAATGTCTGGTACTTTATAAAGTTCCCTTCTGACACAACATGCCAAACAAGCTGTTTTGAAAGCCTGTCCCAGGTCACAAGGGAACATCTGCCTACCAGAATGACCACAACAACCAGTTCTCATTACTTCTAGCATGTTCAAAAGGCTCGTTGGTGAAAACAAGCACAGCTCCAATGCAATAGATGTCAAGCTTGCATGCACCATAGCTGGACTGGCCAAAAGAAAACCATGTGTATGAGATGGTGGCACACACTGAGGCAAGAGGAATTGCTTAAACGTCAAATATAACACTCAAGATGAAGTGCAGCCATCTTTTTACAATTAAAAAAAAAAATCACCAGCTTCCACTGGAAGGTTGTGAAATACATGTGAAGCATTTCAACTTTCAACATCACACTGAATGTCCCCTACTTTCACCATACAAAAAAACAGCCAAAATCTAGTCCATTCTTTGTCAAAAATAAACACAAAAGCTGATTTGCCAATACGGCCATTGATACGGCCAATGTCCAAAAATCCATAGTCCATATAAGCAGATTTTTTTTGCTCTCCAAAAACGAGCGTCTCTCCACAAGAATCTAGAAATAACAGAACATCCTGCTAAAATAATAGTTGCAACATTTGAGCTCAATTTATGCCATCAAGCTTTGATCTCTGAGCAACTATAGTATTTTCAGCACATGGTCTGCAAAAACCTGTGTTACACAGACGCCGTCACTTTTTCCAGCTGATGACGGATCCCATTTAAGGACATTATCTTTGCAACTAGGAAAAAAGGCTGAAGCATTTCACACTGCAAAAGGTATTTTTCTGCTTGGCAGCAACCTCAAGGGAGAGAAGGAAGATAAGGCTCCCCCAGTAAAGTCATCAGCCTTATAAATTTTTAAGAAAAGAAATCCACGAGTTCAGAGGGTGTTCAGAAAGTACCACTTTTTAATTGCCCCCTCCCCCCCCCCACTGCCCATCCTCATCACTGAATCCCTGTAGACAAGAGTCATAGATCCGGTTTAATAGTGTAACACAGATACGTGCTCCACGATCCTACCGCAGAGTACATGAAGCATCACTGGCATGGTTGTACCTTCTATTTAGCAAAGTTGCCAAGCCTTGCAGCTTTGCCATCACATTCATAAGGATTTTTCTGGAAAGGAGAGTCTTCTCCTGCATCTTGTTTTTGTAACTCGCTCTTCATCTTGGGATAAGACAAAGACAAGAAAAAACTGCAGCCTGAGGTGTACATCTGCCCTGTAACATCAAAGCAAACTTTACCATTGAAAATTTCCCTCTTTATCTTTGCCATTTGGAAGCATTGTGCCATAAACCAACGCGTGTGCTCAGTAAGAGTGGGACACAACATACTGCAGAAAACATCCTAGTGGTGCCTTTGAGATTCACTGGCATAACAAATAAGCTGTCTGTTAAGCTGGATATCTGCACAAGTGCATCAACATCTATAGCATAGGTGTAATTAACAGCAGATGAAACAAAAACACGTCTGAACTATGCAGAGAAACGTCGGCCAAGAAAAACCCTCTAGCACAATGTCAGGAAATGACATTGTGAAAAAAAAAAAAAAAACACCATACCAAACCCCAAGCAATAAACTGGCAAAGGCAGTATTTAGCAGCCAGTGTCAGCTTGAGCAGAGTTTGATCCTTTAAACCCTCCAACAGACAGGACCACAAGACCTCAGCTCCCACAGAGCTGCCATCTAACTGTCAGGACTTGAAAACAGGTAATTCACTGAAGTGATAAACAGGTGTCCAAGTACTTTTCAAAGCAGCAAGTATCAGCTATGAAGAGGAATGAATTTGTGATAAATCCTGGCAACCAATAGAGAGTGCAATAATCACTTATCTCCAAAGATAGTCACAGAGGAGTCCTAAAGTAAGCGGCACATGTGGTACAAAGGCCGCTTGTGTACCTGCTGTGGCAAAGATGGCACAGGGCAGCTAGCTAGGAGCACTGCCAGAAGGCATGTGCCAGTCACCCCCATTTTGTCCTGTCCCCACACACTTTATATCCCTTAGCTCTAGCTGTACAAGCTGTACTCCTGTGCCTGAAGCTTCAGTCCTTAGGGTCAGTGTGACAGGTGATATGCCAAGCAGGCTGACATATGCCCATGTTATCATCATGCACAGACAGACTTAAGAGAAGGATGACAAAATTTGTTCACAGCATCAGCTACATCTCATGATGCTGAAGGACTCAGGACCGATCTTCACCAGTTTGCTCCAATAGTACCAAAGAGAGAGGGGAAGAGCTGTGGTCTACTCAGCTTCAACCCAATGACTCAGAACACAAAGCCTTGCAAGTAAGCTCAGAAGTGGCATGAAATGTCGAAAGGAAAAGCAATAAGCTTGCAAGACAGACATGCAAACAAAAGTTTTGCAAGTTTTTAGTGGATATAGGATCCAAAATATTTTTGTCGTTCTCAAGCATTGGATAGCCTTAATGGTGCTGAGAAATTTCCAAGCTGACCGCAATTATCCCTGGTTTTATCTACAAATACAATTGGGAAGATAGGTGTATGGGTGTGGATTATAAAAAGCATGTCAAAAGAACTATGAATTAAGCTCTGGAAGACATGACAATCAGAAGAACAAAAAATTAACCTGGGAAAAATAAGATCTGAAGAAAGCTGATAACAGGTAAGTGTACAGGTGATAGTACACTTGCTGTAAGAAAAAAACAAGTCCAGATCTCTCAAAAGAATATAGAAAAACTATTGCTTACTTCAGAATGAATAGTTAAATATAGTTTTGACAAAGATGGGAAACAAAGCAGTAGGAATTGTTATTCTGATTTAATAGGGTAAAGAATAATGAAAATATATAAAATACTCCAAAACAAACACTACTAGATAAAAAACACATTGCGGTGAAAAAAAAACCCCACAACCACAGAGGATCAACAACAGAGGATCGATTCAGCTTTTTACAATAGGAACATTTCATTTGAGGGAGAAGATTTTAAACTTTGAGTCCTGTACTGCTACCACAGTGAAATGCCTGTGCATTCACAAGACTGGTACTGCTTTACTGCTTAGATGAGGAAAGTTTTGGAGTTTTTTTAACCCATTCAAATTTGGTCCTAGTTCTGCTATTACCAGCAGCCACAACCAAACTTTTTATGTGAGCATAAATACAATACAAGGAAGAGTTAACAGTAGCCATCAATAGTCCCCATGAATATCAACATATTCCTCACATATACAGCTCTCAGCATGTACGATAGTTTTCTTTTGAAGGCATTTAAGTCCACCTAGAAAAGCAGATGCTACACCTGAAAGCCTGGGACCTAAACCCAGGTTTAGTGCTGACACTAGTAACATAGCCTAGTCTTTAAAAATATGTGTCATCTATTGGAGGTGAGAAAAATTGCACTTTCACTTCTAACCATGAAGCATATAAACTTCTATTATGTCATTATTATAAGGAACATGAAAGCAGATTAAGAGGAAACGGCAGCAAGTCATTACAAGAAGATGGGCAACCATTTTCTTGGTGCTGGGAACCAGGTTCTCCTGGTCCCTAGTCCTCCCTTGTCAGCTACACCACCACGACTGCTGCTCTGAGACCTTCTACATGGCATAATTTTGGCTTTTCTAAGCTAACAACCAAGACCAGTAATGATTATTAGTTGCATGCCTACGAGGAGCAAGCATGCTCCTGGTAACTGTGCCCTTGGAAATGGACTAATAAAACCACAAATTGTTTCAGGGAGCCACGCAAGTACAGTGCTAATAGGTTTTGACCACCTATGTCTTCCACACAACCCTGCCTGCTATTTGCTAAAAATGAAACCAGAGCTTCAGAATGATCTCTGAACTGTGTGGTCAGAGGCTCTGACTTTGTTTGCTCTTTCCCAGAGTATGACCTTGCTATCTAGCCCAAACCAGAACAGACTTGGAAAGGCTCTTTTGTTCCTCTTTTTCTAACAATTATTCCCTAACAATGTTAGCAAAACACAAACTAATTTCATTGCATTAGACGGAGCTCTGCTAAGCAACATTCCTCCAGAAAATAAAGAGGAACATGGTCAGCTTGTATGTGGATATTTATGCCATTCAAACTGATGTGCATTTTGTTACCTATGATCAAGCTTTTTCACTAGTAACCCAGCGAATAAATATCTCAACGCTCCCATTTTTCCTATAGTGTTAGCCTGTTACGTCAGGAAAGTTGCACCGTTTTACATCCTGCTGTCTCACTCACAGTCCTTGAGGCATGCTCACATGCTTTTTCCCCACAGTGACAAATGCTAAAGACAGGACCAGCTTTGCTGACACCTATTTTAAAGGCACAGACAACAACAAAAACAGGGTACTTCAGGCAGTAGTTCAAATCATGGTAATTCTTCTGAGGTGCTCTGTATGAGTTTTGTACAACTAATAGAAGACATGTAACTACAGAATATGACTTTTTTGTGATCATCTTTTGAATGCTACAAGTAGAGTCTTACCATGTCATTATTCATCTATACTCTTAGTAACTGAAGATGCGTGTGCTTGTTAACTACACAGAAAACCTTCACGCACTCAGGACTCAATCTTCAGCCAGCATAAACATGACAGAATCTCAGAGAATAACTTTCTACAATGTCAGATCTGGAGAAAGCCAGTAGAGTCCCTAGTTTCCTCAGATGAACAATGAAAGTACATCCTATGCAATGTTTCACTAAACGGTAGATCCCAACTCTTCTGCTGTGAGTGGGGCTAGTCATCAAGAATGACCCACCTACTAGAAACGGACTGGTCAGCCATGGCCTCTGGCCTCATTTCAGGATTTGGTGTGCTGCCCAGTCTAGAAGACCTATACAAACACCAAGGGTGCTTGCTCCAAGGTTACTTAAACAAAGGTGTAGTGTGGCTCCTTTTCTGCTCCACTCCTGTCATCATCTCTGTGCTGGCACCAGTGCTCACAAAGCCATGAGAAGACTCTGAACATAGGACACCAAGCAAAAAGAAGAGACCGTTCTCAATTACTCACTCTGGGCTGGTGAACTCCAGTGGCAGCACAAAGAATGAAATGGATGGGGAGAGAAAAAAGAACAGGCACTGGGGAGAAAATGAAGCAGGTCTATTACTGGCTCACTAGCAACCTTCAATTACTCACCATTAATTCTGAAGAAACCACACCCCAAGAAATATTGTGCCTGTCTGGTGCAACACACATGATAAACATGAGCAGAACTGATCACCTCTGACCACAGATGGAAGAGTTTGGTACAGATTCTCCTCCCTGTAGGCTTGCAGAACCAAAGACAGAGGAAAACTTGCTTTCTGAATTGCGTGTACTACACTTAACATGTAAGACTGCTCCAACCCAGAATCCACACAGAAGATCCACATATACTCGCCTCAAGTCACTAAGGCTTATTCCTGAATCACAGTGGACTGTTTTACCTTCGCACAGCCAGGGTAACATTCAGCCTAAGGAATGCTAGAGAAATGGCTGCTCCTGGAAAAAAGGCCAAAATAATTTTACTGACCTCTTCTTAAACTTGTGGCATTTGATCTTCTGCAGTTCAGCATTCAGTCAGGAGCCAATCTACACTGTGATGGCACATGTTGAATTTGGTGCTAGACCAGGTCTGTGCTCACATCAACAGCACTGAGGTACATTTGGTTTTGAAAACAAATTTAGCATTACAAAAAAAGGTTTCCCAGCAGCTGCCAGTGACAAACCAATTTATAAATGTGGCTCAATCTCACTGAGTGAAGAAACCATTAAGAGACTTTCAATGTACCTGTTTGCACTGCACTTGGAACCGATATCCAGAGATTAAAATAATAATAAATAATAATAAATAAAATAATAATAAACATCAAAATTCTTACATACAGCTGCACCCGAGGTGTTTGTTCCACATAAATATCATATGGCTAAGTGTACCTCAGCAGCAGCTTTTCAGGGAAACATTACTAGCTGGACCTAGCTGCTTGATTACAAAGCTCTAACCCCAGATGGCAGCAATTCAGATCTCTTGCTACTCTGCAGGCCAGTAGGTATCTCCTCAGAACCCCCACAGAGTGTATACAAACCATAAGTCTCTCATTTTTTTAAAGCTACGCATTCTCAACAAGGTCCATTTAAATTCTAACATCCATCTCTCGTGTTCTATGCTGCCAAACTTTTACTCACACTTCAGAAGTTGACTTCTAATTCTTACCATAATCAACCCTACCAAAATTATGATTACCTGAGAAACAAGGCGCTCTATGTCATGAATAAGGACATCACAGACCTGCCCTTACTTGTCCAGACCATACTAGAGAAACACTGGATCATGCCACTCTTGGCTAAATAAAAATTGACATTTGCACAATGAATTGTGAAGACCCACCAACAGCATTTGTTACCTGTCTCACTGGTAACACACTGCTGAGTCCCAGGTTGCAGCCACTTAGGTTAACAGCCCACAGGGTCATCACAGAATCACCTGCTGCTCTGTGTTACAGGAAAGTCTCAGCACAAGTAACCCACAATGGCCATGCACAAAAAGCTTCTGCAATGTATATTTACTACCATGACCCTCTTTCAAAATCATGAGAGACTGCCCCATTACAAAAGCCTTTTGACAGCAAGCTCGACCATCTGTTGTTAGTGGAACATGACAAGACACTGCTGTTCTCTGCAGTACCCACACCAACTCACTTTCAAAGGCACCTCCAAACAAACTTTGTGTTAATCCATATCAATAATTTCAATAAAAGTTCCAGTCATCTTTAGGCTTCAATTTAGCACGTTTAAAAGTGCAGAAGCACATCGTTACAACCCTCTGGCTTCAGTAAGGTCCCCTCCAACACCCTGAAGATCCACTTTGATCCTCCAAGTAACTTATCTGTAGAGCCTTAATGTCTCCAAGGCAAAGAGCCAGTGGGGGGGGCAGGGGTAGATTTATGCTGGTTTATGCTTGAAATAGGCAAAACCATTGTTTGATACCAACTTTTTATTTAAAATTGAGGTCTCTTTCCTAACGCATTTTAAGCACCGGGGCAGTCGCGCACCTCCAGGAGCGAGCAGTGGTGTTTTGTAACGGGCCGATGAGAGGTTGCGATGTAGCCGCCCAGACTGAACAGCCCAGCGCGCAGCAGGCGCGGTCGGTGGCACTCAACCTCCTGCCCATCACAAAAGCAGCCGGATCGATCTTTTATTTTCAGTCTCCCCTTCATCCCAAGGCACTCTCCTTCTCCCTCTCTGGCCCCGACTTTGTAGGGTTCACGTAGGAGTGAAGGGGAATGAAAACCCTCCCGCTATCTTGTAGCGCCCGCCGGGGCTTGGGAGAGGCGGCTGCGGGATGACAACACTGACAACGCAGTCACCTCGCTCGGGAAACGATAAAATAAACCGATTGTCCTTAACAACAAAAAATAAAATAATAAGCACAGACGCAAACCCTCTCAATATTAGCTCCCCACCGAACCCTTGCTGCCCCATAAGCCATCCTCCGAGCCACACTCCTGACATAGCCGGGCACAGCGAGGGGCACCGCGCCGGAAAAACGGGTAAACAACCACCTCCCCAAAAAACCCCCAAACAAACAAAAAACACTCTATCAAAACAAACAAAATCCACAAATCCCACACTCATTTGCCTTTTTCGTCTCCCTCCCCCCGCCGCGTTATGCGCCCTGCTCCGGTGGAGCGGGGAAGCAGCAGGGAAGCGTCGCCCGGCAGCTGCCGCCTACCTCCCCGGCCAGCCCTGCCGTCCGTCCCGCGGGGAGCCGAGCCCAGCTCAGCCCGGCCGAGACTCTGCAGCCCAGCTCAGCTCTGCCCAACTGAGCCGAGCCGAGGCGAGGCGAGGCGAGGCGAGGCGAGGCGAGGCGAGGCGAGGCGAGGCGAGGCGAGGCTAAGACCAAGCCACTGCCTCCTCTCCCTGCCCTACTAGCTTCGCTAGGCTCTGATCCCCGACGCCTCTGCCTCCCACCCGCACCCTCGGTGCCTCTTATAAGGCGCCACGGAGCTGCCCGCCCCTTCCACGGCCTGGACCGCCCAGAAGCCTCCTTGTCCCTCCTCTTCCCTCCGGTACACTCTCCTTTTTGTCTTTTCTTTTTGCCTTTTTTTTCCTCTCCCCTTTTGTCTCCCCCCATTTCCCCCCCCCCCCCCCGCCCTTTTTTCCGTTTTCCCTCCGCAGAGGCGGCTGTTGGGGGTGGGGTGGGGGAGACGACAAACACGCGGACGCGGCGATTTGAATGTGGGCGGTACACACTGCAGCCAAAAACAAACTGCGGGGCTGTGCGTGTCCACCTCAATATCCCCCCGCCGGAGGGACACGGTGGCGTGGACTAGCTGCGAACCTCCGCGGGGTCCTAGGTGCGTGAGAAGCATCCCATCCCCAGACCTCTGCTCCTATGCCTGGCCCCTGGCTGGTGCTTCCTGAGCTGGGTAGGCAGATTGAGCAGAAACCCAGGCATCAGGGTACCCGCCAGGTCAGTGAGCTCCCATAGCCCTCGGTTCCAAGCCCGCTCTGCTCCCTGTACCTTCAGGAATGCTCCAGTACAAGCTGGACACAGATCGATCCTCTGCTGTCTAGGCAGAGAGTACACTGACGGCACTGGCCTGGCAGAAGTCAATCAGTCAGAATCAGTTCAACAGGACTAGAATCTGTCCTTCATCTCACTTATGCTAGGAAAAAGGCAAGGAACTGTGAAAGCTAAAACTTTCATACTTACCCATAAATGAGATTGAATTCAGCTGCCTCAGTTCTTTGGGAAACTGACAAGCATTCACAAACTTAAAAAAAACCCAAATCCACATCAGTTTATTGTTAAAGGTTCACACTGCCCACCCTGACTTGTACCAAACACAGAATCCATAAGTGAAGGCATGTTTTAGCTACTTGAGAAACAGCCAGTACTGTTGACCTCAGCAATGACTAAAATTCTTAGATGGCGGAGGATATCACAGTTCTCTGCCCTCTCAGATTGCTTCCTCTCCTAGAAACATCTCCCATGACACAACCTCTTTCAGGTTTTTTGCAAGTTACATGGCAGGAGCACTTAAAAACACTGCAGTGCAAGCTGTGACTGTAGCAGTGCATTTTCAGTACATAAAATGCTCTGTGAATGAAAACCAGTAATGCACAAGGGGCAGGCAACTCTAAATTAGGTTTTCCCTAGAGACATAATGCACTGCCATTGCTCTTCTTCAGCAAAGTTGTTGATGTTATCACTCATGCCAATAATGCTTTGCCTTATTATGAGCAATCTGGATGACACATGGTTACTGATAGAACTATATCTTCCAGTTCCTGATTTGTATTTCAATGCTCAATCTACCACCATTATATTTCTTTAAGTGGCATAAAAATACAAATACCTGAAAGCAAACTCCAGAGAGCTCAGACTGATTCCAGTGTCTCCTGCCCTAGAGGCAGCTGCTCTTTCTTAAATAATTTTGAGCAGAGGTGAGAGATGCTGCTCTCATTAGTGGAGGTTTTGGCACACAGTGGGTTGTTTTCATCCCTTTCAAATATGTCTGAAAGCAGATGAGGCTGGCATAGAGATGTTCATGGCCTCCTCCCTTGCAGACCTGAGACACTAAAAGCCTGCAAGTTACGCCCAGTATGCAGTTCCTACAACATATGCCTTCAGACTAGACCCAATTCTCTCCTCTGTTCCAAAGGCTAGTCTTCTTCAACCTCATGACAACGTCCTTTTGCAAGTATGAACAAACAACTCACATTAGGGTCCAAGGCTGGGTGCAAGGAAAAGCTCCAGAGCTGTCAAAGGACTGTAGCTAACACCAGTTAGCTACAAGAACATGCTGTGCTCTTGCTGAGGAGGAAGTTGTTTCTTCATAGTTGCAACTTCTACAAGGTAAAACACACTGCTGTTAAGCCTGCAAGACTCATGGCTCCTAATGTCAGGATACTAGAGAAGACTGGGCCTAGTCAGGCCCATCAAGTATAAAAAGAAGTGGTCTAAGACAGATTTCAGCAACAAAGCAAGCCACAGAGTAATCCACCTTTTGCAGGCAGCTGTTGAAATCTTTCATTTGGAAATCCAAACTCCGCCCAGACCTAGATGACCTAGCTTGGACTGAAGTTCTCAAAGAAGAAAAGACAGCAGATTGGTAATACTTCTATTTAGAAAATTACTTTTCTTTGCTTTTTTATCACTTGACAGCTTTTATAGGATAACCATAGCTCCATGATCCCTCACTACTGTTATCTTGGGATACACATTGAAGGTTAATATGCATTTCAAGCATATACTGTCTTGTTTTACTCTTCCTTGATTTGCAATATCTGAGTCAGAGGATGGTGACAGCTTTCATAAGGTCTTCCTAGAAGGAGCTTCATGACTTTTAGTAAAAAATAATTGCACTGTTACTATTTTACAGCAGCAGAGGGTCTCACTGAGCATTCTAGCTTAAATTTGCATTCCCTAACATGGGACTTACCCACTCCATCCTGGTTTACAGCCCAGTGAGTAAAAGTGGCTGCCTCATGCTGTTTACTGCAACCTGCCATGCTCACTTTTCTTCCCATACTTCTATTTACAGAAAAACAGGTAACAGGTTGTTGGTGTTTAGCTATTCCATCTGGAGAGCAACAGAAGCACTAGCTAAGGTTTAAATATCCCTACGTTCTCCACTGTGCCCTGCAGTGGGGAAGCTTTGAGTTGAATCTGGGAAGATGTTGCCCTCCAAACAATGAATGCTACAGGCCTGTCCCACTGAGTGCTGGGGAAAAAAAGGGCTTGCTCTCACCTTATCTATCTTTTAACATAAATATAGTCTTCAAACTGGCTGCAGTACTTAATGAGATGCTTCTAAGTCCTTTAAATAAAATGCAATATATTGAAGCTCAGATATGAGCAAGCTGTGATTTAAGTAAGATATGAGTAAGCTGTGATGGGTAATTAATGTTTCTTAATGCAACATATCTTGTGTTTAAGAAGTGTGATTTAAAAGACATGTGTTGTGAGGGTTAGTTGCCAAATGCCTACTGTTATTTTAAGAAGCCAGCCCATTGCCAAGAGCATAGCCTTGTAATTTCTCAAAAAAATGCTTAACATGAAACATAAGGAAAATTGCATCTGTGGTCATCTATATACAACAAGCTGCTGTAAAGATCACTACTAACAAAATCTCTACATTTTGGATGTAAAATATACATGCAGACAAATAGTCAGGTGGTAAAAATTCTTTGACTTTGCCAGGAATAAGCTGATTTTCCCAATTATGGATTTAACCTATAGTTTGAAGAGCAAAGAAAACACACAGAGTCACCAACTAAAATACCAGAAGCTTCTGTAAGGTAGCAATTTTAATTTTATATTAACTTTCTTTCTTTCTCAGATTCTCCAGATTTGGACTTTATACTGGTATGCATCATAAATGCATTTTTTGTATTAACACTTAAACCTTTCTCTGTGCAATTGTCTGTCTTTTAAAAAATTAGCCCAAACCAGGACTCCTACAGAAATATTTCAGTGTGCATTACATGTGAGTTGCCAGACATTTTTTATTGGGATAGACCGATTTGCACAAGTGAGGATTTCTGTGCAAGCAGTGTGATTGGATGGATAGCTATGCAGAATGTAATAAAGTTCAATGTGAACAAAGCTCATGCTTTAAAAATTTTGTACTTCATCTCCTATGATAAAAGTTTGTGCAAGTAACACCCTCAGTATGTGGAACAAGGAAGCAGAAGTGAAGCCTAGCAGACGTAAAACCCAATCAAATACAAGAAAGTCAAATAAAAAGGATGCAATGTGGTTTTATCTAAGCTTAGTTTAGTCACTAATGGACAAATCTTCACTGGTGTAAAACGGACCAATCAGGATGTAAACTCACCAACTTTGTCCTTCAGATGCAAATTAAAATGGTCAATTTGCAAAATTTCCTTGTGGCCAGGAAAATTCCATTTCACACTAATTGCAATACTCTAGTTAGTTGGGTTTTTTTGTTTTAAAACCAAAACATTAATTAACACAGATCAAAATTTGACTGTTTAAGAGTCTTAATCACTCCTCGTGAAACTCAATGCAACTTTTACCTGAATAAGAACCCCTACACTGGGCTAACTACTACAAAATCTTCAGCCTTTTTCCCATAAAGCACATATTTGAGCAGCTCCATTAAGTCAGTAGGGATGTACATTTAGGAATTTGTATTTAGGAATGAGTACTGTGTCCAATTCTGGACTCTTCAGTTCAAGTGAAATAAGGAACTTCTTGAGAGAGTCTGGTAGAGAGCTACAAAGATGATGAGGGGTCTGGAGCATCTCTCTCATGAGGAAAGGCTGTGGGACCTGGGGCTGTTTAGCCTGGAGGAGACTGAAGGTAGATCTTATCAACAATTATAAATACCTAAAGGGTGGGTGTCAAGAGGATGAGAGTTTTTTCTGTGAAGCCCAGTGACAGGACAAAGGGTAACTGGCACACACTGGAACATAGGAAGTTCCACTTGAAGGTGAGGAGAAGTTTGTTTCCAGTGAGGGTGAGGAAGCCCTGGCACAGGCTGCCCAGGGAGTCTCCTTCTCTGTGGAGTACGTAGTCTCCTTCTGTGGAGAAGGCCACCTGGACATATTCCTGTGTGATCTGATCTCGGCAGAACTGCTTTAGCAGGGGGGTTGGACTAGCTGACTTTTGTCCCTTCCAACCACTACCATTCTGTGATTCTGTGACTGAATTTGACAACATATACTGGCACTATCCCTTCTAAATTTTAGCTGTAGATAAAGCCAGTCTCTGATTAACAAATCTTTCACCAGCAGTCCTAGAGCTGTAGGCAACAGCATTCGGTGCACATCTTAGTGGCAAAGGGAGCACTTGTAGGAAGTGATAGTTTTCCTTATGTAGATAACGACACTCAAGAAGCGAAGGAAATGCACCATCAAGTGTTCAAAACCAGCCCGTGAACCTGAAGAAAAGAGGGAATTACATCATAACTATACAGCCTCTTCAGTGTCAGTACAACCACAGGCCATGGAAAAAACTATGCTTTGCCTCTCCTGTGATCTTAATGAAAGAGTTACACTCAGAGCAAGCCATTCTGAGGCCTTGGAAGATTTTATGTAACTAGCTTCACTGCAATACATAGGTCAGTGAATCCCTTGGCCTCCACCCAGGCAAAGGTGTGCTTTTAGCCTCACAGCAGCTTCTTCCAGCTCCCTCTGTACCCATCAAATCTTCAGCATGGAGCTGGAAGAGTGACTTGGTCCTTTTCCTGACAGCATCTCCACATCTATGTGATGTGAAGCTACAGGCCTCTTGTCTCCTGTGAACTACAGTGCTCTTAAACAGGGAGTCACATTTTTTCATTGTCAGTTGCCAGAACCATTTCCTCCTCTTTCCCATTTCTGGCCTCCACTCAGCTCATGAGTACTCCACATTAGTGAGCTTTTGCACATCCATGCCATCCTACAAGGATTTGCTTTGTGGGAGGCAAGAGATAGCTCTTTAATACTTCTTTTTCCAGGAGCAACTTTTTGCTGAGATAGGACTGAGACCAGGTCTTGCTTTTGTTCTCTTCACACAGCTGGAGAAGCACCTTCTGCAAGTGACCTTTAAAGCCATCTCTTCAAATCTTCAGCTTCCCAGGACATCAGTGAAAACTCATATTGCAGAATGAAGGATCTCTATTAAACCCCAGATCTTTACAGAGCTGCTGAGAATTGCCAGCCAGCTTCCACACTCACTGATACTGCAGCCTGTTCTGTAGTGCCTAACTTGTCTACATTCCACTAGGTTGTTCATTTTGAGTTTTGCTTTGCACTGTGCTTTTACATTAAGAAAACAGGCAACTTTTGAGTTCTGCAAGCTGTTACATGTTGCCCTGCTGAAACAGCCTAGCTTTCTGAAAGTTTTCAGCTTTTTATCATGGCAGCAGGTTTGACCTCTACATTCTTCAGCTACTTGCAGGCATCTGGGGCTGGATCTATGGTGTAGCCAACTTGCTCTGCAGACACAATCCCCTTCTTGGCTCCATGATACAGGACAGTTCCTGCTTCTGCTCATTTTGTCTTAATCTGAAGAATGGGTTTCTCCCTGTGCCTGTTATTTATCTCCCTAGCATTTGCAGCAAGAGGTCACAGTTGAGTTTAACCTCCTTTGGTGCCTCTCCATCTCTCCCGTCCATTGCAGTGGGATCTCATCAGATAGTTGAAGAGACCAATTCTGTTGCTGCAAATGCTGTCTTTAACTCACCTCCAGTGTTGGCGGCAGAGGCTGCGCAGCCACTGGTCAGGATATTCCTGGGGTTTAAATGGACACACAATCTACTGTACATTTCCACAAAGCTTCCAGTACCTAAGCTATGTCCTTTCTTATTGTTCTTGGCTAGCTTTTCTCTCTATCCCCACATGGTATGCCCAAGTGTGAAATGCTGTCCCTTTATTGTCTGGCATCAAGACTTATTGATTTCAGTATCCAGATCATTCCCCTCCTTCAGAAGAGGTTCTTTGTGTTTCTCTTCAGCTTAGAGCACTTCCTTCTCACTTCAATGCTTCAGCTTCAGCATATTCCCACCTGTCCCTGTAGACAGAATAATGCAACATTTTGAAGGCGCTGTACTTTTGGAGAAGGATGAGACAATCAGCCTCCATTTCTCCATCCCCAAGTCTTCACACATTGATTCCATCCTGCTGCACTTGCTCCTGGTGATACTATCAAGACCTTTCATAAAATCTGGTAATTCTGGGGCTCCTTGTATCTCCTATTGGCTGTTTCCTCCACTTCTGAGTCCTCAAGACTATTGGACATAACTGTGCAGGAATTAGTTAGCTTTAACAATTCTATTACCTTAAAAGGAACAAAACACTCTGGTCACTTTTTCCCCCTCAAGTCAGGATTCACTAGATCAAGCCTTTCCTTGTCAGTCAACAAGATATTTTCTTTTCCTTGAGAAATGTAATGTCTTCAGCATTAGCCCCATCATAATTACAGAGAAACGAGATACCTATTTGTGTTGTTTTTCTTGATAGCTGTAAAAACTTGTCCAGTTTCTTTATGCACTTTTGGGAAAGAATTGTATTACAATTGCTCTTTCCTGTGACCTCTGTCCAGGCTTTCTGCCTAAGATGCACATCGGTGTTGGCTTTCATATCATTCTAAGAGATGCTACAATTGGGGACAAGTTTCGGACTGAGATTTCCAGGACTTCTCTCTCCAGTGAGCTACTGAATCATTGCAGCCTACCAGAAAGAAATCTGCAGCAAAAATGATTCCTAGCAATCTGTCTAAAACTATTAGTTTCCAAAAGTGCTATGTAAGGAAATGGAAAGCAGAAGAAAATTCATGGGTATGTAACACTAAGGAGATAGAGGAGGGGATTCAGACCATACAGGTAGATGCAAGCCAGGTTTGATTCCTATGCTATCATATAAAGCTCTTCCAAGGTTAGCCAGAAGATGAGCATACATTTTAGGCTTTGGCATATTCTGTTTTCTTTATCAAAATCACTGATATTTAACCTTGACAGCTTCTTGCAATCCAGGTGCTCAAAACAATATTATCTCATAAGAAGCTATGGTTAAGAAAACTATACAGAAAACCTACACAGTCCCATCTCTGTAAAAACATTTTTTACCAATAGTGCTTTTAGTATTTCATCCATCACATCACACTAATCATAGGGAGTTAGGAGTTTATATAGTTTTGTACAGCTACTTCAGCATTCACGTGCCATTTTCTAACAGATATGTTTATGATTTTTTAGATGGGCTTTGCGTCTTAGCCATTTTTGCAGGATCATATTCTAAACACATATTGGGCTGATTAGCTGGGTGTTACTTCAGTGGTTCAGCTTCAGATCCAGGGTTTCTTCAGTGACTGTATTTCATGTTGAACCAGGCTCATGTGGACATTATTAATTTTTTAATTTTCCCCGTTCCATTACCACTTTCTAGTCTTAAAAAGACAAGAAATTACATGGATGCCAGCTAACATACAGAGGGGATCCTGTTTATAGTAAATGTTTATTATCCACAAATATCTTGTATAGAAGTTCAGTCTTCTTCAGATTCAACCTTTTACTGTTCAGGCTTAGTGTGTTTCTCTCAGGGACAGAAAGATCATATACAGCCTGTATGCATGTTTTGCAGTTCATTTAGTGCACAAAGATAAAGCAGCTTACTGACTCTGAAAGGTAAATTAGGGCTGGATTTAAAAGCTGCCTGGTGGTTTTAGTCCTCAATGAAATGGAAAGTGTTTGTCCCAACTTCTGTCACTTGAAATCTACTCAAAATGATAGGTTCAGAATTTCACTCTTGCTCTCCAAGACTGCTTTGGAAATTTTTTAGTTTGAGTTTAACTTTCTTGGGTTGTTTTCATTTTTCAATCAATGATCAAGACAGCTTCTTACAGATAAGTACCTTCTGAACTGTCAAAAATAGCTAGGATTTCTTTGGGACACTCTGGAGTGATAGCTCTGGAGCCATAATGTCTTACCTACCTTCTACTTCTAAACGTTGCACACAATGATCAGGTTACTTCTTAAAACAAATATTAATGATATGTTTATACATGCTTCAGTAACCATGGTAAGTAAATCTCTGATTGCAGAAAGCTTATGCAAAATTCCTCCCTCTGCAATTACACTTTAGCTATTTAGGTACGTAACATTGCATAAAATTAGTGAATAATGTGGCCTGAACAGGTTTCAGCATACAAGATCATATGTAGCAATGTGAGCTGCAGGGTATTACAGCTGGGAAATCTCAGGCTGCACCAATGGAACCAAGCTTATAGACCTGTGAAATTCATTGAAGCTTTTTCATACCCAGAATTAGCCTTTAAAAACAGGAGACAGGTTTCCCAGCAAAGAAGAATGAAAAAAAATATCTGCTGTCTACAGAATTAAAAAAAAATCTTTGCCCTAATGTCAAGTACAGAAGGACTCCATTGTCTTTGTTATTTCTTGCTGTTGTCCTTGCTGACACCCTTTCAATGGAAGTTAAAACCAAAAACATCAAGAATAAAAGATAGGAAGAACAAGACAGCAAACAAACAGGAAATGTCCTTCAGGAGATCAGACTTTTGAGTTTTGTATGAAATATAAGTCAGAGCTTTAAGAGAATAGCTATCAATGTTTTTATCAGTTCACTCTGATCAGTCTGTTCTTTATTAGCCTGTTGTATGTGGACAAATAGAAACAGCAGTGATTGGTGGATGCATTCTGATCCTGCCTACACAAGAACAAATTCCTTCCAGAGGAAAAAAACAAGTGCTCTTTCTTTCAAGGGCTTCCTTGGGTCATTTTCAGAGGAGAACTGAGCATCCTCTATGCATTAAGCAGCGTAGTTGCACTTGCTGTAATGCAGGTGTGTCCCTGAAGGCTACAGTACTACTCAGATACTGCCACTCTGAAAACCTGACAGCAGTTTCCCACTGAATGATGGTAAGATGCATGAGTCCATCTTGATTTACACCATTATCTTTGCATTGATACATCTTTAATTTCCTCACTGCACCAATCCATGCCAGTTTTTCATCCAGTACCCTGGGGAAATTTTGCCAGCTATATTGTTAGGAAAATTTCAAGTTTAGTTGATCCTACTTTGGAAAAACAAGGTGGAGAAAATTACTTCTTAAGGCACCTTCCCACCCTGTTTTTCCATGTTACTCTCCTTACAAAAGAACAAGAGTGTAACTAGGAAGTGTATCTGCATGCTGCTGTATTACAAACATGCTCAGCTGGACACACTGCCACAGGGGAGCCAGAGATGTCAAACCAACTAGAGCACCATAGCTGCAAACCCTCTTCCCACAGGAAAACGTCCAGTAAAAAAACCCAAACCACTCTGCTGTAACTGCTCAGAGGAGGACCAGTTGTCAGGAGTATTGAGGCACCTCCTCCTTTTGCACAGTATCAGCCACCTTGGGAATGCCAATGTAAATCAGTACTTATGGCTACCAGAGCTTTATGCAAGCCTCTGCATTTCAGGTTTTGAATTTTTCTAGCAGTATAGGAGCTACTGGCTCCCCTACCAACTGGGACTGACTTCTGGAGACTGTAACAGCCCACTGCTGTTCACATGGGGTCCCGCTATCTGTTACTTCATCTGCCCTGAGCAAAAAATCATTTGATGAATGGAATTTATCTGCTTGCTATTAGCAGGTAATAGAAGTCAAACACACCTCTTCGCCACTTGTGTTGCAATTTCAGACCATCCTCACGGGCCAATTTTCTGGCATGTGTCTAGGAACTGAGAATGTGTGATCCTGCATGCCTAAATCATTTCCTGGGGAAATGATTCAAAGAAAAAGCAAGGCTGGTTTTATGAAAAACAGCAACAAAACTGTAGTTTTGACCTGTGTCTTCAAACATCAACAGTAACCTATTCTGCACTTAACTACATGTTCCCTTACATACAGCAAGTTATCACAACTGTATGCAAATCTTGTATACATTTATTTAACCCCTACTTTCTTGAGAAATTCAAACCCCTGGCTCGTCAAGCTTTTTGTTCCCTGGGATGATTTGCAGACAGTCCGGTTTCATATTTGCATCTCTTTGCTTTGCTCTCCCTAGTACATCCTAGATGAAGACTGCTGGCAGCTAAGTTTTCTCTTGCTGTTAGTATTCTGTGGTATTTTGGCAGCAGCAGCACTGAGCAGATGGCAGGCCCTTTTCCTTTCTTTAAGATGCACCAGCTCACTTGAGACTGTGTATGGCCATGAAGTAGGGACTGAATGCAACCATACATCCAGATAATAGTATAGGAAGGAGGTGCTGCAAAGTAATGTACATGACCCCACTTCTGACATTTCCACAAATCACTTTCACTCATCCTTCAGTCAAGTTCGTCCCTGCTGCTCTAGATGAGTGGAGTGATTACAGTCTATTAGTGGAGACCAGTTACAGCCAAAGACAAGTTGTACACAGATCCATACAAACACAAAATAAAGAAGAGTCCCCAGTCAGAGACTGGAAAAAAATCAACCTTTATCTTTCCTAAAAAGTCTAGATGGTAACTGCTGGTGAACTTCATTTCAGCTTTTCATATATTCACAGATCAAGACAGCAGTATTTTCCACTAGTTAAAGATTACAGTTTCACCAGCTATAAAAACACTACTGATTTATATGGAGCTGCATTAAAGAACCTGAGCCTCATATGCACATATTAAAGGAAAAACTTTTTCAAACACTTCTGTCAATCCATTGAATGACAAAAAGCTTCTTTCTGCCACGTACAAATTACATCCAAATCCTGCACACCTATGGCTAGCAGCAAAACAACATCAGAGATGGCTAAAACGGAGTCTCTCATGGCAGTTTGTGCTTTCCAAATTCTCACAAACTAATTAATTACATCTTTAATAAGCTTTAAATAAATGGATAAATCTTCATCTGTTGGTGTTAATACAACTATGTAAATTATATATGGGTGGGAATCTACTTGGAGCACACTAGTTTATCTATTTTCTCTTTGACAAGACTGGTTCCTAAACTCTCTAAGTGATATTTGTCCTCAGGAAAAATGCAGCACAAAAGCAAATACCAACAAGCTTCCATGCTGGACAGAGAGTATTATCTCCAAAGAATAACTACTGTGATTTAGTATCCATGACAGTTCAGATCTCATACACCCTTGTACACTTCTCCTAACATCTTCCCTACAAACAAGACTTCCTTCATTCCTCCCTATCTCCAGCCCATATAAACATCTCCCACTAATTAACAGCAGCCCACAGAGTCAGACTGTGACAGGATAAACCAAGGTGCATCCAATACCCTCGGTTACCTTACACCATTGCAGACAAGTGTGGAAGCCTGGCTCACACACACGAGTGACTTTTCAAGTCAGTCGATGAATGAGTTGCTGGGACATGCTAAAAATTTTTCTAATTACTGGAAGGCATTCCTCCATCTCCATAGGCCATAATAGTGCTGTTTTAAACACAAATTGACTTAGAGCTTCTCTACACAAGAAAGTAATTTCTTAGTAATGAAAAAAGTGACTTTGCAGCTGAGCATTATTCTTCTTCTGCGGACAAATTCAGTGTGTACAAAGTACACTATTTGGTCAAACTTTGAAGGAATATTTGCTCAGAAATGATTCCCTGAAGGCTATCCAGTGCAAAGCAAATCAGCTCTGTAAAACACAATAAAGACAAATGTGCTGAATATCCTGACATACACACTAAGAAAAAAGTGAGACAAAAACCATAGCTTTCCTGTAAAGTCATGGTTATTACCCATAGTAATCCATTCTAGATGTGCCTATGTAGCTTGCCAAAGATATGGTAGGGTACATGCTGGAAGGTGCTCACTAGACACACAGACAGACACACACAAACACACATGGATTCTCCAGTTAGTCAAACAGCTTATAACAGACCAATAGACATTTTAAAATGGAAAATTAAGCTTTTCTGATGCTTCATTTCCTCTTTTGTGCCGTGTTGCAAAATCCTCTGGTCTTCTATCATTATCTTTCTTAAAACTCACCTCAAGAGCTCTTTGTCTACTAACCTTTTCTTACTGGTCTGGCTTTCTTATTTCCAGTTTACCTGTTTGTAGTGGTTTTGCCTGGGGCAGGTTTTTTGGTAGCAGGGGTTGCTTCTTTAAACAAAAATCTGCCAGAAGCTTCCCCTGTAGCTGACAATTTTAAGATGGACCCTGCAGGTGACCTAGGCCTGGCCAATTAGTGATGGAGGTAATGCCTCTGTGAATAACGTATTTGAGAAGGAGAAGAAATTGCTGGGCAGTTGCTAAACTGCAGCAGCAACAGGGAGTGAGAATGTGATAACACCTCCAAAGACACCAAGGTCAGTGGAAAAGGAGGGGGAGGAGGTGCTTAGGCCCTGAAAGAAAGATTCCCTTGTGATCTCTGGTGAAGACCATGGTAAGGCAGCTGTGCCCCTGCAGTTCATCGAGGCCACTGGGGAGCAGAGATTCACTTGCAGCCTTGTGGAGGACCCCATAGCCGGAAGGGCTGGATGCCTTATGGAGGCTGTGACTCCATGGGAAGCTCACCCTGGAGCAAGTTCCTGGCAGGACCTGGAAGCCCACTGGGAGAGAGGAGTCCATGCCAGAGCAGGATTGCTGTCAGGACTTGTGATCTTGTGAGGGACTCAGGCTGGAGCAGTTGGTACCTGAAGGACTGTTCTCCCAGTGGACGACCTACATTGGGGCAAGGTGTGAGGAGCTGCCCCCATGGGAGGCCCCATGCTGGAGCAGTTCATGAGGAGCTGCAGCCCATGGGAAGGACCCACGCTGGAGAAGTTCATAAGGGACTGTCTCCTGTGGGAGGGACCCCACAGTGTAGCAGTGGGAAGTGTGAGGAGGCCTCCCCCTGACAAGAAGCAGCAGCAAAGTCCATCTGGAATGAACTGACCTCAACCCTCATCCATCTCCCTCCACTGCTGGTGGGGGAAGTAAGGAGAGTCTAGGAGGAGGGAGGGTGGGGGGAAGTGTTTTAAAGATTTGGTTTTATTTCTCATCTCCCTGTTCTTAAAGTTTATTAATAAATCAAACCTTTTTTCCCCAAGTTGAGTCTGTTTTGCCTGTGACGTTAATTGCTGAGCCATCTCCCTGTCCTTATCTCAACACACAAATTGCTTGTTATATTTATTTTTCTCTCCCCTGTCCAGTTTAGGAGAGGAAGTGATATTACAAGATGGTGGGCCCCAGGCAACCAGCCAGGGCTAAATCACCACTCTGTTCTACTTATCAGCTCTTCTTTCTTTCTTCACTACTTTTTTGTCGCATTCTTTCTGACTTAAGACTAAAGGTAGTTAAACAAGGTTAGAAAGCAAGACCTATACTCAATGGGAAGGTGATCATCTTCAGACATGGCAGCATAGCCTGAAAATATCAGTTATATCAGTTACAGAGAAGTATTCATTCTTACCCAGAGAAACACACACTGTACTTGCTCATGTATATAGTAAATGAGCATAAAATTTGGCATCACTCATTTGGTCACCATGTATCCATCACAAGTGAAGATTCTAATTCCATTCCTAGCTAAGTTGCTGAGATGGTCAACTTGAAACAGATAAAATGTACTTCTAGTTATATTAACATTATTTTTATGTGTGTATATATATATATACACACACATGGACCTCAATTACTACTCTTTAAAACAGAAGTTTGGAATCATGAGGACAATTATCTGACATCTTCAAACTATGCAGACTCAGATTTCATAAACACATTACACATCAAGCTGCCTTTCTAAGTGATCTGTAAGCAACAAAAGATGATTCTGGGATTCCTATGTGCATTTAGATGCAAGAAGACAGGAAAAAAAACTGTCTGGTATAAATTACTGTGAACAATGGTTGACTTTTTCTGCCAGGAAAGCTATGTACATGCTGAGCTCCATGCATAGTGCAGATTCCTCAAGTCTGTATAAAAGAGGACAGATTTAAATCTCTCCTTTAGAAAGACCCAGAAAGATCCTCATTCCCCTACGTGCTTACTCCACATGAAAAAAAAAAATACAAAACAAAACAAGTAAAATCAACATTGCCCAAGCTAATCAAAGGAAATTTAAAAAATAATCACAGAATCACAGAATCTTAAGGGTTGGAAAGATTATCTAGTTCAAACCACCTGCCAGAGCAGGGTCACCTAGAGTAAGTCACACAGGAACTCATCCAGGTGGTTTTAGAAAGTCTCCAGAGAAGGAGACTCCACAACCCATCTGGGCAGCCTGTTCCAGTGCTCCATCACCCTCACAGTGAAGAAATTCTTCCTTGTGTTTCTGTGGAACCTCTTATGTTCCAGCATATACCCACTGCCCCTTGTCCTATCATTGGAAACCACTGAGGTAAGCCTGGCTCCATCCTCCTGACACGCACATTTTACACATTTGTAAATGTGAATGAGGTCACCCCTCAGTCTCCTCCAAGCTAATGAGCCCCAGCTCCCTCAGCCTTTCATCATAAGGGAGATGCTCCACTCACTTCATCATCTTTGTGGCCCTGCACTGAACTGTCTCCAGCAGCTCCCTGTCCTTCTTGAGCTGAGGGGCTGAGAACTGGACACCATATTCCAGATGCGGTCTCATGAGGGCAGAGGAGAGGGGGAGGAAAACCTCTTTCAACCTACTGCCTACACTCCTTCTAATACACTCGAGGACGCCATTGGCTTTCTTGGCCATGAGGGCACATTGCTGGCTCATGCTCATCCTGCTGTCCACCACAACCCCCAAATCACTTTCCCCTACACTACTCTCCAACAGTTCATTCCCCAACCTGTACTGGTATGTGGGGTTATTCTTTCCCAGATGCAAGACTCTACACCTGCCCTTGTTGAATTTCATTAGATTTCTCCCTGCTCAACCCTCCAGCCTGTCCAGGTCTCACTGAATGGCAGCACAGCCTTCTGCTGTGTCAGCTACTCCCCCCAGTTTAGTATCATCAGCAAACTTGCTGACAGTGCCCTCCGTTTCCTCATGAAGGTCATTACTGAACACTTTGAACAGTACTGGTCCCAGCACCGACTCCTGAGGGACTGCACTAGATATAGGCCTCCAACTAGACCCTACTCCATTGATTACAACTCTCTGCCTTCTTTTCTTCGATCAGTTAACAATCCACCTGACTAACTGATCATCCAGCCCACAGTCTCAATTTTGCCATAAGGATGCTGGGGCAGATGGTGTCAAATGCTTTGCTGAAATCAAGATAAACCACACCCATGGCACTGCTTTCAAATAGGGGAAGAAACGTAAGGATGTACGTGCCTTTTACTTAGTCTGCCCAGGCACTTCTAAACCTTGGGCCAGGCCACTGTTTTTGGAGGTGGAGAAGATGAATTTGGAGTCTGGAGCAGTAGGTCCATGTCCCCTTCTCACAGGGATTCCACATGCAGATGCCCTACAGCACCCAGATGGCAGCAGATGTTCCACCATCCCAGGGAAAGATATCTTGGATCCTACTGTTGGTGGATTTTTTTTTGTTGTTATTTTAATAGCCTTTGCTGTTGTTACTCTGACAGTGCCCAAGCAGAAGTGAGCTGAATGCTTCTCAAGATAGGCAGAAACATGCAAAGCAAAGTGAGTTAACTGCCTTTGTTTGGTGGAGGAATAAAAAACTGCCAAGCTGTAAAATGCAAAACAGAACTGCCACCAAAGGTTTGAGCATCACTTAATTCCAGATGCACTTACATGGCATAAAACTGGACAGAACTTCTTTTTCAAAGTATGCATGGCTGCTTATTGAAACAGAAATAAAACCTTCTATCAGTAAAGAATTATCCTGACAGACCATCTTTCTAACT
This sequence comes from Colius striatus, assembly GCF_028858725.1. Taxonomy (NCBI): domain Eukaryota; kingdom Metazoa; phylum Chordata; class Aves; order Coliiformes; family Coliidae; genus Colius; species Colius striatus. The sequence continues at coordinate 35,607,087 of NC_084790.1, forward strand.
GTATTATCCCTGTATTATCTCTAGTCAGAAGCCAATATCCTTCTTTATATGCAGGAATTGCAGAAAAGGCATCATTTTTCTTCTTCAGTCATGCTCAAGTGAGGCAAGTTTTACTGGCATCAAAAGACCTCCAGAAAACTCTTTTTTTCTTTCCTTCTATTTCCTTTTCAGGAGAAGGATTTTGCCTTGCATTCTGCAAAGCCCCAGGTGATTCCAAAGGAGACACCACTGCAAAGGCTGCTTGTGTACTTTACCATAAGTCTTCTTGGCATGTTAGAGGCCAACTCAGAAAACTGCTCAGGTGATAAGTCGAGAATGCCAAAATTTATTCATGATTAGAGCATCTCTATATTGTTGATTAAATAGGCTTAAAATGCGTGCAGTTTGGCAGCTGAACTCAGGCTTCTTACATGCATTTGCATTGGGGTTCCTAAGTTCATTATTGTTAAAATCAGGCATGGGAAAATGTATTTACTGCACCCTTCTTTTAAAGGCATTGACAATAGCACAGAAAACAGTCCTCCTAGCCAAGACTCATATCCTGGGTCATCTGAGCCATATCGAGCCACATTTAGGATTTGTAGGCCATATTTTGGGATAATGGAAAGGCAGGATTGTGTATCTCCCTACACCATGGCAAATGAATGGAAAAAGGAGGAAGAGACATTAAACCCACAAATCTTAAAAGCTGTAATGTTTTTTTCTGTGGCCTGGGCATTCTGCCTCCATTTCATCTATCCAATGTTTCCCTTAGGAGCAGCTGAACTATTGCAACCCACGGCATGATATGACAAGCTGTGATGACTTCACACCAGTGCCAAAACATCAGAAGTCAGGGAAACAAAGAAGAGACTTGAGACTGCTCAATTCAGGTGATACTGTATTGCAGGCTCTGCCATGAATTGATAGAACTGAGGTTAAGCCCTATGGTTTAGAAATTGATTCAGTTCAACACTAAAAGGTCCAATGGCAACCAGAAGAATCATCAAAGTGACATTACCTTTACAGGGAATAATGTTCCCAGGCCCACCACAAGTGTTTCTAACTCCTAAATACCTGCATTTATTGTCTATGTACTAATTAGCCTCCTCAGCCAGCTGGGTTGTAAAGCCAGGTCTCAGACACAGTCAGACACTGTAAGTTACTGCTAATAGGTAATTACATACAAAAAGAGAACACAACTTCTTTTACACAGAAAGAATTGTTATTTACATAGCGCTCAGAGTATGCCACAAGCTCTGAAGGGAAAACTAAAATAACTAACACATGATGTAAAGCAATAATTCTGCCCTGACTGTAATAAAAATGAATGGTTTTGCTTCCTTAGGTAGAGGGCTAGCTTCAATACTGAACTAACCATGTGTTTTCAAATTGCCATGCTGCAGAGATTTTTGTTTGTTTGTTTTCTTTCAGTATTAATCTTTCAATACCTCAGCCATGGAACAGGAAGAGATTATAGAGTTCAGTGCACTTCTTGAAGTCAAAGGGAGTTACTTCCCCAGTAGGAAGGTTTTGTTCAGAGGCTGAACAAATGGCTGTTTAAACACAGCATAGATCTGTAAGTTGTAAGGAATACTCAATGCCAAAGAATTTGGCCTGTCCATTGTGCTCATCAGTGTGTGTTACCACTTTGGCATGAAAAAGAAAAGCTGCCCAGTATTAACAGAAGAATAAAGGTAGAAAACTTTTATAGCCAAGCTTCCGCAGTTTGCTTTTATTTCAGACCTTTACAGTACCAATCACTGTGCAGATAAAACCCAAACAAGAGACAGGCATGGCCAAAAGCTGTACTCTTGCAACCAACTGCGAGTGGGTGTGTGCTTGTCAGTCTCTCAGCCTGCAGCATCTGTGTGTATGCTGTGGGAAAGAGCCTGAGTGTTTAAGGAAAACTGAAAGGGAGTTCAGTTGAGAAAAATACCCAGATTCTCACACATACAGAGAAATATTCACCACTTGTTAGTTTAATCATATGTTGGACATCTGTTTGAAAACAAAGAAATAGAGAAGACAATTTTTCTCATAAAGCAAATCTTACTGTACAACAATTTACTTCCACTTATCTTCTTTTTGACTTTGAACTCTTCATGATATGCTTTGCTTTACAATTCTACCTCCAGCCTGATGCAAAAGCATTTATTAGCATTAGCATTTATTACACATGATAATTCCTGCAACACATTTTATTGTTTGTGCCACAGTAATGTGCAAGGCTTCCAGACAGTAATCAGGTACTCTAAAAACATCAAATATTTAAGCCTGTTGTTGCAGCATATAAACATTTTTCATGTACCTGGAGCACTGTGTTTGTGGACTGTGAATCCCTTATAAAAAATAAAGTCACCTTAGTTCCATAGTTGATCTCATTTATCACATGTATGATTTCCTGAAATAATTTCAGAAATCTACTTAATCCAAGTCATGAGTGAAGTCTTAGCCTTGGCCTATGGAGACTAACAAAAAAACCAAAAAACTCTCACATTTGAGATATGACAGTGTCATCATTCTAGTTCTTAATTCTAAACTCCTAATCCTAAAAGGGAAGCTGAAAATGAACATTTAAATTTCCTAACTGCTGCCTTCACCATCCAGGACTTTTGAAGGTGTCCTAATATGAGGTATAACTGGAGTTCTTGCCTTTGTAGGCCAGATAATGAATATTCCATTAAACAAGGGTCCAATTACACTTCCAAAGAAAACTGAATTGGAAATCTGTGCTATTTTTAAAGACAATCCAGTTTACAATAAAATTCCAGCTCAACTGGCTTGGTTTCCAAGCTGGGGAGACATGTCCAGTCTTGCTAGAAACACAGCATAAAGCATGAGCTTTCTACCCCTGGGTATTCAAGAACCGCCTTTTTAGAGTTTAAACTGTCCAGATTAGAATGTAAAACCATCTTAAAATACAGCAGGACAGGAATGCTGCTTCAAAAGGCTGTCTATGCACCCATCTGCCTTTCAAGCACACTCACTAAGACAGAGGAGAGATGCTCTTGCCTGAAGCACATCATTTTCTGCTGCTGCTGCGACTGCAACTCTTGAGTCATCACTGAAGTGACACAAGGAGGTAAAAAGGTCTGTAGACTAAGGACAGATGACTGAGGAAGAAGGGAAAGGAAGCATAGAAAGTACAAGTACTCACAAGAACAGATCCAGAAGACAATCCATGGAAGGCAGGGTCTCTTGGAAGAGGCTGCAATACTATCTCTGGTCATTTTCTCATAACTTAGCTTATAATTCTGTCCTCCCAAGCATGCTGACACTCTTTTATCTTTCAAGCATAAAAACTGTTCTTTCATCCATACATACAGAAGTCCACAACTACTACAATTGTCAGGAGACAATGAAATTGCGTCAATAAATGTAATTAAGTTATACTCCTTATCCCGGTAGAGAAACAAAAGTTACAGCTTTGGTAAACTTTGTATTCATAAGGAAATCAGAAGACTAGTTGGTATGTGTAACAGGCCTCCAAACAATTCAGAATTTAATAAAAGCAATAGTGCAGTTTCCTTAAAATATCCTTGAAGTGAAAGATGAAACACAGGTGGAAAATCTATATCAACAGGCATGGGCAATGCAACCACAGGGAGTGGGAAAGGGTGAATAACTTCAAAGGCTGTGAAAATGATAAAACAACTGTTTCCTACCACCACCACTTCTTTCTCATAGCAAATCTAAACATTTCCCCTCAATTTATTTGTCCCTTTCTACAGCATAGGGACAACCAGTAAATCAACCTTACTCAGCAACCTGGTAACAACAGAATACTAAGAGAGAGAGGGAGAGAAATCAATCAAGCAATCAGTCCTTAGAAATGGAGACAAGAAAGTCTGCAAGGGAACAAGTAGTGAGAGTGAAAAACACCAAAAAAAACCCCACCAAAAACGAAAAAATGGGGTGGGTGAACAATGGAAGCATGTAACTCTATAGCAAAAGACAAAGCTGCTTCTAAGAGTAAAGGAACATTTTGCCCACATTGCTGTGCAATATCACGTAGCTTGTGTTGTGAGCCTATGCAATAGCTAGGAGCAATCTGCAGCCCATGAAAAAACAACAACAAAAAATCGTTCCTGGCTTTTGTAGCTATTTAATGACAGTTAGACTGTACTTAAGTTGCTTTTATGGTGTGGTACACAAAAAAAATCCAGGAACATGTATCATGTTACAAATTCTTGCAGCATTGAATTTCTTGCAATGTTGGTCTCTTCTAGACCAAGGAAGGACTTCTGTGTTGTGCTTTGAGAGCCTATTCTGCTGCTAAGAGTTAAAAAGAAAAAGCGATTAGAAGATTTCTGAAACTGAGCTAAAAAACATCACGGGTAATCCAAGTCCTCAGTTCACTGGCCAGTTTGGGTCATCCTCACTGTCTTTTCCAGCATAACACAGGAACGGTAGTGCTGTAGCTACATACCACACAAAGGGACAAATTCCTCACACGATTTTCCCGGTTAACACGGACACGGGGATACATACAAGAAGCCAAACTGAGACTAGGTAAATTGCACCCATGAAAGTACTTCTTTAGCATCTCAATTCACAGAATTCGACACAGTGGCACGACTCATGTGTTTGGTCCTCAGTAAACACAACTGCAACATAGGTGTTTCCGCTTTTAAAAACTGCCGTGCATACCTCACCACTGTGGTTTTAACACTGTGGAGATACCCATCTCTTCCAGAGCCAGCAAGCACTTCCACTTCCTCCTAGAAAAGACCGCAGAATTTTTCTTCCCCCCTCTCCCGCCCCTCGTTTTCTCTATCACGTCCTGGCTGGTCAGCTCTGAAGGAACAGTTTGGTGTTGGTCTACTTATCTTTTGAGCACTTAACGCTTATCCAATATAAAAATTCTCACTGTAAGTAATCCTTTCGTGCTCAAATCCATACAGGACGGGTGCAACAAAAGGTTCATTCACACACCGCACCACTGGACAGCTGGGCATTAACTTCGCAAGGCAATTGCGAAGCCGTACGCGCTTGCATTACCATTTTGGCAGCAGCGTTTAAGAAAAAACTAGCAGCCTCCCTGAAAGGATCGAAGACACAGAAACCCCCACACGCCCGCCTTCTTTCCGAAGGAACGCGGAGCGATCGGCGAAGCGATCGCCCGCCAGCAGTGACCGGCAGTAACCCCGCGCACAGCCGGCCCTCGGCCAGCAGTAACAACACGCTCGTTCCTTGCCAGCTCCGAAGATGAGTAACTGCTAGGGTATCCGCAGCCTCAACCCTGCGAGCACATAACCTTTCGGCTGCAAAATAAGCGGGGGGAAGGGTACTAGGAGGGGAAGCCGAACTGACAAATATAGCACGCACCAGCTTTTGCTCCGGGCGGGCGCACGCGCCACTACCAAGTGCCACAGGCACCGGGGGGGCTTCCGCGTGCGCACCCCGCTTCCCCTCCGCAGGGAACGGCTTGCGGGGAAGGTAAAGGCAGCTCGGCCGCGAGCCAGGCCGCGGGGCGGGGGTGCCCCTGCGGGGGTAAGCGGCCCCGCGCAGGCGCGCTGAACGCCGCCGCCTGACCGGCAGTTACCCCACCGGGACGGGCTGCCGCGAAGTAGGTGAAAAGTAACTCAGTGTCAGCGCCCTCAGGAAACGTGGCGGCGCCGTGCGCGTGAAGCGCCCCCCCGCCACCCCGTGCGGGGAGCGGGGTCAGGAAGCGCAGGAGGGTGTCTGTCGGGAGCGCCGTGCCCCGCGAAGGCTGGAGGCGGGGCGGGGGTCCGCAGTGGGATGGGGGGGGGCACTTAGTGTCCCCCACCCCAAAATACCCGTCTTGTCAGCGGTTACTATGTGCACATGGTGGGGAGGGGACCGGGGGCTGAGAGCCGCGGCCCGCCCACTCACTTTCCCTGCCTTCAGCTGCTGCGGGGCTGTGAAACACTCCCTACCCTGTTAACGGTAATAAGACTATATTTCGTAATTTTAACAAATATATGGGTATTTTAACAAGTTTTTCAACTAGTGAGAGAGACAAGAGTTTAGACTTAACTTTTAATCTGTTTATGATCTCCTTTAAGGAGTTTGGGTAATTCATGTTGCCTTTCATCCTGCTCTTTGTGCCTAAAAGAGGTTTACAGGGCAGTATCTGTGCCCAAGTCCTTAAAAAACTAGCTCTCCTTTTGAGTGCACACACCCCTAGCTAGCCCATCCAGCCTAACCTAAAGAACCTGAAGGCCATGGTTTTCAGACATACCAGCTAATCTGGGGTCTTTTCAAATAGGCCTGTCATGGGCTACCCACAGTTGTTGCAAGGCCTTGTGCCTCACACGCCACTAGTTTTTCCTGCTTTCTAGACACACAGGCAAAGATGATATGCTCAGTTTAACTCGTCCAGCCTGTGTTTCCATTGCCTTCAGCCGGTCCTGATACTGCCTCATACTGCCTCTCATGCTCCCAATGCCTTTGGTCCAAAGACATGTGCCTGAGCCTCACAATCTAAGAAATCTCCTACTGCTCAGGAGCAGTCCTTCTTGTCCCTCCCTTTCCTACAGTCAACTTTCCTGCCAGCTGCAAGCAGTCCTGTAGCATCCAGCTAATTAGGCCTCTCAGGTATAGAGGGTCATAGACGACCTGAGTGTCCCCTGAGTGCTTTTCTTCCTCTTCCAACCAGCTCTTTCACAGTGCTTGCAAGTCTGTCATGCCACAAGATTTTATTTGCACAAACCCCACTTTCATTTCTTTTCAAGATGTGGCACTTGGAAATACCCTGGAATGGAAAAATGACCTATACCGTGTGTTTGTCCTTCACATTAACAACTGAGAGAGGCAGTCACGGGAGAGCATTTGTTAAAGCATGAGAAAGGAAGGCAAGTAATCATGCAAGAAAATACCTATGGAAAGGAAATTCAGGCCTCAGTTCTTATTTGGCAGCTTGAAACTGCTGGACTTAAGGCCTAGATCTTCATTCCTTTGTTCAACTCTGCTCACTGTTACCATGAGAAGACAGGAAGTGGTGGAGAGAGAGTGCAGCTTTCTTCATATCCCCTCGGCCATGCAGCTGCCTGTTGTTCAGTGGGGATCAAGCTGCATGGGAAATCTGGCAATTTCATTTCTCTGGAACTTTTTAATGCTGAGCTCTTAAACAAATCTGTCCTATATAACGTAAATGTATTCTACAACACAGCACATTATTCTCGATGAAGTCATATGGATGCTAGGCTGAAAATTTGACTCTATTTACTCTGCACACACACAGCCTGCTTTCAAACATAAGGTGAATGACTTACTGTAACCCCAGATTTGTTTCAACACCAAATGATTAAGCCATGACATCTAGACAAAGTAAATTAAGGAAGTGGTTTCACAGAACAGGCAGACACAAGACAGGCACAGAATTAACTCTGTAGCAAAAATGAGGTGAGTCATACATCTGCTACATGAGCTTCAATTAAGTTCTCGCAGATCAGTATCTCGTGTACATGCACCAACCATGAGGAAGGGGCTATAATCTAGCAGCATGTTTGTATACAACAATAGTGCTATAGTAGCATCCACCTTCAAACTTTTTTCCTCCTTAACCTAGCCGATGAAACTGAGCATCACTCCTACCTTAGGGAAGCTATACCCGTCCCCTCCACTGCTGCTTTCTCACTCAGTCTCCCTTTTATTTACTGAGCTGCCTCTCCAAAGTCATGGTAAGTTTGCAGTGGCTCGTCAGGCCAATGCTTTTCTTTAATAGTCATATCTCAGAATTTACATGCATTCCTTGCCTTTTTTGCTTTCAAAAAATTTGAATGAGATTCAAAAACTACACCCTGGTCAGCTCAGCAGAGCAGACTCACCTCTTTACTTTCCAGATTTAGCATACATCCTTATTGAACTGCTGACAACAAGAGAAAGATAGATAGTTCCGTTCTGGGGAGCTGCAGATCTGCCATCTTTTTGTTTTCATAATAGGTGGCAGAGTCTGGCTGATAAAAATAGTTGGGAGTCTGTAAGTGTCTGTACTTCATCTTCTTCTGCCTTCTACCTGTCCATACTGGCTGAGATAATCATCTCATTGCCAAATGAGTTCAGTGTAGAGGAGGCTTATGGTGCCCTTTGACTATATACCTCTTGGAGGCACCTGCTTTTTCTTAAAAAAAAAAAAAAAAAAGTGCAATATTCCCAGTCCTACGGTTGCATGGACATATACCATGGTACTTGGCAGGGAGGAGACTGGAATGCATATGACCAAACTAAAGTCAATAGCAGCAGAGATGGCAAGAAAAATGCCACTGTTCTTCTGACTCGCTTTAGCATTACCCAGGAAACAAGTAAAGGAACCAAGTCTCTACCTTTAGCCTGAAGTGTTTGTGCCATAATTACAGCTGCTCTGTTAGATTATCTTCAGCTCTCACCAGAAGGTCCTGTCAGACAGTCAAAATATATGTTATATTAAGGATCATTGCACACTGAGAATTCTCCAGTTCCCTGACCTTCACATGCCTGCTGCGTTAGAAGCAGCTGTACTTTCATGCTTCTGCTCATCAACCTAACGTGCAAGGATCCACTCCACTGGAATGGCTCTTTGCATTTTACATCTCTGATCTTTCCAAGTTCTTTCCAGACGACTACGAGCTCTCATTTCTACTGAGAATATGAATATGCTTATTCATATTGAACTGGCTTAGTCTTTCCTGGTCCTTCCTTAGTAAAACCTGCGAACACTAACTGCTTTTAAATAAATTGCCATTGAGCTACTATTGGTTCTGTCTGTGGGCTTTGCTGGCAGACTATTGCACAAAGCACTCACCACTGTCACACATACTTAGGCTATTTCTCTTTTTTAACTGAGGTATCTTTTGTTTTCAGGTATTATCTGTGCATGCTGTTAAAACACTTCCTCCATATCATCCTAGAAGTGGTTGGATTTTGCTGGGTGATAAAGCAGCACGCTGCATTTGTGTAATGACTCTGAACTGCAGTAACCTCAACGGAGAACTCTTTCATTATTACAAGTGCTGGAAGAGGCCACATGGCAGAACCAGATCTTCCTGCCTTGAGCCACAGAAATAGGGAAATGCAAAATTCTGGATTCAGCATTAGAAAACAAAAAAAGACATCTGGTTTGAAAGATAATATATGCTAGAGGGGGCAAGGGATAGCTGGGTTCTGAAACATATAGGCATCATTTTGGAGCCACAACCTAGTTGTTACGTGCAAATGTAAGGAATTTTCCAGAGATGGAATAGTTTTTAAAAGCTATTTCAGCGTTATGGAAGACCTCACTGAGAGCTTATTGGTCTCTTGAACACTCTGCACACATGGTTCTCTAACCTGGGTATGGAGCATGTTCCTGGAGTTCTTCCTAGTGTATTTTCAGGATCACTTCATGATGCCCATCTTGAGAGGGCTTTGTGGTGGGACCTGTCATTCAAGGAATTTTGCAGTGGGTGAACCAACAGTACTTTACTGACACAATTGCTCATACGTTATCACCTGCCTCTAAAGGCTGTCAGTATCTTAAAGGCTGTCCTTTGCAATGAAATCCTAAACTAGTTTAGTGGCCCAGGGCTTTTAAAGTGCCTCCTTTGTGGTGTCAACACACCAGGGAGTGTGGAAAAAGTAAGAGTTTTAATGCTGTCGGTCTGCCGTGTCTCGTTTCAGGCAAGATTTTAGCCCTACCGACTACATTTTCTAATAGCAATCTTGATACTGTTGGAGATCTACCAAATCAAGGTAACAGCTGTTTCTTATGGAGTTTTTCCTTGCCATCTAACTTTCCAAACAAACCAGAAGGACGGCTTTGTGAAATCTAAACAGGGTTCATGGGGAGAGAACTGTTTAGAGAAGGCTCAGTTGCTTTGCTAGGCAGAGTGATTCCAAAGACTATGGGCACTTCTCATGGCACCCTGCATGTCTGATACTCTAAACTAAAAGCTGTTTTCTCCAAGAAGCTCAGGAGTGTCACATTCATGGTCATTTTTCCCTAAATATTTTGAGACTGAGCCTAAACTTTAGTTCAAAGGCTCTGAAGTCACAGTGGAAAGAGCAGTTGAATTCAGTGAGACACAACACACTGTCTTGAGAAGAGAATTAGACTGGTTATACCCGATAAGACTTAGATGTGGCATCCCAGAGTCACTTGATCTATACCTTTGCCTTCACCTCAGCCAAACATTCTCCTTCAGCGTTCCAAACCCCCTTGCTTTGCCTGGTGCCTTCTCTGCAAAGACGATGCCCAGTTGTCCAAACAGCTGAATGATTCTCCTGATGCCTTCATAAAGCTGGAGATTGGCAGAGTTATAAAGCTTTGCATGTCAAGAAAGGGTATGTAGTGGTGGCATGGTATTGCAACATGGCAATGGAGGACTCCTCTGTGCCCTTTAGCTTGTTACTGCATTGTACTGATATATATGGCCATTGTTGCTGTTTTTTAAAATTAAATGAGCAATTGAATCAGGAGGCTGGAACAGGGAGAATGGTGCAAACACCTCTTGTACTGCCCTGATGCTGAGATGAGTAATTAGTCTCCTTTTATTGCAAACAAAACCTCAAAAAAACTGTAAAGATAATGGGGAAGATTTGGACCTTGCTGTAGACCCTTAAGACTTCTTTTGTTTCATTTGTATGTATTCTGGATTTACCTGCACACACTATAATCTTCTTTACTCCAACATAATCCTTCACAGCTGCCAGCACAAGAGCATGCTAAAACAGGGCCAGGGCCTCTGGCTGCATACCAAGGTGGTCAGAAAAAGAGCCATTTAACTGTAAACTCCAGAGTTCACATAAGCAATGAGTTCCCATAAATTCGTGTCTTTCTTTTCTTCTACTCAATCATATGCTTGGTTTTTTTCATAAGTTTCAAGTATATAATAGGTTTGCCCTATACATGAGTAAGTCTTGGAATATCTATGGATACTAAATAAAAAAAAAAAAACAAAACAAACAACTAGATTACAATCATTTCCTTCTCCTGAAAAAATTAGTCAATCACCTAAAGCAAATTCCTATCACTCTTCATGTCCACTTGCATTTAGCTAAATGTAATAATTTATGCAGCACTTACCACAAGCATTATTCAGGGAGTTCCATTAAAAAAAAAAAAAAAACACCTCCATCTGCCAGTATCAGTATCATTGATCTGATGTATGTCTATCATGGCTCATTAATTACATATTAAGGACTTGTGTGGGTGCGGTCAAGTTTAGTTTTGGAACAGGTTCTGCTTCAATGGGTTTCAATGTCACTTCCCATTGGTATTATTTATTTCCAAGGGAAAGAAATAAGTTAGACTTTTCAGGAAGTTTTATTATGTTTCACATTTTGCCCTTCAGTTCATCTAAGCTTCAGTCGTTCTCCCTCTTCCAGTTACAAACGTTAGTTTCCTCTGAAGTCACAGTTCCCGGTATCAACCAGAGAGAGCACTAGAGAACAACTCATGATGCTTTTCTGCAGTCTTAACAGTGTTGCTTTTGTAGCGTATTGACAGGCTCACGAACTCAGCTTCTGTACATTTTCTGTTAGTAACCTTCAGAAGCAATTTTCATATTTCAAAATTTTCTTCACAGTCTCCTGAATACTTGGACTGCAGGTGGCATGAGTACTAAGGATTAATTTGTAAATATTTATATTTGATTTATATGTTCATGTTTGTTGGAGTCACATGCTCTGTTATCTGTAACTAAGTAGCAAGAATATATGTCTCAGATCACATCTCCAAGTATAAAACATGATTTAGGTAGAGACAATTTGTGTTAATGTATTATAACAGACTTTGTAAACATATAGGGCATCAAAGTAAGTTTATCTGTATCTATCAGGAGTAAGCAGGCCCGCTAATATTCTATGAGAACAGTCTGGACTACTTGTATGATGAAGCTTCTGTTTCTCTGTGTGGGGAGTAACCAAATCACAGATCTTACAAGTACTCATACTATGAAGATCCAATTTTGAGAATGTTTCCGGGAAGCAATGAAAAAAAAGGCTATGAATATGTAGAAAATTTGTTTTCATTACACTTTGAAGATGCATTACCAGAGTTCTCCTTTGCCCTGAATATTCATTCAGCTCTGGTACTTCAGGAGAAGAGGTTTAGGAATGTTCGGCCTCTCTGAAGTAAGTTAATAGCTACAGCACATAACTGCATGTCTTGAGACCCCAAAGGCTCTGGTGGATATATTTTCCATGGCCTTATGGTTCCTCACCCATATCTTTGCTATCCAACTCATGCCCTCTTAGCAGGAATGGGGCTATCTTACTATTCTATACAGCAGCTAGTACCACAAGGACTTTATTTGACGTGCCTCTCAGTCCTGCAAGAATACGTATAATTGCATAGTTATTTACCAAGTTCTGTAAAAATGGTTTTATTGCTGTTTTTGATCAGCCCCACGTTGGAAGTAGCACAAAGGCTGCAGAAACAGATGGCATCAAGATAGACCACAAGTATTATATACATGTACAAGTATTTGTATCTTACGTGTCCCAGGAAGTCCCCCTTCATAATATTTTATGGGATAAAAGCTATAGTGGAAAGAGTCACAGGAGCTATAGGCAAAATCACAGGAACAGTTACATTGTTGAACCAGTGTAAAATTACCTCCTCTGTTGTTACATCAAGCAATTCAAAGTTGCATTTGTCAGCCATCAATAGACTAAGGATCTCCCAATATCCACAAAGTTTATTTTGGAGTTTTCATAGAATCGTAGAATGGTAGGGTTGGAAGGGATCTTTAGAGATCATCTACTCCAACTTCCCTGCAGAAGCAGGTTCACCTAGATCAGGTTGAATAGGAATGTGTCCAGGCGGGTCTTGAAGACCTCCAAGGAAGGAGACCCCACAACCCCTCTGGGCAGCCTGTGCCACTGCTCCCTCACCCTCACAGCGAAATAGTTTTTTCTTATATTTAAATTGAACTTTTTGTGTTCCAGCTTCATCCCATTAACCCTTTTCCTGTTACTAGCTACTATAGAAAAAAGGGATGTCCCAAACTCCTGACATCCACCCTTTGTAAATATTAATATAAATATTAATAGAAATATTAATTATAAATATAAAATAAATAAATATAACTATTATTATATTAATATAAATATTTGTAAATATTAATAAGATCCTCCCTCAGTTTCCTCTTTTCTAGACTAAACAGCCCCAGTTCCCGCAGCCTTTCCTCGTATGAAAGATGTTCCAGTCCCCTGATCATCTTGGTGGCCCTGCTGGACTCTCTTCAGAAGTTCTCTGTCCCTCTTGAGCTGAGAAGCCCAGAACTGGACACAAGACTCCAGATGAGGCCTCACCAGGACAGAGGACAAGGGGAGAAGAACCTCCTTTGACATGCTGGCCACATTCTTCTTGATGCATCCCAGGATGCCATTGACCTTCTTGGCCATGAGGGCACATTGCTGGCTCATATTTAGCTTATTATCAATCAGGACTCCCAGGTCTCTCTCTGCAGAGCTGCTCTTCAGCAGTTCAACCACCAGCCTGTACTGGTGCATGGGGTTGTTCCTTCCCAGGTGAAGGACTCTGCATTTGCCCTTGTGGAACCTCATGAGGTTCCTCTCTGCCCAACTCTAAAGCCAGTTGAGATCCCGCTGAATGGCAGCACAGCCTTCTGGGGAATCAGTCAGTGCTCCCAGTTTGTTGTCATCAGCCAACATGTTGAGGGTACACTCTGTCCCCTCAGCCAGATCATTGATGAAGATGTTGAACAAGACTGGCCCTAGAACCGATCCCTGTGGAACTCCACTGGCCACAGCCCTCCAACTCGATTCTGTGCCATTGATCACCACCCTGTGGGCTCTGTCATTCAGCCAGCTCTTGATCCACCTCGCTGTCCACTCATCCAACCCACACTACCTGAGCTCTCTGATGAGGATGTTATGGGTGACAGTGTCAAAAGCCTTGCTGAAGTCAAGGCAGATGACATCCGCTGCTCTCCCCTCATCTACCCAGTCAGTTATGCACTCACAGAAGTCTATCAGGTTGGTTAAATAGGATTTCCCTTTGGTGAAGCCATGTTGACTCCCTCTGATAACCACCTTTTCCTTCACATGTACAGTGATATGTTCAGGATGAGTTGTTCCATCACCTTTCCAGGGATGGAGGTGAGGCTGACTGACCTGTAGTTTCCTGGGTCGTCCTTCCTGCACTTTTTGACACTGGCCTTTCTCTAATCCTCAGGCACCTCACCTGTCCTCCATGATTGTTCAAAAATGATGGAGGGAGGCTTAGCAATCACATCAGCCAGCTCCCTCAGCACTCTAGGATGCATCCCATCAGGACCCATTGACTTATGAGGCTTAAGATTGGCCAACAAGCCTTTAACCTCTTCCTTTTCCACCCAGGTCAAGTCCTCTGTAGACCTGGCCATCCTATTATTCTTACTGGACTGGGCTTCCTGAGGGATGGCCTTGGCCGTAAAGACTGAAGCAAAGAAGGCATTCAGTACTTCCGCCTTCTCTGCATCCTCAGACACCAGGACACCCTCAGTGTTTAGCAGTGGATCCACATCCCCCCTAGCCATCCTTCTGCTGCTGCTGTACTTGAAAAATGCCTTATTGCTGTCCTTAACTTCCCTGGCTAAATTTAATTCTAGAAGGGCTCTAGCCTTCGTAGTTGCACCCCTGTATGCCCTGGCAGTGTTCCTATACTCTTCCCAGGAAGAGTATATCTCTCTCATAGATGCTGCTTTCAGCAGATCCTTGCTCATCCATGGAGGCCTCCTACCTCCTTTTCTTCCTTTCTTGCACATTGGGGCACACTGATGCTGGGCTTGGAGGAAGCGGTGCTTGAAGACTGACCAGCTGTCATTGGCACTCATCAGTCCAAGTAGGTCTTTCAAGAGGCCAAAGTCAGCTCACCTGAAATCCAGGGTCACAGTCCTACTTTGTGTTCTGCCTCTTCCACACAGGATCTTGAACTCTACCATCTCATGGTCGTTGCAGCTGAGGTTGCCTCCAACCTTCACATCCCCAACCAGACCTTCTCTATTTGTCAGTACCAAGTCCAGCAGCACACCCCTCCTTGTTGGTTCCTCCATCATCTGTGACAGGAAGTTGTCATCAACAATCTGTAGGAACCTCCTGGACTGTGTGTGCTTGGCTGTGTGGCTATCCCAGCAAATATCAGGGAGGTTGAAGTCCCCCATGAGGACCAGGGATTGTGATCATGAGGCAACTCTCAGCTTTCGTAGAAAGCCTCATCCACATCCTCCTCCTGATCAGGTGGCCTGTAGCAAACTCCTACAACAATATCACCTGCCTTGCCCTGGCCATTAATTAACCCATAAGCACTCTACTCTCTCCTCATCCCCACCCAGGCACAGTTCAGTACACATTAATTGCTCCCTCACATAGAGAGCAACTCCACCTCCTCTCCTTGTCAGTCTGTCTTTCCTGAACAATACATAGCCCTCCATGTCATGGCTCCAGTCATGGCATCTGTCCCACCACATCTCTAATTATTACCAAAAAACCCACAAACCAAACTACATTGCTATAAAGACAAAAGATTCTGTAATAATGTGGTTTATAATGTTAAATACATGGTTCTTAGTCTCTATCTTTTTTCTCTGGTGTTACTCTTGCTCTCTGTTGTTCCTCTGGGTTCTAATGTTGATGGTTTCCACTTAGCTGGAGAGGAAAATGTAGAGTAAATCATAAGCATCCAAATTCCCTTGCCAGGAGGCATACAATATTGATTTCTCCTTCCTACTCTCTTTCCTTTGGGTTTTTGTTCACATACATGTTTTCTATTATGCTTTCACACCTTGCTCTTTCTTTAGTGGTCTGCAACTCCATGTTACAGCTGGACATACTATACATTACTTGTTTTTTGTTAGGTATATGGAATGTTTGTGCTTTTTAAAATTTTTTTGCCTTTGCTACTGCTACAAAGAGCTTTGGCCACCTCCAGGTCTGCATTTCTTTAACCCATCACTAGTGAGCTGTGATCTTCAGAACCAGACTGACTCAGCTCTTATCATTCCATGCCCATACCCCTCCACACTGCATCTTGTGTACCCCCTTTTCAAGGCCTCTGCTATCTGCCTGTTATTCCTCTGCACTGCATCACTATGTTAAAGTTATATCTTGCTTTCCACAGAACTATTTGTTAGTGCTACCAATAGTGAAACCACAACTGTAGCATACAATGATAAGCAAAGCTAACCAAGTTAGACACAGGCACATTGTCATTAGAAAAATTGCTGTTACAGCTAAATAATGCAAAAAACTCCAGTCAGGTCAAGAAAACTTCCAACAAAGCAAGCCTGGCAAACTTCAGTCCTGAAGCCTTGCAAACTCTGTACAAAATCTGTATTGTGTTGCCAGCAGTGGCACTACTTCATCAGGAAGCTATGAAGCTACACAACCTGCCCAAACTGTGAGGTGAGGCTCACACATGAGACCACTCTATCCATTCAGGATGTATCAGAAGAGGCATTCACAGTCACCCATGGAAAGTAAAATCAGGTTTTTAGCATGACAAAGTAATCTGCCAATGGTGATTATATTTCAAAGAAGGTATGATCCCTTCTTCGAAAGGAAGAGTCTGAAGAAACCTTACTTAAAATATTCCAGCCCTATCCCTAAAGCAAACAGGGCACTTGTAGTGAGTCCCAAGCCCTTGGATCCAGGTCATCTGCAGAAGCACCATGTGTTAGACGTGGGTCAGACTAACACCCAGACCTTCAAAACCATACAGAACTCTGCAGAGAGATGTGACATCTGCTTCAAACTCTGAAAATCGAGGACTTGTAAGAGATTCCATTTTGGTTGACCCGGACATGGAAAACTTTGGAGTAATAACTACTAAATGATTGAGTATCTTTAAATTAAACATCTAAAAACTCTCAGTGACGTCATAAACACCAGGAAAGATCTACATCAATTTTGGTGCTGGATTCCATGATGACAACTGAAGAGGTATGGTAACATTTATCCCCAGTCTTTAAATCTGTAAACGCTCAACACATGGGCACTTTGGCATACTGCCTTGCAGAAGCACCAGTCTAGACTGATGAGATGTTTACAGTTTCTTTAGGAAAAAGAGCAAACAAACAAAAAAAATCACAACCATCACAAAATTAAGCATCTTTCATATAGATGGTTTAGTACCAGCATTCCCACGTGTATCATTATGCGTGAACTGTTATATGAAGTTCTGACTTGAAGGTGATTCTTTTGATTTACTAAATGGATGCATGGGAGGAAAATATATTACCAAGAGAGACAAATCTTTGCTTTTTGGTGAATTCATCATTAATATTCCCTTGATGATCTTCATTCTTTAACTTACTATCTAAGGAGGCTTTGGTCTGTCTCTAGAAATCAAACATACAGTCTGAGTGTATGCCAAAGCCTAACAGCTATCTTCTGTTTGATATAGATCAATACAAACACTGCTTATTTCTTTACATTTAATTCCACTTACCAACTATTCCACTTTTTCAGTTTTAGAAGTTCCACATAGTCAAATTGATTTAATATTGCTAAATTAAAAACTGATAATTAATACACCCATGGCAAATAGTTAACTCATAGTTTTACACAAGTAGTATTATCTGGGGAAAATAATTACTTTGTCCACAAATAACTGGAGATTTTAAATAATTAAACACAATACAATACAGAAGCTGACATATTCTGACAGGAATTTTTGGGTTTGATAATTTTTCTTTTCCTTGAACTAAATTATTTGACCAGCTCTAGTAAGAGACAATCATGCAATGACAGAAACATGCAATTATCTTAATTCTGATTCGTTCATTTTTCTGAGATAAGTAAGATCAGCTCAATATTCAGTTTGTCTACCTGTCAAAGACAAATGAGTACAGAAGTGATCCATGAGATAGTACTGGTTATTACAAAAAATAAAATACATACTTCCCCCCAGGACATAGTATATTTGGGGCTTCTTACTCCCTTACCATTAAATCCAGGTTTTTACACTGTTGCAAATGCTTCACGGTCTCAAGAGGGTCATTTTTGTAAAAGCTGTAAGTTTAATTATTTCTATACACGCCATTTGAAAAAGATGAGTTAATTTTACATTGATTATTTGATAAGAAAGACAAAACCTGTGTCCCCTCTACAGACAAAGGCTTTCAAGCAAGAAGTGACCAGTCTAAATCCTAAGTCCTTAAAAAAATTGTGCATTCTAGGTATAGTTCTTGCACCACAGATAGTAACATTTTGCACAGGTGAGGACTGCTGGGTATCTAGGCCTCCACATGAAGGATGAAATGAGCCAAAAAGCATCTCAGTGTGTCTCAGTTGCCTTGGAGTCCATCGACTAACCTGTCCTAATGTTTCCTGTAATGGCATAATTGGATGCTGGTGATCAGTATTATCTCCTGCCTATGAAAGACTCTGGAAAATCCTGCCACACCTCTTCCATGGTGTGTGGTGTGATGCTTCTGTTTCTCTGCAACATAAAGACTAGTATGTGTCTCAGGTTTCCAGGAGGCTGAGTTACCCTTGCTATCAGTCTTACATTAATGTGATTGACTGCAATACCTTTCTATCTGTAAATCATCCTCTGTGGAAGTCTGTTTATCCAATAGTTGTTCCCTTATTTCCTCTTTCCATAAAAGTATCTGGAATGACTGTCTGATGGTACACATTTACATTGAATTACTCAGCTCTCTAGTCTATTCCTTGTCCTGGTTCCTTGATATCTCCATTAAATATCTCATTAGTTTATGCAAACCTCCGGGGCTTTGGTTTTTGTTTGGCATTTTTTTTTAGTGAGAGTTTTTCTTTGGTTGGTTGGTTGGTTGGTTGGCTTTGTTGTTGAGTGCGGGGGGGGTTGTTGTTGTTCTTTGTTTTGTTGTGTTGGGTTTTTTTCCCCTTGAAACAGCATAGCAGTTCCCTTTATGTAAGAGCCACATATAATTTTGGGCGTAGCTTTCTCTAGTCAAAAGGCAACCTGGGTGAAACAACATGAGGTCTTCCACATACAATCTTTTAGTCATATTGCAGAAGGTTTTGTACCCCCAAGACAGCCTAAGGCATGCAACATACCATTTCGGTGTCATGCTAAAAAACTGTCATGTTGCCAGGCTGGAAATTTGCTGACCACCACAGATCACAGTACCTGCCTTATGCCCACAGGGCATCATTACACCAAGTGCTCATGCAGCGTGCATGTGACTCCCTTGGTCTAGAGTCCCTATATAACTCCACATAACTTGAACTGAAGGTCAGAAGTTGGATGCACAAGTTGCAACTTGAGAAACTCTAAAATGGTAGTAAGAAAAACTTTTTACCATGAAGGTGGTCAAACCCTGGAATCCCAGAGAGGCTTGCTGGCCATCTCCATTCTTTAAAACTCAAATGGTTAAGACCCTGAGCAACTTTATAAAAGCAACCTGCTTTGAGTGAGAAATGAGACCAGAGACCACCAGAGCTTCCTCTCAACCTCAGTTAGTCTAGGAATCAGTGATTCAAGTCTCTGAAAACTTTGATGAGAAAATGCAGTTCCCTGGGAAAAGAAGAACATATTATTCTCTCTAGATAAAATCAATTTGCATCAAAACACCAAGAAAAAAAATATAATAGCAGTTTCTCTGTGAATTATTTTTACTTTTTGAAAGGATTCTTAGTGAAGCAGTGATTAACAGTACCACAGAGATACACCCAGGCTGTAGCATATTAAGGGACACTTTACCAGTGGTTTTGGTTTCTGAGATTTTAAATTGTACATGTTTCGTAGGCTCTAACACTTTCTCCATCAGAGGAGTTGGAAATGCCTTCAGAAAAAAGTGAAAGTGAAAACTCATTGCTAGTCACATGATTCATATTCGTCTTTTGGTGACAATATACAATCTAGATCTCCTACAGTGTTTTTCATCCATATATCTCAAAGCTTTTTGTAAAAGAGATTGTAAACATCGTCTTAATTTTTAAAAAAGAGTCACATTGAAAAGTATCGGCAGAGGCAGAAACCTAACCTATCTGTCCTAAGCCAGGGAAAATGAACAGTGAACTTTTTTATTGACAGTGTCACCAAAAGCTGGGGACATTCTGATGCAACCAAAACCTAAAGACATGTTGCTAACTTATCAAATTGGTGCTGAAAAGTATAGAATAAATTTCCCATTGTTTTTCTAGACAAAGTATTTCCTTGAACTCGACCCAGACTTGGAAATGTTTTCCACTTTGTACTTGATGACTGTAATTACTCTTGCTAGTAATACTTTTGCCAGGTGATAGGTCCATTTCAGAGTGTTACTTGTCCACAAATATCCCCAACACAGTACAAATCTAACATCAAAGAGACGGGTGCCAAAATAAAAGACTGAATTTCTGTCTCTTTCAAAGGACAATCAGTAAAAAATGGTAGATATTAAAATAACCCAACAAACAGAACACTATTTTCTTTTGCCTAGAATAGTTATGGAGGTAGAAATAGAAAGTGTACTAGATCTCCCATCTGTGCAACTTTTCTGGAAAGGGTAAAAGAAATATGCCAAAAGAGCACAATGCATTCAAAGATGTTGTCTAAAGAAACCACAATGAAAACTGCACTGTTACAAGAGATGTGAGAAGTCAACAATCCGACTCTGTTGTGTATTAAGTTCTTGGGACAGATACAAATATGAGATATATCAGACCAAATGTCCAATGATCCAGTATCTTGCCTCAGATTGTAACCAAAGACAAAGGTTTAGGAGGAAAAAATTACATGAATAGGACAATCATATTGAAATATTTTTGCTGATATACCATCATGTTTCACTGGTTTGAGGTTTGGGGGGAACCTACATATCCACCTTTGTGTTTACTAGATTGTGATGGATTTCCATTAATTCATCAAATGAAATTTAAACAAATTACCATCAGTACTTAAGAGTGATGGAGCACAACTGTCATGAGTAATGTAAGAACACACTGCACTGGCAAACATTCATACGGAGAAGGGCTAACACTACTATAAACTCATGTAAACCCTGTCCTGGTGTTAGACACACCCTTACAAATGAAAACATCACCTATTTTGCTGATAATGTTCCAAAACTACACTTTGGCTTGTTTTTGTTTTCAAAACAACTTAGCCACACAAAGACCTGCCTCTGTGGCCTATGTTTTGAGTAACACATGAAGAGTATTGAAAGAGTGTTGTTATAAGAGGTGTTGGAAGCTACAGGTCTGTGCCTACAGTCTGTTGCTGTGAACACCTGTCTCCCCCTGTTCTGTCCCCTCAGAAGACAGCTATCATCTCATCAGGTAAACTGGGAAGAATAAATTATCACTACAGTTTGATTTGGGTGCTGCCTTAGTCATCTCATGCAAATGAGTTAGTATAGCTCATAGAAAGGGCTTTAAAGTAATTTTGAAGGGGGAAGGGGATAAAACCAGGTCCACTAGAGTTGAGTGATAAGCCAGTGTCAGGCATAAATCGTATGCAATTGGCTTCCTTCTTGAAATGCCTGTACATCAATGCACGCAGCATGGGGAATAAACAGGAGGACCTGGAAATGTATGGCAAGCGATTGTGGTCTGATGGCAGAAACATGGTGGGACAGCTCACATGACTGGAATGTGGTCATGGATGGCTATGCCCTTTTTAAGAAAGACAGGCCAGCCAGGCGAGGTGGTGGAGTTGCTCTTTATGTGAAAGAACAGCTGGAAGGTACTGAATTCTGTCCAGGTGAGGAGGAGGGGCACGCTGAGAGTTTGTGGGTTCGAATTAAGGGTCAGGCTAGCATGTGTGACACTGTTGTGGGTGTCTATAGCAGGTCACCTGATCAGGATGGGAAAGTTGATGAGGCCTTCTACAGGCAGCTGGGAGCAGCCTCAAAATCACAGGCCCTGGCTCTCATAGGGGATTTTAGCTACCCAGACATCTGCTGGAATGCCTACACAGCTAGTCACCTACAGTCCAGGAGGTTCCTTCAGCACATCCATGATAACTTCTTGATGCAAATGGTGGATCTACCAACTAGGAAAGGAGCACTACTGGATCTTGTACTCACGAGCAAGCAGGGTCTGGTTGAAGCAGTGAAGGTTGAGGGCAGCCTTGGTTGCAGTCAGCATGAGATGGTAAAGTTCAAGATCTTGTGCAATAGAAACAGAATATTAAGCAGAATCACAACCCTGGACTTTAGCAGGGCAAACTTTTGTCTTCTCAAGCAATTACTAGGGGACATCTTGTGGGATAGGGCATTGGAGGATAAAGGGGCCCAAGATGGTTGGTCTCTGTTCAAAGATCACTTTTTCCAGGGTCAGGATCAGAGCAACCCAGCAGGTAAGAAATCAAGCAAGGCAGTCAGAAAATCCACATGGTTAAACAAGGAACTGTTGGGAACAGTCAAGTGGAACAGGAGAGTCTATAGATCATGGAAGGAAGGGATGGGCACCTGGAATGAATATAAGACTAGTCAGAGGATGTAGGGAGGCAACTAGGAAAGCTAAAGCCTCATTGAAGTTGTACCTTGCAAGGGAGGTCAAGAACAACAAGAAGGGCTTCTTCAAATACATTGCAGCTAAAACTAACACTAGAGGCAATGTAGGCCCACTGTTGAATGAGGCAGGTGCCCTGGTGACAGAGGATACAGAGAAGGCAGAGCTAATGAACACCTTCTTTGCCTCTCTCTGTACTGCTGGAGATTGTTCTCAGGAGCCCCAGACTCCAGAGGAAGTCAGGTTAAAGGAGGATTTTTGTTTGGTGGATGAAGACTGGGTTAAAGATCAGTTGAGCAATCTGAAAGTACATAAATCCATGGGCCTGATGGGATGCTCCCATGGGTGCTGAGGGAGCTGGTGGAACTCATTGCTAAACCACTCTCTATCATCTTCAGTAAATCGTGGAGAACAGGAGAGGTGCCTGAGGGCTGGAGGAAAGCAAATGTCACTCCAGTCTTCAAAAAGGGCAAGAAGAAGGAGCCAGGGAACTACAGACCAGTCAGCCTCACCTCCATCCCTGGAAAGGTGATGGAACAACTTATCCTGGGTGCTGACTTCAGGCATTTAAACCTCAAGAGAGTCATTGGGACCAGTCAACATGGCTTTACCAAGGAGAAGTCATGTTTGACCAATCTGATAGCCTTTTGTGAAGATGTAACCAGGTGGATAGATGGTGGTAGTGCAGTGGATGTGGATTATCTCAATTTCAGCAAAAACATTTGACATTATCTCACACAGCATCCTCATGGCAAAACTCAGACAGTGTGGGCTGGATGATCAGTTAGTCAGGTGGATTGTTAAGTGGTTGAAGGGAAGAAGGCAGAGACATGTGATCAATGGAGCAGGGTCTAGTTGGAGGGCTATATCTAGTGGAGTCCCTCAGGGGTCAATGCTGGGACCAATACTGTTCAATATATTCATTAATGACCTTGGTGAGGGAACAGAGAGCACTGTCACCAAGTTTGCTGATGATACTAAACTGAGGGGAGTAGCTGACACAGCAGAAGGCTGTGCTGCCATCCAATGAGACCTGGACAGGTTGGAGAGTTGGGCAGAGAGGAATCTAATGAAATTCAACAAGGGCAAGTGTAGAGTCTTGCATCTCAGAAAGAATAACCCATGTACCAGTACAGGTTGGGGAATGAACTGCTGGAGAGTAGTGTAGGGAAAAGTGATTTGAGGGTTGTGGTGGACAGCAGGATGAGCATGAGCCTACAATGTGCCCTCATGGTCAAAGGCATCTTGGGCTGTGGGCAGTAGGTTCAGATAGTGGTTCTTCTCTCCCTCTACTCTACCCTCATGAGACCGCATCTGGAATATTCTGGGCCCCTCAGTTCAAGGACAGGGAGCTGCTAGAGAGAGTTCAGTGCAAGGCCACCAAGATGATGAAGTGAGTGGAGCATCTCCCTTATGATGAAAGGCTGAGGGAGCTGGCGCTCTTTAGCTTGGAGAAGCGAAGACCGAGGGGTGACCTTATTAATGTTTACAAATATTTAAAGGGTGAGTGTCAGGAGGATGGAGCCAGGCTCTTCTCAGTTAGGTCCAATGATAGGACACGGAACAATGGGTACAAGCTGGAACATAAGAGGTTCCAAAGAAACCCAAGGAAAAATTTCCTCACTATGAAGGTGACAGAGTACTAGCACAGGCTGCCCAGATGGCTTGTTGAGTCCTCTTCCCTGGAGACATTCAATTCCCTGGAGTACCTCCTCCGGCAGGGACTTTGGACTAGATGATCTCTCAAGGTCCCTTCCAACTCTTAAGATTCTGTGAATCTGAGTGAATCTGTGTGAATCTGTGAATTCATGTTTTTACAAAGGTGCTTCTCCAAACAACTAAAGCACAGAACAAACACTTATCAACTCAGCAATTAACTTTCATACCTTCAACAATCTGTGTTTTGAAACACCATTTACAATTGCAGAGACGCTCACCTGTCCTTGGTCTATGCAATGTTAGAAGAAAAGATTAGTCCAATCTCTTGTACACAAGACTCTTGTTTAATCCAGGATGTGGCTGATAGCATTCACACCAAATTTACATAAAGTTCAAAACAAAGGGTGAATGAATCCAGCTGTCATGCCTTCTGTCTCTTTCTTGTACATAAGTTATGTCATGAGACAACTGACCACATTTTTAAACCCTTTAAAAGGCTTTGGGTATCTGGTTCTTTTTTTGTTATTATTAGAATTTTCAAGTGTAAGACATTTCAAACAGCAACGATTTTCACACAGTTTGTTCATGTTCCTAACTCAGAACTTTGGATAATGTTTTATTGGAGTGGAGGAGCAGGAAGAGGGAAAGATTTCAGTCCAATGAAGAAATCATTAAGTTTAGACACTACTGGCTCAAATACTGTATTTGAAGACACTGAAGGCTCATTAATGTATCTGATTTGTGTGTTTAAGGACACAAATATATTGTAAATGTAAATAACTCTGAATGTAGGGTAGATTTTCAGAGAAGATGACCAGATTTAGCTGTCCCTGGGAAATGTACATACTCACTATCTGGAAATCAGAATACTTCTGTTTATTTTTTCAATACTTTTTTACTTAAAAAAAAAAAAAATTCATTGTTGTAGATAGTTGAGGAATATGGAGTGATAAAGCTAAGAAAGAGAAAATAAACCAAAAAGCCAAACTATCCCTGAGGAGTTTTAAAAACTTGAATAATTTCTAGTCAAACACGAAGTCCAATTTCTTTTGTTCGGCTTTAGTAATGTCGATTTTCCAGGAAACACGAAAGATTCTGTGTTCATTTAAATATACACTAATGAGTTTGCCTCTTTTTGTCAGGAAGTACTTAATTAAAGTAAGAGAACCCATATTTTGAACAACATATTCATTATATTGAAAGGAATTGGGATCCTGAAAGGGTGGAACAACACCAAAAGGAAGGCATCTCTTTTGTCTGTCAATTACTTTGTTCTAAATAGGATGACTCAGAGCATCAGCCACAGTAAGAGCTGACAATCAAGAGGAAGATGTTCTGCTTCTGTGTTGACTACTGGGCTAATCTATCAGCTCCTAGGAAGAGATGAAGCTTTTAACCTGTACCACTTGCTGTTTTTGTCAAAGTTGTCTTTGGAGAATGACTTAGCACAGTCTGTTACTGTTTCAGTGCTTGTAAAATTCCTATCCCATGAATAAAACAACCAGCTGCAATATTTGTTTCTTGCCTTTCTGCTGATTAACAAGCAGGTCTGGGTCAGCCTTACTTCAAACATAAACACCCCTTTGCAATTCAATAGCTTGTATCCAAAAATCAATGTCAAGGGCACCATGTAAACTTGCAGATATATGTTATGAAAACTTTGTTTGAAATAAGAGTGTTCTTTCCCCAGTTGTGCAAGAGATTTGGGAGTTATTTAGTCAGAGCTGTGTCCTTTTAATGGTTTCTCCTTATCAGAGTGTTGTGATCTAATGCCAGCTGGAAACATCGCACCATAGTTGCCCACTCCCCCTCAGTGGGATGGGGGAAGGAATCGTAAGAGTAGTTCTCAACACAAATCCAAAACATAGTACCATACAAGCTACTATGGAAAAAATTAACTCAGTTAAAACCAGCACATAGGCTAAATACAGATACTACCAGGCTGGGGCTGGTAGCTGTGGGAGTATTCTTATTACTGGTAATACTACAAATCATAAACACCTAATAAACTGCAGTTCTCAAGCAATTTGGACATAAGAACCGACAGGGAAATCCCGTCTCTTTCAATGGGGGGAAACCCATTAGCACCTCTGGTATTTATCCACAGCTGACCCTACACGTTACAAGTTGGCAGATGACAGACAGGTAGCTTGTGGAATAATTTATATCTGCAGACATGGCTTCCCAAGAAAATTCTCTGCATCAGCCCACCCTCACCTTCAGCCAGCATAAGATGTCCTCACAGAAAGTTTCTATTGAGAACCATCACATTTCTGCTTGCAGCCAGCAGGTAATGTACAGGTTGTCTTCACTGCTGTTCCTGGTCACTTTCCTTCTAGCCTTAGTCAGAGCTTGTCCACTCGATTTATATTTGGTATTTGCTACTGGTGTTATTATATCTTTATATAATGAACCAAGTCAGTTCATAAAGACTGTGTGGCTCTTGTGCTGGCACAAGAGGAAACACAAGAGGAAAGAGTATGAGTGTGAACCCAGCAGTAGAAGGGTGAAAGATAGGAAAGAGAAGTCATTTTGTATTATTACCTAGACTTTCTAGAACTTTGTTATTCTCCACTAGTCTTGTTTACCTTAAATAATTCTGTGTTCTCTGGAGGTTTTCATAGAACCAAAAAATCATATAATGGTAGGGGTTGGAAGGGACCTTTAGATATCATCTAGTCCAACCCCCCTGCAGAAGCAGGTTCACCTAGATCAGGTTGCATAGGAGCATGTCCAAGTGGGATTTGAATGTCTCCAGGGAAGCAGACTCGACAACCCGTCACACTCACAGTGAAACAGTTTTTTCTTATATTTAAATTGAACTTTTTGTGTTCCAGCTTCATCCCATTACCCCTTGTAGTGGGTCTGGGATGGTAGTGATTTTCCACAGCAGCTCTTGCTGTGCTGTGCTTACTGTTGATATCAATATTATGACTACTGCTTGCACAGCATCAGGGCTGTCCCTCCAGCATTCCTTCCCCCACCTTCACCAATAGCTGTGGGTGGGCATGATCTTGGGAGGGACTATGGCCAGGACAGCTGACCCAGGCTGACCAAGGAGATATTCCATACCATATGATGTCAGCTCAGTAATATAAACTGGGGGAGAGGAGCAGGAAGGGGAGGCGAGATTCATTGCTGGCCTTCCCAAAGCAATCGCTACGCGTACCGAAGCCCTGCTTCTCGGGAGGTGGCCAGACATCGCTGCTGATGGGAAGTACAGAGTAACAGCTTTATCTGCTTTTGCTTTGCTTCCCGCGCGCATGGCTTTGCTGCTTCTTTATTAAACTGCTTTTATCTCAACCCACGAGACTCCCATCTTATTTTCTCCCCTTCCCTGGCTTGCTGAGGAGGTGGGGGATAGAGCGGTGTGGTGGGCACCTGGCATCCAGCCAGGCTCAAACTACCACACCCCTTTTCCTGTTACTAGCTACTATAGAAAAAAGGGATGTCCCAAACTCCTGACATCCACCCTTTAGATATTTAAAGTGTAAATAAGGTCTCCCCTCAGTATCCTCTTTTCCAAACTAGACAGCCCCAGTTCCCACAGCCTTTCCTCGTATGAAAGATGTTCCAGTCCCCTGATCATCTTGGTGGCCCTGCTGGACTCTCTTCAGAAGTTCTCTGTCCCTCTTGAGCTGAGAAGCCCAGAACTGGACACAGAACTCCGGATGAGGCCTCACCAGGGCAGAGGAGAAGGGAAGAAGAATCTCCCTTGACCTGCTGGCCACACTCTTCTTCATGCATCCCAGGGTGCCATTGGCCTTCTTGGCCACAAGGGCACATTACTGGCTCATATTTAGCTTATTATCAATCAGGACTCCCAGGTCTCTCTCTGCAGAGCTGCTCTTCAGCAGTTCGGCCACCAGCCTGTACTGGTGCATGGGGTTGTTCCTTCCCAGATGCAGGACTCTGCACTTGTCCTTGTTGAACCTCATGAGATTCCTCTCTGCCCAATTCTCCAGCCAGTTGAGATCCCACTGAATGACAGCACAGCCTTCTGGGGAATCAGCCAGTCCTCTCAGTTTGTTGTCATCAGCCAACGTGCTGAGGGTACACTCTGTCCCCTCAGCCAGATCGTTGATGAAGATGTTGAACAAGACTGGCCCCAGAACTGATCCCTGTGGAACTCCACTGGCCACAGGCCTCCAATTCGACTCTGTGCCATTGATCACCACCCTCTGGGCTCTGTCATTCAGCCAGCTCTTGATCCACCTCGCTGTCCACTCATCCAACCCACACTACCTGAGCTCTCTGATGAGGATGTAATGGGAGACAGTGTCAAAAGCCTTGCTGAAGTCAAGGCAGATGACATCCGCTGCTCTCCCCTCATCTGTCCAGACAGTTATGCACTCATAGAAGGCTATCAGGTTGGTCAAACAGGATTTTCCCCTTTGGTGAAGCCATGTTGACTCCCCCTGATAACCATGTATGTTCAGTGATGACAGTCAGGATGAGTCTGCCTTTCCGGAACAACACATAACCCTCCATGGCTGTGCTCCAGTCATGGCAGCTGTCCCACCACGTCTCTGTGACCACAATGAGGTTGTAGCCCCACATCCGCACCCACATCTCCAGTTCCTCCTGCTTATTCCCCAGGCTGCGTGCATTGGTGTAGAGGCAGCACAGGGGCTTACTCAAACACACAGGTTCCCCTGAGTGGATGCAGGAGGTTCCTCTCTGGTTTGGCTCTTTCTCAGGGTGGTCAGCCTTCCGTATCTCAGCCCAGTGTGCAGATGAAGGGCACTTATCATTGCATTCTCTGTCCTACCCTGCTGCTTTAATGAGAAAGGGACTCCTATTTTCTAACTAGTAACCAATTTTAAATCCTTCTCAAAGCTTTCTCAGACTGTGGATTTCATACTTTCTTAATAGCTTCTAACAAGGCACTTCAAAAAAAAAGCTATTTTAGAAGAATTCTCCTCTTTATCATGAATGGTTTGTTTCATCCTCCCTTAGCCTATGAAGCTCAGCCTTACACCACTGAGGTCAGGGACTCTGTTGTTTCACATTGGTTGTGAATCTAGCAGCCAAGAATCTGCTCCACTAGTCTTCCTAAGAAATTTACTTCAGAAGCATGATTTATAAAGGCAGGACTATTTCAGCCCTTATACTGTTCACATCACAATGCTATGTGATTCCATCTTTAATAGTGTGCTTCAGAGTATTTCCTTCTAACAGTTTTTCTCAGAATAGTACTATAACAGCCAAGCAGCTGTTTTGGACCACAATAACATAATTTTTGTCATCAGCATAGCTATTTCATTCATTGATTCCTTAGGAATTCATAGGCAAATGTCATCCAGTCTTGGCAAACACTCACCAGTTCCTACAGTTTTTGTATCGTATTTCTTTTAATACCTCTCTCTATGACAACACTTCATCTACAGACAAATGTCAGCATATCTTTTCCCTTGTTGATAGGACCACAGCAAAATGCACATTTTGTCACTGCCATTTGATGCTCTCCCTTGATACAAAATGTGTCCTTTGTCTGCATTGTATTTATTGTTCCTCAGAACATACAGTAAGAAAATAACAAATGTTAATATCCACAGAAAGAGTCCCTCTCCCTATTTCCATTTTATGAGGACAGTGCCAAGGAGTGGGGGAACTAAAGCCTTAGCTATGGGTACACAACAAGTTCCAACAGTTCAGATTATCATTTAATGTCATTTATGAACAGGCAGCCCTCATTAGTTCTCACTCAGAATCAGAACCTTGTTATGCCAAACAATTAACCAGGAAGAGAAGCAGATGCGACCTGATCTAGGTGAACCTGTTTCTGCAGGGGGGTTGGACTAGAGGACCTCTAAAGGTCCCTTCCAACCCCTACCATTCTATGATTCTATGATATGGAGCCTATTCACACCTAGAGAGCTCATGTAATTTCTGGAATTTCCTGTTTCCAGCTGGGCTATAAACAATGAAACATTTGCACCTTCAAAGTTTTAATTGCTCTCCTTAGGAATCCTGAAATGTGTTGTGCCTATTATTATCCATGTTTATAACGAGCAGGAGACAGGAATGGTGAGTTGTATAAACATTAATGAAAGGTTTCTGGCATCTACCTATAGAAGAGGCCACTAGATCTTCTCTCAACCTATGTCTTCTCTCAACTGCATCATCTGAACTAGGAAATGAATGAAGTATGTAACCACATTTTGATGGTGCTAACATTCATTTGCATGTGAGCTAAAAAGACACTTTCCACTTAAAAATTATCTGGAATCTTACTATAGACAAAGCCCTTCTCTTTCCTTACATTCTTGCCCAAAATCCTTGACAGCATACCTGCCACATGGGCATAATGACAACTTTGTTGGGAGGCTGCCTGCAGACTGCCTCTGATGTGCTTATTCTGTTCGGAGATGATACCAAGGACTCCCAAGAGTTTTCCTTCTAGAAGCAGAAGCAACTTTGTGACCAAAAGACTGCAGGCAGGTGTGCAAAGTGGTAGGGAAAGGACAGGTGAATTTTTACAGCACTCAAGTCCAAAGCACACTGCTGAATTTACCAGGACAGATCAAGGAATTGATGTAGACTCCTGGAAAGATAACGAAACCCTGGGCTGAAGCTGGAAGTGTGCCCAAATGCAAAGGATGTTACTTCAGAGTACGAAACCCTGTTTGCTCATCTGTTGGTCTACATATCCTGGTGGTGTTCAATGGGAAACTGATTTTCAACAGTTATGTGCTAAATGGATGTCAGAGTGACTATCAGCATGCTCACTGAGGGAAAGACTGCACTAAAGTTGCAAACAAGAAGTAACACAGAGCAATATTCCTGACTCCCTTGAGTGCAGAGCCAGCTCCTCTTCTGTAAGAGATTTGTGCTATCTGCCTATAAGATGTTTGCACTGCTCTTGGGTTTCAAAAGTTGAGTGCCAAGCAGCTGGATCTTTTGCTAGTTTGTAGGTGAGCTTTCTACAAGCCAGTAATGTGTTCCACAAGGAGTAGAAGCTCTAAAGTCCTTAACAGCCTCATACAGGTACTCAGTAAGGCATGTTCTCTATTCTGTTTGAACAACCTGAAAAAATGAAAGCCATTGAACTATAAACTGCCAGCCAAGAGCTGCTAAACTTAGTTTGCCAGAGCACCAGTGATGGCCTAAACCACAGACAGAACTAGTGAGGAAATGTGAACTCATGTATAAGACCGGACAGCTTACTAGGAGGCTTTGCACCCACTCTAACGCTGCAGTCCAGACATGAAATTTATTTTGGTTTCCTTCTTTGACCCTTTGACTGCTTCAGAAATATACTATAGTTGGGATTTTGGCATCACTGAACTCTTGCTTAAATTCCTTCCTGAGAGTTATGCAGATTGCTATGCTGTGTTCACAGAAGAGCTTAATGATGGAGAGAATTTTCATTCCAAGCCAGTGCTGGTGTTAACCTGCTGCCATGGGTTTGATTTGGCAATGGTAACACTTAAATCTTAAATCAGTAATATCAAAAGCAGCATAGCTTTGAAGAAATGTTTCCTTGTTTTTATAGCTAAGAATATGCATAAAAATTGGTCTTAAGTTTCCTTTTTTAATGTAAGTAACATGAGTCAAGGCACTATAGGCACTTGTAGAGGACATCAGGGATTTCATGTAACTCTCACCAGCACCCTTGATTAGTTGTAGGATCTTACTCTGTCTTTTAAAAAAATGCTGGCTGTGTCATTAATGCTTGTAATTAAGGGGGAATATAACTCCAAAGAAATGATGTAGTGTCTAAAAATAAAAACTAACTGTGCCATGAGATAAAATACATTTCAGCCCCCTGGGATTATGCCGTCAGTAAAGGGTGGGGGAAAAAGACATGGTCTCCCTGGGCAAATGCAAAGCTTCAAAGGCACTAAGAGCCTGTCAATCTGCTAATCTCAAGTGGTACAAGAATTGGAACTGTCAGGAAGGACTAAATACTTTCCCAAGAAATGTTTTCCCATAGTAGACACAATACCATTGAAAACACAGAATACTCCACATTAAAATAAACAAACAAACAAAGCAACTCTGGGCACTATTATTCCATCCAATGCAAACTGAATCCTATACTTGCCATTGCACTCTTGTACTTAGTGATTATATTCCACAATACAGTGAACGCAAAAGGAAGATGTTAAAATGTGATTATATCTTTCAGTCAACATAAATAACAGAACAATTCAGGTTGGAACGGACCACAGGAGCTCTTGAGTCCAACCTCCTGTTTAGAATACAGTCAACAAAGAAAGCAAACCAGAATATATAACAATGAGTGGGGAAACTGGCCCAAGTCACTCGAGCTAATCTGCCTTTTAAAGTCAACAGAGCAGTACAAACATCATGGCAGAGTAATAGGTAGTAATTAAGCAGAAGGCTTTCTTTAGCTGTTAACAGGAGCACATAGCAAGCAAAACTTGTGCCAGTCTTGTAGCAGTGGGTTACACGTAGAAAACAGTAGGAAAGTGAAGTGGAAATAAGGAAGTATTCTTCTTCACTTGATGGAAAGCAACAGAGTTTACTTTCAGAGGCCTGATGTGGCCTCTGAAAAGATGTGAGTTAAGGCCCAATAAAACAGGAAATAGTGAAATCTGCTGAGCTTTGGTTACCAGAGTGGTAAATCATAGAAAAAAGAGCAAAGAAGTTTTGTGTCATCCGGCCTCATACTCGGTCAGTGAGAAAAGTTCACTAAAAAAAGTCATGCTGTAATGATTTATCCAAAAACTTCACCTGTGGGATATGTATTTTTCATCCAATTGAGAAACTAAATTTAAAACAACTTGTAAATTCTCATTTTGTCATGTTCACTTCCCAAAGAAAGGTTTACAGAAGAATAGTATGGCTGTTATTGGATGAAGTGACATATAGAACTAAAGTAAAGGCCAAGGAAGATATGCTCTAAAGCAACAATTGTTTAACAACTAAAGATAAGAGACAGATGTGTTAGTCATGTTGATGCTTTTGTGGATGCCATAATTTCATCATTATCTTCTCTGCCACGTCTGTCATGCTCTACCCTTCAAAAATTAGTAATGAAACCATGAGGGACCAAAGAAGCTATGTAAGTATACACTAACTGAACAATGGAGCCAAAAGTTGAATATTTGACATCAACTTCCATAAATTGTTACTTCCCATCAGATTGGATTTAGTGTTGTTTATCTTCAGAAACATCCATCATACATTGATTGTATTAGGATAGGCTCTTGAAGAGGAGAGAAACCATGTCAGAATCTCAATCTCTGTGATTATTCTTATCATAAATAGAATAGAAAGTTTCTGAATAGCAGAATTTCTGTGTACAACATTACTAACTACAGTTGGTTAGGATCAGAAGCCTTTAATTTCTTTCAAAAGAACACGTTTATTATTGAACCTAAATAATATGTGAGCCTAAGAGCTTGTGTAAGACCTCTGTTGTCTTCTAAAGAGCCACAGAAATGGTGGCAGTGACCTTATGTAACCATTCCCTGGCTCTTATGTTGGCAGTCCATGCGTTATAACAACCAGAGAATGGATGTTTCACGTGACATGACAAACAGATAGATACTCCTGTTAGGCAGAACACCTCCTGTCTCACTTCGAAGGCATCCTCTAAATGCAGATAACACTTATCTATCCTACAAGGCTCTCCTGTTCATTTGGCAGCAAAAGCTCAGTGAGAATTGAGTAATCCATGCTTCCTGCAGGCCTTTGGTGAACCCTAGTAACCCTTTTGTCTGCCACTACTCACTTGTCATGGACTATACAAGCAGGATCGAAAATTCCTTTGTGGGCTGGCACTGCTCAGAGCCACAATTTTGCAAACAGTTGTTGATCTGGGTGTCTTCCATTGCACTAGAATAACCCCAGAACACAGATAAAAACACCTGTTGATAAATCTCTCCTAGAGAGGCCACATACACAACAATAACACATGTTCTGCATTTAATTACTACTTTGCCAACATGAATTGGTAGTAAACACATAAGTTAAACAGGAACCGTACATGGAAGCACAGGCAACGCAGCATGCTTTCCTGCTAAAGAAAGGACATCTACTGAAAATTATACCTACCAGCTTAACACTTGCTTGCAGCTAATTACCACAGTTTCCAGCACATGTTAAGACACTGGAATCAGGGATTCCTGTCTGTGTTTTTTAACTGTCATTATTCAAACAAAATCTACATGAAATACCATCTACATCTTTTCTTTGGTCAAATACACAAACTGGGCACAATAAGAGACAACAGAAACTAACAGTGTAACTTGGATTGAACTCCCAATGCCTTTAACAGTTAGGCTAAATACCAGCAATACAATTAGAGTAAGAAATGATTCAGCTAAATCTACCGTTGAAGTTAGTGCAGACAATACACCAGACAGCTGAAAGGCCCGTAATAATGTGACCTTTGTTTAAAAAAAAAAATCTGCATGTTTAACTGTGTTTTTGAACATGGAAATATCACTAAAATGTTAAAGACAGACTAAAAGGAATTCCCATGAAGGTCAAGAGATACCTAGGTGGGAATGGACAACGAGAGGTCAATAGGCCAACCTCCTGCTCAAATAATGATCAGCCGTGAGATCAGACTAGGATGCTCAGTGCTTTGTCCAGTCACAATGTAAAATCCTCCAAGGATGAAGACAGCACAGCCTTTCTGAGCAGCTTGCCTCACTACCCATCTGTCCTCATGGTGGTACAGTTTCTCCATATATTAGCCTGGGCCACTCCTGTTTCAAATTATGCTTGTTCACCTGCCCTGCTGCCATGCATTGCTGTCATCTCATCCAAGTTGCAAAAATCAGCTGCTAGGACCCTGACATTAAACCTTTACCAATTTGCAGGCTCTCTGTTTTCCCAGTGAAAGTACAGACCTACCTCTGGTGAATTTAAGCCTTCTGAACAGTAGCTATTTTCTGTATTCCCCTAACAAGTTGCTGAGAACCACCATCCAGAGAACACTGTCAAGACACATTCCCAATTAAAGGAGAGAATGGTGTGTCAAGTTTTGGCACAAAAGACTGGGGAGCAGAACTGTATAGCACCAGTCCAAGTGGAAAGATGAGATTTGGCAGTAGACGCTAGCAATATAGGAATCATAACATAGCTCAGAAAGTAATTTTATTAAGCAGGAGAGGAAAATTATGTAACAGAGAGAACATCGTCTCTGTTCACTAATGAGAAAGTGCTGGCACCCAAACTGCTGTAAATCAGTTAAGCTCCAGTTTATTCAGTGGAGATACATGCCTCTTACACCACCTCAGGTTTGGGCCTGAATTCACGGGGCCTGCCTCATTCTGTGTATCATCTTCCATGTGCTAGCATATTATATACTAGCAAGGAGCTGCTTGTTTTGTCTTTACAGTGCTGTACGGTATGGTAATTCATTGCTCACTGACATACTATAAATTTTTTTTAATGATGTGCCTCTGTTGCTCCAAAATAGGGGTAAATGTTGAATATTAAGTTTTATTTACATTCAACATTCTTCTAGATCAAGTGGCAAATCCAGCATCCCCATAGCAGAGCTCAAACTCCTTTTGCCACAGTTCTGCTGTTTGAACAAATAATCACTATTCACTTTGTCTTCCTCGACACAAGCCAAAGGTGAAGCAGTCATTAAAAGGGCAAACAATTCTGTCAAAAGGGTTTGTAGAATACTAGGAAAAGCACAGGCAGTCTATTTGTGTTTAGTGAGACTGAATGAGGGTTACATTAAACAGCTCTTACTTGTCTGCAGATGGAAGTAAAAAGTGGAAGAATGACATTCAGTTTTAAAACAAGAGCTATCCCAGGGATATGCCACTGCATATTTACATTCTAAGTCAAGCTGAATTTGCAATCAGTCACCGAGTCAAATGTCATCCCATGATATCACTCTACATGTTTAATTACATCCTCTGTCCAGGCAGGTACTTAAGTACATGCTAAACTCTCTCTTCAACAGAATCACTCATATGCTTCCGAGATACATGCTTTACTGAGTGTCTTGCTTAATTGTGGCAGAGCTTGATTAATTTCTAAGTCAAACTAAGCAAAGATTGTCACAGATTAAAAAAAATTTAGATTGGTCCCTCCAACTAGGTGTAATATCACCTGACAGGGTAGATAAGGCTCAAGGGTTAAACAGAAGCACGACAGAACATGATTCACATTGTACTGATTTTTAGTGAGGCTGTTAGGTAGATAATTCCCTGATGTAAATCAGCATAGCACCATGAAAGCTGACGAAGAAATCCTGGTAAGCAATTGCTCAGATTTTCCAGTGGAACAGTAAGACAGGAAAGTGAGGAGTACACAAGTCCAGTATCCCAAGGCTGCACACCCACTCTTGTCTCTACTGCCTCATGCCAATGCAGTGCAGTGGCAATGTAGTCTTCAGTATCATAATACCTATTCACAAATTTTCTGAGTAGCAAATGACAGAGATGAACTGCTTTTACTGTTAGGCTACTGCTCCTGCTATAGCCTTTCCTTACTCATCAGTTTAGCATCTGATATATCTGCTGGACACAAATGAGACCCAGGTGTGATGTCTCCCTTAATACATACACAGTTAAGGCATGCAATTGAATCTGTATGATCTGGTTAAACCAAACTTAACTTCTCCCATTGAGACTAATGGATTATCTCCATTCCAGTTTTCCAGTGTCTCCTGTTGAGATGGCTTAGTCTACTCATGAATAAAAACTCATACCTTTCTTTATAAATATAAAAGCTAGAAAGATAGTCTATCTATCCACTGCATCAAGCTGTTTCTGCTCAAGCTTCCTAAAACAATTCTTCAAGCAGAGGCCTGGTTCAGGAAAACTCTTCTCTATAAAAAAAATGAAGCAGTCATCATTTTTTTTAAAGCATCTTTAGATCAGAAACAAATAGCTTTAATTCTAACTTTACTTTAGGTTTCAGCTAGCTAGGGAGCAGGTAAAAGGTGGAGAGGCTCAGGTTATTTTCTCCTGTATCCTGTTCACTAGAGATAAAGGGGGAGTCTGCAATGGAAAAATCAGCCAAGTGAACTCCTGGCTGAGAGGTTGGTGTCAGCAGGAAGGCTTTGGGTACTTTGACAATGGATCCTTCCTTGGGGACTACAGCTTCATAGGACGGGATGGGATTAATCTCTCCCATAAAGGCACTGGATTATTTGGAAGTAGACTAGCAAATTTAATAAAGAGGGCTTTAAACTAAGGGACTTGGGGAGTGAGGCGAGAAGCAAAATAGAACAAGCTGTCCCCTCTAGCTGGGAAACAGGGCAGGACAGTGAATGCAATGATAAGTGCCCTTCATCTGCACACTGGGCTGAGATATGAAAGGCTGACCACCCTGAGAAAGAGCCAAACCAGGGAGGATCCTCCTGCACCCATCCAGGGAAACCTGTGTGTTTGAGTAAGCCCCTGCGCTGCCTCTGCACCAATGCACACAGCCTGGGGAATAAGCAGGAGGAACTGGAGATGTGGGTGTGGATGTGGGGCTACAACCTCATTGCAGTCACAGAGACGTGGTGGGACAGCTGCCATGACTGGAGCACAGCCATGGAGGGTTATGTATTGTTCAGGAAAGACAGACTGACAAGGAGAGGAGGTGGAGTTGCTCTCTATGTGAGGGAGCAATTAATGTGTACTGAACTGTGCCTGGGTGGGGATGAAGAGCTGGTAGAGTGCTTGTGGGTAAAAATTAATGGCCAGGGTAAGGCAGGTGATATTGTTGTAGGAGTCTGCTACAGGCCACCTGATCAGGAGGAGGATGTGGATGAGGCTTTCTACGAACAGCTGAGAGCTGCCTCACAATCACAGTCCCTGGTCCTCATGGGGGACTTCAACCTCTCTGATATTTGCTGGCAAAGCCACTCAGCCAAGCACACGCAGTCCAGGAGGTTCCTACAGATTGTTGACAACAACTTCCTGTCACAGATGATTGAGGAAAGAAAGAGGAGGGGTGTGTTGCTGGACATGGTACTGACAAATAAGAAGGATCAGATTGGTGATGTAAAGGCTGAATGCAACCTTGGCTGCAGTGACCATGAGATGGTAGAGTTCAAGATCCTGTGTGGAAGAGGCAGGACACAAAGCAGGACTGTGACCCTGGATTTCAGGCGAGCTGACTTTGGCCTCTTCAAAGATCTACTTGGATGGATCTCATGGGATATGATTCTAGAAGACAGAAGTACCGATGAGAGCTGGTCAATCTTCAAGCACCACTTCCTTCAAGTCCAGGATCAGTGTGTCTCAATGTGCAAGAAAGGAGGAAAAGGAGGTAGGAGGCCTCCGAGGATGAGCAGGGATCTGCTGGGCTGGCTACCTGGGAAGAGTATAGGAACATTGCCAGGGCATGCAGGGGTGCAACTAGGAAGGCTAGAGCCCTTCTAGAATTAAGTTTAGCCAGGGAAGTTAAGGACAGTAATAAGGCATTTTTCAAGTACAGCAGCAGCAGAAGGATGGCGAGGGGGGATGTGGATCCACTGCTAAACACTGAAGGTGTCCTGGTGTCTGAGGATGCAGAGAAGGCCGAATTACTGAATGCCTTCTTTGCTTCAGTCTTTACGGCCAAGGCTGACTCTTGGGAAGCCCAGTCCAGCAAGGATAACAGGATGGCCAGGTCTACAGAGGACTTGCCCTGGATGGAAAAGGAAGAGGTTAAAGGCTTGTTGGCCAAGCTTAAGGCTCATAAGTCAATGGGTCCTGATGGGATACATCCTAGAATGCTGAGGGAGCTGGCTGATGTGATTTCTAAGCCTCTCTCCATCATTTTTGAACAATCATGGAGGACAGGCAAGGTGCCTGAGGACTGGAGAAAGGCCAGTGTCACTCCAGTCTTCAAAAAGGGCACGAAGGATGACCCAGGAAACTACAGGCCAGTCAGCCTCACCTCCATCCCTGGAAAGGTGATGGAACAACTCATTCTGAATGTCATCACTAAACATATGGTGGTTATCACGGGGAGTCAACATGGCTTCACCAAGGGGAAATCCTATTTAACCAACCTGATAGACTTCTATGAGTGCATAACTGTCTGGATAGACAGAGAACATTCAGATGTTTTCTTCCCAAACAGCAGGTGTTGGTAGACTCTTTTTTGTAAAAAAAGAATCTGAAATATATCCTTTCCAGAATTACCAGCATCTGGCTAGGTTGAAATGCTTTGCTTAATCTCTCTTATCTGACATATTACACATTGCAAAATGGCATAGTATAACATGTTAAACAATACTTGAAATGTCAAAAAAATAAGGAAAGGTTCTTAAATCATCCAAATCCCCAAACATTTCATATCTTGTTACCACTAACATTGAATAAATATTTCAGACTTTGCTGAACTGAGACAAAATTGCCATTAAACATTCTGGTAAGATGTTTTTATTCTGCTTTGCCTTCTATTTTTCCTAATAATTCTCAAATGCCTAAAGAGGTGATAATAAGGTTTGATATGCTCTGAAACTGGAATGGGAGCATTTTATACCCTGTCCAGCCAAGCATGAAGGACAGTACAGACACAAGTGGAAGACCTGGCATGTCAGGCCTTCAACGAACTAACAGGACTTAGAAGAGACAATAAAGGCAATACTACTTGAGCAGCTATTAGTCTGATTAGAACAAGCAAATTAGAAACATATTCAGGTACTAGGTTTTTACCTTCTCTTTGCAAGTGTGATGTAATAAATGTTTGATGTGTTCATTGTATCTGGATAGGTTGCAATGACATTGTTAAGCCAGCTGTAGGAAGTTATGCCATTCTGACTTTACCAGCTTATTTCTTAGCTAGTTATAATACTTATTAGCTTTTGATAGTGAAGGGCAAATTTGGGCCTAGTTCTCTGAGAAGCATTGTCAATGGTGTGGACTGGACTCATGAAAGGAAGTGAATTAATTTTTTTCATAGATGAAGCTTGCAATATTCAGAAGTCAAATCACTTGTGCAGTGGCCTTGACCTTGAATACTTTCACTATCATGCTGTTTTCCAAAATGAACAAGTAGTTGAGCCTGAAGAATTGATGTTCAGCTTTAATTGCTTAGTGCTATATCTTTTGCCTAATCCCAGATAAACATCACCATATATTTTAGCCTTGAATTAGTTCAAGTTTCTTTTCATCTGCTGTTAATTCAAAGGCTTTGTTACAATAGTCACTTTCATTCTCTTTCTCTTTCACCATCTGTCATTTCCACTGTCTCTCAGTGTCAGTCCTTACAGTATCTCCTAACTGCAGGAAAAAAGAAAAACAACCTCCTCCATAGCAGGGAAGAACACATTTTGAATGACCTACATATTTCCACCTTATCTTGCAATATCTGTTTCTACAGTGACTGTAATGAATACACACACAAATCAAACCACTTTATTTTTTCTGCACTTTTCCGTTTTCTGGAGGTGATGAATTTTAATGTCTATAGCTCCAAGAGACCAACAACATCAGGTTACAGCTCAGGATGAGGAGAGATGAAGACTATTGCAGCTGCTCTACTTATTGCAGTCCTTGCTGTACCAGAAGCTGAGCCTCCAAGACGAGCTGCAGTACTCTTTGGTATTCAGGTTCTGATTAGGCTTTGGGTGTTCCCACATGTTGAAAGGTTTCAATCTCAAATTCTGACAGCAATTTCCTCTGTTGTCTTGGGAAGTCAACAGACCTCTCGATGCCTTTGTAATGGGAAGTAACAATTTTTGCCTGTCCACTGCAGGATCTTTGAGATGGCAATCATCTTCTATTGTTAGTCTCTACAATGCTAAACAAAACAGAACACTTATTTACAGTATTACAAACACAATGAATAATTAGGAATATCCACTAACACTGTTTCATATCATGGATTATCTCAAGT
Organism: Colius striatus; assembly: GCF_028858725.1. Classification (NCBI taxonomy): domain Eukaryota; kingdom Metazoa; phylum Chordata; class Aves; order Coliiformes; family Coliidae; genus Colius; species Colius striatus. The sequence continues at coordinate 35,647,842 of NC_084790.1, forward strand.
AGTTTCTGTTGCTTTATTGGAACTACACAAATATGAACCACATTGGGGTGAGAAAGCAGATATTCAAAGCTGTGATCACATTCAAAAGATGACTTCACCTAAATTTCCAGTGAGGTTTTAAATTTCTGAAAACATTAAGCACCAAAAAAAGACATGAGACATGTAAGGGAGTGAATGTTTAGTGTATCCTGTGCTGTGCTGTGCTGTGCTGTTAACAGTTTTTTTGCATGAAGCCATACCTATGCAGTGGAAGTTAGACCGGAGGAGAGTGGAATTTTTTATTTACCAGGCTAGTAGTTCTGCTGCGGCCAGCTATGTAAATCAACTTGGCAGCGTCTCAGCTAAGATAAAGCTGTGAATTTCCCTAATATAACCCACTGACCAAGTGAGGAAGCAAATCTTTCACAGCCTTGTAGTTTGGAGACTGACTGTGTAGTGCGAGCTGTAGAGACAGAGAAAATTCATTTAACCCCTCACAGCAGCCATGACATCATCAAAGATAACCAGCAGCTGTCTTCATGTTCTAGCAGCTGCCTTTCTTTCACAGACAAGTAACTCAAGAAACTCTCACCAACAGTACCTGCTAGAAAAATTGAGTCCTTTTAAGACAACTTAAAAAAAGAATTCTAACAAATAGACAGTATGAAACATCACAGTATACATTTCATGAAGAGTGGGGACACTTCCTGCCTTGAGAATCTAGTTCTGCATACTGCACTAGTCCTGTTCATGATACAGAGCTCATGAGGTCACAGATGCAGATTCTGAAAGTGTTGGTAAAGTTAACAAACTGGCAACAGCCTCCCCCCATCAGTGTTACACCCTGTGCAAATAAATCTACCACTCGTGTCTCTGAAAGTTCAGATGACTTGAAAGAGCAGATGGCTCACCTTGGGGAAGGCAAAGGCAGCCTGCATAAGGAAGCACTTCTAGTAATTCACCCTTCACTCCTACTTCATAGGGGGTTATATGGCATGTGTTACCCATGTACCATGCAGTCTGTCTATTCCAGTGATGGAGTGTCCCAAGACTGTGCTCAATTTACCAGTTTATCTCTCAAGTATGGTAAAATAAAAGATTTGCCAGTGTCATACAGTAAAGCTGATACTTTTACTAGCTAATCCTGCCTCTTCCTAACTATTGCAAGGTGCTTCTATGAGGTGTTACCCTCTTTTCTTGAAAGGCTGGCATTTTTCTTGTTTCCTTACTCAAATAGCTATTCCCTGAAGACTAGCAGGAAGCCACACACATTCTGTCAGAGGCAAGCTGAGCTACATTGACCCAGCACTGTCAAGTCTAAATAGCATCAACTCTTACGCCTAAGAACAGATGCCTGTTGAAAGATCGCTGGTTTACTACACAGCAGGCCATCTGCTCCTGCAACACAGATGGCTAAGAACAGAGCAGGTCTGGGCTTTGCTCTTTTCCCTGGCTCCAGGTCAGAATAAGACAAGAGTTTCAATCTTCATATTATGAGAGAGATGATCTTTCCCTAAATGAGGAAGATTGAGGAGAGTGTCACACTGAGCATGGAGAACAGGCAGAGCAGGAGGCTGCTCCAGCCACCTGGGACATTGTCCCAAAGGAGATGGAGATGTCCCCATAGCACACCACTCCTCTGTGCACATGCACAGATGAACAAACAAACAGGTTCTGTGGACCTTCACATCCTCAGATGTAAGGAGAAATAAATCTTTTTATGATCACCCTTTACACAGCTGTGAAATGCTCAGGTGCCACAGCAGTGTCTGAGAAGAAAGAATTTTTTAAAAAGCAAACTATAAAAATAATGAAAAAAACCTATGGCTTGAAGAAAAGTAGAGGCTAGGCCTAAAGGCTCTAGGAGTTATGGCTCTAAAGTCTCATATGTGTCCTCTAACTCATGTGCGATGTGTTGCACTTTTACATGTTCTAAAGCTCTTGCTCAGAAAACTAGAGAGTTTGAGGAAGCTTGAAATCTGGTTTCAAGTACATGGATAATCCAGCTGAAGTAAAAAAGATTACTTACATGCCTGAAGTGAAGCTGAGTAGGGATTAAAGTAATGAAGATGGGAACGATTTCCCACCCACATAATGTTCCTGAAGCAGCCAGCAATATGTGAATTTTACTTCCGTCTTTACAAAAGGATAGAAATTGACAATGACATAGAATTCTACATATACAAGACAGCTGTTCAGTGGCTAGAAAAACAGTGACATATGAGATAAATCTTACAATTTGAAATAAATTCATTTCTGCTCTGAAATAATTACAGATAAAGCTGAACATTTACGCTTCACAGAAGCTCCTTCTATTAACGTATGAGGCCTAATGAGATCCTGTAAAGACCAAAAATTCAAGTAGGTGCAGGTAGAATGATCTTTTTTTTAAAAATCTGCTCTCTGAATTAGGCCTGGCTGTTAAAGATTTCCCTGGAGCTCTATATTATTTGGGAAAAATTAGAAGAATGGGAATTTGAAGCAAACAGGAAGGGTACAGATACAGCAAAGAACCATGCTCCCAATTTCTATTGTAAGTGACAAGCAGCTCTGAAATCTTTACTTATATTTATGCGGATCCTATTTCCTGTAATAGTGACTTCAGTGTGTTCCATTGTCATTTCATTTAAATGGGTAATACAATATAATTTATCAGAAACTAATTACTTCATTTTGCTCTTCAAAATGCATCCACAGAGTAGAGGAAACTCAGAATTCACTCTCTGACTTTGATTTCCTAAACTTTAGCATGAGGCAGGGTTACAAGCTGAAGATTCAGAGTTTGCCAATATTTTACAAGATAATGTCCTCTCTTTTTTGATTCATGTGAATTTGAAGTCTGGATTGTTTATTCTCAGCATCTTCCATGTTCTGCAAATCTTGACAAGTGTCTCTCAGCTTACTCCCAATGAATTTTAATTTTTCCCAGAGCATTGTCAGCTTCTGATCTCAGCTGTAGCAAACCAGCCAAAGGAACACTGCAGATGACTGAAAAGTGTAGAACAGGTTTTGCAAAGCTGTTGTGGTTTGGCCCAGCTAGCACAGAAGCACCACGACAGTCTCTTGCTTGGTGCCCCCATCATCCCCACCCTTGTTAGGATGGTGGAGGCCCCAGCGAAGTGGAAGGAAAAAGATAAGCAAGGTTGTTGTGGATTAAGACAAAGGCAGGGAGAGCTCGCTGCCAATTACAGTTCCGGGCAAAACAGACTCCAGTACTCGACTTAGAGAGGAAAGTGGGAAAGTTTATTCTACAAGAAACAGAATGGAATAAAAGCAAAAAGGGAGTAGGATGATGAGAAAATGACAACCAGCACTTTAAGATCTCCCTCCCCCATCCCTCCTTTCTTCCCAGACGGGCAGCAGGGAGTGGGGGATGTGGTCAGTCTCTCACAGATGGTCTCTGCCACTTCTGTCTTCTCAGATGAGGATGACTCCTGGCATTCTTCCCCTGCTCCGATACAGGGTCCCTCCCCCAGGACACAGTCCTTAACAAACTTCTCTGGTGTGAGTGCTTCCCAGCAGCTGTGGCTTCTGTCAATATAGAGTCCCTCACATGGAATGCAGTCCTTAATGAATATCTCTGGCATGGATTCTTCCCCACAGTTGCAGCTTCTGCAGATGCAGGGTCCTTCCCATGAGACACAGTCATAAGTTTAATGAGCTTCTTTGGTGTGGGTTCATCCCCACAGTTACAGCTTCTGTGAATATTGGGTCCCTCCCACGGGACACAGCCTCCTGCAGCCACAGTCACTGCCCCTGGAGTGGGGTCTTCTTTAGTAAAATTAATCTCTGCTCTTGATGCGGGGTCTTTAACAAAATGAGTCATTGCACCTGGTGCGGGGTCTGCTTTAGCAACATGAATCTCTGCCCTTGATGCGGGATCTTTAGCAAAATGCTAACAAATCTCAGCTTTACCACTCCTCTCTGTAGGATGCAGGGGAGTCTCTGCTCCAGCATACCTCCTTCTCTCTTCCTTCATTGACCTTGGAGTCCACATGGTTGTTTCTCTCACTCTTCCCACTGCTTTTAACAACACCAGCTGGAGGAAGAAGAAGGGACAGAAGAAAGAAGAAATAGGAAGAACCCTCCTCTTCTAGCTACTTCTTAAAAAGTGATTGTGGAGGTGTCTAATTGGCTCAGCCCCAGAAGTGGATCTGTCTCATGGCTGGGGAGAGTTTCATAGAATCATAGAATGGTAGGGTTGAAAAGGACGTTTAGAGATTATCTAGTCCAACCCCTCTGCAGAAGCAGGTCCACCTAGATTAGGCGCTGTCTTTACAGCCCCTACCCCCTTCCCAGAAACAGCTGTCATGTCAAACCATGACAAGAGCATACACAGAGAGACAAGCATTCTGCAGGTTAACTTTTTTCTAGAGCTAGAGGACCCCAGATGCAAAAGCCAAAAACAGCACCTTGCTCTGGCTTTCAGTCAGCTAAGACTCCTTGACTCCACAAAATCTTCAATCTAGTACTCTAGAAGGCATCTGCTTCTTTTTGTTAACACAGCATATTGGTGCTTCCTGTCCTTGAACACACATGTCCAAGCATGTACGTAGCATGTGAGTATAGGTTCTGAAAATTAAGAAATTTCTTGGAACACATGCATTTTGAAACTTTAAAATCACTTGCAGTGCTTTCTTGCGTTGGCTGGTCCTGTCTCTCATTTCTTTGTCCATTTCTGAGAAGCTGGTGTAAGTCCCTCTACTCTCAAGCCACTTTCACAGTATCAGAGCATAAGGTCAGACAACTCAGATAGAGAGATAGACTAGTAAGTAATGTCCTTCTCTAATGGCCAACAAAGATAAGCCCTCATTCTGCACTTGTCACACATAGCATCCTTATTGGTATCGCTTTATTTTGCATCTAAACATTCCTGGAAGAATGACTTCAATGTGAAACGGGTAAAGACAGGAAAATCAAAACTGCAGATCAAAACAGAGTGCTGGTGCCCAAAGCTGCATACTCTTTTGTCATGGAGCCTGTCTGGATTTGCTTCATATAATCAAGGGTGATGTCTAGAGAAACAGAACAGTGAACAGAAAAAGAACCACCACAATGAGAAGGTAAAAAAAAATCTTACTTATGAATTTTAGCTGAACTTTCAAGTAACACTGTGTGGTTGCTGCCTGTAAACAGATGTAGTGCTACTTTCAGCCTCATAGATGCACATTTTCTGTCAGTCTCCTGTGAAATACTGTTATCTTACCAAGTTGTCACTATAACTGTACCCTTGGAACAAGGAGAAGGATAAATGTGATTTACACCAGGTGAGACAAAAAGATGATCAACTAGTTGTTACTTCAGTAGTAGCTTTCTGCCACTGGACCATTGGTCTCTCTTTAGGTGACTTGAATTCATGATATTTCCACTCACTGTGGTTTGTGACAAAGCTTGCAGTTCCTGAAAAAAAGTGACTCTCCAGCCACAAGTCCCTGTACTTTGGGTCTTTCACTGCACCTGCTTATATTTGGTCAAAGGCAAGAACCAGTAGGAAGTTGCGTTGCACCTGCCAGACAGTGTTATGCGTAGGAATCTTGTCAGCTAAATCTTGTCAGTGCATAAAGCCTTTATACAGATAGACTGCTGGCTTCCAATGGCATTCCTCACAATAGTCTAAGAATAATGTATTTTATAGAGATCTCCAAGATTCAGGAATTTGCTCTTTCTTAAAAAAATTGTTCTTTCTTTACAGTCTCCATGAGTTAATGTCTATCATTTTGAGTGAAAAAAACCAGTTATTTGGGAAATAAGCTGAGACTCTTAAGATGATACTATTAGAAAACATTATAGTCCAATGAGAAATGCAGGGACAAGACTATTAACTGAGTCTCCAACTTGAGACTGGACATGTTCTGTTATACCTCATATCAGTGACCTACACAAAAGCAGCAAGATGTAATGACCTGCTGCCTTTGAATTCTCATCCTCAAAGATGAGACAGTCCCCATCCCATCTCTGCTAGGCCAAGATATATATTTATATAGCAAGAGATAACAGTTGTTGCTGTTATGCTCCTACTGTCTTGATTTGATACTCTGGTCCTCAACATATAGTTATTGTCAAATGAGTGATTGTCAAAGACTCTTTCTACCAAAATTTAAGGGTACTTCATGTAATTAATGAAATCTCTGGGCGTGAAGTAAACAAGTTCACATTCGTTTCTAATGTGGTGGGAAAAATAATAACAGACGTTATGCACATAGTAACATTTGACTGACTACCAACAAGCAGGCCTGTCAGAATCTCATCAACATGCATATAGAAGGGAGGATGTAAAGTCCAGGTGAGCACTCACACTGCCTGAATGGGGATTGGCAAAAAATACTGAACCAATTGTGAGGCATTCAGTGATAGACACATATTTGTGTGATAAATTGGCAAGTGTCACATAAAGATAAGTTGCTTGGTTCATTTGAACAGGGCTACCTTCTGAGAATGACCTTCCGCTTTGCCTGCCTTCCCTTTGAATCTATAGTTGGAAAGCTAAAGCTTTCTTTCCAAGCACTGTTACAATTAAGGAGTACTGGAAAAATGAGATTCAGAACAAACACTCTAATGGCTAGATTGTACCTCTGAAGACTGCAAAAGAGAAGCTATGTGTGGCAAGAGCACATTGACATAGTAAGAAAGTGGGCATATTTGGCACTAGCAGAAGCTTATAAGCAGTCATCAAAGTTCTGAAATAGAGTTTTATGTCTATAGCCAAGAATGGGCTCAAATGGAAAGATTTAACAACTGAAATTTTCATATTGTTGAAAAGGTTACAGTGTGGTAATGTTACATACAAATACAGCTTGAGCTTTATAAGGTACAATAAGATTCACTGTTTTTAAAGATACACTTTGTAGATATTCCTACTGAATTCAGAAGTACTGATAGTACTTCATACAGCCAAAGACTGGCAGAAACTGGTAGAAAGAAGTAGAAATGGGTAGAAAAATGAAACACAGAAACAGCCATCCTAGATATGAATGTGTCACCTTCAGCCATCTGGAAGAAACGTTACTCTCCTACTAAATATCCAACCAGCAAGTATCTCCGTCCAGTAATTAGTCAATGACAGGCATATATAATTTTGAAAAAGACAGGGAAAGGAACTGGAGGTAGATGCTTTTAGAAAACAAATGCCTGGATAGAGATCTGATCTGTCTCTTGTAAAGGTGTTAGCATCTGCATTCTGTTCCCAGATGCCTATTGTATAATGAAACTTCATGAAAAAAGCCATATGCCTTGTTTCTTCACTTTCATGAAGGTGCTGCGCAAGATACAGGAGGCCTTCAGGTGGATTATGCCACATACTTCTATGCAGCGATGTACGACCAAGAAAAAGAAAGTAGTCAAGCATGACCTAAAGCAAAAAAAAAAAAATAAGGTCTCTTCCTCAAACAGTTCCAAACAGTTCTTAAACAATATTCAACAGTTCAACAGTTCTTAAACAATATTTTCTACAGTCCAGTCAAGTGGATATTCCATCCCTTGACTTCAAGGGTCATAAATCAAGCCTGATTTTTGATTTAGCATTGCAATCCCAAGCCAAGACCAATGTCTCTATACTGTCTCCCTGGGAAACATTTGTAGGTCTTTCTTTGCAGTGTTATGACTAGGTTCTGTATATCTTCCTCCAGCTCTCCAGCACCGATTCCATGTCAGACTTTTTGGCAGAAGATTATGAAAGCTTTGCTGGTCTTCTTGTTTCATTGTTTTTGAAACTATAGAGTGAGCAGGATATACTTTTGTGTCATTAAATTGAACATTCATTCTTGGTCTAACTGCTAGCAAAGTCAACTAGGGAAAAGAACAATAAGAAAAAAACAGAGAAATTAATAACCCAGAGAAAATAGAGTTAAAAGTAGGTTGTCACATTCAGAGCTTTGTTACATTCTTCTTTTCATCAAGAACTTTGAATCATGAACCTTAAGCAGGTCAGGGGACATGTCTACTGTTACTTTCATGGAACTGAGGCATGACCTCACTCAAGATGGAGGAAAGTAAATCTTATGGTGCTTGGGCTTGGATCCCTATAGCTTTGATGTTCTTTGAAGTTTCATACTGCTTCAAAGCAGGAGGAGTAGTCACTCATGCTGTTCAAATTACAAAGCCCTGTCAACAGGGGTGTAGTTCACATACTGGTCTGTCAAGCTCCTGACTAGCACTGTCATCTGGCACTCAAGGTTCTGCTTTGCTTGCTCTCATACTAAAGCTAATAAAAAAGCACTATTGATACCTTTTGGATCTTGCCTGTATAGGGACAGCTAAACATTTTGTGAAGAGTCAATAAAACTACTGACAACATATTAATAAGCACAGAAGTCATCCACAATTTAAAGGGCTTTCTCACAGCACTTCAAGGTATTCATTATATATAGTGAGCTCACTGAACCTTCATCAGTCAACTGTTATGAGCAATAGATCACTTTTACATTGTTATAATATGCTGACAACTAGCTAGAACAGCGTAGCTATAAAAATATCATCTTCCAAAAAATTAAAGAGTCGGTCACAGAACAGCCATTATGGCAATCTAACTGAGACATTGCTGTTTTGCTCTCACTGGAGCTCTCCATTCACTATTGTAAAATGATTTCTTCATCTTGGTATTTTGTTGGCATTTTGTTGGTATTTTCAGGGGTTGGACTAGATGATCTCTAAAGGTCCCTTCCAACCCCTACCATTCTATGATTCTATGATTCTATGATTCTTAGTTTACCAGCGAACTGTGAAGACTGTGTATCAAACAACCTGTTAGAGAAGCTCTTGATTTGATCAGAGATATGTTTATACATATAAAGACATTGTTTGGCATTGAGCAAATCATTCCGGAATCACATGGATTTAATCTAAGTTAAATATTATGCAAGTAGAATTTTAGTGACAGACAGACAAGCTAATAAGATCTTTGTCCTCATTGTACAAATGAGTTTGGGCACATGTGGACAGAAATTTAAAAAGTGGCTATGAAAACAAGGGAAATAAACCTGGATTATTTAATAATAAAAGAATTATAATAATGATAAGAAATAATACTTTTTTCATCTAAAAGAAGCACTCAAGAAAGCTATCAAGAAAAGTTGATTGTTGACTTTTTGAAATCAGTGCAATAATAACAACAAAGTAAAACCCGACCCACTGAGTTTAACCTTAGCTGTCAACTTTAAACAGTGGAGGCAAGAGATTAACATATGATAAAAAAATCTCAAAGTCAGAGCTGCTGAAAAATCTTTCTGCTGCAACTGCCTCTGGTGACCGTGTCTGAGATTCTCTATAAAAAGCATTGTGTACAAACACTTTCTTTACTGTAGAATTAATAGTCAAAATCGAGGAAGGCAAAAGATTGGGAATGGAGAGAAAAGAAGCACATTTCTGAACTCCTAACTTTCATCACAGCCACTATACAGTATTATTTGTGAACTGTTGTATAGTTACAATTAGATTTATCAGAAGACAGAAAATGCAGAAATAAATGCTCTTCAGTCCAAATAGCACTACATGAAAAGCCAGAGTGTTGACTGAAAAAATAATCATACGCTCAGTCTTCAGCTTTCACTGACAAAATAATCTCTGACACACTTTGCCAGAAATAATTGCATTTAATAAACAGAGTGAAAACACAATCAAATCTATTCTAATTGGGTCAGCTTAGGCAATTTCAGTTTGATCATTCTATGCAAATTAATTCCTTACATCCTAATCCACAAAACAAACTCTTCAAAGCAGAAACTAAATACAGTATTGTGCTGGCTAAGCTCCTTGATGCTGAGAAAGACCAGTCACAAGCTGACAGATTGTTAGTAGCACTCTGAGAAGTTGCATGAGTGTTAGACTTTCAGTGGGGAACCAAAAAGATGAGAAACTCTTTCCCTTTTTTGAGATCCTTTCAACATTATTTCAGAGCTGGAAGCTATCACAAGTGCTCTTACCGGCATAGAAGCTGTATCAGCTGAATACACTAGGTAGACCTGCACAATTGGTGGGCAAACAAAGAGAAAGAAAGGAATGTCTCCAAGCCTGTGTCTCAGTAACCTGTGGTATTAAGCCCATAGGAGCACCACAAGCCTCCATTTCTGCTCTGCACAGAAGCAGTGACACTCTCAGAAGAGGAGACCCTGCCCACAGTATCCACCCCCACAGGAAATAATGGAAAGTCAAGGAGTCTTTGATGCTCCTCTTTTCCATGGAATTATAGAATTGGAGAATCATTTAGGTTGTAAAAGATCCTTCAGATCATTGACTGAAACCATTAACTTCTTCACAGAGTTTGTGCTCAATACCTCTGGCCACTTCTGTTATATGTACTGTGAAACTGGAGAATGGAGCCTACAAGAATGTCTGCAAGTTCTCTACAGGACTATCTACTGTCCCCACTTCAAAAACAAAGACAAGAAGAGTCTGTTGAGTACTAAAAACCCACTTCCCCATCACAGTGTATTGCCTGTAACCAGTAATTTGGCACACTTTTTTAATGGATAGTATATAATCTGCTATCTTAATAGAACTCAAAAGTATGGCTGTGTAAATGACAAAATCCTGCAAACCTAACCCTGGATGATTGATTTGCTTTTGAAATATTACATTCTTCAGGCTTTTTAACACATTCACATTTTCTTTCAAATGTAACAACTACCATGCCAAATTATCCTTCAAGACAGAAAGGTAGAATTTACCTAATGGAAACAGGTTGCAAGGTTAAAGGCAAAGAGGTTATTGTTTCTCCATAATGCTCTATGTAGGTGCTTTTATAATATTTTACAATAAGAAGCCCTCACAAATATTCAGGATTACAATTCCAAATACTGACGACACTTTAAAAATGTCGATTCTATTAGTTTGTCTTGTAGTTTGAAGTTTTTAGGTCTTCTTCTCCCATTAGGGCCCAAAGTACTTTAACATTTCAAAACAAAGGTATTCACTCCAGAAAGTCCTTTTTCAGCACCTACAGGGACCACATCCCAATTTGGGGAAGTTTTTGAGTCATGAAAGCATCAGACTTCTTGCTTTCCTTGAAACACAGGTAGCCTAACTTCTGGGTTTTTCTCTTCTCTGCTAGAATGAGGCAAAAGCTGTAAGTTGGCTCTACCCATCAGGCCACACAGAAAACACACAGTAGTTAAATATCTGTCCATGAAAGCTACACTAAAATGCATTGCAACTGCTCTTACTGAACTGCTTATCTTCCAGTCCTGTCATGTTTAAGCAGCATTATTTTCAGATAAAACGATGGCATCTAGCAGGAAGCAGAAGTCCAGACAAAGAGTTCAGAAGGCTACAGAGTCTTTCCAGAGATAAATTTCCTCCTCAGGGACAGCAGGATTCAGTTTTCTCTTTTACTGGTATTACAAGGTTAATTCCATTGGTACTGAGTGTTATGAATTCTACTTGTGTATTCTGAGATTATCTACTTGACAGGATGTTCCAACTCAAAACCAGTCATTGGTACCGGAAGCCTGAACTGAGAGTTCAGTCCTCATAGCTGGTCCCCAAAGCATCAGGTCAGCAATGCACCAAGCAGACAGCTAACATTACACATGTCCTTGAAGTTCATCATCATTCAGCCAAGTATTTAAGTACACAGTTGAAATCAACTGCCTGTGTAAACTGTTTTGCTAGACCAGACCTGTATATCCACAAAGATCTGAGATTGAGTTCTCCTACAAAGACGCCAGAACGGCCTGCAAGAGGGTCTAGTGGGAAGCCATTCATAAAGTTATTTATTCAGATATTAGATACAGTTACCACCTATGGAAAGAAAAAACTCAGAAGCCTGTGGGCACTGATTTTTGGCAATGATCATCACTGAAAAGTCATCAAAAGTTCTGAAGCATTCTATTGACTTCAAAAGCTCATAAATCAAACAAAAATATTTTGTAATATTGAGATATGAAAACTTTCTATTGAGAAACTATTTTTAATGCAGTAGGTAACAGCATTTCTACTGACACCCAAATGCTGTATGCTACAAATACTTTTTGTCTTCATCCTAGTGCAGGGTTTCATCCTAGTGCATGGTTTTGGTATGCATAAAAAAATCACTGCTGTCTTCTTCAGACACAGAACAGGTCTGACTTCTAAGGCTAGATTATGAGAAAAAACAAAATCCCAGGGCCGTGAGCTTACTCTTTTATTCTATATTAGATACACAGTTGCTGCGGTTGTGTGTCAAATCACGTCTTTGCAAGTACAAATTGGCAAGATGGCCATCTCACTGCAAACTCCTAATGAGGGTAAGTAGTATTTTTACAAACTGTATAAATACATTGACTGCAGTTCTGTAAAAGACCATTCAATCTTCTTGAAAACAAAGTATCATAACATTTGAATAGTGAAATGAGACTTAAAATATTTTCACATGATAAGAAACAATACTCAAAAAAGGCACTTACAGGCAGCAGAAATGGAACAATTGGAAACTCTAGTATTTCAACCAAACAACTTGTCTTCAGCAGCTTCCATACAAGTCAGAGTCAAAAGAAACATTACTTCCATTCCAAATATATAGGGAAATGCTATATCCAATTCCTAACTACAGGCACAATCACAGTATGACTTGAAGCACAAAGATTCTTGCCTGCCTCAATGAAGAAGAAACTTACCATAAGGCTGTGAGGTTTTTCTTACTCTCAGGTTTTCCTTCCATACCATTCCCTCCCTCTCCATCACTAATAACCAGCAGTAATGGCCAGTAATATGAAGACAGAAGCTTTTGGCTTTGTTGCCTTGCTCAGAACATGTAGAAGTCTGACTACTGGGACACAGTGCAAGCCCCAGGCTCCCGGCTGTGGAAGGTGAGCAGATCTGATATCTGACATGATCAGAGTTTGAATTTAATCTTTTCTCATACATATTTTTAAATTGAGGGAGGAAAAATGCTAAGCTTTTCTTGTGACTTTTCTTAATACATATCAAGGATGCTACTTCCATAGAATCAGAATCATTAAGGTTGGAAAAAATCCTTAAGATCTTCATGTCCAACCATAAACCTAACACTGTCAAGCCCACCACTAAACCATGTCCTCAACCATCATGTCTACATGTCCTTTAAATACCTCCAGGGATGGTAATTCTACCACCTCCCTGCGCAGCCTGTTTCAATGCTTGGCAATCCTTTGCGTGAAGTAACTTTTGTAGTAACCAATCTAAATCTTCCCTGATGCAATTTGAGGCCACTTTCTCTTGTCCTATCACTTAGAATCATAGAATCATAAAATCATAGAATGATAGGGGTTGGAAGGGACCTTTAGAGATCATCTTGTTCAACCCCAATGCAGAAGCAGGTCCACCTAGATCAGGTAGCATAGGAACATGTCCAGGTGGGTCTTCAAGACCTCCAAGGAAGGAGACTCCACAACCCCTCTGGGCAGCCTGTGCCAGTGCTCTGTCATCCTCACAGTGAAACAGTTTTTTCTTATGTTTAAATGGAACTTTTTGTGTTCCAGCTTCAACCCATTACCCCTTTTCTTGTTGGTAGGTGCAATAGAAAAAAGGGATGTCCCAACCTCCTGACATCTACTTGCTACTTGAGAGGAGAGACTGACGTCTACCTCACTACAACCTCCTTTTAGGTAGTTGTAGAGAGTGATAAAGTCTCCCCTCAGTCTGTTTTTCTCCAGATTAAACAACCCCAGCTCCCTCAGCCACTCCTCATCAGACTCGTTCTCCAGATCCTTCACCAGCTTCCCAGCAAAGAGTATGCCCATCCAAGCCGTGGACAGCCAATTTCCCCAGGAGAATGCTGTGGGAAATGCTGTCAAAGGCTTTACTGAAGTCCAGGTAAACAATAACCATAGCTTTTCACTGATCCATTAAGCAGGTCATCTTGTTGTAGAAGGAGATCAGTTTGATCAAACAGAACCTGCCTTTCATAGAGCCATGTTGGCTGGGCCTGAAGCCTTGATTTTCTTATTTGTACCATGTTATGTGCTCAGGATGATCAGCTCCATAAGCTTCCCTGACATGGAGATCAGACTGACAGGCCTGTAGTTCCCAGGATCCTCCCTCCAGCCCTTATTGTAGATAAGTGTCACATTGCCTACCTCCATTCCACTGGGACCTCCCTGGTGAGCCAGGACTGCTGGGAGATCATGGAAGGTGGCTCAGTGAGCACTTCTGCCAGCTCCCTCGGCACCCTTGGCTGGATACCATCCAATCACATACACCTGTGGGTGTCTAAGTAGTGTAGTAGGTTGTAAACCATTTCCCTTTGGAGTATGAGGGCTTCATTCAACTCCCCATCCCTGTTGTCCAGCTCATGGGGCTGGTTACACGGGGATGAGAACACTTAGTCTAACCATCAAAGACTGAGGCAAAGAAGGCATTAAGTGTAGCAAAGTATTATACTTTTTTCCTCTTTTTGCCTAGAAAAATTCTCACTAGAGAAGAATGGTAACAACACATTTGAATACAAAGATCCAAGGGAAGTAAGAAGAAAATATAAAATTGGCTGAATCACCACAACAAACCAATTTCCTTTTGAATCTTCAGTATTCTTAGCCAGGGGGACTATAGATGATGAATATTAAGAGCATCGAATTGCACATGCAGAATAATTCACAATGGGCTCAAGGCAGACAGTGGAGTTGGGTTTCAAGTTTAAAGAAACTTAGATTTGGAAACATGGTTCAAAAGATTATGATGCCTGTGAAATGCAAAACTGGAGCTAGTTAAAGCCATAATTTTTTATTGCAGTTGAATTCCCCTCGAAATCCAAAGATCTTAGTACAAAATCTTGAAAACTTACTCAGCCTTTGTGAAAATTTGAAAGGAGTTCTCATACTTTTAAGCTTTCCTCAAATGCTACTATTATATTGGCACTGCTAATTTGGAATGAAATGCGAGGCAAGACAAACCACATCGTCAATCCACATACTGAAACATTATGTTTCCTTGTGGATAACCAGAAAGAAATAAATGTGCAAGCTGTAATCCTTCCTTCTTCATTCTATTGGGAAAATTATGGACGTGTTTTTCTCTCTGAAGTGTGTAGGACAGCAAAATATTCCAATTACAGGGTTAAGGAAGGTGGCAAGAGTGTTCCTTTCTCCATGCTGCATGATAGTCCTAGAGCAGAACTGTTCTTTACCCTGTCCTTCAGCCACTTCAGTATTTCCAGATCTACCAGGACGGGAAACAGCAGACTGGAAGACCTTGTTCTCATCTGCTACTCTTTTAACTGACCTATTGTGGTAGTTTGAGCCTGGCTGGATGCCAGGTGCCCACCACACCGCTTTACCCCCCACCTCCTCAGCAAGCCAGGGAAGGGGAGAAAATAAGATGGGAATCTCGTGGGTTGAGATAAAAGCAGTTTAATAAATAAGCAGCAAAGCCGCGCGCGCGGGAAGCAAAGCAGAAGCAGATAAGCTGTTACTCTCTACTTCCCATCAGCAGCGATGTCCGGCCACCTCCCGAGAAGCAGGGCTGCAGTACGCGTAGCGGTTGCTTTGGGAAGGCCAGAAATGAATCTCGCCTCCCCTTCCTGCTCCTTTCCCCCAGTTTATATTCCTGAGCTGACGTCATATGGTATGGAATATCTCCTTGGTCAGCCTGGGTCAGCTGTCCTGGCCATAGTCCCTCCCAAGATCATGCCCACTCACAGCTATTGGTGAAGGTGGGGGAAGGAATGCTGGAGGGACAGCCCCGATGTTGTGCAAGTGGTAGTCATAATATTGATATCAACAGTAAGCACAGCACTGCAGGAGCTGCTGTGGAAAATCACTACCGTCCCAGACCCACTACAGTCTCCACCCCTTATTCCATACCATTTATGTCATGCTCAGACAAACCATCATAACAATCCATATACATTCTTATATACTCTCATTAACCAGTACCCCCACTCTTCAACAGACAAACATCATTCTTGTATTCCCTCTTGCATCTTGCATCAAACAAACAAACAACATTCTTATATCTTTCATCCTCTGTAGATGTTCACTGGAGCAGGTCATAACTTCTGTCTCATCCATCAAGATGAATATCCAGGCCAGGGGAAACAGTATGTTCAGTGTTGGGCACCAGCACCGGCTTGGTTTGTCCACTTGTTCGGTTTTTCTTGCAAAGTTCATCTACAACAGATAACTCACATAACAGGTTATTTTTCCCCCAAGGTTAAGTCTCCTTGAGGTACACATCGAGTTTCCCCATCCTTTCTCATCACCCACCAAGTACAGCCAGGCCCTTGAGCAAAGACAATCCCACGAATGGGTTTGCCTTTTCCCATGGGAGGTGCAACCCATACTGCCTTCCCCAGCCATTTCCCTGGGTGCACTACGGGGACCTTATCTCCTCCCACAGTATGTAGTGGTTTTGTTTGGGCAGGACCAGGACGGTTAGTTGAACCTCTGCTATTGACCAGCCAAGTGGCTTCTGCTAAATTTTTATCCCACTGCTTCCATGCCCCATTGCCCAGTGCTCTCAACATGGTCTTTAGTAACCCATTATATCTCTCAATCTTTCCAGAGGCTTGTGGGTGATAGGGGATGTGGTATATCCACTCAATGCCATGTTTCTTTGCCCAGGAGTTTATGAGATTATTTCGAAAATGAGTTCCATTATCTGATTCAATTCTTTCTGGAGTGCCGTGTCGCCACAAAACTTGCCTTTCAAGACCCAAGACAGTATTTCGGGCAGTGGTGTGGTTTACAGAGTATGTTTCCAACCAACCAGTAGTTGCTTCCACCATGGTGAGTATATACCGCTTGCCTTGATGTGTTCGTGGTAGTGGTCCAACATAGTCAATTTGCCAGGCCTCACCATACTGAAAACCCAGCCATCGGCCTCTGTTCCAGGGAGACTTGATTCGTGTGGCTCGCTTGATTGCGGCACACGTTTCACATTCATGGGTGACCTGTGTGATGGCTTCCATGGTCAAGTCCACCCCTCGATCACGAGCCCATCTATATGTTGCATCTCTTCCCAGATGTCCTGATGTTTCATGGGCCCATCGAGCTATAAATAGCTCACCTTTACGCTCCCAGTCTAGATCTACCTGAGCTAGTTCAATTTTAGCAGCTTTATCTACCTGTTGGTTATTCCATTGTTCTTCATTGGCACGGCTTTTGGGCACATGAGCATCTACATGACGTACTTTCAGAGTCATATTTTCCACCCGAGCAGCAATGTCTTGCCATAATGCAGCAGCCCAGATGGGTTTACCCTTGCGCTGCCAGTTGGTCTTCTTCCATTGCTGTAGCCATCCCCATAGAGCATTAGCCACCATCCAGGAGTCAGTGTAAAGATAGAGTACTGGCCACTTCTCTCGTTCTGCAATCTTTAGAGCTAGTTGGATAGCCTTCACTTCAGCAAACTGACTTGACTCACCTTCTCCTTCAGTGGCCTCAACAACTCGTCGTGTGGGACTCCACACAGCAGCTTTCCACTTACGATGATTTCCTACCACGCGGCAGGATCCATCAGTAAACAAAGCATAATGCCTCTCATCTTCTGACAATTCATTATATGGTGGTGCCTCTTGGGCGCGAGCTACTTCCTCAGGCAATGCTCCAAAATCTCTGCCTTCTGGCCAGTCCATGATTTCTTCCAGGATTCCTGGGCGATTAGATTTCCCCAGCCGAGATCGTTGTGTAATCAACGCCATCCACTTACTCCATGTAGCGCTGGTTGCATGATGTATAGAAGGGGTTTTCCCTTTGAACATCCAGTGTAGCACAGGCAGACGTGGTGCCAAGAGGAGGTAAGCTTCTGTGCCAATGACTTCTGAAGCAGCTCGAAGTCCCTCATATGCTGCTAGTATTTCTTTTTCAGTTGGGGTGTAGTGGGCTTCCGATCCTCGATATCCTCGGCTCCAAAACCCTAATGGTCGACCTCGGGTTTCTCCAGATGTTTTCTGCCAGAGGCTCCAGGTGAGACCATGCTCTCCAGCGGCAGTGTAGAGGATATTCTGCACATCTGGTCCTGTACGGATGGGCCCAAGGGCGACTGCACGAGCTATTTCCTGTTTAATTTGTTGAAAAGCTTGTTGTTGCTCAAGGCCCCACTCAAAACAGTTCTTCTTTCTGGTGACTCTAAAGAGAGGGCTCACAAGCTGACTATAACCTGGGATATGCATCCTCCAGAATCCCACAAGGCCCAGGAAAGCTTGCGTTTCTTTCTTATTAGTCGGTTGAGACATAGTAGCTATTTTATTCACAACATCCATAGGCACATGCCGACGCCCATCTTGCCATTTTATGCCCAAAAACTGTATCTCTTGTGCAGGTCCCTTTACTTTGTTTCTTTTTATAGCAAAACCAGCTTTCAGGAGAATCTGTATTATTCTTTTCCCTTTCTCAAACACTTCTTCTGCCTTGTTGCCCCATACAATTATGTCATCAATGTACTGTAAATGTTCAGGGGCATCACCCGTTTCCAGCACAGTTTGGATTAGACCATGGCAAATAGTAGGACTATGTTTCCACCCCTGGGGCAATCGATTCCAGGTATATTGGACACCTCTCCATGTGAAGGCAAATTGTGGCCTGCACTCTGCTGCCAATGGAATTGAGAAGAATGCATTAGCGATGTCAATCGTAGCATACCACTTGGCTGCTTTTGACTCCAGTTCATACTGGAGCTCTAACATGTCTGGTACAGCAGCACTCAGTGGTGGTGTCACTTCGTTCAGGCCACGATAGTCTACTGTTAACCTCCACCCTCCATCAGATTTTTTCACAGGCCATATGGGACTATTAAATGGAGAATGAGTTTTGCTAATTACTCCTTGAGCCTCCAGTTGATGAATCAACTCACGGATGGGAGCCAGGGAATCTCGGTTCGTGCGATATTGCCTCCGGTGCACTGTCCTGGTAGCAATTGGTACCTGTTGCTCTTGAACTTGCAGCAATCCCACAACAAAAGGGTCTTCTGAGAGGCCAGGTAAATTAGAGAGTTGTTTGATTTTCTCTGTATCTACAGTGGCTATACCAAAAGCCCATCGATACCCCTTGGGGTCTTTGAAGTACCCTCTCCTGAGGTAATCTATGCCAAGAATACAAGGGGCCTCTGGACCAGTCACAATGGGGTGTTTTTTCCATTTGTCCCCTGTTAAGCTCACTTCAGCCTCTAATACAGATAATTCTTCACATCCCCCTGTCACTCCAGAGATCCAGACAGAATCTGTGCCTCTATACCTTGATGGCATCAATGTACACTGTGCCCCTGTGTCTACTAAGGCTTTATACCTTTGTGGGTTTGATGTGCCAGGCCATCGAACCCACACAGTCCAGTAGATTCGGTCATCCCTTTCCTCCTCCTGGCTGGAGGCAGGGACCCTCTATTTCTGTTCTTCATCAGAGTATTCGCTATCTGATCCTTGCAACTGCAGACCTGAAGTCTCCTCATTGGCTTCGAAGGAAGTAGTTGCAGTTCTTCTATGTCTTGGAGATTGTTGATTGTCCTCTTTTGTTTTGGCAGCCACTCTGCTGACAGCCCTCTTGGGCGGTCCTTTTCTAACAGCTGCCTTCCCCCTTAGTTCACGTACACGCGCTTCTAGCTTAAAAGTGGGTTCACCATCCCACTTCCTCATATCCTCTCCTTGGCCACGCAAAAAGAGCCAGAGTTCATTTCGCGGTGTACTCCTGCGTCTGGGACTTCCCTTTCCCCTGGTCGGGACAGTGGGTGACTGAATTCTTGAGGCAGATCTAACAATCAGGCCATCATCCCACACTGATGAGGAGGTGCAGAGGCTCTCTTCATAGTTCTGTAACCAAGAAGATACCCTCTCCACTGTTGGTATGTCCATGTCTGGATGATACACCATTGCCAGGATATTAGAATATGTAGCTGGGGCACTCTGGATCACTTTTCTCAACATGGCCCGTGTACACTGGACATCGTCTGGATCTGTGGAGGCCTCGACATTATCCAGATCACCATAGATGACTTCCAACACAGCTAATTCCCTTAGATATTGGATCCCTTCATCAGCTCTAGTCCACTTTCCTCGGGCATTTACAAGGTCTTCCTTGAATGGGTATCTTGCCCGTACACTTGAGAGGAGTCGTTTCCAGAGACTACAAACTGAGGTTTTCTTTCCAATGCCTTTATCAATTCCCCGGTCCCTAGCAAGAGATCCTAGCTGTTGGGCTTCTCTGCCTTCCAATTGTTGACTGTCAGCCCCGTTATCCCAGCATCGGAGCAGCCAGGCACCAATCCGCTCACCTGGCTGGCGACTGTAATCTTTTCGCATATCTCTAAGTTCTGTTGAGGTGAGGGACCGAGTAGTTTCCATTTCCTTTTCGATTTCTCTCACTTCTCCTGATCTCCTTACCGAAGGACCAGTTTCTTCTTCTAGCCTTTCCTCTTCCTCCTCGTCTGCCCTTACTAATCGATGATATGGACTTGACCTCCTTATCCACTGCTTCTTTTTCACTACTGGGGCAACCACTGTGGTTGTTGTTTGGTTCCCTGACTCAACCATGGTAGTCTCAGGTATAGTTTGAATTTCCACCTCGGCCATAGTTCTCTGAGAGGGCTGGACTGCGACTGACTCAACTATGTTGGTCTCAGGTATAGTTTGAATTTCCACCTCGGCCATAGTTCTCTGAGAGGGCTGGACTGCGACTGACTCAACTATGTTGGTCTCAGGTACCGTTTGAGTTTCCATTTCAATTACAGTTCTCTGAGAGGACTGGAATGCAGCTCGGTAGGCAGAGGCTAGGCCCCAGTATAGTGCCTGAACCTGATGGGCCTCATTAGGGTAGGTAAGACACCCTTCTATCAGGTAGCGTGTCAGTAAAGCAGGGTTTTTTATCTGTTCAGATGTAAAATCCCAGATTACAGGAGGTGATAACCGTCCTAGGAATTTGCCTAAATTCATCCACATACCCTGCCACCCAGGGACTGGCCGCTTCAGGGGGCATTTTAACATGTTTCCATTGCAAATTTGTACTCTCTGATACCCAGATGACTCCAGATTCCACAAGATATATAATATACCAACCATGTTAATTAGTAATATTAAAACTCTCGTATAAGGGTGACTAAGGACCTGGGAAGTCTGTGTAACAGAATTGTCTAGATCAGTCCGAGCTGAGGAGAAAGAGGTGCTTTGCCCCATGGCCTCCACAAGATAGCTCCCACAGCACACTAAATTCATCAGTAACAGAATGAGACTTGCTATTATTATTTGGGCCATCATGTTCCCAGGCCCTTTCATCCTCTTCACAAAATTATATAGCCAGCTTAGCAAAGCTATTAAGGTTAAAGCACAGCCGAGAGTCAATGTTAGGAGCATCATGTTCCCAAACATTAGAAAGTGTAAGATAAGTTGCATAACAGCAAGGCTCCGTGACCAGCACAGGAACTTTGCTCTCATTGGTTTACTGTAATTGCAATGCAGTTAATGTAAATCTGCTATTATCTCGCCCCACGTTGGGCGCCAAAAGGGCTGTGGTAGTTTGAGCCTGGCTGGATGCCAGGTGCCCACCACACCGCTTTACCCCCCACCTCCTCAGCAAGCCAGGGAAGGGGAGAAAATAAGATGGGAATCTCGTGGGTTGAGATAAAAGCAGTTTAATAAATAAGCAGCAAAGCCGCGCGCGCGGGAAGCAAAGCAGAAGCAGATAAGCTGTTACTCTCTACTTCCCATCAGCAGCGATGTCCGGCCACCTCCCGAGAAGCAGGGCTGCAGTACGCGTAGCGGTTGCTTTGGGAAGGCCAGAAATGAATCTCGCCTCCCCTTCCTGCTCCTTTCCCCCAGTTTATATTCCTGAGCTGACGTCATATGGTATGGAATATCTCCTTGGTCAGCCTGGGTCAGCTGTCCTGGCCATAGTCCCTCCCAAGATCATGCCCACTCACAGCTATTGGTGAAGGTGGGGGAAGGAATGCTGGAGGGACAGCCCCGATGTTGTGCAAGTGGTAGTCATAATATTGATATCAACAGTAAGCACAGCACTGCAGGAGCTGCTGTGGAAAATCACTACCGTCCCAGACCCACTACACCTATACTATGGCCAACCTCAGAAGATACAGTAACTTCAAGATTAGTTTAACAAACTAAAAGCTGATTTGATCTGGAACTTCTTCATGTATCATTATGCTTACCTTCTCTGCAATGTATCTAGATTTTGTAAGTTTAAAATCTCTCTGTGAAATCACATTCCTGTTACAAATGTTTCCTGGACATTCTCCATTTATCAGAGAAGTGTTTGGAATTAAAAACTTTATTTAAATGTTCTCTATATTGTGTGGCCTAAAGATTCAAACCAACCTAAAACACTTTGACAGAAAGAGGTTGAAGTAAAAAACCTCACCAAACCTGAATTTTCCAAGTGCTTATCTTAGCTCAAAAATTATGTCCCTTCTGATCCCTTGTGATGTAGTGTGAGTTTAGATTTCCAATAGCATTAGCCAAAAGCACTACAGGACATGTCTCAGAGATAGATTCCTCCTGATCAAAAGTCATGAACAAAAAATAATGTTCAGCAAACAGAAAAGTCTCCTGGAATGAGAATTCAACCTCTGTTGACACCAAATCAAAGCCTGAAAGACTGCACTAACAGGAGAATCTGTCAAATGTGCCCATGTCTTGAATCCAGCTAAAAGCAGGATTTAGCAATTGATTTACAGGGACAGAGACAAATCAGCCTGTAAGCATTCGAGGCGGGGATGGGGGGGGGGGGGGGGAAGGAGGCCTGAAATCCCACGTGGTTTCATAACGCCAACTATGCCACCTAGTGACCAAAGAACATTGCCCTACAGTTTGTCAAGCAGCTAAAGGAGGACTGGTTCTGGTGCAACTGGGCACTGCCGTAACACCGTCGGTACCCATGGCTCACCCAGGCTCTCTGCCTATACACTCACAAGATAAAAATGAATGAGCATGTGTTGCTTAGCAGTGCACGAGAGGGATGACCAAGCCAGTATGCAGAAGCCCAGTCTCCAGGTTCATTAACTAGCACACAGTGAAATTGCTGACAACTCTAGATCTTCCTTTCAGGAGGGTCAGTAAGTAGGTTCAGCTATGGCCTGCACAGAAGCAAAACACTGTCAGAGGGGAAGGCAACAGTGTTCTTTCCCAGTCCTTTGGCTTACTGAACAGTGAGCCTGATTTGGACCCCAAATCTCCAGTGCATTGGTGTCAGCTCAGCAGGACTTTCCTGCTGAGAATTCATATAGAGAGCCTCAAAGTACCTGCTCAGAGAAGCTTCATGACACTACTCTCCAGACAAAATGCCAACAATCTGCACTCCCTGTCCATGAAGTGTGTTGGCCACAGAGTGATTCAATGCAGTTTCGTAAATGTCAGATGGAGTCCTCTGAGATGAGCCATACATGAAAAGGACATCATCTGTGTTCTGTGTAAATGTATGTGTTCTCTGCCAGGAATCTGTGTCCTTATTTTCATTGTCCCATGCCATGTGCACAGGTTCTAGGAGGAGATAAGCATTTCAGTTGCTGTGCCTGCCGTTACAAATGGAAACAGCAAATAGCATTGTGTTTAGAAACACAATGTGTTTGCAGAGCAAAACCAAGTGGCTTAAAACAACTGGCTTCTAGACATCTGCCTTGGAAGCAGTCCTGTGCTAGATGGGTATAAATTCATTGCCATCAGCTACATTTCTCACTGCTTACCTATAGCAAATCACTCCAAGCTTTTGTAAAAGAGTAGCAAATGGGTAGAAAACTACAGTTGAAAGGCTAAAGGTGCAAAAAGCTGAGCTGCTTACATGCCTCTATTACTAATTAATAAAGCCTGCAAATAATCACTAAAAACTTGGCAGGGACAGCACTCCAATAGAACCCAGGCTTGCCATCTTCCTTGTTGTAATGACTTGAAAATCCTTAGTCCCTAGGTAGTAATGCATCTGTTTTTTGTCCTTAGTAACACTGCTAGGAAAAAAGCTACTGGAAGTAAAGCTAGCTACAGAGCTTTTGTTTCAGGCCCCTGGTTTGTTTTCTCTTATGTAACTCATAATATTTCATCAGAATCTGTGAAACTAAAACAAGGCAAGTCAAGTCCAGTGTCTTCAAAACCCCATCTCTCATACAGCTAATTCAGAAAAATAAAAGCAGCTATTCAGGAAGGCATTTCTATTGCAACTTAGTAAAGGGAAGGAAAGCGAAGAGTACCTACTCTCTTTGATGAGTGACGGACTTTGTGTCATGCAGCTATTTCTAAAATATTTGGAAGGCATTACCTTCTTTTGTATAGCATGTATTTACCACATGGAACCAAGGCACCTGGGATTATTACAGTGACATGGTAAAATGTATGTAAAGCAACAGACACTTTGGGGTTTTTCTTCTCCATACTGTCATGTAAAATAGAAAGGCTATCTTCTTGGTGATTAAACCATGTACTAGAACAACTAAACACAGCAAGATTGGGGTTGGAGAGAAGATGCCAGATTCTTGTTCTATACAGTGTACATATTTTATCTTCCAGCTCCAGCTGGTTTCTCAGCCTGTCCTGTTTTTTTCACAGAATAGGAAATTCTATCTATTTGAAAGCAGAATCACCAAGGCGGTGTTTGTTTTGATAATAAATTGGATTCAGAAAATAATGGTGGTGGGAAGGTGGAACGTTACAAGGATATCAGAAAAGATCCAGATAATGTTTTTCTTTTTATCTTCTTCCAAGGAAATGAATGGTGCACACTGAAGGCAGCAGCTATTTCTTGGGAGCACAGTGGTGCAGGGTGTAGAAGTCTCTTAAGTGGCCCATGTAAAGATTCAACTCAGGTAAGATGTCCTATTATATCCTGATATGAATGTGTACACAGCTTTGGGCTTTTGAACTGTAGTGTCCTACATGTCCAACTGAAGGATCAAAAATTCATAGTTATTCCTGAATCTATACTGCAGATGATCGCTAAATTATTCTGGATTTCAATTCTTCACCCTGAGGTGCCATTAAGAGATCTGATTTTCAGAGCCAATACTAAGTCTCGTGTGTGTGTGTGTGTGTGTGCACAGTGGTGGTCATTGTTGATTTTAAATAGAAGTGAGCCAAAGCACAGATGCCTCTAGAAAGCAAAAACATTGTTAGTTTTCTACATGGCAGAAGAGTCACTAGGCCAGAACTAGTGTCTGGGTGCAAGTTTCCTGCTCCAGAGCAATGACACACATTGCAACAGACAGACACAGTCACTGAGCTAAAAATTTATTGCCCTTCAGAATTATTTATTTATTTATTTATTTATTTATTTATTTATTTATTTAGTTTCTTACAGCAAGGGATGAAACACTTCTTTGCAGATGTCACAGGCATCTCTGCACAATGTATCACTGAAATGGTGACAGTACAAAACAACTATTACCCTAACAGAGAAGTGCTAATGACTGATAACTCATGCCCACCTAGAAACTCATAGGGAGGAACATCTGCTGTAAGAGGTATTCAGTTAGACCCATGTAAAAGAAAACACTAGAAGAGCAGCAGCCAATATTCTGTCTACTGAGAGTGCTCTCCAGCTCATCAGCTTACCCTTTACCACTTTATCCCACACACTGCTTGACACTTGCTTAATGACTTCCATGATGACTCACAGAACAAACTCTCCTCACAACAGGATGAATCTGTGTTACAAAACAAATGTGGTCCCTCCTGCAAGCACAGTAGCTGAGGTGAAGGTTATTTATTCCTCTGATTCTGAGAAGATGTAGAAAAGCTCAAGGGCAATACTACAGTAGAACAGTAGCTCTAAAGAAAGACCAAATGCAGTCAGCTCTTCTTAATTATTTCATAGGTTAGTCTCCCCCACTGAAAAAGGTGGATCCCCTCATTAGAGAGATGGAAGAAGTCTCCTTCTTCAGTACCCAGACACCACTGCTAAGCAGCAGAACGTTCCTTTGGAGAGGCTATGGAACTAGTGGATCAGATCAGAGAAAAGCATCACTGTAAGATAACATTTATTCTAGGAAAACATCTGAAGCTGAGCTGTTTGGAAACATGACAGAACAAAACCTGAAAAGAAGGCTAAGACATTTGATTGACCTTTATCATCACTTTTACTGCAACAGAGTTCCCTTACTGTTTTAAGAAATATTTTGACCAAACATTTTCTCATTGAAAACACAAGTTCTTTGAAACAGAAACTTCTTGTGGCAATGCCTAACTGTTACCCTAAATCTGTCAGAAATTAATTTTGATGCCTGAATTATGATATGTAATCTATATTAGAGAGCAGCCTTAGTCATTAATCCAAACATAACCAACCATTAAAGGAATGTACTATTCCTTTGAAAAATGAGTGAATAGCAGCACAATACTTACAACATCATCTGTGACACCGTAGTATTCAGCTGATCAACTCAAAAAGCAGCTTTCCTATGTTTTAAAAAGATAAAATGTGGAATCAATTAACTTTTTTCATATTGCAGAACAGCTACTGAAATCTATTTTTGTGGGCTTATCATTGTTTGCCACAGATAAGGTTTTACCGCATGAAGCCCAATGTCTAACATAAGTGGTCTGAGAATCAGAGAACCTGTGCTTTCTGTCTACTCAAACATATTCCTGTTTCACTGTCTTTGTTCATTTGCCGCTCCTATTTTGAAAACACAGACTTGTCATACCCTCAAGCACAGTGCATCAGGAAGCAGCAAGAGGGGCAGCTGTTCCATAAGGGAGGTAAGTTTGTAGTGGGGAGCCTTGTTATGGCTCCCATGAGCAGGGACCTCAGCAACAAAGGGTTGAGATGCAAAGCAGGAATTCTCAGTCAGGATCAAAGACAATGATGAAGGTCAGGCAGACCAGAGACAATGCAGCCTTTTGTCAAAGGCCAGCCAGTGGGTGTGGGTCACAGTGAAGACATATCAGCTTATATAGCTGTGATGTGACACAGAAGTAAAATCTCAGCACAAACATAGCTCCCAGGGGAGAGGTGGTAGGCCTTCACCACAACAGTTCTAACTAGTGAAGGAGCTGACTCAGCTAAACTTAATTCAGCCAAGTAAACTCCTGGAAGGTGACTGTACTCTGGGCAAGAAGGGAGAGGTTTTTTCATCTGTTTCTGAAACCTGAAACTTACTTTTTGTTAATGATCTGCCTTTGACAGATTTGGTGGATTGACTCTGTCTTTCTAAAGTATACAACATTCCCACAACACTGTTTAAAAATCCAATTTCTTCCATATTTAAATGTTTTCCATCTTTCATCTTGAAAACTGTTTCACCAAAACTTTTGAATTTCAAAGTGACATACTTTTCACTCTTTCCCAATCTCTCCTATCAGAAATAGCTACAAAAGCATCCCTACCAGACTCCTCTGCCCCAGAGTTTCTCTAGTATGCCACAGAAACTAAGAAAGTTGCATCATTTGTAACCAGGGTCTGTCAGAGGCTTTGTGGTCAGCCCCTAGCTAGCTGCCTTGTCCAGGACTCTGGAATCTAATTGATGAGATAAGAGGGAGAGTGATAGGATGAAAAAAGAAAACCTCTTCAGTCAGTCAGTCATTAGCAGTCATCCCACCTTCCCCATGTCCTTAGCCTGCTGCTTGAGTCCCTTCACCCCAATATCTCAGTCTGTGTCATTAATTAAATGCTCCTCAGCCCTGCAACAGAAGTTAAACACTTCTGCTTGTCTGCCCCAACTGTGATGATGTCACAGAAAAAAGAGCTATTTCTCAGTGTCAGCTACTTAACAGTGATGTTTCTTCAAGTGAAGCAACAAACTGTTTAGCATGTCAGCCTATTATCTACAGCCAAAGGGTCTCCACTTTTGTTTTCGAACTATTTGGAACCTGTGAAGTTGAAATAACTGTTGACAGAGGTGTTATTAGCAGAGAAAAGTGGTACAGGTGACTAGAGGCTGGAGTTTGCATGGTGTCTGGAAGAAGCAAAGAACAAATGGAATATTCTGGAATACTACTAAATGAATGGTTATGGGAAAGGCAGAGAAAAAAAATTCCTGCAGAAAAATCCTGTCTTTCTACAGGTTATAAAACAATTTATTTGGTAGATATTAGTGCATTAATTAGAGGAATACTTTCCAAATAATACAGATGTAGGCAGAAAAAAGCAAACCAAACCTAAAAAAACACATTGACTATGTTCCTGTAAAATACTTCTGAGTTTGAATGAACAATGAGGAGCATCTTTATCTCTGCAAATTCTGCAGGTGAGCCATAACCTCCAGGTAATCAAAGACCTAGTAATCAATGATAAAGTGCTGACAAGAAAAATAAAGCTTGAAGAAGTTAATATAACTTTCTGAAGAAATCTGTCAGACAACGTTTTTTCCTACCACAGTAAGTACTGCAGCTGTGCAAGGTATTTTTTTCCTCAATCAAAGTTTTTGTGGCCTTAGACCCCTGAGCTGTTAGTATGACGCTGTTAGATAGCACAAGCCTCTTTTAAGGGATATGAGCAACCTGGTATCTGATACTGCTGAGCAGATGCAACCTACATGTAGTAGAGCATATACATTGTTCACAGTACCATCCAGCTGTCTAGGGCTAATAAGTATGGAAACCTTCCAGTTAGACCAGTTAAGTCACACAAGCTCTAACACTTGCAAAGTTTAAATTATTTTCTTAAAAAAGCAGTATGCTTATTTCCTCAAAAATAAAGTAAAAATTCATAGGAGTTGATGGATGCACAAAATTTCTGAAAGTCTCCTTCTTCTCTGTGAGGCAGAAAAATTAACGTAACACCAGGTTTTCAACCATTCTTATGATAACTTACGGGCTTTCACTAAGCAAAGCACTTGTTATGTGTTTAAAGTCAAGCATGTGTAGGAAACATGCAAATTGAGATCCTTAATTTCAAATTAATCTTGATGCCTGTTTATATACATATATATGTATTTATTTTTGTAACTGGAATAGAGAGCACTGAACAAAAAGAAATGGCTTTTTAAATTCTTTGTACCTTCATTTTATAAGGTGAACACAAGTGACTCAAAGAATAACTAAGCAGTGAGGCTGGAACCTTTGATACCACAAATGGAAAACATCTAGTGAAATTTTATGTGAAGCTCCTCATATCTTCTCTTGTCACCATTGTCTCTTGTCTTATTTGGGAAAAAAAGTTAAATCTTCCTTGATTACTGCTTCCTTGCATAACATTGAGGTGTGTAGAATGGAACAGTACCTCCTTCCACAGCCCCTCTTCCCATCTTCCCTAAGGAAATAAAAAAAGAAAAAAAGAAAAAAACATAGGTCCTCTTAGCATATGATTTTATTAAGCAATGACTTTTCTCCATGAGATATACAAGCAGCCTTACAAGATATTTGTAGCAGGTAGTCCTCCATCTGTAGTCTTACATCCTCAGTGTGAGTCATAATTCTCCTGGAGTGAAATCACAAGAGATCATAATGGATAATCATGTATTATGATGATATTCTTTGTAAAGGAAGAATTGTATTTGGCTTTGTGTGTCTCCCCTAGGCAACACAAAACTTTGTGACAGAGCTGAAACAAATTACATTTTTCCAGTTGCTACCCTGACAGCAGTTCCAAAACTCACCCCACTCCTGTCCACAATGACATCATCTCAGCTATTTTAAAGAATACTTTCTGAAGAGTGGATTTCTCTGGGGTTTGGATACTGGATATGGAACATTTCATCTGCAAAAGGCTAGTGTGATTCTGGCTCAAGCTGATAACAATGTAAATGTATGTCTGGGGTTTCACTTGCATAAAATGATCTAGTCATAGAGAATTATTCATGCACGGAAGTCCAGCATCAGAATTTAGTCCAAATGGTATCAAATAGTGCAAAGAAACGTGTTTTGTTGTAGAAAGTTGTTTTACTTTCATTATGGCATGAATGGACTGCGGTAGGCACAAAGCATATGTTTTAACAGCCATTCTGCCAACATACCAAAATATTACTCTTCTAATGAATTTTGAACATTTTGAATAGCCGCCAAGAACAGGTCTTCTGCTGTACACTTCTGTCCTCTCACCAAAAAGCTACATCTCTAAGAGAATAATGGACCAAAATTTTTATTTAGAACTGGGGAAAGATGTCACCCTCCTGATTCATTCAAACAGCTCTCTGCTGCTTTCTCTTTGCTTGGAGTTTCTAGCTCTTAAACTGAAACAGACCTAACATGACCAATTCATGGGGCTTCAGCACAAAGTAGAATCACAGCAGGTTTGCTGACTTTCCTACTAAGTTCACTGAATTGGCCCATTCCTCTGTGGTCAGAGGCAGAAAGTAGAAAATCTTAGCTTTAACTTGTAAGAGCACAGACTTGCTGAGCAATATGCAGCTTTCCATAGTCAGAGATGGAAAAGCCTGCAAGAATTCTGCCATTCTAATTGCCAAGCAGGATCATTCAAATGCTTTGGCCATGATGACTGACTACAATTTGTAACTGACAGGACCTTCAGTGCAGAAGCTGGAGCTTTCAAGATACGCTTTAAGCTCTCTGCCTCATCACTGGTGTCCTGTGTGACTGGATATAAGCCTCCATTTGTTCCCCAGAAGTAAACAAGTGCAGTGGCATGGGTGAACTTTTCAGGAAGATGATCAGTTTCAGTTGAGGTCTGAGAGATACAAGATAATGGGGTCACAGGGCCCCGAGTGGGTCAGTGGGCTTTATTCCCCCGTTCCTCATAGAGACAGACTGGCACTCTATTTGTGTTGTGTTTGCTGAAATGCCTGCTCACTTTGCACTTCTAAAATCAGCAGAATCACTCCTAATCCTGAACTGATAAATGTGTATGAAAGCTAACAGTTTGTTCACTGCTGAACACTTCATGGAGAGAGTATGTGTGGTTCTGTATTTAAATGGATTAAAAAACAGCAATAACAACAACAACAAAACAGAAAAGAAAAAAAAGGAATATTGAGGGTAAGCACACAGGGTAGGATTTTCTGAAAATGCAGAGTGGTTGCCAAGCACTCATAGGTGCAGAAAAAGGTAAATATTATCACACAATTCATGCCGCTAGAGTTTCCCTTGGGGTTTTTTGGGTTGGGTTTTTTTTTTTTTCTTTTGTCCTCTCCACATTTCCCAGGGTGGAAGGAGTACCCAAGTATTAAACGCATTTTTGTTATTTTAGGGCCTTCTCTCTGTTGCTATTTCCCATTCTCAGCGTCAGATGGTACTTCAAAAACTCTAACCTGCCATTCTGAGCCTAGCAATGTAATGAAAATAGAGATATAGCTCATTATTCTTGGCTGAGGGGAGAAGGGCAGACTCATCTTTTATAGAAAATAAGCTAGATTCTTATTAACACTAAATCTAGGTGGTCAGAGTTGCACATTAGCATCTTGTGATGTAATCATGCCTTAGAGTAGATTACAATCAGCTTCAGAAAGGAATCCATAGTGCACAATTAAAAAAACAGTCTTAGGCATATGCCTGAATTTCACCTTCTGTATTACTAAATTAGGATTCAGCAATTCTTACTTCGATATCTTCCCTTTTCTTCATGAAATGCTGTTCTGTACTATGTAAGTATAAAAGCCAATACAATAATGAATAAGCAGGAATGTTTAAATGTTTCCTTTTCTTTGTATGACTGGCCAAAAGCCTGGTTAAACTAATGAAAGATAGATGTCTACTGCTGTCGCTATTACCACATCCCCTTCAAAAATACAACTAATTTCCTTGGGCCAGAGGTAGAGATAAGTGCAATTGCTCTGGTAATTATTTCTAACACTCAGATTCATCCAAATACTTTCTACAGTTGTCACATACTTACACTGAATCTCTTACCTGTGCTGCAGCTAGTACGTCTTTACAAGCTTTTCCATAAAGCCTCCCCAGCCCAGGAATGACTGGCATTTTTAAATCACTATAAAACTACTATTCCACCTAGGCAGCTGCACAAAGCTTTTGTTTATTGTCTTGAATTCCTTTTCTTTTTTTAAGAATTCACAAATTTAGGAGGCATATTGTGCTTTAATCCATTACTATCTTCTGATACTCATGCTGAACTTGTTTAGTCTACCTGCAAAAAGTAGGAGGCAGTATTTAATTACCATGACAACACTTTGAGGCTCTAAATGGAACTACTGAAATGAAAGGGCTATTTAAAAAAATGGAATTTGGTCTTTTTAACACACCTACTAAATCACATTTATGGCACAGACATCATGCTGCTGTTACCCAAGCAAACAAAAAAGACAAAACTTTGGACAAATGACAATTTTATAAATGGCAAAACTGAGGAACAGAAAGACTGAAGTGACATGTCCAAAGTTGCACAAGACTGTAGATTACTTGTTATCTATTCCTGTGTCAATCATAAAGGAAACATGCCTCCTAGAGTCTTCCCACAAAACAGTTCATGGATGGTCACATATTTGAATACAACAGAAATATCTGGATATGAGGTAAAACAATGAGAAATAATGGTAATGTAATAAAAGTGGTAAAAAGGTATTTTCACTAGGTGTTAGAAAATATGAAAATGGTGGGAAGTGATGTTACTTGTCATTAAACTGAGAGCAGTAAAAAAAAAAAAGTGTGATTCAGAATTCACCCACATGCCAGTTTTTGCTCTACTTTGGAAACCTAACAAAACTCCTTCTCTAGTCACAAGGCCTCTTTTGCCTCATTCTGCCCATCAAAGGATCATTTTAACCTTAAGTCATTGCAGGGTTATTGTAATAATGGATAGTCATTGCAGGGTTATTGTAATAATGGATATTCTACTATACTGATGTAATTAAACCTGCTACAGAGTTAAGATTCGGGAAAAAAAAAAATAGCTTTAGAGTAACACGTTCAAATACAACTCCTGGACCAGTAAATTACCTTAAGAGTGACTGTCAGTTTCCAAAGTTTCATACTGTGAGAAGCTGTCCCTTTGTTGCCTTTAAGAGCTACAAGATGCAGCCCTGTAGGGACTTCACTGGTTCAGAAGCTCCTGTGTACCTGTTGCTACACGCAAGGCCTAGGAACACAGGCCAGCCTACAGTTCTGAGATCAAACTTGTATCAGTTACCTACATAGCAAGCATCATCTTGATGTAGCACATGAAACCAGTTTCCTGCAGTTTCTGAGGCATACACCTAACAAGAATGACAGCTGCATTTGTACCTCTGGGAACAGCTAGATGCTTGCCAAAGGCAGCTTCAAAGACATGGCCATCAACTGTGAATCCAGGGGACAGATTACCACATCTTTTGCAATCATCCAAGATTACCATTTCAGATGACTGGGTAAACTGCACATTGACAACAGTTTGTCTCTGGAATGAGATAAACCCCACTGAAGACTGAAGTGTATGACACAAGCCTACACTGCTGGGCTGTGGCTCTCTCAAGCACTTCCTGCCAGCACGCCAAGTCACCTGCAGCCTGCTCTCGTGCCAGCAAGTGCCCGTACTACAGCAGGGCCACAAATTCATCCCTCTTCTGCTCTTCGGAGAGCATCACCCGCTGGGAAACCACCCTGACCAGAGCTTCAGGGAGTCGGACTAGATGATCTGGGGGCTGGACTAGATGATTTCTAAAGGTCCCTTCCAACGCCTACCATTCCTTGATTCTATGATTCCCTAAGGGTGCCCCTAGCCCCGGGCACAACCAGCGAACTGAGAGGAAAATAAGGGAGGAAGGCGTGTCAACGCGCGGTTCGGGCAGGCGGCCGCGGGGGCTCCAGGGCGGGGTGGGCCGGGGCAGGGCGCGTCGCCAGACACCTGCCGTCGCCATGGCGACTGGGACGAAGCGATTGCGCCGCAGGAAGAGACCTGCGGTACGCGGGGCGGGGCGTTGACGGGGCGGGCGCGAGGGCGGCGCCGCCGGGCCGGGCAGGTACCCCCCGTGCTGCAGTGCCCCCTGGCCCCGCCCGCCTCAAGCCCCGCCCCTTCCCCTCAGTCGCGGCCGCCGCCGCCGCGGGTGGACGATGAGGAGGCGCCGCGGTGGGGCTGGTGCCGCAGCCTTGCTCGCCTGATCGGGCCTGGCGCTTACCCGGCAGTCCTCCGCGCCGCCGCGCACCTTGCCGCCGCCCCGGGGCGGGCCGTCGCGGCGAGTGTGGATGCCTAGCGCCTGCCCGCCGCCGCCTGGCGACTAAGCAGGCGCCGCCGGGGCAGAGACCCGCGGACGCCATGGGCTGCTGCAGCTCCGCCGCTCAGGTGAGCGGCCCGCGCCCACCACCGAGCCCTACTGCTCCTTTTCTCCTCCCCCACGTTGGCCCTGCCGGGCCCCCTCCCCTGCCCCCGGTTGGCCCTGCCGGGCCCCTTCCCCTGTCCCCGGTTGGCCCTGCCGGGCCCCTTCCCCTGCCCCCCGTTGGCCCTGCCGGGCCCCCTTCCCTGCCCCCCGTTGGCCCTGCCGGGCCCCCTTCCCTGCCCCCCGTTGGCCCTGCCGGGCCCCCTTCCCTGCCCCCCGTTGGCCCTGCCGGGCCCCCTTCCCTGCCCCCCGTTGGCCCTGCCGGGCCCCCTCCTCTGCCTCCCGCTGGCCTAGCTGCCCTCCCCGGTGCCGAGCAGCCCTGTTACTTGCACTTGCAGGCCTGCTGCACTTCTTCCCCCACCTACCTCTCATACTGTCCCATGCCTTTGCACCCTCTTGTGCCTTCGTAGGTATGTTCTCTGGTGGCCCGTCGTACCTATAGTTCCGCACTGCCATGGCTGTGAGTCCCCTTGCTACACCTGTAGCACCTCTCTTCCCATGGCTGCACACTTGCTTGCATTTCCTCTAATGATACTCTTCCATGGCTCTGAACCCTTTGCTGTCCTTCCTGCTCCCCCCCATGCACTGTGACAACAGTTCTGCTCTCCCATGGCTGTGAATCCGTTTCTCTCCCCTCCCATATAGTCCTGCTTTCTTGTGGCTCTGAACCCCTTTGTACAATCCTTCTGCCCCAGCTTTGATGCACATAACCGTGAGTCATTTTGCTTCCCCCTTACAGTTGTGCACTCCTGCTCTGTGGCTCTGCACCCTCTTGTTCACCCCCATAGCCTTGCTCCCACCTTGCTACTCGCTTGCACCGTCTGCGTTGCTCCGTGCAGTTCTATGTGCCACTTCCCCTGTGGATCAGCATCAACTTGCCTCATCGTCCTCCAGTCCTGTTGTGGCTTTGCAGTCTTTGGCATACACTGCTCCAGGCCTCTGCCAGGTCTGCAGCTGCATACCTCAGGCTCTGCCTTGCACCCCTGTCCTATGGCTCCATGCTCCCTCCTGCCCTCTGCCATACCTCGATGCACTCCCTCCCCTTCTCTGCAGGTTTTCCTTTGGGGTCTCTAATACTTCACCCCAGAGAGAGGAGGTATCTCTTATGAGAAAATTTGCCATGTCCAGGGGCTCCTCTAGGTCCACTTCCTCTGGAAAGGTCCTAATCCCAGCCCCCTTTCCCCACTCGTCAACCAAAGGTTCAGGTGTCTGCCTGCATCCTTCTCATAGATTGTGACTGGCCTGCCCATCTCCTATTTCCGAGCTCAGTTTTTCTTTCTTCCTCTTCCCACCTTGCTCTGCTTTGCCCTTACTGACTCTTTTTTTTTTCCCCCAGAGTGGTGCTGTCAAGCTAGGCACAATCAGGAGCTCCACCCAGTGCTCCAGTTTGCAGCTCTGCTTCCCATTTTAACTTTGTCTTTGAACAACACAACCAGTGCTATACTATTTTTTTCACTTGGCTTCTTTCCAAAGGCTGTAGGACCAGTGATTGTGACTAATGCTATGGCTGTGCTTTGCTTGCTTGTAAATGTTAGTTTCCTTTGGCTGTGTCACTTGCGGTGGCTGAATCCAGCTTCCAGCAGACTGCTTATGTGGGAAAGTCTGTCTCCACTGTCCCAGATGACTCATCATAGAGATGAGTTTTTGTAGCTCATCCGTTGAGGCAGACTTCTTTTTTTTCTTTTTTTGTATTAAGGGCTCTGTCCTCCCAGTGCGAAACACTGCAGAGAGCTGTCCAGTTTCAATAGGGAACATCCTTTCCATACAGCAAATATGCTGCAAAGAGGAAGGCTATCAGCTTTATGATGTGTGAAGAAGTGGTGTGAATTTTAGAGAAAGGGATATATGCCAAATATTAGAGGAGGATTTTGAACCTGTTTGGTCACTGCAGTAGACTGCAAGGGGAGGTTGTAAAGTCTGTATTGTTTGAGGTTTGTTTAAAAAAAAAAGGTAGATAAAAATATATGAGGAGTGATGTAGGGAAAGCTGATACAGACTTGAAGGACTGAGGCTGAAGTTGATGTTTTGAAGCCTTTTTCGGCCTTATTTTCTATGATTCCTAGCCAAATTGCTTAAGTGTTTAGTAGGCCCTTCCTAGCTCTTTCTGAATTTGAATTGCTGTTCACTGGTTGTGTTCTTTTTTTAAATGAAGTGTAGTCTTATTTGTGGATAACATCAGACCAAAAGCAGAAGAAATAGAGGATCAGATGGTTTAAATTACCTGTTCATAAGTTTCAGCTGGTTGTAGTTTTCAGTGAAATCTGTGTTCCACTCTCAAGGTGCCTGATGTTAAATAGTATGCTACTGAACCTTTCATTTGCTTTCCTTATGTGTGGCAAGATATGGTACAGTAATTGAGCTTTGTGTCCTGTATATGTAACTGAAGTGTAAAGAATACTTACTTATTTAATTCCTTAGCCATGAGCAATTGCATGTCTCCTCAGGATATCCAAATCAAAGGCTAGTTGTTGAATATTTTATCAGCAAGAGTTTTGTCTGGTTATATCAGTTGCAGAAACCTTGCTACCAACCATACAGCATTACATTAGAGCCCAATGTCTGTCTTATCCTCCCTTTTATCATTAACAATAAATATGTTCGTTGTTTACTATCAACTTTATACTTTCTCCTCTGTTATTTCCTATTAAGCTTTCCTTGAGCAAGAGTCCATCAGATGCTGCTTCATGTTGCCTCACTTCTTGCTTCTCCCTGCATAGCTTCATCTTAGTCATTGACATTGGTTTCTCTTCTTATTATAGATGCCTCACCCTGATTCCTTATGGCTTTGTTTTTCAAGTTGATTTCTCATTAAGTTTGTTTTTCATCTTTCTAGTCCATTTGATCTTCGTCTGTTTCTGTATCTGAGAGATTACTTCTATTTGATTTTGCCAGCCATCTTATCTGATTACTGCATCTCCAAGTCTCTTTCTCATGACTGCCACCTCCTCATATCATTTATGATAATGCAGCTATCCATGACTGGTTGTTGAACCAGACAGGTTTCTTGACATCCTCTTCCTAACTCTTATTTCATACTCAATTATCCCTTTTTTTTTTTTTTTTTTTGCCTCCCCTGAGTGCATTTCCCAGTTCCTTTGCTTTGCAGGCTGTCTGGAGCTCTGCCTCAGGCTTTTTTTCCTTTATCTCTTCTCCTGTAGAATCTAAAGGTTTCCAGAGAAAAACTGATTAGAATTGGCTTGTTTGCCTTTGTTCTGCACTCTTGCCTGCTACTTAGTGATGGATTCTTGTGTTTGATCTCTGCTTTTCCTGCCTCTAACTACTTAGCTTGACCCTAAAGCCCCATTAATTCATTTTTATTTGTTTTCATTCCAGATTTCTCTTTTTTACCTCTTGTTGCCATCTCACTTTCTGATTTTTATTCTGAGTTACTATCCTCCATCCTTAAAGCTGACAGTCAACTTTAGTCTGCTTACCTTCTCTTCCAAACTTCTGAACAGAAAAATTTACAGTTCTTGTCATACGTTCTCTCTTATTTATACTGATTTCATTCCAATCCAGGTTCTATGCTTTGCTGAAACTACTTTCATTAAGATCTGACTGCCTTTGGCCAAGTTGCAAGGATTCCCCTTCTTTCTTACCATCTTTGATCTCTGCTGCTTTCGGTACTGTGTATGTGTAATCCTCTAGTACTTTACTTCTTATTCTCCCTGGACTTCTGATGTACTGTCCTCTTGTTATACTCCACCGCCTTCAACTCCAATTATTTCTTCTCTACTGCTGTCTGTACTTTTATTTCCAGTCTTTCCTGCCCCCTCTCCACTTTAATTTACATTCTCTTCTACCAAATTTTTCAACTTGAAATCGTTATGATGTTACTTTAAACTTAGTACCACCATACCAGATGTATTTATTCTTTCCTGTTTTCACTGTTGTTTTAACTGAGGCACTTCAAATTTAGAATATTTCTTTCCAGTGTTTGAGGGGTTATTTTGTTGCAGTTTTTTGTTAATCTTATTCTTTTTGTTTTGATCTTCTTCCATGCTTGCACAAAGCTCCCTCACTTCTCCTGGTGTAATATCCTCTGTGATCTTAACTTGGTCTTTGTTGTCACAACCAGAGTTCTTTTTTACCTGTTGTTCTTTTTTGGTGTTCCAACCAGTGTCATCTTCTTTGTTTCTTCAGCAGCTTGTACTGTGTAAGGTGAATTTAGCTGTATTATTTTGTGCTTACTGTCTCTTTACTCCCATCACCTTGAAGCTTGAGCTTACGGGAAAAAGCTTGTGCAATGTCCTGCAGTTTTAGTCCTAGAGTTGTCTGTGTACTCTTGGTTTGTTGTCATGACCTCCTAATGCTTCTTTGAACCGTAGGTGTTTGGCCAAAGTGTGTTGACCTACAAAAGATGAGAACTTTGTAAAGGACAAGATAAAGAACCCTTCATATCTGTGCATCTCCTGTCTTGAAATGCTGCTGTTTGTTAAAAATTGATGGGGTTTTGGCTCTCTATCCTCTCTTGCCATGCCTTTATCATAAGCTTCTCAAGACAAGGGTGCATCTGCTGTGCAATAAAGTTTAAAAAGTTTCTGCTAATTTTTGATACAGGTAGGGTTTTTTTGTTGTGCTGTTTTGGAAATGGTCTTCCTAAAGCTGGAATCTTTTGAGCAAGTGGTGCTGAAGCTCTGAGTGGATACAAAATAGCCAAATTTCTCTCAAAGCCTTTGTTAAAGAAGAAAAATGGAATCTGCAGTCAAGGGGCAATACTGTTTTAATTTCTATCCTTCATCATTGGTATTTTCTGCAATCTCACATCAGTAGTCCATTATAAAACTGATTTGCAGAAGGGAACTGTTAGACTTCATTGCTCCACAGTCACCATTACTGTTAGGCTAAACTGCAAGTCTGAAGTAATCTGTATGGGTTTTTTTGTGTGGGTTGGGGTTTTTATTTGTTCTTTTTGTTTGTTTTATTTTATATGCAAGCAAACTTTGCAATGTAACTCTACTGATGTCTCTAGTGATCTAGTTTATAGCACAGGTCCACAAAGTTTGCATTACTATATCTGAGGGGACAAGAATCTGTAGTTCATACAAGCTGTGGGAAGAAGGAGACTCTTAAATGGCTTTCTGTTGCAGTAGTTGTGCTATAAAATCTGTTCTTCCTTCCTGCTCTTCTACTGTTAAAGTGGCAGACTTGAAAGCAAGGCATTTGCTTTGGCAAAATGTTACAGGAAACAAGGGAATTTATTGAGATCTTAGTGTTTATATTGGGACTGGAAAATACTCTGTGTATTTTTTTCCTTACAGCTTTGCATATTAGCCCCTTAATCTAAGATGTCTGTGAGGGAAGCTTGAAATCAGGCTGGAAATTGGAGAGATGACTGGAATAAACAAAGTAGATGTTATTCTTGATGGATTTAATGGTGGCTTTGGTTTTTTACAATACTGAAAGAACTTCCAGTATAAGAGAACATGAGGACAGATCATCTAGTATCTCCCTTAAGCATCTGCTGTTAAAGTAACACAGAATAAATCTGGAATTCATAACTTAAGAAAATTATAGTTCTGATGAAATGTCTCTTCTGAGCTCATATGGACAATATAGATCATTAACTGTACTTCAGCCATATCTTCAGTTGTCAGAGGTTCTTCTGGTCAAGTGAATATAGGGGTCATCGAAATGTGCCAGCTTCATTATGAGCATGGGTACAATCAGGGAAGAAGACCATCTGAATAGTAGAGTTGATGAGCAGAGACAGAATGAAATGTGAATTGTACTTCCAGGAACTAAGAACCTTGATATTTCTCTTTCAACACATTGACAGTAGATGAAACTTCCATTCTTGCCACTGGCAAGCAGATGTAGGAAGCATACAAGCAGAATCCAAGAACAGTGATAGTCAGGCATCTCTTGAAGTTCTTCAGTACTTTTTCTAGTATTTATGGCCTGTGAGCTCTGTTCATTTCCTGAAAACCATGAGGTGTGTCCTTTTAGCAAAGCTATCTCAAGCAACTGCATAATCTACGAAATAACTCCTTTTAATCTTAATGTAGAAAGAAATATTTCAACTATGTAAATACTCCTCCAAATTCACAGAGTTTTTCCTGCAAAGGACTAGCTCCTTCTGAAGCTGAGACTAACCTTAAATTATGTCTCATCTTAAATGTTTGCTTTTAAGTGGCACATTAAATTAATTCTGTCACTTTGGTAACTAAAAAATCGATTTCTATTTTTTCAAAGCACTTCAAGAAGTGATAGTTTGGAATAAGAACAAACATGGGACATTGCATCCATCCAAGACTTTTTTTTTTTTCATAAAATGAGAATGGTTTTGGAAAACATAGATTACAATAAAATCAGCTTTGGATTTAGCAATCACTACTAACAGTGCAAGATAATCTAACTGACATCTACAATGCTGTCAGACTTTTAGGTTACTGAATATGCCCTCACAATTACTATTGTCCACGTGACTGGTCTTATTTTTCATTATAAAGAAATTACAATGTTTATTACATAGGGAAGTTGTAAACTGTCTGTATGGTTTTTACTCTAAAGGTGAGCTTTTCAGTAATGAACTGTGCATGCCTTTCTCCTTTGAGCTGACTATAATTTTACATTCTTTGAACTTGCCACAATGGTTTCTTTTGTAAAAATCAACACCTGAAACCAACTTGACATAAAGTGTCTTTGTTACTTTAGATTTGAATCTTTCTCACCTGAAGGAATTGTTGGAAAATTGTGTAAATCTTAGGCTTTGCTTCTAAAAAAATGGTTATGCAGTGCTGCCAGTTGA
Source organism: Colius striatus (assembly GCF_028858725.1). Lineage (NCBI taxonomy): Eukaryota > Metazoa > Chordata > Aves > Coliiformes > Coliidae > Colius > Colius striatus. The sequence continues at coordinate 35,688,577 of NC_084790.1, forward strand.
CTTCTACCTGCTGACTGAATTGATTGATGATTTTTTTCCTCTGTTTGATGAAGCTATACTTAGAGCTTTTTTGTGTCTAACTTTTAGAGAACAAGTTTGTGTTGGTGAATATATAATAGAGTTCTTTTAGGTCTTCCTGCCACTTTAAAGTTTCACAGATTTGTGAAGTAAATAAATGCCATTGCATTGATTGGCTTCCTAGGCCCCCTCTCTTCTGTTGTGTTTCTTTTTTTTAATCTCCTAGGTAAGCAAGGTTCTGATGTAGAATACAAGCATACATCTGTAGGACAACAGCCTTAAGAACATCAGTATACATGCTTGAGATGACAGAAGAGTCAACTTCATTTTGAAGTTCAGCTTTACAGTCCTATGATTATTTTTTTTCTGCTTTAATATGACTTCTGCATCTAACATACAATGTACTGCAAGAACAGGAGATAATTGCAGTATATGGGAAAGTTGAGATTCCATACTACATTTTTTTTACATGCTGGTTTCTAGCTGTTGCTATTTTAAAAAATGATATTGCTAGAATATGGTGGAGAGTCACTCTGAGAACAAGAACTTGTGCCTTATACCCTCTCTTAATACACATAATGTAGTTAAGCAGCTGTTTACAGTAGAAATGAACTCAGGCCTGTTTTTGGTTTGTTTTAAATTGAAACCTCTTTTGCTGCTCTCCAGATAGATTACTTGAGGAAGAGGCCTCTACATGTTGTATATAGAACTATGGCAACAAAACAGGAAACTCATTAAAGTATTTTGTTCAAGGTCATGCTAATCATATCCCAAAAATGCTTTGTCAGATTACCCATTTTGCTATGAAAACCCACAAAACAATTGCCAATTTGTAAGGAAGTACGTGTATGTAGTATTATCTAATTATAAAATGTCACATTATTTCCCTTTCGATTCTCCTTCCAGCCTTTCTTGTTAAAGGAAATGGCGGGTGGGAAAATGCTCTGACGAGCTTTTACTCTGCTGGTTATATCCTATAAATGTAACTGAATGTGGCTATTGACTTCTCAAGTTCCAACACAGCTGTGTCTTTTAGCTTTTCGGACTTAGTAACATAGAAAAATGCACATGGCCAGTGTGTGCAACAGTCAGTTCATATTGTTCAGTGTAGTGGCACATGGACTATGTTTGTTGTCAATGTGCAAATATGAGCCTCTGACCTTGCAGAGCCCTCCACTAAGCAGGCCTTTGCTGTTGAAAGATAGGAAGTTCTTCTATAAGGATTGTAAACATGATAAAAAAAACTATGATTTTCAATGGACAAACCCATTTGAGTGTAGGGTGAGTTTTGAAAGAGTACTTAGCAAGCTGCTATGTAAAAGTGGCAATGTTATTTTTTTCACAGCAGTACTATGCAAGCCATAAGCTCTTGAAGAACTGTGGTGTTTTTAGTCTTGAATTCTGGCTTTGGAAACTTTAAAAGGATGAAAAAATTCTTTTAGAGAAAATTACTCATTACACATGTAGAAAGGGCAAAGAACACAGGCAGTATTTTCTATGGAATGTTCTTCATGTGCTGTGGAGACCAATTGAGGAGTTCTGCTCTGGTGGGGTTTTTTTTGTCTTCCACTAATGTCATGTGATTAAAGCTAACTCATTTGGAAGCAAAGTAGATATTGTAGTTGGACAATGTTTTTCTAGTCCAAACTTTGGAAATATTTTGTAAATTGAGACTTTCAGTCTTGTAGATAATAAAGTCTGAAAGTCACTTAAACAGAGTGATGTACAAGAGAAAATTCAATGTGATAAATAACTTATTAGGTGAACTGCTGGGTTTGGACTGTGTTGTTTGGGATTTTCTTGTATGTGGGGTTTTTTCTCTTGGTTTGGGGTTTTTTTATGACTACTTTTTGATAATAATTAAGAACAATGGAAGTACCAAGTGTGCATTGAAATGGACATATTAATAACCAGAAAAATATTATTTTGATATTTGTAAAGTATCCTTATTTGCTGCTGCCTTCCAGTAAGTACTTAATAATGTGTAATGAAGAAAAGAAACAGTAACTAAATACTTTGAGGGTTAAAACCTGGGATTTTTCTGCCAATGGTCTTATTTCTAAAGTTGGAGACCTCAGCAGGTGTGCTGATCATGTCAACTGTGTTATGTTTAAAGATAAATATTTAAGTTTTAGACTGAGGAGAAAGTATATAATAAAGGAATTTTAAAAGCAATGTTTTATGTGCTTCAGAGTTGACTGAAAATGAGTGGAAAATGATATACAACACAGCATACGTTAAATTCATAAGTGAAGTCTCCACATACAAGTTTTCAGGGTAAATGTCTTTGTATTACACCATCAGTAATGGTTTAAGTGCTGTCTTAATTCATAAATACTGTGGAGTTTGAGAATGTTAGTGAAATAGCAGTTGTGAACATATTGATGGTAAACTTAGTCTCTGAAACAAAGCAAAGTATAAATTTGTTACACTTTATTGGATAACTTGAAAAGCAGTATTACACAAGCAAAAAACTTTTTCTAGCAGGAAGCCTGTTTTGTACTTGTAAAGAGCAGATGTATATTTTCAGTGGACAAAGCATTGGAGAACAAGATGTGATACGGGTTTAATTAGGCAAGTAAGGACATGGGTGCCACTGGCATGTGGCTTAGTAAAATCCAAAAGTGTGGCTAACATCTGCTTTGTAGTAAATTGAAAAATAAAACATTTTTGAGATTAAATGACTGCCACTGTCACTGCAATGGTGTTACATAGCTTAGATTTTGTGAGTTGGCAGGGACTTCAAGTGTCTGCCTCCTAGCTGAATGCTATCATTAACAAACTGTGGAGTAGGACCAATACTGCTCTTCTGTAGAGATAAATCCAGAACAAGTCAATACAAAAGATTGTTTTTGGTGTGTTTATGGAAATATTTTTATTGATACAGCATAGTTCATCCTTCTAGAGAACTCATATAGTTGAGTAAAGTAAAAGTATGAGTTTACTGGTATGTGTTCCTCCTTCAGTAATGGAGGCATACCAATAATTTACTGTAAAATAAATCAGTTTTATTGTGAGCCCAAGAGAATAATCTAAATTGGCAATAAACTGCAGTCAGCTACTGCTTTGTGCTTTATCTGAGCATCTGTAGGTCATGCAGAGGAAGTCTGTAGGTAATGGTGAGCATTGTAGCTAGGGCAACCTTTGCGCAGTGTTCTTATGCTTCACAGAATCACAGAATCTTAAGGGTTAGAAGGGACTTGGAAAGATCATCTAGTCCAACCTCCCTTCTAGATCAGGACCTCCTAGAGCCGGTCACACAGGAACTCGTCCAGGTGGGTTTTGGATGTCTCCAGAGAAAGAGACTCCACAACCCATCTGGGCAGCCCATTCCAGTGCTCTGTCACTCTCACAGTGAAGAAATTCTTCCTTGTATTTCTTTAAAACCTCTTGTGTTCCAGTTTAAACCCATTGCCCATTGTCCTATCATTGAGAACAGCCTGGCTTCATCCTCCTGACACCCACCCTTTATGTATTTTTAAGCATGAATAAGGTCACCCCTCAGTCTCCTCCAATGTAAAGAGCCCCAACTCCTTCAGCGTTTCATCATGAGGGAGTTGCTTCACTCGGTCATCTTTGTGGCCTTGTGCTGAACTCTTTCCAGCAGCTTCCTGTCCTTCTTGAACTGAGGGACCTGTTCACAGTGCAGTCAACTAGGGATTTTCTAGGAAAAATTGTAATAAAGTGGATGAAGTCGTGAACTGAAAATAGTTTGACCACTTCAAGACTTTACTTTGGATACTTTAACAGAATGCATTCACACAAAAAAAATTTATATAGAGAGCTAGTTTACTTGGATTGCTTATTTTCTTCTCAGATATGTACTTGTGTGGGGAAGTAAGTCTAGAGTTTTTTAGGATGAAGTTCAGGTATTTTGGGCTTTTTAAGGAACAGTGTCATTCAATTTTCAGAGTAGTGAAAGATCCTAGAATAATTACAGACTTTGCTCTCCCTAGAGGTAACAAACTCAGACCTTTATATCGGCATTTTCAAGGCGTTGTCTATGCTCTGTTTGCCTGTCTTTTCCCCCCGTCTCAGTAAGAATTCCTTTGTGCAGTGTATTTAGCAGGTTAAAAGTTGCATAATGCTTTTGTTTGAAAATATGAAACGGCTTGCTAAATCTTAATTTTGTATTCAAATATTTTACACACTTGTTCAGTCGTCATCTACTAAGTTGTCTGTGTATGTGGAGGAATGCATGATTCATGTTTATAGTGACACATACATAGTTTACACCTGTAATTGATATCACACGTTTTAACCGCTTCGTGGTCAAATTGCCGTTCACATGCAGTGTATACTAGTCATCTTATTTGCTGCATTTTAACATAACAAGAGGAGTGGCTTGTAACTTAATTTGATGTCAAAATGACTGCAGCTTCTTATGGAATAGGGGACTTACGCATTGCTTTTAGGATTCAGATTAATATTCTGATAACATCCTGAACTAGTAATGCTTGGAATCAGGAATCCTGTTACTCTTTAGACTGCAGAATTAAGATCTGTTCATATGTGGAAAAAGTTTCCTTAAGAAAACACAGTTGCTGCCAGTTCTGAGTAGTGAAGAAGGGTTTGTCATGTCTCAAAATGAAAATGCCATGTTCTCTGATGAACTGGAGAGTTACACTCACTTGCCTTAGAAGTGTTTTGGTAGACTAGTAGATTGTGATTCCTCTTTTTTCTGTGTGATATGCTTCACGGTAAAGGCCAGCATGTGCTTGTGAATGTTTTTGAGCTTGTAAAAATGTGTAAAATAAGTAAAGAATTAGCTCCTTAAATGGTAATTAGGAAATGCTGACAAACGTTTCAAGAACTATACCTTTTTTTTTGGTGATTCGGTGATATTTCAGTAGCAGATGAAGTTACAGTTTTAAATATAGCTTGTGAAACAACTTCTGAACTTGATGACTTGCTGGTAGCAACCTCTTAATCCAGTTTTTCTATTTCTCAAGGGCAACTCAAGAATGGACTATGCCTTATGTGTTTTTTTGTGGTGTGCACAGAACTGCAAATGGACACACCAATTCTGACGCACTGAACTTGCATTGTAGGTGAAAAATGACTGTATTACGTTCTCACCGGGCTATTGGAATCAACTCAATGTTGTTCATACAGTTGGTTCAATCTCTGGTGTTTTATAGAACCAGCATTGAATTTAGGAAAGATAGGGTCTGTAGGATCCAGCGTCAGTTTCCCACAAAAGGTCTCAGTCAGGATGAGCATCCTTTTTTGCCTCTAAGGACTGTTTGTTAATGCTCTATGTGTGCGGTGGCTGACTGTCTCCTGTGTAGATAGAAGACTACATAGTGATTTCTGAATTCCTTGATATACATGTACAAACTGCAGTCATTTGTGTATACTGTCGTGTATTGAGCAATATTTGCATATATTCTGAACCAAGATGTTGCATCAAGGTGATAAAACAACAAAGAATTGAAAAGGAGTTGTCGTGGTTCAGCCCAGCTAGCACAGCAGCACCACGACAGTCTCTCGCTCAGTGCCTCCATTCACCCCCCACCCTTGTTAGGATGGTGGAGGACCCAGTGAAATGGGAGTAAAAAGATAAGCAAGGTTGTTGTGGATTGAGACAAGGGCAGGGAGGGCTCACTGCCAATTACGGTTCTGGGCAAAACAGACTCCAGTACTCGACTTAGAGAGGAAAGTAGGAAAGTTTATTCTACAAGAAACAGAATGGAATAAAAGCAAAAAGGGAGTAGGATGATGAGAAAATTACAACCAGCACTTTAAGATCTCCCTCCCCCATCCCTCCTTTCTTCCCAGGCCAAGCTCACTGCTCCCAATATCTCTACCTCCTTCCCCATCAATGGCTCAGGGGGGCAGGGAATGGGGGATGTGATCAGTCTTTCACAGATGGGCTCTGCCGCCTCTGTCTTCTCAGATGAGGACGACTCCTGGCATTCTTCCCCTGCTCCAACATGGGGTTCCTCCCCCAGGATACAGTCCTTAACAAACTTCTCTGGTGTGGGTTGTTCCCAACAGCTGCGGCTTCTGCTGATACAGGTTCCCTCACACGGGACGCAGTCCTTGGTGAATATCTCTGGCATGGATTCTTTGCCACAGTTGCAGTTTTTGCAGTTACAGGGTCCCTCTCTCGGGACAAGACCTCTTCTGGGCATAAGTTTGATGAGCTGCTTTGTCGTGGGTTCCTCCCCACAGTTACAGCTGTGGATATTGGCTCCCTTCCTCGGGACACGGCCTGCTCCGGCCATAGTGATAAAGGGTCCCTCGTTCGGGACATAGCCTCTTTGGGCCATAGTTTTAAAGAAGAAAATCACTGTCCCTGTCTCCGCCCCTGATACGGGCTCATTATCAAAATGAGTCTCTACTGCTGATGTGGGGTCTTTAAAGAAATGAAAATAAATCTCAGCTTCACCAGTTCTCTCTGTAGAATGCAGGGGAGTCTCTGCTCCAGCACACCTCCTCCTCTCATCACTGACCTTGGAGTCCGCATGGTTGTTTCTCTCACTGTTCCTACTCCTTGCACCACCACCAGCCAGAAGAAAAAGAAGGGGCAGAAGAAGGAAAGAAGATGGAGGAAAAACCCTCCTCTTCTGGCTTCTTCTTAGAAAGTGATTGTGGAGGCATCTAATTGACTCAGCCCCAGCAGTGGGTCTGGCTCAGAGCTGGGGACAATTGCAAACAACTTCTTACAGGAGCCATCTTTACAGCCCCTTCCCCCTTACCAGAAAAGGCTATCATGTCAAACCATGATAGGTGAATCTTAGAATGGAATTTTATGACAAATTATCTTAAACTGCCACATCAGTATTAATATCTCCTGAGGATTTTTTAATGTACAATAAACAGTATAATTTTATTTTAAAAAAATCTAAAGTATTCAAAACCCAAAATTTCAGTATCTTCTTGTGATAATTGAATCTGATTAGAAATTTTTTCTACAGTTACTCTCTGCAGAGGAAAAAAACCTGGAATTAAGTAAAGCTAGTTGAAAAGTAGTGTTTTTCTAGTAATTTAAACTGTTGGTAACTTATCTGTCAAAATGTTTTTTAAATATATTACAGACATTAAATTCCTTTGGGATAGTATGTTTTTCCCTCAAAAAACCTTTTAAAAATCATTGGTCTGTGTTAGCTAACTTGACAGTGATAGCTAATTGAGCAGTGATAGTTGAATCAAGGATTCAACTGCATTCCTGTAAGTTTAATGAAAAATTGAAGTAAAACTCTTGACGCAGACAAAAATGCTGTAACAAAAGCCAAATTACTCTTGAATGTTACAAAACCTAAATGAGAAGGGAAAAAAATCAGGAATTGTTTGCACTACGTGAAGAACTGTGATCAGAACTTTACCTTTGTTAGATCAGAAGATCTGATTGTTCTGTGCAGAAATACCAAAGGAAATCACTCTTAACTAGTTTCATGACTGTTTTGGATTTTTTTAAGCTGGATTCTGTGCCTTTAACAAAATAAACCTATGTCTCACCGAAAGGACTAATCATAGACACCACTCTGAGGAAAAAACAGAAGTTGAGATTCATGGATACCAGTGGTTGTATTTGGTTAAAATTTTGCATGCATTGGTGAGGGGGTTTATTTGTGAATTATTCTGGTCTTTGAGGAAAGACCCAGTAGTGAATGTAAATAAATGGTGAAAGCAGTGCTTGAAGTTTGTGTACACTTGATCTGTCTCTGGCAGTACTATAACCCACAGGTTGAACCACAGAAGTTTTAGAAATCCTAAGTGGTCTGAAAGGTCATATTGTTAAAACATGCTATGAGTTATTAAGAGGGGTGTGATGGTTTAGCCCGGTGTCCACCAAATCATAAAATCACTCCCCCTCCCAAACAGAACAGGAGAGAGAGAAAAATATAACAAACAGCTTGTGAATTGAGATAAGGATGGAGAGTTCACTCAGCAATTAGTGTCACAGGCAAAATAGACTCAACTAGGGGAGAAAAAGATTTGATTTATTAAAGGAAAAATAAGAGCAGGGAAATGAGAAATAAAACCATCTTAAAAACACCTCCTCCCACCACTCCCTCTTCCAGGGACTCCCTTTCCTTCCCTCTCCAGCAGCACAGGGGATGGGGATAGCGGTCAGTTTATTCCAGATGGACTTTGCCACTGCTGCTTCTCAGGGAAGGCCTCCTCACACTTCCCACTGCTTACTACACTGTGGAGTCCCTCCCATGAGAGACAGTCCTTCACCAACTTCTCCAGTGTGGGTTCTTCCTATGGACTGAAGTTCCTCATGAACAGCTCCAGCATGGGGCCTCCCACAGGGGCAGCTCCTCACACCCAGCCCCACTGTGGGTCATCAACGGGGAGAACAGTCCTTCAGGTACTGACTGCTCCAGCCTGAGTCCCTCACAGGATAACAAGTCCTGACAACAAACCTGCTCTGACATGGGCTCCTCTCTCTCCCCATGGACTCCCAGGTCCTGCCAGGAACTTGCTCCAGGGTGGAGTCACAGCCTTCTTCAGGCATCCACCTGCTTGGGCATGGAGTCTTCCATGGGCTGCGAGTAGATCTCTGCTTCCCAGTGGTCATCCGTGGACTGAAGGAGGACAATCTGCTTCACCATGGTCCTCACCACATATCACAGGGGAGTCTTTCTTCCATGACCTAAGCACCCTCTTCCCCTTCCTTATCCACTGACCTTGATGTCTTTGGATATGTTTTCACATTCTCATTCCCTGTTGCTGCTGCAGTTTAGCAACTGTGCAATAACTTCTTCTCAAATATGTTATTCATAGAGGTGTTACCTCCATCACTAATTGGCTAGGCCTGGGTCAGGTGCAGGGTACCCCTGTAGCCCCCCCCCCCCCCCCCCGAAAGAAAAAAACCTGGCCCAAGCGAAACCATTCCAGGGGGCAATGGCCCAAATATTGAATTGCCTGAGTATATTAGTAGCTTTTGGCAGGACCTGTGAACCAGTGGACAGACCCTGCACCAGGTCAGGTTTGCTGACAGGACTTGTGCTCCTATGGGGGACTCACACTGGAGCAGTTCAGGAAAAACTGTAGCCAGGCTACTGATCAACGGTGCTGAGTCTAGTTTGGAGGCTTGTGGCTAGTGAGGTTCCAAAGGGGTCAGTTCTGAGTCAGTCTGGTTCAATATATTCAGCAAGGACCAGGATGAAGGGACAAAGTGTATCCTCAAAACTGAGAGGGATGGCTGATAGACTGCTGCGATTCAGTGAGATCTAGACGGGCTTAAGAGTAGGGCAGAGATGAACCTTATGAGGTACAATAAGTGCAAGTTGAGAGTCCTGGACCTGGGGGGTGTCATGGTTTAGCAAGGTGCAGCTTTTGCTTTGTAACAGGGAGAGTGGGTTGCAGTGAAGACCCGGTAAAATGTTCTTGGACTTACCCCAGCTCCTGGGTTCAGACCCACTTGTGGCCCGGCTGGGCCAATCTGGCACCTTTGTGATCGCTATTTAAAGACTATTTAAGGTTCTCAGTCTGTATAAAGGAAAGGCTGAAATCAGTGGAAGTGCTGATTTAGGCTTGCAGGCAAAGCAATTTTTTTTGGCATTTCAGTTACAACAGACTGTAGAACAAACAACGTTTGTCAGACCTTATGTTGACCCTATTAGCAATTTGTGTTGGCCAAGCATGAATATCATTTTGTGAGTAAACATCTAAGGTTTTAGAGTGAACAGTCACTAGAGACACATAGACACCAAAGATGAGAAGGAAGGGCTGCAAAGTTACAGGGATAAGATTCGATGGGAATCAGAATACAAGGAAGCAACTAAGAAAAAAACAGCTGATAGATAATAACAGCTAGCTTGGGTTGTAGCAAGGTCTGGAGAGAGGAAAGATTGGACAGAATACTGGAGAAGGGCATTGTTCTGAAGAGCTATGATTTCATACCATGTTAGTGTGCAAGATGGTTAAATTGAATGATGGTAAGTATCTAGTGTCTTTTGAGTTGCCTCCAAGGATACTTTTTGTTTAAAATACCTTCTTTAAAAAAAATGTTTTGGAGCAGAGTAAAGACTGTGGACACAGACCGAATTCCTCTGTGTATCTTCTAACTGTGTGCTACACCATGGCATATCAAGCTTATTTTTACATAAATTGCAGGCCACTTAGTAAATAAAAAGGATTACGTATGGTAACTGTGACTAGAGACAACCTAAATCTTTGCCCAAGCTATTCCATAGGATGTCCAATGGCTTTTAAAAATCCTATTAAAAGATTTTGTTTACCAAAGGTACAGAGAAGATAAAACCCAACAAACCACATGGTGCAGTGCATCTTACTGTTCCCTCTTTTGTCAAGGGCAGCTTACTCTTAAGGTGCAGCTATAGTTGAGATTTATCTCTGCTGTTTGGAAATAAAAGTAACTCTCTAAAGAATCCAGAGTTCGTGCTGTGGATTTAGGAATAGGAAGCATGAAGCTTTACATATTTTATGCAAATATGACTATGCTAACTATAACAATGTAAATGTCACAATCTTGTTGTAAATGTTAAGTATGAATAGCATGTTAAAATGTGAACCACAAGGAGCAGAAGACAGTTCTGTTGAACAAATGTAGTAAGGTGCATAACGTGACCTTTTAGCACCCCTCCCTATTCAGGCAAAATAAAAAAGTTTGTCTATCCAGAAGGCAGAGTGAATTTGCAGTTTGTATTAGAGATACAAATGTAACATCTGCAAGTGCAACTTCTTTAATATAAGATTGCAAAAGTGGCATTAAATTCTCTAATGCAAAGCCAGACAACTTAGAAAACTATGCTTTTTGAAGTATGGTGCTTCCAGGATTTATCCTGTACCCAGTTTGTAGTTTTCTAGTGGTAGAGTTTGAAAAGGTTGCTTTGCGCTTGTGAATTAGCAAAAAACCAAAGTCATGAATACCAAAAACCCACCTTATTAATGTCACAAAGTTACATGCTTATAGCTGCTTTTTGATAAAAATCTACAGAAACACATACTCGAGATAAAAGCTGTTGACATTTCATCCAACCATTATTTTTTAATTCAGATGTTTCCTGACTTGTCAACAAAATCTTGAAGATGCTTCCAAGTCATGAGAGGAAAAAACAAATTCAAAATTTGAACTGGTTATCCCATTTGCTCTATCTCTGAAGACTACTAGGCTGAATTCTCACTGTATCAACTTCCTTTCTTCCTCAAGTATGAAAACAATGTGTGCAATTTTAGGGGTCTTAGTAGACATATACAAACATTTTATTTTTGGGAACTAACCGAAAAAGCTTGTCTATGTAACTGTGTATTTGAAAGAGTAGCTACAATCAATATTTTTGTTGTAATAATAAAGAACATATACAGTGGTTAGTTTTGTCCTACGGCCAATGTTCATTCTTTTCTTAAAAACATTCTGTAACAGATTTTAATTATTTTAGCAGTGTATATACACTTGAGAAATTTTACCTCATGAGCTGCAAACTATTTGAATTCTGTACAGCTGTCTCTTTATACTTTGCAATGAAGCGTCTGACATTTGAGTGTTTCAGCCTTTAGGTACGTGACTTTCCTTTCTGGTACTTGGGCAATACTGACATGGGATTGCTGAGTTATTAAGCTCAGCAGGTTGTTGGTGGGTAGAAGGCTGTTCCTTTAACAGCAATTTATTGCCAGCTTTCTACTTGCACTATACTTGTTAAACCTGCCAATAGTGTTTTAAAACTTTGGAGCTTTTGAGAAGTTTTAACCTTTTATCTTTCTTGGAAAGCAGATTACTGAAAGGTAGCTGGGGAAGACTGCAATAACAGATATTGATTCCATATCATTATCTTATCTTTTCTGTTGATTAAAAAAGAAGTGAAAATAACCTCTTTTATGCATAAATAATTCTTCATCAATATAGCTTCCAATGGAGGCACATCTTTTCAAATGTCTTTCACAAACGTTACTCTTAATTTTTTTTTTTTTTTGTCCAAGCTGCTTCAGCTATATCAGAGTTTAAAGATAAGTTCTGCTGTATGTTAATACCCTGAAAGGTCTTGCTAACCTCATCTTTCTCTTCTCACACAAGAGCTCCAAGCGAGAGTGGAAGCCTCTGGAGGACCACAGCTGCACAGATATACCATGGCTGCTCTTATTCATCCTCTTCTGTGTAGGAATGGTGAGTAAAACTCAAAAACCAAACTAAAACCAAGTGATGCACTACAGAGTTGCTCACCACCCCCTGACCAATGTCTGGGCAATGATCCACCCCCTCAAGGCAAGGTCCTCCCTGCTTTTATATTTGATGTTCTGTGGTATGGAATAGACCTTTGGCTAGTTTGTTGTCCTGTCCATATGACCTCGCAGCTTCTTATGCACACACTTACCTCCTCCCTGGCAGGGCAGAGAGAGAATCAGAAAAGGCCTTGACATGGTGTAAACACTGCTCAGCAATAATTAAAATATTCTTGTTTTACCACCATTGTTCTCAGCATAAATCCAAAATACAGCCCTGTACCATCTACTAGGAAGAAAATTAATGCTATCCCAGATGAAATGAGGACACTTAGTCACTAGGTAATGTCAAGATACACTGGCATGGAAAGCATCAGCTGTAGAACAGAAAAGGCTGGTATGTACATATCAAAGGCCTTTGGTAGGGATTAATAATTTATTGTTTCTGCAAGTGATTGCTCCAGCTCCTCTTACCCTGAAATTCCAGTATCATTTTTAAGTGATTTTCATTGTGGAAAGGTATCTATCACTTGACTCATTCATGTGGATGTCCCAAAAATTATAGTTTTGATTCTGGTAAACAAGTCTGTGACTTGTAGTAAACTTTTTGCTGAGGTAAAAAAGATTTTGCATACCGAACTTTTGACTGGTTTTGGATACTTTATAGAAAGTCTTGGATACTTCATAGAATCATCTACTGTTAACAGTGATTATCATTACTAATGGTGAGATCTTTCTTTTCTAGTTCTCAGCTTTGTCCTGTGTGATGGAACCATCACATTTCTCAAGACAGCCTCACAAACCCTTTTTTAAATATTAAAAAGCCTCAAACCTCCAAAAGCTGCAGATTAGCAAAAACTAGAAATACATTTCATTATGTCTTGTTTTCTTTCATGGACCTACATATGTCTTTCTTTCTAAAAGGAGAATGTCTGTCACTGTCTTGTACTGCTGTGTTATAAGTAGTAGCCCCTAGGAGTTCAGGACTTTTGTGCTTTCAGCTTTCTTTCTTCTGTTCCCTGGTGTGGTCATGGAATTGTTCCACTGATAGAATTGTTCCACTGAAAAATTTCTTTTTCTTTCCCCAAAGTGTTTGTCATTGGCTGTGCTTCAAATGTGAATGATAATGTTTTAAATCGTAAAAAATTTATTCTGACTTAATGTGAGTATGTTAAAAGTGTAAAAAGCACAATACTTTCTGAAAGAAACGGCTCTTCTTTGTGGTTGCTTTTTTCCACTCCTTTGTTTTCCCGGTCACTCGGTATATACCTGCCTGTTCCCCCAGTGATAAATTAGGTTTCTGTGGGTGAGTGTCCCAGATTTTTCTGTCTAAACAATATCATATACAAAGCAATTATCCTATTGGGTCAAATACCCTGTTAGTCACACTTCTAGGAGACTTGAGGTGAAGGATTAGGTGCTGTGGTGGGTCAGGAGGGCATCTGCACACTTATAAATTAGCTTAGATGGGGGAGGAATTGCATGATTTCTCTTACTATGTTTGTAGGGAAAAAAATTCTGAACCAGACAATAACATGAGTATTATTGTATGTAAAATGCATGCTGGTATGTCCTTTACAAGACAGCAGGGGATCTGAGAATTTGAAAGTAAGTGCTGGAAAACAGCTTTAATTACTACTTGTGGTAGCCTTTTGCTCTCTTTGCCCTTGTTTTCACTTTGAGTATTAAGTCTATAAGTACATTAGCACATTGACAAGAGTAAGATAATGACCAACATGCTGTCTGGAATTTTTCTATGGTGATAGCCTGTTTGTCAGAGGTCACTGTCTTGTATCTTCAGACCTTTAAAACCACTCAAATTTAAAGTGTTCCATGCCAACTTCATTACCTGTTGTTGTCACCTCCTCAGATCTTAGCATTGTCATCTCTTGCTCCATACATTTGTCCAGCTGTTTACTCTGCTTTCCTTTCTCAAATCTTAGGTTGACTCATCTGTAAAAACACTTCATTGATGGTAGTGGAGTGAGCCGATGGTTCACTTCTCCATGTCAATAGTGTTACTAGAGAGCTAGTGATTCTTTTGGACTGGTTACCTGTTCACATAATCAGCGTCTTGGTCTTGGTTTGCTAGTGAAGTACCTCTGAAAGTTGACAGCAAGACTTAGGCATTTTCCACATTGCTTTGTCTTAGCTATTGTGTCTATTTTCTGCATTTCAACCCGGCATCTGAAACTATAGCATCCTTGGCCTGGTCACTTGCTTTAGAGGATTTCCTTAAAAGGAACTTACATTTCCTTAAAAGGAACGTCAGATAAGCCTCTTCATTCTAGATTATCTTTGAAGGCACATAACTTGAAGGTAAAAAAAAAAAAATCTTCAAGAAAACCTGAACTATCTGGGTTCCTCCAAGATGCATACTAACCCTTGACAACTCCAGCTTTTCTTGTAATTGTCCTCTACTGCGTGCCCTTGACCCCCACTTCTACTGCATGCATCACTTACTGACATGCATCACTTACAACTCTCAAGAAAACCACCTACAAGTTTCTTAACTATGCTTGGATAACATGCAATGTTAGATGTCGGAATCTTCTTTTGACTTCCATTTAGTCTTATAATTGCAGTACAATTCTTTGCAGATGGTCTTTGTCTTTCCTTTTTCAATCTGAAAGAATTGTTAAAGAACCTCTGCTTAGGAACAAACTGACTTTTCACAGCTACTAAACTGTGGGCTTTTTTTCTCCAGGGTTTCATCTGTGGCTTTTCAATAGCTACAGGAGCAGCTGCAAGACTGCTTTCAGGATATGACAGTTACGGAAACATTTGTGGACAGAAAAATGTCAAGGTGGAGGGAATAGTCAACAGTGGTCTGGACCTCACACATAAGAAGTGAGTATGTGATTGAATTGATTTGTACTATAAATGAGGCAGGACAAAACCCTTCCTCCTTTGCGTAGTTTTCGAGAAAATGGAAAAGGGATATACTAACTCATTCTTACTTGTTCATCTAAACTTTTCCCACCTAGAGAACAACAGTCTCTTGTAATAACCCACAACAGTTCTTGGAGTGTGTATGTTCATAGATGTGTGATACGAGTACACCTAAGACATTGAGGAATTCCCCTTTCTTAGTATCTGTTTCATGTAGGAGATTGTATCAGACCACTGAACAATCTTGTTAGAACTTTACATGTGACAAGAATTGGGAGTAGGCCTTTGATATATATGTAGAAGTGGTTTGGCTTGGATGTTGTATGCTCAGGTTCTGCCAGTGTATTTATGAAGAGATGCTATATATCTGACACAATAAAACAAGGCTTTTAAATTGAAGCTCTAAACAGAATATATGTGTCTTGTTAATGCACAGACCTGTTAAGAGGCACACAGCTCTTACTAAGCAGTGTCGTGTTAAAACATCTACTTAAAAATCTGAACCAGTACATGTATATTCCATTTACTGTGCCGAAAAACGTCATTCATTAGTAATACTAGAGCTGAATAATGAGAATTCTGGACTGATGTCTTGAAAACCTGTGAACATCTGTTGAGATCTGTCTGCCAGTCAGCACTTCAAGTGCACTTGTACAACTTGGGTGACTTTAGAAAGTAGATTTTAGTCCAACCTTAAAACAGTAGTACTAATTAACAAAAAAAAGGTATTTCTTTCACTGTTGACTACTTCAAAGAACTAAAAAGTCTTCAATCTCTGAATGTGATAACCTTTTATTTCACATTTTGCTTTCAGATTAACAAAAAATCTGTAATTTGCCTGAATTGTTTTAGAAGGATGTTTTCTTAAGATCTGCTTATTTCAAGTTACTATGCTAAAGATTTCTAAATATCTGATTGAAGATGTTATGTGGCTAGGTGATGGATGTTTTACCAGAAGAATTTGAGTTAAATAAAACAGCTTGAAACTTTTTACAGATTTCTTCAGTCTAAGGAATAATTTCTTAATCTAATAAAATCTTCCAGGAGGGTTGAAGGGTTTAAAATTTGTGCAGCATAATTTTCCTATTTCATTCTTGTGAGAGAAAATAAAAATTTTAAAATCAATAATTTGAAACTTACCTTTAGAAGGAAGTGGTGTCTGAGTTTGTGTGACAGCAGAAAAGCTCGGACGCCTTACTGAAACGTAACAATTAATAGTATAATAGTCTCCCACATGTGAGAGAAATCAGGCCATCTTGAGGAGAAGCATCGACCACTGCTAAGTGACTTCCTCTAGTAAAGGCAAGATTGAAAGACTGAAAATAAAAAGAAACTATTTTTAGCACAGTTAATAGACAAAGCTGTTATTTATCAGAGTCTTAATAAGGTTCAAAAGCATTTTTTTTTTATAATAAAAGTATCGTAGCTCTAGGCATGACTAAACAAATGAATCAAGACTTATGGAAAATCATCTTCTCTATTGATTGAGGGAGTGAAAACCTTCCACCAAGGCAGATTATTTTATTGATTGCAGTGAAGTAGAAGGTATCTAGCTTTAGAAGAGGCTAGTTCTTAAATAAGCAGGTTCCTTCCCACTCTCATACCTTATAGCATCTTTAGTTTCTTCAGAAAAATTTCCAAGAAAATTATCTGCCTTGTGTCTGTCTCTAGCAGATGGAATTCCTGCAGTGTCTGAGGTGCAGTTCATGAGAGTATTTTATGCTAATTTATAAGAGTACTTTTTGTACAGACTTTAAAAATAAACTCTTCTTCCTGCCTGTAAATTTCACTTTCAATAGGGAAAGAAAGGGCTCTACAAATGTGGTTATGGAAATGTGAAGTTATTCTCATTTCATTCTGCTTGCAGAATAATTCTGTCTTCATTGCCCAGTCCAAGGCACAAGAGCTAAATCATCTGTAAAAATAACATTTTTACAAATGTAAATGACAGCAACACATAGGCACTGCAATGAGGAAGTGAAATGTTTATGGTCTTTGGGAATATGGAAATCTGGGTGGTAAGGGTGAAGAGCAGAGTACTTACAGGGATAAGATTTGATCTGTGTGCATCAGTTATACTGAAATCATTGAGATGAAATGTTGAGTAGTCTCATCAACAAAGAGTGAATCAAACAGCTTCTTATTTTTACAAAGAAACCAAGTACAACTTTATTAGGCTGTGCTGTAGTCAGACACAGGATTACAGTCTAGCCCTGGCAATGAATTCTCATTAAATTTACCTACTTCAAATAAGCGTCCTAACTTTTCAATTTCTGGCAGTTGTAATGGGATTGAATTATGACCTTTTTGTTTGCAAATAAGGGATGACCATGACAAACAAATATAAGTCTCTGAAGTGCTAGTTCAGTCTTGACTTTTGATCAGCAATACTTTACTGTAAAGAGGCGCAACTAGAAAGGCTAGAGTCCTAGAATAATATTTAGCCAGGGAAGTTAAGGACAGCAATAAGGCATTTTTCAAATATATCAGCAGCAGAAGGATGACAAGGGGGGATGTGGGCCCGCTGCTGAACACAGAGGGTGCCCTGGTGACAGAGGTTGCGGACAAGGCCAAACTACTGAATGCCTTCGTTGCTTCAGTCTTTACGGCCAAGGCCGGCCCTCGGGAAGCCCAGTCCAGCAAGGAGAGTAGGATGGTCTGGTCAGCAGAAGACTTGCCCTGTGTGGAAAAGGAAGAGGTTAAAGGCTTGTTGGCCAAGCTTAAGGCTCATAAGTCAATGGGTCCTGATGGGATGCATCCTAGAGTGCTGAGGAAGCTGGCTGATGTGGTTGCTAAGCCTCTCTCCATCATTTTTGAACAATCATGGAGTAAAGGCAAGGTGCCTGAAGACTTGAGAAATCCAGTGTCACTCTAGTCTTCAAAAAGGGCAGGAAGGATGACCCAGGAAACTACAGGCCAGTCAGCCTCACCTCCACCCCTGGAAAGGTGATGGAACAACTCATTCTGAATGTTGTCACTAAACGTATGAAGGAAAAGATGGTTTTCAGGGAGAGTCAACATGGCTTCACCAAGGGGAAATCCTGTTTGGCAAACCTGATAGCCTTCTATGAGTGCATAACCAACTGGCTATAGGAGGACAGAGCAGCAGCTGTCATCTACCTGGACTTCAGCAAGGCTTTTGACAGTATCTCCCATAACATCCTCATCAGAAAACTCAGGCAGTGGGGCTTGGATGAGTGGACAGTGAGGTGGATCAAGAGCTGGCTGAATGACAGAGCCCAGAGGGTGGTGATCAATGGCACAGAGTCGAGTTGGAGGACTATGGCCAGTGGGGTTCCACAGGGATCAGTTCTGGGGCCAGTCTTGGTCAACATCTTCATCAACCACCTGGATGAGGAGACTGAGAGGACTCACAGCAAGAGAGCTGTTGACACCAAACTGGGAGGACTGGCTGATTCCCCAGAAGGCTGTGCTGCCATTCAGTGGGATCTCAACCCACTCGAGAGTTGGGCAGAGAGGAACCTCATGAGGTTTAACAAGGACAAGTGCAGAGTCCTGCATCTGGGAAGGAACAACCCCATGCACAAGAACAAGCTGGGGACTGACCTGCTGAAGAGCAGCTCTGCAGAGAGAGACCTGGGAGTCCTGATTGATAATAAGCTAAATATGAGCCAGCAATGTGCCCTCGTGACCAAGAAGGCCAATGGCATCCTGGGATGCATGAAGAAGAGTGTGGCCAGCAGGTCAAGGGAGGTTCTTCTCCCCCTCTCCTCTGCCCTGATGAGGCCTCATCTGGAGTCCTGTGTCCAGTTCTGGGCTTCTCAGCTGAAGAGGGATAGGGAAGTGCTGGAGAGAGTCCAGTGCAGGGCCACCAAGATGATCAAGGGACTAGAACATACGAGGAAAGACTGTGGGAACTGGTGCTGTTTAGTCTAGAAAAGAGGAGGGGAGATCTTATTAAAGTTTACAAATATCTAAATGTTGGGTGTCGGGAGGTTGTGATATCCCTTTTTTCTATAGTAGCTAGCAACAGGACAAGGAGTAATGGGATGAAGCCTCAGCACAAAAAGTTCCATTTAAATGTAAGAAAAAAACTATTTCACTGTGAGGGTGAGGGAGCAGTGGAACAGGCTGCCCAGAGGGTTTGTGGAGTATGCTTCCTTGGGGGTCTTCAGGACCCACACGGACATGTTCCTATTTGACTTTATCCAGGTGGATCTGCTTCTGCAGGGGGGTTGGACTAGATGATCTCTAAAGGTCCCTTTCAACCCCTACCATTCTATGATTCTATGATACTGCTGAGACAGAAGTGTGCTGGTGCTATTCACTCAAGTACAAGATGATGTGCACATGCTTTGTGCTGGTTTAGGCCCATCTAGGAACAAAGGACCAGTTATAAGTACCAAGGGCCTTTGGAACCCCCGAAGGACAGGGAGGGCTCACTTGCCACTGATGGTCCCAGGCAAAGTGGTCAAGACTACTCACCTTGGAGAAGAAAACAAAAATTAGTTTAATCTGCCATCGACCAAAACCATTACAAATAAAAATACCCAACCGAAAGCTATACACAGTAGGGAGAATGATCAGAAGTGCAACCTGTCCTTTAAGAGCCCCTTCTTCCCCACCTCACACCCCTTCCTGGGCTCAAGCACCTGATTGCTGTGTCTTTGCCACCTCCTCTCCTCAATGGCACGGGGACAGAGAATAGGAGGTGCAGTCAGTCCTTTCCCAATGGCTCCTGCCACTTAGCTCAGGGCAGGCAGGTTCTCTGCCAGCTCTCCTTTCTCCAACATAGGGTCCCTCACATGCTGGGCACCCCTGCACAGGCCACTCCGATGTGCGTTCATCCCACAGACTGCAGCTCTGCTCTGTTTCCTTTGGATCAGAGTCCATGACACTCACCCTTTCTGGCGTGAGATCTCCAACAC
This sequence comes from Colius striatus, assembly GCF_028858725.1. NCBI lineage: Eukaryota > Metazoa > Chordata > Aves > Coliiformes > Coliidae > Colius > Colius striatus. Next base: position 35,708,514 of record NC_084790.1, read on the forward strand.
TCACCCATTCTGGCACAGATTATTTTCAGAGCTGCTGGCAACCATTAGTCTTGCCACTGTGCTCCATGTGTCGCAGAGGGACAATTGCTTTCTCATGGGTTGCAGGGGAGTCTCTGGTCTGGCACTCCTCCTCCCTCCCACCTTCTCTGACTGCAGTCTGTGTGGTCACCTCCATCTTGTCCCACTCTTCCATCTGCTCCTACACACTACCAATTTCTGTTCTTAAATAGTGATGGCAGAGGTGACAGATGGGTCTGGCCAGGCTGGCAGTGGGAAATTTTGAGAACTGCTTACTGGGACAGCACTGCAGCCCCCTCCCCAAGTTACCAAGCAAAAAGCTTGTCTCTACACAAACCCATGACACCTGCTATAGTGAAGAGTTGGGGTGGCATTCCACTTTAATAAATGCCTTTGACTCAGGAAATGCTTGGGGTTTGGGTAGTAGAAAAAGCTAGTGAATGTTTGTAGGACACAGACAATTTGACTGAGTGAAACTATATATGCCCTACCCATAATTAGTTTAGAGTGGGTGTGATCACTTAATTTACTTCTCTATTATTGTGACGTTTATAGATCACAGTAAAGCGTTTTCTGTAAAGTACTCATTTGCTTATGAAGAGGTGCCTTGAGAGCTAACAGAAAATCAATGACACTGTCAAATGTAAGAGTGTAGAGAATATTTGAAGGTAAGTTAGGCTTGTTCATAGCATTTGCCACAGTGCTTCTAGAATCAAGGTGTAGTATACAAAATGATGATACTTTGCCTTCCTGATTTTGCAAGGGAAGAGGAGACTACTGTATTTCTTACAGTCATGAATAGGTAACAGGACACGTGTCCCATCCAGCTTGACCCTGAACATTTTCAAGAATGAGGCATCCACAACTTCTTTGGGCAGCTTTGTCCAATGCCTCACCACTCCAATAGTAAAGAATTTCTTCCTTACAGCTGATCTAAATACTCTTTTAGTTTAAAACTGTTACTCCTTGGCTATTATTACAAGCCTTTGTAAAAAGCCTCTCTACATCTTTCTTTTAAGTCTCTTTTAAGTATGGAGAAGCCACAGTGTAATGGTTTAGCCCAGTGTCCACCAAGTCATAAAATCACTCCCCCTCCCAAACAGAACAGGAGAGAGAGAAAAATATAACAAACAGCTTGTGAATTGAGATAAGGACGGAGAGTTCACTCAGCAATTAGTGTCACAGGCAAAATAGACTCAACTAGGGGAGAAAAAGATTTGATTTATTAAAGGAACAATAAGAGCAGGGAAATGAGAATTAAAATCGTCTCAAAAACACCTTCGCCCACCCCTCCTCTTCCTAGGACTCCCTTTCCTTCCACCCCAGCAGCACAGGGGATGGGGATAGCGGTCAGTTCATTCCAGATGGACTTTGCCACTGCTGCTTCTCAGGGAAGGCCTCCTCACACTTCCCACTGCTTACTACACTGTGGAGTCGCTCCCATGAGAGACAGTCCTTCACCAACTTCTCCAGTGTGGGTTCTTCCTATGGACTGAAGTTCCTCATGAACAGCTCCAGCATGGGGCCTCCCACAGGGGCAGCTCCTCACACCCAGCCCCACTGTGGGTCATCAACGGGGAGAACAGTCCTTCAGGTACTGACTGCTCCAGCCTGAGTCCCTCACAGGATAACAAGTCCTGACAACAAACCTGCTCTGACATGGGCTCCTCTCTCTCCCCACAGACTCCTAGGTCCTGCCAGGAACTTGCTCCAGGGTGGACTTTCCATGGAAGTCACAGCCTTCTTCAGGCATCCACCCGCTTGGGCGTGGGGTCTTCCATGGGCTGCGAGTGGATCTCCACTTCCTGGTGGCCTCCATGGACTGCAGGGGCACAGTTGCCTCACCATGGTCCTCACCACATATCACAGGGGAGTCTTTTTAAGTGCCTAAGCACCCTTCCTTCTCCACTGATCTTGGTGTTTGCGGAGACACATTCTCACTCCCTGTTGCTGCTGCAGTTTAGCAACTGTAACAACTTCTCCTTCTCAAATACAGTATTTATTAGTGGTGTAGGCATTACCTCCATCACTAATTGTCTAGGCCTGGGTCAGGTGCAGGATCCCTCTTAGAATTGACTGGCCCTAACTTTGTTAGCTACATGGGAAGCTTCTGGTACCTCTTTATTTAAAGAAGCCACCCCTGTAGCCCCTCTGCTACCAAAAAACCTGGCCCAGGCCAAATTACTACACACAGTAAGGTCTTCCCAGAGCTACCTGTTTTCCAGCCAGAGCAAGACCAACACCTTCATCCTCAGGAAAGATGCTCTAACCCTCTCATCATTTTTGTGGCCCTCCTCTGGACCTACACTGACAAGTTCATCACCAGCTTTTGTAGAGGACCTTGGATGCAGCAGTGCAGCCAGGGTCTCACTAAAATGGAGTCAAGCGGTAGAATCTCCTCCCCTGACCTGTTGTCCACAATACTTGTGATGTAGCCTGGGATACAGTTAGCTGTCTGGGCTGCAAGTGCAAATTGCTGATTGATGTCCAGCTTTTCATCCACCCATACCTGCAAATCCTTCTCTGCTGGGTTGCTACTTCAAAAAGATGCTTTCAAGGTTGTAAATCTGTGTCGTGGTTTGGCCCAGCTAGCACAGCAGCACCACAACAGTCTCTTGCTCAGTGCCCCCATTCCCCCCGACCCTCGTTAGGATGGCAGAGGCCCCAGCAAAATGGGAGTAAAAAGAAAAGCAAGGTTGCTGTGGATTGAGACAAGGGCAGGGAGGGCTCGCTGCCAATTATGGTTCCAGGCAAAACAGACTCCAGCACTCAGAGAGGAAAGTAGGAAAATTTATTCTACAAGAACAGAATAAAGCAAAAAGGGAGTAGGATGATGAGAAAATTACAACCAGCACTTTAAGATCTCCCTCCCCCATCCCTCCTTTCTTCCCAGGCCAAGCTCACTGCTCCCAATATCTCTACCTCCTCCCCCCACAACAGCTCAGGGGGGCAGGGAATGGGGGATGTGGTCAGTCTCTAACAGATGGGCTCTGCTACTTCTGTCTTCTCAGATGAGGACGAATCCTGGCATTCTTCCCCTGCTCCAACATGGGGTTCCTCCCCCGGTACACAGTCCTTAATGAACTTCTCTGGTGTGGGTTGTTCCCAACAGCTGCGGCTTCTGCCGATACAGGTTCCCTCACACGGGACGCAGTCCTTGGTGAATATCTCTGGCATGGATTCTTTGCCACAGCTGCAGTTTTTGCAGTTACAGGGTCCCTCTCTCGGGACAAGGCCTCTTCTGGGCATAAGTTTGATGAGCTGCTTTGTCATGGGTTCCTCCCCACAGTTACAGCTGTGGATATTGGCTCCCTTCCTCGGGACACGGCCTGCTCCGGCCATAGTGATAAAGGGTCCCTTGTTCGGGACACAGCCTCTTTGGGCCATAGTTTTAATGAAGAAAATCACTGCCCCTGTCTTGGGGTCTGCAGTGAAGTGGTTGGGTTCCCCCCATGGAACACGGCCTCCTCTGGACGTAGTCACTGTCCCTGGCTCGGGCTCATTATCAAAATGAGTCTCTACCGCCGATGCGGGGTCTTTAAAGACATGAAAATAAATCTCAGCTTCACCATTTCTCTCCATAGAATGCAGAGGAGTCTCTGGTCCAGCACACCTCCTCCTCTCTTTCATCACTGACCTTTGAGTCTGCATGGTTGTTTCTCTCACTGTTCCTACTCCTTGCACCACCACTAGCCAAAAAAGAAGGGGCAGACAAGAAGGAAGAAGATGGAGGAAGAAACCTCCTCTTCTGACTTCTTAAAAAGTGATTGTGGAGGCATCTAATTGGCTCAGTCCCAGAAGTGGGTCTGGCTCAGAGCTGGGGAGAGTTGTAAGGAACTTCTTACAGGAGTCATCTTTTCAGCCCCTTCCCCCTTTCCAGAAAAGGCTGTCATGTCAAACCATGACAATCTGATCTACTGAATTTCCTATACAAACAAATTTTCATTTCCAGTGTTGAAGCATCTTAACAATATGATTACTTTGTTTACTTCAGTCTTTCTATTGCTGATTTAAGTTACATTCTTGTCAACAAATGAGCAGCACAAAGAATGTAAGTACATTCTTCTAGTGAGAAACAAAACCTGTTCTGTGGTGACACAGTATGGAACTTTCTGCAGTAAAATCACCGATTTTCAATAAGTAAGCTTTAAAAGCAAAACCCAAAATATCTTTTCTTCTGTAATGCTGGTGCCTAGCATTTCAATTCTTGTTTTAGCTGCTAGAAATGTAAAAAAACTTCCTTCAATCTTTATAGACCTTAGATTGAAGCCAGAGATTTGATAGCTTGGAGTTTGCTTTGCAGCTGCCTTGTTGCTGTCAGCACTGTCTGTGTACCATGCAATGAAGTGTTTTAATTACATGTGTCTGTTTAAGAGTATGCCAACACAGCATACATGTCAAAACTGTATATGGCGCTATAGTTATATCATGTTTCTAAATTTCCAGGCATAAATTAAAATTGCAGTGTTTATTTTTAAAAATATTTTAATTTCTTCTAGCATTTAAAGTTGTAGCTCATTCCTTGAGTTGAAATCACTCTAGAAGTGTGCTGGATACTAGTTTGTTAATGCCATCATTCCTGATGTGGTTTCCTTAGGTAATATGTGTTAAGGGACATTGAGAGGAGCCTCCTGTCCAGCCACTGGAGCCCAGCCTGATAAATCCCAAGACCCAAGGTCTCTTGCCTGGGCTGGGGGATGTGGATGGACAGACACACATCAATCACTGACACAGCTGGTTACACAGACTGGCACTGACAAGGTGCTGCCTTCAGCAGTGCGTACAATGTGGGACTTGCATAGGCACAAGCACAGATAGCCACGTCCTCTCCTACTCATGGGCAGGTAGAGACAAAAGGTTGCTAGGGCAGGCCACACATATGATGTTCTCCAGATTTACAAGCAGTTGCAGGTTTATGGATTCCCCCAAGTATCAGCACAGCTCCTCTGCCTACTCAGTATGCTGCCCCAGTCCCAGGGCCCTTACCTTCCTCACAGTTCCTCCCCATGCAGCTGGTCCCACTTGGTGCTCACTTAGCAAACACTAACTCAACTCATACTCATAGGTCTCCCCATATACCCACACAGACCCTCTGACCACCTAACACCAGAACCTCCTACTTGTCAGCTGGTAAAGCTTGGAGTTTACTGATGTTTACTGGAGTTTACACATACATATACCTGCTTTGGGGAAGGTACCTGCCAACAGGCTCAGCCCGTGTCAACAGCCAGCAGTATATGGGCTGTGACCCATGCTGAGTGTTTCTCCTCTATAACTGATTTTTTTGGAGGGCCCACGTTGCTTCTACCTCAGTGGCTGGTGGCCAAGAGCAAGTCGTGCCCAGGTGCAGGCACTGAGGCTTCACGCTCTTTGGTAGCTAAAGCCACAGACCTGGGACACCAAAATTGTTCAACTGACTCCAACTGCTGGCACCAAATCCATTACACTGGTCTTCCCAGTAGCTGCCACTTAATCCTTGCAGCACTTGCAGTGTCCATGCACGGTAGCTGACACAGTCCCACTGACTTCACCTTCTTTCAGAATTTTTCATATTTACACTTGCTTCTTATACTTCCATGATCTGTGGAGTCCTGGTTTTATAGAGATATGAACAAGCAAGTTGTCAATTACTACATAACAGTTGATACAGATGACACAGATTAATTGGGGTCTGATGGACTTCCAGGAAGTAAGACTGTCTGAAGTACTACTATTTTTCACATACTGGGTCTGGATACTAGAACAGCCTTTCTGTGGAGGAAAGTTAGGCAGTAATTGATGTATAGACAGAAAGTGTTAAGGCAGAACCTAAATACTTTCTTAGAGCAGAGGGATTTTTACTGATTACAGAATGAATTCCTATTGTGAGGACTGCAAAAATAGAAATGGCATTTTATGTGGGAGTTTGGTGTTTTTCTGTGATGATGTTAGATAATATGAAGAGAGTGTTTCAGTGCACGGTGTATCAATGGAATTATAGGAATTTAAAAGGCTTGCTGAACATCAGAATAAAAAAAAATTCTGTGTCTGTATTGTAGCATGAATGGACAATGCTGTAGAGTTTAACATGTGATGAAATGTGTATAGCCATGAGATGTTAGCTAGGAAGCTACCATGTACTTCATGCATTAGGTTTTTAAATGACAGTGATTCATCATGGAATGTTAGCAAAAGGAATCTCTTTAAAATACTGTACTTGAATATTAGATAGTTCTACTTGAACATTTTTATTTTAAAATAAATACTAAAGTAACCTGCTCAGTCCTATGGACCAATGGTGTGGAAAATCAATCTAAACCAAAAAGCAGTTCTTAATTACTGTTATTACTGTGTATTCATTAAAATAACCAAGGACTTTGTGCTTTTTTCAGCATAAATGTAACTTTATGGGATTTATTGGGTCTTTTTGGAAAAAGTTGGAAGTCTTGAAGTCAAGTTTAAGGTTGGAGCTAAGCTTTGTTTGTGAATATTTAGACTGGTGTCTGTGAAGAGTCATGGTAGAAGTGCTCCTGTTTTTATGAACAACATCATTTGAATGGCATTGAATCTGGTAGGGTTAGATATTCTTTCTGTGTAATTTGGAAATATATAAATGTCCATATATTTGTGGTGCTTGTTGAGTACATTAATTCTTTTGACTCATCTGATTATGGTAGTATCAAATTCCTTGTGTGTGAGGGTAGTGTGAATGTTAGTCTCAGCCAAATCGTTTAGTTTGAAATGAAATTGATTTTGTTCTGTGTGATTATTAATTAAAATAGAAATCATTTACCTGCTTTTTTTCTTCTCTAGATATGTCTTCTTCTTGGATCCATGCAACATTGATCTAGTACATCAGAGAATCAAGTCTCTTGCTTTATGTGTATCAACTTGTCCAAGGAAAGAACTAAAAACTCTGGCAGATATACAGAAATTTGCAGAAACTAATGGTATGCAAAAACCATGTCTGGTTTGTTCATGTACCAGATATTTTCATAGGATTAAAAAAAGACTTGTTTACTAGCTGAACTAAAAATGATGTATGTTTTAAGAAATATCAGTAGAAACAATGTTAAATTTTTATTAACATAAAAGTTTACCAAATCTTACAGTATTAATATGCTTCTATTCTCTCACATCTTAGACAGTTTTGAAAGCTCATTGTTAAAACAGGAGTACAATATGTAACAAAAATTTGAGAAAATGCCTAACTGCAGAGTATGTTCTCAGCTCCTACAGAAACGTTCTGATACTGCTGCTCCACAGTAATGCTGCTGAAATGTTCTTATACATGGGGTTAGTGAGAGAAGTACTGCTATTGAACAGAACTTGCTGCAGCATATGACTGTGGGCATGAAAATATTCCTGCTTTCATTCAATGCCACAATGCAGTTCCTGGTTGGGGATTTTTTGTTTTCTTACACTTTTCTTTTTGAAAGAAGGGTAAAGAATAACTATAAACAAATGAAATATTGTACCTCATCTTCCTTAAGAGCAGAACTTTTTCTCTGTAGTAGTAATACTAATTCTACTTGCTGAGTTATTTTAACACTGTATGGAATTAACTGAGAGGCAACCAACTTTTGGACCTTCCAAAGGAAAGGAAAGATAAGAACTTAATTTGAGGAAATTTCATGGGGTTTCAGCTATTCAAGTGGGAGCATTTTGTCCTAAACTTTCCTACTTAATCTTTTAAAATGCTGCAGTAAGACTTTTTTGCAAGATATTTGATTAATGTTAAGTTATTCTGAGTGACAAGTTCAAAGCAGTGAAACTTAGTACTTTCTATAGAGGGAAATGAAATTTTGATTTGTGTGATGTACTCTAGGAGGTCCTACTCTCACAGTGGGGTTGAACTTTGATGATGTTTTGAGATCCCTTCAAACCCTTAAGATTCTGTGATTTCTGTTTGACAGAGGTTATGTGAGTACTTCTGGTTTGAAAGCAGAGTGAGTTGAAGTAGCTCTAGGAAACTGTTCATGCCCTTGTGTCTCACACGGCATTGTGCCTGCACACCTCAATGTCTGCACAGGCCAAGATGGTTCAGGGAGCTGAACTGTCCATGTGGTCTTACAGCATACATGGAGCTGCACAAGTAACTGTGCCAGCACAGGGCAGTGAGTGGTTGGAGAGTGGGAGCTTTCTCATGTGATGAGTGCACTGTTCTCAAATACAAGCCCCCTGTGAAACAAGACAATATCTACAGTTTTATTCTTTACCCCTTATCTGAGCATGCTATGTTTTCCTTAACTGGTGCAGGCCAGTTAGAAGTTGTTATGAAGTCAAGGTGATTAGTAGGGGAATTTTCGTCAAGTACCTTTTGAAATGGTGAAATGCAGTCATACCTTGTTTTAGCACAAACTGTTTTTTTCCCAAGTAAATGATCATATTAATGGATTATGTTCAGTATATCTATCTCTTAAAGTACACCAAAACCTGCTCTTCCTAAAACATGCTATGCCTTGTCTTCATGATTCTCCATTCTAACTGTATATCCTGTAGTGTTTTAAATTTTAAAACCTAAATATTTTTTTTTAAAAAGTAAATTAATATCAGATTCAATTTTTGCAATTTAGAGAAGCTCAGTCAAAAGTATGAAACCTGATGTTACAGTAGAACTGAGTCATTAATCTGTTCAGTTCCTGATATTCTTTATATGATGTTAGGCTTATCAAAAAGAGGTGCTCAACTAAACTGAGCTTTCCTTGTGTGTGTGAACTGTGTTGGACTGGAGTCCGACAGTTCAGAGAAATATTGTCATCCTCTTGGTTATGTTTCTGCTTAAATGTTCAACAACCTGTGCAAATGCATCCAAAAAAGTGGTAATTTGAAGCAAATGAGAAGTTGAAGTATTCATCACCTTAAATGGGGGGGCTGTGTGTGTGTATACGTATATATAGTAAAAGTTCAAGCATGATGCATCCTTGCAATAGTGCAAGAACAGTGAAATAGTATCAAATTAGTATTTTACTCAGTAAACTGAATAATTTTTCCGAGAGCTGCTTTGTAGCTATGAAAATGGATTTCATACTACAGCATTTTTATATTGATAACTGATTTTATCAATAGCAAGTATTATCTTCCAGCTAGCTTAGCATATATATCTTTCCTAAAGTGGGACAGGCATTTGATTGCCTGTACACAACATGGCAAAATTGCCAACCCCTAAGGTTTAGAGCAGTTATGGCAGAGCTCTTACTTATTGTGCAGTACAGCTCGTATTTTTCTGTAAGCAAGAGTATAAATAAACCTTTAGGGCAGGCAAAATGCTTGCTGGAGGCACGAAGATCATTTCATGACAAAGCAGTCTTTTGGCTTCCTGAATCAGTAATAAGGTACTTGCTATTCTGCTGTAATTGGGAAAAGGAACTGATTTGGTGAACAACTCTGCACCATTTTAAGACAGTAACTTCACTTCTACCCCACACCACTTGGTTTCCCAAAGTCAAGTCCTGCATTTATGGTACCTTCCCAAAAGTCTGTCTCTCACAAAGCCTGTCTGATTTTAGGAAAAACAAGTATGCATCTTCAGTCCATTCAGAATAATTGAAACTTAGGAACCAGTTGGGACCTTTTACAACAGGAGGAAAAGAGGAAGTTAAAAATTAGGCCATTGACTAATCAGATCTTCATCCCATGCAAAGGTGCAAGTTGTAAAATAGAGGAATGTTCTGCAGCAGCTCCTGGATATGATGCAAAAATGTGCAGTGTTGTCTGAGGACATGTTTTAATGGTGCTCTCACACAGCCATGCTTAGGCTTTTAGAGCTATGGGTTAGACAAAAGTGAGAATGCTGTGTATGTGAACTGGCTGATGCTGGTCTCTCCAGGATTTTCTTCTCACCTGGTACAACACCTCAGGAATGGAGTATTTGTTGATCTTCTCACTTAAAAAATTATAAATTTTGAGTAGTGTGACTGAAAGCTGTTTTTTCCAGAAAGCTGATTGAAAAACTTAATGTCCATGAAATATTGCATTGCTGTTTTCAAGGAATTGACAATGTATTTTCCTATATCCTTGAGGATATAATTCATGTAAGACTGTGCCAAATGAATAGTGAAATATCATTATTAAAAAGAAACAGTTAACACTTGGCCATAATTTATATTGTGTTTAATTCATTGATAACTATAGTGATTGATCATTGTAGGAATTAGTATTCCTATCTGTTGTGTAAATGACTTGATGCAGATTTAGGAACCTAAGTGAAATGTGTATTTTACAGCATATTGACAGGCATCTTTGTTGTCAGATTTCTGTAGCTAGGCCAGGCTGGTTGAGGTCCAGGTGGACTTAGCGCCAGAGGTAAAGCTACATTGTGTCTGCTACAGATACTGACCTGAAAGAAGTCAATAAAGCAAATCAGCCTGTGTAAGTCAGAGCAAGTCGTCTCCGAGCTATGGGAAGGAACCATAGTGGAAATGAAGAGAATTTTCTTTTGTCTGAAGATAACAACACCCTCATGTGCAGGAAAGTAAGTCTTTGCAGTTAGTATTGTGCTTGTCTTAGAAATAGCAGTTACATCAGCTTCTGACAGCTTCTGACATTTTTCTTCTCTTCTCATTCCCCCCACATACTTTTTTAGTTAAAGTGTGATGATTAAAACACAAACCTCTACTCATAATTTCCCTGAAGCCTATTGTACCGTGTTAGTTATAAGATCTTACAGTTAAAGAGGTTCTGCACCACTAGATCTTTGGGAACTTGGATATGTTAGTTTTGACTGTCATTGCTTGAATGACTGATTTAGAGAGATGGAGTCATCCACTGCAACTCTACCTTGTTACCAAACTGCCCATTAGGGTTTTCTTGTGATGGAAATGGATCTTCTAGTCAGAAAGAAATAATTTTCACGACAGAAAGTGTCTGAACATGGAGTTCTCCAGTAATACTGTGTTGTGTTATTGATTACATTAATAAACCATTTGGAAAGAGCAAGGAACAGTGGAGTAATAAATCTTGCTGCAGCTACTGAATTATTTAGAATTTACATGAAAAAAATCTGATAGAAATGGCAGTGGAGTAAAATGTCAAATGGAAAGGAAAGCCTGTAGAATGAAGGGATGGGAAATGGTCATTGTTATACATGTTACGTGTTTTACTTTAAAAGGGTTATTGCTATTTGAGAAAGATATTGTGAAGCTACTGAGGATAGAGAGGATTATGTGGAGGCACAACGTTGTCCAAAAGTGTAATGTATATTAGTTGTGAAGTGAAAAAAATAGGGACTGTACTTTGTGTAAACTCATGCTCTGTTGGCACCATAAATGCTGTATTTTGGCTTTTTCTTGTGTTTTCTTAAAGTGTTTTCATAACTCTTTTTACTTGCATGCACATATATATATATTCTCAGTGTGTATACACATACTGGGAAGGAAAACAAGGATGATCACATGAAAAGACTGATTTCTACAGATACTTCTAGTTCTGCTAATCTATGGACAGCTAAATCCTACTTCCTTCCTAAATGAAGCATCTTGTCTGCTTCTGGAATGTTTCTGTTATGCTAAAAAACTACAGACAAATAGGAAATTTATACCTAAAGCCTAAATTTTATGTATTCTTAGTGTTTATGTTCTGAGTAGAATTGCTTCCTGTAGTTGTAGACAGGGTATAATATAGTTGTCAAACCAAAGAATGAATAAAGTCTGCTCAGCACTGCTGCATTTCCTTTCATGATGACCTGAACATTTTTCCACTTGGCAGGAGTTTGTAAAGAAGGGGTGTTGTTATTACTCTCTGCAAGCACACTTTTTCCGAGGTCATGCCACACTGTTCTCTGTTACTGTCAGAAGTCAGCAATGTATAGCAGTGTACCGTCTTCTGAGGAAGTATGACTTGGCCCCCTTCCTGTTCTGTATTTTTTGGCTGTGGAATTTTCAGTGGAATTCCATACAGATACATGAGCTAGTGTCTTAAGCTTCCACTTTTCTATGACATGTGCTAGTCCATGATATGCTAAGATAATATGCAGTTATTGGTAGCATACTAAGCTGTCTCATTGCTTGAAGCTTTGAATTAGTAATGTGGTTTGGATTTACAGTTTAGAGCTGATAAAGTTTGACAAATAGATTTGAAGCAAGCTTTGGAGTGAGAAAAGTGTTAAGAATTTCATCCTTATGGGAGTCTGAAAGCCTTGTCCTTCTTGAATATCAGTGAACTCCACCTCTGTCAAGCTTGTATTGTGTGGATTGGTCAAGCATAATTATCTGAGTCATATATTCACAATGTTACCAAGACTTTAATTCATGACATTTAGTCATACAGCACCCAGAAGTCAATAGGAGTTGGCAGTGGGCCAAAAACAGAAGCCAGTAGTTGTAATTTAAACAGCCTCATTCCTGCTACCATTTCTGTACACATCTACACCTGTGATTACATAGTTTCCTGTATTAGAAGACTTAATGTTACTGGTGAGCTAGTAGGATGTTGCTTGAGAAGGAGAGAATGCTTTGGATGTTGAGTTTATCTCTAATCTCTGCCTCCTCATATTATCTTTTAGGAGTTAGTTATGGCATGTATGTGCACAACAGATCCATACTGCTAGTCAGACTCAGAAAGGTGAGACCATACATGGAAGATCATATAAATTATCTTACCAAAACTGTGGTTTCTAGTCTCTCAGGCAGTTCTTTGCCTGTGAAAAGGTGTATGAGGACCCGCATGGAGCTGTGCTTAAAATACGCAGAACGTGCTCCTGAGTATTCTGCTTCTAGTATTGAAGCTATCCCAGGTATCTCTACATAGCTCTGAATTTTTCAGCTTAACTGCTTTACTCTGAATGTAAGTCCATGTTTTTGTATCTGAAAGTCCTTGCTTAATTCCTGCTAACGATGTTGATATGTGGATAAGCACTGCTGAGCAGCTCAGAATGGGCCTCAGAATCACTGGTGTGTTTTCCACCACTGTCATTCAGGCAGTATCAATGTCAGTGGTGTCCTCTGTGTAGCACTCCTCTTAGTGGATGACTTAGGCAGTCTTACCATTTCTCAAGCTGTAAAGTTTGATAGTGATGCTGATGTAGCAGGGGTTTTGTGTGTTTATTTACAACATAGCAAATACAGGAAGGAAAACTGTTCTGGAGCTCTGGTCTCTAAAAGTAGTTTTATCTAACCAGCTCAAGGTATTATAGAACTTGCTATTTACTGTACAGCTGTGGAAAGCAGAGTAATGTCTTCTTCTTCTTCTGTATGCTGCGTCCTCTGAGTGCACAAGACCTTTGGTAATTTACCTTCTCAGTCGGAAAGAATCTTTGAAGAAAGAGTTTGGTCCTCCAGCTTTGTCCTGGCTTTCTACAGCATCCTTACATTACTTGTGCTAAATGTAGCTGTTTTTAGGAATGCCAGAGATAATGGCCGTTTGGCTCTGTACTAATCCAAGGCTACCCAAAACAGGAAAAAGATTTTAAAGGAAATGGTGGTTGTCATTCCTAAAGCTAGATTGAAGTTGAAAGGAAATTTTGAGATACCTTGCCCCAGTCCCCAAAATATCCCAATGACTGGAGCAACTCTATTCATGAAAAAGAAACCACGGACCAGAAGCTGTGTTATGTCTCCAGGATATCATTTTGTAGGTGAAGGCACCAAATACAGTACTGTGGGACTGTGTGCTCACCAGTAGCCTGGCAACTATTGCTCTGCATAATTCAGAAGTGTTTCTCTTTAAGGCTACAACATGTTGGGATCTCAAATCCAGTACTTGTAGAAGAGTTTGATATAATTTGCTTAATGATGATATATGTGCATTACTGTAGGAAGCAAAGAGTGCATTACTTTAATCATTCTTTAGTTTGGTCTGTGAATTCTACCCATAATGTTTTTGAAATGCAAGTGATAGTAATTTAGGAATAATACTAGTGTCTGTGGTAAACTAATGATCTCAGCAAGGTAGATGATTCCAATTCGTCCTTAAACTTTTCCAGGCTTTGCAAATTCAGGCAGCAATAAGACTCATGCTAAGACAGACTCTCCTAACCCAGAACAACTAATCTGGTGGGAAAGATTTGGCAAAACAGGCTATTCTTCCCACTTTCAGCTTACAAAATTCAAACTTTTATTTATTGATGTACAGGGACACTTTTGTTAAGATATGAGTTTAAGTTTCATGTGAAGTGGTACATTACTCAAGCACATATTTGGAGAAGCTGGAAGATTTTCAAAATGTAAAGAAAAAATATTTATGGGAATAGTAAAAACTTGTTCTACCTGATTATGTAAGATAAAAGAATAAATAAATCTTATGGACATTATTTCAGCTTTAGGACATGTAGTTCCTTTAGATGCATTGTGGTTAATGTCTCTTGTTTGATAAGCTTTATGAAAATATTTTTGTGCTGGGCTGGGAGTCCAAAGAAGCACACCATATGAGATAGACAGCTGAAGGAAGAAGATCCAAAGGAGCCCCAAGAGCAATTCCCAAGCAAGAGATAGTGGCCACCAGAATATCCACTGCTTCATTGCATGACATGAAGGAATAAACAAACTAAATATGAACCAGCAATGTGCCCTCATGGGCCAAGGCCGCTGGCATCCTCAGATGCATCAAGAGCGTGGCCAGCAGGCTGAGGGAGGTTCTCCTCCCTCTCTCTTCTCCCCTGGTGAGGACTCATCTGAGTCCTGTGTCCAGTTCTGGGCTCCCCAGCTCAAGAGGGACAGGGAACTTGTAGATAAGAGTCCAGTGGAGGGCCATCAAGGTGATATGGGGACTGGAGCATCTTCCTTATGAGGAATGGCTGCAGGAACTGCGGCTGTTCAGCCTGAAGAATTAATGCTTAGAAGTATTTAAAAGGCGTATGTCAAGAGAGTGGAGCAGCACTTTTTTTTTGTACTGTCCATTGACAGGACAAGGGGTAATATGCAAAAGCTGGAAGACAAAAAGTTCCACTTAAACCTAAGGAAAAACTTCTTTCCTTTAAGGGTGAGGGAGCCTTGGCCCAGGTGCAGTGTCTCCTTTTCTGGAGGTTTTAAAAACCTGCCTGGACATGTTCCTGTACAACCTGATTGAGGTGGACCTGCTTTGGCAAGAGGGTTGGACTAGATAGTCTCTAGAGGTCTCTTCCAGAATCTGTGGTTCTGTGAATATATATACACTTGGGGTCCAGAAGGACTTGGCAAAGTGTCTCAAGTTTCCTCTGCAGCCGGGGGTTTGTTGGCATACCCTAGTCTACAAGTCCTACTTTAATGGCTTGTGACTTGTGTGCAGATCAGGATCTGGCATTCGATTTTGAATAGCTTATACTTGTGAACAAAACAGAAGGTCTTTGGATAGACATTTGTGCAAAGAGCCTTGGACTTCCTTGGCTTACTGTTTTTCTCTCCTGCCTGGACTGCTAGAAGTCACAAGAGAGCATAAGCATCCACCAGTCAGCCATTTATCTTATGCTTGTTTAGGTGTGGAGGCCTCTGCATAAGATACTTATCTGTAGTTCAGCACTGTAGTTTTGAATGGTAAAACAACCAAGCTATCATCAAACATTCTGTATTCTGTCTTGAATCTGTCCACTTAACAGCTCTCTACTCTTTTTTCCTATAGGACTTCTTGTCATATATTCAGAGAATAGAATTCATTTAGGTTGGAAATTACCTTTAAGATTGTTTAGTCGCAACATAAACTGCCAAGTATACCGCTAAACCATATCCCTAAGCATCATGTCTATATATATTTTAAATACCCTCTGTGATGGTGACTCATCCACTTCCCTTAGCAGCCTGTTCCAGTGCTTGACAACCCTTTAGATGAAGAAATTTTTCCTAATATCCAATCTAAACCTCTCCTTGCACAACTTCAGGCCATGTCCTCTCATCCTATCACTTGAGAAAAGAGACTGACCCCCACCTCACTACAACCTCCTTTCGGGTAGTTTTAGAGAGCGATCATGTCTCCCCTCAGCCTCCTCCAGACTAAACAACCTCAGTTCCCTCAGCTGTTCCTCATAAGACTTGTACTCCAGACCCTTCACCAGCTTTGTTACCCATCTCTGAATATGCTCTAGCACCTCAGCATCCTTGTAGTGAGAGGCCCAATACTGGACACAGTATTGGAGATGTTAGTGCTGGCATATGCGGGCATAATCACTGCACTGGTCCTGCTGGTCACACTATTTCTGATACAAGTCAGGATGCTATTTGCCATCTTGGGCACCTGGACACATACAATGGCTGGTGACTGTCTTTATAACTTAGATTTTGGTGTATATTCAATGCAAAATATAACAAATGTAAATAACTGCAATATTTGTTTTCACCCTTTTCATAAGATAAACATGTGATTCAGTTGCTTTCCCTCCATCAGATTCTGGAGCTGTTTTTAAATGTACTTGATCCAAAGTTCTTGTATTGGCAAGAATATATTTCAAGATTTTGCAGAAGTATACAGCATTTTCTCTAAGAAGAAGAATAATTACTTTTAGGTACTATGTTTGTCTGGTGCCACATTTTTCACATAAACAAGTAGAAGTATAAAAATGTTTTACCTGATACCTTCTCTTTACGGGATGTCTTAACTTTCTTCACAGGTGTATTTGGTGTTTTTGACTAGCCCCTAATTCATAGAAGTGGTATTTAAGTAGTGTTCCAGAGAATGCATGGGATAGCCTGATCAGCTGCTATGTCTTCTCTCTCAGTTTGTAAATAGAAGATGTTTCTTTGTAGAGGTAGCAATGTGGCAATGGTAAACAAAATTTCTGCAAATAATTATCTACAGTTTCTACAAATAATGCTTAAGTGTCACTCAAGTCAAAATAAGGCTCTTAGACAAAAGTCTTGCTTTATTTTGGATAGAAGTGTGGATGTATTATCCAGATACAGTTTGTTGAACTCTGCCACAAATATTTCTGGAGAGGACACTTTTACAATTTAAATATTGAATATTTATATAGTTTATTATGTAAGAAAAAATGACACTAAAGGGTATGTTTTCCAAAAACCTTGCAATGGGGAGTGAGCAATCTTTTAGCAAAAAACTCATCTTTGGATAAGCAGTTTATACTATTGGAGTCTTTCTTACCTTTTCCTCCAGTTTCTGCGAAGGTCACTGCTCCAACCTAATTTGGCAGTTGCAAATATTCCTAGAAGCACTGATTGAGATATTTGTTACCTTGATTGTAGACAAATGGAATGAGGTCCATTTGAGTAATGTACTTCCTTTGAGCAAGTGTCAGTTGTTAAGGATACCTGAAATTCTATTTTAATTTTGTTGTGGGCAACTTGAACTTTATTGTGTTGTACCAATTTGTTTATGGAGAAACTTCAGTTTTGTTAAAAGTTTTGGACATCTATTGCAGAGCTTGTATTAGTTTTCATCCAACTTTCTAACTTAAGTAGTTTGCTTCCTCTGTTGCTCTCCTGGAAGTCTATAGGGAGATTTGTATTTTGAAAACACACAAAAAGGGAAAAAAAAAAAACCCAAAAAGAAAAAACACTTGCATGTTGCTTTCAATAATAGAAGACAATAGTCTTGTGTTACAAACCATGAAAAATATAAAAAAAGTGATGAAGTAGCAGGGGAGGGTGACTTCAAAGTGCTTTGTGTCCCTCTTTTTACATTGCATTGTGGATTATTAACCTTTTCGACTTGCACACACAACTGTTGGAAGACCCAAAGCTAGATGGAGACTGTTGTTCTGCTACACTGAAGCCTGCTGTGGGCTTGACTTCTGTTACAGGAGGAACTGTAGCATAACTTTGCAGCAATAACTTGAGGAGCCACAGTATCAGGACTTGCATCAGTTTTAATGGCATTTACAAAGAATAAGAATAGTGGAGTTTTCCCCGCCCACCAATATAAATTTTTTTTCCCTCTTAACAGGATCCACTCTGTGTAGCTATGAACTACAGCCATCAGAATACACTACAGACCCAAGGGCTGCCAAGTTATGTCCGAAATACCCCGTTCCAGAGAGGTAATATTAACATCTTTTCTGACTGGGGTTGGAGAGAGCAGAGATTTGTTCTGTGACAGTTACTTAGAAAACATGCAGCACAGATTTATACTGTCTTACAGGAGAATGTTTTAGTGTATTGTTGCCACATGTTTTTTTAAGATTATGAAAGCAACTCTTAAGGAAAAACACAACCTATCCATGTGCATGTTGCTGAGAGGATTGAGCTGGTAAATTGACACTGTGCTGAGTATCAGCTGTGTTACTGTCTTTCACCCTCTAGCCAGCTGCCTCTCAGCAATGCAGATCAGTGACAATTATGGAACACTTTGTGAGGAAAAAGGATATGTTGACACAGCTCTCTGTAGCGTTCATGTCTTATACCTTACCTTGCCCAGTCAGATTTATCAAATTGCTTCATTTTTTTCTTCTTTCAGTCCCCAGATTACTAATATGAGGCCTAAAAAGAGGGCCTTGTTGTATAAACAGATCAATTTGAGTTACAGTTTAAAATTTAGACTGCTTTTTGTGAAGTAGGATGGAAAAGTTGGTGGCTCCAGAAACTCTACTGACTGTGCAGTCTGGACCTATGGAAATGAAGATTGCTGAGAAAATAATTGATCCATTTGCTGTTGTGCACACCCTTCTGTCAGTAATTCCACTCACTGAAGAAGAACCCTGTTGTGCTTTCTCAAAATTTAGCTTCTCAAACATATTCAGTAGTGGATTGTAACTGCACAGTCTTTTCCTATGCCTAGTCTTCTGTTATGGTTTTATTAAGTGTTATAATTATGTCAGCTCTGAAAACTCTGATTATTTGTCTGCATGGTAGCCTCTCCAGTGAATAATTTTTTTTTGTATTGTAGTGACTACAAGTAGCAACTTGGATTGTTAACTTTTTTTTTCCTTTTCCCCACAGCAGATTAATATTCCATGCAGCTAACCAGCTGTTATAGCTATAATACAAAAACAAATGAAAACTCCAGTGCCAGCTTTTGCATACTGAAAAGGCTTGTCAGTCGTAATTTTTGTGAGAATTATATTGACTTTTCTCACTGTGTGTTCCCATGTTATTCAGTCTGATTGAATATAGCTTAATAAGAAAACAGAAGGATAGAACAATGTGTCAGAGCTCTAATGACACTATGTAAATTCCTCACCAAAACTACCTCAACAGTTATTTTTGAAAAGCCATTGCATAGGTTGAGTATTTTCCCTTTCTTATTTGGTATGATTAAAATGTACAATATGTTTTAATGTTTTTATGTTGAAAAATCTGAACTTAATGCCCTAAGACCAAAAAAAAGGATAATATTGTATCTGTAAACTACTGTATTTCTCAGATTTTAATAGTTAAATTATTAAATTAGCATAATTTGGAGGGGAAATGGAATGCTGTGGAGACAAATGAAAACCCAACATCCTGTAGGCTGAAGAATTCAGAGAGAACTTACCTAATACTCCTGCTTTCAGATTTAATCTGTCAAGAGACATGAACCATCATTTAATTCCCATTAGGCCCATGGGATGGAGGTAGCATATTCTGCAAGGACTGTCCATTGACCAGATTTAACACCCTTCAGTTGCCACTCCGCCTCTCAATGGATTCTGATCCTCCAGCTTGAAAATATTATGTCCAACTTTGACACAGCAGTGTGGTCTAGCAATGTGGCTAGCGATGTATGCCTAGCATATCTCAGCTTCAATATCATAGAATCATAGAAATGTAGGGGTTGGAAGAGACTCTAAAAATCTTCGAGTCCTACAGTAGAGCATGACTTTGCTGTTTAGAGGACCCTAGTGGAAGACCTATCCAGCTTTTTCCTGCAGCATTTATCTGTCAACTAACTGATGAACAAGAGGCTGCCATGTAGAGGTTATAAAGAGCAAATCACAGTGGCATTACAGCCAGGTCTCCCAAACACAAATTGCTGTATATGGCCATGTGTGTAGTAGTGAGAGGAAAAAGATTTCCTCTGAAATCTTGCACTTCAACAATCAGATAGATCTCATAACTTCATGAATATTGCTATAAAAATACAATTTTTAACACTTTCGTCTGCTGGCTTGAACTTTAGTTGCTCTTTTTTTGTGATTAAGCATCAGGTTGTTATTCACAGAAGCTTATAATTCTGTTACAGTATGTAACATATGAAGTTATAATCCAGAGGTCATATAAAACAGCACAGATCATGGAGAACAGATCTATTGTTTAATATTTTGTTAAACAAGACACCTTACCTCAGCTACTCATTCAGTCACAAACACTGAAACAGCAGCAGATCTCAAAAAGGAACTTCTCAGGAGTCCCATTTTCTCAAGAAAACTCAAAGGTACCACTAGCCTCTTCTTTTTTAAAAAAAATAATTACAACAAAGTTAGAAATGAATCATTGAACATGAAAATAGGTAACATGAAATGTGTAAAGAAATTGCTGTAGCTTAAGGGACACTAGATGAGTAAAATAAACTTCAGTACACAAAAAGAATGTTTGCCTCTGTTGGAGTGTGATTTTAATCCTGTTAGTTCCACTGTTCAAAGTGGATATTGTCATACTTAGATGCAGAAATGACAGTCCTTTGCCTACTCCTGGCTCAAAATTTGAGCTTTGTTACTGATATTGACTTCTAGATGCTCCAGGCCTTAACAATTAAATAAACCTCTCCAATTTCAGTCTTTTCCAGTAGTACTGCATATAATGAATTGCAGTATGCTGCATATTCCAAAATAAGTTATGGTGTAAGAGGCTTTGGGGATAATGGGCCACCTTTTAAGTAGGGTGGCCACCATTATGAGTTTCATTTGTTTTTTAACAGCTGAGACTACTCACAGTTAACTTTGCTGTGCTTAGTTAGCTCTTGTCTTCATCCCTACCCAAAAGAGGTCATCAATATCACAGAATCATAGAATGGTAGGGGTTGGAAGGGACCTTTAGAGATCATCTAGTCCAAACCCCTGCAGAAGCAGGTTAACCTAGATAAGGTTGCATAGGAACACATCCAGGTGGGTCTTGAAGACCTCCAAGGAAGGAGACTCCACAACCCCTCTGGGCAGCCTGTTCCCCTGCTCTGTCACCCTTTAAACAGTAAAATATATTTTTCTTATATTTAAATGGAACTTTTTGTGTTCCAGCTTCATCCCATTACCCTTTGTCCTGTTGCAGGATACAACAGAAAAAAAGGGTGCCCCAAACTGCTGACACCCACCCTTTAGATATCTGTAAATATTAATAAGATCCATCTCTATATGCATTTCCCTAATCAACATAGTAAGTTTAAGATGATGCAATTTACAATTGTCAGTCACTTCAAACAAAAATCTGGTCTCTACTAATTACCTAGGTATAGCAGCTGATCATTAATTTCTCCACAAATCTGTACAGAATAATTATATGCTAACGGTTTTCAGCATGTCATCCTTGTACAAAAAAACCACAAAAAACCAAAACAACAATGCATAGAAAGGGTGTGCTTAAGGCAGCTAGTTTACTCACTGTGTTTAAAATTAGGGTTAGAATTTTGCAAAGGCTTAACAAATAATTGTTGAATACAGAAAATTGCCAGTTTGAAGGTCATTGCTAGAATGGGGAAACTGCAAAAGATTATGTGCATGGCTGCTCCAGGCCACTGAAATCTTTTAAGTAAGGAAGGTTGGGCAGGGTGAAACAAATACAGAGTTGAGAAGAAAAGACTAACTTTATAAGAAAGACATTTGTTTCACTGGATATAATTACATGAAGGAACGTGTAATTCATGGAACATGTGCCTGAAGTGTAATAGGTAAGATTGATTGAAAGTTTTAACAATCTGCTTTGACATCTGACAGTTCAAGAGCGAGAAAGGCAACTACTGAGTGGGAAGCATTTGGAAAACAAAATTACCCACCTATAAAGTGTGGTTTTAACTCTCTTGTGTATTCCTCTGATGGACTTGATAACAGGCTCTTCTGAGCATTCTGCAAAATTCAATGTACAGTGTCAGTATTTTTGGGGAGCTTGTTTTCAAAGCAGTTCAGAAATAATGAAACAATGGAGGCATCTTTACATGTTTTGCAAAGAGTGGAGTGCATAATTTTAACAAAGTTAATGAAAGTAAGCACTGTAATTGTAATCTTCAATATAAGAGCAAGTTTAGTATGGGGAAAGACTAAGAATAAATACATTGGTTTTACTTGTCAGCCGTTACAAGTGCTGATGTCTTTCAGCATAAAATGTTTGCCTACAAGAAGAGTATTGTCATTCTGGGATTTGTTTACTTGCAAATATGAGGCCAGTATCCCATTCTAGCATGACAAAGGCATTGTTTCAGCTGCTGGTTCACTACCTGAAACTTGAATGAGAGACATTTAAGGAGAAATAGGAACACGTATTTTCTGAGCTTTGGCATTTAAGGTGGGAGGGTAATAATTTCCTATTGGGCTGTGCACTCCAGCCTCACTGGGTTACTTGTAAGAACTGCATCACTTGCCATTATGATCATCCTCATTCCAGCAGCATTTGTGCATTCAACACCTAGGTTCTAGTTAGGATGTTATGAGGGTGGAATGGTTGCATCTGTTCACCTTTCATTTGTGTGTTGATGTGGCATTTATATTAAGTAGGAGTAATTTTTTTTTCTGATTTTTTTTTCTTGTGTCACCAGTGCACCTATTCCATTCTTCCATCGCTGTGCTCCTGTGAACATTTCCTGCTATGCCAAGTTTGCAGAGGCCCTGATCACCCTTGTCAGTGACAGTAGTGTCTTACACAGACTGATTAGTGGAGTTATGACCAGCAAAGAGATTATAATGGGACTTTGCTTATTATCACTAGGTAATTGTTTTTCTCATTACTAGCTATTTCTTAGTACTGCATTAGGAGATTGTTAACACCCTCTAACCACAAAAAACATGTATGATAGTAATGAGTCCTTAGAAAATGACTCAGAATGCTCTTCTAAAATTTTGTTTGACAGATGGGTAACTTATGGAGAAGCAATATATATATAGATATATATATATATATATATACATTCCTGGTTTTTCTCATCTTCCACTGATTATGAGGTGGAGGATGTGTGGCTGTTGTTTATCCAACAGTTTTGGTGTAGTTTACAGGGTATACCCATTATCCCGATTTTTTATTATATTATTGTCCTTTTCCATTTGTAATACTCAACTTTTACCAACCCAAGTAAAAATAAACTCTTTCCAAACAAAAAGGACAGGATGAGAAATGCACAGTAGCACCCCCTTCTTGTTTTGTAGGGGTTTTAGTTTGTTTCATTTAACGTACTTATGCAGGGGCATGAGAACTTTCAGAGAGAAAACAAGAAACTTAGATGCCCGTTTATTGTATTGTATGTTGCCTCTTTATTCCCCTGCCACCAAAATTAGAAACCTCAGGCCTTTGAAAACCTGTCTGAAGAACTGGAAATTCCAAGCAGTACAGAGATGCCGAATCGTTTCTACAGTTGCAAGGTGCCTCTGTCCAATAGCATGATACACTGAAGTAGACTGAGGTGCTGTTTTAACAGTCTTATGAATTAAGGTGGAACGCTACTCACCCCCGTAAATTACACTCCTAATGGGTCTTATTTAACTCCTACCAAGGGTGAAATCAGAAATTCTAAATTGAGAGGCTCCAGATACAAGTCATGTATATGGGCAGCAGGTGTTTTAGAAACACTGTGAAGCGGCACCAGATAAAGTAGTCATTTTTTTTTCAGTCTGCCTCTGTGGTTAAAAAAAAAAAAAAAAAGAGGAGGGGATGTCAGATACTATTTTAAAAAAAAAACAAAAACAAACCACAAGGGAATAATCAGTATCTTTTAAACTAATACTGGAAAGCTGTTTATTTTTCTATCTTGACAGCTGCAGTATTTGATAATAAGGATAGGACTGTTCAGAATATGAGAGCTAGTGGCTGATTAGCAGTGCTACTGTTCAGTTAGTCAGAAGTTAGTAAGAGTTTTCCATACAGCTTATTTTAAAAATATTTTTCATACCTTCAAAGTTAAACAAAATTTATTTTTAAACAATGGGTAAGATTATGTGATTCAGAAAGCGACATTTGAATGGCTTTCAGGTAACCGCTGTACACACGTATATGTGAAAAATATGTGCATGTACTTACACTACTCACTAAATGTTAATTGGCTGAAAGTGTAGGGGGCTTTTAAACATGCCATTCCTGTATGACAGTGGAACTATATGAACAAAGCTTGTTAAACAACTAATTTTGAATGTTGATTCATTTTTTTTTTTTTACTTTTGACTGGCATGAGATTTTGAAATACACAAGTGTCACAATATCTGCACTTGTTTGACAAGTGTATTTAGGTGCAAATTCAGCTCTGGTCCTCAGGAGGTGTGCTCACATTACCAAACTGTACTACTGTCATGTCTTACTCTCTGTTTTGTCATTGTCTAAATACATCTCTATATGTATGCATTAATGTCTTGTATTTAATGTACCATGTAAATGTGTTTGTGCTCTCTTTGTTTTAATAAGCAGCTTCAAAGCAGAAGTTATAGAGATGCCTAGTTTCCTTAACTGTCTGTGCAGTGAGTTTGTAATGCTCAGAAAAGAAATGTGTCTCAAAATCTTCTTTGAAAATAGTTAGTGCAGTGGGAGAATCAGGAAGGCTATATCTGCTTGACATAGTTGCTCTGCTCATTTTATTTGTCTTCTTTTGCAGTGTTGTCCATGATTTTGATGGTCATAATCAGATACATTTCAAGAGTACTTGTCTGGATTTTAACAGTTCTGGTCATTCTGGGATCACTTGGTAAGTCTTGTTTGTTTCCCAGTTTCTGAGTAACTGGTCCTAGTCTTTGTGCTCCATGTCCTCAGACCAGCTACAATATAGACAGATCTTGGATCATGCATTTCCCTTTAGCTTTCTTTGAGTTGCTTGCAAGATATACATCAAAAAAATGCCACCTTGGTAATTGCAGTCCTCTCCCAGAGAGCAAGTTGTTCCTTAGAGATTTGCTGCACACCCTGCTTGGCTGGCAAGCTTCTTGTCAGCCCATCTCACTGGAGCCCACATAGGCAGTGTGAGATACTCCTCACTGCACTTGAGGCCCAGCCCTAAAAGTTGCATGCTTCTTAACCTGCCTTCTGAACCTGTCAGCAAGGCAGCCAGTCTGTGTATGTGAGGTATTATCCATCCACTGGGCACACTCAAGTATGCAGGAACCAAAGGGCAACTATTCCTTCTGCAGCCTCAGAGAACCTTAGGATGTAGATGTGTTCATACAACCCTGCCATATTCATCAACTCTTTCAGTCCTTTCAATGCTCTGTGAGGTGCTGTAGATGTGTCTAAGATTGTTCTTGAGGAGAGGAAGCAACAAAAGGAGGAAGGAACAAAAATAGAATAATTGAATTACAAAGACTAGCTATTTAATTCTTGCAGTTTGTGACTGCAAGAGATGGACAAAAATCATCAGACTATGTTTTTTCAGGATCACTTGTTTTTTCTGCCTACTGGTCTCAGGATCTGTGACCACATAAAAGGAAAAAAATTGATTTTAAAAAAAATTATATTCTCCTTAGAAGCTGAGCAACTGTGTTGATTGAAAGAGTTGAATGACTTATCTTATTACAATCTGTTACTATGCTCTAAAAAAATCACATCCACTACACAGACTGAATAACAGCATGTCAGTTATGAGACATACTGCTTATTCTGTATTTCCTGTTTGGTTATGAGATGCCAAAAGAGCATCCTCCATTTTAGGCCTGAATGGAGTATCTTCAGCAAAGTCTTATGATCTCTAGATCAGCCTATGCAGCTGATTCAGAAATAATAACAGAGCACAGAAGGATACTCAAAAGAAAATAAAAAAGAAAAAGCATACGAGAGAGAAAAGGTTCTCTTCCTGAGGGGCTACAGTCCCGTGTTTAAGCAAAGTTGTACCTTAGAAAAGTTGTAGCTAGAATAGGAGAATGATATTCTGTCCATAAAGCTAGAATTTCATAACAGGGGTTAGAAGACAGTACCTCTCATTATATTGGCCTCTTGTGCCAATATAATGTTGATTTTTCCAGTGCACAAAAGGCACTGTCTAATGCAGGTGTATCTATGCATCATTGACCTCAGTTGCCATTTTCAGCATCAGGGCTGTTCCTTCTCAGTCTTCCCAGGAGCTGTAAGTTCCTTCTTTTCTTCCTTTTTTTATTTTGCATCCTAAACCAAAAGTTCTTCTCTGTTCCTCCTCCTTAAATTATTTCTCCTTATAATACTGCCTTATTGTATACGTGTATACATACATGCTACCATATAATGCTTTATTTATCTTTTTGCTTCTCTGTTGCCTGTCTAATGGGAGCTGCGATCTTTATTAGGGCTGCCCATGAACTTCACAATACAACAGAGTCTCTTAAGTAGTCATAGTGTGTGGAGTATATCCACTTGAGAAGAAGGCAACAGAGGAAAACTAAGCACTTCTCCCTACTCTGAAGTTCCTGTTTGGTTAAGCATCAGTGCCCTTGAGTATTCTGCACCAGACTAGACTTAAAAAGAGGAAACTGTTTAATTTCTTTGGTAATAGGTAGTATAGGTACATCACATGGAAGGAGCATCTTTGATTTATCCTCTTCTTTTTTCTCTGAAACATAGGTGGTACAGGAGTCCTGTGGTGGCTTTATGCTAAGCAACGAATATCTGCTGTTGAGACTCAAATAGCCAAAGACAATCTTCAGGCTCTCCTGATTTATGCCATTTCAGCTACAGTCTTCTCGGTATGCTTTGCTAATGACTACATCTTTTTAGGTTTTTTTCTGTCTTCCTAGTGGTTTATTCCAGTGAAAGGTTTATACTGAACACATTTTTAAGGAGTTTATTTCTACTGGAAGCTCTGTTGAAGTGATTTTTGTTTGGTTGTTTGGTTTGTTTTGTGTTTTTTACATTTACTTTTGTTTCCTGATATCTGTTTTTGAGTCGGGAGAGAGTTCCCAACCCTGCAGCTACTCTCCTCTACTGTAAAATGTCCACAGAGACCTCCAAAAGTAGGTACAATGTTGGATTCCCAATCCAATTTCACTTACGAGATTTTTCTTTGGTTTTCAGTTCAGAGGTACTTAGTTGTTTTAGTTTCTTTGAAAGTCCTTAGACCATTCCTACATCTGAAATCTGTGGTTCCTAAACTTTTTCCATTTACAGAAGGATCACAGAGACTGGAAATGCTAACACTGATTACTAAATCAGTTTTGTTTCTTGAGACCTTACTGTTTGTTTTGGAGTAGCTGCCTTTACTGCTAAAACGTGACAATGTTTGACTCATGTACATGACCAGATCACCATGCTGTGCTCAAATGTAAATGTTGAATTATAGTTTTGTTAAATCTTGCTATTTTCAGTGCTTTGTAAAACACAGTTTTGGATAGAATCTGGTCTAACTTCATCAGCCTGGGTTTGATGATGATTCCGAATACATAATTATGATATTGGAATTCCCTAAAAGTGTAATTTGGAAAATAACATCGCCAGAAGAAGCTGATGGAGGTTTTACATTTTGATTTTGTGATCTTATTGACAGAACATGTTAATTTGCTGTGTTTGAATATTCTAGCTGTGCAAAATGATAACTGACTTATTTTTCAACTCTCTAAAATGGGATATGGAAACTTCTTCCTCTAGGTTATCTTGTTCTTGATAATGTTAATTATGCGCAAGCGAGTAGCTCTCACCATTGCCTTGTTCCATGTGGCCGGCAAGGTCTTCATTCACCTGCCGCTGCTAGTCTTCCAGCCATTTTGGACATTCTTTGTGCTTATCCTCTTCTGGACATACTGGATCACAGTCCTGCTTTTTCTTGGTACTACAGGTAAGCAGCTACCAGGCTTATTTTAAATAAATCCCACTTGATTCTCTTATGATTTCAGGTAGAGCTAGTTAAAAGTACATGGGAACGAACCCCTAAAAGAAAAAACTCATGTATTATGTTTCTGTCCTTCTCTGTGTCAGCGACATCAAAGCAGTTGTTTCAAGAAAGCTGTTGTGCATTTGAGTCTGCATTCCCAGTACATTACTTTCTGCCTTAGGCTGGCTTTTTTATTTGATGTGAGTTTGCATGTTGCAAACCACAAAACTCCATTAATAAGACTTCTACAACAATTTTCCAAATAATACCCTCTAATTTTACAGACAGGTTAAAACCAGTGTAATCTTTCAGCTGATGTCATGGAGTATTGTATTGTAGCCAGTTCTCACACAGCTGAAGACATAGTAATGAGAGAAGTGTTGCACACAATGACCATCTCTCAAAACATAAATATACTGGAAGTAGTTTTCAGTGTTTCAAAACTGCCCAGTATTAATCTGGCATTATCTAGGATTATTAGGGAGAATTTTCTGCTCTTCTGATGCTCGATTCTGAGAGCAGACAGCATGTTTTCAATTTATGCCTGCTGTGAAGAGAATATAATATGAGAGTAATTGTTTCTGTTCAGGGTGTGACAAGAACTTCCAGAATTACTCAGTCCTATAGATCCAGATCTTAGTTACTTCAGGAGACAAACCTAGCAACTGTTTTTTTAAATGGGAGATGTCTGTGTTACTTTGCATTAAGTTGTAAGCAACGGAGACCATCACTCATTATTAAAACTGTAGAATTTTGAAACTTATTGTATACTGCGATCGAAAGTAGCAATGTTTCAGGTCACAGAGCTGTTTTAGGATAATACAAGATAAATATTTTTTCTTTCATAGCCTGAAGTCTTAGTGAGGGGTGGAGGTAATAGAATTGATGTGTTATTGTTCTCATCACTATTGACATTTTTAGTTTCCATTACATTCTGCGCTATGTGCAGAATATGTTCACCTCTGGAAGTGAGTTATGTGTCAGTCCCGTGCTTCGCTCTGCAAGTTAAAAACCTTTGCATAGGGATTAAATTTGTGGCAGAATTTAGACTGGCATTAAATTTCACTGGCAGAACTCTTTGATTGGCTTTGATTCTGCAAAGACTGATTTATGCTTTTAGCTTTATATGCACTCAGTATCTTCACTGATAGCAGTTAAACAAAATTTTGTGCAAATAGGGCCAGATCTTTTCAATCCAAATAGGAGAACTGAAAAGTGTATGTTAGCTGTGTGTGAGAAGCAGCCTACACTTACGAAGAGCTTGTTCACTAAACCCAAAATTATTTCAATAGTTCAGTTTATTCCCAAGAAAATACTGATTTCTTTTTTTAATATAAGTTTGAAAGCATAGCTAATAAGGTGGAGAAGGTGCTATCTATGTGAAGTCGAAACAATGTTTTTTAAGGTAAGAATTTTATACATGTGATGATGCTTTCAGTATTTTTCAGAATGTCATCATTTTTCAGAATGTTCATGTAACTGTTCTATAAGATGAAACATCTCAATGTGAGTTAACACATTGAAAGAGGACTTATTCTAGGAGGGTTGTGGCATGTGCTGCCAGTCTCAGTATATGATACCTCTACTCAGATTAGACAAAGAGTCAATGAGCTTCTGAATGTTTGAAATAGTTGTTTTATTTTAGAACCTCTAAAGCTGCTCCTTATGTTAGTAAATACCTCCAAAGCTACAGATCTGTTGAAGTACATGCACAAAGAGTTGCCATAAAGAAAACAAAAGTAATTGTTAGCATTGACATCTAGATGTAAGGAGCTATGACATTTAATGTTGATTCTCACTGTACATATAATTTCAACAGAGCAGCAGACTGAAGTTAAGAATGACTGAAGCAGACTTCTCTTATGTTTATTTGTACTTGATGGTGATTAGTTTTCGAAATTTTCACCATGTGGCTAAAAATTAAAGCAAGTGTTGCAGGATTGTGACTATACTCAAAGAATTCTTTTAGTCCTTTTTCAAAATGCCCTTGTACTGATTTTCTCAAAAGCTATATCTTCCTTATGAATAATATCTTCCTAAACATGACAGTTAGAACTATTAGTAGAAGCTAGAGGAGTTCTGCTTCAGGTGGTTATGAACTGTTAATACCATGAGCTTCCTTCTTTCTGAGTTGATGTAAGGCTCATTTCTGTTTTTACCCTCATTTTTTTCTAGGTAGTCCTATCCCAAATGAAGAAGGATTTGTTGAATTTCGGATGGTAGGTCCTTTGAAATATATGTGGTGGTACCATGTAGTGGGACTCATCTGGATCAGCGAGTTTATCCTAGCCTGTCAGCAGATGACAGTAGCAGGGGCTGTTGTGACATACTATTTTACAAGGTAAGGACAACATAACTCTACTGTGACCCGCCTGGAAATTTAGCAGAAATAGTAAGGGACAGAGTTTTTCATGGAATCGTAGAGCTTTTGTCAATCTTGAAAGCAGGAAAGCAGTTCAATTGTGTTGACTCATTCTTTAAAGGTTGAATAGAACTGTTCTTTGAGAGAGAAATAGAACAGGCTTCCTTGGTAAGAAATGTAAAGAAAATCTTTAAATTGGAGATGCAGCAAGTCTTAAAATTATCTGTTTTGCTGGTTATAGAAGATATTCTTGATACTTAGGACTTCAAGTGTCGTTGGCCTTGTAACCTGTGGACATTGTACAGTCCTAGATGGTTGTTTACAATCATAGTTTGGTAGAGGTTGGAAGGGACCTCTAAACATCATCCACTCCAACTACCTGCTGAAGCAGGTTCACCTTGATCAAGTTGTACAGAAATGCATCCACGCAGGTTTTGAAAACTTCCGGAGAAGGAGACCCCACACCCACCCTGGCCAGCCTGTGCCAGGGCTCCCTCACCCTAACAGGAAAGTTCAAGTTCTTCCTTATGTTTATGTGAAACTTTTTTACATTCCAGCTTTTGTCCATTACCCCTAGTTCTGTCACTTGGGATGGCACTTTTTTCTGTTGTCTCATCCTCTTGACATACACTTTTCTAATACTTTTAAGTGTTAATGAGGTTCCCCCCTCAGTCTTCTCTTTTCTAGGCTAAACAACCCCAGATCCTGCAGCCTTTCCTCATAGGGAAGATGCTTCAGTCCCTTGATCATCTTGGTGGCCCTGCTCTGGACTCTTTGCAGAAGTTGTCTGTCCTTCTTGAGCTAGGGAGCCCAGAACTGGACACAGAACTCCAGATGAAGCCTCACCAGGGCAGAGGAGAGGGGGAGAAGAACCTCCCTTGACCTGCTGGCCACACTCTTCTTGATGCACCCCAGAATGCCATTGGCCTTCTTGACCATGAGGGCATGTTACTGGCTTATGTTTAGTTTATTATCAACCAGGACTCCCAGGCCTCTCTGCAGAGCTGGTCAGCCCCAACCTGTGCTAGTGTGTGGGGTTGTTCACCCCAAGGTGCAAGACTCTGCACTTGCCCTTGTTGAAGCTCATGAGTTTCCTCTCTGCCCAACTCTAAAGCTGGTTGAGATCCCGCTGAATGGCAGCACAGCCTTCTGGGGAATCAGCCAGTCCTCCCAGTTTGGTGTCATCAGCCAACTTGCTGAGAGTACACTCTGTCCCCTCATCCAGGTGGTTGACGAAGATATTGAACAAGACTGGCCCCAGAACTGATCCCTGTGGAACTCCACTGGCCACAGGCCTCCAACTCAATTCTTTGCCATTGATCACCACCCTCTGGGCTTTGTCATTTAGCCAGTTTTTGATCCACCTCACTGTCCACTCATCCAACCCACACTGTCTGAGCTCTCTGATGAGGATGGTTTGGGAGACAGTGTCAAAAGCCTTGCTGAAGTCAAGGTAGATGACAGCTGCTGCTCTGTCCTCCTATAGCCAGTTGGTTATGCACTCATAGAAGGCTATGAGTTAGGTCAATCAGGATTTCACCTTGGTGAAACCAAGTTGACTCCTCCTCATAACCATGTTTTCCTTTATATGTTTAGTGACAACATTCAGGATGACTTGTTCTGTCACCTAATTGATAAAAATTGTTTTCAGTATTTTTTAAATCTGTAACAAACTTATCAGTTTTAACTATTAACATCACAGTTGATCTTCCAGGTGCACCTTACATTGGAAATACAATGGGAAACCTGTCTGCTCAAGTAAGCCTGTACATTGCCCGTACACCAGTGCACACAAAGAATGTAGCCAGCAGGTTGAAGGAAGTTCTCTTCCCTCTCTACTCTGCCCTGATGAGCCCTCATCTGGACTACTGTGTCCAGTTCTGGGCTCCCCAGCTCAAGAGGGACAGAGAACTTCTGGAAAGAGTCCAGCGCAGGGCCACCAAGATGATCATGGGACGGGAGCATCGTCCTTACGAGAAAAGGCTGTGGGAATTGGGCCTGCTTAGTCTAGAGAAGACTGAGGAGAGATCTTATTAATATTTACAAATACCTAAAGGGTGGGTGTCAGGAAGCTGGGACATCCCTTTTTTCTGTTGTATCTAGCAACAGGACAAGGGGTAATGGGATGAAGCTGGAACACAAAAAGTTCCTTTTAAACATAAGAAAAAACCGTTTCACTGTTCAGGTGAGGGAGCAGTGGCACAGGCTGCCCAGAGGGGTTGTGGGGTCTCCTTCCTTGGAGGTCTTCAAGATCTGCCTGGACATGTTCCTATGTGACCTGATCTAGGTGGACCTGCTTTGGCAAGGGGGTTGGACTAAATCATCTCTAGAAGTCCCTTCCAATTCTATGATTATTGTAGTTGTAAAACAGTGTCATTTTATTTACAGTGCTCCATTAATTTTTCTTACACAAGATTACTTAACATCTTATTAATCATTTACATACAATTTCTGATCAGATCATGTACAAGGTGATACAAAATCTATATGCATTAAAGCTACCTATTTCACTGCTATATTTGTATGCTAAATTATGTATTAGGGCTTACTTTATCTGGCTGTTATGCATGTATCTGCTAGCCGTCCAAGGAGGCAATACTAATTATTAAGGAATAATTTTACCAATCTTCAGGCAGAAGAATTTTGCTTCACAGAGGTAAGAAACTGATTTCAAAATTGCAAACTTGACTTTGGGGTTTTACTCTCAAATATTTGAAAACTTTCCTGGAAAAGTGAAACTTGACGTTCTGCTTTTGGCCATTTAGGACCCATTTTATTTTCAGGGAAAAAAAAAGTGGTGTCAGATGCTTTCTTAGTATTTAATGAAAATAAATGTTACTTCAGTGATCTAAAGTGTTACATTCTGGTATGTAGCACAAAACTATGGCAATACTTTTGTAAGGGAAAGAAGTAAATACACTAAGATCTGTTCTGTAAAACTGTACTGTGTGATGCTTCTCTGCATGTCATCGTAGATCTAGTATGTGATGACACATTTCTTGAAAGAAAAACCCAAACCAACTCACCTTCCCCCCCCCACCCCAAAAACCAAACATTGATAAAACCCCCCATGACATCATTGTTCAAGAACTAGACAAGTAATTTTATTTCAGGTATTCTCAAAGCCTCTCCAAAAAATACACTTAGAACTTGTCAGGATAAAAAGTGGCCTAAGTAGGGGATGTTGGCAGATATTTAGCAATGGTGGTTTACTTAAGAAAGGAAAACCAAGATGTTGGAGTGTTGCTATTCCCAAGGAAAAAAAAAATCAGTACCCTAAATATATATGTAGTTCAGCTAGCTGGTATTGGTATGTGTTTTTAGCCTTTTATATGCATAATATTGGATATAAAAATTTCAATCTTATCCATCAACCACATGTTGTTCTTGCCATGTGCATTTAAGAGTGTGGTTTGTTTTTTTTTTAAATGAGGTTTTAAATAGTGCATGCAGATATTTTTCAAGTGCATGATACACATCACAAATGTCTAATTGGTTTGTCTTTTTAATTAAGGCTGTTATCTGAATTACATTTGACTTCTTATCTTTCCTAGTCTTTAAACAGTATCAAACGCAAGTAATTAATTTACTGTGCTGAGAGAATTTCTAACTTTTTATTAATAATAAAGTCCTCCAGTATACCAGTGAAATACATGAGATGTTACAGGGATGTAATCTTGTGAGTAGTTAAACTAGATTGAGTAAAGAACTAGGAAAATATGAAGAAGAAAAGACAACTTTGCATTGAACTTGGTGGATTAGCAATGTATGTGCTTCATTTTTAAGTTCATGTATTTTTCTGTCACCTAAGGGTGAATGATTTTTCTTTTAACTGTATGCTACCACTCTGAAAGAGGAGCTTTGTTTTAAGTTAGTAAATACTGATTTCTCCCTATTGTTATCATTTTTTTGCATTTTAAGGTACAGTTATGATTTGAAAAGTGATTTAGTAATAATGGGAAGGGTATTGATTTGGACTTCCCCATTATTTTACATATTCACAGTTCTCCACAGCAAATGAGGTGAATTTATCCCTGTATAAATGTTTTATATGTGTTCACTGTTCATTCATCTTAGCCAGATGGATTACTCTCATCTTGGACAATAACAAACCTCAAGCTGTTCTGTGTTAGGTCTCTGGCCTCAGTTATATTTACCTCAAAAGGTGGAAATGTTTGGTTTGCCTGGGTGTATGGCTCAGACTGTCTATGTGATTGTGTGAGAATTTGGCTTTCTCTACCTGAGCTCTAAAAGTTAATTGGAAGAAAATACGGGTAAACCTGTTTATTAACATCCTAGGATTAAGTTATACACATGTTAATTTCGTGGAAAGACTGTATCTTTTTTTAATTAAACTCACAAGAAAGTAACTGTTGCAAGCTGGGGAAATATTTCATGTTTGGAATGTTAGCACTTGTTCCTTTAATATGCTTATTATTATGTTCATGTTTCTAATAAAGAAGAGGAGCTGTTCTTTAAATGTTGAATAGAAATGTTTTTTGAGAGAGAGATAGCAGAGGCTTCCTTGGTAAGAAATACAAATAAAATGTTTGAGGGAGCTGCTTCAAAACTGTGAAAGTGAATATTCATCTGATAGATCGAAAATATTCTAGCCATGTTGCAATAAAAGGCTTTATTTTACAGCTTAATACTTGATTCCTAGCTAAATCAGAAATGCAAAACATCTGAGGCAAGAATTTACTGAATAAATAGAAATAGTAATACCCTCTCCAAAGCCTCCACAAAGACCTCCAACAGAACAGGAGAGAAAAGGAAGGCAAGGTAATAAGCAGTCCGACTGAAAAAAATGCTAGCATTGTTTCTCTGTTTTTGAAAAGGTTTTGAATTGCACAACATCAGATGTCATTTTACAGAAACTGCTAGTTGGAGGTAGCTGAAAAGGAGCCAACTGCTAGTAAGACTAGCCTTACTGGTTCCTCCTCCTATTTATATAACTGCATTAGAGCCAAACTATGACTTGCACAGGCTGTCAGTGTGGAGTGAACAATATACCGTTAAAATTATTATAAGGATAATACATTTCCTTTGTATATTATATTTATTTTATATTATTTCTTTTGTAGCACTTCTAGATGATTCTACATACATACTGATCGTTCTACTGTATTCTTTTTTTCTTTTTGACAGGGAGAAAAGGAATTTGCCATTTACTCCTATTCTAGCATCCGTAAATCGCCTTGTTTGTTACCACCTAGGAACAGTAGCAAAGGGGTCTTTCATTGTCACACTAGTGAAGATACCACGAATGATTCTTATGTATATTCATACACAACTCAAAGGAAAAGTAAGAGAAATAGATTTCATTTTCTTACTGAAACTCAAGGCCTGATGTGTTTACAGCTAATTTAATTAAGTCTGTGTGGGAGTCTTGAAGTCTGGTTTTGGAATATTTGGTCTTTAAAGGACCAACGCACTGCTTGAGTTTCCCAACTGAGTATCAGTTAGTGAAAGAGAAAGGAATGTTGTTTTCTGAAGATCTGTTAGTTTTAGTCTTTGTTTTCCCGCATTCTCTGTTTTCCTAGGAAAATGCTTGTGCTCGCTGTATGCTTAAAGCCTGCATCTGCTGCCTTTGGTGTCTAGAAAAGTGCCTGACCTACTTAAATCAGGTAAGATTTTTCAGTATTCAAGTTTTATGTAAGGGCTGATTTTATATATGTATATATATAAAACCAGAATGCAATCTCAGGATGGCACATAATGTATCGTACTTTGAAACTGAAGTTGAATGAGAGTACTTCAGTCTTATCTCCGTTACTGAAATTACACTGTAAATCACTGTATTAGTCCTTGTTTACATTGCAAAGATGAAAATTAGGTAGCATTTATCTTTGTGAACATGGTAGCTCAGCTCAGTAACAATGTATTTAGTGATTGCAGTTGTTCCCCCTGGTGTCAGCTCTGTTAAACTACATCTGAGTTTCAATACGTTTGATACGAAGAGTCTGAAGCTATAGGTGTTATGTAAGGTTCACACAGTTGCAAACTGTACATATCATCAAATTATCCCCTTCGCCTACAAAGTGGAAAAAACGTTGCAAACTGTGACACAGTGTCTGGTCAGACCCCATTGTAAAAGAGGTTTTATTGCTATTAAGTGCATGTATAAATATCTCTCTAATATCTTTTTTACTATTGTTCTTTCCTTTGCTTGTGGAAATATAGAAAACAAAAAGAGAAGAAAGCATTTAAAAAACCCCAGTGTAGTCCTTGAAAATTGTCCTGGCTAACCTTGAATGCAGTCTAGTGAAATATCTAGACGTTACACCTGGTGGACTTGTATGACTCTCAAACCCTGTCATATTTCTAGAATACGTTTTTTCTGCCTACTTAACTGCTGTAGTTATGCCACTGCTCACCTCCTCCTGCAGAGAAATTAAAAAAAACCCATTTAATTAGTTTTTTGGAATAAACTTGTTAATGCATAAATGATGAGCAAGGGAGGGGAAGAATAGTAATTCTCAACCTTGTATAGTCTCCTGTCAGCTGGTACATACTGCTTGATTCAACAGCTCTCAAGGGAGTCTTTGTTCATTAACATCATACGACTTTTATGATTTACTCAGAAGCTGTATCTCCTCCATCTCCTTCCTTGTCTCTCTCTGAAACATCTGATCATTCCATGAATAATTCTTCAGTCTCCTTTCCCCAGAATGCGTATACAGCCACAGCTATCAACAGCACCAACTTCTGCACCTCAGCAAAGGATGCCTTTATTATTCTAGTGGAAAATGCTTTGCGAGTGGCTGCCATAAACACAGTTGGGGATTTTATGCTCTTTCTAGGAAAGGTATGTCTGCACTTGTTATGGACTTACATAGTAGCAAGCTTTCCTTAGCAATGGCTTGCACCTCAAATATAAAATGCCTTAAAATTCCTGTTTCTTAGCATGCATTTTATCATTTATCTTATCTAACTGCATCATATCCAGAAGGACAGGATTCCTGTCCAGGATAGGAAGGATAAACAGATGGTCTGCTTATGTTAAGTAAAAGTAATTAGAAAGGAATAGCTGAATATTATGACATCTTTTGCATGAATTTTGCTTTCAGGATGTCAAAGAGAAAAGTGGTACGAAGTTCTAATTTTTTAATTATTTTTTGTGATTAAAAACCTAGAATTGTAAAGAAAGGAATAATTTCCTCTAAAATCTGTTTAGTAAGGGCTCTCTAGGTTTATGTTGAAAATGGCCACATTGATTGCCATTTATGACAAAACCAGACTGGAAGGTAGTACAGAAGCCTGCCATGAAGAATTGCTGGCTTAAGCAACAAAGTTATTCCCCGAGAATTAAAAGGAGACCGGAATAGTTGTTGTAGTCAGTCAGCTTTTTGGGTCTCCAATTGATGGAGATATACTCTATGGAAACTTAATAAAGGGAACTGTTCCTATCCTTTGGAGATTTTTGTAGCATTGTTTACTAAAACAATTAGTACCAAACCACTTAAATCACCTGTGCCTGAGCATTTGAACAGTGGTTGGACTGAACTGTCTCCCTTGTTACATTTCTCTGCTTTTATTAAGTTGGAATACAGTGGACAGAGCTTTTAATCCAGTAACTAGGTCAATAAGATGTGAGAAGAAATAAACACTTAACAAAGATATAGACCATGAAATTATGTAATGTGGTTTTAGGGAGGCATCTGAAAGATGTTAAGAAACATCTGCCTGAAAAGTTGACTTTCAAATTATTAGAGAAGATGACAGGAATGTTAAAATGAACAGTACAGCATATAAATATAGTACTAGGCTGCCAGCCTGTCTCCATTAGAAGTCCAAAGTGGCATTTTCATTATACAATAAGGCTGACCTATTTTACAATTTTGTGTGTAGCTGCAATTCATAGTCATAGGTTTAGAAACGTTAAAAATGTTCAGCGGCCACAACAGTTGTTTTAAGTCCATTTGTTATTCCCAAAGAGCAAACTAGTACCTGATGAGTCATCCATTAGGATGTCACACACTGTGCAGTCCTGTAGAGAAAGTGCCTCATGAACTCTTGACCTACTTTCCCCTATATGAGACAAAACAGAGGTAAGACAAGCTTGGAAGTTGTTTCCACCAGGGAAATGAAAAACATGCCAACCTCCTAAGGCCTACCTTCCTCCTTCCTCACAAGCAAAAGGCCACATTAGTTGGTTAGTTGATTACTATCAACAGTTAGTTGTGTGTTAGTTGATTACTAGCATCAGGTTCTGAGTTTTTTAACATTGACAGAATAAAGTTCTTTTTCACAGGAATATTCTATAACACTACAACTATGACAGCTGGTTGAAAATATAATTGGCTCTGAATAATACCTTTTGTGTTGAAGGACATTCTTGAAACTATTCTGATTTGCCCATGCTGGACCAATGGATAAAATGTAATTTACACTTGGGGATACGGGGAATCTGGGAGGTAAAGATGTCTTTACCACATCAAAACAAAACAAAACAAAAACCCAAACAGATCAAACCAAAGTTGTCTACTGTTTTCTTCTTTAGGTCCTGATTGTCTGCAGTACAGGTTTGGCCGGGATTATGTTGCTGAATTATCAACGAGATTACACCATCTGGCTGCTGCCACTCATCATTGTCTGCCTCTTTGCATTCCTGGTTGCTCATTGCTTCCTTTCCATTTATGAAATGGTCGTTGATGTCCTTTTCTTATGTTTTGCCATTGATACAAAATACAATGACGGGAGCCCTGGGAGGGAATTCTACATGGATAAAGTTCTCATGGTAAGTTTCTCCTTGTTCTCTAAGAATATGGTTCCATAAAAGGAGTGTTTTGACAGTGGTATGAACTAGTTAGCTGAGTTTAATATATCATTTTTATTCCTGTGTTAGCTTGATGTCTTGTTCATGCCTTGATCAGCAAACAGTGTGATCTGATGAGCATCAGATAAGTAATGATGGTTCTGTCTCTTGGCATTGCTGGTATTGCCTTCTCTGTGATGTCTGTTGGATGAGCAGTAGTCTTACAGAACTATACTCTAGAATGTCATTTCTTGTAAATGATACAGTGCAGAACAGAAAGAAGCAAAAGGCAAGGGGTTTATACTTAAGAAGGACCTCTCTTGGGATATGGAAGAGAAAAAATACCAGAATATTCTACCTCACACACAGTGATTGCACTGGAATTCTTCTTTCATATAGATAGTAACCAGAAATTGACTGTCCGTCATGCACAGAAACACTAGGTTTTATGTGCTGTCCTGGAGCATAGATGCTGTGTCAAGGCCTTCTGCACAATTCAGTTTGTACTCATTTGTTCCATGTTACTCCCTGTTCACTCTAGCTAGAAAGCAGGTTATGAAAATTCTGCTTCTCAAGCCCTTTGGTTGTTGTTGGTGTCATGGTTTGACATGACAGCCTTTTCTGCTAAGAGGAAGGGGCTGTAAAGATGACTCCTGTAAGAAGTTGCTTGAAACTCTCCCCAGCTCTGAGCCAGACCCATTTCTGGGGCTGAGCCAATTAGACGCCTCCACAGTCACTTTTTAAGAAGTCAGAAGAGGAGGTTTCTTCCTCCATCTTCTTCCTTCTTCTCTGCCCCTTCTTTTTTTCCTTCTGGCTGATGGTGGTGCAAGGAGTAGGAACGGTGAGAGAAACAACCATGTGGACTCCAAGGTCAGTGATGAGAGGAGGTGGTGTGCTGGAGCAGAGACTCCCCTGCATTCTGTGGAGAGAACTGGTGAAGCTGAGATTTATTTTCATTCCTTTAAAGACCCCACATCAGCGGTAGAGACTCATTTTGATAATGAGCCTGTATCAGGGGTAGAGACTTGTGTTGCTAAAGCTGGCCCCGGACCAGGGACAATGACTACCTCCAGAGGAGGCCGTGTCCCATGGGAGGGACCAAATCACTTTATCACAGACCCTGAGCCAGGGGCAGTGATTTTCTTCATTAAAACTATGGCCAGAAGAGGCTGTGTCCTGAGGAAGGGAAGCAATATCCACAGCTGTAACTGTGGGGAGGAACCCACGACAAAGCAGCTCATCAAACTTATGCCCAGAAGAGGCCTTGTCCCGAGAGAGGGACCCTGTAACTGCAGAAACTGCAACCGTGGCAAAGAATCCATGCCAGAGATATTCACCAAGGACTGTCCCCCGTGTGAGGGAACCTGTATCAGCAGAAGCCGCAGCTGTTGGGAACAACCCACACCAGAGAAGTTCGTCCCGGGGGAGGAACCCCATGTTGGAGCAGGGGAAAGAATGCCAGGAGTTGTCCTCATCTGAGAACACAGAAGCGGCAGAGCCCATCTGTGAGAGACTGACCACATCCCCCACTCCCTGCCCCCCTGAGCCATTGAGGGCGGAGGAGGTAGAGATATTGGGAGCAGTGAGCTGGGCCCGGGAAGAAAGGAGGGATGGGGGAGGGAGATCTTAAAGTGCTGGTTGTAATTTTCTCATCATCCTACTCCCTTTTTGCTTTTATTCCGTTCTGTTTCTTGTAGAATAAACTTTCCTACTTTCCTCCCTAATTCAAGTGCTGGAGTCTGTTTTACCTGGAACTGTGATTGGCAGCGAGCCCTCCCTGCCGTTGTCTCAATCCACAACAACCTTGCTTATCTTTTTACTCCCATTTTGCTGGGTCGTCCGCCATCCTAACGAGGGTGGGGGTGAATGGGGGGCACCGAGCAAGAGACTGTCGTGGTGCTGCTGTGCTAGCTGGGCCAAACCACGACAGTTGGTAATTTTCTTGACTGTTTTTAAGTGCCAAGCACTGAGTATGTCCCTGTAAAATGTACCCACATGTGTAAGCTAGAGGAAGACTCATGACTTCTTACCGTAACTTTTTTTTTTCTCTATTTGTTAGAAAACTAAGCCAAGAACTTATCATTAAATCTTTTGGTAAAGCACTGCATAACTATAGTATATAATAAATAAAACAGTAGCTGATGAGTTGGTTTTTAGCACAGAATAAGAGTAAAATGCAGCACGTGGTCTTGGAAGACAGGACAGCTAAATCATAAAAGCATTATGTGTTAATCTTTTGTTGACAGTCGATGGAACAGAACACCAACGGGTAAAGTTGCTGAAATTTGCTATAAAATGCTTGCCTTACAGAGAAAAGAACCCCAACAACGTAGAATTGAATTAGTACCTTTGCTAATCTTTGTAAGTAGGTAACAGTGATCCACTGAAAAAATTTGTTTGAATTGAAGGAAGTTAGGGAAATCAACCAGACCTTGAAAGTAATTATCTCCAAGTGCCTCCATTTAATGGAATTCTAACATTATGCATAGTTCACATGACAGAATGCAGTAAATGGGAACCCTGTCTCTTCGTTGGTTTGGTTAGGTGTTTTTTGAGAACCGACCCTCTACCTTCCTACCACATAAAGAAGAGAGCTGTGTGGTTAATATAAAAGCTGTCTAAATGCCTGTCTTGTCTTGCAGAATTAAATGAGGGAGACCCAAGTGGCTATTTGTCAGGCAGGCTTTTCTGATGCTTTGTGGACAAGCTTGAGCAAGAGAAATGGGAGGAGCAAGTTGCATTGACACATATTGAAGTTTTGTCTTTAAACTTGATATTTGAAGCCTGCTCTGAAAAAGCATGTTGCACTTCTTTACTGTTTTTCAGGAGTTTGTGGAAAATAGTAGGAAATCTATGAAAGAAGCTGGCCGGGGAATTGGAGCTGAGGGCAGAGAGCTGAAACCAATGGTAGGTGCAGATGAGGAGGTGGCGATCCTCCAAGAGTTTCACTTTTACTTCTTCTCCCTCTTTGTCTTTACTGACTGCACTTCTTCAGGAGAAGTTTTTGTTCTCTGTATCACTCAAGATGTTCTGCTTTTTCTGTTTGTGAGCTTGCCTATCACCTGGATGGCAGAGTTTTTGTCACAGCTGAGACCATCTCCTGTAAAAGTAAGATGAAAGGAACTGTGTCATATGAAATAAATGCAGTATCATCTCATTAGGATTAGTAGTGCATGCTATGTGGTGTATGCAGACAGCCTCACTTGCTGAGTACTCTCAAAATAAGAATACTCTGGAATTCATCAGGCTGTTCTGTTGTTAATTTTCTTTTCAGCCCTGAGCTGAATAATTTTTGTTCATCTTACGTTCACTTAAGAGCCTGAAGAACACTACTGAGCACACCCGTTGTTGCAAAGTAGGACCAGGCATTTAAAGCTCTCACCAAATTATTTTATACAGTGCCAAGGAATTGGATACAGTGATTCCTTTCAACCTGCTCAAATGACATTTTTCTCAGTTTGTTTTTATTGCTAACTACTTATGTTGCTTGTCTCTTGTGTGCTCTTTCCATCTCACACTGTCAGAAACACAGACAGTGAACAATGCATCATTTATGCTTCTGCAGCCTGTTTTACTTACAGTGTGCCTGTTAGGAAGGCATTGCATGTCTGAGTAGCCTGGAATAAGGAACAGCTATACATGGTACAGATAACAGATAGGAGGCTGAGTTTGGAAGGTGGAGAACTGAGAGCATATGATGGAGAACCAGGCTGGGCAAGGTATGACTTGTCGTCATGCGATATGACTTGATGGAAAACTTATTTTATTTCACCATTACTTTTCTCCAAGTATTTTGGGCCTGACTCAGTTCCTTACCATGGGGACAGTTTTTTAACCTCACAGAATCTAAATATGTGTATGCTAACAGTAGAAGTATTTTCTTTTTTCAATGATGTATGTGAAGCCATGTTGCATGAGCACTTTTTGGCCAAGCTGGAATGAGTTCCTGCTGTAGAGTGGATAGATGTGTAGCTTCGTGTGTTTTACTATTTCATTGTAGCATACCAGTCTCTAATTTTGCTTATGCCTAAATGCTGCTGTGTTTATACATCTGAAAAACTAATTCTTATTTACTGTTTCTTCTGGGAGTAATTCTAGCTGTTCAAACAGGCACTAATGTTGGGCTTCTAAACGCTGTAGATGTAAAAGCTGCTGTTGAATGACAGAGAATTGAGTGTGGAAATGCTCTAGTTGCAAGAACAAAAAATTTGAGTCCAAAATTTTAGTGTCTTGACTCCTAACTCAAACAACTTACACTCTCATCTGTGCAAGCACAGACCGCTAATTATACTTTTGTACTTGATTGCCTGAAGCTAGGATGTTGAAACCATTGTTCACTGCTCTTCCCCACCTGGTAAAAGGGAAAACAAAGTACTTGCAAGTCAAGGGTGGTCTTGTTCTTTTAGGAACTTGACTCTAGGCACTTGAGCCTGGCACTGGCTGAAAGTCTTCCTAGGACTGCTGGAGAAGATGCTGAGCACTTGGGGCTCAGTCCAAGTCTCGCTTGCTGAATTACTCCCAGTTCTGCTGCTCATGTGATTGTCTCCTCTGGAGCTGTTTGAGCCTGTTTTCTCAAGTGGTCTTCTGTTTTCGGGTGTTCAGCTCCAGCTGAATAGATTCTGAAGTTCTAGGATCTCACTTCCTGACAAGGACAAGACAAGTAATTGCCTCAATGAAATCTCTGATACCTTTCCCCAAAGCATTGATACAGGCCTCTGTTACATCTGGCATAGATTCATAAATCTGTTCTCTACCAGCAGTCCCAAAATTGTGTGTCTGAAATCTAGAGT
This sequence comes from Colius striatus, assembly GCF_028858725.1. Taxonomy (NCBI): domain Eukaryota; kingdom Metazoa; phylum Chordata; class Aves; order Coliiformes; family Coliidae; genus Colius; species Colius striatus. The sequence continues at coordinate 35,752,147 of NC_084790.1, forward strand.
AATTGTTTCTTCCTGCCCCCCCCAACTTCCTTTTAAAAAAGTCTTTACTATTTGGCTTCAATCTCCTTGAAATGCAGTTATTTTTTAGACATGACAGTTAGTTGTAAAAGTGACAAGTCCTAAATGCAGTTGTATTTTACATAGGTTTTAATAGCAGGCATGAGGAACTATTTAGGACCTGCTGTTTGGGTGTCAAGGCACAAGAAGCTTTTCACACTTATTTTCTTTATGGTTTCCAGTTGACCTCTTTGACTCAGTTTTTCTTTGTCCTTTGTCTAAGACTGTACTGTATGGCTTTGTTTTCCAGGCCTCTGGAGCAAGTTCATCTTGAAACTAGCCAGCCATATTGGAACCCATTGACATTCCAAAACAGTATATATATACATATATACATACAAAAATATATATATATTAAAAAAAAATAAACAGCCAAAATCAGAGAAAAGGAACAGGGATTTAATACTTTTTTTAACAATTATTTTTGTGAAACATGTACTCTTTTCATACGGGTGGCTTTTACAAGCAGCTTTATCATTGTTCCGTTTTTTTAGATTATTCATTGTGGTCATGGAAATGTTGGTTTTTGTCTGTTTGATATTTAACAACCTGGAGGAGGTATCCATTGTAAAGATAATCTGAAGTGATGATTGGGCTTGGAGGCAGATTTCCCATGATGCTGCTAATCTGCTCAGAGTTTTACTTTAGTTTGTTTAAATTTGCATTAAATTCAGGACAGTTAACATGTAAGGAAAACCTTCAAATCAAGAAAAGTCTCAAATTTAGTTTTTCAAAAGATGGTTTCAGTGAGAGTTTGTTTAATTCTAATGGGCTTGTAAGCAATCATTTTACTTTGCAGCCCTCTCGGGGCACAATTTTGTTTATCAGTACCAGATAATCACAATAACCAACTCCTCAGGTATTCAGGTGTATGGGAGCCCTTGCATCTCCTGTTAAACAGCAACTACAAAATGGGGACAGATAATTTTTATATGCAATTAACTTCCTCTTTTACCCTGCTTTACCCTTCGTACCCATTGCCCTGTCCCTTGAGTTCAGTAGCCCCCTTCACACTCCAGTGGTCCTTCAAAGGATGTGGATTCTCCACATGAGGAATCGAAGTAACAGATGATTAAAGCTCAGTCTTAGCCATACTCATGATTAATTCATGACTAGCTATAAAGATGCTGAGGTTGGGAAGAGAAGTGTACTGCTGTAGGAAAAAAAAAAAAAGTACTGTATGTTTCATTTCATTTGCTGCCAGAGAGCTCTGAGAGGTAGAAGAGACCATTCCTTACTACTTGTTTCATCCATACTTGTATGTACTGTAGCGGGTGACTGAAACAGGAAAGGGAAAAGAAACATTTCCTTTTAAGTGTAACTGCCAGAATAGTTATCTAAAGTTATTGAATAATGAAAAGAGAACGTGCTTTATTATTGTTATTATTACTATTATTATTATTATATACTTATATTTCTTTTGAGTCTGGAAGCTCACCGGATATGAATGCTAATATTTGATTATTCAGCATATTGTAATGGGAAATGCTTAGAAGTGTATTTGCTAAGAATTCATGATCTCTCTGTGCTATATACTCCTTTTGTTACAATTTTTTTAAGAAAACTATTTTTGTTAATGTAAAGTTAGTATTTCAGAGCAGAATTTTTAAACTTATTGCACTAAATACAAGCTCTGTACAAATAAATCATGCCTCAATAGTTTGATCGCTCCATTCAAGAAAAATCTTTTGAAACAGAAAAGCCTTCCTACAGAAGGTTTGTGATTGAGTGGATAGGTGTGTCTAGGTGGAGAGATGCACAGCTCGTGTTGTCAAGGTTTAATAAGCAAGCAGTTATCTATACTTCCTTTCAGAAGATCAGGCTTTTAAATTGATGCAGAAAAGTCATACCAAGTAGTTAACCAGTGCTCTTACCTTTTGGCCATAGTAAAATATTTCACTTCTGCTTCTAGAAGTCATTTGATAACTTACATTTGTTTGGTTTCCTTTGGGTAAGCTAGTTAAAAGGATTTTCTCTTTCATATCACGGAACCCAAGCTATACTAAATGTACGAAAACAAAAATGCATACAGAAATGATAGCGTCTGGGGAGGCAGGGAGGCAGAATTATCCAGTCCTGACAGCACTTAGGCACTCATTTAAGTGAACTATCATTGGTAGCTCCACTGGCATCAGGAGGGTTAAGTGTGGCAGCTCTAAGTTGCACATCCATGTAAGTGCTAACTGGACTAGAGTTTCAACCTAGAGATTCAAACTGGAAAGGCCTCTCAGCGCCAGAGACCAGACTATCTAGAAGCAGCACTGGAGCAGTGGAGCAGAGGCATTCCTGCTCCAGTGTCTTAAGACAGCAGTGGCACTGAACACCAGTGTTTGTGCAGATCAGTGGGGGTTTAGCAAGGGAATTTTAAAAACTGGCTTAAACGAATCCTAGAAACTGGATTCCAAGGCAAAGAGACTTACCATGGATCCAGTTGCTTCCAGAGAAACTAATTTCCATCTTGTGTGGAAGTTATTGGAGGTGCTTTGATGGAATCCGTGGATTCTGCTCATTTAGACAACAGATTTCTGCTGTGACCAATTGCGCAAGTTTGTGTTCTCTGCTCACTGGAAGTCCTTGGTGGGGGCTTTTCTCTGTAATTGCGACTGAGACTGCGGTTGGAAACAGATTTTGTATTTTTGTATGACCTGACTGTGCGTCATTTTTATAGCAGTTTATCCTGTTTTAAAAATAAATTTGTTTTATTGACATGGTGTTAAAAAGATACAGGCAACACTTTTGTATAGGTAGTTGTAACATTTAAGTGACAAACCTATATCATTACAGAGTTCTTAATAAAATTGTGTGTGCGCCATTCCTGAGTGTACAACTGGCATGCAGAGCTTTTCAGCCATGCCGAGAAGGCATTCCACCCACACACAGACTTCCCAGTGGCCCTTAAAGCTTTTGAAAGCCCTTTGAAGTTCCCTTGCAGCCAAACTGAAAGCTGCACTCTTCCAAGGAGGTAAGCAGAAGACTGTTGTCTGAAGGGACAGCTTTTCAGGACAAGTTTAGACTCTGCTTTCCATCCCTGATGGGGATGGTGGAGTGGGAGAGCACTCAAGATGTGAAACCTTTGTTGGCAGCAGAGGTCCTGGGGTCTACCTGTTGTGATGGGCTAAATGTTTTCCAGCTGGTTTAAAGCCAGTGTATGGACTGCTTTGTGGGTAGCGGTTTAGGCTCTCCAGAGATTGACGTTGCACTGGGAGTAACACTGCAGGAGAAGCAGATCAGAGAGCTGAGACAGAGAAATTCTCTCCTTGTTCAGAAGTCTACTGAACTACTCAAGTAGTTCTTGAGTACTGGAGATTCAGGCTAGACAATTTGGGTTTAAAGTTTAAGCCAACAGGATTGCTGGTTCCTGGCACTTGGTGTCTGCAGACTGTCTGTATCACAGCCTCCGATCTGCTAACTTTAAAAGGAAAAAAATAATATTCTTTAAATTGTTTGATTTATCTCCACATTGTTTTTACTCTGTCATATTTGGATGTCATAGTGGCATGTCATCTTTATATTGCTTCTTCCAGTCCTAGGGAATTTCTTTGTTGTTATTCTTTTAGCTCTCATTTCTATATTGCTCTTTCAGCAAAGAAATGCCAAGTGGCAGCGTGTCACCTCCCCTTTACCCCACCAATCTTACTCAGTACATGCCTTCTCACCTCCCCAAGGCAGTAACTTAGGGTGTCACCTGGGCTGGCCGGGAGCAGAAGGGAAGTAGGTGCTGAGCTGAAGTCCTGAAGAGGGATTTTTTTTTATAAGATCACTCCATCATTTTGCTGGCTGTAGTCAGTTGGGAGTGCAGTCCATCGTCTCTACAGGTCCAGTTAGGGCTTCTTTACAGCTAGACTAAACGTATGGTATGGCCAGCTTAGAACTGCATCTTCAACCTTCCAGTAGCTTGTGTTCATGCTCGCAGCTGCCAAAAACAGGATGGGGTTTTACATGTGGCCTTAGCTTGGCATGGTAACTCAAGGACTTTTGGCATTAGGAAAGCAGATTGTTGAAGGCAGAATTTAAAGTGGAAAACCCAGATAGAAGTTGTGGTGGATTGATGCTGGCTGGCAGGTAAGCCCCTACACTGTTTCTTGCTCAGTCCTCCAGCAGGAGCAGAGAGAACACTGGAAGTAAAAAAGCATTGGGGGGAAAAAAAAAAAAGGACAATTCATTAAGGAAAAAAAACAACCACAACTGACCAACCAAGTGATGCAAAGGTAATCACTCACTGTCTCCCACCAGCAGATGAATGCTCAGCATCTTTGCACCTGCCCCTACTGCCCCCACACCAGTTTTATTGTTGAGTGCGGTGGTATAGGGTATTTCTTCAGTCTGTTCAGGTCAGTTGTCCTGGCTGTGTGCCCTCCCGCCTTTTTGCCCAACCCTAGCCTAATCTGCTGGAATGGCAGTGAGAGAGAAGGCATTGGCCCTGTGCAAGCACTGCTCAGCAGCAGGTAAAACCAATACTGGGTTAGCAACAGTTTTGGTTTCAAGTCTACAACACAGCACCATGTGGGCTGCTGTGATGAAAATCAACTCCATCCCAGCCTAACCCAGTACACAGGTCCACTTACCCAAGAGTTAGTCCAAGACTTTCTCCCTGTGTTTCTGTACAGCACCTTCTCAGGGTGGTTTCTTCTTTCTGAAAGGGCTTTTTTTGTAGCAGGCAATTAGCCTGCTTCACGGTGCTCCCTTTCATGGAGGGAGCAGGGGATGCTAGCTCTTACTCTTTCAGCACAAAATGGGGATATAAAGCAAAAATGAGCCCTTTCTGTATCAGTGTTCTGGCAATTGAGCAGCCAGTGTTGGAGACAACACATTCCATGTGCCCTCAGGGCATGCACTTTAGGGATTTGCTCTGAGTGGTTATGATGTATTCTATGAATGTATGTTATAGAGTCAGAGTAAAATGCATGTAGCAGACATATGCTTATCATCACCATCCAGTGATCATTTCGTTCTGAGTGCATATTACATGCTATATTGGACATAGCACAGTCATTTTAAGAAACACCCTTAAGATTGAAAAGTAGATACTTAACAGCATCCCTGGTTTTAAAATCATGGCTTTGCCTGTGCAGATACTGTTGACTAAATCTAAACATCACTAGTCCATTGTTTCTTGAGCAGCTTGTTTGTCACATCATCACTACAGAAATCCAATTTCATCATCTCTGTGGGAAAAAAAAAAAATCTTATGTTTCCTGAAATAAAAACCAACAAGACTTATTTGAAGTATCTCTTGCACTCAGCTTGTTTGTTGGAGTGATGGATGTTTACTCTGAATATTTCATTTTAAAATGCTTTTTCAGCTATTTTATCTCTGCTGTTATGTCCATCACATAACAACAGATTATAGAGACTAGTAAACTCGTATTTCTTGTGTTCTGTAGCAAATACTGTTCTCAAGGGTTTGTTGTGCTTCATTTGTTTGAGGTTTTTTTCTGTTATATTTAGAGAGATGAAAGAAGAGATAATACTTATCTCTTGTGATGTGGGTCATGTTTAAAGGGCAGAATTTCTGATCTGGGATGGAGCTGTGATGTGTCTTGCGATGTTTGCAAGCTGATGCAATCAAGCCAAAGCTCTTCAGAGACACTAGGATAATGAAAATATTTCTAGGGACAATAGGTAGCATGAATCCATCTAAAAAATACCCATTTGGAGGCTAAACTACCTGGCGTTCATTTGACAGAGATTTGTTAAAACAGGACTGGGATAAACCTAGTGGCAAATGCCATCAGATTCTACTCCCCTGTCTCACTGAAGCCAAGTCATCATTTGTGAATACGCTGACCAGAATTTGGCAGTCAAAGCTTTTGGTACTTTTCTATAGAAGAGTCGTGGCACTCCCCTTAGAACCAAAGTTTCAGGAATTCAGAGCAAAAGTACCAGCTGACTTTAGCAGAACAAGCCTGCTGTCAGTAGCTTTGAGGGCAGCCGTAGTCTCTCTGGTGCGTGATGGAAGGCATTGGCAGCTCAGGTGGCTGCGCTGCCTCAGGCACGCTGCCTCTCCCCACAGGCTCCAGAGAGGCTGTGTGAGATCAGGATGCTGATTTCTTCTGAAACCCAGCAGAAGCTGGGTGCAGATGGGAGTTCCCATGAAAGTCAGTGTCTGTGCTCCAGTGTTGATACTGGTTGGATCCCTCCCTGCTTGAACTGGAAAGGAACAGTATCTCTCATTAGAAAAACAGTGCTGCAGACAACGTGTCTCTTGGGGCAGTGAAGAAGGGAAAGACAGAAAGGTGGCTTTGTTTGTAATGCAGGCCAGAAGGCAGCTGCTGGAGGTGAGATGGAGCCATGGAGAGCAGGATTTCACAAGTAGTAAATACTCTGCAGGATCTTCACAGTAGTTAAGAAAAGTCATGTTCCAATTCACAGACATCTCACAGCAACATCCCCTGTGCCCTGCTTTTATTTTGCTCTGGAGCTCACGAGAGCAAGAAAGAAGGTGGAATCCTTTACCTGTAGAACGAAATTGTTTCTAAACAGTAGGGTCCTGTTGCTGACTATAGCAACTGCCCATCTTCCAAATGGATTTTAAAGGCTTGACAGTAATTGCATTGTCATAGTCCGTCAAAGCTTCACCTGGAAACAAATCTTTCATCCTCTTTCGCTCATATATCTAATAGGGCAATCAAACCCCTGGACTGGCTTAGTGATGTACATTGAATCAAGATCAACCAACAAGTGCTCCTTTTTCCAGTGGAATGCCACCTCCTTTGGGAACAGGAAAAGTAAATGTGACACTGTTTGTTGTTGTCTTGAGAACTTGAAATGTTTTATACTGCAAGCTGTGAATGCAGGAAGAGAAGGGAAATTAACAGTGCTGATCTAATCTTAGATTTTCTGTATAAACTGACATTGTGCCAGGATACTGATGCAAAACTGTATTTTAGTCTAAGAAATGTATAGATTTTTTTAATGTATTAAAATAAAGCTTTTCTTTTTAAGTAAGAAAGAAATTTCTCTTGTCTTCCTTGCAGGGTGCTAAGCCCAGCTGCTTGTCTTAGGAATACTGTCTCACTCCTTGGAAGCAAGCAGAGCCCATCCAAATCTTTGCTCCCTCTGTGCTTTGCTCTGTGCCTGCCCTTTAACCGAGTAGCTGCAGCAGTGCTGGGCATGGTGCCTTGGCTCTGTCAATGTCCTGGGGCTGGGAAAAGCCCTGTGATGCTCATGCTTTGCAGAGCCAGGCAGGTCAAATAGGGTTTTACAAACTAAAGGATTTGGGGTTTTTTTTTTTTTGCTATCGTCTCTCTAAGCTGCTCCTCAGCTTCCCTCCTTGGGATAGAAAGCTGCCCCTGTATGCCAATAGTTTCACCCACTGGTGAGCTCCTTGGCCTCCCTGGTACCTTAGGCTACAGGATGTAGGCGTTGAAAGGTCATTCCCACACAGCAGAGGCTGCTCTGCTCAGTGCTATGGAAACGAAGGTTGCCATCACTGATGCACACAGAGTCCCTTGCTGAGGCACAGATTGCAGGACTCTCAGGACTGCTAAGGCTCTCTAGAGCAGACTGGCTGATAGCCTTTGTTTTGCCTTAGAAGGACAGTTTAGGGGGAACACAGAGTAGAGGGATGATAATATGTTGTGGGCTATGCAAGCTGCTTGCCCAGTGCCACAGTTCTTGTGAGGCCAGCTGCTAGTTGGAGCTTGGTATGTGTTCCTTGACCCCAAAGCAGAGTCCCCTTTCTGCAGAGCTGTTCTAACAAGCCTGGATAGCTGAAGGTGGATGGTGAACAGAGGCAATTAGTAACAGCAGCCACATAATCTTACTATCTGAGGCACATGCAGTCACAAGGATTCCCCCTTCCATGGGCACAGCAGTCTTGCATTTGTATGAAGTGGCTTTACTGTATCCAGGAGCGACTGCCACTTCTGAACAGGAGGCTGAAGCCACTGTTGCAAGTTGTAGGATACAGTGAGGATGAAAAGGACCCGGTGGCCCCTCACCTCTGCACACAGGCAGGGTCCCCTGCTGCCCACCCAGCCTTTTTGCTGTTCCTCTGAAAGTATGTTCCTTTGTCTTGGATTGTCTGTTTTGTGGTTTATTAAGGGTGAAGCTTCTTGGCTAGATGGGTTTAGTTGTGTGGAGCAACAAAGACTTTGGAGATGCCTTTCGTCATCAGAAGAGGTGTTTGGGGCAGGAGGCACAATGTATATAGGTTATGAAAACCCTGCCTGGTTTCCATAGGGTTTTGCCTGTGTCAGAACTGCAGAACAAGAGTTCTTTGGCTCTTCTCACCCTCTCCAGGAAGAGGATGAGTTCTGTTCCCCTGGCTCTGAAACAAAAGGTTTGTGGCTTCTACGGAGGTAAAAAGAAAAAAAAGAGGTGGGGAGATTAAAGATGGGGTGAGAGAAGCATGTGATGGGGGAACAGAATGGGAGACGAGACTTGAAGTGATGGGAAAACCTCTGTGCACAGGGATGGAGTGGACAAAAAAACATAGGAAGCTGTTCACAGGAGGGCGGACAGCCAGGACAGCCGGGCAGGGACCTGGAGACTGAGGACCACAACTCCAAAAGCTGGCTTCGCCTTTGCTGTTGTCCTTGCCCCAGCCCGTGCCGAGCTGCCGTGCATGCCCCACGTGCCGGCCTCAGGACTCACCGCAGCTTCCGCCGCAGCTCTGCTGTCGGAGGAGCGGCAGTCGAAGGAACAAACACTCCTGCCTGCTTGGGGGATGGGCAAACCAGCCCCTTCTCCCAGCTTGCCAGGCCGGATCCCGCATTCCTCTGCTCCAGTCTGCAATGGCCCCTTCCTTTCCTCCCACCGGGGGCCACTGAGGAGCTGACCCAGTTTTAGTCGCTGGTATTTAGATGTTTAATGAAGATTAGCTAGTGCCCAGGGAGAGATTATTTAGAATTTGTAATTACTATTTAAATTGTGAATGTGCAAAATGGATGGAGCTTGTGCTCCCACACACTGAGCACCTAAAAAAAAGTTGTTTTTTGGAGACCTACTGCCATAATCTCCATATTATGCTCAGTCGTTGTTTACTTGGGATATGCTAAAAGTCGAAGAAAACCCAGCACTGAGGCACATTTTCAGAGACCCTTGCTAGAGCAGTCAAAGCCAGTAATAAAGCCTGTGACAGAAGCTACTGAGTTGTTCTGTCTAGCTACCTCAGTTGAAAGTAATCAAGTGGGAGACAAATAACAGTGATACAGACACAGACACCTGAGACGCATCCCTTTTCTGATGCTTAAGTCTCTAAAAACTCAATCCTCTGCTAGGAAACCCCCTCTAGGCCTTCAGTGCAGCTTGGTAGCTCATTAGATACACAAAGTCATCCTGGCTTCCTTTCACTTAAGTCATCTGCAGATCTGATTCTGACACTTCTGGTTTCAGTGAAGGGTTTCCCGGCACAGGATGTGTTTCAGTAACCCATGTGTTTCACTGTTGGGATTCATTGTCTTGGCTTTTCATAAGCAAAAGCACTGAGTGGCAAGAACAATAATAATTATGAGGTCTTCTACAGGCAGCTGGGAGCAGCCTCAAAATCACAGGCCCGGGTTCTCATGGGGGATTTCAACTACCCAGACATCTGCTGGAAGGCCTACACAGCTAGTCACCTACGGTCCAGGAGGTTCCTTCAGCACATCCATGATAACTTCTTGATGCAAATGGTGGATGTGTCAACTAGGAAAGGAGCACTACTGGATCTTGTACTCACAAACAAGCAGGGTCTGGTTGAAGCGGTGAAGGTTGAGGGCAGCCTTGGCTGCAGTGACTGTGAGTTGGTGGAGTTCAGGATCATATGCAGTAGGTTCAGAACACCAAGCAGGATCACAGCCCTGGACTTTAGCAGGGCAAACTTTGGCCTTCTCAAGCTATTACTAGGGGACAGGGTATTAGAGGATAAAGAGGCCCAAGATGATTGGTCTCTGTTCAAAGATCACTTTTTCCAGGCTCAGGAACAGAGCAACCCAGCAGGTAAGAAACCAAGCAAGGGAGCCAGGAGATCCACATAGTTAAACAGGGAACTGTTGGGAACACAGTTGTACCTTGCAAGGGAGGTCAAGGACAGCAAGAAATGTTTATTCAAATACATTGCAGCTAAAACTAACACTAGAGGCAATGTAGGCCCGCTGTTGAATGAGGCAGGTGCCCTGGTGACAGAGGATACAGAGAAGGCAGAGCTAATGAACACCTTCTTTGCCTCTCTCTGTACTGCTGGAGATTGTTCTCAGGAGCCCCAGACTCCAGAGGAAGTCAGGTTAAAGGAGGATTTTTGTTTGTTGGATGAGGACTAGGTTAAAGATCAGTTGAGCAATCTGAAGGTACATAAATCCATGGGCCTGATGGGATGCACCCACGGGTGCTGAGGGAGCTGGTGGAACTCATTGCTAAACCACTCTCTATCATCTTCAGTAAGTCATGGAGAACAGGAGAGGTGCCTGAGGGCTGGAGGAAAGTCACTCCAGTCTTCAAAAAGGGCAAGAAGAAGGAGCCAGGGAACTACAGACCAGTCAGCCTCACCTCCATCCCTGGAAAGGTGATGGAACAACTTATCCTGGGTGCTGTCTCCAGGCATTTAAAGGTCAAGAGAGTCATTGAGAGCAGTCAACGTGGCTTTACCAAGGAGAAGTCATGTTTGACCAATCTGATAGCCTTTTGTGAAGATGTAACCAGATGGCTAGATGGTGGTAGTGCAGTGGATGTGGATTATCTCAATTTCAGCAAAAACACTTGACATTATCTCACACAGCATCCTCATGGCAAAACTGAGACAGTGTGGGCTGGATGATCAATTAGTCAGGTGGATTGTTAAGTGGTTGAAGGGAAGAAGGCAGAGACATGTGATCAATGGAGCAGGGTCTAGTTGGAGGCCTGTATCTAGTGGAGTCCCTCAGGAGTCGGTGCTGGGACTAGTACTGTTCAATATATTCATTAGTAATCTTAATGAGGGAACAGAAGGCACTATCAGCAACTCTGCTGATGATACTAAACTGGGGAGAGTGACTGACACAGCAGAAGGCTGTGCTGCCATCCAACAGGAGCTGGACAGGCTGGAGGTTTGGGCAGGGAGAAATCTAATGAAATTCAACAAGGGCAAGTGTAGAGTCTTGCATGTGGGAAAGAATAACCCCATGTACCAGTACAGGCTGGGGAATGAATTGTTAAGAGAGTAGTGTAGGGAAAGGGACCTGGAGGTGCTGGTGGACAGCAGGATGAGCGTGAGCATGAGCCAGCAATGTGCCCTTGTGGCCAAGAAGGCCAATGACCTCCTCGAGTGTATTAGAAGGGGAGTGGTTAGAAGGTCTAGAGAGGTTCTCCTCCCCCTCTACTCTGTCCTCGTGAGACTGCATCTGGAATATTATGTCCAGTTCTCAGCCCCTCAGCTCAAGAAGGACAGGGAGCTGCTGGAGACAGTTCAGTGCAGGGCCACCAAGATGTTGGAGTGGAGCATCTCCCTTATGATGAAAGGCTGAGGGAGCTGGGGCTCTTTAGCTTGAAGGAGACTGAGGGGTGACCTCATTCATGTTTACAAATATGTAAAGGGTAGGTGTCAGGAGGATGGAGCCAGGCTGTTCTCAGTGATGTTCAATGACAGGACAAGGAGCAATGGGTATAAGCTGGAACATAAGAGGTTCCTAAGAAATACAAGCAAGAATTTCTTCACTGTGACGGTGACAAGGCACTGGAACAGGCTGCCCAGGTGGGTTGTGGAGTCCCCTTCTCTGTAGATATTCAAAACCCACCTGGTTGAGTTGCTGTGTGACCTACTCTAGGTGGCCTCCTTGGGCAGGGGGGTTGGACTAGATGATCTTTCAAAGTCCCTTCCAATCCACAAGATTCTATGATTCTGTGACACTCCTTAGAAATGGGCTTCAGAAAAGTTCAGAGGGGACCCAATACCATTATCCATACCTTGCTTGTTGGAGGGATGGCAGTAGCACATTTCTTTGCAGGGTGAGTATTTGTGCTCCCTCTAGCAGTTACAGCTACTCTGGATGAATACAACCACTGCTGTTGCTGCTGTTGTTGCTGCTGGCAATTAAAAATAATTAGGTCATCTTTGTCTACAATTAAGCATTTACATGGAGATATCTGGGAAAACTGTATGAACACAGATGGGCCTCTGCAGTCTGAGGATCACTGGATTTGCTGCAGAAGGAGCTTCAGGAGAGACCCTCCTTTGGGTGTCTGACTTTTGCAAGGGGGCAAAGCTGTCCATGCTGTCTGTTCGGGTAGGAAAAAAACATTAGGAATGTCTGTTAAGAAGTGATGCACCACTGCAGGCCAGAACACACAGCATTGTGCAGTGATAACAATAACACAGCAGTCATCAGTACTGAGGATATATATGCAGATATACCCATGGTGTGTTTGTGTGGGTTACCTAGCAGAAACTATTAAAACAATAAGCAATTCACAGTGAAGTAGCCTATTCAGTTAAAAAACACCAAAACAAGACAGGAGCTGCTCCTTAGCTGAAGGGGGATGGGGGGCAGTTGTATTAAAAAAGCCCAGACAAATGGAAAATTTGCATTTCTTCTGGATGAGAGCTGCTGACTCATGCAGCCTAAGGGCATAGCTTAGTACAAGGCATGCACAGCACCATGAGCCTAAACAGCAACAGCTTCATCTGCTATGCTGTTCCTTCCTTTGCAGTCACAATAACGAAATCCAAGGGAAATCAGAAGTATTCTGACCGCAGATCCCATCAGCTAACCATTGTAATTTGGCCACACATCCACAGACTAGCAAGCACAATTAGCTAAGATTGGTGCTTCGTCATTGCCCCATTTTAAGCAGGCTGCTGATGGAGTAGTTTTGACACTAGAATAGCATCCCTGGAAACGCATACGCCCTGAAACTTGTTGTATGTTTGACTCCACAATGTTACCAAGAAGCCAGCAAATGATTCTCATTACAGGTTGTCACCCAGAGGAATTTCTCTGCAGAACATTGTGCTTAGGGCTGATGAGCAAATGTCTGTGTTGTCCCCTTCCCTCAAGCACACCCAGAAGTGCATGGTTACAAATGCTAACAGCCAGGGTTTGGGGCTGCCCACAGCTCCCCCCATGGACCTCAGCTGGGAGAAGTGCTGCTGCCAGCCAGCTGCAACATCCCCCATAAATAAATAACTCCATTTGCTTCAGCTCAGCCTATTTTGAGCTCTGTTTATTCCTCTAGGGAACTATAGGCTTGGTCTTTCCCCTGTGCATGAAAGTCAGGAAACTGAACCAGTGATGCCCATTTCACTGCAGACTATTACAGCGAGCTCCTAGAAAATGGAGCTTGCTAGGGCTGCTGGATCTCACCAGCAACTCATTGGGGAATCTGATTTAATACCCTGGTGATGTGCAACTGCTTCCCATGGCATGCATGGATGCAGAGCATGCCCTGGGTTCAAAAGTCGCTCTGCAAAGGTGCTTGCACTGTCCCCACTGGATGCAGTGTGCAGCTCTCTGAAAGGAAATTGCAACATTTTCTTTTTCTCCTCTAATTTCTCCTGTGATAGTGAACTGCTATCTAATTTGTAGCTAATCTTGGTGTCTAGCAAGCTGGCAAAGAGCAGTTTGTTTCCTGAGTGCCTGTGGTGTGAAATCTTTCAGTCTTCAAAGACACATGCTGGGGCAGCCGCAGCTAGGACAGCCCTCTCTGAGGTGAGCCAGCATGCTGCTGCTAGGTGTGAGGCTTCCTTCCAGCCAGCCTCCAGCTTGAGTGCTCCCTCAGCCTGCCCCAAGTGACAGGGCTGCTGCACTGTTAGCTGCCCTGTCAGATAAAGGGCTGCTGCCAGCTCTATAGATAGCCTTCTGACAGAGGTTAAGGGCCTGTCCCCTCTCCTGTGATGCTCAGGGTGGCTGGTGTCAGTCTTTGCCTTGCCATGGCCCATGGCCCAAGCAAGCAGCTGGTGTGATTGCAGTGCTGGCACTACTGGCCTATGGGCACTGTGGGCAGTGCAAACAGATAAGAAGCTGGCCTCTCAACTGGCCCGGCCCAGAGTCAGGAGATGGAAATGCCATGGCATTGCTGGTACCTGACCTGCCCCAGATCCTGGCCTTATCTCAGCATGACCCAAGATGTCTGTGCCAGAGGCTATTGCTCTCAAGAGGCTGCAGGAAGTTTACCTTCAGGGCAAAGGCAATGTGCTCCCTTTGTGTTTCAGTTACTGTAAATGTAGGGCAGGGTCAGAACACTCGTTTCACGATCTCCAGCTTCTTCTACTTAAGGACAGTTATGACTCGTCATGCCCAACAGTCCTGTGTCTTTTTTTTGTTGTTGCCAATCTCGTTTGGCCATGCAGCCACACTTCCCTGCAAGGTGTGGGGCACGGAGGGGTCAGATCAATCATCTGTTGCCACTCTTCTAAGGGGGCACACAAACATATGCAATGCTGCCTTTGTAGAGGTGCACCAATGTAACATTCAACCCTTTATAATTATCTTCTTGTCCTTGAGGCTCACATCTCCTGAATCACCTTTTTTACCTTACCTCAATCACTGCAGTGATTTTTTCTTGTTTCTTTGGACAGGACATCTTCATACTACAGGTAAAACTCAGTCTGTGCTTCTGCTGCCCATACACTCAGCTGCTTTCCTTCTCTTTGTCTGTCTTACACCCCTTCCTTTCCCAACACTTTCACCATCGCCGTGGCTCAGTCTCCCTCTGGTTCTCTGCTCTCCTCTGTCATTTTCCCAGATGAAGCCCTTGGCCTCAGCCTTGAACAGCATGGGTGATTCCCACCTTTCCTCCGCCCAGACCTTCCCTCCACAAGGTCTCTCTCTTCTTTCAGCTGAGGCCCAAAGTGTCACACAGCCATGGCTGCTTACCTTGACTCATACTCCTACAATTTGGGCCAGTCTTCCTGGTCTTTCCATTGTAGCTCTGTCCTTTGACAAGCTAGGCATCAGTTTTGTCTACTTCACAGTTTAAGCATCCCTTGGGGAAAGAAAATGGAAGCTATTTCTATTCTGCAACTCTGGCTTGCCCCATAACTTCCGTGAAGGTGGGCAGATGGACAAAAGCTTCAAATCTCTGCCCTGCCTTTTACAAGATCAGCTGATGACAGTGCAGTTGTACTGCTATTGTAAGCTTTAATGTCCTTACTTTGTAGCTAAATGCTGGCAACAGAGAAGGCAGATGTGTTGCCACCTTGTTGCACATCCATGCTACGATTCCTGTCTCTGTGTAGGTGGGTCCTTGTGCAGTGCTTGGTAAGCTGGGGGTCCCACTTGAATACAAAATGTTGGAATTTCAATGGCCCTTGGCTTTCAGGTGCTTTTAAACACATCACTCTAAAATGATTTGAATGAGGACCCAAAGGCCACGTGCTTGGCCATTTTGATCTTCATTCTTCAAGTATCATTAAAGAGAAGGTGCTAGGTGCAGGGTCCCCTGTTGGCATGGCACTCTGTGCTTGGCAACATGATGATAAATACAAGCAGCAATCCCTTTACATGTCTTTTGGAGTGAAAGCCTACATTCAGATCTAAAAAGCCCTAGTGCTTTGTTTTAGAGTATGGGTCCAAGTTATAATTTAAATGCTATAATTTATTTGAAGTGCTCTCTTTGAGAAGCCATGAGGAAGTCACACACCCCACACTGGCTTCAGTTCAGGTAACATGGGGAGACTCTACAGGATTGATTTCTTCAGGGATTCACTGCACTTTTCAACTGGAACCCATGTTTTCAGTACCTAGCATTTTTTTTATTACAACTTTCTTCACTTTATGGCTTCAGCAGATGATAGTGCCTTGTGCTATTACCCACCTCTTCTCTGGGAGACTGCAGCTGGAGGGTGGCAGACCCCTGTGATGTTGGGACGCACAGACCAACACACACGTGAGCTTTTCTCATGGCCAAGGTGTGTCCCTGCAGCCACCACATGCCGTCCTTTTCTGCATGGACCCTCGGCATCCACTGATGGGTGAGGGCTGTGGAGCACAGGGCTGGACAGCCGCCTGCTGGAGCAGGGACCAAGGTAGCCTGGGGCACATGCTGGGGACAGCAGTGGCAGCCACTGCTGAGACCTAGGTCTGGGGATGCTTGTGGGGATGCGGCACAAGCCCTGGGACAATGCCAGTTGCTGCAAAGCAAACAAAAGTACTTGCAAATTCGTGTCCCCCATCTTTCTGCCTCATCTTTGGTCTTCAGATCTTTTACAAAATGCTTCAAATGTCCCTGACAAACTGTTTGCCTGAAGCAAAACTGCAGTCACTTCAGAAGAGGACATGCCCCCATGAGAAGCCAGTGAAAAACACTAATAGTACTAGTAGTAATAGTATTAGTAGTAATAAATGCCTGTCAGTGATCAATGAGCTACTCATTTGGCCAGCTGGCCAGCAAATGGCAGGCTCTTCAAACCAGGCACAATCAAATTGCATTGGCAGCAGACAGCTCTTTCTATGGAGGTGTGCACAAGGCACAGACATATCCTCGAGGACCACAAGAGCCTGCTGTCCATTGCAGGGCTATGGCAACAGCTGCATCTTCTAGAGAAGTACATTGGGGAGCTTCACAGCAGAGCTTTACTGATCGGGTGGCCACCCCACCCTTCAGACAGAGCTGATCAGTCACAGTGGGCATGGGATGTAGGTGGTGCAGGTGCAGCATGGCTTGTCCTGCCACAGAGAGCAGGCAGGAACTGTGGGGTATGGAAACAAGTCTGCATGGCCACAGGTTGTAAATGGGGACTGGGTGCACCTCTTCCTTTGCAGGAGAGCAGTGGTGGTGCTGGGGTGGAGCTGGACCTGCCTATCTTTGGTAGGAAGGTGTAGGGCTGTCACCAGCTGCTCCTCTAGCTTACTGACGGTCTGCAGCCCTCAAGAGGAGAGCCAGGGTTACTGTCCATGCCACAGCCTCCAGCTCCTTTGCACCTAGGCTGTGGTCCAGGTGCACAAAAAGAGCTTCCTCCTGTGTGAAGCCCTCACGCTCCACCACCTCATTCAGCAAACTCATGGTAGCCAGTTTGGCTAACAATGACAGATCATCTGAAATGCCTGGTCTGGAGCTAGAGCATTCCTACTAGACACTGATGGCAGGCAGGTAACCCACTGCTCTCTGACGAAGACACAGTGCCATCATCTGGCGTTTGCAGCCACCTACCTGTCACCAGAGCCCAGGACACTTTCCTACCAAAAGGTGGGGGCTCCACAAAACTGTCTTTTGCACTCCACAAGCCCTTTGTGGTGGACAATGGCAGGGGCAGAGTGTGGGCCTGCCCTGGGTAGATGAGGAGGGCAAACCAGTCTGCAGGACAAAAACAGGATTAGGAGGTCTTGAGCCCATTAAGAGGACAGCAGCTAATCCATCACTATGAAGCAGCTTTAGGGAGCCTTCTGACCTCCACAGCATGCTTCACTATCCACCATCACTTAGGAGCTGCCTGAAGGCAGGCATGGCAGAAGCGGTGCCCCTGGCACCAGCAGCAGCTTGCCACAGGATAAAAAGCCTTTGCTTGCCATTTGCTTTGAAAACCTCTTATAAGCAAAGGCAAAGTCCAAGTGACAAGTTGGAAAGGTGGTATTCCTTAACTTTTAACGGCCAGAAGGGTGCAGCCAACCATACAGCCCAGCACAGTGCAGCCAGCCTTGAAAACCTTATTAATTATGCTCCCTCTCTTTCAGGCTGCATCTGGTCTCTCCAGTGCTAGCACATCTCTCTCTGGAGGTTAGAGTTCATAATTCCTCATCTCCTCTTACCTCCTACTCCCTCACTCTCTACTGGAAAAATAGGCAGCTGCAGGCCCTTTTCCCTAGGTGTGCCTGATTTTAAATGCCATATGAAAAAGCTCCCTTTCTCTACTCTTTCTCCTGATGCTGCCTTTGCTCCTCTCTGGTTTATCTCCGGACTGCCTGTCTTCATTCTGCTCCTGGCTGGCTGCAGGGCTTCTCAGAATCTATCTTTGAAATGTGAAGTGACTTCTGGACTGTGTGGCTCTGGGCCAAACTTTCATAGGTGGTGGCTAATAAAACACTCTTACTGCTTTTTGACATGAGTCAGAGCTCATCCCAATCGGTACTTCGGCACAAGAAGAGCAACTCCAGAAACTGACAAAATTATGTGACCTGAAGAACTCTGCCTTTGCCTTCATGGATGGGTGACTCCTTAGCTTTGTTTTCACATAATGACTCTTCATTTCTTTCCAGCAGCTCTCATGAACTCCCTTGGCTCTGCTTTATTTGACTCGTGTATGTGGGTATAGGTAAGGGACTAGTGATATGCCTCAACATTGCTGGCAGCATAGTTAACCACCAAGACCACATTGCTCTAGCCATCAAGGACTCTACCCATTGCCTTGGCAATGCATGTGCCGCCAGCCTAACCCCCATGCATATGTGCCCAGGCCCAAGGTCAATGGACTGCAATCCTCCTGGGCTATCAAGTATCCCACTCCCAGATTTTTGGGAACTTTCCAAAAACTTTTAGGGATTTTCCAGGACCCTTCAGAGACAGCACGGGGCATTCACCAGCAAGAGGTGTGTGTATAAGAGCGGGACTAGGAGAGGGGCTTGGGCTCTCTCTCCTCCTCACATTCACACCAGACTGGACGGAACATTGGACAGACAAGTGGAATGCCAGGGGCACTGTGGACTTGCAGTGGTGACTATTGCACCTTTTCTCTCTCTCTCTTCCTTTTCTTTCCTTCTCCCCCTTCTCTTTTCCTTGTTGATTTTTGATAGTAAAAATACTTTAGCACTTGACTCTGTTTTGAGTCTTAATTGTGTTCCCAAGAATGCACAAAACGTAATCATGATAACCTGTTGGCTGGACATCATTCAGGAGCTAAGCCCCAGCCATCCAGAATTGTGGCAGGTCAGCTGGAAAGCAAGGGGGTTTAACTTCTGCAAAATTAAACCCAATAGAGGACTGTGATAGTATAACCTGCCTATATAGATAGATCCTGTGTTCTGGTGAGCTTTCCGCACTCCAAACAAAACAACAAAACATAGTAGTTCAGCAAAATTGAATGCCAAACTTGACTGAGATGGATCCTGTTGAAACTTTCCTCATCCAATAGAAAATGTCAGTAGTAGCAGAAAAAAATTCAGAGCAGGACACGGTCTAAGAGATGGCTCTGATGTGCTACCAGGGAGCTGGTACCAGCACAGGGCAACAGCCTGTTACCAAGCTGAGTTTATTGGGCTCAGATGCACCTCCCTTTTGTTACGCACACCGCTCATGTATTTGGATACAAGTCCAATTTCCTGGGAATGAAGGATGGCTGTTTTCTTTCAGTTCTAGTTATCATGAGCTCTGTGACACTTTATGACACTGAAGGAGTGTTTTCTGTAGGTTTAATTGTACCCAAAATATGCATAGCCCATCTCTGTTCAGTGTCCTTTGCAGCCACATACAGTTTCCGTTCTCACCCTACTAACCTGAACAAGATCTTGACCCAGGACACAGCTGTGAATCTTCTGGCACTACAGCACAGGCTGGGAGCCAGGTGTCTTAGGAGCCCACCTCAAGGGAAATACCCTGTGACAGTGAAGGACAGAGGAGCTGACTTAAAATACAGGTGCTCAGTAGTATGTGGTATGGGTGGGAAAATCATGCACAGTAGCAATCTCAAGAGTATGCTATAGGAAGAAATGAGAGAGTAAATAAATGTGGAATTTAACAGTAAAAGGTACCCTGGAGATGAAAGCAAGGGGATAACTGATTAGATTAGGTATGATTTTCTCATGTGTCTTCAGAAACTTTTTAAGTGAGATTTGGGGTACGTGTGGATAATAAACTTTTGTGAGAACACGTGGAGCAGTAGGAGCACGTGCAGGCCCTTTTACCAAAACCACAAAATTAATCTGTGTGGGGCGGAATGTTTAGGTCTTCTGGAAGAGGTCATGGTTCAATGGCAGGCCAACAATACTGCCCTTCCTGAGCTACAGGACCACTGGCTGGGGAGCCTGTTGCAAACCCACCACCTTCCCAGCTAACTGTGCTCACAGAACTCAGGTTTCTACACAGGCAAACTGCAACACCTGTAAATCCAAGTGCTGCGGCTGATCTAGGAGATGCTCTATGCCACATTTTTTCTTTTTTTTTTTTTGTCTTGCTCCTTCCTCCTCCCCTGAAATATCAAAGGCTTGAACCTCAGGCCACATGGAGCAAGAGAAAGACAGTAAGCACAAGCACTCTGCAACCTGGTGCCCAATGAGTCCTGAATGGATTCAGGCTCCAAGTTTTTCTGTAATGGTGATGATATCAAGTTGGAGACAGGGTAGAAAAGATGTCATCCTGCCTATCTTGATTTATTGTGTGGTGATGGTGGTTTTCACACCAATCACACAACAGTTCTTTCCCTCTTTATCAAAATTCAGTGCCACTAGAGGTAGATTCACCACTGACTCATGGTGCTTCAAATGAGGAAAATACTATTTTAAAAACCTCAAAACCTCATTTGACATCTTATCTACACAAGCATGAAAGGATCGTTAAATGAAGAGCAATGCAAGTCTCAATTATTTTGGTTTTTAATTCTAGTTTTCTATGGGGGTTTTGTTTTCTTTTCTTTTTCCCCAAATGCCTTAGTGTGTATAAAACCAGCAATGCAGTAGAATTTAATGTGCATTCCAGGGGAGGAAAATCAGTTATTCAAGTCTCAAAACACATTTTACTCCCATTCTAATTGGAGAACTACTAAGAAAATTCATCAGAAATTGAAGCCCTACTCTGCTATGCATGCATATATAACACACAGTTCTTAACCTCACTGCAATGTTTGTGCATACAGTGATGTGGTGAGTAGGTTGACAGAGGTTCTCCTGCCCTTCTACTCTGCTCTCATGAGACCACATCTGGAATATTATGTCCAGTTCTGGGCCCCTCAGTTCAAGAAGGACAGGGATCTGCTGGAGAGAGTTCTGTGCAGGGCCACAAAGATGATGGAGTGGAGCATCTCCCTTATGATGAAAGGCTGAGGGAGCTGGGGCTCTTAAGCTTGGGGAAGAGGAGACTGAGGGGTGATCTCATTAATGTTTACAATTATGTAAAGGGCAGGTGTCAGGAGGAGGTCCCTTCCAGCCTGTAAGATTCTGTGGTTCTGTGATCTTAATTCTGTGGTTGCAGAGCCTGTTGAAACAATAACGCAGATTTGATAGCTGCAGCCTCCTCTGCATGTACATAAATAAAACCCCATCATGTTTCCTTCAGTGCAGCAGCGAGCAATCGGCTCAAAGAATGGT
Organism: Colius striatus; assembly: GCF_028858725.1. NCBI lineage: Eukaryota > Metazoa > Chordata > Aves > Coliiformes > Coliidae > Colius > Colius striatus. The sequence goes on from NC_084790.1 coordinate 35,773,332, forward strand.
TGGGAAAATCTCTTTCCTCTCCCCACTACCCTCTCTTCTTGATATGAAGCAGCGCACCAAGAGATGCACGTCTGCCCATACCAGGGGGCATTTTAATCTAAATCCCTCAGTTCAGTTCTGAAACTGCAGCTAGTATTTTGTTTCCAATTAAAAAAGAAAAAGAGAGCTTCAGAAGATGTTGTTGGGGAGAAAGAAATTGCACAAATCTCCTTTCCTCAAGTTGTGATAGAAGCACTGAAGTGATGATATTTAATATAATCTGCCATCACTGGACTATCTTCTGAGGCTTTGGTTTTCATCAAGGTAATGCAGTGATAATCAAGCACTGAAGGAGCAGCGCTGTCACAATCTCTCAGCCTGTTCACAGTGAGTCTCAGGAAGCCCTGGGCACTGCCCTCAGAAATGCTCTGTTGTTTTCAGGTAGCTCAATAGTTCCTAGATTGTTTGGACAGATCAGGTCCCATATACCGAGGAACTCAGGCTACTCCACCAATACTTCTCTGACCTTCTGCTCAAAAATAAAATTAAAAACATCAGCAGTCAACCTGTTGGGGCAGGTTGTCTGGGACTTGCCCCTTGCCTTGCTGCATGCACACACACATGCCCTCACCCTCCCCAAAAGCACAGGTTGATGGTGAGAGCAAGATGTCTCTCTTTCTTTTTTTTACAAAACAACAAAAGAAGGTCTTTTCAAAATAATGTCTCTTGGCAACTTTAAACTGCATGTGGAGAAGGGTCAGTTGGTGCCAGAGCCACACAGAGTTGCACATAAGCAACTTCCATCCATGTTTGTAGCAGTTGTCACAGGCTCCAGCCCTCCTCAAACCCAGTGTGAAGCAAATGTACTGTGTTAGAAAGGCCATCCACAGCCATTTCCCTACTTTGTTTTTTGCTGGCTCAGTTTCTTACATGGAGTTTTAATATCAGTTTTAATTACTTCCAAGCCTTCTTCCATACACAAATGCAACAACCTGCTGCCCTGTGCTCACACGACACACGGATGCATCTGGCACTGCAAGTAAAGGTAGGTACTGCAGTACAACTATTGTCTGAAGGAAATACAAAAATATCAGAATCTTATAGTTGGAACCAGAAGAAAAATAATATTAAATCTCACAAGCTTTGAGATGGTAAACACTCCTAGGAGGTGGCCAGGTAAGGCTAAATCATGCTTTATACTTCAGGTGTATGCTTCTTTAAACTGTAAAGAGGCAAAAAGTTTGCTGCCAGAAAAAAAATTGCTCTGGGGCAAAGTCTTTCCTTAAATTTCTAGCCTCCATTTTGAAGACAAATTTGATAAACAGATGTATACCTACCTGTGCTGAGACAAATTAAATCCAATCTCTACCATTGTTGTTGTTGTTTTTGTTCTGTGATTACCCAAATCTAGTCCTTTCTTGTTTTAGGTAGCTGAAGTGTTTCTTCTTCCTCCAACTTCTTGTCATTGTTCCCTTTGAGTCTTCTTCTTGTGACATCTCTTTTTGGCCTAAAATAGCTAAGAGCCTTCACTCAGAAGATATTCTCTATCTCCCCTGGCATCCTGCCAGAAGTGTTTCTGCTCGTATGTTAGTGACCATCTGTTTGTCAGGCACCCTATGTAGCAGGACTTTTGTCCAGGACTCAGGTTCCTAAGGGCTGCCAAGGATCTACACATGTTCCTACCATGTTCTCCGACTTCCTAGTCTATAAAGCAGTAATATCTCATTACAAGTTCCTTTAGAGATGATTCTGATAATTTGAAATATCTCTTCTCACCGGTCCTGCCTCTTCTAAAGGTCTCTGATCATGGGAAAAAAAGAACATGAACAACTCTAGAGAAAATCTTCTTAGTATACATTTTGTTGCTCAATTTATGCTCACAAGACTGCTGAAGGAACCCATAAAACCATGGAATTATTTCCTGATGGTGACCCCTTGCATTTGTTTTGAAATGAGAAAGAATATAGGAAGATATGTGGTTGAATCTTTCCACAGAATCCAGACCTTTAACTAAGAAGAGAACTAAGAAGTTTCTATAACTACATAAACAATAAAATAAAGATCAAGGAGAACCTCCATCCCCTATTAGATCCAGAAGGAAAATTGGTAATAAAAGATGAGGATAAGGCTGAGGTTCTTAATTTCTTCTTTACCTCAGTCTTTAGTAACAGGAGGATTTCCAGGCCAAAAGACAGGGGCGAGGAGCAAAATGTCACCACTACAATTCAGGAGGAGATGGTCAGTGACCTGCTGCTCCACATTGATGTGCACAAATCTATGGGGCTGGATGGGTACATCCTATAGTGCTGAGGGAACTGGCAGGGGTGCTTGCCAAGCCTCTGTCCATCATTTATCAGCAGTCCTGGCTGACTGGGGAGGTCCTGTTTAACAAACCTAATTTCCTTCTATGACAGGGTGACTCGCTTGTTAAATGAAGGAAAGGCTGTGGAAGTTTTCTACCTTGACTTTAGTAAGGCATTTGACATTGTTTCCTACAGTGTTCTCTTGCCTGGATGGGCATACACTTTCCTGGGTGAAAAATTGGTTAGATGATCAACTCCAAAGAGTCGTGGTCAATGGAGTTAAATCCAGTTGGTGGCTGGTCAAGAGTGTTGTCCCTCAGTGCTCGATACTGGGGCCACTCCTGTGTAACATCTTTATTAATGATCTGGATGAGGGGATAGAGTGCACCCTTAGTAAGTCTGCAGATGACATCAAGCTGAGTGGAAGTGTTGATCTGCTTGAGGGTAGGGAAGCTCTACAGAGAGAACTAGATAGGTTGTACCAATGGGCCAAGGCTAATTCCATGAGTTTCAATAAGGCCAAGTGCCAGGTCCTGCCCTTGGGCCACAAGCCCCAGCAGCACTACAGGCTTGGGGAGGAGTCGCTGGAAAGCTGCCAGAGACCTGGCAGTGTTGATTGACAGCAACTGAACATGAGCCAGCAGTGTGCTAAGTGGCCAAGAACGCCAATGGCGTCCTGGCCTGGATCAGGAAGTGTTGTCAGCGGGAGGAGGGAGGTGATCATTACCTGTACTCGACTTTGGTGAGGCCCTATGTCTAATACTGTGTCCAGTTTTTGACCTCTCTCTACAAGAAGGCCACTGAGGTGCTGGAGAGAATCCAGAGGCAGGCTACCAAGCTAGTAAAGGATCTGAAACACGTCTCATATGACGAATGGCTGAGGGATCTCGGGCTGTTTAGTCTGGAGAAAGAAGGCTCTGAGGAGACCTTATGGCTCTCTACAACTACCTGAAAAGAAGCTGTAGCGAGGTAGGGGTTGGTCTGTTCTCCCTAGCAACAAACAACAGAACAGGAGGAAATGGCCTCAAGTTGTGCAACGGAGGTTCAGGCTGGATGTTAGGAGGAATTTCTTTACTGGAAGGGTTGTCAGGCATTGGAACAGGCTGCCCAGGAAGGTGGTGGAGTCACCATCCCTGGAAGTGTTTAAGAGACAGTTGGATGTTGCACTTAGGGAAATGGTCTAGTGATTGATAGGGCTGGGACAAAGGCTGGGCTTGACGATTTTAAAGGTATCTTCCAGCTGAAATGATTCTATGATTCAAAGTGAGCCCACAACTTCAGAAGTCAATTTTCCCCACCCACACCAACATATTGTGAAGGGTTTCAGAGCCAAATGTGCCCTTTCCTGAGGTTGCTGATGTGTCTGCTCATAGGCACTACTTCTGACACAGCTGCCAACTTGTCTCCCAGGCCAAGACATTAAAAATCCTTTTGAATTTTAGTATTTTGTTGCTAAAGGGTTCATGGAAAACAGCATCAATGCTCCTTATCTTTGATTCATGGAATTATGGTCATGGTAAGTCTGAAGACTCCCTGAGAAGTTGTGTTTAGAAACCTTGGCACCAAGATGATTTGAAGAGCCATGGCTGTCTTCTTGAAAAGCTTTAGCATAGAGCCTTGTGGGTTAAGACAAGGACAGTGAGGAATCACTTACCAATTACAGTCCTGGGCAAAACAGACTTGGCTTGGGGAAAAACAAAACTAGCTTAGTCTGTCACCAATCGCCACCAGAAACACATATGAAAGATGATGAAATATGATCATGAGAAACACAATCAGCTCTTTAAAAACACTTTCACCCCCACTCCTCTCTTCTCTCTAGGCTCAGCTCCCTGCTCCTTCTCTTCCTCCTCCTCCTCAGTGGTACAGGGAATGCGGGTTGTGGTCACTCCCTCTCAGATGGTCCCTGCTGCTCCTTCCTCCTCAGAGGAGGAGGACTACCCACATTCTTCCCTTGATTCAGCATAGAGTGTCTCCCACAGGATACAATCCTTCATGAACCTTTTCAATGTAGGTTCTTACCCTAGGCTGCAGCACCTTACAAACTCCTCCAGCATGGCTCTCAAATAGCACAGGCTGTGGCTGTTAACTGGAGCAAATAGGATATCAGGTGCCTGTAAGACACAACAAATGTTCAAATCACAGCCAAGGCCCAGCTGATGTCAGGTAATGTGGTCCCAGGAGATCTTTGTGTGGAGCTCAAAGACCAGAACTGTGCCTCTTGGCAGCTCACACCTCCTGGGTGCTTCTGCATTTCCTCTTACCTTGCATTTGTCCAGCCCTGCCAATGATGGAGAAGTTAAAACTGTGGCAAGACAGGTCTCACAGACACAAAAATGTCTTTAAAGAGAAGCCTTTACTGGAAGGTAGCAAAATCTGTCCAATGTGAAGAATTTCCACACTAGACGCAGGCTCCTGTTGCTGCATGCTTGCTGTGAAAAGTGCTGCTTTTTAGTATCAGCACTGCACCCAAAGCTGCTATAAAACCATAAAGCTACACTTCAGCCCAGTGGCTGGTACAGCTGACTCTCTGTAAAGTGTCATCATTATGAAATGACTATTTCTTTCCAACACTGTGGTGAAACAGTTTGGTGGATTTTTTTTCTTCTTTAAAATTGGATTAGTGAGCTCTGAGACAAACCCAAGCTGCCTAACAGGATGCCTAACCTAACACAGGCAGGCCATACAGCATGGTCACACAATGTGTATTATTATTACCGCATTGGCTGTACTGTTGTGATCACAAACATCTCCCAAAATGCCAGGGAATCCACTTTATCACTGAAATCTGGAATTAACTCCTTAGCACAGGTGTAGCATCAATCAGCAGGCATTCTTTTATCACAGGGCTGGGTGTGTGGCGGATTGCTCAACTTCACATACTGAAAAGTAAGTGCTCCCTGTGAGGGTGACAGACCAGTGGAACAGGCTGCCCAGAGGGGTTGTGGAGTCTCCTTCCTTGGAGGTCTTCAAGACCCACCTGGACATGTTCCTATGTGACCTTATCTAGGTGACCCTGCGTTTGGCAGGGGGGTTGGACTAGATGATCTCTAAAGGTCCCTTCCAACACCTACCGTTCTATGATTCTGACATTATTGAGAAATGATGCTGATTGTCTTATTTTGAACACTTTGGCCTTGCTGAAAACGGTTTGAAGTTGTTTTTTTCTGCTCAGTCCCACAAGTTACAGCCAAAACACAACTGCCTGCTGTTATCAGACTCTCCTCCTCGGCTGCCTCTCAGGCTGATTGTGAAGGTCTCCCACTTGCTTGCAGATGTCTTCACAACATGCAAGTTGGTACTGGTGCTTTTAAACACTTGTAACCCTTTGCTTGCAATTCGCTCAGCATTCTCAAATCACGCTGGTATAAAACAGAAAGCGAGGATAGGGATCTGGGGTTTGAAAATGAGAAATCTCTGAAACCTAGTGTCACACTCACTCCCGCTGCCCAGCCGGTGCCCGGATTCGAACCCCTATTCCCCACCGCCTCCGGCGGCCCGCTGCGACTGCGCATGCTCAGCGGCACGCCCCAGGCGCGGTGGGATGAGACACACGTGCCACCGGCGTGCGACCAAAGCGCGGGCCGATGCGCGTGCGCGGAGCACGGCTTAGCTACCCGGTGGGCGGTGGCGGGTGCAGCTGCTGGTTGTGGTGTCGCTCCTTCATTCCAGCCCACTCTCATCATGGACGAGCAGCGAGTAAGTTCCGGCGGCGGAAGCCTGCGTTCCCGCGGGGGTGACGGGCCCGGCCGGGCTGGGCCAGGCCAGGCCGCGCCGCACTGCGCTAGACGGGGAGGACGGCGGGTCTGTCCGCCCTCAGCGGGCTGTGTCGTGGGGGCCGCTGCTGGGAGCCGGCGCGGAGGCGGGCGAGGCGTTCCCGGGGCGTCGGCGTTCATCGATGCTCGGAGTGGCTTCCCAGTGAGAGGAGTGGCAGCCAGGGAAGTTGCGCCGCTGGCGTGTGAGAGGGCGACGAAGGCCTTTGCCCGCCAGATCCGCGGCGGGAGGGGAGGGGAAGGGAGAGAAGCAGACTCCCGCGGATGGGTGGTGCCGCTGCAACTGCTGCACTTTCCTGAACTCCGGCTGGAGTGTAGAGCTCTTTCATCGTGTGTACTACTTTCATAAGTAATTACGCTGCGTACGAGCCCTTCCGTTTCCCATTGATGTAATTCTGTGTTGAAGGGAACTAATTAATAAAAGCGTTTTGTAGTTGTTATTGGATGTTTTTCACCTGTAGCTGTTGCCCGGTAATTCCCTCTTTTTCCTTCCTTGCCATCTGCCCCCTCGGGAAATCACTGAGGAGCAGAGATGTGCATGGCCAGGGGCTGGGTTTTCTAAAAATCACACTCTCTGCATCTGAGTCAGACTTTTGGCTTCCAGTCTAAAAGAGCTTGTGTTACTGTCAGTGTGAGGACTCTGCTTTCCTTAGCTTGGAAACTGGTTCGTGAGTAGAGTCTAGATAATTAGTGCTGCTAATGGCTTGAAACTTGCAGTGTCGATGTGTGCTGTTCTAGTTAAGTGTTTGTGCAGTGCTACTTCATCTCATCTGTGCTTTGGAAGGTGGGATGTGAAACACCAAAATAGCACACATCTGGTAGATACTATGTGAATTTGTATCTGTTTGTCTTTGCCTGCTTTATGTGCGATTAATCTCTTGGAGAAGAAGTAAATAAGGGCTACAGCTGTTGTGGGTGCTCTAGGTGGATGTTCCTGTGTGGTATCATTGATCATACTTGAATTTCTGTGTAGCTTGGAGGTTCTGAATCTAGAAGTAAAACTGCAGTCGACCTTGTCTTTTGCAATACCGTGTTAACTTGCTGTTGTCACCTGCATTGTCTTAAGTACTCTACTTCACACTCTGGCAACTTCAGCAAGTGAAGAAGATTCAATTAGTGCAGACTAAGTATATCCCCACCTGTTTGAAATTTGATGTGTACATGAAGGTTAGTCTCACACAGGGTTTTGTTCTAGGCCCCAGGCTGCATCAGGAACTCTTGTATTGAGACTTCAGTATGATCTAGAGCAAGCTGAGAATTTGCTTCTTTAAGAGAACAGTTGTGCTTGTTTAACCTTATCAAAAGTTAGTGTGACTTTTGTGAGCTGCCCATCTGCTTCAACAGGTGCTATGTAATGTTGATTACTTGTTATTCAGAGGAGAATATATTGTCTACTTTAATGGCAAGACAGCAGGCCATCACATGTTGAAGGGCTTCCTATCCTTATTCATATCCTTTTACATTCTTTGTCCCTTAGTCACCATAGTGATTCCTGTTTGATGAGCTGACCTTAGTTTTAAATGTAGTAGAAGACCTTGTCTCTTCTACTTGCTGACATGTATTTGGCTATGTAAAATCTTTCTAAGGATTCCTCACATGTAAATATTTTCCTTTAATCATATGTAACTATAAACACCAAAAATATTGTTGAGTATTAGGTTGTTACGCTTTAACCCCAGCCAGAAACTAAGCACTACATAGCTCCTCACTCACACCGTGTGCACTGCCTCCCTTCTTGGGATTGGAGGGGAAAACTGGAGGAAAAAGAGTAAAACTTGTGGTTGTAAATACGAACAGTTTGACTAAAATGAAATAAATGTTAACAGTATTTTTAAAAAGTAATAGTAATGAAAAGGAATGTAATAGAGAGAGAAACAAAGCCTGGGAAGACAAGTGATGCCCCATGCAGTTGGTCAGCACCCATTGACTGATGCCCAAGCAGTGATCTACTTAATCCTGCAGAACTCCCCCCAGCTTATATATACTGTACGTGATGTCCTATAGAATGGAATGTCCCTTTGGCTAGTTCGGGTCAGCTATCCTGGCCATGCTCACTCACAGCCTCTCGTACATCTTGCTGGCTCAGCCAAGACTTTCCCTTAGGATAAGCACTTTGTAGTGACAGCTGAAATATCAGAGTGCTATCAACATTATTCTTGCACTATATCCAAAACACAGCACTGTGCCAGCTACTAGGAAGAAAGTTAACCCTAACCCAGCTGAAACCAAGACAAGAAGACTAGTTTTTTTTTTATTCCATGTGGTGCAACCGAGTAAGCCCTGAAATCCTAGGTGAAAGAGGATTGTGAGTTTTCTTGTTCGTCCAAATTGACAGTTATATTTATAGGATCTAAGGCTTAACTGTGGGCTATCTGGCACGTGGAAACAATTGCTGCTGGTCAGTAGTGAATGCAGAAGCAGCTGCTTGGACAATGGCATTTCATCTGCCATTCTAATGTGTATGAAATAATTTTTAAACATTTTCAATTTTAAGCAGACAATGAAGAGATACTTCTGTAATGAAGTAATCAAGGTTTGTTATGTCCTTTGTTTCTGAAAGGAGCCAATCTGGTCTTGTTTCTCTTCCTCAGAGTCCCAGTTTCAGTCATTGTTATAGCCAGTCCATTGTATCTTTACATAACATCATCCCAATGCCTGTGGCAAAAGCAGTAATGCTTCTACTTTCCTCTGCTGGTGTTTAAACTTTATGAGCATAATACTATGCAAACAGGCAACAGGCCAGAGTACCAGTAAATGCATCATTGCAGATTTGTTGGAAACTGCCAAGGAAGGAGTCAGAAGAAACAGGTACGAGTATGGCATAGGGATAGTGGAGAGGTTCCTTATATGGCATGCAGTATCTAGGTTCACTGTGGATATTGGAAAGGATACAATATTTTTCTTGCTCTTTAGTAAACAAATGTGATCCAAATAGTAGATGATTATTAAGAAGCTGCTTATGGGAGGGACCTCTACAATATCTTTATGGTGGTTTAGCTGTTTGTAAGGTTTTGAATGACCTCAATTTCTCAAATGTTGTCAAGTAACAGTAAGTTGAGCCACTTGAAACTCTTGGGTCCAACTGGTTACTAATGTCTTAATTATAATTTTTTTAAGAACCATATTAATAATTATGAATATACAAATTATTTATAAAAACATTTTAAACTTTGTAAAATAAGTTTACAAATTACTGTTATAGAGTTATTCTGTATCTAGAATTAGCTGTCAGATTAGTTATTTAAAAGTATTGTCTTTTGCCAGTAGAAAACAGGTTTTTTTTTTTTCTTCTGGGTTAACTTTTTTTTTCCTTTTGGCTTTCTGCTCTGGAGAAGATGTATGTGGCAGTGTGGTATCAGTAGGTAGTCTAGTTTAGATGGCTTGGGAGCTGCATCAACACGGGTAGCAAAACATAAAACAGTGGTGTATCATCAAACAAACTCTTGGTTTCTATTTAACAACTGGAGATTGCTAGTTGTGAGTGGTTCTTAGACCTTGGATGCTCTTTCTAACAAAATGTATTTCCTGATCCAGTCAGAATAAAGGTTGAATTCCTGCAAGTGGAACATATGGTGAATTTCCATACACATTGGAATGATGATGGTTGTAAAAAAACCTTGTAGTGTTTTTTTATTTTACTTTTCACCTTTTTTTGTAATTCTAGGAGACTCTGCAAAGGATTGTCTCTACTCTAGCGAACAAAAATGATGAAATTCACAACTTCATTGACTTGCTGAACCATACAATAAAAAATGTTCAGGTATATATATATCTATCTCTAAAGTCTAGTATGCTGTAGCTGACTGAGGGGAATGATTTGAGTCAGTCTCAAACTGTTTGGGTAGTGTGAAAGGGATGGGGTGGTAAAATCAAGTTTAAAATATATCATCTTGCTGGAACCAGATTGAAATAAAATATTTTTTTCTATCTGTCTCTAGTTGAAAGGTATGGGGGGTTTGCTTTTCATGCAAAAATCTATTGTACGATTTGATTTGTGTGGAAGAGGGAATCTGGATTTTGATGCAAGATCTCAATCTCCTTTTAGCTGGAAGTAGTCTGTCTCTTTTAGACTTCTAGTCAGCTGTCATGGTTGAAGCTAAGCCGGCAAGGAAGCACAAGGCAGCCAGCTACTTGTTCACTCAGCCTCCCCATGGCTCCTGTAGGATGGGGAGGGAAGTTGGAGAAGGAAATCAAAACTCATGTGTTAAGATAAGAACAAATATAATAACTAAATTAAAAGAAAATATATTAACAGTAAGAAGAATAAGGTATAGTAATAGTAATTAAGTAAGAAAACCCAAGAAGAAGTCGAGTCAATTGCAATTGCTCAGTCCCTGCTAAACTGTGATCTGTCCCTCCTGGTTAACTAGTTTGTATGCTGGGCATGATGTCCTGTGATGTGGAGTTGCCCTTTGTCTGGTTAGGGTTGGCTGTCCTGCAATTTTCCCTACCAGGTTGTTGTGCACACACCTCCCTCCTAACTCCCCTGCCCTGCTCCAGTCAACTCAGTAGTGGGGTATGGTGAGAAGCGGAAAAGGTCTTGATACTGTGGAAGTGCTGCTCAGTGATAACTGAGACATCCCTGTGTTGTCAACATTCTCTTCAGTGTAAACTGAAAATGTGGCCACTTGTCAGCTACTAGGAAGAAAGGTAACTATCACTGCTGAAACTAGGACATCAACATGTCAGATGGAAAAATAAGGTGATGCTGGTACTTTAGAGAAAATTCTTTGTCTCTTTTCAGTTAATGCTTAATTTAAAAGTTAGACTGAATTTTCAGAGCATCAGCTCTAGGATGAAGTTTAGATTCTTTTAGCCCATCATTAAGCAACAAAACAAGTTTTTTGCTTCATGTTAAAGCTGAGCCATGTTAATGGTAGAAATGGAAATAATCTAGAAAGTCTTTAAACTTCCTGTTCCAGTGACATTTTTAGTGTCAAATGAAACTGTTTTGTACCTAACTGGATAGCTACATCCTTAAAAACATTCAGCAATCCATATATAATTGTGAGAGGGAAGTCAAGGCCTTTTGGTGTGGAACAAAGATGCCAAGTATGTTGGTCATGTGCAAGTTTGACTGTATTGGAGTTTTCATGGAGTTCACTCTTCAGTGTCCTCATTGTAAAGTCTGCTTAGGAGTTGTCCCTCATTTCTAATGTTTTTTTCCCTTTTGTTAACCAGTGACGAGGTCCTTAGTGGTCATGTCAAAGCATGATTAGGCAAACAATGTGACTTTTGTTCAAAAGACTAGTCTGCATTGTTTCTAATACAAATTACAGCATTTTCAATTCTCTTTCTAGGTAAACTCTTCTAATGCAATCAGTGAGCTGGATGAAGAGTTTGAGGGTCTGTATGCTATATTGGGTGAAATGAAAGGGGCTATGGCCAACACTATTCAGCAAGAAGAGGCTCGTAAAATTCAAGCTCTGCAGGTAACTGTGTAACTGCATCTGTAAACTTTTGCAGCTAGTAGAAGCAGGTTTCAAATGCCGTTTTAAGTCTCAACTGAAAGTGAAATGTTGGTAGTGCTGCAAGAAATGCAGTAAATGTACTGTAAACATTTTCTTTGCTGTAAGTGCTTCTCTGGCCCCTTCTCCTAGGGTTCTTCATGGCCTCTAGCATATTTATGTTCTCAATATTCTTATGTAGAAAGGAAGTGGTATTAGCTCTAGACCTTACAGGTGGAGAGTGACTACAAAGGAGCAGGACTTGGATATATTTATTACTTAGAATTTCTACTGCTTAACAGAAATTGTAGTGCACATAATGTAAGCATTTCTTTGCTTCTGAAGTCCTAATGTTAATAGAAACAGGCCATAAAGTGAAATCTAGCTTTTAAATCGGACTGTACTATTGTCTTGGGTTTGTGAGGAGCTGCTTTTGCTTGGTAACAAGGGGAGGGGAGGGGGCTGCAGTGCTGCTCCTGTAAACAGTTCTCAGACTTTCCCTCAGCTCTGGATTTGGACCTACCTCTGTCCTGGCCTGGCCCATCTGGCACCTTTGCCATCACTATCTAAGAATGGGAATGTGTAGTAAGGAGGAGTTGAAAGTGTAGGGCAAGATGGAGGTGGCCACATGGATCCTGCAGTCAGGAAAGAAGGAAAGGATGAGTGATGGTGGACCACAGACATGCCTGCAGCCCATAGCACCACTGTGACAGAGGTGATGAGAGACAGAGACTCTGTGACAGGAGTGAAAGCTGGAGATCCTGGGTCAGAGGGGGTGAGCGGGTTGGACCCCGGCCCAAAGGAAACTTAAATGGAGTTGTAGTGTCCAGTCAGTGTGGCGTGTGCAGGGCTGCCTGTCCTATGAGGGAACCTGGAATGGAGCAGGGTGGACCAGCAAGGAGTCCTCCTGCCCTGAGCAAGTGGTAAGGGACATCAAACCCCCATTCCCTGCTGCTATCCCCCTGCCACTCCCCGATACTGTTTATCAGGGAGAAGGTAAGCATGCAGGGGCTCAGGGCTCTGACCCTGGGAAGGAGAGGAGGGGTAGAGGAAAGGGGATCTAAAAGGGCTGGTTGCACTTTCATCATTGTCCCTACTCTGTATTGCTTTTCTGTTTATTTCTGTCTGTTATGGTTTGCTTGGAGGCAGATTAAGTTTCATTTTCTTCCCCAAGCTGCATAGCTCTGTCAATTTTGTCTGGGACCATTAGTAGCAAGTGAGCTCTTCCTGTCCTTAGAGAGTTCCAAGATCTGTGGTCCTTAAGGCTGATTGTGGTCTTTCATCCCTAGATGGGCCTAAACCACAACAATCACCTGTCTAGATTTCTTGCCTTTGAATTTATTGGATGTGCCATGTGTCATTATGCACTTGTAGAGCACAGTAACAGTTCTGGATAACATCATGTGTCAGAGGTAATAGATCTCATTAGTGTGGTGGTTCAACCCTGGCTGGGTGCCAGGTGCCCACCAAGTCATTCTGTCATTCCCCTTCCTAAACTGAGAGAAATGAAACAAAGGGCTCATGAATTGAGATGAGGACAGGGTAACAACTCAGCAATTGGCATCACTGGCAAAACAGACTCAAGTTGGAGATTTTTGGTTTAATCTATTAACGAAGAATTAAAACAGAGTACGGAAATTTTATCGGTGGGACACACAGCGGAGGCAGGGCTTGTTTATTCATGCCTGTGCGGCTGATTGAGGTAATCTAGAAGTTCCTGGAGCACAGGGAGTGGAGGAAAAGCGAGGAGAGCCGCCAGAACCTGGCAGCTCTCTTGAGGGAAACGGTTTTTTTGGGAAGCGGAGCTGCAGCAACCATGGGGGATTTAATTATCCCCCAGGGAACACAGTGAACAGGGCCAGCAAACAGGGAGTGATGTGGAACCCAGGTGGGGTGAGGCAGTTTGCGTGGCAGTTTGCACAGGCAGGGCGAGCAGAGAGGACAGACAGGAAACAACCCCATGGCCCACATAGAGAAACAAAAGTCAGAGAAGTGCCCCAGCTTCAACCTAGCAAAATGGTGAGCACTCACCTGAGGACTAAAGCCAAGGCTGAGGTGGATGAAACCCAGGTGAAGGTCAATGCATCCACCCAGACAGAGACGGTTAGTATAGATGCTTCAGTCCAAGTGGAGTGCAGGGAGTGTTTAGGGTGCTTAGGGACATACGTTTCTCAGGCAACTGTGTCATAGGTGCCCTCAAGTTCAGGAACTGCAGCGCCTGGTGAAAGAGCTGCAGGAAACTGTGAGTAGGCTCTGTAGTATTAGAGGGGCAGAGGTGGAGATAGATGGAGGCTTCTGCAGTCAGGTGCAAGCCTCCAATGAATCCAATAAGTCATGGAGCCTGGTTACAAAAGAAAAAAAAAGACCAAAATTCAAAGCCCTCCTTCTGTCAAGGGACTTTGTTTCCAACAAGGGACTTTGATGAGCAAGTTCCAAAAGGGGAAAACCCATCAAACAACCCATCAGCTGCTCCACCTGCAGCAGGTAATGGACATTGCAGGAAGAGGCGATGGGTGCTTGTTGTGGGTAACTCACTGCTAAGGGGCAGTGAGAGACCATCTGTGGAGCAGGGAGGGAGTCAAGAGAAGTGTGCTGCCTGCCAGGAGCCAAGATCAGGGATGTGGCCAAGAGAGTACCACGGCCTATCAGGGATGCAGGCTACTACCCCCTACTTGTGTTCCACGTAGGTATGAATGATGTCATGAGGCATGACATTCCCCAGGATCCAGATGGATTTTAAATCCTTGGGGGAGCAGGTAAAAGGTGGAGGGGCTCAGGTTATTTTCTCCTCTATCCTGTTCACTAGAGATAAAGGGGGAGTCTGCAATGGAAAAATCAGCCAAGTGAACTCCTGGCTGAGAGGCTGGTGTCAGCAGGAAGGCTTTGGGTACTTTGACAATGGATCCTTCCTTGGAGACTACAGCTTGATAGGACAGGATGGGATTAATCTCTCCCATAAGGGCACTGCAATATTTGGGAGTAGACTAGCAAATTGAATAAAGAGGTCTTTAAACTAAGGGACTTGGGGGGAGGGGGGAGAAGCAAAATACAAGAAAACTATCCCCTCTAGCTAAGAAATAGGGCAGGACAGGGAATGCAATGATAAGTGCCCTTCATCTGCACACTGGACTGAGATGCGGAAAGCTGACCACCCTGAGGAAGAGCCAAACCAGAGTGGAACCTCCTGCACCCATCCAGGGAAACCTGTGTGTTTGAGTAAGCCCCTGCGCTGCCTCTGCACCAATGCACACAGCCTGGGGAATAAGCAGGAGGAACTGGAGATGTGGGTGTGGATGTGGGGCTACAACCTCATTGTGGTCACAGAGACGTGGTGGGACAGCTGCCATGACTGGAGCACAGCCATGGAGGGCTACGTATTGTTCAGGAAAGGCAGACTGACAAGGAGAGGAGGTGGAGTTGCTCTCTGTGTGAGGGAGCAATTAATGTGTACTGAACTGTGCCTGGGTGGGGATGAGGAGAGAGTACAGTGCTTATGGGTAAAAATTAATGGCCAGGGCAAGGCAGGTGATATTGTTGTAGGAGTTTGCTACAGGCCACCTGATCAGGAGGAGGAAGTGGATGAGGCTTTCTACGAACAGCTGAGAGCTGCCTCACCATCACAGTCCCTGGTCCTCATGGGGGACTTCAACCTCCCTGATATTTGCTGGCAAAGCCACTCAGCCAAGCACATGCAGTCCAGGAGGTTCCTACAGATTGTTGACAGCAACTTCCTGTCACAGGTGATTGAGGAACCAACAAGGAGGGGTGTGTTGCTGGATCAAGCACTGACAAATACTGAGAATCTGGTTGGGGATGTAAAGGTGGGAGGCAACCTCAGCTACAGTGACCATGAGCTGGTAGAGTTCAAGATCCTGTGTGGAAGAGAACACAAAGCAGGACTGTGACCCTGGATTTCAGGCGAGCTGACTTTGGCCTCTTCAAAGATCTACTTGGACTGATGAGTGCCAACGACAGCTGGTCAGTCTTCAAGCACCACTTCCTCCAAGCCCAGGATCAGTGTGCCCCAATGCACAATAAAGGAGGAAAAGGAGGTAGGAGGCCTCCATGGATGAGCAAGGATCTGCTGAAAGCAGCCATCCATGAGAGAGATATACTCTTCCTGGGAAGAGTATAGGAACATTGCCAAGGCATGCAGGGGTGCAACTAGGAAGGCTAGAGCCCTTCTAGAGTTAAATTTAGCCAGGAATGTTAAGGACGGCAATAAGGCATTTTTCAAGTACCATCAGCAGCAGAAGGATGGCGAGGGGGGATGTGGATCCACTACTAAACATAGAGGGTACCCTAGTGTCTGAGGATGCAGAGAGTTACCAAGCAAAAGCTGCTCCTTACTAAACCAGAACACTAAGCCTCTCTCTGTCATTTTTGAAAAATCATGGAGGACAGGTGAGGTTCCTGAGGACTGGAGAAAAGCCAGTGTCACTCTAGTCTTCAAAAAGGGCAGGAAGGATGACCCAGGAAACTACAGGCCAGTCAGCCTCACCTAGACTAGATGGTGGACTAGATGACCTCCAAAAGTCAGTATTCAACATAAGGAAGAAACAAAGTTAATCCACTCACCAAAACCATAAGAAACAGAAAGCAACACAGAGTGGCATGATGATGAAGAGCACAGCCAGTCCTTTAAGACCACCTTCTCCCCACCCTCTCCATTCTCAGGCACCTGGTTGTGATGTCTTTACCTCCTCCGTAGAATGGCTCAGGAAGACAGGGAATGGAAGTTTCAGTCAGTCCTTTCTGGACTGCTCCTTGTCTCTCCACAGACCAGGCAGGGTCCTTGCTGGCCCTCCTTGGTCCAGTACAAGGTCTCTCACACGCCAGGCAGCCCTGCACAGGCCACTCCAGTGGGCTTTCACCCCAAGGGCTGCAGCTCCACTCTACTTCCTCTGGGTCAGGGTTTGCAAAACACCCCATCAGGCATGGGGGTCTTCAAAACTCACCCCCTCTGGCACAGAGTTCTCCCAGAGCTGCTGGCAACCATTAGTCCTGCTTTTGCCCTCCATGGATTGCAAAGGCACAGCTACTCTCTTGTTGTGGGTTCCAGGGGAGTCTTCAGTCTGGCACTTCTCCTGCTTCCTTCCTTCTCTGACTGCAGAATCTGTGTGGTCACCTCTATCTTGTCTCCTGTTTCCACCTCCTCCTACACACCACAAATTTCCCTTCTTAAATAGTGGTGGCAGAGGCAATAGATGTGCCTGGCTGGTCAGAAGGCAGATCTAATGTAGGGCCAGGGGAAGTTTTGAGAACTCCCCTGTTACCAAACAAAAAGTGACTTTGCACTTCAGATCCTGTGTCTGTGGAGATGTTCTCTCACTCTCTTCAGCTGTGCAGATGCAAAACTGCAGCAGTTTTGGATCTATGCAGCACCTTCTCCCCCTTCTCCCAACGTGTTAATCTTGTCTCAGCCTTGCGGTGAGTCTGGGTGAAATCTGACTGGTTCTGGCCCTATAATATACAGGGGAAGCTTCTAGCTCCTTTTTTTTTTTTTTTTTAAGCGACTCAGTAGCATCCTGCTGCCAAAACCTGGCTACACAAACCCACTACAGTTATATAAGGCAATAAGTTGTAACAAATGCATAGCCAAATCATGTAGTTCTAGTACTGGTGGTTTATAAACAACTTTTTAAATATAAATGCACCTAATTATTCTTACTCTCTTTTTGCTTCAGGATCAACTTAGCCAGTGTAGTAATGCTCTGGAGAGCTCTGAAGAGCTGTTGGAACTTGCTGCACAGTCTCTGGACATAGAGGACTCTGGAAAATTCTTGAAGGTAGAAAACGTTGAACAGGATTACTGTACTGAACCTGTGAACTTAGCAGGAATACTGAGAGTAAGGATAGAGAGGCATCTTAAAATACAGTTAATGCTCTGTCAAGAAGGCCAAGTCAAGTACTGCAATCTTGAATTTTTCATGCAACCTCTAATAAAATGAGTTTTTTCTTACACTGAGGGGAGAGGGAAAGGAATGCCTTCTCCTGGACAACTATCAGTGTTAATCAAGCTTGTCCTGATGCTAGGTAAGCAAATGTAGAAAGTGAGGAGGGAAATAAGTCTCTCTAAAACTGAACTGAGACTTAGGAAATGTGTGATAGCCAGCACTCAGAGCTGTGGCAAGTGATCCATCCATCTGTGTGATCCATCCAGTGCTGTTGTATGACACTTGAAGAGAGTGTCTGTATTCTAGCTGCAGCCATCTGTGGATGACAAGATATTTGTCAGTGGTATCACTTAAATGCTGGGAAAAGTTGTGTTCTGTTTGTTTGTGTAGTAAGACATGAAGAGAACTGTTACCAGAATAGTACAACAACATTCAGAGGAAAGGTTAAAGCCAGTTCTACTTCTTACTGTTTGTCATAGTATACATCCTATGATGTATAGTCAGGTATGGTTACATGACACTAATAAGCACTTTTTAGTTTCACAGAAAATACCATGGTAGTTAAATTTTACTGACCTGATCATGGAGCTCTTTTAATATGTGATGGAGAGTAACTTAACTGATTAAGAGAAATCTGAAGAGACAGTCATACTCAGGAAATGGATTAATTAGGAATTGGTTTGGTCTGGTTGCTGAGAGACCTTTTTCCTAGGTGATATGTTGCTGCAGTTCTAACCAATACTATTAACATGCTTTATGGGGAAGTTTATTCTGAGGGAAATGTTAAACTTGTTTTGATCTTCAAATCTTGACAAATATGACTGGACTTGTTCTCAGCCTTTTTGCATGTTACCACCATTGATAATTGCATGGAAATACTAACTACTTTCTCTCTTTTCTCCCTGACATGCATCAAGGCTGCCAGACAGATCAAAGATAGGTACAGTATGACGTCTGTTGCTTTTGTGTTTTTGAATTAATCTTATTCTTACATTTATTCTAAAAGGGTCATAGTCAGCTTACAAGAAATTCATTGAATCTTTCCTAAGTGTTATGACACCACAAATTTTGAGAGAACTAAAAACTTATATGCTTTTCGTGTTTTTCTGTGCTGACTGTTGGCCTTTCATACCTTAATAAAAAGATGTTTTTAATAAAGGGAAGTAGCACTGTACAACAGTTACTATTATTGTTACTATTATTTATTTAAGTATATTTAATAGAATCATAGAATGGTATGCGTTGGATGGAACCTTTAGAGATCTAGTCCAACGCCCCCTACAGAAGCAGGTTCACCTAGATCAGGTTGCATAGGAACATGTCCAGGCGGGTCTTGAAGACTTACAAGGAAGGAGTCTCCACAGCCCCTCTGAGCAGCCTGTTCCACTGCTCCCTCACCCTCACAGTGAAATAGTTTTTTCTTATGTTTAAATGGAACTTTTGTGTCCCATCTTCATCCCATTACCCCTTGTCCTGTTGCTAGCTACTATAGAAAAAAGGGATGTCCCAGCATCCTGACACCCACCATTTAGGTATTTGTAAATGTTAATAAGATCTCCCCTCAGTCTCCTCCAGACTAAACAGCCCCAGTTCCCACAGCTCCCCTCACTCTCCTCTTCTCCAGACTAAACAGCCCCAGTTCCCACAGCCTTTCCTTGTATGAAAGATGTTCCAGTCCCCTGATCATCTTGGTGGCCCTGCGCTGGACTCTCTCCAGCACTTCCCTGTCCCTCTTGAGCTGAGGAGCCCAGAACTGGACACAGGACTCCAGATGAGGCCTCACTAGGGTAGAGTAGAGAGGAAGAAGAACCTCCCTTGACCTGCTGGCCACACTCTTCTTGATGCATCCCAGGATGCCATTGGCCTTCTTGGCCATGAGGGCACATTGCTGGCTCATTTTTAGTTTATTATCAATCAGGACTCCCAGGTCTCTCTCTGCAGAGCTGCTCTTCAGAAGTTTGAGTATATAATTAATATGATGTAACATAAATTATTATTTCACTTCTGATTTATTATTAATGCCTGCTGGATCAAATTTAATAACATTTCAAGCTGACTCTGTCCCTTTAAATTATGAGAGAATCTTCTTGTTGCTTGGTTTTTTAAAGCACTTAACAGACTTTGCTAGCTAATTTTCCTTTTGAATGTAAAAGGTCTTACAGCTGCTGAAATGTTGGTGTCATCTGTGACTAATGTCAAGTGTCTGGTAACTTTACTTTTGAACAGTGTCTTCAAGCTGATGTTTAGACAGCAAAATTTTTCTGTTTCCAAGTAAATAGGGCCACTTATCTTCACTTGGAAGACAGATAACTGCACTCTGCTAGTCTGACCTTTGATTCAGAAAACTTACTATGATGTGCACAGTACTTTGATAGACAGGTAACAGGGTGGGTGTTTCCAGTGTATGTTGTTCTTACATGCCAAATAGGTGGGCTTTCAATTTACAGTTTTCCAAGTTTAAATCCTCTGAAGCTTTGTGTAAAATGAATAGTTGCTAGAGAAATTACTCTTTGCTTTTCCAAAGGTAAAGATGTAGTGTTCTTAAGAAACTAGAGGGATAGTAGCAGATGCATGAGCGCCCTCTTACTCTTGGTAACTTGGTCTCTGCAACTGAAACATTTCTTCATCCCCTGGTAAGATCAGAGGTAGATATGAAATCAGAGTATACAGCTTGTTCGCTGCTCCTTACAAATGCCCCGTGAACAACATTTAATGTGTGAGAATGCAGTTGGTGTTAATGAGTGCATCTTGTAGAGCAGAACAGCCTTTGGACATTTTTAAACTACAAGTTTAAGTTTCAGATTTTTAAGTATATAAAACATGACCCTAATTCTGCAGCACTCTGTATTTTTCATATTTTCTGATTTTGTGTAAAGTGATACAAGTTTTGTTTTGCCTTTTATCCAAATTTTTTTCACTAGTAAAAGAAATTTTACTTCTATATCACTTCTAGTATTTTTTTGCCTAGTAATGTGGAACAAGTGGGAGTTTGCACCATATTGCCTTTGAAGGCTCACGTTAGCAGAACTTTGTTTTGAATTCAGTGCTAAATGGCAAACAGTTATCTATTAGAAAAATGTTCTGGTCTTTGATCAGTATTTTTTCTGATAGTTTGGCATTAACAGTGCAGATTATCTAATTGCCCGTTTTGAAAATGGCTACAGGATGTGACGCAAAACACATTTTGCTAATGCTGCTTTCTTGACTTCAGAGTCACAATGGCTCCAGCGTTCCGCATCTCTCTGAAACCAAAGGTCAGTGATAGTATGACACATTTGATGGTGGACTTCACTATGGAAAGACACATGCTCCAGGCTGTAAAGTTTTTGCCAGGTAAAAACTTCATGCAGTGAGTTTAATTTGTTACTATGTGAATTACCTGCTATATTTAAAGCAAACAGGCCAAACCCACACCTCTTGCACTCCCATGAGCAAATTTTTTGGAGTAACTAAACTCGTAAGGTACCTAAACTCTTGTTAAGCCATATATCTTGAGTGTTAAAATAGTTTTATTCTGTTAATTTCTACATAATGTAACATTTCAGTAAATAACATTGATCTCAAAAGTGAGACTGAGTCTTCTAAGCTTTGGTTTTTCTGGTTTCTTTTTTCTAGAGTTGTCAGTTCTTCTGTAATTCCTGGAGTTGTATTAAGTTTCTTTAAGACTGTACCTGCTAGCTTGATGCTTAGTAACACTTCAAAGTCCTAGTCATCTGCAGTAGTGTTCTGTGTGGAACTGTAAGCTAATCATGTAGCTTACAAGAGTGGTGATATGCAAGAGAGGGGTAATCTACTAGGGCAGTGGTAATACCCTAATACAAAATGTGTATTGGTGCATCTGTTTGTTACTGTTTGAAGGTAAGCCTAGGTGCAGTATGTCTTTTATGTCTCTTTATTCATATTGTTTTCCTGTTTAAACTACTTTGTCCCTGACTGATATCAAGAATATATTGACAAGAATACTGCTGGCAAAGATGCAACCCAAATCTGTTAAGGACTTACCAGCATCAGTTTACGTTTCTGCCCGTTTGTCTTGTGTGCTGCAGATGCAGTATGTGGTAGCAGGTGTGGTAAACTTCCAACAGTATTCCAGATGGTCAGCTATTAGTGTCCAGGCAAAAATTCACCTCTTAACTGCCACCTGGAGTTGAAGACTGTAGCTCTGTATTTCATAGATAAGGGACAAGGTAGGTAAGCTGATCACAGTGTACCTATTTAATAGGAACCAGAGTGTGAAGATCTAACATCAAGCATGAGCAAAGTCTTGTGTCTAGATGAAGGTATTATGTAGTATGATGATTCTTATACATGTGTTTTTCTTATCAAATGTGTAGCAATTTAAATTGAGTGCTTGAATTGTAAACAGGACATATAACTGTCTGCATATCCATCTTACTTTCTTCTACAGTAGAGCCAAACTATCAAATTATTTTGACGCCAAATACTGATAACCTTGCCTGCAACAGTTTGAACTACTTGGTGCATTGATAGACCTTCACACATCAGGAAATAACTAAAATCCTAGTGTGGGAAGTATAAAAGAGGCTTGGTGGTGTGGTAATGCAGGCATTTGAACACTGCCTGCCAGAAGTATGCTCAATCACTCCAAACACATAGAAGATTCTTTGGTATCCTATACCAAAAAAAAAAATTGGGATGGGTAGCTAAACTTACAGATGTGTGTTCTGAAATACTTGTACTCACTGTAATTTTTCTTTTGCCTAGGAAGGGATCTTACTGATTCTCAAATTATTACTCAATTACTTTGAAATATGATGGCAAATGCACTTGAGGATTTGTTGTGGTTAAACCCTGGCAGGCAGCTAAGCACACACAGCTGCTTTTGCTCACTGTCTGCTGCCGCTGTGGGATGGGGAAGAGGATCAGAAGGATAAATGAGAGAGAACTTGTGGATCGAGAGAAAGAGATAGGCAAAACAAAAGCTCTGTATATGTGCATAAGTAAACTCATTTACTACTTCCCATGGGTAGGCAGATGTTCAGCCTTCTCCAGGAGAGCAGGGCTCCATCATACATAATGGTTACTCGGGAAGACCAAGTGCTATAATTCTGAGGGTCCCTCCCTTTTTCCCTCAGTTTTAATTACTGAGCATAATGTGATGTGATTTGGAACATCCCTTTGGTCAGTTGGGGTCAGCTGTCCCAGCTGTGTCTCCACCTGGTTTCTTGTGCAACTCCAGCCTGCTTTCTTGTGGAGTGGTATGAGAAGCAGAAAAGGGCTTGGTGTTGCCTCACAGTATCATTTGATAACCTCTGTTACCAAAACTGTTTTCATCACAAATTCAAAGCATGGCATTGTACAAGTCTCTGTGAAGAAATATAGCTCTGTCCCACCCAAAACCAGTACAGACTTGAACACTTCATCTTTTGGTCTCTTCTGTTCTGTTTATTTGTCCTCAAGAATTTAAACCAATACCACAAAACCAATTCCTGTTTGGCTTTAAGTGCAGGGATGTGAGGGATAAAAGGATGTGTTTCAGTACTTGCTAGGTTAAAATATTTGAAAGATCATGAAGGGAAAGCGTAAAAAGGTATGAAGTAATGTGCATAATGCAAACTATGCCTTCTGCTTCTCATGGGCCTGCTGTAGCCAGGAGGTTTTTGCATCTAGATGGTAAAATTACACATCTCTAAATAACCAAGATTAATATCATCCCGATCGTCATCAGCCATATGGAGGGGGATAATAGCTAGCAATCCATTCAAGAAACAATTCTTTCAAGTGCATACGCACAACCTGCAAGTAATTAGGACTTGATCACTGGGACATAACTGTACAGGACAACACAATTAAGAGTTTCAGTGTTATGAAGAGGGGAGATTTTTTTGAGAAGGAAAATGTGCAGATCTGTCAGATCTACAGATGCATCAGTATTGTGATGTTTTTATGTTCTTGCTTGATACATTGACTTGCAGGATGATTTCTTTTTTTTTCAAGCTTTTATGAATGCTGAAACCGTTTTCAGATCTGTCTTTGAAGAACAACATACAATAAAAACATGTATTTCACTTCCTCCAGCAAAAGTAATCCTTGAATGTACTTTGGACACTATAAAGAGTATGTAAATGCCTTCTTTTGAAAAACATTTCTTAGTGACTTAAATTATCTTTGATTTCATGGAAATAGACTTCTGTTGTCTACAGACAAAACTTCAGTCATTTCTTTAGTGACCTTAGGAATTCTTTCCCCTTCTTTTAAGACAGAGGATGAAAAGGAAGCAAAACTAGGTAACTTCTGACTGGGTAGTGGAAACTATTCCACTGATACTTGTCTGTGGTGGTGGAACTAAACTTAAAAGTGATAGTTAGAAGACTGAAGCTTTACATACCTTCCAAAGACTCAGAAACAAAAGTTTGCTTCCTAATGTTCTTCCTATGTAGCATTATTCTAAATGTAGGTTTGTAACTGTAAGTCTACTCAGGCATGATCTCACTGCTTCCAGAAGGGATCAGCCCAACTTACTGACAAAACAAACATCTGGCAAATGTGTTGTAAATGTTCACTCTAGAGCTAATGTGTATTTCTTCTTTTTTTAAAAATGCATGTTAAATTAAAATTAATATGCTAGGTCTTCTGTTGTGCTTTGCTAATGGAATAGATCCTCTGAAAGGAGTGTTAATTGGGTCAAGAGCAACTTCTGAGCTCCATAAATCCAAGGAGAAGAAATTAACATTTAGTCCTATCTCTTCTTTAAGCTGATTGATATATATGTCTTTCTACAGTCCCTAAAGCTCCAGAAATAGATCTATCAGCATGTCTGGTTGCAGATAACTGTGTAACAGTATCGTGGAGAATGCCTGAAGAAGACAGCCGAATTGATCATTTTGTACTGGAGTATAGGAAAACCAACTTTGATGGGCTTCCTCGAGTGAAAGATGAAAAGCGCTGGGAACTGATAGACTATATTAAAACTACTGAATATACATTGTCAGGTAAAGGGTTTTTATACTTCAAAACCCAAGAATATTGATGTAACTTTTATGCTTGGGAGTTTTGCTAAATACCTATTTTTGCTTATGTAATGAAGCTTCCATTTTTTCCAATGTGTGACCTAATCTATGTGAGTTTGCTTTAGCAGGAGGGTGGACTAGGTAATCTCTAGAGATCCCTTCTAACCCCTATCATTCCATGATTCTGTGATTGTTACACAGTAGTCTTGGGTGCTTTGTACAGTAATTCCTCTGCCTTTTATTTTAACTTTGAGGTTTTATAAGAAATTATGTGATAAGTTTGTGCTGATATTTGAATTTGATTTTTTGCAAATTGAGATAAATAAAGACAGCTACATGGCATAAATTATAATCTTGTAAAAATTTTCGAGTTAATGTCAATTCAAGTTTCTAAACATTGGGTTTTTTTAGGTCTGAAATTTGATACAAAATACATGAACCTGAGAGTACGAGCTTGCAACAAAGCTGTGCCAGGGGAATACTCCGATCCTGTGACTCTGGAAACCAAAGGTAAAACTGGAAATACTCCAACCTTAAATGTAGTGAAAACCCTGTGCTTACTGTCTGCCTTCATCTATGAACTTGTGTGTTAAGTTTGCATCTGTGTGAGCATTGCTGAAATGTGTCCTAAGTGAAAAGGAAAACAAGCATTTCTGTAAAGGATTAAGAAGCTTATTGTCAGAAAGCTGGCCTTTTAGCCTTCAGGCACTAAAAATGAGGTAGTGATGTAACTGTCTACATTAGAGTTTGATATTGGTTGCTTTGAATTGAGGATCGCCAGTATTGTGTGCTGTTAACATTATTACAATATATAGCAAGAGAGGATGAACAGTGTAGCTGAGCATCCCTAGCATTTAAACAGCTGATGTAGTTGGCTGGTTAGTGGTACTTAGCACAAGACAAGCAATAGCTTTCTGTAAATAGAAGGTGGTGAGAAGGATTTTCGTTTTACTTTGTAGATGTAGCTTCTAATCACTGTCAAACAAAATAAGCAACTCCAAATTGCTGAAGTTGTTGTGTTCAAAATTGGTTGGTCTGTGGATAGTGGATTCCTAACATTGCTTTGTAAATTAACCAGAATGAAAATTTCTTTGAAGTGATGTGTGTGACAGAGCACAAATCTTAACTATTATGTTGGTGATAATGATCTTGAGGCTTTAATTATAGTTAAGTCTGTAGTGTAAAGGGCAAAATTACTAGTATGAACTGGATAATTGGAATTTTCATTAAAAGAAAGTGATATGCAATTGGAATGAGCTGATAGGGACTCCGATAGCTTTTCCAAATTTATTGTCAGAGATATAATATCCATTTAAGAGCCACTTACATTCTTTATTCCAGTACCAGAAAAAGAACTGACTTTGTGTTGGCAGTTACCATGCTTCAAATATTATTTTTATGATTTGTATGTCATTAGTTCACTTGCTTTAATCAGCAGCTCATAGAAACACAGTGTCCTTGTCCATCTGCTTATCTTTTTAGCTTTGTGTCCTGTTGAGCTCTATACGCTTAATCTAAAGTATATTGTCCTTCAGAATCAGTCCGTAGTATCTGATGGTATTAGGACATTTCCAGAATAGTTTGTCAATAAGCTTCCCCTTTAGGGAACTTGGCATGTTGTTACTTTAGGTTCTATGGCTGAAAGACTTGCCTGCGACAAATACCAGGTCTCTTCTAGTTGTATGCATCCTATACTTTTCTTGTATTTGAGGCTGACTTCACAGTTAAACTCTGCCTGTATATACTAACCATGGTAATTCAGTATTCTGCAGATTTACAATCATTATTAATCATTAACACCTTCTTGCAGATTCAGTGATGGATGTGGAAAAGAAGCATATCTTCTTTAACCATTCATGATTCTCACAGTCTAGTGACTATGCTGTAACTAAAAAAGTACTAGCTGAATTTAATTGTACTGAATTTAATAGTACTGAAGCATTGTGAAGATGAAAAAGCTTACTTTAACGTAACTTGTGCACTGAACATTGATACTTGGGCTTTATTTATAGGGCTCCTTACATTGATTACAGCATCATATTAAAAAGCTAATGTTTCTATTAAGTCAAATAGTGTTCTGCTACAATTTTATTACTGCATCTGTAATTTCCTATGAGTAGCCACTGTTGGGAGAGAGCATTGTACCATTTCACTGTTTTACATTTTGTCTTGACCAGCATTTGTGTTCAGTTTGGACAGTACTTCATCTCATCTGAACTTAAAAGTTGAAGATACCTATATTGAATGGGATCCTACTGGAGGCAAAGTCCAAGAGAAAGTAAAAGGGAAGGAAAATAAAAGCAGGTAAGAACTCTGTTCTGTAAATGTTTGCATCTTCTGGAATATCTTATCTGTCAAATCAGGAAAGGATGAGGGGGGTAGCTGGAATTAAAGCACTTGAGGACAGTGGAGCACCAAAGGAATTTTCATTCACAAATCTTTATCTGGAAGAAATTTTAATTTTTTTTACCCTTCACCTGTCACACAGGTGTGGAGTCTGTTTATGGAAGCTATTGAAAATGTGTCTTAATCATTATCTTCCTGATGAGGAGAGGCTGCAGGAACTTGGGCTGTTTAGAGAAAAGGAGACTGTAGGAGTCTCTCATTAACGTTTCCTTACATCCATCCCTTAGATATTTGTAGGTTGGGGCATCACTTTTTTCTGTTGTATCTAATGACATGACAAGGGCTAATGACATGAAGCTGGAACACAAAGTTCCATTTAAACATAGGAAAAACTATTTTATTGTTCAGGTGAGGAAGCCCTGGCACAGGCTGCCCAGGGAGGGTGTGAAATCTCCTTCTCTGGAGGTCTTCAAAACCTGCCTGGATGCATTCCTGAGTGACCTGGTCTAGGTGGACCTGCTTTAGATGATCTTTAAAGGTCTCTTCCAACTGCTACCATTCTGTGATTAAATAGGATTTAATCTTTTAAAAAATACATTTGTTAAGGCATCATTCAAGGTATTGTAATAACTTGTAGATGGGGTGGGTTGACCATGGCTAGCCACCAGGTGCCCACCAAGCAATAGAGATTGCTTCCCCTCCTCAAGTGGACAGTGGGAGGGAAAATATTATGAAAAGTTTGTGGGTCAAGGTAAAGACAGGGAGAGATCACTCCAGAACTGCTGTCATGGCAAAAAAGATTTGAGTTAGAAAAATTTATATTAATTTAGAGCTAATCAAAAGTCCTTGTTAGGGTAATGAGAAATAAGAAAAATCTCATAACACTTTTCCCCCAGTTCTCCTTTCTTCCCAGGCTTCACTCCAAACTTGTCTATCAAATGAGTTTGTCACACATTCTCTGTTGTTCCGTCTTCCTCACACACTTCTCCTGCTTCAGCATGGAGATCTTTCCATACTGCTCCAACATCAGCTAATGGGTAAACTGCTCCAGCGTGGATCCTTTCAATGGGGTGTAGTCATTCAGGAACAGACAGTACCTATGCTGATCCCACACAGGGCCAAAGGTACTGCCAGCAAACCTGCTCCAGTGTGGATTTTCCATGATGTGCTGCATCGTCCTTCAGGGCATGTTCACCTGCTCCACTGTGAGGTCTTCCACAGGCTGCAGGGTGGCTATGTTCTTAGTAATTTCTTCCAGCTGCTCTTACGCAGCAGTTTATACCCTTTCTTCTATAAGTTATCACAGAGGGGCTACCACCCTCACTGATTGATTGAGCTTTGTCCAGCGGTAAAGCTTGGAGCTGGCTGGCACTGGCTTCATTTGAAATGTGGGCAGCCCATGGCATCTTCTCACAGAAGCTACTTGTGCTACCAAAAGCTTGCCGTGTATCCAGTGTGGTATAGATAAGGTAGACATCAACAGGTGACAGATGGAATTCTGTGTTTAGTAGTGTTGCAGGTCAGTATGTATGAATAGACAACTTTTCTGCTACATAAAATAAGGGAAGAACTGACTGCTTTATCCTTTTGATAAAAGCCAAGATTAAATTGGTACTATAGGTGGTGTTTTAATTTCTCATAACCCTGGTTGGTGAGGAAAAGGTATCAATTAAAACAGATTTCATAAGGTAGCGGATCATGGAACATAACTCTGATAGAGGTGGCAGCCCTAAACCTATTTACCAATTAGGTTCATCTAGGAAAAGGACTTAAGTAACTTCAACAGAGTTCTTGGTTGATTGTTGAATGTTAGACACTTAGATATGTGCTGTTTGGAATCACTAAGTAAATACAGTTTGAAAAACATCACTAGATCAGTCTGCTCTGGCTGAGCTTTAAGAATATATAAAAATTAAGGATGTGTTAACTGTCTGGGCCTCTATTCCAGGCCACCATCAAGGGAGGGGAGGAATATCCTGATATCTGTCTGGAATTCTGTGTGGTGCAATGAGCATCAAGTGCCTCTCAGCTATCAGTGTGCACAGCTGTGAGAACCTGGCTTGATCTTCTCTGTGCCTTCCTATTACATCATTAAAGAGAACAATAGTCTTCCTGAGACTGAGCAAACCTAGTAGTCTTCCTGTTCTCCAGTCCCTTAATTGTGCTGTTGGCCCTCCATTGGACTTGATCTCGTATACTAGTGTGTTGTCCTGAGGAGCCCAGACCTGGACATAGGACTTCAAGCTCATTTTGAGAAGTACCAAATCGACAGGAAGAGTCGCTTGCCTTGGCCTCTTGCTAGCTGTCTTTCTGCTATAGCCCAGGATGTGGTTGGCTACCTCTGCCGCAAAGGCACAGTGCACTGTGTTGTCAGCTGTTATTGTCCACTGATTGCTGGCTCTTGTCCACCAAAACTCCCAGCTACTTTTCTGCTGAATTGCTCTTTCTTCGGTTGTACCCCAGCCTGTTTGTCTTGTGGAGTTCTCTCATCTGGAGAACCTTACTGTAGCTGTGAGCCTGGTGTTCAACTGGTTCTGTACACAGCTTATGACATGCCACCCAGTCTGTAGCTCTTGAGGTGGTAAATGGGTCAAAAGCCTTGCCAAAAGTCATGGTGTGAACAGTGTTCACTACTGTTGCCCTCATCCACAGAGCTGGCTACTTATTCCTCAAAGACAGCTGACTTTCAGTGTGCACTTTTTGCTATAAAGAGCACCACTTGAGATGATTTATGAACCTTCTCTATAGATATATACTGCCAGAAGAATGGTAGAGTAAGTTCATAGTGTCTCAAAATGGGGATAATTTACTGTGGTAGTTGAAGAGTTGTTTAA
This sequence comes from Colius striatus, assembly GCF_028858725.1. Lineage (NCBI taxonomy): Eukaryota > Metazoa > Chordata > Aves > Coliiformes > Coliidae > Colius > Colius striatus. The sequence continues at coordinate 35,802,882 of NC_084790.1, forward strand.
TGACTACTTATTTCTGTTGACAGTGGCCAGAATCCTGTGATGAAGAGCAGTAGAAGGTGATAACATAGCAGTTACTCTGAGGATCTAGCACCTAGTTTTATTGGGAGTCTATGCTACTTTCCTTTGCTTGATGTAGTGAGAAATCTAATAGCCTTTATCAGTAAGAGTACACATATGCTTTTAAAAGTTATTTTGAAATTTTATTTGATTCATAGAGATTATGTATATATTTTCCAGTGACTGGAGGACAGTCTTCCTGGAAGGATGTGTTCTAGTGCGGGTGTGATCTGATTTGCAGTGGTTGGAAGAGCATTATGTATTATAATGTTGACACAGAGATCCCTGTTATTTACAGATAAGGTGATGCTTACTTAACCTTCTTGCACGTGATGGCCACTGAATTGATTTTTTACGAATAAAGTGGCAAGTTCCTTTCAGAGAACTTTAAAATATTTTTATATATATATATATAGATATATTTGAATCTCAAAACCTTTTTACTCATGACCTTGCACTTCAGTTATTACTAGACATTAAAGGAAAATAAATACGTGTTTTTACATTGATAAAGATGATTTTTAGCCTGATGGCATGTGTAAAAACCTTCATGGCAATTCCACTTGCAGAACCAGTTGTTCAAATGAGAACCTTTTTTTTATATATACCTAAAATATTCTCCTGTTTCTTGTGCAATTATGTTTTTAGTTACATTTTTTTTTTCATGGATTTTATAATAAAACTTGTGTTCTGCTCTCTTGCTCTTTTTCATTAATTTAGATGTGGCACCACACCAAGTGCCCAGATACCTGATTTCTTGTAGGTGTATCTCCTTTCTGTTTGTCCATTAATTAGTTATTTCTTTGGCTTGAGATCAGCAGTAAAGAAAAGTTTGTGTAGGCCAAAGAAGCTCTTGAAGCTGTTCAGTGTTGATGGTTCTACTACCTGAAGCACATCAATGTCTGCTAAACTAAGTTTTAAAACTGTCTTGGGGATCCTGCTAATTGGTCAAGAAACACTGGTGGTCTTAAACCTTAGTCTCACTTTATAGTTACCAGTGAGGAACTTCCCTAGTTCTTTGCTTTGGTAGAAGGATATAGTCACATGTTCAACTTTGCATCTCAGGCTGACCTTTTCTAGCAGGAGATTTTGGTGAGCTTTGATCTTTGCAGGAGGCTTTCGTTACCTGTTATGGATATCTGTGATGTTGACTGTGTTAGAGAGGAAATTTGAAGCCAGCTTTATTGTGGAAAAAGTTGCAGTATAGTTGTTTTAAACATGCAATCTGCAGCCTTCAAGGATTGGAAACATACAGTGCCAATAAATGTTAATGATCTGTAACTATCTAACTGGTATCTGTCCTTGACTTTTCTCCCAAAGAGAGTACATATTACTCAGAATATCGTTTTATTTGCTGAAAGGGTTAAGAAAACTGATGGAAACTGCAGTGCTGTAGGCAACAATGCTAACTTGGTCACTGAATAGTGGAAAGAATGCATCAGTTAGTATAGTATCTAGTGAAGACTGTGCTATATTGGAAAATGGGCACCAAACTGACTGCTGTAAAGCACTGGGGGGTGGGGGGGGGACACAAACATCTGTTTTTTCAAACTTAATGCAAAATACTGTCATTGAACTGTTAAAGGCTGTTAGATTTTGAGTGAACAAAGCACATGTAGTGGCCATTTACAGAAGACTTCAAACAAATAACACTGAGGACCTTGCAATAACTTCCACACTTTACAAAAATGCTAGGAAAGCACCCACGTTTACCTTGTGGCAGTTCTCTAAATGGTCACATTGCTTTCTATGTAACTCATTTATTGGATCTAATAGCGAAATTTCAGCAGCTTTTGTTGGAATTGTGAGTAAATGTTCTCTGCTGCACTTGAAGCAGCACGGAATTGGCAAAGAATGATGGCTCTCCCTGAGTTTATGCTTTAATTCTTGGCTTTGCTGTTTTGTTTTGTTTTTTCCCATGCTGTCACTTGTTACCTTTTTCTTTGGTAAGTAAACTACAGCTTCCTTCATGTTAGCAAAATTCAAAAGCCTTTGATATGGTGCACCATCACCATACAAGCTTACTCTCTTCATGTAACTCTTGCAAGCAGTTCAGAAGCTGAGCTGTCGTCTGATCAGTACTGGCAAATTTGTGTGCTAAATGGTGATACTAAAGGAGGTAACACTTTCATCAGTGATTTCTTGTAGACTTCTGTAACTGGAATGAAACAAGCTTAGTCATGAAGATGAACCAGAAATTCTAGCGTACTTACAGATGACAGTTTAATACCACTCAGCTTTTGATTCCATGTGACTTGATTTTAGTGAAGGTATTGGGGAAAAAGAAACATTTTCTAACCCTTTAAGAAATGGTATTTGAAAAATACCACAAAACTGAAACCAATATTGAATGAATCGTAAAGGAAACAAGATAAACTTCACTGTATTAGTGGACATTTAAGTAGCAGTTAGCTCTGCCGAGTTATAGCTGAAGGAAAAGTTGAAAAGAAAACTCTTTTGTGTGTGGTAACTTTTCTAGTGTTGATAGACTACAGGGGATGAGGATTTGAAAATTACTTCACACGTGCATTAAACTTATTTTATACTTTCGAATTTTGTCAGTGAAATTAAACTATAAAGTACACAGCTATTTCTGAGAAGTTAAAATTCCTTGTTACTGATTGCCTTTAAAATAATAACCAGGCATGATTCCCTGGCTACTGAGGCTTACTGTTCGCTGTAATTTGCAAATAGCCTTCATTTTGTGTAATGGTTAAACTGCGAGGAATTACTTTTGAGGGCATAACCGAGGTAAAGTAAAAACTCATTAGGTTAAAATTATTCTTTTATGCAGCTTTGATTGCTCATTAGAATATTCTTTAGAGCTTCCTCAGAATGCTTTTGAAAAGTATGATTAGAAAATCTAAGCCTGCCTTGCTTGGGATTAGACTCATTATAAAATAGACTCTTGAGGACTTGCTGTGTGCTTCTCAGCACAATGTGTTATGCCACAATTTTCTTTTCTGTAGTCTGATAGGGTTAACAGATAAAAAAAAATGGTCATCCTTCACTATACTATTTGTGTTTGAGGTTTCTTTGGGGAGACTTGTGATGCATTAAACTCTGGAAGTCTCACCTATTTTTTTAACATAAATTGTGTTTAAATTTGACATTCTGGGGATTTGTACCACCTTTAGTTGTGTTTTTTTTTAAATAAAATGAAAACAAACATGTTCCTTTTGTTTTTCATTGGGTTATACTTTTTCCTGGAATTTCAGTCGTAGCTTATGCAAGTGTAATAATAATATGTATGCACAGGCTGTAAAAAATGACCTTTGACACAACGGGTGTTCTTTTCCCATTCACTGATATTTAAATTCCAGTGAAAATTATGCATTTTTTCACTTTAATGTGAGATATGTATTTGATTGTTGTAGCTGATACAGAAGACTTAGTAGAGATCTTACATGGAAACCAGAAATGGGAATTCTTTAAGGCTCTGTGTAGTACGGGTGAAACTTGTTTCACACAGGCATTCCTTCAAACCATGAGCCACACATTTGCTTTTATTTCCTCATACTTCTTATATTGGCTGACTGTTACAAGGTCTTGTTTTTTTTTTTTTTGTGGATGTCATCTTGTTCCTTTTGCATGCATGCTGTTAAAGGTGTTAGTTGCTGAACTAATAATGTTTTGATTGCTTATGTGTGTTGATTGCACCTAATTGAGATGGGGAAATTTGTGTTTGAGTGCATATTTCTCCAGTTGTGCCCAAATCTTGAACAGCTGGTTTCTTCTTAGAAGTGGTGCACTGTCTCCAAAGAAGACATCTATTGTTGGAAGATCCCCAATGAGGGGCAGCAGAGATCGTTTTGCTGGTGAATCATACACAGTATTGGGTAAGGTGAACTTTTTAAACTGTCTCATTTTATCTCAGTTTCTCATTCTATTTTGTATTTATATTCTCTTTTCTTGTAAGTGAATTTTTTTTTTACTGTAGTTCACATTTTTATCTCTAAGCTTTCACCTTAAAATAAAACACTGTTACCTATCAGGAAGGAAGTGTTGTAAGGTACACTTAACTATAGCAACAGATTTTTTTTTTTTTGTAGGAGACACTGCTGTTGAAAGTGGACAGCATTACTGGGAGGTGAGAGCCCAGAAGGACTGCAAGTCCTACAGCGTGGGAGTAACATACAGAAACCTGGGGAAATTTGACCAACTGGGAAAGACCAATTCGAGCTGGTGCATCCATATCAACAACTGGCTGCAAACCACATTTTCAGCAAAACATAATAATAAAACAAAGACTCTAGAAATACCTTTTCCAGACAGAATAGGAGTGTACTGCGACTTTGATGGAGGTAAATTGCAGTCTTTTGAGATTTTGGCCAAAACATAGTTACCTATCTGTGTCAAGTTGTAGGACTGAAAGACTGAAATAGTATGTTTCTCCAGCTGATATATACTCTTTTACAAAAAGAAGGCCCAGAGCTGTTTGTGTAATAGTGCTTGTCATGTCAAATGATCTGGGTTCATCTATATGACAGAGCTATTATCTGAGGATTTTTCAGCCACGAGAACTGTGTGTTCTAGAAAACTTTCCCTATGGAAAAAATATGCAACAATAGCTCTTAAAGATGTATTACAACTTGTTTTCTTGTCTCTTTTAGGTCAGCTCACATTTTATAATGCAGACTCAAAGGAGCTGTTACACACTTTCAGAACAAAGTTTACCCAACCATTATTGCCAGGCTTCACGGTCAGTATCTATACAGTTTTGTTCAGCTTCTAGCACTGAATTCCATTTTCTGAGAATGTAACTCTTTTTTAAAGAAGGGAACTAGGAGCTCTTGATTTTGACTAGCTAATAGTTTTCAAAAATGCTCAGCTTTCCTTTCCAGTTGTATGTGACTCTTACACTAGGACTCTCAATGGGACAACGCTGCACCTGGATGTCTCAGTTACCTAAAGAGGAATCATTAAATTTTGTAGGGTAGGTTAATAGCACATTCTAGTAGCTGATGAACCTGCTACAGTAAGTGACCTGAACTGATGCAGATATGAGCCCAAGATGCTTTTTGCTGTCAAAGCAGGTGTCATGAGACAGCAAGACCAGATGCTTCCCTCTAACTTTTCTTGCAGTCATTTTGCTGGTCGGCATAAGGTTTTTTGTGGCTCTAAGCTAATCAATGAGAATTTGCTGCAATTCTAAAGGCTCAAACCTTGAAAAAAAAGGCACAAAAAATGATTAATTATTGAGCATTGTTTTTTCTTTAATGATTTAAGGAATTTAAGTAACTGAATTAGGAGGCCTCAACTGCATTGTAAGGTGCCATCAAGTGCATCATACTTTGGGAGCAAGGTGTAGGTCAGAGAAAACTTAAGAATCTGGAGGAGACTGATTCAAGCTAAGAACGCAGCTGCCTAAGCACTGATCTCTTATCTGCTTGTAATTCTGAGCTTAGGGAACACAGCATGGTAATTTTAAGGCATGATTAGGCAGTTTAATGAAGTTGTTCTTTGGGCTTGGCCAGGGCTTGGCTGGTTACTTGTCCGGGTAGCCTAATATCTAGCCCTTGCATTTGATTTTTCCATTGTACCAGGCTTAGTTCCTCTAACAATTTCTACTTATGTATTGACAATGTACATTTTGGTTCTTAATACTATTTATTTGGAGGTAATTAAGCAAGTTGCCTTACCAATCCTTTTCAACATATGGTGAAACAGAATAGCTTCAGAAGTGTTGGGATACATGTGTTACTCATCCTGGTCAGTGTTGTTAAGGATGACTCATGTCCATTCCTAAGGCATCCAAGGAAACACTTGCCAGACTCCAGCCTATTAGTCTGCATTTTATACAGCCATGGAGTACTTAGTGATTGCACTCTTACAGACACTACTGGGGTTAGCCTGAACAGTTAAAATGACAGCCTACTTAATTACAGCTCTCAAATTTATTTGTCAGCATGAGGTACACGCTTTCGTGTAACTCAGTTCTGGAATAGAGGTCACTGGCACCTGTACCTCTGGAGCTTCTCAAAACTGATGGGGTTTTGTACTATGTTTATATTGACATAATTCTACCATTTTACACTGTAACTAAGCACTGCTTTCAGATACTGAAGTATACTGAGGGTGTTGCTTTTCATTGTTGTTTAAAGCACTTGCTGTCTAGTCCATCAGATTTCAAAGAAGTGTTCCTACTAGGAGCAAGTATTTCAGTATTAGAGCTTGAGAGTCATAAAGCATACTATGTGAAAAGTGTTAGACTTTATAGTCTTCTGTGTAATCAGAATGTTTTAGAGTGCAGAGATTACACAGCAAGAAAAGGTAAATGCAGCTGCAGGTTAAGTTTTGTATTGATTCCACTGGGAGAAGAGAGATGTAGCTATTTCACAGTGTTTAAAATATTGATTTATTATTCTTTCTTCTTCTCCCTTAGATCTGGTGTGGTGGGCTTACAGTGAGTACTGGATTACAGGTGCCAAGTGCTGTGAAAACACTCCAGAAAAGTGAAGTTGGATTGAGTGGTTCAACAAGCAGCCTAAACAATGTTGCCTAGTAATTTCTGTTAAGCCCATTGCTGGATTTTTTTCTTCTGTGTAATTACTACACACAGGACCTTGTGAGAATTGGATTAAATTGGGTTTGCTACCTACTGTTGTTTAAGGCCTAGGTACTGATAGTGCAGAGGTCTGGGGCTAAATTGTTAGGAACCTACTGTAAATCCAGATGGATAACTGAACTGTTGCCTATTTGAAAAAATAAGTGCAGAAATCAAGAGCTGTAACTGTGTACTTTTTCTAATACTGTATTTAAGCATTTTGTTATGGACTTGAATATTAGTTTTGTTACATTATTTTTCTATGAAGAATATAATAAACACATTTTACTAGCTCTCCTAAAATGAATGATTTGACTACGATATTTTTTTTAATTACTGGACTCTTCATTAGAACTTAACATGCATTTCAAAAGAATATTGATTTGCCAGCCCAGCCTGACAAAATATCACAGCCATATGACTTAAAGAATATTACAAGAAGTTACAAGCCTGATCGAAAGACACACCAAGAACAATCTGTGATATTTTTTTTTCCTGATTAAAAAAATCCCCCGGTTTCCTGTGAATAAATTCCCATTTAAATACCATATTTTTGGAGTTTGACCCCTATCTATCACAAATTACAGAAAATGTAAAAATGTGAAAGTATTTAAAAACATTCTTATGTTCTCAGTGAAGATGTATTATGACAGGCAGCCAGTACTTAAGGTAACAGGCTTGCAAGCAAAAATCTAGAGCTTTTAGAAAACTGTAGCATGGTACTGCTCCCTCAGAAGCTCTTAATTTGGGTCATCTCTTGCCTTTCCAGTTTTAGGGCATTATACTAATTGCATTCTGATAATCAACAGTTCATGTTGTTCATCAAGTGTAAATGATGAATTTTTTTCTGCTGACAGCAAAGCTGTAATGCAGCAGAGGCTGGGAACAGGAGTGCGAGAGCTTCAGTTTTAAGCGCATCTCCCCAGAGAAGAAGGGATAGGTGAGCTACTGCTAAAACATCTTTAATCTTTTTATCAAGCCAGCTTTAAGGCTGGCTAAAACTACTCTAACAACTTTGTCAATATCGAAGCGGCACTAAATTGCTGGTGATAGAGTGGTACCTGCTGAGGCCAGGCATACATTTGTGCTACCTGTTTTGACTAGCATACCAGGGATTCCTGGAACTTTCTGGTTAACCAGAGAAGTAAAAAAGATGTAGCTTATATATTTAGTATTCCACTCAACTTACTAGCTTATACTATATGCCACATATATGTGGCTATAAGACTGGCTTTCAGAGAATTGGATTCTAAATGGTGTTTGTGTAGCCTCTAGCTTCCTGGGATTTTGTTTGTTTGTTTCTTTGTTTTGTTTTTTAAGGGCAAGGAAAAAGCAGAAAGTGAGGAAACGGTTTGCCAGCTAACTTGTGATCTGTTCCTGGATCTGTGGTTATAAATGGCTGTTCACCAGTCACGTGAAATGTTGGGCCTGAGTGTTTCATCATCTCAGCTCCTAATTGGAAGCTTAATGACAATAGTCAAATGATTCATAATAGTGGGAGAGCTAAAGAAAAATCATGTTATATTCTTCGTGGAAAATCCTAACATTTCAATGAGAATTGCTTGTGTATTGAATCTATTTAAACCTGCTTTCTTCCTTTTACTCAAATCCAGGAGTCTGGAAATAATTTTCAGATGCACACTTGAATTGTCTGTTTCCTAACTGAACATTTTTTTCCTCGTATCACCTGAAAACTGTTTCAAATTCATGCTTGTAGGGCCTATAATGAAAGGGCTCTTTTCCTACAGGGCCAATGTACTTTCTTCTGTGTATCTTTTATTCTGTGAAAACGTAACCATCTAATCATGCTAAATTTTGTCCATCAAGATGTGTCAAGAGGAACAGAAATGTCTTGAAACAACTCATAATAAACTGGTTATGATGCTCAGTGGAAAAAAAAAAATTATTGCCTGTTCTAGACATTTTTGTTTCTCTTGAGAAATCATGGATTTGACAGAACAGTTGAACTGTTAATTTCATATCTGGAACTTGAGCATCTCTAAATATCTGCATTGTGAGCAAAGTTAACTGTAATCACTTTTTCAGAGAGAAGTGCAAAACAATTCCCAGTTTAGCTGTACCTTCCTCTACCACTTTAGTGTTTTGGATCTTGAAACAAGGATAGTGGAAGGTGACATCATTCTTAAGAGAACGGAGTCTGAATCTCTTTCACACAGTATCTAGAGATGTTGTTACATAAGTTTTCCTGTAATGACTACCTGACTGGGAGTTCTAGAGGCTTACCTGCTGCAAATTCTGTGGTATGTGAGAAAGTGGGACTTGCATACTGAGACCCCAGTGATGTTCAGAGAGAGGAGGGTTGAGCAGATGCTTCTTCTTCTGAGACTCATTCTATTGGATGACTGTGGCAGACATTGAGATAGGCTAGTACCTGTTCATGCTGCTCAGTCATCATCTCGATCTGGGGTGCTCAGCTAAAGTTCCTCTTTAAATTTCCCTTTTTGGAAAGAAAGGGAACGTTTCCATTAAGTTAATGTTTAGTGAAGAAACAACCATGAGTAATCTCTAGCCCTGCATAAGAACATTTACATTATGAAGGTTTTTTAGCAAGATGTTGTATAACCTGCAAGGTAAATTTGATATGCACAATGTAAAAATGTAATTTTTCTTTAACACCGTTAGAAGAAAGCTTGAAGTATTTCATACTGTGACTTGTGACTTGCAATTTTTAGTTTAACCAATGTCCTAAATTAACCTTACATGTGACTTTTTGCCCTTAAAGGTTGGATTTGATATATAATAGTTTGCACAGATGTTAAATTTTTGCTGCTAACAGCTAGTCCAGTTGTTTTTAGTAAATGGGGATATGAAGAATTGCCTTAAGCACTTTAGATTTTTTTTTTAGTCATCTTCTTTCTGAGCTAGTGTCTGTCCAGTACGAATATATTAGTGATACTTTGTTGGAGGTGGTGCACTGTTTGTACCTGCAGCTAGACAGGGGTGCATGCAGTCTGTGAAGTTACTTTTTCCTAGGGCAATCCACTTCAGGGACTAGAGGGACTGTTTTTTTTGGCAGTGGATTAGACCTTATGAAGGTCTGTCAGTTCACCCTGTACTTAACACAAAATATAATATGCTTAGTGGCTTTAAAACTCCCTCAGCCTCTCTGCTCTGGAGTTGATGCTGTTTGGTGGCTAGTCGGGAGTTTTCTTCTGTATGACCAAAATGAGGTTTGGTTTTTTTTTTTTTTTTCAAATGCTGGTTACTGGTATTCTCTCAAAATAACCTCAAAGTAACTTGTGAGGAACTGAAGGTCTCCCTTGTGGTTGTAATATATCAGAAAACAGTAGCTTTCATTGTTTCTATTGAAAACTTGTGTGAACCGCAACAAGGGATGCTGATTTTGGAAAGGATGATTTAAAAGCATCCAGGTGACAAGTGCTTCTCCAGATACCAAATATGGGTGGCAGGTTTGCTTCTGGTACATCCTTTAAGCAGAAAAAGTAGAGGCTAATGGACAGGTCCCATTCCCCACTCCTGGCGTAACTGCCCTTTCACGTTAAGGCTGGGGAATCAGACTGGTTCCCTTAGGGAAATCATCTGACCTAGCCATGTTTTGGTCTGTTTGTGATCACAGGTTATGAATGTGATACATAGTTTGATAGACAACGACAATGATTTCTGTCTGTAATTGCTCCCTTGCCTCACTTGAACTCTGACAGCCTGAACTGTTGGAACCATTGGAAGGGGATGCCTGGATGTGGTTTTCCCTTCTCCTCTGGGCCATAGGCCGAGCAGGGCGGATCCTCTGTTGGCTGGTTGCCCCCGCCGTCCTCGGCATCATCTGGCAAGGCTCGTCTGTGCGGCTGGAGAGTGGCCGCCGGGTTCATGCAGACGTTGCTCTGCATCTCAGGTATTTCCCAATGAGTGCATCGCCCTTGTGGAGAGCACCCTGAGGAAGGAGGCCGCTGGGTGCCGGGCCGCGTCGCAGGGCTGCCTCCGAGCCCGCGGAGTATTCTCATGTCCTTGACTTGTGTGTAATGCGAGCTTTTTGTATTAATACAGAAACTTGACCTCTGAAGTGCCTCAGTGTCCGTCATTGCATCTTCCCGCGAGGCGCGGTTCGGCCGCTGGGGGGCGGGGCGGCGCCGTGCCGTGCCGGCGTTGGTGCAGGCTCGGCCCGCGCGCATGCGCGGAGAGTAGTGGGGCGAGCGGCGCTTTCGACGGGGCGGTGCAGGGCCGCCGGCGTCGGGCAGGGGCTGCGATACCCGGCGCCGCGCCGCGGGCAGGGGAGCGAGAGCGCCGGGGCCGGGGTGGCTGGAGCTGAGCGCCCTTGGCTGCTCCGCAGGGCGCCCGGCCTGGGCCTGCTGTCAGCGTCCGACTTGCTGCCGGTGCGGCCTGCGCGGCGGCCCGGCCCGCCCCACCCTACCCTACCGTGCGGGCGCGGGGAGCAGCTGGGAGGCAGACCGGAGAAGATGAGCGAGGCTGCGCTGCTTCCAGGCGGTGATCGAGAGCGACCTCAAGACTAATGCAGAAAATCAACAAGAACGTGGTCCTGGCTCTCCTGTCTCTGACCAGCCTGGTTTTCCTCCTTTTCCAGTTGTACTATTACAAGTTCTACCTGTCGCAGAAGGTAAGAGCGAGCTGTCCCGCAAGGGCTTATTTTTGTGAAATAACGCAGTAGAATGCAGTATGGCCCAGTAGCATGAGTGCCGCCCCCAGTCTTCCCTCCTGTGGCAAACTCTTCCAATAGCACCGACGGGAAGGGAGTGGGTAGGTAGCTCGGGCAAGTTTCTAACGGCAGGGGTACGGTCACATTCCAGTTGCCAGCCGGGTGTTCTAACGCATTCGTGTCAGCCAGAGGCATCCCGTTGTTTCTGAAGTGGGATTGCCGTTTGCAGGTTGGGAGACACCAAGACTTAATCTTTACAAGCCTTACTACTCTTGTTGTTAAGTGACTCTTACTGAAAGTGAACTCAAACGAAGCACTGTCTTAGAGTTTTTTATGAAGAAACAAGGTAGCATTTACTGGTTTAAGGGTTTTCAGCAGTGGTGTTTTTAAAAGAAAACTAAGCTTTTCTGCAGTTGTCTTAGTGCTTTGTGATTTATTCTCATAATTTTCTAGCTATTATAGATTAAACCCTGTTCTTATACTACCTGTGGGATGTTCAGTTGAGCGTGATTTTCTGTAACAGGAGAAACAGAGACCTGTTTCTATCTGTGAACTACTCTGGGATTTTTTATTGGCTTCATAGTATACAGTTGCAATGCAGATTCAACAAAGGAACTTGGTTTATTTTTTGCAGGAGAACTGCATAAGAGTTGTGTTTCCTGTGGTGGGTTTTTTTTTTTTTTTTTTACCCTTTAGTGAAGACGTTCTTAAATGTGGACATTCTTAGGGCTAGGTGGTACCACAACCTTTGACATCTTTCTCACAGTTTCTGATTGTAAACAAGGCTGTGAATGAGAAATTCTTCATACTTTTGAAAAGCCAAAAGCTGAGCCATCAACTGCTTTGACCTTACAGTATGAATATATTTTTTTTCAAATTTAATTATTTAGGATTACGACTGGTAAAACACGGGGCATAGTGCTGCTGTCTATTCCTCAGTGGTATTTGCCTAACGATGTTTCTGTTTGTTGTCTTCACATTATGCATTTACTGCCATGTTGACTTAGAAACCTGAAGCCTGGTTGTGCATTCCTTGCGTGTCTGGAGGTCCCCAAGGCTTGCATTGTCCTTGTGTATATATTAGGCCAGAGCATTTGTTTAAGATTTCTCATCATGAAACTAGTTGAGTGACTAGAAGCATAACCATGGCCATAATTAAAAAGTGCTAAATAGATAAATGTTCTGTGAAGAAATCCCTAAGCAGAGATTGAACCAAAACTTTCTTTTTTTTCTTTTCTCCCTTGCTCTTCCCTTCTTTGGTTTTGACAGAATGGAGCAGTTTTCTCCAAAGTCAGAGGAAGCCAGCCAGGCCAAGACAGCACTAGATGGGTACGTATAGTGTCATGAGTTCATATGGTCCTTCTGCAAGCTTCACGGAACTCTGGCAGAATTGCAAACTCAGGGTCCAGTTCCCTTTCCCGATCACTGGAGATTTTTTAGTATTAAGGACTAAGAGGTGCTTTCTTCACTGTATTAAATTATTAACTATTTCAAAACATCAGTTTAAAATGCAGTTGAGAAATAGCAGCCTTTGCCTGTGTAGTCCTTAGTGGTGGTGTTAATGTTTTGAGAAGCAAAGCTTGTTCTCTCAGATACAGAAGTTTTGGTACAGGTTTCAATATTCTTTCAGACTGTGTTGAAAAGATTGGCTTGTTTGATGTGCAGCTTGTTAGGTAGTTGGTAGTATGCTCTCAGGACTCAGAATACTGTTTTGTGTGCTCCAGTTGTTTGACCTGACGCTTACTGTTTTGTGTTACTTGCTTATGCTTGGTCATAAAGCTCTTCACAAGTAGGAAAAGAACACATTTCGTCATCCACCAGTTGCTGTATTACAGTGTTCAGGAGCAATGTTAGGAGTGCCATTTAATACTTGAAATGGGATGTTTTTTGTTACACCTTGCTTAAGGTTTGCAGGATTGAGTGCAACCAAATCATCTTCTTGGCCTCAGGGAATCATAAGCTCAGTTATGGTATGTGTAGTTTTGTTTGTTTAGAAGAACTTTTACAGAAGTCTTTTGTCAACAGACCTCCCAGTAGGAAAACAGCACAGATGGTTAAAGAGATCAATGTGCTGGGAGCTGGCTGCCTTTTGCTTTGGAAGCAGTAGGATAATATTGCTTGTTAGTAAAATAGCCATTTAAATACTGTGTTGCTGCGGAGCAAGATACAAGGTGCTCTGGTTAAGAGCTGTTCTTGGGAGTAGTCCAAACCAGTTGCTCTGTGGGCTTCTTGCTCATGCCAGTAATATCCTACTGTTCTTGAAGGTGACACTCCTTGAAAATACCTGATAGGTTTTAGGTGGTGTGGTCACAGTGAGTGTCTGATTTGCTAGTCTGTGGACAGAGTTCTCATTGAGCTCTAACTTGATCTTATGAGATCATTAGTAACAGAACAGAATGCTCCACAGTCTTGCCAGGTACTTGGTGCTCTTCAGAATCCCTACATGGTGAGTCAAAAATACTCTTATTTGAATATGTTTCTCTTAGCTGCATGTCGTCATCACCATTTCTTTTAACCAATTATTAAAGTTTCAGCTAAAAGACTTTTCTTTTGCACAAATTTGTTTCCTGTTCATCAGTCTCATCTGCTAGTTTTAGTTCTAGAAATAATGCTGGCACATCCCTTTTGGCTCGTATAGCTGAAATGCTAAGAAAGTGGCCTTAATTCTGCTTGTACAGCACATGTAGTGTTGCTGCCTAAATTCTGCTGATTTGCATTCTGTCTTCATGTTTTTATGTCTGAGGCCAGAATTGGAGACTGGCCTGCAGAGTCTGGTTGAACAGACTCAGCAGCTGCACAGGAGGAAGGTTAGAGCTTCAGTTAGAAAGCCAGAGTAAGCTTGCAGGGCAAGTGGCTTGGGCAGCAGGCCATTGTAGACACCTTGAGATGTAACAGACATGAACTCTGACAGTGCTGTTCTGACTAGAATGGTGCTTTAAGTCATAAGTTTAACTGTTACAGTTAAATACATCCACCACATTTTTAGTAGCAGGGTGGCTGTGGCTTCTGTCTGCCATGGACATTTAAATGTACTTGATTAAAATTCTCCACTGAGTCAAATTAATAAATTCTGTCATTGGCCATAGGACCTTCTTGTTGCAGCTTTTAACCCTTTATGCAGTACTGGCAGGGTTGAGTACCCTGAGTAGACTAGTATCTGAAAGCTGGATAGAACTCACTTGCTACTTTCTTACTGAATTGTGCTTCTCTACAGCAGGTGTCATGCTTGAGGTGTGGGGGTGGGTCAAAAGCCTTGCTAAAGTCAAAGTGTGAACAGTGTCTATTGCTCTTGCTGTGCCCACAGACTTCTTACAAGGTGTGTGGTGTGATTACGTGCATTTTGCCTTTGGCTGGCCTTCCCAGTCCCATCTTTGTGCTTCGTGTGCTTGGATGTGGCTTTCCAGGGGCTTTTGCTCCAGAAACCTGTTGGAGACTGAGATTAAGATGCCCAGCGTTCCCCAGATCCTCCTTTTTGAAGATGCCATGAACTTGCCTTTTCTGGCACTTGAGGAACAGCTCCTGGTCACCACTGTCTTTCAAGATGTTGCAGAACAATCTTGGAATAACATCAGCCAGCTCTCTCAGCACCCACACCTGTGTCACTTCTTTACCTATAATCTCTGGTTTAATCAAGTGCTTTCCAACTCAATGTAGAGCTGGAAAGAATCTACGAGTTTAGGCAGCCTGAAGTTCAAGACTAGCACACTAGAGTTAAGGTGCTCTTATTTGTGCAAAGTTCTGATTGAAGCTGAAAGGTTCTTGCTCTAGTCTTAGAGACCTGGAAAGCCTGAGAGCAGCCTGTTGTTCTGAAAGAGAAAGTTTCCATTTCCATGATTCACAGAAGTAAAGTGCACACTCAGAAAATGTGTTGAGACACAAGATTTCTTTCTGTCAGTGCATTGGGATTTTTGATGTATTAACCTTTGTATGCTTAAAGATCGTGTTTCTAACTTACAATTTTATCCTCTGTCAAACAGTATGTGGTTAGGAAGTTCCTAGGCTTAATATCCAGTCACAATATACCAGTGTATTTGATCGATCCTTTGATCCTGGGACTGGTTGATAAAGACATTGAACAGATCAGAAATTCTCCTGATGGCCCTAGTCCAGAATGCAAATACTTTTGTGCTCCAAGGGACTTTACTACTTTTGCTCTACTGGATAAAACATGGAAACATGAAGTAAGTGCCTTTTCTTCCGTTACCATTTGTGTATTGTAATGCATTCAGCTGTCCTACGATTTTGTGGCATACTGCTATCATGTTTGTGTTAAGGCCTCTCAACTCATTTTGTGGAAATCTTGCAAAGGTGTTGGTAGAGGAAACTATATTTAAAAGTTAAAAGGTATCCAGACCTTTTTTGCATTAGTGGTGGTGTTATTCAAGAACTTAAGAATGCCAAGTTCATCACAAGAATAGCTTCAGAGAACAATTTGAGGATGCAGAGAAGGGTGCTATGGCAAGGAGTAAACCTCATCCAAGCATGTCTGACAATGTTTATTTGCTGTTTTATTGAACAGTTGAGGGCTAAAGTTTAAGACAAGGAAATACAGTGGTTGGAATTGCTTATGGTTGCTGATATCTGAAATCTTGGAAATTTTGGAGTAGTTTGTGTGTAAGTCTGACCAGAAAATGAAAACAAGGAATAGTGTATGATAACAATAAACATTGAGCATTCAATTTGGGATTCTCTAATCTTTAGCTTCACCCCTGCACCTCCCTGGCCCCATCTCTCCCTCTCTCTCATTTTTAGGTCGGCCTTTTTAGAGCTGCTGAGAAAATGGGGTTCCAATGGTTAAAGATCATAAACAAGGACCCCCGCCTGGATGGGATGGATGACCTGTCAGGGATTGAAATTCCCTTGCACTACATATTTAAAATGTCATCTCATGCAATTCACCTGGTAGTGTTCTATGAGAGAAGCGGTAATTATCTCTGGCATGGCCCCCTGAGGCTCAAGCAGCATATGGACAGAAAGTTTGTGTCTTTCAGGAAACTCCACTTCGGTCACTACCCTGGAGCATATGAAAAGTGAGTTCAAAACAGGGGATGGAGAAAGCCATGATGGCACTTCCAAAAGAATTCCTTTTTCCTGAATATAAAGTTATTCTGTGTCCTATAATCAGGTTGTAAAATTGAGTTCGTTGTACAGTTCAGCAGTCAAAGTGCAGGTAAATTAAGGAATGAAGGTAAATGCAATTGTGTTTACCTGAAAACAAGAGATTCCTACTGTTTGTAAATTAACTACATTTTAGAAGAAGCTGCTGTGTAGCCAAGTTGAATCAGGGAGGAAGATGAGAGAAGTCAAAGAACTCATAGCTGAGGTTGAGTGTACCAGAGGATCTTCTTCTGGAGGCAGTGGTTTATCATTAATGTGTTGAAAAGTTTGGTATCTGTTGGTTGCCATCTGTGTAGGACTGGCGAGAGATTTAGTACTAGCTGATAGATATTTGGTGTTCTTTCTGTAATTGTATGTATCCAAAAGTTGAATACAGATCAGGAATACTAAAAGAAAAGGGGAAAAGATGGAAATCCATTCCATAGCAGTCCAAACAATCAGTGTTAATGATGACTAAAAAGAGATGACATTTGTACCACAGGATCTGTGCCAACCATCACGTCTAACCCACACTCTTAATGTTCTGAGGGAACCCTTTTCTTGTATAGATGTTTGAATTGGTGGCATTATTTGTCCATAGTCTTAGGCTTAAATGTGGTATTACGTTGGTAAAGGTACTATTAAGTGTCTGCCTTCTCTTACAATGCTTTCAATAGCAGTATTTCACGATATACAGATCATGGCAAACATCGTCAGTGTTTTCAAAGCCAAGCATGCACTGCTAGGCTTTGAGAAGAGCCTGCCTCTAGGGTGTGTGTACATTCTGTGGGTCAGAGAAAAACAGCTGAACATTTCACAGGTCAAAATAAGTCTGTTGAACCTTTTCCTTAAAAAGCTGACATCACTCTCTTTTAAAACTTGTAATCTGCACCGATTGTGCACCTAGATGTTTGAAGTCAACTTTTTGTAGTAAGTTTGTAGTAAGCTGTTAAATACCACATTTCATTCATTGTGAAAGCTGAACAGTTTTTAGGTTTAAAATGCAAATAGCTTCAAAGTACAGAGTAAAATGTGGCTCTTTAGTGAATCCTGTACTTAACAACCAAGTAGCTTGAATTTCCAAATGCTCTGCACAAATTCAGTGCAAGTCATGATTCGGTAAAGGAATCGGTGATCTGACTCAACTTATAGGCTTTTTTTTTTTCATTTTAAATAAATTTTTGAAGTACACGGAGAATTTGTTGAAGCTCTTGTTGCTTTCCTTCTGTAATTGGTTTTGGGTATATTTAGACAGAGGAGTCAGTACAAGTAGTATGCATTAAGATTTTAACCTGAACTAGATGAAAAAGTGGCTTCTTATTTATAAAAGAGTTGAATGGAGTAATGCGTCATCTTTCTTTCTCTACAGACCAGAACTACTTCTTGTTTCCATTGATGACTTAAAAGTTCAAATTCCAAAAAATCCATCCAGTTTTCTAGAGGAGATGTCACACTCTAGATTTCTTGAATGTAGATACAGAGAAGCTCGGGCTTTCTTTCAGGTTAGTGGTAGTGTCTCTGAGATGTAATGTATGTTTCAACTGATTGACCCAAACCTACAAACAGTTCTCTGGGTTTTACCTAGATGGGACTGTTTGCATACATCAAGTTAAATACAGCCTCTTGAGACTTAATTCTCAGAGTTTAGTAGGTGGCAATAAAACTAAAACTTCAACTGAAAATACTGGTCTTTTTTACCTGTGAGCACATTTTTTTCCATTTTCTAAATCTTTGAAGTGAAGAGGGGGCCAACATGTCTCTATTTCTCACACATTGTTACTGTTAAATAGATTTCATGTAAATAAGACTAAGATCTTCTGCATCTTTGTGGCTGAAAATTTTCCTTACAGCAATTAAAACTCTGAGCGATGATACTTTCTTTTATATTCTTTTGAACCAAGTGCTGCATGGTTCCTAGTTCAGTTTATTTGAAAGGTGTATTCATTCCAAAATGACTCAATTTATTGTTTTTTGACCATGTAGACTAATGTTTTCATCACTACTTAGAGCATTAGTTTTAGAATATTGCTGTCCCGCATAGCAGATGGTAGAAACCTTTCTGCTGGAGTACAGGGAACATTTTGTTCTGGCTTGAAAAGGACAGAGACAAGAGATAGTCAAGAGTTACCACAGTTAAGACCGTGGAGTTAGAATCAGGTCACTGAATTTGAGCCATCTCTGCTTTCATGGAAGGGGAATAAGACAGCAGAAGTTCCATTCTTTGGACATTGGAGGTCTCGGGGAAGGGAGGATCTTCCCTGTATATTCTGGTAGGCCATAGTTCCCTATATGTGTAGCAGGAGGGAGACAGTACCCAAGAGTACTTGTGTGTTGTCACTTTGTGCATGACAAGGACAGAAGCTGTCAGCATGCTCTGCTTCAGTTCTAAAACCTGCAACCAGAAATGGCCATGGCAGAGAAAATATTCCTCAGAAGGTATGTTGAACTTTGTTGGAGCTTGCTTTAATATTGAAAGAAGCAGCTGGCATCTGTTTTGAAATGTAAGTATTCTTTTCAGCTCAGGAGTGCTTCGTGAAACCATCAGTCATGAAACTGATTGGTATATTGTTCTTGGTAACACCTGAACAAAAGACTGCCATGTTACTTTTGGCTTTGTGCTCACAGAAGATTTTGCCATGGTGGTATCTGAAAATTGGGCATGACCTTTTGTTCTAATGGCAGAAATTGTCACCATCCCTTGTAACACTTGGGGGCGCCAAGGAAAACGATGTGCTGAAGGCAGCTCTGGTCCTGGCCTTGTGTTCCCCTGGGCT
This sequence comes from Colius striatus, assembly GCF_028858725.1. NCBI lineage: Eukaryota > Metazoa > Chordata > Aves > Coliiformes > Coliidae > Colius > Colius striatus. Next base: position 35,821,990 of record NC_084790.1, read on the forward strand.
GTGGCTGTTGCTGTTGACCTCAGCATGTGCAGAGCTAGGGTTCACCTGTGGTGTTGCCAAGTGCTGGGAGTTGGTGTCTAATACACGTATTCATATTCTGCTTTACTGTGAATTTATGTTCTACTAGTTTGGAAAAACTGGTATTTCAGATTTTTAATTTGTCATTCTCATGAGTATTCTCAGACTGGGCTGTATATGTGAAAATAGATACTGCCCAGGTATGAGTTAAGGAAACTCTTAAAGGTAGCTTTTTCTTAGGACATTGAAAAATGAAGGGACAGGTTTACTCTTTCACAATGGCTTGCTTTCTCTTTCTTTCCAGCTGTATCCTGATGATACCTCTCTTGATGCAGTGGAGTTCAGGAAAAAAGCAAAATCCTTGCTCCACCTGGCTGCCCTGACACTGAATAACTTGGGAGTAAAGTTCTGGTTGAGCAGTGGAACGTGCCTTGGTAAAACATTTGTGTTATGTTTTGTTTTTAAACTCATGTGAAATTTTAAACATTTTGTTCTCTATGGCTGGGGTTAAATGTGCTAGGTTGGGTTGGAAGGTGAGATGTGGCACTGGCAGTTTTTGATCCTGACAAAATGCTTTGTCTTTAGAGACCTGAGCCTCGGAGATTCTGAGCAGGTTTCTCATGGAGCATTTAATGTTGTTAGCAGTTGTCTGTGGTGTGTTGATCATGGCTTGGAAAGTAATAAGCAATTCCCTAGATTATGTGACTTAAAATTTGATGAAATGCTAGTTGCAAAGCACAGCAATGGGCAACATATTTCTGCTGTCCAAGTAGACTCTCACCTCACTTTTCTTGCCATGCAATTTGATTTTTATCACTGACTTAGTTTAAAATACAGTTTACATTTATTCATTTATTTAAACCCACATCCTTTTAATAAAATGTCTTCCTATTCCAGTGAGTACTGCAAGATTTCAGTTCTGCTGAAGGTGGAAGTAATAACATCACTGGTGAAGGTCATTTTGTTATTAAAATAGCTTGTGAAAACTCAGGTGTGGGCACATTTGACTTGTATTTGTTTAGCCCTAAGGAATATAATTTTCTGAATGAACAGTTACTAGAACAGACAAAAGGATGTGCCACTTCTTGTCTTACTGTTTTGCAGTGGTGACTCCTCAGATACTACTTAATAGTCTCAAATTAAAAGCACAGCTGTAGCCCTTTAACTTTCATTGCTGATTAGATTTGGGTCCAGATAAAGAATATTTTTTCTTTAAAGACCTTGAGATTTGAAAACTGAAGAAATTTTATCTTTAGTAAAGTTAGTATTTGGCTTTCTGAGGGAAGGAGTTGACTCTAAGTGCAGTAATATTTGTTTTCTTTGTTGTGGTTAATTTCACACTAGAGAAAGGCAGAAGTCTGGTTTATGGCCTCATTCAAACATACCTGCCTGGTGACCTTATGGCAGTTCATTTTTATGTTGCTTTTGTTCTGTTGATATTTTTCTCATATTCCTGGGTGAATTAAATAGTTTGGGTCTTTTTCCTTTTTTTATTTTTTCCCTCAGGCTGGTATAGGCAGTGCAATGTTATTCCTCACAGCAAAGATGTGGATTTAGGAGTCTTTATAAGGGACTATAAAGCAGATATCATTCCAGCCTTTCAGAAAGCAGGATTACCGCTGAAGCACAAATTTGGCAAGGTAAGTAGTTGAACAATTTGCTTTGTGTCTTTCTGTGGGTTTGCCAGTTTGAGTACAGCTGCAGATTACTTACATGGAAGTGGGCATCTGAAGTCTTCTCAACAGATGCTGACTCTAAATTAGAGTTTTACCTAAACATAGAAACTTTTTGAATTTTTTTGTTCTCTTGGACAGAGTGTGAGAAAACACCCTTCTTAATAGCTTCAGGCCTGTTTGAGGAGTCTAAATTCCACCTCAGAAGTTGTTGTCTTTGAGACTGGATGGGCGTCATCATATGGGCGGACTGGTGATAGCTCTGAGATTTATCTGCAGCCTTGTCTATAAAACCAGCAGAAAGGGAAGAAGGGTTTGAGGTTTGCACTGGGCTAGTTCCTTATTAGCTGATGTGGATCTGTGTTTAGCTTTTTCAGAGTGTGACTTACAGAATGGTGGAGAGAAGAAACAAAGTTGCAGGAATAGGAAGATTCAGACACAGTTGAAGTGACATATCATTGGTGCTAGTGAATGTTTTATCACTGAAGAAGTGTGTTAAGTGAAGACACCTACTAATCCTGTTTTTTCACTGAGATTATTTTGTTTTGGCAGAGGACCAGGAAGTGAAGCTGAAGCTTTTGAGGCTAAAGGGAGGAAAGAGAAGGTAGTCCCACTGAGGTGCAGAAAATTTCCAGTGTTCTCAAGGCATAAGAAAAAAAATAAAGTTGCAGAATTAGTGTATTTTACTCAGGGTGGGAGTCACTCTGCTTACCTGACCAAAATAAATTTGCTTTCTGAAACCTGCTGGCTTAAGTAACCTTGTATTTTTATGAGTATGCACAGTGTGTATTTTTTGTCTTGCAGGTAGAAGACAGCTTGGAGCTCTCTTTCCAGGGTGAAGATGATGTGAAACTTGACATATTTTTCTTCTATGAAGAGGATGACCATATATGGAATGGAGGAACTCAGGCCAAATCTGGCAAGAAATTTAAGTATGAACTGGATTTGTACCTCTAATAGGAAAGAAATTTAACAAGCTAGTGTTTACTGGTGGCATTTTATGTGTTGCGTGCTGTTGGAGGTTTTTGCGCAGACCAGAGAAGTAGAAAGGAAGCCGTACTATGCGTTACTTGAAGGGTGCTGGGCTTATCAAGTGTCATTCTGTCATGAAATGGAAAGCAATGCTGTCGTGTCACATATCAAGCCGATCTTTTCTGGTTTATGACCAGCTCTGAGTTAAATAAGGTGAAAAAGAAGTCTCTGAAACTGTTTGTTGCACAAACTAATTTTGCAGTAAAAAACAAATCCTTAGGCATCTGTCTTGATGATAGAGGGCTGTGGCAAAAGACCTCAATTGTCCTCGCAAAGTAAACCCTGTAGTTTCCAATTTTGTAGTAATGATTTGTAATACTTTGTAATGTTGTGACAGCAACACAGCTAACTACTGCAACCTTGTTGTGTGTGTTCTGAAAGTGGAATTTTAAGTAGAATCCCACATTTTTTGCTTTGTGCCCTTCACTATTAAGTCAGCAAGTAAGTACAACAGCTTCCTCTTCTGCTCAGCAGACTGAACAATATCAGTTTTGATAATTAGCTTCGTTTTTTTCCATTACCCTTCTTAACTCAGAAAGAAGCAGTTGCAATCTAGTTGAAAACCTCGTTGGCTTCTATAGGATTTCATCTTTTCATCATCTTTCCTGTTTTTCCGCAACTGTATTTGCTTATATTTAGGTAATGGGAACTGAGTGAACATTGCCATCCAGGTGGGGATAATGTCTGAGTCCTTGTCTTGGTTCTGTCTTTGTTCTGGAATGATAAACAAAGATTGGGGGAGACATTTTGATGACCCAAATCAAAAGCCCTTTTACAAGTAGACTAAAGGAGGAGCTCTTGGAATATTCCCTCAGAAAATATGCTGCATTGCAGAATGTTTTTCTTAGAAGACAGCAACAATTTCATAGTTATCCAAAACAGACCTTTGTTGTGTGTCTAAACTGCAATAGCTGCTTTCACACCAATGGAGTTGGCATACGCTTCTCAAATTCCCTTGTAGCATAAAAGAAAATGATAAAAGACATTTTCTTCAGAAAGGGAAACAGACAGGCACACTTCATATACATCTTGCTAAATAAAAGTATTAAGAATGAAAGTATTTCTCATTTAGAGTCTCAGATGTTTTTCATTAGTCATTTTTCATCTCTGTTTCCTTGGAGCACTGGTTTCTAAACCTTACTGGTCTGGCTGTATGGTTTGCGCTTTCATGTACACAAATACTTCCTTGATCAGCACTGCAGACAGAAGCAAGCTTGTACATCCTCTTTGTCTTGGAGTTACAGCAATTGAGACCTCCTGTTTGCTTACAAGTTGTATTCTTCAGCAGAGAATAAGTTTTTACAAGAACTGAATCTGCATGCTGTAACCCTTAAAATAAGTCAATGTGATAGGTTCTTAAACGTAGAGGACTTTATGGAAGTAAGCAGCAAAAGAAGCACAAATGCTCTTTCCTAAGAACATGTGGCAAATGTTCACCAGTTACTGTTGACAGTAACACTTGTGTCCAATTTGTAAATAGTATTTTATAGTTAGGAAGTTATGAAATAAGAAAAAATGATGTTATCAGTGTAACATGGCCAGTCACTGCAGTTGCCTGCTTTCTCCATGAACTTAATATGTCAGTCTTCTGATGGTAACCACATTCTTTTCTTATGACACAGGTATCTTTTTCCAAAGTTTACTCTGTGTTGGACTGAATTTGTAGAACTCAAGGTACATGTGCCCTGTGAAGCCCTTCAGTATGTTGAAGCCAACTATGGCCCAGACTGGAAGGTTCCTGTGAAGACATGGGACTGGAAGAGCTCACCATCAAATGTGCAGTACAATGGTGTCTGGCCTGTTGATGAGTGGGACGATGTCATTCAGATCTACTGATCACTTGCTTCCTGGTAGAGCATGCCTGACATCCTTGAAGCTGTATCTTTGTAATTCCCTGTTTCCCAGGGGCATCAAGATCAGTTCTTTGTGTAATTTCTCTTTCATTTCCAAAGGAGACATTTACCTTATTTTATTTAACAGGTGGGTTTTTTTCACCTTTGTTGAGCATTTTCCAGGTGGTTAAAGGAAGAGATGCAAGGCAGCTGAAGAGAGGGAAAGCTGAAAGAGAAGCTGCACAAAGGGAATAGAGAAGAAATGTTGCATAAGCTTAACAGGCAGTTAGCTGTTTAAATGTGAACAGTGGCCAGGTGGCTTAGACTTTACTGGGATCATCAAAACCTTGGCAATGTCTGGCTTAGAAGGAGGATAGGATGGAAAAAATCCCAGAGAGGTTCCTTTGTTTTCAGAGGAGGTCTTGTGAATATTCAACTGTTAAACACCAGAGCTGTGAGTACCTCAAAATGTGCTTAATTTGAGACTGATACACTACTGCGATACACAACAGGTTGTTCTTGTGAGTGGAATATATCTGGTACACAGAATTCCTGTGACTCACCTGCTCTGTATGTCAGAGATGTTGGGTAACGGTGTCATACTAAATGACTGGAAGGAGAAACAGTCCACCTCAGACATCTTCCAGTAACAGTTGGGGTGGGTTTGTGGACTAACCACTGCATGCAATTGTGGCAGAATGTTATCTGCTCTTTTTTTTTTTTTTTTTTTTTAAATCTTTCTCTTCTTAGAACGTAAAGGGGTATAACACAGGGATGTCTTTCCCATGAAAAAAACCCACTCTGGTTTTGATGTGCTGGATAATGTGTTCTCAATGTACATGTTTTGACTAGGTTTTAGAAAATTATAGCTATCCCTGCTTTCTTTTAAGTAGATAGAAATGAAGCTATTGATAGTTTTGTGTCTAATGTGGGCTCACAGAACAGATATCTCAGAGAATTGCAGCCCTTTTCTCTAAGTGTAAGCAGAAATGTGTGCAAATGCCAACTGTTCCATCAAAAAAGCATAATGGCAAGTGAAGTGCTAGTGTGACATTAGCCTTTGGATAGGAAGGAAGTGGAAGCCTGACAGCTCTTTCTCCTGCTTCTGCTTGCCCTTTTGATCCGTGAGGTAAGCTTCTCTGTCAGTATTTTGGAGATGGATAGTAGCTTCCAAGTATAGTTTCCAGTAGTGTCCAAGTTTGTTGCAGTCCTGCTATGCTGGAAAGACAAGGGCACTAAAGCCAGTAGTGAGCTATGACCAGAACATGCAGTACAGAACCGGGAGCACTTGCAGACCAATGTTGAGGTACCAAATGGAGCTCATGTTTACTTGCAGCAAACCTGTGTCTCTTCTTTCCTTGCTAAAGCAGAGAGACTGTTTGCGGGTCACAGCTTTTCCACCTTTCACTGGTTAGAAGAAAGTTGAGTCTGCATTCTGTTGATCTATGGGTTTTGGCTTTGTGGTTTCAAATGTGTACAGTTCTGGAGAGAAGCAGTAGCCACTGCCATGCAGCAGTGCTTTGGCTGCTGTATCATAGGTTCCAGGTACATTCGGGCGCTTCCCTTCCTGCTGTTTTTTGTCCTGATGTGTGCTGTGTGGCTTTTCCTGACAGTCTTCTCAGTTCCAGCGGTCTCCTGCCGCTGAAGCATGGACGTATATTATTCAGCTCCTGGCAACTGCTCCTCATGAGGGCTCTTCAGTTGGTGTGGTAACTCTGTTAGCTTTGACTAACTAAGAGATGTAAAGTCTTGCTAATGCTGTTTATTCAGTAAAGTAAATGTTACATCGTAAGGGGTAATTTCTCAGGTAGCATTTTTTGTATTTTTTTCCTTAAAACAGAAAAAAGCCAATGTCTGTATGGTTTTTGTGTTTGGAACATTGTGAAATTTTTTTGGTTAATAACGTACAGTAAGCCTGATGTGATGGATATTTAAGAGTGAAAGAGGAGATACTATCAGAAGATTATAATCCTGTCAATTTTTTTACTTTGTAGATGGAAAGGCTAATGGAAAAAAAACGCATGACCTTGAAAGGGAGAATGTCTTAGTTGATTATACCGGTTGAGTTATTCTTCAGGTTAAGACATTTTCTCTTCTGAAGATAAAACTGTATATTTAACACTGATTAAAAGAAGGAGAGTCTAACTCATAACTTGATATATAGTCTTATCCTTTTGTCGTCATGGGCTGCATTTAGCACACTTCACTGCAGTTACTGTGACTAGTGCACGGTGAAAAAAAATGAAACTGTTTCTTATGCTGCTTATTGACTGTCTACCTTGAGCTCTTATATTCTAATAAAGATACTTGGACACAGAAAAAATACTTGGAATAAGGCAGGTACCCATATGCACAAAAATGATTCTGCCGTTGTACAAACACATTGCACTTAAGCAGTACCTTGACTGCAGATGTCCTACAGTTTGTATCCCAAGGATGCAAATGTTGTAGAACTGATGTTCTTTGGAGGCACACCATATGACTGAAGCCTCATCATTCCCCCTGGCAACACACAGAATTAGGCATTTGTTAGGTTCTCCTGAATAGCATTGTCTGCAATGAGTGCTTAATTCTGTTTTAGCTTCCTAACTTACTAACTTACTTCATTTCAAAAGTGCTTTGGAGCAGAGGGCAATTTCTAAATTCCCTTCAAGGCATTTAAGGTCTTAAGCAACACCATCCAAATCCCTTGACTTTTTTTTTTATGGCAAACAGAGCATGTCACAAATGTGGAACTATTAAAGGTAGCAGAGCCTATTCAAAGAATACCCATAACTGAGATGAGGCTAGGAAGGTGTTCAAAGCTCTGCAGTAACTGCAAAGAAATAGGATTGTCTGAAGAGAAGGAACTGTAAAGGAACCCTTTTCAAAAGCCATAAAAGATGTTTACAAAAAGGAAGGCATTTTTATACTCCCTTTCCATGATTGGCAGGAAGAGAGGCAAATGAGAGCACAGGAAGGTCACCTGTGGAGGTAGTTCCTCTTTTCCATGATTCAGTAGTAGTTTTCAATAACTCTGGCAGCTCTTCAGAAGGATATGTCGGAGCCAAACAGGTGGTGGAACAATCTTGCAGTTCACACACAGAACAGAGTGCTTGGCCCTGCAGGGCAGTGAGTGTCTGAAGGAGATGCTGCTGCTTTCAATCTATCTGGAAGGAATCTTCTGATAGAAGAAAGGCCTGTGTATTTTCCATCCCGCTGTTCTTTTAAAGTCAGAAATGGAAGGTAGACAAAAAACAGTGATGATACAGATAAGTGAGGGTCCTGAAAATAGGATCTTTCTTTGCTGTCCAAATGAAAAAGTAGTTGGTTTTGTTACACTGTCTCTCTTGAATCTGTGAGATGCTAGTTTTGGGTGTTACAAGCAAATGGTTTGCATAGTTTGCTGTGCTAGAATTCTCAACCTTCATCTTAGGTCATGAAGTCTGTCAAGAGAAGAATGGGGTGAGAGCTTTCTCCTTCAAAAATAAAAAGAAGAAGAGACAATGAAGTTTTATTCTTAAAGGAGGAAAACTAATGCTTCTGTGGTTGTGCCTTTTTTCCTGCAGCTTAAAAGAGAAGAGAAACTTTATCCGGCATTTACTACGTGAAATGCTTTTGCTGATCATACTGCATACTCCTAGCGTTTCTCTAAAACTTCTGAATACGTTCTTTTCTCATCAACTAGCTTGACTGTTGGGGGGTGTAAGATACCTTGTCATGGCTTGACATGACAGCCTTTTCTGGTAAGGGGAAAGGGGCTGTAAAGATGACTCCTGTAAGAAGTTGCTCACAACTCTCCCCCGCTCTGAGCCAGACCCACTTCTGGGGCTGAGCCAATTACATGCCTCCACAATCACTTTTTAAGAAGAAGCCAGAAGGGGAGGTTTCTTCCTCCATCTTCCTTCCTTCTGCCCCTCCTTCTTCTGGCTGGTGGTGGTGCAAGGAGCAGGAACAGTGAGAGGAACAACCATGCGGACTCCAAGGTCAGTGATGAAAGAGAGGAGGAGGTGTGCTGGAGCAGAGACTCCCCTGCATTCTGTGGAGAGAACTGGTGAAGCTGAGATTTATTTTCATTTCTTTAAAGACCCCGCATCGGTGGTAGAGACTCATTTTGATAATGAGCCCGTATCAGGGGCAGAGACTCATTTTGCTAAAGCTGGCCCCAGACCAGGGGCAGCGATTCACTTCATTAAAGGCCCCGAGCCAGGGACAGTGACTATGGCTGGAGGAGGCTGTGTCCCATGGGAGGGACCCAACCATTTCACTGAAGATTCTGAACCAGGGGCAGTGATCTTTATGGCTGGAAGAGGCCATGTCCCGAGGAAGGGAGCCAATATCCACAGCTGTAACTGTGGGGAGGAACCCACGACAAAGCAGCTTATTAAACTTATGCCAGAAGAGGTCTTGTCCTGAGAGAGGGACCCTGTAACTGCAGAAACTGCAACCGCAGCGAAGAATCCACGTCAGAGATATTCACCAAGGACTGTGTGCCATGTGAGGGACCCTGTATTGGCAGAAGCTGCAGCTTTTGGGAGCAATCCACACCAGAGAATTGCATTAAGGACTGTGTCCCGGGGGAGGAACCCCATGTTGGAGCAGGGGAAGAATGCCAGGAGTCGTCCTCATCTGAGAAGACAGAAGTGGCAGAGCCCATCTGGGAGAGACTGACCACATCCCCCATTCCCTGCCCCCCTGAGCCGTTGATGGGGAAGGAGGTAGAGATATTGGGAGCAGTGAGCTGGGCCTGGGAAGAAAGGAGGGATGGGGGAGTGAGATCTTAAAGTGCTGGTTGTAATTTTCTCATCATCCTACTCCCTTTTTGCTTTTATTCTGTTCTGTTTCTTGTAGAATAAACTTTCCTACTCTCCTCTCTGAGTGCTGGAGTCTGTTTTGCCTGGAACTGTGATTGGCAGCGAGCCCTCCCTGCCCTTGTCTTAATCCACAACAACCTTGCTTATCTTTTTCCTTCCACTTCACTGGGGCCTCCACCATCCTAACAAGGGTGGGGATGAATGGGGGCACCAAGCAAGAGACCGTCGTCGTGCTTCTGTGCTAGCTGGGCCAAACCACGACATACCTGTACTTCAGAACACCAGGGCACAGAGCATTGGTATCACTCAAGGCAATAGGATATCTGAGATATGCATAGAATGCATAGAATCATAGAATCATTACAGTTGGAAAAGACCTTTAAGACCATCAAGTCCAACCACTGACCTTACACTGCCAGGCCCATCACTTAACTAAACCATATCCCTCAGCACTTCATCTACGTGTCTTGACTATCTCTAGGGATGGTGACTCCACCACCTCCCTGGGCAGCCTGTGCCAATGCTTAATAACCCTCTTGGGGAAAAAGTTCTTCCTAATGTGCAATCCTGACCTCCTCTGGTGCAACTTGAGCCCATTTCCTCGTCTCCTGTCATTTGTTCCTAGAGAGAAGAGATTGATCTCCTCCTCACTACAGCTCCTCTTCAGGTAGTGGTAGAGAGTGATCATACCTCTGTTCATTCTCCTCTAGGCTAAATATCCCCAGCTTCCTCAGCTGCTGCTCATCAGACTCGTTCTCCAGACCCTTTACCAGCTTTGTTGCCCATCTCTGGACAAGCTCCTCAGAGACAAGGCCTTGTTGAACCTCATGCGATTCGCCTCAACCCATCACTCCAGCCTGCCCAGGGCCCTCAAGCAGATCTATGTACCTGCCCAGCTTGGTGTCATCTGGAATTTACAGGGGGTGCACTCAATCCCCTCATCCAGATAATTGATAAAGTTGTTAAAGCAGGCCCCACCACCGAGCCCTGGGGAACACCACTGGTGACCAGCCACCAAATGGATTTAACTCAATTCACTACGACCTTCCTAAATAAGGTAACTGTTAAATCCAGTTTGTAAGCAGAAAAGTGGAGACAAAGACTAAGTGGTTTTCTGAAAGTGACAGAAAGATACAGGAGTAAGCAGCAAAAGAAGCACAAATGCTCTTTCCTAAGAACATGTGGCAAATGTTCACCAGTTACTGTTGACAGTAACACTCGTGTCCAATTTGTAAATATATTTTATAGTTAGGAAGTTATGAAGCAAGAAAAAATGATATTGTCAGTGTAACATGGCCAGTCACTGCAGTTGTCTGCTTTCTCCATGAACTTAATATGTCAGTCTTCTGCTGGTAATCATGTTCTTTTCGTATGACACAGGTATTAGGAAATGCACAGAAATCCCAGGTTGTGCCTATATGTGAAAAGACATTGCTCAAAACAAGCTCACCCATTCTGACTGTAGTTATACTGGCATGCAGGCATGTATTCCTGAGCAAATACACTTTAGCAGGGAAGGCAGTGAAGCAAGCACAGACCTGCAACCTGAACTCCCAGTCTGGTCCACATAGGACGATCTACACTAGTACAGATTGCTAGTACTAGTACTCCTGTAACCCCCCAGGTAAAGAGACCCGATGGGTTTTGGAGCACTCTTTAGAAGAATAGGAGGCATTCTTGGTACATGCCTTCTCCTCCCTCCCCAGGGACTGACTTCTGCTGTGGTGTAAGGTAGCCTCTCCCCCTCCACAGCCAAAGGACATGGTGTCCTCCTCTGCATTTGGAAAGAAAAGAGGCATTTCTGTGACTTGTAGTCCTAGCACAGATAGGGAAAAGGATGTCAGTAGAGCTTTTGGCTGGGAGTCAGGGGTGATTCTGCAGTATTCTTGGATGCTGGCATTTTGCTCTATGAGCCTAACAGAGATATGTAACATACCTGGCAACACAGGCACAGCACCTGTGAAAAAGGCTGGAGCCCACCTCCAGCAGAGACCTTGGCATGTGCTGCCGGTAGCCATCTGTGGTGACTTACCTGTGCTGCTGAAGCCCTTAGCACCCTGCAGCCACGTGCTGTAGCAACTTCTCTGGGTTAAGGATGCCCTTGCAATGCATTCATTGCTTGTTCAGAACAGGTACCTGGTTTTTTTCCTGCTGAGATCAAACTGTTGCTAAAGGACAATGCAATGAGACCATCCATAGCATCTTCATTACTGGTCTTTTGTGACCACTGCATTACAAGCAGCTAATGAACTCAGCCAATCAATCTGCTGCCCTCAGACCTGTCTTTCCATGTTGTACAGTAGAGCTGTCCTGACCTAAGAGTAATGGTCTATGATATCTCCTGTGAGCAAGCCAAGGGACATCCCAGAAAATTGCATTACCTCTTCTTGTTTTGATCACCTCATCTTCCAAGAGCTCCCCCAGCCTCTCTGAGTGCTAACCAGCCCTCACTAATATCTGATTTGGCAGACTGATATGAAGCTGGTTGAAACTCGAAACTGGATGCTTTTGATTTTATCCAGAGTGGTGTCCATACTGCCACATCTCACATTTCACTTCTTGAAATAAGGGGTTCACCAGAACCAGCACTGAAGAGCTACAAGGCTTTGGCACTGGGGCCACGCAAGCCCAGATTTCACTTATATATGGGCCTGAAATGGAGGAACCTGTGTTTGAAATGGGGTTAATGCAACTTTTGTGCATGGTCACTGATGTTCATGCAGAGGATTGGAGACCTTAAACAAAAGGCATGAGTGAGACAGAGCTGTCCTTACTGGCAGTACTAGTTGGTGTGCTACTCCACGATGTTAGCCAGCACTGAAGTAGAAATGCTATCTTAGTAGCATTTCTACCAGAGTGCTAGAGTACCAGAATACTTTCTGGTTAAGTTCTTCTTCCAACAAAACTCAACAAAAGCAGGTGCAACAACGGCAGTTGAAAGCAATAGATTTCATACCTTGAGTGACTTTGTAATTGCACTGGTTGTCAAAACGTAAAAGACCTTGTGTTGTTAACAATTTGTACTTGTGTGGCTGCCTTTCCCTTGGGACTCATGATCCAGGGTGGGGGGCAAAGGGACTTAATCTGAATTTGCTGTATAATACCTGAATAATGCATAGGGTCAGTGCAGAAATGGGCATCTAGCTCCTGGAAAGGCAAAGTCCTGGGTCTGGTATGTTCCCCGCTAGTGCTGAAGCTGGGAAGAAATGGGGGAAAAAGGGAGTGCAGGGGATGTTCTAATAGTTTTCCATCATTCAGCAGGGCTAGTATACAACAAAATGCCTAAGGCCAATTCCTAGAGGGAAGGGAGAAGACTGCCAGGGGTTTGGGAGTACCTAGTGTTTTGCCTGTTAGGGCCCTTTCTTTGTGTGTGTGTGAGGAAAGGGGAAAACACAAAATAGAGGTAAACAGGTACAAACTCCTTCTTTCTGATCTGATCCTTAGCTGATAACAAAGAGCGGAAGGCTGCTGATGCCCAGCTGCTCTGGTTTACACCAGAAAGTGGCAAATCCCAGCCACTCACTGGGTGGGCATTGCTGCCCCACCACATATCCCCGATGAAGATCACGGCTCTGGCAGTGACCAGTAACAACTGGAAGGTTTTTAGACTAGTCTTCCGTGTCCTCCCCAGGTCTCCCTGACTACTTCTCATCCTCTCTCTGTACTCCATCCTAGAGAGCTGGGACACAAGCAGAGAGCTTTATTTGTAGGTAAAAAACCCCAAACCTGTCAGTGGGGGCTGGCAAAGGGGTGTGAGTGGAACTGAGTTGTGTTGATAATCCTTCTGACTGTATTTTATTTTACTGAGGTTCTTAACAAATGACCTTTACGAAATGCAAACCTGGCTTATCAGGCTAATGCAAATTGTCTGAAATCCTTATCTCCATGGGCCAGTTAGCTGGAGTGATCCTCTTTTCACAATGAATAGAGAATGAAGAGCTGCACACAAGCCTACCCCTCCCTCCTTCCAATCATTGCTATTTACTGGAAGTGAACTGAATGGCTCAGATTTCCAAACTCATAAATAACACAAGGGCTTCAGAGCTGAGCTGTCCTGCATTTTGAAACAGTTTTTCAGCTGTGCAGGGAGCCTGAGTAGGTCCAGGCAGGCATGGGGGCAGGGCTGGAAAAAGGAAAAGGAGGGAAGACCTGTGTTTGTTGCACCTTTCTGTTCATAGGGCAATTTCCTCACGTGCACAGATGCATCCTTTCCTCTAATTGTTGTCCTCAGAGCCCAACTCTGATATTTGGATATGTTTACTTGTCATGCTTTTTGCTCCAAAGCTTTGGCTGCTGCATGCTGGAGAGAAGCTACTGCTACTTGTGGGTCGAAGATTTACAGGGAGAAATCTGCTTGCTGCCCAAGAGAAAGGGTTGGGATTTTTTCTTCATTCTGTTCATGCTATACATTTTCTTTACTTCCTGTAGGTCAGGTTTGTGTACCTGGGGGAACATGTCAGCTAAATAGCTCTGGTGCCTCTTTTTGTCCTGGGACAGAAGCATGGGAAAAAGTAAGAGCAGCTGTGAGGAAGTTTTATTGTTCTGGCTGCTGAGCTCTGGGGAATACATATAAAAGTCCATCTCTGGAAACACATGATGGAGCAAACAAATGCTGCTGTTGTCTCTATCTGTAATCTGTGATAACATTCTCTTTCCTGGGACACCACGAGATGTAGATGATATGTACCAGCCCTTTAATTCCAAAATACAGAACACGCCTGTACTAAAGTGATAAGATCTAGTGAAGAAGGACCCTGACTTTTACCTACCAACATGTGCAAGCTCTCTTACCTCTATTTTGTCTCTTTCCCTTTCAAATGTTTTTCTGCTCAAGAGGCAAGAGTCTAAATTCACCATTTGGTGCAAGGGGACCTCATTAAGCTACAGCTGTACAGATAAATAAGGCTCTGTAGGAAACAGGTTCTCCACAGCATGCAGCACAGAGAAATGCTAGTGGAATGGCTGTCAGTTCCTCACCCCTCTTGGCGTCTGGGCAGATGCCATTATGAAAGATTAGTTTAGCAACAGAGATGAACTTCCTTGATGCTTGAGACCTTTTTTACCCTAGGATGGAGTTATCCCTTTGTATTGACACTAGTTAACTACTAGATCCAGGAACATTAACTACATCAAGTCATAGAAGTGTCTTGGTGATGCCTGTATGCTGGAGTGTGGACATGGTGCAAGCCAAAGCACATCAGCCAGCGGCTGCAAGTTACTGTTTCCAGGTAGCACTAGGGTTTAGATCCTGGTCTCTGTGCAACGTACAACAAAAGAACAGCTCTTTGTGTCACCACACCTTGAAAAAAGAAAGCACTCGGTGGAGAGGACAGTATGTGCACACAAAGTCTTGTCTGCTTCTCAGGTTTTGTTCTTGTGCTTGTCACCTGAAAGTCAGAAGTGGTTTCCACTCCTTGCTTCAGAAGAGCAGGAGAAATTGGAGAAACAAAGGTGCAGAGTGACTTGATGATTCTCTTCAATTGCCCTGTTCAATTTGTCCAGTATGTAGCCTTAATCATTCACACAGCTCTGTTGGTGGAAGTAAGAAAGACACATCACACTGAAAATCTGTTTTACAGAATCACAGAATGGTAGGGGTTGGAAGAGACCTCTAGATCATCTAGTCCAACCCCCTGCTAAAGCAGGTTGAGCTCCATCAGGTGCAGGCAGGTTTTGAAAACCTCCAGAGAAGGAGACTCCACACCCTCCCTGGGCAGCCTATGCCAAGGCTCCCTCCCCACTTATGGGAAAGAAGTTTCTCAAGTGTGCCAGCTACCCCTTGTCCTGTCACTGGGCACTACAGGAAAAAGACTGGCCCCATTCTCTCAACACCCACCCTTTAGGTGTTTATAACTTTATCAAGTTCCCCTGACAGCCTTCTCCAGGCTAAACAGCCCCAGGTCTTGCAGCCTTTCCTCATAAGAGATGCTCCAGTCCTCTAATCTGTGAATGGCAGCTGTCATGCAGGTCTTCAGAGACTCTCAGACAAATGCAGCAGGCATGAGTGAATATGTAAAGCAACACCAGCATCTCCAAGCCTAGCTGTGAGAATGTGTATACTCCTGGCAACAAAGACTCACAATTAGTCTTGGATGATTATATTGCAGCATTTCTCCTGAAGGATTAAATTTAAATTTTCTTTCTTTCTTTCTTTCTTTCTTTCTTTCTTTCTTTCTTTCTTTCTTTCTTTCTTTCTTTCTTTCTTTCCTTCCTTCCTTCCTTCCTTCCTTCCTTCCTTCCTTCCTTCCTTCCTTCCTTCCTTCCTTCCTGGAAAGTCCAGTTTTTGTTTCCTTGAAAGGCTCCAAAACCTCTTATGATTGCCTGGCTTTACAGATGTCTCTCTGAACAATGGAAAAATGTACACATTGCTCCTCTTTCCCTGGCTCTGATGTGAATGTGTGTGGGATGGTCCTGCTCGTGCTACCTGCTGCTTCTCCTAATCTGGAGATCTGCATTCCCAGTTCTTTCCATTCTATAGCTAACATGTTTCTCAGCTTGCAGTTTTTACCCTTTCATCATGGGTGGACATTTGGGGTGCAGATCTGGGTCTGTTGAAATCAGCAGCTGAACTCTTCTTGCCAGGACTTGAAATTCATCCATCTCCCTCAACTTCTACGAGAGCTCTACTCAGCCCCAGTTAATGCTGTTATGTGCTGGTGAACTGCTACAGGAGAGTTATCTACTCTCTGGCATGGGAGGTCTTGAACTGCCCTTGTTGATGGATCCCCAATCGCAAATGAACTTATCTCACAGAGATACAGAGAAGCAGGCACTTCTTTATTATACAGCGTTGGGAAGTACAGAGGATATCTCCTCCAATTGTGCTCCAGTGTTAGATACAATTTTCAAGGTTTTTATACATTTCAAACGAAGAACAGCATTTGCCAACAAAAGCTTGCATGAAATGTCCATCTTTTAATTTGCCCTTTATCTTGATTGGTTCTTAACTATTACAAAATTTCTCAATATCATAGTGATTGGTTAAACACTAATAGAAAGACACCAGTCCACTCGCCCCATCCACCTGCACTGGCAACAGACAAGTTTTCCTAACAAACACCTGTGCCAGGTAAATAAGTGTATATTGTGATTATATGAAGTATAAATCAATAGTTAGAGAGAAACTAAAGTAACAGTGGTTATTGTATTAACCACCTGTTTCACAGTTTGCCACACATCACTGCTAAAGGAATCAGACCATGAAGGGCCACCTGGCAAACACTATGAAGAAAATTAAGGGAGACCACTTTTTCACAACTCTTTAGTTTTTTTGCAATTTAAAGGAGTACTTACTTAATCGTTAGGTGATTAAAATATTTGCAAGTGCTTAGCTAGTTAATTAAATTATTAGCAAATGCCTAACAAGCGCTTAGCTAGTTAGCGTGGTGGTAGGTTATTGACTAAAATAATCTTGTCTCTGCAACACTCTTGTAAGAGCTGTTGTGCAGGCTTATTGCTTCTCCTCTGATCCTTCAACTGGGTTGCTCTGGTAGATACTGCTGCACTTCACACACTTGCCACCTCAACCAAGTTCTGGGTTAAGTGGACCATGTGGCAACTTGGGGTGAGGAGCAATAAAAGGTCACACACATTGTGTGTGAGGCTTGGAAAGCTCTAAGCATACTCATTCCTGTGTCACTACTTTGCTCTCAAGGGGAGAGATGTGTGCTACAGCTTGACAAGCCCTCTGGTGATGTTAGAGGAAGTGTTGGGTCCGGTGTGCTCCCAGCTGAGCAGACTGCTGCTGAGCACAGGGGAAACTGTGCTTCTGGCTCTTGAATGTGCAGTAGGTTTTTTCTACCGAGCTCCTTTCTGCAGTGGATCCAGATGGGCCCTGATGACCTACCCACAGAGAGACTGGGAGGAGCCACACTGTGAGCTGGCCCTTTTCAAAGGCGATGGCTGTTCCCTGTAATGCCAACCGGCTCAGCCTTCATTTCAGCTTCCTGAAGACTAATGCAGACAGATCAATTAGGGTTTACACACAAGAAGCTGCAGGTCCTCAACACTCCCCCAGATAATAATAAAAATATGGCCCCGCTTTTCTCCTTCCTTGAAGTCCCCAGGAGAGAATTAGCTGGTGCTGCAGGTGCAGCCGTCCTGCAGGGTGCCAAGAGCAATGAATAGTAAGGTTTTTAGCTCAAGCACACTAAGGCTGTTCAGCAGCCATAGGATAATCCTCTGTTAATCAGATTATGTAAATTACTACTTCAGTATCTCTATCCCATCTCTTGTCCCCTTGCTCTCCAAGCTGCAAATAAAAGGCACTCTAAAAAGAAACATTTAAACTGCAAAAAGGCAGTGCTGCTGAAAGGTGCAGGCAGAGGGTGTGGAGCCGAGGAGCAGCAGAGCCGGGCTTTGTCCCTGCGCAGGCAGACGCTCCCTCTGGGCAAAGCAGTGGGAAGCACCAGCAAATCAGAGGCCAGCAGTGGGATCTGCCCCTGTACCAACAGTGTCTCAGTACTGGGATGAGGAGGGCAATGCCAGAGCATTCCTGGAGGCCAGCACTTAGCCCAGAGTGCTACTTTTGGTGCACTGAGAGAGCATTCCTGATCTCCTCAGAGCTAAGTGACTTTCTGCCTTTTCTTTTGCTCTCAGGATGTGTTATGAGTGTGTTGATTCAGAGCCTAAAGCTCTGTGTTGCAGACGATGTTTGGGTTGGTGCTGCTGACAGTCTGAGCTTAGTCACTGAACACAGCAACCAAACTGAGTGGAAGGATAGATGACTAAAAATGGCTATTGAAGCTGTGTCTGCAAAGCCTAGAATTTCAGGCACCATACCACCTAAAATATGCACTTGTGCTGCAGTGCGTGCAATGTAATCACATCCTCTGGCTCCGGGTTTCACATAGGACTATGTCTTCCTGCAACACTTGTCAGGAGCCCAGGCAATCACAACAGCATCTTACTCCAGTTTCACCAGTCCTCCAAACATGGCTTATAGCACACATTTTGTCTCTAAGGATGTCATGCTTTCATCCAGGTAGGTGTGGTGGTGGTTTGGGTTTCTTTTTTTTTAGCAAACTGGAGAAGAAAGATGAGGAAGGCAAGGGAAGTCAGTTACAGCTAAAACAGAGGAGCTCAGAGCTTATTTATTCTTTGTGCAGCCACTGAAAGCCATCTAGAAAACTGAGCTGACCTATATTTGCTGTAATATACTTCCAACTGAAAGCTATTCCTTTTGTTTGTAACAAAGATATGGCTCCCTCTCTCATGGCAGATGCAACACACTGGAGACGAGGTTTTCCACCTCAGATGGGATTTTCCACAGGGCTTTTATTACTCATGGATGATTAAGAGAATCCGTTTCCCAGCCCTTCTCCATACTGTTGATCACACATCCTGATACTTATATCTTGTTCACAGTGAATTAGCAAAGCTGTCTGAAGGGCTACTCACAGGCTACTAACAATATTGCATATACAGAGTTCAGACCCTGCTGGTTTGAGGGGTCGAGGGCATGTGTTGGTTTCATGTGCTTAGGTGACAAAGCTGGGGTGAAAACATGCTAATATGTACATGAAAGACTTTATTGGTGTCAGAGGAGCTGAATGTCCATGAAGGACTTTATTGGTGTCAATGGAGCTGCTTCTCTGTGCAGGGATGCCAGCTGTGCAAGAACAATACTTGTGATCAGGTGAGGAATGGACACCGTGTTCCAAACTATTAGGAGCTTCTGGCCACCTTTACAAAATTACTTTGTAAATGCAGGTGGGCAGCTAGGCAGATTGCAGAGTTCTTACCTTAAAGAGTTTTGCCAAAACTTTTTCTTCCTTCCCGTGGCTGCTGCTGGCTTTTGTAGAGCCAATGGTAAGTAAAGAGATGCATAGCACAGTCATATGATGGAATGCAGGTGAATTGAGAGAGCAATTAAGTGATTTCTACATGCTGTGGATCAGTGCTGTTCTGTAGCAACTGACAAACATGCATCCATTTAGACCACCTGAGCATATGAAATACAGAGGCATGTTTAAAAACAATGGAAACAAAGCATTTCAAAATGAAATTTGGAATTCATTGTACCATCTCTCCATCATGAAGACAGCAATATTATGGGCATGCATTCATAACTGAGAAAACACAGGATGGCAAAACCTTGGAAGAAAGCTGCTTCTCACAGTCAGAATAGCGAGCAGGCCTGGTTTTCCTGTGTGAAATGGACTGGGTAATTGGAACGAACTCCTGAGAGGCCATGTTTCTTGGAGTTTGCCTCTGTGCACACGTGCACTGCTGGTCCTGCAAGAGGAACAGTCTCAAGCACCAAATACGGGACCTCTCCTTCAAGGATTTCAACCTCAGCTGTTCCCAAGCAGCACCCTGCACTAAGAAGAGATGTTAGATTCAGAGAAAATTCCCATGTTCCTCTCAAGAGCTCACTTCAAAGGGCAAGTCACATGGTTTCAAAGACTTGCTTATGAAGAGGAACTTGCCAGACTGTGCAACAGACGGGCAACTTCCAACAGAGCCAATACACGTGGCTGACAGTTGAGTGTTTGCTTGAAGTTGTACTGGAAATCAAATCTCTTGGTCCCTATTTTATGTCATTAGTTAAAAGACTGCCATAGAAGGTACAGTCGTGTCTGTAGAAAAGATCCTTCAGGGCTTATAATCTGGCCAAGGAGGTTTTCTTATTTTCAACTCCCCTTTTGTTTGAATCCCTACTTTGAGTGACACTTATGTGGTGGCCTTATTGCTAGTTGCAACCTGCTTCAGCTTGGCATTGTGTGCCAGTGAAAACGGCAGCTGCTGATTCTCTGAGATTGCTGCCTTGTTTCTCTCTATTTTAGGTGATTTCCAAAGAACTTTTAAAGTCTACATCTCTCTGTGTCAAAGGGAAAATGAGCTGCTTGCCTCTTCTCTCACGCTCCCCGTGGAAGGTTTAGAGAAATGTTATTTTTTCAGTTTCTTTCTTACACAGCTAAACATTTTCTTAAAGGCTATCAGCAACTTTCAGCATTAAAAGGAGAAGATTTTTTTGGTTTCTGGAATTTAGCCAAAAAGTGTGTCCAGAATTTAAAGCACCCCCTGATGTGAGTAATTTGTTAACACTAATAAGAGATTCAAAACTTTACATAAAGCTTCAAATGATGGAAGTTTAATATTTCTGCAGTCTGCATGCAGCTGCTCTTCTGAACCTCAAGCAGCCTCCTCTCTAGCTTGCTATATTCAAAATCTGTTGATCTGAATTTTTCTTTTAAAGGGCAGGAGACAAGATGTGCGTAATTGCTCCTTATTGTTCCCATCTGTAGAGATGCCACTGAACTCTCAGCAATAACATAGCTGTGTGTTTGCAGTCTCTTACTCTTCTTTTTCTGTCCATAACCTTCTGTTTTTCAGTAGATGAAAAGAGGTCACCCCACAAAGAGAGAAAAATAATTTGAAGCCAGGGCCATCCTCTGAAATCTCTGCCTGTATTTAGGCAGGATGCTCTTTGATTTCCTGCTCATCTGTAGCAAGAATTTTGCTGGAGAAAGACGTGGTTTGAGTCTGGCCCAGTGTGAAACAGAAACTTTTTTCTTTTTTTCCCCCCATCTGACCATTACTCTTACCTTGGACAGGCTTTTGTTGGCACTGGAAGCTTCATAGCAGCAGGATAAAGCCTTTTGCTTCTGCATGTGTACCATACAGTCACACACACCAGGAACACCTTCTCTTCCTTTTAGGAAGAGGAATAACGAGAGTTACTTCCCTAGGATGTTTTAGGGGATAGAATTTAATGGCTCCCATGCCGAATTTCAAAAAGGGACTTGAGAAACCCAGTTTTGAGGATGTTCACATTTTGCAACCACCCACATATTCTTGACTTCTTCAAAGTGGCCAACTCTCACATCTTCCTCTCTGCAGAGCCACATGTGTAAGTGCTGTTGCCTAAATGACTGGCAATCTGCTTAATATAGGTCTAACTGCTACTGATGACTGTGGTGCTGAGGCAAACTGATAAGGTGACTGAAGTGTGGCTCTTCAGAAAGCAAGTGCACTAAATGTGAGTTCAGCACTTTCTCTGGTGGAAGAGTGTGCTGGGCGTGATGGCAGAGATGGGGAAAAGCAGTGTTCTCTGAAGCTGGCTGTATTCTCTGTCTCATCTTCAGTTTCTGTTATTACCCACGAGAAGGGCTGAGACCACCTTTTCTTTTCTGTTCCCGCTTCTGCTTTGTCAAACTTGTTGAGGAATGTCTCTCTGGGAGGAAGTGCTCGTACTTGCCTGTCAGAGTGGGTCTGTGTTTCAGCACTGCTGCAATAAACCAGCAATCTCTGCACCCATAGATACAGCAGCTCTGTGCCCTCAGTTGCCCCTCTTATAGAATCACAGGATTGTAAAGGTTGGAAGGGACCTTTAAAGATCAGTTCAACCAGTTCAACCCCCCTACAGAAGCAGGTTCACCTATATCAGGTCACATAGGAAAATGTCCAGGCAGGTCTTGAAGACCTCCAAGGAAGGAGACTCCACAACTTGGCAGCCTGTGCCACTGCTCCCTCACCCTCACAGTGAAATCTTTTTTTCTTATGTTTAAATGGAACTTTCTGTGTTCCAACTTCTTGCCGTTACTCCTTGGCCTGTCACTAGATACAACAGAAAAAAGTGATGTCCCAACCTCCTGACATCCACCATTTAGATATTTCACAGAATCAGAGAATCTTAAGGGTTGGAAGGGATCTCAAATGTTTATCTAATCCAACCTCCCTGCCAGAGCAGGACCTCCTAGAGTAGGTCACACAGGAACTTGTCCAGGTGGGTTTTGAAAGTCCTCAGAGAAGAAGACTCAATAACCCATCTGGGCAGCCTGTTCCAGTGCTCTATCACCCTCACAGTGAAGAAATTCTTGCTTGTATTTCTTTGGAACCTCTTATGTTCCAGCTTATACCCATTGCTCCTTGTCCTATCATTGAACATCACTGAGAACAGCCTGGCTCCATCCTCCTGACACCCACCCTTTACATATTTGTAAACATGAATGAGGTCACCCCTCAGTCTCCTCCAAGCTAAAGAGCCCCAGTTCCCTTGGCCTTTCACCATAAGGGAGATGCTCCACTTCCTTTATCATCTTTGTGGCCTTGCACTGAAATGTCTCCCTGTCCTTCTTGAACTGAGGGGCCCAGAACTGGACACAATATTCCAGATATGGTCTCACGAGGACAGAGTAGAGGGGGAGGAGAACTTCTCTTGACCTACTGCCCACACCCCTTCTAATACATCCCAGGAGACCATTGGCCTTCTTGGCCATGATGCCACATTGCAGGCTCATGGTCGTCCTGCTGTCCACCAGCACCTCCAGGTCCCTTTCCTCTACACTACTCTCTTAACAGTTCATTCCCCAACCTATACTGGTACATGGGGTTATTCTTTCCCAGACGTAAGGCTCTCCACTTGCCTTTGTTTCATTTCATTAGATTTCCCCTTGCCCAAACCTCCAGCCTGTCCAGGTCTCATTGGATGGCAGCACAGCCTTCTGGTGTGTCAGCCAGTCCCCCCAGTTTAGTATCATCAGCAACCTGGCTGATAATGCCCTCTGTTCCCTCATCAAGGTCATTAATGAATATATTGAATAGTGTTGGTCCCAACACCGACTCCTGAAGGACTCCACTAGATACAGGCCTCCAGCTAGACCTTGCCCCCTCAATCACAAAAAATATTCGTAAATATTAATGAGATCCTCCCTCATTCTCCTCTTCTCCAGACTACACAGCCCCAGTTCCTGCAGCCTTTCCTTGTACAAAAGACGTTCCATTCCCCTGATCATCTTGGTGGCCCAAGACTCTCCTAGAAGTTCTCTGTCTCTCTTGAGCTGAGGAGTTCAGAACTGGACACAGGACTCCAGATGAGGCCTCACCAGGGCAGAGGAGAGGGGGAGTAGAACCTCCCTTGACCTACTGGCCACATTCTTCTTGATGCATCCCAAGAGTTCACTGGCCTTCTTGGCCTAGAGGTCACATTGCTACACACATTGCTACACTTGCACATGCAGTGTTCCCCTCCTTGTCTGTGCTGTAGGGCACTGGGACTCTGCTTTCTGAGAAGAGTGTCTGAGGAGGGAAAAGGCAGCCATTACACCAGCAAACATGGTAATATCAACTGCAGTCTAGAGGCAGAATGCAAGTTACAAAATGTATCCTGGTGCAGCTTGACTTTTCATGAACTGACAATAGGTGACTGCTAAATACCAGACCCATTGCAGGTAAAGAATTACACCAGAATCCAGGGATGTTGTCAGGATGGATCACAGCAGAAATGTTGCTAGGAAGAGCATGCCCATGGTGCAATATTGCTTTCACTGCTCTTGTTCTTCCCTCCTTGCCCCTGGCTGAGGTATACTATCCTGGCAGCTATGGGTTGCTCTAGGGAGAAGTTCCTGTGTGACCTACTCTAGATGGCCCTGCTCTGGGAGGACGGCCGGACTAGATGATCTTTTGAGGTCTCTTCCAACCCTTAAGATTCTGTGATTCTGTGAAAAGTAATCCTAGGACTATGGGGAAAAGTAACACCAGGACCGCAGTGATACACTGACAATGCATTCCCCCTTCTGTTATATCACTGTCAAGCACGGAGAGGAAGCTGAATGAGACTGATGTGATTCATTGGTGCCAAGTAATCATAATTCAGTCAGGAGCTTAATAAAAAGACAGTGAAGCAGACCCTCATGTGTCATCCTTTCAAAGCAATCCAACAGACTGGAATAGACAAAGTTGGTGTAAAAGCCAGCATCCCCAGCTCATGTCATCAGCCTTCACAATGGCTTGACACCATTTCTGGCTTGGCACCTGAGACCTCCTGGGCCTGGCAGTGGGTCACTGTGTGTCCCAGCACTGCCATACTGTGTGGCCTCTCAGAGGGGGAAAGAAGCTGGGGCTGCAGGATGTCAGAGGACAGCAGGGAGCAGTAGAGCAAGCGGAATGAAGGACCTGGATGCTGCAGGCTGCACAGCCCCAACTGAGCTGAGCTGCCACAGAGGTGCTCAGGAGGAGCAACTCCTTTGTACTTCAGGAGCGAGATGGTTAGACATTGGTATGCAGCTGAAACACTAAAGGGACATGGTGGTGGCTTTTCTGAAGTACATGGCAGGGAGCTAGAGTGTCTTGTTTTCTCCTACATGTTTCCTCAGCAAGGCAGATTTCTCACCTTGAGCTTGCATCTGGAGAGAGCATGTATCTGACAGCAACAGGAGCAGGATCCACCTCTCTTGATTGGATGCCTGAGAATGAATAACAGCCCAAACAGCCTCT
The DNA here is from genome assembly GCF_028858725.1 of Colius striatus. Lineage (NCBI taxonomy): Eukaryota > Metazoa > Chordata > Aves > Coliiformes > Coliidae > Colius > Colius striatus. The sequence goes on from NC_084790.1 coordinate 35,846,557, forward strand.
GTCCCTGCAAGGACTGGCATTTTCCTGGCTGAATATTTTATAGTGCTTTGTCTGGACAAGTTTCAAAAGCCTTAGGTACCCAAGTAGGGATACAGAGTTTCAACTCCCTTCCCTTTCTGGATTGGCAAACCCTGTTCTCTACCATTATGTACTGGCTGCAGTGTCTCAGGGTTGGAGGATCTGGAGAGAAGGAGCACTCCACAATTTTCCAATGTAAATTACATGGAATTTAGGTTTCTGTGAGGCCAAAGGCTCCTCTGGAATAGGGACTTTAGTTAACACAACACTTGTGCTAAATGAAGCAGTTGACACAGCTTCCAGCCTGTAGTGCTGCTGCTAATTTACTGTGTGAAAGGGTTGAACCTGCAGTTGAGCTCTGCCTGAGCGACCAGGGGCTTATTCTTCTTGGAAAGCAACGACATCATTCCACTGCCTGGTTGGTAATGTTTCTGGGGACAATCTTGCTCACAGAAACATTCACAGTGCTTTAAAAACCACAGTACTGAGCCCTGTCTAGCACAGCTTGCTGGTTTGGGTGAGATGGTCTGTCTAAGAGCTGAGCTTTCCTGGAGCTTGATGGATGAAAGCAATGGAGTGTGCTTAAAGCTGCCTTATCTTGGATGCAGGTGTTTTCCTGCCCCATGACTTGCAGTGGAGTGATTAACTGGGACTTCTTTCCCATTGCTTGTTCCCTTTTCAGACCTCCTGTTGCTGCTGGGGTGTATGTAGGTATTTTGCTCTTGTTTTCCCTATTAACTCTTGTCTTCACCCAAAGCAAACTCCTAGTACCTAATAGAGATGTGGATGGAGGTGCAAATGAGGCCATATGGATTTCAAAGGCTTTTGTAACAAGTCTATGCCCTTTTAGTTGGCTTGTACCTAGGACAATTTTCTGACCATTTTCATATAATCATAGAATGGTTTGTGTTGAAAGAGTCCTCAAAAGACCATCTAGTTCAACCTCCTTGCAATGAGCAGGTCCATCTTCAACTAGATCACATCTCTGAGAGCTTTGTTCATCCTGATCCTGAATGTTTCAAGAGATGAGCCACCTACCAGCTCTTTGGGCAACCTATGCCAGTGTCACACCTTATGAAGAGAGTTGTTATCCAGAGGTAAGGGTGAGGTTGGATGGACTCACCTCTGTTGTAGACACAGACACAGCCTCCAGTGATGGAGATGATCTTAGTCTGAAATTTTTTGTTTTGTTTTTTTTTTCCCAGTCAGTTGTTAACTTGCTTGTTTTGTCTGAGCATAGAGAAAGCTGGAGGCCACCCCAGCAGCAGAGAAAGAAGTCTCTGTTTCACCACCCCTGTGTCCTGGGCCACAGTGAGCTAGCTGGCTCATCTGTGCTATGAAAGCATGGATTAAACCCACCCTTAGTGCACAGCATGGGCAAGCTGGTAGACGTGTGAGTTCACACCTGTAGCCTCACGTCAGGTGGGCTCAGGCAGAGGGCCAGCACAGGGTTCAGGACAGCAGCAGTAGCTGCCCTCTGGGCTGAAGACTGTGCTGGTTGTGATTCTAAATGAAAGGGAGCTTTAACCAAAACTTGTAGTGCAGGGGTGTGTTTGCCTGCACATGGCCACCTTCACAACCTCAACACCTGTGCTGCCAGAGCAGAGAGTGAATCTCCTGCTCAGTAATACCATAAATGCACCAGCCTGTTCCTCAGGACTGAGTCATGTTAAAGTTGCCTTTTGAATGAGCACCACATCTCTGTCCCTGGAAACATTTTGCATGTTCAGAGCTGAATAAGTAAGAAAAAAAAAATCTTGCCCCCCTGCCCAAAAAAAACCAGAAAAAAAAAAAGAGAACAATTAGATTCTTGCCATGAGTGGCTTCCACCCGTTTCTCACAAAGTGCCCCCAACCTAGACAAAGTCTGTCTCTCCTAGGCACCATCTCAGCTACTGCCCCATAGCAGCCCTCCCGAAAAAGGGCAGAGGGCGTGTGGTGACAAAAGGCAGGATAGAGAGAATCTCCTGGGAGATGCAAAACAAGCTCCCTGGATTGCTAGGACTAGTGGTGACACGCGCCAAACAAAAGATTTGCTACTCTATAAATGAGGCAGCCAGGGCCAGCGAGAGCAAGTTCCGCAGACAGGCACTGTAGGAGCAGTCAGGAGAGAGGAACAAGACGTGTCTAATTTTGCTGCTCGTTTGCTTGCTGACTGGGTCTCAAGAGCCACAGTTGTGTACCTGTGACCAGAAAAGTAAGTGACAATGGCCTCTTCTCTTTACAGTACTGCCCTCCTCTCTTTCAGGCTTATCTTGCAGCTTTCTTAGGGATGCCAAAGCTTCCTCTTGGGGCAAGGAATATCCTTAAAGGAAGGAATTTCCGCAATAGCCTTTTGCCTTCCACTGGATTTTTATTTCTTATTGTGGCACCTCTGGATCTCGTCATTAGCGGGTTAAGGGTAAGGCTGACAAAGAGAATGGTTACAGAAATGGCCACTTACAGGTGGCTGCAGTTAATCAAGGAAAATAACCCTGTTGCCCTACTTTTGTGCCGGGACTTTTCAAATTCTTAGTATCCACAGAGACTCAGTGGATCAGACCTCATGCCAGGAGAAATTATTCACTGTTTTTTGCCACTTCTGAAAGAAATGCTGATACTTACATGTGGAGCAAACTAATGTGATTTTAAAATCGCTGCTTCTACTATTCCTAGGTTTTCTTACATCTAACCATACAATTACACACTAAGCAAACTCATTCTTACCACTGCAAAACGCTGTAAGTTGGAGGTATTGCACTGGTGCAAATTATTACACCGAGCATTGCAGAATCTCTATAACTGAAACTTAGCAGAGTTCTGCAATGGTGCCTGAAATGTGAAACAAATTATTTGCCAAACCACAGATAACCATGCATTCCTTGGGAATAATGGTTCTGTGCTAGACAGTGTGCCAATCCTGTGACAGTCTCAACAAGTAAAGATGTAAAGAAACAGTTTTAAATGCCGACTCTCACATATTCAAAAATAACCTCACTACTTTATCAGTCATCTGTCCTATAGCCCCTGTCTACTTAAAAATACACAGGCATTTGAATTTTGCATGGTTCAACTGTTCATTTAAAAGGAAAAGCTTTGCAATTGTATTAATTTTTTTTCTGCCGATAAAGGCTAATAACTTTCAGACAATAACAACTTTTGAAAATGCCAATCTAGAACATATTTATATCTCCGGAGGTAGATTTCTACATAAAGCTGCGTTTGCCTGAGAAAGTTAATAAACAACAAAACAAGCTTTTCTTCTTTTCTGAAGTAGCTACCTCTCTCCTTCATGATTTCCATATTTCTCAGGATTATATTTAATTTTTTAGAACCTTTTTCCACTGTGTTTCTATATGGTTTCCCAAAAACCTCCTAAAATAAATGCAGCTTGGCTTTACTGACTGTTTACATAAATCATTGAAGCACTTACCATATGACCAGCTGATCCAAGAAATTAAACACGCACAGAGTCAGCGTGCCCAGTAGGAGGCTGGGGATCTATGTACAGGTGTCCATGTGGGTACGGCTGAGGCAAGGATGATCTTCATGATTATCTTTTCTACCAGGCGTAGCCCCATGGATGTTGGTGGCATGAGACTTAGGGGAAAACAGGGTGGTGGTCTTTGTCCTGCAGTAGTTTGCATTACATTTCTGCAAATTGCAATTTTCCGTGTGGTTATGTTTTTCTGTGTTAATGGTGACCTCTGGTCTTATGTGCAGCAAACCAAATCAATTCCTGCAATGATGCCGTCGTGGTCAGTAGATTGGTTTTAACCTGTGTTTTGGAGGGAGACTGAGCACTGCACAGCGCTATCAGGATGCTGTCAGACCATTAGTTTTGCTTTTGCTGAAGTCCCAGAGAGATTTCTTAACAGTCTCAGGGCAAACTTGGGTAAAACACAAAAGCAAGTATTCTCTGGAGGCTGTATTCAAACACAACACAAGATCTACTTTCCTCCTGATGCAAACATCCCTTACAGCACTGGATTTTCCCTTCCCTGTGCCTAACAACTGTTGTAGCAGTGTGAGCTGCTGCAGACCAGTCTTAGCCGAGCTGAAACACAGGCAGCATCTGGAGTCCCCTCCCTCTTTACATAACAGGCATTCAGAAGGGGGGATGTAGACTTTCCTACACATGCAGGCAAGGCAAAGCAGTTAAATCAAATGGTCATGTTTCTGCTATTAACAGCTATCTTGCTGCCTTGTAGTGGCAAGTGCAGAGAGAGGCATGCAGGAATGTGTGCCGCAATGAGGTGAGAGCATGTACCTGTGAGGAATATGAATTTGTACACTGGGCCTGGAAAACAGTAGACCCTGGAGAATGCCTGGGAGACGATCAAGCTGTTTTTCTTCTGTTATCCCTGAAGCATGGCGATAGTATCTGTACATGGAATTTGGGAAGTTAATTTGGCAGAGACTGTTTCTAAGGGAAATCCATTGGAACTGCAGGTTTTGACATAAGAGGGTCCTACTGTAGAAGAGGCCAGGAGGAGAGAGAAGCACTTAAGACTCTCAGATATTTTTTAACAGAAAATGACACAGTGCCAGTTTAGCAAATAAAGGCTAAACCACCTGGCAGAGGAGGAGGCTTTAGCTCCTTTCTCAGCTTTGCAAGCCATCATGTCTATGCCTTTACACTAGACCTCCATTTAGCAAAAGCTGTTGCAACCTATGAGTGGGTTCTTTGTTTTATGCAGAGCTGTGGTATAATTTGACTTTATTGCAAAGGAACACACTAAGCATTGAAACAAGGGGAGCCACAGGAAAAGGAAAACCAAAAAGCACTCCCAAGTGCAGAGTAAACATTTTATTGAGTTAACCTTGCCTCGAGTAAGCCTCTTCATCATTGCTGGTAAGTTTCAAGCACACATTTTGTGCTCTCCCAAGCACCTGCTGGGTGGCAGCCCATTGCTTTACAGACATACCTTCCCGAGGCAGCCTTTGGGGACAATGACGCCAGGGTGTCCAGGTTACAAAGTCTGCAGGCTAGGCTGATTTCTCAGCAAGCAGCAAGCTCTCTCCCCTACTAAAGGTTTATACTCTCTAGGAAGGCAACTGAACTACAAAGCTGAGTAAGTCAGGGGCAATGCTCAGTCAGGAGAAAAACTTGCCTTTTGAAATTGTGGGATGCAGGGATGCAGGCTAGTATCCCCAAACATGAAGGCTGACTTGAGACCTGTACACAGTTGCTTTTGAAGGCTCTATCAATTTCCTTTTTCTAAAGGTTCAATGTGAGTATGGTGCAGCTGTGAGTTTCTGTAAATGCTGCCCTTAGACAAGAGAGCTCCCAGAAGCTGAGATTCCACTATGTGCATTTTGTCCCAGATTTACAGACTGTAAAAAAGGTAAATCACCCTGTCAGCACTGACTGGTTTTTATAGCACTTTTGCTGCTTTGCTGTACTTTGTACCATGGTATGATTGTCAGATAACACTCCCAACAGAGACATGAGGCAGTGAAAGGAGCCCTTGTTTATTCAAGTAGCTCCTTTTCCTACATCTTATTTAAAATAACATGAAGTTCACTGCTTCACCCTCCGCCCCTAACCACACACACACACACACACAAACACACACTTTCCTTTCCACAAACCTTCCAGATGAGGCAAAGTAACTACGAGCAGGAGGTGCCGAGGGAAAAAAAAAAGGAAGAAAAAAAGAAAATTTAAAAAAGAGAGGAATTTGCTGGAGGCAAAGGAACAGCAGAAATAAGAAGTTCAATTCCCTGACTGCCAGTCCAGCGTTGCTGCAGCTCACTACACTGTGCTCTCTCTGTGCCCTAGTCCACCAGCACACCTGTGGGATTTTGGGTGGGAGGCACCTAGGGATGGGTATAGGGAGGTATACAGGGAGGTGGCAATGGTGAGAGGAGGCTGAGGAGAGTTGGGTGGGGGAAGGCTGTACCCAGAGGTACTCCTCTTCTTGCATGTCCTTGAGCTGTGGGATGTGTTTTCCCCTCTTTCCCTTCCTCTCTCAACCCAAAGGAAATCCTTGCAGTCCAAGCAACCGTACAACAAACAGCATGGTTCAACTACAAAGAGCTTGAGCTCATTCCTCCTATGGAGTGTGGAGATAAAAAAACCCAAGTCACACATTATGGATTGGCAGCGTAAGGTCTTGTGACATCCATGCTCAATCTTCCCCTCTGCTAGGAGCTGAGAGTCTCATGCTCTGAGGCTTGCCTGAAACTGAAGAGGGAAACAATGAGCCTCCTCTTCAGATCATGCTGATGCAAAGTGAACAAAGCATGGCAGCAGGGAGTGGTGGCTGGGGAATCTTTGCTCCCTGGAGCAGATCACAGGCACCTGCCTGGTACAAGAAACAAGCACCATCTGTTTTTCTGTTGCCATTTACTTCAGGGCTGAGGGCACTTCACAAAATCCAGTGCAATATGTTAACCAATATTAGCAGGCACTGGGTTCCCCCTGTGGTATAACGCTGTGGCACTGTATGTTTGCTAGAAGCACTCCAGTTCTTGCTGGCAGCAGGCATCTGCTATTTGATTAAGATTTGCAGGACTAGGTCTCCAGTGGCCAGTTTCAAAGCAGATTTAACTTCACTTAGGTCAAAGGTATAACTTGAGGGAAGAACTTTCTCCTCCAAGATCATTATTTAATAGCAGCTTGCTAATTATGACTGAGTGCTGGGCTCCTGGCAAGTCCCCTGCCAGCCCTCAGGCATTAACCGCCAGCTCGGGGGCCATTTGCCAGGGAATGTCCTAGCAGAGGTGGCGCTTTGTGCAAAAACTGCTCTGCTGCTGCTGCCGCCTGAACTGCCTGAATAGCTTTGGAGTAGAGAGGAAGTGGGGACTGCTGCTACCAAGGGAGAGATCTTCATCTTTTCTATTGTTTAGACTTTTGTCTGGTGACAATTGCAGCTGCATTAACCACAGATGGTATTCCCTCCCCCAACACACACCCTCCCCACCCCAATTTTTATATTTTTCTTAAGAGGCAGGCAGCAGGGTGTAGAGAGCTTCAGTTATCTGGGCGGATGGTGGTGTTTTATTTTTAGTCTTTCTGGCTGTTGGAGCAGATTCACTGCTGGGCTGGAGTTGTTTCTTTGCACAATTATCTTTACACACAGCAGATGAGGATCTTTGTTCTTGAAATTGCACTGACTGCTTCTGGATGTGTCTTCTCAGTCTGAGTTAAACCTTGTCCTCGGTGGCAACATTTTTTCCCTCCACTGAAAATGGTGTAGCCTTCCAGATCTACATTCCTGAGAGCAGAATTAATCTCTTGATTTTAAGCTGCTGTCTTCCTGGGTTTCTGTATTGTCAGCTAAATGTGAGGTTGTTAACCTGGTTTTAGGGAAGGTGACTAGAAAGCATAGAATCCAGGCTTGCAGGTTAATGAAATTCATCTGCCCAGGATACATACATGAGTGATTTTTGCACAGACTTGACGCAGACTAGTGGGATACAAACTGCATGAAGGCACTAGACAATACATGATTTGCATAGTGCACCAGAGAAAGCTGAAGAATACATTGCTCAGATGTGCAACACTAGCAAAGACTGAAGCTGTAAGCCATATCATACTAAAAGCTAAGCTTGGTGGGAAGAGAATGAGACAAAAGAAATTGAAATGATATCCCCTGTCAGTAAAGGGACTGCCTTTTAACTGGAGGATGCCGTGGTTACAGAGAATTCAAGGGATGTGTAGGTGACTATGCGAGAAAAGAAGCTGTGCTGAAACACAGTTACAGTTACTGCAGGATTGGATCATGCTCATTTTTTTCCTTATGTTTCTAGCTGAAATTCTGAGCACAACTGGAAACTCACACCAGGAGGGGGAAAAGGAGAGGAATTTAAGGTGGAGAGATGTATGGAATTTGATTACACCTGAAATGAAGCTCTCTGTAGGACTATCAGCACAAGAGGGGACATTGGGAGAGGGAAGGAGCTGTTGTTTGAGGATCCTGATAAATATCAGAAATACAAACACACGTTTTTGAAGTGTAAAGCAGGAGCTGGTCTCACAAAGGCATCTGTTTGCTGACAAGGCTTGTGACCACAAAGGTAGTATTGTTCTTTCCAAAGGCAAGAGGAGAGAGACAAAGAAAAAGTGGTGTGAAGGAGTGAGCTGGGGATATTTTTGCACCGATAATACTGCTAACCTGACATGTTCACAGCCCCAGGGCTAGTTGCTAACATGGTTTCCTGGAACGCTGATCTGGGGACTGTCTGCAGCAGCAGAAAGAGCAGTTGCAGACTGCTGGTATTCGTAGCTGAGATGTAAACAGGCATCCAACAAAACCCGACCCATATACCAGAACTACAGTGCAGAGACTGAAAAGCCTGGCAAAATACAATCCACTCGACTCATTAGAAGAAAAAAGAAAGCACAGGTAACTTTCCCTATGTTATTAAAAATATCTGCTTTTGTACATCCATATATATTTGTCTTTTAAAAAACCCCAAACAAACACCAGAAATAGAACAGTGGGAGAGAGAGAAGCAGGTTGCACTCTGAATTTCACACGAATCCACGCGGCTGCTTGGAAGAATAAAACTGTAAAGGCAAAAGTTCTGCCTTGGGGAGTGAATGTGCTGCCATATAAAGCAGCACTGCTTAAATCCCTATCACTGATGCTACAGTGTTTTTGACAGAAAGGTATATGTGATCGGTTCCAGGTAGATGCAAACTACTGAGTAGATTTGTTCCCACAACACAAATCCAAAGTAACACATGGAGTAGGAAAATAATAAAAAAAAAAAGAAAGATATATAATTCCCATTTAGATCAAGCAATGAGTCTCAACATTAGTCTACAAAAAACACAGAAAAATCTCAAAATCCTGAAATTTGGGGCGTTGTTTTTTAAACAAGCCTCTCATGAAGCAAAGACACTTTGATGAGACAATTTTTTCCTCCTTTAAGGGCAGAGTAGAGTACTAGGCCTGACAGTAATTTCTGACTTCTACCAAAATAGAAATGTGCTAACTCTGTCAGGGCTACTGCCAAAAAGAGCCTGCAAGATGCAGGTAGCATGACCATAGCCACACAGAATACCCACAGGCACATCAGTACTGGCTGTATCTCTCAGTCAGGTCTCTGAACATGGCTCTGACATAATTCACAACCCCTTAACTATGATTCCCCAGTGATTCGTAATTGGTGCTGGACTGGAACTTGAAGGAGATCACAGGGAACTTCCCCATCTGCAGTAATGTGTCTTGTGCAACTGCCAGAACACCCCAATTAACCTCTGAGTGACTGGGATCTCTTTGTTCACCCATACTATTACTATCTACTTTCATTAACCCTGAGCATCTTGCACGGTATGAGGCTGCTTCACGTGGACATGGGATCACAGCAAGGCTATCATTCCAATGTTTGCACTTTCTGCAGGTGAAAGGTGCTATCCCCTCTGTTCTCCAGTCCCCTCTGGGACTGCTGTAAGGATGAGTTTGCCAAAGAATATGAAAAGCAGAGCTTTTTGCATGTGTAAGAGGATAAGTGAAAATATTTGTCCTTTATACTCTTGGCTGGGGATAGTTTTACCCTGCTCGAACTGTCTGTGTGCCACTGGCATAAAAAGCAGCTTCAGAAATGGAGAAGTGAGTGTCCCCTGCAGGGCCGTGGGAGAGAATGAAAGACTTTCCAATGGCACTGGCAACAGAGTTAGGGCAAACTCAGGAGCTTTTGATGGCCTTTCTGGTTAATGGCAATTACTGTGCACCCTTTGCACAGCACTGTACTGTTGCCAGGTCTGCTCTGGGCACTGGGTTCCCTTTGCTGTTCATCTCTGTGAGGCAAGGTGGTCAGCCAACAAATACATGGACATTTTGGCTGGGATACCCGCATATTTTGTAGGAATGACACTTTCCTTCTCCAGCCTCCCTCATGGCACTTCTGGCTTAGTCTTGGCAGCTCTGAGGCTACAGCAGAAGCCTGGATGTATCAGACTGGAGAATGTCTGCCACCAGCAGCGAGAAGTCAGTGAGGGCTGGGCAGAGAATCAGGCAGTTGCTTCCCTGGAGAAGTCTTCTGAAATAAGCATGATCACATGTGTTTGTATTGTTGGCTGTGTGCTTACTGAAGGCCCAAGGTAAAGGTCCACCTGGCTCAGCTCCAGCCATGAATCATTAAGCTTGGGCCAGCTGGGGACAGCCCCCAAGAAGGTGTGAACAGGGACTGGGAAAGCAGTCTGGATATGTTCTGCCCTGGGGCCTCCCTGCCTTCCCTTCTAAAAAGCAGCAGGTGGCACAGCTAGCGTGTCAGCTGTTGGGAATTCTGCTGCAGGGGAACTCTCAGAAGCCTGGAGAAGCTGGACTTGTAGCAGCACTGAATGGTTGTATGAAGAAATTAAACTCCATTTACTCCTTTGTAAAGTCCTACCTGGACTCCAGCATCTGGTTGCAAATGCAATGTTTGTGATGATCATGTCTACGAATGGGGATATGACTTTAGTAATTAGAGTGACTCTGTGCAGGACATGCAGGACGAGGGGGAACAATAGAAATGTCCAGCACCCCCACTGTGCCCCAGCCACTGACACAGTGCCCCCACAACAGCAGCTGGTGTGACAGCCAGGGGTATCAAGCATTCATTCACCATCTCATTTACTTTGCAGCATCTTGAGAATGACAAGGAAGATCTTCACCAACACCAGGGAGCGGTGGAGGCAGCAGAATGTCAACAGCGCCTTTGCCAAGCTGAGGAAACTCATTCCCACCCACCCCCCAGACAAAAAGCTGAGCAAGAACGAGACGCTCCGGTTAGCTATGAGATATATCAACTTCCTTGTCAAGGTCCTCGGAGAGCCAGGCCTGCAACAGACAGCAGTGGCAGCACGGGGCAGCATCCTGGGGCTCTTCCAGCAAGCCCCACGGTTGCAAAGCATGGAGCACCTGACACTGATTGAAAACTGTAATGCTCCTGGTATGAGCAGCAATATAGTAGAGTGTTTTTCAGAGGCATCATCGTAGCAGACGAGATATGTGGTTTTAGCATTATTCTGATAGTCACCCTCTTTTTGCAGAGTCTTTGGGTTGTGATTATTTATTTATCTTTATTAATGTTTTATTTGTTACACATTTTCATTTAATAGGAAAGGAAGCCCTTGGCCAGACAACAACCTGGAACTCCAATTAGAGAACTTGCAGCACCTGGGAACTGGAAAGGACTCACTGCTGTCACAGCAGAGTCTAAGCTACAGGGCTTTCTGCCCTGGTCTCCTTCATAAATCAGATTGCAAAAATTAATGCAGTGTCTTTGGCAAGGGAAAGAGAATACTGTCCTGTGCCATTTCAAGAAAACACTGCTGAGCTCAAGAATGATGACTGCACACAAAATTTGTCCAAGACAGACATCTGGTCTCAGTAGTGAAAGATGGTGAGAGCTGTGATACTTGCCATGGTCCTTCACAAGTGATTCCAGGGGCCAATTGCACCTACCCTTGAGCCTGTGACTCTTATTTCCAGCTTGTTGGGGTTGGTTTTTTTTTTTTGGCTTTTTTAATTTTAAATATAGCCCTTGAACCTGGCTATATCTTTCTCCATCAGACTGGAGGGATCCTTAGTGTCAGAGCAAAACACTATTAAACAAAATTAAACATTCGGTTAAAGCAAAATATGCTCCTTTAAAATAAAAGAAGACATAGTCATAGATGAATTTCAGTGGGTTTAACAGGCAGAGCAAACCTCCTTCATAGTAGTGACAGTGTACATTCAAAGGAAGCTGCTCCAGCTACCTTAAAAGCCCATCAAACGTGTTTGTGGCTAAATATCTTTGTTCTTCAACAGCTGTAGTAATTGGAGAGTTCTTGTGTTGGGAGGGAAACCTTTATGGAAACACCAGCATTCAATGCCCCTTCCCATGCTGGGGTGTAGAAGCAGCTGTGGCATGCCTGATCCTGACAGAGGTGCAGGGCATGTACCACTGCATCACTGCGGTGCCCCTTCACTGCAGAGCCCTGTGCCACGGGCCTTGGGCATTGAATTCCTGAGTCAGCTCTGCTTTTGATGGCACTGGAGCTGCACACATGTCCTTGCAATCCTATAGGATCCTGGTGCTATGATGCTGGGCTGCATTTGATGTTGGACTGATGGCTGCCTCAGGTGGGGTACCAAGGTCATGCTGCCTGCCTGCCCAGCTGACTGCCTTCAAACTCCCTGCTTTTGCCTGCTGTAGCTATGGTTCCTCCATATGGACATTATCCCAAAAGGGTTGATGGGATAACAACAAAGAAATGGATGTAAATGTTTTCTTCTTGACTCAGTGGATCAGTTCCCTGTAGGGAGTGCCAACCACCATGATGTAGGTGCTTAGATGATAAGCATGATGAAAGGAGGCATGAAGGTGACCATTGTGGGTTGTTGCTCATAAATCAATTTAATTTCCTGACTGAATTACAACCTGTGCCAAGAGAGGTCTGTGACTGCTTATGCAAGTTATACAACTGCCCAGAGCAACAGAAGACATCACTTCTTAAACACCAGGTTTAAGAACTGCTTCCTGGTCAGATCCTGCTCCTGCTGACACAGGTCCTTTTGATTTAGCCATTAACCAAGGTACCTATCAGTTCTTTGAAAGGACAATAATTCACCACTGGTCAAGAAATGGAGCTCATTTGTGACAAGGCATATCCCTTGGTTGTTTCTGTTTATTCATAAGACAATGACCTGCCTTCAGGTGCAGATAACACATATAGCCCTTCTGCCTGGGGGAATTTGGCAGCCAAACTGAGGTACCTTTTAAAGTTCAACTAGCCATCAGGTGCACCAAAGAAGCCAGGGCTGGCTCCTGATAAGCATGTACTGTGCTGTCCTGTGCGTTGGCAAAGCCCAAGGTCTGACAGAAACCCCCATCCAGGGCTGCTGCTGTAAGGTAGAGGCATGCCAGTGGATACATTTAGGCCTTCCCTGCCTGCCAACACCCCCACCCCCCCAAAGAATAAAAAAAAAAAACCCTAAGCTGAAAGGGTTTGTGGTGAGTGTGTTCTGTTTCTGTCAATCTTCAGTTTGCTTATCTCCGCACTTTGGAGCTGCCAGGGCCAAGGATGGCACTGGAGGGCAGCTGAGTGGAAATGCACTAAGAGCCTTTTGCATGGTTGGTGAAATCAGTCCTGCTTTCTCCCTGCCTCTGCTCACTTTAATCTCACTGAATGGAGACACAGAGCCTCAAAGGTAATGATCGGCCTCCCTCCTGGCTTTCCGTTGACTTACTGGCAGTTACAGCAGTATAAATTAGCCCAAGTAAATCACAGCAGCTATTGGTGAGGCGTGGTGCTACTATTAGGTCTGTCAGCCACTTGCACACATCACCAAGGCAAGATAAAGCATCTTGTGAGCAGGTTATTGTCCAGAGAAGGGAAAAGAAAACCTGGCAATTTTGTAACACAACATGCTTGTTCTATTGGCTGTCCTAAAAAGCTTCCTTTCTTATTATTGCTTTGGTTCATATCAGCACTTTCTTTGTTCTCCTTTTCATTTAGGAGCTCCTTACTCTCATGTTCAGCATCCATTTCACTAGATCTATCTACCAAAGATTGGATTGTTTGGTCAAGTTTCTTCTCCATGTTTTGTGAATTTCTTATCTGTATAATCATGAAAAAAATCAATGTAACTGATCACACTTTGTGATATGTTATTTAACACCTAATATATTTGCAATAAATTATTTAAGGAAATAATATTTTTTCTTTTTAAACTTCTCTAAAACTTGATTTTATGTTTGCACACCACTTGGTAGATGATACCAAAAACATTACAACATATAAAAAAAGAGCATAACAAAAATTTACAAGGTAATTTCCAGTAGAGGATCATTCTACTGTGCAACACTTGCTCAAGAGTCTTGATGTTAGAAGCAACATGATCAGATGATGAAGAACGAAATGGGCTCCAGTTGCACCAGGGGAGGTTTAGATTGGAGATTAGGAAGAACTTTTTCAGTGAGAGAGTTTTTAGACACTGGCACAGGCTGCCTAGAGAGATGGTGGAGTCACCATCCCTGGAGACATTTAAAATACATGTAGATGAGGTGTTGAGGGACATGGTTTAGTAGTGTGCAGTGTTAGGTTAGTGATTAGACTTGATGATCTTAGAAGTCTTTTCCAATCAAAGCAAACCTATGCCTCTATGACAGGAATTCTTTTGTTTATTATGATTTCCTAGAGGTTTTGGTTGAAATATATGTCAAGCTACCTGCTAAGATTTTGACCAGCTCTTGGAAAAGTCTGATAAGTAAAATTTCACTGTGCAACAGCATTGTATTAGACCTCGAAACATTCACAACTCAAAACATTTTAACCAACTCTATCTTAAAAATGAGAAATCACTCTAAAGAATTCATTTCGGCTCTGATTTTACTCTAGTGTTATTTGGAGAGGTTCAGATAGGGACAACCTACAAATTCGGACTGGACTCAGATTCTGAGTTACTCCAAAGTTGAGGAGAGTTTAGATGTAAAGTGTCTCTTTCTGGCCAACACTTGGAGGAAACAACCTAATTGCCATCTAAATATGAGGCTGGGAGAAAGAGACAAAACACTATGACAAAGGATGCAGAAGGTATGAGTGGGAAATTACTGTGACACAGGCCCAATTTCAGTTTCATGCTTAACTAGATGTCTCACAGTTCTGACACTTCTCTATGGTACACCAAGAGAGGGATTTCTGCTGGAGAAAGGTACTGTCTCAAGAGACTACTCTGCCCTTGTGAGATCACATCTGGAATATTGTGTCCAGTTCTGGGCCCCTTAGTTCAAAAAGGACAGGGAGCTGATGGAGAGAGTTCAGTGCAAGGCCACAGAGATGATGGAGTGGAGCATCTATCTTATGATGAAAGGCCAAGGGAACTGGGGCTCTTTAGCTTGGAGGAGACTGAGGGGTGACCTCATTCATGTTTACAAATATATAAAGGGTGGATGTCAGAAGGATGGAGCCAGGCTGTTCTCAGTGATGGCCAATGATAGAACAAAGGGCAATGGATATAAGCTGGAACATAAGAGGTTCCAAAGAAACACAAGGAAGAATTTCTTCATTGTGAGGGTGACAGAGCACTGGAACAGGCTGCCCAGGTGGGTTGTCGAGTCTTCTTCTCTGGAGACATTCAAAACCCACCTGGACGAGTTCCTGTGTGACCTGCTCTCAGTGGTCCTGCTCTGGCAGTGGGGTTGGACTAGATGATCTTTTGAGGTCCCTTCCAACCCTTAAGATTCTGCCATTATGTATTTATGAAATCCACAAAAATGAGATTCAAAGTCTGTTTTTATACTAAGCAAGACAATGCTGCCTCAGAGAGGCCTCTCTGCTACAGCAAGTAATGTCAAATTTGTTATTACACTCAGGAACATGTGACAATGGCTCCAGAAGAAGTGGGCATGACATAACTATGTTAACGTGGTTCTGTGCTGGGAGACGACGGTCACAGAGATGTACCAAGTCTTTTGCAGGTGGCTGGATGTGTCTTTCACATATTGAAGCAGTGGAAAAATATTAGTATAAATGACAAAAATGTCCTTAGTCTTAAGGTCCTGACTGGATCTCTAACTAGCAGTGCTAAATAGAGTTGTGTAAACAGCACTTTTTTTTCCTTTTATGATTTTTTTTTTTGTAAGGATATGGCTGCCAATAATGCAAGGAAGACCAGCTAAGATGGCATCTTCTAAAAGCATCTTTGGTATCTGCTGATACAAAAAGGCATGATGTAAAGTTAAGAGAGCCATGGCTCCCTCCAAGACAAGATAGTCCTGTCCTAGCTGGCACAGAGGATGTATGTTAGGTGTTCTCCCGTGCCTTTGTGATGCAGAAATCCCAGTTAAGTATTAGCTTACTTGGAATTTCCAATAGGATCTACACAAGAATATAGGTCCACATTTCAGATCAAATGAAGATTACTTTATCCAAAGGCTGAACAGTAGGAGACAAGTGCCACTCTCCAGCTATCACAGAACCTGACAGAACTGATGCCAGGAGAGCTGCAATGTTCACTGTCCTTAAGTGTAACCCATGCATCACCAGAAACAAGCTTGCTGTGCAGACTGCAGTTCATCATGTCCACTTCATCAGTATCTCCTTTGTGGCTATGGAGTGCAATTGAAGTTGGATATTTGAGTTGGGCAAGGAAAGAAACTGTGTCTTGCAAAGACATTGTAGTCTTGTGGACAAATCCTAGTGATGGCCAGATGGTGGTTAGAGGAAGGACAAGCCTGTAATCTAGGTTTGAGCCTGAGATTCAGTGGATTGAGATCCCAGCTGTTGTGAACATATGGTGCTTGTGCTGAGCATTACACAGCAAAATCCTAGGTCTGGATGGTGCCTTGTTTTTTCTAGACTGTTGCCCGTGCTGAGGAACACTTTGTGGTGAGACATGTACTAATCAGCCCTGTTAGTTGTACTGAGTTGAAATCAAGGAGGAGGAAGGTACAATTAACATAGCAGAGGGAGACCAATGGGATTCCTGAACCAGAGAAATTAAATAGCAAAACAGAACAGTTTTGACACACTAAGATCCATCCCAGCACCTTGGTCTGAGCAAGAATCGGAAGCTGCAGGACTGATCTGTTTCAGACGCATAAGATTCACGAACCATTTAGTAACTTCCAGTATCTGACTGCCTCCCACAAATTTCTTTGCTGCTAGGGAATGATGTGCAGTGACCATGGCTAAAGCAGGGTGAACAAGGCAGATCTGACTTTTGTTCTTTGAAGGCTGAATGATAAAATAAGGTGGACAGAATGGGCGACTTAACTACTGACCTGTGGGGCAGGGGTCACTTGGAAGGCAGTCTTAAATCTAAAGGTCATCGACAAAGTGACAGGGTCTAAATCTGTCACTTTTCAGAGGAGTAATTGTATTTTTAATACAGCAGGTGCTGAGAGAGAATCAGAGAGGAGAAGGTGGGTGGAGGAGGCAGCTCAAACAACTATTTGGGTTACAGAAGGTAGAGATTGACCTGTATCTAGTCAATAACTATGTCTGGTTGAATGTATTCATTGTTATTCTGCCCATAAGCTATGGATGGCACTTTTATTGCACTCTGGGTTGCTCCAGCTCTTCTCTATAAAAAATAAGTTAGTCTCATCCCACTGTGTTCTGCCCCTACCCTCTTATGTGTGCAAATGAATGCACATCCCATCTCTACACGGTTTGTTTTGCTGACAGGGATTGCAAACCCAACAGTGCACAATGGAGGATCCTGCGATAAGCCTTTGTCGGAGTGTCCTTTGGAAAAGGGACTCCCAAGCCCCTGAAGAGGCCTGAAAGCCAAAAGGCCCTGAAAACCAAAAAGCCAAAGAACAATGAACCGTGGGTACATCTTCCCTGCTGAGCATCAATGCCACAAATTAGCATCAAAGTGGCTCAGGATGAAGGGCAGAAAGAAGCCAGTGAGGCTTCTATGGATCTCAGCACAGACTGCACTGGGCCTTGGATGAAGGTTCAAAATTTTTTTGGCAAGAAACCATGCAGAGAGATATTTACATGCAGATGGCAGCAGAAGCTTGCCATGCACCCACCTTCCTGTACCATTACAGCAGGCAGGTGGCACAGTGAACAACACTATCACATCACAGACCCGGGGAAGATCCCACACTTTCTTTGAAATTTCCTACTCTGCACCTTGAAAGACACTCTGTCTTAGATAGTCTAAAACCTTAATGGAAAGCTAAAGTCAGGAAGTCTCCAGGAAGGCATTCTGCCTCCAACTCTGGGAGTACACAACATTTAGCATCGATTTTCTCTTGGTGACTATATTAGGCAAACCCCATCAGACAGCAGCACACAGTCATGGAGCTGAGAAGGGCTCAGAGCAGCTGATAGTAAACCTCACTTCAAACACAGCAGAATTACTGTGTTCTGATACACAGTCCTACAACCAAACAAAACATAACCTCTAGATTTCCACAACTGAAGGCTACTATACAGTATTAAATTCATACCTTAAAAAACTTTGCACTTACTGGAAAGACCTGAAGACTCCCAAGAGGAAACTGCAATTCCTGAAAGCACCTTGAGCGAAGGCTCTTAGACACAGCTAAGCACAGAAGCTCAGACCAGCTGACTGTGGCCTAAAGTGTTTTAGTGCCTGTGGGTTAAAAGTTGTTTCAGAAGGAAGTATCTGGCCCTGCTAAAAGGCTCTGCAGTGATCTCCACAGGAATGGATGGTAAAAAGTCAGTTGCCAGTTGAGAGCTCCTGACAGGGAGAGTGAACTTGGCAGGCCGGTGTAAGAAACTATGAACTAAGGTATTGTTTATTGAGATTTATGTTAAGCTCAATGTAAAGGTTAGACAACAAAAGACAGGAAAATTGCATATGCGAACAGCTGCCAGACATCACTTGTGTGTAATTGCCTTTACATACCAATACCACCTATGCAAGCAAAAGAGATACTGCTCAAAGATAACTACAGGATGTTCTGAGGAACAAAGGAGGAAGACTCCTCACTCAACAACCACCGGAAGGCAGAAAACGACCCCTTCACAGCAACTGAAGAATGCGCAGAGTACCTACAGTGCTTCACGGCCACGGACTAAAATGTATAAAAAAGGGACTGTTTGAACTGATTAGTACGGCAGTTGGCGGAGCGCAGACTCCCCTGTCGTCCAGCGCTGTCTTTGCTCATATTCTACTTGCTACAATTAATAAAATTATAATTGGATTATGATCCGTTGTGGTCTCAATTTATGACAATTTCTTGGTGCCGTGACTCGGATAAGGAACGGTGAGCTTCAGTCCTCCGGGGAGGCGCCCCGCGGCAATCCGCGGCCCCGCGACTGACAGCCTACCTCAACCTTACCGACGAACCTAAATTCTAGAATAATGAGCAAAGGGGAAACCGGTAAAATCCCATAAAAATTCTGTGCACGGGAGTCCGGACGAAGACGCAGGACGCGTAAGTATATTGCGAATTTTTCGCGGGTTATCCGTTCGGGCGGGATTGGGTATCCTGGATTATAACAAATGAGAGGTTCGATACACTGAACCAAGCGAGTGTGGACCCTTAAGTACTGCGTTTCCCATCTCCCGCGAGGGACTGGGCCAGGAACAAGGGGAGCAAGTGAGTGTGTGTTTGTGGATAATCCAGAAGATGGGGGCGAAGGGCAGCAAGCCTTCGACTCCCATGGGAAGGGTACCTACTGTACCTAAGGATACCCCTCTGGCATATATCTTAGACAATTGGAGATATTTCCCTGAAACACTAGGGAAAGATAAGCAAAAAAATGATAGAATACTGTACTAAGATATGGGGAGGGAAGAAGATTTCTGAAAATGCCTTTTGGCTAGTCTGCGGGCCAGAAGAAGATTGGATAAGACAACAATTAAATCTCTGGGTTAATAATAAAAAACCTCTTAACCCGGAAGAAAGTCAATATGCGGAAGTATGGCTAAAAAGACCAGGGGCTAGACTTTATCTCCTGCTCCCACAGCCCCTCCAGAGGTCCCCAGGGCGTCCACTCCCCCACCGGAGTTGGAACGAGAGTCTCCCCCTCCTCCTTTTGGGACCAAACCTTTATACTTGGGATGAAATGCAATCTATTCTTGGTCAATTATTTACTAACGAGGAAAGAAACATGATTAGACGAGCAGGAATGAGATTGTGGGATGCTCAACATGCCCAGGGACCTAAAGCAAATATTAAATGGCCACTCCAAAGACCTAATTGGGATAATCAGGATCCGGTGCATAGAACTCATATGCAGGACCTGAGAAATATAGTAATTCAGAGAATTAGAAAAACAGTACCCCGTGGCCAGAATATCAATAAAGCATTTAATGAAGTGCAAAAGAAAGATGAGAGCCCTACTGAGTGGTTAGAACGACTGAGGAAAGCCCTTCAGCTGTATTCCGGGGTAAATCCTGACGAAGGGCAAGCACTCCTCAAAACTCAGTTTGTAGCAAAATCATGGGAAGATATCAGAAAGAAGATTGAAAAGTTAGAAGACTGGCAAGTGAGAGGGTTGGATGAATTATTGAGGGAAGCCCAGAAAGTCTATGTAAGGCGAGAGGAGGAGAGCAGCAAGCGGCAAGTGAAAATGATGGTAGCAGCGGTCAGAGAGGATCGTAAAAGACAAACTGCTGCTGGAACGAAACAAGGGAATGTAGTAGTAAAGAAGGAACAGAGGTGTTGTTTTTACTGTGGAAAAAAATGGACATATAAAGAAGGATTGCAGAGAAAGGATCAGGGATGAGGAAATGTTAAAGACAGAATAAGAGAGTCAGGGGCTCTATATTTTAGGGGACCGGAGTCATCATGAGCCCTTAATAAAAATAAAATTAGGTCCCCATAAACAAGAGTTCACCTTTTTAGTAGACACTGGGGCTGAGAAATCGACTATTAAACAAATACCTGAGGGATGTAAAGTATCCCCTGAAAAAAAGTACAAGTGATTGGGGCAAAAGGAGAACCCTTTAAAGTAAGTAAAATCAAAAATGTGGTATTCGAAACTGAAAATAAATTTGGAATGGGTGAACTCTTGCTCGTCCCTGAAGCAGAATTTAATCTGCTAGGACGAGATTTAATTGTTGAATTGCAATTAGAAATTAAAGTAAAAAATCAAGAGCTAACAGTGTCTGCTTATCCTTTGACCATGGATGATCAAAAACAAATTAACACCGATGTCTGGTACTCTCCGGAGACAATTAGTAGATTGGAAATCCCACCGATTAAAATCCAAATTTCTGAACCCCACATACCTGTGAGGGTAAAGCAATATCCCATATCCCTAGAAGGACGGAGAGGATTAAAACCAGAAATTGATCGATTATTAGCACAAGGAATATTAGAGCCTTGTATGTCACCCTTTAACACCCCCATTCTGCCTGTAAAGAAACCTAATGGGAAATATCGGCTCTTACATGATTTAAGGGAAATAAACAAAAGAACTATCACCCGGTTCCCTGTAGTAGCAAATCCATATACATTGCTAAGCAAGCTAGGACCCCATAACTCCTGGTATAGTGTGGTTGATTCAAAGGATGCCTTTTGGGCCTGTCCACTGGCAGAAGAATGCCGTGATTATTTTGCCTTTGAATGGGAAGACATAGAAACAGGCCGTAGACAGCAATTGAGATGGACCGTGCTCCCCCAAGGGTTCACTGAGTCTCCTAATCTGTTTGGACAGGCCCTGGAAGAGCTCTTAAAGGAATACCAGGCACAAACGGGAAATGTGCTGTTACAATATGTAGATGATCTGCTCATAGCAGGGAATAATAAGGAAGACGTAAGAAAAGAAAGCATTCGACTCCTAAACTTTCTTGCACAAAAGGGACTACGGGTATCACGAGAAAAGTTACAATTTGTGGAGGAAAAAGTGAAATATTTGGGACATTATTTGTTTAACGGAAAAAAAGATATTGGATCCAGAGCGCATTAAAGGAATTCTGGAATTACCTATGCCTGTTACTAAGAGACAAATTCAACAGGCATTAGGGCTATTTGGGTATTGTAGGCAATGGATAGAGAACTATAGCTTTAAAGTTAAATTCTTATATGAACAACTGTCTAAAGACAGAATACCTAAATGGACCCCTCAGGATCAAGAGCAGTTTGCCAGCCTCAAAAGGGAGCTAAGTCAAGCACCGGTTTTAAGCCTACCAGATTTAAAGCGGCCGTTCCATTTATTTATTAACATACATGAAGGAACAGCATTCGGAGTATTAACTCAGGAATGGGCCGGACAAAAGAAACCGGTGGCATACCTATCAAAGCTGTTAGACCCTGTGAGCAGGGGTTGGCCGAGCTGCTTACAAATCATTGTTGCTGCTGCCTTATTACTTGAAGAAACAAATCGCATTACCTTTAATGGAGAAGTTGTCTTATATGCGCCTCATAACATCAGGGGAGTGTTACAACAAAAAGCAGAGAAATGGCTTACAGATAGCCAATTATTAAAGTATGAGGGGATACTTATAGAATCCCCTAAACTATCTTTGAAAACTATTGGAGCAGCTAACCCCGCGGAATTTTTGTACCCAGGAGAAGGTAATGAACTATTGCACAATTGTTTTCAAACAATTGAACAGCAAACACGCATTAGGCCAGACTTAGAAGCACATATTGCCGGATGGGAGAGAAGTCTTGCCAAAGGGCATAACACTCGAAATATTTTCAAAAATACATAGTAAAACACACTGGGGAACCCAGGCGTTAGTTGATCATTTCAATCGACAATTTGCATGTATAGGTGTATATAACATAGCAAAAACGGTCACAGCAGCCTGTGAGATCTGTCAAAGGGTTAATTGAAACAACATGAGACGAAAACCTCTTGGAGGACGTTCCCCAACATATAGACCCTTCTCACACATACAAGTGGATTTTACTGAACTACCTAGGGTAGGGCGTTATAAATATTTATTAGTAATGGTGGATCATTTAACACATTATGTTGAGGCTTTTCCTACCTCCAAGGCAACTGCTAACCAAGTTACTAAGATATTACTTGAACACATTACACCTCGATATGGAGTACCTGATGTAATCGATTCGGACAGGGGAACACATTTTGTGTCAAAAATTGTTAGGGATCTAACAGAAAACTTGGGTATTAAGTGGGAATACCATACGCCATGGCATCCACAAAATTTGGGAAAGGTTGAAAGGATGAATGGAGAAATCAAAACTACTTTGACTAAATTAATGATAGAAACCAAATTATCATGGATTAAGTGCCTACCCATGGCACTATTAATTCTCAGAACCAGGCCCCGAGCAGATGTGGGAATATCAGCATTTGAAATGGTGTATGGAATGTCATATAGAATTGAAAGTCCACAAACAAATGTTTTAATTCGAGATCCTGTAATTAATGAATATGTTTCGCAATTAGCAGCACATCGTAACAAGCTCTGGGAACATGGACTGATTGTGCAACGACCCCCGTTGGACTTAAAAATTCACAATGTTAAACCTGGGTGATTAAAGTGTGGAAGGAAGAAACCCTAAAGCCCAATTGGGAGGGACCTTATCTTGTTTTGCTTACAACAGAAACAGCTGTCCGGACTGCTGAGCGTGGATGGACTCATGCCAGTCACATTAAAGGCCCGGTAACGAGACCCCACTGGAAAGTAATCAGTACTCCAGGTGACACCAAGATAACCCTGAAAAGATAACGTAATGACAAAGACTTTATTTGATTATTTTGTTGTGTTACCTTTCGGTATAAAGTGTGTGTTGTTGTTTACATTTGCAATAATTATTTCTTTGTTTATCTATTATATATGGAAGCGTACAAAGTGTGCTGAAGTAAATTACTAAACTTATGCAACTATAAAATATTGAATATAGAGGATATACTGATGTAAATAATATATGCACTCAGAGTATATGAATTGGGCTTAATGATTTGAATTATAATCTTTGAACTGTAATCGTTATCCATTTACTTGTTTTAGGAGTAAGGTATGCCAGGATAAATGGTGGACCCACTGTGAATGTGAACACCCTCCAATAGGAGTTTGCACACAGTGCTGATGAATCCAAAGAACTCTCACTGAGTGGAAATTAAAACAATTAGAGTCTAAACAAGAAATTACTCAAAAATCCCATGAGTGGTGGGAAATCTTTGCCAAAGGAATAAACTCTCAATATTATTGTTACCATTTCAACGAATCAGTCCCCTTTGTAGCTGAAATCCTAGCTATAAAGTGCAGAAGGGAAGTGCTAACTGTGTCTTGGTTTGTCCCATTAGTTAAAGCTGCGAAGTGGGAAGCCTATGTAAACAGGCAGAAAGCCCAAAACAGCTGTTCTCCTGAAGAGTTCCCTTGCTGCCGAGAAGATGGTACACCCCGTGGCTCGAAGCAACCGAGTCGACGGGCGAGGCAGAGGAGGAACAAACTGTGGAGAAAAGAACCAGAACAGTGGGACGCAAAAGCAGCAATGGTCAAACTTCCCCAGGACTGGTAAAAACATACTTAAATTAGCAAAATTGATAAATACCCTTTCTCTTGGTATACCGTTAGTGTTGTTCTTAGTAATAATCCAAGTAAATGGAAACCCTCATGAACCGATGCTCTGGAAAATATATAATCTGGAAGAGAGTAAGATCATACAAAATCTAAGCGCTTCGGGAGGAAATTGGAATTTTACTGTACATTTATTTTCACTAATACCTTTTGAAACGGGTTGTCGAGGGGCTATATGTGACACTCCTGATAGACAAATAGCTAAAAAAAAAAAAAAAAAAAACAAAAAAAACCCCAAAACAAACAAACAAAAAAAACAAGCGCAATGCAATTCATGGTACATATGCCCAGCCTCAAACCCTGGAAAGAGCTATTGTAATTACCCGGGACATTATTATTGTGGATGTTGGGGTTGTGAGACAATAGCTTCAGAGTGGAAAACAACAGGAGATAAATATGAAAATTGGTTTAACGTTTCACCCTGGCTAACCACTTTATTGTCTGCTTTAGCAGGACCACTTATTATGTTGATTATATTTGGACCATGCATATTACGCTATATTTTACATTTTGTTAAGGAGCGGTTTGACATAGCTAAACTACTCATTCTAACTACGAGGCCTGAGACAAATTATAAAAGTGTATCTACTAATGAAGATGAAGATGACGAGAATTACTGTGAATGTGATATGCCATGTGAAAACTATGATTGTAACTGTAAGGGATTGTATTGTGAGTGTTATAATAAGTGTCGAAATTGTGGAAAAAGGTTTACCTGCAGTGCCGAAAATGAAAATAGCTTCTAATAAACAATAATAGGATAAAAGAAAAAGGGGGGATTGTAAGAAACTATGAACTAAGGTATTGTTTATTGAGATTTATGTTAAGCTCAATGTAAAGGTTAGACAACAAAAGACAGGAAAATTGCATATGCGAACAGCTGCCAGACATCACTTGTGTGTAATTGCCTTTACATACCAATACCACCTATGCAAGCAAAAGAGATACTGCTCAAAGATAACTACAGGATGTTCTGAGGAACAAAGGAGGAAGACTCCTCACTCAACAACCACCGGAAGGCAGAAAACGACCCCTTCACAGCAACTGAAGAATGCGCAGAGTACCTACAGTGCTTCACGGCCACGGACTAAAATGTATAAAAAAGGGACTGTTTGAACTGATTAGTACGGCAGTTGGCGGAGCGCAGACTCCCCTGTCGTCCAGCGCTGTCTTTGCTCATATTCTACTTGCTACAATTAATAAAATTATAATTGGATTATGATCCGTTGTGGTCTCAATTTATGACACCGGGCTTGCCAAAAGTGTGCTGTGCTGGCACAGTCTGTTCTGCTGGGAAGCATTCCTACCACTTGAATGGAAACTGAAATAATCCAGTGCTGAAAGGAGGTGCCCACTCTGGCTCTTCCTCCTGAACTGCACTGCAAACATTTTCCCTAAATTTTCAGACACAGAAGAGTAGTCAGCTGCTGTCTGATGAACATGCCAAGCCACTGTGTTTGGCACAGCTCACTCTCAAAGGTCACATATCTGCATAGACATGTGAAATGCAAACAGGTGCTCCTCAGCTCTCAGATTTAGAATTGAGGGTAGAAATTCACGGCAGCTAACTACAGCAGCATAATTTTAGTTGTATGTTTCTTTTAACAATATAGTTCTAATGTAATCATTTATTTCTAAAGTAAAAGAAATGAAAATGCTTTTAAAATAATACTAAAGAAAAAGGTTTCTGTGCTTTCTATCACAACTTCATTAGTTAAATACTTCCAGCAGTTCTCTGCTGTGTTGTAGTAAGTCAAACCATAGACAGTATTTCGTATTAAAACTGTAGGTTCAAGTTAGCCAGGGGCTTGTCGTAAATACTGTCTCAATGCCTGACTTATCCTGACATTTATGTTTTCTTTTATCATGACTCTCTGAAATACTGAAAAATGTCTATGACTAAGGCTGTCAGTAAGACTCTTGATCTTGAGGCCTCAACTTTACACATTTTGGGGTCACCATCACTGCCTTTTGGGGTGCTTTTCTTGTAATCTCCATGCATGCTTTTAAGACACCTGAGAACGACGAAGATGACTGATCAGGGAATTTGGCTGGAAGAACTGGCAGTGTGGAAGCAGCCTTGGAAGGTATCTGAAGAATTTTTTTATTTAAAACGGGCACCTTCAAGTCATGTCATCTCTTGTTCCTGAATATATAAGCTCATTGCTGCTCTTAAAACTGTGGCTATGGATTTGAGTCCTCTGGGCATGTTCTCCCAGCAAGAGCAGAAAGGAGAAAATTAAGGCAGGCACTTAGCAATGCAAGACCACCACCGAAAATTCCCAGAAAAAAAAATCCAGACACAGCCCAGCCCCCCTGCTCCTAACCAGTTTGCTTTTTTCCTACCAAGTTTCTTATCACTCTCCTGCAGAGACTTTAAAACTCTTATCTTGATAGGCCAGATTACCAAACTGAACTCCTCTCCACGATGAATAGGAATCAAACAGCGTTTTCCACTGTCAGCAAGCCATACATTCTCAGTCCAGATAATTCAATTAATAGAATATCTCCTTTCCTCTCCATTCCAGCTCTTCTGTCTTTCTGCCTCCTTACCCTCCCCCCAATTAATTCCTATGCTTTAATACCATCTGAGAGTCCTTAGTGAGAAGAGGATCTGTTTGCTATGCAGGTGCAAGTTTTCAGCACCACAGCACAACAGCAATACCACCCCTTTCTGCTCTCCTCGGGGCTTCTTTGTGAACCACATTTTCTTTTTCTTCCTTTTCAGCTCCATGCTGAACAACCCCACGCAGCTAATCTGATTATGCTAATTTGTACTTCATGAACCCAAAGACTGTAAAGGGGATCTGTGGAGGGTGAGCTGGGCTGGGGATGAAGGTGGTGGGGACAGCAGAGAGGGTATGGTGGGGACTGAGGGGTGTGGGGGGGCGGGCACAGACAATGGGTTCAAGTCAGTTAACGAAAAAAGCCGTCTATATTGCCAAACAAAGTACACTCTGGGTAACTCCTTGCTGCTCTTGACAAGTTAGAGTGTCCCAAACTGGCCTGGGCTACTGAGCAGCAAGGGGAGCACAGAGAATACACAATTAAGTGGTACAATGAGAAGTCTCTGTCCTGTTGAACATTGCTTTTCTTTATCCTTAACTAATCCTTCTCAGAATCTAGTAGTCAAACTATGGTGCACAAATCGTTCATTGGATAGTAGCTATGGCACTGGACAGCTTCTCAGCACATACAACCTCGTCTGTCCAATTAGACTGATGTTGCACTTGCAATGTATTGAATACTGGACAGTGACTTTGCACTCACAACTCTACACATGGACCTCTCCTCAGCAGGAGCTGACAGGGTCCCCTGTCTGGTTTCGCCAACATTAAGTTTGCTACACCTGTTATTGGTCAGGAAACAGTTCTGAAAGGAAACATAGGGTATGGGAATTAAAAAGTTTTCAAAACAACCCTATGGTTTTTGGCAACCATAGAATTGTTTGCCATGGACCTCCTGGGATCATCTGGTCCAACTTCCTTATTCAAGCCATGTGACCTAGAACAGGCTGTCCCAGACTGTGCTCAGTCAAATTTGGGATCTCTCCACAGATGGAGATTCCAAAATCTCTCTGGGAATCTCATTCCTGTGTTTGACTATCCTCATATTAAAAGAAGCTTCTCTTGTGTTCAGATGGATTTTCATGGTGTTTAATTTGTGTCTATCACCTCAGTAGGCATTACGGAGAAAAGCTGGCTCCCTGTATGCCATTCCTTCCCAACACATATTGGTACACATTCAGAAGCTTTCCTTCAACTATCTCTTCCCTAGGCTGAACAGTCCCATCAATCTCAGCCTCTTCTCCTATAAAAGATGTTCCAGTCCCTTAATCATCCTTGTAGTCCTCCACTGGACATGTATCCTTTTCTTCCTTTCTACAGCAGGTCTTGAGTGAGATCAGATCGGCAAAGGATTTGGCAAAGGAGATAAATAGAGTATGCCGCATAACCTAAACGAGAAAGTCTTACTTTGCTGCCTTGTTTGTCTCCTGGCTTGGGGAATGACCTTGTCCAGATCACTGCTTTACCTAACTTTTTGTTTATAGAGATAGTGAGTTATACTAAGCAAGGATGTTTCTCTTGCTGGATTTTCCCAGAACACAAAACCTAAGAAGTTGGCTGAAGCAGGCCTACAACTTTCAGATCCAGACAGACTCTCATGTGGATAGAGTGAGACTCCACCCACTAACGACAATGACAGTTGGGTAGAGAAGAAAGGCACAGAAGGTATATTGAGCGCAGTCTCAGGAGTCATGGATGTAATGAGAGAGGCTGCTCAGTGTTTGTTGGAGCCAAATTACAAGTCAATGCAATTGCTACAAGTTCAACCAGGGAACACTACAGGAGAGTGACCCTGCAGCACTTCTGCATGCGTTTCCTCAGCCCACCTTCCTGCTGAAGGCAAGGCACAGATGTAAGGAAATACATCTTTGAGCCTTTATCGCATCAACTCAGTGCTGGAACTTGTTTCAATCTTGTCAACTAAGCATCTAGTGATACATCTTATCATGCGGGAGGGAGTTAAAGAAGGTAATTAGGAGTTCAAGCCCACTCTACAAACCAGCTTTGTTCAAAAAGTGTACTGTTAAGCAACAAGATGTGCTAAGAAGAGGCACTGAAACCTAAGCAGAGATGAAAAGCAGTGAGTACCTAAGAGTCTAGTGACTATAGAAAAGCTACATTTCTTCAGCCAAGATCGTTAACTTTCGTGTGGGATATCTCTAGCACCTGAATTCAGCTGTATGTGAAGTCATGACTGAGTTTACTGCTGCAATAAAGATACAAAATACACCAAGTGTATCTCAAGAGCCTGACGCACATGTTTTACCTAATTGTGTGAACATAATCTAAGAGTATATGCTAGGAGGCTCCTGGATAGAGCCAGCAGAGCTGGCTATAGCCTGCTCCAGTCCCCAGTCCCAGGCTTCATTTAGGAATCAACACAACACTGCTGCTTAAAAGGTTGTAGGAGAAGAGACATTTTAAATGGATTCTTAAATATTTGTGATAATCTAGTCTGATGAGAGGGAAGAGGGATCTGAGGTGGATATAAGTCTAAGCAACGCTACTGCTTAGCTTAAGAAACACTTCTGTTTCTCCACTTTGCAACCTAGATTGGAATCCCAGTATAAAAGGAAAAGAATGTTGTGTTAGGAGATAAATTATGTGAACTTCCTACGATATATTTTCTCAGCTAATTTTTTCAAAGCACTTTAGCAAATGAGTATATCGAAAAAAATTAAAAGGAGACAGGAAAAGGTGACTTGCTAGAGGACAGCTGTAGAAAAGAACAAGGGTAACAGTATAGTGAAATACAAAGTTAGAAGGCATGCAGAGATAAAAGTGAGGCTCGAGTATGAATGGTCACTGAGAGTATGTGCGAGCAAGATGACGAAGATGGGATGAACAGATGGATTCTCAGAGAGAGATGAGAGACTGAGAGGTGTATTAAGGCATGACTAAATGCTGAGGATGGCAAGGAGAAAGAAAGAAAATCAGGGAAACTGGTAATGTAACAGGGAAACTAGTAATGTGACAACTGTGAGGAGCAATACTGAAAGAAATAGGTAAGGTTGACCAATATAGAACTGCTAAAGAGAGAGCCAAAAGAAGAAAATGCCCTAGAAGACCAAAGTAAGCAGTTTGAGGGGTATAAGAGACTGTTGGAAAATTAGGAAATATATATGAGGCAGAAAACTATGGATCAGAGCAGGAACTGGATTAGAAGACAGCAGTGTGGCAGATGACTACAAATCATACACATGGCAGGATGACAGCAGACAATGGCAATGTCCATTTTCCTATGTGGTAAAGATTACTGTTTTCATGTGAATTGATTATGATGTATAGATCTGAGTTTGAGAGATCTTCGAGGAAAGGTGAAGAAACTGAATCTCGTAATCTATAAAATAAGAGCATTTCTAGTAGCCTAGTTTTGGGAGTACAGACTTTTGAGTTTTGAGGCGTATTGATGACTAAAGAAGTCCTAAGGCACCATTTTTGAATTCCAGGTCAATGTCTGAAGGATCCTGGACACTAAGAAATAAAAAACACTAAATAAACATATTCTGCATTTAGCAGCAAGTTCACCAGCCATGCTTTCATGCCTAGTACACAGACCTTCATTCCAAACACTATATTAGCATAATTTCCATATGAAATGGACATTAAAAAAATGAATCAGGTATGTCAGCTTTAGATCACGTTAGTCACAGCTTCTGCAAGATGGAAGGAGTAATGGGTTGCTGATGTCATGCTCCGTGGAGATTAGAAATGTGGACATGCACTCAGTTTGACACCAACTCTTCATTTCTTCTCTTTTTGTTACTGTAAGGTGTTATGTGGTGGCTTTACCTTCATCTAGAAGAGACCAAGGACAACTGTCTACCCAGGATCAGTTGTGACAGACAGCAAGGCAGCATCAGGAATAGCTGACAGCCATGTAACATCCTAGACTTTCACAAGTAAAAATATCGTGATTTCATAAGCAGCTGCAATGTTTTCTGGAGCAAATTCATAAAATATTTGTATTCATTTGTCAGTATCCTCTTAGAAAAGCCAACTGATCCTGCTGAAATGTACTCTGGTGCATGGGGAAATTGGGTAGCTAATCAGCAGGCATTGACAGTGTTTTCTTTAACTTGTGGTGTTTGGTTTTTTTTGAGTGGCAAGAGAGTTAGTTCAGGCCTGTGCTTTGTTTCCATGTTGAGCTCTATGCACACACAACAGAGTAGAATACTAATCAGATCATCTTTAAATTTCCTATAAGCATCATGTGCTCAGCTCTTTTTTTTAGCCTACTCCCAAGAAATGAAGAAAGGGGTGTCTGTGCGCACACAGACACACAGACACAGATACACACAGACACACAGACACACACACACACAGAGTTCCTAACTTACATACTAATACCATCCTCTCACATTGACACAGTTCTCAGTATCAGTATATTTGGACCAAGGATGAATGAGATGATTTCAGAAGTACTTATCCTCTGTTAACTTTAAATTATTCCTGAAATGTCTGGAACAGCTGGAAAATCAATGATCAAATTTAAACTTTCTTATTTGTCACTCTTTTATGAGATAGACTGTGTTTATTGATCTGATTTCTCTTTGGTGGATTTCTCTGTCCTATTCTCTGCTAAGAGGCTAGCCTGAATGCACAAAAATTTCAGGAATCTCTCCTTATCCGCAAATTTAGGGTAACTTCTGTTCTCATTTCTTGCTGGAGCTGGAGGCAGAAAACATGGTGTTACTTCTTTCTAGGGTTGGGTTGGGTTTTTTTTTCCCTCTTTCCAAATAACCCACATTCCTCACCTAACTGCTGTGAAGGTGGCTTATGGAGATCCACCCTCACACAAGCTATCTCCTCTTTGCAAAGTAAGGCTTCAGGTGCATCCCTGAAAGAAGATGCAGTATATATTTGAGGACCTGACTTAGGATTCAGGTAGCCACTGCCAATCTGCTACTTGATAGTACTGGTAGCAGTTATCATTGCAGGCATTTTAGAGAACTTGGGTCTATGTAAATGAGTTGTAGGCACAGCAGTTATCTGCACCTATTGCAGTCAGGCACAACATGCTGCTGGCACAAATTACGATTTTCTTTCCTGTCACTAGAGAGTCATTGTGGTCATTGCCATTTTTATTTCTCTCTCTCTCTCCTTCTGTGGTCACACACAAGATAGTCTGCATAGTTTTCGATTTCTAGCAATGAACCTGATGCCACTTAGTGGGAATACAACAGTACTGCACGGAGTAGAAACTAGCGTTTCTACAGCCCATGGGTAAAGGATCGCTACATTCCATAAATCTCTTCTGTAACTGCAGTAAGACACACATCTGAGACTATGCTAGTACATGCTTCAGTGGGAAACAAAATGATGCTGAATTGATTTCTGCCAGAGAATTACTAATTTATAGTAAATTATATTATACATGATTACATTTATCAATGTACATTTATTACACAATTTCTTTTACATGTAATAGTATATATTATCAATCATATTATGTTTTTATAATAAATAAATAATTTATTATATAATACTATCTATGAACTGTGGCAAAGCAACATTCTGCTCTAGAAAACGGTGGACTCCATGACTGCACACAAGCACAGCAGAAAATAAGAATGAGAAACATTAATAGTAAGATGGTTAAGAGATTGCTTTGGTTAAATCTTGAGCTTTTCACATAGGATACAGAGTGGAAATGTTCAGAAAATATAAACCTGGTACAAGAATGCACGAACATTCAGGGAAAAATGGGTCGCTGGACAAACAGAAAGGAAGAGGCGTTAATAATAAAAACTTACTCTGTGAGTACGGTGCTAATAAGAGGAAAATCAATTAAAAGACTTGCCTACTACTCATAGCAAGGTAAAATTAATCTGGGAAGAGTTCAGGTGTTTGCCACCTTTCCCTGAAGAAACCTTTTTCCAAAAATGATCCTATGGTTATTGTCGGGAGTTTTGTGAGACTTGGCTAGAGAAAAGAGGACATGATAGAATACAGCTGGTTAGGCAGTAAGCACTAAGCGATAAGCTATTGGACTCCTGCTCAAGGCCGTGAGAGCAAGAGAGCTGTATGATAACAGGATGAGAAAGCAGGAGCTTAGTTTGGGTTAAGCAGCCACAAGTATCTGGAGTTTGTTGAAACAAGGGCGAGATTTGCACCTAACTGGGAACCAATGATGAGCTTAGCTTTTGCAATATGTATGAGCCTGATTATTGTATCTATAAAAGAGCTGTATCTTTGCAAATAAAGTTGAGACTTGTTGCACTACAGGGTGGGCTTGTGTCCCGTCGTCTTCAGCAAATGGTGACCCCGACGCGATACACGAAGAACGTGATATACCGACCGGGCGCCACGGCGGAGCGACGAAGGGGTTCGGGTCCTATGCAGCAAGGACGGCAATAAGCGTGAAAATTGGGAACACGCCGTGCCCAGGGTGACCGTATAGACGAGCCCGGCCAATACGTGCCGCCGGACCTTGAAGGGCTGCAACAGCGCGCTGACAAATAGGTATGGAAAGGCAAGCGGCATATGATTTATTTACTGCATTCTTGCAGAAGCGGCAGATAAAGGGTATAGATCTGCAAAAAGACCTACCAGGGTTGTTAGCTTAAGGGTATGCTAAGGGAGTGTTTCAGAATCCACATAGAGTGCATGAATTGAGCAAATGGCGTAAATTTGGCGATTTGCTGTGGGAAGCTACCCTGGAGGACGATGAGATAGCTGAAAAGTTAGGGAAGCTTTGGAGGATAGTGCACAATGAGTTGTTGCAACATCAGGCAGAAAAGAAGGCTGCTGAGCACGCATCAGCAGCACAAAGTAAGAATAAAAACTATGAGCATGACTGGTTCCAATCCACCCCACTGGCTCCTGTCGTCTCAAAAGTAGTGCTCCCCCCCCCGGCGTGTAGAAAATGACCCTGAAGGCACGGACGGAGTACGGGAACCATATGAGTCATCAGCCCCTCCTGGGGAACAAGAGTGCCGGCCTAAAGAGCCCCCGCCTCTCCCCCCGCCACTTAGTGAGCCTGTCCCTGGGGCAGAGAGTGAACTGGCAGAGGCACCGAGAGTAGCGCCGGGAGAAGCGCCGGGAGAGGGGTTGAGAGCAGCGCCGGGGGCGGCGCTGAGGCGGATGATACCGAGAAAAAAGAAAAAGGTTCTTCTCTACACAAGAGTTTTTGCAAAGTCAGAGAGGCGAAGGGGCTTCAGAGCAGAGCCCCCACGGGAGAGCTGCTTCCCATTCGAGCCCAACCCGCCGAGTTACCCCTGGGACGACTTGCAGGGGAATGCCGAGCGGGCGGAGTCGGGTGGGGGTGCAGCGCAGGATGGTCAGAGGAGAGTGGGGGAGCGCGACCCCATGTTAGACTGGATACCATCGGGCACGCGGGGGAAGAAAAAGAAAACACGGGAGAGCGTAATACCTACTGCGCCGCCGGCGCCGGGGACGGCACGGAGTGAGCCAGACCCCCCCTTGCCCCTTCTATCCGCAGCCGCCGCCGCGCAGCCGCTTCCCGCGCCCGGTCAGTGTCTCCGGTGCCCCCCCACACACACCGCGCCGAGACCGTCGGCCCCAGCCCTCGCGGACCGCTGGGCTCATCCTTTCCATCCTCAATCCGTTGCCTCAAAGAGTGTGGAAACTGTTGGTCGTGATGTTATGCCTTTTGCTGTAGATGTGATGATGAATAGTGGTTTTCTTACAGTGGAGGCTTTCTAAGGCGTTTTGGGTGTCGGGAATGGAACTTGGAAGAACAGAACATTTTGGCATTGAGAAGCTAAAAGGTGGTTTATGTTGATGCTTCAAATGATTGTAGTAAATGGTTTTAGACAATTTCAACAACCCAAGCAAAACGTGGCTTACACTGGCCAAAGCAATCAATCAGTCTACAATATGTTTATCAATGGCCACTCCAGATAATCCTTTTTCTACCTGTTTGGTGGGAGTTCCATCAGATGTGGCACAATGGCCTGTACCAAATGCATTAAAACCAAATCCCTTAGTTAAGGGTAATGGCAAAGTTGATAGCTGGGATTTGATCATTTAATGGTTGCCAATAATGACAACAGAGCCACAGGAGTTAGAATTATTGGGATCTATAAAGATGGATTTTTGTGTTATGTTTAATTTTACCAGCAATACCAAAACATTTGGGACAGAATGTGGATCCCATCCTGGGCATGTATAAGAACACAACATCTTGGTGCAATTATACTTCACCAAAAAGATTCAGGTCTAGTCTTGTGCCTGTACAGTTACCAAAGGGAATTTTTCTGATCTGTGGGGACCAGGCATGGCCTGGGATACCCTCGAGATTACAAAGGGAACCACGCAGTTTGGGACAACTGACGATTTTGATGCCTAATCACACAATGATTTAGAAACATCATTGTCCAAAACAATTTGTGCATGCATTTACTGGCAAATGTGATGACTATGTTACCTTTGGTCTCCCTCAACAATAATAGCAACTAGTATATTTGCTCCAGGTGTAAGAGTATCTGCTTTATTAACTCAGCTATGCAAATTAGGATACTGGCCTAGCAAACAAAGTAACCAAACCTCAATGACATTAGAAGACTTGATTAGTAATGTAAGTAGTATTAGCCACACAACTTTGCAACATAGACCTGCTAGAGATTTTACCTTTAGCACAAGTATAATAACTTTGTTTGTCAGCTATGCTTTTTTTTCAGTGTGTGAGAAGAAGCTTACCAGGCATGAGTTGCTAAACTAATGTGCAGATTGTCCTTGAGCTGCTCTCTACTGTGAGAAACGAAGAAGCAAAAATACCTACAAGATAACAACTTGGAGCAAGGAGGAGGCTGAGGCAGCGTGTGAAACTGCAAGGCTTCTCGCAGAAAACTACAGCTGGCTTTTAGAGAAAGGACCAATTAGAAGTACTATTAACACGCTAGCTTTGCTGCTAATTGTAAGGGTCTGATGCTTGTTAGTAAAATTTGAGTTATAGGCTGCCCGCAGGGGTCATGGACATACCAGCTATCCCCATGCATTGGGCCATGGTATCCCTCACACTAGCCAGGGACAGGCGGTCGTTAAATGCGCTCACAGCTCAACCGTCTTAGGGAGGGGGAGAGCATGGGGTGTAGAAGATATGAGTATAATGGTCTACTGAGTCTCTCTTGCAGATTGATGTGTTTCTCGGAGTGCTTGCCGTGATGCAGATCAAGATGGAGTCGCTCAACTATTGGCAAGATTGAATAGTGAAGTGGAACACGACCAGCACCTGATCATATCTTCCTGCAATTGGCTCAGCTAGCACATGTGCTGGGCAGACACGTTATGTATCAGCCCGTGCTACAGGATATTGGAGTCATCGAGCATAGGGAACGGGAGATGTGGTAGGCGTCCGGAAGATCTCGGGTTGTAACGTGAGAGGTGAAAGGTACAGAAGAGGTGGGCACGGGGTGGAGTGAGAGGAGGTGCTGGTGGTGGCAGGTGTGAGCACATGGTGTAAACAAGGGGTTGAAGTTTGACAGATGGACGTCACTCATGTGGCAGAGTTTGGAAGACTGAAATATGTGCATGTAACCATAGACACATGGAGCAAATTCGTTTGGGCAACAGCACAGACAGGGGAGAGGGCCATACATGTGGAACGTCATTTATATAGTTGTTTTGCAACAATGGGAATTCCTCAGAAAATAAAGACAAACAAGAGGCCAGCCTATATAATTAAAAGCATAGAACAGTTTATGAGGCAATGGGGAGTTAAACATGTAGCAGGGATTCCCCACTCCCCCACAGGACAGGCCATAATAGAAAGAGCTAATGGGACTCTAAAAAGATATCTTGGTAAATATGGGGATGTTAAAGACCCACATATGAAATTGTTAAAGGCCTTATTTGTTATGAACCACCTGTGTGTGTTTGGGGAACAGAAGCTACCACCTGCAATAATACATCATAATCCAGAGGCACAAAAGGAGAGAAAGAAAGAAATACGGGTTAAATATCGTGACCCTAAAACAGGGATATAGCAGCCTCTGGCCAAAGTATTATACTGGGGACGTGGGTATTTGTGTGTTGATTCTCATACAGGATCCATTTGGGTGCCAGCCAAGTGGACAAGAGCTGTCCTTGAAGCTGCAGAGATCAAACCATCTGACGAAAAAGGACAGGAAGAGATTGAAGAATAAATACACCCTCGTCTTGTGGTCATTGGAGTACTGGCTAACAATCAAAAGACTGAAGGTTATATAACAAAAATATAGTGATTTTTAATGAATAATAATGAGGTGTTTTGTTATAACCATAGCTTTTAGTGTAACTATCATTGCTAACAGCTTGATGCATTTTAATCAGCCTAGAGATAATATTTGGATAACCTTTGCTAATCAAACTGGTCAATCATCTCTTTGTCTTAGTTTGGGAGGGGTTACTAATCCTTTTAAAACATGTTTGATAGGATTGCCCCTGTGGAATTTGGAGGAACTTTGTGGACTAGTAGACAATAACACCTTGTGTAATAGGACGGGGTTGAACAAAATTAGCGATGATCACGATCATCAACGAAAGGTCAATGTGAGATAATTAAGTCCCTTAATTAAACATTAGCCTCACCCCCTGAGGAAATAGACCTGTTTGCAAGTGCCAATGCAAGCTTTGGTACTAATGGAACAGGGGGAAATTGGGTAAGTTTTATGTCACGGGATATCCACGACTTTAATAGAAATCAAAAATATTGGGCCACCTTAGACTCTTCTTTGAAGTCAGAAATGGTATTTAAGCAATTGTATTCCAGATGTAATGTTTCTAGTATTACATCACCTAAGAAATTGCCCACGGTTATATTTTTAATCTGTGGAGAAAGGGCCTGGAACGGAATACCAGTAAATCCCCTGGGTGGACCCTGTTATTTGGGGAAACTCTCTTTATTCCACCCTAACTTAACCGCGCTAATGCAGCTTGCTGACCATAATAACAGCTCCTGCAAAAAACGTAGTTATTATGAGTTTGATTGTACTGATATTGGTCCCCCACGATTTTGGAGTGAACTGAAGCAAGTCATAGTTGCCATCCTTTTGCCAGGAGGAGCAGCCAATAAGGCCATGAACTTGGCTAAACAGTTAGGATGTTGGACTAAGGATGAGGTAAATTAAACTTCAGAAATGATTGGTATGTTAACAGTTGATGTTCAAAGTGTAAATCATGTGGTGTTACAAAATAGAGCTGCCATAGACTTTTATTATTAGCCCAAGGACATGGATGTGAAGAGTTTGAAGGCATGTGTTGTATGAACCTGTCAGACCATTCCACCTCGATACATGCCAAACTGAAAGAACTTCAACAGGGATTACATCAGTTGAAACAAGAAGAGGGATTAGGACTTGAAGGATGGCTTAAGGGATGGGGAATAGGCCCTTGGTTGCGAAATGTTATAATGTATGGAATTGGCTTTATGGGTATTGTTTTATTTATATTGTTAGTGTTTCCCTGTTTCAAAAATTGTATTCAACAGACAATAGCAAGAACATTTGAGAGGATGTGGCAGCCTAATATCATTGTCCAAAAAGAAAACGGGGGAGATGTTGGGAGTTTTGTGGAGACTTGGCTAGAGAAAAGAGGACATGATAGAATACAGCTGGTTAGGCAGTAAGCACTAAGCGATAAGCTATTGGACTCCTGCTCAAGGCCGTGAGAGCAAGAGAGCTGTATGATAACAGGATGAAAAAGCAGGAGCTTAGTTTGGGTTAAGCAGCCACAAGTATCTGGAGTTTGTTGAAACAAGGGCGAGGTTTGCACCTAACTGGGAACCAATGATGAGCTTAGCTTTTGCAATATGTATGAGCCTGATTATTGTATCTATAAAAGAGCTGTATCTTTGCAAATAAAGTTGAGACTTGTTGCACTACAGGGTGGGCTTGTCTCCTGTCCTCTTCAGCAGGTTATTCCAATTATTTTCTGAAATCAGTTCTTGGTAGGTAAAGAACACGTTTAAAAGCACCTGTGGAAACTGTATGCTTTTAGACTGTTGAGCTTGTGTAACTTCAAACTGTTAACAGTTCTTTGTACCAGCTTATGGGAAGTGAATGGAAAAGGCAAAACTGTCTTTCTTTAGTAGGAAAACCAGCCAAACACTTACAGAAAAGTAAACTTTACTTCCACTCCTAGGGAAAAATAAGCACTTAATACATTGAAAAGGAGACTAATAATTCCTAACATGGGTTCACCAAGAACAGTGTCACATCAACGTGACCTTCCTTCTATCACAAGTTATCCAGTCTGGTGAACAAAGCAAATGCCAGTTGTCTGTCTTGGAGTTAGCAGATCTTTGATAATGGTTTACCTGGGAAGTTCAAGAGCAAACTAGTTTTGTTGAAAATACTGTAGGATTGACGCAAAATTAGTTAGAGTCCTACTTTTAGGAGACAATACAGTTAACAATGGCCTTCAGTATCAAAATGGCTGCAAGATATATTAAAAGGGTTTCTGCTGAGGCTTGACCAGGATCTGATTTATATTAATATCCTCAGTAATTATTAGGCAGGTGACACACAGATGACATAAGCCTGGCAAAGATTATGTATTGGAGCATCCATGTTGTATTCTTAAATCATCTTGATGAACTGAAAAAATGTTCTACATAGAAACAAACAAACAAACAAACAAACAAACAAAAAAAGGTAAGATATCACTCTTATAGCTGTTAAGCATAGTGATCTGTGCATAAGAACAGCCAGCTCCAGTAATATATGACAGGGAAGAAGCAGAAAGTGTAGAAAAGGCTCTGGGGGCCATAACCAATCTCAGGCTGATGGTGAACAGACTATGAGGATTTTGCAGAAAAAGATAAACAAAAGACCCGGTAGAGATGTTAAAGTGTCCACACTTAGAAAAGATGACTAGAATGCGAACGAAATCAGCCGTCTGCCGTGTTCAAGGCTGACAAGGTGAGGTGCAGGGAAATGCGTTCAAGAGGACATCCGAGAGCAGCTGGCGCAGGTTCTCCTTCCTGCGGGGCAGCGAGCACAGGCGGACCCTCTCCATCGGGGGCGGAATGGCCACAGCCCGAAGCGGCTTCGACAAAAAGTGAAAGTGGTTCTTTCACAACCGTTCGTGTCCCGTCCCCTCCCCATGGCCTTGGCAGGAACTACCCAGAAGAGCTACCCAGAACTGCCACCCACTCGGCAGGGCAGCAAGAACACAGGAGTTAGGCCAGGTGGCGAAAATCACAGAACGGTCGGCGTTGGAAGAGATCATCCTATAGATCATCCAGTCCTACCCCCTGCTAAAGCAGGTTCCCCTCGATCAGGTCACACAGAAAGGCGTCCAGGTGGGTTTTGAAAACCCTCAGAGAAGGAGACTCCATACCCTCCCTGAGCAGCCTGTGGCACGGCTCCCTCACTGGAAAGAAGATTCCCGTCATATTGAAGGGGGCCTTCCTGTGGGAACACCCCTCACAGCCCGTACCGTTCGCTGCAGCACACAAGCACACCAAGCGCCACGAGGCACGAAGAGCACCGCTTAAAAGGAGCGCACCCCCTCCTCGCCGGGTCCGCTACCGCCTCAATAGAGCCGGCGGCCTCGCCCCGCCCACCCCTGACGGTAGCCGGCAGGAGCCAAGCTTCTGTTGGGATGCCCGCCTCCGTCGCCACTCTAGGCAATCGTTTCCAGTGCCTGAGTCCCGCCGTCCAGCCATGGAGCTGTGGCAGGTGCCGCTGCTGTTCTCGCGCTTGCCCATGTTCCCTTTCTTTGACCTGGCGCACTATGTGACCTCTGTCATGGCTCTGAAGGAGCAGCGGGGTGAGCGGGGGCGGTTGGCGGAGCGGGACGGAGCTCCTCCTTGTGCCGTGTCTCTGTGTCGTTCCCCCGTCTATACCCATGTGTCCTCCGCATGTCCCGTTTCCTGGCTGAGCCAGGCCCGAGGCGGCGACTGGGAAGCCCTCCTGTCACCGTCAGCCCCAGCGCCGCTGGGCGAGGGTGGCCGCGGCAGCAAGATGGCGGGGGCTGCCTGAAGGGGTGCGGGGGTACTGGGAGCGGGGCGGCCCGTTGCAGCGGCACCGGGCCAGGAGTTGCTGGATGGTGCCCGGGCTGACCTGTGCTTGACCGGGCTTTGTTGCTGGGTTTCTGCGGGAGTCGCAAGTGTCTGGCAGTGGGGTGGTGGAGCACCTTCGGCGCCTTTAGCTTCGAGACCAGTCCAGTCCGCAAAACGGTAGAGTACTGGGGGGTTTTGTACTGCTTTTGGATTTTGCTTTTAAAGGACGGTGGGTAGCCAAACCTTCGTTCCGTTGCGTGCTCCTACAGCGTCTCAGGTGGCTTGTGTTTCGTTCGGTGCAGCGACAGGCTTACTAGCGCTCCTCGTGTCCTCTGGACCGCGCGTCCCGGGGGCAAAACTTCCACCTTCTCAGCCGAAGCCTGGCCTAGACCCGCGGCTGGGGCCTGTTGCTGAGGGCTCCGGTTCTCCCCGCGCAGCCCCCGGCGGCTGCGGCTTCTTGCATCGGGGTGCAGATGTACTCTGTCAGTCCGTGAGCGTGCAAATGAGGTTGTCGGTGATCTTCATTAGCCTGGCTCTTAACGAATAATGCCTTATGAACTTCAGAAACCACATAGGAAGCACACAGCCGAACTTGCCTTCTCATTGCTAGAGGCACTGGTGAAGTCAGAGAGGAGTTTTGTTCAAAGCTTTTTTTTTTTCAGTTTAAGATTTTAAAAACCTCAGGAATAAAAGGGCCAATGCCCCCTAAGTTTTGTTTATGTATGCAAAGAAGGGATGGAGATCACAGGCCAATAAGGTACTATCAGTTACTACAAGAGAGGAGAGGACAGCTGCTTAAGGGTTTGTATCTTTCACACTCCCTGGATATGCAGGAAGCTGTTAAGGCAGTCCTGCTTTCTGGTAAACACAGCTCGGAAGTATAATGAGCAGATTGTGTGCTAGTGGCTTTTCATGTTATACTCGTCCACTGTAAAATTAGGAAAGCTTTTCACTTACAGTAACAGGATTCAAGATTTTGTGTGTGTGCATGTAATCTCCACATTCTCTTTTCTAGAAAGTCTTTTGCCCTGTGGTTGTTACCCCCAGGCCTAGTTTTTAGTTGTCACAAATACAGATTCTAGCCTTATTTTAATGATTAGAGTAACTATGTGTGGTGTGGCTTTGGACAGTTACAGTAACTGCACGTCCCAGCTGATAACTGTAGGAAACTAAGCAGTTTTTCAGGATTATGATGCAGATTTGAGAGCTTCTGCTCACTTGGGTTTTTTAAGGCTGTTTGCTGAGTGAGGGCTTGTCCCTTTCTTAATGTGTCAAGGTGGATTTTTATTTCGTATTAAGTAAATGCACTTAGCAGACCTTGACTAGGGATGTAAAATGTTTACATATGCTGTTGTCTTTAGCGAAGTTTGTTACTACTGCTAAAACTGTTTTTGGATGCTGACTTGGAGCTTTCTGTCTAAAGGCATCTCATGTTTACATGTAGTACGTTTAAACTTTCCTCTGCAGTGGACACACTTAAAGACCAAGGTGAGAGAAATCTCTGCTACCATCACCATAGCTTTAGTGAGACAGCACTTCTGAACAGTAGAAGTGATGTCAGAGGTCTGGTTAGATCCATGCTGATAATATTTTTCTTCTTGGCTTAATACCTGGAAAGTTCAGAACTCTTGAGTGTCCTCTAATACTTTAAATTAAGAACTGTAATTCAGGTGACTGCACAATGTTCTGTTGCTCACTTGCAAGAAGTCTGAACTGAAGTTTAAATCGAAATTGAAACAACAGTTGTTATTAAATACTCAGGGGAGATATTTTATCATTCATCAGTATTCTCTAGGCATTGCTATATATTCTTTCTGGAAAGTTAAAACAGTAGTTATATTAACAGGGAAATAACCGAATAACCTTAAGTGACTGGTGAAGTATGTAATCAAGTCAGAGTCGGGTTTGTTTTATCCCAGATTACTGCCTCATGAAAATAACAAGCCTCCACACTGCTTAAAATAAGATTCAGAGAGAGTATTTGTGTCATCGATGGCACACACTAGCTGGGACTTTTCCGGTTCTTCTGCCTAGATGTTATAAACTGAGTTCTTGGTTAGTGCAGGTTAGTGTGGGTTTTTTCTGTTTGGTGGTTTTTTTTTTTTTGTGATGGAAAGACAGCAAAAGGTGTTGAGCTGAGAATGTGTTGTATTTGGAAGGAATGTGCTGATTTTGTTCGTGCAGGTTTTTGGTGACATAATTCTGGTGATTTGAAGAGAACTACATTTTTGGCACAGTTTTGCTAGACTAAATCAGACTCTATAAATCTTTTCATTTAATTGATGTTGTTATATATAGTTGAATAGAGGTGCTAGAGAAGCTTCTACAAGACCTTCTGGTTTGCTGTTTAGATCTATATGTGGTATGTATTCCTGATTGCCTATGTGGAACATGTTGGAAAGGTTAAAGCAGTTCTTATCTACTGACAGAACTAGTTTACTGGGAAGGTTTTTTTAATTACTGCTGTCGGGAAACAATATTTAAAACTATATTCCACAATAGTCTTTGCATTTTGAAACCTTATCTTTACTTAATAAAGCATAGCATTTGCAGGATTGGTGGCCTTTTTGCAGAGCATATTTTGCATGGTTGGTTGGTGCTTCATTAGTTTTACAGAATGCATCAGAGGACAAATATAAATGACCACTTGTTTAAAAACACATGACCCACTTAAAACTGAGTTTGTTTGCTGAAAGGTTACATCCCAGTCATAATTTAGGTAGCACTACTAAGATGAGCTTTAAATTAGTATCAACATTTTGTGTCTCGTTATCACGTGTGTTGGGCATATTCCGTGTTAGAAAGCAGTTATCAATTGTTAAATACCAGTGTCTGAGCCAAAAAAAATGTAATGTTGACCAACAGAAAAATCTTGAAGTCCAGCAGAGTTTCCAGGCCTTTTACGCCTAACAGCTTAAGGAAGACATTAACATGCTTTGTTGTAGAACTTGCTCATAGAAGGCAATCTGATTATGATTACGGTAATTCCTGTATGTGTCTTTAAAACTCGAAAGCCTGTACTGCTAGTTGTATGGGAAAGGAAGAGTGGAGAAGCAGTGAAAGGCTAAGGAATGGATTAGAAAAGAGAACAGATAACTAATTTTAACTAACTTTTTTTTTTTTTTTTTAAATCTAGCCTTTGGTATAGAAAGTAAAAAAATCATGAAAATATATTCACAAAGTATGTAGAAAAAAAGGCAAATTGGACCAGAAACATTGTCAAATGCACAATGGTAATCCATTTAAACTATTAAAGACCTAATACTTAAGAATCTTCCATTTTTTCTTTCATAAAATGAATCACAGAATGGTAGGGGTTGAAAGGGACCTTTAGAGATCATCTAGTCCAACCCCCCTGCAGAAGCAGGTTCACCTAGATCAGGTTGCATAGGAGCATGTCCAGGCGGGTCTTGAAGACCTCCAAGGAAGGAGACTCCACAACCCCTCTGGGCAGCCTGTGCCACTGCTCCCTCACCCTCACAGTGAAATAGTTTTTTCTTATCTTTAAGTGGAATTTTTTGTATTTCAGCTTCATCCCATTACCCCTTGTGTGTTGCTAGACACAGTAGAAAAAAGGGATGTCCCAACCTCCTGACACCCACTCTTTAGGTATTTGTAAATGTTAATAAGACCATCCTTCGGTCTCCTCTTCTCCAGACTAAACAGCCCCAGTTCCCACAGCTTTTCCTCATATGAAAGATGTTCTAGTCCCCTGATAATCTTGGTGGCCCTGCACTGGACTATC
Organism: Colius striatus; assembly: GCF_028858725.1. Taxonomy (NCBI): domain Eukaryota; kingdom Metazoa; phylum Chordata; class Aves; order Coliiformes; family Coliidae; genus Colius; species Colius striatus. The sequence continues at coordinate 35,890,731 of NC_084790.1, forward strand.
TCCAGAAGTTCTCTGTCCCTCTTGAGCTGAGGAGCCCAGAACTGGACACAGGACTCCAGATGAGGCCTCACCAGGGCAGAGTAGAGGGGGAGAAGAACCTTCCTTAAGCTGCTGGCCGCAGTCTTCCTGATGCATCCCAGGGTGCCATTGGCCTTCTTGGCCATGAGGGCACATTGCTGGCTCGTGTTTAGTTTATTATTGATCAGGACTCCCAGGTCTCTCTCTGCAGAGCTGCTCTTCAGCAGTTTGACCCCCAGCCTGTTCCCAGATGCAGGACTCTGCATTTCTCCTTGTTGAACCTCATGAGGTTCCTCTCTGCCCAACTCTCCAGCCGGTCAAGATCCTGCTGAATGGCAGCACAGCCTTCTGGGCAATCAGCCAGTCCTCCTGGCGTCATCAGGGAACTTGCTGAGGGTATGCTCTGTCCCCTCATCCAGGTGGTTGATGAAGATGTTGAACAAGACTGGCCCCAGAACCCATCCCTGTGGAACTCCACTGGCCACAGGCCTCCAACTTGACTCTGTGCCATTGATCACCACCCTCTGGGCTCTGTCATTCAGCCAGCTCTCGATCCACCTCACTGTCCACTCATCCAAGCCACACTGCCTGAGCTTTCTGATGAGGATGTTATGGGTGACAGTGTCAAAAGCCTTGCTGAAGTCAAGGTAGATGACATCTGCTGCTCTCCCCTCATCTAGCCAGCCCATTATGCACTCACAGAAGGCTATCAGGTTGGTTAAACAGGATTTTCCCCCCGATAACCACCTTTTCCTTCATATGTTCTGTGATAACATTCAGGAGGAGTTGTTCCATCACCTTTCCAGGGGTGGAGGTGAGGCTGACTGGCCTGTAGTGTCCTGGATTGTCCTTTCCCTTTTTGAAGACTGGAGTGACATTGGCCTTTCTCCAGTCCTCAGGCACCTTACCTGTGTTCCATGATTGTTCAAAAGTGATGGAGAGAGGCTTAGCAATCACATCAGCCAGCTCCGTCAGCATTCTAGGATGTATCCCATCAGGACCCATTGACTTACGAGCCTTAAGCTTGGCCAACAAGTCTTTAACCTCTTCCTTTTCCACCCAGGGCAAGTCCTCTGCTGTCCTGGCCATCCTACTATCCTTGCTGGACTGGGGTTCCTGAGGGTCAGACTTGGCTGTAAAGACTGAAGCAAAGAAGGCATTCAGTAGTTCAGCCTTCTCTGCATCCTCAGACACCAGGGCACCCTCAGCATTTAGCAGCGGGCTCACATTCCCCCTCGCCATACTTCTGCTGCTGCTGTACTTGAAAAATGGCTTATTGCTGTCCTTAACTTCCCTGGCTAAATTTAATTCTAGAAGGGCTCTAGCCTTCCTAGTTGCACCCCTGCATGCCCTGGCAATGTTCCTATACTCTTCCCAAGAAGCCAGCCCCTGTTTCCACCTCTCATAGATGGCTGCTTTCTGCCTGAATTGTCCCAGCAGATCCTTGCTCATCCATGGAGGCCTCCTACCTCCTTTTTCTTTCTTGCACATTGTGACACACTGATCCTGGGTTTGGAGGAAGTGGTGCTTGAACACTGACCAACTCTCTTGGGCACTTCTGTCTTCTAGAATCATATCCCATGAGATCCATCCAAGTAGATCTTTGAAGAGGCCAAAGTCAGCTTGCCTGAAGTCCAGGGTCACAGTCCTGCTTTGTGTTCTGCCTCTTCCACACAGGATCTTGAACTCCATTATTTCTCATTAGTAACAACTAGTTTTAAGGAAACTATTAGCTGTGTTTCATTATTTGCAATCAATGTCCATGTATGTGAAAAATAAATACAATGTGTTAGATTCAAAGACATGTCACCTGGAACAGTTTTCTTTTGTTACATTAGTAACCTGACCGGACACCTGATGAAGTGAGGATGCATCTGAGTTTGAGTTTGCTAGCTCTCAGTCAGGGCTGCATTTTGTGAGGAGGGAGGAGGTAGTTTGATACTCTGTTGAAAACTGCTAGTAAGATGTGAAAATGATTGCTTCTTTGCTAATACAAGGTGAGAAGCTTCATGCTGATGAAGAGAGCTTAAGTGCACACCCACCTGACAATGTACATCTGAAGTATAAGATTAGGTTTTTTAAAAATTGTTCTGGACATTGACTATTCTTGGCTGTGAAACCTCCTGTCATGATCTGGTTACAGGCCTTGCTCCAAGAACAGATTACTGTACAGACTATGTCTTGTATTACATGTGTCCAGGAGTTAAGGCACAACAATCGATCTATTAGTAGTACTCCTTTACATGGTTCTTCTCTGTACAGTCACTTTGTCCTATAATGTCACAGCAGCATTTAGCAGAGTTACTCAACAGAGAGGGTACTGCTGGATGTGGGGTAGAGTATTCCCTTGTTGATCCAAGAAAAGGGATTCAGTCCGTTCATGCTAAAGTAGATTTACAGTAGTACTTGTAATGTGTCTCTGTCATCAAAGAAGAGAATAATGGCATGAGAGATAGAAGCTACTGTAGTTCTTTTGGACCAGTAAGTGTCTAATTAGCCTAGTTCTCCATTTGCATCTGAGTACAATGGCTACCAGCATTTTAAAGATATTTTCTTAATTGAGGAAATCTTGGTGTAGCAAGCACAAACCATTAATGTTCTGAAAGTGTCTTTTCAAGTATATTGGTGAAAAACAGTCCACATTCAGTTATATAGGATTTGGATGTAATAGCCTACTTTATATTCTTACCTTGATGTTAAGTAACATTATCAGGCTTTTAGCAGGCTGGCCAGAGGGATTGTGGAGTCTCCTTCCTTAGAGGTCTTCGAGACCCGCCTGAACACGTTCCTATGCGACCTGATCTAGGTGAACCTGCGTCTGCAGAGGAGTTGGGCTAGATGATCTCTAAAGGTCCCTTCCAACCCCTACCATTCTATGATTTAGAATTTTTTTCCTGTTAATTTTATGCAAACAAATGCAACTGATACCTTCTTTGGAGAAGTAATACGCAGTGACAAAATGGAGCATAACCAAACTTGGAGCACCAGGTACTGCAGTATGGAATGTAAACCACATGACCATTAGAAATCCCGAGATTTTGTTTTATATTCAGATATTCTGTAATACTTAAGAGTGCTCATTTTTATAAATTGACTGTTATGTAAGAATACATGACAGCTATGCCAGCACAAAAAGCTGTAACACTCTTGTTAATAGTCTTGTATGATGTGAACTGTATTGAGAGTGCTGCATTTTCTTTGATATGTTTGAGCTTCTCATCTTGGGTAAGAAGCTTCTTTGCACACAGAAACACCTGATATACCAATTGCTTCTCCTCTGAATTGAGTTTCATCTCTTTTGTGAACTTCAGCCTTTGGACTTTGGAAAATGTAGTTCAGGCAAAATTAGCTGTGTACATGTTTAAAAGGGCAACTTTGGTAACCTTGGGCTTTTGAAGTAGAAGGAAATAGTAAAAAAGACCTACTTGAGGATATTTCTGATTTTGAGGTGTCATTTCCCCCTGAAACTGATTTGGCTTCTCTTTGTTTCCAGCATAGTCTTTTCGTATTGACTACCCTTTTGGCATAGTTTCAGCTGCAATTTAAAAGGGGTAATTAATTTAAGTTAACATAATAAACCAAACTGTGAACCTTTTAATAATGAGAGAAACTTAAACTTATTATTATGGCTCCAGGAAACCTTTTTTTTTCCTCTGTTCAGGATTGCAGGTGAAACTATTCCATAATTGTTGTGGATGTTGCATTCATTTTGATCAACAAACACAGTTAGCAGAGTGTTAGGAGGAAAAAGGAAAATGGTAACCTAGAATTCACAACCCCTCAAAAGCAGAAGAGAAATTTGTAGAATAACCCTGCTAAAATTACCAATACCAATCCTATCTAAGTCAGCAAAGCCACTTGTGTATTTTCAATACACATTTGAAAGGAGATATATATCTATGCCAGGTACTAACAATGAGACCTCTCAAGCATGCTCTGAAACCTTTCTGATCTCATTAACCAAATAGTTACAATAAACCAAACCACAAAAGATGTTCAGAGACAACAATGTCAGTCTTTCACTTTTATTTAAATAAAGCATGTGCTTAAGTCAATGTACTCTAAAGTTTATGTTTCTGAAGACTTTTCCTGTGAAAGCTTACAGTATTGGACTGAATGTTTTGAAAAATACTGACTTTTGAAACATGATGTGATTCTCAAATGTTTATTTCTGTTTATGTGGGTTTTTTCCCATTCTTTCAGGAGCTGTGGAAATAGCAGTCCGAAGTCCAGTTGCCTGCTGGTTTAGTGCTATGCTTCATTGCTTTGGTGGTTCAGTTTTGTCTTCACTGATGCTTGCAGAACCTCCAGTAGCATTTCTGTCAAACAGCAGAAATGTTCTACTGGCATCTTCAGTCTGGTAAGAGGCCATAGTTGAGTTAAATGAGGAGTATTAGTTCTGAGGAAGCTGTGGGTTGTAAACTGATATTCTACTGTCAAGCTTCCATGTGAATCATAAACTTAATGTTATGGATTTGGATGCTCTCTCTTCCTCCAGAAAGGCACTGCAGCAAAAATAGCTGTTACGATCCTGTTCTGTAGGAATTAAAAGCATGTGAGAGAGCTACTCTTATAGGCTGTTGTGTGATGAAATGCTTTGTCAGTAAACTGGACTTGATTTAGATTTTTACAGTGTTCTTAGTCAAACATCTGAAAACATTATTTTGGAATAAAGTGGACTTCAGTTATGGCTTTTCTGGATATAGGTATGTTGTAAATGCAGTCTAGTTTTTCAGCACTAACTCTTGCCTGGCTAGTGTAAAAGTTTTGAACTTTTCTGTAATCTGGAATCTAAGACACAGATCTTCTTTACTGTTTTCTAGTTTCTACTTCCTGATATATTTTTTTTTTCCTATATTTTGCCTTTTCCCAAATGGATGGGGTTGTAGTGGAACCTGTTTGGCAAGTCACATATGTAAACAAGGCAGCAATTTGGCCTGTTTTGGAATTCTGAAAAAGCACTGGAGTTACTCTCATATTGATTGGGCCTTCCAATGAAGTAATCTTTTTCCAGAAAGCAATCTTTGAAGAAGTCCTCCAACTTAAAAAAAATATGTGAGCAATAATGAGTGTTTTCCTAATTCAGAAGAGTGATATCTGCTGGAAATGTTTAGTACCTGTTCCTCGTAGCTCCTTATGTTTTATAATTGCAAATTCATTATAATTTATTTCTTTCTGTCTGTCTACATATATCTGTTAGCCTTCTGGCCTTCATGCTGCAGTGGAAGATGACATTTTGTTTAGGCAAACTGGTGAAATGAATAATGTTCAAGAAGTGGTGAAGTAGTAACAAAACTTGTAGAATCTGCTCGTGGTTCATATTAGTCTAATGTGTGCAATGTGATTGCTTGTTTTAACAAATGACAGGCGTTAGGAGTACACGTAAACAGAATATGTTTTTTGTTGAGCTTAAATGCAATTTGCTTTGTGCAAATAAAACGAGGTTTTAATGAGGAGTTGTGAGCGTTATGAAACCTTCTAAGCGTCTAGTTTTTCACAGTTCTCTCTTCATGGGTATAATGAGCTTAATTCTCGGCCGCAAATCATGTGAAAGAAAATTCCCAAAACTGTGGGAAACCGAGAAGTAAAAGGGGTTGTGCAGCGTTGAGGAGCGCTCCTCAATAGTCTGTAGTACAGCGACATCTGCTGTTCTTGCGGGCTGCTAGCAGAAATGGTACAGAAAAGAGTCCCGGGCAGGCTGCCGGGCCAGGGTAAGCCTGACTCTGAGTCCGAACCGCACGTTCTGAAGCTGTACTTTTTTTTCCTGGTTAGTATTGTTTGTTGAGTACGTGGCTTAAATTACTTTTTTTTTTTTTTTTTTTTGCAGTAGCCGTTAAGATATATGCTGTCTACACATTTTTGTGTAGAATTGACTTTACAATAAGAGGAAAAGGAAGAATGTAAAGTCAAAAAGTAAAACTAAAACTGAACACCAGACCGGTAGTTAGCTATAACCCAATAATCCAAATATGTGAGAAATAGACTATGGTATGTTCCAATATGGGAAGTCTTGAAGAAGCTTTAGAAGTTTGCAGTGGCAAGGTACTGTATCCATTGCAGAAAAAAAAAAAACCCCAAATGTACCTAAGCCAGGACTTCAGCTAAACTTTGCCTGTCTGAGGAGGAAGCTTCCTGGTGTTCTGCTGTAAAGGATAAGCATTTCCCTCCCCCACCCTTCCAAAAAAAACCAGCCCCAAAATGCATATGCTGTCCTGATTTTCAATCTCTGACCCTGAAACGTGACTCTTTCTAGTTACGGTGTTCTAATTGTTCTAGTTCTTCGAATGAAGTAAACTAGATACAAGAGCTGCATCTCTGCATTGCAGCCTGTGTGAACAGGAGAAGGATACAGTCTTAGAAATTCTTGGTAGGCAGGATTGAGCTTAGAGGTCTACACCAACCAGCAAGTATTTATTTATTTATTTATTTATTTTTTAGAAAATGAGAAAGTACACTTTCTATCTTTTAAAGGCTTTTTCTGCTTTTGTTTAACTGTTATTCTCTTATTCCTGTGCTGAAGTAATCTAGATGCTTAATGTTGATTTTTTTTTTTTCAATGCTTTCAAAAAAGAAATGTGCTTGTCATTGGCAAGCTGGAAGATCTAGAATTGGTAGTTGCCAAGATGTGAAATATGTTTGAAAATACCTGTGCATTTTGTCTGGCATGACACTAAGAAATAGAGACATTGTTGCTGACATTATACAGTTCCTTTTACCTCTCAGTATGAAAGCAAGATGTCAACATGAAACTTACTACCCTACTAAAAAAAAGAAAAAACAAACCCTAAAAAAAAAAAAAATCAAACCCCAAAAAAAACCCAAAACCAAAAAGCCCAACCAGATAAAAACCCCCCAAAACCCAAACTGTACAAAGTCAGTCAGACACTAGTTTTATAATTTGTCTATAGATATAGAATAGCTGGTAAAATTTAAAGCTATTTCTCGTGTACTTTAATGAATTCTTTGGCACAATGATGCAGTAAGAACAATTTTGAAGGTTTACTTTTGATGGCAGAGCTCAAGCATGCTCAAAAGCGTTTCAGATTTGTTCTGATATGTTTACCACACAGGACAGTGAGTTATCAGTAGTACATAATGCATTGCTAATCATATTCCAAAAATATCTTTAAAGATTATTAGAAAGTGAATTCCTTAGCAAAAACTTTTGAATGCTTCTAATGGATTTTCTCATCATTTTCAGGTATCTTGTATTTTACTTCCCACAAGACATATTCTACCAGTGCTTTGCCTTTCTTCCTCTTCGGCTTCTGGTTGCAGGAATGAAGGAAGTGACTAGGACTTGGAAGATAACAACTGGCATTGCACATGCAGACAGTCACTTCAAAGATGCCTGGCTTGTCATGGTAGCTGTGGGTTGGGCCAGAGGTAATGTACATAACATCTTGTTTTGATGGATTGTGATGTTTTGGAGTGGTATTTAAATGGCTTGCCCTTCAGCCTAACTGTAGCCATGTTCCTTGCTGTTCTGGATATCATAATCCTAATAGAGTCTTTTATCCCCTCAAGGGAAAAAAAGCCTGTGCAGCAGTTTCTCTGCCTGGATTAAGGATGACATTGTATCACTTTGAGGGAAGTTCATCTAATCACTTCAGAAGGTCTTGTGAAGACTTGCAGGATGGGCAGTTGGTGGCAATAAAGAAAGATATCTCCCTTGTAGCTTCAGTGCTATTATGAAACCTTCCAACAGCATATTTCCTGAGAGCTTTTTTTTTGCATGTAGCTGAAGAAGAGAACTTATTTCTTAGGTTTTTTGATTGTAACTGTTAGCTGATCTTAAACACAGGAATGAACTTTCTTGCCCGACTGCTATTTGGAGTATGACTCTGGAAGGTAACTTCTTAGTGGCTGTATTTGTAATCACAATATTAAGACCACTTCAGGAAGTACTAGTGCAGTTCTTGTTTCTGTTTGCTTGATTCTCTTCTGCTTTGGGAAACAACACAGGTTAATTTGATGATGTCTTCTTTTCTCAGGTTATCATAGAATCATAGAATGGTAGGGGTGGAAGGGACCTTTAGAGATCATCTAGTCCAACCCCCCTGCAGAAGCAGGTTCACCTAGATCAGGTCGCATAGGAACATGTCCAGGCGGGTCTTGAAGACCTCCAAGGAAGGAGATTGCACAACCCCTCTGGGCAGCCTGTGCCACTGCTCCGTCACTCTCACAGTGAAATAGTTTTTTCTTATGTTTAAGTGGAACTTTTTGTGTTCCAGCTTCATCCCATTACCCCTTGTCCTTTTACTATCTACTATAGAAAAAAGGGATGTCCCAACCTCTTGACACCCACCCTTTAGATATTTATAAATGTTAATAAGATCACCCCTCAATCTCCTCCAGACTAAACAGCCCCAGTTCCCACAGCCTTTCCTCATATGAAAGATGTTCCCTTCCTACTGATCTTCTTGGGGCCCTGCGCTGGACTCTCTCCAGAAGTTCTATGTCCCTCTTGAGCTGAGGAGCCCAGAACTGGACACAGGACTCCAGATGAGGCCTCACCAGGGCAGAGTTGAGAGGAAGAAGAACCTCCCTTGACCTGCTGGCCGCAGTCTTCCTGATGCATCCCAGGGTGCCATTGGCCTTCTTGGCCACGAGGACACATTGCTGGCTCATATTTAGCTTATTATCAATCAGGACTCCCAGGTCTCTCTCTGCAGAGCTGCTCTTTAGCAGTTTGATCCCCAGCCTGTACTAGTGCATGGGTTGTTCCTTCCCAGATGCAGGACTCTGCACTTGTCCTTGTTGAACCTCATGAGGTTCCTCTCTGTCCAACTCTCCAGCTGGTCAAGATCCCACTGAGTGGCAGCACAGCCTTTTGGGGAATCAGCCAGTCCTCCCAGTTAGTGTCATCAGGGAACTTGCTGAGGGTACACTCTGTCCCCTCATCCAGGTGGCTGATGAAGATGTTGAACAAGACTGGCCCCAGAACCCATCCCTGTGGAACTCCACTGGCCACAGGCCTCCAACTTGACTCTGTGCCATTGATCACCACCCTGTGGACTCTGTCATTCAGCCAGCTCTTCATCCACCTCACTGTCCACTCATCCAAGCCACACTGCCTGAGCTTTCTGATGAGGATGTTATGGGTGACAGTGTCAAAAGCCTTGCTGAAGTCAAGGTAGATGACATCCGCTGCTCTCCCCTCATCTAGCCAGCCAGTTATGCACTCACAGAAGGATATCAAGTTGGTCAATCAGGTTATAATAGAGATGAGTCTCATTGGCCAAAGTGTCTAACATCTCCTTTTGTCTTATATTCTTTTGTTATAAAAATACATATTCACTTTTCTCAGAGAGAGTCCTTGTAGTTTATAGACACTCTCTGTACTTATTGACGATGTGAAGAATAGAATGATGTATGCCTCTCTGGAGATTTACTTGGCAATGCAGGAACTTTTTGTAGTGAGGAGTGCAAGAGTTCAGGTGCTGTCAGATAAAGGTTATCCTGAAGTTCCTGCTAAGAAACCGAACTTTGAGGCTTTATGTTGGTCACTCAAGTCATGCAAACATAAAAGATTGGATTAGTTTCTTCTAAGACTGAGCTTTGAGTGCCCCATTTTGCACCTGGTATAATGAGTTTTGCTGGGAGCAATAATTGGTGGTGTAGTAGTGGTAGCAGTCAGTGGAGGCTTGTCACAAATCTCTGCAATTTCAGGAGCTGGTGGTGGCCTAATTTCCAACTTTGAGCAGCTGGTGAGAGGCGTGTGGAAACCTGAAACTAACGAACTACTGAAGATGTCCTAGTAAGTTTTAAAAAAAAGATTGCAACATGTTAACTTTTGTTTTGCTAACTTCTTGTGTTGAGAACTCCTTCAAGTTGAGAAAAAAAACCCCAAAACAGTAGGATTTACTCTACTCAATGTTTTTGGTGTGCATCTTGTGAAATATTGGTTGACCATCTTCATTAATTTTAGCAAGTATTTTAATAATTTTAGGTTTACAGCATGATGGGAACATCAAATGGGAAGGTGAGTCAACAAAAATTGACAGAAAGCAGTGCTGAGGCAGTAGCAAGTTACTGGAAAATGGTGTTGACTCAATTTGTCTTAGAGACATGATTTGTTATCCAAAACAAAAAGACACTGGTAGCAGAAGTATTCAAGCGAAGTCTGTGTTTTTGGTGCATGTTCTGAGCATTGCTAAGATGACTTCCTTTGAGAGTTGTCACTCTTACTTTCTCTGCCAGTACTGTTTCTCTCCATAAATAGCAGTTGAGAAGGTGCGAATTAGTTACTCAGTAAAGGAAAAATATACGACACGATAGGAAATGTTACTTCTCTTGCAGAAGCAAAGAATGGAAACATTACATGGCTCCCAGTTTAGTCTGTACAGTAAAATGGGAGTTGAGACAGGCTAGTTGGGACAAGCCATTGTTATATGTCAAGATAAGCACACCATAGTAATTTCCTGGAGTTCATTTGATCTTTCCAATGTTACTCTAAGGTCTTTAGAAATAGTTTTAGGTTTTTGTGTTATTCTATTTTAAAGTTAGCTTGCTTTTCTGGAGCTACTCTTAGCAACTGAATAATGGAAGAGAAAAATTTAGTCTTTCCTTTTGCAATATTTCAACTTTTTATGGCTTATATTAGTTTTTGGTTTTTTTTCTGGAATTCCAGGTAGTTAGAATTTCTTTCACTCTGTCATAGCCTAAGTATCAGTCTTGAAAGCAAACTTTGAGAAGGAAGAGTTCACTGTCAATATTAGCACTGTAAGCAAAAATAATGATGTACTTAAAGGTGACAACCCTAGAGCAATGCTTTCACTGACTGTGGCAGTGCTTGCATTCTTCTTCTCCCTAGTAGATACGGCTCAAAGTAACTCAAAAAGGATTTTGTGTGTAAAGTTTAATATTAAATAGAAGCCACTGACAAGGTTGAACAAGTTAGACATTCTGAAAATGAGTGTGTTGTCTGCATAAACAGAGTGCTTTTTTGGACTTCCTGGACAGGAAGTTCATGCAGAAAGTCTCAGAGTTACTGAAAAGACAGTGAAGAATGTGTATACAGGAGGTGTTGTGTGATAACAGGAAGTACACCTGTACATGTCACATGCAGGTGCAGATTAAGAAATGTGTGGAATTTTTCTTGCCAGTATATTACTGCTCTCCATTCAGATGACTTTAGGAAACCAGCCAATTTTTTTCTATTTTCTGACTGCATACCGAGCAGGGCATTTATCACCACAGTGAAGACAGCTAGAAAATGTATGTCTTTTCATGTCTCAAGTCAGTACAGCCATGTTGGCAAAACCTGGTAACATGGGTCTTGCTCAGGTCTAGTCCAAGTAGTGCAAGGTTTGTGATTTAGCTCTTCAGTAAGATATATGGGAGAGGAAGAAGGTGAGCAAGCTAATGTGTAGAGTCTGGCTTTGACATGAGGAAGATTTGTCAAATATGAGGTTGCTAGATGTGTAAAGTAGTGTGGAACTTGATATTTAATCCATATTATGGACAGAAAGCATAGCAATAGTATACAAAGTGGAAGTCTTGACCTAGTTATAGCTAGGTTTTGGACTTTGTCACTGTTGCCACAAGATTTCATTAGTTCTACTCGGAAATAATTCTTCTGCTTACTAAGAACATTTGTTTCTTTCCAGGCCATGGCAGCTTTCCATGTAGAGTAGAGAAGACAAATTAATATTGTTTGTTTGATTCCCAGCCCTGTGAAGGTAACTTTGGTAGGAGCAGTTCTTTTCACCATGCAACACAGCCAATATTTGCCAATAGCAAGACACAACCTCATGTTTTTGTACACCGTCTTTCTTGTTGTCTCCAAGGTAAGAGTATGACAGTGTGCAAATAATCAGATAACAGAATATATTTTATTTCACTATTTCAGAGCAAAAAATATTCCCTCAAACATTTTACTACTAGTGAAAATGCATGCTTCTGGGTGGGAAGGCCATTTTGAAGTCTTAAACCTGTGTTTAGGCTTCTACACAAGAACAGAACAGAAGACCTGTTCCTCATGCACTTCAGTGGCTGAGGTGGGGGAAAGAAAGAAAAAGAAAAAAAAATCATGAATTTTAGCACCCAGTGGTTGATATTTCAGGCTTGTATTTCCATCATCTCAAACAAAGCTTATACTTGTACAAAGAAAGTCTGATATTCATAGAATCATAGAATGGTAGGGGTTGGAAGGGACCTTTAGAGATCATCTAGTCCAACCCCCCTGCAGAAGCAGATTCACCTAGATCAGGTCGCATAGGAACATGTCCAGGTGGGTCTATGCCTTTTGTTAGCTGCATAATGCCTTCCTTGTAACTGTACAAACCTGTGGGTTTGCAAAGTAAGCGATCTAGGCTCTCATCTAGCTTAAAGTATTCACAACGTAAGTGTTTAGGTGGGAAGATAAAAGTGTATCAAAACCACTTTTAAGTAGCTGTAACTACTTTTATAATAATAATTTCTGTGTTGAATCCTTTAACTCCTCTAGCCATGTTCATTTCCAGGATGATGCCTCTCTTCAGGATTATAAATTAATAAGAAAGTGTAGCCTCTATGTTAGCAGGAGTCTGGCGATTTTAAGAGGTTCAGAACTGCTGTTGAAAAGACTAGAGACTCTTAAAGTCAGGGTTGCCAGTCTGCTTTCTGTGCAGTAGCTGACAAGTTTAATTTTAGAGAAGTTGCTTGAGGGAACCAAGACTTCAAGCTGATGCATGTGATTTTTCCACCTAAACCAGTAAAGGTTGTGTTGAACTGGGGATGCTAGGAATAGGGAAGGAAAGGAATGTTTTTTTAGAAGGCTGCACTATTAAGCTTTTACATTAATGGTCATACTGACAGCTAGGGACTTGAGCATCTGCTTAACTAATAAGGCAAAAGTTGTGGGTCTGGCATTGCCCTGTAGTAATGACTTGTAGAAACTTTTAAATGTCTCTGAAAACTGAAAATTGTTGCAGTATAAACTCATCCATTGCCTGGATGTACAAACCAGCTTTTTTCTATCTTGATTCCATGTTATGTATAAGGAATTTCCACATAAATCTCTCAATCTTATGGAATGACTATAACTGTCTGGAATTCTAACTAAAGTCTGGTTATGCATATATATTTATGTGCTTGCACATTGCATTTTTCAGTTTAAGTGGAACTGACTGGTCTATTTATAGTTCTTCAGTTTGGACAAGGTATAAAACTTAAACATAGAAGTTTTCTGCACTAAAGGGTATGACATTAAATGTGGTTTACTCTTTTGATGATTTTTGTAAGCTTACCTACAGAATTTTTTGTGCATATTGTTTGTGTGTAGCTGTATGAAAGGTGCAGGTGACAAAGAAAAGCATTATTTGGTTAATTCAAGCTAACATGAGTATATTTCTGGTTTTGGTGGCATAGCCTCATGCTCATGTGGAAAGTTAGAAATGCTGTCCATTCAGCTTTAAATTTAAATTTGTTTTCAAAAGCTGTGAAGTCATTAAACCTTCTGTTGTAACTGGATCCTTGTTCTTCGTAGGTAACAATGACATTGAGAAAAGCTGCAGCTTCTCCATTTGCTCCCTTTGAGGCTGCATTAGACCGTATGTTCTTTGGCTTGCAAAAGACACCATCCAAAGTCAAGGGTGAAGGTGCCACATATTCCAGTGACTCATCTGTCTGTGACAGGTGGTCTTCTGAACACCAGCGTGATGATGTTAAGAAAAGACAGACAAAGAAAGCAGAATAAGTGGCTTAAAATCCTTGATGGTCATAACCTTGGAAGATGTATGTATTTTAGACTAGGCTGGCTCAGAAATTTGTTTAAAGAAATGTGAGAACAGGGCTGTATACTACTGTGGTTTTGTTTGGTTTTGGAATGTGTTTTCTAAGCTACTTTTCAGATGTGTAAATGCACATGTTGGACTTGTTACAAATTTTTGTAGTAATTATATTTACTGTGTTTAAATAAATTTTTAAGCTTAGATAACATTTCCATTTACATGATGAAAAGATAGTTTCAAAGTGTGACAATCAGCTTTGTTACTTTTTCTGGTATGTCACTTGTTTCACCTCTATCTATTTCCTCGGTCTTTGCTGGCTTATGTCTCATTTGGATAGCGTGGATTTGTGCTGCCATGCATTTACAGTAGCATGTTCCAAATAAAGTCAAGGCTTAATCACATTGCACTGTAAAACCATGAAAATGTACCAAACTTATGCCTTTAACTAGAAAAATAACTGCATTACTGTTGTAATTCACATTGCACTGGTTTAGATTTTCTTCACTTCAGAAAATATTTTAATATGTTTCTATTTTTTAAAAGAAGAGTGAATTATCTGGCACTTTAAAAAGTCTTTACAGTTAGCAGGCAGAAACACTTCAGTATTTTTGTTGCTGGCTTACTTTGTCGCTTTATTTGCAAGCACTTGAGATATAGTGGGTTTTCATGTTACACAGGTGATTTACATGTGGTTTGTAGTTACCTTTCAGTTTGACTGAGACTAGACAATCACTACTTGCAGTTTTATTCAAGCATATGCATTTTTTTCTTTTCAAAGCCAAACTTCCTTTTAAAAAAGAGTGCTGAACAATAACTTTACCTTGTTTCTCATGAGTTCAGCCCTGTTATGCTTACTGTTGATAAATACTAGCACTACGTTGTAGCAATTACCTCTGGTGCTTTTGGGGAAGAAGCCTGATGTCACCTGAAGAATTTTGGGGTTTTAATTATGGGTTGGTTTACAGGACATGAGGCCCTACTGGCACCAAATGGAGTTCAAGGGGGAAAAGGATCTTTGTGCATGACTTATCAGAGCTTATTGAAAGTGCCTTAGGCTAGTCTTCATGTAAAACCAGTTCTCTGAGTACCCAGCCCCCAGAGCTAGAAGACAGGAAGGGGGAGCACCAAGGGTAAATTGTGTATGACCTTCTACACCACTTAGACACACAAAAGTCTATGAGGCTAGATGGGATCCACTTGAACGTGTTGAGGGAGCTGGTGGGAGTGCTCACTGAGCCACTCTCCATCATCTACCAGCAGTCCCAGGTCCCATGGAAGGTTGCAGAAGACTGGAGGGTGCCGAATGTGACACCCATCTGCAGGAAGGGCCAAAAGTAGGATCTTGGGACCTACAGTCCTGTCAGCCAGACCTCAGTGCCAGGGAAGCTCATGGAGGAGCTCATCTGAGCACCCTCACATGGTACCATACAGGACAATTAACAGGTCCAGTCAACGTGGCTTAATGAAAGGCAGATCTTGCTTCCTGATCTGTTTCTACAAGAAGATGATCCGCTCAGTGAATGAAGGCTGCTGTGGATGTTGTTTCCTTGGACTTCAGTAAGGTCTTTGACACAGTTTCCCATAGCATGCTCCTGGAGAAGCTGGCTGCCCATGGATTGGACAGGGGTACTGTGAAACTGGATGGCAGAGTCCAGAGAGAGGTGGGGAATGGAGTGAAATCCAGTTGGCAGTCAGTCACCAGTGGTGTCCTGCAGGGCTCTGTGCTGGGTCTTGTTTAGTTTAATATCTTCATCAATGATCTGGATGAGGGGATCGAGTTCACCTTCAGTAAGTTTGCAGCTAATACCAAGTTAGGTGGGACTGCAGATCTGCCTGAGGGCAGGAAGGTTCTTAAGAACCTGGACAGGCTGGAACAATGGGTTGAGACCAATTGTATGAGGTGTAACAAGGCCCAAGGCTGGGTTCTGTGCTTGGGCCACAACAACCCCAGGCAATGCTACAGGCTTGTGGCAGAGTGGCTCCAAAGCTGTCCAGCAGGAAAAGACCAGAGGACCACCTCAAAAAAGGACAACTAGTGAAGAGTCTGGAGAGCAAGTCTGATGAGGAGCAGCTGAGAGAGCTGGGGATGTTTAGCCTAGAGAAGAGGAGGCTGAAAGGAGACATGATCACTCTCTACAGCTATCTGAAAGGAGTTTGTAACAAGGTGGGGGTCAGTCTCCCAAGTAACAAGTGATAGGACAAGGGGAAACAGCTGCAATTTGCTTCAGGAGTTATTCAGTTTAGATATTTGAAAAAAATTCTTCACCAATAGGATTGTCAAGTCCTGGAACAGGCTACCTAAGGAGGTGGTTATCACTGTCCCCGTGGATATTGAAAAGACGTAGATGTGACATTTAGGGACATGGTTTAGTGGTGGATGTGTCAGTGCTAGGTTAATGGTTGCACTTGATGACCTTAAAAGTCTTTTGCAACCTAAATGATTCTGTGATTCTATGATATTAGAAGCACTGGAATGATTTATTAGTGTTTGCTAAAATATACTGTTTCCTGTATGTTGCATCTTTTTTTGCACATGATGTGGAACAGTTCTAAGTGGCCTGCACGTCAGAACTGAGAACTTGAATACTTTAGAGATGTCACATTTCATAAGAACAGAATCTACTCAGAGGAGTCTTTCATTGATGTGTCAATTTTCAGAATAAATTAAACCATTTTTACAAAATTATTTTTTTTTTTATCTTCAGAGAGCACTCCTTTGAAAAGTGTTCTTCAGCAAGAGGAGGTAGATTAATCTTTCTGCCAAGGAGAATGTGGAGGGAGATCTGATTTGAAAAGACAAAATTCTATTTCCAGGTACATAGCAAAACTTAAAAAAACCCCATCACCAGTGCTGTGCTTAGTGAAAAGAGAAAAAAGTACCTAAGAAATTTCTTGTGCCTGTCTAGTCACATTTCCATGATAATGACCAAAGTCTCAGTTTTGAATGCAACTTGAAAGCTAAAATGAGTATTTTCTTCAACAGAGAAGAATATAATAAAGACAAAGAAATCCCAAGTCTTTGAACCAAATAGCAATCATATTCCTGACATTTTGTGTAGTTACACATGCTTGGAGTATTCACTTGCAGGATGTCTCAGTTTTTTGTACTGTGGATGTATGGATAAACCCAAAGTGCTGACTAACTAATTAATGATAAACTAGTTACTCAGCAGCACCAGCAAAAGTTGTATGCCCACAATTATAAGAGCTTCTGGTTGTTTTTTTGAAAAGGTGTAACTGTGTACTAGATCAGAAGAATCACACAGAATTGGATTGTGGTAGGGAGCTATGTTGCATGACTGTTGAGATACTGCCAAATAACTGGCTACTATTAACTCAAGTAAATGTGAAAATATTAATTTTGGACTTACAACAATATTAAAAGACATTGTATTCCTGATTGAACACTTCAGGAGAAATACACATCACACTTTAAAATGTATTTGTTGTGAGATAGAGTATGTTATACTGAAGAAATCCTGCTGTAAGCACTATGAAAACAAACCTCCATGTTTAAAGATCTCACAGTGTTCTGAGAACTGTTTCTTCATGATAGGAAAAAGCTAACCAGTTGCACAAGCTTCACCCTAAATTGTGAATACAGGATGCCTTAAATAAACAATGATTTTCATGCTGTTCTGTGTTTTCTGCTAAACTTCTCTGTCTGAGATTGGTAAGAATTATTTAATGTCTCCTCTGTTCTGGTAAAGCATGTCAGATTCTGCAGAACTACATATGTGAACTAGTTGGCTGTATCTAATTTTGTCATTAGCCTGGTGAAATCAGAAGTAGTTCTCCTGTGCCAAGTGTCATGGTTTAGCAAGGAGCAGCTTTTGCTTGATAACAGTGGGGGGAGTTGCAGTGAAGATCTGGTAAACAATTCTTGGACTCTGCTGGCTCCTCGGTTCAGACCCACCTCCGGCCCAGCTGGGCCAATCTGGCGCCTCTGCGATCAGTAGTTAAGGATGGGAATTTGAAGTACTTGGCAGAAGTCACAGCTGTTGGGCCAAACCACGACAGAGTGGTATGAGATGGAGGTGACCACATGGACTCCACAGTCAGAGAAAGAAGAAGGAAGGAAGAGCACCAGACAAGAGACTCCTCTGCAAGATGTGGTGAGAACACAGGCTGTACCCCTGCAACCCATGCAGGGCAAGGGCAGGACTAAGAGCCACCAGCAGCTCTGTGTGAGTGAGCCCAGACCCGTGAGGGACTGTGTGAGGAGACGGCCATGGCGCAGGCCGTGCTGGAGATCCTGCAGGCTGCAGAGCAGACCCTCATGAGATGCAGAGAGGAGCTTCAACCTTTGGGATGAATGCATATTGGAGCAGCCCGTGCAGGGCTGCTGTGTGTCTGAGGTACCCCATGGACTTGCAGGGAGGACTGTTGTGGAGCCCGCCTGCCCTGAGGAGAGACAAGAGGCAGAAGCTATCAGGAATAGACTGACTGACACCCACAGACCCAAAATGATAAGTGTCTTTGGCTTTCCTTAGCTATATTTCTCTGTATTTCTCTGTTTAATTTTATTGCAAAGAAGTGGAAATAGGACAATGTCATGCAGACAGTGACTTCGTTTCCAACTTGATTCTTTTATGTATTATTAGGCAGACACAGTTGTTGAAGAATTCCAAACTGTTTGGTCCTCTATCAGAACCTGAATTTGCTCAACATAAGGTCTGTGCTGATATCTAATATCTTCCAATGATCCAGAGTGAGTACAAGCTTTACTCAGAATGAATACTCTTAATTTATGAGAACCCTCATTTCTGAGGAGTAAAAGAAGTCTTACAAAGAGTAGCAACAGAGAAGCAGCATTTGACACTATGATGAGAATCAAAAATGTGTAGGAAATAGTAATTTGCATTTGTTCTGATAAAACTACCCTGTTAGGCAGTCAAATGCCTTTTGTGAAATGTGTGAAAACGTCCAGCAAGGAACAGATAGCAACATGAAAACTGATGGAGAAATACATTAGTATTATCAGGCAAGAACAGCCTATTGCACACTGATCTGCAAGTGGGTTTTGTCTACAGTCAAGAAGAAGAATGTGATGATCAAAATACCATGCCAAACAGAAACTGCATCCAACTGTGTTAAACTAGTGCATGCACATGCCCAACAATTTTTGTCGTGGATGAAGACTGTATGTTGCTAATAGAGCAGGAATAAAATAGGGTGTCTGGAGAAGGTGAGTGATGAGTGGTGTCTCTCAGGGACCTATATTGAGACCAGTGCTGTTTAATATCTTCATCAATGACATACTGGAATTGAATGCAGCCTCAGCAAGTTTGCAGAGAACACCAAGCTGAGTGATGGGTTGACACACTTAATTCCATCCAGGGGACCTGGACAAGCTCAAGAAGTGGGCCCATGTGAACATCATGAGGTTGCACAAAGCCAAGTGCAAGGTCTTACATCTGTTCAGGGCAACCCCTGATGTAAGTACAAGCTGGAGGATGAAGGGACTGAGAGCTACCCTGCAGAGAAGGGAGTGCTGGTGGATAAAAAGTCAGTCAGGACCTATTTGTGCACTCGCAGCCAGAAAGCCAACTGTATTGTGGGCTGCATCAGAAGCACGGCCAACAGGTCAAGGAAGGTTGATTGTCTCCTTCTACCCAGGTGAGACCCGACCTCAGTGCTGCATCTAGCTCTGGGGTCTTCAGCACAGGAAAGGCAGGGTCCAGAGAAGGGCCATAAAAATGACCACAGGGCTGAAGCACCTCTTCTGTGAAGAAATGCTGAGAGAGTTGGGGTTGTTCATCCTGGAAATGACTCCAGGGAAACCTTAATATGGCCTCCTTTAAAGGGGTCCTACAAGAGAGATGAGGACAGACTTTTTAGTAGGGTCTGTAGCGATAGGATAACGGGTAATGGTTTTAAACAAAAAGAGGGTAGATCCAGTCTAGATAGATGGAAGAATTTTTTTACAATAAGAGTGGTGAAACACTGGAACTGATTGCCCAGAGACGTGATGCCCCATCCTTGCAAACATTTCAGGGACTCTGAGAAACCTAATCTATTCAAAATGTCCCTGCTCATTGCAAAGAGGTTGGACTAGGTGATCCACACGATATGATTCTTGGATTCTGTGAAAAGAAATTTCTTCAAAATTGTTGAAGCATTTTGCCAAGGTGATTGAGATAGACTTGCTGGCCTTGGAAACTCATACTGCCAGTGGCAGATACGTCTTACAGAAGGATCCTAAAAGCAAGAAACATGCATCTAGTTTTTGTCTTTCACTGAAAGTTTGTAAGCTTTCTAACATACTTTTCCCTGATAAATTATATGCAAATTGTTCCTTACGGTAGTTACTTCAGGCAAGGTTACCTTTAGGTTGGTCAGATTTTTTCCGTCCCTTAAAAGTAGGCCACTATGAAGCAGTGAATATAAAGGCTGGGTTAAATTGACCAGTGAATTAATTTATTTTATCTTTGGGGTTTTTTTTGATTGAACCTTTTTAGGCCAAATTTGGAATAAAATCATAGAAAAGTTTTTTGATTCAAAGCAATTTGGCACACATTCTGTTTTTTGAAAAATACATCCATTTATAGTCCTGGGATGTTTATAGAATTATATGGAAATGTTTTTGAGTGTCTGTCAGTGGAATATGAGTATACCTTTGATGCACTTAAAAAGATTATGCTGAGACACTTGAATATGGTTCTTCTGTTGTCATAGCAGAATGTTAGAAAAATCAAAGGTGAAGAAATGAGGTTTGTATTGAAGAGAGTACAGTTTCATGGGGACTTCTCCATGTAGAGTGACTTCTGTAGTTCAAATGTTTGTGTGAAAACTTTGCTATCTTTACTTACTGGTCATCCATGGTACACCAAAGCTTGATTCCTGAAGTGACCTGTTGTCCTGCAAAGGAGGTGATTTTTCTTTGGTATTTGCTTTGTAACTAATGAAAGCTTAAAAATGAAGGAGGTAGACTTAGTGCTTGATATCTTCAAGCCAAGCGAAAGAATGGAGAATGGGAGAGAGACCCATCCATTTGAGCAGCTGCCATTTTATTGGTTGGGGCATATTCTTTGGCTTCAGTCTAAGTATCCGATATATTTTTAGGCCTCTTTGATTCAATATAGCAGCTGGAAACCAGAAGAGGTAGCTCATGTGATATGTTTAGCTCATAGCAGACCCCACCAGCAGCACTGAGAACCAGTATGACACCAGGAAGAAGGATTAGCACTGAATCACCCTCTCTTCCACAGAGTTTGTGGGTTTTTAAAATCCAGTTAGGCTCTGTAGTCTTATAATATGCAAAGGAGAACAGATGACCTTATTGCCAAACTTAATTACAAGTTTTGAGGCAACATTGCATGGTTCTGAAGATTTACATTCTGATAATGTGTGTATCCTCTCCTGTAAGCAGTACACATACACTTTACTTTTATATGGGACGTTCTGGATTAAAAAATTTTGGATAAGGCTGGATTCTTCTAAGCATAATCTAGATGTCTTGTAGTTGGCTTTAGAACTATGTTTCCAAAAGGAATAGTTCCTTAGAAATCAGAAGTATTGACATTTTTCATTCCCTTATTTCTACCTAAATCTGCTAATTTCAGATCGAAGCTTTAATAAATTTGGCAGGAATTGGATCATAATTGGGTTTAGAGGAAGCTGAAAAACAAGGACTGTTTAAAAAAAATGTTTCAATGCTAATATCTATTAAATAAGAAAATAGAAATGCTAAATCACCGAATCACACAGAATCACAGAATCTCAAGGGCTGGAAGGGACCTCGAAAGATCACCCAGTCCACCCACCCTGCCAGAGCAGGACCACCTAGAGTAGGTCACACAGGAACTCATCCAGGTGGGTTTTGAATGTCTCCAGAGAAGGAGGTTCCACAAATACCAAAGAGTCTACCAAAACCCAGCATGAATGTAGTGCTAAAATACTGTACTTTAGAAATTTCAGAAAGCAAACCCATGCATTGCTATTGAGAGAAGTCGCTATATACAGACACAGGAAACAAGCTGCCAAATCATGCATTGCTATGCATGTATTGTTCTCAAATGCAAACTGAATGGAGCAGAAGGTTAATGAGCTTCAGACCAAGCTGAAATAAGAACACAAGGAGTCAAGACAAAGTGGAGCAGTTCTTGGAAATGCTATATAGTGTACTGTTGCTGTAGCTGGAGGGGAAAATCCAGACTACTGTCAGAAATGAACTAGGAATATGTTTTTAACTGTAGTACGACCTTATTGTTGCTGACCTGAGAGGTGACATGCTGTGTTTCTCAGTCTGTGGATGGTCTATGTGGATGTGTATGAAATCAGAGCATCAATGATGCAAGGAAAAGCAATGATTAAGAAGGTCAAGCTGGGTAAGACCCCTGGAGATACATTTGCAGCATGAACTACAAGAATGCCATCAGGCATTTCAAGTTATTAATGAGATGTGCTGCTGATATCTTTAAACAGTGTTGATTTTTTTTTTTTCTTAACCCAGGCTGAAACTATGTGGAGAAGAGTGAGATTATGTCCTTAACAAACTTCTCTGGTGTGGGTTGTTCCCAACAGCTGTGTCCCCTCACATGGGACGCAGGCCTTGGTGAATATCTCTGGCGTGGATTCTTTGCCACAGTTGCAGTTTCTGCAGTTACAGGGTCCCTCTCTCGGGACAAGGGCTCTTCTGGGCATAAGGTTAGTGAGCTGCTTTGTCGTGGGTTCCTCCCCACAGTTACAGCTGTGGATATTGGGTCCCTCCTTTGGGACATGGCCTCCTCCGGCCATAGTTTTAAAGAAGAAAATCACTGTCCCTGGCTCGGGGTCTGCAGTGAAGTGGTTGGGTCCCTCCCACGGGACATGGCCTGCTCTGGCCATAGTCACTGTCCCTGGTCTGGGGTCTTTAATGAAGTGAATCGCTGCCCCTGGTCTGGGGCCAGCTTTAGCAAAATGAGTCTCTGCCCCTGATATGGACTCATTATCAAAATGAGTCTCTACTGCTGATGTGGGGTCTTTAAAGAAATGAAAATAAATCTCAGCTTCACCAGTTCTCTCCACAGAATGCAGGGGAGTCTCTGCTCCAGCACACCTCCTCCTCTCTTTCATCACTGACCTTGGAGCCCGCATGGTTGTTTCTCTCACTGTTCCTACTCCTTGCACCACCATCAGCCAGAAGAAGAAGGGGCGCAGAAGAAGGAAGAAGAAGGAGGAAGAAACCTCCTCTTCCGGCTTCTTCTTAAAAAGTGATTGTGGAGGCGTCTAATTGGCTCAGCCCCAGCAGTGGGTCTGGCTCAGAGCGGAGGAGATTTGTGAGCAACTTCTTACAGAAGCCATCTTTACAGCCCCTTCTCCCTTACCAGAAAAGGCTGTCATGTCAAACCATGACAAAGCCAATAAGACTACTTTTCTTTTTAAAAAATGGATTTTGTTTAGTGAGAATTATTTTCCCCTTTATTTTAATTAAAAGTATTATTTTTATGGAAAGTCCATGTTTAAGTCATCATGGGAAAATGGTAAAAGCCTTAAACAAAATGAATAGTCTTTGGAAAAACTAATTTCCTCAGCTGCATTCTATCCACTTGCGTAGGTACTGACAAAGTTTTTTTTGAAGCTGTCATCTCATTCAGAAAGCAGACTTGAGGTTAATGAAATTTTTCAGGAAATACCTGCTCTCTGTGTAAAACACATCCTTTTTTTTTTTTTTTCCCAAGCCAAATATATTTTTGAAAGAATCATCCTACTGTAGTTGGTAATTGTACTGTGATAATAAAGCATTTAGAAATCTTGGGTAATGGGAAGAAAAATTCTTGCTTTTCCAGGTTGTGGTCATATGTTAATATTACTGATTTGCCTTGATTGTTTAGGTTTCAGATAAGAGCCTTCTTTCACTACTCTGGTCACAAAAGAAGTTTTGTTATTTTCTGCTGTAAGCCACATTGAAATAAACACTGTTCTTATGTTGGAGGGTCTCAAAAAGCTTCCGTCTGAAAAAACAAACAAAAAAGAAAATGGTTTAGTACTATTTACAGCAGTCCTGTCCCTTTTCCCTTCCAATGTTAAGCTGATGCTAAAAGTACCTGTTTAAGCAATAACATAGTGCTATTATTAGTGAGAGAGTATTGATTTTTTTGAACTTGTATGAACTCATGTCATTCTGCTTCTCATTTTATAAGAACAGGGCATCTCAAGCAAGTGGGAAAAGCATTTCTTGACCTGCCTTGTGGTTGGTGTTATGGAAACACAAACACACTTGAAGGACAAAGCAAAATGGGAAAAGTGTTGAAACTGACAAGCATGTGGTACCAGTTCACCTCAGTAGTGAAGCCACAGCAACCAACAGAAACAACTGCAGATAAAGGCCAACTTTCTTACCCTTTAGTCCATGGTGCCTCACTCAAGGGTGTTATCTAATGGTTGTCAGGACTCCAACTTATTTGATATGAAGAGCTATAAAATCTGAGAACTGTCATCTTATGGAATCAGAACTGTGTTTAGCATTAGCTGAACATGAAGGCTGACCTGGACACAAACAGTGAAAAGCCATGGGTCACTCTTTGTGGCTCTCTTGGATTTAGAGCTCCTTACCTCTTACATTTATCTTGTTAGGTTTCCTAAATCTGAGCTATTAAGAGTGCTACAAACCTCTCCTTTACTTGCCTGGTGTTA
Source organism: Colius striatus (assembly GCF_028858725.1). Lineage (NCBI taxonomy): Eukaryota > Metazoa > Chordata > Aves > Coliiformes > Coliidae > Colius > Colius striatus. Next base: position 35,915,081 of record NC_084790.1, read on the forward strand.
TTTTGCCTGATAGTATTAGGACCAGTTAGTGGATGTGCAGATGTTTTGTTGCTTAGTGTGCTCCTTTTGACACAAAAGTGCGCTCTTTCCTACAGCCAATAAATGCAGGACTGTTCAGCACAGAATAGGTGGGTGAGGCACAATGGCTCCATTGTAACCTATGAAACAGCTCTAATTTTGTTCTTAAACTGTCTGAGGAGCCTGATGTGAACAGTTTTGCCATAATTCCCATAGCTCTTTGCCAAAGGAGTTAGAGAGAAACTGTGAGAAAGCTTGAGTCAAACTCTCCTTTGGTATGAGCATCACCAACTGTGCTAGCATTCCCATAGCAAAACAATTGTCCCTATGTGCCCCAAAATCCTTTAGAATGTGTTGTAACTAGGAAGATTAAAAAAAAAAATGTAGATCCTCTTTTCAGCTCTGTGTGATTAGGCACTGGCAGTGCATTGAAGGCTCTAGATACATCTATGCTCATTTAAAGCTTTAGCCTGAATGCTTAACAGAAGATGGTTGGAAAGACACTGAACACATTTAGTGTTTTATTCCCCTGGGGTGTGCAGATTCACAAAGCAGCTTTGACAATCTTGGCCTGCAGGTCCAGCACTAAGCATGTTGTCTAAGGGACTGTGTGTCCTTGGCTCACAGTCAGAAGAGAAGAGGTACCAAGTTCTCTGTTTCCATGTACCTCTGCTTCTAGAAATAATTTGGGAAAGTGGAAGGATGGTTCTCTGGAGCCATTACAGTCTCTTCCATACAGGCATGTTTGGATGCATTTTAAAGTCTTGATTTCCCCAGCCATTAAATATTCTTTGAGTAGTTGCATTCTGTCTTATATGCACTCTATTTAGGGATTTTCCAACTTGTGTTTCCAAGTCCATATGGATGTGCTGAGGATCCAGCTGGAGGACAGGCCTTGCCGTAGCAATTCCTGGCTCCACTTTATTGTGAACATCTTGCTACTTAGAGGGATTTGGAGAGGGAAGGAGCACAGTGCGAAATGACATCCACAGTTTCCAGTGGCATGGACAAAATCTGGATGTCTAAGTGTCCTTCAGAACGCCTTCCTCTTTCTATGGAATGGACATTCTTAACATACTGATAATAAAGCCATACTACTTCCATCAACTGAAAAAACTGTTCTCATTTTACCCTTTCTCTCTACTCACTGTCATTGTCTAAGACAGTCTTTAACCAAAATAGATTAAACTAACCTGTTCTGTTTTGTTTTTGCAGCTTGTCTAGTTAAATGTGTTTCAACGGATGAGCTGTAGCTTGTTAAGCCATGGCAACCCTTTGTCCACACTCAAACTGGTAGATTTTTAATTGCCTGCTAATTGGTGTTCTTTCCACCTTCTCATGGTTATTTTCCTTTATCTCTTTTGACATTCACATTACAAAGTAGCAGTACCATAATTATTTTTAAAAGGAATTAAATTACTTTGCATGTGAGATTTTCAATCTGAGAAACCCAGACAACATAGAACATTATCATCCTGTAAAATGTGGAAGAAAGGTAACAAAATGAATGTGAAAGCAAAGCCGTGAGCCTGTAAACACACAATGTGCTTGATTTAAGAGGGGAGGGGTCATCCTGATGTCAACTGAGACAGATGTGAATCAGTTAGTACTGTGTATAGGTTTTATGTGGCATAGCTAAGACTCTGATGAAAGAGACCAGTTAAGACAATTACCCAGCATGGAAAGTACATTAGCACAGGTACACTTTTAATCCTTAATTAGGACAGCATGGACCAGAATAAGGGAAGTACTATCCATGGAGTAATACTCCACTTGCAGTGACAAATTCTTGTCTTCTAGTGCTTAACTGCACAGCTGAGCACTCCTACCCCTCAGAAGCTGAAGTTATGATTGCCAAGGTATGGATTTTGCTGAGAAGTGTGAGAGGTGGTAACACACCCTCTGAATTGTGTAAGACCCGTGCAGGAAAGAGGTTAAGCTTGAGGTGGTCTCTTCATTGAGGTTGGTAGTCTCCACTCTTGTCTCCAAGATTCTGTTAGACCCAGTATCCTGATGCCTTGAAGTGAGGAAGAGTCTGTAACCTGGTTCCTTGTCTTAGAGTGTTTCTCCTCATGAGCTCTGCATCAGTCTGCACTCTGCATGCACAGCCTTGATGACATATTTTAACCTTTTTATTTGAAAATTTGTTAGAAAACAAACAAACAAACAAACAAACAAACATACAAACATACAAACATACACTGTCTGGATTGTTTCTAGATTCTCATCTATTCTGACTTATTATTTATTGTATTTTCTGTCACCATCTGGGATTTTTCTGAAGTCTTCTCGTGCCTCTGGAAACACTGAATTATCATCCCTGTCAGACCTGAAAACAGGAGCAGAGAGCTTGCTTTAGCTTTTTAGCTTGTCTGGCCACAAGCACTCATGGAGGATGTTGCAACCAAGCAGATGTGGCTATTCATGGAGCAGGGGAACCCTTGTGCTAAGCAGCGAGAGGTGTTGAAGGTTTTGTGCAGAGCAGGAGATGCAAGGAACTAGGCTTTATCCTAATACTCTGTATAAGCGGCAGCTGTGATGCTGAAGTAGGTTCATTAAAATTTCTGTATGTCACACCCTGGAATTGTAACAGGGCTTGTAGCTGTTCGGTTTTCTTTCTATGTCAGCACGTATTCTTTTGGGCTGCACTCCTGCACATCCTGAGAAACATCTGCCGGTGAAAGCCATGGTAGCATCTTGCATGGATACTGGATATCAAACACAGGCAGTCTAGACAGTCATGACAGGGATGGCAGTAATAGCACACATGTTGAGAAATTCGGGGAGTAAAAGGCTAACAAAAGACTAGTAAGTATAGAGGCAGATAAATAGTCCAACTTAACCAACTGTCTCATTGTGTAAATGCATTTTGGCATACACAATTGCTGCCATGGTTTGAAAGCAAATGTTCATGCTCATCTTTATGTAATTAAAAGGTGCTTATTGATCCACCTGAAAGGATCTTGAGGTAGGATTTATTGTTTCTTTTAGTAAAATTAGGGATGGATTTTTAGTTTCTCTTCCAAAACATATAAACAATATTTGCTTTAAAGGAGCTCTGCTAGTCCAAATTGGGTCCAAGTTGTCAGACTTTCTTTTCTTTTCTTTTCTTTTCTTTTCTTTTCTTTTCTTTTCTTTTCTTTTCTTTTCTTTTCTTTTCTTTTCTTTTCTTTTCTTTTCTTTTCTTTTCTTTTCTTTTCTTTTCTTTTCTTTTCTTTTCTTTTCTTTTCCCTTCCCTTCCCTTCCCTTCCCTTCCCTTCCCTTCCCTTCCCTTCCCTTCCCTTCCCTTCCCTTCCCTTCCCTTCCCTTCCCTTCCCTTCCCTTCCCTTCCCTTCCCTTCCCTTCCCTTCCCTTCCCTTCCCTTCCCTTCCCTTCCCTTCCCTTCCCTTCCCTTCCCTTCCCTTCCCTTCCCTTCCCTTCCCTTCCCTTCCCTTCCCTTCCCTTCCCTTCCCTTCCCTTCCCTTCCCTTCCCTTCCCTTCCCTTCCCTTCCCTTCCCTTCCCTTCCCTTCCCTTCCCTCTAACCTCACTAACCTCACACTGGCAAGCTCATCGCTAAACTAAACCATGCTCATCAGCACGTCATCTGTGTGTCTTTTGAATATTTCTAGGGATGGTGACTTCACCACCACCCTGGGCAGCCTGTGCCAATGCTTAATAAACTTTTTGGTGAAAAAGTTCTTCCTAATGCCCAATCTAAACCTCCCCTGGCACACCTTGAGCCCATTTCTTCATGTCCTTATTACTGGAGAGATCGATCCCTACCTCACTACAACTCTTCTTCAAATAGTTGTAGAGAGTGATCATATCTCCTGTCAGCCTCCTCTTCTCCAGGTTAAACATCCCCAGCTCCTTCAGCTGTTCCTCATTAGACTTGCTCTACAGACCATCCACCAGCTTCATTGCTTGTCTCTGGACACGTTCCAAGACTTTAGTGTACTTCTTGTAGAAAGGGGCCCAGAACTGGAAACAGCACTTGAGGTGCAGTCTCATGAGTGCTGAGAACATGGTGATAAGAAATTCCCTGCTCCTGCTGGCCACACAACTTCTGATCCAAGCCAGGATGCCATTGGCTTTCTTGGCGACCTGAACTGCTGGCTCTAGTTCAGCTGGGTGTCAATTGATACCCCCAGGTCCTTTTCCACAAGACAGCTCTCAAGTCACTCTGTCCCAAGCAGAGGGTCAGAGGATGAATATCAGGTGTTTGGACAATTGCCCACAATACCTTTTCAAAATAAATCTCCTCCTGACAATGAATACCTGGATGTGAAAGTGGCCATGTGAGAGCCTGTCTCCAGTAGCTTTTGTGTATTCCTAAAAAATGTCAATGTTATACAAGTAACAGTCACCTTCACTGTGCCCTCCTGTATGTATATAAATTTTGCCATGGTTGAAGTCTATCTTCTAGTAAGTTTGAGGGGTAATTGTCTGGAGTTGACTTATACAGCTTCTGTCAAAAGGAATTAGTATTTCAGCAACTCCTTGGCCAACTCTATGACAGTATTAAAACAGCTGATTGCCTTACACTTCAGCTACCCTTACATAGGAGGAACCACTCAAAGGTTTTTAGAAGCAGAATAGTTACCATTCTTCCATTGCCTCCAGAAAGTTCTTCTGGCCCAAAAGTTTCCAAGGGAATAAGTGTCTTTATTTTTCTCTTCATCTGTCTCTATTTATAGCTTATGAGTATTGGAAAGTATGTGACAAGGAACTGGAAAAGGAATGGATTTTAGTGCTTTGAACTCAAATATTTTGTTCAAGGGAAGCCTGAGTTGCTCTTGATGAAAAGGACAATCAGATGCCAAAGCCCTGAGAAAGAGGTCTGTGCTGTGCTTAAGACACATGATGAAAAGGGAAAGGGATTACGATTTCAGTGGACACTGAAAGTTGCCCATCACTTCCAAGTCTTCCTCTGGAGTGCAGAGGACTCTCTTGAAGCTCCCTTCTAGATATGATGAAATTCAATAGTCTTTGTTTGTGGCCAGATCAAGTGTTCTTTTTTCTTATTGCTCATGACAGTATCTATGGTGTAAGAAAACATTACTCAGCATAAGTAAGAAATAATTTAATTAAGTGCAGTTAAAACTCTGTTCCATCATGAGTTTCTTTTCTCATAGCACATTTTCCCATGGTTGTGTTGTCCACTGCTGGAGTAGGCTGGCAAAATTAACCTAAAGTCCTTGAAGTCAAGGTGATTTAAACGGACTAGGGATCTTTTTCCAAGATTTTTATCAGTTTAAAGATACCTGGCACTTGACCTCCCAACTCTGAACAGTATAATCCTTATCTTGGTAAAGTCAGCAGCAGTGTCTTCACTGACTTCAGCACAAGTGGACCTTATGTAATTATTGCTCAGCTACAATCCTTTGAATCATTTCACCCTCTACAGCATACAGCTACATGTCAGATGTGATTATTCCATTGCTTGTTATTTAGGTTTTCTCTCATTTCCTTCTGCTTTTCTATTTAAATGATATTCCACCTTAACTGTTTTATATTCTACCAGAACCTAATTTGAAATGCATTGGTCTTATTTACATTTTTTAACACTACTCATTTCTCTGGTCCTTGTAGCTTTCAGTTCCACAATCTGGGCCAGGATGTAAAAACATCTTTCCTGAAAGTGTGGTAGTACTTCACCTAGGAAGTTTTTGGAGGCAATATCCAGTCACAAAATCTCAGTCTACGTCCAAAGTTGCTTCAAAATTTTATCTGGGAGCTTCATTCCTTATGCACTTTTATTAATAAAAGAGGCAAAAACGAGTAAAATATTTCAGGTTGGACTATGTAGTACTAATTTTTCTGAGCTATTGTTTTGTTTTCAAATAATTTCTCTCCCCTCTCTCTCTCAAAAAAAAAAAAAACAATGTAAAAAACTTAAGGTATGTCTGTGTCACAAGGCTCATTTATAATTCAGCTGACAAGGCTGGCTGATCCCAGCGAAGACAGAGAATAGTGAAAGTAACTTTCCACTGCTGTTATGTCACTTTGATTTGCATGTGTTTGTGAACACATTCACTTTAGGTACTGGTTATGCTTCCTTGCTAACTTTAATTAGAGGAGGCTTTCGCTCTGTGTCATTCTCTTTGGAATGATTGTTCATGTTGTATCCTGCAAGAGTAAAGTGTGCATGTGTAATGTATAATATATATGTATGCAAAGAGTATTTGACTTAAAAATCAAAAAGAGATAAGCTGTGTTCTTTGAAATGTTCAAAATAGAGGACCAAATGATGGCTTCAGCTGCAGTCAGCTGGGTAGATGGTGTGAGTAACAGACAAATTTGGCCTAATGCCTAATGCCTGGATATTGTGATACTTGGTATCTTTGGCAAACTATATAAACAAATACTGCAGTATTATTCTTGGCAAGCAACATGAATACTACTCTGGCTTTATTCTCTTTGTCTCCATGGACATTTTTATGGCAAGTATTCATCACCAAATAAAACATGAAACCATGTACACTGTAAAACCTATTAGGTCATGTATTTTGGCACTCTGCTAGGCTGCAAGGTCTGCCACAAACTTGGCTGAGCAGTACATAATGCTGACAGTATCTCCCATGCAATATACATCAGATATCCTTTTCCCTCTGTACTTGGAGGTGTATATTTCACTTAGTGAGTACTAGTGGTGTGGTGCACTAATCCTAGACTTGTTTACCTAAGCAAGATATGTGTGTAAAATTGACATGTTTAAAATATGCCTTTGTTTCTGTTTTTCAAGAGCATTTATACCACTGTTGCATCCACATTATTTTTTAATCATCCTGCCCTTGCCCACCAGCCAATGCTTTCTGCGTTTTGTAGAAGACCTCTAACACGGAAGTGTCCAAAGAACCTCAGGACCTCTCATGTTGCAGCCATACTAGAATCACAGAGTCACAGAATGAAAGAAGTTGGAAAGGACCTCTAGAGGTCATCTAGCTTGAATCCCCTGCTAAAGCAGGTTTACCTCAATCAAGTCACACAGCAACATATCTAGGCAGGTTTGGAAACCTCCAGAGAAGGAGACTCCATGTCCTCCCCAGGCAGCCTGTGCCCCTTAGTCTCCTCTTCTCTAGACTAAACAGCCGCAGTTCCAGCACCCTTTCCTTGTAAAAGAAATGCTCCTGTCCCCTCATCATCTTGGGGCCCTCCACTGGCCTCTCTCAAGAAGTTCCCTTTCTCACTTGGACTGTGGAGCCCTGAATTGGACACAGGACTCCAGATGAGGCATCACCAGGGCAGAGTAGAGGGGGAGAAGAACCTCCCTCAACCTGCTGGCCACACTCTTCTTGATGCATCCCAGGAAGCCATTGGCCTTCTTGGCCATGAGGGCACATTGATGGCTCATGGTTAGTTTATTATCAACCAAAACTCTCAGGTCCCTCTCTGCAGAGCTGCTCTTCAGCAGTTTGACCCCCAGCCTGTCCTGGTGCATGGGATTGTTCCTCCCCAGGTGCAGGACTCTGCACTTGCCCTTGTTGAACCTCATGAGGTTCCTCTCTGCCCAACTCTCAAGCCAGTCGAGATCCCACTGAGTGGCAGCACAGCCTTCTGGGGAATCAACCAGTCCTCTCAGTTTGGTGTCATCAGCCAACATGCTGAGGGTAAACTCTGTCCCCTCATCCAGGTCGTCGATGAAGATGTTGAACAAGAATGGCCCTAGAACCCATCCCTGTGGAACTCCACTGGCCACAGGCCTCCAACTCGATTCTGTGCCATTGGTCACCACCCTGTGGGCTCTGTCATTCAGCCAGCTCTCGATCCACAACACTGACCACTCATCTAAGCCACACTGCCTGAGCTTTGCATGAGGATGTTATGGGTGACAGTGTCAAAAGCTTTGCTGAAGTCAAGGTAGATGACATCCACTGCTCTTCCCTCATCTAGCCAGCCAGAAATACTATCATAGAAAGCTGTCAGGTTGGTAAAGCTTAATTTCCCCTCGTTGAAGCCATGTTGACTTCCCTTGATAACCATCTTTTCCTTCCTGTGTTTTTAGATGTCATCTAGGATGAGCTGTTTCATCACCTTTCCAGGGGTGGAGGTGAGGCTGACCAGCCTGTAGTTTCCAACATCCTCCTTCTTGCTCTTTTTGAAGACTGGAGTGACAATGGTCTTCCTCCAGTCCTGAAGCATCTCACCTATCCTCCATGATTGTTAAAAATGATGGAGACTGGCTTAACAATAATGTTGGCCAGCTCCCTCAGCATTTGTGGGTGCATCCTGTCAAGACCATGGATTTGTGAGTGTAGAGTTTGCCTAGTAGATCCCTAACCAAATCTTCCTCAACTAAGAGAAGGTCTTCCTTCCTCTAGATTTTCTCCCTATCTTTCAGGTTCTGGGCTTCCCAATGGCTGGCCTTAGGAGTGAAGAAGGCAGTAGATTTGCCTTCTCTGCATCCTCTGTCACCAGGGCACCCTCCTCATTCAGCAGCAGGCTCACATTCTCCTAAGTCTTCCTTCTGCTGCAGATGTACTTGAAGAAGCTATTCTTTTTCTCCTTTACAGTCTTTGCCAGATTCCATTTCAAGAGGGCTTTGGCCCTCATTGTTTCATCCTTGCATACTCTGATGATATTCCTATACTCTTTTTGTGCAACCAATTCCTTTTTCCACATTCCATAGGCTTCTTCCATTTGAGTCTCTCCAGTAGCTCTTGTTCATCCATGTAGGCCTTTTGCCTCTTTTTCCCAATTTTCTACTTGTGGGGATATATTGATCTTGGGCTTGGAGGAAGTGGCACTGGAACACTGACCACCTTTCTTGGGTGGTCATACCATTTAGAATCCTATTCCATGTGATTCCTCCAAGCAGATTTTTGAAGAGGCCAGAGTCAGCTCACCGAAGTCCAGGATCACAAAGCTGCTTGGCGTCCTGCTTCTTCCACACAGGATCTTGAACTCTATCATCTCATGGATACTGCAGCCAAATTTGCCTCCAACCTTCACCTCCCTAACCAGACTTTGTTTATTTGTCAACACAAGGTCTAACAGCACACTCCTCCTTGTTGGCTCCTCAATCACCTGTGACAGTCAGGTGACATCAACATCCTGCAGGAACCTCTTAGACTGTGTGTGCTTGGCTGTGTGGCTTTGCCAGCAAATAAGGTGGCTGAACTCCCCCATGAGAACCAGAGACTGTGATCACTAAACAGCTTACAGTGCTCTGTAGAAGGCCTCATCAACTCCCTCTTCCTGATCAAGTGGCCTGTTAGTAAACTCCCAAAACAGTGTCACTCACAGTACCTTGCCCCTTACTTCTCACCCACAAACACCCTCACCCCCACCCAAGCAGAGCTCAACGCACTCTAGCTGCTCTCTCACATAGAAAGCAATTCCACCTCCTTGCCTCATTGGCCTGTCCTTCCTGAACTATTCCCACCATGGCTCTGTAATTGCAATGAAATCATGGCACCGCATCTGCACCCATATCTCCAGTTCCTCCTCCTCATTCCCCAGGCTGCGTGCATTGGTATATAGGCAATGCAGAGGCTTACTCAAGGGTCCAGGTTGCTAAGTTAACTGTAGTTACCTGTAACAACACCTCTTCTATTGATCTTTCCCCTCCCACTGTCTCCTGCTCACTACTACTGCTGACTCTGGTCAGCTTAAAGTGCCATTAGTTGCCACAAGTAACACCTTTTTGAATGATCTGCTTGGAAAATCTGAGATTTTGGCTTCTTCATCAGTACTTCATCCTGCAGATGACGGCTCACTCTGGCCTGTATCCTTTGGTTATCAGAGAAGAAGTCAAGAATTGCTGTGCATGTCAAAGCTTGTTTTCCACCCAGTGCCCTGGGGATATGAATAGGAACCTGCCTGCAAGTCTCTTTTGATCCTGAAACTCCCACTTACTGATTGATAAATGTGAGGTATTCACCTTCATATCTCTGTGGATATGACATTTGATTCTCAGAAATTACTGTGCACTGGAATTTCAGATGTCTTGCACACAAAATGTGCTTATTCTTGGTCTTCTAAGTATCAAGCTTAAAGAACCCCTAGTGACCCAGATTATTTCAGTGTTTCTCTGCAGTGCCTAGGTATCAAATTTACTGGAATCAGTGGAAAGGCTCCATCTAACAGCATGTACCTCAAATTAGTGGTGAACCCAGGAAGTGTCTACGGGCAACTTGACAGCCAGATCAGTTCTGCAGTAGGCTACTAAGGTGATCTTCAGGGGGACTGCCAATGGGCGAAGATATTGTTCTAAAGAGGTAAAAAAATATACCGCCACGAGTACTTTGATACTATTTGCTGTTATTAAAATCCTCCTTTTCATTCACTTTTCGCTATGCTTCCCCTATCAAAAATCAATTTGCTCAATTTGCATCTTTCTACTCATTCCCTCATTCCCCTCATATGTAAATATAATCCTGAGAAAACAAATTCAATTTAAGGTAGAGCTTGAAATGAAGGGAACCATAGGATGCAGTTACCTACAGTAATAGGGGCTCTATTTGAGAACTGAGGGGGCCTTTTTCAGTCCTGTGTTTCCAAGATGCTGCTGTGTTGATGTCTTAAGAATTCTAAAGATATAAATCTGCGTGTACCTGTTGCAGTATTTTCATGTGTTGATAATGTTATTCTAGAGCAGCAGCAAGACTCTGCACAAATTATTGCTATTTATAGTGAGTGCTGGCTGTATCTGGCTGTACATTTTCACCAGACATCTTGGAGAATATGGAAGATGGAGGACAATACTGGGATGTCTTGCCCATGCTATCACCATCCTTAAATAATCACCTGGAACAGAGCATGGAAGGAACCCATTTGTTCCATCATGCTCGGAGGGGAGGATCGAGTACAGGTGAGTTATTGGCTCCTTCAGTGCAGGTGGTAGCATGACAGAACTGTTTACATAAATCTTTCTGCACAGAGATATACTATGACATGGTATAGAATTTTAAAAAGAAGCCATGTAACAAAGGTCTCAAAAGATGGGTGCTATAATGAATTATTTTCCCGTTATCTCTTGATATTAAGGATATGTTCTAACATAGTAGTTGATTGTTGACAGCTGCAGGTGTTGTCCTGATTTAAAACAAATGAGATTCTGGAGCATTGATACTTCTCTATTCTTCTATTCTCTATTTCTGTGATGGTTCTGGATTAGCTTTGTTTAAAACCCCTCCTCCCCTGCCTCAGCAATTGGCAACAGAGTTGGTGGGAAATAACCTACTCAGCTAAGTTTCCCATGCTCTTGTCTACTTTGGCTTTGTTTTGCAGCATTAGTTTTAATTAATTTTGCGTGCTCTCCTCTCCCCAGAAGGTCTCTTTTGGACAGCAAATGGTCTGCCACAGAATATCCTTGTGCCCACAGACAGTATAGATGGCTTCAGAGCTTTTATTTATTTTGAATATCAGAGCTGTTATTTCTGAAGGACAAATGAATACAAAGAAGTACATCCAAAGCCAATCAGACTGAAGTATTGAAAGCACAGCTGGTGCCACCTTGGCCTCTCAATCTATGTTGACCTGAAGCCACCTTCAGCAGAACAGGAAAACTGCAAACGCTTTGCTAACCCCTGTATAGACCTGGGGACGTTCTTTTGAATAAACTCGCTAAATTGGACATCCGGGCAGCAGACACGGAAAAGAGAGAGGAGGAGAGGCAGGGCATGGGAGTGGAAAAATTTTAAGTGCAGCACACGTGGAAGCACACACCGGTCGTGCAGTCACAAAGATACAAAGAGCGACTTGAAATCTGGGCTGGGCAGAGAGAAACGCCTGGGGCGGCGCGGGGGCGGTGCCTCTAGCGCCCCGTGCTCTTTCCGCGGGGCCGTTCTTCGGGAGGGACTGCATCAAGCCCTGTAACACGGGAAGCACGGGACACGCGGGGGATGAAGGGGAAAGGGATTCGGGGCTCGGGGACGTGTGGGGTAGCGGTGGGGCGGGCGCGGGAAGGCGCGCGCATGGGCACGCCGTGGCGCGGGCAGCGCCACGTGGGCGCGCCGCCGCCGCTCCCGCCGGCAGGTGGCGCGCGCCCGCCGCCGCCGCCTCCCGGTCGGCCCCGGGGCACGGTGGCGGCGCGGCCACGTCCCCGGCCCCGCTCCTGTGGGTGCCCAGCCGCACGCAACGGGGGTGCGGGCAGCGCGGGCGCCCCGCCCCGCTCCGCCCGCCGCCGGCAAGCACGGCCCCCCCGCCCCGTCCCGCCCCGCGCCGTCCGCCACCGCCCCTCCGTGCAAAGAGGAAGGAGGCGCGAGGCTGCTGCTTTCCCACACCGCTCCTCCCTCCCGGCCTCCCTTTGTGCCTCCGGCGCGCCACTGCGGCTGGGAGACGTGGTGCTCGCCGTGCGGTGTCGGGCAGCCCTTGGACGGCAGTTCGGGGACTCTGCGCCAGGACCTCGCGCCCGGTCCCCTCATCTTCCAGCCCGCCTGCGCAGCACGTGCTGCTGTGGCAGCGCCGCGAAGCTGGAGGCTGTTCCACGCAGGGAACACCCCACGGCAAAGGCAGGCAGGGAGCATCAGCGGGCGTCCTGCTGCTCCCCAAAGCTTTTCCAGGCTCATGTAGTTAAACGGAAGTTTTGGTTGCTCCTTCAAGCAGTTTTCAAGTGTAGATTTAATTTTCTTACACCGAGTTGCTTCCCATGTTACTGCCTTACTCCAGATGCTGATGCTCCTTTATCGAGCTTGACATGACTCTGCAGTGTTGCTAGATGTTATGCATATAATCCTGCACTTATTGAGATTTTTCTTCTGACAGTGTCAGTGACCCTTGGCTGGTCTGCATGATCAAGCTTACCTACTGGGAAAAAAGTTAGTGACACAATTACCTATCACATGTGTGCTACACACAGGCAGACACCCATTCTGCATGGCCTGGATAGGTTTTCTGCTGAGTTACGTGCAGTTCCTTTTGTTAGTAGACAAATGTTCAAGCAAATAGTTACATGTGACCTAGTGAGATTTCTCCTCTGTTCACAGCAGAGAAGCCCATACATCAGGCAGCTGTCTGACAGTTCGTACTTCTTTTATTTAGGCATGCGTTGTCTTTTAAGTCCGTGGATTAGCAATGTGCCTGGGTTTCAGTCCTGCAGAGTGAAGTTTTGTTGGTAATGCCACCCGTCACTCACAATGTAACCTTTTCATAGCCACTGTCTAATAAATATATACACAATAGGAGTACTTGCAAGTCAGCTGGGCTTGGTTTTGTTTCTTGTGCATTAGCAATGAATGATGAGAGTTATTCTCCCAAAAAGCTGATTTTGTAAATAGCTTAGGTCCCAGGCTAGAGACGTAATGAAGGAGATGTTCACTGCTAAGTGCATGGCAGTCTTTGCTTATTCTTAATGACAAGTTATTAATATAATATAGGCAAATACATGATTTCAGCAGCGCCTTGTGTTTTTTTCCATTCTCTCTGGTCTTGTCCTTGTAAATTCAATTTCACAGGCACAATCTGTAACGCAGCAGGTGCCAAGTGTAGCCTTCTTGTTTCATAGGATCCAACTAACTGTCTATGTAGGATTCATTTAAAGAGTTGCACAGGCAGCAATGAAAAAAACTTGCGTTTCTCTAGTACAAAGAAAAAAACCAAAACCCCATGCTTCTCAATTAGTCTGCCCCTGTAGCTTGTTTCAGGGTTCTTAAGGACCACCTACTATCATGCTTCTATGCAAACTGGTTCAGAAGTCTCTAAAAACTCAGTGGAGGAAACAGTCATGTTATCTGGGAGTGTGGCCTTGCTTTTGCAGGTGAAGTTTTGTAGGTCAGACCCAAATTCTTAATGGTGCTGAAACCGAAGGAACTTAGGCATCTGAATACCTTTGGGGGTTTGTATGTGAGTTCTTCAGTCTGTTGTTAAGACTGCAGAGCTTTTATTTATTATAAGACTTCAGTGCTATTAATTGCTGTTTTACAGATTCTCTGTGACTTGTGCCAAATGAAATTGACCTATGTGCATGTCTTTATACTGCCACAGGTAAAGAAGTTACCTAACTCCTTGCCTCTATGCTTTCCCCTGATTTTTAGAGCAGATATGGGCTAGAAGTAATTGTTTCCTGAATAATCTCTCAGCGGTTTTCCTCGGGGAAGTCTTTGTGTAGACACACATCCATGATATGTCTACGTGACAGAAACTACTCCACAGAAAATTCATTCTAATCGATGTTGCAGTAGTGATCAAGAAGGGCTGGGTGATTGGTGGTTCTAAACTACATTTTGCCAGTGGGTTGGCTGTGCAGCTGGAGTTCACATCTGCAGAGCTCAGATGCAGAGATCTGTACATGATGTAAGTCAGCAGAAAAAGGAGGGATGAGTGCAGCTGAGGGTGCCAACACAATTAAAGCTAAAGAGAAGTACACAGCCAGAGAGAGAAGTGACTGTTTCCTATCAGTGCCCTGTACTCTGCACCTGAGCACCAGATGAAGCAGGATCTGCTCTGGGCAGGGATTCACACCAAGGTGGGAACCAACAGAGAACACAAGGACTGCTTTAAATTTGGTGACAAAATTTTGAGCTTCATTGTGTTTGACTGTGGGACCTTGGTTCAGGTCTTACAGCCGGACAGATCTTTGGTCCACAGTGTGTGATAAGGAACCTGCATGCTGAATGAGGAACACTCAAAAGGCAGCCAGCTGGAAGCTTACAAATGCAGGAGGTTGTTGCAATCTCTTCTCCTCTCTGGAGGGCTAGATGGATGCAGAGCTTGGGACTGGTGCTTCCAAAATCCTCTCCCAAGAAGAAGTGCCTCTGGTTGTTTGGAAGTGAGCAAATAGCAAGCACCCTTTTGAAGTGAGCACAGGAGACAGAAGCTGCTCTGCTGCAGGTCAAAGCCTTTTATTAAGTAGAGTGATGGCCTGTGCACTCATCTTGGAGACCTGAGTAGTGAATTGCAAAATGCCGCCCAGTCACAAGAAATAAAATATGTGCCTATGTGCCAGTTTTGCATGTGGGTGGACTTGCTGGTGGGAGTCAAAGGCTAGGATCATACATATTTTAATTGAACAATAGCATATGAAATATAGGATAGAGTATAGGACACTCCAAAACCCAGGTGCTGGTCTGTCAAAATGACTCACCTGGCACATTGATGCCCTGTCACTTCTGATGGGTAAAGAATGCAGGGAACAGATTGCCTGATGGCTAGAGGATTCATCTGTAATGGTGTCATTTGGCTGCTGGACTGGCAAAGAAGTCTGTTCTCCAGTCACTGCTTTGACTATTACTTAATTTTGGAAAAAGCACAAGTGCGGTTAGTGCCATAAACAACATTCCTAACTGACGCAGAGAGCACTGAAGCTTTGTCTTTTGATCTTTAGAGTTTTTAGCCATATTATTAGGAGAAATAGTGTGGTACAAGTGCTTCTTGTATTCAGGAATATTCAACATCTTCCTTGACGACTTGGACAAGGGAACAGAGTGTACCCTCAGCAAGTCGGCTGATGACATCAAACTGGGAGGATTGGCTGATTCCCCAGAAGGCTGTGCTGCCATTCAGCGGGGTCTCAACTGCCTTGAGAGCTGGGCAGAGAGGAACCTCATGAGGTTCAACAACGGCAAGTGCAGAGTCCTGCATCTGGGGAGGAAAAACCCCCATGCACCAGGACAGGCTGGGCATTGACCTGCTGGAGAGCAGCACTGCAAAGAGAGTCCTGGTTGATAATAAACCAACCATGAGCCAGCAGTGTGCCCTCGTGGCCAAGAAGGCCAATGGCATTCTGGGGTGCATCAGGAAGAGTGTGGCCAGCAGGTCGAGGGAGGTTCTTCTCCCTCTCTGCCCTGGTGATGCCTCATCTGGAGTACTGCATCCAATGCTAGGCACCCTAGTTCAAGAGTGAAAGGCAACTTCTTGAGAGTCTAGTGAAGGGCTACCAAGATGATCAGAGGGAAGGAATATCTCTCTTACAAGGAAAGGCTGAGGGACCTGGGGCTGTTTAGCCTGGTGAAGAGAACACAGGGGGAACCTTGTCAACTCTTATAAATACCTAAAGGGATGGTGTCAAGAGTACGGGACGAGTCTTTTTTCTGTGGACAAGGGGGTAATGAAGACAAGCTGGAACACAAGAAGTCCCACTTGAACATGAAGAGAAACTTCTTTCCTGTAAGGTTGAGGGAGCCCTGGCACAGACTGTCCAGGGTGGGTGTGGAGTCTCCTTCTCTGACTGGTTTCCCAACCCGTTTGGATGTGTTCTGGTATGACCTGATCCAGGTGAACCTGCTTTGGCAATGAGGTTGGACTGGATGACCTCTAGAGGTCCCTTTCAACCCCTACGTTCTGTTAGACTGTGTAATTCTCTGCTAGACTTTCTCAGTAGTATGCTAGGTTCAAACAGCAAATATTGATAGTGATGGGTTACAAATAAATGATGAAGCATTAGTTTCTTTTTAGGTACCTGGTTATGTGCAAGACTTGATTATTTTAGCCTAAGTGGGAAGAGAACGGTTTTGTGACCTTGTAATTAACAGTTGTGTGAGATTAACAGCAGGAGTTATTTAGTCATTTCTGGTAGCACAGTTTCTTTTTTTTGTACATTGCTTAATTAAAAAAGGAACATTTCTGTATGTTTGATAACACAGTTTTAAATAAACAAACAGACAAACCTAATTTCAAGGGATGGTCCAGACATTTCTGCTACTGAGATTGGTGGTATCTGAGAAACTGAAAAAAAGCTGATGCTCTTTCAGATAGTGGATTGGGCATAGGACACGAGGTGATACTTAGGAACATCTTGGGGTGATGATTAGAGTGGAAGATGTCAGAAAGATAGATGAGTGACCAAACTGGTAATGAAATAGTAACAAGCTGCAGTATATACTTGCTGTCAGTTTTTCCAATGATAGTGAAGTGCAGTTCCATTCATATCTGCTGAGTGGGTTCACGGTGCATTTACCCCATAAATCTTCTGCTTCTTCTCTCTTTGTTTACAGCTTTTTCCATGAAGTGCTTGTAACACAGTCCTCTCTGATCTTTTTGCCAAAGACTGGGAATTTCAGGGAGTCTAAAGGGACTTACTTGCCCAGTTACCAATGAATTCCAGCATACATGACAATTCCAGCCTTGCTTTTCCAGAGCTGTCCTTCTACTCAAGTGCTGCTACTGCATTATCAGTTTTGTTTTCAGGGTCTGTCAGGAACTTCTTCCCAGTGGCTTTGGTCACTGATGGCTATAGGAGTGCCACAGCTAAATCTAGGTGACAACACACATAGTGACATAGCACTTATGTCTAAAATTTCCAACAGGAGGAGAGCCTGGAGAAATGGCTGGAGGACCTCTTGTTTGTGTTGGTTTGGAGATACACTTGAGAAGCTAAGCTGAAGGAGAGATACTTCTGTCAAGTCCTTGACATTTCTCTGACAGAAATCGGAGGCAGTCTTCTGTTTTTCTGCTTGGGTTTTTCTCTGATAATGCCTACTGCATCCCAGGCACATAGTTTATTTGCCTTTCTGAGGGGACAGGCTTCTCTCTTGCCATATCTTTTGAGTCATATCAAAACTATTGTACTCGGAAGATGGCTGTCAGCAGTTGCTTTGGACCACAGACCTGTGTGATGCTTTATTAACAAAAAGAAACATGCCTCACCCTTACCTTTACATACATTTGCCCAGAAACAGGGACTTCTGGTTGTCTTTTTTGGGGGGAGGGGGTGGAAATTATCCCTCAGCAAACCAACACGCAGTGGTCAGATTGTCAGCTAGTGTAAATTGTTATTACTTGAGTAATATAGAAAAGAATGGTGTCTGAACCATGTTGGTTTATCATCTGTCTCGTTTGTTTTCTATGTAGGTCTCTCAGGGAGGGGTGCAGGTCTGATGAGAGGAATGAGCCCATAATGAGAGATGCTCGGCATCTACAGATTGTGAGTACTCCTCCTTCTCCTCTGTCCTGTCTACCCTGTAGTGTCTGCCGTGACTTTTATGTAGTTTGAGATTGCCCAGATGTTTTCTGGGCTCAGAGCTGCTGGAACTTTCAGTGCAGCTGGCATGGCAGTGCGATGCAGCATCAGGTAGCTTGTGTCTGTTATGAATCACTGTTGTGAGCTCTGAGGCTGGAGGTTCTGTTGTACTGGCTTGTGAGGTCTGGCAGATACACTGTTCTGGAAATAGAGAATCCTGCCATCCTCAGTAACTTCTCTGGGGATGATGGGCTATTGGATTATGAGGCCTTCTGGTCTTTCCGCATTTCCAGAGATTAAAAGGTAGTTGCTTTTTGATACCTCACTGCATGGCTGGATGATAGGTGAGAAACTCATCTCATGTGGATGCTTTGTGTGGTTGTGCAGCTATCATGGGTGGCTGTCAGTGAGCAGAGAAGTAAGGGTTCTTCTGCTGTGGGAGCTTGTCTAAAAAGCAGACTTGAGCAACTGGGATCTGTTTCTTTTGTCTACATGGAGCAGAAGGTTGCCCACTGCAGAATGCATGTATGATCTTGGCTCATGACTTTTGCATTTTGTGTGACCAGGGACAGGCCCAGATGACTAGTTATCCAATTCTTTTGACTGTGGCAGCAGACCATATCATCTCATGCAACCACCACACAAATAAGACCACAGGCTTTTACATATGCCACTTGTCCTTCCCTACCATGTTTTTTGTCATTTATCTTTTTTTTGGAAGAACTACATGAGGTCCTTATCACTGCTATTGTAAGTAGAGGCACTGATATTTACTCCAGGCAATATGTGGCAATTCTTCCTAGAGGCTGCAGGACTCATGCAACCCATAAAGTATCTTTTGACATTTAAAGCTTAAATGGTGTGGGGTCTGGCTGCCGTGGAGACATGATCTCATCCATCTGATGCACAGTGTTTAAACTCAGACAGGGACTTGAATCAATGGCTCCAGAAAGGAGGCAGCAGGGCATTGTCAATGAGATGTTTTCAACTGTAATGCCTCCTTGTTGGCCTAAAGTTTTTTCTTTGCAACTGCCTGGGAGGACTGCAGTTCTTGTAGGTTTTGTCTGGATAGGGTGTCACCGCATTTCTATTTTTGTATCAATTTGAACTGTGACTAAAGTTTCAGCAGGATGTGTTATTATACATGGGAACACCAATACAAAACAGAAGAAGATGTGAATGTTTTCAGAAGATATAGAAGGAGATTTTCAAGCTATCAAGAGAGCTAGAGGCTCAGCTTCCACTGAGGCTGCGTTAAGATGTGGGCATCAAAGATTTTTCACTCCTGACTGCGGCAACTGTATGGGCTGAAGATGACACTTCTCTTTTCACTGAAAAACAAGTGAAATGTTGCTGTTGGTGTGACCCAACACCTGGAATACAAAATGCTTGGGTCGTGGTATACCGGATGAACAACTAAAGTGTATCCAGTGTCACATAGCTCTAAGGCAGCATTACTGCCTTGCCGAAGTCTCCAAATTTTAGAACTCATTCTCAAGTATAAAATTTTAGAGTCTTTCTGGACTCAGACCCTTGTATTTCCATTTTAAAATTTCCATGCTCAGAGACAAAGCAAGTTTCCAACAACACATTATGCTTCTTAGGATCTCCCAGTGCTTTCCAAAGCAGTGTTTTAGCCACATCAGGTTTTTGTTCTTCTTGTTGAGACAGAGGAGATGGAAATCCTGATTATTTTTTTTCTCACTTGTGCTCAGATAACACAGCTATTCAGACCCTTGCAGTCTACTCTTAGTGATACTCATGAGGGGCGGGTGAGTAACATTTAGGAAAGCTGTTTGATGTAGTCATTTTTAATGGTAGTCACAACAGAGATCTTAAAACAAAAGACCCTGTGTGTTTTACCAAGAGAAGCCACAGTAACAGGTTTCAGTGTAAATGAGAGTTGTATTGCCTTCCATCAGAGATGACTTGAAAATAAAGTATTTTGATGGTAATACTGCAGATGTCTGCAGGAAACCCAGCACAGGCTTGAACACCGTAGTTAGATAGCTGTGCAAAAAAGTACATGAAGGGAAGAGCTAATGTGCAATACTTCTATTTAAGATAGAGGGAGGAAATAGAAATTGTGATAGCATGCTATTTCAAGTAATAATAGAATGTACTTGATGTTTACATGGTGAATGGATCAATACTAATTCCGTAGTCAGGGCACATACAGTAGTTTGGATTATACAAGTGATAGATGCACTCGGTATAGCTGAAATTTCCACCCTGCAACATTTATTTCTCACTGCGTGTTAGATGGAATTTTCCACCCAACTATCTGAAAGGATTTGCATAAGAATGGTGATAGAGCAGTATTCTTTAATGATGTGCTTTTCTTTGTTAAACTTCAAAAAATGTCTACGGTGCATGATGAGGTTTGGATGAATTGCCAAGCTAATGTTTTTATATTTTCTTTAAAGAGCTTATCTTCACTGTGTTGTGGGAGTTACTTTATATTGTTGTCATAAAGGCAGTTCCAGTAAAGCCGACTTTGTAGCAACCATGGTTGGTGCATCCTCCTCCTTCAGGTCTTCAGCACTGCTGAAGTAGACAGATCACAACACCTGTCATCCAACACCTGTTTGCCTTACTGTGAGCTCATTTGCACTGCTTCTGCAGTGCTGTACATGGCATTACTCACAGTTGCATGGTCTAATTTTACTTTTAAAACAATGACTCTCTTGGCATTTAACCTAGATCATCCCAGGTTGCTCTACTGTTTGTTGCAACTGGGTGATAAACAGACTCTTCCCAGAATGATATCTTGACTTAGACTCAAAATTAAACCAAAATCTTCTGCCAGTGGCGATTTTTGAGAATATATTTTTTTTGTTCTTCAGCCTCTTCCAACAAAAGTTTTATTTTTAAAAATATGAAGGAAAACTACTTGAATTTGATGAATTTTAGGAATGCAACGTGATGAGAAACAATATTTCCTTTCTTGACCATTGGTTCGGTCCGTCACCTTCTAACCTGCACTGTAGTGAAGCTAGTCAGAAACCTCCAACACCAGGAAAAATAAGCAAGATGAGTGGCTGCAAGGTTTGTCATAAAATCCAATTGCATATAGGATGCAATGATTCCACTTTTCCAACAGCTATTAGACCAAGTGGGGCTAATTCTGCCCTGAATCAAAATTTCTGTAGCACAACATGAGTGTAACTGAGAAACTATTTGGATTTTGCTGGGTTTACTTTTTTTTGTTTTATTTTTGCCTTTTACAGATAATGGGCATTAATTGGAGAGAAATTTTAACAGATGTAATGTTTTCCCAAATGATCTGAGGTTCTGCTCTGATATAATATCTCACATGGCAAATGCACTTGCATTTTCTTTTGCTTGTGTTTCTGAAAGGATAGTAGTAGCTGTATGTCCCGTACATGAGTATTCTAACTGTATACTAGAGCCCAGCACATCCCATATGAGTGCCTTTGTAGTCTGTCATGCCCACAGGAAAATCATTTGCCTTTCTGTACTCTCCTCACTTCTTCTTTCTCTGCCCCCTATACTCTAGGATATCTGAGGTGAAAGAAGGGAGAAAAAATTTTATATCAAATACCATTCAAAACCAACATCCTTAGCAAAGTCTGCACAAATGTCCTGGTTTGGGCTAGGATAGGGTTAACTTGGATGAGGCAGTAGGAAGGGGTACAGCATGGGCAGCTGACCCAGGCTGGCCAGTCGGTATTTGATACCATCCTGATGTCATGCCCAGTACACATAGGCAGGGACCTGGTCAGGAGGGAATTCGACTGTTGGTCGAGAGTGGTTGTATTGGGTCTCAGGTGGTGAGCAGCTGTGGCACACACCATTCCTTTTGTATGTCCCCTCATTTACTGTTATAACTGTTTTTTCCTGAACTTGTTTCTTCTTATTGTTGTTCTCTTAAACTGTTCTTATTTCAGTCTACATGGGTTTTCCCTTTTTCTCCGGTTCCCCTCCTGGTTCTGCCAGAAGGGGGATGAGTGAGGGAGTACCCTTGTGGCTCTTTGTCCCCAGCTGGACAAAATCATGGCCTTAATTGGCACCCAATGTGGGGCCCATAGGGTTGAAATAAGACAGAGTGGGCTGAAACAAATTTCTTGTGTAGGTTTCTGATAATAGTTTAAAAAGTTGCTGGTCACAATATTGATTTGTATGCTTACATGGTGTTGGGCAATCATTTATCGTATATGAACTATGTATTCTCTGTGATATTGTTCATTACCTTTGGAAAAGGGATGAAAGCACTCATTCTCATATACTGGTTGATATTGGCTTATGGTGTGATTGTATCACTGGGAGTGGAGCTAGGTCAGTACTTGTACATGACTTGGTTGTCTTTTCTGCACCTTGGACATTTCCTCTCAGAATGTAGTGACAGTAATGACACTCAATTCATGGGAAAAATGGAGGGACATAATTTTCCCCTCTTTTCCATCCTCCCTTATTCATTCAAGTTAACTGCAATAGCTTTTGACAATTCAGAATACACTTGAGATGTTCCAGCCATCGTGGTTTACAGGATTAAAGATTACAGCTGCCACCCAAGGGAGCACCTTGTTGCCTGGGTGCTCTGATGCTGGAAGAATGGGGCCCACAGCTTGGACTTGGAGGGCAGGGAAGCCAGGCAGCTGGGCTCTCTGTCCCGGGATGGCGCCATTGACAAGGCGATTGGAAGGAAGACAGAAGTCCTCAGCCTCTGGAGAAGACTTTTGTCTGGTGTGAAGGAAAGATACCCCTTCAAAGAAGATATCATATGCCACCCAGGCAAGTGGACCACAATGGACAAAGGTATCCAGTATCTGAGGGAGTCAGCTGTGCGGGAAATGATTTATAATGAGGAGTCACCAACAGACCCAGGTGAGGTACAGTGCATTTGATCTATGTGACGAAGATTTCTGCAAAGTGCACCATCATCTTATGCTAATTCATTGGCAGTCATCTCCTGGAAAGAAGGCGAGGGGAAAACGATGGAGGAAATGGATGTTCAACTTTGGCAATATGAAGGAAGTCTGTCTTCCTCCCTACAGGCTGTAGTTTCAGCCATAGAGAAAATATCACAATAGCTCTTCCAATTCAAAGAAGTTATGTCCTGCTCTCCACCTGCCTGAGTCCATACTTTATCTATTAGGAGTACTACATGTCCCTCTCTTCAAGAGAGGGAATATAGAGGGCACACACCACGAGATGCTTTGTGGTTTCACCTGCAGGGCCAGGGAGAGAACATGAACAAGTGGCATAGGCAACCTACTTCAGCCTTAAGGGCATGGGCACAAGCATGGGATTTATGGGGAAAAATGATTACAAGAAGCAATTTTTCCTGGAAAGATGCTGCTCCAGTTTCCAGTGAGCAGCCCCCCAAGACAGAATTAGAAGGGTTGACCTCAATTCTGGT
Source organism: Colius striatus (assembly GCF_028858725.1). NCBI lineage: Eukaryota > Metazoa > Chordata > Aves > Coliiformes > Coliidae > Colius > Colius striatus. Next base: position 35,938,301 of record NC_084790.1, read on the forward strand.
ACCCTCGAGGGGACTTCTGGCTCTTTTCTACAACAAGTATGCAATGACTGCCATGGCCAGTACTAGGGAGGCCCTGCCTCCAGCCAGGTGGAGGAGAGGGACAGCCGAGTTTATTGGACGGTGTGGATCCGATGGCCTGGCACATCAAACCCACAAGAGTACAAGGCTTTAGTGGATACTGGAGCACAATGCACTCTGATGCCATCAAGCTGTAAAGGTACAGAATCCATGTGTACTTCTGGAGTGACAGGGGGATCTCAACAGCTAACCTTGTTAGAAGCTAAAGCGAGTTTAACTGGGAATGAGTGGCACAAACATCCCATTGTGACAGGCCCAGAAGCTCCGTGTATCCTGGGCATAGACTACCTCAAGAGAGGGTATTTTAAGGACGCAAATGAGTGCTGGTGGGCCTTTGGTGTGGCTGCAGTGGAGAGAGAGGAAATTGAACAACTCTCCAGCATGCCTGGCCTTTCAGAGGACCCTTCTGTTGTGGGGTCTGATGGTCAAAGAACAACAGGTGCCAATTGCCACCACAACAGTGCACCGGCGGCAATATCACACCAGCAGAGATTCAGTGATTCCCATTCATAAGTTGATTCACCAACTGGAGAGCCAAGGGGTGATCAGCAAAACTCACTCACCCTTTAACAGTCCCATATGGCCAGTGTGAAAGTCTACTGGAGAGTGGAGACTGACAGTGGACTATCGTGGCCTGAATGAAGTCACGCCGCTGCTGAGCGCAGCTGTGCCGGACATGCTGGAACTCCAATACGAACTGGAGTCCAAGGCAGCCAAATGGTATGCCACCATTGACATCAACAATGCATTCTTCTCAATTCCTTTGGCAGTAGAGTGCAGGTCCCAATTCTCTTTCACTTGGAGAGGGGTTCAGTATACCTGGAATCGACTGCCCCAGGGGTGGAAACACAGCCCCACCATCTGCCATGGACTGATCCAGGCCACGCTGGAGGTACATTGATGACATTGGAGATACAATGTGTTGCCACGCTGCAATACATTGATGACATTGTTGTGTGGGGTGACTCAGCAGAGGAAGTTCTTGAGAAGGGAAAGAAGATAATTCAAATTCTTCTGAAGGCTGGTTTTGCCATTAAGCGAAGTAAGGTCAGAGGGCCTGCGCAGGAGATCCAGTTTTTAGGAGTAAAATGGCAGGATGGACGTCGCCATATCCCAATAGATGTGATCAACAAAATTGCAGCCATGTCTCCCCCAACTAGCAAAAAGGAAACACAAGCTTTCCTAGGTGTTGTGGGTTTTTGGAGGATGCATATTCCAAATTACAGTATGATTGTGCGCCCTCTCTACCACGTAACACAGAAGAAAAATGATTTTGAATGGGGTCCTGAGCAGCAACAAAGTTTTGAACAAATGAAACAGGAGATTGTTCATGCAATGGCACTTGGGCCAGTCCGGGCAGGACCAGATGTTAAAAATGTGCTCTACACCGCAGCTGGGGAGAATGGCCCTACTTGGAGTCTTTGGCAGAGAGCACCTGGGGAGGGTCGAGGCCGACCCCTTGGATTCTGGAGTCGGGGATACAGAGGATCCAAGGCCTGATACACTCCAACTGAGAAGGAGATACTGGCAGCATATGAAGGGGTTCAAGCTGTGTCAGAAGTGATCAGCACAGAAACGCAACTTCTCCTAGCACCCCGACTGCCAGTGCTGGGCTGGATGTTCAAAGGGAGGGCCTCCTCCACACATCATGCAACTGATGCTACATGGAGTGAGTGGATCGCACTGATCACACAACGAGCTCGTGTAGGAAGTTCTAGCCGCCCTGGAATTCTGGAATTGATCACGAACTGGCCAGAGTGTGAAGACAGTGAAATATCACCAGAAGAGGAGGTGACACATGCTGAAGAGGCCCCATCATATGAGGAACTTCCAGAAGATGAGAAGCGATGTGTCTTGTTCACGGATGGATCCTGTCGTCTTGTGGGGAAGCATCGGAGGTGGAAGGCAGCTGTGTGGAGCCCCCTACACAAAATCTCAGAAGCTGCAGAAGGAGAGGGTGAATCGAGCCAGTTTGCAGAGGTAAAAGCCATCCAGTTGGCTTTAGACATTGCTGAACAAGAAAAATGGCCACTGACTCATGGATGGTGGCAAGTGCTCTGTGGACGTGGTTACAGCAATGGAGACAAAACAACTGACAATGATGGGGCAAACCTATCTGGACTGTCCCAGTATGGCAAGACATCACGACTTGGCTAGAGAAGCTAGTTGTGAAGGTGCGCCATGTAGATGCCCATGTACCTAAGAACAGGGCCACTGAAGAACATCTGCATAACCAGCAAGTGGACAAGGCTGCTGCAAAGATTGGAGCAGCTCAGGTAGATTTGGATTGGCAACACAAGGGGGTGTAATTTTTATCTTGGTGGGCCCATGACACCTCAGGTCATCAAGGAAAGAGATGCCATTGATAGTTGGGCTCATGATTGAGGGGTGGATTTAACTTTGGACACTATTGCATGGGTTGTCCATGAGTGTGAGACATGCTACAATCAAACAAACCAAAGGGTGGAAGCCCACATGGTATGAAGGGTAGTAGCAGAAATATAAATACGGAGAGGCCTGGCAGATTGTTTACATTACTCTGCCACAGACTTGCAAAGGCAAATGCCATGTGCTCACAATGGTGGAGGTGACCATCGGCTGATTGGAAACATATCCTGTGGCTCATGCCACTGCCCGGAGCACCATCCAGGACCTTGAAGAGAAAATCCTCTGGTGATATGGCACTCCAGAAAGAATTGAATCAGACAATGGGGACACACCTCCAAAACAACCTCATAGATGCTTAATATAAAAAACCCCTTAAATATAAGAAAAAGCTTTTTCACTGTGAGGGTGAGGGAGCACTGGCACAGGCTGCCCAGAGGTGTCGTGGACTCTCCTTCCTTGGAGGTCTTCAAGACCCGCCTGGACATGTTCAGGGCTACAGCTTGGGCAGCTGACCTAGGCCGGCCAACAGGTATTTGATACCATCCTGACGTCATGCCCTGTACATATAGGCAGGGACCTATTTGGGAGGGGCGAGTGGTTGTGTTGGGTCCCGGATGGTGAGCAGCTGCGACACGCACCATTCCTTTTGTATACCCCTTTATTTACTGTTATAACTGTTTTTTTCCTGAACTTGTTTCTTCTTACTGTTGTTCTATTAAACTGTTCTTATTTAAACCTATGCGGGTTTTCTCTTTTTCTCTGGTTCCCCTCCTGGTTCCACGGGAGGGGGAGGAGTGAGGGAGCACCCTCGTGGCTCTTTGTCCCTGGCTGGACAAAACCACGACAACAAACAAGCAACTGAAACCCAAAACCTGGAGAAGATGGTGTTTTATTACAGTGCCTTATTGTGCAGGTACACATGGACAGGTATTTGCGTGTGCACCTGCAGCCAGACACAGCTGTGACCTGATGGACTAACCAGTTTGGAAGAGGGGGTACTAGTGCAGTCACTGTACTGATGCTAGAGTGGAAATATATGTGGAAAGAATCAAGGTCAGCTTTTAAAACACACTTTTGTGTGCATGAATGCTATTTTACATTGATTTTTTTCCTCCTCTAAAATGTGAAGAGTTGGTTTCTGCAAATATCTCCCATTCACATGTCCAAAAAAATACCTTTGTGGCTTGATTCATTCATCACTGCCCACTGCACACATGCCCCTGCCACAGAGTTGCTAAGTAGTGTTATGTGAGGTGTGCGGATACTGTTGAAGGACCACTGTGTTTCAGAGTAGTGTGTCCTGGGGTCTGTGTCTCATCAGATGTCACGAGTGATGGCTGACTGGTGTTAGTAGTTCTGTCTGCTAAAATGACTGTATGCTTAAAAAAAATCTTCTAACTTCAAAGAGCAGCTAGAATGAGAGCATGAGATGAAGATGCATGTGCATTTCTTGCTGTATTTTACACTCTACTCTTAGTTGCTATTATGCTACAGCCCTGTCTGACACCTCAGCATGCCAGCTCTACTCATTTTACACAACCACCAAATTCCCAATTAGTGCGATTGATGTTATTTTGCCATTTACACCTGTTTTCTGGCTTGGAACTTGCAGACATCCCCCTTCTCCCAGCATATGACTAGTGACTCCTGGCCAGAGTACTCTGCCAGAGACTCCCCAGTATTTGTTTCATGTCAGTGCCGAGATCTAAACTGCAGGTGAGCAAATATCAGTTTTGTGGCAGGTGAGAGGACAGTAGGTCCCAAGCTGCAAGGCAGTTGCTTCATTTTTCACTGTTGTCATGGGGAGCAATGTATTGGCTGGGAAGTTTATGTAGTATTGGGTATGACAAACTCAGCTCAACGTGCTTTTTGGATTTTATGTCCATTCTACCTGTTGTTTCAGTTTGGGTTTTGTGTTTAATTAACCTGTGCAGTGGGACTGAGAAATAACTGCAGCCATTGTATCAGCAAAAGATGCGGTATTTGTAAAGCTATTACAGTGGAGATAAAGCTTTATAACAGTGCAGGAGATAAAGCCCACAAAATTATTTGAGAAGCCACACTATCCAGGATGAATGTTACAGGAAGCATTAACCTTCCATAAAAATTCCTTTGCCAGTGAGGAATTTAATACATGGCCTTTGTGAGAGAAGATATTATATCTCAATCGTGTTCTGAAATGCTTTATTTAAGAGTTAGACGTGAGGGAAACCTTGGTTTTCTGTAGTTTAGGCTATTTGCATTTAAATATTTTTAACTTTCTTTTTTTTTAATGCTGATGCTTAGCAGTTCATAGATATGCAAATTATATTGATATATAAATTATGTGTCCTGTATTTTATACACATACATAGGTTTTTGGGTTTTTTTACTTCCTCTCCATCCTTCTGTCTGTATGGGAATATCCTGTGTGTTTTGATTTTTTTTCTGTAACAGGCACCTGGAAGAGGGTATGATCACAGCTGAATTGTACAAGCCTACTTCTGACTACACTAAATGACACTGAGGTTTTTGTCATGGAAATTTGGAAACATAATTCTTTCTAAGCTGAAAAAAAACCCAATCCAAATCGTCTTTTTTTTTTTTTTTTTTTTTTTTTTTTTTCCTCTGATGAGAGATGTTAGCTGGGCAGTGCCAGAGGCCTAAGCTGTCTGCTGGTTCAGGCAGGTCAAAACAAGCTTGGCATGATTTTATTTTCTTTCATTTTGGACCAGTAGACCTTGACATTCAACTTGGTGGTTTCTCTTGCTGCATTTGACTTGGCTGCATTTAGTCTCTTGTGAAGTCTTCATAGAATGCAAAAGTTTTGGATGAACTAAGATAGTTCAAAGTAGGAATTTTGTTGCATTTTTTCCCCCTAGTCCTCGTATTTCTGGAGTCTAGAAAAGCTTGTTCTGTTTAGTCTCATGCTTACAGTTCTTGAATGCTATAGACTTAGTTCTTCACAGGACTGGTCAGACAGTATGTTCGCATGATTTCAGTCTTTGATTTGATTCAGAAGTGGCTGATCAGAGAGTGCAGCTTTTGGAAAGACCTTTCTGTAGCGACTCCAAGTGGTGAGGTCTCTCTTATGGGAGATTCTGGTCTAATTCTTCCATAAAACATTTACATAGTGTTCCAATTCTAACCTCCTACTTTTTTTTTCCCAAAGACGAAATATTTCTCTCTGATTCCCAACCCATATTTCATCAGAGACTATGTCTTCAGCTACACCTTTTGGAGGCTTCTGTAACTATTGATTGCAAGACAACTCTTTGGTCAATAAGTATTAAGAGCTGTCCATGTTTGGTACATACTTGGAAAAAGCAGCAGAAAAATGCTTACAAATAATGATGTGTCCTGTCTACTGCATGAAGCTTTCCAAAAATAGTTGTCTATAAGTAAAAATAATCCTGAGGTTGTGTATTAATAGAATGACGTTTCAGGTCTTCTCCTTACTCCTGATGTACTAGAAGGACTAGAAATGAGAAGTTTAAAATACTTTCAGTAGAGGCCACTGATGTGAGGGAAGCTTGGTCTAAAAATACTCAAAATTTTTTGAAGGGAACAACTTTTTGAAAGAGTGATGAGTGCTCATCTTCTGAAAACTGAGTGAGATGGTTTAAGAAGTTTGGCATGAGTTGATGTAGTCTTTTTCAGTGTCTTGGCCAATTTCTGTATTAGTATTCTCTCAAAGTATCCTCACTTCTCCTTATGAGATTTTTGTGGAAATAGTAATAATTGATATTTCATGTATTAGGGATGAACTGTGTGTCTTGTATGCCTAGTGGATCTGATTGAAATTTCACTCTATTGTGCAAGGTGCCATAGAGATGGAGACTACTAGACATCCTCTGTAACTAAGAGCACGGACAAAGGACAGGATGAGAAGGCATCAGAGAGGCTTGCCTTTTTCTGTTTTTTTTCATGCTGCGCTGTATCACTCTGCTATTTTCCAGAAGTACTGATTGTGTTATCTATCTTTTCTTTCAAATGGAATTATTCACAGGCTTCTTGATCTAAGGTTTTAAACGCTCTTCCATGTTGATCCTTGCACTGTTTGTGTGTGCCAGTCGTGGCAAGGTCAGAGAAGGGTTCTTGGCACAGGTAGGATGAAGGAGGAGTTTTGCCATCTACTCATTTAATCTGCAGATGTTTCTGCCTTGCAGGCAGGGAGTGTCCCTGGGGATACGAATGATAGAGACAGGAAATTTTAGCACACCAGACAGTCTGCTAGGTCCTGGCATCTGAAGATACCTATGCCACTTTAGCATGCTCTTTCCCAGTGCTTTGCCTTTGCATGAAGTTTTGATTTACTGTTTACCTTTTCAGGTTTGTAGCAAGTAGGCATCCCAAAGCCAATTTAGACACACTTACTCTCTGTGTCAGATAGTCCAAGAGGTCATGTACAGATTGAGACTGAACAGTGAAACATCTGCGTACATTTAACCTTGCTTCAATTCTGGCATCGCTCTTGAGTGTTCTCTGAGCTTTGATCAGACATTTTTAATCAGTCCAGGATCTTTCCTCTTCCTCAATATCCTTGCACATTGCCTGCTTCTCCAGAGTCCAGAGTTTCCTCATATTCCTGAAGCCAGCTTTTGCCTTTTCACTCTCCATCTAAAATGGATGGTGAGAACTTGCATATTTTTATAGCTGTAGATTCTCTTTGTCAAGGGGGCTTTTGGTTAGGTAACAAGACAATCCATATACCCTCAGGAGCTGATTTGTTCCTTGGACTTTAAAAACTGGTTCACCTCAACAATAGCCATTTCTTTCTGCAAGGGGCTTTGTCTGAGTGACATGGGTAATTACCAATTTAAAGAGAGGGCAAATAATCCCCATTTTCTTAACAGAGTTTGCAGTATACAAACCTGGATCTATGGTACATAGATTCCCAGATCATGGGGCAGAGCTTGTGAGTTTCCAGCTGTCGCCCTGTTAGCTGTTTCCCAAGCATCTTTGTCTCATAAGTGTGGATTTTTCTGTCCTCTATGTGCTGAAAAACAGCACATGCTTCAGACTCTTCAGAAGTTTCCAAACAGAGCATTAGATATTTTTATCAAAGACTCGAGTCAAACTTAAGTCTTTCACTGGTAGACTGAAGCCTCTTAGGAATGAAATTTACAATACTAAGATTTCTCTATAGGCATATATCCCTTACTATAGTGTCCTAACTAGAAGCTGCTATAGTTAATTTTATTTGGTAGAGCTTTCTGGTGAATTATTTCCTTTCTCAGTAATTTCTCTGTTTAGGAACCCTCCTGAGAAATCTTTGCTGTATTAGCTTCAGCTTTACTGCATCTTTATCTTTAAATAGCTCTTTTAAATTTGCTTAGGCAAATCTGGGGTTTCGTCTGCCTTCAATGGTATTAAAATAGTATCTGAAGGGAGTGTCACCTGGGTAAGAAGACACGCCACTAGCCGATACTATAAATCAGAGACAGATGGATTGCTGCTCAGAGACAAGAAGATTATGGGTAGAAACCTGTTTACCTTTTGCAATACAGCCACCAAGCCGAACAAGTCATCAGAACAGAACTGAACTGAATAATGCATATCTCTACTAGCCTCTAATTCTCTGAGCTGGAGAAAGGTTTCTTATACCACAGCCTCTCTTCAGAATGCTTACAGAATTATCTATCCAGATCTGAATGCTGGAAAGCACTTTTGGTTTGAGGTTGGCTTTGTGTGCTTTGACATTTTAGCAAGTGCAGACGTGTTATTGGATAGCTAGTAGAAAGTCTTTTTGAAAAATCTAGCCTTTTCTTAAATCAGCTGGACATACCTAGTTATGTACTTGAAATGAGGGGTCTCTTCCTGGGCTTTAAGAATTGCTTTTCTCAGCAGCATTTGTGTGCCACGGATACAAGTCAGAAGGACCTGCAGACCACAAAATGCAATATTAAGACCTGACACAGGTACTCAGTTGCACTGGGCTGCCACAGGAAAAAAACCAACAAAAACAACACCTGGTAGAGCTACTCTAGTAGAGACTGCACAGCTGATGTTGTATTCTCTTTCTCTATTTCTCTGAGATGGCTTTTTAGCTCTAGAGCATTCTGGACTGAATGTTCATGCAGAGTTTTTCCTTTCTACAGGTGAAGGAAATGGAAGATTGCAGTCACAGGCCATTTTGGGGACTAGATTTTGCCAGTTTTCTCCTGAGGGGCAGTCTTTGTGGTGGAGACTAGGGCTGTGTTTTTGTCATGTGAACAGAAGAGTGAGAAGAAGCAATTGAGTCAGCTGGAAAATTTTTTGCGCTCATCCTTTGAAAGCCCACTGAGATCAGAGGTTCAAGTCTTGGAATGGATAATACTCAGCTTGTGGTAAGATGGTAGAGTCAAATCTTCCATTTGCTTAGCAGACTCCTGTGACTGTTAAGTGAAGAATCAAGACAGCTCTGTGTGTCTTTCTTGGGAGGAGCTGCCATTGCAATGGCCCTCAGCTGACCTTATGTTGAGAAGGAGCACCATGGGCACCACCTCAGCCTGCTCTTATATTAACTGAGGGATCCACAAGTGTGAAGCGAAGTCTGTGGCTTAATGGTAAAATGGAATGGTGTTTCTTAAGTATGGGAGATCAGTGCTGGGCCTTGGTTATAGGTGGATTAAATAGGTGGATTCTGGACCACAGAGGTAAGAAAACACACAAGGCTTGATCTTTCAGCTTTGTGTAATCCATTTCAACACAATCAGTGTTAATCAGAGACAGACAATTAATTGCATGTAATTTTTAAGCTGTCTTCTCACTGTTCTTTCTGTCTGTGACTCCATGGGGTATGGTTTCCACAGACATGTTTTCAGAATTAAATGCTGGGAGGAAATACATCTGTGTGGAAATAAATCTTGGATCTCAAAGTGACTGTGCTGGAGATGAATCTGCCATATCACTCTTAACACTTTCTCTGAGTAATAACTACATTTTGCTTGGAGTGGAGAAGTTTTTCTGGTCGTATGGGCCCTGATGTAACAGAGGATCATCTTAAGAATACAAATTGAGTCACATCTCAAAATGTGTGTACTGGGAAACACTGACCAAATGTTACTGGTGCTCTCTGAGTGAAGGAAGAGCTCTTAGGGTAGCTGTGGTCATTTGCTTTTTCCTCTTCTTGTTCATCAGGCCAAACAATTTGAACAAGACAATTTCCCTTCATAGAGCAAATTCTTCTTAGTGTTGCAGTACATCTTGGAACTGAACCCCTCCTCAGCAAGCAAAATCCCTAAATGTTGTAATGGGTTAGGATGAAATGTTAAGATGCTATAAAAGCTGTAAAGCTATAAAGCTATAAAGCCAAAACCAATGTGTCTATGGACAGAAGTAGAGGCCCAGACCCCAACATTCAGTAGCTGGGAGCATTTATAGAGAACAGATCTGAAACCATGCATATGACATTGTCCTCCTGACGTAACAACAAAGAAAACTGATTTTCTCTTCCAGGCAAAGAAGAAAGCAGAAACTATGAGTAATGGGATGTGCTAATGAGATAATTCTCCTTTTAATGAGGTGTTCTCCAGAGTATTAGTCGAAGAACTCAGCTTACTTCTGGTACAACCAAGTATGTTTTGGGCAGTTTGACAAGCAAATACTTGGCTGGATCTGATATGTGTGCTTTTACATTATGAGAAGGTAGTGTGCTGCTGCTGTAGGTGATCCTGGTGGTTCTCCCTGCCCTCTTGGTTGATAAGACTGATTCCCTCCAGAAGAAGCATTACCAGACAGAGCAGCAGTGCATGGCTCGGGGGTGCTGCTAGTGTGCCATAGTGTTAGGAGCACATTACATCTCAAGATGCACTGATCTCACCCCTCACAAGAGAGGATATTGCCACCCTGACAATCAAGGAATGTGTTCTGTCGTACAAAAATGTGTTTGTTGCACACTGCAATCACAGGAGGCCATCAACATGACCCTACTCATCCTGTGGAGAAAGGCTAGGTGCAGCCCCACTTTCTCCTGCTCTCTGGAGCTGTGTGGATCCAAGGTCCCAAGTGGGCCTGTGCCTCCACCAAAAGGGCCAGGCTGCATCTGGGCATCGACCACCAGCTGTGGGATTTTCCAGGGACAGGTTTTGTTGGAGAGCACATCTCCAGCTGACGTCAGTGAGGTCTTTCTCTCAAAGTGAACATTAGGCAGCTATCAAAGTGCCATTTATGAGCAAGATTCATGAACTAATTAGTCACTAGGACCATTAATCAGAAAGGCTAGAAATAATTCAGCAGAATTCATGCTGTCAGCGAGGATGAGAAGAGCCCTCTCTATGACAGCTTACCTTGCATTTTGATCATTAGGCAATTCGAAGTTTAGCCCATCCATCTTGTTTATCTGCCCTCAGGGGAAAATAATCCCTGCATCCTAGCCATCTCAACAAGTTTGAAATTCAAACATATTTTCAGTTCTGTCAGTAAAATATCAAATGGGCACATTCAGATGAGTATTGACACACAACAGTGCCAGTGCCTTTTTTTTCGGATGTATTGTCAACAAATCTCTCCTTTCCCTGCTGCTAGTCTGCATGTAGTAGCTTGATGCCATCTTAGGGAAAATAATGGGGTGGGGTGCATAAGTGGGTCATTAAAAAATAGTTAAATTGAAACATTCTATTTATTCTTAGAAGGCTTCCCAAGACAAACCAAAGGAGTTCCCCAGTGTAACTCCGCCTTCTTGTATCTTGGGTGAGATTTGTTTACATGTGCTAGAGCAAGAGATACATCTTAAAATAATCAAGCCAATGTTTATTTTGGATTTCTTTGCATCTTTTCCCCACATCAGAAATCCATCCAGAGCCTGTGCAGTGAAATATTTCTTTAGCAGATGCATACCACACTGCTGGTAAGTAGATTGGTCACTCTAGAATGCGTACACTTACAAGACAGTAACAGATGGTCTCAAATCTTCATACAGAGATGTTGTGGCTACTGTTTTTTCATTAAGTATTAATTGCTAGGGATGGAAATCACGTTTATCACTGTGCCAAAACCCAGAAATAACTCTCATTGTATAACTCAGATGCAGAGTGTGGAGCAGAGAAGGGAAGAGTCTGTCTGGAAACCTGGGGTGCCATGAATTTCTGCCCATGGCTGGAAGGCTGTCATCTCCACTTTAGGAGTCGCTGTCTGGGATGCAAAGGAATTTTGATGCAAAACAGGAAAGACTGTAGGAATGGAAGCAATTTGAGAGTTAAACTAAGTTGTCTCTCAGAAGAAAGTCTGCCAAAGAGGAGCTGTTGGCCTGTTTGAGGTGGAACAGGCATGCAGTTGAAACTGAGGAGAGATGTTGTAATGGAGACGTGAACTAGGCTAAGAGTATCTTCAGTTGTGCTCTACATTTTCTGTGGCTTGTATTTTAAATGTTACCAGGTGAAACACTGGATCCTGAAGTTGAGTACTGAGTTCCTATTGTCAGGTGGTGTTTTTATGTACAAATATTGTTTTTAAAACCCTTCCCCCCACATTGAATGTGTTCTTTTTTCCATATTATTAAAATCGGAACTTATTTTCTTCCCTGAATCTATACAAGAAAGCTGTACCAAAATTTTAAAAGAACCACTATCACCTGTGAAAGAAGGAAACCATACCATTAACTCTGTACTTAACTACCATTTATTGTTGGGCCAGTAGTTTTTCTCAATATGACTTCTGTTTCTGCTCTTTTTTGATGTTATGTATTGTTGATATACTTTCCTCATCCATTTCTCTATTTGATCTTTGGATTAGAAGATGTTATTTCTTAGGCTAAGTCTACCTATATAATTTAACCTAGTGCTTCATTATGGGAAATGCAGCATAGGAGTGAAACCTCTTTGGTACACATATACGTCAAATATGGAGTTTCATTACCGCAGTGAAGCTCTCTGTTATAGGTCTGAGTAGTGCTTTGGGACTCTTCTGCTTTAGCTGGGGCACAAATATACCTGTAACCTTGTTTGATTTTTCATATAAAAATGTCCAATTCCACACCATATGTATAAACATAGTCAGTATGGTATATCTAATATGGTTGAGATCACTTGTTAAAGTGATCCAAAGCAGAGCTTTGAAAGCCAGACTTGGTATCCTGACTGTGTTTATGTTTCTGCTGTTACATACTGCCTTCTTCAGCTACCTGTGCCTTATCACTTTTGAAGAACATATCGTAACATCATTACCTTTTTCATCTGTCTTGAAGTCTTGATAGGTTCATCCAGTTTCATTTTGAGATGGTGGAAGAGAGCAAATAAAAAAATTCTGACAAATATCACAATGTCCTCTTATTGTCAGGATGAAATGTATCAGTGCTTCAAAGGGCAGGATAAAAATTTTATGTTTTGACTTCTTAATTTCATATTATGTATTATAATGCAAAATAAAAAACTAGGTCATAATTAATTTCATACTAGCACACGTTAGTGTAGTTTTACCTGTAGGCTGTAATTTTTTTCAAAGAAAAAGGTCTCATATATGTGTAAGAAGATACTGTTCTGTCTTTTTGTCATACCTCTTATCAGTCTCATTGTGCCTTTGTGTGATCCTTCTTTGTGCTATGTCTTACATTTTGTTACAATTTATTCCTGGTAATGCTTGGATTCTGATAATTAGAAGTTTCCACAGTATATTTCATTTTTAGGATTGTTTCCTATCCCCTTTTAAAAAATTTCCACAGAAGTTCCAGATTCGGTAAAACTTGGAAGATTATCATGTTTGAAGGTTTAAGCAGTGCTGTTTGATTAGTTTTGAGCTGTCAAAGTGTGAACTTCCCAAACCAACCTGGTGACTGAGCTTTCCTGATGATATTGTAAATATGCATCAGTTCCCAGAGGTGCATAGCTCAGACCTCTTCACTGATGAATAGGAAAACCCTGCTGCTGCTTCTGTTACAGTAAATGAGCAGGATAAGTAAATGTAGTGAGAAAAAAAGAGAAAAAGAGAATGACTTACAAGACTGATGATATTGGGGAAGAAGGAAGGGTAGAATGAGAAAACAGGTGCAACTGGTTTTACTAATAAGCATTTTTAATGCTATGCAGAGCTATTTTCTACAGTGAAGGATGTTTAGCATCAATTATAACAAAGGTGCTGGGGTTTTTTTGTTTTTTTTTTTTTTAATTTCAGTATTTGTTTAAGGTAGCTTAGAATATTGCTTTCATTCCATTAGCATCCAGTCTCTCCAGCTAGGTGCAGTAGTTAGTTGTTAGTGCACATTTTGAGCATTCATCTTCAATTATCTGTTAATGCTTTCTCACATAATGCGCAGAAGGCACACACCAATGGCTAATGCATGTTCCATTCTTGGCACTTCTGTGACCTTTCATCTTTCCTTCTAAAGCAGTGGTCATCTACCCACCTGAAATGCTAAGCATGCACTGAGGTTGGTGGAAGAGGACTGATACATGCTGTCAGTTCCAGCTCTGAAACTGATGTTCTGGATGTCCTTGGGTGTCTCTCAGCCCCTACCTTTTCAAAGGGGATGAGAGTATTTCCTTTGTCTACTTGTTGTGCAGACTGTTTTTTTACAAGGGCTGCCTTCAAGAATTGTGACCTTCATGGAGCCTTAAAATATTATAACATAAATAAGATTAGATGAAAAAATTTGGTACAGTAGGACAAGTTTCCCCTTAGAATAGTGGCTATAAATTTCCTGAGGAAAGGCGTTAGTTTGTCTGATCTTTTTAACTGAATTTTTTTCAATCAATTTGAAATGTGAAGATTTTTGTCATGTTATGGAACTCTATTGAGAGGACCAAATAGCCAGTGTATTCTGGTGATGTATATTCATTAGTCCAAAATCTATTTTGACTTTCCAAGCTACAAGGTGATGACCTTAGCCATGGAAATTTTAGAGCTATCCCCATACTTTTCTTCACTGCAAAATATGCCAAACTTTATTTAAAGCTTTAAGGAGATGAACAGTGTATTGGGACCATATTGCTCTCCTATCATCTGGTATAATGGTTTTCTTTTTGCCATTTAAGGTTAAAACACATATGGAACTTGCTTTAATTTGTCATCTTTATTTTCAGAGTTGATGGGTTTCGGCTTCACCTGGGATATCACATTAATTTTGTTTAAATCTTGGGGAGCAAGCAGGTTGATTGAAGTTAACTATATACTGTATAATGATTCTGAGCTTAAGCAATGTTATCTCCAACAATTGTCTGTACTACAGTAGTCATCTGTGTGGAGCCCTGGAGCAATTCTTGGCTTTTTCACTTGTATTACTTCACTATCAAAGCTGAAATGATTAATATTCACAGGAAAAAAAAAATTCTCACAGCAAATCTTCCTTTCTATTTCTATTTGTTGAGAACCAAGCCTTCTGCATACATTATATGGATCAGCTAGAACCAGTCTGATGAATGAGGATGCATATCTGGGAAAATGATACAAATACATCACTGTGATTATCAGAAAGGAATTGTAAACATGCCCTTAGTCCTAGCGCACTCACCTTTTATTTCCTGAGGCCAAAATCCTGCCTGGCTTTTTTGTCTTGGTTCTCCTTTTAGCTGTGGTAATATAAATTCAAGAATGGTACACTTGAGCAGGTTGGATTTCTGTTGTCTGGAAGTGGGGCAAGTAACAACTGAATTGTCCTGTTTTGTCATTGTGAGACTGATGTTTCTGTACAGGGTAGACATTCTGACAGACAACAGCCACTATGTTGTTAACTCCCAGGGGTTGCAGCATCCTGGGGCTTGGTCATTATGTGTGGTGTGACCTTGGCCCAGGCATATGCAGAACTAGTCAAGTCTTCGACCACTCGTTAAGGACAAGATTTCAAGAGCAGATGCTGACTGAATTGCTGCCAACTACTCCCTAGCCCTCAGAACTTCTAAAGACCAGTCTAAAACAAGCTTCCAGATAGCCATTTAGGAGTTTGAGATGCTCATTATTTAAAAACAGAAAAAAAGCAACCAAAACTTGACTTAAGTGCATGAGCTTATTTCCAAAACCTGGCTTTAAAAGAGAGCTGAAGACCACAGTAATCTTTACACAGGTGAGATGGACCTTAGTTGACATCCCAGGAGTCAGTGCTCCAAAGACAGAAAGTGTCATCAATTTGAATTTTCCTTTGTGAAAAGGGTGAGTGGTCATACATTTAATCAGGACATGCTTGACTCTGCAAAAGCAAATAACCTCTTTTGAGAACTCTTTGCCATCCAGCCGCATCAGCTTGAAGTCTATATAATATATGAAGTACTATATGTATATACAAATGCATACCAATTTATCTACAAGATTATCTATCTATATTTTTGCTGGTTTTGTCTGACATCAGTTAACTCTGTTGGGTGAGTGAGTGTAGAAGTTTCAGATGTTGTAATTCTTCTAAATTCTACAATGACAGATGTCCAAAGTGTAGTGCATAATGGGAATTGTAGTGCCTGCCTGCTACATGCAGAAATAATGCAAAAAAAAAAAAAAAGAGGATTGCTTTGCACAAGAAAATCACTTAGATAGTTTAACTCTAAATCTGGCCTGGGTGTAAAGCAGAAGCAAGACTCAACCGCTGCTGAATCAAATACAGGCCATATCTGAAAAGGATACAGAACGACAGGAACATCCAGGTTTCCCAGCGAGTTTATGGTGTACCTACTATCTGTAGCTATTTGTGCGAGGGACTGGTGGTATCATCCCAAAGACAGAAAAATCATCAGCTTTCACAGATACAACTTACAGTCATGGTGACTAACAAGTTGATTAGATTTGCAAGCTGGATTTCTTTCCTCTTCAGGAGATGAACCCCCTTTGTCTCCATGTGGGAACATCAGGAAAGGTCTCCTGCTATGGCTTTCCATCAAACAGTCATTTGGATTCGGGTGAGGACAGACTCCAAGGCCAAAGCATTTCTTATTCAAACACTGCTGTGCTGGGTGCTTCTCCAGCCACATATTAAGCTTGGCATGTGATCTTAATCAGATAATTAAGAACAGAAAGAAGAAAAAGCTGCTTCCACTGTTGCTAGTAATTTTTTTGCATCAGCAGCAGAAAGAGAACCCAGTGTTAGTTTGACCATCTCCATTGGTGATCCAGGAAATGACCCAAGCAGATAATGTAGACAAACATAAATTGATAACAGCTATGGTCAATAAAAACAGCATTCTGTGTGTGGTGGAACACATTTGACAGAGATCTAGAAAGACAGCAGCCAAGGATGCCTTCTAAGTCATCACCGTGTTCCATGGAAAAAGCAGACTGAGTGTCAGGAGATGTCACTTCAAGGGATAAAATACAAAGCAAGCAGCACTGCTTTGCACCTCATCAAGAATTTTAGGCTGTGTTCAGATCTCTCTCTTTGGGGCTGTGCAGAGGCAATGTGATTGTGCCATTGGAGGAGGCGCAGAGTGTGAGAATTTCTATCAAGAAGAGGCTAACATGGTTGTGCAGAAAGCAGTATCAGACAACCTAGGTTATGTCCTGCTGAACCCATTAAGCCACTTTGTGGAGCAAAAAAGGCTGCAGTTTGGAACTTTATGCTGTAAAGTATGAAAACACTCTCTGCTGATAGTGGTGGGGCCGTAAATGTGAGCCCGGAGATAGCCAGTGTGCTGCAAAGGTCAACAGACCACCCAGCATTATGCAGAAAGAACATTTTCAGAATGTTTGGAGAGGTGAAGATGGGACCTGTGGTTGTGCTGAAATTACTGCAGATGGATGTGTGTCCTTTTTGTGTGTTGTACACCTCTGGCATACCTGTTAGACAGTAAGGAGTTGAGAATGCTAAGGAACCAATTCCCATCTTCACTGAGGAGCTCTCCTTTGGCTTTTGCAGAATAATTGCTATTTATTTGCTCCCTGAGGGCATTTTTTTACTTTTAAAAGGTGGAGGAAAAATGAGCTTTTACATCAGAAACTGTTGGGTCTATAACCTTTCTTTTGTTGTTTGTTCTGTGGCATAAAAGCATAGGAAGTCTAATGGACTTTCCAAGGAAGTAATTACCTGGTGTACATCCTTAAAGCCTTTATTGATATTTAAACATGTAGCTAAAGAAAATACAGTGACAAAGTATTAATCTGTTATTATTCTTTTTGCATCAATGCAAAACAACAGTTAATACCACTCTTAGGCAAACTTCTTTACTATTATTTGTTAAACCCACAATGGTGAAAGGGGATAAAATTGGAGAGGAAGATTGTCCTGATGTAGCTAGGGTCGTTGTTTAACCATTTGTCTCTTTTGATAGTGGTCTTTGATCAAGAGCATCTTATTTTCATTCACTATAATGATGTATTACTGCCCCTCATTTTAACTTAACTGTTCAATTTTTTAAGTCCAGGAAGTAGCAGCTGTGCTCCCAATGTAATTCATGCACAGAAATAAAATCTAGTAAGCCGGTATGATTACAAACTGTGACCTGTGGCAGTGCTTCCCTGTTTTGTCAGTGGGGCTGGCTGCTGCTCTTCTTTCTTCTCATACTCTTTTCTGCGTAACTGAGGCCTCCATCTTCTCGCACTTCTCTGTGGCTGCCTCTTCCTGTAATACAACTTGGCCACCCTTAATGCATTTACACTTGTTGAAGAATATCCAGGAACCGCTTTCAGACACTGTCAGAGATGTCCATTTCATTATTTCTGGTGAAGTGATTTCACTTAAACATAACTCCACCAAGCACAGCAGGAGCATATGCCTGGTCTACATCTGCTCATCTAGTTCATCCCTACAATTTTCTTGGCCAGCATCATAGTTTCAAAAATCCAGCCTTTTTTCCCCATTCATGACAATTTTTTTTAAATGAGTAGATATATTCCCAGATACCCAAACTTCACAGTTCTTAGCAAGGTTAGTTTCTGGAAGTGGTACAACTATTCCAGTAAAATATCTCCAAAGAGTTGCTAAACTTATTCCTTGTATCAGAGCTCTTGAGGTTCCCAAGAGGTTGATGTTTACTCATCTGGGAGGCTTTAATGGGGACATGAGTAGAGTAGGATAGTAAGCATTAGTAGATATTGAGTCCAAAAATGTACTCACGTGTATAACTTCATTTCTTCTCAAACTCTTTCACTCCTCACTGTAGTCTAAAGATCGGGGTGCCAATGGGAATGGGGCCCAAGTGAGGGACAATGGAGAAATATGCCAGTTTGGACATGTAGATCAAGAACCAGAGAAAATGGAAGAAGGTTTGTCAGGTGAGCGAAAGACAGACACCTGAGGTCAGAGGGAGCTGAAGAGAAAGGTCTTTTAGCTGAGAGTGGAGAGCTGTGTCAGCTGTGGTGAAAAGACCAGGAGATAACATTGAAATATGAGTCTGGTCACAAAGCACAAAGAGGAGAACACTGAGCTGCAGTGAAAGCTGGGACTGGGGAAGATCTGAGTCTGTAAGAGCAGATGCAAGGGCAGCCCAGAATGAAGGCAGGGGACAATTGTGTGTGTACCACTGTGCTGAGGCCAATTGCATATGATTTAATAAAGACAAGTTCTGGGTCCTGCACTTGGGCCAAAACAACTCCATGCAATGCTACAGGCTCAGGGAAGAGTGACTGGAAAGCTGTCTGGTGGAAAAGGACCTGGGGCTGTTGGTCAACAGCTGGCTGAACATCAGATGACCAAGAATTCCAGTAGCATCCTGGCTTGTGTCAGAAATAATGTGGCCAGCAGGACCAGAGCAGTGATTGTCCCACTGTACTTGGTGCAGGTGAGGCTGCACCTCAAATACTTTGTCCAGTTCTGGGCCCCTCACGACAAGGACATGGAGGTGCTGGACCTTCTCCAGAGATGGGCAACAAAGCTGATGAAGAGTCTGGAGAAGAAGTATGATGGAGAGTGGCTGAGGGAGCTGGAGATATTTAGCCTAGAGAAGAAGAGGCTGAGAGGAGACGTGATCACTCTCTACAACTACCTGAAGGGAAGTAACAAAGACAGGAGGAAACAGCCTCAAGTTACAACAGAGGAGGCTTAGTTTGGATATTAGGAAGAACTTTTTCACTGTTAGACACTGAAACAGGCTGCCTGAGGAGGTGATGGAGTCACCATCCCTGGAGATACTTAAAAGATGCTTAGAGGAAGTGCTGAGGGATATGGCTTAGTGATGGGCTTGACGGTGTTAGTTTAGTGGTTGGGCTTGATGATCTTAAAGATTCTATGATTCTATCACTTTGAAGAGTGTGAGGGGAACATGTCAGCAGTGGCTTCTATAAGTAGGAAGAAATTCTACTCCCTGGCTTATCACAGATTCACAGAATCTTAGGAGTTGGAAGGGACTTCTCCTGAGCACTCCATGTGCAATTGCATTTTGGATGCTTGTGTCAATGATTTTGCAGCATGGGAGACCTGACCTCCTTGCTGCAAAAATACTGTATCATGGAAGTGGTGCTACCAGCCCAAGTGAGTGCTTGGCTGTCCTTTGGTTGTGGCTCTCTTCCTGGTGCAGCTTCAAGGATTACAGGGACTTTCTGAGGGCGTTTGTTCACCAACCAGCAGCCACAGTTTCTCCTGTGGAGTAGTGATTTATGGTTTTACTTATCAGTGAAAAATCACTGAGGAGTCTGTCTTGGATAGAGGAGGGCCCTAAATTACAGCAATAGTCCTAATATCACCCATTGTCTTTTCTGTTTTCTCATATTGCTCTTCCATGCTACCTTGGTTTGTCTCTCTGTGTCCAAAGGCCAATATAGGCTCAATCCCACAAAGACTTGATCTTTCTTCTGGTAAATGCATGTCAACACCTCCTGATGTAGATGCCTCAGCATGTACTTGAAAATTCCTCATTTCACAGATGATTCATCATTTTCTCCAGTTAATAGATGTTTTCCTATGCTCTTGCACTGCAAGGGTTTTTGCCCTTTCCCAGAGCTTGTTTACTTTTAGCAGATAATTGTACCTCTAGATAGTCAAGGATCTCTGATTCTGGATTTGAGTGTGGTAGAACATGTAGTGTTAGTGGAGTTGTGTGGTCTGGAGTACCTTATGTTGTATGGTAGCTTTGTGGCGGTTTTTGATTGCTCTAGTTTAGTTTACACTCATTCTCCTCTTATACTGAAAAGGTGACTGCATTATTTTTTTTTTCTACATTGTTAATTATTGTATATAAAAAATATAAACACAGCTTTATTGTGTCTGCCCTTAGTTGAGTCATTTCTGTGGCACTCTCACATTTTTCTCCTCTTGTAAGCAGCCTTTTCACTGTCCTTATTGTCTGTTCCTTTTTGGTTTGGGCATCTTGAGAAGGGTGTCTGAGATGGGACATGGGTTTGGCACCAGATACATGGTTTACTTCCCTCCAGTACTGGCTAGAGCCTCTGTTTGGATCTGGAGGATTTGCAGTCTCTGGCAAGGAAGGAATGTATCTGTTACATCTTCCCTGAGGTAACATTTACAGATTGACTGAGGTTTTTGGCAAGGAGGGAAAGACCCAGAAGACTCACCAGGCTGATGGTGGCTGCTGCATGCTGCCAGTGAGGGTTTGGCTGCTGGCAGCACAGCTGCACCAAGAAAATGTGACTCCATAAATAGCAGGGGACTTCATGCCCCCTGTTAGTCAGAACCTGAACCTGCCTGTGGAAATCAAAACAGGGGAAGGTGTCAGCAAGTCTTTCAGTGCGACAGGTTCCTCACAGGCTGGGGACATCTGGAGGCAGTTCAGTGTAGCTAGGTTGAACTAAAATCAGCCTTCCATGAGTCTTGCTCCCCTCACAGGCTGCAGCATCCTCTGCTGAAAGCCCCAGAGGCTCTGCTGAGATTGATGGACAATTCTTTTACTTTTTTTCCCCTTTGTGCTCTCTCACAAAGAGAAACTGCTTCTCTTCCAGGAAGAGGGAGGGAGGGAGGGACAAGGAGGAGGACTTTTTTGGTTGGTCTGGGATGTCTGCATCTCTACACTCCCAGCCCTATCCTACCGCCAGGCTGGATTGCTGTTGGTATGGCAACACATCCCTGCACTAGCCAAGCCATGAAAGGTGAGGAAAAGTAATTATTCATCTCCATTTAACTAATGGAAAACAGAGTCTCAGAGGTTAAGATTTCTTAAAGGAATTTAGATATGAATGCATCCTGATAGTGTTTTATTGAAGGTGTCCACAATATCTGGATCCCCCAGGAACCAAGATACGACCAATACTGATCTGAACCTTTAGGTGGCTTTGACAAATTTACCTCACAAAAAAATTAAACTTGATGTTTCAAGAACTGTTTGACATTGTTCTTGTTCTGCGGTCATTAAAGGAACCATCCCAGATCAACTGATCAAGTTCCCTATGTTTGCCAGTGCAGTGGTGGGACAGAGCTAAATCTCTGGCACCTGACTGTCTTCCTCCCTGATACTTATTTTATAAATAAAATAAAATAAATTTTCTCAGCCTAAGCTTCTCTTTGTGCTTCAGTGGACAGTTTGGACTCTTTGAAAGATTAGCAGCAATCAGGGGAAAAAAGCTGCAATTGAATGAAAATTGCCTAAATTTGCAATGCCATCTGTGGAAATGTAGAAGCCAGTAGAGGACACTTTGCCTATCCTGAATATTGTTGGTCTCCATAGCCAATGGTTTGGCTATGTTTGTGTGCTTTGAAAAAGAATTTTGTATGCAGGAGCCTGTTGCCTTGACCTGAACGTAGCAGAGAGACATCTTGAGGCATTGTCACATCTTGGGAATGTGGCCTAGCTTTGCATCATTTGTAGAGTATGCATTATTCTGGGCTAATGTGAAAGTAAGCCTTTGATCTCATTCCATTGCACCAAGCGAAATAGAGGTAACTGTTGAATTCCTTCCTCTTTTATCATTCCTCAGTCAATAATACTACAGCTTACCATTCTTCCACCCCCCTCCTCCTTTGTGCAGCTTCTGAGGCAGTGTTGTTTTCCTTCTGGTTTTCAGTCCTGCTGCATTCCCCACGCTTTCCAGACAGGTTTTGTACAGCAAAAAGGAAAATACATTTCATAATGCAAACATGCCCTGCTCAGCACTTTCAGTTATCTTATTTATATGCTGCAGTACAACTTTCTATAACCCAGTGATTATAATTTCCCAGAGCTATCATCATTTTAAAGCTACCTCTGAATTGTGCTCCAGCAGATGGTACAACCTTTGAGCACTGCATGAGAGCCTGAAAGAGAGGAGACAGGGCAAACTACACATACACACAAACCAGGCCATTGCCGCAACAGCTGAGAAACTTCTAACTTGCATTGTCTCTCACAGTGTTCAACTTCAGCATGTGTTGTTGAGTACTGTCAGGCTGTTAACCACCAGGGAAATCAAGGTGGATGTTTTTCTTGTTTTTGGGCCTGTCTACCCAACTGATTTTTTTTTATCCTCTGCATAACAACTGAGCTGATTAATTCCAAGACAGAATACCAAATAAGTAAGAGTCATTCATTATAATAGATTTCAGTGTGATCTAAACTTGGATTGAATACTAACCCATTGATTGCTATTCAGTTGTTTAAGCAGCTGTGCTACTAAGCTGAGCAATTGCAGTGTCATCCTTCCCTTTCATCCTTTGATTTCTACCTCCCTTTCTCCAGTCTTGGAATGGCTAACCCCTTGTCTATATGTTTTCCTTCAGCGGATTATGTCCTTTCTGACTGGCTACCAAGTATACAATGTAAACGGTAGACAGTCAGTTAAAGTCATGAAAGACACATTATCCCTATGTAATCACGTGAAATTCCCGTGGGTATTTCATCAAGCAAAGGAGGTTGTTATTCTTGTTGAGATTATAATAAAGAGATGTGATTTACTGCTTCAGTTGTTTCAAAGGTGTCATTTGAACCTAGGAAGTGTGGTACTTTAAACAGACTTGGACAAAGCCTAACAAAATAGTCAGTGCACATTTTGTATCTGTAGTCAGGAACATTAAAAAAAAGCAGGGCCTGGTTATTTTAAAAATCTTACACTTTTCTTTGACTCAAAGTTAAGATGTGAGTGCTTACCCACAGTGCAAATTAGACTCTTTGAGTCTTGATTCATTAGTGTACATAGGCATGCACACATATGCGTGTGTATCTATACTTACTAACTGAATGTGTATATCCATTTTTATACATGCTAATATACACATTTAAGCACTTTTATATATATCTAAGTGCTTTTTCTTCAGTAGTGAATGAGCTATGTTTGCTTTCAAAGTTAAATACATACTCAAGGTATCTTGTGGAAAATGTGGTTACTTTAGGTGTCTAAGCCTGGGTTAGATACCTATCTTTAGGTTACCAGGTTTACACCTTCTGTTTTTTACCACTACTGATAATCTGTCTTGACCCTGATTTTGAGCAAAACATTTGGTAAAGCCTTGGATTGTTCACTTGTTGCTGCTTATGCCTGCAGCCTTTTAATAATTCTACAGATCCGCCGCCTTCCATATACAGTGTAGGAAAGGTTATTACAGGTGGCCGCCTGAAGTTGGGGAGCAGATCTGATGTAATAATATGAGAGTAATCCTCATTAAAAAAAAAAAAAAGACTTAGCAGTAGTCCTTTTATTACAGTTTGGCACTCAGATTGCATCAACTATGTTATGAATTCTGCTGACACTTCTGAAAAAAGTCAAAGAAGGGCTGCATTGTGATGGTGGGAAAAAAAAATCAGATCTCTTTTGTATCCACTACTTGGATACCAAAGATGGTTAGTGCCAATGGCCATTCTTGCTTTAACATGTTATGGAGAGGCAATAGCTGCAGGGAGAGTTAGAGGAGAGGGGAAAAATAGGCAGATGGCTCATGGGTTAACTGTGTGATTCCTGCTAGCAGAGGATTTCTTTCTTCTCTCTGTATTGAAGCCCATGGAAGATAAAGCTGAAGTTCTACATCATAAATTCCCATTTGGACATTCAGTTTTGAGAACCTACATCCAACATCCTTATCATTTTGAAGTTAAAGTCACAATCAGTAATGAAATCTGCTTGCTTTTCACACACTGAAATTAGCTTTGATTCTTTGCCTGAAACGTATGTTTAAAAGGCAACATGCACATACTGTGCACTGACCCTATCAAAGCAATAAATACCATTGAAGTAATTTTCCAAAGCTGCCTACAGCATTAGTTTATTTTTAATATGGTCCCTCTGAAGGAGTGGTGTAGAAAATACCTATGGGAGCTATTTCAATTGTCTGTCTGGGGTGAAGTCCCTGCCTTGCCCCACTGAAGAAGAAAGTAAGAAGGGATACTAATTTCTCTTTGTTGTTATGAAACACGATGTTTCATTCATTGGATTTAGTTCCTTTCTAAGGAAAATGGTATTCTGGTTGGGTGAGAAAAATGCCTCTTTGCTACTTAGCATGATTTGAAGTGAGGGGACGAGGGAAAAGGATATTGCTGTAACTAAGAATGGGATTTAGTCTGTGACAGTTTTCCTGATTGTTTATGATAGCTTTTTCAGTCTTTATGCATTGTGTTATTTGTCCTGCAGTGTTACCCGGAGAGTCCTCCTGGCTCCAGAAGTTCCCTTTGCAGAACAAAGAGGATATGGGCATGCACCAGATGACTCTTTCCAAACACAGCCCACTTGCCTAGGTGAAAACTGTGGAGGAGACGACCCACAGTGTTTAGAGATGAGGATTATGCCAGGGTCAGAGAGGGGGTTTTGGTGGCAGAGCTGGTGAATGGGTAAGACCATAGATTGTTTTCACACTCTGGCAACACCATTCTTTTCATTTTAGTGTCTTAAAATTACTAGCCCTTCTAAATGTTTTGCTATGCCAGAGACAGACCCAAACAAAGCATCCGGCAGCATTCACCTAAGTGCATGAATTTTCTTTCCCTTGAATTTCAAATTGAGATTTTACAAATCTGAAAGATCAGTCCATTGGCAAACAGAACACATTTTTTGTCACCCATGGTCACAATTAGAATGACAACAGGGCCGGACTCCTCCATCACTTCTTTTTAACACTGTCAGAACTAGCTTTACCAGAATGATCCTGTCTGAAGCATGAATAGACCTATTCATTTCTCACTTTGTTTGACCCAGGGCTCTAGGAACTGTTTAAAAGCATATAGGCTGGTTTCTTCTGTAAAGAAATTAAGTTAAAGACAAGTCTAAAGAATGTGCACTCTTAGCCATGAAAGGTTATGTTTGTTTGTTTGGACACTATGTAGAGTAGCTGTGTTATGCGCTGTGCTTCTAAATATTGTTTCATGCCATATAATAAGTTGAAAATCTGTCATCTTCCAGGGTCTGTGTTTGTGTAGTAAAGACAGAGAAGCATGCAGGAGAGGTATATAGTTTTAGGAGTACAGTTTGATTCAATTTCTTTTGTTTTATTATGACCAAGACAGAAAATACTCAGATCTCATGCTGAAGACACATTTTCAGAACACAATGGTTTCATTTTAAATGGATCCCCAGAGAAGATGATCTCAGGCAGGGAAATGCACATAGTATTTCTAAAGAGATAAGAATAATCATTGCATTTCTACTGTGCATTTCTGTAATGCTGTAAATATTATATAAATCACAAGGCGGAGATCATGTTCAGGTGCTGACAGTAGAAGTCTGGCCACCAGTGTGGTGAAACAGCAGTCTGACACAGGAATTTGGTTGCAAGTTAACCAAAAGCTGTCTCGGTTTCCTTCCTGTAAATGAAGTAGATGCTCATGGGTATCAGGAGTCTTGTAAGCTGAAGTGAATCTTGCCTTGTAAATGGTTTTCAGGAAACTGTAAAAGGCAGATAAAATCCATCTGAAGTATAAATCTGAGGCCAGGATCTGATCTCCCTGTTCATGTAGCAGAGCCTTGCCCAGCTGAAACCAATGAGACTATTGTGACACCAGTGAAATTATGGGGACTGCTGACAAAGTCATTCAGACACTTCATGGTAGCAGGGACCAGCTCGTCAGTTTAATTCAGTACATAATTACAGTTAGATCTTGAGCCCCCTGCTTATGAGCAGCTTTTCTAGCAAAGCTGACAGCATCAGCTTTGCAGAATGGCCCTGCTAGCCTGTGGAGGAAGGTCATCATTAGCTTGTCCTCAGTGTAAAAATGGCCATAGAGACTCCTTTCTTTCATTAATTTATCTACAGATACAGAGCAGAGCAGATACAGAGAAGCTACATTATTCCACTGCAAGGCAGGCTTATGTAGCAAAAGTAGGATTTAGTCTCTAATTGTCTTTTTGCCTAAGCCATCCTGGTCCTGGATCCATCCACATGAATCTCTGTAGAAGTTTTAGAAATTTCTGGGAGTACCTTAGCCATCAATCATTTGCCCAGAGTTGGATGAAGGTCTGCGTATAATGAGGTAACCATCAATCACAACAGGGCTCAGCATATTTTCACATTTCTTTGGAAGTTTACTGAGCTCTTCAGCTCTTCACACAGCTGCTGGTCCTGTGGTGGTGCAGTGCTCGTTGTGTTTCAAGCACCAACAGGCTCACAAACAGCCTGAAAACAGACTACCTAGTGTCAAAAGTATCTCTGCTTAACTGGGGATGGAATATTTTTATATGTCCTTTAAACAAAACAGAAATTAGAAAATGGCTTATTGTGTGGAACTTCTGGGTGTAGCCCTTGAAAAGGTAATTTTTGTCAATAGATTGCAATTTTTAAAAAAGTGTTGAAAATTGTGGATATGGCAAGTGTCCATTATTCAAGAAATTCCCTGTATTTTTTCAATGAAAGCTAGTGGAAAAAAAGGTTAATTTTCTATCTTAAAAACCAAGCCTATGGTGAAGTAGGAGATTTTTAAAATGAAATTTAAAATCTCAATGCTTAATGTAAATTTGTGTCCAGTTCTGGACTCCTCAGCTCAAGAGGGACAGGGAAGTGCTGGAGAGAGTCCAGCACAGGGCCACCAAGATGATCAGGGGTATGGAACATCTTTCATATGAGGAAAGGCTGCAGGAACTGGGGCTATTTAGTGTGGAGGAGACTGAGGGGTGGTCTTATTAACATTTATAAATATCTAAAGAGTGGTGTTAGGAGGTTGGGACATCCCTTTTTTCTATAGTAGATAGTAACAGGACAAGGGATAATGGGATGAAGCTGGAACACAAAAGGTTACACTTAAACATAAGAAAAAACTATTTCACTGTGAGGGTGAGGGAGCAGTGGCACAGGCTGCCCAGAGGGGTTGTGGAGTCTCCTTCCCTGGAGGTCTTCAAGACCCGCCTGGACATGTTCCTATGCAACCTTATCTAGGTGACCCTGCTTCTGCAGGGGGGTTGGACTAGATGATCTCTAAAGGTCCCTTCCAACCCCTACCATTCTATGATTCTATGTTTCATGGTTTGACATGACAGCCTTTTCTGGTATGGGGGAAGGGGCTGCAAAGATGGCTCCTGCAAGAAGTTACTCACAACTCTCCCCAGCTCAGGAAAGGCTCACTTCTGGGGCTGAGCCAATTAGACGCCTCCACGATCACTTTTTAAGAAGAAGCCGGAAGGGGAGGTGTCTTCCTCCATCTTCTTTTCTTTCTTCTGCCCCTTTTTCTCTTCTTCTGGCTGGTGGTGGTGCAAGGAGTAGGAACGGTGAGAGAAACAACCATGCGGACTCCAAGGTCAGTGATGAAAGGGAGGAGGTGTGCTGTAGCAGAGACTCCCCTGCATTCTATGGAGAGAACTGGTGAAGCTGAGATTTATTTTCATTTCTTTAAAGACCCTGAGCCAGGGACAGTGATTTTGGCCGGAGGAGGCCTTGTCCCGAAGGAGGGGCTCTTTATCACTATGGCCGGAGCAGGCCCTGTCCCGAGGAAGGGACCTTGCAAGTGCAGAAACTGCAACCGCGGTGAAGAATCCACATCAGAGATATTCACCAAGGACTGTGTCCCGTGGAAGGGAACCTGTATCGGCAGAAGCCGCAGCTGCTGGGAACAACCCACACCAGAGAAGTTCGTTAAGGACTGTGTTCTGGGGGAGGAACCCCGTGTTGGAGCAGGGGAAGAATGCCAGGAGTCGTCCTCATCTGAGAAGACAGAAGCGGCAGAGCCCATCTGTGAGAGACTGACCACATCCCCCACTCCCTGCCCCCCTGAGCCGTTGGGGGGGGAGGAGGTAGAGATATTGGGAGCAATGAGCTGGGCCTGGGAAGAAAGGAGGGATGGGGGAGGGAGATCTTAAAGTGCTGGTTGTAATTTTCTCATCATCCTACTCCCTTTTTGCTTTTATTCTGTTCTGTTTCTTGTAGAATAAACTTTCCTACTTTCCTCTCTAAGTCGAGTACTAGAATCTGTTTTGCCCAGAACCATAATTGGCAGTGAGCCCTCCCTGCCCTTGTCTCAATCCACAACAATCTTGCTTATCTTTTTACTCCCATTTCGCTGGGTCCTCCACCATCTTAACGAGGGTAGGGGTGAATGGGGGCATCGAGCGAGAAACTGTCGTGGTGCTGTTGTGCTAGCTGGGCCAAACCACGACACTATGAAATTTAATATTAAATATTTTAAAATCAAGTTTTGTGGAAACTTTAGAATAAATACTGGTTAATTGCAAAGCCATCAAAGAGAATTATCTTCTTTTTTGTTAAAGGCAAGCTCCTGCTGCAAACTAATTCTCAAATCCCACATGCATTGGATGGATGATATAAGTCTTTATTTTGTTTGTTTGTTTTGTTGCAGCTGGATTTATAGGCAGCTCTTCCAGAGGTAGACTTTCTTTTGATTTTATGGTGGGCTAGAGGGCTTAATACTCTGTTGCAAATTATCTTGATTGCACAATTTATGATGCTATTTGATTTATTGTTAAGCAGAATAGTAGTTACTAGGTTAATGTTGGTGTTTGCTTTCTTCCTGTAGAGTTTACTCTTTACAGCATTCTTAATCAGAAAGCTGACACTTACTCCAGGAGCGGTCCCTTACTTGAATGAGCATATTGTATCAAAGACAACTCCCACAGAAACTGCAAAAGCCCAGAAAGTTATCCAGTCTATTCCCAAACTTGACCAATTGCTCATTCCCTTCTCATTCCTCCTCCCACCATCCTAATGCAGTACACAAAAGCTTTTAGAGATCCTCTATGCTGTTTTTAGGGCACATGTAGTCTGTAGAAACTGTTGGCAGCCAACATTTGAGGACAGCTCTTGATGAAGCTCATGATAAAGACCCATGGGCTCTCTCTCACCTTCTCAAACCAGGCTGTAGTTCTAAATCCCTCCTTACCTGGTTGCTTATGGAGTGCAAACACTTGTTAGAGGAAATCCTATGCCCTAAGCGGAAGAGGAGAAGAATCATGTCCCAACAGAATGAAACATTTGAAAAATATCATAATAAAAGGAAAGGGAGAAAACTCAAAGAAATGATGCCTAGACTGTCAAGTTTCTCCTTTGTCAGAATTAAAAGACTGCTATCTTTAGGAAGACACTTGTTGGGTAATGAAAATTGGACATTTAGCAGCCTAAATGAAAGCAGGTTCCTATTCCCACAGATGCATTTTAGTCTAGCGTGTGAGGCTTAGAAAAAAAGTATTGCAGATTTTCCTCACCTGTTCACAGCAAGCATCTAAATGCTGATCTTTTGGGGAAAAAGAAAAGAAGAGAAGAAACAGAAAAATGAACCTGTTGTCAATTTGACCCACCACAGCTTGTGGTGGGATTTTTTTGCATTATTGACATATCTGTAATTTTCATCTGCCCTTTTTTCAGCATGTATATTTATATATGTGTATTTTTTTCACAAACCTGCAGTGCAGTGCAAAGCTACATTTAAATATTTTGAGACTGACTGTACTTGTCATTTGCATTCCACTGACTCATACAGAGCAAAGACATCTGAGCAGAAATACAGCAGATAAAAGAGAAACCATTAATCCAGGGAAGATTACTGGCACAGAATCTTTATCCTGTATCCTCCCTGAAATGTGACAAAGATCTTACTATGTACATCCCTCTGGCTTAGCTTCAGAAAGTAAGCAATACAGTAATGTAGACATGGTACTTTTTAAAGGCACATTACATTGGACTGAAACTTCAGCCTTCTGACAGAGCTTATTACCACTGAGATGTTTTTCAGTGGTTGCTTTCTCAGAAGACTCATCAGCACCCCAAAACTGCTTTTTGGCTCATGTAAGACAACACTTCCCTTAGCTGCTCCTAAAAAGACAGTGTATATCTCCTGGAGAATGGAGACTATTTTGTAGCACATAGGTTATACGCATATTTTACAGGGTTCTCGTTTCTGCTGACACTTCATCTTGATGTGAGCTGTAAATGCCAGTTAGCTTTTAATGAGTCTAATAAGGCTAAAACTTCCAGATACTGGTGTTTCAGTTCTGGAAGGGGGGTGGGCTAAGGATGTTGAGCAGGCTTGCCCTTTTCAGGAGACACTCATTCCAGGTGACTTGGCATATTAGATTTCAGAGTGCGGCAGGCTTTTATCTCCCTTTGCTGTGAATGTGGCAGGCTGCAGTTGCTTTTCCAGTCACAAGTTGTTTGTCTCTCTCCCTCTGTCTCTGCAATATTGATCCTAAGTTAAAAGACCTAAGATAGATGTAGCTTGGGAAGCACCCCTCTCTTCTCTGGCAATAGGAGGAAAACACAGTTGCCATGCATTTACTGCACTGTCTTGGCAGCTACTTGGTCATTGACCATCTCCTGCAGGAGTATTTCTGTGCCATAAGAATAACAAAAAATACTGTAGTCAGTTAGGGTCTCCACTTCAAGCAGCCCAGAGGTATAGATGGATTTGTGGAGGTAGTTCCATGTGTTTGTGACCTTATCTTGCTATAGTTTGCATTCAGCTATGAAATGAAATTACAGGAAATGATTCATTTTCAAATCATTCTATTTAGACTGGCAGAAGCCAAAAACCCTCCTGTGAACTGCAAAAGTGTGGACTGTTATTCAGAGGGGAAATGTAAATACTTAAGCATTCCTGGTGAATTGGACCAGAATTGCAAACTGTTCTGAAGCTTGGGTTCTCAGATTTTATTCTAGACAATTGTTTTTCCTCGAATGCCTCTTGTTCAGGTGAAAAACATTTTCCTTTTGTTTTTTCTGTGGAAGGTGAGTGTATATCAAGACCTCTGGAAAACAGCTAAGCACAACAGGAACCAAGACCTAGAGAAGGCTGGTTTCTAAACAATCCAGCACCTCTTCCACTTAAGAGCAGAAGAACATTTAAATACTTGAAAAAATTCTTGCTCTCATGGAAAATTAGGCTTACCAAGAGTAAAACGTCATCTCTTTTTTGTTTTAATCTGACAAAAAGTGAGGTCACAAGCAAGTCTTGTTTCTTCCACAATTCAGAGCCTAAGATCTACAATGTTGAGGGTTTTTTTCCCCTATTAATGCTCACATTATCCATTAAGAGTGATTTGATTTTGCAAATCAACATGGAGATCTGAGTAAAAATCTTTCTCAGTATGAAGCTCTTATTTATGGAGTAGTCTTTACCTGGTTTTAACTGCAGTGTGCGTATCAAGTCTCCCTCCCACTCCTTTTTAAACTCTGTAACCTTGCCAAATATTGAAATAGGAAGGTTTATTTATTGCAAAGGATATGCAAAAAAAAAAAAAAGTTATGCCTTTCAGTGTGCTCTCTTGCTCTTTATTGTTCCTCAGATTTGAAAGGCAAAAATGCAGTTCTTGTAATTGAGCGAGTTCTTCATGCTTTCTGCTAGAAGTGGCCCTTTTCTGCCTCTCCTTTGGGCATGGCCACGAGGGCCTGTGTCTTGCATGCTCCCTTTGAACCACAGCTGTTTATTTTGCATTGTGTCATGTTTGTTTAGAATTTGACCAAATGACATTATGGATGAGCCACGGGAGGAACAAGGGAACTTGCAAGGGAACTTCAAATAATCTTAGATCAGCTAGTTGTCAGCTGCATTGTGTTACTATGCAGCATGCTCATTCCTCTTTTGATGTCTTTGCAGATGTTTTAAGCTTCACACACAAATAAAGTATTTATACAGGCACATTACCTCACCTGAGATGGAGTCATTGTGCTGTACACTTTACATACAGCAAAAAATGCTTCTCTGTTCCTCCTACGAACTTAGCATCTAAATGATCAAGACAGATAAAGCTTTGGAAGTGAAAGACAGGTGCAAGGTCACCTCTACAGGAAAGCAAAGAACACATCTCCTGTTCTGAAGTCAGGTGACAGTCTGTCCTGTCTGTTTTATAACAGCCTCAATAAGATGGCATTTCACAATCTGCGAAACAGACACTACCCATTTCCATACTTGCAGGAAGGGTGTCTTCAAGTGAGGAAGCTTGATTACAAAGTCTGCTGAGTATGTGAGGGAAATAATGAAATATTGCCCTTGCCACAGTCCTGATTTTTGTTCTTTACTTCCATTATCTTAAGGAAATATAGTATGGTCTTTGTTCCAGTGAATGCAAACAGTTTTCAGATGAGTGCAAGAGAAGATGGGACCAGGCCTTACTTCTTTTGTGTGTGTGTGTGAAAAATGTCTGATTTCTAGAGATTATCACATGCATAACTAAACCTCTCAGAAAGTCTTTACACATTGCAATGTGGGAGATGTTCATTGCTTGCCACAAAAAAGAAAGTTTTCAAGGTCCTGCAGAAACCATTGCCTGGAGTTCCTATTGTTTCATAAGGCATCCCAGAACAGTTTTGCAAAAACCTGTAACTGTCTCAGCCACAATCACAAGGACAGATAGGCCAAGGAAGAACCCGCAACTTGGCAGCCTGCAGAGAAAGAGAAGCAAAGATCCTTCCTGCCTCATGGTATAGAGATCACATCAATGCCAGCAATAGGACTTGAGAATACATGGAAGAACAACAGATCCCTGCATGTTGCCATGGAGCTCTTCTGTCTGGGCTTCAGGCGTAGTGTAAAATACAGTCCTTCTCTTTGTCCCTGCTTTAGTCAGTCTTAGTTAGTCTTGACAACATTACTGAGCTTAGCAATCGGTATTATTGCCATAAACCAACCAGGTTAGTGTCAGCAGAGCCATCTGTAGGGCTTTCATCCCCTGACTCCTTGCTTACATCCTAATTTACAGATGACCGTGCTCTGCTGCTTTACATCCCTGATCCTCCTGAGCCCTCCTCCACCACTACAGAGCTTAACATATAGAACTCTCTCTGTGTTTTTTAATTGTCTTGGAGATAGCAGAAATTTGTTGATTTGCCAATTATACTTTACCAGGCTTTCCTCTCTTGGTGTCTGTAACTTGACATTATGAACCTTCTTGTTAAATCAAGTGCTTCCTGAACATTAGGTGATAGAGTGGAGGAAGAACCAAGTATGTCTTCAAGGAAAGCTAATACTGATAAGGTGTTGGCTGCTGGCTGTCCTGTTATTGTTAGAATGCACATTCTCTCCCTTGAGTATAGGGCACTTTCTGATGAAGTGCTTCTTATATTGAAAAATGACAAGCATTAAGAACCCCACACCACTTCATTACTAAAATATTTACTAGAGCATACTTGCTTCCTCCCTCTGAAAGTGTAGTGTATTTACAGGAGGATCTTGTAATGCAGCGTCATGCTCTGAGCAATGTTTTTTAAGAATAAGGCAATACTATGTGTGAAGGGATGAGGTAGGGCTCTGTTGTCCCCTCCTGTGAGCAGGTGTTGGGAACCAGCAGGGAGCTGGTGGACTTGATTAACTGGAGCAGATTCACTGTGGTATGTGAACTGTATAAAGTCCCTGCAGGGGATGGGAAAGGCTGCCTGGGCTGAAGGATTTGGGGTCTGGAGCCTCTACGGGAACCAAACCAGGAAGGACCAACTTTGGGTGAAAGAGAATGTTTAGGTTGTTTTGTTTTGTTTTGTTTTTCATTAAAATGCCAAATCTCAGGAATCCATCGGCATGGAAATACTACAGGTCAGATCCTCAGCTGATGTGCATTGGCAGGTTTGTAGTATGTTCTCTTTAGCATCTGGGAATCTGGGATTATTGACCATGGGAAGATTTCTTCCCCTCTTTGTGGCTGTGAGTGCTAGGAATAAGGTCCCTTTGCTCCCATCCAGAAAACAAGAACAATGGAAGATGGAGGTCACAGAAATGACAAGAGCAACCCTTGAAATCTGATGTTGTCAGCACAAATGCAACAATTGATTGAAAAGTGTCTGCTAACCAGGCAGCAAAGAGAGCAATTAGAACTGAAATAGCAAGAGGGTCTAATCCAGAGTTTTATGATATCAGCTTGCACTACCGCCTGCTAATTTTAAGTCCTGATGATTTTTTCCTATCTGGACCAGAGTCAGCTGGGGACCAAGTACAATTTTGGACTAAATGAAGCCATGTACCCAATGTAGTGCTTCTCAGAGCTTCAGCTGTTAAGAGGTCCCATCATAAACATACCCTAAAATTGAAGGGCAGTCCTCTGATATACCTTGAGATGAATGACCACACCATAGCATGGCTAAGGACTGCTTAAGCTTTAGTGGAGACTATGAGAACTGTTGGAGTCTCTAGGTCTCCTGTGTCAGAAATACATGATGAGATTGATCTCACTGAAAGAGTGCATCAGGACTCAAGCTGGACAACATTTTAAGAAGACCTCCCAGATGTGTGGAGGCTCTGGGACAGCTTAGTGATTTTGAAGTTCAGGTGCTTCAGCTCTAACTGGAGAAGTTGAAGCCTCTTAGATGGTCAAGGATGTTTTCTTGCTGTCTTGATCTCCAAAGAATGTCATAAGTTACAAGCAGAGCAGGAATACGTAGACTTGGTGATCTGGTAGAGTAATAGCACTTAGGGACTTGGACTGCAAAGCAGGGTGAGCAGGCACAGGGTGCCTAGTAGAGGAACAGAGTACGTGCACTGTCTGTGAACAGCGGACAGGAGATGTTAGCAGACATAGGTGAAAGTGGCTTATCAACACACTGGTCCTGAGCAGGACAGAATGGTGTCTAGAGATGAGAGTTCTTTGCAGACAGACTTGTGTTCTGTGTGTGTGCTAAGACTAGCTCTTTGAGGAACCGTTAACAAACCTCAGGAATGGGTAAATTCAGTGTGTGAAGCTCCATGGCCTGGAGAGCTGTTGGTCATACTGCACAGTAGTTGTTTCATTTTTCACATCAATCTGGCCTGAGTCAAAATATTTAAGTAAGGGGCACTCAGATCTCTTAATTAACATTAGCAGTGCAATAGTAGCAGTGCAGTACAGTGCTGAAGAATCAGTTACTTTACCTGCTTTATCAATTAGGAATGTCTAAAAGAGGTTCTTGATTTCTTGTGTCATTGCTGAGGCTGGGATAGTTGCTACAAGAATCCTGGATATCTTGAGTAAACAATTTTTGACCAACCATATTGAGGGCTGTATTTACTGAAAGCTTGTCTATATAGCTGTAAGTGTAACATTAAAAAAAAAAAAAAAGGTATGTGCGCCCATGACGTTACCAATTTCAGTTGACTTTATGGAGAAATACAGCCACATAGTGCTCCAGATGAACAAAACTACCTCCTCATGTTCTGCTATAATCCCCTCACTCCTGCCCAGAACTGCTTTTTCTCTGTTAAAAGGTAAAACTATGCAACATTTTTTGTGAGTGTCTACTGTATTTTAAGAAAGGATCTGAAGTCTACTGATTCAGTGGAATGTGACATTATTTGAAAATTATGCTAAGTTCACTCCAGGGGTAGCTGTATCTCAGTTCGGTGAAGGCGTAGGTGTTCTATTTAGTTTGCACAAGGGTAGCAGAAAGTAGACATGGATTTGAGCACTACTAACTCCTGCTAAGTAGCCCTGCACCTTGTAACATGAGAAGCTCTGTGGGACTTTGAGGAATCACTCGTGCATCAAGACACTGCTTACTGTGAGCAGAGGTGACAGACTGTGCCCCTCATGTTGAGTATTTTGTTTCTGAAGGCTCAACACAAATGCAAACAATTATCATTATTATGCTGTTGTTGCAGACATCTTTGCTTGGCAACAGCAGTTATTTCTAAGTCGTTAACATGTTTGGAGGTCCCTGAAGGTGTAACGCAGTACTGTTGTAGGTGGACTTCATATATCTATTTGAAACTAACCAACCCAACTTAAGAATATAATTCCTCATCCAGAAACC
Organism: Colius striatus; assembly: GCF_028858725.1. Classification (NCBI taxonomy): domain Eukaryota; kingdom Metazoa; phylum Chordata; class Aves; order Coliiformes; family Coliidae; genus Colius; species Colius striatus. The sequence continues at coordinate 35,974,569 of NC_084790.1, forward strand.
ACCACTGCAGTGGAATACAGTTGCGCTAAAAACAGTCCATGCTTCAGAAAAGGTCACATGAAATATCCTTCAATGGTCCATGATGGGTAGCCAATGCTATCTTACAATATGTAATTCTCGAGTGGGTGCTTTAGGAGCTTGAATTACCTGATTTAGGAGCTTTAGGAACTTGCATTGCCTGGGGGAGGAAAAAAAAAAAAAAAGAAGGAAATCCACTCATTTTATTCTGGAAAGCATTTTTCTCGTCTTTTTTTCTGTCACATGTATTTAACTGTAGTGCCCTCAAGGACAATGTGGTGGATCAGCATGCTAAGGGCTGCAGTCTACAGCCTGTAGTTTTTCATTTCACATTGCTTAAGAATGGTCCTCTTTGTTTCCATTTGGAGCCATGGCTGAATTCTTATGTGTTGTCTGATCTTCAGGCTTAAATACCCAAGAGAATAGGCAGCTGTGAATCAACTCTCTGTGCTTTCTAGCAGGTAATCCAGCAAAGAAGGCAGTATATTTCTTCTTATTTCTTTAAATTGATAGGGATTTGAAGGAAAAAATCTTAATAAGTCTCATGAATGATTATTTTCTTACTGCTGCTGATTCTGAATTGTATGCAGAAATGTAAGAACCTTTCAGTAGAGCCCTATGAGTTTAAACCCAGTCCTTTAGGTTTATAATTAAAGCTCGTCTTTATGCTATCCTACACCTTATTGGAAGGATCACCTTTCTAATTACGTGGTACCAGGAGGTCTGTCATATGTTTTCACTTAGTATTAAGGTAGACAGTTGCTCTATTTTTTGTTCTCCTCCTTCCCCAGATTCTATATTATGTTTTGGAAATTTGACATCATGATTTTTATTTATTTTTTTTTCAGGCCAGATGTTTCACCCTGCTACGTTAAGTCATCTTGACATACTGCCATGAAATGGAAACAATTGCTCCATATCTTTGTTAATAGGTATGTCTCACGCATCTTAATTCCCCATGTATATGCTATCTTCCTTTCTCCCCCATTACACTTCTTTCTTTGCCTCCCTAAAGAAGGAAGCACATTAAAATTTCCTTGGTGTTCTGCTTGAGTAGTTAATGAGGTTCTAGATACCATAATGAATATGCAGTGCTATTGATTCTCTGTGTCTCTGTGTGTGTGTGTGTGTGTGCGTGTATGCGTTTGTGTGTGCCTGTCTTTAATCACAGCTGGAATGCAAAATCAGGCTCCACCTTTCAACTCTATCTCCATCATGCTGAGAGAGTGAGAGAGAGCGAGACTGAGACTGCTAGACAGCTCGAAAGAGATTGCAGCTCAGATGTCCTGGAAAACAGCAAATCCCTCAGACCTGGCAGATTCCGTTACCATGAGAACTGCAGATATTTCCATTGTGATGGCTTGCTCTAGCAGCCATCTGTTACACCCATTTGATTAGGAAGTACAGTTAAGCTTGTATGGGATTTTCACTGCACCTTATCCCATGGCAGTGTACAGAAACTCTCTCTCTTTTTAAATGCTAAACTCAATGTTTTAGAAGTGCTGTAATTTACTGAGGTTGAAGGCATTTAATGAAATGCTAGGAGGAGGGATAGTATCTCTGAGAAGAAAGAAACACATGAGCTATATCAAGGGGATTAGTGTCCAGTATATAAATAAGCTCAATCCAGAAATTAACTGTATTTAGCTACTCCTCACCCTTGCCTGGGAGAGGAGCTTGATATATAGACCTCACAAACCCATAAAAAAATTAGTAATTGCCTCCTGTTAGTTAATCCCACCCCATATATATTTATTGTATGCATACAATAAATGCATGCAGCAAATATATTTCAGGTCCTCTGGAAAAAAGGGAAAGGTGATGACTCTCCCTAGATGCCTGAAATGGTTCAATGACTGCACTGTATAATGATTAGATTAGCTCTAAAAATTTAATGTTGCTATTTGACTTTTCCTAGACTCAGAAGAACCTTAAACTTTCTTGAAGGTTTTCTGTAATTTACTAATTAAAACAATTGTTTGGACTGGTTGTGTTCCTCAGAGTAAATTTGTAGTGAAGGAAATGGTAATGGCACATCACATGGATATAAAAACAAAGGAGTCCCCTTCAATTAAAACTCTCCAGACATTCTTCCTAAGTGGCTGGCACACCAGATTCAGGGTAATCTTATGCGTGGGGTAGTTGCCTGGAGTATCTTAAAATGACTGAAGGTCTTGTAAACTCAGTGAAGCTAATTAAATGCTCACACACTGAAATGAATTTCTGATTGCTGCTAAGGAGGCATTGAGGTCAGCTCCTCTTTTCATTGCCCACATTTTATGGCCAATGCCAGATACTAAATAGATCAGATCCTCAGAATCAGGGACTCTCTGGTTTTGTTCCTGTTATATATTCTCCCACCCGGCTGAACATAATTCCTTATCCATCTTCATCTCGGCATGAAAAGTTTTCTATTGTTTTTCCTCACATAGCACCAGATTACCATGGAGAAAACTATGATATCATAAGAAATGAATGAGCATGTTTCTCACCATGGGTGAAATATACATTCCAGACCTAATAAAGTCAGAACTCATGTAATGAGCCTGGTAAAATAAGCTGCTTAGTGTAAATACAAATGGTTCTTCTTTAGGGCTCTGCTTCAGCTAAATAAGTAAGTTCTTAGGCACTTTGCTGAGTATGAAGAGGCATAAGAACATATTTTTCTGAGCAGGGATAGTGCTTTGCTGAGTCAGAGCCCACAAATGTAAAAAAGAAAGTAAAATTCCCCTTCCCTCCTGTAATAAAATATTTTGTTGCTGATCATCTTTACAGTAAATTAGAATTTTCACTTCCTACAGATTCCCATCTCCCATAATCTTGGAGGCTAAGCCATGGAGAGAAGAGTCCTTTTTTACCCCTCCTTTTTTTTTTTTTTCTTTTTTTTTGTCAGACAGGGCACTTGTTTTATGAATGTGGTATCTGCCTTTGACAGGCAGCAGATGTATGGAAGCCCTGAAATCTGAAACAATAAATACCATTCAGAGTCTCACCACTGAACCTTCTTATAGTACTGCCTTTGTTAAATGAAACATTTACAGAAATCCCACCCCCGCTTCCCACCCACCTTCAAGGCTAGGATCTGAACCATGTTTTTAAAGTAAAGGTTAAGTACCTGAGGCATGAACAGTTGACATACAAAAGAAACTAAAGTAAATTTATCATTCTTTTGCCAGCTATGAGGTGTGTCGAGGGCTTTTTCTTTCTCTTTGTAATGCATGAGAAAACAAACCTGGGAAGTGTATGCAAGGAATATTTATTTTCTACATTGGAATGTTAACATTTGCACCTTCTGACTTAATACTGTATATTTCTTCAGTCATCAATCTCATGAGAGTCATCTTGCCATCTGTACCAGCATTGCTCCAGGCTTCCATATGAAAGTCCAATCTGGTGGTATAAACACTGGATAATGGAGACTAGGTGTTAAAGTTTCTGACTGGTTGGAAGATGAATCTATGTCTATGAAGGATCAGAATTGAGGTGTGTTAAACAAACAAACAGAATCTATGTTAATGTGGAAGTTCAACCAGAAAGGGTATGCATGTTTGTCATTATTCCCTCTCTCACACACGTTATTTATCTTTTTTTTTTTTTTCTTTCTCTGTGGAATAGAGTTCACCCAAGATCCAGGAAAGAAATGTTCTCTGACCATCATGTTACACTTTGGAGATGACAAATACGGGCAAGATGTTGACTTGCTGTAATATAGAGTTCTTTTTTTTTCCTCCCTTCTCTGCTTCAGGAAAGCTATAACTACATAGATTAGCAAAACTTTTGCAAGAATGGATGTAAAACAGATTTACCTCAGTGTCAGCTTTATCTGATCTATTTGGTCTTGCAGAGTTTGGATGGTTTCCTTTGTTACAACAACCAGCTTTCAAACATCCATATCCTTAGGGTATTAAATGTCAGCCTCTAGTGTACTGTTCAAGAGTAAAAGATTGACCATACTGAAGTACTTTTTTTCTTTTTCTTTTTTTTTTTTTTTCTTCTCCAGCACTGGCGGAGACTTTACTCTGTACACCACTGCTGACCCCAGAAATGACCCACAGGAACTATTGGCGAAAGAAGTGAAAAAGGTATTTCAGCTTATAGACATTAGAAACTCTCTTCATTAATAGCCTTTTCACCGACTTTTCAGATGGATTTCCTGTCATTATGATGAGGATATATTTGTAACGAGGTCCCTTAAGTAAATGGCCAGTGGGTAATTAATTGGACTAACTAGGACTTTCTCTACTTTTTTTCTTTTTTTTTTTTTGAGGGATGGGGTGGAAGTCTTCCTAATGGTCTGATGTCCTCTGTGCTGACTGTACAGCCCTTTGCCACCTGTTGGCCAAGTCTTTCAGCTCTTATGCAAATAATTCTCTTAGGCACTCTGTTAAGAGAGATAATTTTTTTATTTTGGTTAGCATCAGAACTAAAGAAAACATGCTCAAAAGATCTTTAAATGCAACTGGCAAAACTGGTGTGTTCTGAACAAAGCTAAAAGTGCAGGAGACCTGAAGTATGCCACTTGCTTTCCTTCTCTTGCTGACTGAGCAGGTGGGATGGCACTGCTCCGCTTCTTTGTCCAAGAAGGTAGCTACCCTGAGCTTCCTTCTCCACACCTCAGGAAGATGTGATGTCCTCTTCTGTTCAAAGCTGCTGGATGCACTGAATACTAGGGTCACCATGTTGCTAATGTGTTGCTGAACATGGTCTTGCTGGATAAAGCAGCTCAAAAGACAACATTTGGGCCACATCACCATTTTCAGTGAGGATTAAGGTAGGCTGAGCAAAAAGTTTGGCTTATTAATATTGTGATGTGTATTGTACTCTGCTCAATACTGTTACGCACCCTACTGTTAATATGACCAACATTATAACCATGAGTTGCAATATAGTTCACCCTGGCATTCCCATTGTGCATGATCTCCCAAATAAGTTACACCAATGGAAATCTACAGTGAGAGTGAATTAGGTTTATTATTATATTTCCCTCTTGGATTACCCTCTTAGTGCACTGGCTTCCAGACCCTTTAATTAAAAGCTTGCAAACATGCATTCCATAAATAATTTCTGGCTTTCACAGATGGTTTTGAAGCAACTATAGTTGATGGTTTTGAACAAAGTCATTTTCTCTCAGGGGTATTCATCTTTTTCACTTTTGGAAATACAATCATGACTTATTAACTTTGCAATCATTGGGACAAATGTAAGGAAGATTTCTCAAAGAACAAGCAAAATTTTTCTTTGCACACCAAATAGCTTAAATTTTTACCCTAGTTGTCAAAAAATATTGATAATTACTCTTATTAACCAACTTGCAGGTAAATGAAGTATGAAGGAAATAAAAGTCTCCTTTGAACATTATGAATCTGTAGGTGAAACAAAAAAAGAGTTTTAAAGAGTAACTATGACTGTTGGCTAAGGACCCATAATTTTCTCAGCCAAACTGCAACCATTAAGGAGGTAAGGAAAGGATACTGAAGTGCTGGCTGAACGCTTCTGAGATTTTCTTCTGACTATTCTTTGTGTGTCTATTTAAATTTCCTTGTCTCTGTATGGAGTTGAGTGTGTCCACACAACAGCTGCTTTGAGGAATAAATGTACTTTACAGCATCTTTCACTTATTCTGTCAGAAAGGGCATGCCAAAACAAAAGTCTCATTTCAGGCAGCTTGGTCAGATGTGTGAGAGTTTTTGTCTTCACAGTGATGGACATAAAGCATGAACAACGTGATCCTTGCCTCACTTATGCCATTATAAATCAGGATGAGCTTTTCTGAAATCAGTGCATTTAGCCCACTGTTTAAAGCAAACTTAGAAGAATCTGCTGTTTTTGTGCTGTGTCAATGTTTCCTTCTGTTTGGCATTTACAGTCATCTCTGGACCGAGACAACAGAAGAAAAAATGCACTAAAAATGATATGTAGTTGTTTAGTCACCTCTGAGCTGTGGAAAATTGTGATCCTCCATAATTACTGTTCTAGTAAAGATCTTTAGACAGCAAGTGCCCTTACCCACATAGCAGCAGAGCAACGTACAGTGTGCCTCCACAACTGTTATCTGTTCCTGCTGAAGATTTGGTGGCCCTGATATTTTGCACTCTGTTAGATCTATAGATGCAGTTGGCGCACCCCAAGAGTCCTGGATACCATATCTGTATACAAATTATTGATTCACCAGTGACTCTTATTTTAAGCATTTCCTCTGAGGAAAACATGAAAGAGGCTTCAGTACAGAATGTGTGTTTAAGCCTGTCTCTCCCTTTAAGTCTTGAGATCAGTTATTTGTGGAAAGCAGACATCTAGGCAATCTTACTCTTTTCTTCCATGCATTGAAGGCAGTGAAAGAATTGATCAGGGGACTGGAATACCTTTCATACAAGGAAAGGCTGCGGGAACTGGAGCTGTTTAGCTTAGAGAAGAGGAGACTGAGGGGAGATCTTATTAACATTTACAAATATCTAAATGGTGGGTGTCAGGAGGTTGGGACATCCCTTTTTTCTGTGGTAGCTAGCAACAGGACAAGGGATAATGGGATGAAGCTGGAACACAAAAAATTTCCACTTAAATATAAGAAAAAACTGTTTCACTGTGAGGATGAGGGAGCAGTGGCACAGGCTGCCCAGAGGGGTTGTGGAGTCTCCTTCCTTGGAGGTCTTCAAGACCCACCTGGACATGCTCCTATGTGACCTCATCTAGGTGTACCTGCTTCTGCAGAGGGGTTGGAGTAGATGATCTCTAAAGGTCCTTTCCAACCCCTACCATTCTATAATTCTATGATTCTAGGATTCTATGATTCTATGATTCCATGATTCTATGGTTCTATGAAGGTTACAGTATTAATTGCTGCATCAGCCACTTTAAGATTTAATGTTTTTCCCCATTCTATAGGCAATGTATCTCTTGCACGATTTCTCATATAGTCTTCACTTTCACAGTCATCTGAGTGATAAGCAACAATAACGTCTCTGGAAGTGATCCATAAATCATATTCAAATCCATGCATCCAAATGATCCTATTTTTAATCTCCAAACTAATGTAGTGTGTGCCTGCTAGTGCAGTTCAGTTGGAAGCATTATGTTCTCCACCTACATATTTCCTTCAAATCTATGCTGATGCACCCAAAAATAAATAAATAAACTCAACCTGAAGTTTGAACAGTAAGACACAAGAAAACTGTGGGGAAGGAAGACCTCCTGAAATCAAAGAAATTGTATATATGCACTACAAATAACAGAATGTTTTATCGCTGGAGTTTTATAGGGAGAGTGTGAATGATCTTGCATTTAGGTCACCACATTAGAGTGGAGAGTACCTGAATTGCCTTGTGGCTTTTTCATAGAGCCTCTGAATGACCTCAGACATATTGCTCACAGCTAAAATATGCCTATGATCATAATAACATAAGGGAAAATCTATTTCACTGTAAGGATGAGGGAGCTGTGGCACAGGCTGCCCAGGGAGAGTGTGGAGTCTCCTTCTCTGGAGGTTTTCAAAACCTGCCTGGACGTGTTCCTGATTGATCATTTAAGATCCCTTCGAACCTCTACCATTCTGTGATTCTATGATTCTGTTATCAGTGTGAACATATTACCTCCAACTCTCCATTTCACTCTCTTTCAAAGCTGGAAAAAAGAGAAATCCAAAGACTTTAAACAAAGTGAGCTGCAACTGGTGTTTAGATACAATCCAGGATTTAACAGCTTCTAACATCCAATTAGGACTAGGCCAAGGAGAGATGGTCTATCTAGTCTGAGAATTGGCTGCTAATTTCTTCTGCTGCAAGATGTTCCAAGACTTAGGAAGTTCTGAAGTTGCGAGGTAAGGGATGACCTGCTTCTAAGGAAAGATTTTTTTTTTGGTATCTTCAGAATAGTTCTCAGGTGGGAAGGGAGGTGATTTTGAGTTGCATAATATTTTAGGTTACAGTGATTCTCCTATTGACATTGAGGTCAGTGACAGTGACTGATGACTTCAGAAAAAGGAGTGGTGAGCCTTTACTCATCAAGGAGTTGGAACCTCACTGATGAAGAAATTTGCATTGTGATTTCTCGGGGAAGCCTGATTGAGCTGATGGTCAAGTAATATTTCCAATGACTTTCATTCAGTGTAGGCTAGATTACAGATCCATTGACTAATGAAGTTAATAGTTCCCAGCTTTTTTAAGCAGAAAGAAAGAATATGGTGGATTTGTGTAAACTGTGCAAAATTACTCCCCCTCAGACTGTGGACATGAAAGAAGTGAGTTTGGATGTGTGTAGCCATAAAAAGGGAAACTCAGCCAGGGAGAACTGTAACCTCTGCAAAAGATGCATCCTTTTTGGGCAGCCCTGACAACCTAGGGTTTCAAGGGGAAAGAGCAGCAGTGTTAACATCATGTCTTCCCACAACACAGCTCCTTGAATAGCAAAGCCATGACTCTTGTCATGTCCTCGCTTTGTTGCTGTTTCACAGAAACACAGAATGGTTGGTGTTCAAAGGGACCCCAAGAGATCATCCACCCCAACTCCCTGTTAAAGCAGGGTCACCTCGATCAGGTCACTCAGGAACACACCCAGACCGGTTTGGAAACCTCCAGAGAAGGACACTCTCCCTGGGCAGCCTGTGCCAGGGCTCCCTCACCCTCACAGGAAAGAAGTTTTTCCTCATGTTCAAGTGGGAGTTATTGTGTTCCAGCTTGTGCTGGTTACCCCTTGTCCTGTCACTGGATGGACACTACAGAAAAAGACTGTCTCCATCCTCTTGACACCCATTCCTTAGGTATTTATAAGTGTTGATAAGGTCCCTCCTCAGTCTTCACTTCTCCAGGCTAAACAGCCCCAGGTCCTGCAGCCTTTCCTCATAAGAGAGATGCTCCAGTCCCCTCATCATCTTGGTAGACCCTCAAAAATTCTCTGTCACTCTCGAACTGGGGAGCCCAGAACTAGACACAGCACTCCAGATATGGCTTTACCAGGGCAGAGGAGAAGAGGAGGACCTCACTGCATGGATTTCTGTCTCTTGCCCACAGGATTGTGTAGTAGGGAAGAAAAGACAGAGATCCTTATCCTTATCCTTATCTATCCTTATATACAAGATATATTAGTAGGAAGATTTGATCTGATCTTGTTTTGTATCAAAGGGTATAAATAATTGCTGGACATTGTGGGGAGGATAGAAAATACATGGGGCTGATGCTGCCACTTCTACATATGCCCACCATGTGGCCTAAAGTAGCAGATGGAGATCCCCTCCACTGCCAGGGCACCTCGTTATTTGGATGTCCCCTGAGGCACACAGCTTCCATAGTGCTACCCAGGCTGGAGCACAGCCTAGTAACCGTGTTTCTGACCTGAATGTTAACAGGCCTCTGACTTCAAAATGTTCTGTGCTTACTGCATATGTTTCTCTCAAGGTGACTACTGTGACTACTGTGGGAGAGAGGATTTTTTTGTCCCAGTGACTGGAAGGAGCCATTAGAGTATTTCTAGGTATAAATGGGATTCTCAGAACATCTGACTTGGGATGTTTCCAACTAAGTCATAGTACCAGACGGTGAAGAAGTGTATAGCAAATGTTGTTAGTATCAGGCTGAATGTCAAGCTTTTCCACACAGTCTCAGCTCCAGCACTGGACTTCCAGGCAAGCAGATGGTAACAGTTTTGAACCTCCAAGTTCAGTATGTACCTGAATTGAACATGCACATCAAACTGAGAAAATCAGTAAAATCTCAGTGTTGGACTTTAAACCTTGTATCCACACTAGTATAGGAATGGGAGCTAGTCTCTTTCAAAAGTTCTGACTTCTGCACTGTCAGACTCAGTGTGGATGGTATTGCAGAGTTTAATCATTCTACTGAAAGCAAATCAGTGTGAAAGTTTTTTAAGGTGAGAAGCTCTCTTAGTAATCTAAGTAGTTTGTTACAATTAGCAGTTAAAAAGGGGAAATGCTCCTCCACTAGGTAGTGCATATATTGCTTGACAATATCTGAATTATTTACTGTGGCTTTTTGATATGAATTTCATACAACATTAGCTGAGGTGGAGATTCTCAATTGAATTCACATCACACTTGTACCGTTCTCTAGCTTTCATTTTTAACTAGATTCAGCCTTCATGGAATTACAGTGGGTGAGCAATCAAATTTTAACACAAATAAGGCTTCATTTAGCAGCAAGTGTAAGCAAGTAAGGACCTAAAACAGATGCAATTTGGTGGATGTCTACACATCAGAAATAAGTGGCTGAGTGCAAATAAAAAGTTTTGGTTGAGCACACTGTAGAAGAAATGACAGCTTGGTGCAAAATCCAGATGGAGACTCAAACCTCTCTGGGATACGGCTTTTTACAGGCCTGGAGCATCTCAACATCAGTAAGAGCACTGATGTGAATTTTCTGTGTAAGTGCAAAAGAAAATGTTTCAGTGTTTCTCATCCTAAGTGGATGCAGACAAAATATCTCTTTTGGCTGTTTACTTTTGACTCAGCATTGGCAGGTCCTCTATTCATCAGACAACACTGTACAACCATGCGTCCTCATGGAAATGACAGGTATCTTACACAGAGGTTCTGTCCTGCAAGGAAGTCTGCTGTAGCTCCTTTCTACAATGTTTATGGGTAGCCACAGGTTCTTTCATCTTTGCTCCTTTAGGGTAAATAAAAGCAACACTAACTATTGTAGAAAAATACTTTCGCCTCAAAATTGTATATTTTTTTTGAGGTTAAAAGTATATAATTTCAGAAGAAACACCCTGGGACTCATCCTGCTGTGAAACAGTTGCTCAATTTCTCTCAGTGGTGGTAAGGTGCCTCCAATCCTTAAACTGCTGAATAGCCCCAGTGAAAGTCAGGGCACTGATATTGCAGATGACAGCTGACACTGGGATATTGGCACATGGCTCAGAATGTGGAATGAGATTTTGCTCCAGGGTTCCCAGCGCTTGCGTAGTTCATATATGTCAGGCTCCTGGTTAATCACAGCTCACCATTCAGTGAATGCATCCTATTGACTTGACCTGTACCAAGCAGTTAATTTAAAAGAGCTGACATTGTCTGTCTTGCCACCTTTGCTACCCTGAAATAACAAACCAAAACTCAATGGTTTGAACCCAACTTCTACTGTTAAGTGTTAGGCAAAAAAAGCAGGGAAGAAAGTGAATGTGAAGACTGCTCTAGAGATGAAGATCTGTTTAACAATGATGAAAAATGTACTTCCATGAGGATAAAAGAGAGAAGAAGAACTGGAAAGATGGCCAGGATAACTTTCAAGAATATACAGTGAAAATAAGTGCAGCCTAATAAATTCAAAGACTGACTTGTGTTTGTATTTGAATATCTGAAAAGCAATCACTGATTTTTGTGGAAGATTTATAAGTAGGACATGCTGTCAGTCAGAAGTAGAATAATTGGAAGGAGATAGATACTGTCCAGTGAAAGTGAATGGCTCTGTTAGTTGTCCTGGAAAAAGTAAGGGAGTAAGAGAGAAAAGAATAAATTGGTTCAACATTTCATTTGCTTCTAGTGCTTGGTTTTTTGTTTGCTTTTGTGTTTTTTTTTCTTTCTCAGTTGATTTTGTTTGCTTGTGTTTTTTTCCCTATTAGAGCTATTAGAAAGCTGAAAGAAAGTCAGAAATTGCCAGGAAACAGGCAGGACGGTGGCAGGATTATGGAAACAATGTCATAATATAGACTGTCTTCAGAAGATAGTTTCACGTATTAACTACAGGTGTGTAGCTGAGCTAATGCAAAGCTATGAATGGGAATGAACAACGCAAAAGAATAATTTTATTGCCTTCCCCCAGACACTTCCCCCAGCTCCAACCCAGCTTTATTTGTACTACAGAGTGTTGACTTTGACAATTTTCCTCTACTCTGGCTCCAGCTGCTATTTCCACCCCCAGCCTGGCTCAACCACCTTGTTATTAATTATGTTTGCCTGACTGCTTGGAGATACCCAAGCAAGTCTAGGCTTCAACAGTTTGAAATGTAAGAGCTCTTCTTGTTTCGGAGCAATGCCAGCTGCTCTTCTCTGACCATCAGTCCAGATGGAGATCATCCATCTCATCCAGAAGGAAGCCTTTGCAAACAGGGCGCTGGCCTTTTACAATGATGGACATCTTTCTCTTGAGGGGAGAATGATTACATGAACAATGGGCCACAGTGTGATAAAGTTCCACAGGAAAATCTGATTTTTTAAAGAATTGACTAAAGTTTGAACATCAGCCTTTGATTAGACCTGGCTAGTAATGCTCCCTTAATGTTTTTTTCTTGGGGAGAAAATGTTGCCCATGTAATAGGACATGTATGTGTGTATGGGTGGGGGGGGGGGAGGGTGCATTCATGTGTGTGTAGTCTGGTTTGTTGTGTTTTGGTTTTCCTTGAGACAAATTATAGTTTCTTTCCAAAATGTTCCTTTTCTTTTTCTCAGTGAATTACTTCACTCCCACAACCAAAATATATCTATAAAATGGGGAGGAGCAATGGAATTCTTAACATTTGTTTTGAAAGTTTCAGTGAAAAATACCATGATGCGTTCACTGTCTCTGAAATACACCTACAGATGCAGTCAAGTTTCCCACACACCTAGGAGTACTGCAATATTGTCCTTCCTCCCCTTGCCCTTTCCTTCATCTTTCAGCTATGTTTAGTAAGTTAGGTTCCCTTTCCTTTTACTCATACATCATACCTTCCAATCCGCTTATCTTTATCACTGTTCATTGTATTCACTCTGTTTTATTGCCATCCTCTTTATATTGAGTTACCCAAAACTGATCACATTTTTCCAAGAGGGGCCTCACCAGGACTATGTATGGAGGAATTATTACCTCTGTAGCCTTGCAAGTAATTCTGCTCCACTTCCCAGTATGGTATTTGCCTCTTTGTGCTACAGCCTCTCACTGTGAGCTCATATTTAATCTGTCATCTACTATCACTCCCTAAATAAGTCCTGCAGCACTTCCCCTTTAGTAATAAAACCACAGAAAAATGTTTGAAGAAAAAGTAAGTTATCCCCTTGAGTGGTTCTTTCAGAAAACCAGGGTTTTCATACAGCTGCAAAGACATTGAAACATGGTTCTTCTTCCACATATGTGGATTTTGCAGCTCTGACAACAAGAGTAAAAACAGACATGGCATTTCCCATTTGTATTTATTTTCTTAATCTTTGATGGTTTCAGTCCTGGACTACCCTGAGTATTGATACAGTGGAGGAATGTCATATCAACTTTTAGAGTTCATATCAACCAAATTTATAGCTCAGAAATGCTGCTGGGGTTTAAGTTGTTTGGAGGTATGTGCTGTGAATATTGCTTCAGTTACCTGATATTTTATGGAAACTGAGTGAATACTGCTGCATATGAGCAAAACCAGAACATGACTTGAGTCACAATTTACCACATCTAGGTTTGGAGAGTTCTCCACTCTTCAGACTGGATTCTTTTCCAGCACTTTTTAGGGTGAGCCTTTTCTCAGGACTGCCTGTCTGCCTTTTCCACTGCTGAATTTATTTAGAAGGACTTTGTTGATATTTGAAGTTGAAAAGCCTGCATAGTGTTTAATCTTCTCCTTCTTTTTGGCCAATGAGTTGTCTTTCCAGAATAAAAATCCTTTCCTTTTTAGTCCATCTGATTATTCAACTTAATAATCACCATGAAAAACACCAGTCAGGATTTGTAAACATTATGTGGGGAAGAATGATGAGCCCATATTTACCTTCTGAGGGATACAGGAATTACAGTATGTCAAGCCATAGTGTGTTGCATATGTGGCTAGATTTGTTATTTTAATATTCAGCCCTTAACTTTTCCCACATTTATTGTGAATCAACCTAAGACTGTTAAACCTGAGCAACACAGATTTCTTCTTCTTCTCATGTATCTAAGATGTCCCTACCAGTTTCTCTTTTGCTCTGCCTGAAGGAAACCAAGCATCACAAATCACAGATGAGCAGTTCTTGGAATTGCCTGAACAGCCAAGTGCAAGAGCTGAATGATGCAGGAAGAAAGACCCTATAAATATCGCAGAGCACCAGCATTTTTAAAGTGCTCCCTCATTCCTGATTGCAGTATGTTCATAAGGCACACTACCCTGAAAGTGATGGGAACCTTTCTGTGGACTGCACAGTTTGTGTACTAAGCCAGGTTCTTGAAGTGAACACTTGCTGCTACAAAGAGCTCTTAAAATTACGTTTAAATTGGAAATAGAAATCTCCTCAGCCCTGACATTGGAATAGAGTTATTATTTTCCATGTCTGCCTTCTCTCATTCAGGAAGCTGCTGCAACATGAAACCCTCTTCTGATTGTTCCTCCTCCAAATGCCTCTCTCAACTGCCTGAACTCCACTATTTCCTTGTGAAAGGAGGGAAAACATGGGAATTTAAGCGAGTACAACAGTCGTTATACTTGGGATGAAAAAGCAAGGTCAAGAGGGGTCTGATTTTCCCAGCCACTGATATGTATTTACTTTCTTCCTTTGTCTTGGCACAGGAACCTGTAGAGCACAATTCCCATTTTAGTAAACTGCTGCAGCATAACCAAGGACTAAACAGAACCCTCAGGTGTACTTTGGGGTTTGTGAGAAGATATATTTCCAGCAGCTTAGCACTGCAAAACCAGGTAGTGGTGAGATCACATCTATATACACATCTATGGGTGCTCAGTACAGCTCTGGACATGCAGTTTGTTTTAAGGCCAAAAACTTAACAAGTTAAATCTGCCCAGTTTAACAGTATGATAAACAAAGGGGAATTTAACTGTTGGATTATAAGTATGCTAGTGTGAGGAGAAAGAGTTGGGGGAGAAAATGTTTCATAAAGAACAGAGCTATGATAGGAAGAGATAGTTTTGGGTTTTTTTCCCCAGGAAATTAGTTGAAGATACTTATCCATTTGAAGGAAGTTCTGGAGCAGCCTCCCAACAGGTGGAAGTGTGCAGAGGAAAACTAAGATTGAACTCTGTCCATTTTGCAAGACATATTAAGTGATGTGATTACATCTAGCCAGTCACAGGAGCTCCAGATGTGTCAGTTGTTTAGCTGCTCATCTTGGGAACTGAGATTTTTTGGTCTGCACTCAAAAGAGGACTGAAGAATAGTAAATCAGAATGTATCATTCAGTTGTGAACACTGTCCATCTGCATTAATTCACTGGCTGTGATGTAAGGCTGTTGAAAGAATTGACAATTTATTTTTGAAGTATTTAATAAGCTGTCCATACAAAGAGTTTTCTTACCTGAATCAAAACAGGAGGATGGTCCATAGCTTTAAGCTTTGAAAAGAGAGTGTTGGTGTTGAGAACTTACACTGTTGTCCAGCAGGTACCAGGAGTAAGTTTGGTATGCTCTTTCCTGATAGATTTGGTTGCCATCTGTAAACAAAATACAATAAATTAAGCTTTAGCAAACTAAAAAAAATGTAAGCAAGGAAGAGATGATCAGTTATGTTGAATATTTCACACTCAATGTCATACAGAGTTCTGTCCTTCTGAATTGCAGGTCTTTCCATTCTGCCTGAATGTTGCTGTGTGGATTTTCCTACTGAAAAATGACCTTTCTCTGGGAAACTTGTACAAGTGTCTGGAAGAACTGTTTCTTGGTCAAGTACAGAGCAGTGCAGGTGATCTGAAGCAGAATGGAGTTGCTTTGATTTTTCTTTTATCAGGTGGCATAGTAGGAGTCAAAAATAGAGCAGATCTGTTGACAGGTGCTGTACTGCAGGCACCTAGAGATGACTGCTAAAGGCTGCATTCCCTTGCAGAAGTCTGTGGCTCACCAGGACTTACCAGGGGATGAGGTGGTATGTGCCTGTGCAGTGATTTTCCTTGCACTCCAAACACAGCTACTGTCAGCAACTGGACAATGTGAAAACCTTAGTTCGGTCTCTGGTCACTTCTCTCACCACCATTCCTTTCCTAGTTTGGAGACAGATTGGAGCATTTCCTTCTTTTGTTTATTTCAGACAGGAACAAATGGTTCATTTCCTTCTGTCCCAGCAGCTCTGAAAGGTTTTCTAGTTTCTCCAGAATATATTATGCAATGCTGCAGAGCAAGTAGTTTTTTTCTCTTTTAAACTCCATGCCTTTACCATGTATTGTAATCTGTCTGCTCTGATTAGGTTCATCCCATAGAATCACTGCCAAATTCTGTTTTACGCAGCAATGTTTAGTCTTCAGCCTGGGAGCTATGCACAGTCCTTTTAAGAAGTTCATACATAAATAACATAATAATCCAAAGAAGCTTTGGATGGCAGAAAGACGAAAAGCTTGAGGTTAGCTGTGCAAGGACAAACACTGCACTCTTTACTCTGGCCAAACTTCCACTGCCATGAACAAAATCTGAGTTTGAGATTAGGGCTGCAAATTTAGTTTCTGATATAGTTGTACAGTCTGCTGCCTCACCACGAATTGTGTTCTTCTTCCGTTAAAGAGATTTACTGCTGATTTCAGTAGAGACCCACTGGGACACCACATTTGCTCTGACTACATTATTTAGGCAAAACTAGATTTAACCATCTAATGCTTCTTTATAAAAATCCCATAACATTCTAATGTTTTCTCAGATTTTCCTTAAATATAGGTGAGTTCCAGATCAACATGATTGTTGATCCCACTGACAACAGTAACTCATGGTTCTTCAATTAATGCTTATATTGCAGAGATGTGTGGAATCATCGAGCTGTGTCAGTCCCATACACACATGTGGTTACAGAGATCCCTGAGTAGCCCTGGAAAAAATAAGAAGACTAGGATCTTTAAAAAACTGTGTTTTATATCCTTATCAAGGCTTGGTTAAAATTTCAGGGTGCTGGAAAATGTCAAGAATTTAACATGAGAAGTGGTGATAATTTGGTGTCTGGATACAGCCGTGGAGGCTCGTCTGGCGCTGATGCTTTGCAATAAGAAAGGATGGGTAATCCTGCTGCTGGGGGCAGAGGGAATTAAGAAGGCATCTTTAACATGGGAGCTGTGTTGGCTGAGGAGGCCACTTAGCAAATTCCTTACTTGAGCATTCAAGGGCACTCTCTCGCAACTTGATCCTCACTTTTCCAAGCACAGGGAGGAGAAGAATGTTTCACTGTCCAGAAAGCACCCAGGCCTAGAGATAAATGAGGATTGAAACAAACGTTTCCATTCATACCAGGGGCCCCTCCTCACTAGCATCCTCACTGATCTGTAAAAACCTTCTTTGTAAGTGGTTTCTAAAGCATAATCTCTGCTTTTACTACTGTTTGATTGAATAATTCCAATGCAAGGTTTGTTTGTTAAAGGTTTTGAGAGGTGTTGCAAGTTGCAAAGGTCTTTAATGGAAACCTGAAGCTAGTAACTGAGGAAAATTTCTTTGCAACTGTTCCTGTTGTGGAGAAAACTTGAGAAAAAATAATCCAAACCACTGAGGGTCATGCAAATAGCTAGAGTGGAATTCAGGGTCTTCATTTCAGTAATTGCAGTGAAATTGCTCCCAGAAGAGGCAAGGAACAGAGGAGAAATTTTTAAAAGCCCAAGCAGGTAATAACAGAGCTCTACCTGCCTTCCTAAAGCACTAAAACTTCCTAAAGCTCCTAAAGAATGAAGGAGACCAGAGCACAGAATTAGCGTACAGAGCAGGGTTTTTCAGAACCAATTTCTTTTTTTCTTTCACCAACAAGTCCACACAAGGTGCCGAGTGAGCTTTACAGGGAACTGTATTTGTTTTGTCTAAAGTCCAAGAGAAAACCAACAACTCTGATATGGCAAAAGTGGAATAAAAATTAAAGTGTATGTGTGTGTAAAGATGGCTTACTCTTTCTTTTTTTTTTCTTCTTTTAAAGAGTCACATTCACTCTTTGGTGAAGTTGCAGACCAAGGTTATGTTGCAGCTCAAAGAACTTGAAAAACATGTAGACTTGAAAAATGAACCATTCATTCACATATATAACTTAGTATATCATCCTCGATCATAATTATAGACAGATTTAGATTGAAGCGATTATCGAATGCATTGTCCTTAAAGATAATCAGGGACATGATCACTAGTGACACTGTGATGGAATGGACTAAACAGTGCAGTTCATCATCTCAGCCCTTGAAATGGCTGAGATATGCAAAAGTGCACGTTTATCCAAGAAGTATAAATAGTATAAAGAAAAGAAGGAAAAAAAAAAAGCAAGAAGAGGAATCAGATGGCTTTGCAGACTGCTGTGTTTGAGGAACAATTTGACAGAGACAGAGCAAGATGATGATAACTTGAAAAAAGGATAATTTGTCATGATTACCTCTTTTTTTCCCCCTTCCTCCCAAAGCAGTACGGTTTGCAGTTTGCACCCATTGCAATTTATACCTGGGTAAAAAGATGGCTTGGGTGAAAGAGTTTAATGGGGAATATACTTGGGTAAAAGATAGCTTAGAAAAATAAAGTATAATTCAATCCCCTCACTTACCTGGGCCTGCACTAAGTATTTTAGATGTCTTGAAACCTCAGTTAATGAAGCCCTTTGCAAAAGTCCATTAAATGCCTTGTGGGTGGGATTCATTTCTTGAAGGACACCAAATAGCAGGGAGTGATGATTTCTTAGAGCAGCATGATTCAGATAATGCTATATTTCCTCATCCTGAGGCAAATGCCTCGTATAGATGTTTCTCCTACATTTTCATTAGTCAGCTCTGTCCACCTCTATAATTTTTTTACAGATAAACCCCATGTATTCTGCAAGTAATGTGAACAGCTGATAATATTGCTTTTGGCCACTGATGCTTTCACTTCGCAGGCTATTCCATCCAAAGGTAATGACACTGATGTGTTTGTCACTGTAAATAAAAATACATTTATGAAAGAGGTCAGAGAAAACGGGGAGTTTATAATCATGGGATCCTGGGCAGACTATCAGCTGGGGAATAAGGTAAATGCCTGTCACTCTGCTTTACTGTGCAAAGCAGACAGAAAAACTCCTCAAAAGGTATGGGGGACTAAAATGAGCATTTTGTTTCCTCTTTAATTCTCTTCCTCCCTATTTGGAAGAGCAACATTGCAGTATCTGGCTCCAGCAGAGTTATACATTGGAGATGTCATGCCATGCTCTTAAACCTTTGAATCATATTACGTTGTTTAAAAGGTTTCAGAAGCCATAATATGCTGTTTCAAACGTTGCAGCATGTGCAATGCACTGAAAACTCTCAGATCTGTAGATCTACCTTTTCTGTTTCTCATTCCAGGCTCCTTCCTTTTTACTTCTGCTCTGCATTTTGCCTGTTCCACTTCCATACCTCTTCCACTAGCATGATTACTTTTGGCACTAGCAGCCATCTGAATGCATGACAGACTTTAAAAATAAATACCTGAAGTGTCCCGTTTCCTCCTTCCTCCATGCCTACACAAAGTAGCAAGCCTTTAATGCCTAGCAGGCCTTGTAATGGCTCTGCGAACAGTCCAGGCAGAAAAAAATAGGGGGAAATTTCAGACCCTGTGTCCCGACATTCTGCAGCAACATGAGTTTTGCTTTGAAACTGGTTTTCCTTGAGACCTTCTGGTGAACATCCTCAGTGAGGCTCTGTAGCACAGACGGGGGTTGCTGAAGGCTGAAGAAGGCTGACCACCCTAAAGGAGTATCAAATCAGGGAGGATACTCTTGTACCCATCCAGGGAAACCTGTCGTCTCGAGTAAGCCCTTGCATTGCCTATACATCAACGCACACAGCCTGGGGACTAAGCAGGAGGAACTGGAGATGTGGGTGCAGATGCGGGACTACAACCTCATTGTGGTCACAGAGACAAGGTGGGATGGCTCCCATGACTGGAGCACAGCCATAGTTCAGGAAAGACAGGCCAAAGAGGCAAGGACGTGGAGTTGCTCTGTATGTGAGGGAGCAATTAGAGTGCATTGAGCTCTGCCTGGGTGGGGATGAGGGATGGGTTGAGCGTTTGTGAGTGAGAATTAAAAGCCAGGGTAAAATAGGTGATGCTGTTGTAGGAGTTTGTTACAGGCCAGCTGGTCAGGAGGAGGCCTTATACAAACATCTGAGAGCTGCCTCACAGTCACAATCCCTGGCCCTCATGGGGGACTTCAACGTCCCTGATATTTGCTGGGAAAGCCACTCAGCCAAGCACACGCAGTCCAGGAGGTTCCTACAGATTGTTGATGACAACTTCCTGTCACAAGTGATAGAGGAACCAATGAGGAGAGGTGTGTTGCTGGATCTGGTACTGACAAATAAAGAGAGTCTGCTTGGGGATGTGAAGGTTGGAGGCAACCTTGTCTGCAGTGACCATGAGATAGTAGAGTTCAAGATCCTGTGTGGAAGAAGCAGGACACAAAGTAGGATTGCAAATCTGGATTTCAAGTGAGCTGACTTTAGCCTCTTCAAAGACCTGCTTGGAGGAATCTCATGGGATAAGATCCTAGATGGTAGAAGTGCCCAAAAAAGCTTGATCTTCAAGCACCACTTCCTCCAAGCCCAGGATCAGTGTGTCCCCACATGTAGGTAAACAGGCATGAGGCCTCCATGGATGAACAAAGAGCTGCTGGGCAACTCAGTGAGAAACTAGCCATCTCTGAGAGGTGGAAACATGGCCTATTTTTTTGGGAAGAGTATAGGAATATTGCCGGAGCATGCAGGATTGCATCCAGAAAGGTTCAAGCCCTTTTAGAATTAAACTTGGCCAAGAAAGTAAAAGAAAACAAGAAGAGTTTTTTTCAGGTACACCAAGAGTCAAAGGAAGATGAGGGGGAATGTGGGCCCTCTGCTGAACACAGAGGGTGCCCTGGTGACAGAGGACGCAGAGAAGGCCGAACTACTGAATGCCTTCTTTGCTTTGGTCTTTACAGCCAAGGCCAACCCTCAGGAAGGCCAGTCCAGCAAGGATAGTAGGACAATCTGGACAGCAGAGGATTTCCCTGGGTGAATGAGGAAAAGGTTAAAGACTTGTTGGACAAACTTAACACTCATAAGTCAATGAGACCTGATTGTATGCATCCTAGAATGCTGAGGGAATTGGCTGATGTGGTGACTAAGCAGTACTCCATGATTTTTGAACAATCATGGAGGACAAGTCAGGTGCCTGCAGACTGGAGAAAGGTCAATGTCAATAACAGTCTTCAAAAAGGGCAGAAAGGACGACCCAGGAAGCTACAGGCCAGTGAGCCTCACCTCCATCCCTGGAAAGGTGATGGAACAACTCATCCTGAATGTTGTCACTAAACGAAGGAAAAGATTGTTATATCAGGGGAAGTCAACATGGATTCACCAAGGGAAAATCCTGTCTGACCAACCTGATAGCCTTCTGTGAGGGCATGATGGGCTGCCTAGATGAGAGGACAGCAGCAGATGTCATGTACCTTGACTTCAGCAAGGCTTTTGACACTGTCTCCCAAAACATCCTCATCAGAAAGCTCAGGCAGTGTGGCTTGAATGAGTGGAGAGTGATGTATATCGAGAGCTGGCTGAATGACAGAGCCCAGAGGGTGGTGATCAGTGGCACAGAATTGAGTTGGAGGCCTGTGGCCAGTGGAGTTCCACAGGGATGGGTTCTGGGGCCAGTCTTGTTTAACATCTTCATCAACAACCTGGCTGAGGGGCCAGAGTGTACCAAACTGGGAGGACTGGCTGATTTACCAGAAGGTTGTGCTGCTGTTTAGCGGGATCTCAACCAGCTTGAGAGTTGGGCAGAGAGGAACCTCATGAGGTTCAACAAGGACAAGTGCAGAGTCCTGCATCTGGGCAGGAACAATCCCATGCACCAAGACAGGCTGGGGATTGACCTACTGGAGAGCAGCTCTGCAGAGAAAGATCTGGGAGTTCTGGTTGACAATAAACTAACCGTGAGCCAGCAATATGTCCTCGTGGCTAAGAAGGCCAATGGCATTCCGGGGTCCATCAAGAAGAGTGTGACCGGCAGGTCGAGGGAGGTTCTCCTCCCTCTCTACTCTGCACTGGTGAGGCCTCATCTGGAGTCCTGTGTCCAGTTCTGGGCTCCCCAGCTCAAGAGGGACAGAGAACTTCTGGAGAGAGTCCAGTGCAGGGTCACCAAGATGATTAGGGGACAGGAGCAACTTCCTCATTAGGAAAGTCTGAGGGATCTGGGGCTGTTTAGTCTAGAGAAGAGAAGTCTGAGGGGGATCTTATTGATATTTACAAATATATAATTGATGGGTATCAGGAGGTTGGGGCAACCCTTTTTTCTGTGGTATCTAGTGACCAGATGAGGGGTAATGGGATGAAACTGAAACACAAATGGTTCCATTTAAACTTAAGAAAAAACTGCTTCACGTCCCTTCCTTATTAGGAAAGACACTGGGAATCTGGGGCTGTTCAGCCTGTAGAAGAGGAGACTGAGGGAGGATCTCATTAACACTGAAAAGTGTTTAAAAGGTGTATGTCAAGAAGATGGGACAACACTTTTTTCTGTAGTGTACAGTGACAGTACAATGGATAATGAAGAAAAAAATGGAAGACAAAAAGTTCCATTTAAACATAAGAGGAAACTATTTTACTGTGAGGGTGATGGAGCACTGGAACAGTCTGCCCAGGGAGATTGTGGAGTCTTCTTCTCTGGAGATTTTTAAAACCCACGTGGATGTTTTCCTGTGTGACCTAATCTAGGAGGTACTTGAGCAGGGATTTGGACTGATGATCTTTAGAGGTCCCTTCCAACCTCTACCATTCTGTGATTCTATGATTCTATGGTAGCAAGTATTGTACAAATACAGTAATAAAGGCTCTGTCTTGAAGGACATATGATCTAAAAGCACAAAGAAGAGAGTAAGTGGGAAAGGAAAAGAAGCAAAATGGTTTGGATGCTGTCAGTAGAAAGAGCTGCAGAGTTAAGTGTTGTCATATAAGTTTATTTGAGTGGGATGGAAACTCTGCCATATCTGGTTACGCATGATCTATCCAGACAAGTGAGCTTCATTCCACTTGTGTTCTGTAGCCCAGCCTTGTATCTCTTCACTCTTTCAGGAGGTACTGGAGGAATGCAACTCATGCTAGAAGTGCAAATAAAGAGGGGAAGGAAGAATTATGATCTGCTGTGGAATGCTGTCTGGCATGCTGACTCCTTACTCCTTAGTCCTTACACACACACACACACACACACACACACCCCCGAAAGAGGTTGCTAGAGAAAGTTTTTTAGCCTCACACTAAGCCTCACAAAGGGAGTGAGTGAACTCTCTGGGCAAGCAGTAAAGATTCAGAGGAGAATCCAACTGCAGCTTGTGTTTCTTATTTGCACTGGATGCTCAGGTTTCCAAATTAAATCTGCAAGTTAGACAGGAGTCCATGTTGTCTGGTGATCATGTGTTCAGGGAGAGAAGGAGAACAGAAATGACAGAAGAAAATACTTGCAAACAACAGTAGTAATTAAAATCAAGGATTTAAGCATTACCACCCCTCCCCCAGTCAGATTTGTCAGGGGAGTAGATAAATAACTTCAACTGCAGGCTCCATGCTTGCTCAAGATCTGAAATATTTAAACCAGGTCCCAAAAGCCCATACACATTTTTAATCAAAACCTGATCTTTTTGGTTTCTTTTCTACATAAGTGCCCTGACTTGATAGAACGCCGAAACCTCATTAAACTGTGATCCGTACAATACAAAAGATGGAAAATGAGCAATGTGATTTAATCTGTTGCAACTGTACACATACTGTGTTAGACAATTCATTCTTAGGTTCAAGGTTACATGTGGCATCATAAGCGGTTCGCTTTCTCCCCCTTCTTCCAGTGCTAAACAAGGTTGGATTATTGCCAGCACAAAAGAATCTGCAGTCAGCTCCTTCAAGATTGAAATATTTTTTTTTTCCTTGCAGGAAAAAAAACCCCACCACCAACAACAAAAAAAGCCCTGAAGAAAAGCAGACAGCTGCTAACTAGTTGCCTAGCTGTCTATTTGTGGACATTTTCTTTCATCTTGTCATACCTTTTGTGCTGTTTGAAATGTTTGGAGCTTATACTTGAAGAACACTCAGTGGATTCCAGACTTATATTAAAAGAAATAAAAAGAGAGTCAGGAAAGTTCTGACAACAGATGTGTGTGTTTGTGTGTTGGGGCCACATCATTCCAAGCATCAGCTAGAGCACTGATTTAATTTTCATCTGAGTGAAGGAAATTTTTCAGACAAGAAAGCATATAGTAATAATGCAATTGTAAGAAAAGCACATATATCTAGAATGCAAGTAACAGGGGCATGTTGTGAGACCTCTGCAGAACAGAGGCCATTTGGTCAATCACATCTGCTGCTTTTGCTGTTCTGCTGTTCTGTTTGCACCAAATGGGTAAAGTCAATCTCTTTCTAGATGGTTTTCCTTTGCTTTGCCATCTAAGCTGGAAAGCAGCAAGGCAAAAGTCTAACTGATGTCAGTGATTTCCAATGAACTTTAAGTCAGACTGTGGTGTGCAGAATGTGCTAACTTTACTGATTTTATTGCCTTCTACTATGCAGACAATGAGCACACGAGGGGACTGGCTCTCACTCTGGCTTCCAGATATGTCTTTGTAGCTTACCTCTTCCTCCCGCACAAAGGACAAATAGAAAACAGCTAACAAGTGAGAAAAGGCCAGGAAGAAACCACTGAAATGGTGGTGAAGAACCTTTCTTCTCCTGTCTTGTTTCAGCTGCACTTCTTGGCACCCTAAAGGCAAAGAACTGCCTTCAAACCTCAGGAGGAGCAAGGCTGTGGTGGCCATCAGCAAGTCCAAGGTGGCAGTCTTCCAGAAGAGGAGCTTACCTGATTTGTCCAGAGAATCTGTAGCCTATTCCCACCTGTGTCTGTGGGGTTAGCATTAGACAGAGAACAGCGTCTTCTCCCCTCCTCTCTATGCCAAGGGGTTGCTGTGGCAGAAAATCTCCCAGTGTTGTTTCACTGCCTGGGAATCCTGCAACTCATCTGGCTATATCACTTAAGTAGTGAGGCTATCTGGAGAGGCAGCACCATCACCATTAGCTGTATCCTTGTATCTTCTCTGGGGATGATCCTATCTGTTGGAGGTAGGGTGAGCCTGATGGTTCATCAATTCTGGGACCCAATTTGGCCAAGAAGAGGTTCTCATCAGGTCAATGTTTTGCCCTTTTCCAGAAGAAGCCTATTTTTGTCTTCTTGTGTTCCTCAAAATACTAAAGCTATGAGGACAACAAACTGAACTATACTGTTTCCAGCACCTAACAAGCCTGTTGGCTTGATGTCTCAGGTGATTCTTCTCAGTTCTGCAACAGAGATGGCTATCTGTCAAAGCAAGTGTGTGAGACCTTCATTTAAAATAGCTCCTTCTACACTAACTTCTCCCTCTTTAGGCAGAAGATAGTGCTCAAAACTAACTTCCTGAATCCATCCCATGGGTTCTGTCATGATCTTCAGCTTTGTCTTTCTAGCCACTGTGCCTGCTATAGCCCATTGAGTAATGGGCAGAAATCCTCTTGCCTTCTCTGAGACTTGAAACAAGGGGATGGCTTTTCCTACTGACAGCAGATGTCTTTTTGGAAACTCCTTGATTAGACCCTGAATGATCAAGAGGTTGAAGAGAGATGGGATATTTACATATAAAAGGGACTCTACTTTTGCGATCAATTAGACTATTCAGGGTTCGCACTATACCCCTTTTTTCCCCAAGACTTCATAGAGCCCTTGCTAGGATTAAGGCCCCATCGAGTAGATTATCTTTACATAGAGGCTGGATCTAGTGTTACAGGCTCTTTATTATCTCTTCTTTGAGACTGTGCAGGCTACCCCCTTGAAGTTCTTAACCCTTAAAGCACTTTATCTAGTATTTATTGTTTCTTCTCCGCAGGCATCTGAGATGGCAGCACTGTTATACAGACCCCACCTGTTCTCATTCTCCATAAGAGCACCATCTCTCCTCCCCCACTTCTTCTATACACAAGGGGCCCACTGAGTCACATGGGCATCAAGCCTTCTGTTTCCTAATCCTTTTCATCTCCAAGAAGTGTGCACCATTCTTGCTTGACTCAGGTGGGCTGCAAAGTTCTTGTCAAATGCAAACAAATTCCAGCTGCTGTGAGCTTGATGCATTCGTTTTGAGAGATGTAAGAGCAGCAATGCTGTGTCTGTTGAGTGTAACTGTGTTTGAAAGGAAAGGTTGGAGGCTTCTGGGTATAATCTTTTACTTCCCCCTAAAACAACTTCTAAAAAGGCAAGAGACCACGTGAACTCATGGATCTGGTTTCTCTGTGCCTGTGCTCCAGAGACAGCTGGACACAAGTTTGATGCAGGAGACTGCTTGCTAACATGCGCACCATTGAGGCATTCCTTATTAACCAGTGAGTGGCTGATTCCAGACATGACGTTCCTCCTGGACTGTCTTCTCTGCCCTGATGTGATCATTGCTGCAGAGCATCTAGTAGGACTCACATGTGAGAAGATGAGATTGACTGAGTGGGAGTGTCTGAGCTGTGATGACCTCTCCTTCTCATTGTTCCCATAATTGAACGAAGAGACATATTTCTCCTTGTCAGCTTCCCGTTCACCAAAATGACAAACTTTTCTGAATTGCTTTTCTTATCATTTTTTACTTAATAGCTTCTGGATGTGGACACAGTGCTTCACACTGGCTTCTGTCTCTTTCAGCAGAAGAAAGTGCTCAAAAATAGTATCTTGAAGTGATCTCTAAATTGTCTTATGCCTTCAGCATTGTAAGGCTGTGAGGTTTTAAATGACCCAGGCAGCATTATCCTGGTCTTATCACCAGACAAGATCCATAACTTGTGTTAGCTAATTCATGTTTGCTATTCCAGTCTACCTGTGATAGTGGCTTTGCTATGTCTTTGCTCCCTAACTGGGCATGACAGAATTAAAATTCAATGAAAATCCAGCTGCATTGGTTTTCGTTGCTCACCCTTATATGAGAAGAGTACAATGGTCTTACTTTTTACCTGCAAGCTATTTGCATGTATGCTGGAAGGCAAAGGAAGCATAAACTTTCTTTCCCCATGTGACAGATACTGGTCTTCTGCAGTTGTACTACCCCAGTCTAAGCAGGAATAGTCACATCCCTTCCTTCATTGACAATGACTGCTTATGTGAAAAATGCAGAACAGAGCAGACTAGGACTAAATGTGCTGGAAATATGAAGAGGAGAATGATCTTTGGCTGTGCATCAAAGAGCATTAAGGCATTCTGAAGCAGATTTCTTTTGCTTTCTGGGTTTAATTCTTAGGGGATTTTCTAGCCTCAGAAATCAAGCTTTTTACTGTGTGATTCCCTTCTTGCAGGAGCTGGGAAGTCTTACGTTCTGTGCAAGACATAAAAAGCCATAAACAGGCCCAGGGTGTGTACACGTTTCTGTGGAGATGACAGGGACCTTACTACTGTTCCAAATGCTCAATGCTGTTGGGCCTGAGAGGCATCATTCCTAGTGAATTCCAACAAGGAAGACTTGATCTAGATATTTGCATTGCCTGTTCTTAGTCAACTTATGCTTTTCTAAATGTTTTTCCTCTTGATCTCTTAAAATAGTTTCCCAGGCTGTCTCTACTGCTGACATTAACATGCTCCAGTCTGTTTTCCTTTTTATTTTTCTGTCTTTGTCTTTTTTATTTTTTTACAAAAACCATATAACTGACATAATTAATTTTTGAATCCGTAAGCCATTTTTCTTAAACACAGTCTTCTTGTGCAAACATCCAAGGATGCTGCTTTGACTTTTCATTCCTATTCTCTTTTTTTTAAAAAAAAAGGAAAAAGAAATTAAAAACCAACCCTGGAAGTGTTATATTACATAAAACCTGTGGTCCTAATCCACTGCTAACAACTCAGCATTCCCTTTGTGTGCTAACACCTTGCCTCATTGTTCCAAAACTACCAGTTTAGCTGAAATGCATTATAGCTTCCTTGATACAAACTAGCTAAACCATACTTACTCCTGAAATGAATAATTACCCAATCAATTTTGTATTTTTTGTTGTAAAACACTCACTGTAGCAATGATCAAAGCATTTAATGTCTTTATACTTATAGACTTACGCATACTTACTTGTTGTTCATATTTCATTTACCTACTAAGATCTGTCATTGCTAAGTTTTGTTACAAGTTGTTGGATATTTCTTGCTTTCAAGTCTCCCAGTGTGTTTGCTCCATATTGAGTGCTTATTATATCTAACTCTTTCTTTTCTAGATCTCTTTACACTTATAAATATGCCTGGTTCATCGTTTGATATTGTCCCCTATTCCTTTGCCAAAGCACGGCTGGCTTTTATCTTAGGTTTTAAACTAGTAAATATGAGTGTTCATGAAAGATGAGGTACATAACGAATTTGCCTCTAGTTATACAATCAAGTGCAAGTGTGACTACCTTTAAAGAGAATGTGTCAATTCTGTGATCTCTGCAATTTCCTTTAATAGGACTGTTGTCTCCTGTTACACTGAAATACACATTAGGTGTATTCTTAGTAATAAGACCACTGTTCATGAATATACACTAGCAGTTCTGCAGTACAGGTGGGAAATGACAGCCCTAGCACTCTGTAGGAAGGATTAAATTGATAGGCTTTTCCTGGACAAGCTGGTTTAACTGCAGTGGAAAGCATTAACTGGTTCCAAATATACCATGTTCTGCTTATAATGCAATAGTTGATGTCAGCCCATGCTACTGACCTGATGGAATGCCTGACTGAGCTATTCATAGCTTGTTCACTTGATAATCTGTCTTTTTTTGCCTTCTGGCTCCTCTGCTCTTTATCCTCTATCGTTCCTTAGGTTTTTTTGCATCCCAACACCACTCTTTGGTTCAGCTGGTGTTGGGCGTGTGTGCACCTCTGCACATCTCCAAATGGAGGCCTTTGTTCAAGTCACCCTTGGCTCTACTGCCCATGCTGCAACACCCCGTGTGGTGACTGGTGGTTGTGGAATACTGGCTGTATTCACTCGTGGGACACTTGTGGGTGGAGCTGGTGGTGCTCAGCATGCCAGTAGCCTCAGAGACACAGCCATGTGTCTTTCTGCAGGTGCAGAGGCAATGTGACCGCTCAATCCATGCAAATTCATGCCCACTAGGTCCTGCCTTTAGAGATGGATTGAAAATGTGACATTGTTGCTATTTTAACCTGTTTGACTTTTCCTTTTGAGTATTAAGTAAACACATTAGGTGATGAAATTAGATGTAATGTTGATTATTCACACACATGGGGCCTCAATTGTGTTCCTGGAAATGAGTGGACTGGATTCTGTTGGCTTTGACAACGGGTTAGGTCAGGCTGGAAGGCACTTGTGAGGCCAACATTTGAAAATATATTCAAAGTATTTGCTAAAGCAACGAAGTGTTATCATCTTGTGAAAAGTTTTAATATCTTTTTTTCTTTCATTTTGCTTCATAAACGTTTCTTCTGGGCTAGTTAGTAGAAAAAATAGCAGCATGCAGTCACAGCAGGCATTTTCTGATACACACACATATTGGAGTGTATTTGTGAGTGTGACTTTGTATTTTATTGACAGAGCCTGCTCACTATGCTTCAGGTTAGTCATATTCTGTCATATGTCTGAGTCGAAGTTCCTCACTTGATGAGATAGATTCGGTGTCATCTGGAAATGCCAGGTGACTCCAATGAGGCCATGCAGGGATGTCAAGAACATGTCATGGCTCTGTGTTTTTGTTGCAGTATTGCAGCATGCCAAGAAGATAATGGGTGAACGAGTGTGGAGCAAGCAGAGCTGGCCAGACCCACAACAAAACAAGGAGAAAACTATTCTTTGTCAAGAGTTTCTTCATCAAGAGTCTAGTTTAAGATCTCTTTGGTTTGCTCTCCTCCCAGAAAAAATGTTGTAAATCTCATTCAAACTGTAAAGATCAGATGAAGCAATTTTTCTTTCCTTTCTTGCCAGGAGGAGGCAGAATGATTCTTGGCTGAGGTTTGGCTCCACTGAAGCTTTCCAGCACAGACCACCAGTAGTGATGGCAGGTTTTCCAGTTAACGGCTAGATGAAGTTCCTTCCCTTTTGCTCACTTAAATTCTGCAAGTGCTAATATTAGAGTCTGGAGAAATACTCTTATGATAAATAAAAGTGATGGATGGTGATATTTAAGTTGTTGCAGCACACATATTCTATCCCTCCCATCCTCAGAATAACAGTTTGAAAGCTGGTTTTCATCTGTTCCTTTGTGATGAAATGAAAAAGTTATCTGAGGAGTGCATATCTGTAGAGAGGAAATCCTACCCTAAAATTTACTGGATTAGTGGCAGATTCAAAGCCCACTGGAAACAATGGGAAGGCTCCCGGTGAGTTTAGTGGGCTTTAAGTTCAAGGTCTAAATGTATCATGGTCTGAATAATGTCTGCGATTATTTGTGTGTCTCTTTTCTCTGATCATAATCTCTGCCTGTTGCTTTTGATTCAGGAGGAGCAATGCAACAATTTGAAGGACTTACCTAGCAAGATAGCAGCCTTGCTGTAAACCTATATGTCTTTGTCTGCAGAGCTCAAATCAGCCTTAAGTAACCATGTGAAGTAAAAGTCCCATCAGACTTCATTTTTTTGTTTACTACAGGCTTTTAAACATTTTTGCTGTTGCCTATAGCCCTGTGAGTGTGCCTCAATGTGGAAAGAGGAGACCTAGTAGCCTTTCTTCCTTTTCTCTGCAACTTATTTGCTAATATCTTGCACCTTAGTTTGTAGGAATGGAAAGCAGACAAAAAGCCAACTCTGTTCCAACCGATGTCAGCTTTGACTTGTTTCCTGTGGGTGTGAATGGCTGAAGCAAACTCCAAGCAAAGGAAAGTCAGACACCATTGCAAGTTATTGCAAAATTCACCATTTGATGCTGCTTTGGAAAAATCAATTTTACACAGTTTGCACCTAGTTTTTAATGCTTGCATCATACTGTATTTAACTTGGAATCTATTTTTCTGTGGTCACGAGTTTCTCCCTGGAGTGTCTTCACAGGTAATCAAATATTAGTTTCTTTTTACATTTCAGAGATGCTAGTCTTCCTTTTATTAAGTGCTTTACATTCCTAACCTGATGCTCATCCTCAGTGATTGGGTGCTTGCCTCCTAATGAGAGACCAATGACTGAGAACTGGAAAGTGTTTGGTTAAAACTGAAGAATGTTGTAATTTTTCTCCTTACCTTGAGCCTATGTTTCTGTCTCTCCTGCTTGTATTGACTGTGATGACAGGAAAGTTTATAAAATCATTGCAGTCTAAGGAGCAATTACTGCATGTGGTTTAAAATTTTTCACCTGAGCCTCCTGAGTCTGAATCCAACAGCCGATTAATCTAGTAGGACTCTTTGCAAGATCTGTAAAGACAGTTTGATCAGGTTCAGCATAAAGACAGGGTTTCAGAGATTAACTGTAAAATTATATTCAGGGTGGTATATGGTTGTGTGTGTTCATATGAATGCCAATACTAATGAAGTTTCATGTTTTGCACCTCATCCTTTAAGGTCATTAACAAATCAGATAACATTAATGGCAAAAATGCAGAGAAATTCTGATCAATGCCTTGATCAGAATCCCTCCTGTCAGTTGTCCCGCTGTGGAAACAGAAACAGAAAAGTGGCAGTGGACAATCTTGTTTCCCCTGTGCCCTCTTTTGAAGAAGGTCCAACAATTTCAGGGTTGCCAGAAACTCACTTATAAAATACTTAACTGTAGTACTTGAACACGTGTAAACCTGAAAATGCTGGCCTCTGCCTATTTGCTTAAACTACTGACCATACAGCTCCCCCTCCTCCCCCAGCACTCCCTGTCATGAGACTAAAGAAGGAACAACAACAACAAAAAAGGGACGATGGCAATTTGTTTCTTATCAGCAGAAGTCTACTTCACTACTGACTCACAGGAGTAATTATCTGTCAAATTGTCTCCATGTACATTCTGCATTTCTTTTCCTCAGTTTGAATTCATTATGGTTCTTATCAAGCTGGTCATTACTTCAAGAGGGTTTCTCTGTTATTTGGTTGGTTCTCCTTGCTTGGGAAAGGAGTTGATTCTTGGAGTGAGTTTTAAAATCCCAGTACTCTGCAAAGCCCAATACTTCACAAGAAGTTTCAGAAATAGTGTAGCCATATTAGATCAGACCATTGCATATTGTCATGCTGATTTTAATGGAGTTCCACCACAGATCAGTGAGTGGAGGGCAAAAATCTCAAAAATGCAGTGAGGCAGTTGGATCAAACTGTGACACAAGACAAAACATTCCCTTCCTCATCCATATGGGCAATCCATATACACAGTAAATACTGAGGTCTGCTTACCAATTTTCTAAAGCTATTTTGAGAAATGCTTGAAAAAAAATAAGAAAAAAAAATTGGATTTTTTTTCACTTTCTCCAATCCTTGAAAAGAGTATTTGACAACATTTTCCATAAAATGGGAGTTTTGAACAAAATGCACTCTGCTCTTTTTTGGTAATGTAGTCAAGAGCATTGCTTACAGCCATCAAGGAATTACTGTTGCAGAAAATGTGCAAATGATGTGCAGATGGCCTTCACAAGTGATGTCCATGTACCTTTCTCTTCGACATCTTGGCTTGGAGATTTGTCTCCATCCTACATCAAATAACAGAGTAGAAAAGAGGACTTTGACATTATCCATCTCACTTCCATCTTTTTATTTGATTTTTCTTTAACGAAGTCTTGGATGAGTGATCTGTCATTTGTCATTCACCACTTACAGCTTGCTTTTTTATTTTCTTCCAAGATAAGTCATCAGAGAAGAATGGTGGCTCAAATGTAATGCAGAATAACACCACAGATTGCAAGGCCAATGTTACCTGGCTTCCTGAATGACTCAAGCAAGAGAGGAGCTTCCAGGAACCTGTGCTCCAACACAGCATTTGTCTTCATCCTGTAGTAGTGAATTACAGTAGCTAGTGAGAGCAATCAAAGGTGAAGAGAATTGTCTTTTTTCTTATTTTTTTTTTCTTTTTTTACCCTATTACTCTGCAAGGTGGAACCTAGAAATGTTTCTCTTTCTCACAGAAGAGCTTTCTACCAGGCCTGGTGTGTGTTTAAGTAAGTAGAAGAAGGTTTAACTTCTGAAGGTCACATGAAATCATTCAAACTTGAGATCATTCCAAGGCATGGCATGAAAGAAGGTTACATACACCAGGCCTTAAACCGTAGAAAACAGTGTGAGTAATCAGCAATAAACTGACCTTAGTATGTCAGGAGCCCCAGAACCATGGAAATGACCATGAGCAGCCAATCACCTGCCTCTTTATTTAGCAACCCTGAAGTACAAGTTGTGCAAAGTCTTCCTCATACCACACCTAATTAGAATGGACTTGTTGCAGAGGGTCAGCAGTAGTGTAAGAGAGCAACAGATGAAACTGCCTTCAAGAGAAAACACCACTGTGAGTTGCAATATATGGTATTTTTTTGGTGTCTGAAGACAATCCTCAGGTGCTAATCTCATTTCTATGGTGTTGTTCTGTGGTGAATAGATATTGTCTACTTACATGATGAAGAAATCATATTAGAATTATTCCCTTTTTTCCTCCTATGATTAATTTTACTAAGTACAGACACGGAGAACTACACACGTAAACCAAATGTGAATTTGGAGGTCTATCTTTACAAATAAGTCACTTTACCCAGAAATTCCCTCAAAGGTTGCACTGGCAAGTGTTTAAAAAGCAAAGTTCATACAAACAGAACATTGTGCTGGCAGTGCTCAAATGATGTGTTGTAGTTACTAGCTTTGCATCAAAGGGAGAGAGGCTACTTGGGCCAGAAAGGTAGGAAAGAAAACCTGTATCATTACCAAGGCAGGTCATTTAGAAAGGCAGACTATAAATACCTAAGCTGGAGTCAGAGAAGGATACATATGTTGGTTTTGGTACACAAGTAAAAAATGCAATGGAATCTGAAGGCACATCTATCTATATCTGTCTGTCTATCTAATCTCTCTGTATACTTCTGTGTGCAGTCACCATCTCAGTGTGAACAATGTACCTGACTGAGAAACAGAAGGGGGTCTGAGAAGAAGTAAAAGACATCAAGAAGAGTTCTAATTGTATTTTAATTTTGTTTCTCTTTGCTAGATTTGGTTCATAAAAGGACTGTTTACATGCCATCAGTACCTTTAAAGTATACGCAAATGTGGCATGCCCTTTGCATGTCCTCACAAGACCTGAGTGCACAAGTGCAGGCTTGCATTTTGCAGACATAGTTTGGTGCTTTCAGCTCTTCTTTGTTTCAAATCCTGTCCCATGGTGGATCAGACAGCAATTTTAGAAGTGTCCTCAGCATCTTGCTTATGATGGCACCTCAGGAAAGCAGTAGTATTCTGACTCCACTGGAGAGAAAAAAAAGGTCGTTATTTAGCATGCATAAAGTAATAGGTAGGTCAGTTCATCTGCTGATGTTTCTTCAGCAGCTGAGTTACAGCCATGAGGGCCTGACCAGAAGTAGCCTCATTGTGTTAAAGCTAGTAAAGCCGTGCTAGTTTACATCATCTATGAATCTGACTACCTGCCCCCAATACCATGGCTATACTCTTAAAAATAATGCAAACAAACAACACTGAGTCTGTTTGAGTACCAGTGTGCTTTTCCAGACAGTTCGTAAATTGATTTTAATGGCTGCCCAATACAGATCATCTGTTAAGTTGAAAGAACAAAGAAATGAACTTGAAAGCTGATAAAAATCATGAAGGCAGAGTGGCAAAAAAGCCTAGCATCTGACATCCTTGGTAAGGGACAACTTCTGTGCATAAACAGAGGAAGCAGCTGTTCTTTCTAACTTCTCATTTTGATAAAGGTCATGTCACCACCTGGCCTGCCAAGCTTGCATTCCTCCTGACCAAAAAGAGACGTGCTCTTTGCCAGCATCAGAGGAAATGGAGAGAAGATTGACTTTAATTCTCCAGACAGCCACTAAATTGTTCAGGACAAATTTTATGATTTGCCACTCTGGAATAAACTCAGAAGTTTTTATATTACTCATATGATATCTCAATATGAAATGCACAATCCTGATCTTCAGTTCTCCCTTGCTGCGGCAGTCATTCTCTCAAAGGTAGATAGCAACCAAGACCTTCCCTTTGGTCTATACTGTCTTTACCTGTTCATGGTTAAGTTTCCAGACCATGACTAAGGAACACATTGAAAAATATATCTTGGAGAAATATATCTTGTAGAAAACTACCCACATTTAAATAATTTCATTAGATTTCGGTTGTTCTTTCTAACAAAACAAAATTTTTAAGGAAACAACAAAATCTTCTTGGAGATCTCAACACATCATCTGAATTGAAGTTGACTAAGATTCTGGTGAATTAAAAAATGAAATGAATACTGCATAAGTGAGGTGAAGACTTGTCCCAGGACTCGCCCCACAACAGGTTAAAGAGAAGAGTCTTCTTATAGATTGCCAAGGATTGTGATCTTGTAAGATGTCTCTTGACTTTCAGCTTGACAGAGAAACTGCAAGAACATATCAACATATCTTGGTATACATGTTAAACATCGTCAGCATGTTCAATATGCCAAGAAATTAGCCTCTGGCTATCACATCCCATTTGAAGTCTGTCACTGCAGCCAGTGAAGAGAGCCTGTCACCTCTCCAGTGTGCAGACACACCTTTAGGAGGCACCTTTGTGGAGGGAACCCTGCCAGAGCAGGAAAAAAAACAGCTAACTAGCAGGAGAAGAGCTTGGTTTTAAAGTGTGCCTGCAGCACACATGCATGAGACTGAGGCTTGCTTGTCTCTACCACCTTATTATATGCTGCTGAAGAGTGGAAGAATTGATCAACCTGTGCTGAAGGTTACTATTTTTAGGTAGCTCTCAATCAAGGCAAGGAGAGTACAACTTCTCCTCTCTAACCAACTAAAAACTTGGCAACATGCTTACATTGATGGAGCTGGCTCTGCCAATAACATAGGGCACATCTGGTTTTGGTGTGTATTTTTAGTTTTTTTGTGATCTTTATGTTCACAGAATGCATTAGGAGTTATAGAGAAGATAGTGAGGTGCACATGCTTGTAAACCAAGGCCAGACGAGTCTTGTTCTGACCTACAGTTCCATTGGTTCAGAAAACTTTGAGCCTGCTCAGGTCACAGAAAGCAGAATAATTTTAAGGGCTGTGAATTACTTGTGCTTTTATTTCTGAGACCTTAATGGAATCCTCTTTTTGCAACTAATGCTAGAAAGCAGGTTGTCTTTTTATGGTAGAATATATTTTTGTTGAATTGTGCTTTTTTTTTTGTGTTGCAATGAGCTTGATCTCACGGCTTCTAGATTTCATGAATCATTATATTTATCACTGATCTGTGGTGAAGTTGAACGTAATTTCTTTATTTTCCTCCACTCTCAGTCCTGCTGGAGCTATACTTGGCCTGAACTGCGGCTCAGCTTCCAAATATTGCTCTTCATAAATGGTAAAGAACCTTAA
The DNA here is from genome assembly GCF_028858725.1 of Colius striatus. Taxonomy (NCBI): domain Eukaryota; kingdom Metazoa; phylum Chordata; class Aves; order Coliiformes; family Coliidae; genus Colius; species Colius striatus. Next base: position 36,010,867 of record NC_084790.1, read on the forward strand.
ATATGGGTGCAGATTTGAATATGCTCCCCTGTGCTTCCCAATCCTACTTTTCCTCATGAAAAATCATCTTTGGACCTTACTGTTGGTCTATACCTCTGGTATTTTGGCTGCAATTAACATCTATGGGGTTTCTTACTTTCTGGAATAGAGGTGTTTTACAGCTAAGGGAGGCCTTTCTCTACAGCACAAGTACAGCTTAGAGAGCATTCCTCCAGGCTTTCTTATTTGTAAAATCTGTGCTAGACTGAATGGGTCATTCTGGGAATAAGAGAGGAGTTTAACACCATTAAAGTTGTTTCCTCCCTGCCAAGATTCCTTGCAGAAGCTCTTGTTACTGTCAAGGCTCTGGTGGTATCATGTCAGGGACTGGCAAGACTGAAGTCCTGGCAGTTTTTCTGTCATTGCACTCTGTACTAACTCTTGACGAGTCTCTGTATCATCCACTGGCATTTACCTTATTATCCGGCCCATTTTTCTCCTTGTTTTCTTTTCATAGGGTATTGGCTCCAGGTTCCTTGTCTTGTATTTCTGTCTCTCCATGGGATCCTTGCTTCTGATGCTGGTGCAGAAGTAGTAACAGGCCTACAGTAAGTGACAGCTGAAAAAATGGGCTGACAGGAACCTCATGAAGTTTAGCAAAGGTAAATGAAAAACCCTGTGCTGCAGGTGGGACAGACCTACATACAGGGACTGGCTGGAAGTAGACAAAGCTGTGCAGGCGAGAAGGACCAGCAGCCAGACTCTTCTAGGACATGCACATTGACAGGGTGTGGGGACACAGTTTGTGAAATGGTGCACTGCATTGACACAAAGAGGACACATTAGGCACTTGGGCAGTGGCCTGACCAAGAAATAGATTGCCCAGAGAGGCCATGGCATCTCCATCCTGTAACATTGTATAGAGAAAGCTTGTCTATTTCTTGTGCAGTAATGAAAAAACTGCCTTAGAAACTGCTCCTATGAACAGTTGCTTGGTGTGGGGTGGACTGGAGACTCCATGAAGTCCAGTCGGATCCACTCCATGACTACTGGCTGAAGTATAGACAGAACTTAGAGGTAGCGCCATTGGTTATTTCTGTGATTTTTGACCTCAGAGACTTTTCCCCCTCTTATTTTATTTCTTGAAATAAAATATCTTGTAACACTTTTCACTGTTAAACTTTTAATTTACTTGAGAATAAACACAATGGGAGACTTGTATTTTCCAAGGAATTTTCACTTGAGTTATGGATGATATGCTTGTATGCTTGTGAAATGTAGTTCCAAATGGTTCCTTCATTTGCTGCTGCCAGCTGCCAGCCCTGTGGTGGTTTTCTTAGTGGTCATGTGGCTTTCTGGTGGCTTCCCTGAGGATTCCATTGACAAACATAGCATCAGCGGCCAGGAAGCTCACTGTGAGATGTGAGCTGGGATAACTTTGTAGCCTATGGATAGTTCAAAAGATGGATTCCTGCTTGTGAGTAAGGCCATTGTCATGTCCAAGGTGCATACTTTGTGTTAATTGACAGATAAAGAAATGAAAAGGTTTCTTCACACCCTCCTTGCTGAGGATTTCTTTCAACTAAGCTGTTTTTTTTCTGTTTCTGAGGGACAAAGAGAAGATGCTGTATCTCTTGTTTCAAGGCCTTAGGGTTAGAACTTCATCTTTGGTTATGTTTGGGTTGCAACATCAAAGTAGACTGTAAGAAATTAAAACCACCAGGATAACATGATAAAAAAAGAACATGCCATTAAAAAAAAAAAAAAAAGAAAAAGAAAAATCAATATTTTTTCTTTTAGGTCCCCAATGAGAAATACTTATGTAGAAAAGACAAAGGGGAAAACATGAACAATGGGCTTCTCCTACCCTAACTGCACATACAACAAGTATGTCAAGTGTGCATTTGAGAGACAGAGGTAAGGACTGCTTTTATGTAAACAGGAGAAGAGCTAGTCAAACAGGAGGATCATAGCCAAGGATCATTGTGTAGCTAAACCTTGAAGAAACCTTTTTTTGAGGAAGAGAACCAGTCTGACCCTGTAAGTATATCCATATATTTTTGTTTTTTCTCCTACTGGACGTCCTTGCTGCATTTTACACAAAGCTTGATTGTGTAAGTGGGTTACATGTTTTGGAAACATGTTCAAATTTTGGAAAAATAGGTGGACAAATGGTTGATGTCTGGATTTCAGTCACATGAAGTAAAAAGCAACTGCTGGAGTTCTGAGCAGCTGCAACTGGACTTCCCCTAACACCGAATCTGTTCTAAAGCAGGCTTTGGGGACATGAGACAGTGTTGTAGTGTAACTGGGCTTTGTGTGGGCACAGAATGCTTAGCCTCCAGAAGCAGAATACCAGACACATTTTGAAATATTATTTGTTTGGATTTAGGGGTGTCTTTTCTATCCATTTAGCAGATATAGCTGCTCTTTATTGATATTATGGACTGAAGGGTAACCGCTTTACCAGTGAAAATAAATTAAGACTGTGGTATTAGCAATCTCCTTATATTGCCTCTGAGTGTTGAAACTGTATGACACATACTGGACAGAATGTGTAATATACAGGGAAAAAAGTGCACATGTTAAAGAATATTCAGATAAGTTAGATCAAGTCAGCAGGACCTGATGAAGTTCACCCTGGAGTACTTCAAGAACTCCAGCTGAAGTGATTTCTGAACTATTAGGAATTATCTCTGAGAGATAATGGAGGATGCGTGAAGTCCCAGAGGATGGGAGAAAGGTAAACACTGTACCTATCTTTAAAAAAAGGGAAATAGGAAGACCAATTATAGGCTTGACTTTGATACTGGGAAAAACACAGGAGCAAATTATTGAACAATCAATTTGTAAACACCTCGAGTAAAATAAGGTGATAAAAACCAGCCATGTGGATTTGTCAAGAGCAAATCACATCAAAGCAATTTCATTTCCTTTTTTCACAGTGTAACTAGCCCACTGGATAAGGGGGAAGCAGCAGATGTGATAGATCTTGACTTTAGTGAGGCTTTTGACACACATCCACATCACATTTTCATAAGTTATCAAGAGAAATATGGTTTGGATGAAGTTATTATGTGATGGGTAGAAAACTGCTTGAAAAGTCGGACTTATTGGTAAAGCAGTTATCAATGTTTTTTTGTCAAACTGGGAAAATATATCAAATAAGATACTACAGAGGTCTGCTTCAGGTCCAGTGTCATTTAGTATTTTCAGCTTTGATGATGGAATATGTGCAAAACTTTTTAAAATTACGTATGATACTGAATTAGGAGAGGTTGGAAACACTTTAGAGAACAGGATTTCAATACAAAATAAGCTTGATAAATTGAAGAAAGGATTTTAAATATATAGGATGAAATTCAATAAAAGTAAGTACAAAGTATCAGTTTTTAAGAAAAAAATTCAAAACAAATTAATGGGAAGCAACTAGTTTGGGAGCAGTTTTCAGAAAAGACACTTGTCACAGAGAATAAACAAGAAGTTAATATCACAGAAATGTGAAGATGTGTGATGAGTAAATTCCATGAAGATATGAAATAATGGCAATATTAGGAAAAGCTGGAAATAAATATTCAGTTCTGCCCTGAGTCATGGGAACTGACCTAGGAATGCTACATCAGTGTCCAATGGTGAAGATACATTTTAAAGTATAGACAATTTGGAAATCACTCTCCTTTCAAAAACAGAAAGAATAAAGCTTAGAGAACATCTTCTATGAGGAAAAGCTGATTTAATTGAGGTTTTATTTATTTGTTTGTTTGTTTTTCTGGGAAAGGAAAGAGGCATAATGCATTTAAAACAGGCAAAATGTTATTTTAAAATGTTATAAAGGAAAAGACACCTGTTCTCCTTGTCTAAAAATGATTTTTAAAAAAATTAATGGAGAAAGTTGAAGCATGAGATGCTCAGATTAGATAGAACTCAGATAGTTGATCTGGCTGTGGAAATAGTACAGCACTGGAACAGAGTTTCTAAGGATATTCTGGAATCCTTGTTTCAGATCCTGAAAATGGGTCAGACAGACATCTGTCAGTGATGTGAAACAGATGTCCTCTTGAGAGCACTTCTACTTTTACATTTCTACAGTAATTGATACACCTCAATCAAGACAAAACTTACATGAATAATATAAGCAAAAATTGCATGCATACATATAGACACACATTACCCTCAAAACTCCCACCTTTCCCCTGATTTTTTTTTTTTTTAAATCTACTCTTATGACACAATCTTTTAGACTCTTTTTTGCTTCCTCTGCCTTGAAACAGGGAGAAGAATCACTAGTCATACGCATATGAAAGATTATGGAGCTAGACAGGGCAGTCTTCTCTCTAAACATGAAATACAGCATGTGAATTTTCCTGGGCTGGCCCTATAAATGTGCAAAAGGAAGACTCGAGGCCATAAAAACACCATTTTGAAGGTATCTGCTGTAGGCTGCTGTAAGACGTGCTTTGCTATTTTCTCTTTGTATTTTTGATGAAGCTACACAGTCTTAGAATCTAACTTTATAAATATGCCTACTCCCTTTTAATGATAAACATGAGGCAAACTGGATGATACTTTTACTGTTTTTATTGACATGATTTTGAGCTGATGTGTTATTTATGGAACAATCTTAGACTCAATACAGTAAACTCTCAATAGCTTCACATTATGTTTTCCTGTGTGAGCAACATGCATCTCAAAGCATAGCCTTGAAATACATAGAGAGAAGTGGGAGCTTCTTTTAGAGCTGTAAGGCTAGAAATCTTAGTCATCAGCAATGATTTGTGTGAAGACTATGATAAGAACGAACACTATTTTAAATGACTAACCTAAACTGTTTAACTGCAGGATTTGCACACTGTAGGGTATGCTACCTCAAAGTAACAACTCAAAGAACAGAATATCTTCTCACCTTGGTATGCTTGTCTTTATGATTATACCTTTGTAAAATAACTTTGAGAAACCTTTTTTTGAAGGCTATGAGACCGTACTTAAAGATTTGCTTGTCTTGTGAAACTGTGATTCCTCCTTTTGCATCTCTGTGAAACCATTTCTGGTACAGGTACCAAGGATGCTAAATTTTACATGGTTGTGGTGGGATGAATGTATTTGCTTCCAGATTTGGGACTTGGGCTTACTCCTAAGTCTGGAGGCCTAAGAAGAGATATTTTCCTATATTTAGGTAATTTAGGAACATTTCCTTGGTAAACTGGCAGGTAACTGCTTTTGAATGGGGTCAGCTCTCACTTGCTTTGGAGTTGGTTAGTCCAGGTTGTGTGGTAGGTGTTCCCGTGCATCCAAAAGCACCCAGGACAGCTTAAGGCAGCTTCATACACAATGCTAAGGCTGCATTCATGTGGTGCTGTGCTTCATGGGTGTGTCTATATGCCAAGATTATCACCATTACTGACCATTTTCTCTGTTTTGCTCTGGCCCTGTTCTTATTAACATATGCTTTAGCATATGTGTTAAAACCTGAGTTTTAACAGTCCCATATTATCCTTTGCAATCATGAGTTTGTCAAAACTGAGCTCTCCGGGCTCAGTTAGCATACCATCAAGATTTTATGCACCGCTAGAGTCTCACTTCAGACTTTACTGGTGCTACGCAGAAGAAAAAAACTTTCAGTTACTGACACCCCCATGTAGCATGTTTTGGCTAGCAGGAAGATACACCACTACTCACATTTCTAATGAAGACTACAGTACATAACTTTTAAGAGGGAATTTTAGGTTAGAAGGTTTTGGGAGGTCACTGGTAATACTGTGGTTAACTTGCCAGTGAGGAGATTGGGCCATATTTAGATCCAATTTTACTCTCACTTTCTACAATCTAATAAGTTTTAAGCTTTCATTAGCTACCACAAATGAAAGATTTGTGGTAGTATGTAACCAAGAGTGTTCTTCTTATCACTTGCAAAGGGTATTATTAAAGATAAAGTAAAATAAAACTTCCTGGATCTAAATATAGGCTAGGCTAAATTGGCAGGTTTCAACAAGCATGCCTGCTTAGTAATGGAGACAGTGATGAGTGTGCTTTACATAAGAGAGAAAAACCTAACTAAAAAAAATGTTGTCTGAAATGCTGCCAAAAATTAATGCATTTTTTCCCATCTATGAGGGGAAAGCAAGGTTGTCCTTGCTTTCCATCTCAACCAACTAGAGACACCTTGGTAGACATTTTCCCCTGTTGCATGCTAAAAATATCAGCCACAGAAATGGTGTTGTAACCAAAAGGAAAAAAAAGCCAAACCACAATAGTCCAGGACTTGCCTAATTCCTGACCAGATTTCTATATTTTATAGAATGAAAAGTGAATTCACAGAATAACTTGAGTGGGAAGGAGTAACCTCTAGGAAATCATCTGCTCAGATGCTCCTCACGAAGTAGATTGAGCATAGAGAACCTCATCACCCGTACTGCATATTTTAAATTGTAGGGGTGACATTGGCTAAGATCAAAGATCTCATCTTATCTCTGACATTGACTGGAATAAGTTACATTCATTTCTGGAGTCTCTGAAATGGTCTCACTGAAGCTGAGTCTTCACCTGGATTTCCTATCTATCTCCTCTCACCCCAAGCCTTCAGGCTGAATTCTGTGCTATGCCAAAGAGGAGCACATAGGAGAACCCAGAAGAACACAGACAGCCTGTAACTGGGACATGTGTGGCTCTGCACTTTTCCTTTATCCTTCCCAAAGCCCTGAAGGGATAGATGATACGTCCCAAAGATTTCTCGGGTTTCTACAGTGGACCAAATTGCTGCAACACAAACAAGGGGAGACATCCAAATGTTGCAAAGCTGTGTTACCAAAATAAGCAACACCAGTGTGCATGCAACAACTCTATTTGTAGCGTGCTTGCCAGAATGGTTTAACTCAAGTACATCCACTGAAGTGATTGTATCAGTAAGAGCAGACTTTGTTGAGAGGTACAGCCCACCTGTGATATATATATGCACACACTATCATGGTGGTATATTTTAATGAGAACTTTATCATGACCAGCTGGTATCGTTTGAAATAAATAACATTAATAATGTGGCTGAATTTTCAGTATAAGACCAAATAATGAGAGTTGTAAAACTGTAACATAATGTGAAGTCAACAGTTTAGTTGGCTGACACTCCCACCTTAGGCAAGCCTCTGAATCTGCCTGGTGCATCTCACTCCTTCTGTAAAATGAGGTTTAACGCTCCCTCCTCCACACCACACTAGGATGTCACAAGGGTGTAGTCCTCTGTCACTGGGGAGAAACGCTGATGTATCTGACAGCAAGGTATGTATTAACACTTCAGTTAGCACTTCAATCTGGGGCCAGTAGCCTGATAGCTCCTTGCTGTGTGGTACTTCTGTGCTCTGTCTCCCTGTTTTGGTATGTGATAGATCCTTCTTATGCTGCATGGGAGAGCTGGTGGAAGTCACAACATTCGTTCTTCTGCAGCAGTGGATGGGGAGAGTCAGGCTATGGTTTCATCGTGCTGCTGTGCATAGGGTTTAAGAGCTCTGGTGAGGTACACAGAGAGATTTGCATCATGCCAGTGCTGTTGCCGAACTGCATGGTACAATGACTCAATTTCTTGTAATATGAAACAGAGGGTACTTCCTGCAGGACTATAAGAAGTTGACTTGCTGTGATCATGTTGTACCTCTGTGCTGCACACTTCAAACCCAGTGTCAAAGCAAACTTCCATCAGGAATAAAAGATTTCTCTTTTCTTGTTAATTTTCTTGATATATGTACATAGAGTGTACTAGACCTTCACCCTTGCATCTATCTTTGTGACTTCTGCCTGTCTGCTCTAAGAAATAAGGTCAGCAGGACTCATTGGAAAAGAGCCCACAGAGTGGTGATCAGTGGAGCTGAGTCAAGTAGGAAACCTGTGGCGAGTAGAGTTCCACAGGGATTGGTTCTAGGGCCAGTCTTGTTCAACATCTTCATCAGTGATCTGGATGAGGGGACAGAGTGTACCCTCAACAAGTTTGCTGATGACTGGCTGATCCACCAGAGGCTGTGCTGCCATTCAACGGGATCTTGAACTGCTTGAGAGTTGGTCAGAGAGGAACCTCATGAGGTTCACCAAGGGCAAGTGAAGAGTGCTGCACCTGGGGAGGAACAAACCCAAGCACCAGTACAGACTGGGGATTGACCTGCTGGAAAGCAGCTCTACGGAGAGACCTGGGAGAGCTGGGTGATAACAAACTTAACATGAGCCAGCAATATGCCCTTGTGGCCAAGAAGGCCAGTAAGTGGAGAAAGGTTCTGATCCCTCTCTACTCTGCCCTGGTGAGGACTTATCTGGAGTCCTGTGTCCAATTCTGGACTTCCCAGCTCAAGAGGGACAGGGAACTTCTAGAGAGAGTCCAGCACAGGGTCACCAAGATGATCAGGGGACTGGTGCATCTTTCTTATGACAAAAGGCTGCTGGGATCTGGGACTATTCAGCCTGGAGAAGTGGAGACTGAAGGGTGATCTCATTAACACTTACAAGTATTTAAAAGGTGTATGTCAAAATAATGGGACAGCACTTTTTGCTATTGTGTCTGGTGATAAGACTAAGAGCAATGGACAAAATCTGAAACATGGAAAGTTCCACCTGAATTTAAAGAAAAAATTTCTTTCCTGTGAGGGTGAGGGAGCCCTGGCACAGGCTGCCCAGGGAGTGTGTGGAGTCTCCTTCTCTGGAGGTTTTCAAAACCTGCCTGGACATGTTCCTGACTGATCTGATCTAAGTGGACCTACTTGAGCAGGGAGATTGGACTGGATGATCTTCAGAGGTCCCTTCCAACCCTTACCATTTTGTGATTCTATGACCCTATGAAAGGTCAACATTGACTCATTGGTGCTCCTCTTTCCTTTCTGGTCTTTGACGTAGGCAGCTATACTTGCCAGACCTCCCTTCCTGCCTAACTTCACAAATCCCTCCACAGGTATTGACATCTGGTTGAACGTGACCCAGCAATGTGCCCATGTGGCCAAAAAGGTTAATGGCATCCTGGCTTGTGATAGAATTAGAGTAGCCAGTAGGACCAGGGAGGAAGGTGATAAAGGGTCTGGAAAATAAATCTTGAGAGGAACAGCTGAGTGAGCTGGAGATGTTTAACTTGGAGAAAAGGAGGCTGAGGAGACACATGACCACTGTCTACAACTATCTGAAGGGAGGTTGTAACAAGGTGGGGGTCAGTCTCTCCTCCCAAGTAATGAATGATAGAACATGAGGAAGTGGTCTCAAGTTGTGTCAGGGAAGGTTTAGATTGGAGATTAGGAAGAACATTCTCACCGAGAGGCTTGGTAAGCATTGGAATGGACTGCAGAGGGAGATGATGGGGTCACCATCCCTGGACATGTTTAAAAGCTGCATAGATAGGTGCTGAGAGGCATGGTTCAGTGGTGGGCTTGGCAGTGTTAAGTTAGTGGTTGGACTTGATGATCTTTAAGATCTCTTCCAACAAAAATGATTCTATGATTCTATGTATATGTGAATAATGACATATGTATGTCTTAGTATGTGCACAGACACTCAGATACTCATGCAGAGGACTCTTGGCAGGTACCTCTTTCTAAGTGTGAAGTGTATACATACTGGGTATCTGTGATGTAGCTCTTTCCCTCAGTATTACATAACTCTTGTCTGCCTTCACATTTAAGTATTTGAATGTTTTCTTTACTTTCTAAATCACAATTAATTAAAGGATTTCTCAGTTTTCTCATAATATCTTTTTTTTCTGAGGCTAATCTTCAATTAATAAGGAACATGAACATATAAATATAAAATGTCCATTGTGTGCTTTTCTTGCAATAAATCTCATCATTCTTTATACCGCTGCTAAGCGTATCTCCCCTAAGATGTGCTGAATTTGATCAAATCACTACATTGCTGGAATCTTGAGCATTACTCATTTGTGTGCTAATTATTCTTAATCTGAGTCCTTTTAAAGAGATTGTCAATTAGACTTTATTGAATTGTCAGTGTTCATAGCAGCAAAGGGAATTTGGTAGCTGGTGTTACCATGTCACAGATGGCTAAATACCCTGTAGTCTGAAGGGGAAAATTAATTAAATATAGGCTCAAGTTACAGAATGTGGTGTGAAAATGTGAGAACCAGACTTTTTGCAGAGGAAGCCATTGTTCATAGTGATTTGAAGCTGACTGTAAAGATGGGTTTTTTTTCTGGCACCCTTTGGGAGAGGCTATGAGTGTCTCTTTCCCAAAGTTCACCTTGAAATAGGTGTCTAGAAGGTGCAGGTCTTCTGCTTTCTTGAGAGCAGCTCAAGGCTGTTTGTTTTCTATTTGCTACTGCTTGTCTTCCTTTGCCATAGATTCAGGACCACGGCTTTCTGGAGTAAATTCTTTACTGAAAGTCCACTCTGTGCCATGCCTTGTGCCTTCCACGATTTTTACCCTTCATGGATGTTCCCAAGCAGTGATAATGATAGTGTCCTGCCCTACATATTTTGGGCTGGGTATGGTAGCCAACTCATATGGTGGTCAAGAAGATGAAAGCTTGTACTATGAATTATTCGATATTCCTAATGTTTAAACTTTGACCTTACCTCAGTCAGGAATTTTACTGGTATGTTAAAGACCTGTAGTAAATAAATCATCATAGAATCATAGAATGGTATGGTTGGGAGGGTCCTTTATAGATCATGTAGTTCAACTCCCCTCCAGAAACAGGTCCACCTATATGAGGTCGCACAGGAATATGTCCAGACAGGTCTTAAAGACCTCCAAGGAAGGAGACTGCACAAGTGGGCACCTTATAAATCAGTCTTTCCATCAATTTGCTGTGCAGAGCTGCTGTCAGTATGTCACAAGAAAGAATGTGCAAGAAATTCTGTTTTCCAATAATTTTGGGGAGGTAAATTGATCTAAGACAAATTTTGAACAATGAATATAGCAAACAGAAGCTACTTGGCAATCAATACTTTGTTTCAACACAATGCATGTCTGAAATTGTACTTAGCTATGCATGAATCATAGAATGATGAACACAACAATGATAAAAATTCTGATGTAAATAAAGATCTTTTAAGTTTCTGTTAGTCAGTTTCTTGTGTTATTTGACCTCATTTGTTTGGATATATAATTGCCACTGAACACTTATATGACATGCTTGCAATTCTTACCAGTTAAGTAACAGTTATTCATATCCCTATTATTTGTAATACTAAACATTTAGAGAGTGTTAAGAAGAGTCATACAAAGAAGATGTAGTCATTATCCTGATCAGAAAACAGGGCAAAGTCATCAGCCTGTGATGTGTGCGCCTTATAGAGCTCATTAAAGGGTACAATTTAGTTAGTCCTGAGGTGAGGATTCTTTAGGTCATTTATCCTGCACAGGAAGAGAAGGCAAAGCTAATTTAGGAAGGTTACCACCTTTTCTAAAGTGTATTCAAAGCTTTGAGAGAAGGGATATTCAAATAAAGAAGTGGGGTCATTGATTCTAAAAAATATTTTCTCCTTCTCATTCAAATAAATGCTGTTAAGGATTGCAGAGAGAGAGTCAGAAAATATCTTCAGAAAAGACATAAAGTGTCTAAATGAGGAAACTAAGGTGGCAGAGAATAGCACACAGTATTTCTAATATAGCTACTTTCAGTAGCTATATTAACAGGAAAAGGAAGCACCACGATGTTGACAACCTGTTCAGAGGAAACTCCAAGGGTGTCCTGAACAGCGTGACAATTAAATTGTTATCTGCTAAGTCTTTCGATAAATCAGGCTGGCATGAGAGATGTTAGTTCATTTGCTCAGTATTTAACATGGAAGTTTCTTGAAAGTGCAGGGAAGAAAGGGCTCATGTTATAGGATAAGATTGTGTGATTGTATTGTGAAGTCAGTGATGGTGAATGTCAATATGTAGTCACAGAACAGGGTGAAAACACTTGAAGTTTTAGAGTAAACAGCAGCTATGGTGTGCTGTGTTTTTGAGTCCAGAAAATAAGGTTCCTTTGGCTTTTGTGTGAGAGAAAAATAATTGAAGAATAGAAAATGGACCAAGTATAGTTGTGAGCAATGCTGTCAGGCTTGAAAGGGGGCATCTCTGATAGCCTGTGCTGTATGTTTTGCCTAGAGAAGATGAGGATGAGCGGAGACATGATCAGTCTTTGCAACTGCCTGAAAGGAGGTTGTAGTGAGGTGAGAGTCAGTCTCTTCTCCCAAGTAACAAGTGATAGCAGAAGAAGAAATGGCCTCAAGTTGCAACAGGGGAGGTTTAGATTGCACATTAGGAAGAACGTTTTCACCAAGAGGGTTGTTAAATGCTGGAACAGGCTGCCCAGAGAGGTGGTGGAGTCACCATCCCTGGAGTTACTTAAAAACTGTGTAGATGAGGTGCTGAGGGACATTGCTGAATGATATACTTGGCAGTGTGAGGTTAGTGGTTGGACTCAATAATTTTAAAAGTCTTTTCCAACCAAAGTGATTCTGTGTGGACCTTGGAGAAAACAGAGTAGTGTTCACAGTGCACTTGCTCCGGTGCTTCTGAACTCCATTGGGGTTCAGTGACAAAGCTGAAAGTCTGAAATGGCACACTGGTATTTCCTTGGGAAGTATCTCAAATGTGAGAGCTAGTGGTAAGAAGAGAATACCTCAATTCTCTGTAGTCTGTAGTGTGGCACTGCTCATGGTGTACACTATCATCACTCATTTACTCCTATACACAGGAGCCTGCAAAGAGATGGAAAGGGTGATCTCCAGTCTATGGCACATCCTCAGGCTGTCATTGCATCTTTATTTTTCAGTTGCAATGGGAGCTTTTCAGGAAGGTCTGTGGGGCACTATCTGAACCTTATTTTACATGAAAGAATTCCAATTGCTTTTAAAGTACATCAGGTAGGCAGCAATCTGCAATGTGACCGCCTTTAGTGGGACCTCAGCAACATCTTTTACGTCAGTAACAGGCATTACTGTTTAGACTTGGGTTTAGTGGAAGGTAATGTTACTGTCATCTATGGTCAAACAGGTAAACTTGACAGGGATTACTGTCTGTCCTTCTTTCCATAATTGCACTTATGCTCTCTTCTTCATACCTGTTGGCAAGAGGCAGAAGCTAGTTTTGCTGTTTCTTTTTTTCTTCTACTGAGGAAAGAATTGCCAGTGAAAATAGGAATTAAATTAATTCTGGTTTTGAAATTACTCTTAATTATTGTTGATTTTCTCTTAACCACCAACGGATTAATGTCTTTTAGTGTCTCAGATGTGCTGTCTCACTGATCTTACTTTCCTCATTTGTTGTTAGTCCCTGCAGCTCCTTTCAGCATTTGGTTCACTGACATTGATTTTTCCTAAGTGCAAAGACACTATTCTTCAACTGTTGATAAGCTTTTCCTCTCTACTACTGTAGTACAAACTTTGTTCTGAAGCTTTTAATTACTGCTTAGTTAATTACAGTCAGTTTGATGTACTCTGCGAAGAGCAGCAAGTTTGGTAGCTCAGAAAGACTCTTCCAGTTCCAGTTTTTTCTATTTTTTTCTGCTTAAAATGTGCAAGTCAAATTGCCCATGCCAATTTATAATTAATATATGTTCTAAGATTTCAGTAGCATCTGTATACAACCAATATTTTTTTGAATAACTTCCATTCTCTGCTATTTTTCTCACAATATTGAAATTTCTTGTAATTTTACCAAGATCTGCTATTCCATCAACTTACTCCAAGAAGATGTGAGGGGAGGGGTTAGCTACTTAACTAATATTTTTTCTTTTACAGTGACTAACTGGCTGGAGAGGGAAAGAACACTTGATTCTCTAGGTTAATCCCCTGTAGTTAGTCTGACTCATGCCTTATGTGTTTATGCATCAGTTCTTTCTTCCCTATAAACCATTTCTGTGTTTTTACAGTAATTTATGTTATTGGTTTCTTTAATAATATGGTTTGACCTAAGAATTTCTTATGTGTGTGTCCTTGAACATGTGCCTAACACTGCAATGCCAAGTAGCTAGGCAGCCACCTAGCAGAGTCATATCTACTCCTCATCTGTCAGGCAATGGCTGTGAAACATTCCTACATGTAAAGGTTCTCTGAAGAAAAACTTGCAATGCCAAAGCCTGAGGGATGCCCAATGAACCAGATGATTCCTCACTGTTAATCTGGCAATAGGTGTACAGTTCCTGTGAAGTACTGTAGTGGTGGTTGTCAGGTGCTGCACTAACTCTGAAGATCTTGTTTCTAGCTGTGCTCCTAAGCTGTATATGACCACATCATTTAGCCACTCGTTCTGTATACACATTTGTCTGGATATGCTACTGGATCATAACCTCCTTGGAGCAGGCAATATCTAGTATTACATACCTAGCACAGCAGTCTCTCTGTTGAGTTCTCTAATCAACACCTATATGCAAATATGTAATAAAGATGATTTGCTGACAGTCGTAGGGGATATTGCAGTTTTCTGGTGTGTATGGATGGCTGTAGTATCTTAGTAAGAGAGATGTTGGAGAATGATGACTCTTTTTTCATCTTGACTACTGTGAGATATGCTACTGGAATTTCCTGTTTACTTTTAGCTTTGGGCTGCATTCTGATTCCTTCTGCTTTACTCCTGAGCTGAATAGTACCTTGTTACACAAATGGTCTCATTGGTTCAATGGAGTCATTCATGGAGGTATCATTGAACGTGACTAAAAGCCTTGAAATTTAGTCCTTAAATCATATTTGCTAGTTGAAATGTATGTGTGTGTTTGTGTGTGTGTCTGGTTTTGAGTCTTTTCTTAACCAGAGACTCTATTTCACCCTGTTAGACTTCATGGAAACCTTTCATTATTAGTACTACATTTAGGTCACAAAGCTTAGTAAAGTTCTTCATTGTTTGTTTCATGCACCAAGTTAAAATTAATTCTCTCTCAGATTCACTAGCAAATGCTTCTAAGCTTATATTCTCCATTTAATGTATCCCATGGTATATGTGTCTCATCAAATGTGACAGATTGGAGTGATTCTGTCAATAATTAATATTTGAAATAGAGTAGAACAAAGTTAAGAGGGAATTACAAAGTAATATAATCCTTATCCCTTTTAAAACAGACTAAGTTGGACTAAAATTGATGCCTTTGACCAAGACACTTAACATTCAAAAGCTAAACTAACCAGCATAGGATGCGATAGATGGTTGTTTGGAAACAATATGGGAAGTCAGAGTAGAGGATAGCGACTTACATCTTCAAAAGAAGTCCTCTGGGCCTCACTTTTCAGAGGTAAGGAAGCAGCCACAGCTCTCATTAAATTCCACCAGAGTCCCAGGTGCTCAACACCTCTGAATTTCAAGCAATTAAGTAGGGCATGCAAACTGAGATGCTGTAAGCTAACAACCGTTGAGGCTGATCCACTTGAAGATATTGCCAAAGCAGTTGCTGAGAAACCGGAGGCTGAAAAGGAAAATACTGAAATCAGTTCTTTGTGTGTCAAAGACCATGTAAGTGTCTTTCACTTTTTTGATGGAGACTCAGATGTTTTGATTAGTGTGGAGAAATAGCAGGGAAGGAGATTTTATAAAAATGTCTCTGAATGGTTGGAAGACATAAGGACTGGAGGCTGTTTCTGCTATATCTGTGAGAGGAAGTTTCCTTGCTATATGCCAAGAGTTTACTCGATGATCCTTGATGGAAAGCATAGACTCCTGCTAAGCTATATAGTCTTTTAGTGAAGCAACTGTTCTTCAGAGATGGAACAGCTGCAATTTCACATGAGTGTTGTATGTACAGACATCTTTTTCCTGCTACAAGTGGTGTTTCTTCCAAGGTCATTTACTAGAAGTGTTTTCTCATTGGATTGGTATAAGACTAAGATATGGAAAGAAACTCCTGGATGTTCTAGACATTTAGAAATATTTTGTGACCCTCTGGAGAGCTGGAAAAACATCATTTAACTGCAACAGAAGTCATAGCAAAAGTCCCTTCAAACCCCAGGAGATCAATGTCTGCCTATGAGGGACTGTTTGATACTGCAAATTTCTTCCTCATACAGCCTCCTGTGGAATACTTCTGCTGTGTCTGCAATGTTCTGCAATGTGTGATGCCCATCTTTTGCAGTTGGATAATACACCCTGAAAATGTTCAGTAATTTCTTATGGAATTGAAGGCTCAGGAAGTTAGATTATGTCAAAAAATACCTTGAAGATTTCATAAAGGTCTCGTCTCCTGGGCTTTACCTAGCTCCCCGTTTTCCTCAGCCAGACTTAGAATGGTTGGCCTTTCTTACTCAAGCAAGGCACTCCCCCTTGGATCAACACTGCTTTGCTGAGGCCTCTCAGGGGTTGATTTATGTGCTGACAAAAGGAACCACGTGTAAGGAAGCAGTCTGTCTTCCCAAGCCTTTCTGGGGACTGAAGATTTCTGCTGCACAGATGCTGCTCAAGAAAACATTGTGTAATTCAACTGCAAGAGTCTCAGACGGATTAGGAAAGCGAAAATCTGGCTAGGACAATCAAGTGTGGTACTGTGTGACCACATGGAGGAAGCTCTAAGCTTTCATGTGTTTGTGTCTTGTTAATAAGGTATGGCAGTACAGGGAAAAGCACTATGTCAAAAATATGGTAACTGTCTCCTTCTTCAATTAAAAAAGGTTTGATCTAAAACTAAGCACTCATCACCAGTTAAAGATAAATTTACCCCACTGTTTATGTGATATTCTCTTGCTAAATGTGTCACAAAGGTTGTGATGAAGTCAGAGGCTGCAGCAAGGCTGGTGTTGATTGATGGTTTGTTTTTTTCCTTAAACGTGCTGAATGCACAAAGAGTATGATAGCAAATGATGATGGTAACTGATGCTCAGGATGGGTAGGGACAACAGGGATGTGGAAAGTGGTGCCCACATATAGTGTCTAAGACTGTCATAGTCTTTTGCTCATATTGGAGAACCAGCAAAAAAACCTTCAACCCTTAAATGTGACATGCTGCACCTTGGAGACCCCAGCCTATTTTAGAAGACACACACCAGACTCAGAATTGCAACATGGTATCCAGTCTGTATTACTGTCATAGCAGATTTATTTAACAACTAACAGTTCAATGGGCCTAATGATTCCTCCTTTTGCACAGCTTTTGGTTAGCAGTTACTTGAACAAACTTTATGGGATTGTACTTGCATATAACTCTTCGTTGTTGTTGCTTCAATGAGAATAAACTGTGTAGCTGCAGTAAAGAAAGTATGGTGTTTTAGGTTTCTGCTTTTTAGTTGACTCCGATGGAGGTAACTCCTAGCTGTATGCACATTGCTTTCACTCAGGTTAAAAATTGCTGTGAAATTACGGAGAGAAAATGATTATGTCTTGCCTGTAGTAAGAGAAAACAAATTCTTCCATTTGAGTCATCTGGAGTGGGGAAAAAAGAGGAAAAAACCTGGATGAGGACTCTAGTCACCAAGTAACAGAAATGCCTGAGAGCAGGCATTTACATGCTTTCACGAGAACATTCTCTTCCTGCCCCAATGTGGAGGAAGAGTAATTTCAAACAAAATTTGGAACAAAACTATCACCCACTGATGAGCTTTTTTGCTTCATAATGTGTCAGCCTACAAAAAGTCACATCAAATATTAGAGATACTTTCTGTATTGACAGACCAAGACCATGGCATTGTCTTGTGACTTACTCAAAAGGTGTAATAATAAATATCTTCCTACCTGTAATTTTCTGTTCCCCCCCCACTCCCCCAAAAGTTAGCTTTTCAGAAAAGAGTGAAGAGTTGTGAACAAAGAGAATAAAGACTATCTTCCAAGGGTAGAATATTCTGTTATATAATAAACCAGAAAAATTACTGTCTGCTGAAAGGAACAAAACCATACTTGAAGAGCAAGATGAAAACAAAATTCAGTGAACTGAGTTTGAAAATATACTTAATGCAAACTGAGAAAACGGGAGCTTGAGATAGTAAATGATACACTAGTCATGGCACTCTGCTAACCGATTGCAGTTCTCAGTATCATACACTGTAGGTGCTTCTTGCTCCCCCAGTGCACACAAGAAATTCATTCCTCTCCACCCCTTGTCTGTGAGTATTAGTCTGTGGCTTATATCTAAAACAAATACTTCTTTTCTCTATTTTAACAATCTTACTTATTCTGTGGTTTCATACCAACTTAGCAGATGCTTTCTCTTTGCAATCTGGAAATCTAGAAATCTCAGCCTAATCTTTCTGCTTCTGATGCCTTCCAAATTTTGATGAGATTGTTTTATCTGTCACTGTTATTAAAGAGCAGGTCAATGCTGCTCCATTTATTCTATAGATTTTTAGTGCTCCATGGATGTCAGGAATATTCTTTTTACCTTCCTTTTTGAATCCCCTGTTAATCATATCATGATGCACCTTTTTCAAATCTATAGTTTTATTGAATGGGGGTTTTAATCTTTGAAGAACTCCTAACTAGTCACATCCATAAAGAAATGAAAAAACCCTGTTATTCACATCTCCTGATGTGGCTGGGTTTTTCAGCTCTGCAAAGATTAAAGACACAATAAGACTTGAGAGCATCCCAGAGGGAATATAGAGGTTGCTATTAATATGTTCTTCTTTTGAACAGAACTGATCTGAGGGTTTGGAAATACAGGAAAAATGACTGTTTAAAGCAATATACAAGGCTGGGATTTTTGGATAGACACTGCAGAATATTATGGACAAGAGAAAACTGGGAAAATGAGGAGAGCAAATGCTGAAGCTGCTCCTAGGTCCCTCCTCATTTCCATATGCGCAACCAGGAAACTCCCTGGCTTTAAAATTACAGTGAAATGATTGAGTTGGTGATAGTGATGGGGTAACTTCTCTGTGGTCACGGAGAGCCCTCTATGGCAGATAGGTAGATGACCAAGGAGGTTTTCAATGTTTTTTTCCTGGCAAGCATAGTTCCCTGCGTCACTCGTCTGGAGTGGCAGCTCTATGCTGCTGTTATTGATGCTGCTGCCAGATGAGCACTGCTCTTGGGAATGGTTGCTGGTGTGGAAGGAGTGCAGCCCTCAGACTCCTTGGCACAGCCATTTTACTGCAATTTCTGATCTTCAGGACAGGGGTAGGCCTCCTTTTCCTTGTGCCTCTTTCATCTGATCCTTACCAGACATGGATGTTTCCCAGAAAATGTGGTCAACAGTGCTGTGTCCTGGCTAGGACATGCACCAGCCAGAATCTTCTGCAGAAGACATCAGTGCAGTGTTTGAGAGACTCTACAGAAGAAAAGAGAGGAGGAGAGATAGAGAAGATACCAGATAGGGAAGGGACCTGGCAAGCACAGAAGAAAGCATGAAGAGAGCAGGACAGGAAGAGGGGAGAGAGTTTAGAGAAAGAAAGAATGGAAACACAGCAGGGACAAACAGCATTCCTGACAGGAATCCTGGGATCTCTTTTCAGATATGAGTATAGATTTGCCAGGCAGCCTTTGGAAAGTCATGTCACGTTCCTGCCTGCAATGTGTCCTTGGGAGCCTGGAATGTGAGCTTAGCTGCTTATTATTGGAGTCCTTATTTACAAAACTAGGAAGGCCTGTTTTGATCTTTTATTCTTATTCCTTTTGTAATACATGCAGTTGGACTTTCTAAAATTAATTCCTGCTTAAACTTCAGCCCATCTTCTAGGGAAAAAAAAAAATCCAGTATTTGTGGGAGAAATTTGGTGCAAGTCCTTAAATCCAAATTTGGTGTGTTTATCTAGCAGTTAATAGCACTACCTTTTTTCTGCTCTAAATTGTTTTACCTTCAACTTCAATACATGGTGATACTTCTTTGTCTCCAGACCTTTTGGTCCTCAATTCTCAAATTTTTATTCCTCATAAGTGGTTGTAACTTCTAACTAATTCATCCCCTTAACGTGTTTTTCACAGAGAAAGACTTGATTTATTTAAGCTATCAGGCATACTTCGTGATGCTTTCATTTTTCTTTTCCTCACATTTTTAGTCTGATTCACCTCCAGTCTGCTACCAGCTCCCTAGATGGCAGGTCCTGGAGTACCAAGTGCTGCTGGAAGAGAGCTGCTTCTAGCAGCAGACATCCACAGAGAGGACAGGCACAGGGAGGCCAAAAGCAGCACTCCTCACAAAGACCACCAAGACCCGCTTGTGGGCTGTATGCAGCAGGAAATCCTTTGTGACCAGGTCCTGTCTTCCTTTGATGAGCAGGCATGACTGTGGCTGCAGCCTTCAGGCAGCAGGATTGCTTTTTCCTACAGGTGGGAGAGGCTGTGAGCAGCCCTAGAACCATCCTGCAGTGTCTCAGGAAGCACTTTTGCTGTCCTGAGGATGGAAACTCGCTCTTTGTAACAGTGCCTGAGTGCTTTTGTTTGGCCTTGTGTATAGAAATGATACTCTACAGCAGTTTCCCACACACTTTTTTATCTGTCATCTTTCTACAAATGTCTGCTGATATTGGAATAAATATGCAAAGATTTGTTTGAATCCTTCTCTTTTTTTTTTCCCCCCTCCAAATACATTTCTGTAGTCTGAAATGAGAGTCATAGAAATAAAACCGAAATATTAACAGTTACTAAATAGTATAAATTACAAGGAGTCTGAAACCAAAACCCTGCATCAGAAGAATCCCAGACTCCAAGGGAGTTGAGTCTGGACCTGTGTCCAAACCCGCATGCTATGGTTTACTCTCAGTTATACAATAGGCCAAGCCAAGAGTCTCATTCAGGGCAGAATGGAGCATGAGCTGAATTTGGGGCTGGATCTGAATTTTGTGGTGATGGCCCGTTGACAATTGGCAGTGATGAAACACATTTACAAAATAACAAATTAAGTAGGTGAAATTTATTGCCAATGAAAAACACATACAGAGCTGTAGAAGGAAAATGCAATTCTAACCTCACAGGGCCAATGTGCAATTGTTGACTGACAGGAGTGATGGTACTCATGTGCCTCAGTTGTTTCAAACACCCTGGACTCTATTATCCTCTTGCTGTTTTTACATCACTGTGACTCTGCTGACTTCAGTGAAGCTATTCCTAATTTACACAACTTTAAGTGGCTAGAGAAGCAGTCCACTGACATTATCAATGTCTGATCTGTGTCTAATAAAAATCACTTAATAAAATAAAAAGTGGTTTACATACCTATTCTGACAGAGGAATACATAAAAATATATGCCTCACAGTCCAAGTAAATATGAGAATATGCCAAATCTACCTATATAAATCTCATATATTTTCAACATTTAATTTAAAAAGAGAAGTGTTTACACTCCTTATTGGGAATGGAGGCAAAAGGTTAGATTGTTTTAACTTTTTCAAAAAACAGTGATGGAGAAGTATATGTTCAAAAAGGAAAACATTAACATCTGTGGTGCATTTAGAAGAAATATAATTGATATTTTATGTTAATTACCATTCCATATCATAAAAATAAGCTTCTAGGGCTTTTTTCTTTTCTGTTATATATTACCATTTTGGTCTCATTGACTGTTTTGTTTGAAAGAAAAGAAAAGAAAAAAGATGTTAAACCCCAATGTTCATTATTTAATTAAAGCACAAATAACGCAGTTTGTGAAAAAGCAGACATTGACCTACATTAGAAATAGAAAAATTATTCATTGCAAAAAAAAGGACTTGCTGCTTTTCTATTCACAACTGTCTTGTGAGCTGATCAGTGTCTCTGAGAACATATTTTATCCTCAAGTTTGCCAGCAAGCTTGCAAGAATAAATTTCTAAGAGAGTTTTCTCTCTGTGTAACTACAGTATGTGGTTACATGCCTGGTCTACTAACTCAGGAAGTTGTAGTTTTCTGTTCCCCAATTCGAATCAGAATTTTTCATGATATAAGAAACACCAGTTGTGTCGTAAAGATCATAATGTCATTGTTTTCAGAGATGGGATGAAATTTTTGAAGCCTCTGTATGGTGAAGTTCTGACAGTTTTACCAGTTAAAACCCTTTCTACATGCTGTTTCGCAGCATTTCATAACATACTTGCAATGGCAGATGCTCGGATTTAATTATTAAATCACACTCCACATATTTCTATTTTATTACGTGATAATATTTAGAGTTAAAGATTCATTGTCTGAGAAATCTCAGCACTTCTAACAAGTTCATTCAATTTAATATCTAGTATTTTTTTTAGTCATTTTTTTTTAAAAGTGTTTAGACATCTGCCTATATCTCTGATGGATTTCCAGATTTCACACCCATATGCTAAGGTAAAAATAATATTTTAAGTAAAAAAAAAAAAAAGTTTTCTCATCTTCAAGTTGTAGGTTGTTTATGATCAAATTTTGAATAAGCAACAAGCTGCTGCTGTCCTTTTGCTAAGTCATGAAAC
This sequence comes from Colius striatus, assembly GCF_028858725.1. NCBI lineage: Eukaryota > Metazoa > Chordata > Aves > Coliiformes > Coliidae > Colius > Colius striatus. Next base: position 36,033,077 of record NC_084790.1, read on the forward strand.
TCCTTTATATTCAACCTCGATAACCTCTTCAATTTTATCAAACAAAGGAAACAAAGTAATTGCCCTTTGAAACAGATGCTTACCTGGGAGTGAGCAGAGTTCTGATTAGATAAGTCTTTTTTTCCTGCCTGATTATTTAAACCATAATTTTTAGTGATGCTGGACAGTCTTTCTATCTCTTGTTTTCATGTTCATTAAGTTGTCACTTTGGACAGTTTCCTTCCAAACTCACTAGAATGAGGTTGAAAAAGTGATGTTAATGTTTCAGCCATTATTTTTTTTTCTCCTGGTGAAACCTCTGACGTAAATACTTCAGTGAGCAACCAGGAAGATGACAAACAGTAACTGACTAATGTGATTCATCTTAGTGTCTACTTCAAATACCGATAGAAATTAAGAGAGGACAGGATGTGTTATTTTTTTCATGAGGTAGATTTTTGTTTTAAGAGAAAACTTGCCCACATTCAGGTATTTGTATGGGATAGTAAGGTCTGTAGTAAAATGGAGGAAATTATATAAAGTGTTGAAATGGTCATGGCAGAGGGACTGCTATGCATTTGGCTTCTGGTCATTCCCTGGGAGGGTGTTTGAACTCACGCAGCAATCATAATTTGTCTGTGCTTTTGGTGCATAAGGTGTTGGAAACACAGGTTTTGCACAGAGTTGGGCCCTGTGCAGTACAAGACACCTTGCACTCTTCAATCCATGTATACTTTGTGCATCCTCTACTGTTCGTTAGACAATACTGCAAACAAAATACCCACTCCAATAAAAGTTTTTTAAAAGCATAGAATAATTTCAGGAATTAGTAAATTTTTGCAAATGAAGCTGCTAAAAATGTCTCTTGCTGCCAGGAATGCACAGGCATTTCTATGCAAGAGTAGTTTCTTACATCATTGCAGCTGCACTCACTCATGATGCAAAGCAAGGTGTATGTTCTGATAATTAGACTTGTGGAAATTGGCAGATTCATTGTGGGGTAGTAAGTTCTAACAATACTTTTAGTGTTACTTATGCTTACAGACTTCATTTAGACATGATATCCTTTAATAAATGAAGGTTGCATTGAGGTAACTGTGTTTCTCATGTCAACCTTTTGTCTAAGGAAACTACCTTTCTGCATTATATTGTCATTGTTTACTAGTCAGAAAGTGGTTCTTATCTCAAGCATAACATTTTTTATTCCTTTTTTAAATAACTAAGCAATAACTGTATCTTATGATGAAGGCATCTTATCTGAATCAGAACTAATCATCTAGTTTGCTTTTTATAAGCAATGTGAAGGAATAAGTGTTTTTAGGGCACAATCCGGTGACCTACTTGAGAAGTCTATCTTTGGATGAAATGCTCTGTGGGTTAGAAATGCTTCTTAAGGGAGACCATGTCAATGCCTCTGGTAGTTTTGTCTTTCTTTTAAATGCCTGCATCAGACAATGCACATACTAGTTCTATTTTTCAAACATTGTGATAATTTTTGTTCTTCTCAAAATCTTCATGGAACAGGCTCACACTCTTCCTTCTCAGCCTTTCTGATTGTACAGATCTACAGCGGTTACAGCTTGGTGCAACTGTGAATCTGTAGAAGATGCATAAATCCACAGTGGTGTGACAGACACAGGCATAGTGCCATTTCACAAGCCTGGAGACAGTTCTGGGTGCTGCTGATACGGTCATTCCTTTGCATTTCCAAATACTGTTTGGCTCTAGTTGTCCACTCACAACTTCTGACTCAGCAGGTTAGTTTTATGTCTCAAAATACATCTATGTGACTGCATCTACTTAAGACTGGAATGTCGTTACATGGAAAAAAAAAATTTTGGTGTTCAGAGCCTGGATTTTGCATTTTTGGTGCAAAGGCTGATTAAACAGATGCTGGTATCTGTTGTTACAATTCAGGGACATCAAGATGACACATTAATTTCTGCAGCTTCTGTAGGATTTGAGAGAAAGCTTCTGTGTTTGTCCATATTTAAAAAAATACACCCAAACCAACAAAAAACAACTTACAAGTTTTAAAGTCCTTTGCTGTCCTGACACAGTCCTAACAGGTTGCCCGTTCAAATGTATGTGCAGCTTAGTTTGTATCCTATGTGCATCAAGCCCAAGGGAGTATGCTATGCCATATTGTTGAAGTTTGTGAATCTTATGAATCTGTTTCAAGAGTCTTATCTTTCTGATACAATCAGCAGTATGTTGACTGGCTGAAACGTGCTAGGTGTTCAGCAGAGATTATTACTTTATTTATGATTATATCCTTTATTTCAAGCATGGATGCAGGAGATGATTTAAAATGTTTTGTTTCTTCATCGAGGTCTTCAGTGGGCTTGAAAGTGAGCAGCTCACACATGGTCTAGAGAGAACATTGTAACATAGCTTTGCTTTGCAATCTGCTTATCTGTTCTCTTCTTCAAAGCAGGAGAAATGTGATGTCTTCCAGTAGCTATACAAAATTGTTGTCTTTTATTAGACTTGGTCACCTGGAACTCTGTTCTGGAAGTAAATGCTTTTGTCTCCTTTCATACAGGAACTCATCATTACAAGATCATCAAGTGGTAGCCCAAGGTTTGAAGGTAAATCCCTCTTACTGTCCTTTGAGTGACTTTATTTGCTGATCTACCAGAGTTTTCCCAAAAGTCTGAAGATTCAAGAATTGAAAACATTTTTTTTTCTAAGGTCAATGTTAACACTATATTCTATGTCATTCACTAGCATCATGTAAATAAGAGCAGCAATAGCAAATGTGCAGCCAGAACTGGAAAAGGTTTGCCTGATTTTCATGTGACCATTGTGGGTAAATGACCTGTTTGGCAAGATTATCACATGTTAAATTGTTTCTATTAAAATGCAAAAAAATTTTCTTTCTAGTTCAAATGTTTCACTTTAACTTAATGCTTTAACTACTCTCTTCCTATGGCGGTAATTCTGATTCGAAGAAAAATACCAGGGCAATGTAGTGCACTCAGTGGTGAAAATGCTAAACTTGCACTTTTGCTACAGCTGATGAAGGTTTAGGTCTGTTACCTCGACTGTTAATTGACTTCAGAAGCTGATGTGTCTAGCTTCCTTTAGTGCAGCCCAGGGCTACCTTTACATCTTTTACTGTCCTCAGGGGTACTCATTCTATCCTCTGTTAAGCTCCTCTCTCAGCTGTAAAAAGAGACACAATTTATACTCACATGACAGAACCTAAGGATGGCAGATCACACCAAAGGCACACATAATCCCTTATCTTGCCTCTGACAGCTACCAGATTCCTGGAGAGAGGCAGGACACAGGGTTTGTACAGGATGATTAGTTCACCCAAGGTGTTCCTATGACTTCTGACAAATCGTGGTCATCTTGAATTTGCCTCTTTGGATGTTGAGCATAGGTTTGGACTATAGATGCTCTACCACAAAATCAAGCAAAAAAATCTCCTTGTCTCAAGGAGAATTCATGTCTCCTGGGGCATCTTTCTCAAAGTTCTCATCTTATACATGGATATTAAACCAGAAGTTTCCTATATACCTAAAATTTATATCCAGTCTTTAGAGAATCAGATATGCATTTGATAGCTAATTTTAGATTTTGCAAGTAATTTATAGCAGGTTAATCCTGGAAACAAACAAAAGACTGCATAAAAAAACCACCCCAACCTATATTTTAGAAAAACAAATGCAAGGGTTTCAATTGTTATTTTCATCAACTCAATGCTTGTCAGTTAAGACATGACTATCTGGTTGCCTCCAAGCCTCTGCAAATGTTGTTTTGGTTTTGTGCATATAACTGGATTGGGCTCATGAGATTTAACTTCATGTGACTGAACCTATTCATGGAAGATTAGATGACAAATCCTATTGGATCAATCTAAACCAGATCTGATACAATCATCATTTTTAATACATCTTTTGATTGACTGTAATGGAGATGGCCAGAGTTCTATTGCCTCAGAAGATATGTATGACAAGCCTAAGAAGACCCTATTAGTTTTAATTGTATTTCACCACTAGAAAACATCCTGACTGATCAAACTCATATATCTTTTGCACTGCTATCCCCCTATACATATTTTTGAAACATGCATTCCTGTTTTTAATGAACCTGGAAAAAGGTAAAGACTAAACTGTTAACACAGTTAAAGAACTTCTTGTTCTTAGCTGAATAAAATACAACCATTTGTGGAGTTTAAAATTATTTTCCCCTTCCCTTCCCTTCCCTTCCCTTCCCTTCCCTTCCCTTCCCTTCCCTTCCCTTCCCTTCCCTTCCCTTCCCTTCCCTTCCCTTCCCTTCCCTTCCCTTCCCTTCCCTTCCCTTCCCTTCCCTTCCCTCCCCTCCCCTCCCCTCCCCTCCCCTCCCCTCCCCTCCCCTCCCCTCCATCTCTGGTAAGGGGGAAGGGTCTGTAAAGATGGCTCCTGTAAGAAGTTGCTCAAAACTTCCCTCAGCTCTCAGCCAGACCCATCTCTGGGACTGAGCCAATTAGATGCCTCCATAATCACTTTTTAAGAAGAATAAGCCAGAAGAGGAGTGTTCCTCCTGTTCTTCCTTTTTTCTTGTCTGGTTGTTGTGGTAAGAGCCGGAGGAGAACATGTGAACCCTAAGGTCAGTGAGGGAAGAGAGGAGGAGCTATGCTGGAGCAGACATCCCACTGCATCCTGTGGGGAAATGGCAGAATGTCCCTCTACCACCTGTGGAAAGAAGTGGTGAAGCAGAGATTTGTTCAGTTTGTAGAGGACCCAATGGTGAGGTGTAGTGACTGTGCCCAGAATAGACTGAATTTGTGGGAGGGTGGCATTGTGGCAGAAGATGTCTGGAATGCTGCTGGTCACAGAGGAGTCCCACGCTAGAGGAGTTTGTGAGCTGTAGCCCTTGGGAGACCCCCATGCCAGAGAAGTTCACAAAAAACTTTGTCCTGTGGGAGGGACCCTGTATTGGAGCAGGGGTAGAATGCAAGGAGTCCTTCTCTGAGAAGAGAGAAGGGACAAGAGCCCATCTGTGAGAGACTGACCACATACCCCATTCCCTGCCCATCCCCCTCACCCCCACCCCCTCCCCCACCCCGAGCCATTGAAAGGGGAGAAGGTAGAGATATCGGGAGCAGGGAACTGGGCCTGGGAAGGGGTGGGGGATGCAGACTTTAAAGTGCTAGTTGCATTTTTTTCTCATCATCCTACCATTTTTCCTTTCTGACTGCTCTTTTTCTAGTAGGTAGTAGAATAAACTTCCTCTCCACATTGAGTCTGTTTTTCCCAAAACTGTAATTGGCAGTGAGCCCTCCCTGCCCTTGTCTTGATTCACAAGATCCTTGCTTATCTTTTTTCCTCTCATCTCACAGGGTCCTCTGCCTTGCTAAGGAAAATGGCAGTCAGTGAGTAAGAGGCTGCATAGTGCTTTGTTGCCTGCTGGGCCTAAACCACAATAAGATCCTCACTCTCTTTGACAGATGCTGGTCTAAATTCCTAGGCCTCTTGTTGGTCTCTGATTACAAGAGATCCCTCTTGTAAACATCACTCTTCTGGGATGGACATAGAGACATTTACCAACTGTTCACACAAACTGTGACTAGGAACTGCTCTCAGTCTGCAGATTAGGATAAGAGTTAAACCATGGGCCAAAAGGTAAAAAAAGCTCTCTATCCTCTCTTAATCCCTTTCTGCTGCTCTGGGCCTATGATGATGACCTGCAGTCACTTTCAAATCCACCTGCAGATGTGTTCTCACCTTCTGAAAGGAAGACATGAAAGCAAAGCAGCTACAGATTTGGCAACATTTTCCTGTTCTTTTTGTTTTCCCCCCACATAAAATATAGTTTATGTGTTTTATGAGATTAATGTCTCTTGTTTCTGATTACAGGAATCTGATCACCATATTAATAAGTTAAAAATAAAAACCTCTCAAACTATGCAATGGCTACTATTTTGATGCCGAATTCATTCGAAGTGTGTAATTTTTATGTGATATTTATTGTAATAGATTTGTCAGAGAGTGTGTGTGTGCCATGTGTGTGTGACTGAGCTAGTATTACTAAAACTAGTAATGTCTTTTCTACATAATGAATGAGGGCAGAAAGAGGAGGATATCCATTGTGTTGCCTGGTGAAAAGCATGTAGAGTGAATTGCAGTTACTCTGGTGGGATAGCATGGAGGCAGGTTTCTCAGGGACTGGATGTATCTGTGCGTGGCAGTGAAAGCAGTAGACTCAGGTCCTGCTCTGGGAGACATACCATTATGTTTATTGGATTTGTGTGGAGCCTATAACTCTTGTTAAACTGTGTGCCAGATTTGGGGTAAATAATGTAAAGATCTAGGGAAAACTTATTTAGTTAGGGTTGAGGGATTACCTCATCAGATCTCAGAAACACTGTGTTAGTGTAGTAACTGCTTCATTTGAAATGTGCTTATATTGTCTGAGTATTTGCAACATGTGCTTCTTATGCCAAGAAATAATTTTAATTCCCATGTTCCTAAACAGGTGTAAAAAAAGTCCAGAGTGTTAAATTTGATCTGCAGGATAAAGTATTTTTATGACCTGGTCTTTAGAGATGCTGATTCTGAATGAAAGAAGGTTGTTGAAGATATGACAGTCCCCTTTGAAGCCAACAGGACTCTAAAGTTTTCAGCATGTCTCAAGCTCATTGTGCAACAACTGATTGACCTTCAGAAGATAACAGCTGTGTTGCAAACACAGTGAAATGGTCAGTACACTTTAACAGCTACATTGTCAGACTAAATGAATGGTTGCACCCCCTTCATTCTTATTCTCCACCGAAGGAAAGAGTCAAGGCGAGAGGAGAGGCTGTAGGGTGGAAGACATATAAATTGAATTCCTATACATAGTTAAAATTGAAGACTTTTTAATCATAACTGAAAGTTAATTCACCGTGTTGCTGTAGAAACCCTGGCAAATGCATTAACCTCAATACCCAACTATTGCATTATTTTAACAGCTTTATTTTTAATAGCTATTTACTTAAGAACATGTCTCAGCTGTGTTACCATATACATTTTGTACTTGCACAAAGAAAGGTATTATTTCTTCTCAGGTAGGTTGTATGAATAGCTCAACTTGCTGTTGCCAGTAACTTCTTTACTTTATAAGTGGCATATGTGCTACTGGTTGCACTGTGTGGTATAATACCCATTCCTGAACAACCAGAGCAAGCATTCTGTTCTGCAGCATTCAGAAGAAATCACAACAGTGAGCTACAAGAATCTAAGATTTCAAACAATCTTTTTTGATGGGATTTCCACCCTTGTAGAAGACCAACACATGTGAAGGCTGGGGGAGAAGACAGAAAGTTCTGCTGTTCTGTTTTGGCAAGATTTTTGTACCTCCACTTGTCTTTCTTCTCTCACCAGACACCCCAACCCTGGAGTGCTGATGCTGGTTTGGTGCCCAGAATACACAGTCCCTCCACAGAATGTTAAGAGACAATCTGGAATAAGTGTTTATGCCAGCTGTAGCTTAAAAGAATGAAAAACAAACTTGGATCTGGAATACCATGTTGTTTCTCACACAAATGGATTTTGACCTGGATATACTCAAGGGTGTGTAAATTAGAGCTGGGTTAATCAGTGATGAGAAATAAAAATAAATATAGGCTTGGGATGTATTATCCTCCTTTTGCTTGTCAGATTGTTCACAACATTTGCAGACATTTGCCCATTGTTTTATATTGCCTGTGGGAGTGATTGCAAGACACTGGCATCCAACCCTTGAATTCCTGTAAGGACCCAGTCCAAGGGAGCAGCTCCTGGTAGAGCTGACATCAAGAACATACCCAGAACCTTCCTGGTCCCTTATGTAATTGCAATAGACAAGACAAGAGGTGATCAAGTCATTTAACCTTAGATTCTCTGGATGGCAGCAGCAGATGGAATTAGGAAGTAGACAGATAAGATTAGGGAATTACTGGGGTATTTTAAATCTTTCTAGTGGATGCTTGAAGAGTTGTCACTAACATTAGAGCTCTATAATGTTGGTTACACTTGAATTTCTTTAATATCTCTTTTCCCATCCTTGCATGCATACCATGGAATGATGAGTGGTCTTTGTGCCCCCAAATGTGAAGGACATGTCATTTTTCTGTCTCATTTATTTAATTACTTCTGTGTCAGGGCTCCGGCAAGGGGTTTTATGGAATCCAAGCTCCAAACAGTGCAGTCATGATCCTCTGTCAGTCACGCTTGAACTCCATTGTCAGAGGTCTAATACAAGGCTGAGGAACCTAATCCTAATGGCCATTTCCTAAGTTTTGTGGCTTGCCCTATATGTTTGCCAGTTGTATTTACTGGTTTTCTATTAGTACTCTGTTTTCTTTCACCTTTCACTCTAGTCATAGAGAAAACCAATTTTGATAACCTAAGTTCTAATTGTAAAGCATGTGATCAGATTTCCATAAAAACTTCAATGTCAGGGCTGCTGGAAAACTGTCAGAAGGTCTGTTCCTCTGCTGGGCCAGCCAGGAACTGCTTTGGGAAATTTTTCCTGCACTTTCTGGTCACCAGTTCCATAAAGAAGGGTAGAGGCAGTTTTAGGAGAAGGAAGGTTTGTTGGACAGACACAAACTCCCACTTGCATCTTAGAACTGTGTCCTGTGATTCAAACAGCAGCAGCTAATATATCACACCCTTATACCTCAGTTAGTAAAAGCCCATGTTGATCTGTAGCAAAGCAATGTTGAGCATTTTCTTGATAAGCTGAAGACTAGGGAAAAAAAAAATCTTTTTACACACACAAGAAAAAAGAAAGAAAAAAGATGGATTTCACTTCATGACAAAGTGGATTTCAGATGCAAGTCAGAATATTTTTTTTTCTGGTCCCCTAGACAAACTTTTGCTTTTGCTGTTTTTCAGCTCTAGTGAGTACCTCTGAACAAAAGCTGAAGCGAAGCTCATGTATCATGGATGTTGAAACCAATGAGCTGAGAGAGACTAGAGGAAAAAACTGACAGAAAAATAAATAGGTATAAAAACATATTATGCTTCTGTCTTCCACAGAAAAGTTTGGATAGATACATGATATTGTATAATCAAGAAATAATGCTGTCCTCTGCAGTCTTTATGGCACATTGCTAAATATGTAACACAGAAAGGAAATTGAGTATGTTTTCACAATGTTATCTTTTCTGGTCATCTGGTCCCTTGAGAACTTATAAAATAAGCATGGAAGTTACTGAGGTTTCTTCTTACTGATAGTTTTGTTTCATATCTGTGACTTCTCTGCTTTTGCCACCCTCTCACATCTCCAGCAATCCAAAATGGGCAATGGGAAGACCACCTTCTACTTATGCTTTGCTTTTCTTGGACTCTGTAGAATATCCTTAGAAATGAGACACTCTGCATTGTATCCAGCTATATTTTCCTCACTGTTAGCTTGGACAGAGTTCCTAGTTTCCACAGAAATATATACAAATATGCACTTAGACATCCCTATCAAAAAAATCACTCTGCTGTTAGGAGAAATCTGCAACAGGTTTCCACTTAATGGCAAGGTACTCATTTATCTTCCATCTGCCAAGATCTTGCCCAGGAACATAGATGCTTAGTGAGAAAAACTTCACTGTTTGGTAGAAAGGGCACCCTCTTTTTCAAAACTGCATCTCATTTGCCAAATTCTACAAATAAATAGGCATCATTCTCTTGGGGGAAGGAGGTAGAGAGAGGAAAAAAAATTGTTATAAACCAATCAAATTACAAAACCAATGGCTTCAATTCATAGTGTATATACATTATATAGACATAAATGCAACTGAGAGACCACACGTTGGGAAGGCAATTGTTTGGGAAAAAGGATACAGCCCTACAGCTGATGAGTAACAGAGAGTCTCTTTATCATAAGGAAAACAAGTGCATTCTTTTTGATCACGATTGATGTCATTGTTGCTTGCACTTAATTACCAAAACGTAAAGCCTCTCAAGGAAATAATATGGGAGAAAGGACAGGCTTACCTTTTAAGTACAGGGCTGAGAAACACTGTTATGCACTTCAGTTTCTGCCAGTGGTGATTATTTAATTTATTTGTGCCTCTGATGCCCAACTGTAAAATTAGAATATATGTTTCTTTATTCATTTCAAAATCTAAAGAAAGAACTAATGTGATTTCTAACCCCTGTGTGTGTTCAGGTACTAGCACCATAGGGACCTGGCCTCAGCTGGGGCTTTCAGGTGTCCTTAATACAAATGCTAATGTCATATTAACATGGATATACTAAGAACGTGAATCTTTCCAAGAGAAAATTATTCTCCCATATGTGATAGATATGAAATGTATCCTAAATTTTGTATTCCAGTTGGTACATGATGCCATTTTTTATTTTTACAACCTCATAAAACTCATGACAAAAAATGCTCTTTTTGACACAAAATCATTTTGAGAAAAGGTACTTGCGTTTGATATTTACATGTCATGTTCATCACACAGGCTTTTATCACACAGAAGTACCCTCCAGTTCAATACTTGCACACCATGGTGATACAGGCTTTCACCACACAGAAGTTCCCCTCACATATTTCTGAATATCCCCTCTTCCATTCATATAGGGAATTGCTGACACTACCACTGTTTCACAGAAGAGTCACAGAGATGACAGAAGGTTTGCTCAGTGCCACGGAAAAAAATGGTCAAGAAACAGAATCCTACCTCTCTCCAGTCCAAGACTACTTAATCAGTGGCCAGATTCTGACCCATTGACTCATAGCCAAGAGGTGCTGGCCACCTGCAAGAGCAAGTAGGTGATGGGAAAGTGATGTCAGCAACTCCATTGCAGGCTGGGCCAGGGCTGGGTGTGCAGAGGGCTCTGACTGCAAGCTGACAGCAGAAGCCTCAGTGTCTCACTTCCTCCCAAAGTGGCAAATTCAGGTTGCTTGGGATCCCCAGCTTCTGCACAGCCTGTACATGTGGCAAGGCCTTGGCAGGGGACTTGTCTTGAGGCTATCTGCCAGCCTAAAAAGGTCAAGAGTTGTGGATGTCCATCTTTCCTGCATAGGGAAATCTGCAATGATATCATCCACCCCTTTTACCCGAACCTCTGCAAAGTAGTCTAATCCTTATCTAAGCTTTATGGATGTATTGCATCCCCTGGGAAACCACAGCTCGTGTTCTTTATGTTTCCATGGTTTGATAAAGTTCTGCAGCTGATTTGATACAATGGCAACTGCCTCTGACACTGTACAAATGGGTCTGTGTCTGCAGTTGTCCAAAATCATCACCCTAAGCACAAGGAAATGATGTGATTTCTCATCAGAACTGCTTTTGCTAAAGATGTACAGATTTTTGATACAGATGTCTCATCTGTGGGACCACACTTTCTGTTCCAAGGTAGTGGCATCACCATGGCTCAATGGTAGTGATGACTAGAGTGCTTCCTTGTGGTTTCTGGATGAGCTGAAGCCAGCTTAAAATCCCACCTGAATCCTGGACAGACAGACAGTGCCATAGTTAAATATTATCCCTCATAAAGGAGAAACTACTTCTGTGTGAATGTTAAGCTGTCAGGCAAACCAATTGTAAGTAGCCCATGCACTTTTCTTTTTCAGCATCTATCAAGCCCATAAATTCCTAACTTTCCATGTTCTGTTGACCTATGCCCCTATGTCACCACAGCGTCTGAGGTTCCCCCTTTCTCTTCCTCTTCTGTCAAATTTTTCTTCACATTTGTCAGGCATGTTTTTTATCTAGAGTGGTCAAGCCTGGAGATATTGAATGACCAAGGTCACACTTAACTGGGAACACGAAGCCCATGTCCTCGGTCAATTAATGAACCTCTGCTGAGGGTTTCCCTTTCCAATACAGTCTGTCCTCCCTCACGCTGTCAAGCTTAGCTGTAGAGAAGGATTAATATGATTCAGTCACGTACAGTACAGTTGTGTATGGTTACTTAAATGTCAATCTCCACTGAATAACAAGATAAAACAATAAAAACTTGAAATAAAGAAAAACATTTTGACACTTTGGGAGAATCTGCCTGTGTACAGCTTATGAAATTTGCTGTAGCTTTAGGAATTGCTTGTTTTTAGGTCTAATCACTGTCTTTGTGTACTGCTCAGTTTCTTGTGCTAAGAAGTAGGGGAACAGCCTTCAGCTCTGTTGTTGAAAGAGTCAGTCGTTAAGGACTAATAGGCAGTGAATAAACAGCGTTCAGGTAGAACAATGGGGTGGCTGAAGCCTAGGGAAAAGCCACTTTTCTCCAAGTGCCTCACAAGGGGCCAGGAGCTGAGGAATTTTCTCAGTAGCAGAACAAAGAAACCAGATGTTGCTCTTAGGGCTTACAGTCTGAGAGGGGCCTCAGAGGAAAGGTGTGGGAGGGGGAAGCTGGGGCATCAGGACGGGGTGGGGGATGGAGGAGAGGAAGAAACAACTACAGGAGATGATCTGCTGGTTCAGGAGCTAAGCTGAGCTTGGATGCAGGAACAATCAATTTCAAAACAAAGTTGGGAAGGGGAAAGCTGCAGCAGAGGCTCATGACCACACACATGGCTCAGGAGAGCTGCAAGTTGTGGGGAAAAGCTCCTAGATATCCTGCAGGATTGGACCCCAAGTTCTCAGATGGTACACCAGAGGCAGGAAATCATGAGTCTGTACCTACTGCTTCATGTGGGTTGTGTGCTGCTGACTCAAAGAGGAAACTGACTTTATATAGGTCTTTGCATCACTGGCCTTCAGCTAGCATGTCTGTCAGCAACTGGAAGTGCTCATCCTGATGTCCCCCACTGTGTCTACAGGACAGGGAGCTGTATTGGCCTGGACCTGTGCCAGGGATCTACTGGGACAAAAGCAGGTCCAGCATGTGTGTTGCCACCTGTAAAACCCATGAGAGTGTCAGGCCAATGCAGAAATGCTTGGCTAGGGCTATATAACACCACTGTAACCAGCCAAATTCTCTAGAATGTTGTAGCACCTTACATGCAGATAGTAATTCTGGTCCTAAGGGGCTGAAGACAGTGCAGCTTCTGCTCACCAATAGTGTTCTGAAACTTAGTCCTGGCCTGAGCTGGCTGTTGCTGAAGCCCCTCCCTCCCACCAAGCAGATTAGTATCATGTGGAAGGTGTTATGTTTAACAGGACTTAACAATGAATTCAGGCAAGGAATTGTTGCCCAAATAGGTTAATTGGGACAACAGAGAACAAAAGTCACTACATGAAAAATTCAGCAAGAATGTTAATGATGAGAAGTAATGGTGGACTTTTGTTTCCTGCTTTATCTAAAAGGCTTTGCCTTAAGTGATTCAATAATATCCCAAGGGACTATTGGTTCAGATGTGACCCTGCCCCAAAGGTATGCCTAATGGGTGATATCTGGCAAGATAAGGCTGGTGTGTACCCTGGCTGCAGAGCTTTAATCATTTCTCCCTGAGCATTTTATCTTGGGAATATATTTATCTAAGTGTTTTAAGTGGTCTACAGATGTTGTAAAATCACCATAAAAAGATAAAAAACATCTACAGATTTTAAGAAAATAGTAGATGAGAAAGGGTAGATATTGGATCTCTTATCTGTTGCAAAGAATAGTCTAAGTGCCCATGCATGGTAAAGGAACATCATTTCTATTCTATCTGAGGACCCCAGAAATACTGCCCTCTGGAAGTGGTGACAAATTCCTCCTCTCTGTCCCTACCTACTCTATTTACTGCTTATGTCTTTCTTAGAGGATGCTGAATCATAATAATCAGCTTTTTTCCCCCCCCTTTTTTTTTTTTGCATTGTATACAAAATAAAGGCAATAACACAATAACGGAAAACCTTGTGCTAAGGGTGTTGTTTTTGGGACTGCGTTCATTTCCCTTCAATGCACGAGTTGTGTGTTAGAAACTATTCCCTCTGGCAGCACATAAAACAGAAACTTCTCTATTTTTTCCACCCCAGGAAACATTCTGTCAGCAATTCACTTGCAGAGCTCATCTATGAATATTGAGATGGCGCTTTTTTTTGTGACTTTTTCCTAATATATTAACAGAAGGTGCAGCCAATATGCACAGTACACTACAAACTGTGTGAATAATTGCAGCCTGAGCAACAGCAAGCCCAATCAGGAAAAACACAGAAGGCTGGAACGAAATTTTCAATGCACAACAGGGACTGTGACATTCTGAATTTATTCTACTTCTATTCTGCTGCTGTCAGAAAGCCCATTAGTTTTAAGGCAGTGGCCTTGTGTACTTCAGTATTTCTTCATATTCTTCAGGCAGGTGGTCCTCCAAGTTTCAGTGAGAGTGCTCACATGCAGTGTTCTGAGTAGGCATTGGTTGTTACTGTGGTATTATAGATGTGTGACACATTAGCTGGGAGTGCAAACAATTTTCACACATGTGACACAGAGGTCAGGAGTGACCTAAAGTTTACTGATTAAAGTTATGGGTGACAATGGCAAAAATTCATAATACAGTTTCACCTGTAGCTGAGACAGCTTAAGCTAACGTTTTGTCGCAGCTTGTAGATGGGAAGAGTGTGAGCACCACTGGTGTCTCAGTTAACAAGCTCCTTAAACTGTGCCGGCTTGGATACGACTCTTTTATCCGTACCCCAGTTGTAAGGCAGGAGAGGATAAGTCAGAGGATGGGAGAATACAAGGTATTGTAAAGGAGATCTGGCAAAGCATCAGCAGCTTGGACAGCAGTTGTGTTCTCTGGGCTAAGTATTAAGGAGACATACAAGAAGGAATGACGTACTGCTTCTATGGACTTCTAGGATGAGTAAGTTCAATGCACAAGGATGGAGATCAGATACTGCAAGAAATTACTTGTGAGAATGTGTGATAGACAGATAATGACAGATAACATTTTTTGATGGGGTAAAAACAGTGACCAACCACTTAAGAAAGTATAAGAGCTGGGTTATATATGCTGTTAGGATTAGATGTTTGTTGTCTCAACAACTAATGGAACATTGCCAGGAGAGAACTTCAAAGTCATACATTTCATCTCAAAAATCACAACATCTCTTTAAAAATTAAGTTATCTACTTTTCCTTCTTTTTAAATAATGGAATATAATTCTTTTTATTTGGTTTCTTATTTCTTGGGTCTCTGAGAGTACATTCTGTTTGTATTTTCATTATTTTTTTTCTCATGACCACAAAACTAAAAAGAATTTTTAATGAAAAATGAAAATTGTTTTATTCTGTCTTGAGCTAGGGCTTCGAGGAAATGTCAAGTGTCATGAGATTCATGATAAAAAAAAAGAGAGTGCTTTGGCAAATTTTTTTTTTTTTTATTGACTTCCATGGAAATGTTGTGAGGTAACTATTTAGCATCAGAGTTGTTGGCCTGATGAAAGGAAACACTGCTTTCAGGAGTCTTCTGTTGAAGCAGATTGCCTATTGCAACACAGACATATTTTGAAAATGGCTGGTATCACATTTTCTCCTCTTAGCCATCATAACATACCGAGGATAAAAAGCCCACCTATGCCTTGGAAGTGTTGGGTTCCATAAGTTTTGCATTGATGAAGACCTGGTCACAGACTAAGGACTCCATTTTTGGTGCTGGGGAGTTTTGAAATTCTGTGTCCTGGTGAAGAAATGAGGTTCAGCATCTATAGCTGTTCAGATGACAGCAAAATTTTCAGAAACAGAAGAGGAGTAAAAAAAAATATCCATGAGTAGAAGTGATTAAGGACAAGCATGTAACATCAGGAAATGGTTACTTTATCCATCTGAGTTCTTAACCATAACAATTAGTTACCATGCAGTACCTGCAACTATAAATAGTTTCCATTTGGCCTTTTCTACAGGTGTTGAATGCAGAATATGCACATACACCTTTGGATGTTTCCACACCTTTCAAGTGTGAAACTGTGCACTCTCTTCTACCAGACTCGCACAGGACCGCATCAGTCCCTTGTACAGACAACCTCTTGGTGGTCATGGAGAGAGTTAAGGCACTACCTCCTCCAGTAGTGATTTCTCAGCAATATGTCCATAAGGTGTGCAGACCTGCTGGAGTCAGTGGAATGAGTACCTTGGAGAAGCTATATGCATGGACATGGCAGTACTAAGATGGTTTTGCCTTTCCCTTCTTATGGTCCCTGGATTTTAATTTTTGATACACACTCACTGCTCAACACTGGCATGGTCTCTCAGGGTCAGGAATGCCTTTCTACTACTGAAACTCATGTCTTGTAGCTGCATCTAATCCTCCTGCTCACAATACCTAGCACTCCAGGAGGAATCACAGAAGCAGATTCAAAAGACCTGGGCTTTAAGGCTTCCAAACATTAATCCAACTTGGGTGATTCCCCTTTTTGTCCTGGATTCAGACCTGTAGGATCAAGGTTACTTCAGTTAACTCAGGATGAGATTACAACATGGTAAAAGGAAGTGGAAAGTATGTCTCATCCTTATGCTAGTTATCAATATGTGACAGATTTCTGGCTGATTCCCCAGAAGGCTGTGCTTCCATTGAGTGAGATCTCTACCTGATTGAGAGTTGGGCATAGAGGAACCTCATGAGGTTCACCAAGGGCAGGTACAGAGTCCTGCACCTGGGGAGGAACAACCCCATGCACCAGGACAGACTGGGGGTGACCTGGTGGAGAGCAATTCTGCAGAGAGAGACCTTAGGGTCCTGGTTGATAATAAATTTAACATGAGCCAGCAACGTGCCCTTGTGGCCAAGAGGACCAATGGCATCCTGGGATGCATCAAGAAGAGTGTGGCCAGCAGGTTGAGGGATATTCTCCAGTGTCAGGACAAGGCAAAAGAAGCTGGAACACAAAAGTTTCATTTAAACATAAGGAAAAACTATTTTACTGTGAGGGTAGGGAGCCCTGGCACAGGCTGTCCAGGGACAGTGCGGCATCTCCTTCACTGGAGGTCTTTTTAAAACCAGCCTGGACGCATTCCTGAGCAACCTGATCTAGGTGGACCTGCTTTGGCAGCGGGAGTGGGCTAGATGATTTTTAGATGTGTCTTCCAACCTCTACCATTGTATGATTCTATGATTTGCAGTCCATTTAATCCAGTTTATTGTGGATAAAATGACAAAGGATTTTGCTTTGGATTAATTAATAGAGAATCCTCTCACATGTTTCCATATATCCTCCACATTCTTTTTCTCATCGAGAGATTACGGTTCAATGTTTTACACTTGGAAGAACTCACAGAAACTGAAAAGCTGTCAGTCATCAGTACAAGGTTATTTATCTAGGATGAAATGAAGACAATTAATTAATCTTGTGCTGTGGTCTAGCACTATGGTCAGTTTTTCACTAAAATATCTTTGCCTCTTAATTTTTAAACAAATGAAACAGCCAAAGAGAAAATTCTGACTGTAGACATTGTCTAAATCCAAGCAAATGTTTGTGTTTTTCTTGTTTTTCTCTCTCTCCTGCCCTTTACTTCACAGATGCCTCTACTTGTGTGAATAACTGCTCTAATAATACCTTGTGCAAGCATTTGCCATCACAAGAGTGCCCTAAAGCTATTTTTAAACTCCACCATATGAAAAGACCTCTAACTACTAGCACTTGTGCTGCAGTGCACTGGTACAAAAGCATGTGCACAGTTAATTACTGGTATTAAATTGCATCTTGCAATTTATCTGGGCTTGCACTTAATATATTCTTTGAATCAGATATGTGGTTGCACACCATGCGTTTGTCTTGAACATGAATGGCTAAGAGCATTATAGTCTACGATGCTTTGAGAAGTAAAAAACAGACATAGACCTGGCCAGAACCTGTATTTTAGAGCCCCCTTATGATGCAAAGCAAATACACAAACATCATAGATGTGTGCTGTGGGTGCTGAGTTGGAGTGGAAGCTGAATGGAGGCCACAGCAGAGGAAAACTCTGTGGCAGGTTCAGGATCAGGGAGAGAGGAGGTCCTTGCCTGTCCTCTTTGCTGTAAGGGCTACAGAGTGGTGTAACTGTAAATGTGAATGTCAAAAAGGTTTCATTTTGTAATACTGAAAAAGAAAGCTAAAGAATCCCAGAACTAATATGAAAGCTCAAGTACCTTAGCAACCACATAATTTTTTTAAACACTCTCCGGCTTCCTTTACTGTTGGTTTTTTTTGGTTTTTTTTTTTTTTTGGAAGCGTATTTGCTTCAAATCCTTCCTTAGACTGTAAGGAGATAGTTCTTCATTCCATTTCAATATAAGGCCTCTCAGCCGAGCCTGCAGATGTGTGATATGGTGGCTCACATGACAATGATATATGTCCAATATGAATGGAGGAGAGATCACTGTGTACATTCATATAGGCCACAAAGCAGCCAGTGATTTTATGTGGTTGTTGCCATAACTTACTGACATGTCTGATTTGCCAGGTTTCATCTGTCTAACAAAAGTCCATGTTTGCCTTTGTGATTATCACCATGAAGTAATTAATGTTTTTAAAAAAATATCCTAAATGCAGTGCATTCTTCCCATTTTACTTGTGTTTTGTAGTAACACTGTTTTTTCATTTGAGCCACTCCAGCTACTTGATTATGTTTTGTACTATTTTTGTTTTATTTGTATCACTCCAGTTCCTTATTATCCTAGACAACAAAGACTTGTCTGTAGCATATTTTGCCAGGGCCTTTCACCATAATACACTAGAATATTCCCTGGCAGTGACAAAGCACTTACAGCAATTGCTCTTGCTTTCTAGCTACCAAGGGCTAGGCTTTACTTTTATGTACCTTTAGAAAAGGAGGGTAATGAATCCATTCCAACTATTTGCATCTAAATATCTGTTTTTTCTGTGTAATAGTATTACACAAGAACCTGTCAGTCCCTGGCACTGGTCCCTGCATCTGTGCTCAGAACCATCAGAAAGAGAGCCCTTGCCCTGAGAAGCTCAGACAGTTGATGTCCTTCAGGTAGTGTTTCCATACTACTGCTCTAGCTAGTTGAGGTCCAGCTGGAGGGCCACAGAGCTGACCCTGTGTTTGTCACTGTGTGGAGAATGTCTTCACTGTTGGGAACCAGAGAGGAGGTGTGCAGGTGCCAGAACAGCTTTCTGTGTCTCGTTGGAGGGCCATGCTAGATGACGAGCTAAGCATCTTTGCTCAGCAGTCTGTTTGCTTCCCCCACTGCCAACTGTTAGCTTTGGTTTGCTTTTGAACATGGTTCACTTTCACATTTACCTTTGAATAGCAGAAAAGGGGATGAATGATCCAACCTGATGTGCTACACTGCACTGGATACAATGGGGTGAAATGTTTTGGAGCACCCCCAACTCTATTTCTGTATGTTGAAATTTCTGGCTGTCTCATAGCAGTGATATGAAGTTGACTCCCTGAGAGGCAAAGATTGATTTATTCTTTGAGTAGCCATACTCTCTGCAGAAGTATCCTTTCCAGTTATGTTTGAAAGTCATCAGACATGCTGTTATAAATGACCACTGAAGATTACTGGAGGTGCTGCAAAATAATAGTGAACAAAGTAGCATCTGTAATTTCCACTGCTGGTTTGCAATCATCACTCAAAATGAATCCTGTCTCAGTTGTAGGGCTAAACCTTTTTTCCCTCCTCTTTACTGCTGTATAGGACAGTTGAAATAGATATTGTCTCATGAATTTTTATGCAAAAAGCTTAGCGGCAATCCACTTTACCAACAACTAGTATTCTTTGTGAAGATCAGGACTAGCTCACAAAATATTGGAGAGAGGGCTACATTTTCAGTTACTGTGAAGTTGTGTTACAGCTCAGATGACCCTGAGATGTGTATCTCTCATGTTTATTCTTCTTAGTTTCTCCCATATGCACAGTATTTATCACCATTCCTGTTTTTTGTATATATTTTACTGTTTTATAAACATGATCACCTCCATAGTCCTTGCTTTCTTGTGACTTACTGGTGTCATAAATGCTCAGAGTACAAAAGAAGAGATATGAATTAATTTTAATAGAAAATAAGCTGTGATAGCTGTGTTCCTCTACATCTTCAGTATAGTGAATTGTCTCAAAATAATGCCTGGGGCCTTACTCTGGTAACATGCACGGGCAAATGTACAACTTAAGGCATGACTGTAAGGCTGGTGGCTATTAAGCTATGCAAGCTTAAATGCTTCAATAGAGGACATGGTAAACCTTCCATCTAACTTTGAGATGTTGCAGTGTTTCTGGTACAAATTTTTGTGTGTGCTTTGTGTTCCCATGTTGTGATCTGGGCTTGCTATAGAGTTTTGGGAAAGAAACCTGATCACATCTGTCTGTCAGGAAAGAAGGTGTGTAGCAAAATTCAAAGTCTGTTCATAAATTCCTACATTGAAAACTCAAAGATAAAACCAGGAAGGAATGTCAGTGTTAGGAGGTTGTCTTTTGATTTTGTATTTCTTCCATAGCAAAGGCATTCTTCGCACTTAATTTTTCTTTGATAGAAATTTCTATGGTTTCAATCCTTTCTTTCAAGTGTTTATGCATCTCATCAAAGAATTAAGGGCTATTAGTACGAAAAAACAGACTGCACCAAACAAACTAGGTTCATGGCATAGAGCTTTCTGGAGCCCACGTTGGGCTAATTTTTTTTTTTTTTTTAAAGTCTGGAGAAACTCATCACTACCACCTTGACTCCTGACGTCAAACACAAACTTCATCTTATTTTGAAATAGATAAGGTGGTTGATGGTGAGGTTGAGACACATGAGTGGATTTTACTCCTGACTTTGGTGAAGTGAGAAAGTAAAAAGCCCAGGAATTGGAGCAATATCCTTAGTTTATCAGACACCTTTTTAGACCTGATTCTCCATTTGTTCTGTTTTAATAATTTCACAAAGCTTCCTTGTCCAAGCATCCTTGTTTTTGTGAGAAGCTTCACTCCTCTATTTACTCTGCTGTGTTATTCCAGACTGCTGGCCAGACTATCTTGATTACTGCCCTTTATTGTTATACTCTTCTGGTTATCCTGCATTAGGTGAAGCTGCCTGAGAACCTGAGATACTCATGTGAGAGCATTCAATGGGATGCAGAACCCAGAAGTATGATGACCATGACTAGCCTGGACTAGTTGTGTTGACGGAGTTTTGGCTGAGGCAAGATCCTTTGCATCCTCATACTTTAACTTTTGTGATTTTCTGCAGAAAGCCTGCACCTCTTAAAACCTTCCTCTGGGTTGAAATAGCAGAGTGAGCCCAAGAAAGCTCTGCACCATGGACATGGTCTGGTGTGGGGCTTTTCTCTTCTTGTCAGTCTCACATGCAACGTGCAAGCCTGAGAATGTGTCCCTCACATACAAAGCCATTTTGTTTTAATGCTCTTCTCTCCACAGTAGCTTTTAGATCTTCTCTGCTTATTGTATGTTTGTTGATAAAAGAGTTTCATCGTGATTAATAGAGGGAACTCAGGGCTGCTGAGCTATGTTCACTGCTCTTCTTTCAACATGCTGTGTAATCTTAGGGCTAGACTTGTTCTCGTACAGATGGTAGGCACTCCAATTGTTTGATTCCTATAAAAGTAAGTGCCCTAATGCACTTAAAATACGTCTGGCTGCTGAATTTTTACTCTTAGGCTTCTATACTCTCTTCAAGAGCTCTGATTTTTAAGGTCAGTGATTGATTCCCTCACTTAGCACAGAGGTTTGACGTGAAAACCTCATCTCTTTCACAAGGAAAACAATTTAAATAAATATGTTGTGCTTTTTAATGGTGAAGTTTGTTTTTAGTTACTGTTAATACTTTCAGGTTTAACAAATGAAATGATACCTCACTCACAACTTATGTCCAGTGGCATTAGTAGACTCTGTTCCAGCCAGTCATTTATTCTCAATAATTTCTGTGAGTGTATTGTTTTTATTAAGCTACAAGTCTTGCAGCAATTACTACAAAAATTAAAGCAAGAATTTCTGTCTGTGTCTGACAAATCACATGATACCAAAGAAAAATAACTTATATTGTCTATTCTCAAAGTTTCTCTCTCTTTTAAAATTTTTTTTATGTTCCATAAAACTTGTGTATGTGTGTGTGAATTCTGAACTATGGGTTCTTTAAATGGGGTTGTAATGAGATGGCTCTTTTATATGAATTTCTGAACTTCACTGTCAATTCAGATCAATAAATTCTGAGCCAATTGAGGGTTTTTAATATAACTTACAGAAGAAGAAGAAAATACTATGGATTTGATTGCTTCCTCCAGCTTTTGAAATGTAAAGAACAAACACAGCATCAGAATAAAGATTTTTTTCCTCTCCAGGTTAGGCTTGTGCAGTATGTATTTAGTTATTCTGGCTGATTCATAGCCAGTGGTTTGCATTTTCAAGAGCAAGTACAGGGTGTTCACTCTGAGATACAATGATCAGTTCTGCAAACACAACTTAAATGATATCTTGCCATATTATGGAATTTCCTGCCAGCACCTCTAAGTTAGGGCTTGTATCAGCATTTCCATTATAAATGTAACATTTACACTACTACCACCTTCCTTGATTTATATCATGCTTCTGCACTATAACAGAGAATCATGTTTGCTTGTTCACTGCAACTATACAGTGCTGTATATAGGGCTGAGGGCTCAAGGGATTTTTCTTCAAGTGCTCCCAAATCTCTCTCCTGCACTATAAAGTGTAGCATTGCCTTTTCAGCAAATATTGATGCTTTTTATTCTTTGCTTCAAGACATTATTCTGTTTATATGCTGTGTACCTGGGCAAAGGTGCATTTACAATTTACCGGTGCATATACTGCAGGTGCTTTAAATCCTTCTGTTTATTATCTGCATGGTCAGTGAGAAGGAACAGATGTCTTTCTGCACCAAAGACCTCATTCTGCATTCTCCATTTCCCTGGTTTTGCCACTGAGTCGGGATACAGGTTTCTAAGCATAGGATGTTGAGGAGCAATAGAAAAGGGGAACTGAGTACAGGGTTGCAACTTTATTACATTCATGCATAATAAGCACCCACTGTATTCATGATCCATTTATATATCATTACAGATGGTTAATAAATCATTATTCATAATGTTGAAGACCCAAATAACAAGCTATTACAAATGGCATCATTATTCTATCAGCAAGTGATGTTGGAAATTACATTTATAAGCACACAGTTGGGCCCAGTAGCTTTCTTTGACAACTGACTTTCCAGTCATCTTCTATTTAAACTCATTAAAATGGCTAATTCATCACTTATAAGCTGTTTAGAAATGGATACTCTAATATTCAATGCATCTCCCTATGGATTTGCTAGCATTTTTCTCTGGTCTTTTTTTTTTTTTTTTTGTCTTTTTCTTCATAAAATTTTGTACCTTCAACATTTCTTCTGAAGAAGAGCATCTCTGAAGTGTTTGTTTGCTGACACTGAAAGTGGTGAAAAAATAACTGGTTAACTTTTTTTTTTTTTCATTTGAGGTACAAAGCTCTTGGAAATAACTCTCTAACTATAAACTTAAAAAAAAAAAAAAAAAGCGGTCCTTTAAAATAAATTAAGGGGAAAAGCATATCAGTAGAGAACCAGTCTGCCTAAATAGCCTTCTTTTCTGTCTTCTAACATGTTGTGAACGATCTTGAGCTTTAGATGTCAGATGCTGTTCTGTGATTATCACCTTTATTTCTTAGAGGACCTGACTGAGCAATGAGCTGTGTCAGTCGTTCCAGGATTTGATAACAGCACCTCAGGTAGTGTACAGAGCAGGGCAGAGTGGGCATGAGCAAATCAGATAGTCTTCTCCACCCTGCTCCTACCCTCATTGGTCAGAGTGTGGGAGGAACCTCATTTTGCAGGTATGTAGGTACCACTTGTCTGGTGGATTTAAAAGCACAGTTCTTTGGACTATGAATCCAATACTTTTTACATAATCACTTAGACTAAGAGAAGGAAGAAAAGCAGAAAAAAAACCCCAGTGAAATCTTTTATTACAAAATTACCCAGAAAGGTTCCTACATTTTCTTACTTGATAATGCACTAGCAACTTTCTTCCCACCTCAAAAATTATGTTTACAGTTTCCTTGTGGTTTTTGCCCTGAAGTCAATTTTCACTCCAGCAACTTTTCTTCTATTCTGTGCCTTGGCTCCTTAGGTCATTAACCTCAAGCAAGGAACTTTGTCAAATACTTTGAAAAACAAAGTCCACTCTATTTCCCTTGTCTGTCCTGGTGGCAATGCAGCACATTCAAAGAATTCCAGCAATTTTCTGAGGCATGACCTGCTTCCTGCAACATGCTGGTATCTTTGCAATCTTTCAGCAAGCTGTGCTGTACCAAATGTTCCTCCATTTGATCTTCTTAAATATTTACTCAACTGTTTCCAGTGACTATCTTTCAGCTAACTGGTCTCCAATAACTTGACAAACTCAACCACCTTGTTTGTTTGTTTTTTAATAAAAAGTGCAAAGTAAACAGAAAAATAATTTATTCTCAGCTCACGATCTCTCCTAATGTAAGAAATCACTAATCATTCTGCAGCTTTGGAGAAATGTGTTTGGTTGTGTGGTTGAACCAGTCTGATCTCTTAATATCTGACCTGAGAGGGCTAACACCTTGAAGTAGTAGCTGCCCATGTTTACTGTTGTGTGCAATGAAAATGCCATCATACTAAGAAATGCAGTAGAGTTGGTGTTACCTGTGGAAATGTGGTAATTATTACAAAACAACAGTGTAACTGGCTTTCTTTGCAATAAAATGCTTCAAGGAGTTGGAAGCTTAGGAGAAAGTTGGATGGTTTCTCTCATATTCAGCGTGGTAAGTAGGTTCATAGTGTTAATCCACTGGATCAAGCCATAGTGGGTGGAGGTGGGCTAGAAATGCTTCTGGGCTTTCCTTGCTGATGATCAAAACATCAAATAACTTGTGTCTGTGCTGTGATGCACAAGAATTTCTCCAAAATGAACAAACACCTTTTTTTTTGAGATATTTCTGGGGCAGATCCTCTGCTATCTTCTTCTGGTATTATATCATTGTCTTCAGTGCAGATGCACATTCCTCCCTCTCCTCTCTTCTGCCTAACCAACACAGAAGACTGTTTTTAAAAAGTTACAAATGAAGGAAATTTTTAGACAGCTCTGTTCCTCACTGTATTCCCATTTCTTCAAAGTTCTCAGGCAGTGAGGGCTCTCCTTTTACTTGACCATAAGAAAGTTTGAGTGTTTATATTACAAAGTCCAAGCTTGCTCTTTGCTGTCACTGAGAAGCTTTGAATGGCTGTATTGCGGAGCACTAAGCATAATGCCCTAGCTGGTCATTGATCTTTTCAGGCACGTTCTTCTAACTGGGGCGTCCTCATGGCATGATGAACAGAATAATAATTTAGGAAGAAAACATACTAAGCCAATCAAAGACAGATTCTTTGGTCTCCAGGATGGTTAGTGTGGGTCACCTCTGCCCTGTGAAGATTCCTGAGAGGAGCAAGTGAGTAAAAGATACAGTAGCAAAGTTAACATGGAAGAGAAGAAACATGAGGTCCTGAAAATTTCTGCAAGATGGGGAAACAGTACATGTTTAGTATTTCTGTTGTTCTTTTCTCAGACTGTAGTGAATGACTGCTGAGGAAAGTGAATTTTCTCTTGGTGTTCAGCTTTTCAGCATTTTCTTTTCTCCTTCTCTTCCCCACCCCATTTCCCCTCATGACATAACACTTACTGACTTGCAAACCTAGCAGTACTTTTCTTCCAAAGATTTTAAGATAGAAGCCCATCTCCTTTACATCCACCTCTTCCTACTCTTCTTACTCTACTGCAATGGGTATAATTTCACATCTCAAAGCACTACTCTGCTGTTTGGTGATAGGTAAATAGGTTTTATCTGAAGCTTACTCTAATACTCTTCTGAATAAGTAGTAGTCATTCTTGTTTGTTTGGCTAAATTGTTCTTCAAGAGTCATCCCAATAAAGCAGATGGCACAATCAAATATGTATAGATTAGGCAGAAAGTAATTTCTGTTGATCAGAAAGTTTTTTTTGTTTTTTTACAGAGAATACCATTTCAATCAGACTGATTTTTTTTTAATGTCAGCTTTCCACTATTTAATTTTTCAGAATCTGAGAAAGATTTTTATCTTCAGCTACTGAAGAAAAGTTAAATTTTAAGGTTTCATGGAGTTTTGAAAGAAAAATTTAAAAAGAATTACTGATTTGAATGAAAGAAAATTTACTTTTCTTACTACTTTTAAGGAAACAAATGTTTCTTAAGTAGCTTTTAATATACTGCAACTGTAAGAGAGAATTTGAGATTTGATTTGTATTTTTTTAAACAGCATAGAAACTGGTTATGCTTAGATTGTCTGTTTTAATATTGATTTTTTTATTTGTTGAACAATCTTATAGTGTCAATTCACTTTAAGTAATAAGTGTATAGACACAGTAATATTGCTGATCAGTTTTCTGATGCAAGGCTCTGCTAATGACTACAGAAGAGATCTCTGCAAGACAAACAGTGCTCCTGGGAGCTTGGAGGAAGGGGAAAAATGGAAATAGATATTGTTTTGTGGACATTATAAATGCATGCTTTAGGTCTGTGTTTGAAGGTATTGCTTGTTATCTTATCCAGAACTGGGACACACTTAGGGCCCACTGCTGTATTTCACTTACACATCCTTAACCAATTTGCATACCTAAACTCTTCCATTCCAGTGCTTAAAACATATCTGTAATAGACTAATCTGCATTTTTAATAACTGAAACCACCTTATAATGTGATGATCAGCCCTCCAGTCAAAGACTTCAAATGATAGAAGATAGGAGACTGCCCACTGGTACTGGCCAGTGATGACCATATTTGTTGAAGGCTAGATCTGTCCCTTCTTCTTGGTATTGATGAACCATACATTTGGTTTCATCTGATTACTGATAATCTCCAAACCTTTGTCCATTCTGTCTGTCCAGTGCTGCCAATTAAAAAGGATCTGTCATGTTTTTTTAAGCTCTCTATATAGTTTGTTTGTCCTTCACTGATCAGATCCCCATTTTCCTTCTCAGTTAGGTTATGATTATGACCCCTGTAAAGTCACAGCTATGCTCAGTGGTTTTGCAGCAAAAATAAAGAGAAGATTCAGAGGCAATATTGTTGCTCCATATTTCACTCTGTCAAAAGTTATGGATGCATACCTTGCAGTGGAAGTGGCAAAGTAAGAGAAATGTTTGCATCTGAAATGCATTTCTTTTTATTGTCTGCTGCAGTCTTGTTTTTCCTGTTTCTGGTTTATGCACACCATTTCTTAGGAAGTTCTTCTTCATAATTCTTTCAAGGTTTCATTTTGTTCCAGGCAAGCAAATAATAAGATGCTTCCCACTCCTATAGACTCATTTTTGTTCCTGATCCATGAAACTTGTATTTGCTCTTCTCTAAGAATTCAGCAACTTCTTTGTTCATTACAATGCCTTTTATTTGTGTCTGATGCTGCACCATATCTTGTCCCATGTAAGTTCTCGTTTTCACCTCCTGTCATCGAAAAAGTTTATTGGAAATGTAGGTAGAAATAGTTAGGAGAGGATGCAAAGTAAGAGGAAGGTTTCAGTATGTCAGCCCTCTCCCTGCCCCGTGTGTGTAGACCTGATGCACTTTGTTCTCCACAGTGTATTAGGGTGTCCATTATCAACAATGGAAGCTTGTTAACACAGTAACACAGAGACTATCCATTATTCCTTCTACTCCTTTATAAAGAGGCCATTAAAATAGAGCCAAGCTCCTTTCCCTACAGGTTGAAATTTGAACAAATTTAATTTCTATTTGTTAGGGAAACTCGTGCTGCTGAGGGGAAAAAAAAAGCAGATTGACAGTCCTGGAATATAAAGTCCTTTATTCATCAACAGTGCAGGTAGAGGAAGTGACTGTTTCTCTTGCCTTTCCAATTTTTACTCATCTCTGACCTAAAGATATCACCTCAAGCTTGGAGTTCATTCTCCATGTCTTTCTAATCATTGGGCTCTCTGCTGAGGTAGGTGCCAATTAGCACAGGTTATTTTTGTGATGTGGACGGATGACCATTACAAGGGAATGGAAACCATGAATTTTACTTTGTGCAACGACAGCTCATCACCATGGCTATGTTGGTTGGATTTGTATTGCTGCTCTAAAACAGTTTGGCTGGATTTGTGTTGCATTACCAAGCCATTTCCAGCATCTCAGCCCTAGCAGTTGTGATAATTTTAACACAGAAAAAGATTGTAGTGTAGTCCACCATCAGTAAACCAGCTACCATAACCCTGAGTTTTGCCTCTGCCTGTGGTAAGGTGGTTTCAGCCTAGCTTGGCAGTGACACGATACCGACTGTGAATGCCTCCCAGCAATCTTCTCCCAGTAAGAAGATCCAAAATACTCTGGAGTGGAGGAAACCCACTGAAAACTTCATCTAAGGTTAAAAGATGATTCTATGTTTCATGCTGGGTGTGGTGATGGTGGTGTTTCATTGCAATGAGGCTGAGAGCTCCTGACTGCACGGCTTGATGTTACTGGTCCCTAGAATACCAACTGGGAGACTCTTAAGTGTCTTGATGAGGGACAGAACTTGAGCAGATGCTGAACTACTGTCCAGGCAGGAATGAATGAGCTTGAGGTGCCTTGGACATACAAACCCACTGTTTTATTTAATGTATGCAGAAAAATCTACTTTGATTACAGATGGGTCCTGCATAGCTTTTTTTGCTCAGCAAGAGGCCAAGAAAGCTTTGATATGTGCTTCTAAACCAGCAAAGGAGGGGGTGGAGGATGCTGGCACTCTTGGGCAGTGTTACTGACATGCACACACAGTTGCTCAGTCAAAGGAATTTTCAACCAAAGACTCCTCATTGAGTGTGGTGGGCAGTGGAAGCCCCAGCTTGTTTAAAAACTTGAAAACATCCCAGGCTATAAATCTCATTCATTTGCATTTCTTTTCAGAGAATGAGGTGGAGCGTGCAGGATAGTAGTATTGATGAGGATTAGACTAGCAAATGGGATGAGCTCATGGAATACCTTGTGCTCTGCCAAAGGGCTCTGGTTCTGATACATGTACCAAGTGAGTCAAGGAAACTGTGTAAAGACATGGCTCAGTTGATACTGGTTTGTGTAATTATTTTCACAAAGATGAAGAGAAGCTGAATCACCATCCAAAATATGAAGAGTTTTTCTTTTTTCTTTTCTTTTTTAAAAAATACGTTTATATAGATTGCAGTAGTATTTTTTAAGGGTTTTTTTGGATTCCTTTTTGGTTGGGCTGTTGTTTGTTGTTGGATTCTTTGTTTTGGGTATTTTTTTGCTAAAAAAAAACTCTTCAATTTGGAAATTTCCCAACCTCTTACCTATTCTCATCAGTCACATCCCATTACACAGAAATGGTGACGTAAATTGGACTGATGGAACTGGGTGGGAAATGTCATAATGTGGAACATGATGTGTCAGTCTGATAAGTGTTAGAGACATAGCTTCATATAACCTTATTTGTTTAATTTTCTAAAAAACACTTTTCAGAAAACCAAAAATATCAGGCTAACTTAGCATTAAAAGAGAGAACTAAACTGGAGTCAGTTGTTCTCCTGCATAGAAAACAAGCAGAAAAATGTCCTGGAGAACAAGATGCAGCATTCTCCTACCTTAAGAAGGCAAGAGATACTTGCTCTTAATCACTGGGGAGAGAAAAAGATGTCAGAGGGCAAACTGGGTTGGGAACACTGTACACCTAGATGCATACATATAAGAGGGACGCCTGTGTCAGCCACACAGTATAACTTCTGCAGATTACAAATCACTCCACTTCCACCCAAGTGGAGGTATCTGTTCTGACTGTTTTATGTTGCAATGCTGCATTTGCAGCCTGAAATACTGATGTTAATCAATGGTGTACCTAACAAATTGGATTTGCTGCTCCCAGTGTTGGGTGAAGCTATTTATCCCCCCTTGGCTGTAAGATCTTCATGCCATTCCATGTGTTATCATTGCTAACACACCATGTGCAGTTCAATAGCTCGATCAGTGAACACTTCTCTTCCTCCCCTTCTTCAGAACTGAATAAAGATGACTCCCACACTGCTGTTTCCTCTGGTTTAAAAATTACTTATATGGTGGTAAAATCCAAATCAAACAAGGTCTCCCTGAGTCAAGGGAGAGGCCTCCATCCAAGTTGCCAACAAAATATACTCGACTTTGAATGAGCCTTCAGATTACATGAAATCTGGCAGGACTCCAACATATATATACTCTGCACAGCAAGAGCTTGACAGAGTCACTTTTATGTACATTGCAAGGTACCAGGAAAGTTCTCAGAATATTAAGAGCAAGTCTTGTAGAGATCTGTCTCCCTGTCTTCTCTGCTTCATGCAAGCTTGATAAGCAACTTCTCCAACAGCAGTCTTAAGGTAGTAGATTTAATTTCAGGATATTGTGCAGATTTCATCCAAACCAAGGAATTTTGAAGCTGCTTGTTCAGGAGCTGAATCATGTTTTCTATTCATGCTCTGGTTTTCTGCTGAAATATCTTGCCATAGTGAGACTTTTCTTTTTGGCAGTCACGAAAATTGGTTGGTAATGAACTATTCAGATTTTATCAGACAATTAGCAAATCATCTCAGTGTTTGTGTGTGTGTGTGTGTGTGTGTGGTAATCGTTGTGCATGATGTATGGCTGGCTGGCTGGAATATCTCACTACCCACACAAAAAACGATTGCTGATAAGGATGCCTTTTCCAGCTCAGTGTTAGTATGCTTCATCTGAAATAGGCTTTGCCAACAAGCCTGTGCTTCTGATTGTGTGCTGATACAAAATGTATCATTGTGCCTAATTTCAAGCATAATAGTGCTGTAATAATCTCCTGAGGAGATATTAAGTGATATTTATTTGTGCTTTCTTGAGTGATCAAGTTGCTAGTGTGATAGCAGTAAGGAGACCTGGATACAGAACAAAGAAATAAACAATTGACAATGCCACAAAGGTGGGCTCCAATTGTGATGGTAATATGCTAGGTATGTAAGGTGTCTTTCAGGAACACTAGATTCCCAGCCTCTGCAGGTTAAATATTCCCTTCTGTCTCATGTCAGCTGAATTGATGTTTTTGCCACCCAGCAGCCCCAGGAAGATAATAACTGTCAGTCACCAGCAATCTGCACTGCATTTATAGTAACAAATATAGTCAGTTTGGAGAGAAGATGATATTAATATAAATCTGTGGCAAGTGACCACATATTGTTGAAACAGGTGTCTTCCTTTCATACATATATGTATGTTTCGATGCATGAAACAAGTGAGTGTGTGTTACACACACACACCGTCCGGAAACTGGATCTGGGCTTTAACAAAGGTATTGTAGCAAAGTAATTTCTTCACCTGCCTTGATGAAGAATGTGATGTGGATGCGGAATTCCTGCAAAGAAGTACATTATGAGATTTCTTTCTTGCTGGTTCAGCCCTATTAATCTCTTCAGCATGAGCTAGAGTATTTTAATAACAGGCGTGGAATATTATGCCTACTCTGAAATGACTTGTTTTTAAGCACTACTTGGAGTGTGTTTGCATTAACCTAGTGGAGAGAAAAAAAACAGGTCTTAAGCCTATCCTCCTTTTCTTTCCGTAATCACAGCTACAGGGCAAAACACACCAAGTATCTAATAAGAGAAATAGCATTATCATATGCTAATTTACAGTAACGTTAAGAATACCACAGGGAACAGCCTCTGACTGTATGTACATGTTGAAATCCATGTTTGTGAACTGAGCTATGACATGACTGGTTGTCCTTTCAGGAAAAGAATTTGTCTTCCTGGGGCCACTGTGGCACACAAACTGGTGCTGGTAGAAGAGCTCTCGTTCAGGAGTGGATTTTATTCTGATGTTAGCTGTATTTGTTTGCTGCTGAATGTTACTTCAGGAAAGGTAATCAGCTCATAACCAAAGACTATCATCTCTCTTATCTCAAGAGCAACCTCTCCATCTCTTACAGGAATAGACACTGACAGCTTCCAAAAGAGTATCTGTCTGTTCCTCTCCCTCTGGAAAGCTGAGAGCTGCCCTGGTAGAGAATTCCAAAGGTGAGAGAAACTTCAAATGGAGGAGAGAAAGGATATCTGAGAGTCTTCACTAAATAATCAGAGGACTGATCGATTTCAGACAAAAACAAGGGTTACATAATACATTCCTACTCTGTGAGTAATCATATGCAAAAACTGACATGTTTGTGAGAGTTCCCCAAACTGATCCTGGGCTTACTGTGGCCATTCCTGTGCGTAAAAAACAACAGTTGTGGGGGGGGAGTGGGAGGGGGAGGAGACGGTGGGGGGGGAGGGGGAGATGGAGGGGGGGGGCAGGGGAGGGGGAAGGAGAAATTAAAAAAAAAAAAAACCCGAAACAGAAAAATTGTGATTGTACGCCTAGGACAACATCCTGAAATTTTCCCTGGTGGACCCTTGCCATTACCATGGCAAAATGCCTGGAAACTGCCTTTCTTTTCCACAAAAAAAATGTTTTGAAGGAAGAACAAAGGAAGTTTGAGATTTTGGCAGATCAGTGCAGATCACTGTGTTCAGATCCTCAGCTGGTGTAAATCAAGATAACTGTGGTATTGCTACAGTGGTTAAAAACTGTCCAACTCTCCCATCCATCGTGACTGTCTGCTATGAGGAATATTTCTTTACAGCTTAGTTGTAGACACTGAAGGAACTGCTTCTACCTCATGGTGCATGTTTCCTTGTTAAGAAAACACTGCTTATTCTTAATTGCTTAAACTCCCTTGTATGTAACTTGGTGGTGCCTCCTGACACATAGACCTTGTTTTTATATGACACTTTGCTTTATTTCTTTGGTTCAGCAGTTGAATGACATGCTAATCTGCTATGAAGATGCATAATAGAATCAAAGGAGATCAGTATGTGTTTTAAATTTAAAAGGTCATTTCTTTGTCTAATCCACATTTCTGCATTATATCACAGAATACCTGGCAAAAGAGTACCCCCACTAGGCCAAGATACTTAACTGGTAAATAATAATCTGTAAAACTGAAAGGCTTTATGTATAAAAGTGAACAAATGTTTTTGTAGCTAACGGTGGACAACAGGTAAGCACCCTGAGACCTCCATAAATCTAAAAATGTTTTAACCATTTAAACACAAGGGCTTGCAAATCCAGTTTTACAGTAGTAAGGCAGAGCAGTGCATCTCACTAGTGCCCAGTGGTGAGATTTACTTTTTTTCCCCTTCTTTTACATAGAAAGAAATGTCCTGAGGAATTTAAACTCATCTGAGCTGTGTAAGGAATTGTGCTTGAACAAAACACAATCTAGATAAACCTAGAAAATTCTATTGTCAGTTCATACCCCTGATCATTTAATAGCCAAATCTGGATTTGCAGTGCTGTTGAGGTTTGAGTACGAAGTGGAGGAAGCAGGAAAGACAGGTATGTAGCTCCACACATCCGTGTGGTGGTAGGTAACTGGGTAACTGAGTTACAGTGTTTCACATTCAGGTAATCACAAGGGAGACACAGGAATGGAGAGCCAGTCTCAAAGACCCCATTTTCCTCTACAACCCAGATTCACTCAGGTCTGGCCACCCTTTGCAATGCAAGCTGTTATAAGATTTTCCACAGCATAAAATAATACAGCAAGATTTATATTTAAAGAAATTCTGGAGGTCAGATTTTCATTTATGTTGAAGTACGCAATTCCTAATCTGTAGTCCAAATGTGCATGTGCATTCACTTGTTTGTCTTCTGTTGGTAAACGGTATTGTTTCAGGACCACCTAACAATTGATTTGCTTAGCTATGTTATCTTCTGGAGCACTCTACTGATTCTTTGCCCATAGACCAAGGAAATACATGATTACCAGGGCAAGAAACAAAGGTAGTAAAGAAAGTACCATTAAGACTGGGACAATCAAATGGAGGGAAAGAAGGACAGCCCTTTGAACTTCCACATTTCCCCAGGAGTGTCTAAGACGACAGTAAGCTGGCAAAGGAGACAAGATGGTTCCCTTACTTAAGCCAGGAGTCCCACCTTCCACTTGGTGAAGTTCAACATCAAGGTTCAACTAATGCTATGGCCATGCAGTGACATCTGTGATTGGTCCAGTGCTTACTCAAAGGTCTTCTGTGTGATGAGCGTTATTGGAAGCAATACTGTGAGGGTGACTTTAAATCCTTTGTGCTGGCAGAAAATGGCAAGGTTAGGAGAAATCTCCCCTGTCTTGGGGTTTTAACACATTTGGGAGTTACCAAAATTGCTTTATCGCTTACTCTAGGTTAAATCAGGGTTATGAAATAACATTGCTCATGCACTATTTTGATATTCGTGTGTTTGTTCTCAGAAACACTGCAACAACAAGTAGACAGAATATGGGGACAGTTTTTGGGGAGATTTGAGTTATTTTTCTGACTCTACCTATTCGATGCTCCATTACCTGAGGCATATTGCATCATCTCTTTCTGTCTTGATTTCCATTTTGTAAAAAAACAGCTACCTTTTTAAGTCAAATGTAACAACCTCTTCAGGTGGAAAAAGCAAAAATACAGTTTTTCTATTAATGCTTTCAGCTGCCTTTGAACCTCTGAAGAAAATGGGAAGTGCTCAAAGAATTAAAGATTTCTGATCATAGCATTTAGGAAACCATGAGAGTCCACTGAGGCAAAATAAAACTCTTGCAAGCAGTAAAATACTAGCACAGTTAAAATCTTTCTGAGTGTATGGCTTGGAGAAACCTTGCAGAACATGGACCTTGTTGAACACTTCTATGGTTTGTACCATTGAATAGTGATGAGTGGTAATGGATTTGCACAAAAGTTCTGGATGGTTGCCTCTTTGCTACACCTCTTTTGGGATACCAAACCTATTCTCACTGTTTTCCACTATTCTCCTTTGGAGTCTGAGTCTGTTATTTATCAGCTCAGACCCTGGCTGTGAGTCAGGCCTCCTACCTTACTGAATCCAGCTGAGATCATGAGGTCATTGCTCTTAAGAGTCTGCTCACTTCTGTCTTAAGCTTATTTTTCTCCCATGCTTTCTGACACAAACACATCCTTTTCTTAGGCCTTACTCAGTGCAAGACTCACTAAGCCTTCCCAACTAACTAAGCCTGCACAGCTTGGTCTGCACGTCTACAGCTGATGTGTGCCACAAACCTCCTTCTTTCCATGCATTGAGGTCTCCCTCCTATGCATCTGAAATTTGATCTGCATGGTACATTCAGTGTATGACAGATTTGGTACATCATGCATGCTGTATATCATCATGCTGCTCCTAGGCTTTGTATATGGACCTTTACTAAGGCTTCTTGTGATCTGACCCTGTTTAGATCCAGCTTGCTCTCAGAACAGATAGTGTTCAGGGATGGATATCACTGATACAAGAGTGCCTGGTGTAAGTTCACTCCTAAGGACCCTGGAGAAGAAACTGAGCCCAGGAACGTCATGTAGGCAGGCTGAATTGTCTTTACAAGGTATTTGAGCTACAGAAAGGCTTCTCTGGTGTCTCCAAAATGCTAGGCATTTCTGAAAACCAATCTGTTATATGAGACTCCTCATCAACAATAAGTGTCTGTGACCTTCAATATGGACCAACTGCACTGCTGTCTATGCTAGTGCCTTCCAGATCCAGTTTGTCTGTTTCTGAAGTCAGGAATTATTTCTTCAATACCTTTCTCAAGCCAAAGTCTTAGGTTATAGTCTCATCCTGCAGGGTTTTCACATAGTTTGAACACTGAAGCTATTATAAGAGATCCATTATTCTTCTAGGGAGAGAGATGCAATGAGCTGTGAGAGCTAAGGAGATGAGTTGTGGAGTGGAGCAAGTGTGCCAGTGTTTGCTGGTTGTTTCTTCAGGTTAATGCTAAGGATAAAACCTCCCCAAAATAAAGATAATGCAGTGTCCCTTTCTGTACCTGCACATTAAGAATGCTTCTTACACATTCATAATAAATGCTAGAGAAATATTGGAAATTAGTCAGCTCAAACTTACATTAATGGCTGCAGAGAAAAAGAATAGGTTACTGTTTCAATCAACAGGTCTTGAAAACATAATGAAATTAACATTTCAAGAAGACAGTTAAGTTTGTTCTTACAATCTTTTCCTTTTGCCTTACTATACATAGGGCCTGAATGAAACTTTTGAACACATTCTATGGTTTTCTCTCTGCTTAAATAATTTCAGACGAGGAATTATGTTGTGGTGAAAGAGTTACAGGGGGCCTTGAGGGATCTGATATTTTCAGATGTACTATATTTTTAATTCCCAGTATTTGTTGCTGTCACTCATCTATGTGTTCCTGCCAAAGGCAATGATGGGTGGTGATAGGTACACCACCTTTCCTTCCAGAAAAGTGTAGTCATTTTAGGATGGATACCACTTGTCTGATTTGTTAAATATAAGGAACTATTAGCATATTTGCTTTGAGTGAGCACACATTAACATGACCACATTTCTCTGCATTTCTGAGATGGTTTGTTCAAAGCTATCTGTATGCATGCCTTTAGCTTCCATCCTTCCTATCTGAAAGAATCTTCTCCCCACCCAGATACAATAGTGGCAGCATGACTGTTTTCCCAACCTCTGCCTCTTTTACTCATTTTAATTAGAAGCTGTTTTTGGAGAGACTATCTTATACTCTTATCTTTTTTGGTATGGTGAGTAATTGTAAACAACCATCTTTATGCAGGGATCCCATGCATAGTACAATTAGACCATGGTGGTGTGGTGTTAGAAAAGGTGTTGATTTTGGTTTTTTTAACTCCACTGGCTGCTAGGAGATCTATGGCCATGTGTAATTGTAGCAGACAAGGCATTTCCCCCAAACCCTCAAATGAATCAGGGAAGCCAGAATACTCCTTTCCCTTGACAAGTCTGTAACAGAGAGGTACATTTTCCTTCCAACACTTAGTTGATACAGCTTTGCTGTTACTGAATTAGAGAGAATATGAGCAATTCTCCTCTCCCAATATCTTTTCTGTGACTCTTAGATAGAGGGAAACACTGCCATCATTTACCTATGCAACCACTCTCTATCTTATTGTTACCCCATAAAACGTACCCTTAGAAAGGATGAACAGTTGTCAGTTTGTTGCCTGCACTGTCACTTTGCAAACTCTAAATAATAGTGAGATAATGGCATGCTATAAAATTACCTTGAGATAAACCTGTCTGAGTGGAGGACTGATACTTACTTTTGGATTAGATTTCTGTATGATCTCTTTTTTATTT
Source organism: Colius striatus (assembly GCF_028858725.1). Lineage (NCBI taxonomy): Eukaryota > Metazoa > Chordata > Aves > Coliiformes > Coliidae > Colius > Colius striatus. Next base: position 36,070,054 of record NC_084790.1, read on the forward strand.
TCTTTTTATTTCTTAAAGATAGCTCTTTTAATTCTCTTAGAAACTCAAAGAATGGCATTGAGAGTGAACCTGCAGAACACACTGTTAAGCCGGGAAAGGAAGACTGAACTAAGTTTATTTTCAGTTGATCTGTTTGCACTCATAGCTGACTTACCTAAGTGAGTACCTTTTATGTAGTTCTCTCATGCAAACACTAAGCTGGCTCCCTGACTTTTGAGATCTTAAAACATCCTACCACAAGACTGAACAAAGTACATGCTATGTCTAGACAGAGCTTAATTCGCACTCTGACTGCAAAAAGCAGTGTAATGTTCTTTGCTTTTACATTTGAAAGGCTGAGCTTGCTTAAAACTTGAGTTCTAGAGCTTGATCTCTGGCCTTCCAGGAATAACATGCTGTGCTTATTAAAATAGGAAAAAAATTCAGGTGTTTGTTATATGACTTGAACAAGAAATAGTCTAATCACGAAACCTGAATGCAAGTCAGACCCTGGAATATAAACATAAATAGACAAACCATCCGTCAATTCTCTATCCCTTCTTTTCTACCTTGCTTAGTTTCACATCCAGACCTTTCCCAGTAGCAGCTCGTAGTTCCTGTTATCGTTGTGCCAGATTTTACATCTGTTGATGACTGGCTTCTTTTTAATCTATTTTTTTACAAAGTGGAACCTAAAAGAGCAAAAACTCTTTTCCTCCAAAGAAGAGACTGTCCTTCTCCAGGACAGCTCAAAGGCTCCTCTGGTCCCAGAAAGATGACTGTGGTATGCTCTTGTTAGACAGATGAGTTAATCTCCAGTGGATGGCAAGGAAGAATGAGCTTGGTGAGCCCTTCTCATCAAGAAAAAGGAGAAGAAAAGGAATTTCTTGAAATGTCTTCCAGAGATATGGCAAGCAGTGATTGCAGTTTTGGACTGCAACACAAGCTCATTTAAGGAACCCTATGTGTAGTCCAATGATGAAATGTCTTATTCTCAGAGATCACTGATAGAGTCCTGTGCATTTTCTAAATGCTGAGAGATTTGTCTATGAGGCTGTGATAGTTTTGTAGATTCAAAATAACAGAAAGCATGTTTCTCGTGAGCTTAGGTTGGGAGCTCGGTGTTGAAATTAGCAGTGGGAACTGGAATGACCCTTCACCTTTCTTTGCCAAAGCTTGAAATTATCTTCATATAATTACAGCCTTGTCAGCTTGGATGCAGGTTCTCCTGGTACTGCAGTCGGTGATTATATCAGATATCTTGATTTGTTTTGCAAAATCTGTCCACAAAAGACTAATGTACAAAAACCCCAAGCCATTTCATGTTATCCGACAATCAGCCATGCAGGAGTTGTGACCTTCATTACTTATTAACCTGGAATGGCTGTGAATTGACCACATAAAGATATCAGTCTTTGTATCATGCTGTCAATCCCACACACTTAAAAATATTTTAGCACACCTAAATATATTTTAGTGTTCAGAACAAAGCACTTCACTGAAATCCATTGCTAATCCTCTACCACCACTTCCATCACATCATTAGCTGAAAAGTCAGGCTCTCATCTCATTGGGCTCTCATCTCATTGAGAGAAAAACAAATAAAGAAACATAAGAGCACAGAATGTGGGTGAACCTGAAGGGTTACTCAACAATTATTGTCTCAGTTGAAGAATAGGAACAGTGCTTTGGAAATGAAACCACATCTCACTTGACTATATGACTACCTTGTCCTAGGGCCCTCAGTTGAAGTTCTGACATCATTGTCAGTGCTACTCTTATTTCAGGCTCACTGAGTTTCCTGCTGTGGAAGAAAAGCTGGCTAAAAAAGGAAAACTGCTAGAGTAGTTAGCAAAAGACAGCAGTGGAGGCCTTGGTTGATGAGTCATTTCACACAAATAAATGCCACGCTAATCAATAAGAAATACTATAAGGGGCATTCATAGTCAGGAAAAAGAGAAATCAAAGCCACGGGGATGCTAAGGGTGGGGAAAATGGGGAGGGCTGTGTGCATGTGTATGCTCATGTGCTAGTGTGTGGTTACTTGTATTTATGATCAGAAAACAGGTAAAAGTTGAAAAGAGGGGTTCATTGGAGCATGTTGTTCTGTGGGTAAGAATAAGTCTCCAACAACTCTGTGGCTTGCAGCCTTGTTTGTGATAATACCTTATCTAAGTGTTTCATAATGAGGAAGTGTGTGACATTTTCATCACATATTTATGACCTACTGTAGAGATTAATGTTTCATAGGCATTTGGAAATCCAGTCACTAACATAACTGGCTTTGTTATCTTTAGTATGAATTCTGTCATTATAGATCTGTTAAGTATGTATTGTCAATTTATTGACATTGCTATTCAAATTAAATTCTTGAGTAATTAGTCACCAGTGGATTTGCTTCCCCAAGTTGCAGCAATATGTCTCAAAACCTTTTCAAGCTTCTTCCAAGCTTCTCTCACTGGCATTTTTCCAAGATGTTTCTTAAGAACAAGCACTGAAGCTGATATTTAGAACATATGGTGATGATGTGTTTGTATGTTCATTAAATCAAGATACCAATGAAAGAAAAGTGTAAGGCTTTCTATCCTTTTAAATGAAATTGTCAACCTAGATATCTATTGCCTTTGCTGAAATCCAGTGTGAAATGACTTGTAAGCAGTGCTCTGTTATGATGACAAATTAATTCACTTCAGACTTTGATCACTCCTTGAAAAGTTTTCAGACATCAATTTCCAACAGTTGCATTTAGAAAATGAGAATTCAGTTTGTAGCCTCCGATTCAAAACAACAAAAGCAGAAGTGCCTCCATGTAGCTGGTATGCAAACCTCTAGAAAAATACAAGGAATTCAGTAGAAGCTTCTTCTATATATAAGACAAATAATTTCAGCAGCACTGGCTATGTACAATTAATGTTCTGCATGTGACTCACTTTACACAAAGCCCCTCATGTTACAGTTGCTTGTGTGTACAAATGCATGCACCCACACAGAATATGTCTGTCTATCTGTCTTTTCCCATTTATCTGTCTTCTTGGTATGTAACATGTCAAAAGGAAATGAAAAAGGGAGGGGGAGTGAATGTGGCTTAAAATAGAATAGAATTGTATTAGCCAGCCCAATAGTGAAGGTGCATTTTGGAAATATAGTTCTGTATATCTATTGTTTACCACTTGACTACTCATGCCTCAGGCTCAAAATGCATAATAATGCAAATTAAAACACAGCAAATGGAAGAGCTAGAATCTCAAAGATAACCATACCTAATGCAAAGTATGACAGAACATCTGCTCTTTAATTAATCTTACGTAAAGACTGAAGCTGTGCATTAAGATGCTGAGTGTTTATGACAACTGTTTTTTGTAGTTAACATGCTCCTGGCCTCCCTCATGTAATTTTTTTTGCTTTGTAACTTGCATAAAGCTCTGATAAACAACAACAGCCACCTAGAAATAAAAATGTTGGGAAGCAAATAGTTCAGAAACACAAAGTCAGAATGTTTCCAGGGAAGCACAGGTGTAGCATTTAAGTGTGTGGAAGTGGATTTTGATAAGAATGAGAAGAATCTAACATCTGGTTTTGAGAATTTAGGGATGACAGCTGAAATCCCGTGATTAACATTTAAAATGAAGAAAAGCAAGAAAGACCCTATGTTTTCATGCATCTTCAGTTTCTAGGTCATCAATTTGAGATGTGTTTTAGGAGTCAGATTTTCAGAAAGCATTCAGGCTTCTTTTCCACTGCCTTTCAGAAAGAAAAACTACTTGGCTGTGTTTTGATTTAGCTACTACAAACTGAGTTTTTAAGTTCTTCACCATTTCTTCAATTTCCTGTTTATCATGAATGCATGCAGTTTTTTGTGTGGATACAGTTGTAACAAAGAGTGAAAAGTATGTCTGGAACCTGTGCATTCATCTTGACAAAACGGCTTCCTTGGTCCTGAACAACTTATTTTATTTTACTGAAAAAAACAGTTCTCCAGTTATCAACATTAATATGGTTGCACTGTGGTGAACACATTGGATTAAGATCACCCTGAAGACAACATGACAAACTAATTTGATGAAGGACCAGAATGTACCCTTCATCTGGAGTCCTGTGTCCAGTTCTGGGGTCCTCAGCTCAAGAGGGACACGGAACTTCTGGAGAGAGTCCAACACACGGCCATGAAGATGATCAGGGGACTGGAGCATTTTCCATATGAGGAAAGGCTGTGAGATATGAGGCCTGGAGAAGAAGAAACTGAGATGGGACCTTATTAATACTTACAAGTATTTAAAAGATGTTTGTCAAGTGGATGAGGCAACACTTTTTCTGTAGTGTCCAGTGATAGGACAAAGGGACAAAAAGTTCCACTTAACCTTAAAGAAAAACCTCTTTCCTGTGAAGGTGAGGAAGCCCTGGTACAAGCTGCCCAGGGAGGCTATGGAGTCTCCTCTGGAGGTTTTCAAACCCATCTCAATGTGTTTCTATGTCACCTGGTCTAGGTGGACCTACTTGAGAAGGACTGGATGATCTTTAGAGGTCCTTCCAACCCCTACCATTCTGTCGTTCTGTGAATCTATGAAGATGACTGTAAAATCAGTTCAAATAACTGTTAAAACTCCTATTTATCTTCTCTCTAGGGAGGGTAGGTATGAAACTGCTCTTGACCTCAATACAAAGTTGAGTAGATCCTCATTCTCACTGACTGCAGTGCAAAGAATCATCACCATCAGGGGCTTCATCAAGAACTCATGAAAATTAAGAGGTTGACAGTTAGTGTGTGTTAGCCCTCTGGGAGAAGAAAAACTTCCTTCATCTTTATTCCCTTCCATAAAATGGTGCAGGCTTGGACACAATCTGACACTCAAGTGGTAGATACTTAATTTGCATTCATCTGGAGCAAAGATGTTTTTATCCAAATCTCATCCTATATAAATTCAGTCTAAGTCTGAATGAGAAGTTCAGCTTTATGTTACTAGATGTCTAGTTGCAAGACATATGCCAGTTGTATAATCTGTGAAGAAATACAGACAAAAAGAGGTGAAAGAGATGTAGAAATATCAAGAAATAACAAGGAAATGTAAATTTCCTTTTTACAAATTAAGCTAGTTTTTAACACAGTTTTGTTTCTTGGTTGTGTTTTCCTAAGACAGTGTTTGAGACTTATTATATGAATCTTCAGGAAAGACAGTTAAGGCATTTTGAAAACTTTTTCACTTGGTATAAATGACTGGAGTCCTGAATAAAAATAAGACGATGCACTTCAAGCTAAATGAGAGTAGGTTACCTGCAGAAGCTGACATGTGGGCTACATCTGTAAAGAATCATTTTTGCTTTTCTATATGTATATGAGGGAGGAAGACAGATGAATAGAAAGAAAATGCTATCATAGTAACATTCACTCTAGCAAAAGGTTTGCAAACAACACAAAATAGCTACATCTCTGAAGTGATGCCTTTGCTCAAAGTGTGTCCAATATATATGTGTGTGTGTATGTACAAATATATATGCCAAAAGTAGCCTTGTTGCTAGGGGAATAGTTAGAAATTAAATTCCCCTTGTATACTGCATTATAATTAGCAACTCCAGTTTCAACGTGAGATGATGCAATGTAAAGGCAGGCTTTCTGCTCATCCACTTCTTTCCATGTGTAGCTTTATTTCTCCAGCTGAGCCTGCGCAGCAGATGCCAGAGTATTCACTGTAATGGAGGAATGGAGAAGGACCTAAGCTTTACTAGCATTTGAATTGCTCTGGATTGCTCATCAGTCCTTTAATTTATACCCTTAGAGAGATGGCAAGAGGGTGTATGTCTCCTATGGAAGTGATTTGAAAGCTTGCCAAGAAAGGGCCTCAGTCCCTTCCTCCTTATAGTCCTGGCACGTAAATCCACAGAAGAAAACAAAAAGCATTTGTGAAGAGTCATCCAGGAAGAAAGATTAACAATATAAACCAAAGGGGGAGAGAGAAAAGACTCTTTCCTTATTGAAAGTGGGTCTGTGCTTATTCTAATGGAACTTTTACAGACCCTGAATGTCCTCTAGTCTGAACGCAAAGCTCATTGCTGCTTCTGCTACTTCTTTGTTCGACATCCTGCCTGTTCTGCTCGTGGTTCGGCAAGGGGAGGGGAAGTGCAGTCACTAACCAGCTTTCTCTTTGTGTGAGGAACAAATGTTGTTGTCATCCTCAAGGTTGTAGAGCATGTCCACTCTGCTAAACAAAGAGGTAGGCAGGGCCTTGTTTGTCCACCTTGTTTCTCAGTGCACCCTGGATCTCTCACAAAAAAGCAGGAAGGTTTCATTTTTTTTCTTTTCCTGAAACATATCAAAGACCGTGAAAAGAGGAGGGAGATGCTTCCCCTGCTTCTTATAACCCCCCTTCTCCCCTCCCTCCCCCAGCCATCTTTTTTGGTTCAGAAAATTGTGTGGCTTTAACCTTGTTTGTATAATAATGTGTGACATTGGCTTTACGTGGGTTGGAAGGATTTCAGAGTTGGTTTTATCAGGATTAGCTTTTTATCTACACAGAAGTATCCAAGGAAGTAAGTCATCTCATCTCCTTTTACCTTAGATTCCTAGCTTTCTCCTCCAGTTCTTAGAGCAGTGAGGAGAAAATAGACTGAATTATTGCAATGGCTATGGTGATATCACATTTGCTGCAAGACAAGAAAGATGAAGCCATCACTTGGTGCTGGGCTCAGGCTCAGCACAGTAGGTTACATTCAGCTGCATCGTGCAGGAGTTTAGAGCTCTCCTATTTCAACACTCTGTACTTCTTTTCATGTGCTCTGCACAGGCATCACTGTAGCCTGTGCTTGAAGAAGAGCAGAAGAGGAGGATTGTGGAAACCAGGATTCATACCTCTTCATGTCTTCTCTGCCTCTTGCAACACAAACTGATTTTGAAAGATTGGCTCAGCAAATGAATATCTAAGACATTGCTCTTTGCTACTTTGCTGTGAAATTACTTTCCTGAATAAAAATATTGAATTCCTTTGAAAGCAAGTGCATAACATCTCTGGAAATGAAAATCCTGTGGAAATCACAAAGGAAAGAAGAATGAGGCATAAAAAACCTTTATATCTCTAAATGTTAGACTGAGTTGCTTTTTTAACTTTTTTTTCACATATGTTTTTGTGACAACAATCATAAATGCTCTTTCTAATGTTGATACAGTGACTGCTGGAATCTCCTCAATGCTTATGCTACATTTATGTTTTATCTACTATAAACAGCCAATAACTTGTTCTTTAATTTATTGGAGAGCTTGTGGACACTGTGAGCTAACACAATTCAATTGTTTTGCAACACCAATCTGCTGTCATCATGTCTGGCGGAGATTATTAACTTTCATACACGACTGCCCCATCCATGTAAGATGGCAGAAAACAAAAGGTAGTTTCAACAAGTCAGCTCCTCAAGGCTCCCTTGGTGAGTAATACCTGACTCCTCACAGGTTCTCATGCTTTCCATATGCTTTCATCAGAGTGAGCTACTATTCCACATGGGATATCTGGAAGGGTGTATAAACCTCAGTGAAGACTGAGGAAATACATTGGACAGATTTTTGGATGCAACTGGCACCTTCCGCCTTACATATTCCTACTGTATAGTCAGACATTAAGAGATGAAGTTGTTCCCTATGATAAAAGGATATAGGGAACTCTAGAAATCAGTAGTAGTTTGAGAACCTAAGAGGACACATGACTGTGCACCATGGTGACTGTCCATGAGTCTCTTCAGTGCTCAACTCACTAGACTGGAAACAAGCAGTCTCTTGTTGGAGGCAGCCTTTAATTGTTTTATTGTTTATTATACCCCCTCTAAAGTCTGGTATGGCTAATATACAGAGATCTCTGACATGCTTTAAATCAAAATGTCCAAACAACTTCTGGGTATCCCTGAATGGAGTTTCAGAGATTTGTTGTGTGAAAAGGAGAAGTAAGGGACACTGGAGGAGCGTGAGGGGTCATGCAAGTTTTGATCTAATTTTATTTAATAAAATACTGCAGTCCTCAGAGAAGTATTTGAAATCCAAGGGGAAAAGGAGATTTAAGTGTGATTCCAAAACAATCTCTTGATAAATTTTCAGAGGAAGGTAAGCAGGTTTCCCAGTGGGAGGTACAGATTAACTACTTACAAATTGCATGCTTCTCTTACTCATTTATAAAATTTTATTGGCCTTGCTTATGCTCCCAGTTTATGCACTTGTGCCTACAAAGAAAAAGCCATTGATATGTCTTCTTACCATTTTACCTCTCCACAATTCTCTTTCATGTTGAGTAAGATTCTTAAAATGTAGAAACCTCTGTAATTCTGGTCTTGCTGAAATCAGTGGAAGATTCACTGTGTAGAATGAAATCAACATAAAGTACCTGTCTTTTGAGAGTTGTCCTTTATGGACTTGTAATTTTTCACTCTAGAACAGGAATCCAATTTATGTCCAATTATGTTTGTTTCTGGCCGTTGTCAGAAACAGAATACTAATGGTCAGCTTACATGACCACCTAATGTTCTTACATATACTTATATACATGGATACATATGCAGTCAAGAACTGGTGCTTTCGTTTTCCTTGTTGCTTTGCTCTTTCCAGCAGAATAAACTTGGTTACTATCTCTACATTGATGACAAAGAGGTCACCATTGCTATCCAGAGCTGTCTTCTCCCCTCTGATCTAGAATCTAAGACTGTTTCTGAAATACTGTGGTGGTGTATCTAGTCCTTGAACCAAGGCATACATATCTGAAACAGTTCTTAAATGTACCATCTACTGAGCTTTTGCAAAGACCTGTTTAGGTGATCACAATAGAAAATCATCAATCATACTGGGCAGAGTCTTCAGCTTTCTTCACAGACTTAAAGCTGGGTTATAACTTAATCTTGCTCATTCGAAACACATCATATATTACATGCTGTGTCTTCTCCACCTACACCATCTACAACTGCTCAAGCTCCTTGCACCTTATAAATCTTTCCAGCCTGTCACTTTGACTGCAATTCCCTTCAGTTAGCATCTCTCCACTAACTTTTCCTTCTTTAGCATTCGGATATAATCTATTTACCATCATTTATGAGATCCATCAGACCTATTCTACCTATTATCTCTCATTCATTGGAAGAGAATGAACCTCTCCCACCTCCAATCAACCCAATCTGCCAGCTTAAACTTTCAGTTTTACATCTCCAAAGAGGAACCTTTGTGCTTTCCCTGTGCTGCTATATACATTTGAAATGGTGTTGCCATTAGCATCTGCCTCTCCTCCACCACAAATCCTTGCTCAAAACCCTTCTTTATCACAGTACCTATGGCCCTACTCAATGCTAGCTGCCACAGTTCTACTGTATAAGCATTAGAGAGTCACTTAAACTCACTGTTTAAGTTAGATATTGCACTAAAACAAGCCACACTAACATTTAGATTAAAATGCAGGGAAAATTCTTGGTTCTCTGGATATGCAGTGGAGCAAACAAGTCTGTTACAAGTGACAGTATCTATGATAGTGTCCATGCAGAATGATTATGATGGTAAAAAATAACTTTCTAATATCTCAGCAGTATTTTCTTTGCAATCAAGAAATTAAAGTTGAGCTACAAACATTTTTCTTGCTCTATGAATGAATATTTCCTCCAACCATCTCCTGAAATCTGAGATGTGCAGTGGCTCTAACATTCCTTTTCCCATATAGAATTATTTTGGTAAGCAAGAAATAAAATTAAACTCAGGCATTGCAGTATATTGAAAGTAAAAAGCTTTGAATTATCCATGTTGATTTGACAAAGCCAGTGATGCTGTAGATATAATACACAGCACTGCTGTCACATCGCCAAGTGACATCTTTTTATCCAAAGTGAAAATGAAATGTCAAGTTGAAAGAGTTCTTCAAGTCTTTTTGCACTGTTTGCAAGACATGTAAAACTCAATTTTGTGCCATAGGGTAGGTGTTTACCAGAACTTTGCTTTAAATTAGAGATTGTTCACGTAGCAATATTTAGTTAAGATTGTCTAACATTATTCTTACCTCAGACCCCTTTGTCAGTTGCTTTTAACCTTGTCAGGTATGACTGTGGCTTGAAATTTTTGATATTCAATCTCTTTCTTGGTTTTGTTTTGGAGGAATTTTTTTCCATTTAAACTTTCTTTCTTAGGGTGCAAGAGTTTCTGGGAATGTTAGTAGAAGGAATAAATATATAATAAATGTTTTACAAATGCTTTCACATGATATTTCTGGGCCTCCTTGTTTTGGAGAGTTGCTTCTCATTTGCCAGGAATGCTTTCCTACAGTAAGGTTCTCTTACCCATATGAAAACTTCCTCCAAAGGCCAGGCTGCAATACTTTTCAGTTTCTATGCGCTCATCAGCAACTTACTGACTTAAGACCAGCCTTCTCTGGAGATTTTGGCTACAGAGAGATGGTTACCATTAACAAGAGTGTGCACAAACCATTGCCAGGGAAAGGCTGACCAAGGTCTAATCAGCATTGCTCTGCTTTCTTGGCAGGCACTACCCTAGGTTTCTGAAACTGGAATAAAAACCCAGAAAGCTGACCTTAACTGAGACAACATTGCAGGGAGAGAGTTAGTGGCTGTCTGGTCAAGATGCAGAAAGATGCCACATGTGGAAGAAAATAGGATTTGATCCCTTAGGCTAAAGTAGGTATCATAATGGATATTCAGTGGCTGCTATTCTGAGATGTTATTTCTATGTGTTGTTCTTAGATTGGCTTAACTCTTGTGGGTTTGACCTTGCAGTCCTAAACACTTCTTTTAACACAACTCTGAATAGTCATTTATGTGCAAATAAATTCAGTTCAGTGTTTTTTCTGTGGAATCTCTATAATCTTTTGAAATATCTTTGAAAAAAGAAAGATTGGAAATTTTCCTCAGCACGTATAACTTCATGAGCACAAGAGGAAAGCGCATATATATGTGTGTGTATATATATATATATATATATATATATATATATATACAAACACACATACATGAACAAATTGATTTTATCTATCCATTTCTCAC